>NW_025814878.1:18535000-23335000 GCF_022079265.1 Lynx rufus
TTTCAGGTTTTCTAAATAATAATTTGGGAGCTGAAAACTACAAAAGCTGAAATAAAAATTCACAATGGTTCAACAGCAGGCTTGAGCAGACAGAAGTTTTAAGATCTTTATTATGTTGAGATATGTTCCCTCTAAACCTCCTTTGTTGAGGTTTTTTCATGAATGGATGTTGTACTTTGTCAAATACTTTTTCTGCATGTATTGAAATTATATATTTTTTTTTTAAATTTTTTTTTCAACGTTTATTTTTGGGACAGAGAGAGACAGAGCATGAACGGGGGGGGGGGGGGGGCAGAGAGAGAGGGAGACACAGAATCGGAAACAGGCTCCAGGCTCTGAGCCATCAGCCCAGAGCCTGATGCGGGGCTCGAACTCATGGACCGCGAGATTGTGACCTGGCTGAAGTCGGACGCTTAACTGACTGAAATTATATTTTTTTATCCTTTCTTTTATTGATGTGATGTATCCACTGATTGATTTCTGACTTTACTGAACCACACTTACATTCTAGGAATAACTCCCACTTGATCATGGTGACTGTTTTTTTTAAGGCATTGCTGGATTCAGTTTGCTAGTATTTTGTTGAGGATGTTTGCATCTATGTTCATCAAGGATATTGGCCTTTAGCTCTCTTTCTTTATGGTATCTTTATATGGTTTTGGTATCAGGGTAATGCTGGTCTCATAGAATGAATGTGGAAGCTTTCCTTCCTCTTCTATCTTTTGGAATATTTGAGAAGAATAACTACTAATCTTTATTTATTTTTTTTAATTCACCTGTGAAGCCATCTGGTCCTGGACTTATGTTTGTTGGCAGAAGAGTTTTTGGATACAAATTTACATCAGATAGGTGTTTTGCAAAAATTTTCTCCTAGTTTATGGCTTGTCTTTTTATTCTCTTCACAGTATGTCTTTCAGAGTGGAAGGATTTAACTTTAATGCAGTTCACATTATATTTTTTATTTTTTATATTGCACTTTTATTATTGCACTTTTAACAAGCCATCATCCAATTCAACATATTCTACACCTCTGATATGTTTTCTTCTAAAAGTTTTATAGTTTTGCATTTTGCATTGAGGCCCACTATCCATTTTGAGTTCATTTTTGAGAATGGTATAAGGTCTATATCTAGGTTTATATTTTTGCATGTGAATGTTCAATTGTTCCTGCACACTTGTTGAAAAGAATATCCTTTCTCCATTTAATATTCTTTGCACCTTGTCAAAAATCATTTGATCATATTCATGTGATTCTGTAATTTCTAGTTTGTTCTATTGATCTATGTGTCTTTTTTTCTTTCTTTTTTTTTTTTTTTGCCAATGCCATACTGTCTTGATTATTGTAGTTTTCCAGTAAGTTTTGAATCAGGTAGTATGAGTCTTTCAGCCTTGTTGTTCCTCTTCAGTACTTGTTCACTATTCTAAGTTCTTTGTTATTCCATGTTTTTTAGAAACTGTTTTTTACCATTTACAAGTAGGTTGCTGGGATTATGACTGCGATTAAGTTGAATTTATCAATCAATGTTGGAAGAATTTACATCTTAAAAATATTTATAAACTTCTATAATTATAGATTATCCCTCAATATTTAATCTTCTTTCATATGGACTTGTTACTTGTTAAGATTTTAAACATATAAATTTTTCATTGTGAATATTTAGGAATGAAATTGACTCTTTACTGATCTTGAATTTGCCACCCTGCCATACTTACATTTCAGTTCCAGGAGTTTATACTTTGGTATTTTGTTTTTCTTTCTTTATTCTCTTTTTCTTTTTTACTTTGGTGTTTTCTATATAATAATCATGTCATATGTTAACAAAGACAGTTTTAGATCTTTATTTAATCTGAATACATTTTATTTCCTTTTTTTTTAGTCTTTTGCTCTAACTGGAATTTTCTTCATGATGAAAATAATGAGTAATACTGGTAAAAATGACTCAAATAGTGTGGTTTTGTGACTAAGATAGAGCAGTTTTATATTACATTTGTGGTAAAAATCACATTCGTGTTATACTCACAGACAAGAAGTTTTTTTAAAGACTATTTTCCTTCATTTGACACATAAATCTTATACATAGTATACCCTCCATAGCATATAGTGGCAAATTCCCCCCAGGACAAGGATTGCTAATAGCCAGTCATTTCTACTTCCATTTATTTGTTTATCTATGAAATGAAAGTTGTGTTTATCCTCATACGTATTTACACCAGTTTTAGCTTTTTTGTATACAATCATATTAGCAGATTAAGTATTAGTTAAACCATTGAGACATGAATTAGGAAGATGGAGTGTCATCATTTATGTAAAAACTACAGATTTTCAATTATTTGGATATGGTAGATAAATATGATCCATTAAACAAATATTTATAGGGGTGAATTTCTGTGAAGATAAGCAAAATCTTTGCGAAAACCTGAAGGAAAATTATAACCGTGTATCATTTTTCTTCACTTGTACTGTTACAAAGTTGTCTTCAATTTATCAGTGCACTTTAGATAGAGTAAAACTGGAGATCATGAAGTCTCAATAGTTTATTTTTACTTTTGTTTCCTTTGCCTCAGGAGATATATCTAGAAAGAAGTTTACTATGGATGATGTCAAGAGGTTACCCCCTGTGTTCTCCTTTAGGATTTTTATGGTTTCATGTCTCACACTTAGTCTTTAGTTCATTTTGAATTTTGGTGCATGGCATAAGAAAGTGGTTCAGTTTCATTCTTTTTCCTGTTGCTGTCCAGTTATCTCAACACCATTTATTGAAGAGACTGTTTTTTTTTTCCAGTGGACATTCTTTAATGCTTTATCCAAGGTTAATTGACCATATAGTTATGGGTTAATTTTTGGGTACGATAAAAAGCTTCTGCACAGTGAAGGAAATTGCAAAATTAAAAGGCAACATATGAAATGGAAGAAGATATTTGCAAATGACACATTCTATAAAGGGTTAGTATCCAAAATATACAAAGAACATATAAAACTCAACACCCAAAAGACAAATAATCCAATTAAAAATGGGGAGAAGACATGAATAGACATATTTCCAAATAAGACATACAGATGGCCAACACACATGAAAAGATACTCAACATCACTGATCATCAAGGAAATGGAAATCAAAACTACAATCACCTGACACCTGACAGAATGGTTAAAATCAACACCACAGGAAACAACAGGTGTTTGTGAGGATGTGGAGAAAGAGTAACCCTCTTGCACTGTTGGTAGAAATGCAAACTGGTGCAGCAATCGTGGAAAACAGTATGGAAGTCCCTCAAAAAGTTAAATATAGAACAAACCTATGATCCAGACATTGTACTATTAGGTATTTACCCAAGGAATACAGAAATACTAATTCAAAGGATTACCTACATCCAGGTGTTTATAGCAGCATTATCAACAATAGCCAAATTATGGAAAGAGCCCAGATATCCTTTGGCAGATGAATGGATAAAGATGATGTGGTATATAGACACAATTGAATATTACTCAGCCATAAAAAAGAACAAAATCTTAATTACATGGGTGGAGCTAGAGAGTATTATTGCTAAGTGAAATAAGTCAGTCACAGAAATGCAAAAACCATATGATTTCACTCATATGTGAAATTTAAGAAACAAAACAAATGAGCAAAGGGGGAAAAGAGAGAGAGAGAGAGAGAGAGAGAGAGGCAAATCAAGAAACAGACTCTTAACTATAGAGAACAAAGTGATGATTACCAGAGGTGACTTGGGTGGAAGGATGAATTAAAAAGGTGATGGATATTAAGGAATGTACTTTTTATGATAAACACTGGGCATTGTTTGGTAGTATTTATTCACTATATTGTACCCTGAAACTAATATTACATTGTATGTTAACTAACTGGAGTTTAAATAAAAACTTTAAAAAAAGACCCTGGTAATCATGACCTATGCCACTTGATTAGAGCTTATTTAAAGGAGATGAGGAACACTGATCACTGCACAACACCTCAATAAAAAAACCCTTTTCCTAAGTAAAAATTAGAAATGTACACTCAAATGCTTTATTTAAAAAAAAAGGCATTCAGTTATTTTTTTTTCTTAAAAAGATTCCCTTCTTTAAGACTTCGGGAGCCTCCCAGAACTACCGTTGACAATGTATGTACTACTGGTCAGAATATTTAGCACAAAACCTTTGGGATCTATTATGAAATGATCATGTGTAGCATCCCTCACAACCCAGGAATTCAACAACCAGTTACAGACTCTAGAGAACTGACAGCAAAAAGTGCAGCAAAAGTAGGAATATTCATAGTAGCAGTTTTTATAGTAAAACACTGAAAACAGCACAAATGTCAGTTGAGAGAAGGATGGATTAATAAATTGTGGAATATTCACACATTACACACACACACACACACACACACACACACATAGTGTGCATAATACTACTAAAGGGAATTTTAAACAAAAAACATACAACAAAATAAAATTTACACAAAAAAGACATACAACAGGAAGAATCATGAAAACTACAGTTTTGAGTAAAAAGAGTACATTTGAAATATTACACACCTAGAGGTGATACATACTTATATAAGTTAGAATTTTCAGCAAAATAGCATATAATTTTAAGCAAGAGAACGCAGAGGAGGTCACTGAAAATGGTGGAGTCTATGGCTCTAAGGGCCCACTCTTCTATGAAAGCAACCGTTAAGCTGGCAAAAGCCATCAGAAACAACTTTTTCAAAATTTGAAAATCTAATAAAAAACTTAAAACAGCCAGGGGAGTGCTTAATGAAGAAAAAGGCAACTAAATTTTGGTAATAGAGCATGATGGCAGTTTATCCGTGTAACATCCCTTATACCCCAGTTCAGTGATAGTCATAGGGTCATGATCCAAATTTTTGGTGTAGATCACTGGTGCCACAGGGGGCAATAGAGACCTTGTTCTCAAACAATTATGGTTTTGTGTTTTGACACTTGTTTCCTAAGGGATTTCCTCAGAGGCTTCCCTTTATTTTCCCTTCCTAGAAAAACTTAGGGCTGAAGCACCCTCCTGGGCAGCATTGGCTGAAACCATTTAAATATATATACTACCTATGACTATTAGGATTGGAATGGTAAATATGGCAAACACTTATAGACTGAAAAGCTTGGGCAGGAGAATGCTAGGGAAGAAAACACATGGGAGAATAAGGATTTCAAAGGGTTCCATGTATACCAGGAAATCCTGGGAGCCATGTGCATGACCAGGGCTAGAATCATACCCAAAGAAGACCTGAGAAGACTGCAGTGTATATATGACATATCTTTGAGGTCTGTGTAAATAAGAAAGAGGTGAGGGCTAATGCAGAGTTTTATTCAGCTTTCCAGAGCTCAGAGCCCATCTACAAAGACCAAGGACATTTTTTTATTTGTTTGTTTTGTTTTGTTTTGTTCTTTCATTTTTCTTTTTGGCTTCAGATATGTAAGAAAATTTCTGTCAGGTGACTAGATGACCTAAATAATGGAGCAGAACCTTAAGTGGCCACATGTCAGAAAATACAGCCTTTGAAAAAGTAGCTTAGAAAAGTTACAAAACAATAGACAACTGCAGCTCACAAGCAACAACAGTATGCCCTAGGTAGGGAGGATTGTGATTTTTCAGAGTTACCACATTATAATATTCAAAATGTCCTATTTTCATCATGAAAGAAATATGAGGTGGGCAGAGAAACAGGAAACTATAACCCAGTAATAGAACAAAAATAAATTGACAGAGGCTATCTCTAAGGCCACCCAGACATTGGGATTACTAAAGACTCTAATCAAATGTCTTAAATGTGCTTAAAGAACTAAAGGAAACCATAGACAAAGAACTAAAGGAAATCAGAAGAATGATGTCAAGAAATCAGAAACATTAGTAAAGAGGTAAAGGCACTAAATAATAATTTTGGAGCTAAAAACTACAAAAGCTGAAATAAAATGTTCACAACGGTTCAACAGCACGTTGCAGCAGAGAGAAGAAACAATCAGAAAGCTTGAAGATAAGCTAATTGAAAGTATCTGATTTGATAACAGGAAAAAAAAAGAAAAATATTTAACAGAGTTTCAGGGACCTAATGGGCACCATTGGGTATATCAACATAGACATTAAGAGAGCTTCAGAAGAAGACAGTTGGTATATACTCAGATTCACACTATGATGCATTATTTTAAAAAGGAGAGGCAATGAACACACAAAATTTAAAATTGCTGCTATGAGCAGAGTAAAAAGAAAGGGATGTGAAAAAAGTATGAGTAGCTTTAATAACATTGGTAACATGCTTTATAAGTACTGGATTATAAAAATAAAGTAACCATACTTCATAAAATCTATGTCATTTGTCATTTGATAATAAAAAAATCAACAGTATATGTTTTCAGAAATACATGAGTAGATCTTAATATGTTGTAAATATTTTTTTTTTACTAAAAAGTAAAATAAAGTATGTGAATAAGTAATTCACAATAGAGGAAATACAAACATGAATCATATGAAAACTTGAGAAATCACAGACATCACAAAGAAATCTTTACAACAGTTAAGTTGAGAATAAAATGATTGGAAATATATAACAGATACTTCATAAAAGTAAAACACCAATTAAACAGGAAGTTTTACAATTTTAAATTCATGTATCTTTATAATTTGACATGCCCAATTTCCCTCCTCCTGAGACATGTCTAGTAAGAAGTTGTGGCCAAGGTCAAAGAGGTTGCTGCCTGTTTTCTCCTCCAGGATTTTGATAATTTCCTCTCTTACATTTAAGTCTTTCATCCATTTTGAGTTTATATTTGTGTATGGTGTAAGAAAGTGGTCCAGTTTCATTCTTTTGGATGTTGCTGTTCAGTTTTCCCCACACCATTTGCTGAAGAGACTGTCTTTTTTTCATTGGATATTCTTTACTGCTTTGATGAAGATTAGTTGGCTATATCTTTGTGGGTCCATTTCTGGGTCCTCTATTCTGTTCTCTTGATGGATGTGTCTGTTTTTGTGCCAGTACCGTACTATCTTGATGATTACTGCTTTGTAATAAGCTTGAAGTCCAGCATTGTTATGCCTCCAGCTTTGGTTTTCATTTTCAACATTACTTTGGCTATTCATGGTCTTTTCTGGATCCATACAAATTTTAGAATTGTTTGTTCTAGCTCTGTGAAAAATACTACTGTTATTTTAATAGGAATTGCTTTGAATGTGTAGATTGCTTTGGGTGGTATCAACATTTTAACAACATGTGTTTTTCCAATCCATGGGCATGAATGTTTTTCCATTTCTTTGTGTCTTCTTCATTTCTTTCATAAGCTTTTTATAATTTTCAGTGTACATATCTTTTACCTCTTTGATTAGGTTTATTCCTAGGTATTTTATGGTTCTTGCTGCAATTGTAAATTGGATCAATTAGTTGATTTCTCTTTCTGCTGTTTCATTGTTGGTTTATAGAAATGCAACCAATTTCCGTACATTGAATTTTGTATCTTGTGACTTGGCTGAATTCAATTATCAGCTCTGGAAATTATTTGGTGGAGTCTTTTGGGTTTTCCACATAGAATATCATGTTGTCTACGAGTAGTGAAAGTTTTATTTCTTCCTTGCCAATTTGAATGCCTTTTATTTCTTTTTGTTGTCTGATTGCTGAGGCTAGGACTTCCAACAGTATGTTAAACAACATTGGTGAGAGTGGACATCCCTGTCAGGTTCCTGACCTTATGAGGAAATCCCTCAGTTTTTCCCCATTGAGGATGATATTGGCCGTGGGTCTTTCATATATGGCTTTTATGATGTTGAGGTATGTTCCTTTTATCCCTACTTTCTTGAGGGTTTTTATCAAGAAAGGACGCTGTATTTTGTCAAATGCTTTTTCTGCATCTATTGTGAGGATCATGTGGTTCTTATCCTTTCTTTTATTAATGTGATGTATCATTTTGATTGATGTGCAGATATTGAACCACCCCTCAGTCCAGGAGTAAATCCCTCTTGGTCGTGGTGAATAATTCTTTTAATGCATTGCTGGATTCCATTTGCTAATGTCTTGTTGAGAATTTCTGCATCCATGTTCACCAGGGAAATTGGTCTGTAGCTCTCCTTTTTAGTGGGGTCTTTATCTTGTTTTGGAATCAAGGTAATGCTGTCCTCATAAAATGAGTTTGGAAGTTTTCCATTAATTTCTATTTTTTGGAACAATTTGAGGAGAATAAAGTATTAACTCTTCTTTAAAGGTCTGGTAGATTTCCCCTAGAAAGTCATCCAGCCCTGGATTCTTGCTTGTTGGGAGATTTTTGATTACTGATTAAATTTCTTTACTGGTTATGGGTCTGTTCAAAGTTTCTGTTTCTTCCTGTTCCAGTTTTGGGAGTTTATATGTTTCTAGGAATTTTCCATCTTTTCCAAATTGCCCAATTTGTTGGCATACAATTGTTCATAATATTCTCTTATTATTATTTGTATTTTTGCAGTATTAGTTGTGATTTCTCCTCTTTTCATTCATTATTTTATTTATTTGGGTCCTTTCCTTTTTATTTTTGATCAGTCTGGCTAGGGGTTTATCAATTTTGTTAATTCTTCCAAAGAACCGGCTTCTGCTTTCCTTGATATGTTCTACTGTTTGTTGTTGTTGTTGTCGATTTAATTTCGATATCATTGATTTCCACTTTATTCTTTATTATTTCCATTTTTCTGCTGTTTTGGGGCTTTATTTGCTGTGCTTTTTCCAGCTCCTTTGGTATTAATGTCAGGTTGTGTATTTGAGACCTTTCTTCCTTCTTTAGGAAGGCCTGGATTGCTATCTACTTCTGTCTTATGACTGCCTTTGCTGTATCCCAGAGATTTTGGACTGCCATGTTTCCATTTTCATTGGCTTCTAGGTACTTTTTAATCTCCTCTTTAATTTCTTGGTTAACCCACTCATTCTTTAGTAGAATGTTCTTTCATCTCCAGGTATTCATGGTCTTTCCAAATTTTTTCCTGTTTCAAGTTTCATAGCATTGTGATATGAAAATATGCATGGTATGATATTGATCTTTTTATACTTGTTGAGGGTTAATTTGTGATCCAGTATGTGATCTGTTCTGGAGAATGTTCCATGTGCACTTGAGAAGAATGTGTATTCTGCTTTAGGATGAAATGTTCTGAATATATCTGTTAAGTCCATCTGGTCTAGTGTATCATTCAAAGCTATTGTTTCCTTGTTGATTTTCTGCGCAGATGATCTGTCCATTCCTGTAAGTAGGATGTTAATGTTCCCTACTCTTATGGTATTATTATCAATTAGTTTATTCATGTTTGTGATTAATTGATTTATATATTTGGGTGTTTACATTGGGGGCATAAATATTTACAATTGTTAGGTATTGATGGACAGACCCCTTAATTATGATATAATGCCCTTCTTAGTCTCTTGCTACAGTCTTTATCTTAAAATCTAGTTTGTCTTATATAAGTATGGTTACTCTGGCTTTTTTTTGGCATCCACTAAAATAACAGATTGTTGTCTCCATCCCCTCACTTTCAAACTGCAGGGGTCTTTAGGTCAAAAATGAATCTATTGTTGGCAACATATACATATACTTTTTTTTTTAATCCATTCTGATAGACTGTGTCTTTTTTATTAATGTTTATTTATTTTTGAGAAAGAGAGACAGAGTGCAAGTGGGTGAGGGGCAAAGAGAGAGGGAGACAAAGAATCCAAAGCAGGTTCCAGGCTCTGAGCTGTCAGCACAGAGCCTGACATGGGGCTTGAACTCATGAACCATGAGATCATGACCTGAGCTGAAGTTGGATGCCCACCTGACATGAAGTTGGGTGCCACCCAGGTGCCCCTAGTGTATGTCTTTCGATTGGAGCATTTTTTCTATTTACATGTAGAGTAATTATTGAAAGATATGAATTTAGTGCCATTGCGTTGCCTGTAGAGTTGATGTTTCTGGTGATGTTCTCTCTTCCTTTCTAGTCTTTGTTTCTTTTGGCCTTTTTGTTTTGTTTTGTTTTGTTTTTACTCCAGTCAATGATTCCTCCTTAAAATTTCTTGCAGGGCTGGTTTAGTGTTCACAAACTCCTCTAGTTTTTATTGTCTGGGAAATTATTTATCCTTCTATTTCTAAAGTTGTTACATATCTAGGAATATTGATCAAGAGACAAGAGGCACAGAGAGAAGAGAGTCAGAGACTGAGAGGGAGAGAGAATACAAAGACCACAAGACCAATATCAGAAATTAAAAGGGAGAAAATCAATTTGGATATTATGACTCCTAAATATGACAATCTCTTTAAAATTAAAAAGAAAAACGTTGAAATATATAAATTACAAGATAAAATAGAAAAAAAAAAAGATCTCTTATAGAGCACTAATAGAATCCCTAAGGAAAAACCTTCACCTTAAAGATTATCTTGGCAACTTTGGGTAGGCAAAAGTTTATTAAATAGGGCATACAAGTATGGACAAGAAGAAAAATAATTTATAAAATGGGCTATGTTATATTATATGTACAAACTTCTGTTCTTCAAAAGACACTATTGAGAGAGATAAACAGCAACCCAGGTAGTGAAAGATGATATTCACAACACATGCATCTGATAAACAATTCTTAATTAGAATATGTAGAGATCTCAAATTAAGGAAAAAGTATGATAACTCATCATAAGTCATCAAGGAAATGAAAACTGAAATTGCCATACCACACTTATACATGCTCACCAGAATGGCTAAAATAAAACAGACAATGGCAAATTTTATAAGAAACTAGAAATGTTAGAGGGTATAGGTGAAAAAATATATAGAAGTAGTTGCACAATTCATAAACCCTTAAGCAGTCTTTGCTAAAGTTGAACATATGCATACCTATGACATATTCCAGGACAAATATCCAAAGAAACATGGCATGGCCACACATCCCTCAGAACACATGTATTAAAATGTTTGTTACAGCATTATCCAAAATAGTCCAAAATGCCTATCAATAGTAGGCTGGATAAATAAATGTTTAATAAAAAGTATAGTATACAGAAATAAGAAAGAATATTTTGTATGTGCACAAAACATCATGAATGAACTTCACAAGTAAAATATTGAGCAAAGGCAGCAGATCAAAGGATTGTATTCTGTAGTTGTATTTACGTGAAGTATTCAGACTAGAAAGACAAATTTATATCTTCAAAAGTGTTGTTTGGGGAAGTGAGTTGTGAATGGTAGGGTGTAAACAAGTCTTCTGGGAATTTGCTAACATCCGGTTTCTTGATTTGTTTTAACCAGGTGTGCTGAGTTATACCCTTATGCTATATTAACTTTCAATATAATGACTTAGTAAGTTAAAAAATCTCTGTCCTTGTACACTATATTTTCATTATTGGCTTTGCTCAAATATTAAATATGTATAATTTAAATAACATTAATATTTCTATTGTAGATATCTATGTACACATAGGAATCTAATACTGAAATATGGAGTTGGTGGTTGCAGACTTTGAGGTGTTTGAAATCACCTTGAGATTACTGTAAAATCTCATTAATGTAATAGAATAATGTAAAAGAAAAATTCAATAATTTATTCCTTGGAAATACAGGGAGAATGGAATTTAGTACAGAAATATAACTAATATTTTTTTAAAGAAATAACAACATCAAATACAGACAAACCATACTCTGGTAATAATAGGCTTCACTAAGCATATTCCATCAAGTGTGATAAAGGAAAAGACCCTTTTTGTTTCTACAACTATCATTTTTAATATCAGTTGAACCTTCTGTATCTGTCCTTTCCAAATGCAGGGCTAATTAGGTTTCCTATCTCCCATCTCATTATTTCAGTCCATCTTCCCAGAGGATATTTTAAAAGAGATGTGTGATCTACTCATTCTCAATACTTAAAACTTCAGATATTCCACTATTGCTTATGGGGAAAAGTTTAAATCCTATAGTCAGTCTTAGCATGTCTCTCTTTTTGGCCTTCACTTAAACATATAGCCTTATTGCTTTTCTTATCTTTCTCTTATATTCAAGTTCCATGATTTTGAAACAAGAATTGCTAACATTTATATAAATCTTGTATTCATTAAGTTTATACCTTCTAATATGAGGCTTGCTTTGTCTGGAATGATCTCTTGTCCACTGGGAATAATTGTGACATGTGTCAATTGATTGGTCATTTCCCTGATGAAGCTTTATTGGACCTTATTTTGTAGTATGACATATTATGGGTAGTATTACAACATTTATAACTATTGCAATACTTTAATTTATTATATTTAATTAATTTATTATTTATTTATATTTATTATTTATTTTTATACTATTTATTGAATTAACTAATTTATTTCTCAGGCCCTAGATTGTAAGCTTCTTGAGCATAATGGGCCATTTCATGTACTTTATATCCCAAGTTTCCAGCTCCGTGTCCAGCATATGGGAAGTGAAATGAGAATTATATTAATCAGGATACAATTAACTATAAAGAAGGTAGAACTAAAAATTGTGGCATATACAGGATAGGAATTAATTTCTTTCTTACATAAAAAATTTGAGGGTAGGTAATGGGGTTGTATGTTGGTTGCATAGTGGTATGTCTCTTGAGTCCTTCTGTCTTACTCCTCTGTTTCATGTGGTTTCCATTCACAACATCACCCCAAGATTGAGGAAAATGGAAGAAGGGCCTGAAGTATCATTTAAAGGAAAATATCCAGAGTTTCATCAAGCAATTTCAATAGCACTGTATTGACCAACATTTAATCACATGACATTATCTGTTTGCAATGGAGGTTGGGAATTCAGTGCATATCTGGGCCTCCTCTCTTCTTCCTCAAAGACCCCTTCTTCTGCATTCTTTTCTCTGACTTCTTACTGTTTAATTTCCTTCCTTTCCCTTCTCCTTGTCCTTCCCCAGCTTTTCTCTCCCCTTCCCCCACTTCTAATTTCTCTTCGCCACATCTTTCTACAGAGTCACACTGTCCTTGAGAGGGAGGCATAAGTGGTGCAGACCAACAAGAAAATACATCTGAGCATATTGAATTTAAAAAGATGAATATTAAACTTAAACACAATGCACATAAATTTAATATGGTAGATATATTACTATTTATGATTTACACATGGAGATATATTATTATATAGTGTCAATTACCACTTAGAATCCAATTCTCTAATGTTTTTCTGTCAGAACTGTGTACACACATATAAGCATAAAGATGTCTGTGTTGATTCACTTAATTCATATATTATTTAACATAAAATAATTTAGTGAAATTATAAAATGGTTTATATTTAATGTTTACTTCTATAAATCTATAATCCTTGATCAGGTGATTTATTTTTGATTCATCCATAGCTAGTTACATTTCTTAGCTTAATATATGAGTAAGATGGAGCATTATTCTTCTTGTAATATTAATGTTTCTGATGGCAATTTGAAAATATTGGATTTGACAGACTTGGGCTGATTTGCCCACAGTCAAAAAGACTCAGCCAACGTATCTGTTGCCATGGTATTTTACTGTAGGCTATCCTGGTACACTGTCTATTTTATTATTCTTGTGCAAGCAAAGTTACTTTTTAAGAAATGAAAAACACTTTGAAGAATCTTGTCTTTGAAAGAATACAAAAAGTTGGCATAAGCAGTTGAAAGGATTTTTTGAAATATTATAACATTGTATTGAAAAGACCCCCTTGATAATGTGTGTCACACACACACACACACACACACACACACACGCCTTGCAAATAAACATGATATCTGTTTGAATGATTTTATTTCACTTTAAATAGCACTCTGTATCTTTTATTAAAAATTAAAATTCCCTTGTTTAATTCCAAACTACATACATACATAAAATGTTAATGATATAAAACATTCCATAAATATCCCAGGCTGGTGATTCAATGAAAAATTTAGGTAAGCTTTGTGTCAAATGAATGTGCATATAAATGCACATCATAACCTTATAATTTTCAAGAAGCAAATACACCCATGGACCGGATTAAGAAATATAATAATAGCTGTATCCTCTCTGTCACTACTCCCCCACAAAAGGAACCAACATCTTGTCTTCTATCAACATTGATTGGAATTGCTAGTTTTTGAATTTATGCAAGTGGGATTATAAAATACCTACACTGATTCTAGTTTATTTTTCTTAGTCTTATTTTTGTGTAATAAATCGGTGATTTATATATAACATAAATGTGTTCAAAATCAGGACAATGTTATATTTTATTTTATAGATCATGTTTTCCCAGCCTTGGCACTGTTGATATTTTTGACCAGATAAGTCTTTGATGTGGGGCTATCCTGTGTATTGTATGATGTTTAAGAACATCACTGGCCTCTACCTTCCAGATGTCTATAATACTGTCTCCCTCTCCAGCAGATTATGACAATTAAAAATATCTCCTAACATCACCATATATTTCTACTTGAATACCACTGGGGACTGATATACCAAAGTATTTATCCAGTCACCTGTTAATAGACTTCTAGATAGTTTCCAGTTTTGTTGTTTTTAATAAATACCAATGCTACAAAAGTCCTGTAAGTTCTGTTGCCCATATTTTTCCCATATATATTTTCATTGAGTATATACCTAGGACTGAAATTTCTAGGTCATAAAGGATGGATTTGTTCTCACTGATTTTTTAGAGTGATTGTACCAGTTTACATCCTCACAAAACAGTCTTAACTGATCCAAATGCTCATGAACACTTGTTATTTAAAACATTTTCCCTGGGGGGCACCTGGGTGGCTCAGTCAGGTAAGCATCTGACTCTTGATTTTGGCTTAGGTCATGATCTCATGGTTCTTAAGATCAAGCCGTATATTGGCTCCATGCTGAGCATGAAGCCTGCTTGGGATTCTTTCTTTCTTGCTTTCTCTGCTCCCGTCCCGCTTGTTCCGTCTCTCTCTCTCTCTTTCAAAAATAAATAAACAGTAAAAACTAAAAATAAAATGCCTTTAAAAAAACATTTTCCCTGAAATAGGTATTTAGTAAAATCTTATTATTGTTTTAATTCCCATTTCCCTGATACTCATAAACTTTAACAACTTTTTCAGTGTTTAACTATTATATGGATATTTTCTCTGTTTTGAAATGTGAACTTAAAGTTTCTTGCCTGTCTAATCTGTTGGGTTACCTGTCTTGTTCTTATTGATATGAGAATGTGTATGTGTGCTGAACTTAAAATTCTTTATTATATACACATGCAACAAATATTTTCTCCTCCTTTGATTTGACTTCTCATTCTCTTACTGGTGTCTTTTGACTTGTTTTTTTCTAGCTCTGGTTTGCACTGACTCCTAGAGGGTGTCCTTCCAAGATCCAAACTGAGAGCCCATGGTGCTTAATCCATTGTTAACTAATTTTCTCTCCCTGGTAACTCTCAAATATTGCAATCAGCTTTTCAGCTGCTTTGTAACACTGCATAGCTTAGAAGGACAAATGCCTCATGCTGTAAACTAGGGTAGCCTTTTGGGGCCACTTCATGGGGCTTTTCGTATCTGTGAGATCTTAGCCCCTAGAGTTGTGTTGACCTTTCTTCTCCAAACTTCCACTGTTCTCTCCTCAGCTACATTTTCTTTATCTTAGCTGCTTTCTGCTAAACTCAGTTTCTTGTGTAGTACAGCTTCAATATTACTAAATGGTTCAAGGGCAAAAATGTAGTACAGAAGTTTAAGCTACTTTAATGAGCTTCCCTTTTTATGGGTTCCTGTCCCCTCAAGTCCTGGCTTCCTCCACCTTCCAATAGCATTAAACACCTCTAAAACAATTATTCAGATTTCTAGTTGGTCTTAAAGGAAATGTTGTCTTTCTATAAGATGAAGTAGACTTCTATTGAGTAGTTTTATAAGATGGAAGGTATGGATATGAGACAATAATTAAAGAAATTCATAACTATCCTACCATATCATTTCTTTATTGGCAACCATTTTAATGTCAGAGAAATGAGTGATTGTAATAGACCTCTACTTAACCCTCCCAAACAGATATTTTGACTTTTAATTTTTATATATTTTTTAAATTTTTTTAGCATTGTCTGGGTTTTTTTTTTATTTTGTTATTGTTTGTTTTTTGTTGTACTGGCCTGTTTAATGTTCCGAACCTTAGAATTTCATGCAAACTATCTTTTCTAATGTAAAAATGTGACATTCTATAAAAGTGACAAATTATACTGTGACAGCTCAAAAGAATATATGCCTCTTTTACTGGCATTCAGTAAAGAACTATTTGTTGTCTTTCTGATATCTGATGCTTTTTGTTAGGTCATGTCAACTGTCTGCCATGGATTATGTTTAAATCAAAGTATAAAAATAAATAGCAAGAAAAGAGAAGATGCATGAATCACCAATCCTCCAAATTAATAGCAGAGCTACAAAGCTATGTGAAATAGATCATTGTATGACTAACTATATTTATGCCTCTGGAGATGAATTGTCCAGTGTCGCTTTGAAATTGTGTACATTTTCCTTTTTCCTTATCTTCTACTTCCAGTGTCATTCTTTTGTCAGTGAAATAACCTTCACCGAACCAAAAGTGTTCATATAGATGTACCTTTGAGAGTTCTCATAATGATTATTATTACATTACAATTAGAATGAAATATGTTAACGTGCAATACTTTTAACTAGTGTGCATTTGTATCTATTACCTAACAGGAGCCTCGTAATAATATGTGCTGTGGGCAGACATAATGATTATTCATTTCCACATTTCGTGAATAAGTGTGCCTCTGTGTTTTAAGTAAAATCAAACTGTTAAAACATGCAAAGGTAGCACTGGAAACAAAAGCCTTTGAGTTATTAGAAGGAAAAAATTACATGAGAAAAATTGTTACATGATCAGCATGTGATCAAGATACTTATGTGTACATTTTTCTTATAGGATGAAATAAATCGTGAATATTTTAAAACATTTTTTCTGAATTGTGTTATCACATCCAGTCCTCTATGTTACTCTGTAAGTTGGGACACATAACATGCTAAGCCAAGTCATACTTTCAAAAGTGACGCAAGTGTTTGCTGCTTCCAGCTTTGTACTTGTTAGGAGGGAAAAGAGTCCTTACAGAATGCATCTAAATAAAAGATGAGTTTATGAAAAACATTAGTTTTATTGTATATTTATTGCTGAAGATATCATGAATTATAAATTAAAAAAAAACACGTAATGATGAACTCTGATGTAAATACCATTAACTTTTATGCACAAACTCTCAATTTCCAACCGATCCAACTTCCTCATTTATTTTAATCTGTTCCAACTACCTCCCATCCTCAAAAAAAAGGAAGGCGTTACATAATTCTTTTTCATGTTTATACATTTATTTTGAGAGAGAGAGAGAGCACGAACAAGGAAGAGAGAGAATCTCAAGCAGGCTCCACACCGTCAGCGCAGAGCCAGATACAGGGATCGACTGACCGCAGGAACCATGAGATAGATCATGACCTGAGTCAAAATCAAGGGCCGCTGCTCTACTGACTGAGCCACCTAGGTGTCCCCAGCATTACATTATTCTTGACGTTTCCTCCTATCTGTGGTTAATTAGATTAAATATTGCCCACATTTTGGCAGACTTCATTGCTAACAGAGAAAAAAAATTAAGCTACACAAAACTGTAAAAGGAAGGGTGTGACCACTTGAATGAAAGTTCTGTAGCATTGGTGTGGGTGCATATTTCAACACGATGTGTGCACCAAGCCAATAGTAACAAAAAAATAAACTAGAGCACCTAGGGTTAATAAAACACATGAAATATCTCCGCAGTGTTCTTTTGTTGCAAAGAATCACAAATAATTCCTTCAGGTCTTGGGCTATTTGCTCATTTTATTAATACTTTGTAGTGTGACATAGTACTTTGGGGAAAGGGAGGTCACTTGATAATGACAATTTAGTTGTTATATACCGTTCGTCTGTTTTTCTAATAACAAGATATTATAAAGCTTTATACTGCAGCTGTACATAGTGGCTAGGTCCAAGTTTCTTTGAGAAATTAAGAATAGGATGTATTAAATTTTTATTTTTTCACAAATATCTTTGCATCATGTAGGCATGTAGAAGTCCAGAGCTACGTTCTTATTTTATTTTTTTTTATTTAAAAAAAATTTTTAAACGTTTATTTTTGAGACAGAGAGAGACAGAGCATGAACAGGGGAGGGGCAGAGAGAGAGGGAGACACAAAATCTGAAACAGGCTCCAGGCTCTGAGCGGTCAACACATAGCCCTACGCGGGGCTCGAACTCACTGACCGTGAGATCATGACCTGAGCCGAAGTCGGACGCTTAACCGACCGAGCCACCCAGGCGCCCCTACGTTCTTATTTTAAAATCAAAAGTGAAAAGGGGCGCCTGGGTGACTCACTCAGGTGAGCATACGACTTCGGCTCAGGTCATGATCTCGTGGTTGGTGGGTTTGAGCCCCTTGTGTGTCTCTGTGCTGACAGCATGGGGCCTGGAGCCCACTTGGAGTTCTGTGTCTCTCCCTCTTTCTCTGCCTCTCCCCCACCCCTGCTAACAGTTTCTCTGTCTCAACAATAAATAAACATTAAAAAAATTAAAAAAAAAATAAAATCATAAATGAAATGAATGTCATGACACAAAAACAAAAGATGCATAAATGAATGAGGAACTAAAACAAACTTGATTCCAGAAAACCAAGCAAATATAACCTTAATAATAGTGATCTGCATTAGTAACCCAGGAAAGATTTTATTCTTTTGTGATTGAAATAGGATGGCATATCAATTCTTTTCTTACCTAAAGTCCTTCTGTGGAACATAAAACACCATCATTGATGTGAATACTTTGTTTTTTTTAGCATGAGATGGTCTTAATTGAATTTTCTTATAATCTCTAAATTCTAGTGTTCTAACTTCTTCTGCTTTGTGTTATCTTTATTGTAAGCACTAGAATTCACAAGGTATTTTATAGAAATAATAAATAAGTCAAAAGCATTCATATAATTTATCATGTTACTGAAAGATAATTTTGACTATTCTCCTATCCTCCCCTTCAAAATAAGAAATGCAATTTGATTTTATTTAGGCTTTAAATAACTGAGAGGAAACAAATCACATCAAGGCAATGCATGAAATTACTTGACACTCGAATGGCCCACAAGTGACAGTATAGATATCGAAGAATGATTTTTCACATAGTGTATTAGTTATAGGTGATCCAAGTGAAATAGAGTTCCTCATTCTTTAAAGAATTAATTTCATAAGAAATAAATGGCATCCAATTTAAACTACCTAACTTTATGAAATTATTTAATCAAATAATGACAAGTAATTGATGATAAATACAAAATTATGAGTATGCTGAGATAGGCAGTAAGACATTCTGTCATTTGATACTCCTACCTCATTCACCTTTATTTTCTTAGTTTATAAAGTATATTGGCACATAGAATTTAAGGTTATTTCTCTTTTATTTTCTAGTTAAGAATCTACTTCATTAATAATCTCAGTACAAATATGCATGTGTAGTACATAAATGGATAGATGAAAAGTGGGTGAATAGATGTGTAGATTGGTGGAAAAACAAATTGTGTAAACAAAGAGAACTATTTGTTAGATTTAAAGCAAAAAAATATAGTAAACATTAATACATTTTTTTTTGACACTCAGGATTTAGTTTTTGGAACTTGGTTTTGTAATATTTAAATTTCAGATTAAACTGGTTCTAATTTCAACAATGAATAGATAGCAAAGATGATGCACATATGGTCAAAATATTTCCTATAACTTCTGTAGTTCCAAATAGCAAGACTATGATGATTAATAAAAACTGTATCATTTATTTATGAAGATTAATACATATAACTTTATATGTCAATAGATAACATAGTAAATACATTGTTCTAAAAAAGTGTACATCTTTTATATCCATTGTATGCTTGAGCTATAATAAACTTTTATTTCTAAAACTGGAAATATCTTTTGAAAGATATCTTTAAATGTTTTACATGATAACTTGGTATACTATTAAGCAACTCTTAAACACGTTGATTATGCAGATTATGTAAAAATATGGAAAATGTTAATGAAATTATGTTAAGTGAAATAAAAATATATACATTGTGTTTGCACACACCTTGCTAATTCAGGTTTACCTTTTTTTTTCTAGCCTACATTTTTTGCCTTTAATTTCATTACACTTGGCATCCTGCAAGTGATACTATATTCAAGCCTAAATAATTCTCACATTTTAACACTTATTTCAGGAATCAATCACTATTCTTGAAATATTTATCCATTTTGTGCTACTGTAATACCTGGCAAACTTTTTATCATTATACTTGTCACCTTATTGCATTGTAATTAGCTATGTAAAGTCTCTCTTGTCTCTGGTATATTACTTTCCTGAAGGTTGTAATTGCTTGTTCAGATTCGTAACCCTAGTACCTATCACAATGCTTGATATAGTCCTAAGCATCATTAAGTTTAATCCCTTTAGTAAAACATACCATTGCCAGAGTTACCCTCTTTGGTCAAACACCAGGCTTCTTTCTGTACTGCTGCGAGGACAATTGTGAGTGATGTTAGACCAGCTAGAGAAGAGATAAGCGATCACCCTCTACCCATACCCAACATCTCTCAGATCTTTCCTAGAATATTTTTTTGAAAACTTTAGAGTTAGCTAAACCCACAGTGTATCACACTGCAGCAATTTTTTTTTTTTTTTTTTTTTTTTTTTGGTCATGGCCCAGAATGTAAAAAAAAAAGAGTAGAAGCCAATGAACAAAAAAGATTCTTAAGGACACTTAAAAAGATTAGTGAACTTACAAACATGTATCCATACCAGAGGTTTTAAAATATATGTTCATGAACGATTTATTTATAATAGCCAAAAGTTAGAAATAATCGAAACAGTCATTATTAGAAAAATGGGCAAACGAATGGTGTTACATTCACAAAAAAATATTTAATAAAAAGAATGGACTACAAACACAAAACACATTGGATAAATCTACAAAAGGAATTTATGGTGCTGAGCAAAAGAAATTGACAAAAATGGATACATCTCATATGGATATATTTATGTGAAAATCTAGACAAAAAGAAAACCATCTATGGTGACATAAATCAGAACATTGACACTCACTCTATGGTTAAGAGACGGATTGCCTGGGAAAAAGACTAGTGAACTTTCTGAGGTAATGGAATGTTTTGTATTTTGAGAGAGTTGTGGGTTGTTGCATATGTATATGCATTTGTCATAACTCATCAATTTTGTGTGATTTTAATATCTGTGCAGTGTAATTCAGTATAGGTAAATTATACCATGTTAAAAAATTGAAAATTAAATGCAAGTGTGCTTAATATGTGTTGAGAAGCTTATTCTAAAGTGTATATGGAAATGAAAAAATGTATAGAAAAGCCAAAAACATCTTAAAAAAATAAATTTGTAGGACTTACACTTTCAAGTTTTAAGAAGTACTATAAATATACAGTGATCAAATTAGTGTGGTAATGGGGTAAGTGTGGACTAATAAGATTAATGAAATATAATAGATAGTTAAGAAAAACCTAAACTAACGGGAGGAATAGGTATTAGCATGAAGGTACCAATGGGAATTTAAAAGGGAAAAGAACATGTTGTATTTCCAATAAATCCCATGGAATGATTTATATATCTGTTAGAAATAACTATGAACTTCAAGCCCTATGTCCCTATATAACACAAAATAATTTTAATTTGAACCTAAGAACAAACACAAAAACATTTTAGAAGAAAATGTATACAGATGTTCTTTTTAAAAAAGAATTTTTTAACGTTTATTTATTTTTGAGACAGAGAGAGACAGAGCATGAACGGGGGAGGGGCAGAGAGAGAGGGAGACACAGAATCGGAAGCAGGCTCCAGGCTCTGAGACATCAGCCCAGAGCCCCACGCGGGGCTCGAACTCACGGACCGTGAGATCGTGACCCGGGCTGAAGTCGGACGCTTAACTGACTGAGCCACCCAGGCGCCCCATGTATACAGATATTCTTAATAATTTAAAGTAGGCAAGGGTTTCTTATGGAATACAAAGCAAACAATAATATATAAATAAAAGGTGCTAAATTCATAAACATTAACATTAACATAAACATTAAAAATTTCTATTCTCAAAGGATACCGTAAGGAAAATGAAAAGGACATTAGAGATTGGGTGAAAATATTCATATTGTGTATATCCAACAGAGTATTTATATATAATATATGGGCGGGCACCTCTATGATTCACGAATTGAAATGGAACAACCCAATAATATAGTGGGGGAAAGCATGAGCAGACAAAAGGAGCAGTCAATGAGCACATGAAAAGGTGCTCAACATCATTAATCTTTAGGGAAACTTCAGTCAGATACCATTTCACATCTTCTAGAATGGCCAAACTAATAAGACTGACAACGTGTTGAGGAGGGTATAAAGCAACTGAAATTTTCACTGATTACTGTAAAATTTATGACTGTGGAGAATTGTTTAGAAAGGTTTTTTTTTTTGTCTTAATAAAGTTAAACACACACCTATCATATGGCCTGGCAGTTCCACAGCTACTTATTAAAGTCTTTTTCTAGAAAAAGGCACATTCAGGATTATATATAGATTTCTTATTAGTAATAGACAAAAATAGAACAAAATCAAATGCCCTTCAACATGAAAATGAATAAAATACTTTGTGATATAAAATAAATACTTTTTTGCTATAAAATGTGATATCGTATTGATGCTTGCATGGATATGGAAGTATCTCAAAATATAATGATGAAGAATAGAAGGAAGCAAAGTAGAATCTGACTGCCTGTATATTATGATCCATGTATAAACAAAACTAATCCATACTACTAGATAACAAAATTGTACTGTCTCATGATAATGGTGCAAACTGACAGGGAGATGGCAATGGGGAACCTTGTGTGGCCAAGGAAAAGTTCTGTATATGAAATTCAATGGTGCTTTCTCAGGTATATAACTTGTAAAATTTAATAGACAGTATACTACAATCTGTACATTTTGTTATGTGTAGATTATACCTCAGTACACATTTTTGTGCTGATTACGCATTTTTATTTTTTACTGTACACGATATGTTTAGAGTCACTATTATTTCTTTTGATTAGTCAAAAAGCAAAATAAGTACATGCATGCTGAGCATTTTTTTCAGTCAAAAAGATAAGTAGATTTTCCATGTTTCCTATCATTGTCCATCTTGTTCCTGTTAGAGTTCACTTTTATTTTTGAAAGCTAATGGTTTTAGTTGATATGAACTGTGATAGTCAATGCATGGTTAGTTTTTCTCTGTGCTTGTGTGTGTGTGTGTGTGTGTGTGTGTGTGTGTGTGTTTTCTTTTTCCTTTGGTTGAGTATTATTTTTAACACTTAAGTTCCACAGTATCTGTAGTCTCCAGTGTGAACTTTACTCATTCCTCTATTTGCTTTCACAATGAATTTGCTTTTAGAATTTTAGAAACTAATATTTTACTAAACTAATCAGGATTAACATGATGTGGAATTTTTTGTGAGTTAGTGAAATGAGGGCTCTACAGAACACTTAAAGTTTGCAGAAAGGGAAAAAAAGAAAGTAAACTCTTCATAAGCCCTGGGTCATTGCTAGCATGAAGTAAATTTGGGAAACTGAGCCTTTGCTTAAGGTGGCTTCAATGATTGACAAAGGTATATGGTTATGGAGTGAATGCACATTGTCTGTGGAGTGTAAAAAACATATTTAACGCTGTTTTTGTCATTTATTAATGGTGTGACCTCTGTATATTTCACATATTTTGACTGTACCTTGAAGCTCATAATATTTCTATTTGGTAACAGTGAATATTAAGTGCAATACTAAATGTAAATTGGTTGGCACGTAGCAGAGTCTATCTAAATATTAATTTTCCTTTACCAGGGTGAGGCAGTCAGGAGTCTATGGGAAGACAAATTGTGGAGGCATAGGGTGTGGATTTGCTGGTTAGACAGGAGATAGTGAATATATATCGGTCCACTTATTTAAAATTGCCCAGAGTTGAGATTGATGGTTATATAATCAGAGATGGATGTGCAGGAGAGAAGTGTACCAAGTCTTTGGCCAAAGGTTTTCCTTCCATCTCTGGTTTCTGACTTTTAAAATAACACTGAAGCTTTTATTTTAGTATAAATATAGACCAGGGAAAATACAAACTATAAAATATTCAATAGATTATTTGAAGTGCTTGAAATACGGGCCAACGTTTCTGAAGTAAATTATGGCTTTCAAAATAAGCTTGGGTTTAAAAATAAAGATATTTTGCACCAGAACTTCCAAGCAGGTCTCTAAGATCCACAAAGATTTTCATTGCAGAATTACTTTTGGCCACATTTGCCAACACCACTTTCTCTTCTTTCTGTCCATGCCAATCTCTTCCTTTTGATTCTTAGATAGCTTTCCACATTTGAGAAATATTCTTATTTGCTTCATAAAAATGAATTCCCAGAAAAATGGCAGGCATAGATCATAGCAATAAGTGAGCTTACTAAAGTTCACTACAGTAATTTGAGTTGGCTCAGACATCAGTCATTCCTGGTCTTTAAACTGTGAGAAGGGGAAGCAAGTAAGGGATTGGATGAGCTCCAGTTTCCATGGCAGGGCAAAAGTTGAAAGTGATCTGGTTATAGAGATGCCAAGAAATGGGAGACTACTTAAGCACAATGTCTACAGCAATGCATCAATGGGCTTATTTTTTCTCCCAGTCCATCATGGACTGCAGCATTTGTAAAATTGAACAGACGTTAATTACCAAAAAAATGATCATGCATTTGCATGTAGTAGCAATATCAAAATGCTGTTTCCAAATGCTTGTGCCCAATTACTACACTTAATCTGACGTAGAATCATAACAAACAATTGAGTGATTGACATTTTTTATAGACCAAAATGTGAGTAGCACTGGTCTGTTAATACTTATTAGTCTGAATCAGTGGTGAGTGGGTAAAACAGCTCTTAAAAAACAAACAAACAAACAAACAAACAAAAACAATACAGAAGAAAAACCTTATTTCTAAAGTGTTTGCTTTTTTTATGATAAACTTCCTCCATGTCTGATTTCTAGCTGTAGCCATGATACCACGGAATGCACATTTGGGAGAAAAGTACAGAAGCCACTCTTGAGCTTTTGGAGGACTTCGCTGGTTTAAATACTAATTCGAGTAATGGTCAGCAGAACTTTTATAGCCCATCTGTTATGTCAGTGAAGAATGTGGCTGGGAGATGAATTTTTGGGAGCAAGATCCCAAGGCACACTTTTGCTGAGGAATGTGTTTGTTCTTAGGAGATTCCATCATTAAGCAAGTTACTGTGTGATATATACCTTGGGGGGGGGGTAGTGGTGCAGAAAGAGAATAAAGACCACCAACTTCATTTGGAGTCAGGTAGGGCCCAGGAGTTCAAGGAAAAACACTGTAATATTAGAAGGGAAATAGGGCTATTAATTAGAGAATTTGGTAAGAGTAACATAGTATTTCATGTGCCAGATGTACTCTCCTAACTTACAGAATCTTATTTACTTTGTTGTTTCTTTCTTTATGTTTTTTTTGTTTTTGTTGTTTTTTTCTTTTTGTTTTTGTTTTTGTTTTCTGAGAGCACAAGCAGGGGTGGGCAGGGGGAGACAGGGAGAAAAGAGGATCTAAAGCAGGCTCTGCACTGACAACATCAAGCCCGATGTGGGGCTCAAACTCGAACTGCGAAATCATGGAACTGTGAAATCATGACCTGAGTCGAAGTCGGAAGCTCAACCACCTGAGCCACCCAAGCACCCCTACTCTGTCTTAAAGCAGGAGTTAAATATTGCCGTCCTCATTTTACAGAAGAATAATCCAAAACTAAGAGGAATTAAATAACTTGCTTATCATTTCAAAGCCAGATGATGAAGCTAAGATTTGAAAGTCTGACCCCAAAGCTCAACATATTAACACTTAGTCTTAGAATGTAGCCAAAAAGCGGACAAATTGAAAGGAGGATTATTTGCTTTAAAGTAAGTGTTTTTAATTCCCAAAATTTAGTAAAGATTCTTCAAGGGCCTAATGGAAACCCAGCAAAAAATGGCATGTTGCAATTCAACAAAACCCATATTGAGACACTTATTGATTGACGTGGTTATTATGTATCTTTTTATGCCTAATTCTCCCATCACCAAACTGGAAATAATAAATAGTAACTATGGGTGCCTGGGTGGCTCAGTAAGTTAAGTGTCTGACTCTTGATTTTGGCTCAGTTTATGATTTCATGGTTCGTGGGCTCGAGCCCAAAGTCGGGCTCTGTGCTATTAGTGCAGAGCTTGCTTAGAATTCTCTCTCTCCCTCTTTCTCTGCCCCTTTCCCACTTGCACTCTCTCCCTTTCTCAAAATAAATAAATAAACTGAAAAAACAAAAGTAAAATAAAATAGTATATTGAAGGGTCATTTGAGATTTAAATTAGATAGTAACTGTACACAGCACATGAGAATTGGTAATAAGCTAATAAATATTATCTATTTGATCATTTAACTGTTGTGATGATTGTCAGCTTAGAAATTAGGCTATCTTGAGGGGTGCCTGGATGGCTCAGTCGGTTGAGCGTCCGACTTTGGCTCAGGTCATGATCTCAACAGTCTGTGAGTTCGAGCCCTGTGTCAGGCTCTATGCTGACAGCTCAGAGCCTGGAGCCTGCTTTGGATTCTGTGTTTCCCTCTCTCTCTCTCTGCCCCTCCCCTGATCATCCTCTGTCTATTTCTGTCTCAAAAATAAATAAAAACATTTACAAATTTTAAAGAAAAAGAAATTAGGCTATCTTGAGCCTGCAGGTGAGGTCAAATGGATTTAAGTACAAGATGCTGAGAAACCAAGGCAGTGACATGAGCTCTGATACAGCTTTGCCGTTGATGTCCTAAAACATCCAATGTTTGGTGTATTCTTAGTGTTCTTTATTCACATGTGCCTAGACCATCTAAATTGTGTCCTTGGAATACATACAAGAGTGGTAGAAAGAAAGTAGCCATCCTCTTTTCAGTCATTCAGTCTTGCTTTTTATTAAATATTGTTACTCATAAACATATTTTTTTTCTTAACTAAAGATCAAGACACATGGAATTATATCATCCTGGCTTATTTACAGCATTCATTATATCAGTAAATACATGTGACATAATTAAGGTGTTCATATTCACTGTTAATGGAGTAATTCAGAAAAAGTTAAATGATGTATGAGATGCCAACATCTTAAAATCACAAAAATATAACTATTCTCAAAAAATAGCTACTTTAATGTTGTTTCAAGCTGCTGCATTAAGCAGCATTAATATTAACATTAAGGAACAGCAGAAAACTAATAAATTACAGAAATTCCTGTCTAGTCTATCAGCTTTGTTACTAACATATTAGCTTAAATCAACTCTAACCCTTATAATAAAACATAATAACATTGCTTAATTTCAAGCTTCCTCTTTTTATCTCACCTAGTTTTGTGTTTTTGTTGTTTTGTTTTGTTTTTTCTTTCAAACTTCTCTCTTTCAGGTTCCAGGTCCTCTCCTGACAAAATATGCCACTGGGGGAAGTTTTCTTTTGGAAAATGATTCTCTAAGAGTTTTTAGTTCATATAATTAGCAAATATTGGATTATGTCTTTCTTGGTATAATTATATACATTAATTTTGATCTCTCTGTCAATTCATAAAAAAGTCAAAACGTACAGAATTCTCCATAACTATCTTGCTTTTCTGTAGCTTACTTCAGAAACATCATCGTCATAATAAAACAAACCAAGCTCACCTTTAGGTGTGTACATCAGGATAAGAAAAAAAGCATTACCATAACTGCAGCCACCGTATCTTTTCCTAGAAAGAATTCTTTCATTAAGAAAGAAAAATCTTGGGGCGCCTGGGTGGCACAGTCGGTTAAGCGTCCGACTTCAGCCAGGTCACGATCTCGCGGTCCGTGAGTTCGAGCCCCGCATCAGGCTCTGGGCTGATGGCTCGGAGCCTGGAGCCTGTTTCCGATTCTGTGTCTCCCTCTCTCTCTGCCCCTCCCCCGTTCATGCTCTGTCTCTCTCTGTCCCAAAAATAAATAAACGTTGAAAAAAAAAAAAGAAAGAAAAATCTTAACAGACTGCTTTTAGCTTAGAAGTCAAGGCTCAGAAGGCAAGGCTGGAAAATGGCTATGGCCACCCACAGGGGCGGTTTTCTTATGTAGCGGGATATATTAAACACACGGAAATCTAGTAGGGTGAGAGTGGAACAGATGCTCTGATTCCTCCTTTTTCACCTTGTGATTCCCTACTGGTATATCCCACTGCTTGAAGCCAGATTGATACCAGGGAGCACAGGAGCCCTTGCAGGCAGTCTGTATACAAAAAACTCCCAAGATACAGAACAGGGTGACAAAAATGAAGAGTGGATCAAAAGGACAGATGGAAACTATTGCACACCTCAAGGACTAAAAACTCCACAAAGAGAAATTAATAAGAATATACAAGTGGTGTCAAATAGTCTAGAAAATAAATAGTAAAAATAAAATAAAATGGAAAGAATTTTGAGTCACCTACTTAAAGGCTTTTCAAAACTGCTGAAAACTTGGCCATGTGGACTTTTATACAAAAAATCTCTTGATATAGAACAACTTGAGAAGGAGAAAGGAAGACATTTGATGATGAGAGGATCCAAAAATTAAAAAAAAAAAAAGTGAACATAGGATCCCAGGACTATTCCATATTCTGACCCTTAAGACACACACACACACACACACACACACACACACACACACACACAAAACTTCAAAAATTCTCTGAGAAATTGAGAGAATCACTGGATCAGTCTATCCACATGAAATGGAGTTTGAGCTAAAATTCCATTTGACCTTAAGGAGACAGAGGAACCCAGATGACGTCTAAGGCACGCATGTACCATGAAAATACACGTCAGTATTTTCAGGTCAACTCCTTATCTAGATCATTACAGCACTTTTATTTTTAATACAAAAGAGAAACTAAGTAAGAATTTCTAAAAGAAAATGCAATCACCTATTTTTAATATGTTTCTTGTCATGAAAATCCTGTTGAACTCTAAGAATAAATAAAACATAAATACTTGGCCTGAGGAGAGAAAATTCACCTTTGACATTTCTCTTGTTTCAAAATTCAGAGAAATGTAGTTCCATATAAAGAAAATATTACCCACACAAGCAGCTTTTCTAGAGTTTGTAATATAAGTAACTCTACTCATAAAATTATTTTTACAAAGTTGGGGAATTATTTGTGGATTTTTTAAAGATCATGTAAATATGCACCCAATTTTGTTATGCAGTTAATGATAAATGAAATAATCATAAAGTCACTGAATTTTTATTAGCTTTAAATAGAGAATAAAGTTTCTAACATAAGATACATAAAATGCCCACTCCTACTTCTCAATACTTGGTTTATATACAAGTTGGTAGATGTAATAGAAATTTGTGTCCTGTGGTCCTTATTATGAGTCTAATGTTTTAAGTAGATTTAACATAAGTAAACGAAGATGGTATCAATATAAGACCAACAAACTCTATAATTCACTCAGAATACACACTGCTTTAATGATCATTTCACACAGGTGCAGAGTAATCAAATACAGTGATATACTCAATAGGTTGGCAAAATGTGACTGTTTCTAAAATTGCAGAATTTATTTGATCGGATATTATCTCTTCTCTTGAGAATTTATTAACAAAGTGATGTTCAGTAAGTTATATATCTGAATCATCACACCAATAATACATAATCCAAGTCAATTTTCAGAGGAAAAAAAGTTAAATCACTGATTACCAAGGGAGTTTATAGAAGTTTCGGTAAAGTAGTAGCATTTTAATGTTTTATTTCATTTTATTAGGTAGCAAAACACTTTTCAAATACAAAAGTGTCCTTCATTCTTTTTTGTTATTATGGAAACACAGTTTTATTTTTAATCTGGTTAAAAATATAGAGCCATCCTGGCATCATTTACTGAGTGTAAATGTAATAAAGATGATGACAGCTTTATTTAGAAAGTATGATTTACACTCAAGGATGCTAGATATGAAATTTTGAAGATGATAATCATAATTTTTCTTTGGCTACCAGAGAATTCCATACTTCCATAAATCACTGGGGGAAGCACTGGGGAGATAACCATTGTAAGAATGCAAATGAACCACTTTTGCAAATTTCTTCAAGAATTGAATGACAAAGTAGACCTTGTGAGATGTAAGAGTGGGGAAAGATAATCAGAGGATTTTGTACAAAGTGGGTTTTCAAAAAGCTCACACAATTTCTACTGTTTGAATGACATGTAAATGAAATACACTTCTGTAGTTTCTATGTTAGGCCATAGAAAGCTTACTTATCATTTTTGTTTGAGTGGATCAAAACTCTCTTCAAGAAAAGGTAAATATTTAATGTTTAATAAACAGTCACCATTTACTTAGGTTTCTAGAGAGAAAGATTTTAAGATAAAGATTTTATTTTCTTCTGTCCTTTAAAGTGTTACTTTAGAATAATCTAGAATATCTCTCTTTACTGAATCATACTTTTAAAATGCATGCAGTCTGGCTTTTATGCCACTTCTAAAAAAAGGTATCAGTGACCTCTTGCTTACAAAATCAATCACCTTAATAGCAATAAGAGTTCTTTATATTTTGGACTCTGCAAAATGCCTTATACACATTATATAATTGTGAATGATTTACATTATTTCTTTAAATATTAGTAAGAACTCTCCAGTAAAGCTTTATGTATGGCTTTATTGATTTTCTCTATTGTTTTTCTGTTTTATATTTCTTTAGTTTTTCCACTAATCTATATTATCTCTTGCCTTCTGTTGGGTGTGTGGCATTAATTTGCTCCTTTTTTTTTTCTACTTTCTTGAGGTAGAAACTTAAGTTATGCATTGAGATCTTTTCTCATTTTTATTAATTGAGGCATTTAAAGCTATAAATTTTTCTCTAAGCATGATTTACTTATATGCCATAAAGTTTGATGTTGTGCTTTTCTTTTCTATCATCTCAAAATATTCTAATCGTTTTTGGTAATTTCTTCTTTGATTGATGGGCTATTTTGAAAAGCATTTAATTTCCAAATATATGTAAATTCTCAAATTTCTTTTTATTTTTTTATTTTAATTTGATTCTAGTCTAGTTGTGTAGCAATTTGTATGCTTTTAATACTTTAAAATATATTGGGTCTGAGAAGGAGGAGGAAGAGGGCAAGGGGGAAGCAGGAAAAGAGCAAAAGGAGAAGGAGGAAAAAGAAGAAGGGAAAAGTGGGGAGGAGGAGAAAAGAAGAAAAAGAAAAGAAGAAGAAGACAACCTTAATGGAGTAATAGAAGAAGAGTTATTTTGAAAGGTGGAATATTTTTGGCAAGATAAATGCGTTTTTTCTTTTTTTTTTTCTATAAAGGATACCTTTAAACCATGACAAAAAGGCAGGTTAGAATTAATGTTCTACAGAGCTGTTAGAGTTCAATGGAATTAATTATTTATGAATATAATATCAACATGTTATTTTGGAGGTGTTCAAAGGCCACACTAAATGAGGGTATGTAGTTTCACCCAAGTAGAACAAATTAACTATATAGTGTCAGGATGTATTTTAACTTATGCAATTTGAGGATATTTTCACTAAATTATTATAAAATAAATATTTGATGTCACTAGTTAAGAAATGGATAACTTTAATAATATTCCAAAGGTTATAAATATATGGAGTGGTTTTTCTTCTCAGGAAAGAATAACAGTTATTTCGTGTATCTCTATTCATTCCCAGTAGGATAGATTTGTTTTCACTCTCTCCAATAAATATAAAAAACACACTCTCCTAAGAATTGTAAATGTAACACTTAGTAAGAAAATGATTTCTTTTCCAACTAAAATTATTTACACAAAATCTATTACTTTAAAACTGAGGATGAAGATATAACTTATAATTGTGTAAAGAAAAGCCCAGAGGTATTTTTATATGACCTTTCTTAAGCTAAAATATGTAAGTTTATGATAACATGATTTTTCTAATTTTGTCATCTGTGTCATTTAATGATTAAACCTTCCTAACTATAGAAAATTGGAATCAGGCAAACAACATCTTTATATAGACTAACTTCCACTATGACCCCTTTTTCTTTTTGTAAGTCATTGCCTTTATTATGTTTCTTTTGAAGCTCATCCAGCAAATCATGTGCTGAGTATCTGTAATGGGAAAGCAGCAAGTTCATCTAGTTAGGGCAAAAGAACCATTCAAAATTTATTTATAACTCTTCCACTGATGCTGCTGACACCATGGAAGCTCCGGTGTAGGTGAAAAAATCGTTCTGTTTTCTGTGGCCTCTGTCAACAATAGGACTAATTAAAGCCAATTATGAAGGCTGTCTTTGCGTAAGATGTGTTTACTGTGTCACTAGAATATAGGCCACCATAGTTATTTTGGTAATTGTTTTTATTCAGTCAAATTTAAAAGGGAGGTGTTTCATGAAAATAAAAATATCTCACCAGTCAATTTTATGACCGGAATAGAAAAGATTCACATTGTATTAGATCAAGAGTCTATACTCGATAAGCAATTTAGAACATAATCAACATATCCCTCTCTATAAAATAATAGCTGTAAGATTTAAAAAATAATAAAAGGACAATCTATGTTAATGGATATTTGAGAGGCTTCCACTCTCCTTCCCAATTTGTAGGTTTGTTTTTTTTTCAAATGTGTGAGGTCTGTAAGCAACCTGAGACCTGTAGATCAATGTTGTTCTAACATGTAAGTCATCTCGTCAGCATATTCTCACCCAACTTCTCCAATCCAGGAAACACACACTTACACTTGGGTCAGAAACATTGTGGGCCCTGGCCAATAGCAGCTGCCTCAAATCTCTCTGTGAAAGAATAATGCGAACATCACTCATGCTGACAAGAATCTCTATATATATTCATTAACATTTTATGGTTTTCTAATAGTTTAATTCAAAAAAATTATATACCCTTTTTGAAAGAGTTTCTTAAGGTTAAGGGAAATAATTGAATGCATGCTCCTTGGAGCATTTTCAATGTCTGTTAGAAAGTCTCAGCTATGTTAACATAACCAAAATATAGAAGAGAAACCATCAATAATTTTTATTACCCCATGTTTTCTATTTGAGGAATGTGGCTGATGATCACTTAGTGCTCTACTCCACAGGAAATTGACTTAAAAAAGTGTTTTTAAGTGCTTGAAGAGGAAAGTACTGAATAATTGCAAGTTTAATTAGTTAAAATATGTAAAGACAAATCTTTTGCATTCCAAAACTGTCAGCTCTCAAGTAACTTAAATTTCTTGATTGGGCTTGGAAAGCAATTAGGTTGAACTATTCCTTACTAACTTAAATTTGCATGTTAAATGCATTATGATCTGGCTTATGTTAAGAAATATTTGCGAGAGAAACAATTCTTCCACAGGGATAATATAAACGTTTGGACGTGTTAATGTAAAAAGTAAATATAATTGTGGAACAGTAACGTTAAGCTTTTAAATACTATTTTTTTGGGGACAGCACAAACCATAAGTGCGGAAAAATGTGTTGAAATCTCAGACTCAGCAAGAAGGCCAGTACTTCCCCCTTTGGGGATAATATTGATCTCTTCTTTCAAATTCCCTTTAAAATGTAAGTTTTTCTGTGATGATGCAATAACCAGAACTTAACAAGGAAATAGAATAGTTAACATTCTTATGCTTACCAACAATTTAGGCATGCAACATTTTACTAATTTTAAATTATTTTTAAAATAGAATACTCTTAAGCCTGTCTCTCTCTCCATTTCTCTCTCTCTCTCTCTCTCTCTCTCTCTCCATTTCTCTCTCCCTCTCTCTCTCTCTCTCTCTCTCTCTCTCACACACACACACACACACACACACACACACTCACACGCACACACACAGACACCCACCCCATACACACACACAGATTCATATGCCTACATATCATATGAAAGTATTTGGTAGTTAAAGGTCAAGTAAATACACTGTTAAATAAAATATGATTAAATACAATTTCTTAGCAAAAGCCCTGGTAAAGATTAAAGATGAGGTTTTAATTTAGGCTTCTCATACTCTTTTGCATTCCATTTCAGATAATGATAATGTTTGCAGAGCTGACCCCTAGTTCTTATCCTGCTCCCTTCCCTCCCACCCCATTTCAGGTTCCGTGACAAACTTGTGGCCTGTTGTACATGCATTTGGAACCCTCGCTCACATACAAAGGCTCATCCACGTACTGCACAAACAGATGCCACTTGATAACTCTTTGGACCTGGGCTGTTAAGAGGAGATTTCTGTTTCTCCTACAGAAGATAAGCACAAATAAACATGTTGCATATTATATTTAAAATAAAGAATAATCTGAAAGGTAGAGGAAAGACTAAAGATCCGCTAAAGATATCAGTACCCAAGAAATGACATAATACAGTAAGTTCCCTGGGTTTTATATCTCATATATCCCAGACTCATAGCTGAAGAAGCAGGCATACTGGAAATGTCAACTGGCACAGAACAAAAATGTCCCAACAGAAGCCTGCTCTCTGTCACCAAGGACATTAAAAGGAGGCATCCTAGGGGCACCTGGGTGGCTCAGTTGGTTAAGCATCTGACTTTGGCTCAGGTCATGATCTCATGATTAGTGAGTTCGAGCCCCACATCGGGCTCTGTGCGACAGCTCAGACCCTGGAGCCTGCTTCAGATTCTGTGTCTGCCTCTCTCTCTGCCCCTCCCCTAGTCACTCTGTCTCTCTCTCTTAAAAAATAAACATTAAAAAAAAATCAAAAAAGGAGGCATCCTAAATAAACAGCGAACTTTTAGACAGTAACTACTCTAGCCAAACACTGCTGGAAAAAAAAGTAAAACAAAATTGAAACCTGTGTGTGTCCAGTGGAAGGGATGGGAGGGAGAAGTGGGGAGTGTCCTGAGAAGGGACAGATTGAGGCCCTTCTAAAACATGGAATTCAGACAAGGACTTCTGCTCACCATGGTTTAATGGAAGGATTAATTAACTAATTAATAAGTGGTTTCAAGTTATTTGTTTTGCAGATTAGCAATGCCATGGTCAACATCAATGTATTCCTTTTAATCTTCCATTCATGGATTCATGTTGGCTGTGGCAACTTTAGGTGTTCCATTCTTACAGTAAGAAACACATCTCAGTGTGTGAAAGAAAATTTTTGCATCTGTACTTTATTGTATTGTTATTAGGGGAAACAAGCTAGTTCTGAAGAATCCAACACATTCCCTAACATTTTCTTGGCCAGAACTGGACACCATTTAGTCCAAGTGCTGGAATTATTTCCCCGGAAGTTGAGAAATTCGCAATGAATACAGGGAAACCTCTTTGGCTAGGCAGAAAAACTTGAGAGGATTGGGCTACGTTGCAAATGGCTTTGGTTTAACTAAACATTGTGTATAATAAGCTACATTAATATAGTTTCCTATATTAAGCATTACATTTGTCTTCTAATCCACTGTGGCCCACTGTTAATTTTATAAATTGAGGAGCATGTTCTGAAATAGCAAATTTCAACTCCATCCAAGAGGGCAGGAAGCAGACCAATCAATCAAAAATGTTTTCCTGTGACTCTGCTAAACACATGGGACTCAGATAACATAGGAACATTTAATGTCTATTCAACAGCATCTAGAGGGTACATGTTTTTATCCCTGATCTTCTAGAAGTGAAAGTCCCACTGGAATGCATATGCTAACATACTTAGTGACATCAGAGAACTTTCTTACTCTGCCAAGAATTGCCCACTTGCCCCACTGCCAACTTTACCCACTGTGCCTTGTGGAGTCCTCACACTGTTGCAAAAACATTATCCTATACTTCAAAGTATGCTACCTTTTTTACTCTTGCCTTAAGTGAAAACTGTCCCACTTTCTCCCTGAAAACACCACTGTTACTGCTCATAATTCTTCAGTACCAAGGGCATCAATTGGCTCCCACTCAGCAGTGACATTTTCTTAGATTTCCAGTGCAAAATCTAGGTAATTTAATTTTTATCCTTCTAAAGCTTTTTTCTTCTTTAAAGATTATGTCATTTGGTTATGCTATTTAGCTTACTATGTTGTAAATTACAACTACCATTCCAAATGCATTTCAACATTTATTGAGGCTTTAGCATCTGGACAATACTCATTTACATTTCCACACTTCACATCAACATTGGCCATTCTTTTTTAATGCATTTAAAAATAAAAGTTTCTGTATATTAGATTATGAAAAAAATAATGCATACACATGGAAATAAAAGCCACAGCAGTGCAGAAAAACTTGTAACCCGCTCAGTCTAATTCCTTATGGCATATATAGATTAAGTTCTCTTTATATTTCCTACACTGATTACCTTAATGATGCTAGAAATAGCTTCATACATTTCTTTCTTGAATTATCAACTTTAAATTAAATTGACATGTCATTAGCTAATGTTAATTGCTACTTTTATTTCTTCATAAACAATTTAGGAACGTAGAACATTATACTCCTTGAACACCACTCCAATTTATATACACTTCTGATCATTTTTTCCTGCATCTCTGAATTTTCACTTTGGAACATTTCCCTTTTGCTCATAAAGCAATCTTTAATACTTATTTTATTACAAGTCTCTGTGATAAGCTATCTCTATTTTTCTCTAATATTATTTATTTCATTTATAGTCTGGAAACTACCTTTACCATATATACACTTAAAAATTAGCAGTTATTTTTCTCTTTCATTGTCTTCTGGTGTCCATGGTTTGTTTTGAGAAGTTGTTCTTTCTTTGAGGTAAATTTTTCAGAGATGCAGGTAGTTTTCAGAGGTGAAGCAGTTCTGTTAGGAACTGACTATGCTGCTTTCATTTTCAGCAGTATCAATACATTATATTGTGATAGGGCAGATAAGGTAAGTATGTATCATCTTGTTTGAGGTTTGTAGAGTTTCTTGAATCTGTGGCTTGATTTCCTGCATCATTTTGAAAAAAAAAAATCCCATTCATTATCTCTTCAAATATTGCTTAGAATCCATTCTATTTCTTCCTTCAGAATTCTATTTAGGTCTTAATCAGATCTTTTCCTTTATCCCTTAAATCTCATATATTTTCTTCTGTATTTTCAATTATTTTATATTCTCTCTTACTAGGGACAGCTTTTTAGACCTATCTTTCATTCACTATTTCTCAATTCATCCCTCTTGAATATGTTAAATTCATACACGGATTTCTTAATTTCACATTTTTTCAGTGGTAGAAACTATCGTTGTTAATGTTGATTTTGTATTATTTGTCTTAAAAATAGGTTTTCTTTGATTTTTTTGTATGTATAATTTTTTGGGGGGTAGAGAGCATGAGCTGGGCGGAGGGGCAGAGGGAAAGAGACAGAATCTTAAGCAGGCTCCACTCTTCTGGTACAGAGCACAATGGGGGGCTCCAACCCAGGGCCCCGGATTCATGAGCTGAGACAAAATCAAGAGTCAAATGCTTAAATGACTGAGCCACCCAGCCACCACAAAAATAATTTTTAGTATTCTATTAAAAAATCTCCTAATCTTTGAGAGTATTAAACATGATTAAGTTATATGTTTATTTTTCTCTTGTTCTTTTATAAGTATTTTCGCATTCCTTTCTGTGTGTGATTTAAAAAAAAATATTTATTTATTTTGGGGAGAGTGCAAGCAGGGGAAGGGTAGAGAGAGGAGCACAGAGGATCCAAAGTGGGTTCTGCACTGACAGGTTGACAGGAGCTAGGCTGATGTGGGTCTGGAACTCACAAACTGTGAGATCATGACCTGAGCTAAAGTTGGACGTTCAGTCTGATTTTTTAATTGTATGCTAGATATTAAGGAGAAATTGAGGGAGTGACTTCATGACTGTACAGATTTTGTCTTTGTTCAGAAAAAACTTATCAGTATTTATTCATGTATGTATTTGCCTTTTTTCTTTCTTGTTTTCTTTTTTTCTCTCTTATTAATTAATTTACTTACTTACTATGTCAAGGAACTAGCAGCTTTAGCAAAGCAGATTCAAGCTAACACAGGTATAGGTGTTGAGATGATTTGAATGTGCACCCATTCCATAAAAGGAATAAACCATATCTGGTTTATCCTTATTTCTAGATGTCTCCTTTTGGAGATCCCAAACAAAAACAGGGTTTTTACTAGGGATTTCTGCCCTTGACTGACACTGCTCAAAAACTTAGTTCTCCTGGGGCACCTGGGTGGCTCAGTCAGTTAAGCATCCGACTTCACTTAACTGATTGAGCCACCCGGGTCATGATCTCGCACATTGTGGGTTCGGGTCCCACGTTGGGCTCTGTGCTGACAGCTCAGAGACTGGAGCCTGCTTCGGATTTTGTGTTTCCCTCTCCTGCTTGCATTCTGTCTCTGTCTCTCTGTCTCTCTGTCTCTCTGTCTCTGTCTCTCTCTCTGTCTCAAAAATAAACATTAAAAATTTTAAAAATAAAATAAAATTTAGTTCTCCTAACTCCATGAATTTGTCCAAATCTCTGCATGGTTGTTCAGTGTTAAGTTATATCTTCCATAACTGACAGAAACACCTCTTTGTAGCACTGTCCAATGGAAATTTTTGTCACAATGGAAATATTTTATATCTGCACATTTCAATGTGGTAGCCACTAACCTCATGTGTATTTGAGCATTTGAAATGGAATTAGTGCATCCCAGGAACTGAATTGTTGTTTTTATTTATTTTTAATTAATTAAAATGTAAGTACGCAACATGAGGCTAATGTCTACCCTATTGGGCAGAGTGGTTTTAGGGAAAGGTATTGCAAAATGCTAGAGTCATAATCTGGGTTTCCTCCTTCTTGGAGATCTCATCTTCATAAAATTTCACTGCTTTGTTAGCTTCTTGTTGCCTTCAGGTAGAAGTTAAGACAAAATTTTGCCTGTATTTTCTAATTTTTCATTTATTTGTTTTGAGCAAAAGTGTTGATACGTCTTGCCTAGTCACTGCCTTCATACATTTAAAAATAAAATTTAAGCTTCAGTTATTAATTTTATATTTCTTGACTACTTGCTATGTAAGTTAGGTAATTTAATATTACCTATCTTGCTCCTACAACGTCTTTGACTCCTATATATTCTAAAGGTTATTGACAATTCTGTTGTTTTTACATTGCAAATGTTTACAAGATTGGCACTATTTGAGGATTGTAATCAAACTTTTCATCTTCTCATGTATATTTTGATAATTATAAAAAATAACATATAGTTGTATCATGTTATAAATAAATATGATTCTAAGAATAGCATATAAAATGATTTACATATTTTTCTGGCATTTTCTGGTATTTCTAATGATTTTTTTAGTATTAGATACATTCTTTTTCAATAATATTTGTGTCTTATGCATTATTTTCAGTGCTCATTTTCATATTTTTCATGCCATGGTTTTTCCATTCTTTGCAACTATTTTTTTTTCTGGGCATCAGACCCATATCTTTGTTTAAGTAATTTTTTCAGTCTTTTTTATGGCTTTCCACATCATAGACACATTTTATGGCTATAAAAATTTGAGATTGCATCAGTTCTCTTATGTTTTAAACTACAGTTCTATTATTTCTGAATTTTAATTCAGAAGTTAGCCAGCTCCATTTTTCTTTTCTTCCATTTTTTGGTCTAGCTAGCCATTTTTGTTTGTTTTCTTTTTTGTCTGTGTGTTTTTTCCTAAATGCTTTAACCTATCTTTAAGAACAAATAGCAAAATATGTTTTGTTGTGGGATTAAATTTTGCTTGAAACAGCAAGCATGTTTGAAGCTGCATACTCAGTGCTTTGGAAATTTTCACCTATCGTTTATTAAGACCAGGGGCTAGTGTGTGTGTGTGTGTGTGTGTGTGTGTCCCACAATGTATATGTGAACTTTTAACACAATAAGGTCAAGATAAGCGTATTTTTAACTTACTTATTAGTTGTGGGATATTTGGGTAAGCTGCTGAATATGTATTGGATATTTTCTGTGTTTATGTTTCATATTTAATACAATGGTCATAGATAACAATATTCCCAACATTCCCTCCTATTAGAGGGACGGATTGAATTGCTCAAGTACATTGCAAATTTCCCTTAATTTTAGCTACTATATTAGAACTTCTACATTGTGATATATATTAGGGAAGAGAAAGCTATGATTTTAAAGTTCTCTTTGTAAAATCTAAATAAGTATTTGGCACATGTGACAGATAACTCTGATTATAGGTGTATATATTGGTTATGAAGTTTTAAAAATTATTTTATATTATTTGCTTGAAAATTTATACTAGATATACTGGTTAGACAAAAATATAAGTTTTTAGGGATACGTACAAGTACATATCACTTTAATTGCTTGGAGAAAGTTGAGCAGACAACATAAACCACATTTTTTTGAGAATATAAGTTATTCCAAAATACTTACTGGAAAAATTTTTTATGTCTTACTACTTACTGACCAAGAGACAAAGGTAAGCCCCAAAACTGAAGTTTATCATTTTGAAAAGAACCCATAGCCTTTAATTTTACATCTCTTTTAGTCATGCATAGTTCAGAGAATGTATCTATACGATTTTAGAGAATTCAGTTAATGGAAATTTAATTTTATTGATGTAAAATTAATCTTATTCACATAATCCTGGGGAAGTTAATATTTGCACCTCACTGTTCTTATCTGAAAAATAATAGGTTTGAATTACTTGAATTCTTCAGCTCTAACATTAACTTGGATCTACGATATATTCCCTCACCACTCTTACCACACTTCCCTTGAATTCTTTGTCTACATATCTATGGACATTACCTACCCACACATATTGCATATACACATATCACATTTATACATGTATTATATATATTTATTTATTTATATATAATTTTAATTTTAATTATCTAAACCTCCCATTCAATGTAAACATTATATACTATTTTTTATGCCATGGGTAGCAATATAAAAGGACATAGGACTATTAACATAAATTTGCCTTTATTCAACGATAATATACAGGTGATTAGAAAAGTTTACCCCTAAACATCTTTTTTTTTTAAGTTTATTTATTTATTTTGAGAGAGAGAAAGAGAGAGAGAGCTAGGAAGAGAGAGAGAGACACAGAATCCCAAGCAGGCTCCACACTGCCAGTGTGGGGCTCAAACTCACAAACTCTGAGATCATGGCCTGAGCAGCAATCAAGAGTCAGATGCTCAACTGACTGAGCCACCCAGGCTCCCCTACCCCTAAACATCTTTACACCTCTCTAATGTATTCTATATAAAGTAGAAATATTCAATTTATATCATATCTTATGTGATACTCAGAGTGAATAGAATGCAAATGCAGAATAACAAGCAGCTGAAGGCAATAATTTTGAACATCATCCTGTTTTTTATTCAAGAATTTACTTTGTTATGACATCATGTGTATATACTTTAATAAAAGATTCTCTATGTTGCACTAAGCCATTGGAGATGCATAATAGATACATTTTTGTTTCATTTTCTCTTGTTAGCTCCTATAGTTTCTTTTCATATGGAAAGTCTAATTGTAATTAGATATTAAATACTGTTAAATAGATTGAGCTTCTCTGATACAGATGGGAAGTAAATCTAATTTTCAAGCTTCATTATTACCTTAGGCCAAATAATTCTTTTCTTCTTATAATATGAAATGATATGCTCATATTACTGAAATTGAGTGGAAAAATAGAAGTGTGCTAAACTCCTACCATAAACAATAAATCATTATTTAATGATAAAAATTGTAGAAAAAAATAAGTATGACTCACACTTTTATGTTTAGTATATTTAATGTCAATAATAGCTTCTATGAAAAATTCCTGAAAATTATTGACTCTCATCTCCTCTTTCTTTTTTTTAATTTTTTTTCTTATTTGCACATAAGTGAAAAGCAGTTGTGATTAATATGCTTAGTGAACGTTCTAACTGCCAATATTGCAATATTGCTTCATTCAATCAGAAAGGGGAACAGGAGCAAGTGAAAAGGAGAGAGCCTTACTGACCAAGGAACAATCTCTTTGGGATGAGGCAGATAGATCCTGGCAAGTATTCACATATTTAGATATTTAGGTATCTCTATGTATATATGATTTTACATAATATCTGCAAAAAGTGTTAAGTATATTTACTAGAAAAAATTAAAAGCTACTATCAAAATCATATAGAGATCTAGACATTTCTAATAACATTATAGGTTTAAAAGAGGAGATGGGAGGGTGCCTGAATGGTTCAATCAGTTAAGCGTCAGACTTTGGCTCAGATCATGATCTCGCAGTCTGTGAGTTCAAGCCTCTCATCGGACTCTGCTGACAGCTCAGAACCTGGAACCTGTTTCAGATTCTGTGTCTCCCCCTTTCTCTGCACCTTTCTCGCTCATACTGTGTCTCTGTTTCTGTCTCTCTCAAAAATAAATAAGCATTATTTTTTAAAAATTATTTATTTATTTTTATGAGTGTTTTTTAATGCTTATTATTGAGAGACAGAGACAGACAGAGCATGAACTGGGGAGGGTCAGAGAGAAGGGGAGACACAGAATCCGAAGCAGGCCCCAGGCTCTGAGCTGTCAGCACAGAGCCCAATGCAGGGCTCAAACCCAGAAACCATGAGAGCATGACCTGAGCTGAAGTTGGATGCCTAACCAACTGAGCCACCCAGGTGCCCCAACATTTATACCTATTTTAAAGATGAAATAGGAAAAGGAAAGGAAGAAAGAAACGAGTATGTGCTTTCTGTTATGTGATTCAGCATCTAATAGTGGACTGTACCTTAAATAAAATTATAATGTTTGCCTTGTTATAAACAGTATGATGGGGAATTGATTTTGGGTTTTCCCTGTGTACCCTCTTAGTCCATCCTGGTGGTAACCTTTATAGTTTTCTTTTGCTCTTTACCTCTTCCTTTGCTGAACTCCTAAAATCCATGGTTAAAAATTTAGTGAAGTTTCCTGCTCATGTAATCTGTGTTGGATCATACGTTCATTTCTTTTATTCAAGTGAAAAGAATTTTAGGGGTACCTGGGTGGCTCAGTCAGTGAAGTGTCTGACTTCGGCTCAGGTCATGATCTTGTGGTTCATGGGTTCAGGCCCTGCATGGGGCTCTGTGCTGACAGCTCAGAGCCTGGAGCCTGCTTCAGATTCTCTCTCTCTCTCTCTCTCTCTCTCTCTTTTTCTTCCCCTCTCCTGCTCATGTTCTGTCTCTCTCTCTCTCTCATGCACAAAAATAAATAAACATTTTAAAAAATTATAAAAAGAAAATATCTTAAGTTTCATTATTATTGGGTGGAAAACATTGATTCATCTCTATATAACATATTACTTTTCTGCAAAACAAATACATATAATGTAAGTTTTACTATTCATTATATTTCCAAGAAATATAGAATATAATTATGAATTTAAAAAACATGGTTTTAAATTGAGGAAAATGATTTGATATTTAAGTGTAGAAATGACAAATTTGTTGATGTAATACCCTTTTCCTTTTCCCAGATTAAGAGGCATTATTACACAAAAGATTTTTTAATTAAAAAATAGTTCTTTAGTTTTAGTCCCAGAGCAAGACTTAGAAGATAAAGCAGTCTTTCAGATATACTTAAGAATGAATTATTTAGGCATTTTTAAGACCCTAAGGAATAAAGATACAGTAAATTGATTGTAGTTCGTTTAAATGAAAAATATAGATCAATTCATATCTTTTATAAGCCAGGCAGGCAGTTTAGAAATACAATACACAGATTATGTCATTTGGAAAAAAATGCACACACGAACACTCATACATATGTACACAGAGAAGCACATGCATGCATGTACAAATACGTATTAATGCACATTCGTGTTACATATATACAGAAGTGCACATAGTGAGTAGCAGCAGTGGTGTAGCTGTTAAAACCATGTAATCTGAAATCAGATTCCCTGAGAGTAAATTAACTCTAATACTCAACTTCTTCATCTGTAAAACTGGATCACAGTAACTTTTATTTCATAGGCTTTATATAAATATTAAGTGAGTTACTCCTTATAAAAAATTTTAGCACAATGTTTGGCAAATTGGCAAGTGTTAGCTGATTCTCAGTGTGTTACTCTGTAACAGTTGGTTAAGCTTCTGAATTTGGCTCAGGTCATGATCCCCTGGTTGGTGGGTTTGAGCCGGTGTTGAGCTCTGTGCTGACAGCTCAGAGCCTGGAGCCTGTTTTGGATTGTGTCTCCCTCTCTCTCTGCCCCTCCCTGGTCATGCTCTGTCTCTCTCTCTCTCTCTCAAAAATAAATAAATATTAAACAATAAAAATAAAAATAAAAAATCAAACTGATATAGACAATAGTGCCAAAACTGTGTTTTTTTTTTTAATTTTTTTAATGTTTATTTATTTGAGACAAAGAAAGAGCATGAACAGGGGAGGGGCAGAGAGAGAGGGAGACACAGAATCTGAAACAGGCTCCAGGCTCCAAGCTGTGAGCACAGAGCCCAATGCGGGGCTCGAACCCACGGACCAGGAGATCTTGACCTGGGCCGAAGTCAGAGATCTTGACCTGGGCCGAAGTCAGACGCTCAACCGGCTGAGCCACCCAGGCGCCCCCAAAACTGTTTTTAAGAAATGAGTTTGCACAGGTCAATAAAAATTTAAAAAAAAATTAATGATTCGGATGTATATTCTTTTAAATGCTCAGTAATTTTAAGCCATATAACCCCTTAATTGGAAATTTGGCCATATATATATTTTTTCTTATTACATTACATATATGTAATATGTCATATTATTTACAAAATAAGCATGACAAAATCATTTAAGACATATGGCTGATTGTACTATAAAGGATAATTTTTACCTAATACTAAAGAGAATAAAGTAAATTGTACTAGTTTTCTGCCCCAGCACTGCCCTTCCAGTTAAAGGAAAGAAGGCACTAAATTAGTGTTGTCTGTAGATATGATGGTGTGTGGACATATGGTAAATGATATGGACTTACATATAGATCAAAAAAGAAGAAAAGGAAAAGTAGAAAGAAGATATATTTTGGTGAAGATATATTTTGAACAATATAACTTGCCCATATATTGATTATGAGATGGGAGAGAGAAAAAAAGGAGGCCTAAATGAAGAATTGTAGATTTTTACCCTAACTAAATGGTGGAATATCAGTGTTATATACTGAGATAAGAAAGACTTGGTGTGGGGGGGGGGGAAGGGCAGTGAGTTGAGAAATGCAAGGAAAATGAAAGAATGAATCCCGTAAATCCAGCAAATGCCCTCATAGTCAATACAAACAAGAAAATAATTTTATGATAAGTTAATGAATCATAAAATATTATTACATAGCGGGATAATACACAGATCATTCATATTATGTGGGATTTGGCTAAAGTTCTAAAACTAAAGGTACTCAATACTAAGCACCTTCACATTCTAATGACATTACCGAAGAATTGTTAACACCTTTTAGAGCTTAGCAATGGATGACCATAATATTCCTTTAACTTACCTCTTCACTTCATCAGAATAAGCATTGGTTACAAGAGAGAATGAATTTGTGGTAAAAGTAATGCAGTAAATTGTGGTGTTTCTTCTCTTCCAATACCGGTCTACCAGTTAAGGGAAAGAAGGCACTAAATAAATACCATCAATTGAGCATGATGGTATGTGGGCATTTGGTAGACTAGCATTTCATTCTTCAGGTATCTGCTTAATGAAGTGTAAAACCACAAATATCCACCTTGGTAGAGCAGAAAAGAATGTAGTTGGAGAGATCTTTGGATGGTTTGGCATGTGTTACCTGCAGTTTGAGGAATCATAATGAATGGTTTTGTCTTCTTACCTGGGGAGAATTCTAAAAGTGGGGGATAGGCAGTGCAGTCCAAACAACAAATACTGAAAGAACAGTGTACAATTTTGTGGTATGGAAAAGAGAAAAGACTCTAAAATGTAAAGATACAGTAAGAAAAAACATACAAGGATGCAAATATATATAACATGAAAATAACACTGAAAGCATGCTGTTGTAGCTATGTAGCTATATTGGCATCAGATGTAAAAGATGTTTAGCCAAGTAGTGATATGTATTTAGAAACTTTGAATTCATCATTGAGGTAGAACAATTATGAATTTACAATTCTAATACAGTTAAAAGCATCTAGAAAGAGATTATAATTTTTAAATATATGTTAATAAAGTAAATAGCTGAAAATCACTGAACTAAGAATCCATCTCAATATATAATGTAGGAAATACAATTCAGGAAAAAGACTATAGTCAACAATGATTTATTGTACACCTAAAATTAGATACATGTTAAGTGTTCTAACCACAATAAAATAAAATTAAAAAAATTATAATTGAAAGCCTGTCCTTAAAAATAAATCAATCAAAAATTCATTAGCATATGTAACAATATGTATTTTAAGTTGCAAATTTTAGATGAACTCTCCCATAGAACAAAAAAGAGGAAATGCTGAGCAATTTACTTTAAAAGGCCATTGTATTGTTAATACTACAATGTAATCAGAGCACTAATAAAAAGGAAAAGTACAGGCTAAGAGCACTCAGGGAAAAGACTAAGACCCTAAAAAAATTTAATTCAAATTTGTTGCAGTTGCATTCCTAATTTATTAAAAAATATAATGTATAAATATTACAGCATGATAAGTTGAGATTATTCTATGAATGCAAGATTGATTTTAGTATTTAAAAAAACATATGGTTTGCAACACTGACACAATAAAAAAGAAAAAACATTTTAAGTAGCAGAAAAATCATTTGATAAAATTCAAAATCAATTAGAAAATTTTCCAACTAGTTAAATATAAATGGAATTATCATTATTGTGATGAAAGATTATCAAGAAAAAATTTTGCAAAATATCACACAAAATGGTAAAATGTTGAAATCATGCTTTTTGAAATCAGAAAAGACAGGCTATCATCACTACTCCTGTTACATTGTGCAAATGCAATAAAGCAAGAAAAAGAAATGGGAGAATTAATATTGGAAGTGAAATAAAAATAATGCCTCATTCTCTGTAGACAGTATAACTGGATAAGCAGGAAAACCAAAAGAATTTGAAGTTATATCACTAGAATTAATAAAGAATTAATAAAGCAGTTTAGCAATCTTTCTGCATTTGAGCTTAATGGTTATAAAATGACATTTTAAAACCATCAATAAAATAGTAGAAAATGGGGTGCCTGGGTGGCGCAGTCGGTTAAGCGTCCGACTTCAGCCAGGTCACGATCTCGCAGTCTGTGAGTTCGAGCCCCGCGTCGGGCTCTGGGCTGATGGCTCGGAGCCTGGAGCCTGTTTCCAATTCTGTGTCTCCCTCTCTCTCTGCCCCTCCCCCGTTCATGCTCTGTCTCTCTCTGTCCCAAAAATAAATAAATGTTGAAAAAAAAAATTAAAAAAAAAAATAAATAAAATAAAATAGTAGAAAATGAATTTTTATACCATTTATAATCACATACAAAATATCAATATCTATGAACAAGTCTAATGAATGCTGTGTGAAACTTCTTCAGAGAAAATTATAAAATATTGTTGACCGAAATTAGTCATAAATAATTTAAAATTACACCATGTTTATATATTGAGAGAAGCAAAGGTAAAATTATTTCCTCAATCTGGTCTACAGTTTCAATGCTCTCCACAGCAAAATCCCAATATGTTTTTACTGTTGCCTCTGTTTATTCAAGATAATTGTAGGATATAATAGATCAAGCATAGTCAAAGCTACACATTAAAGTAAATCACTGAAGTTTATGGATCTTCTCTACCAGATATCAAGATTTATTTTAAATATACTAAAAGTGTGTGGAGTTGTCACAAATATAGAAAGCTGACAAAATAAAATAGAAAGCCTAGAAAATGATTCACACATATATGGACTTGTGACTTAATAAAAAGTGACAATATAGAAGGAGAAGTGATGGGCTTTTCAATAAATGGTGCTGGTGCGTTTGGATGTTCATACCTAAAAAAGTGCAGCTTGACTTCTATTTCAAACCATGCACAAAATTATTCCAGTTGGGTTACAGAACTCAATATGAAAGGGCAAGGGATAAAGTCTGACAAAATAACAGAGAAGATACATTTGTGGTCTCATAGTAGACCAAGTTTTCTTAAATGGGAAACAAAAAGATTAAACATAAAGAGAGATGATATTAATTGAAGTGAAATTGAGTTTTTCTTCACTGGAAAAGAAAGAATAGGAAAAGAGAAAATATATTTCCAACATTTATAAAAAATGTTTTTTTTTTATAAAAAAGAGAAAAAATTATATAAAGACAAAGGATTTTTTTTTTAGGTCATCTAGGTGACTCAGTTGAGCATCTTTTTTTTTTAAGTTTATGTATTTATTTTGAGAGACAGAGAACATAAACAGGAAAGGGGTGGAAAGAAAGGGAGAGAGGAGAATCCCAAGCAGGCTCTGCATTGTCTGCAGAGAGCCCAACATGGAGCTCAAGCTCATGAACCGTGAGACCATAACCTGAGCTAAAATCAACAGTTAGATGTTTATCCAACTGAGCCATCTAGGAGCCCAAGCATGTGACTCCTGATATCAGGTCAGGTCATGATCTCTTAGTTTGTTATGGAGTCCCACATCAGACTCTGCACTGAGCATGGAACCTGCTTAAGATTCTCTCTCTGTAGCCTCTGTCCTTGCCCCTCCCCTTCTCACGCACGTGCACTCTCTCTCAAAATAAATAAAGGGATACTTAAAGAACTAAAGGCAAAGGATTTTTCTCCAAAGTACATTTCTAATACATTCAAATCAATAAAGGCAACCCATCAGAAGATTAAGAAAGCTTTTTGAATAACCATTTCATAAAAGAGAATATCCAAATAGTCAATATACATGTGGACTAATGTTAAACCTCCCTCATTTAGGGAAACAAGTTAAAATCACAAAAAAAAAAATAGATGTCTGTTGCTAACATTTAAAATTTTCTAAAAATTCAAATATGGCAAGGATATGAATGTATAGAACCAAAATCACAAACTGATAAAATAACTTTGAAAAATGTCTTGAACATAAAATGAAGACAGACTGTGTCCTAGCAGTGGCCATCCATAGTTTGATAACCTGAGCAAAATTTTAGATAGACTCACACAAATTTTCATGTGCCAAAAAATATATACAAAAATATTCTCAGTAATGTAATACTTAACTCTAAACTGGGAAAAACCCAATTGTCAAATGAGGGTGAATCAATAAGTCATTTCTACTATATTTATGCAATAGAACACTATGGACTGGAGGCCACCAAGTATTTTCTATAAGGCGTAGGACAGTAAATATTTTAGGCTTTTTGAGACATAATATTTCTGACTTCACCACTCAACTCTGTTCTTGTAACATGAAAGCAGTTAAAGACAATACATAAATGTGTCTGCGTTGCACTGAAGCTTTATTTTCAAAAACAGGAAGGCCAGAATTGGCTTAAAGTCAGTAATTTGCTGATCCTACTATAGAGAAAAACAAACAACAACAACGGTAACAAAACTATAGCTAAACACAACAACATTGATGAGTCCGTACACAAATACAATGTTGAACAGAAGAAATCACACATAAAAAATCAAAAAAGTAATCATAAAGCGAATAAAATAAATGATGGCTCCTTGGAGAAATGACATATTCTAGACCTGGAGAAGGAAATATACAAGAAGAGCTTGAGCATCTTGTAGTGTTAGAAAGGATTAAAGTGCTCAAAAACTAAGGCAATGATGGAGGGGGATATCAAAAGGACACAGAAGTCAACTGAGTGAGTTCCCAATGACCAAAGCTGGACGTATTTAAACAACAAAATAAATAACAGAGTATTGGATCATAACCCAAAGTATAAAATAAACATCCTTGAATTCATCCTGATATAAATAAATGGTTGAATAAATAAATAAATGGGGGATAAAAGCCTAATTACTCATGCAGAAGAATTCCAAATAATTTATGTAGATATTCTTTCATCAAGGAGATACAGCTTAACTCCCTGCTCCTTAAATGTAGGCTGCACATAATGACTTCCTTCTAAAGAGCACCTTATGGAAAAAAGGTAAAGGAAAAAAAAAAAGGTAACTTTACAGTGGAGAAACCTGACAGACAGTATCTCAGCCAGATGATTGAGCCTAACATTATCAGTGATAAGTCAGACAAAGAGGAGTTGTAGACCCTGCACTCCTAGTACGGTAGTATTGTAAATGCCACACACAGAAACTTCCATTAGGGGAAAATTGAGAGAACTTAACTCTTGAATGCAGTTGGAATCTTCACCTTAGAGAGTGGAGTTGAAAATGTTATAGCTCTGGTGCCCATTTATTGCTTTCTGTTGGCAGGTGCTCACATGACTTGGGGTGAGGGAGAGGAGGAATTGGCTATGTCAACCAAAGATTAAAACACTGGATGAGGAAGTGTGCTTACCTTGGAAATGTTCTGTTTAAAATTTGGGTCATGTGAATCTGGTGTAGGATCTAAGGTGTGCACCCTTGATATAATGTGATTTGAATGGCACTTCATGTCTTTGGTCTTCCTTTTCAAGATCCATAATCCCTGTTTTATAATGAGAAAAACACCAGACAAACCCAAACTGAGAAAAATTCTACAAAATACCTGACAAGGGCTCCTTAAATCTGTGAAGGTCATAAAAAATAAGGAAAATCTGAAAACAACGTTAGTCTAGACAAGCCTAAGAAGACATGATTACTACATGTAGTTCATGGGATCCTGTTACAGAAAATAGGAAGGAGGGCATTAGGTAAAAAACAAGGAAATACAAGTATGAACTTTAGTTAATAATTATGCCTTAATACTGGCTCACTAGTGAATATATCATACTGTGTAAAATCTAAAGACATGAGAAACTGGGTACAGGGAATATTGGAACCATCTGCAACTTTTCTGTAAATTTAAAATTACTATGACTATGTAATAAAAATTTGCTAAAATAATTCATGATTCCATTTATAAATTTTTTAAAGCAGTCAAACCCAAACTAAAGTCTTTAGATATACATGCCTGAATGGTAAATTATAAAGGAAAATAAGAAAATGATTTTTCTTATGGTTAGGTTAATAATTACCTTATTAAAAAAAACATACAGCAATTGAGAAATGAAATATGGTGGGCTTTTTAAATGCTGGTAATGTCCTATCTTTTGGCCTGGGTGGTGGTAACAAAACATTTGCTTATAGTAAGTTGTTCAGTTGCATATTTTTGCATACTTTTCTATATTTGTGCTAAACCAATCAATCTACCTACCTATCTATATATACATGTGTGTGTATGTATGTATGTATGTATGTATGTATCTATCTATCTGTCTGTCTGTCTGCCTATCTATCAGTAGAGCTATCAGCTTGATGAAAGTGGGGATTCTAGCAAGGAGCTGCTAGGGGAATTATTTTAGCCAGATATTGCCTAACATCAGAGAACCCTGCAGGGAAGAGTTCTTCAAAATACCTTGCAAAGTCATCCTGTCAGGACTCATAAGAATTGAAATGTGAGGGCCTACCACACAGAGGGCATTGAATAAGATTGTAAGACCATCACCCACGTAGACTCCTTTTACACTCGTCTCTTCCTCCTCTTCTGATCATGGAAAAGGCAGCCATAGGAGAAAAAAATAGTAATAAAGCAAATTGAAAGGACAAACCATTCCTCCTTTCTCAATGAGTTTTCCAACTATAGATTAGCCTGTTGCTGGGGAAAGGGAGAATATTTACATTGAATGTAAGTTGGGTGTTTCAAAATTAGGCCACACCAACTTTATTAGGACCCAAATTCCATGAGACTACTTGATATTGGCAAGATATTGAGAAGAGAAATTTCCAAAGCATTTTCAATTAGATAAAATTAAAGCCTTTTGGTCTGTACTTATTAAACTCACTCCATTATAAATTTCATTGCAATATATACCTTAAACATGTAGTTTGACTTAAAGCACAGAAATATAGACACATGTCTATTTTTGAAGGTAACACCTGATGATGGAATTTCTCTTTCTTGCATCAACCACACCCTATTCTATTATAATTTCTATATCTGGATCCTTTGAAGTGTAAACCAAAATTTAAGAACCCTAGCAATTACATCTTAGAACTAAATCCTTCTTGATTTCTCTCAAACTTTTTCAGCTTTTTAGGTAAGTTGTTTTTAGCAGTTGGCATTTCTCAGATTTTTCTGAAGCTTTAAAATCAGTTTCCACTAAATGGTAGCCTTCTTGTATTAATTCTTCCTTTGTTGCATTCTCTGTACTTGAAATCTCAAACCTACCTAAGAACAAATATCAATGACACTGATTGATGAGCTTTGAATTGACTTATGTGGAATCAGGGTCTGGGCACCTGTTAGCATGTGTTATGGAGTTAACAGACACTAAACAAATGCAGTGTATCACTTAAGGGTTGAAAATCATTTAAAAGTTTTCTTGAGGTATCTGGGTGGCTCAGTCAGTTAAGCCTCTGACTATTGGTTTTGTCTCAGGTCATGATCTCACGGTTTGTGCATTGGAGCCCCACGCCCAGCTTTCCATTGATAGGAGACTGCTTGGGATTCTCTCTCTCTGTCTGCTCCTCCCCGCTTGCACTCTCTCAAAAAAAATAAATAAACATATAAATAGATAATTTGATAAATAAATAAATAAATAAATAAATAAATAAATATTTTCTTCTCCCTTAAGTCTGATATACCTATAGGCTTTCCAGTAGTGATGCCATGGATTCAGTTTAATGTATATCTCCAAAATATATGGAGAGAAGTCTCAGACGTGCATAAACTTAGGCAATGCTGGTACATAAAGATATTAAGCAACAAGAATGGATGAGATTACCCAGTAACAGAAAATAAAGAAAAAAGCCCAAGGTAAAGTTCTGAGGAACTGCAAACATTAGACTCCACCAGGAGGGTACAGAATCCAGAAAGCAGAAAGAGAGCAGAGATTGAGGTACAAACAAATCCAGGATCATTTCAGTATCAGCTAAATTAAGAGAGATTCTGTTGAGAAGAAAGATGAATGTCAACTGTGAAGCATACTCCTGAGAGTTTGAATATGATGGAAACTGAAGAGTGACCACTGTATTTAGCAACCTGGCATCCTTTGATGCTTAGGACAGAGCGTATCCAGTGCTGTAGTGAAGATATGAGCCAGGTGCTTTAAGTTTGGAAAGAGCTAAAAGGGAAAGAAGTTGGGATAGCATTGTAATTTACATTTTCAAGACATTTTGATGTAAAGAAAATGAGGGAGTGGCTACATGGGAAGGAGACAATGAGAAGTATTTGAATATATTCATAATTTTAGGGTGATGATATGTAGAAACAGCCAAATTGAAAAAGTCTAAATGAATGTGGATAATACAAGAGAAAATATCCTTTATACAGCCTAAGCGGGGGTATTGGTCTTTAGAGAGACATTTGGTTCTTTATAACAATGCGAACATGAGCATACTTCCGAACAGAATAGTAAACTTTGTGGCAAAAAAGTTCTAAAAGTCCTTAATTAATGATTTCTATTTTCTCTATAGACACAATAAGACACAATGTCATCAGCTAAAAGAGATTGTATTGGTCTTGATAGTGGGGCCCAAAGCATAGATGAGAAGTTTGATCATAGCTAAGAAGACATAATAAAAAAATGTTTTTTTTTCAGATATTGAAAATAGGCTTCCACAGAGATATTTTAGGGTTTATAATGTTTAATATCTATTTGAGGTTTGATACCATGTGTTTAGAGTAAAGCCAGTCACCTATCTTATGAAAATTTTTCCTGTGAAGTTCAACTGCTCAGGTACAAGCAAAGACAGAAAAAAAAATAGTTTCTAAACAGAATTTGGCTTTTTCCACGTTGGACATTTGTGGATATTTGTAAAGGGTATATTATGGCGAGTGGGCCAAGATCGGTACGAGGAAGGCCGTACAATGCACTGATGGATTGTGAGATTATGGCAGAGCTACTGGATTGGAATTGTTTAAACATTGAATGTTTAACAACGAATATTTTTAGACAATCTTACTACTCCATGCATGATAATATAGGCTCAGCAACTGACTTCTTTAGTATATCAAGGAAAAAACTATTTATTCCTCCAATATTTTTCTTCCCTTCTGTTTAGAAGGATGCCAAAATACAACTTTGACCAAAATACTGTTATATCCACATACCCCTATTGTAAACTTTTCTCCATTGAAATGAGATTGTAGGTTCATGAAACATGTCCAGTTTTTCTTAGTGTTTGACAAATATGGCATAAATGAGTGCGGGGTGCTTGAAATTTAAACCAGTAACTGTTTGGGGGCATTTGTTGCAGAGAACAGCCATCAGCTGAGGTCATGAGGAAGATGCATGTATACCTGGAAGCCTAAATATTGCTCTCATAGATCTAGGTTTAAAAATTAGCTTTTTGGTTATTGTTAGATCTGTATTGAAATGTAGTGATATTACTCAAATAATGTTTAATTTGGAGCAACCCTCCATAATTTGGCCACATTCTCTCTCCTTGGAACGTTCAAACAAATGTTGGAAGGTTCAAACAAAAGTAATTGCAGCTCCTTTTGCTTCCAATTGTGTGTTCCCATTAATTTTTTTTCTATAGGCAGCTTTCAGCTACATACATAATTGTATCTAATTTCCTGAGTCGCTGAGTCTCTTAAATTCAGATTATGATGACTAAATGAAATCCTTGGTTTCTTGCTTGCTTAGTCTCCCCTCCACACCAGATTTTCCACAAATCATTAGTTGATCTTTTCTTTAAAGCTATTATTCATATCTATTCAAGCTCAATGAGTTCTAAGGCTCAACTGAAACACCACTTTGGAGTTGGGACAGCATGTACGGCAGATTCCGCTTTCATGTTGGAAGACAGATCATCCTGGTGTTGCTAATACTATTAATTAAAATGCTATCAGATTTGTAACGTTTGAAGGAGACAAATTGAAGGGCATTTTTAAACAGTCTCCTAGATTAAGCCTGCTGTTGGCTCAGTCTTCATAAAACCAATCACGTGACACGTATTTAAAGAAAGAAGATCCAGGAATATGGATTTGGTACATATGTCATCCTATAAAATTCCTGTCAAAATGCGAGATGAGAGTTACAAGAAAAATGCACCAAAATAATTTCAAACAACAGTTATCTCTCCCAAGACCCTAGGCAGTCACCGTAGAGCTTCCTGGCAACATGAAGCAGCGGGAGCCGGCTAATGAGGCAAGTCTTCCGTTGTCATTGCGGTGCTTAGCCTGATTTAGTTATCTGAGTCAAAATGACAGATTCAGGAGGAAGGCTCCTGGGAACTTGACTGAAAATGTTATGTTGATGTAACCATGCATTGATCAGTCTAGTGGAGTGCTTCTTAGTCACCATGCCAACAATAAAAAGAAACAAAAAAAAATAGCAGGTTAAAGGGCACACTTTAGGAAAATGGATATTGGGCAAGATATTTTCTTTATAAACAGGCTGAGTTAAACATTGAAATAAGCTTCATGCCCTGACCCACCTTGGGCTTCTCACGCATAAGAGGTTTTATAAAGTAATTTCAGCTTGTCAGGAACAATTTTCCTCTTTCCCTTTAGGATTACTTATAACTTTAGCTTTTTCAACTATAACCCGGGTTATTGGCAGCCTATTAACTTTATTCCAGTGTGAAAACTGCATGAATTAACTCTTTCTATCCTTGCCTAATCCTGTGCTGTTCCCCAAAGCCAATAGTAAGTAGACAGCTGTTTTTAAAATGCTTTTGACATGCCAGGCATGAATTTAAGAGGCTTGATAAAAGAGGTACTAAAAATAAGAAAAAGAAAGAATAAGAATTACCTGAGGGGAATACATGCTGTTGACAAATAGCTCTGTCTGCTAGCCCTCGTTTTGAGAAAGATTTTGATAGTTTTGATCAGTGGGCCAGACATATTTTTCTTGTTATGGGCAAACTATCAACATTCAGAAAATAGCATAAAGGGCACATTAAAAGCCACATATGATGAAGAAAAGATTGCTCTTGTAAAGATAGAATAGCTCATTGCACAAACTTCATTCAGTCAAACATATCAGAACTGAAGATGGCTTATGAAAGAGAGGGTGGTTTATTATTGGTTTTTTGTTTTTTGTGTTTTTTTTTTCCCTTGGACATATGCGCATGTTATCATTATAGGACATGAACAGAACCAAGAAAGAAGAAACCCACACACATTATTCCATTTGATGTGCTTGGTTTATTTTATGCTAAGGAGTGCAAATGTATAAAACATCTTTAACTACTCCCCTGGAGTCATTGAAGTTGATATGGGCATCGCATTAGGATTTTCTAAACTGATCCAATTTAATGCTTTTTAAAAACTTTGCTTTCTTGGTCTTTCAAGCAGCCTCTCTACATCTCCAAAACAAAGTGCCCAGCTGTATAAATGAATGAAATAAGGATCTGCAGGAAGCCAAAATCCTAATTTTAACCACATGCTGGAAAAAGAAAAAAAAGAGAGAATTTATCTGTTTTATCCAAGTTTTTTTTTTTTTTCTTCTCTCTTAAATGGAAACTGTGCCTTTGTTGGCAACTTTTCTCTGGACTGTTGATTGAGTATTTATTCTAGGCTGAGCAAAATTATAAGGATAAGCAGGCATTACTATGTATATTATCACATCTTTCCAGGAAAGTCTTCTCAGTGGATATTTGTGGGTCCTTACTTCACCACATCTAGTTACAATGCAGGTATCTTCCAGCCAACCTCTTAAAGTCCCGAAGAGTCTTCAGGCTTTGGGTGAATACCAGAGCAATGAGACTGGTCTGCTCACAGCCTGAGGTGGGGCAAGACGAACCTGGGGAAGTTGGGTCCTGCATTCTGCTCTGAGCACAGGTTCTATTCTGGTGGTCTGGTGACTTCTGAAGCCCAGCTCCTCACCTGCCAATACTATCCATATGCTCTAAGAATGTCTGTGCTTCCCTTATTAGGCAGATCAGGAAGCAGTGAGAAGTCTTATCATACTACTGTGTGATAGTTAACTTTTAAAGGATTAAAGGATTGTTAGTTCTGTTCATCTCCTATCATGCTCAACATCATTGTTCATCAGTTATTTTACGTAACTTCTTGTTTACTTTCCTGACACTGTTTTCTTTATAAAATTCTCTGCTTTCTCCTGGAATTCATTGTGACTTGAGGGCTTCCTGAAAAATAGTTACCAATATCTTATTCAATTAAAAAGATTGATTAAGCATATATTCAGGGAGTAAAATGAGGAATGCTGAAGTTTGGTTTCTTGCCAATGTAGAACAATCCACCAAGCGTGCTAAGAACCATGTACAATGAATTATGACACAGGAAGATATACAGTAGTAAGTAGAATAAAAGATATTATATATGAGTTGCCTACAGATGCTTAGCCAAACGAGGAAAGCTCAGAGCAAGGTTCCAACAAAAGGAAGTAAGCTGCAAGGACAGCTGGCCCTCTTTGGAGCATATCACACAATGCAATGAACTTGTTCTCCTGCTAGGAAGCATTCGGTCTCAGGTCCAGGAGGATTGTCCTAGTTGGGTTAGCCAGCTAGCAATGAGGGAAGGAATACGTACAATGCTGCGTGTCCCAAAGCTCCATTGGAACCTTTATAGGAATTCTTTAATTTAGTCCTTTTCTTGTTTATAGCTTTTGTAAGAGAAAGAGTCTTCTGAGCCTCAGCAATTCCTCTGGTAATACTTCCATCAGATCATTTCTCGAAAAGCACCTTTCCCTCTGCTGCCTAACACTATCTGCACTGTTCCCATTATCTTTTCTTCCTTAATTCCTTCTTCCACTGTGCCTAACACTATCTGCACTGTTCCCATTATCTTTTCTTCCTTAATTCCTTCTTACACTGTCTATATAAACAATAGCAAGAACAAGTTTTGTCTTCTTTTTTTTTGTAATGAAAGATGAATAGATTTATTCCTTCTGAAGTTTGTATTTAATGATACATAAAAGATGATGCTGAAAAATTGTTGGAATGCACACATTTTGTTGGAACTGTTGCTGAAATCTCCACAATATCAGCAATTCCAAAACAACCCAAACCTTCGATAGTTGCAGTTTCATGCAGGGAGATTTTATAGAGCCACCTGGTCTCTGCTGGGCCAAGGAAGCTATGGAAGCTTCATTGTTTTAGTTTTCCTGTAGATTCATGTTCTTTGTGATAGCAAATTAAAACCGTCACACGTTACCATCACTGCATTTCATCTACTATGTATTTAAACTATCCTAACCTTGACACTAATGATCTAAACATTATGCAGAGAGCATACCACTCAAAACACAAAATAAATTGACCTATGCTGATCAAGTGAAACTTGAATGCATGTTTACTTTTTAGGTTTATTTTGTGGAGAAACACAACTATTGAAAGCGCAGGGAAAAACATTTGGATTTTCAAACATGAACAAGTTAGTTAAAGGGTTTTTATTTATAAAACATAACAAAAACCAAAAGAAACTAAAACCAAAGAAAATAAATGAGGAGCCAGATTGATTTATAAGGGAGAAAAAGAATCACATTTCCTGCCAGATAAGAAACCTCCAATAGATGTGCTAACTACTAAAAGAAAATGTTCCAAAATGGAGAATAGCTGTCTTCTCTCCCTTCCTACTTTCCTTCCTTCCTTCCTTCCTTCCTTCCTTCCTTCCTTCCTTCCTTCTTTCCTTCCTTCCCTTCCTTCCCTCCACCTCTCACCCTCTCCTTTCCTTCCTCCGTTTTCGTTCCCTCCTTGTCTCCCCTCTCTCTCTTTCTCCCTCTCCTCCCTCTCCCTCCCCTCTCTCCCTAGTTTTCTCTCCCTCTCTCCCCCTCTTCCTCTCCACCCTCTCCCTCCCCTTTCTTCCTAGTTTTCTCTCCCTCTCATTCTCACTGTAATTCTCTTTTTTCTTTCTTTTACTCTTTATTAGGAATAGTCAGCTGACTCAATTCTGTTACCTCATTAATCATCCTAGATGAAGAGAAAAAAACATCCAATGAAGAATTGATAGACTCTATACCAGTTTTGGGGATTCTGGATTTTCACATATGATAGTAACTGAAAGAAGTATACATTCCAACTAAATTTTTCATTCTAGAAACTTAAAAAATCAGAGTAGCCTATTGTCACATTCCCAGTGCCAGAATGCCACAAAACATGTCTCCACCTGCCAGAGTCAAGTAAAGGTGGCTTTAGCCATATTTTCAACAGATAAGGCATCGGTTAGAGAGACCAGGGATAGTAGTGGGTGGCTTGGGGTAGGATAATTATGAGAAGGAAAATACTATAGGCACATGTGTTGCTTTAAAGAAAAAAAACATTTTTATTAATTTTTTGGGTGGAGATTAATCACATTTTTTAAATCTGAAACAAATACCAAAAGAGTCATTAAGATTATCCAGAGACTCAGAGTGGCCACTATTTGCTAAGTTTTAGTATCAGTCCTGAGAAGGAAGAGAAATAGCTTCATCTATTCAGTGTTCTTTCTCCCCTGGAAGAAAACCCAAAGTCTTCAATGAAGGAAAATATGATTATAATCTAGGTTTCTAGATGCACAAATGTAATTTAAACTAGTTAGACATTTTATATAGCCACAATCTCAAAGGATATAAAATTATTCCATTATTCATGTGAAATTTTTGCACTTAGTAATCTCTAAATTTTTTGTCTTTCTTTCAGATTTTATGGGAAGGTAGAACCCCTCCCCTTATGGCAGCATAAAAGCCTAATGTAACAGAAAAGGCTTATTGAATTAAACAGGAACATGGCCATTTGGTCTCTCTTATCTATGAGACTGCATGGGATACTTGAAATTAAATCTGAATCTATTTTCTATCTCCTTCCCCATATGCTAAAAACAGCTGATATTCGTTCTAAAAGAATGTATTCAGTTGTGACTTGGATGAACATCTAATTTTGTATATGATTGCTTAAATATACTGCTGACTTAGCACTCCTTTCTCTGTGCTAGCCACCCCCCACCCTTGGAAAAAAGAAACATTTGTTTTTCTTAAATTGCTCCCATGTTTGTTAACTCCTCAGATTCTGTCTCAGAATTCATGCGTTGTATTCAGTATTCTAAAAGGGAATCCGAAAAAGGTCCTGACAGATTATTTTTCCTTGGAGGATTTAGGTTTAAGCCTTTATGCAAAAAGAATACTAGATTAGTGATAACTGAGTAGTAAGGAACATTTTTTCTGGTCTCTGAGCAGTGAAAATGACACATGATAGTGTGTGGTGTTATGTAGAGTCCTTAAATCCCAGCTGAATTTCAAAGACTTGAAGCCAGCAGTGTATTGCTTTTGCTACTGCATGAATGTCATTTTAAGTATTCATTCTTGATGGTCCTCTACTGAGAAACACCATTTTAAAGCTTTCTTTCATCCTCATGGGTGAGAGAACTAAAATATAGCAAAGAGGAAGAAAATGCTATTTGGGGGGAATGAAGAGCTCAAATTGTACTGCAATATAATATGTTCTATATTATATTTTAATACAAATGTTTTATGTATTATATGTTTATATAATCAATATATAAATTAATTTATTCAACCTCAGTCCCAAATGTGACAGTCATTGATTGCCTACTATAGAAATATTATCTAGCCATTTAGAATAAGTCAATCTCACACAGTAAGCTTAAATGATAGTCTCCATCTTGTACAATGAATGTGGCCATTTGATCGTGACTAGTGGAGCACTGAATTGAGAAGACTTTTAGGACATATCTGTGCATCAGGGAAAGGGTTTCAGACTACAATTAGCTTTCACTTTCTCCTTGCCTGTTAAAAATTATCTTTTGATTTTACTTGTTTTGTTTATATTCAGGCAAGTGGCAGTTAACTTATATGTAAATTGGCTAGGTAGAGTGCCCAGTTGTTTGGTCAAATGCTTGCCTAGATGTTGCTATGAAGATGCTTTTTAGATGTAATTAACATTTATCGTCAATAGCCTTTGAGCAAAACATATATTCTCCATAATATGGGTGGGCCTCATCCAATCAGTTTAATTCCTTAACAACAAAGACTGAGGTTTCTGGAGGAAGAAGCAATTTTGCCTCACGATAGAAACATAGAAACTCTGCCTAAGTTGCCCACCTGCTGGCCTGCCATGCAGACAGATTTCAGACCAAAGACTACCACGTGAAGTCACCTGATTTTTTGTAATGTATTTATTTTTGAAGAGAGCACCAGCAAAGGAGGGGCAGAGAGAGAAGGGGGCAGAGGATCTGAAGTGGCTGTGCGCTAACAGCAGGGAGCCTGACATGGCTTGAACCTGGAACCTTGAGTTCATGACCTGAGCCAAAGTGGGAAGCTTATCCTACTGAGCCACCCAGGAGGGTCACCTGAATTTCTAGTCTGCCAGCCTAGCCTACAAATTTCAGTTTTTCAAATCCCCACAATCATGTGAGCCAGCTCCTTAAAGTCCACCCCCTCTCTCTTGTATATATATATCCAAGATATGGGGATATATATATTTATTTATATGTTTATTTTAATATACAACATAAACTTATAACAACTATGACTGTATATGCATATGTAGTTATATATATGTAATATATGTGTATGTATACATATATTGGTTCTGTTTCTCTGGAGAGCTGTGCTTTGAATACCATAGACCTCTTCCATGACCTTGCCGTAATATCAACTAATCCTAAACCCATCAGTGATATTCCTCATGAATTAAAGTCACATTCCTTAAAATTACATGAAATACATAATTTCATCTTATTGCTACCTACTTCTTGATATTTAGCTTCTCATGATCCCAGCCGTCATCTTATTCTCCAACATTACTGACATCACTAACTAATAGTACTGGTACTAACAGTGCTAACATTACGTATATGGTTTCATAAATAAATCAATTCATTTTATTCATCCTGTCAGCCAGGAACTGGTTGATATTTATTGGATACTACTTACTTGGCAGTTTGTTTGATACTAGGATAACAAAGGAAATCAGAAACAATCTGATTTCTAAAGAGCTTTAAGACTATTAAGAGGATTCTATTTCTGGAAATGTTTCAGACCAGATAGCCAGAAAATCCCCTATTTCAAAATAACTAAAATGCTACATAAAATCCAATTTTCCCCCCTACGTACCTAAACTCAAAATGGAGTAAAGAAAATCTCCAAGGTTGTGAAAAGAAGGAAAAAAAAAACCCTAAATATTCAAGCTGTTAGTAAATTTTGCCAATCACTGTAACTAAGGGCCTTGGGAATTAAGGGTTACACATGCAGGAGAAAAGCCTTTGGCAAATTTGAGAAGATAGCTGTAATTGAGACCTTCACAGGAATCCAAGATATGTGGCTAGCAACACATTCAATGAAGAGCTGAGCTAAAAAAAAAAAAAAAAAAAAAAAAAAAAAAAATCAAATCTATTCATTAGGAGCAAGAGGCAGGAAGGAAATCTTTCTTTCTTGGCCTTGCTCTGGGTGCTAAGAAAAAAAATATATATATTTTCCACTCATTTGTAAATATTCTTATTAGGGTTTGGGTTCTCAGTGGTACTGAGCCCATAAAATGAGACAGTAACCCAAGAGAGTTGTTTTTCCTGCAAATATCTAATGGAGATATAATGAAAACAAATGCAAAAACATCGCATAAGGGATGAAATCTAGAACAAAATCTGTATTTCTTTTTTTTTTAATTTTTTTTTAACATTTATTTCTTTTTGAGACAGAGAGAGACAGAGCATGAATGGGGGAGGGTCAGAGAGAGGGAGACACAGAATCCGAAACAGGCTCCAGGCTCTGAGCTGTCAGCACAGAGCCCGACGCGGGGCTCGAAATCACGGACTGCGAGATCGTGACCTGAGCCTAAGTCGGCCGCTCAACCGACTGAGCCACCCAGGCGCCCCAACAAAATCTGTATTTCTAAAGATGAAGTTCTCAGGAGCATGTAGTCTCAATTTATACAAAACATTCATTAGAGGAAGGAGGTTTGCAGCATAATTTCCGGTGCCAAAGTGTCAGATGAAATTATCAGATAAGGACTGTGTAAAAACATATTTTATGTGATAAATATACAAGGAAATTGATTTTTTTTTCAAAAAAGGAACTATCTGATATTCAGAAAGATGTAGGAACACCTTTAAAAATCTTTAAAAAATGACAAAAATAGTGCATTCATTGAAATTAAAACAGGACTGAACGGTTTAAGCAGAAACATTAGCAGAAGATAGAATGAGGAGGTAAGAGTTAGAGCTGGAACTAAAAATGCAAACATTTATGAAAAGTAAATGTAAAAAAAAAGAGAGAAGGGGTGATAGATAATGGGAAAAGAAAATGATACTCCATATAACAGGACTTTAGACTGAGAGAATGCAGATATTTAGAAGTATTTTTATAGCAGTAACAGTTGGGAATTTACTATAACTATATGGAGATTTGTACCCTCAGATTTAAGAATCTTGCAAAACTACCAGATGTGTTGTAATACGACAACCAAAGAGGTGTAGTACTTATTAAAAAAAAAAAAGAAAGAAAGAAAAAAAGAAACTTTAATCTCTCAAGAGCAACAGAAGAAGATGTAGGAATAATGCCTTCAAAGAGCTAAAAACTAAATTACCATTTGATGGTAAGGGCAAATATATACAAATACAAATTTGCAAAATCACTTTGGAAAACTGTTCAGCAATAACTAATAAATCTTATGACAGGGCAATTTATTCCTAACTGAATACTCAATGGAATGTGTTCATATAAGTAGTCTTAACAGATAGGTACCATAAGGTTCATAGCAGCTTTAGATTTACAACCAACATTAATTACAAATTGCTTGAAAACTGATACATAGATGAATATTATTGTGTTGTGTGTTTTATAGAGGGAATTGACTTTTTCTATAATCCATACCAAGAATTAATCTCAAATAGATTAACATATGAAAGAAGTCAGACACAAAAGAATACATAGCATATGAATCTGAAAGAATACAAAATTACTACTGATTATTTTTGTGGAGTTGAGAGATTGTTACGGGAAGTGGAGAGAACACAGTCCTCTTGGATGAAGGCAATATTCAATTTCTTGATCTGGGCGGCAATTACACAATTCATACTTTGTGTCACATCCTCAGTTTGCTCACTTAGCATCTGTGCACATTTCTGTGAAATATAATTAATTTCAAAAGTTTCTATAAAAAAGGGGAAAGGATATAAAGAAGCATTTCAACAACAACAAGAAAAAAAAAAAAGACCTTGACCACATGCTGAACTTCTCTGGTAAGAAGAAATATACATTTTATTCAATGCCCAGCAATGTTTTATGTCTTTAAAGTTTAACAGGGAAACATAAGACTAGAGAGCTTGAGAAACAAGATAATTTGTTTGGAGAAGCCGATGGAAGGGAATGGTACATTTTAATTTTTTCAACAAACAGTTATTAAGCACTCAGGGAAGTAGTCTTCTTTGAGTTGAGGCAATAATGAATGCCCTAAAGCCAGACGGTTCTACCTCTGTAACTGTCATTCACTCATGATGATTTATGCAGGCCGTATGCCACATATTTTCTTTTTATTTTATTAATTTATTTTTAATTTAAGTATAATTAACATACGGTGTTACATTAGTTTTAAGTGTACAATACAATGATTAAACAATCTATGTGTTCAGTGCTCATCTAGATAAATGTGCTCTTGAACCCTTTTATCTATGTCACCCATATCCTTATCCACCTTCCATCTGGCAACCACTAGTTTGTTCTCTGTATGTAAGATTCTATCTTTGTCTCCTTTATTCATTTGTTTTATTTTTTAAATTACGCATATGAGTGAAATCATATGGTCTTATCTTTCTTTGACTGACTTATTTCACATAGCATTAGACCCTCTAGGTCCATCCATGCCTTTACAAATACCAAGATTTCATTCTTTTTTATGGCTGTGTAATATTCCTCATTCCTCTTCTTTATCTTTTCATCTATTCATGGACACTTGCGTTCCTTTCAGATCTTAGCTATTGTAAATAACGCTATAATAAACATAAGGGTGCATGTATCTTTTTTTCAGTTTATCTTTTTAAATAAATCAGAAAATTTTGTGATGGGTGCATGTGGCGTAGCTCAGGACCTTGGGATGTAATGTCATTCTATTCACATCAGTGACTACATTGGAAACTGAAAATATACATATACAATATCTTCTTTATCCACCTATATTCTTTATAGATCATTATCCAAGTGCTGTACATGTTAACTCAGTTATCCACACAGAGCTCTAAGAATTATTACTCTTAGCTACAGAAGAATATGATTAGGGAAAGCACATAAAAGGCTTCAGGGGCATCAACACTGTGCTATTACTTAAGATGCATAACAAATTACCATCTTAAAATCATGGTCAAATATATATAATAATATTACATATTTGTATTTTATATTAATTTATATATTAATATAACATACTATAAAACATTATATAATACAAGATAAATTGAATGAAATTTAAAATTCAGACTTGATTTCAGTGACATATTAGACACAGAGGATGAGAAAAATATATTCAGCATTATATTGCAAGATAATAGCTTGAGAAAATGGGCAAATGCTATTGCTTTATATTACAGCAGTGGTTCACAAATTTCAGTGGGCATCAGGTTCACCTGTAGGTCTTGTTAAAATACACCTTGATGGAACCCTAGACCTATACTTTCTGATTTATTTTTTTCTAGAGTAGGGCCCCACATTGTGTATTTCTGAGAAGTTTGTAGATACTGTTGATGTTGCTGGTCCAGAAACCATACTTTGAAGGATATATATTTGTTGAGTGATGAACAGATTTGAGGATTTGTTACATAATATACAGTCTTTCTTTTTATCTAGAAAACCCACACATTTCTTTCTATTATCCACTCAAGTAATCTCTATTCAGATCAAAAGAACCTTCCCTGAGAAGCAGGTCAAGAAGAACCTCCCAGTCTTATTTATATGCCTTCTGTCCTCCCTTTGAATAATTCCTGTCTTGTTGAAAAATCTCTCTTCCTTTTCTTTGATGATATACTGCTCTCTTAATTTATTTCTTGTCAGACCCTTTAAATCTCTTTTGGCTCTGCAGTCCCATGAATCCTTGCTTCTTTCCTAGTGACTCTGTTTTTACTCCACCGAAGTTTTTAGGAGCTCTAATCCATTCCCATGGCTGCAATTAGATCTATAAACAAATGAATTCAAAATCTGCATTTCCATCCCAATGTCTCTTTGGAGTCTTACACTAGTGAAATGAACAGCTTTCCAGAAATCAGTATTTAGATACCCACAAACACTTTAACCTGAACATGCTCAAAATGGACTTTCCATCTCCAACAACCCTTCATACCCCCACACCCTCACATGCAAACACCAGCCATCAGTTTGTGTCCTCTGGCCCTACTTTTCTTCTTAGTGCATACCATTACCACTCCTCATGCCAGGAATCTGAGCATCTTCTGGGATTCTTATTTTCTTTTACTTTATGGCTAATCTACTTCATTTTGATTAACTTACCATTTAAAGAGATCTTGGATCCATCTATTTTGCCTCATCCTCACTGGCATTTTCCTATTCTGTGCCTCATCATCTCTTGCAAAGAAACTTCACATTTCACTCCTGCCTAGGTTTCTCTTAATCCATTCTTCATAATGCAGACAGAGAGACCTTTATTAAACCTGAATATAATCATATTTATCACCTGGTAAAATCTTTTGTATTAAATATGAATCTTGCTTACAAGTAACAGAGACATATTTGGGTGAAACCTAAGAAGATACACTGGTTTTTTTCTAAGATTGTCAGACAGAGTGCTACTGTAGTTACAAGGGCCTTTAGGAACAACATGATATTTGGAGATCACACCTAGTCAGACTCCCCACCAGTTGCTTTTGTTTTTCCATATGCTTCGTTGCCTTACTAAATGCCAGACAGAACCTACTCATCCCCACATTCTGGGCTTTTAATCTAGTCAACTTTATTGAGGCATCTCATGTCTAGTCTCATATTTCCACAGGAAGGATGCCAAAAACCCTTCCTAATACCTAAATGTGGTTTCTTTTGCTACTCTTTCCAATTGAATCTATTTATCTTCATAGAATTCACCACAATTTTTAAATATTAGAATATGTAGTTAATATCTGCCTTCACTTCTAGACTGTGATTTTTTTATAGCTAAGAACTGCAATTTTTTGGTTCATCAAAAATGACAAGAATGGTGAGCAAGAATTACTCATCTGGACACATCAAACAAAGTAGAAACACTAAAGGTAAATAAAATATTTTAAAATAAGAACCAGAGTAACAAAAATATTTCTTACAAATGAACCAGAAACTGACAATAGAATTATCAATGGCAGGTAGAGAATACGATGGAATCTATCATCTATCTATCATCTATCTATCTATCTATCTATCTATCTACCAATCATCTCTCTCTCTCTCTCTCTCTCTCTCTCTCTCTCTCTCTCTCTCTCTCTCCGTACAAAATGCTAAGAAAAAGAACTATCGTCCAAGAAATGTAATCTCAGCTAAAATATTACTCACCAAGGGGAGCATAATACAGACATTTTTCAGGCAAACAAAAAAAATTATCATCATTAAAGAAAAATCTAAAAATGTATGTCAGGAAGGAGGGAAAAGACCACAGTCCAGGGTCTGAAATACTAGAAGGGATACTGGTTTTTTTAAAACTGGTAAATTTGTGGTTATATGTAATTCATACCAATTGTATAATATGAGAGGAATCATTTTTGAATTGTGGAGTTATTTTCAAGAATAAAACACTAAATTTGGCATTCTGATTCAAATAATTTTAATGTATTTGAATACGGAGGAAAATAAGTCTAGCTTCCCCACTATCACTCTAGACATTTTTATATGAAATATGAATAAGGTAATTTATAGAGTAACCACTAAGTTAATAGAAATTGAGCTTATCATAGGTAGAGGGATTAAAAAAAATGTAACAGGGGAATTCTAAAGAAACAAAAAAAGAACAACAACAACAAAACAACGGTAAACAAGAAACACGGGGAGGGCTATTGGCAAAATCTGTGAGAGAAAACATGTAAAAATAGGATGAAAGAAATCAAAATGTATTCACCAGCATGCCCCTAATAAAATAGCCTCAATAGAAACAAAGATGAGAGCAAAATTAAAGAAACTCACATCATGGGGTTTTATGTCATTTCTCTTGTCAAGTATCAAGCAGACCAAGTGTCGATACATGTAATTGCATAAGCATAGTGTCTCTCTCCCTTTCTCTGTCTCTCTTTCTCACACACACACACATGCAGACACATAGGACAATATACATTCTTTCTGGTACCAAGTACACCCAAGAAAATCGATCACATTCTAGACTTTAAAGCAAGTTGCAACATATTTTAAATAATTGGTAGCCTACATACCACGTTTACTGACTATAGCACTGTTAAATATAATAAATTGAAAACAGATGAAGTCAGCTTATCCATTTTAAATTTTAATACAATGCACATCTAAATAATTTATGGCTCAAGTCATAATGGAAATAAAAATATACTTGGAACTGAGAAATAAAAATGCTACACACCAAAATGTACACTATGAAGCTATAGAGATATTTACAGATAGATAGATAGCCTTCATTAGAAAGGAAGAATGATTAAAAATAAATGAGCTAGGGGCGCCTGGGTGGCTCAGTCCATTAAGCATACAGCACTTGATTTGATGACTCAGGTCATGATCTCACGATTTGTGGGATCGAGCCTCACATCTGGCTCTGGCAAGAGAAAGAGAGAGAGAGAGGGAGGGAGCTTGTGCTTGGGTGTGTGTTGGGAAGGGCAGAGAAGGAGAAAGAGAGAATCCCAAGCAGGCTCGACACAGAGCCCATCCCTCCCGTGACACACCTGTGAGCATGCTCTCTCTCTCTCTCAAAATAAATAAACATGAAAAAAATAAATAAGCTAGTACCCAACTTATATAATACAGAAGAAAGGCAATACGAGCAAAAAACTAGTGAAACAATGGGTATATTATAGAAAATCAAAACATTAAAATTTGGTTTTCTAGAAAGAAAAATACAATTGAAAAACTTCTCATATAAATAATCAATTGAAAAGATACAAGACAGAAGATAAATGTTAGAGAATTTTTAAAAGCTTAAAGCATATCTTTATCAAAGAAAATTATAGAAATGCATTATGATTATTGTGTGTCAATACATTATAAAGTTAGGTGAAATTAAACCTCTTTGAGAACATGTAAATCACAAAATGTACTCAAGAAAAGTAGGATATCTGAATTGTCCTATCACTATGAAAGAGGTTGAGTCTCTAGTTTAAAATTTCCCTACAATGGAAAAAAAAGTCTTAGGTCATCTTTATTTGGAAAATATAAATTATATTAAATTTTCAAGAAGCAAGTATTTTCAATCTTATATAAAGCAAAGTAAATACTTTCCAACTTATATTTTGTTATAACATAACCTTGGCACATGAATCAGACAAGGACATTCATAAATATAGATGAAGATACTTAACCAAATATTAACAAACTGAATAATGTAACCATAGGTATATGACAGAGTACATTGTGATCAATTGGTTTCTTTCAGATAAGCAAGGTTTATTTAACACTATAAAATTTTCTCAGACAATGATATTAAAAGACAAATATAAAAAACTTAAAAATAGGGTTAAAAGACACACACTAAACTAAGAGGAGTTACTGAAGGAATTAACTAAAAAGGATTTATATTCTTTATATAATTTCATACATGAAAAATAAAAAAGACAAAGCAATAGAAAATGGCTCAAAATGCATACAAAGAACTTTCATAAAGGAAAAACACAAATGTCCTACAAATACATATAAAGAAGTGTAAATACAGTATCATTTAGGGAAACTCAAAATAAAGTAAAATACCACTCCATATCCACCACACTGACAATATTAAAATATACATGTCTTTTAGGGGACATGAGTGAAGGGAAAAAATATAGCAGAATTCTCTGTTTTATCTTTGAAGTTTTTCTGTAATACATTATGTATATGAATATATATGTGTGTGTGTGTGTGTGTATATACACATATATATACATATATATATATATAATTAGTATCTAATGCAATGCTTGGTGTACAGAAGCATTTGATAAAAGATAACGTGAGACACATTAAAATTTTCAAGAGTTTATTTGAGCATAGATTGATTGGAATCAGGTAGCATCAATCCAATGGTGATTAGGAGTACTCTACCCACAGGAGCTATCCAAGAAGCTTTTATAGAAAAGACCAAAGACAATGCAAGGAAATTATTTGATTTGATTATTTATTTGGGCAAGGCTGATTGGTTGTTTGTGACTGATTGCTCTTAAGTTTAATATTTTTGGATGCGAGTGCATTGACTCTGGATTAGGTGGTTATTTGCTTAGGCAGGCTACTGAGGCAATAGATCCACCTTGGTCTAATGGTCTTGTCGACTTACTTTAACACGTTCAGTAAATATTGTTGTGCGAAGAAATGTGACAGAGAGGAAATGGCACAACATTCACTAATACAAGTCTACTTGTAGTGAAAATTGGGGCCATCATTCTTTAAAAAAACAAAACAAAACACCTGAGAAAGTTAAGCAGGTACATACTGTAATGAGACTACAGTTTCAATGCGTGTATATCTTGAAATTGTATACACATGTATTTATGTGCACATATGTGACCTTGAATTTTATATTTATGTATGTACTTTGAATATATAATATACATGGTATGTAGTTATATCTTAAATATATGAAAATTATCAAGAATATACTATCAATCTTATAGGCAGCAGGATCTATTAATAATTTTGGTACATTCAAATTACATATTATATCGCACTGAATAAATATATTTCTGTATGCCCTAGTACTCCAACATTACTTTTGTGAAAAACAAGTCAAGGGCATGTCCAACATGAAAACACTTTTATAATATTTTAAAAACAGACAAAATGAACAATGCACTATATAGGGATACATTTGAAGTTGATAAACATTTAAAAACATGGGAATGATTATTTCAGGATATTGGTCATTTAGAGGTAGAAGATTTGTGCCTGTTACAGAGGAACAAAATGAGGTAAAATGTTTGGTAATGTCCTATATCTTAAGCTGTGTGTTGGGCACAGAGCACATGGGCACATGAGTATCTACTTTTATATAATATGTGTAAGTGTATGTATTTATATACAGGTTGTCATATTTAGCAATGATTAATTTTTTAGTGTAAGTATGTCCATGCAGTATTTGGGATATACTTGCATGAAAAATGTATCTATTGGTTATCTGAAATTCACATTTAACTGAGCATTTAGTATTTTGCATGATAGCCCTATTCACAGTAACTACTATGTAAAAATCAACTAAGTGTTCTATTGATCTTGTATCTGGCAACCTGATAAACTCTTGCACTATTTCTGTTAGTTCTTATGTCAATTCATTTGATTCATTTTTTTCCATGTAGATTTTTTTTAATGTTTATTTTTGAGAGTGAGAGAGAGAGAGAGAGACAGAGACAGAGAGACAGAGCCTGAGCATGGGGAGGGGAAGAGAGAGAGGGAAACAGAGTCCAAAGCAGGCTTCAGGCTCTGAGCTGTTAGTACAGGGCCCAAAGTGGGTCTCAACCTCACAAATCACAAGATCATGACCTGAGCCAAAGTCGGACACTAAACCAACTGAGCCACCCAGGCACACTTTCCATGTAGATTTATATCATGACTGTTCATCTGTTCTTTCCCAGAATCTATGCTTCTTATTTATTCTTTTTAATGAATTGATTATTTCAAAAATTACAAAATTAATAGTAATGCTGGTTTGGATCAATTGTCCTTTCTCCACCTGAATGGAATTAATGCTTCAACAATAGGATAATGTATGCTTAGTGTGTGATGATTAAAGGAAAGGAAGCTGGAATTAAATGGCCTGAGTCAAAATCCCAGGTGACTCTGTATTATAATGACATGGGCATGGAAGGGGACAGCATTTTGGAAAAACCCCGCATATGCTCGTTAACCTGTCAGAGGTGCTTGCCTGAAACTTAGTAGACTTCAAAAGGAAAATCAAATAATATGGGAGTTGTGGACTTGAATAATTATAAATTCAGATGAGCAAGTTTAAAAAAAACATGTCTGTGGTTTGGTTGACCTTTTGTTTTTTCTCTCTGTGACCTTGTTACAACTGTAAATAACTCACTCTTACTGGATCCCCATTTATTTTGTTCTCTGTTAATGTATATTGTTGCAAAGACTGGTACATACTTTGAAAGATGAGAGGAATCTATTTTCCTAGGGCTTGTTTCTTCTCTTGAGATGGTTGTGGTTCCAACAGCCCAGGGTTTCAACAACTGAACTGCTCTGGGGGCACCTGCATGGTTCAGTCAGCTAAGCTTCAGACTTTGGCTCAGGTCATTGTCTCACAGTTTCTGGGTTTGAGCAAGACATTGGTTCGAGCCTCCGCTTTGGATCCTCTGTCTTCCTCTCTCTCTGCCCCTCTCCTGTTCTCTCTCTCTCTCTCTGAAAAATAAACATTAAAAAAATTTTGAACTGTTCTGTCTGTTACTTTTGGCCACAAAGGAGTAATGTGCAATAGTCCTGGACATGGTTAAGAATGTGCTGTATTTGTATATAAAGCATTATTCTTATAATAGACAGATGGCTTTAATTTGCTTTATTTAGAATTTTATTTGCATTGAGGCTTATAAATGAGATTAATTTAGAGTTTCCTTTTCCTTTTCTGTTCGTATTTGGTTTAGTATTAGGGTTTTGGAAAAATATAAAACTTATTTTTATTGTTTTCCCAGAAGGTATTATGCTATGCAATAGTGCAAAAGTTGGAAATTTACTCTTCTTTTAGGGGAAAGGTAAAAGGAAGTTCATGTTAGTGGGTTTATCCTGTGTGAAGAGCTTTAAATTGTTCAATATTGTTGGTTATTTCTGACTCAAAGTTGAATAAACACACAAAATAGACATATACACACCATACTCTTTTCAATTATTATGTGCAATTGTCATTTTAAAATTGGCATTTCGCTACACTAGGGATACATTAGTAACTCAGAAGCTCCATGAAAATAAATTCTGTAACTACCCTGAGACAAACTTATTTGAACTTAGTTGTTATTTCTTAGTGTTATCCTCTCTCTGTGTTATCCAAATCTCAGTGGACCACTAAGCATTTGAGAAGTTGGGTTTTTCTATTTATTCTTTTACTGAAACTGAAAGAAAAAAAAGTGACTTTGTGGATACATTGGGATAGAATTTTTAGAAAAAAATCTTCAAAAGATTTTATGTAAACAGAATGGATTTTCCTTTTTCTACTTCCCCTATCTCTCTCTTCCCAAACCCATTCCCCAAAATTCTAAAGACCATATTTAGAAAGTTGAAGTAGAATATGCCTGGGGTAGTGAAAGCCTTTGAAAGTGTATAAATAAAGAAACAAACCTTTTGGACTGAAAAACAAGAGAATGTTTAAATTCTTTCTCTCACATACATGACCCCATGAAAAGTTCTCTTTGGAGAAAATAGCAGGTTTTGCAAGCTACAAAAAACGACATTGTGCCCTAAGGGTCAGTAACTTTATTCCACGGATAGAATGTTTCAATTTAATGGGGATTCATTGGCTAAGGGCCTTGTCAATTGACAGTCAGCAGGTCAGCTTGGTGTGTCGGTGGCAGATCCTTGGAGGGAAAAAACAAAAAACAAAAACAAAAATAAAACAAAACCAACCACACACTCTAAAGAATCATAAACATGTGAAATAATTGGATCAGGGCACATTTAAATGTATCTATTTTTCAACTTGGCAAACAGCCTCCAATTTACCATCGGTACAAATATCAACATTACGTTCTTTTGTGCAATTTTAATTTTTATCATTTTATATTTCTTATTTATATTCTTCCACTTACTTTTATTTTCCATCTGAATCATGAATTGTTTCCACTTTTTAGGCCAATTTTTTTTTTTTTTTTTACTTTGCCACTTTACTTTGGCCAAAATGTTATTTCCTTAAAACTTGCTGTAATTTCCCTCCTTCCTCTTCTTATGTCTTGCCATGTGTGTTTTATATGCTCATTTTCTGCAACTTAGGTACATGTTTGGAAGCCTTTAATTGGCTGATTTAAATTTCATGGCAAATCTAGATCTTGTAAACTATCAAGTTTTACTTTCTACTTTAAATTATGCAAGGTAATGATATAGGACATAATTTTAGCAAGGACCAATCTGTCTTATGATTGGCCTAAAACCAGATTTGTTTTTAATTAAAACATTTCAGAAGTTGTTAGAGAAAAAAAAATTTAATGATTCTTAAAGTACGCATTATTTACAGGGAACTAAAAATTATGTTATCCCATTTCTGTATCATTCAGGACTCCAGTTACAAAAATAATAAAAGAATTTATTGGCCTATTTTCCCCCAAATTCCTTCACAGAAAAAATAAGAAGGAAGAAGAGAACTACCATTCCTTTTGCCATTTCATTTTCTTTCATATGGATTACCAATACAGCGATTTGTAAAGACTTATATAAAGAATTGTCAAGTTGTGTAACCAGCATGTTTGAGGCAGCCTAGCAATTTTTGTATTTTTAGAAGGTTTAAAAATGATGTTTCTGTGAGTTCCTATGTCACTTCATTCAATTCACTTTTGTTTTCCAAATGGATACAGGGAGGTGATTTACAAGCATATGCAATTATTTAAAGTTTTAGAATTAGAGGATGCCATGAAAATAAGACTGAATGCAATCATTTTCAGTCACAATTCATTTATGAATATCTGCAATTTGATATAATAAATAGTGGTCAAATATTTTTAAGATGTTAGTTTTAAAAATCAATGTTAGAAATGACCATTTAAAAAATGAATCTAGAAGGTGGCAGAATAAGAAGCCCCAGATTGTCCTTTCCCCAAAGGAGACACTAACTCAACAAAAACACATAAACCGGTTCTCTTTTTGAGAAATTCAGAAACCAGTGAAGAAGCTCCTGCAGTCCAGACAAGCATGAAACCACGGCATCTGAGCCATGAGGAAGATCTGTGGCACGCCCTTGCTGTAGCCTCTCCCTCCAGCATAGCACAGCACAATTGAGAGGAAGCTCCCAGGTCCTGGCTTCTTCCTGGGGATGGAGAGACAAAATTGAAACATATGCCCGATAATCAGACTTCTCAGGGGGCTATCTGAGAGAATGATTTCTGTCTTGCCTGAATCTAAACATTGTTAGGAGATGGTGGTAGGTTGGGGGACCACTAAGAACCAAGGCAATGCTTTGGACTAAGCACGTACTAACTCTAGTCCCCTCCCCAAGCTCAGCACAGAATAAATGGGAGAAATCCCCCAACTCCCAGTTTATCCCCGGGGAGGGAAAGTTGGAGCATGTGTCTAAAGTATAGGTATACCTTGAAGATACTGTGGGTTTGGGGCCAGACCACCTCAATAAAGCAAATATCACAATAAACCAAGTCAATTTTTTGGTTTGTCAGTGCAAATAAAAGTTAAGCTTATACTAAATTGTAGTCTGTTAAGTGTGCAATAGTATTATCTAATAAATAATTAAAATTAAAAAGAAATAATTTAATTAAAAATGTTTATTGCCAAAAAATGCTAACCATCATCTGAACTTTCAGCCAGTCATAAACATTTTGTAGGTGAAGAGTCTTGCTGATTGATCAGCGTGGTGGTTTTTGAAGGTTAGGGTGGCTGTGGTAATTTTTTAAAATAAGACAACAATGAAGTTTGCCACATTGACTGACCCTTTCTTTCATGAACAATTTTTTTTTTTTGTAGCATGTGATTCTGTTTGATAGCATTTTACCCACAGCAGAACTTCTTTCAAATGGGAGCCCATGCTCTCAAACCTTGCTGTTGCTTTATTGACTAAGTTTAAGTAGTATTCTAAATCCTCTTTCAGCAGTCTTCGTGGCATCTTCACCAGGTGTAGATTCCATCTCAAGAAACCACTTTCTTTGCTCATGCATAAGAAACAACTCCTCACCTGTTCAAGTTTGATCATGAGATTGTAGCAATCCAATCATGTCTTCAGGCTCCACTTCTAGTTCTCTTGCTATTTTCACCACATCTGTAGTTTCTTCCTTCACTGAAGTCTTGAGGGCCTCAGAGTTAACCATGAAGGTTAGAACCAACTTCTCCCAAACTCCTGTGAACGTTGCTATTTTTACCCCTTCCCATGAATTACAAATGTTCTTAGTGGTATGTGGAATGGTGAATTCTTTCCAGAAGGTTTTCAGTTGATCTTGCCCAAATCCATCAGATGAATCACTGTCTATGGCAGTTATAGCTTTACAAAATGTGTTTTTTCCCCAATATTAAGACTTGAAAGTCAACATTTCTTCTTGATCCATGGGCTGCAGAATGGATATGCTGTGTTAGCAGACATGAAAACAACATTAATCTCATTGTACACTTCCATCAGAGCTCTTGGGTAACCAGGTACATTGCCAATGAGCAGTAATATTTTGAAAGAAATCTATTTTTCTGAGCAGTAGGTTTCAACACTGGGCTTAAAATTATAATATTTTTACTACTCAAAGTGATCTACAGATTCACTGCAATCCCCATCATAATCGCAAAGTCATTTTTTTTTTGCAGGAATATATACAAGTAATTCTAAAATTCATATGGAACCACAAAGGCTCCAAATAGCTAAAACCACACTGAGAAAGAAAAACAAAGGTGGAAGCCTCACACTTTTTTACTCCATACTATATTACAAAGCTACAGTAATCAAAATAGTATAATATTGGCATAGCAACAAACATACAGTCCAGAGAAACATAATAGAGTCCAGAAATAAATCCATGCATGTAATGTCAAATGATCTTTGACAAGGGTGCCAAGACCATACAATGAGGAAAAGATAGGTTATTCAACAAATAGTGTTGCGAAAACTTGACAGCCACACTCAAAAAAAAAAAAAAAAGGACCTTTATCTTATATCATATTCAAAATCAACAGTAAATAAATAAACACTTAAACACAAGCCCTGAAACTGGAAAACTCCTAGAAGATAACATAGAAGATATGCTTCATGACATTAGGGTTAGCATAGTTTCCTGGAAAATGACACCCAAAGCACAGTCAACCAAAGCAAAATCTGGCAAATGGAACTACATCAAACAAAACAAAACAAAACAAAAAACAAACAACAACACACACACACACACACACACACAAACAAACTAGGAGCCATCAATGCAGTGAAGAGGAAACCTATGTAATGGTAGAAAGTATTTGCAAATTGTTTTTTTTGTTTTTTGTTTTTTTTTGCTTTTTGCCTCTGGTCTTTTTTATTTTTTTATATATATATATATATATATATATATATGAAATTTATTGACAAATGGGTTTCCATACAACACCCAGTGCTCATCCCAAAAGGTGCCCTCCTCAATACCCATCACCCACCCTCCCCTCCCTCCCACCCCCCATCAACCCTCAGTTTGTTCTCAGTTTTTAACAGTCTCTTATGCTTTGGCTCTCTCCCACTCTAACCTCTTTTTTTTTTTTTTCCTTCCCCTCTCCCATGGGTTCCTGTTAAGTTTCTCAGGATCCACATAAGAGTGAAACCATATGGTATCTGTCTTTCTCTGTATGGCTTATTTCACTTAGCATTACACTCTCCAGTTCCATCCACGTTGCTACAAAAGGCCATATTTCATTTTTTCTCATTGCCACGTAGTATTCCATTGTGTATATAAACCACAATTTCTTTATCCATTCATCAGTTGATGGATATTTAGGCTCTTTCCATAATTTGGCTATTGTTGAGAGTGCTGCTATGAACATTGGGGTACAAGTGCCCCTATGCATCAGTACTACTGTATCCCTTGGATAAATTCCTAGCAGTGCTATTGCTGGGTCATAGGGTAGGTCTATTTTTAATTTTCTGAGGAACCTCCACACTGCTTTCCAGAGCGGCTGCACCAATTTGCATTCCCACCAACAGTGCAAGAGGGTTCCCGTTTCTCCACATCCTCTCCAGCACCTATACTCTCCTGATTTGTTCATTTTGGCCACTCTGACTGGCGTGAGGTGATACCTGAGTGTGGTTTTGATTTGTATTTCCCTGATAAGGAGCGACGCTGAACATCTTTTCTTGTGCCTGTTGGCCATCTGGATGTCTTCTTTAGAGAAGTGTCTATTCATGTTTTCTGCCCATTTCTTCACTGGGTTATTTGTTGTTCGGGTGTGGAGTTTGGTGAGCTCTTTATAGATTTTGGATACTAGCCCTTTGTCCGATATGTCATTTGCAAATATCTTTTCCCATTCCGTTGGTTGCCTTTTAGTTTTGTTGGTTGTTTCCTTTGCTGTGCAGAAGCTTTTTATCTTCATAAGGTCCCAGTAATTCACTTTTGCTTCTAATTCCCTTGCCTTTGGGGATGTGTCGAGTAAGAGATTGCTACGGCTGAGGTCAGAGAGGTCTTTTCCTGCTTTCTCCTCTAAGGTTTTGATGGTTTCCTGTCTCACATTTAGGTCCTTTATCCATTTTGAGTTTATTTTTGTAAATGGTGTGAGAAAGTGGTCTAGTTTCAACCTTCTGCATGTTGCTGTCCAGTTCTCCCAGCACCATTTGTTAAAGAGACTGTCTTTTTTCCATTGGATGTTCTTTCCTGCTTTGTCAAAGATGAGTTGGCCATACGTTTGTGGGTCTAGTTCTGGGGTTTCTATTCTATTCCATTGGTCTGTGTGTCTGTTTTTGTGCCAATACCATGCTGTCTTGATGATGACAGCTTTGTAGTAGAGGCTAAAGTCTGGGATTGTGATGCCTCCTGCTTTGGTCTTCTTCTTCAAAATTCCTTTGGCTATTCGGGGCCTTTTGTGGTTCCATATGAATTTTAGGATTGCTTGTTCTAGTTTCGAGAAGAATGCTGGTGCAATTTTGATTGGGATTGCATTGAATGTGTAGATAGCTTTGGGTAGTATTGACATTTTGACAATATTTATTTTTCCAATCCATGAGCAGGGAATGTCTTTCCATTTCTTTATATCTTCTTCAATTACCTTCATAAGCTTTCTATAGTTTTCAGCATACAGATCCTTTACATCTTTGGTTAGATTTATTCCTAGGTATTTTATGCTTCTTGGTGCTATTGTGAATGGGATCAGTTTCTTTATTTGTCTTTCTGTTGCTTCATTGTTAGTGTATAAGAATGCAACTGATTTCTGTACATTGATTTTGTATCCTGCAACTTTGCTGAATTCATGTATCAGTTCTAGCAGACTTTTGGTGGAGTCTATCGGATTTTCCATGTATAATATCATGTCATCTGCAAAAAGCGAAAGCTTGACTTCATCTTTGCCAATTTTGATGCCTTTGATTTCCTTTTGTTGTCTGATTGCTGATGCTAGAACTTCCAGCACTGTGTTAAACAACAGCGGTGAGAGTGGGCATCCCTGTCGTGTTCCTGATCTCAGGGAAAAAGCTCTCATTTTTTCCCCATTGACGGTGATATTAGCTGTGGGCTTTCCATAAATGGCTTTTATGATCTTTAAGTATGTTCCTTCTATCCCGACTTTCTCAAGGGTTTTTATTAAGAAAGGGTGCTGGATTTTGTCAAAGGCCTTTTCTGCATCGATTGACAGGATCATATGGTTCTTCTCTTTTTTTTGTTAATGTGATGTATCACGTTGATTGATTTGCGAATGTTGAACCAGCCCTGCATCCCAGGAATGAATCCCACTTGATCATGGTGAATAATTCTTTTTATATGCTGTTGAATTCGATTTGCTAGTATCTTATTGAGAATTTTTGCATCCATATTCATCAGGGATGTTGGCCTGTAGTTCTCTTTTTTTACTGGGTCTCTGTCTGGTTTAGGAATCAAAGTAATACTGGCTTCATAGAATGAGTCTGGAAGTTTTCCTTCCCTTTCTATTTCTTGGAATAGCTTGAGAAGGATAGGTATTATCTCTGCTTTAAACGTCTGGTAGAACTCCCCTGGGAAGCCATCTGGTCCTGGACTCTTATTTGTTGGGAGATTTTTGATAACCGATTCAATTTCTTCGCTGGTTATGGGTCTGTTCAAGCTTTCTATTTCCTCCTGATTGAGTTTTGGAAGAGTGTGGGTGTTCAGGAATTTGTCCATTTCTTCCAGGTTGTCCAATTTGTTGGCATATAATTTTTCATAGTATTCCCTGATAATTGTTTGTATCTCTGAGGGATTGGTTGTAATAATTCCATTTTCATTCATGATTTTATCTATTTGGGTCATCTCCCTTTTCTTTTTGAGAAGCCTGGCTAGAGGTTTGTCAATTTTGTTTATTTTTTCAAAAAACCAACTCTTGGTTTCGTTGATCTGCTCTACAGTTTTTTTAGATTCTATATTGTTTATTTCTGCTCTGATCTTTATTATTTCTCTTCTTCTACTGGGTTTGGGGTGTCTTTGCTGTTCTGCTTCTATTTCCTTTAGGTGTGCTGTTAGATTTTGTATTTGTGATTTTTCTTGTTTCTTGAGATAGGCCTGGATTGCAATGTATTTTCCTCTCAGGACTGCCTTCGCTGCATCCCAAAGTGTTTGGATTGTTGTATTTTCATTTTCGTTTGTTTCCATATATTTTTTGATTTCTTCTCTAATTGCCTGGTTGACCCACTCATTCGTTAGTAGGGTGTTCTTTAACCTCCATGCTTTTGGAGGTTTTCCAGACTTTTTCCTGTGGTTGATTTCAAGCTTCATAGCATTGTGGTCTGAAAGTATGCATGGTATAATTTCAATTCTTGTAAACTTATGAAGGGCTGTTTTGTGACCCAGTATATGATCTATCTTGGAGAATGTTCCATGTGCACTCGAGAAGAAAGTATATTCTGTTGCTTTGGGATGCAGAGTTCTAAATATATCTGTCAAGTCCATCTGATCCAATGTCTCATTCAGGGCCCTTGTTTCTTTATTGACCGTGTGTCTAGATGATCTATCCATTTCTGTAAGTGGAGTGTTAAAGTCCCCTGCAATTACCACATTCTTATCAATAAGGTTGCTTATGTTTGTGAGTAATTGTTTTATATATTTGGGGGCTCCGGTATTCGGCGCATAGACATTTATAATTGTTAGCTCTTCCTGATGGATAGACCCTGTAACTATTATATAATGTCCTTCTTCATCTCTTGTTACAGCCTTTAATTTAAAGTCTAGTTTGTCTGATAGAAGTATGGCTACTCCAGCTTTCTTTTGGCTTCCAGTAGCATGATAAATAGTTCTCCATCCCCTCACTCTCATTCTAAAGGTGTCCTCAGGTCTAAAATGAGTCTCTTGTAGACAGCAAATAGATGGGTCTTGTTTTTTTATCCATTCTGATACCCTATGTCTTTCGGTTGGCGCATTTACATTCAGTGTTATTATAGAAAGATACGGGTTTAGAGTCATTGTGATGTCTGCATGTTTTATGCTTGTAGTGATGTCTCTGGTACTTTGTCTCACAGGGTCCCCCTTAGGATCTCTTGTAGGGCTGGTTTAGTGGTGACAAATTCCTTCAGTTTTTGTTTGTTTGGGAAGACCTTTATCTCTCCTTTTATTCTAAATGACAGACTTGCTGGATAAAGGATTCTCGGCTGCATATTTTTTCTGTCTAGCACACTGAAAATCTCGTGGCAATTCTTTCTGGCCTGCCAAGTTTCAAAAGAGAGATCAGTCACGAGTCTTATAGGTCTCCCTTTATATGTGAGGGCACGTTTACCCCTTGCTGCTTTCAGAATTTTCTCTTTATCCTTGTATTTTGCCAGTTTCACTATGATATGTCGTGCAGAAGATCGATTCAAGTTACGTCTGAAGGGAGTTCTCTGTGCCTCTTGGATTTCAATGCCTTTTTCCTTCCCCAGTTCAGGGAAGTTCTCAGCTATTATTTCTTCAAGTACCCCTTCAGCACCTTTCCCTCTCTCTTCCTCCTCTGGGATACCAATTATGCGTATATTATTTCTTTTTAGTGTATCACTTAGTTCTCTAATTTTCCCCTCATACTCCTGGATTTTTTTATCTCTCTTTTTCTCAGCTTCCTCTTTTTCCATAACTTTATCTTCTAGTTCACCTATTCTCTCCTCTGCCTCTTCCATCCGAGCTGTGGTGGTTTGCATTTTGTTTTACATTTCATTTAAAGCGTTTTTCAGCTCCTCGTGACTGTTCCTTAGTCCCTTGATCTCTGTAGCAAGAGATTCTCTGCTGTCCTCTATGCTGTTTTCCAGCCCAGCGATTAATTTTATGACTATTATTCTAAATTCACTTTCTGTTATATTATTTAAATCCTTTTTGATCAGCTCATTAGCTGTTATTTCCTGGAGATTCTTCTGAGGGGAATTCTTCCGCTTGGTCATTTTGGATAGTCCCTGGTGTGGTGAGGACCTGCAGGGCACTTCCCCTGTGCTGTGGTGTATAACTGGAGTTGGTGGGCGGGGCCGCAGTCAGTCCTGATGTCTGCCCCCAGCCCACAGCTGGGGCCACAGTCAGACTGGTGTGTGCCTTCTCTTCCCCTCTCCTAGGGGTGGGATTCACTGTGGGGTGGCGTGGCCCGTCTGGGCTACTTGCACACTGCCAGGCTTGTGATGCTGGGGATCTGGCGTATTAGCTGGGGTGGGTAGGCAAGGTGCACGGCGGCAGGGGGGGCAGGCTTAGCTCGCTTCTCCTTAGGTGATCCACTTCAGGAGGGGCCCTGTGGCAGCCAGAGGGAGTCAGATCTGCTGCGGGAGGTTTGGCTCCGCAGAAGCACAGAGTTGGGTGTTTGCACTGAGCGAGCAATTTCCCTGGCAGGAACCGGTTCCCTTTGGGATTTTGGCTGGGGGATGGGCCGGGGAGATGGCGCTGGCTAGCGCCTTTGTTCCCCGCCAAACTGAGCTCTGTCGTCTGGGGGCTCCGCAGCTCACCCTCCCTTTGTCCTCCAGCCTTCCCGCTTTCGGAGCAGAGCTGTTAACTTATGACCTCCCAGACGCTAAGTCGTGCTTGCTGTGGGAACACAGTCCGTCAAGCCCCTCCGCTTTTGCCAGCCAGGCTCGGGGGCTCTGCTTGGCCGGCGAGCCGCCCCTCCGCCCCAGCTCCCTCCCGCCAGTCCGTGGAGCGCGCACCGCCTCGCCGCCCTTCCTACCCTCTTCCGTGGGCCTCTCGGTCTGCGCTTGGGTCTGGCGACTCCGTTCTGCTAATCCTCTGGCGGTTTTCTGGGTTATTTAGGCAGGTGTAGGTGGAATCTAAGTGATCAGCAGGACGCGCGGTGAGCCCATAGTCCTCCTACGCCGCCATCTTCCAGGACCATTCCTGCAAATTGTTTAATAAGGGATTAATATATAAGGAATCCCTAGGGCTCAAAGTAGCAAAACACAAATAACCCAATTTAAAAATGGGCAAAGAACTTGAATATACAGTTCTCAGAACAAGAGTAATTTAGTGCCTCACAATTCTAGAGGCTAGAAGTACAAAACCAAGTTGTCAGCTGGCCTAACTTCTGAAACCAGCAGGGAAATGAGTCTTCCTTGTTGCTTCTTGGCTTCAAGTGGTTTGTTCACAATTTTTGCAGCTTCTTGGCTTTTTCATATGGCACTCCAGTCATATGGCCATCTTTTCCCTGTGCACATTTACTTCTTCCCTGTGTGCCTCCCTGTCTTTGTGTCCAAAATTCCTCTTTCACAAGGACACCAGTCATACTGGATTAGGACCCTTACTAATGATCTTGTTTTTACATTACACTGTTTTTCAACACGAGTCTGTCCCCTCTGCTACAAGACTTACTGATACTGACAAAGAATTCTCTGGTTCCCTTACAAATCAGCCAAAACTCAATAAATCATTAATATCTGAATTTCTCACAAATATCTGTATTTTATCTTCTAGTATGTCTAGGAAGGTAGTCCTAAAATATTGCTTAAAACATTAATAAGTAAAAATTATATTTTACTACTTGTTTTTCCTAACATTACCTTCTTTTCCAGTGACTGTGCCCTGGTATTATGATTCTGAACTTCATTAAACAGTCCCATCCATATTAAATTATCTATTACATTCTTGAATTTGTCTGTCATATCCTTCCTCAGCCTTCATCTTCTATACTGAGGTCTAATATATCCTATACTTTTTTAAATGTTGATTGAAAAAAACAGTTTAAGATTTAAATATGAAGTCAAAGGATAATCTATCTCCATATTGAAAATAATTATAAAAGACTACTGTATTGTTTTCTACTTTTTAAATAAACATGGTGTTGAATTTTCAGAGTCTTCATCAAAGACTAGATTTTGCCTTAGGAATATCTTATCACAGAATATTAAACATAGAAAAACAGGCACATATTAGTTTCATCTAAATATTAATTTTTTCCTACTGTTTAAATGATAGACTTTCCTATCCACTCTATCATTATACAGTATAATAATATACTCCATCATTTTCCAGTAAAATGTTTTAATAACCTTAATAAATATTGAATCACTAAAATATACATTTTGAAACATTTCAGTCCTATTGTATGTTTAACTTTGTTTCAGGTCAAATCATCTATCGTTTAGAGACAGAAAGATGATTAATTATTTTTCCATTTGTTTAGGAACAGGCCACCATTTATAAAGCAAACAGACAAGTCACTTCAAACAGAGAGGGCACTCAAAGCGAACTGGTATACTTCTTCAATTGATACCCCATGACCTTTCAAGATGAAAGGATAATAATAGTCATCCACCCAGAGAAGAAGGAGAAGAGTTTTATGGGCTGTTTACAGGGTTTAGAGGTCACTTGGTTATGCAGAAAACAAAATACAATGGAAACTGCAGAAAACACTAGAAAGAGGAATCATGGCTACATATTTTTCTAAGCTTCCCATTCACCACCAGTTTTCATCTTTTAATAAGCCCCTCTGTTCCCCAAACTAAGGCCACATTCTGTTTATTGTGTGGCTGGGGCCCCCCTTACGTTCAGCTGTCTATCTGTGCCCTCTTTAGAGTGCAAGTAATTGGCCTAAATCAAGAGCCAAATGGCATGTCTAGCTCATTCAGCCTTCTGGTGATCATATGACAGAGCTTCGAGAATTTGAGGGAGGTCTCAAACAACAAAGCAGGATATTATTTTCAGTGAAGTCCAGTGGCTATGTGTACCTCTGTTGCAGGGACAATTAGAGTCTTTGTTTCTCCTATGATCCTAAGAGTCAGCTTGACTGTCTCATTGAAAAAACTCATAGGCGTTCCCATAGCCTTTTCAAAGCATCATAGACTATATAGAGACCACTCTGTATTCAACTCTCCAAAACATATGTTTAGGAAAAACGAGAGATTTCTCTACTCCACTAGTCAAAATTTATTATATTTCCAAATGAGTTATAACTATGATGACACAATCTTGATTTAAAAGGCATAAAACAACTAAACATCAGCAAGTTTACATTTTGTTTTAAACATATTCAAAATGCAGGTTTTGGAATTGTGAGTTCAGATTCTAGCTCAGAATTTTATTTGCTTCTTGCTATGCCCATTATAATTTTTTATATACTCCCTTACCTGCCCATATTTTGAAAATAAACCTGATTTGAATTCAGAGACATTTTGAAACTGCTTGAAATATACTATTTGTTTTTCAGAACTGTTTGAAATCATGTTGTAAGATATAATTGTAAAAAAGTTAATGCTATAGTGGGTTGTGACATATATAAAGATATTGATTCATTTTAAATATATAATATATTTTATTTAGTAAATATCAGGGTTACCAGGAACCTATGATTATCACCAAGTATGAGGCTAAGTTATTTTATAGATGCATTTTGACAACTTGTTCAAAGTCACAGCTGAGGGGACTGGCATCCAAAACTTTGGATTCTTAGTTTAATATTCTCCCTCATGCTACTCTCCTCTTGAGCTGCAGAAGCACATAGTGCTAATTCAGAATAGAAATTCCTATATTTTCATAAATTTTATGAAGAGGTTATACATTTATGTCTCCAGATTAGGTAATATACCAACATATTCTCAAACCATCAGAGAAAAATACTTATACTTGCACAAAAACATGAATCAGCAGGGATAGCAAATGTCAATGCTTCAGTCCCCATGGCATTGCTTACATGACCACTTCAAATTGAAACTGCTCAGCACAGATTTGGCAATGGCATTGTAAATTCATGAGATTATTTATTACATGATGTCTTTCATTTTGAAGCTATAGCACTTCAATTCCCCGGAGAAATCTATTAAAAATTGACTACCTTCATAAAATATTCTACGATTAGATTTTGAATATTCATTAGTGCGTATATTCAATAAACTTGGAGGCAAACACTGTGCTTTACTCTAATGTTCAGGACAGAGAGTAGAAAAGGGAGAGCAGGCTTTTATACTACTGTAGATCCATACTAACCAGAGTTGTTTTGGGTAAATGACAGCCTAGTGCAATATATTCCTACACATAAAAACTAGAAAATTATAGAATAGTATTTTCAAAAGTCTCGATTACATATCTTAATTATACCTCTCAGCTCACTTTTTTTTTTCTTTTTGTAAAATGAAAGACTGGACTAAATCATATCTAAGGATTAACCCTTTCATGTGATCAAACATTATTATTTTCTTAAAAAATTAAAAATCTACAAAATTACCACCCATTGTGAAAACTGTTTTGGCTTGTTCTCAAAATATTTCTTATAAATATAGAAAGTATTACCAGTCTTTTAGCATGGTCTGTTAAAATCATATGTTTGCAATCTATATATTTAATCAGTATGAGACTTTAAAGAGATAACACTTTTTAAAGATATCTAAACATCTAATATTTAAGGTTAGAGATATAAACATTTATTCCCTGTATCAGGAATTGCCAAACCATGACCTGCAGGCCAAATCTAGGCTCTCATATGTGGTTTTATTTTCTGTTTTTTTTGTTTTTTGTTTTGTTTGTTTTGTTTTAATAAAATGTTGCTGGCACAAAATAAGACTCATTTGTTTACACACTGTCTATGTTTGCTTTGAAGCCACAATATCAGAGTTAAATATTTACAGCAGACACTCTATGGCCTTCAAAGTTTGAAACATTTACTATCTGGCCAACTTTACAGAGAAGGATTTCTGACTTTTACCATATATTATAGACATAGGGAAAAAAGGCCATGCCATTCAAGCTAATATTGGAAAATTATCTGATAATGTGAAAAATTATCTGAGTTTTAACATCCATTGGAAAGTCCAGAACTTATATATAAAGCAGTGAGTAGTAGTAACTTAGTTGGAAATGAGTTTTAAGGGACTTGTTTTGAAGTTGTACTTGCATAGCAAGAACATCTCCTTGGAATTGATGTTACTTAAGATTACTAAGATATATCATGATATATTTTACTTAAATATATTAAATAGCTTATATTGTCTTGTAATGGTGTTTTTTTTTTCAGTAAGTATATTATACCAGTTGTAGGTTCAGAGAATTATTGTGAAGATAGTACAGAGAGTCCCTATATTCCCCACACCCAGAGCCATCTTACATTCGTATGGTACATTTGTCATTTAACGTAATACATTTAATGAAGCAGTACTGATACATTATTATTAACTAAAATCCTTACTTTATTTAGATTTCCTTAGTTTTTATTCAGTGTCCCTTTTCTGTTCCAGGATCCGATTCAGGAACATTATGTTTAAGAGTCAGATCTCCCCTTGGTTGTGAGTATTTCTTCCCCTAAGTGTAGACTTCTTTTAGCTGTGACTATTTCGCAGTGCCTTGTATTTGATGACCTTGACAGTTTTGAGAATTATTGGCCAGGTATTTTGGAGAATGTTGCTACATTGGAATTGGCCTGATGTTTTCTTATGATCACACTAGGCAAATGTGTTTTTAGGAGGAGGACCAAAGAGGCAAAAGTGTCATTCTGATCACATCATATCAAGGATGCCTACACTCAACATGACATAACTATTATCGTTAACATTGATCACCTGGCTTGAAATAACGTTTGTTGTATTTCTCTACTAAAAAGTTATTATTTTTTGGGTGCCTGGGTGGCTCAGTTGGATAAGGCTCAGGTCATGATCTAACGGTTCGTGAGTTTGAGCCCCGCTTTGGGCTCCATGCTGATGGTGTGGAGCCTGCTTGGGATTCTCTCTCTCCCTCTCTCTCTGCCCCTCCTCTGCCCTATCGTTCTCTCGAAATAAATAAATAAACTTTAAAAATTTTTTAAAAAGTTACTATTTTCTCTCTTTTCTCTTCCAGTAGAAGAAGTAATTGTGCAATGCCCATACATAAAGAGCATATGATTAGGTTCCAACTCCTTGACAATGGGGTATCTATATAAATTATTTGGTATTCTTCTGTATGGGATATTTGACTATTTTTCCCATTTGTTTATTTATTCAATAATTTATTTATATGAGTATAGACTCATTGATACTTATTTTGTACTTTGGTTTAAAACTCACTACTACTTTTTTTGACGTACTTGAAATACTTCCTTCATTGTATGTATGTATGTATGTTTGTGTATGTGTGTATGTATGTATTGATGCTGAGAATTTTCTAACTTTTGATACTAGAAGAAGCTCCAGGCTCTTTTTGTATATTTCCTTCCCCAGTCCTAGAATCAGCCATTTCTCCTAGAATCAGCCATTTGTCCTAGTTCCTTTTACTGGGGAATGGTAGTAGAAACCAATATCTGGGTGTTAAATATTCTCCTCACAACTGAAATGGCATTGATTTTAGGTCCTATAAGCTGACAGGGTATGGTTGATATGTATATACATTTATAAGCTTTTCTGTATGTAACCATCAGTATCTTTAGTAAGCTAAACATGAATTTATACTGACATCTCTAACTCTAATCTGTTATTATAAGGATCATAATTGCCTATACTCTCTACTTCTCTGTGAATTCCCTTTCCAAAAGTGAGAAATGTGGATCCTTCTATTTTCCATTACTTATTTAGTTGTTCAGTTACAGTACATAGGTGTACTGGTTTCAGAAATGTAAACCTCCACCCCCATAAAAGCAACTTGACCAGTAAAAGCATAGCACTTGAGAACACTTTCTTCTGAAATCTTTACTCTTACAGATTCCACTCATCTCCAAAATTACTTAGGACAGCACCTGATTTCTCAACCCCATTTGGGGAAGCTCTTTAAGATGTTTGAAATGTATATAGACTCTTTTGGCACATTTTGCATTCTATCCTTGGATTCTCTGACTTCCTAAATCATTTTCTTTAACTGCATACAGTAAGCTTTATTCTCTGTGCCATAAAGTTCAATGATTTTTTTAACAATGCTTTTGACTTGTATTCACCATTATCTTATATTACAGAATAGTTTCACTTCCCTAAAAATTTCCCTTCTACTTGTCCTATTCAACCTTCTCCCCAAAACTATGCTGATGTTTTAAAGAATAATGCAATAAGATAAAGTAGGTTCATTTTTTGTTCTCTTTCCAATGCAAGATCTTTCATCAGTAGGGAAATGTATCATTGTAATAAAGTTTGATACACTAAGAGAAGAATAGAAAAACATTATCATATCAGAATTGATGGCCTAAAAGCACTTGACACGCTATGCCCACCTTTCCTGTTACAGCACTAAGAAGGATAGACGTAGAAGGAATACTCATATATATTATAGAGATTAATCATCAATAACTAAATCTTCATGGGAAAATATATAGGGATATCAAAAATTATGAGGATCCTGAAGAGACAAAAGGGATTATTTAGCATTCTTTTAGCATAGTGTAGGAATTGATATGTCATTGTCTTGGTGAATTCCCTAATCTGTAGGAACAGAGGTTAATTTGTAGAATTTGTCAGGTGGAAAAGCAAATAATTTCTGTCTAGCAGAAGAGGTAGCCTCAGTGGTTGCTGTGTATGACCCTGCCGGCTATTTACCAGTTTTGCATCTTACCCACCATTATAATCCTCACATTTATTTGTCAATTGCATATATACATATGCAATCTGTTCAAATATATTATGTATATTTGATATAGAATATATATGTTAAGTGTATACAATATATTTGAATGAATTGTAACATCTTATTGGTTCCTCATAATTAATTAGTGTAAGAAATTTTTTTTAATGTTTATTTATTTTTGAGAAAGAGACAGAACACTAGCAGGGGAAGGGCAGAGAGAGTGGGAGACACAGAATCTGAAACAGGCTCCAGTCTCTGAGCGGTCAGCACAGAACTCAAGGCAGGGCTCAAACTCACAAATCGTGAGATCATGACCTGAGCTGAAGTAAGATGCTTCAGCTGAACCACCCAGGCACCCCATGAAAATCTTTTTTAATGTGTTAGTTTTATATGCGTATGAAAGTCTTGATTTTACCTTTTTGTTGTATGGAAACCAATTTGTCAATAAATTTCATATATATAAAAAATAAATAAATAAATAAATAAATAAATAAATAAATAAATAAAATTATCCTTTAACGTTGATTAAACTTACTATAAATAAGTAAAAAATGTAATATTTTAAAATAAAGAATTAGCAATATGAGAGAAAATGTTTATAAACCAATAAATAGAAAAATAGATAAGATGAAGTATATTTATAAAACAAAACCAAAAAAGAAAGACGGTTGTTTAATACTATCCAGTTTCCATTAATTACATATAGTAAAATTATGTACTTCTTAATATGTGATATGGGTCATAGCAGAGCAATAAGACATAGCTACAAAGTATGCAAAAAATCTACAAATTCCCCTAAATTATTTTTTAACAAAATGTGCAACTAAACTATCTAAAAAACTACCTAAAGAAATTATATTGCTTTACAGAAGTATACAAACTGAAATCAGAAAAGATGAAGTATAATATCTTGACCTTACCTGAAAGATTTAGTTAGACCATTTTTAATAAAAAAGATGAATATCAAAATATTATAGCATTCCACTCACAATGCCATTTTTTTAAACTTGATAAGATATGTGTAAAAAATGACAGTGTTCCTTTAAAACAGTATTTATATAAAAAAAGTGGTACAGAGAATATGTACTTGAAAATTACCTTTAATCCAATAGTGTAAAAACAACTTATTAAACATCAGGAGAAAACCAAAATAAATAAAACAGGAAACCAAATAATAAAAAAAAGATATGGCAAAATGTGTCTCTGTGTGAGCAGTGGGAAAGAAATACAAAATACTGACAAAGACTAAAGCTACAGGCTCCTGGGCTCTGTAAGCCAAACGGCCAGGCTTGTCTGGTAAAGGGAAAGAGGAAGGGAGCCAGATTAAACACTGAGGCTGGAGGGTTTAGTTGAGTTACACTCAACTTTGGTTCTGAAAGGGGACCAAACAACGACAAAAAGTCTGCAAACTACTGTCAAGTGGAAACTCTGGGCCTAAGGAAGCAGGGACAAAGACATGTCTTTCAGAGAGAAATTAAGAAGGCAATGGTCCTATGTTTAAGTCTATCTTAGTCCTAGTAACCTACGTGGCAATAATTCATAATCAATCCCAAATTCTTCTTTCTTCCTAGAAACAAAAAAAGGGAAAGAGGGAGGAGATGTCCCTCAGGAAATAGGAAATCCCTGAGCAAAAACAAGAGAAGAAAGCAAGGAATTGGAAAAGAGAGACAGATCATTCAGTCTTTCTATCCCTACAACAAAATTGCAAATGCCCAAAGAAATATAAGGCTGAGAAAGACTATCATCACAATAAAAATTATATATATTGTCAAATCTTAATTGAGCTTATTTTACATAAATATTTGTCAGTTTATAAAAAGAAAACAAAACTGAGATTTAATTTAAAATAACTAAATATGAAACAAAAACATCAGAAATGAAACAACCTAAGGTAGATTAAAATCTTTAGAAATCTCAAAATGAAAAATGTAGTCATTTAAAAAGAAAGTAGAGGGGCGCCTGGGTGGCGCAGTCGGTTAAGCGTCCGACTTCAGCCAGGTCACGATCTCGCGGTCCGGGAGTTCGAGCCCCGCGTCGGGCTCTGGGCTGATGGCTCAGAGCCTGGAGCCTGTTTCCGATTCTGTGTCTCCCTCTCTCTCTGCCCCTCCCCCGTTCATGCTCTGCCTCTCTCTGTCCCAAAAATAAATAAACGTTGAAAAAAAAAATTAAAAAAAAAAAAAAAAAGAAAGTAGAGTATATGATACTGGACACAAAGAATATATTAATTAATTCAGAAGATTAAACTAAGAGTAATTGAGACATAAAATCACAAAAACACAAAAGACAGAATAGAAAAATAATTGAAAAGATAAGGAAATAGATTAAACATTAACTTAGGAATTATTCTAGAAAAAGACACCAGATATAACAGAACAAAAATGATACTAGATTAAATGTTGAAAATTCTCTAAAGGCAAAAAATAAATACATAGATATAGCATTTTGAGTTATCAGTGTGACAAATAAAACTAAATCTACTTTTAGAATGATTACAATGAAGCTATATAGCAGCAACAATAAAAAGACTTATCTTATTACTAAAAAAAACCACCTTAGCTTTTAAGATGAAAATTACCTGTATCATTAGTAATATTATAAATAAATATTTCCAAAGTACTGAAGAAAAATAACTCTGTTGGCAATCAGCAGCTAAATATAAAAATTTCATTCAGGAGTAAAGGAAATGTAAAGACATTTTCAGACAAAAGCTAAGAAAATGTATCACCCAAAGACCATTAAAATCTTTAAGATCATAAAAAAAATTGGTGTGCACCATTAAGAATACAAAGATAGAAGGTATGTACTATAAGGTATATTATAAGGTATGCATTATGAGCCAAAATACTGGCACATAATATTTGATAAAATGTTTTCGGAAATTGTTGAGTGTAAAAAAGTTCAAAAATAACGTGTATATTTTATGAAAACTAAACAACAATATGATGGGGAAATCTGTTAGGCATGCAAAACACCCAGTAGAAGCTGAGTGGTTTTTTTGGGTTTTTTTTTTTTTTTTTTTTTTTTTTATTTCGAGAGACAGAGAGAAAGCGCCAAAGCTTGCATGCCAGAGCGCGTTGAGGAGAAAGGTGCAAATGGAGAGAGAGAATTTGAAGCAGGCCCCACACCCAGTGCAGAGCCCAACATGGGGCTTAATCCCAAGATCTCAGACCTTGAGATCATGACCTGAGCTGAAATCAAGAGTCAGACACTTAACCTACTGAGCCATGCAGGTGCCCCGCTAAATGTTTGTTTGTTTTGTTTTTGTTTTTTTGTAATTACAGTTAAGTTTCAAGCATAAAGTTATAAGATACCTAATCCTATGGACATTGGAAATGGAAAAACAGAAAAACAAACAGGATAATAAATACTATAGGGGCACCCAGGTGGCTCAGCTCAGCTCATGATCTTGTGGTTTGTGGGTTTGAGCCCTGCCTGGGGCTCTGTGCTGACTGTTCACAGCCTGGAGCCTGCTTCGGATTCTGTGCCTCCATCTCTCTTTGTCCCTCCCCTGCTCACGCTCTTTCTTTCTCTCAAAAATAAATAAAAATTAAAAATTTTTAAAATTAATATTACATACACAATAATGTAAAATATGTAAAAAAATACCAGTAATAAGATATATTAGATACATTCATTAAAACTTCAGATAATCATGTTGGCTTTAAAAACTCAGCTCTAGGGGCGCCTGGGTGGCTCAGTCGGTTGAGCGTCCAACTTCAGCTCAGGTCACGATCTCACGGTTCGTGAGTTCGAGCCCCGCCTCAGGCTCTGGGCTGATGGCTCAGAGCCTGGAGCCTGCTTTCAATCCTGTGTCTCCCTCTCTCTCTGCCCCTCCCCCATTCATGCTCTGTCTCTCTCTGTCTCAAAAATAAATAAACATTAAAAAAAAATAAAAACTCAGCTCTATGCTACCTCTAAGAGTCATACATAAAATAAAAGTGAAAATGAAGATAAAAAACAATGGATGCCAAAAAATAACGGGTACCAAATGCTGGATACCACATGAAGTAAGTTATCTCTTTCTCTTAAAGGCAGATAAGTCAAGGAGATAAACATATTTCCTCCCAATACACAGACAATATACATTCCTTTGAGTGTATGAGAAACTAAGTATTGAATTAAAAAAATTCAACAAGTTTTGAAAAATCAGTGTCATACAAAATATATTTTATGACAATACATCAAATAAAAAATACAATACAAATATAGCCAAAAAAACCTGTGTATTTGGAAATTTTAAAATGCATGCCTACAGAACTCAATAAAGATAAAATCAAAATGAAAATTTTGAAGGTTATTTTTAAGCTATTACCTTAAGATAATTGAATCTGTCCTCAAAAATTTCAAAATTTCTTGCTACAAATATTTATACTTGCCACAAATATGAATAGTCAGGCTCATCTTTCTTAAAAATTCCAGCCATAGGTATTCTGTTTCTTTCAATTTCTTTCTGGGAAATAAACAAAGCTATTTGATCCATTTTACAAGGTTAGTATAACCTTAGACTGTAACTAAAACCAGATAAAGTTTCCACAGGAAAATAAAATCAAAAGCCAACCTAACATCAAATAGAAGAAAAATCTGAGATAAAGTAAACATGCATAGAATAATATATCAGCATCAATTACAGTTTATCCAGAAATGTGTGGATGTTCGGTATTTAAAGATCTATTAAAATAATACACTATATTAATAAATTAAAGGGAAATATTCTTATGATCACCTAAAAAGAGGCAATTTCATTCTTGGTTAAAATGTATACTTAACAATTTACGAAAAGGAATAAAAAGAATTTCCTTAATAAAGGACATCTGTCAAATTCTACAGCAAATGAAATACTAATTATGAGGGTAGAAACATTCTCATTAAAATCTGTGATGAATATTTTGCATACTATGCATGCAACTATTCATCATTATGTAATAATTCCTCCACAAATGAAGAATATATAAAGAGGCACTAGAAATGAAAGGAAGAATAAAGCCATTTTTTTCATATGACAGGATGGTCATCTTAGAAAACCCAAAAGAATATAAATACATACTAATGAAAGAGTTCAGTGATGTGCAAGGTTTTTAAAACTAATTAAATAGTTCAATGATGTGCAAGGATTTTATGAAGAAAATTACAAAAGATGTACTAAAGGACATAAAAAATCTAAATAGAGATTTGTACTGAATTCACAGATTGGTAAAATTATGAGTAAGGCACATTTTCGCTAAGGTAAACAGAAATCCAATGCAATGTCAAAACCCATTGAAACAAGGAGCCAAGAGCAATCAAGACAGTTTTGAAGAACAAGAAAGTGATGGGGCAACTTGTTCTTATAGAAAACTGTACTAATTATAGTATCAACAGGGATGGACAAATTGACTAATAGTACTAAGTACAGCACCTAGCATGTGACCGATGTAGCTTTATTAGCCAGCGGAGACAGGATGTGACTATTCAGTGTGTGGTGCTTGGACAATTGGCAAATCATATGAAAAACAAGTAAGTTTAGACTCTTACCATGCTTATGTCTTACATATTTGCCACAGGGAGATTAAAGACCTAACTATGAAAACTTGGAAAAAAAATAGGAGAATTCATATATGAGCCTAGGGCATGAAAATATTTAGCATTTATAATTTTCACTGCTGTATGTAAATGTTGATAAAACATACTAATTAGTAGATTTTACTGAAAGAACTCAGGAGGATAAAAAATATTTGACATGTGAAGGAGAGATAAGACAGTGAGATGTACTGTCATTTACATACTATTTGATGTGATTTTAAACTGGAAATGTTTGGAAGATATTTTATTTCATATCAAGAATAGTCTTTATATCACATTTATTCCATGTATTCTATGTAGTAACATTTCTTTTTTCATCTATAATTATCCTAAAAATTACTTTGCTAATTTGACCATAAAAAGGACTACTTTCAACATATTAATAAAATGTTAAAATTATCCCCTTTCCAACATTAATCTTGATAGTATATCTACTGACTGGACATGGAGAACTACGTAATTCATCTCTATCATTTTATTTTTATTTATTAATTTATTTCTAAAAGTGTATTTATTTATTTTGAGAGAGGGGAGAGAGAACATGTACGAATGGAGGGTGGGGGCACAGACGGAGGAAGAGAGAGAACCCCAAGCAGGCTTTGAGCTGTCGGCATGGAGCCTGATGCAGGGTTTCATCTCAGGAACAGGGAGATCGTGACCTCAGCTGAATCAAGAGTCGGACAGTTAACCTACTGAGACACACGAGCCCCTCGTCTCTATCATTTTATTTATTTTTATTTTTATTTTTTTAACGTTTATTTATTTTTGAGACAGAGAGAGACAGAGCATGAATGAGGGAGGGTCAGAGAGAGGGAGACACAGAATCTGAAACAGGCTCCAGGCTCTGAGCTGTCAGCACAGAGCCCGACGCGGGGCTCGAACTCATGGACGGCGAGATCATGACCTGAGCCGAAGTCGGCCGCTTAACCGACTGAGCCACCCAGGCACCCCATTAAATTACATACGAAGTCTTTGTTAGACAGAAATTCTCTTTCTTCTACTTTTGATGGATTTTAATGTTAATTTAGATATTGATATTATTTGTATTGTTAATTTTAACTTTTTAACTAATTATTGAAGTATAGTTGACATATAATGCATACAAAGTTGTATTAGTTTCAGGCATACAGCATGGTTATTTGACACTTCTATATAATACTCAGTGCTCGCCACAATAAGTGTAGTTACCATCTGTTACCACACAAAGTTATTACAGTAATCAGTGACTGTGTTATACTTATCATCTCCATGACTTATTTGTTTTACAACTAAAAGTTTGTACCCCTTAATCTCCTCACCTGTTTTGCCCATCTCCCCAGTTTCTGGCCCTCTCTGATAACCAACAGTTTGTTTCCTGTGTCTATGAGTCTGGTTCGGTTTTGTTATGTTGGTTTGCTTTTTTTTTTTTTTTTTTTTAATTTATTTATTTATTTTTGGGACAGAGAGAGACAGAGCATGAACGGGGGAGGGGCAGAGAGAGAGGCAGACACAGAATCGGAAACAGGCTCCAGGCTCCGAGCCATCAGCCCAGAGCCTGACGCGGGGCTCGAACTCACGGACCGCGAGATCGTGACCTGGCTGAAGTCGGACGCTTAACCGACTGCGCCACCCAGGCGCCCCTGGTTTGCTTTGTTTTTAAGATTTGACATATAAGTGAAATCATAGAGTATTTTTCTTTGTCTGACTTATTTCACCTAGCACAATACCCAATAGGTTCACAGGTCTACCCATGTAGTCTCAAATGGCAAGATTTCATTCTTCTATGGCTGAGTAATATTCCATTGTGTGGAGATATATACATCTATATATTCATATCTTCTTTATCCATTCATCTCTCGATGGATACTTGGGACACTGAGGTTGCTTCCATATTTTGGCAATTGGAACTAATGCTACAATGAACATGCGTACATATTCTCTCTTTGAATTGATGTTTTCATTTTCTTTCAGTAAATACCCAAAAGTGGAATTGCTAGATCACATGATAATCTATTTCTATGGTGTATTCTTGCTTTTGTTGTAAGCCCACTTTTCTTAGATTCTGGGGAGAGAAAACAACACATTTCCCATCCTTTTAGTATTTTCTTCCTCTATAAGAGCTTTGAAGTTTGTTAATTTTAGCATAATTTTAGTCTCACTAGCATATATTATCAGCTAAAGATTTTTGATGAGCTTTTATAGTCAATACATAAGTTAGACTTGCATGTAGTTTTCTAGAAGCACTCTATAGAATGTTTGGGATTTTTATCAGTCTTATTAGCTTTGAATCTTGTTTCTACTCTCTGCAAAATCAAGATTCTATTTTTTGTTTAAAAACCTATGCAGCATCTTGGATTAGAAGACAGAGAAGGATTCCATATTCTTAATTAAAATGCAAAAAGTAAATGAAAAAATATTGGCTTAAAATATTTTTTAAATTTATTTTTTTGATAATGAAAATTTGTAATTGATCAATCAGAAGATATACAAGATGTGTACTTTAAAACTATTCTATCTTAAATAATTATTTATTCTCCCTGGTGTTACAGGGGAATTCACACACAAAAAGTTTTTTAAATTTGGCTTTGTTCTCTGAATGATATCTATAGCCCATCAGAATGCTTTTGTGGGGTATACAGATAAGGAACTGGCAATACATTTCAACAAGCTTAATTTTAAATAGAGGGCTCCAAAGAAACTACATACTTAGGCTATTTAATTGTTTATTTCTAAGAAAACTCAAATTATAACCTTTTTTGAAAACTAATTTCAAAATAAAAACTTATAAAGAAGTAACTAAACTTTAAACAAGTCCTTAAATACCCAAAGCAGACCTTCTAAAAATAGCTTTTGTTTAAGGAAATATAGATATTATAATTGCTAATTTATTCCTGTGCCAAAAAGATAATTATATCTGATACTGGTGTTGACAGAGTTAGGAATGAACAACCTGTACTTATAACTAATGGGATTTCTACAGCTTAGTTGATTCTATTTCTGAATATAACCATGAATCTACTCATGGGTCTAATATTATCAAAAATTATTCTCCCTAATGTTGAGAATCATAGATATTCTTACAGAAAGCATTCCTTGTACATTTTATATAACCTACAATATCCAATTAGCAAATAAAACTTCATACTTGCACTTGAACAATTGCAGATTGGAGACGATTTGAGTTACTATCACAGGCTTCAGTTTTGGGAGCTCACCTAGACTCTCTTAATGTTTTGTTCTTTCCTTTTTCTTTTTTTCCATTTGTGCTACTGAAAAACTGTGGATAGATAGTTAATATGAAATGATCTCTTTACTGCTATGCCTCACTATAGTTTCAGAAAATATTGGGTTCTCTTATAAACTCAAAAGTAATTTTGTGATTCTTAAAAGTTAAAACATATATACATATGGGCATATGAATTTAGCTACACATACATAATAAATACATCATTAGAGAAGTTCCTTTCTTTCAAGAAGTTACTTAAAGCTTATTCTATTGATAAATAAATCTATATACATATTTATATGATTCTCATTATCTTTTATTTTTAATATTCATTTTTGAGACAGAGAGAGACAGAGATAGAATGTGAGCAGGGGAGGGGCAGAGAGAAAGGGAGACACAGAATCTGAGGCAGGTTCCAGGCTCCAAGCTATCAGCACAGAGCCTAACGTGGGTCTTGAACTCGTGAATGGCAAGATCATGACCTAAGCCAAAATCGAATACTAAATCAACTAAGCCACCCAGGTGCCCTGATTCTCATTATCTTCATCCCAGTGACACACTTAAGGGCTATTTCAGTGCTAATTTTAATGTATGGTGATAATTCTGATTTCAGTAGTTTATTTAAATATGGGCACTTTCTGTGACTAGCTTGTAATCTTGTGATGTTGTAATGAATACAGTGATGTGTGAAATAAGTACATGTAAAATTTCACAACTTATAGGTGTTTTATTTGATGCAGATGTATATACTTAATTGGTGTATGTTGATATCTGATCCTTTAAGTAAGAGAAAAGAAAAAAAAATAGAGACAGAGAGAGGAGGGAAGAAAAGGAAATGAAAAGAAAGCTTCAGGTTACTTAAGCCATATAATTATGTGATTATTAGAGATGTATCAAAGTTTATTTACTGAAATATGTATCTATTCATTAGCAGAGATACAATTTTCATTTGAAATCATTGACATGGGAGATTCCATATAAACCTTTCAACATTTTCTTCTCATGTCTCATTATTATGGAAAAATAAATACTGATTTGCCTTATATCTCTATATATGAGTGTATGTGTACATATAGTCACTGTGCAATATAGTAATCATTTCAAAATATTATACCTAAAACTAGGAATCATGAAAGTAGCATTTATTAAGGACACATGAAGAGTTGTTTTGGTCACCCTGACTTGTTTGCTTTAGTGCTGGTAATCAGATAAATGCTGTCACATGGCAGGAAACATTAAACAAATGGTCTGGGGTAAGGTTACATAGATTTGTGCAGTAACCTCCTGTCTAAGTGAATAGTTAATTGGACACCTATGTGAAACCCTATTGAAAAGTGGCAGTTCCATTAAGCCCTAAGTCAATAAAAACAACATGAGCCTAATTTGTTTTTATTACTACACAAAAGGAAATTATAGAAACGTTTAAAATCTGCAGGAATTCCTCATAGGATATAAATATGCTTCCTTGTCTCTCCTTTTTGTTTCTTGAGCTGTAGTCTATGTTCTTCACAGAGGCTTGTTAATATTCAGGATTGGTATTTTTGCAAGGTGAGATTTAAGGCAAAATATTTGGAAAGCTGAATTCCCGATCTGGTGACTGCTGGGACCAAAGAGACTGTTCTTGTCAGAATTTCAGTTATAAATCTTCCACTCACGGAATATTGCTAAGGGCATAGGACCCGATAGAAGACACCTAGGGCAGAGAGAGCTCAACAGTTTCTAGTTCTCTGATGCCCTTTCCCTCCTAAATCTCTGCCCACTCTATATCCATATTAGGACTCTTTGAAACTGGAGATAAATTGAAGATGACTTAAAATCCTCAAATATAAATGCTGCTATTTATTTCAATTTGGATATTCTATAGCAATAAGCAAAATAATTATTTTAAGAGAAGGCATATTATATAATAGTTAACAGCATGGGCTCTTAAGATAGTCTCCTGGGGGGGCGCCTGGGTGGCGCAGCCGGTTAAGCGTCCGACTTCAGCCAGGTCACGATCTCACGGTCCGTGAGTTCGAGCCCGGCGTCAGGCTCTGGGCTGATGGCTCAGAGCCTGGAGCCTGTTTCCGATTCTGTGTCTCCCTCTCTCTCTGCCCCTCCCCCGTTCATGCTCTGTCTCTCTCTGTCCCAAAAATAAAAAACGTTGAAAAAAAATTAAAAAAAAAAAAAAAGATAGTCTCCTGGGTTCAAATTTTCCACCAGAGATACAGCCTTTTAATCTGTGAATTGGGGGAATAATTATATTTGCCTCTCAGGATTGTCCTAAGAATTAAATGAATTCGTGTATGTGCCTAAGACAGTACCTGGCCATTATAACCACTATTTAATAGCATGATATTTATTATTACCTGAATTAGTTAAATAAACTCTCTGATTTTAACTTCTAATCTCAGTAGTTTGTTAGCACACGCAAATGTTTGGCCTAATATGAATATTTTAGGCTAAGATATAGAACAGGGAAATTAACCATTTAGATCAACAATGTTCCTTTTAATAGAAAGGGTTTTTAATTATTTTAACTTACCAAGCAATTTCAAATAAGCAAACAATTTTGTGGTTGCAGATACTGCTTAGTGTATAAGCACTCAATGGTTCATGTATAAAAATAGAAAAATATCTAAAGTTGCTAAAAATACGATCATGTCTTCTTGTCTTATCGCAACTAAAACAAATACTGAATATGTACACGGAAATTGAGTAGACATTGTGGGGGCTTTGGGGTGCCTGGGTGGCTTAGCTGGATGAGCGTCCAACTCTTGCTTTCAGCTCAGGTTATGATGTCACGGTTAGTGAACTGGATCCCCGCATTGGCCTTTGCCTGCAGAGCCTGCCTGGGATTCTGTCTTCCTCAACTCTCTGCCCACCCCCCGGCTCGCTTTCTCTCTCTCTTTCCCAAAATAAATAAATAAAATTTAAAAAAGAGAAATTGTGGGGGCTTAAAATATCAGACATGGTCTTTCAGAGGGTTTACAAAATGATGGGGGGAAAGGCTAGTAAACAAGAGAATGCAAATCAAGTTCACAAACTCTAATGTGGTTTACTCTGAGTTAAAGGTATCAAGTGTGAATAGAGGAGAAATGAATTCTGGCTTAATATTTAGATCAGAGATTTTACATTCCCTGACCTGGTATTAAGCCCTCTGCCTGTTTGGACCATGATCCATGATCATTGGCTGTTATGTTTCACAATTGCTTTAAAAAAATCAAAGAAGAGCCTAACAGTGTATATTTGTTAAGTTCTAATAGGTTAAGCATTTGTGGATGAATAATACCCTGTAGACCATCTACATAGCACAAAGCAAGCTGGAAGTGAGCACAATACAAATGTGACAATTTAGATGTATAATATGTATTATTTGGTATAATTCATACAAATAGCACATACACAAACATACACATGCTAAGACATTATTTCCCTTTTTGTTTAAAATCTTTTAGCCAAGTTTCTGTTGTAAATAAAAACAAATTCGAGCAGTGATAGCAAGGTAAGTTAAATGAAAAAATACTAGGATTATTGTTAATAAACTACTACACAAATCTGCACAAATTAGAGTGTTTATTGCTGTGGTTTTAATTCAATCATCAATGGCTTCTACGTTCAATATCTGATAGAAGATACATAGTTTCTTCTCCCTGAAAACAAGACGAGATTTATTTTTGACAAGGGAAAGAATTATCTGTTATTTTACATACATCGGCAGCATTATGATGATTTAAATGTCCTTGTCTTTCTGCTTTTCACCAAGATAGGAGATACATTAGCAAGTAGGATTGAATGGCAAAAAATTCTTATACAAAAATAGCTGCTTGAAGTGCTAAGAAAGCAATTAAACACCTGCCTGATTGAGTGGGAAGTAAATGGGTCTTTCCCACTAGGGTTACAGAGGAGTGAGTAGAAGCAAACAAGAACTGGAATGCAGTGATTATACAGAAGGTTGGAAGACAAAAAAAGGGAAATTTGGAAGTTCCAAGGGAACTCATGCAAGAGAAGAATCCTGTAAGTACCATAAGGGTAGAGGAGGCAGGATTCAAACATAAGAAAACCAGCTGAATATGAATGCCAAGGTGTAAGCGGGTGAATCCAGAATTTTGAAGGTCATAGTTAATATGAGTGACACTAATGAAGAGAAGGCACCAATCTCAGTTTTTCTCTCAGGGCACAATCTATTTTTTTCCCTAAATTTTATACTTTGTGATATTTGCCAATAGGTAAAAGCTTGAAAGTATGTGTTAGCATGTCAGGGAAAATGAATACCCAGAATACACAGCATAAGCTTCTAAATTTAATGGCATGGAGCCACATTTTTCATCTGTTTTAGGTAAGAAGATAAACAAATAAACAAAAAGATAAATGTTGTAAAAAGAAAAGTCTTAGGTATAATTTAGCGAGTGGCTCTAGAGCAGATCAATGGAGATCCTGAAATAACAAGTGTGAGTTAGAAATATCTATTTCACTGAAGCCTGAGCAGAAAAATGATGTGCTTTATTACTTTGAGCACTGAATAATAATGGTAATAATTCAAACAAGTTGGATAAAGTTATTAGACCATTGTCTTTTAGCTCAAACCTATCCTCTGGACTCTGAGGCTGAGGCTGGTACTCTGCACCTTAGATTACTCCTTTCCATCTTGTCTACCCGCAAATCAGAGATTGGAAGGCAAGATGAGGGACAGGCTGGAGTCCGTCCTGCTTGTCTTCAACACTTGGCAGCATTGCCCTAAACAAGCACTACCTCCCCAGAAGCATTCAGCTCTAGCAATAGGGATAGAAAACATGCAGAACCTTCCTTACTAGGTTTCCTGTGAGGTGAAGCCATCCTCTGTTCTCAGAGACCTGGACCTCACCCCTGCAAGAACCCATTTTCATGTTCTAACGTTCTTGAAACAGCCACATTTTCCTGTATTTTCATCCACTTTAGAGGGTCCACTACCTCCTGTAGCCTAACTGTGAGTGTGATCTCAGGACTCTCGTCCAGATTTTTTGGTCTTCTTACACTTTATATTAAATTCCCTCCGTTAAATTAACTAGTGGAAGTATTTATGTTTATGTGTGGGAAAAATAAATAACATAAAAAATTAAAAAAATAAAAACAACACCTCAGAGTCAAGAATCCAAAATAAGAAAAAGCAGAAACTACAAAGGACAAAGTCAGTAATGTGCCATATTTTCAAATGATGAATTTAGATTTAGAGTATTAGCGAAAAGTACTTATTTTTTTCATATTCCTTATTTGTGCCTAATCAGTAGAATGGCATTTCTACACTGAGGAAAGCCAAATTTCCAAAAGCCTGTCAAAGGCTTTCAAGATTCATTTATTTTGGTTATTATACGTCCAAGCTGCAAGCTCATTTATCAAATAAGAAGACTCAATAGATGTCAGTGTTGAGGGGATTTAAAATTCATCCCAAAATTTATGACTCTCACTTCAAGGATGAAAGATGAATTCTGAAGCCATAATAACAGAAAAAAATACTTATTTAGGGAAGAATCAAATCTGAGACAAAGCTTACATTCTTCATAATACTGGCCCCCACAGAATAAATCTAGTTATATATCACTAGGATTTTTCTAATTTGCATTAATTGTTCTATTTGAACAATGTGTATAATTTTTATAGTCCTAATTGTACTTGGATTTTCATAGTTTCCTTCATTAAGTTTAATAAACTGTTGTTACTGGCTTTTTAAAGTAAATTTTCCCCATAACTAAAATGTTCTACTGTGTGCCAATTTTATCTGAAGAATAGAAAGTTGTTACCATATGCCCATATTTTCGTTTTGTTTTGTTTTTAATACAATTTCTCTGAGTCATTTAAAGAGTACAAATACTAGGGAACATAATCAAGGTCATTCATTCTCAAGAAATCAGAATACTGGAGTTCAAATTACTGCTTTTGTTTGAGGAGGACAATAATCAACATGATCTATAGCATAGTTAATAGTCATATAGTTACTGCAAATGAATCTAGATCCCCGTTTAACTATGAGGATCCCACTTGTCCATGCTTTTGCATTCTTCACATTCAGTTACCCATGCACTGGAAGAGGATGATTCTACTTCTGGTGTATCCAGTCAGGTCAATAGTAGCCTAATGCTACATCACAATGCCTGCACCATTCACCTCATGTTATCTCATCACATAGGTGTTTTATCATCTCACATCACCACAAGAAGGGTGAATATAGTACAATAAAATGTTTTGAGAGGGAGACCACATTCACATAAATTTTATTATAGTATATTGTTATGATTGTTCTAATTTATACTTAGTTAATCTATTATGCCTAATTTATAAATTATACTTTATCATAGGTGTGTATGTATCGGAAAAAACATAGTGAGGTATAGGGTTCAGGACTATCCACAGTTTTAGGTAACTGCTGGAGAGTTTGGAACGTATGTCCTGTAGATAAGGGAGGACTACTATATTTCTTAAGCTTACCTTTAAGGAAATGCTTGGGGGGAGGGCTGTCACTGACAGTACAACATTTTGAAATGTCATTATTTTAAAAACTTCTAAATGAAATTTGAAAAATGAACAGTGTCATGAAAGCTCTCACTTCAGGCACACTATGTGTTTTTCCCAATTATTCTTACATGCTTTTCACTGTAGCCTACTCCTAAAACATATTTTCAATAAAATATATTTTTTCTACTATGAACTTAAGCAAAAATAAAATTCTGCATTAAAAAAAAACTAATTAAGCACACCAAAATGTTAATGACAACTTTTCTTTCTTGTTGATATTTTTGGCCTTTTTCCTGTTTTCCATGTTCTCTATAATAAATATGCATTACTGTTATTATCATGAAAATTCAATTAGTTAAAATGAATCTATCTCATCACTATAATGCTCACTTTGAATAATTCAATAAACTTGAATAAGTTTTCAGTTTCCTACTATTTTAAGCATTTTTTTCTATAAAAAAGGTTATATTCTACTAATCTCTCACTTGGTGCCTTCTGTGATACAGACACCAAGTGGATTAAACATGTCAGGATTTTATGAGGGGAAAGGCCTGTCCAAAAGAAAATAGGATAGATAGTGTCAGTGAAGGCTGGGAGAGCTCTCAGACCCTGGAACAAGTCCAACCTCAAGTGAAGGAGCAAAGAGAGAGGGTTGGGTGTCAGCATCCTAGACTGCTGAGAATTCTACAGAAGATTTGGAAAAGCCAATAGAGATTCTTTGAACAAAGGAAGACAAGGCAGACAAAGGGCTCATGTTTCTCCCAAGTACTGGTATGATTTAATCTCCCTTCCACACAAAGTCATTGGCGAACATAATCTATGGGAGGTTTGTATTCTGCAAAAACACAGGGATGGATGTAAAACTATAGCAGTTTGGTTGATTTTACATTGTGTACTAAGACGTCTGCAGTTGGCATTATCATGGTCACCACGTAGCCAACATAGTTTCTTTCCCTAAATCCAGGTCATTTTCATTAACTCAAATTTGTTTGACCCTTTCTGTGGGTCTTTGTTATAAATTTTTTTCCTGCTGATATAAATGACTTACATTCTTCGTTTTATTAACCTATCCTTATAGGCCAAATTCTGGGTTGTTGGACTTGCGTTTACATCTGATGTAACGCCTTATATTTTTCATCATATAAAATGCAGCATAATATTAAATGCTATTTTGTGCTATTATTAATAACAAATTTGTAATAAAACAATAGTTTTACACTGTTTTGTGGTTTATAACTATTTCATGTATGTTATTTCTTTGAGTCTGTCTCAAAAAAAAAAACTAAAAAATGCAAACAAAAAAGGAAACTGAGCTTGAATTGACCTTATTTATGCATGAAGAAAGTTTAAGTGAGTTCAGATAGGTTAAGTGATTTTACAAGGTCAACAGTTACATAAAATCATAATTATGTATGGTTTATTATTATAGCTCCAGCGAGAGTGCAATTATATTGACACTTCCTAACTGAGGGAAGCTTTGCCTTCCTTATGGAATGAAAAGACAACAAATATTTATAATGCTGTGACAGTATCTGAAAATCTCTCCCATCATCACTTCTGTGAACTTTTAGAAAGAAAAGCCAACACAGCAAAAACTTGTCATTGTTGATAGTGACCTTTCACTACATAAACACTACTTTTCTGAGTTCTAAACTTGACGTTAGGCCCAGAATTATAATTTCTATTTTATGTGTTTCCACTATATCAGGTAGTATAGTATTATTATGTTCCATAATGCAGTACCAGAAAATCTAGAAGGATGCACATAACAAGAGTATGTAGTCAGAAGTGTTTTGTAAACCAGTAAACTTACAGAACGAATCTGTGGACTGAGGTAATTTCTATAGTTTTTCACAGTGTTTGACAAGTCGTTATACAGATAGCCCTTTACTCCATATTCAATTTTTTCTGGTTGAGTAAATTTATAAAAATACATTTAGATATAAAAATATGTGGAATGATTAGGTTTAATACTCTGTTATTAAATTCTACTTGTGATTAGTTGTGGTCAGAAACTGTAGCCACCACAAAGGGTATTTCTTTTTGAAAATTATATCTTCTTTGATATTTAACAATATTTTCCTTTAGTTTATGCACAAAAATATACATTCCATATAGATTATTATTTTAATGCTTTCTCGTGTATAGAATTTCCATTTTGGAAATTATTTTGGTGTATGTATTTAATTTCTTAGACATTATTTAACATTTAACTGAATCCTGAAAGTAAATAGCATCAGTGTTAATCATGAGCAACTTTATATTAATCTGAAATATGGAAATTTACACTTCTTAAAATGTATATTCAAGCATATTTTCTTTTCCGTTGTTATTGTTTGTTGCCATAGGGAACTGACAACTTGATTAAATATACAATTCTAGAATCACAATTTCCCTCTCAGTATTCTTTAAGTAATTCTTTACTTTCAGCTTTATAATAACAGTTTAAAGAAAGTCTGCTTTTCATCAACTTTTGGTTACTTTGTTCCTATCTTCCATGATTGTAACCTGTTTCTCAATATTGGCATTAAAAACACTTTGCCGTAGCTCAAAAATGGATCTCCTTCACCAGTTGTGCCTAAAACGTGGTACTTCTAAAGGGTATTGACTCTTCCTAACTGAAGGTAGGTTTGTTTTCCTTGTGGAACGAAAAGACAACAAATATCTATAATGTTGTGACAGTATTTAAAAATCACCACCTAAAAATCTGAAAAATAATTAGGGATGTCCTTTGTAAAGCGTAGAATATTATGCTTCAGTTCTGTATTTTCTTTCGGTCTATACAGTTTTCTTTTCCTACTCCATAATAAAAAACTACTTTAAGTACACTTCTCCCTTGATACCTGTTATTTTTGTTTTCATTGTTTTCACCTTAATATCTTTGTCCTCTGCACTTTGAATGACATTAGGTTTGATTTCCTAATAATTTAAAATACCACTCTGCCAGTTCTAACTTGTCTATGAGGCTGACTTTAATTACATCTCACATTTCAGTGTTCTGCCATGCTTTATTTTTCTCACCAATATTGCTTTTCAGGGCACACTGTTCTTTCTTTCCAGTATTTTTTAAATTCATAATGGGACAGTATTAATTATCTCCAAGATTCATTAAATGTATTGTGTTTGTTTTTTCCCCTGTTTACTCATTCTTGAAAAAGAAAAATTTTGTTTGAACTTTAAATCTTCCAAATAACTATTGACTTCCCTTGATTCTACTTATTTGTCCTTATTGTTGTTGATACTTCTCCTTCCTTTATCAGAAAAAAATCCACAAAATTAATGTGAGTGAGCCACAACCTATTCTAGATCTAATGGCAGCATTAAATCTTTTCATCTTTATTCTGTTCTGGTTTTCCATTAGCTTCATCTCTAGTTACTTAACTTTCTAAATTAAGAATGTCCAGAAATCTGAATCACTATCAGACATGTCAGCATCACCCAATTTGTTTCTTTATGTCCCTTTATTTCTGAAAGTTTCCTTCTTTGAATGGAGGGAGAAAGAGTGAATGGATGCTTACCTTTCACCACATGTGTGTATGTAGGTGAAAAGCTCAGATGAATGCCCAGGGTTTGGTTCTTAAAGACTGAAAGTCTTTGAGCCAAAGGAACAAGCAAGGTAGAATGGATTGAATGCTTTTTGTTTTCTTTGTGGACGACAGGTCTCTTTTGTTTCACATGAAATCCATGAGTAGGCCAGTTTGTATCACAAAATTTAACCTCATGGAATTTAAATCTACCAGGATGATCTTATTCCATTCTGTTGATAGGCTCGGGCAGTCTTTGGGGTAGAGATGTGGTAGCCCAACTCTCGTTTTGTTTTTATGGGCATTTTGGTTAGGATATAAGAGAAGTTGCATCAGGCTGTCTGCCAGATATCAACTTAAACTGAGCTCTGAATATTGCTTTCTAAATCTGAAACATAATTCAAGTAGAAATTTCATTTTCAATATTAAGCGTAACAATTTTAAATGTTAATACAAAAACATTTAGTAGAATTTTCCTCACAAATCACAGGAGTGTAATATAGTGAATCCATTGTATTATTTGATCTAGATATGTGTTTTACTTAGATCAGCTTTTCAGAGGTAATGAATAAGCTTATCATTGTTGTCTCATCTTCCCCATAATCTTTTATGGGACTGAGTAAGAGGCTTGACAGAAATATGCTATGGTTGAAGGAGTAAATTGACTTTTTGTTGCAATAGTGTTATTAATTCTACAAGAAAACCTCTTTTGCTATACTTTTCAGAATATTTAAATAATAGTACATAGTACATACAATTATTATGTTTTTCTTTTGTTCAACAAAATATATAAATAATATTATAATTTATTTGGTTCAGATCCATTTTAAAATGTTGTGCTTAGAATTGCCAACAGCAAATGAAATTCACTTCTTGCCTACCAGAAACCCACCACCCCCAACCTTTTTTTTAAAGCAATGCTAATTACAAGTCATGGCTTTAGGCTTTACAAATCCTTTAAGAATACACAAATGATTAAATGATTTAACAATAGTTTTTCAGGCTTTTGGAAAATAAAAACCAAAGCAAACATAGAAACATAAAGCAAAAAAAAAATACAGTTTTTAGGTAATAGTCATAAGAATGATTGATTTATATCTATCCAACAAATTTTTTATTGCACTCCTACTATTTAAAAATGATTAATATTTTAAATACAGCATAGTGTTAACTTAACCACATTAAAAGAAGATAAATGAATTAAAGAACACCTGACACCTTATTAAATAGAATATTTAATAAAGTTCTGAATCTAGAGAATATGACATTATTAAAATATTTAATCAGTCCTCAGATGAAATGATTATGGGAGAACATTATGCATGCACAAAATGCAAAATAGTTACTTTCATTCAAACACCTGTTTAATAGAAATGGCACTTTTACAAAATGAATAGGATTGAAACAGGGATAGTCTTCATTTATTGTTCTTCTCTGTTCCTTTAAAACTCTTTGACCACCAGGCTGGGAAGGGGGTGCTTATCAAGGAAATCAGTGAAGAATGAAGGAGGTGACTTATGTTTCATGTTGCTATTTTATTTGCTTTTTCCAATTAACCCCTTTTCCCCTCAGATCTTGCTGTCAGGAGGATTATGTCCTTAGCCAGCATTTTTGTGTATGATTTTTTAGGATCTCTTTCTTACTCAAAATTTGTCTTTATAGAAAAATCCATGCATACTTTTTATGCATTCCATATAATAACCTTCTTATATAATGTAACTGATTTAATTTTTGGGTCCACCTAATTAAAATTTATATATTTTAGGTAATTATGGAATATAAGAATGTAGCAAATAAAAGCTTATATTCATAATTGGTAATAGTATTAAAAATACCTTAAGACATCATACATTTTTCTATCATATTCTCATTTTCTGAATATATTAAGAAGCAATTCAAATACTTAAAATTATCATGAGATTTTCATGCATATCAATAGACCTAAAAGAACAGATTATTAGGTATTCTGTTATAATTTAAATATGTCTTGTGCAGAATTAATGTGCCAGTTTCCATTCTTCACCTATGTTTGATGCAAATACTACTACTGTTTTTTCTTTTTTTTTTTAATTTTTTTTAACGTTTATTTATTTTTGAGACAGAGAGAGACAGAGCATGAACGGGGGAGGGTCAGAGAGTGAGAGGGAGACACAGAATCTGAAACAGGCTCCAGGCTCTGAGCTGTCAGCACAGAGCCCGATGCGGGGCTCGAACTCACGGACTGCAAGATCATGACCTGAGCCGAAGTCGGACGCCCAACCGACTGAGCCACCCAGGCGCCCCTGTTTTTGCTTTTTTAAATGATAGAAATTTCAAGTCTATGTATAGTAGGCTGACTAATGGCTTCCCAAAAGATACCCATGTGCTGATATCTGGAACCTGTGAATATTACCTTATACAACAACAAAAAAGTTCTGCAGATATATACAGTTAACTTAGAGATCTTGAGTTAGAACACTCTGCTTGACTAATATACCTCTTCCTCTTCTGTCTCTTTCCTTCTGACTCTCTGAGGATACATGTGATTACATTTAGGACTTACCTATATATCCAGGATAATACAGGATATTTGGGATAAAAAGTATACGTAGGCCAAGTCCAGAATCTGCAGAGTACAGTTGCAGGCTATAGATCCAGGAAAGTGTTGATGTTGTAGCCAACATCTGAAAGCAGTCTGCTGACAGAATTCTCTTTCTTGGGAGAAGTCAGTCTTTTTCTTAAGGCTTTCATCTGATTGACTGATTGAATGAAGTCCATCCATATGATGGTAGGTCATCTGCTTTACTCATTTTCAGATTTAATTGCCAAAAATACGGGGCACCTGGGTGGCTCGGTCGGTTAAGCACCCGACTTCAGCTCAGGTCATGATCTCACAGTCTGTGAGTTTGAGCTCCGCGTCGGGCTCTGTGCTGACAGCCCAGAGCCTGGAGCCTGCTTCAGATTCTGTGTCTCTCTCTCTCTCTGCCCCTCCCCTGCTCACGCTCTGTCTCAAAAATAAATAAAAAACATTTTAAACATGTCAAAAATAGCTTCAAAGCAACTTAACCTTACCCTAAAAATACCTTCAATGTGTCTTCCAGATGGGTTTACCCAAATATCTGGTATCATGGTATACCAGATATCATGCTATAGCCAAGTTGAGACATAAAATTTACAAGCACAGAAGGCAATTTAACCAACAAAGGAGAAAATTAATTAATCACAAACAAGAGAATGATGGCAATTACCAGAAGACGTAAGAAATGATTCTCCCTAGAGCCTCTGGTGCAAGAGCATCTTTGTCTTTCCCTTGATTTCAGCCCAGTGATACTGCTTTGACTAATACCAGTCATGTCTCCAAAAGCAATGGTCTCCAGATAGGTTGAATTAGGGCTTAGTGTAAAGTCAAATGTGTGACCAATGAGTGGTCAGTCTAGTTGTCATTCATACTATTCAAAGGAATCATTTTAAGAATTCCACTTTCCTTAAAGAAAATCTATGATGATATTGGCTACAAGAGCAATATCTTTTGAAATTATATTTTAAAGGATTTCTCAGTGAATTCAATTTTCTTTTTTTATCTAAAAATTTTAAAAATATTTTTATTTATTTTTGAGAGAGAGAGACAGAGCATGAGCAGGGGAGGGGCAGAGAGAGAAGACAGAATTTTAAGCAGGCTTTAGGCTCTGACCTGTCAGCATAAAGCCCAACATGGGGCTTGAATGTGTGAACCGCAAGATCATGACCTGAGCCAAAGTCGGAAGCTTAAGGACTTAGCCTCCCACACGCCCTAAAGTAAATTCAGTTTTGAAAATTATTATTTAAAACATACTTCTAAAATTCATTTTGATTTTGTACCTTACTGCAATGTGAACACAATGAGAACAGGCACTCACTCTGTTTGGTTCACTAATGTGTATCCACAAAGACCCGACAAAGTTTGTCACATAAAAAGAAATTTGTAAATACTTGTTACAGATATAAGTAAATCATATTCACAAATTTTAGTTTTTATATATTTATAACCCTTTAAATTCTTTAAAAATAAAATTTTCCTTCTATATTCTTACTGAGAAAAATCTCTCTTATCTTTCCTTTTAGATTTTACAATGAAATAAAATAATTTATATGTGTGTACACCTATAAAACATATTGCAATTTTATACATATATGATAATTTTGAAATATAAACTTATGCAGTATCTCTATGCAGTGTATTTTAGTCCATGGGTGCTCATGTAGATTGCTTTTGAAATAAACTAAGCTATTTAATTTTGAATGATATCCATGATTTTGATTAACATTTTTGTTTGCTAATTTACCACTTTTAACATATTTACACTTCATAGCTAAATGTAAATGAAGAAGGCTGGTGGCATTTTTGCTTCTTAGCCTTAAAATTTGTTAATACAAAATTAATTAAATTATGTCAAAAAACATATTCAATTATTGGGTTCCAAATTAAAACAATTTATTTAAAATTAAAATTGGATGAATGAAAGGTATTGTTGCATTTAAATATTGTTGCCAAATCATTACATAGAAAATTAATGGAAACCACTTAAATTGAAAATATATTTTTACTTTATAAACTTGTTTCTCTATCACTAATATTTTCTTCAGTACTGTGAATTTTAATTTGCATGATTTATCACACTTAAACATTTATTTGCAAGATTAATGAATGTTCTGCTGTGATACCCATCTTGATTTCTGAAAAATGTGTTAAATTCATCATGATGAGAAAGGCAGTGTATTAGTTTCCTGTGGCTGCAGTAGCAAATTTTGATAGATTAAATGAATAAATTATTAGCAATTTATAACTTTACAGAATTGAAATTATTATTTTAGTGTATAAAGAAATCTGAGTCAATGTGTTTTAAAGACAGGCCGTTTGTTAAGAAGTTAACTATATTTCTGTATGGTAACAAAGAATAATTCAAAATTGAAATAGGAAAAGAACTACTTACAACATCATCAAGCACAGAGAACTTAAAAATAAACTTAAATATATACAAGTTCTGTACAGTGAAACTATTAAACATTCCTGAGAGAAAATAAAGGATCTAAATAATGGAGAAATACACTGTGTTCATGGATTAGAATATTCAACAGTGTTGTTAATTTTCCACAAATCCATTTATAGGTTCAATCAGAATCACAGTAGTCATTTTTGTGTACATTGTCAAATTGTTTATAAATTTATATGGAAATTCAATGGACTTATAATAGACAAAAATATTGAAAAATAACCAAAAAGTTGGAGAAGTTAGACTCTTTTATTTCACGATTTAATAGAGGGCTCTATCAATTAAAATAGCATGGTATTGGCATAGAATAGAAACATAGATCAATTGAAGAAAACTGAGAGTCTAGAAATAGGCCCAAACAAATGTAGTCAATTGACTTTCAGCAAATATGCCAAATTAGTTTAATAGGAAAAAAATAGTCATTTCAACAAACGGTGCTTGGGCAATGGGCTTATCATGTACAAAAATATGAGCTGCAAATCTGACCTCATACTATACTCAAAAGTCAACTCAAAATATATCATAGATCTAAATGTAACAAAAAGATATAAAGGAAAACATGTTTATGTTCACACAAAGACTTGGATTTTAAGATTCCTAGAATTTTTATTCAAAATGGTAAAAACTGGAAACAACCCAAATTTTATCAGCAAGTGAATGAATGAAAAATTTGTAGTATACACATAAAGGTGAATACTATCCGGCAATAAAAAATACTGATGCATGCAATAATATGGGTGAATCTCATAAATATTATGTTGCATGAATGAAGTCATACACTAAAGACTATATAATTTAAGATTGTGTTTGTGTCAAATTTTAGAACTAGCAAACTCATAGTGATGGAAAGCAGAGCAGTAGTCTCCAGAGTGCATGTAGAGAGAGGGAATTCACTGTAGAGGAGAACAAGGTAACTTTATAAGGTGATGGCAGTTTACAATAACAATTATGGTGGTGCTTATGGTTTCGTATATACCAAAATTGTGCAGTTAAAATAGGTGAATTGTATTGTATGTAAATTAAAACTGTTTAAAAATAAAATAAAAATGTTTTAAAAGAATCTTGCCATAAAGACTCAGATTCTTTAAAATATGAGTTCTTTCATAACAGGTATTTCCCATGTAAGAGCAGCACAAGTAGCAGAAAAATAGAAGATGTGAGAATCCTCCCCCCTCCCCACCAGGTAATTTTATGATGCTAGTCATATGCTGATAACAAACCAAATGAGGATAGTATGAGAATATAAGCAGAAATTCACAATCTTACATTATTCATAAAGATAAATATTCTAAACAAATACATTGGTATAAAAATGTTTTCAAAGAAGGGATTTGGCTGTTCAAAACTTTTATGATGTTAAAGAATGAACAGGACTATTATATTAACAGATTAATGAAGAAAATATCATTTCAGTAGATTAGAAGCTACTTGATATATTTTAATATTCTTTTATGATAAAACTCATTTGCAATATTAATTGAACTTTCTTAAACTGATATTGGCAACAAGAAAATTCTTGATAATATTAAATGGTGAAACTTTGAATTATTTTTAGTTAGGAATAAAACATGCATTCCTGCAATCCACCTTCATGTTACTAATCCTATTCAATTTTGTAATGAAAATTCTAGGAGAAAAATACATTAATAAGTAAGCCTTATAAAAATTATAAGGAAAGGAACACAACATTCTCAAAATTTGGTGGTTTTTCAAATATAGCCCTAATATGACCTACAAAGATCATATTACAAACAATAAAATAGACAAAATAAGACCAGACAGGTAAGTCTGGTATCTTGAAAGTTAATGCTTAAGAATACTCAAAATGTCATATATCAACTGGAGATTCAGGAAATGGTGTCAATCTAAAGAAATATAAAGATGACTAAGTGGTATCTAACAGATAATGGATCTACATCTTCCCATTGACTAAATAAAATAGCTATCAATCTGGAGTTGTATAACCAATGAAAATAGCCTTAAAACTGAGTTGAAATGAATACACTTCAACTGAGAAAATTTGTAAGCAGCAAACACACACTAAAGGAAATAATAATGAAAAGGTATTTTTCTAAGACAAAATAGTAAAACATGAAAACATAGATACATACAAAGAAATAAAAACCAATGGAATAGAGCATATATGAGAATAAACATAAATGAATATTAACATAGTACATAAATAATAATATCTTAAGTAGATTAAAATACACTTACAATTTCAATAACAATAATACAAAAACAGAAAAAGAAGTAAATGCATTTAAAGTACTTTTAGTATTTATATCAGACAAAAATAAGTCAAAGCTGTATCTCAAATACTACTAAAAACAGTAAATAAATACATAAATAATAGTTCATTGAAAGTAGACAGAACACATTTATCTTTTTATATGCTGAGATATAAATCATTATGAACTTGAAATGACTTAAATAATAAAGGGTAAACACTCTCATAAAAATAGAGAACAATATGACATGATATTTTAAACATCCCAAATACTGAAATTTGGGAAATTGAAGATTATAATACATTTAATTAATTAACACCCAGAATGAGGAATAAAGAGAACAAGACAAATTTCCAAAAAAAAAAAAAAGACTAAAAAAGGGATATCACTGTGGGTTCTAGAGACTGAAAAAAATGGAGATATTACAAATTACATTTTTTTTAAGTTTTTGTTTCTGTTTTTGTTGTTTTTTTTGAATAAGAGAATGACTGCGAGTCGGAGAGGGACAGAGAGGGAGGGAAAGAGAGAATACCAAGCAGACTCTATTCTATCAGCTCAAAGCTCAACGTGGGGCTTGATCTCACAAACTGTGAGATCTTGACCTGAGCTGAGATCAAGAGTCTGATGCTTGACTGATTGAATTGCCCAGGTACCCCATAAATTACATTTTGTCCATAAATTTGACAAGTTACATGAAATGGAAAAAAGCTTTAGACAAAAAAAAGCCCATAACTTACCAAAAATGATATGAAAATTTTCAACCATGTAGAAAATTAAAAGAACTACACCATGAATATCCATCAACCTAGAACTCTACCACAATTGCTAATATCTTCTCTGTGTGCTCTAGTATATCTACCTAGACGTCACCAATGCATAAAAACATATTTTTTGTTAAATGAGCATATGAATGTGTGTGTGCATATGTGTGTGTGTGTGTGTGTGTGTTGTGTGTGTGTAAAACTATGTATCAGAATCATAACAGAACTACCTCTGACTGGTGGAAATACAGGTGATTATAACTTTTTTATGATTTTTTGGAATCATATTTTTTACATGACCCTGCTTACATGATCATAAAAACGTTTGTTTCTATTTTGGAGAAAAAAAATTTGAAGGAGATGATTCTCCAAAAGTACTCAGCTCATTGTCTAACACTACCACCATAAGCTTTGCCGGATCAGCATTTATGTCCGTTGAGAATAAATAATGTCTTTTCCTATCTTGTTTACCACTGGAATGCCAATGCATGAAGTAGTGGCTGATAATTCTTAAGTGCTCAATAACTATTTGTTGAATGAATGAGGTATAATTATAGTTCTTATTAAGATAAAAAATAATGTGTCTTTTGATAAAGATTATAGGCTTCTTGAGCAGTGGGAGGAAGGAAGCTTAAGTCTATTTTAATGAAAGGTTTGACTGCCCTTGCCACCCTGTATTGCAGTGACCCCTTTTGGAAGGTTTCCTGCCATGTGGGTGGCTAGGCCATCACTCTCCCATGGCCCAAGACAAGCTTGCCAATTGTTTCTTGGTAATTTTCCTCCATGTTCCTCATCTTTCTTGTGTTCTTCCAGCTTTCTGTCCCCTTGAGGTTGTTTTTTGAGTTAAAATTTCAATATAATAAATTTCTCTTTTTAGATATGCAGTTCTATGATTTTTGTCAAACATATAAAATCTAACAGCCATCACCAAAATAAAGATATAGTATATATTCATCACCACAGATAAAAGTTTCCTCCTATTCTTTTATCTATCCACTTCCCACATTCTCATTTCCTGGCAACCACTCATTGACTTCTGCCTCTAGAGATTTGCTTTTGCCAGATGTTTTATGAATAGAGTAATCCACTGTTAACAGTTTTAATGTTTAGCTTCTCCCCACCCCCATTTAACACAATGCTTTTGAGATTCACCCATATCATTGCACATATCGGTAGTTCATACTTTTCATTGTTGAGTAGTATTCTGTGGATGTACTGCCATTTGCTTATCTATTCACCTGCTGATGGTCATTAATGGTGTTTCCCACTTGAGGATATTATAAATAAACATGCACATACAGGTCTCTTTTTTTTTCCAGGTCCTTTTATGGTCATATATTTTTCTTACCCTTGGGCAAATACATGGGGGTAGAATTGCTTTCTTAAATACTGTGCATGTGTTCAACTGTATATTACTGCCATATATTTTCCCAAATTAGAATAATGTTACTTCTGGGGAACACTGAAGCTGGGGATTTCTAAGGTATACCTAAGATGACACAGGACTGATTGAAATATTCTATTTATTGACCAGTGAGGCTATTGCATAGATATGTTCTTTATATTTAAATTAAACAGTACATTTTTCTTTATTTTTATACATGTATGTTTTTAATTAAAAATGTTATGGTTTTTTAATTTTTTTAAACTTTTTTTTTGAGACAGAGACAGAGAGAGTGAGAATGGGAGGGGCAGCGAGGGAGGGAGACAGAGAATGTCAAGCAGGCTCCACACTGTCAGCACAGAGCCTGATGTGGGGCTCGAATTCACAAACTGTGAGTTCATGACATGAGCAGGAACCAAGAGTCAGACGCTTAACCGACTGAGCTACTCAGGCACCCGAAAAATGTTATATTTTTTAATTAATAAAATAAAAGGTGGGGAGAGAACCTAAATCAAGACTTGATGTCCTCAAAGAAGTTACACATTATAGATATTGAAAGACAAATTTTAGGTTTTTCTGTGTTTCTTATCTTGAGGGATTGACTTTTTTGCAACTACGGTTTAGTGTATTAGTGAAATCTAATACCCTATTCATATGGCAAACAAAATTTATTGGCTGTTTAAAACTATTCCACTCAACTTTGAGTAATAAAAGGATGATAAATAGCACATTAAATAATGTTACTTGTTTTGGTGTCTATTTTGAATGATTACAAAGTATACCAAATATCCTGAATATTATCTTGTGATAAATTTTTGACCATTGCAAAAAGAATTGAATGACTGACTGTTGACTAATCAGATTTTTTCTTTGCATCATTAACTTGTCCCCTATGTGACTTTTGCATCCTTTCAGTACACCATAAGTATACATTATCCAACAGATGTTTGGACAGTTTAAAAAGTCCCAAGGCTACAATAGTCTTTTCTGGTTACAAATCTTCAAAACTTATGCCAAGAATTTTTAATCCTTCTCCCCACTTTATCAAGTGATGACTTTAGCAGAATCACCCTTAAGCTATGTACACTTTTTAGATCTCGTGTCTACATGTTTACATCAATGTTTTAACATTTTAACTACTTTGCTATAAACTTTCATTAAATCCTATAACATATTTACTAAGCACCAGCTCTGTGCATAGTCCTGTGTTAGTCACTGTAGGAAAATAGAAATGAGTTTACAAAAAATTGTCAGAAAGAGTTAATATTGTATCCTAGCAATGTTTATGTCTGCTTGCATTTAGACAAGTATTTTTTTTATATTCCTTTGACTAAGCCTCATCAAATATAAATATTGATGAAACTTTATCAGTTGATGGATCTACATATTTAATTGATAGATAAAAGACCCAACCAACCACAACAAGATGAAAACAAAAGCAAATAAAATTATCTTGAAGAAAAATGCCAAAAGACATTATTAACCAAAGCTAATTCATATCAAAGAGGTGTTTTGTTTTGTTTTTTGATGCTAAAGAACTCTAATTTCATTTAGAGTCAAATTTATTGGAGATTTATAATGAAGTATTTTGAAATAGTAACGCACACAACAGAGTAATGAATGCCTGATAAAAATAAATACAATTGCTTACCATGTAAATCCCTCTGTGCCCTGACATGAATCTCCTCTCTGGTGTATCATCATTTGCTCATTCCTATTGCACATTGCTTTAACTGAATTGATTTAATGTTAACTATTTAACAACATAATGAAGGGACCATTTGCCATACATCAGATTCAGTTAAAATAACAAGGATATTTAAATTTATTGTATTTAAAATATTAATTTGTTTCCTATGTATTCAATATTTTAAAGTTATAAAAGTATTGTTATTCTCACTAAATAATGCGGTCACCTTCAGTCAGCTCCCTAATACCTACAGATCGTATCAACAATACTTAGTATAATGGCTAAGTCTGTCGAGTATCAGGCCACCCATCTTACATGTCTTTTATGCTTCTAGTGACATGGGTGATGGTGACTTTCTATCAATTCTTATCTGAAACCAGTATTAAAAATACTAATCAGATGTTACATTTGCCAGAATTCTGTTCCCAGGTTTCTCTCATGTATTAATCATTTTTGTTTTTAAAATGTAGTCACATGTTCCTTTTTTTTTTTTAATTTTTAGATTGTAACATATTCTTTGGATACCTCTAGGAGAAATAGCAGTTCAAATTGCATGGGTTCCAGGCATACCTTAATTTTAGAATATATATTGATGAGAAAGAAAGGATTATTAATGGCAAATATAATAAAGTAGTATGTAATTCACCTCCTTTAGGATGAAATTCTGACTTCATATTGGATGATGTAACACCTATAAGGTAAAGTTAATCTGATTTTTCAAATATGAGTTTTTCCACTTGAGAAAACTCCTCCTTCTTGCTCTATTTCAGAGAAATACATTTTTAGGCTTTATGCCCCCCTCCCCATCCCTTGGTTGATTCCTCAATATCTAACTGTCAGGAAAATAATTAAATAGGAAACTAATTTTCAATATTGAAAGGAGATGAAATCTTCTTTTTTTGATTGGCTTGTGGTATCTAAGACAGCTTTCCACACATTACAATTATGTAATGTCATATCCTTCTTTTGGTCTCTCATTATTCTTTTAAAAAAGATATCCTGATTAAAAGAGAACACATTGATCTGCTAGAAGGCTAAAAGAATAAAGTCAATTATATGCATGCAAGAAAAGGAATTTTCTTGTAAATCTGGAAAGGTTTATATTAGAAACATATAAATATTCTGAGTCTGTACCACCACCCTGAATAATAAAATAGAATAGCAATAGATTCATAGCAAATAATTTTAGAACAAACTGCATACCAAAACAATGTGATAAACAGTTTCTTTGGGGAAAAAAAATAAACATCCTCCTGGAAACTGAGTTGAGCAAGCACATATTTTAGAGTTGTAAAAGAAAAGTGAAAAACAACTACCCAGGAATGGCCATACTCTTTGTGTGTAATCTAGTATACACAGCATTTACATTTTCAACCATTCAATTAACAGATTTAACACTTTATTTCCTTTTAAGGCTTTAGTCACTGTATTTAGCACCTTGCCTTTCACACCTCAGCTACTGTATGCAAAATTTTACTCACTCTAACAGAAACAATCAAATCACTTCTCTGGTGTATATAAAACCCACATAGATCAGGTTTCTTGAGTTAACACAGGGTGCAGATATTATAAATGTTCCTCTTTTACCTTGAATCACTAATTGGAAAATCCTTGATTTTTCTGGAAGCCTTTTTGACTCGCCATGTGAAATAAAATCATATATATGTGTATAGACTGTCAGGAAAGGGGTGGAACTGTATTTCACTAAGAGAGGCCAGATCTGGGAGAGTGATTTACATTGTTTCTCTAACCCAGGTCTTCCTGACTCTCAGAAGCTCTTTTGCAATGAGTGGGATTAAAATGGTGGTGTGGTAGCACAGTCCAGTTTGCTTCCACGTTCCCAAGCTTCATTATTCTGTTGAGTATACTGAATACTAGGACCTAAGAAAACTGGTTCAAAACCTGATGATTTCTTTCCAATGTATATAGCCTCTAACATTCTACTTGCTTTCTAAATAAGAATAAGGAAATGTATGTGTTTGTCCTCCTTAAGGAAGTCTTTCTCCAGTATAAAGAAAAGATCCTCATTACCCTAGCAAAGACTACAAAGCATTTATCTATGGTATCTCTCTGAGTGACCTTAGATGCTGAATGCTTAGTGGAGGGTTGAGGCAGCAGTTTTAGGTCTCCTTGGCTTACTTTCTTGCTGTGGAAACTCCACCCCATAAGTCAGGGTAAGGGTGATTGAGGCCCCAGAATTTTCCGCAGTGTTGTACCCAAGATATAGCTTCCATACCATGAATGGGGGGTGGGTGGAAGAAACAAGTTTATCACACTCACTTGGAACTTAGCCTCACCAACAGATAGGGAATAGGATGAGAAATGCTAATATTCTCCCTTCCCAAGAAGATAGCACTCCTACTGGGATCTGGGTGCAGGTGGAACCCTGTGTTTTTAGTTGAAACAGTGTGGAGTTTCAGTGTAGAGTTTCCCTCTCTAGCTGGAAAAGGGAGAGCGTGGGTCTTGGTTCAATGATCAAAGACTCTCTCAGTTCTTACTCAGTTTATGTGGATGTATTTGAACAAACATATATTTATTTATTATATAACTTTAAGGCTATTCCAAAGAATTTTAAAATAATTGTAGTTTTTACAATTTTCACCAGTTTCACTGAGGTTTCGATGTGTGGAGCTCCTCATGTTGTCATGTCGGAGTGGCCCTCCCATGTCTATGTTTATGTTTTTTCCCATATGGTTATACTGCTCAAACAGATAACAATACCCCTATGCATATTCAGGGTTATTCCAGATAATTTGGCAGGGCCATACGATAAAGGTTTAACATTTTCCTACCTCCTGATTTAATCCACATATATCAGAGGAAAATGTTTATATTAAAGTAAAGACATGATGGTAATAACATAAGATTCAGATGGATTTTAAATTTAAAAACTAATACTTTGAAAAGAACCCTCCAGTAGTAGCCTACCTAGGTCAGCACCTCCTAACTCAATATAAGTTTGCATTTATTTACAGGATCTGTAGTGGGCATTTGGCAAGTAACCTATCTTTCTATAAGCAAAGAGTAAATTTTTGTACTGAGTTTGTCAAAACAATACATTAAAAATAAAATTATCTATGACCTATGATGATATCTCTGTAAAAAATCCCTAAGATTTTCTTGCATAGTATTACATAATAATTAATGTTATATGCATAGCATAATGCATAATAAACTAAAAGATGTAATTTCTTCTTCGAGCCTTCTATAATTTAATGGAGAGCATGAACAAAGTGATATTTTATAACTTGAATTAAAGTGCAAAAGATATCCGTGTATTATAAACACACACAATTTAACAACAGCCACAAAGAAGAATGTTTAATGATTCAGTTCTAGTAAAGAAAATTCCATTAGTTCTAAGGTCTACCCTTTGCCCTCTACTTCTATCACGATGTCCTTCTCAATCGCTCTTAATCTTTCTATATTCTTTCTTCTTTTCCCTCAAGATTTGACTATGCAACTTTTTATGCTCACATAGTTTTAACTGCATTCTCAAGGCTAATTATTCCCCAAAGAACATCTCTAATCTTGTCCTTTCTATCTCCCTTCATTCCACCAATCTAATTACATAGAGTGTTGTGTTCCAGAAAAATACTGACAGATCATTTTCCCAGTCGAGTTCCCCAACTATTAAAATGAATCTTACCCCTCACTTTCATTTCCTCAAACGATTGACTCCAGTGCTGAATTTAGCACAGCCTCTAAAATGAAAGTGTGCTAATGATTCTGGGGAACTATAAAACATGAAAATTACAAATATTTCAATACACTGCCAAGAGAACATAATACAGTACTCAGTGTATTGCCACTTGACAAATAGTTTCAGACTTTTAGGGTTTCTTATGAAGTTAAGATTAGTAGTTTGAAGAGCTATAATAGATTATCATGTACCTTCCTAATTCATTTTCAAGACACACAAATCATCAAGAAATCTGTTTCTGAGATGCTGATTCTGAAATATGTTCCTTGTGTGTTTTGAGAGAGTAGAATATTTTCCTGTATGCCAGTTATCTTATTTGTAACCTTATCTCTGGCATTATGTTTTTCTTTACGCAAAACATATTTATCAACCTGAGTATTGATCATCACATTATTTCTTGTTACAAATAACCAAACAAGAACAAATTCCACTAGATACTTTCTAATGTCTTTCTTTTTTTTTTCTAATTTAAATTCAAGTTAGTTAACATACAGTGTAGTCATGACTTCAGTAGTAGAACCCAGTGATTCATCTCTTATATATGACACCCAGTGTTCATCCCAAAAAGTGCCCTCCTTAACGCCCATCACCCATTTAACCCATCCCCCCATCTACCTCCACCTCCAGCAACCCTCAGCTTGTTTTCTTATGGTTTTCCTATGTCTTTTCTTTGATTGATGTTTTGGTAGATTTTCTTTTGAGCTGAAGTGCTGAATCCCTTGTCAGGAGTTCCAGCCTATCTATGGAACCTGACACATCCCTGCCCCCAACTAAACCCCCAGTAAAGGTAGTTAGAAATTATGCTTTAGGATTTGTAAAGATGAGTTCAAATTAGATGTGTTCCACAGCAGTGTGATTACCCACAATATTTAAGAAATAAGTTCTTAATGCAAAAACTGAATACTTTATAACTTTGCAATTTATGTGTATGATTTAAAATGGCATTTATAAAAGATGAATATGTGCTGGAGTCATACTGAGAAGTTTAAATATCAATCCTACATTTGCTGGCTATATGGATTTGAAAGAATTCCCTTTATTCTAGGCAGTACAATTTTCATTAAAATATATATATAATAAAAACATGATATGCATAAGGCTATTTTAAAGATAAAATATGATAATCCTTATAAAATGAATATTTGGTATGAATTGAATTTTAGCCAATAATTAAAATTTCAAGGGATGCCTGGGTGGCTCAGTAGGTTAAATGGCTGACTTCAGCTCAGGTTATGATCTTACAGTTTGTGGGTTCAAGTCCCACATCGGGCTTTGTGCGGACAGCTCAGAGCCTAGAACCTGCTTAGGATTCTCTGTCTCCCTCTCTCTCTGCCCCTTCCCCACTTGCACTCTCTCTCAAAATAAACAAATAAACATTTTAAAAAACAAGAAAATTTCAAGTGCTTTACCATGTGATGGATGTTGGTTTTAGAAGTTGATTGTTTCATGTTACTTTTATAATTAAAACAATCAGGGAATTTAAACAATAACACCATTGTGTTACAGTCATTCAGCTAATGATATGGTAGCTGAGATAGGAACAGAGTGACTCCAGAAAACTGAATCATTATATTATTGAATATAACCAAGAACCCATAATATTTATAATAGCATTTACTGAGTGCTTAAAAATGACTGGTAAGGGGTGTGATTAAATACTTGCATTTTAAGAACTCATAAGAACATGTCAGCTGCCATTGTTCTCTTTTTCCAGAAAACAAAAATTATTTCCTTCTTCTTCCCTAGTGATTCTTATTCCTATTATAGTGCTGTGTGTGTGTGTGTGTGTGTGTGTTTATCTCTAATATTTTATTACTGTTATTCTTACTTAGGATTTCTATCTTTCTGCTTAGCTTACCTGCATCTTCTTGCATGCTACCTGCTTTATCCATTCGAGTTTTTAGCATATTAATCAGAGTTATTTCAAATTCCAGTGTCTCAGATCTATCTGGTTCTGATGTTTGTTCTATATCTTCAAATTGTGTTTTTTGACTTTGGTAAGCCTTGTACTTTTTGTTGATGCCAGACATTTTGTACCAGGTAAAAGCAATTGCTATGAAGAGGTCTTTATTAACATGATGGTGAGCAGTGGGGTGAGGGAAGCATTTTATATTCCTTTGATTGGGTTTCAGTCTGTTGGCTAGCCTGTGCCTCTGAACAGTGAACTTCACAAATATTTCTCACGTTTTTTTTTTTCTCCCCTTTGATGCAAGCTAGCATGGCTAGAGCCAGTTGGATTTGAATATTTCCCTTCCCTCAGGTTGGGTTCAGATAATATCCTAGCATATTAGGTTCTGCTTAACACATTTCTCCTGAGGTAGGCCTTGTTCAAAAGAACAGAATGCTCTGGCTTATTTCAAAATGGTTCCCCTCCCACCTTAGGCAAAAGCAAGAGAGGATTTTTCTCTCATATCTACTACGGGAACCTGGTCCATCTCCTAGAGGTGCATCCCACAATATTGGTAGATGGGGGAGGCACTAGGAATGGGTCTTCCTGGACTTTGTCCACACTGAGCCTCCAATAATTCATCAATTGCAGCTCAGCTTTTCCTACCTCAGGACTTCCTGTGTCAATTTCCCCTCAGGAGTTTCTGCTCTGATAAGTCATTACACCTTGTAATTGCTTGTTTTATTCTCCAGTCTTGGGATCTGTGGTTTTCCCTATGTCCTCCTCTCTCCTGTGGATCTAAAAATAGTTGTAAATTTTTTTCAGTCTATTCAGCTTTTTATCTGTTAGGATGGAGTGATGACTTCCAAGCTCCTTACATACACAACTGCGTATAATCAAAATTTAAAAGTCAGATAAAATAAATATCCAGAGTCATCTTTTCCTCCAAATTGTTTTGGCTCTGTTAGGTCCTTTTCATGATGATATAACTATTTGAACGAACTTCTTGAGTTTTACAGAACATCCTGCTAGAATTTTTATTGGATTCATGATATATCAATAGGTCATTTTGGGTAGAGTCGACTTAATTATATTGTGAAACATGAACATTGTACATAGCTTCATTCATTTAGGTCTATTTTATTTTATTTTAGCAATATTTTCCAGTTTTCAGTGAAAAAGTCTCACATATATTTTGTCATATTTACCCCTAATCAGATCATTTCTTTTTTAAAATGTTTTAATTGAAGTATAATATATATATATATATATATATGTATATATGTCTTGATATTATTGTAAATCTTATGCTTGCCTTTTTATTTGAATTGCAATTGATGTAGTTATTAAATATAACTGACATTTGAATATTTGTATCATGCAATCTTAAATTCACTTAGTCTAGTACATTACTGTTGATCTCATAGTACATTTTTGCTTGGATGATTGTGTTATTTTTTTTATTTTTTAAAAATTTTTTAATGTTTATTTTTGAGAGAGAGAGAGAGAGAGAGAGCGCACAAGCAGGGGAGGGGCAGAGAGAGAGGAAAACACAGAATCCGAAGCAGGCTCCAGGCTCTGAGCTGTCAGCACAGAGCCCAATGCAGGGCTCAAACTCACATACTATGAGATCATGACATGAGCCAAAGTTGGACGCTTAACCCTGAGCAACCCGGGCGCCCGGGATGATTGTGTTGTTTTTGAAGAAAGAGTTTTACAGTTGACCCTGAACAATGTGAGGGCAGTTGAAAATTCACATATAAATGTTGACTTCCCATATACTTACCTATTAATAGCCTACTGTTGACCAGAATCCTTACTGATAGCATAAACAGTCAATTAACACATAGTTTGTATGTTATACGTGTTATATACTGTATTCTTATGATAAAAGAAAGGAAAATGTTATTAAGAAAACTATAAGGAAGAGAAAATACTTTATAGTACTCTATGTACTGTATTTATGAAAAAAGAATCACATATGAGTGAACCCACGCCATTCAAACCCATATTGTTAAGTATCTCTTTTTTAACCTCAGTATTTTGTGTTTCTTTTTCTTTGTTGCATGGGCTAGTATCTTTAGTACAATAATGAATGTGAGTGGGGAGACAGGATATCTTTGAATTGTTCTTCATTTTAGGGGAGGGAAAGCATTCAGTTTTTCAATTTTTTAGTGATGTTGTGGTAGGTTTTTCAAAGATGTTCTTTATCAGTTGAGGGAATTACCTTCTGCACTTAGTTTTCTGAGAGTTGTTTTCAGGAGTGGATGTTAATTTATCAAATACTGTACTGTTTTGTACATCTATTAAGAAGAACATGTTTTTATTCTTTAGTCTGTTAATATGGCAAATTACATTAATTGCTATTCTAATGTAGCCTTTCATTCCTGAGATTAGAACATATGTGGTCATGATGTATTACCACTTTTATGCATTGTTGGATTCATTTTGCTAATATTTAAAAAATAATTATTGAATCTATGATCATCGAAATTTTGGTCTGTATATTTGTTTACTTGTAATGAGTTTGACAGGCTTTGGTATCAGAACAGTGCTGTTCTTTTAGAATGACTTGGACATTATCTCCTCTCCTTCATTATTTTAGAAAATCTTGTGTAAAACCTATGTTATTTCTCTTTAGGTGTGTTGTTAGATATCACCAGAGAATTCATCTAGGCTTGGAATGAAGTAAGATTATATAAAAAAATTAACATATATGAAGTCAATATATCCATTTAGAACATAATATTAAGAAAAATCAAGAATATCAAGAAATAAATGGGTCAGTAGACTAATATTTAACTCTCATAAATTAAAAGATTATGTCACAGAATGAGTAAAAAATATCTACATATTATTTTCTTTACATGTTGGTCACTTATTCTGACACTATACTTAACACACAAAATCACTTTTGTCAATATATGAAGTATGATATCTAAATGTACACTTCACTTTTAGCTAAATAAAACTTTAAAATAATAATTTCTGGGAAAGTTTTCAGGAAAATTGATGGTGATACTAAATTATGACTCCACACATTTCTTTTGGTAAAAATATCAGAAAATTTGAATACGGAAAGGTATTTTTAAATAAACCAATGATTATAAGCATCATTAGTTGTATGTATAGTGTGTGTTGGCCTAAATAGAAGCAAAAGCATAGTTTTGTTTTTTAGACAATACATCCTATTTTTCCAGGTTGGGTGTTCAGTGAGTTTCATATAAAATGACTCTTAGCTCCTCTGTATTTTTTTTCCTGACAAGTGACATGTGAAACCACATTCATTTTACTCCCAGACTTAACCTTTTTCTGCCATGCAGACTTTTCTTTTTTTATGTGTAATATAGTTGTAAAATTAGCAATAAATATTAATTACTCAATGTTTAAGAAATCATGACCTGTAGGTTTGGGAAACATTTCCAGTATTAGAGATCAAAGCCTTTGGATCATACCTTCATTCATATTAGGAAATGCCTACATGATATGAGATATATAAAAAATGCCTAATAATACAAGAACTAATAGTTTCCAGAACTTTATATTGTATCCAGCACTGGGAAAAATACTATAAATCAAAGGTTGTGACAACTCTTTAAAACAGTAACAATAGTAATAGAAATAGCATAAATTATTCCCTTTAACATTATGTATGAACTTTCCTGGCACAGAATGGCATGACAAAACTTCACATTAACTATAAAGTAAATTTTCTTATTTGATCTACAGTTTGATAGATACTTCTCTTATAAACTAACAAAACTCCCCATATGAAAGAAGAGAATAGCATTTTTTTAAGTTTATGTATTTATTTATTTATTTATTTAAACTGCAAGTGGGGAGGGCAGAGAGAGGGAGACAGAGAGAAAGAATCCCAAGCAGGCTCCACATGGTCAGTGCAGAGCCCAATGTAGGTCTCAAATCCACAAACCATGAGATCATGATCTGAGTCAAAGTCAGACACTTAACCAACTGAGCCACCCAGGCACCCTGAGAATAGCATTCTTAACAATTAAATTAAACAGTGATTCTTTTCCCAGAAGGATATGAGAAAGGCTTTAAGGATACATAAATAATATCTTTATTTATTTATATATGTGGCTTCAACCAAGAGAAATTTCCCCACCTCAGAGCTGCTCATGGCCTAGCTAATTTCTGTAGGAACTTAAACATAATGAATGACTGATTTATCTAATTTTGCATGTGTTTGAATATACATGTGTATAAGAATGTGCATTTCAGTATTCCAAAACTAATCCAAAGATAAGAATTTTGATAGTTCTCTAGCAGCACAATTAAATACTGTGTAATTTAAAATAGGGGAAGGACACCTGTGTGGCTCAGTTGGTTAAGCGTTCAACTCTTTTTTTAAAAAAAAAAAAATTTTAACATTTATTTATTTTTGAGAGAAAGAGAGAGGCAGAGCAAGAGCAGGGGAGGGGAAGAGAGAGAGAGGTACATAATCTGAAGCAAGCTCCAGGCTCTGAGCTGTTTGTTAGCACAGAGCCTGATGTGGGGCTCAAACTCACAAACTGTAAGACCATGACCTGAGCTGAAGTCAGGAGCTCAACCTACTGAGCCACCCAGGCGCCCCACGTTCAACTTTTGATTTCCACTCAGGTCATGATCTCTAGGTTTGTGAGTTCAAGCCCGGTTTTGGACTCTGTGCTGACAGAGTGCAGCCACCTTGATCCCAAGATGTCATTGAAGCCTGATTTAAAAGCATAAAGACAGGGTGGTATAGATCATAAAAGAATGATTACAATTCTAAAGACTTTTAGTGGGGGGAAAAAACTGTCTGAGAACAAAAGCAAACAGATTACAAGGAGAAGACTGTTCAAGGAAACTATTCCAAGATCTCTTTCTCTCTCTCTCTGTCCCTCCCCAGGTTGCATACACACTCTCTCTCAAAATTAAAATTTTTTTAAAAATTAAAAAAAAATAGGGGAACTACAGTTATACAAACACCATGGGTGAATTTCATTAAGGTAATATCAGCAAACAAAGATGGATACAAAATAATGCATATTTATAATAATATGTATATACGATTGAAAAACAGTATTAATATATGATATCACAAGGTAGAAGCCTCATTGTTTTTGATGGGGGGAGAGGGGAGGGAGAAGGTAATAGAGGTTGGAAATGTTCTGGAGGGAGGTTTCTGGCAATAGTAACAGTCCATTCTTCATGTAGTGGTGATTACATGGGTATTCAGTTTGTGACTATTTGTTGATCTCTACATTTACATTTTTTATGTGTGTTACACTTGCTTTTTGAGAAAGAGAGAGAGAGAGAGAGAGAGAGAGAGAGAAGAGAGAGAGCGCATGCGCAAGCACGTGTATACGTGTGTGCATGGGCACGGGCAGAGGGAGAAGGAGAGAGAGAATCCTAATCCTAAACCGACGCGGACCCCATCTCACTACCATGAGATCGTGACCTGGGCTGAAATAGTCATTAACCAACTGAACAACCCAGGCACCCCAATGTGCATTACACTTTAATGAATTTTTTTTTAAAGTTCAAAGTTCATGGATCTTAAAGTGTATATTTTGAAAAATAAACAGCTCATGGGAAACAAAAGAATATCTGAAAGTGCCTGTCACCTGCAGTCATTAATTGGAAACATTAAAGAATTGATAATTTCATAAACCCCAGCGTTGTGTTGACACAAATACAAGTGAAACGATTTATCAGTTCCTTCAGTTATGGAGTTTTGGTCAGTGCAAATGTATTCACTTCAAACTGCATAAGAAGAACTGTGAGGTAATAAAACCATGAAGTTTTTATGTATTAGGAAACCTCTGTTGCTCTGCAGGTAGAAATATGGTAAAAATTACTTGTCATCAGATTTAGAAACCAACAGCATGGATGATGGAATAGTTTCCTTGAACAGTCTTTTCCTTGTCATCTGTTTGCTTTTGCTCTGAGGTTCCCTTTCAGACAGTTTTTCCCCCCACTAAAAGTCTTTAGAATTGTAATCATTCTTTTATGATCTATACCACCCTGTCTTTATGCTTTTAAATCAGGCTTCAATGACATTACCACATTCCAGTTGATGTAGTCATCATCAGACACCACTGACTAATGCAAAGAGTTTTTGAATTATTACAGTGGCTTGCTCTCTTTTCATATGGATAACCATCTGTTAAAATTATATAGCAAGTTCAATTTGTGGGGGTGTTATTTTTTTGTTTTTGTTTTGTTTTATCTCTCAGGTATATCTTCTATCGCACTTTGTCTCTTCTGGAAAAGTAGCAGCAAAGGAACTTCAGCTCCCCAGTGGAGCCTGAGTAAGAAGTGGTTCTAGCTGTGGACACTAATGACGCAGGGATGCTGTTATGACATAGACAAAGGAATGAGAAGGAAATGAAAGGAGAGATTCTTCTGTCAGGCTCAAGGGTACATGTTTAGGTTCAACACTGAATTTCACAGGGAATATGTGAACATACCAGGAGCGCTCGACAGTACCTGTATTCCCTAGATCTGGAGTGCTATATTTATTGCACATCCTATGAGTTGTTCCCTCCTGAATGTTTGGGAAAGAATTGTAAACTGGTGTTGAACTCAAACTCCAGAGATGTATGTGAGATCCCTCTTTCCAGAAAACACTCTGAGGATTGCCTTTTTCTTATAGTAATCTTACAAGAATGGAGTTCCAATATTGGTTTATGCATCTCCTAACTATATTGAATGGTAGTCTTTCCCAATTGGAACTTTGCTTCCAGTAGAGAAAGGAATGCCAGCCCAAAATTGTCACAGGCCTGTAGATCTGAGATCAAGAGAATTGTATATCCAATTCAGTTATTTTTCAATAGTAGGTTTGGACATTCTACCATACATGGAAAGCCGCATTTAGCCATTACAATGATCCAACAAGGATAGCTCACATTTGAGAAGTTTAATTATGTTTTTGTTTTTTCTGATCCATATTTTCTTCTCTTAGTCAGAAAAGCAGGGCCCCAGTTTATAGGCCCTGCTTCAGAAAAGCAGAGCCCCAGTTTATAGGCCTTGGATTATGGAGTATGCCCAGCAATAAACACGGAATAAATTGTTGAATTTCACTTACTAGTGACTCTATTACATGGAAATGAGTCTAAAACAAATGCTTGGAATATAAGAAGCAAAAACCTAAATGTTGCTATTGGAACAAATTATCACACATTTAGTGCTTAAAACTATATTAATGTATTATCTTATAGTTTTGGAGGTCAGAATTGTAAAATTGATAGACAAGGCTACCTTCTTGTTAGGAGTTTGGGAAAGAACCTGATTCTATGTCTTTTCTAGCTTTTAGAAATCCCCCACGTTCCTTGACTCATGGTGCTATACTCCATATTCAAGTCAGCTGTGTGTCACCTTCCAGTGTCTCTTTATCTCTTGGCTTTTGTCTTCATGAAAATTTTTAAATGTTTATTATTTTTTTAACATTTATTCATTTATTTTGAGAGAGAGAAAGAGAGAGGGGGGGAGAGAGGGACAGAGGGAGGGAGAGAGAGAGAGAGAGAGAGAGAGTCTGTCCCAAGCAGGCTCCAGTGGGGAACCTGACCTCGGGCTTGAACTCCCAAACCATGAGATCATGACCTGAGTAGAAATCAAGAGTTGGCCACTTAACAACTGAGCCAGCTAGGCACCCCCTTCATATTGCTTTATTGGCTGTAAATTCCCTGCCTCATTATAAAGACCTTTATGATTCCATGCCAAAGATCACACAGATAATACAGGATAATCTCACCATCACAACATCCTTAGTTTAATTATATCAGTAAAGTACACTTTGCCATGTAAGGTAACATATACACAGGTTGCAAGGATTAGTATATGGACATCTTTGAGACATTATTTTGTCCTCCACATCTGGGTAACATATCCAAAATGATACCCATCTAAAAGCCAATAACAGAGCATGTTTCCGCATACCAGCCCAAAGGAAATAAAACAGGAAAAATATATGAAAATGAGAAAAATGAAGTAAAACAGAATGAGACAGAGTCTAGACCATGAGTGAGCCACCTGTTTTTGTAAATCATACTTTATTGGAAAACAGCTATGTTCATTTGTGTATGTATTGCCCGTGGCTGTTTTTGTACGACAATGGCAGAGTTGAATAATTGTGACAGAGATCATATGACCTAATGAACCAAAATATTTCTATCTAGCCCTTTATAGAAACTTTGGTTAATCTTTTGTCTAGAGAATTATCTGAGTGGTAAACTATAGCATTTATTTATATCATGTTTTCATCTCTGGAATAAGCATTGAATTAGATTCCTGGAGTTGCTATAACAAAGTGTTACTAACAATATTAATTTATTTCCTTGAGTCTGGAGGCTAAAAGCCCCAAATCAATAGGTCTGCACTTCCTCTGAAGGCTCGGAGGGATTCTTCCTTCCCCTTTCTAGCTTTTGGTATTTGCCAGCAATCACTGGTGTTCCTTGGTATATAGATGAATAGCCCCCATATCAGCCTCCATCTCCAAATGGCCTTCTCTGTATGTTGCTATCTAATTTTCCCTCTTGTTACAAGCACATCAGACCTTGATTAGGGCTCACTCTTATCCAGTATGATCTCACCTTAACTTGATCACATCTGCAAAGTCCCAATTTTTAAATAAGGTATGACATTCAGAATTTCCCAGGGTTAGGACTTCAACATGTCTCCTTTTTGGGGACACAATTTAACCCATAATGGACATCAAGGGATATAAAAAAGTGTTTTCCAGGGTGCTTGGGTGGCAGTCAGTTAAGGGACCAAACTCTTGATTTCAACTCAGGTCATGATCTCATGGTTTATGGGATGGAGCCCTACATCAGGCTCTGCGCTGACAGCATGGAGCTTGCTTAGGATTATCTCTCCTTCTCTCTGCCCTTCCCTCCCCTGCTCTAACAACAACCACAAAAAAAAGAAAGAAAGAAAGAAAGAAAGAAAGAAAGAAAGAAAGAAAGAAAGAAGAGAGAAAGAAAGAAAGAAAGAAAGAAAGAAAGAAAGAAAGAGAGAAAGAAAAAGAAACTTCAAAAATATGTTTTCCCAACACACAATGTTTTTAACTCACATTCTGTTTGACGTCAATCTGGGCAAATACTAAATCCCTCCAGCAAAGGGAAAGTGATCAAATAATATAAATGGCAGTGTAATACATTTGCATTTGGTGTTATGGAGTGTACCCAAAATCATGCTGATCTCATTGAGTCAAAACTCTTGTTTCCCGTGTGATTATGTGGCCTCATTTGAAAATCTGGAAGTGTACTCTTTATTTTGGTTTTGGTTTTAATTCTCATTCTCTTTAGTAGGCTTGTCTGTCCACTTAACCTTGTACATGTCCCCAAACTTAGAATATATGTCATTGGGTAACATGCACATAAAATACGACTCTTTCTCCACAGCCAGCATCAACTTCGAAATGCTAGTATAGCTCTTCATATTCTTGAGATTTAGAAAATATTTTATTTGACCCTTTTTTCATTTGTGTTTCATGTGGCTAAGTATGTTTTGCTTTTCTGCTGCCTATTGATTGAAGATGCAGTGGTAGATTTTGTCTTCTTACTTTTGTAAATGCGTCCAAAGGTTTCTAAGCAATGAGCCTCTCTAATAAATGTAATTTATGAATATGACAATGCTCATAAATGATTTTTAATTCTTCAAGAGAGCCAGAGAAGCTCTAAATCTCTTGGATGATATATCCTTTTTGGTCTCTGAATTCCTTTTCTGGTACAGCTCAAGGCTGAGAGGAATGAAGACTGACTTTTAGAACTGTTGCGCAGGTCATAAATTAGGAAAAGCTGTCATATCATAAGGCTGTTTTGGAAAAAAATAGCATTCTCACTTGTGATCATTATCTGCTCTTGATGAGCTTATGTTGTTAGATATATTTCCCCCCAAATTACAGGACATTTGAAACGTTTACAGGAAAAAGAAATGTTATTGTAGTTTTAATTAATACTTTACAAAAAAAAACTCATATTTAAATATGAGTAACACACAGGCAAGCTATCATGAAGCGGATTCATTCATTCATTTATTTATGCTTTCACATTACTTGATACAAAATTCCATAATTATCATATATCATATTTTATGACATTCATTTGTATGACTGTCACCCTTCTGAACTGTGAAGACCTTCAAAGTATGACGATGGTTCATTTATCTCTGCAACCTCTACTTGCATGCTAACATATGGTAGGCATTTCATAAATGTTTTCAGATTTTTTTTTAAAACTTGGGAATGAACTGGCATCATTCCTAATAATTAAGCAGAATGCACACATCCAATAAAACAATATGTAAATAAGTGGTAATGAATTTTATTTAAGAAAAAACATTAAATATATATAAATTGAGATTTCAAGTTGGTTGAAAACATGCCATCTGCTTTGGTGGTATTTTGCTTTGTTCACTTTAATGAGAAAGATGCCAAGAAAACTTTGTATGTTCCCAGAAATTGGGAATACGTGCATTTCTTGGTGGGATACTTAGAAGAAAAACATGTTTACATAGGCCTCTTTTAACTTTACTCATAAATATTATATGTATATGTATATTAGATATATCAGTTCTTATTATTTATTGCTATATATAAATATGTAGTGTGTATAGTATACGTAAGTCATATGTAACTGTTAAGAAATGTTTATTTATTCTGAGAGCACCAGAGAGAGAGAAAGCACGTGCATGCCCACATAAGTGGGGGGCGGACAGCAAGAGAGGGGGAGAGGATCCCACGCCTGGCTCAGTGCTGTCAGCACAGAGTCCAGTGCTGGGCTCGATCTCACAAAACTGTGTGATCATGACCTGTGCCGAAATCAAGAGTCAGAGGCTTAACCAACTGAGCCACCCAGGTGCCCCAGCCTTATGTAACTTTTAAGTTTACACTTAACATTTGCATTTCAGAATAAACTCAACAAACATATATTGAATCCTAAATTAATTCTAGACATTTTGCTAGCCCTTTGGGGCACAAGCAAAGTAAGGCATAGCTCTCCTTGCTTAAGTCTCTCTCTCTCTTAGGGCCGATAATAACTATCAGTGTTGTTTCATGTATTTGTTGTTTCGTATATTTGAAAGTGATATTATATATTTTTGAAATTTATTTCCTTTTCTTATCATGAGTTGGTATGGTATAATTACCAATAAACATCTATTGAGCAGTTATTATGTTTAATTATGGAAAACACAAAACTCCTCTCTGTTTATATTTTATCTGTATTGAAATGCCTAGTTCAAAGAGAATATTATGGTTCAATGAAGCATTTTAGATATTTTCTGGAATAATCATGTATATAAAAAAAGAACAGATATTCATGTGTTGTCGCTTATCTTACTAGTCTTCCTGTACCATCTAAGGCTGCTTCCCTGGACTCACTGTTGCCATCATACTAGTGAGTTTTACTCTCCCTTCTCCCGCTGTACCTGTCTACTGCGCCACCAGCTACACGCTCATATCCCAGTCATCTTTTAGATAACTTTAGAAAAAAGAGTCACCTTACTTTGCTCAACCACCACTATTGGTCCACTCTAAGCTGGAGGCAATATCTCCATTCTCCACATTCATACTGTATTATATCAGAACATGTTTCATGTTTCATGAAAGCTTTGTACCTTTCACTAGGAACCATACCCTACTTTATCTGCTTATGAGAGTTGCCTCATAGAAGAGAATGTGTCCCACTCAGCTTTGAATGCATATGGTACCTAGCACAGTACCTTGCATAAAGCTCTATTTTAAAAATGTTTATTGGATTAATAAATAAATTACTGCTATTAACATTATCTGCTAGAAATGCTTCCATTATATGGTGTAAAAATCATAAGATAACATTCTGTATGATTCTGAGAACATTATCAATGAAATTGGATTCAACCCTAGATTATTAGTCTTTTAGCATTTAATTAGATTGAGATTTGGAAATGAATAAAAATAGTTCATTGGCTTGGGGAGGATATGAAGGCTTTTACTGGCATTAATGATTATTTCCTCAATAATTAAGCTGTCTTTATAAAACATTCTAAGTAAGTATTACAGAAGAAAAATAGGAAAGTATAATTACTGAGGCCACAAAGGTAAATTAAATTTATAATTTTAAGTATATTTTATCATGTGAAATATTAAGGTCAAGTGGAATACTTTTTTCTAGAAAATAAGCATAAATATAAATTTAACTTCTTTAAAATAACTGAGTTTCTACAGTTAACATTAAAGCTTCTTCTACTTTTGAAAGACCATTACTTGATGAGCACACAAACTTGACTTTCACGTTTATACTTTCCAAAAGAACACACATGTAGTTTGGGATCCAGAAACTAAAATACCAGATTTTGACTACTTTAAGGTGAAAAAAATATAACTGTATTCAATTTATTTTCTAAACTTTACTGATAATTTTCTCAATTACATAAGGAAAGGAAGTTAATACTTAAATGGACACATTCTGTTCCAAGTGATTGACTGACTGGTGTCATTACATATCATTGTACATTTAACTATTATTACATTAAAAAACATTCTGTCTGTATTATATACATAAATAACTGAGGTTTAGATACTTTTATAAGATTAAATATCCAGTAACAGTTGGTATTAGAGCCTAATATGTTTGAATCTATACTCTATGTTCTTTCTACTTCCAAAGATTCAGTGATGTGCTGATAAATAGTTCACATATGGCTGGGGTTGGGAGGGCCTGGTTGGTACCATTTGCTAAGTTTCATGGCATAAATATTCCTGCCTTGACTGATTTCAATCTACCAACATCATCTCAATGAAGATGGAGTTGAAAAGAAAATTTAATTATTGGTCGCTAGTAACAACCATCTCCAGAACACCACTGCAAAAAATGATTTTATTATGGGCAGATATAAAATCAGGACAGTGTCATTGAGAAGGCATCAACTGTTTAATCTGGTAATGCTGAGTCAAGGCAAAGAAATTACATTCCAAGAGATTGAAACAGGAAACAGTAGATAGAAAAGGTGAAATCAAGAATTTCCAGTGATTAGATACCAGGAGGGGAACAAGAGATTAAAAATGAAATTTATAAAACTTTTTGTTGTCGTTAGCACATTTTCCATGTCTCATTATGATATCATTAAGTATCATGTCAGTTATATACCCAAAGAGCATAATTTTATTTTTATTCATTTATTTTTTATTTTTTATTTTTTTTTATATATATATGAAATTTATTGACAAATTGGTTTCCATACAACACCCAGTGCTCATCCCAAAAGGTGCCCTCCTCAATACCCATCACCCACCCTCCCCTCCCTCCCACCCCCCATCAACCCTCAGTTTGTTCTCAGTTTTTAAGAGTCTCTTATGCTTTGGCTCTCTCCCACTCTAACCTCTCTCTTTTTTTTTTTTTTCCTTCCCCTCCCCCATGGGTTCCTGTTAAGTTTCTCAGGATCCACATAAGAGTGAAAACATATGGTATCTGTCTTTCTCTGTGTGACTTATTTCACTTAGCATTACACTCTCCAGTTCCATCCACGTTGCTACAAAAGGCCGTATTTCATTTTTTCTCATTGCCACATAGTATTCCATTGTGTATATAAACCACAATTTCTTTATCCATTCATCAGTTGATGGACATTTAGGCTCTTTCCATAATTTGGCTATTGTTGAGAGTGCTGCTATGAACATTGGGGTACAAGTGCCCCTATGCATCAGTACTCCTGTATCCCTTGGATAAATTCCTAGCAGTGCTATTGCTGGGTCATAGGGTAGGTCTATTTTTAATTTTCTGAGGAACCTCCACACTGCTTTCCAGAGCGGCTGCACCAATTTGCATTCCCACCAACAGTGCAAGAGGGTTCCCGTTTCTCCACATCCTCTCCAGCATCTATAGTCTCCTGATTTGTTCATTTTGGCCACTCTGACTGGCGTGAGGTGATACCTGAGTGTGGTTTTGATTTGTATTTCCCTGATAAGGAGCAACGCTGAACATCTTTTCATGTGCCTGTTGGCCATCTGGATGTCTTCTTTAGAGAAGTGTCTATTCATGTTTTCTGCCCATTTCTTCACTGGGTTATTTGTTTTTCGGGTGTGGAGTTTGGTGAGCTCTTTATAGATTTTAGATACTAGCCCTTTGTCCGATATGTCATTTGCAAATATCTTTTCCCATTCCGTTGGTTGCCTTTTAGTTTTGTTGGTTGTTTCCTTTGCTGTGCAGAAGCTTTTTATCTTCATAAGGTCCCAGTAATTCACTTTTGCTTCTAATTCCCTTGCCTTTGGGGATGTGTCGAGTAAGAGATTGCTACGGCTGAGGTCAGAGAGGTCTTTTCCTGCTTTCTCCTCTAAGGTTTTGATGGTTTCCTGTCTCACATTTAGGTCCTTTATCCATTTTGAGTTTATTTTTGTAAATGGTGTGAGAAAGTGGTCTAGTTTCAACCTTCTGCATGTTGCTGTCCAGTTCTCCCAGCACCATTTGTTAAAGAGGCTGTCTTTTTTCCATTGGATGTTCTTTCCTGCTTTGTCAAAGATGAGTTGGCCATACGTTTGTGGGTCTAGTTCTGGGGTTTCTATTCTATTCCATTGGTCTGTGTGTCTGTTTTTGTGCCAATACCATGCTGTCTTGATGATGACAGCTTTGTAGTAGAGGCTAAAGTCTGGGATTGTGATGCCTCCTGCTTTGATCTTCTTCTTCAAAATTCCTTTGGCTATTCGGGGCCTTTTGTGGTTCCATATGAATTTTAGGATTGCTTGTTCTAGTTTCGAGAAGAATGCTGGTGCAATTTTGATAGGGATTGCATTGAATGTGTAGATAGCTTTGGGTAGTATTGACATTTTGACAATATTTATTTTTCCAATCCATGAGCAGGGAATGTCTTTCCATTTCTTTAAATCTTCTTCAATTACCTTCATAAGCTTTCTATAGTTTTCAGCATACAGATCCTTTACATCTTTGGTTAGATTTATTCCTAGGTATTTTATGCTTCTTGGTACAATTGTGAATGGGATCAGTTTCTTTATTTCTCTTTCTGTTCCTTCATTGTTAGTGTATAAGAATGCAACTGATTTCTGTACATTGATGTTGTATCCTGCAACTTTGCTGAATTCATGTATCAGTTCTAGCAGACTTTTGGTGGAGTCTATAGGATTTTCCATGTATAAATCATGTCATCTGCAAAAAGCGAAAGCTTGACTTCATCTTTGCCAATTTTGATGCCTTTGATTTCCTTTTGTTGTCTGATTGCTGATGCTAGAACTTCCAGCACTGTGTTAAACAACAGCGGTGAGAGTGGGCATCCCTGTCGTGTTCCTGATCTCAGGGAAAAGGCTCTCATTTTTTCCCCATTGAGGGTGATATTAGCTGTGGGCTTTCCATAAATGGTTTTTATGATCTTTAAGTATGTTCCTTCTATCCCGACTTTCTCAAGGGTTTTTATTAAGAAAGGGTGCTGGATTTTGTCAAAGGCCTTTTCTGCATCGATTGACAGGATCATATGGTTCTTCTCTCTTTTTTGTTAATGTGATGTATCACGTTGATTGATTTGCGAATGTTGAACCAGCCCTGCATCCCAGGAATGAATCCCACTTGATCATGGTGAATAATTCTTTTTATATGCTGTTGAATTCGATTTGCTAGTATCTTATTGAGAATTTTTGCATCCATATTCATCAGGGATGTTGGCCTGTAGTTCTCTTTTTTTACCGGGTCTCTGTCTGGTTTAGGAATCAAAGTAATACTGGCTTCATAGAATGAGTCTGGAAGTTTTCCTTCCCTTTCTATTTCTTGGAATAGCTTGAGAAGGATAGGTATTATCTCTGCTTTAAACGTCTGGTAGAACTCCCCTGGGAAGCCATCTGGTCCTGGACTCTTATTTGTTGGGAGATTTTTGATAACCGATTCAATTTGTTCGCTGGTTATGGGTCTGTTCAAGCTTTCTATTTCCTCCTGATTGAGTTTTGGAAGAGTGTGGGTGTTCAGGAATTTGTCCATTTCTTCCAGGTTGTCCAATTTGTTGGCGTATAATTTTTCATAGTATTCCCTGATAATTGTTTGTATCTCTGAGGGATTGGTTGTCATAATTCCATTTTCATTCATGATTTTATCTATTTGGGTCATCTCCCTTTTCTTTTTGAGAAGCCTGGCTAGAGGTTTGTCAATTTTGTTTATTTTTTCAAAAAACCAACTCTTGGTTTCGTTGATCTGCTCTACAGTTTTTTTAGATTCTATATAGTTTATTTCTGCTCTGATCTTTATTATTTCTCTTCTTCTACTGGGTTTGGGGTGTCTTTGCTGTTCTGCTTCTATTTCCTTTAGGTGTGCTGTTAGATTTTGTATTTGGGATTTTTCTTGTTTCTTGAGATAGGCCTGGATTGCAATGTATTTTCCTCTCAGGACTGCCTTCGCTGCGTCCCAAAGTGTTTGGATTGTTGTATTTTCATTTTCGTTTGTTTCCATATATTTTTTGATTTCTTCTCTAATTGCCTGGTTGACCCACTCATTCGTTACTAGGGTGTACTTTAACCTCCATGCTTTTGGAGGTTTTCCAGACTTTTTCCTGTGGTTGATTTCAAGCTTCATAGCATTGTGGTCTGAAAGTATGCATGGTATAATTTCAATTCTTGTAAACTTATGAAGGGCTGTTTTGTGACCCAGTATATGATCTATCTTGGAGAATGTTCCATGTGCACTCGAGAAGAAAGTATATTCTGTTGCTTTGGGATGCAGAGTTCTAAATATATCTGTCAAGTCCATCTGATCCAATGTCTCATTCAGGGCCCTTGTTTCTTTATTGACCGTGTGTCTAGATGATCTATCCATTGCTGTGAGTGGGGTGTTAAAGTCCCCTGCAATTACCACATTCTTATCAATAAGGTTGCTTATGTTTGTGAGTAATTGTTTTATATATTTGGGGGCTCCGGTATTCGGCGCATAGACATTTGTAATCGTTAGCTCTTCCTGATGGATAGACCCTGTAACTATTATATAATGTCCTTCTTCACCTCTTGTTACAGCCTTTAATTTAAAGTCTAGTTTGTCTGATATAAGTATGGCTACTCCAGCTTTCTTTTGGCTTCCAGTAGCATGATAAATAGTTCTCCATCCCCTCACTCTGAATCTAAAGGTGTCCTCAGGTCTAAAATGAGTCTCTTGTAGACAGCAAATAGATGGGTCTTGTTTTTTTATCCATTCTGATACCCTATGTCTTTTGGTTGGCGCATTTAATCCATTTACATTCAGTGTTATAATAGAAAGATACGGGTTTAGAGTCATTGTGATGTCTGTATGTTTTATGCTTGTAGTGATGTCTCTGGTACTTTGTCTCACAGGGTCCCCCTTAGGATCTCTTGTAGGGCTGGTTTAGTGGTGACAAATTCCTTCAGTTTTTGTTTGTTTGGGAAGACCTTTTTCTCTCCTTCTATTCTAAATGACAGACTTGCTGGATAAAGGATTCTCGGCTGCATATTTTTTCTGTCTAGCACACTGAAAATCTCGTGCCAATTCTTTCTGGCCTGCCAAGTTTCAAAAGAGAGATCAGTCACGAGTCTTATAGGTCTCCCTTTATATGTGAGGGCACGTTTACCCCTTGCTGCTTTCAGAATTTTCTCTTTATCCTTGTATTTTGCCAGTTTCACTATGATATGTCGTGCAGAAGATCGATTCAAGTTACATCTGAAGGGAGTTCTCTGTGCCTCTTGGATTTCAATGCCTTTTTCCTTCCCCAGTTCAGGGAAGTTCTCAGCTATTATTTCTTCAAGTACCCCTTCAGCACCTTTCCCTCTCTCTTCCTCCTCTGGGATACCAATTATGCGTATATTATTTCTTTTTAGTGTATCACTTAGTTCTCTAATTTTCCCCTCATACTCCTGGATTTTTTTATCTCTCTTTTTCTCAGCTTCCTCTTTTTCCATAACTTTATCTTCTAGTTCACCTATTCTCTCCTCTGCCTCTTCCATCTGAGCCGTGGTGGTTTCCATTTTGTTTTGCATTTCATTTAAAGCGTTTTTCAGCTCCTCGTGACTGTTCCTTAGTCCCTTGATCTCTGTAGCAAGAGATTCTCTGCTGTCCTGTATACTGTTTTCAAGCCCAGCGATTAATTTTATGACTATTATTCTAAATTCACTTTCTGTTATATTATTTAAATCCTTTTTGATCAGCTCATTAGCTGTTGTTATTTCCTGGAGATTCTTCTGAGGGGAATTCTTCCGCTTGGTCATTTTGGATAGTCCCTGGTGTGGTGAGGACCTGCAGGGCACTTCCCCTGTGCTGTGGTGTATAACTGGAGTTGGTGGGCGGGGCCGCAGTCAGTCCTGATGTCTGCCCCCAGCCCACCGCTGGGGCCACAGTCAGACTGGTGTGTGCCTTCTCTTCCCCTCTCCTAGGGGCGGGATTCACTGTGGGGTGGCGTGGCCCGTCTGGGCTACTTGCACACTGCCAGGCTTGTGATGCTGGGGATCTGGCGTATTAGCTGGGGTGGGTAGGCAAGGTGCATGGCGGCAGGGGGGGCAGGCTTAGCTCGCTTCTCCTTAGGTGATCCACTTCAGGAGGGGCCCTGTGGCAGCTGGAGGGAGTCAGATCCGCTGCGGGAGGTTTGGCTCCGCAGAAGCACAGAGTTGGGCGTTTGCGCGGAGCGAGCAATTTCCCTGGCAGGAACCAGTTCCCTTTGGGATTTTGGCTGGGGGATGGGTGGGGGAGATGGCGCTGGCGAGCACCTTTGTTCCCCACCAAACTGAGCTCTGTCAACTGGGGGGCTCCGCAGCTCTCCCTCCCTTTGTCCTCCAGCCTTCCCACTCTCCGAGCAGAGCTGTTAACTTATGACCTCCCAGACGCTAAGTCGCGCTTGCTGTCGGAACACACTCCGTCTGGCCCCTCCGCTTTTGCAAGCCAGACTAGGGGGCTCTGCTTGGCCGGCGAGCCGCCCCTCCGCCCCGGCTCCCTCCCGCCAGTCCGTGGAGCGCGCACCGCCTCGCCGCCCTTCCTACCCTCTTCTGTGGGCCTCTCGTCTGCGCTTGGGTCTGGCGACTCCATTCTGCTAATCCTCTGGCGGTTTTCTGGGTTATTTAGGCAGGTGTAGGTGGAATCTAAGTGATCAGCAGGACGTGCGGTGAGCCCAGCGTCCTCCTACGCCGCCATCTTCCCCTCGAGCCCCAAAGAGCATAATTTTAAATTGAAATAAAAATCTCTGGAAACAACTCAAATGCCTATCAATGGTGGAATATACATATACATGGTAAAATGCTCATATAATAGGATATTATACAGCAGTGAAAAAGAATAAAATTACGGTTGCCCAAAATTACAACAGATGAACCACTAGAATACTAATGTGGCTTGACAACAAAATGGACACAGAAAGATACAAACAAGAGGATTCTGTATAAGTAAACAATCATTAAAGGAAGCAAAACTGGAGCACCTGGGTGTCTCAGTCATTAAACATCAGATTCTTGATTTCGACTCAGGTCATGATCTCACAGTTCATGGGTTTGAGCCCTGAGTCCGGCTCCACACTGATAGCATGGATCCTGCTTGGGATTCTCTCTCCCGCTCCCTGTCTCTGTCTCTGTCTCTGTCTCTCTCTCTCTCTCCCTCGCGTGTGCACGCTGCCCCCCCACCCCCACTTGCTCTCTGTCTCTTTCTCTCTCTCAAAATAAATTTAGACGAAGAAAGGAAGGAAGGAAGGAAGGAAGGAAGGAAGGAAGGAAGGAAGTCTGAAAAAAAAGAAACAGAAAAAGAAGGAAAGGAGGGAAGGAAGGAAGGAAAGAAGAAAAATCAGGCAAAACTAAATATATTATTTAGCAATGTAGGCACAGATAGTAAATGCCATTACAAAAAGTCAAAGGGATGATTAACAATAAATTATGAGTAGTGGCTTTCTGTAAGAACAGAGAAGGGGAATCAAAGTTGGCTGGTGTTAAAAGGTACTTCTGTATGTTGGTGTGCTCTGTTTCTTGATTGAAGGTCCGGTTAGAAAGTTATTGAATTTTAGTACTTCTTAAACCTTGCTTATGTGTTCACACATGTCCTATGAGTGCAATAGTTTCAGAAATATTTTGAAATTTCAATAACAAGTCTAGTCATAATTTGTAGAAAGGACACAGAATAAATTTTAAATTATTACCTCTGCTTGCGATATATGCGGTGTATTGATATGCAAACATGAGTGAGTATAGTGCTAGATAAGACTCTTGAGGACTTAGTTTTTCTCACCTCTCTGTACTTAGTGGTAAAATAGTCAAAGCACATAAAAAAAAGCACTTAATTATTGTCAAGCTGGATCACCTTCACACTTAACTATTTGATCAACATAGTTGGCATAAGAAAAGTATTGATGCAACATTGAAATAAAAGCAATCAAGTCTAAAAATAAGTCAAATTCAAAACAAAAAAGAAAAGAGGAGCTCAAAAAACCAGAATGATTTGAGATAGTTAAAAAGAGAATGTAAACATTCTAGTGAAAATGAAAATATTTGGGAAATTTAGGAATTCATTTATATTAAAAACATGTAGTATAGTAGAGCTAGAAAAATATTGGAATATATGCTGAGATATGTTAAAGTCAACAACAGATGTCAGTATACTAAAAATATGCCTCTAAGATGGTAGCTTTATAAAAATCATATACAATTATATAAATCTAAAGTAGTGCTAACATAAATCAAGCAGAAAAAAAGGAATCTTCACGTCAGTGTGCATAACAATTACATAGACCATGTAAGACTCATCATAATATAACAAATGATTTGAAATAGCAGAAGTGGATAAAAGGTATGCATTCTCAGCTTCATTGGCTAGTACAATTAACAAACATTTATTTATTATGATTATACATCAGATTCTGGACCTTATGCAAAGTAGAGAGAGCTCAAATTTTAAGACCTAACAATTTTTACAGAAAAGAAGAAATTTTAATACCAAAATTGAACAAGGTATTTTGACTGAATGGATTAGGTAGGTATGAGGGTGTATACAGAGGATTTTCAGGAAGGCTAAAGATAATATTGGCTTGTTTATCTAACAATTTATATGGTATTTTTCTCATGAAAAATTATCGTAAAGAAATTATGTCACCCAGCATTTTACCAAATATCATCATTAAAGCATTTTCAACTTTTTTTCTTTATACATATTTAAACATTATTTTAATGATAGAATAATAAGTTTTGGGACTTGCTTTTTAAACCTAATATTATAAATAAAGCATTTTTATGAGTATCTTTGGGAAAATCATTTTCCTTCCAAAGGGTGTATCCTCTGCATAAATCTTCACATGCAAAATTACTATTTTCAAGGATCTGCAAATCTTTAGACGCTGTTACCTATTGCTGATTCAAAATATTTTTACCAATTTTTCATATAGATATATGAATGGTTTCTTTTAAACCTTATTAAAAGTTTTAACTTCTGACGAATATTTGTTACAGCACTGCCTTGCAGATTGATTTGCAAACTTACTTCCAGAGACGTAAAAAAATACTTTCAAAACCATGCTGATTGATTTAGAATTGGATTTCCTCTATTATGCATTATTTGCTTCTGTTCTTTTCCTAATTTATTTGTGCTTATATCTTTTATAAGCTCTGCACAACAAAGAAGCTGACTAGTTTACATAACATTTACAGAGGGAAATAGGGAAGAGTAAGACCATTTTAACAAACAGACTAAGTATATTGTTTTTTTAGCTACTAATTAACCCAAATCCATATAATAAATATCCTTCTTATGTCGATTGATTTAGAGTGACAGGAAAATGCCATTAAGTCTAATGCTCTAAGAATAATATAAAAGTTAGGATGTTAGGGGCGCCTGGGTGGCTTGTCAGTTGGGGATCCAACTTCAACTAAGGTTATGATATCGTGTTTGTGAGTTCAAGCCCCATGTCTGGCTCTGTGCTGACAGCTCAGTACCTGGAGCCTGCTTCGGATACTGTGTCTCCCTCTCTCTCAGCTCCTCCCCTGTTCATGTTCCTTCTCTCTCTCTAAAAAATAAATAAACATAGGGGCGCCTGGGTGGCTCAGTTGGTTAAGTGACCGACTTTGGCTCAGGTCATGATCTCATGGTCTGTGAGTTCGAGCCCCACGTCGAGCTCTGTGCTGACAGCTCAGAGCCTGGAGCCTGCTTCAGATTCTGTGTTCCCCCCTCTCTCTACCCCTCCATTGCTCGCACTCTGTGTTTCTCTGTCTTTCAATAATAAATAAATGTTAATTTTTTTTTAATTAAAAAAAATAAAAACTTTTTTAAAAAATGTTAGGATGTTAGGCCACTATTATATTTTTCAAATGACAAATAGAGGGTAGTAGAATAGAGGGAGTAAGTCTTTAAAAGTTACCAAAGGCTATATCAAACTCTTGTAAACATCAAGGACAGCATATGATAAAAGGATCACTTGTGCCAGTAAAATAAAGATCATAAAATAAATATTATTCCTAATGTATGCATTCCAATGCCATATTACTGCCTTTAATTTTTAACCATGTTCTCTCAAAAGAGGAGGAAAGACAGTAGCAAAGAAAGTTTATGTTGAGTAAAGCCACATTGTAGCTGATTGCCAAGTCAGAATTTTGCACTCCTGTAATCTACAAAAATGGTCTTATCTAAAATCCGGGTGAAACAAATTTTAAAAATTAAATTATGTTATATTTTATTGTATTACACAAAAAATAAACTTGAGGTGTTATTATGAGCCTGCTGTCATTACTAAATATATCCTGATATTATTTATTTATTATTATTTAAGTTATTTAATTAATTAATTATTAAATAGCCTGTTATCATGGTGCACTTTTAAAAAATACACACATAATACTCTATAATAGCATTGGTAGTTATAGTTAAGCTCAAGGAGACATCTAAATAGTATATACACTTCAGTGAGCAGACAAAAATGTCTTATATGAATAAGACATTTTTGTCTGCTCACTGAAGTGTATATACTATTAATACTATACTATATATATATTATATATATATATACTATATATTATATATATTATATAATAATATATATAGTATATATATTAATACTACATATACTTATATAAATAAGACTATTTATACTATTAATATACTATTAATACTATACTATATATATTATATATATACTATATATATTATATAATATATAGTATATATATTAATACTATATATACTTATATAAATAAGACATTTTTGTCTGCTCACTGAAGTGTATATACTATTAAAGTCAATGATAGACATATAATTGGATGATATTCACAGACTCTTACAGTTTTTAAATTAGGATTGATTTTTGCTAATTCTCCAATTTGGGTTTTTAATTACATCAGCTATAGTAACTTTAACTCTTTTAATCTTGTACCATCATTTTATCTGTTAGGATTTTTTGAATCTTCTCTCTAAAGTTATATCATGAGAATTTGTGTTCAGGTGAATTAAAAACCTGAATTATGCATAATTATCGTAATCATTTACTGGAAGTTGAATATTTCAACTTCTCTCTAGATCCACAGATTAGTATGTATGTTTTGCATTGTACTCCTATGGGTTAATATTCAAACATTCAAGCAACAACTCCTATATTCCTGAGTAGTGGAAATCATCAGTTTCTTATAAACTGAAATTAGAAGGGAGTTTTGAAATATGAATTATCCCAATTTCAGTTTGTGTGTGTGTGTGTGTGTGTGTGTGTGTTTCCAAATAGCTGTCTTTGAGACTTTGTGAATCACTGGATGAACCCAGGAAATTATTTTGTGGTGTCCTAGGAAATAATACCCTCCTTCTTGGTACATTTTGTGAAAAAAAAAAAAAAAAAAGAGACAGAGAGAGAAAGAAAATAAAGGGAAAGTAATGGTATACAGAACACTAAGTTACCTAGTGTGAGAGCCAAATGTTCCTGCTGACTGAACCCCACAATTACAATGACCACCTGTTTACTGGCGACTTTGGAGCTGAGCCCCCCAATATTAAGGAGGTGCCCTGGTTATATTGATGGTCTGATGTAAGAAAGAATTTCTGCTTCAGGCAAAAAGCTTGAGCCCAAAGAGAACCCTGCAGAGTGAGAAAGGAATTATTTCCTCTCAAATGAACTGGTAATATTAAAATTTGTCATGTACCTTGAGGAGAGAGAGATTAAAATGATAGAGGTCAGGAGTGATCAAAAAAGGAAACGTTCTCCACTTGAAAAGAAACATAAGTTGATGTGAGCATCTCCTTAACGAAACATATAAACTTATACATAAACATCAATATATTTTTTGTATTAAAACTTAAAAAAATATCCCATTGTAAAACCAGTGTTCCATTAAAAGGATGGAGTAATAATTTACTTAACCAGTCCCCCCATAAGATTGATGATTTTGGAAGATAACCTGTTGTCAACTGTATTTATTTCTCTCTTTCACCAGGTATTTTCTAATTATACAGTAATTTTTGGCAGAGCCATTTACCTAGTGTTCCTTATAGTCATATATTTTCTCTGCCTAGGTAGACATTCTAGTGAAACAAAGTTAATTTTTTCCCCAAAATAATGAAGCAGCTTGGAATTATGCACTCTTCAATTTCATAATCCTTTAAATCTAAGGCCATTATATTTTTTATCTCTTTTTAAGATACTGCTTATGTATTCCTTTGAGGAAGCATCTCGATTCTCACTTCAGTTATTTATGATTTAAATTTGCATACTGTCTTTCTTCTGAAAAGCTTATGGCATTGAATAAAAACACTTTCAACTTTCATTAAACATCTGTCACAATCCAATGCTAAAAAAAAGCAGCAGGGAAGCTTTACAACAATAACTGAAGAAATATGAAGAGAGAAAGAAAATAATAAATAATAATAAGAAATTTATTGTACCATCATTCAGAGTCCTGTGACCCAGCTGCAAAAAAAAAAAAATCTACTTTAACCTTTAATGTGTTAATGGCACATAATCCATTCTCTAGACAAATAGTTGATTTCTATTTCTAGTTCACATGACATGCAACCTCTTAACTCAGCAAATTTCTCATATCTTTTGTTTAAAATGCTCATCCATTTGCATCCCCAGATTCATCTGTTAAGAATTTGCCATTCATTGTTCAGTATTTAGATAAAAATATCAGTTGGTTAGGCAGGCAAGTGGCGATATAGCATTTGAATCTCTATGAATACCTCTATTAACAAAGATTGAGCACTCTGTATAACACAGTGAGATACCTTACAAAATTACGAGTGAGATAACATTACAAAATGTTGAGTAAAAAGTATTTATCCAAAGCAAGAAGACATGTTGTAACCATGTAAGTAATTGGGAGAAACAGAGGAAAGCTTAAGAGAATCTACATTTATGACAGCAAGAGAAATCTAAAACATTATTGTTACTAAGTTGTTGCTACAGAACTGAGGGGTCACAACTTAAATGGAAGTCTCAACAGAGTAATCTGGGAACACAGGCAAAACTAACAGGGTTTATCAAGCTCCCTTTTGCAGGAAAATATAAGAGGACTATGGAGAGATCAAAATGCCAACATGTTCTGTAATGAAGAACGTGAAATTACTTTGAAATTAATCAAATGAAGTCCTTTCCAGAATAGAAACCAGCACTGAGAAGAAATTGTTTACACTAGAAGTTATATTGAAAAGTACAAGAACATCAGTCATGGAAAAGAGAAGAGAAATTTAGTATAAGATACAAAAGAATAATGAGCAGAATAAGAGGCAATAAAGGCCTTAATAGAAACACATAATAAAAACATATACAAGATTTAAGCTAATAAAAAAAAAACATAACATAACTTAAGATGTAATCAAAGTATAAATAGAACAACATAAATTAGAATTCAAAACATTAAGAAATTAGGTATTAATAAAAAGAAAAACTTAAAGAGAGGGCTGATACTATGCAGAAAGGGTTAAAATGACAAAAATACATACTTGATATTGAAGATTAACCTAGAAGACACAAATCAGTGGATAAATGTCACAAATAGCATTATGGAATAAATAGAAGATGGAAATCATAAAACAATGAAATAAAAAATATATAGAGAAAAGAATTTTAAAATGTGAAAAGGTGATAGAGAAGATAGGCAACAAAGGTCCAACATACACATAACTGGAGTCCATGGGGGGGTGGGGGAGAAATCAAAGCACTGGAACAAAACAAATCATAAAATTTGTACTTAATGTATAACTCTGCACTAAAATGTGACCTGAACACATTAGGATATCATACCAAATAACTAGGAAAAATATCTCAGAATAGCCAGTATCAAAATACATTCTAGTAATACTGTTAAATGTTGAAATAAAACGTGAAAGAAAGAAAAAAATCACTTCTGAGTGAGCTTCAGACAAGTAAAATGAATAATTATCAGCATAAGGCTTGTGTTGAATAGTGGATATAATTTTATCTGTAGAACTCAGCTTAGGTGATGGACCTACCAGAGACATTGTATAATGGTATGGTGATATATTTTGACAATATTGATAGTAAAATAGCATAAGTTGGTGGGGAGTGTGAAGAGCATATGAAAAATAAACCTGATGTTTCCCTACGTTTACTGAAAAAATATTTCAGTTCAAATTTTGATGTTATGGGTCAAGAAGGAAACATGTAAAAATGCTTATAATGTTCAATGTAGGGAATCATTAGATGTGCAAAAAGAAAGAGAAGAAGATAAAGATAGGACAGATTTTATCAGCATGCTAATACAAAATAATCTTTAAGACAAAAATGCAAGACTTCCTGTATGTGAATGTATATATGGGGGGTGGGGGTGGGAGAAGAACCGATCACAAAATAAAAATCTCTGTGTCTTCTCTCTTTCTTGTTTCTCTTTCTGATAGAATTTGGATTGAATGTATTTATCTGTTCAACTATTACAAGAAAAAACAATTTTTCTAACAAAAAAATCCAGCACTACGCTGTGAGCCAGAGAACACTTAAAGATATTTCCAAGAGGTTAAAAGAGTAGAAAGAACATACAGTCAATAGGCAAATTCAAGTTAAAAAATGCAAGAATCAGTATTGTGATATTTGACAGAATAGAAGTCAAACCGAAAAAAAAAGGTGAAAATAAGAAAGCATGTTATAATGCTAATATTTACAGTTATAAATTAAATAGAATATAGATTACTATTTACACATATAGAAACAGAGCAAAACATTCACGAACACAAACAGCAAAAGCTCCAAGGAGAAACTGAAATCTATTGGTATACAAGAGATTTTAAATCCCCTTTCAAATTTAATACAGCTCAAGAGGATAAAAAAATAACTGTACAGAAGATCTAGTTTCTTAAGGTCAGAGCTTATGTCTTTGATTTTAAAACATTCTTGCACTCTAGTGTAAGTATACAAACACAGAGCATTCCCCATAATCACTGCTTGTGCTCTATCCCACATATTTTGATATGTCCTTTTATTATTATGCAGTATAAATATAATTTTATTTCACTGTTGAGCCATATATTTGTCCCTATTTTTATTAATTTTAAAATATTTAGTTATTTTTGATATATTTTACTAATTCCTAATTTAATTCCTTTGTGATAAGGGAACATACTTTGCATGAATTCGATCCTTATATATCGAGTGGTAGTTTTTGTATGACTCAGGATGTGATCTGTGTTGCAGATCAGGATGTGCAGACCATCTGTGTTGCCTTGTATAAAATGTTTCATGATAAATATAGTTCTACGTAAAAAATAATAAAATTATATACTTACTATATATAAATTAATATGTAAAATTATATGGTAAAACATATAACAGTTCATTGTTATATATAATAACTAATATAATTATATAAATATATATTATAGAATGTGTAGAATATATAAATTTATATGTACATATATAAAGTTGGGTCTTTTTAAAATAATTTCAGCCTTGGGGCGCCTGGGTGGCTCAGTCGGTTGAGCGTCCGACTTCGGCTCAGGTCATGATCTCACGGTTCGTGGGTTGAAGCACCGCGTGGGACTCTGTGCTGACAGCTCGGAGCCTGGAGCCTGCTTCTGATTCTGTGTCTCCCTCTCTCTCTGCCCTTTCCCTGCTCGCGCTGTCTCTCTCTGTCTTTCAAAAATAAGTAAATGAAAAAAATTAAAAAAATAAAATAAAATAAAATAATTTCAACATTTATTTATTTACTTCATTTATGTTTAATGTAATGATATACTAAGAATGCATTTGCATTTTACCTCCTTCTGCTTCTATTTTGTTGCTGCTGTTCCATCTGTTCTTTGCTTCATTGTTATCACTTTATTACCTTTTAATGGTATTAATTGAGAATTGTTTTAGTATTTTATTTTATCTTCTCCATGGCCATTTTCTTCTACCTTTTTATATTTTACTTTAGTTCTTTCTCTAAGAAGTAAAACAATGATGATTATCTTACCTTATTCTAAGTTAAATTAATATTATATTGATTTATAGATCTTTAAACAGTATAATTCTACTCAACTCTATCCCATCCTTCGGGTTTTGTTTCCCTATATTTTTCCTCTATCAGTATATTTATCTATCAATATATTTATCTATTATGAAACACAAAATATATTTTATTTTTATTTTAATCAGTTAAAATAAATATTTTATTTACTTACATATGTTTCTCTATCCCAGTGCTCTTGATTCCTTCCTTTAGATCTGGTTTCCACTTGGTATCAATTTTCTTCAATCTAAAGAGCTTGCTTTATCATTTTCAAAGTTCTTTGTTAGTTCCAAAATGTAGGTTTGCCTTTTTTTAGCCGTGTTTCCTTTTTTTAAATTTTTTTACAGTTTATTTATTTTTGAGAGAGAAAGAGACAGAGTGCAAGTGGGAGAGGGGTAGAGAGAGAGGGAGACACAGAATCCAAAGCAGGCTCCAGGCTCTGAGCTGTCAGCACAGAGCCCAACGCGAGGCTTGAACTCACGGACTGCAAGATCAGGACCTGAGCCAAAGTCAGATGGTTAACTGACTGAGCCACCCAGGCGCCCCAGCCATGTCTTCTTTTAAACATTGGTTAGATTGTCCTGCTTCTGCACATAATTTATAATTTTTGATAGGAACAGTAATTTATTGAAAGACAGATATTTTATATAAAGTATTATTAAGCTCTGGAGGATGAGAAGATTGATTGTATCCTCCACTAAGTTGTGAGGGTGGTGACCCCTGACCTTCATGTAATTAGGGAATGAACTTGAGAATGGATGTATTTTCTAAGGTTCATTCCATTCCTCCTTCATTTCAACTCTTTGGATATAACCCTGCATGGTCCTAACCAGTCCTGAATTCCGTTTACCTCTCTCTTTAATATCATAATACAGACAGAAACTTTGCTCTGCTTCTCAATGGCTTTTAATTGTGTCTCCTTGTTACTTGTTTTATTTAGCTTCATGAGTCTTAAAATATGTTAAGGGGACAACAGCTGTACTTTTGAGTCCCTCAGATGCTGGCCACGATGGCATCTTAGAATTTTAAATTTTATTTCCCTTCTTAAATCTGTCTTGCCTTCTCTTCAGCTTAGTAGTACTATTTAGCATGGCCTCCAGTACTAAAGGCAATCAAATGAGAGGAAAAACTTCATATAAAATATCTGGTTGAATTTTTCAAGCCTACCCAAGAATATGTAAAGTAAATGATTGTCCAGGGTAAAGATATCACCTAGCTTAGTGTAAGGTGGTGACGGTGGAAATGAACAATACATTTTGGTCACAGCTTGTTAGAAGATTCGATCCTGGGTGAGCATGATTAATGAAGAGGCAAGCATAAAGGACGACTTTCTGGCTCCTGGTATATAGAGAGAGAGATCCAAGAGGAATTTTGAGCTGGAGATACATAGATGATGCGATGGACTAGAGAGAGAGAATGACAGGAGCCAGACACAAAGACCTTGGGACAAGGCTTAAGGAATTTGAATATTTAAGGGCCTGGGAAAGAAAGAGCCCTCAGAGAAGCAGTGCTGTGCCATTGAAGTCAAGACCAGCACATATTTCAAGATAGGGGAAGTGAGAGCTGATGTCCAATGCTGCTAAAGAATATTATTTATTGTTTACTTAATTGTGTGTAAAAAAAAAATACTCTCCTGTCTACAGCATAATTATTGGGAGAAATAGTGAGCTACATGTGTAAAATGGATTTCTAACCCATCATACACGATATAATAAATGTTTACTATTAGTTTAAGGATTAGGCAGGGAAGTTACATTGGACCCTCTTCATTGTTGCAACAGTATGGAGGATAGAGCACATGAGACCCAGAATAAGACCTCTAGTCCACCAGCACTCTATGTGAAAAATAATTCAAGTATATGAATTATTGATTGAGGTATGGATTGAGATTTGGAAGAGTTATTAAGAGATGGGTTTGGATTTGAGGATAAAGAAACGGGGTGGAGGGATCTAGGATGGTCTTCAGGTTTCTGTTTAGAAAAGTATAATAGAGATTGAAAGGTTATTACCAGTACAGAAATAGAAAAAGAAAAGACTCTTACTGTATAAGGCACTGCCAGTAATTTAAAAAAAAATCGAGGTAAATAGATAAAGGAAATTACAGGTAATCAACCAATGAATTTTTAACTAAGCACTAATCCTTCACTCCAGAATACCGGGCAAGTGTACAAATATCAGGGTGTTGAGTATAATCTGGGGGAAAGGATATCAGTAGAGATTCTATTTTATCTAGTTTGCTAATCATGATGTATGGGAAGCTTTATGATAGTGGAAGGAATAGCAAAATGTGTGTATGTAACAGATCACTTTCCTATATCATGTATACACCTATGCATTACATTGCCACTCCTCACTAGTTAAAATTTGTCTATGTAGCACAGAAAGAAAAAATGAGTAACACTGAACTCTGTTTCTAAGCGAAAGCATTTAGAAAACGGAAGCATCAACATAACTGATACATCTGCAGTGCAGTTTTTTTTCCCTTGCAATTTGCCTATCCTGATGAAATTCCTTTCCTATGTTTGTATTAATTCACTCTTATGCTCATGGCAAAAAAAAAGATGCTAATAAAACAGTACCACATATAATATTTGAACTTACTTGAAAATACTTTTCTGGAGGGTGTGCTGACATATTGAAATTCATTTTATCTAGAATTGTGTCTTAAAAATAAAATCAAAGCTATACTCCTGTATCAAATCATCTTTTGTCTACGTGGGTAATATAATTTTAATTACTTTTACTCTTTTGTCTTTTGTTTCTCACCAAAGCAGAAATGTAACTCCTATGTTTGCAAAAACACATAAAATAGAAAATATGACTGATAGTTATTCAACTGTTATTGAATGGGAAATAGTTGCTTATTAAATCCAGGGAGGGGATGCATTTTGATTTCTCTTGCATAGAAGTCATTTTACCTAGTTATTGCCTTTTTTTCCCGCAGATTCATTTATATGCATTTCCATTTTCTATCATCCACTTTTCATACTTGAGGCCTTATGCTGGTAGACATATATACACACTCACACAAACACAAACATTCATGGAATAGAGCCTGATAAGAAACCTTAAAGGAATAAAGGTGTTTTAAATAGGGATTATGTGAGGTTCATTTTTATTTGTATTTTTCTCAAGAAAAAAGTGTTGGTATACTTCTCATAAAGTAGCCACATAATTAAGCCTTAAAAAAAGAGATTTTTTTTTGCCATTAGCAATACATATTTTTTTTTTTTTTTTTTTTGAGACAGAGAGAGACAGAGCATGAACGGGGGAGGGCAGAGAAAGAGGGAGACACAGAACTGGAAGCAGGCTCCAGGCTCTGAGCCATCAGCCCAGAGCCTGACGCGGGGCTCGAACTCACGGACCGCGAGATCGTGAGCTGGCTGAAGTCGGACGCTTAACCGACTGCGCCACCCAGGCGCCCCAGCAATACATATTTTTAAGAAATCCCAAATTTAAACATGTATGTGCCCCAAATTTCTTTTTTTACAAATAAAAGTGGTCAAGAATGTATGGAAGATCCTAATAGTAAAATTACATTACTTGTATTTTAAAGTGTTTGTAATAACTAGCAACTGATAGGTTGATAAGAACACTGAAAACATATTTTAGCAATAAAAACATATTTTTCCTGTGACTTATGATCATGAATAGTCCATAACACTTAACAGTAATAAAGAGGTCCTGCATTTTTATTTAATTCTTTCATTACTTTTTCCTTACCATTATTTATGTTGATTTAAAATAGTTGTTTATTTACCAGAATTCCTTTAAAAATGCACCTATAGTTGATTACTTGTATGTTTGTGAGACTCTGGTGGCTCTAATTACAGTAAACATGATTTTCATAAATTCTTGAAAATTTTTTAATGGTTATTTATTTTTGAGAGAGAGAGAGAGGGAGGGAGGGAGGAAGGGGCAGAGAGACACAGAATCTGAGCAGGCTCCAGGGGTTCAAGCCTATGAGCCACGAGGTCATGACTTGAGCCGAAGTCAGACATTTAACTGACTGAGCCACCCAGGCACCTCTTTCATAAATTCTTTGTAAGAATAGTCACTATGTCAAAATATTATTTGTACTAATTGATTTTCCTGTATATTATGAAATGTATCTGTTTAAAGTGACTTAAAACACTATGATCTAACCCAGAAAATTAAAGGAGCCTTGACTCCAATTAGTAATGTGCTTGCAGACATTATTTTAAGAGTCATCAATATGCTGTTAATGAAAAGGGGCTTGTAGGAATTTATTGAGTTAATCATAAATTGTACAGTTCTCCTTTTAGCAATGTGAGAGGATTACACTTTCTCTTGGAGTTGGTACAGTGCTTGAATTGGCCAACATGAATGGAAGTGTCATTTGTTGCTTGCAGGTAAAGGCATTTAATTGCCATTGCAAACCATTTTAGTGATCCCTTCTCCCTGTACAGTTAATCATGGAAACCTAAATAAACATGAAGAACAAAGACCCTTAATTAACTTCACTGGGCATATAGTGAAATAAAACACTGAGGTTAAATCATTGAGATTGGATGGTTTTAGTTATTGAAAATAACAGTGCTACCCTGAATGACACAAAAGCCTAAAAGGAAATAGTAACATACTAACTCTGCTCTCTCTGGTGAAACAGTTTCTGAGACTTAGAGCTAATTTTAACAATCACAAAGATTATGATTGGTAATCAAGTAACACAATCTTATTTGAGTTGGTTCAAATTAGACATTTTTTTTTGTTCTATATGTGGCAGGTTAGAGAAGTACATATTTAATTGAATATGAGAAAGTCATTGTATTAATAAAAAGGCCTGATGTATGAGAAATTTCAAATACTACATGTACATATAATACATATTCCACCAAAACTGGTTATATTTCAAAATGGCTTTGGCTAACAGGTTGTACCATATGTTTATATAATTTTTTTCTATGGTTGGTATAGTTTTCCTATGGATAGACTTATTCTTTGTTTGGATACAAAGAGTACCAATAAACATACCACTTTTTTAAAACTAAAATTATAAAGGAAATCGGGTCTATAATCTTTCAAATGTAAGATGACTATTTGTTATGAATGGTACATTGCCAGTTTATGTATGTTATATAGGCATAAATTTTTTAAAAAAACACTTTTAAAATCACCCCAGTTCAAACAATAAATCATACACTCTACTGAAATATGTGTGCCTGTATGAAGTTTATTATAGCAAGTGAAATGAATGCTGAGATTTGCAAAGATTAATTAAAATTAGATATGCATACCGCATTCATACCCCAAACATAATATAATTTCTATGAGTGCAGGGCCTTAACACTGTTTCATTGGCACCTATTATGGTATCTAATAATTAATCAGCACTCAAAAACATGTATTAAGTGGATTCGTTGATGATGACAGTAGATGAGATGACTAATGTATTAATGGCAGACTTGGGGCTCAAAAAGATTGTATAATGGAAACCATATATGAATGGAAATTCTGGATTTTCTTTTCAAAAATTGTCTTTCAGAAACATGTCAAAAGATGTTTTCATATATAACAAAATAGAGAAAATTTTAAGATTTTTAAAACATTTACTTATAAACTTCTTCCAAAAAAGTAATGATTTTGAGACAGTGAAAGAAAATAGACTGATTTATTTTATAACTTGCATGATATTAAGTTGTATTAACCAGGAAGGAAAAATCCTACTGTATTCTCAGTGAATGCACATAGCTGCTTTATTGTTTAGCTTAGGGGTTTAATGATTTAGAAGAAGAGAGCCTCTGAGTTTGTAGGCGATATTTTTAAGCCAGCTCAGCATTTGCTAAGGGAATTGGGACTATTTAGAATGAAGAAGAGAATACTTACCAGGTTATAATAATTGTTTGCAAATATTTGGAATACTGTAATATATAGAAGAGTGTTCAGATTTTGTTTATCTCTAGAGGACATAAATAAGACTAAACCAATAAGTGAAAGTTTGGAGGCACTATGTCAGAATATTTTGTAAGAAATTAGAACTGTTTAACAGTGTAATAAGCTACTTCAGAAAGTATGGAATGCCATATGTTAGACATGTCCATCTTTCAGGGATAAAAATTATTTCTCCCTTGGCAGGACCAGTTGGACATTTAAAACTTTTACAACCTTCAAATTCCTTGTATTTATTATATCATTATATCATACTGAGAAGTATTGGTTGGATGACTTATGAATGTGCTCAAGTGATTAAAATAAGAATTAGAATTCCTAGGCCATTCAAATCCAAGAGTACAGTCACTGTATTAATGGAATAACTACAATTATGACAGAATTTTCTACCCTCTAATCTCCAGCAGAATAGCTGGAATGCCAGAACCTCAATGTTTATCTTACTCTAGTAGGATCATGAGGAGTGGTTCACAACTTTTCTTTGAGGGCCATTAAGCCTCTGTCTTTTCTCATCTGTCACAATGATGTCACAACAATAATATCATTTCTTCCAAATTAGTCGAGAGCTGGGTGCTCCTTTCCATTATTTTTCTTGCTCAGTATCATTTTTAGGCAGAGTATTTTCCCACTATTTTATGAAAACTTTCTCACCATCATCAAGTCATTCCCATAGAAATCAAAGTTTATTGGTGACAGCAATATGTCACCAATGTATTTGGATGCTATACTGAGTGGGAAAGACATTCTTTCATATTTTATTTCCTTTTCTTTTAAATCAATATAACAAGATCCTTGACTTTGCAAGTTTTTGTCTTCATAATATTCATAGCGTTTTTGTGTTCTAGTTAATTCAGAAATTAGTATGTTTCCTTCAAGGATGGTTTGCAAGACAATCAAGGTAACACCACCTTAAAGAAAACACTTCCATCTCCGATGATATTTTTTCCATCTGCACTCAATTCAAGAAGGGAGAAAATATTTTTCCTCTCATTTGCTTCAACTTTTTATTCTATCTGCCCCTATTTTTTCCATGGAAGTTTTTTCTGTCAATTCAGTGAATACTGAAGAAGATACCTATTATCATCTCTGTCCAGCACCTCTTTTCTCTTCACAGAAACTTCCCACACCTATGACCATATCCACCAACTTACAGTGGGGAGCTAGAGGAGTGGAGGGCAGTTGTTTTTAATCTGTGAGCACAGTCAACTGTGAGTATCTGGAAGTGTACTTTCCCCGCAGGTGTACCCGGGAGAAAACCGACAAATGTCAATGCAGGAACATAAATACTCCTGCCCCTTTAACCCTGCTCAAGACAGCTCTGAGGTGTGTCCTCCATGGTCTCCAGAGCTTCTCCACATGTTGGAACCAGAGTGATCCTCTGAAAGTTTGCTTGATATCAAACCTTTTCAGGGGTTCTTTCCCTGTTCTACTTTATTCCCTGTTGAATTTCATGGAATTACAATCTAATAAATCATTTTTACATAACTCTTATTTGGAGGAATACTTCTGGGGATCCTAACCTAATGCACGTACTAATGACTTGAGAGGTGATAACCCAAACCTGGGATATTTGTCCACACAGGAGGGAATGTCATACATAGAGGGACCACCTGTCATTCAAATTTTAATATGAGAAAAACTCACCAACTTTCTATGTTCCTACCATTAGGCTTTTTTTCCCCCTAATTTGGTATCACATATAATTTTCTTCTGGGTATTTATTGAGTACCAAATATAGTATATATCATTATCTAACACTATACATCGTGTGTGTCTTTGGGCACATTCATATACATTTGCAACTTCCTATTTCATATTGCACATTAACTATATATAATAATAATAAATAACTATCCAGTGTTTCTCAACCAGGAATGTGGTAATTATCACATTTTTTTTTGTAGTGGAAAACACAGAGATCATCTTATGGGCAAGAATATTTCCATACACTCAGTCTTCCATAAAAAGCATTTATATACATACATGGCATAAAATGACAGAGCTCTGAGGTCAAGGTTCAGGTCCATCTAAAACTGTTTCTATTGCTGTTGAGAGGTCAGTATGTTAAATATTATCTCAGTGATGGTGAAGACAACAATAGAGTTGATCCTTTAATTCGTCTTATTTTTTCTGTTATTTCCGTATTTTGAAAATTTCCTTTGGCTTTTATTTTAAATTTATTAGGAAGATTCTTCTAATAAAACTAAGAATCAGTGGATCATGGAAGTAAAATAACTGCTTGTATGTTATGAATTTAATAATCCTCATTACCAAACTGAATAGGATATCATATGGAAGCTGTTGGTATCCTGCTCTATTCCCCGTAGTGGCCAGTCCAGGGTCCCCCACCTGCTGTGCACGTCCTAGCAGCTAATGCTTTACAGCTGCCTCTTTCTCAAATTACCTGTCACCAAACAGGAGCCGCCTGGCCTGGGTTAGTTTGCCAGGTTTAGCAAATAAAAATGAGAGGTCAAAACTATTTCATAATAATAATACATCCTTTGCACTTTTGCATCGATTCTCCTATAAGTGTACAATGGAGTATTTCAGAACAGAAACACGTGAGACATGTTGAGACAATGATGTCAGTCCCACTGTCATCTGTGAAGCCAGACATTGAAGTTACTAAAAAATAAGTAAAACATTCTAACTCCTCCAGTAATTATTTTTATTTTGAAAATACAATCATTTTCAGGAAGATTTGTTATGTTAATGTGTAATGTACTTCCATTTCTAAAATGAATTAATACTACACATATATTTAATTGATTTTATTTTTAAAGGAAATTCTTTCCTTGAACCATAGGAGGTGAGAACATGGTAAAAGCTAATTTTGTAGGTTTGTTACTGACATTTTCATCTAAAATAGCTGAGATTTTTAAAATTAGTTTTAAAACACTTAACGGTGAATATTAGAACTTGTGGTAAATTTTTTTTTTAATTTTTTTTTCAACGTTTATTTATTTTTGGGACAGAGAGAGAGACAGAGCATGAACGGGGGAGGGCCAGAGAGAGAGGGAGACACAGAATGGGAAACAGGCTCCAGGCTCTGAGCCATCAGCCCAGAGCCCGACGCGGGGCTCGAACTCACGGACCGCGAGATCGTGACCTGGCTGAAGTCGGACGCTTAACCGACTGCGCCACCCAGGCGCCCCAGAACTTGTGGTAAATTTACATGGCAGTAAGATCTACACGTGTGTAGTTTAATGGTGGTAATTGCTTTAACAAGACAATAATGCCTGAATCCTGCTCAAAATAAGAAAATCTGCTACTCAAACCCCAGAGGAGGATTCACGTACAGGAAATCAAGACATCCAGAAAAGCACTTTATTATTTTATTGAGCTTAGCCCACAATTACATTTAGATCTTGAACAGGTTGGGCTGGACCCTACTTAAATGACATTAATGTGTATTACAAGGTTACCTCAACAGCTTTTTGAAATAGAGTTGTAAAGCTTGCCTTATGTATTTTCCTAGAACTTCTAAAACCACTGTATGCTTTTGGCTTCCACCAGTCTAATGAGAGGAATGTTGGGTACTCACCTATGAAATGGTTGAGACAAGGCAAGAGGAAAGAGGTAATTTGGCCCAAAACCTACAGTGGATTTCTTATCTTAGGACAGATCAGCACTCTGGAGCCAGCTGCAAATTTGAAAAGAAAGGTGGAGGCCCCAAACAATATCATTTCATACTTCTCTAGAGTTTTGGAGGGGAGAGGTGTAGAGAGATTTCTCCAATTAATCTCATAAGTGACTGCCTGACATTAACTTCAGCATCTTTTACGCGGTTGTCTGAAACTTTAAACCTCTGTGAAAACTACTCTTGATGTAAACAGGCCCAGGAAGGGTCCTAAAATAAGATCTATTTAGATCAATACCTGCTATATTTGAACTGTACAGTGGGAAGAGAAAGAGATGGTAGAGAAAAAAGAAATTAGCTTAGTCTCAGAACTCTGTCGTACCTGTCAATCCCATGTAATTATTGGAATGCCTTTAGTGAGTCAGAGCTATGACTGCCCATTACCGGGGGAAATGCAGGCGATCAGAAAAGCACTTCCCAGACCTTTGATGCCACTTCTCAGACCTGTTGCTGTATCTCTACGACTTTCTCATAGTATTTCTGACGTACGTAAACCTTTTGATTATCCCTCCACGGTTTCTCTGGAAGCTTCTGAACTGGTTCAGAACAACATGATCTGAACACAAGCCTGCGTGACCCACTGTGCTGCCAATCAACCCACATTATAGTTCCCTCCTTGAATTCTACTCAGCTGTGTTGCCCAAGCAGACTCTCCAATCGCCAAGCCCTACCTTTGACAGAAGTAAAAGTTGAAAAAAAAAATGAAGACTTCCACTTGGAATCACATCAATTTAAAATTCAGATTATGAAATTTCCCCTCAATCCTGTCACACTCTGGCCAGAATCAGAGGGGTTTTGTGTGAGAACAGACGTAAGGTCCACAGCTGGCGATGTCACTGAGACTACATACCGTACCAGCTCTGAATGACTCCTCTGTCCCCAAAACCTCATAGGTCCTACTTTTCCAAAAATTTTTCAGAAATATACATGCAGACATTATAAAACCGGCCTTCAATCTACAACTATAGAGCACACAAACAAGTTACCAAAATGATACCTCTTTAAAGTTTATAATCCATGTATAATCCCTTACTGCAGTCTTACCTGAGCAAGAATAGCTCCAAGTCCTGAACTATATTAAATATTATGTTATGTTGTTCTGTTCTGTTCTGTTGGCTATAAGCTGCAGAACAAACTGTGGACAAAGAGGTAGAAAGAGTGTATGGAATAAACATAATTCTTGGTTCACAAAGGCTCATTTTTGTTGGATTACATATGTCTATGAATTTTGCTATGGATTGAATTATGTCCCCCCAAAATTCATAAGTTGAAGCCCTAACTGAAGAATGTGGCCTTTTTTGAAAATGGTCATTGCAGATGTAATTAGTTAAGATGTGGTCATACTGGAGTAAGGTGGGCCCCAAGTCCAGCATGACTGGTGTCCTACAAAAAAGAGGAAACTTGGAGACACACATGCATGCAGGGAGAATGCCACAGGAAAATAAAGGGAGAGATCGGGGTGATGCTTCTATATGCCAAGGAGTACTACAGATTGCCAGTGAACCACCAGATTCATCCTTACAGCTCTCAGAAAATCCTGCTTACACCTTGATCTCAAATTTCTGCCTCTAGAACACCGTGAGACAATATATTTCCGTTTAAGCCCCTTAATTTCTGGTACTTTGTTACGGCTGCTCTAGTAAATGAATACAAATATTTTAAGTTTCTTTATTTATTTGTTTTAAATAATTTGATGAACACTCATGAAGTACCAGCTGTATTATTCAAAGAGGTGATAAGACTATGCAATAACAAATGACATCGAAACAGTAGATTCCTAGAAGGAATCTGATTTCTTGCTGATACTGTCCTGTTCATGGAGGATCAGCCAGAGCTGTGCCCTGTTTCACTAAGTGACTTCTGCCCTTCTTGCTCAGTGACACAGCAAAGTGGCCAGGTACAGTGAGGCAGTTGCTACAGCACAGAGAAGAGATGTGGTAAATCATGAACTGCCTCTTAAGCCGTCCTTCTGAAGGTGGCACACACCATGCCAGTGAAAGTCACAGGGCCTCACTTGACTTCGAGGGACTGGGGAAAATCCCTACAATGTGCTCACAAGGAGAGGAACCAAAATACATATGATCAGTCTAACAACTGCCAGTTCATCCCAAGTCCAACATAATACTAATAGCTTATCTCATCATAAGCTTGTTTTAGAACATTGCCATTAAATTCAAAAGGCCCCTTGATCATTTGAACAGTCGATCCCTTATTCCAACCCCTCTCCTCTAGCGAAAGCAAGCATAATTTGGTTTCTGTCTCTCTAAGATTGCTTTTCTGGGCATTTCATATAAATGGGATCATAAAATATTCAGTCTAGCTTCAACTAACTTTACATGTCTTTACATAAATTGTAAAATCTTTATAACAATATACTTTAATTTTCACCTCTCATCTGCTGCACTATTATTAGCATAAACTTCTGCATCTGTTATAAATTTCATACATTTGTATTTTGGGGCTTCTAAGAACTAATTATCTTTTAAAGATTTTTTTAATGGAAAAGGTCTTATATCAAAATATATGAAAAAATATTGTAATTCAAATTAATAAAATATATAACTCAATTTAAAAAAAATGGACAAAGGACTTGAGCAAACACATTACAAAATGAGATGTCACAAAATACTTTACAAAATAAAAAAATACAAATGGCCAATAGGCCATAAACAGATGCTGAAAGTTGGTAACAGGAAAATTTACATTAAAGTTAAACAAATAAACAAAAACAAAAAATAAGTTATCCCTACACTTTTTTTAAATTACTAAATTTTTAAATTTACTAATATTTTAAATTACTACATTTTTAAAAATTACAAATCCGGGTGTTGTCAAGGATGTGAAGAAACTAGAACTCTCATTCATAACAGGTAGGATTCTCATAAAAAGAAACATATATATGCACCATACTTCCTGGCAATTCATTTAAAATATTTATACCCTCTGTGAAAATATATGCACACATACAAATGGACACACACACACATTTGGACACACATGTTTATAACAACTGTTTTCATAATGGCCAACAATTCTAAATAAATAAACATTTAATTCAGGGTGCATGGGTGGCTGGCTCAGTCAGTTACATGTCTGCTTCTTGATCTCAGTTCACGTCTTGATCTCAGGGTTGTGAGTTTACGCCCTGTTTTGGGCTCCACACTGGCTGTGGAGCCTACTAAAAAGGTAAAATTAAATTAAATATAAAATTAAGAAAATACATTTTATGAAATATACCGCACCAATGTAAAGAAACAAATTTACATATGTCAATGGGGATGAATCTCAAGAAGATTATGATGCACTAGAAAAGTCAGCTGCAACAGAGTATACACCCTATGATCAATTTATAGGAAGGGCTAGTACACACAAAACAAATCTGAAGTGAAATAAATAGGATAAATATTTGCCTTAGGTGGTGGATATGTTCTACATCTTGATTGTATGGTGGTTTATGGGTAAGGATATTTGTCAAAACTCATTCAATTGTATGAATTCAAGTAAATGCATCTTTACATGTAAATACAATACTTGTAAATAAAATTGCTTTGAAAATGTCATTTGTTCCTAATCACTCTGTATGACCTGCTAATAACTAGCAAGAAATGTTTACAATTTCCATTTAATAGCAGGTATGTACATATATATTATTTCACTTTCCCGTAAGTATATATCTACTCTGATTTCTAAAATTCAGTATTTATTTTAGATAAGACTTCTCTTTCTTTTCAGTTTATTTTAAACCTGATAAAGTAACAAAAAGGAATCTTATGTTGATGGAACTTGTTTGTATCTTGATGGTGGTAATTCCATCTATATACCCATGTGATAAAATTGTGTAGAACTAAATATACCTATACAAATGAGCACAAGTGGAACTGAGGAAACCTAATGAGATCAGTGGATTATATCAATGTCAATATGCTGATTCTGATTTATACCATAATTTTACAAGGCTTTACCATTGGGGGAATATGTGCAAAGAATTCAAGGGATTCCTCTGTTTTATTTTTTACAACTGCATTTGCACCTACCTCAAAATAAAAAGTTTAATTAAAAAGCCTAAATCCTCTGCAAGAAAAATAGTTTTTGTTCACTAAAAATATCTTACATTCACTGCTACTGCTACACTTCTTACACTATACCAGTAGCAATCTGATTCAAAAAGCCAGGAACTTCTACAGACTCATTTTCTTTAACAATAATTTGACTTGGGAGTTATATAAATCACATTTAGTTTTCTTTGAACTTTTCCAACAAGAATCTGTATTTATTCTGATATGCCACTGCATTTTTTCTATTCACTGCAGCACACTAAGAATCACTGTGTTTGAATTCACACTGCAGGACCCTGGAATCCATAACACTAATTTGGGCTATCCAATTCCTTAGCAAGAATCATTTAGGGAGCATGTGTTAGAAGGCCAAGACAGTCTTCAGATATGCCTCCCGTGTTTTCTCTCCTTTACCATGGATGTGGTTCACAATAAGATAGAATTGAAATGTTGGATCCTGAGGAGCTAAGGATCCTCTCCATGCCTTGACTTTGTTACATCACACTCAGGATAGAAGACCCCATTTGGGCCTTACTTTCATGGGGGTAGAATCACTGCACAAGCATTTAAGCTATTAGGTATAGTCTTTCTTTCTCACTATGCATTTTGCAGGTGTGGTAAGGCTACGTAGGAAGTTTTCAAATAGCTGTGATCTTTGCCTTCTTTTTACTGTGTCTTGCTCTTCCATATATAATATAAATCTCTCAAATAAAATACTAGGTTATCCAAGAAAGGGAGATTAAACACTGCTGCTTGTTGTTGTTATTGTTGTTGTTTCTTTTTACTGGATTTTTTTTCCTTTCTAAAAGAGAAGTTTCATGGGAGAAAATCTGCCTGGGAACTCTGAATCCTTGACACTAAAGGGAATTAATAAACTCCCCAAACATACAGAAAATTTAGGCGTTCATATTCTTGAGCAGATTAGTCAACTTAAATACCCATGAGAGATTGGAGGAGAGATACTTGGTTTGCTTGGTTGCTAACTGGGAATTGCAAGTAGACACTGGTACAACCCTAAGAGAGCCCAGTTCAGTAACTGTCAGGTGATTCTGGCTAAAAGGACTCCAAATTATTGCCACATATAGTTGCTTTTCAGCTCTTTATTCCCCTTTTCTACAAACTGCTAGCCATTCATTATGGTCTTTTTTGTGGTTGTTTTTTTGTTTGTTTGTTTTGTTTTTTGCTACTGTCTGTTATTTCTATAAAGCAAGTCAAGGTTCTGCGGTGTTAATGACTTCCACCAAGAATTGAATGGATCTTCTCTTGGTCTTTGATCATTTAGCATCACATTGTACCTCCTGAGTCTACTTTTAGACAAGTGCACCCTGTCTTCATTTATACTCTTTTTCCAAGCGAACTAGCTTGTTATAAACCACCTAGACTAGCTATTTTAAATATATTCCTTATAAGAATCCCGAATGTATAGTTTTGTGCTACAGCTACTAAGTTAGTTCTGCCTTCACCTTAATAACTGTCTGTAGACCCGAAATGCTTTACCCCTCAAAAACCTATTCAGTTTTTCCCTGTTCATTTTATTTGTAGGATTTTTCTATGCTCTTTAAATAGTAAGTTTCTAAGATTTAACAGTGATTCTAGCAGAGGTAATACTGCCTTAGGAGCTAATCAACCACCTGGGAATCAAGGACTCTGATTTTTAATTTCCTTCCTTTGACTAACTTGCCAAAATTCTGGGATAATCACAATTTCCAGGTACATCAAATTCTGCCTTAAGTAAAGTAGGATTAATAATGTAGTAAGGATTTGGTGAGGTGGAACTAATGGATTTTAATATTTTGCAATGATAAAATATCACATGGGGACATTTGGAAATAGGTCTATCATTCTACTGAATGAAAGTTCTGAACATGGAGATTTTTTAATGAAATTGAACCCAGTCTTCGAAAGTGTTTGTTTTGTTCCTGGGGCCCTGAAGCTTTCCAAAATTTTATTTATTCATGAATAGGTTAAGAACAAGTAAAATTAAATCAACTTTGCCATTGTTCCTTTTGAAAGTACCTCCAAAGACTAAATAGTAAATGAAGCCTAAAATGAACAGTCAGCTTAAGCCCAGCAGGAGAGTTCCTCAGAGGGGGACAGATTTGGAAACTAACACTTTTCCATTTGCTGTATCTCTACAGAGGTGTGAATTTCTAGGAAGTCACACAGATTCCTTAAATGGGAAAACTTGCAGAGCAAATAAAATTCTCCTCTCCTGGTCTTTTCAAACTCCGATCCATACCCTGAACTGGAACCTCTTATTTCTGGTTAGTGTACTCCTCCTGTCAAGATTACTGATCTTATTAGGGTACTCACTATACATCCTAAGTGGACCACTGTTCCATCAGCTTTTCTTAAATAAGAAAATTGATAATTTGCTATGTCAGCTTACTCTAGAAAAGTGCGCGCTCATGGAGTTTTAGGCAACTGTGGATGGAGTGGACAGTGTTTGTTCCAGGGGAACATTGAAGGATGTGTGTCTCTTCAATTCCAAAAGGCTGCACTCCAGTTGTTTTCTGTTTCCCACCCCCCCCCCTAAACTCAAGGTATATACAAGTCTCCTGGCAGTGACCTATTAGTCTTTTTTGTTTTTTTTTTCTGTTAGATATTCAGCCATTATTGTTAATGACAATAATCACAACAATGATACAAAAACCTGCAACTGATGTCATATATACCACAGGCAAAAGGTACAACGTTATGCTTTCTTTAGGTAATAGCTGATTTTTATTCTCACAACTACCCTGCGAGGCCTTTCTATCCTCATTTTACATATGAAAATGTTGGCTTAGAGCACTCTAGTAACTGCTTAAGGTAATGCAACTAGTAAGTTGTGGACCTACATAAAAACCTCACATTTCTGTGAAACCAAAGTCCATCTTGCCACCTTCCCTCAACATTCCTGTCACTCTTCATTGAAAGATGCTGCTCTATTGCGTTAGTCATGCCTAAATGTTGCCCTGGTGATATGATCTTCTGAAAGGTAGGATGACTCCAATTTTCCTGACATGGGGTCTAAAATTTCATAGTTGAGCACTACATAAATTGGATCATTAGAAATCTGTTTGAAAAGGCAAATACTAGTTATTCCCAGATGAGTGAAAATAGATGTCAGTTCCCTCTTCTCCAACAACTGTGAATTCCTGGTGGCTGTGAAATGAACATTTTAACAGAAAGATTACAAACCAAGGTAAGGAAAAACTGAAATATGTAGCCTTTCTATCCCTGCTCCCATGTATTTGCCTTTTTCTGCTCTTCTCCTAGACCTCTAATTATGTTTCCAGAGCTTCTTTCTTTCATTCCCACACCCCTCTCTCCTTCTTCATGATTCTTTTCTGTTGCCCCAACTCCTTCCTTTCCTCACCTCTTCCTTACCACCTCAAAGTCATAAATATTGTTGCCAAAGTCAGCAGTCCAGTGTGCCAACTCTGCTTGCATATTCACGTTTTTCTCCTCCTTCTCCTCCCCCCCCCCTCCTCCTCCTCCTCCTCCTCCTCCTCGTCCTCCTTCTTCCTCTTCTTCTGTTTTAAATTGAGTCAAAATTGGAACACAATGCCTGTGGCCACTCAGGGATACAATTAAGGTATCAGGACTGGCTACAGGTGGCATTTCGTTGGTTGGTTGGTTGGTTGGTTGGTTGGTTGGTTACAGTGGCCTCAGAAGCCCTAAAGCACTATTCTTTCTCTGTAAGATCCTACTGGAGAACAACAAATAAAGGTATTGTTGAGACTTCGATTGATTAGGGAGATTTGCTAAGGGGGGATAAGGGGCAAGTTGGCCTTTGTGGGAGGCATGAGTGCTGATTCTAGAGCTCATCATTGAGAACACTGGGTTTCTAATTGTAAAATATTTGCCAATATGATAAATGCCAGTACTTGACCAGGATTCACAAATTTGTTTCTGTAAAGACTGGAGAGTAAGTATTTTCAGCTTTGAAGGTCCTAAGGTCTCCATCACAACTTTGAAAATAGCTAAAGACAATGTGTAAATAAATGAGCATGGCTCTATTCTCATAAAATGTCATTTACAAAAATGGATAAAGAGCCAGATTTGGCCCATAGGTGTTCTGCTGATCTCTGTTCTGGAGTCTCTTTAAAAAAAAAAATAATGTCTATTTATTTTTGAGAGAGACAGAGCATGAGTGGGGGAAAGGCAGAGAAAGAGAGGGAGACACAGAATCCAAAGCAGACTCCAGGTTCTTAGCTGTCAGCACAGAGCCCGATGTGGGGCTTGAACCCATGAACTGTGAGATCATGATATGAGCTGAGGTCAGATGTCTAACCCACTGAGCCATCCAGGTGCCTCTGGAGCCTCTTTTATCTCTCAGCTCCTATATCCAACCAATCATCATATTTTAAATAGTCTACCTCTAAACAAGAATAATCTATTCTCTCTTCCTTTCCTAGGCACTTATGTTCTATCTATTGAGTTAATCAATATCTATGAATTATCTCATTTGAACTTCCAACTACCTGTAAGTTGTTCTACTGTCATCATTATGAAGCTTAGAAAGGGTAAATAACCTGCCCCCCAGCATGCAGCTGTTAGTAGCTGGAATGTGTCTAGGGAATATGTCTCTTCACTAATCTCCTAAATGATCTTTCTGTCTAGGTTCCCGGCACTCCTTCTCATCTTGCACAAGGCTACTGCAGTGATTAAAGCTTAAACATAATCTGATTCTTCACTTGTTTAAAAGTCCTAGTGAACTGGCCCTTGGCTAACCTCTCCAGCTCTCTTCAGCAAAAACCCACTCATTCTCACCCATTCCACAACCCCTGACACACACACGCAGACTCACCCAGTGTGTGAACTTAAATCGTAGCCATAACAAATGGCTGTAAGTCTCATAAACCCATAAAAGAGTTTCCATTCCACCACTGTTTTACTCCTGAAACTGTTGATTCTCCCCTTCGCCCTCACTTTCTTCCACTCACCCCTTTATTATTCTCTGCCTTTCAGTATGTTTCTAACATTCCTCCAAGAAACCTTTCTTGACAAGGTTCAGTTGAACATTTATCTCCTTGTTCTGAATGTTTTTATTCCATGATACTTATAGTATATCACTGTGTATCATTTTTGTTTGTCTTTATTTGCACTGTTTTCATTGACTTTTTAAAAATTTTTTAGAGGTGCCCGGGTGGCTCAGTTGGTTAAGCTACCCACTTCAACTCAGGTCATGATCTCACAGTTTGTGAGTTCAAGCCCTGCGTCAGGCTCTGTGCTGACAGCTCAGAGCCTGGAGCCTACTTCAGATTCTGTGTCTCCCACTGTTACCACCCCTCCCCTGCTCACGCTCTGTGGCTCTGTGGCTCTCAATAATAAATAAACGTTAAAGAAAAATAATTAAAAAAACACATTTATTTATTTATTTATTTATTTATTTATTTAAAAAATTTACATCCAAGTTAGCATATAGTACAACAATGATTTCAGGGGTAGATTCTTTAATGCCTCTTACCCATTTAGCCCATCCCCCCCCCACAACTCCTCCAGTAATTCTATGTTTGTTCTGCATATTTAAGAGTCTTTTATGTTTTGTCCCCCTCTCTGATTTTATATTATTTTTGCTTCCCATCCTTTGTGTTCATCTGTTCTGTGTCTTAAAGTCCTCATATGAGTGAAGTCATATGATATTTGTCTTTCTCTGACTAATTTCGCTTAGCATAATACCCTCTAGTTCCATCCACGTGGTTACAAATGGCAAGATTTCATTCTTTTTGATTGTCGAGTAATACTCCATTGTGTGTGTGTGTGTGTGTGTGTGTATACACATATATATATGTGTGTGTATATATATATATATATATATATATATATATATATATATACATACATACCACATCTTCTTTATCCATTCATCCATTGATGCACATTTGGGCTCTACTTTGGCTATTGTTGATAGTGCTGCTATAAACATTGGGGTGCAAGTGCCCCTTCGAAACAGCATACCTGTATCCCTTGGGTAAATACCTAGTAATGCAATTGCTGGGTCATAGGGTAGTTCTATTTTTAATTTTTTGAGAAACCTCCATACTGTTTTCCAGAGTAGCTGCACCAGTTTGTATTCTCACCAGCAGTGCAAACAAGATCCTCTTTCCCCGCATCCTCGTCAACATCTGTTGTTGCCTGAGTTGTTAATGTTAGCCATTCTGGCAGGTGTGAGGTGGTATCTCATTATGGGTTTGATTTGTATTTTCCTGATGATGAGTGATGTTGAGCATTTTTCCATGTGTTGGTTGGCCATCTGGATGTCTTCTTTGGAGAAGTGTCTATTCATGTCTTTTGCCCATTTCTTCACTGGATTATTGTTTTTGGGGTGTTGAGTTTGATAAGTTCTTTATAGATTTTGGATACTAACCCTTTATCTGATATGTCATTTGCAAATATCTTCTCCCATTCTGTTGGTTGACTTTTAGTTTTGCTGATTGTTTCCTTTGGTGTGCAGAAGCTTTTTATTTTGATGAGGTCCCAATAATTAATTTTTGCTTTTGTTTCCTTTGCCTCTGGAGATGTGTTGAGTAAGTTGCTGTGGCCAAGATGGTTTTGCCTCCTTTATCCTTGAGGATTTTGTCTTACATTTAGGTCTTCCTGTCTTACATTTAGGTCTTTCATCCATTTTAGGTTTATTTTTGTGTATTGTGTAAGAAAGTGACCTTTTTATTGTGTCTGCCTGTCTTTCTATTATATAGCCAAGGGTTCTACTTGACAGGGAAGTTGACTAATCAATCATTATGCAACCTGAAAATTTCACAAGAGAGAATAGAGAGTAATGCAGTTCTGAGCCAATATAAGAAAAAGTGCCAAATATGAACTGTGGTTATTTAAAAATATATATTACATCTTCATAAATATGAAAGCATACCTTAGTGATAAAGCACATGAATAGATACAGTTTTACAGTCCTGTTTTTTGTTTTATTTTCTTGGCTTTTGGGGGGACAAGGGAAGCTAAAATATGAGACATGCATTATGATCTAAATTATGTGACCCATAAGGGGTCATATCTATGATATCATGGATTTCTCTATAATAAAAATTTTTACTTAGATAAAATAAGAAGAGTAATATTCTTAATGTTACAAGATAATTATTCGTCCCAAATGAGAACAGTATATTAAATAAATTTTCAAGCTACTGCATTCTCAGATCATTCAAAAACTCTAATGATGATTATTTAGAAAATCAACTATTATTATTTTCCTGAGGTACAGATTTAAGAATAAAATCTAGGGGCACTTGGGTAGCTCAGTCAAACAACTCTTGATATCCATTTAGGTCATGATTACATTGTTCATGAGATGGACATCTCATGAGATGAGCTCTGCACTGACAATGTGGAGCCTCCTTGGTATTCTCTCTTTCCCTCTCTCCCAGCCCATTTGTGTTCTCTTTCAAAAATAAATAAATAAACATTAAAAAAAAGGAATAAAATCTAGGCAACAGGTATATAATAACAAAGGAAAAATATCAATTGAAATCTTTATGATGTTTATTAAAACAAACTATACTGAAAAATAATTTAGCATGTAGTAAAAGCTTAAAGAATCTTCTATTATTTAGGGCAAAAGTATTCAGAGTTTATGTTAATAATGCACTTGTCCTATTCTTTCTTTATTTTTAGGAGGCAATATTTCACTTAGCCATAGTTGGTTTCTTTACCTGAAAGTGACTTTTTTAATATAGAGATAAAACACAAAACTCTAATACCACAAAGCAACCTTGAGCCTCACATGTGAAGTTAGTTTGGAACCTTTCCTACTAGACCGTAACCTTGCTGAAGGGGCCATCTGGAAGCAAATAATCATCTTCTACTTACTAAATTGGCAAAAATCAGTCATGGTCCTGCCACTTACATGGCAAGGGAAGAATCTGTAGGGATGAGAGAGTTGGGGGAAAGGCAGCTTTACTGTGAATTTACCTGAGAATAGTGTTTACTAATGAACTATTCCAAACACATTAGTGGCCCGAGGGAGTCTTCTCCTTGTCTCAGAAGTATAGTATTTGATAGCTAACACACTTCACTCGTGACAATTGTAAAATGATCCCAGCCTGCAGTTCTGTCTCCGAACAAGGATGGAAGGAATCCCCAGGAGACACTGGGGAGCTACACTTGTGCATTACAGTTTCTAATTCCAGAGAAGCAAACAGGACAGAAAGAAAGCCACAGGACTTAGAGCTCCTGACTCATTAAAATTAGTTGAGAGTATGGTGTGCTGGCCATTAAATTAGTAAAGGATTTTGTTTTATCTTTGGTTTCAGTAATAATAAGAACTCTGTTTCATAGCTCATGAATGACAACATGCCTCAAATAATTACATGTAATGCTGTGGCTGAGTCTATTGCTTTTTATCAGCCACCAACAGGTAAAAAAATAGAAGACAGTGACTATACATGGTTTCAATATACAAGACAATATACAAGATGTTTTCTAAGGAAAACATGGAAAGAAAGATCTGTAGCCTTGGTTACAGGTTTGGTGGCAAATGAAGATCCACTGAAAATCTCAATTGGCAGAGTGTATTCTTGCTTTCATATGAAAAAGTTCCGAAGCATACCATTGAGACAATTAATCAAGTCCAATACATTCAAGAAAAATAACCTCGAAGCCCTTAAACTACGTAAGAAAATTCAAGGGGATGCCACAGGGTATTTCAAATGTTCAAGGGAAACACAGGTATATCATTCAAAGTACTAGAACATCATATTTTCTACATTCATTTTGATGACACCATATCTTCACAAGGATGAGATTGAGTTGGTTGCTATTATTGAAAACAAGCACGGTAGGAAATTAGAGAGGTGCTGTCCAAAGCCTGAGAAGTTGTACAGTGCCCAATTTGTGCACGCATTCCACTAGTGAATAATTGCCTTTTTGAATCATGCCCCTGGAGTCAGTGTTTGTCATGCTGAGAACCACGCAGATGCTAATTGTGTTCTCTCTTTAATTGAAGTGAATATCATTTTACTAATAAAGTGACTCAAGAAGACAACTATAGAAACAACATTCAGATAGGATTAGTCAAAACAAATGCAATCTGTTTCAGGCATTAATAGCTTTATTATCTGGTTGGTAAATATATTTGGGACACAGAATAAGATGGAGAACGGTTTGGGTAAGTAATCTAGGCAAGAATAAGAACTATGAGACAACACAAGTATCTTGTAAACAGAGTCTGTCTGACAGACATTTCCCTGCAGTTTCAGTAGGTGGTGGATCTCTCTCCGCCCTGAACTAGAAAAGCCCTACAATGTAATGCCTCCTGTTGAGATACTTTTGAATAAAGCAGCTGGGGACTGCCAACAGTCTCAGGCCCTGTAGTAGATTTCAGGGGACAGAGATGGCCCTGTGAGAGCCACAAAAACCGTTGGCTCCAAACTGTCTCTTAGACTCTAAATCCTACGAACAGAGTGGGAGAGGAGGTGGAGGTTAAAGGCTGGAAAAGAAGGTTGCCAGGAGTGAGACTAGGGGAGATGAAGGGGTGTGAGGAGAAGTAGGACAAAGAATCTGACTTGTACTTATGGTTTTCACTTTCTGAGGTCACACGTCCCTGTTGTTGTGTAATGAAATGCCCAGAGCAGTAAATGAGAGTAGAGTCTTTAAGATAACAGCACACATAATGCTAGAGGCCTTCAGCAGTTCTCTCTCTGCTCATCCATTGGGCTCAAAGTCAGAAAACGTTGCTTGAGCGGCTCTGGTAATTTGATGAGCCAGCACAAGCTCCACCTGAGTAGAATGCTGTGGTCATCAAGTCTACCCTGCTGCCAGCAATTAAAAATTAACCTTGGCATTTTCAAAAAAGAAAGTAGCAATTCAGACGTGGCTTCTTTCCTGCTTGACAATATGTCTGAAGACATCTGCTTTCTTAAGTCAAGACAGTTACACACAATGAACCTCCTTTGTGTGTAACTTGCAAAGCTAGGTCATTAACACACCTGCCAGAATAGGAGGGAAGAAGGGGAAAAAAATCTTTTCTCTTGGTAAACTCAGTCATTTAAGACATTCAGGTTCACAGTGCTATCCTTTGAACACCCCAATTACCTCCTTCTGCCCTTACAAACAAGTGGTGTGAATATTAAACAGCTGAAATGCAATCAAGGGCTGAAATAAATAGTGTTGTTAAATCATTTTCCCGGAGAAAAGCAACTCACATACCTACACTACATGTATCTCTGGTTTTCACAAGGGTGGAATGCCCTTGCTATGGACCGAAACAAACAATGTTTTATTTTTGTTTCAACCTCTGTTGACTTTCCTCTGCATTCCTTTCCCCTCCTGTGCCAGAGCCTCAATTCTGAGAATAATTAGCAACACCCACGGGTGATAACAGGGCCACAGCAACCTAACAGCGATATCTTGCCGGCGCCAGCTGTGCTTCAGTATTTATTTATTAAGATCACAATATTTACACAGTATGAACTCGTTGAGATGGTGGGGGATTGAGCAATGCTCCAGCAGCTAAATTTCATGTGTATTTTTAAATGGAGAGGAAAAAGAAAAAAAAAGAAAAAGAAAAAAAAAAAAAACCCTTCTAGGCTATGTACTGTTTACTTCTCCGGATAGAAAATTCAAGCTGCTAGTTCCCGTCCAGTCCTCTTTTCTGGTCATTTGGTGTACCGACCCTGGAGAGGCTTTGCAGCCACGCACTGCAGTGGCTGCCGCCATGAAACCTGCTTGTCTAACACACAGGGAAGCTTAAAGCTGCCGCAGATGTGCAGAATGACACAGCAAAGAAATCAAGCAGCAGGTTTTCAGCGGCTGATAATTCCACCGAACGCAGATCGGTGACTGAACAATTGGAACATTCGCTCACAATTCCACTTCACTCCAATTACTGTATCTTTTCATTTGCTCTTCCGCAAGGGCTTGTTAACGTGGTGGGAAGCAACACATACTGTGATGTGCATCCGCCGAGTGCTACCTGAGAAAGCTTTTGGTGTAGATAGGCAATTGGGGGACTTCAGTTTAAGGGGGGAAAATGATGAAAGAATATTTTAGGCCAGAAAGAAATAAGTGGCAGGAACAAAGAGCACATGCATTCTTTCCCCACCCCACGTGTGGAACTTCCTGATATTTCTGTCTTGGAGTTCCTCTAGGAAGAGTTGGTTCTGCTTTTAAAATGTTCATATTATTGATCAGTGATGTCATGCTCACTGAGAAATTATGACAGGATGGTAGGCAACTGGATTGTTCTTTTGTTGTGGGACTTCTGACAAATTTCCTAATTTTTGTGCGTGTTTATCTTCTCACATCATCAATACAAAGAGGAGATGTTTATCACCAATTCAATTCAGTATCTTTAAAATATTGCCTTAAGATTAAAAAAAAAATTAACGTTTTCTCATTTGAGAGAGACAGACCATGAGTGGACAGGGGGAGAGAGAGGGAGACACAGAATACAAAGCAGGCTCCAGGCTCTCAGCTGTCAGCATAGAGCCAGATGAGGGGATCGAACTCAGGAACCGTGAGATCGTGACCTGAGCCGAAGTCCCCGCTGCTTGAGCTTAACCGACAGAGCCACTCAGGCGCCACCATTAGCTTAATATTTTTAAGTATTTTGAATACGGAGGTTTAATGTAGTTACAAAAATAGACTTCAGAAATAATAAATTATATTAAACTTGGTTAATACAAGAGATATATCACTATTGAAAATAGAATCTTCTAAACTGGCTGTCAACAAGTAATAATAATGGCTATTCTGGTTAATAATTATTATTATTTATATAATAATTTATATATAATAATTATATATATAATTTATATAATTGTATATCTAATTATAGTTATATGTAACATATTGCATATTTAATTATTTACAATAATGTATATATGACTATGTAATAATTATATGTGATAACAATTATTGACTGATAAATCTTCTTTAAAAGAGTTGCAAGTTCCTCTATTTTTTTTTTAATGTTTTTATTTATTTTTGAGACAGAGAGAGACAGAGCATGAGCAGCGGAGGGGCAGAGAGAGAGGGAGACACAGAATCCAAAGTAGGCTCCAGGCTCTGAGCTGTCAGCACAGAGCCGACGCGGGGCTGGAACCCACGGACTGTGAGATCATGACCTGAGCAGAAGTCGGGTGATCAACCGACTGAGCCACCCAGGCGCTCCTGCAAGTTCCTCTTTTAAGGAAGATTTATCAGACGACAATGTTGCACAGGGTCATAAATTATAAAGTTATTCTCAAGCACTGGTTGTTCTCATGCCAGCCTTAGCCTTTTTAAAAATTAAGAAGGAGGATAATGCAGCAGTTCAGTTGACATTTAATATTGTACTGTCCATATCACTTTATCTTGCATCAGTCTTATTGCTTTTATATTATTAAAATATCCCAGAATGATCTAACATGAATAAGAAATCTAATTTTCTGTACTACGTTGACTTTTGTTTTAGGAAATAGCTGCAAAAATCATGACTCCGTTTGGGGTAAACTTACTAGTGAAGTAAAATATACATACAGAAAAGTGAAGAGCACATAATCACACAGATTGATGAATGTTCTCAACCTGAGCACATCTTTGTTTTTTAGACCCAGATCAAGGAATGAATGAGCACCTGTACACAGAAATGCCTTGGGCTCTCCAATCCCCTGCTCAGCCTATAAGGTAACCACTATTCTGATTTCTTAAGGTATAGATTATTTTGGAGGATAATTCAAGCATTCGCAATATAAATAGATCACATGAACTTCTGCTTTAACATTGTTGGTATTCCAAATGTTAATGCATAAAAATGATTAAAGCTAGCAAGAAAAACTGCCTTGAGTTTTAAGAGGAGGACCATACCTAGACCCAGATAGCAACTGCTGACAGGGATAACTGCTGTGTTTATATTTGGAACACAAAGCAATCCCTGTGCTATCTTCAGTTGACTACAGGCAAAATTCAGTAAGCTGCAACTTTACTGCTGCCTCAGACACTGATAGTACATTTTAGGTTGCCCCCATGTTATTCAGTTCACAAGTTACCTTGCAAGAAGAGTTCTGGTCTAGATTAAACAAATAGATAAGATAAAAATCTAAACACCAGCTAAAGCTAACTGTGTCTCAATCTTTGTCTTTTTTTTTTCTCTCCTCAGTTTCAAGTGACTATTTAAAGCATATGTTCAAAGATACACAGATTTTTTTACCCTCAAAAATAATAAGCAGATTTCTTTAGCTAACATTGAGTGATTGAGTTCTCAAAAATAAATGAAACGTATTTTTAAATATTGTTCATCTGATGCTATTTTAGGGAATATGTGATTGCTTGTGGCTTCCTTGTAAATAACTGAGTGCACAGAGACACTTTCTAGTAGAAAGCATAATTCACCTATCTTGGTATGGAAAAGATAGCCTAATGACTTCATGTAATCTCATGCGATTAGGGGGTGGATTTGTGTATATAAGTGCATATTTAGCTCTCTTATCAGATGTCTCTTTGCCCTTGATATCCTTGAATCTTTTCACTAATGAAACAAAACCCCAATTCCACTCTACAGTGAAACTCTGGAAACACTGAATTATATAAAAATCAATATTCAGGCGTGGAGTGTTTAAATCAAAGGTGCAACAAGCACTGTTTCTTTTATGTAGTCCAAGTTCTAGACTGAGATTCTCAAAATGTAGCCACTTTTTAGCAGGATATAGTTGAGTGGTCCTAAGGACCATGGATGCAGAAACTCTTCAGGATCTCCTAATGACTTAAATGTTTCAGATACTCATTATTTCAATAATAGTTTACCTTCATCTGTCAACTAATGTATGGTCTCAAATGGAGAGGAGATAGAATTATAAAAGCAAGCAAAAGATAACAATAGGCAAATCATTATAGATTCGTTTTGAAAGTGTGTTTTATTTCCTAATCCAATTAAGTGAAACTCTTTATTTCTTGTATCTCATCAACTCTTTATCAAAGATGAGTGATTATTCACAGCCTCTGACAAAGTTTTAATGCATATGGCCAGAACAGTGGTGGGTTGAAAATATTGTCCACCAGGCTAAATAGGACAAAGAATAATACCTTAATTGTAAATGTCATTGGATTGATAAATTTAGTGGAGTTCGGTTCAAATTTGTGACAATTCAAACTATTAAATATTTTTCAAAAGGCTTATGCTGTATGGCATATATTGAATATTTTGTTTATTATATTGCCAAATAATCTAGGCCTGAATTTATCATGTATTTTCTTAACTGATTTGTATCTTGACATAACATATATAATAATAGAGATTAATAATTAACTCTGAAAAGTATTTGAAATATTGAAAACTTTGTGTTTTTCTCTAAATAAAGAAGGCTTGTATTTCTGGCAGTCATTATAACCCAAATTTATTGTACTGCATATTAAAAGGATTTATGATACCAAATACTCAGTTTGCTGATTAGTTATACTTTTAATAAAATTTTATGTAGATTTATAATAGTTAAAAGAAAAAAAATGAAAACAACTCTGGGAGACAGAATAGACAATGCATTAATTTTAACCATCTTCTGCTTTTTTTATAAACTGGATCATTTTACTTGTCCAAGAAAGATGAATCAGATGAATCTTTTATCCCCTTCTAATCTGGAATTTATTGTAAAAACTCTAGCTGTTTCTTTTTTGCCTAGCCTCTCTGAATGGTGATGTTTAATTCTGGGCCAAAGTATGATGACATTCATGATCTCAAATGAAAGGAAAGGTTCTTTGGGGAAATTTGATCTAGTCTGGTTGTTAAAAAATAATACGAAACTGAGAATTTAGGGTCATGCTCATTTTCTATCAGATTATCATTTTGTGCCCTGGAACACATTTCCTGATCTTCCTTATTCTGTCTCTCTTTTTTGATATCATGAAGATAATTAGAAGTTATTTTGCAGAGTACTAGTAAGTCAGACACTTTTCATTTCATTCTGTGTCATACCCCATTCTTTTAGGAACCCTATGTTCCATACAGGCCTTTCCCTGATGCCTGAGATGTTCCATACAGGCCTTTCCCTGATGCCTGAGATGTGAATGTCTGATTCCAGCTGGAAGAATCAGACTTGCTGACTGTTGGTAAAAGTGAGTTGACTGAATTAATTAAATGATGGTGGGCTCCAAACCTCCTACAAGCACTGTGAACAAAACACATAAAAACTATTTTCATGGAGCTTTTATTCTAGTAGTAGACAACTAACAAATCAGTAAAGCCTAAAGCATATCAATGGTGAAAAGTATAGAGGAAAAAAAAACAGTAAATGGGAATAGGAAATATCAAGAATAGATTTTTACAATTTTAACATCTTTGTGGTTAAAGAGAATGCAAACAATACTTGTACAGCATTTTGGAGTTTATTTCAATTAATGCCCATGGTATACACCCCTTCCTGTCCTAGAAATGGCCGACGCTATCGGATTCAGCGATCAAAACCTCAGGTTTTACTGGGACAACTCATTATTTTGGGGACAACTTATTCTACCAGATTATTATACGAGACTCCCATTTGGAAACTGCTGACTTAGATTATCAGCATTAGAAAAATTCCTTTGTCACTGAGGCCTTGATAAGCTCCCATCAAACCTGCAGCAAAAGCAATATGCAAAATACAGATCCACCAATTGGGGTCTCAGTAGTTTCTAAGTATATTCCTGTCAGGATGACTTCATTATTTATGGAACAGATATAGAATTGCCCATTGAGAATCAGCTAATATTGGATTGTTACATACATTTTGTACAATCAACAGTGAAAGAAGCCAAAATCAATCTTGATGTCCCAAACTAATATATTGTATACCTATGATTTACATGCCAACTAGTATAAAGTATAAACAGCTTTGTTTACAAAAGTTTTGCTCTATGTGAGGGGCTGTTAATTAAAGCGAGCAGTGTGTCCAAAGTCAGAGGTCACTGTGACTTAATGGTAATTCATGCATTTAGTCTACTTTCAGTTCTTTTCATTCTATGCAATTTACTCTGGATTTTTATAGCTACATACAGTTTTGTATGTATATTATGAGCTGTGAAATCCAGTTAGAAGGCTGTACTAAAGGCTAAAAAGTGGGAAAAAATGTGATAGAGAAAACACATTAGGCATGTAGGAATTCTCAGTTCTGTAAAGTTTTTAAGAGTAAAGAAAGTTAAATAGAGAAATGAAATCCCTCTTCATTTTGAGAATCCTCTTTACAATGGTTTCTTATAGCCTTGATTTGTCTGCATTACAATTATTAGTACTTGTTTTGCTTTTTGACTACTCAAAGGTGAATTGCTCAAAGGCAAATTCTGTAATATTATTTTACTCTCCATATTTGGAACATAATGATGTGAATGTTAGTCATTGCTCCATACACATTTATTGGATGAATAATAGCTGTGATATTCTTTTTTAAGGAAAACATCTCCTTTATTCCTAGTTTTTTAAATCAATAACCATAACATATATTGAAAAAAACATTAAAGAACTACAGAATTGTTTTTCAAATTGTGTTATCTACCTCATCTAGGATATATAAGGGAAAAGCATAATATAAAACTAATCTCTAGTTACTTATACCTCAAGGGTGCCTGGCAGTAAACAAACATAAATCTGGAAGGATTTCAAACTTACAAAACCTGTAAAGAAATAATCCATCGTAAGCAAGGCTCAGCAGTAATCATAAACATTAGAACAAGACACCAAAGAATATCAGTTAATAAAGTCATAGTTAGAAACCAGAAATAAATAAGCTTAAATAATCACAGACATAAAAATTAATCAAAACATAAAAAAGTAACAAAATAATTTAAAAAGCCCCAAATAGGGCGCCTGGGTTGCTCAGTCAGTTGAGTGTCCAACTTTGGCTCAGGTCATAATCTCCATGATCTTCTGTGCTGACAGCTTAGAGCCTGGAGCCTGCTTCTGTGTCTCCTTATCTCTCTGCCCCTCTGCCACTTATGCTCTCTCTCTTGATCTCTCTCTCTCTCTCTCTCTCTCTCTCTCTCAAAAATACATAAACATTAAAAAATAATTAAAAAGCACCAAATACATTTATCCTGGAAGTAAAGACTGACATGGAAAGTTAACAAGTTAAAATATATGAAGGAAGTTAAAAACAAAGGATGGAATTAGAACCTATAAAATATGTCCACAAAACTTTTAGAAATAGCAATGATTGATAGACAATGGGGGAGATACAATATTCAAAATAAAAAGGCTGAGAAATCTCCAAAATTCATGTAAGTCATGAATCCTTAGATACAGGTATCATAGTGATTCTCAAACAGATTCACAAAATATATCTCAAACATAGACGTTGCTGTAAACTGAATGTTTGTGTCCTCCAAAAGTCACATAGTGGAACCTAATCCCCTAGGTGATGATATTTGAGTGTTTAAGTCATGAGGGCAGAGAATGTCATGAATGGGATTAGTGTCCTTGTAAGAGGTTCTGGAGGGCTCTCTCACCCACTTACGCCATGTGAGAACACAGCGGAAAGCTGTCTGTGAACCAGGAAGTGGGCCCTGACCACCAGACATGGAATCGGTCTGTGAATTGACCTCGGGCTCGGTCTCCAGAAGTGTAAGAAATAATTTTTTCTTTGTTTATAAGCCACCCAATCTGTAGTATTTTTGTTATAACAGCCCAAGCAAGGCAGATATTTCTTAGTAAATTTAGAGTATCAGTGATACTTGTGAGAGCTAAATTTTCCTCAACTGAGAAATAAATTGTTTACAAAGAAGCAATGTGACTGATACCAGATTCTGTAATAGAAAAGATCATTTACTATGAGTATGTTTTCAATAAAATAACTTCCAAATGATAATCTTAAGAAATAGAAAATTGACCAGAATAAATGAAACTTAAAAAGAAATATGTGTACAAAACTGATATTAATTTGTGGGTAAATAGAGTTCTGCCTCGTCTTAGATACAGAAAGCCACAAGGAACATTTTTCCCCACTCCCAACCATTATAAAAGGCCTTATAATCTATAGAACCCTAGCTTTCCTTGAGTTTATCAGAGATGTGAGATCACTAGACAACCAAGTGAACTAAGTTCCAAAGATGGGATTCATAGTTTCACCATCAGGAGAAGAAAAGATTAGTGACCTGGAAGGAAGGAAACAGCTAAAATAAATACCTAAAAGTTGGATGTGGGATACTGGGAAGGTTAAGAACCTCTGTGAACCCCAGACATGAGTCCATAGTCAAGCACCAGCTATTTTCCATGAGCCTCCACCCAGTGCTCAATAGAAAGATTGAGGTCAGGGCAGAAGACCTATGAGGGCTCCTGTTCTCCTCAGTGGCTCAAATGCAAAAAGCCCACCCACCTTTCACCCTCTTTTCACCTGTTGATCAAGAGCTAGAAGCTCCTAGGTGAAGAGTAAAAACCCTTCCTGCTGTAAGGCCCAGCCACTGCAGCTGAAGGACTGGTGCAAGAAAGGATGTTTGCCTCTGGCAAAAGTAAAAGAAAACCTATGAGGGGACAGGATCCTGCAATGACATTAAGAAGACGTTGCTACCACTGAGGTGGTACTCTTTCTGGCTTTCTTAAGACACTCCAAAATACAGGGCAGAGTGCACCCACTATGCAGGGTGGGGAACAATGCTGACATAGATCCATATTGAAAACCAGGTACACAGCACTTGCCTAAAATAGGCTGATGAAGAACTGAGGAGCTCCTTTTACGGATTGAATTGTGTTTCTCAAAAGCTATGTTGAAGTCCTAAACCCTCCCTTCCAATGCTTGGGAATGTGACCTGTTCTGGAAAACGGGTCTTGGCAGATGTAATCATGTTAAGAGGGAGTTCATTAGGGTAGACCCTAATCCACCATGACTGGTATCCTCATAGGAAGAGGAGAAGAGACAAAAAGAGAGACATACAGGGAGTATGCTACATGATAATGGAGGCAGAGATTGAAGTGATGCATCTACCAGCAGAGAAATGCTAGGATGGCTGGCAACATGGAAAACTAAGAGGAAAGCATGGAATAGATTCTTCTGGAGAATCTTAGAGAAACTATGACTCTACTGACGCTTTAATTCCAGACTTCTAGCCTCCAATAACTATAAGAGTATATATAGCTTTTGTTTTATGCCATCCAGTTTGTGGTCCTTTATTACAGCAGCCTTATGAATCTTTTGCATCTTCTCTACCTCCTTGCAAGAATCACACTGAGTGACAATCAAGAACACTCCAGTAAGGGGTGGAGCATTACTGCTGCAAAAGTCTTTAGCATTTTAGAGCTCACACTAACCACATGGTAGCAGCTGCACACAGTTGGAAAAAATTTTTGAAGTGAGTGTCTGCTGAAGATAATTATAGCAACATTGAAATTCAAAGCAGCTCAGCTCCTTGGTAGATGGACTCAATCCCCCACAGTAACAGTATGACAGAAGATAAGATATGCCCGTTTGGGGGCATAAATACTATTTACCTCAATCTCAACTGGTTTTCATACACACTGTCCATCATTGAATCAAAAATGGTGAGACACACAAAAAAGCAAGTGGGGAAAACATTCATTAACAAGAGACAAAGCAAACAACAGAACAGGCACAGATTATTTACATGTTGGAAATATCTGACAAGGACTATGAAATGATTGGTAAATATATGAAAAGCTCTAGTGGAAAAGATGGACAGCATGCATAAATAGAGAGGGATTTTATAAGAAAGAAAAGTATTTTTAAAAAGAAAATGTCAATTTTATTTAGAAGTAAAAGGACATTATTAAAGATGAAGAGCTCTTTTGACAGGCTAATTAGCAAACTTGCTATGGTATGAAAAGAATCGTTAAAGACAGGACACTAGAATTTATCCACACTGAAATGGAAAGATAAACAGAGAAAATAAAACAAGCAAGCGACAAGAACAACAAACAGAGTGCATAGCTGTTGAACAGGGTCTAATGGACTAGCATATGTGTAATTTAAGACTAAGAAGGAAAAAAAGAAAGAGAAAGAGGCAAAAACTTATTGGAAGAAGTAATGTCTGAGAGTTTTCCCAAATTAATAAAAGACAACAAACCACATGCCCAAGGAGCTCAGACCACTCCAAAAAGAGTATATACAAATAAAATCATGCCTGGACATATTATAAACTGCTGAAAACCAAAGATAAGGACAAATCTTATAGCCAGCCAGGAAAAAAGGTCTGAATCATAGCTTTCTCATCAAATACTGTGCAAGTCAGAAGAAAATACAGTGACATCCTAAAAGTACAGAAAGAAAAGGGGGGGGGAAGTTTATTCTATCATCTATATCCAGTAGAGTCATCTTATAAATTGTATGTACATATAAGCAATTAATTACTAATAAAGCAATATAATAATGACTAATCTATAATGCATCAAGTATGCTTATAATTATTTTAGGGTAGCCATTGAAATAATAAAAAAACAGTATAACTTATTTATACTTAAGCTAATATTGGAGGGTGATTAAGGGAAATAAAAAATACATTGATGCAAATCCCACTATGTCAATATCTCAATAATATTAAACAAGATATTTCAAAATTAATTAATTAATTTATGTTTATTTTTGAGAGAGTGAGAGAGAGACAGAATGAGTGGGCGAGGGGCAGAGAGAGAGAGAGAGAGGGAGACAGAATCTGAATCCGAGCTGTTAGCTTAGAGCCCAGTGTGGGATTCGAACTTACTAACTGTGAGTTCATGACCAGAGCTGAAGTCAGACACTTAGCCGACTGAACCACCCAGATGCCCCAAAATATTTCATAATTTAAAAGACAAATTGTAAAAAGATTTTTTAAATGTTTAAATATACTTATAGCAAAGCAATATCAGACAAATGACAATTAAAATAAAGTAGATATAATCTAAAAAATAAAATCTAAAATAAATGTACATAAGTGATATACATAGTGATATAAATAAGTTATTAACTAAATGAAGAAAGAAAAGAAAAGAAAAGAAAAGATAAATCTTCCTTAAAGAAGAATTCCAAATAATATACATAGATACTCTCTTCTCTAACATTTGAAGCTTAATCACTACACCTTGAGTGTGGGCTGGACTTAACATCTTGCTCCATAGAATAGAGTAGAAAAGGAGAAATAATGGGGTGCCTGAGTGGCTCAGTCAGTTAAGCCTCTGACTTAGACTCAGGTCATGATCTCATGGCTTTTGAGTTCGAGCCCTGTGTCAGGCTCTTGCTGGCAGCTCAGAACCTGGAGCCTGCTTCAGATTTTGTGTCTCCTTCTCTCTCTGCTGTCTCCTGCTTGTGCTCTGACTCTCTCTCTCTCTCAAAAATAAATAAACATCATTTAAAAATAAAAATAAGTTTAAAAAAAAGGAAAAGCAAAACAAAACTTTTACCTATGCAATGCTGAAAACTGGCAAATATTGCATTAACCAAGTGACCAAGGTTACTGTTGGTTGCTGTTGATAAACTATGTTGATATCATGTACCCCCTGATAGGATATGGTAAGAGTGGCACTTAACCTCTGTGGTCTGTCTCCCTTCCCCAATTTCTTACCTAATCCAAGTCTAGTCATAAGAAAAATATTAGAAAAACACAAATTCAGGGACATTCTGGAAATATCTGAACAAATATCTGACTAACCTTCAGCACTGCCATCAGCATGGCAATCAAGAAAAGCTTGAGCAAGTACTACAGACCAAAGTATACGGATGATGGAGTGGTATCCTGGATTGGATCCTACAGGAAAAGGACAATAGTGGGAAACCGGTAAAATCAAAATAACACCTGGAGTTTAATTAATTGCAATGTACTAATGATATTGCTGTTGTCATTGTTGTTTCAGTTTTGACAGATGTACCATAGTAATAGAAGAAGTTATAAGGAAATGCTTGTTTCTATTATCATTGCAAATTTTCTGTAAATCCAAAATGGATCCAAAATTTTAGACTAAAATAAGGACTTTAACAAGAAACAAAGAAGGACACCATATAATAATAAAGGGGGCAATCCAATGAGAAGATTTAACAATTGTAAATATTTTTACACCCAACATTGAAGCACCCAAATACATAAAACAGTAAATAACAAATATAAAGAAACTAACCAATACTAATACAATAAGAGTAGGAGACTTTAACACCCTATTTACATCAATGGATAGATCATTCAAACATAAATTCAATAAGGATACAGTGGCTTTGAATGACACACTTGACCAGATGGCCTTAACAGATATATTCAGAACATTTCATCCTAACACAGCAGAATATGCATTCTTTTCAAGTGCACATGGAACATTCTCCAGAATAGATCTCATATTAGTCCACAAAAAAAGTCTCAACAAATTCAAAAAGATCAAAGTCATACCACTCATCTTTTCTGACCGCACTGCTACAAAACTAGAAATCAACCACAAGGAAGAAAATCTGTAAAGAGCACAAATATTTGGAGGTTAAATAACACAAATACGTGGAGGCTAGTAAACAATGAATGGGTCACCAAAAAATCAAAGATAAAATAAAAAATTACATGGAGAGAAATGCAAATGAAAAAAACAATGGTTCAAAACCTTTGGATCGGCAAAAGCAGTTGTAAAAAGGAAGTTTACAGAAATATAGACCTAGCTCAAGAAGCAAGAAAAATGTCAAAAAATCTCAACCTAAACTTACACCTAAAGGAGCTAGAAAAAGAACAAATGAAACCCCAAAACAGCAGAAGGAAGGAAATAATAAAGACTAGACAACAAACAAATGATAAAGAAACTAAAAACAAAACAAAACAAAAAACGTATTGGAACAGATCAATGAAGCCAGGAGCTGATTCTTTGAAAAGATCAACAAAATTGATAAACTGCTAGCCAGTCTCATCAAAAGAAAGGAGAGAGAGAAAGAGAGAGAGAGAGAAAGAAAAAGAGAGAGGACTCAAACAAAATCACAAATTAGAGAACTAACAACTGTAACTGCAGAAATCCAAATGACTGTTAAGAGAATATTATGAAAAATTATGTGCCAATAAATTGGACAACCTATAAAAAAACATAAATTCCTAGAAACATATAACCTACCAATACTGAAGCAGGAAGATATGTAATTGGAACATACCAATTACCAGCAGTGAAATTCAATCAGTAATGAAGAAACTCTCAAAAACAAAAGTCCAGAACTAGATGGCTTCACAGGTGAATTCGACCAAGCATTGAAAGAAGCATTTAATACCTGTTTGTCTCAAAATTTTTCCAAAATATAGAATAGGAAGGAAAACCTCCGATTTCATTCCATGAGGCTGGCATTACGTGATACCAAAATCAGATAAAAACACCATAAGAAAAGAGAACTACAGGCCAATGTATTTGTTAAACAAAAAACAAATAATCCAATTTAAAAATGGGTAGAAGACATAAACATATTTCTCAAAGAAGACATACAGATGACCAAGAGACATATGAAAAGATGCTCAATATTAGTCATAAGGGGAATGCAAATCAAAACCACAATGAGATACCACCTCACAACAGTCAAAATGGCTAAAATCAAAAACTCAAGAAACAAGTGTTGGCAAGGATGTGGAAAATAAGAAACCTTGTGCACTGTTGGTAGGATCGCAAGCTGGGACAGCCACTGTGGAAAACAGCGTGGAAATTCCTCTAAAAATTAAAAATGGACCTACCCTATGATCCAGGAATCACACTATTGGGTATTTGCACAAAGAATATGAAAACATGGGGCACCTGGGTGGCTCAATTAGCTGGGCATCCTACTTCAGCTCAGGTCATGATCTCATGGTTCATGAGTTCAAGCCCCACACTGGGCTCTGTGCTGACAGGTTGGAGCCTGGAGCCTGCTTCAGATTCTGTGTCTCCCTCTCTCTCTGCCCCATCCCCACTCATACTCTGTCTCTGTCTAAGAATAATAAAGAATAAAGAATAAATAATAATAAAGAATAAAGAATAAATAAACACTAAAAAATAAAAAAAAATAAGAGAATATGAAAATGCCAGGGATATATGGACCCCTATATTTATTGCAGTATTATTTACCATAGCCAAACTATGGAAGCAGTTCAAGTGTCCAGCAATAGATGAATAGATAAAGAGGATGTGGTGTGTAGATAGATAGAGAGCGAGTGAGATAGATATAGATATGGATATGGATATAGATTAGATATATAGATAGATACAGATAATGGAATATTATTCAGCCATAAAAAATGAAACCTTGCCATTTGCAATGACATGGAAGGAGCTAGAGGGTATCATGCAAAGCAACATAAGCCAGTAAGAGAAAGGCAAATACCATATGATTTCATTCATATGTGGAATTTAAGAAACAAAACAAAGGGAAAAAAAGAGATAAACAAAAAACAGACTATTAACTATAGAGAACAAAATGATGATTACCAGAGGGAAGTGGGTGGAGAGGATGGGTGAAATAGGTGAAGGGGATTAAGAGTGCATTTATCATGATGAGCCCTGAGTAATGTATGGAACTGTTGAATCACTGTGCTTTACACCTGAAACTTTTATATCACTTTATGTTAATTACACTGTGATTTAAAAAGAATAAATCCAAAATTAAAAGGTTATTAAAAATAAGAAAGTAGTAAAAAATTTAATATCAGACAAGACAGATGTGAATATGAAATATGAAAATATTTTAGGTATTAGGTAAAGTGTTAATATACAATGATAAAAGAAATAATTCACTGGAAAGATATTACTATTCCAAAGTATATATACCCACAATGATGACTTCAAAATATTTAAAGGAAATGTAGATAGATTATAAACTGAATCTTATTATGAAATTGTGAAATATTAACATAGTGCTCTTAACAAATAACTGAATTAGATAAAAAGATATGCCAAAAATAGAAGAGTACAATAATATATTTAAAAGTTATCCTTGGGGCACCTGGGTGGCTCAGTCAGTTAAGCATTTCACTTTAGCTCAGGTCATCATTTCAGTTTTTGGGTTTGAGCCCCACGTCAGGCTCTGTGCTGACAGCCTGGAGCCTAGAGCTGCTTCAGATTCTGTGTCTCCCTCTCCCTCTTTGCCCCTCCTCTGCTCATGTTCTGTCTCTGTTTCTCTCTCTCTCTCACAAAAATAAATAAAACATTAAAAAAAATTAAAAAGTTGACCTATGGGTATTAAGAGAGCATGACATACAATTAGAGAATATCTTTGCTAGTGCACACAGAAAAGATATTTATAAAATTTGATTATATTCAGCTCACAAAAGCAAACAAAAAAAAAGGAGTTAAAATGGAAATTAAACTTTACTGAAAACTGAGAGATAGATACTACATCTCTAATCTCCTGAACACAGTTAAAGATACATTGCCTACATATGCAGAAGAAAAAAAAATATTAGTTTGGTTTGTGCAACAACTGTTTCCAGTATTTCCATCTTAAAGGTCACAGAGTGCTTTATTAAAATCTCTGAATCTATTTTTAAAAAATATTATTAACCCATCATTTTTCAAACTTTTTCCATACCAAGGAAACCTGTCTCAAAACTTAAAAACCTTCCCAAAAGGGAGCATTCCATGGAACACTTGGGGCAAATCTGTCTTCAAGTACATTATTTTCTCAAATGACCAGCATTGTATAATTAATAAGCATGTGCTATCATATATATATATATATATATATATATATATATATATATATATATACATATGTATATATGTATATATATATGTGTGTGTGTGTTTATATATATATATATATATATGAATGCAAAATGAATATAGATCTTATAAAGACACTTGAGCTGTCTATATCACCATTAGGTATGTTCCAAATGGCAGGATGAGATACAATCATGGCTCAATAATTGGAATAAAACCTGTTAATTATGTTTGTCATAGTGAATTATAATAAGAACTATACAATATGCCTGGGAAGTATAAAAGTGTACTTACATTGTTCTCATTTATATCATTGCAGAATAGAATTTGTCTTTCAATAAATATTAGTACAAAGGGTGGTTTTCCCATTAGTACTGTTATGTAGTATTTGCTGAAAATCCTTAGAATATTTTATAGAACTAAAATATGATTGGTTTAAATCAGTTAATTAGCATGTAGAAGTCTATGATAAAAGTTTTTCACTCTGATAACCTTAAAATTAAAATGTTGGGACTGACTGGAAAATTAGTTTGTGTGCCAGTGGAACACAAATAGAAAAGTTTCATTAGTCTACTATGGAAACTTAACAGAAATTGTTTTTGTGGGTTTTACTGGAAACATGTAAGTTAGTAATTTTTCATTATGCTTCACTGGTATGATAGAACATTCTACACGATAGACTCTAAATTAGTTGGCTTTGACCCCAAGCAAATTATTGATTGTAACTGTGTTGTGGTTGGCTCCTATGTTAAAAACAACTAGTTTAGGGAATAAAAGACAAAACATCATTGTAATGTTTAACACTGAGAATCCATTCCTCCCATTGAATACTAGACTCTGATGAAACTAGATGGGAACATGTTTAGACTGAATGAGTCAAGCATCTTAATGATCAAGAGACTTGGCCAATGAAATATAAGTATAGACTAAGACTTTGTAAATAAAATTTACCCCAGACTTTATTTATTTTTGCATAATACAAATTTAAACAGTTAGAGAAGGAAGTTTTGCTAAAATCTCACATTAATACTCAGAATAAGTAAGGTAGTAATATGCATATTAACTCAAATAAATGTTTCTTCTCTTTAAAAACTTGAATTGAAATTCTGACTAGGCATTGTATTCTGTAAAATACCAAACAGAGAAGTTTGCTAATGAGACATTTTCACAGAGAGCTGGAAATTTACATGTAATTTTAGTATTCAAATATAAAAGTATCAGTAAACAAATTAAAATGTCTTTTCAAACAGAAAGCCATTTTAGAGTTACAGATGAGTTGAAATTTACAGTTCTAAGACTATTTTCTAGTATATCTCCATAATGTCATAGATATCCTTAGCCATAATTATTTAATTGACTCTTCATAATTATAGTTTAGGATGCAGTTCAATTATTAAAGGAGTTTTATATTTGAAATATTTTATTCAAGATGTTATAAAAATCTGTTTGGCTTCTGGTTTAATGGACATTATGTCTGCATCCAGCATTTTCATTTATTAAGTCCTGACACCTTCTCTCATTTGAATGATGTTATTAGCTATTTTAAATGAAGTAAATGTTCTTCAAAGCATTATAAATTACTCTTTAAGTATCTGATAATGTGTTTAAATGGGCAACACACCAACAAAGTCTTGAGGAATCAATAATGAAGCTTAATTCAATCTACTACAGCCCTGCTAGCTAGTATAGCATTTAAAAATTTAAGAGTATTTAAACTACTGAGAAATTTCCTGGCATTTTAATAGACCATCTTATAACAATCTTTTATCCTTTTGTACAAGCAGTCATGACCATTTCTAATGGAATCAATTCAAAACTCATTAGCTTTTCTTTTCTTCCTTTCTTGCATTTGTTCTTTCTCTCTCTTCTCCTTTGTTTTTGTTTTGTGTTATTTTTTTCTTCTCTTCTTAGGACATCCACTTATCCCATCATTTATTACTGACAGTCCTGGCAGAATAGAATCAGTTTCACTCATCAGAGATAACTGCAGGGTACATTTTAGGTAGGAAAAAAGGGTGGAACCTTTGCAGTCCTGAAGATCAATCATATGGAGAAAGAGAAAACACTGTTCTGGAGCTGAAAATAAAGCTGTAAATAGTATTGAATCCAGTTAGGAGAATATCAAAGAATTACATTTATCAGTCAACGCTCTAAGTACCAACAGATAAAATAAAATGATTGACTTTATACCAGCTAAATTTTTCTTCATTTCTGTGACTACGTTAAATTGTTTCAAATAATGAAGCAGATACTAAAGTTATATCAATTTGCTTTCATGCCAGGGAGTTAACCATAGATTAGACAAATGATAGTATACCAGTTTTTTTTTTAATTATACATAGTAATAAAGCACTACCAAGTGCTATGAAGGAACTAATATTTGTAAGTGTTCTTGCTTTTTTAGACTAAAGCAACGAAAATTGAGCAATGATTTAGGAAAAAGAGGCATGGTTTTGTCTATCTGTTTGTCTACCTATATTCTCTTAGTAAACTTCAATAGTTCATTAGTTATTGGTAATTACTGATAAGCTAAAATCTCCTTAGTAGTTTCTGGATATAATTTTTGAAATCCTAACTTATTTTCAGAAATTTCAGCTATTATGTAGAGCAATTTACAGCAGTGGATTCTTTTTCTGATTTCCATTTTTGCATTTAGTGGTTTCAAGATGGATAAAAAGAAAAATAGAAGTTCTCTCATTGTTTAATTTAGAATATATTTTATATGGTAAATAAAATATTGATAATTCAAGGTATTATTCTATTATATTTTGTATTCTTCTTTTTAAATTCTTTCTCCTTCATCCAACTATATTTGCCTACACATACTTTTTTAGGATTTCTTATCCAAATATTGCAAATTACAAAATTATTTTATTTTATTAATTTAATTTAATTTAATTTAATTTTTTTTTATTTGAGAGATAGAAAGAGGGCACAAATTGGAGAGAGAGGCAGAGGGAGAGAGAAAGAGAGAATCTTAAGCATGCTCCACACTCAGCACAGAGCCCACAACGTGGGGCTCAATCCCACTACCCTGGGATCATGACCTGAGTCGACTGAGCCACCCAGGCGCCCCACAAAACTATTTAAAAATGGTTTTCTTGGCCAAAGATGATGGCCAGTACTTAAACAGTACTCTGATGGCACTTTAGAAAGAATTGTAATTTTTTTTTTTTAAAGTGGGAAAGCAATGCCTTGCTAGAAAATCTTAGTATTTGGCTCATACTAAAAAGGGACTTTCAGAAAGGACTGTCAAATAGGAGGTCAGTTGATTTTTTTTAATTAATGGAATCTGTCTTGAAGTTTGAAAATTTCCTTTTGTTGGCTAAAGTGGAAATGTTTATAACTGAACAAGAGTGAATAGAACTTTTAAAGAGCCATTTCAAACAATTATTTTCAGTGGTAGCTCTCCCTATAAACTCTTAAGTCATAAAACTCTAAAAAATAATCAATGAAAACAATAAAATTAATTTTATTATCTTCTCTTAAATTCTTTAACATATTTCTTCACAACAGTGCTGATCTACTCATTTATTTCAAGTTTTCAATAAAATTCAGCAAATATATGTTAAATGCCTACCACTTCCAAGGAGCTAAGCTATCTGCTTCGGGGAAAAAAAAAAAAGAATGAAAGACAGTATCTGGTCTCAAAATATTGATAGTTTTATTAGGACAATTGATATATGAGATAATTGTATACTATGTTTATAAAACATATTAAGAAATCTATAAATATTATTAGCAAGAATGGAATATAAAAACTAATTTTATTGTATTCCTGTGTGCCAGAAACCAGCTTGGGCACTGTGGATATGCCATTTAACTAATCTTCATATTACATTTTATATAACTATTATTATCAGCAAATTGAGATTACTGAAGTTATGTAGATTGCTTTATGCCTCTAATTCTTAGGTGACAGAAATAAACTGCAAATCTATAGCTAACTCCAAACACAGTGTTTCAAAATTGCATTAGTTAACACTGGACAAGTGCAACTTTAGCTAACAAGATTGTTTAAAGGATAGTCTATTCTTCTAAGGGACACAAGAAAATCTTAAGGAGAAAATAATAATAAATAAATATTAATAAAAATAATTTAAAATAAGAACTAAAGAAAATCTTAAAGTAGGGGCAAGTGGGTGACTCAGTTGGTTAAGCATCTGACTTCAGCTCAGGTCAGGTCATAATCTCACAGTTCATGGGTTCAAGCCCCACATGGGTCTCTGAGATGACAGCTCAGAGCCCGGTTGGGATTCTCTTTCTTTCTTTCTCTCTCTACCCCTCCCCTGCTTGTTCTTCTGCTCTCTCTCAAAATAAATAAACTTAAAAAAAAAAAAAAACCTTAAAGTATAGAAATAAGTGAATAAGTGACTAGAAATGTAATTTGCTAATAGAATTGAAAAATGAACCTGTTCCTTTTATGGTTGTAAGAAATAAAAAAAGAAGAAAGAGTGTAATAAATATGGAATCAATGAAACAGGTCTAAAAACTTGTTATTGGAGTTTTAGAAAGAGAAACATAATGGAGAAACACAATATTTGAAGAGATACTGTATCAGAGAAATCTCCCAATCTGATAAGGCAGCTGTCTACAGATTTAGAGGCACTATATACCTGAAGCAGGAAACACAACAGGAAAACAAGTAGGAAAATTATACTTAAGCTGTAAGCTAAAGGAAAAGAAAAAGAGGAGGAAGAATAGAGGGAAGGGAGGACAAGGAGGAAAATGAAAGAAAAAAAAACTTAAAGTAGGCAGAGGGACAAAAAAGACCCAGTACTTTCAAAGGAGCCAACTTTCCACTGACAAATTTTCAGCAGGAAATATAAAAAGTAGAAGACAGTGGAATTACATCTTTAAAGTGCTAAAGAAAAAGAACTAGAATTCTCTACCCAGCAAAAATTATTTGCCATCTAGAAATCTCTACACAGCAAAAAATATTTTTTTTGCAAGCAAAGGCAAAACAAATACACTTCCATACCACAAACACAAATGAATTCATGTCTGCTAGGCCATCACTAAAGTAAGTATAAAGGAGTTTTCTAAACAGAAGGAAAATTATACTCAATAAAAACATGGAAATGCAGAAGGGGTAAACAACATGATGGTGGCTGGGGCCTGGGAACTCAGAGAAAAAAGATGGAAGACAGGACTCTTAGATTTAAGGAGACACAAGACCAAAGTGGCAGATGACTAGAGAGTGGTTCCAGACGAAAGGGCATAATTTATTGGACTTAAGGGCCATTTACTTGTTCATTAGCACCATGTGCCTTCCTATGCATCGGTGACTAAATCTAGGTAGGGATCCACAGTGAACAAGATACAGTCTTTGGACTTCAAGATCTTAAATTTTCTAAATGATTCTCATATATCTCCTCTCTGCCACTGTCACTGTCACTGGAAAGATGTCTGATGGCCAATTTTAGGTTTTTCTTTTCTGCATGCAATTCTATTAGCAATTCTATTAGACTAGATAAATTTGCCAGATCTGTAGTATATAGTTTGTCAAAGACTTCAGAACTCCTGTCATCGGTAAGAAATGTAGAGGCTTGTATCTGTGTTTTGAGAACAAACAACCAAGGAAATCATGGACAGAAATGAATAACCAGCATAAGTTGGTCATGGACTATCAAAGAAAAAGCACTTAGTGATAAATAAGAGTAATTATCGCAGTTGGGAAAATATAAATAAATTTTGAAGATTCCTAGATGTACTGGAAAGTTATCAGGTTTCTTTCAATCCCAAGAATAAGGATTTCAAATATATATATAGGTATATATATATATATATATATATATATATATATATATATACACATGTATACACACACACATATATATATATATATATATATATAGGTATATATAGGTATATATACACATGTATACACACACACATATATATATATGTATATATAGGTATATATACACATGTATATATATATATATAGGTATATATACACACATATATATATATATAGGTATATATAGGTATATATACACATGTATACACACATATATATATAGGTATATATAGGTATATATATATATATATATATATACACATGTATACACACATATATACATATGTAAACATACATATATATACTTTAGGTAACAGTATGAATGCAGCCCACACCTCTTTACCATGTGCATGTGTTCTTCCTTTTGGGTATTCCTTCCTTCAGGTTCTCAGTAGACTTAATGTCAACCTTTTATTGTCTTAAACTCTCACTATATTGTTCCAGTCAGGATTAACATTCTCCATGTAATGGCCATTGTCCCAATTTTGGTTCTATAAACCATAGTCCTAGTCATATGCAATTAGCTGTCATGTAAGGAAATACCCAGTAAAATAATTTCCAAAATAGCACTTAATGATTAAAAATGGCTTATTCTGGGGATTCTGAAGACAGAAAGCTTTAAACTTAAATAAACTAATATTTGATGTTGGTATTTAAAGAACCATAGCCAGCATCAGAAGAATCTTTGAAGACACAGAAGTAATAGTTTCCATCCATTACTTTGGTAGTCATCTACTTGCTTGTCAGAATTCAGAACGACTCCCCTGCTTCCCAGTTTTGCCGTGGCATTACTAGGCACAAAGGATGGAGGGGGAATGCTTAAAGCAGTGATGGTACAGCTCTTAGGACCAGCAATCTCATATTAGACTTTTAGAAATAACACTGGCTTGAGAATCATTACAAAATAATGAATAGTGTTGCAAATTTCTATAGGGAGTTGTTATGTTTCTATAGCTTGTAACATTGACTGTGGAAACTATACAATTTTCTGTTTCTGCACTACTTTTCCTCCATTCTATCTCAGTGTCTCTTATTTATATCCAGTGTTAATATAGTAAATCCTTAGTAATAGCCTTATTTAAATATCTTATGGGAAAATAAATACTTTTCATAAGTAACTGAATTCTGATAATTCAAAATGCTTTCCACTCATCTTAAAAATAACATAAGAGACTAGCATTACAAATGACAAGATGTAAATTATGACTAACATTGAAAGCAGAAATTCTGGGTGTTTAGTAGGCATAGAAAACCTACATATTGGCAGATATTTAAATAATTTTCTATTTATATTTACATACTTTCAAAATTTCTACAATGATGGCCCATTCTAAGTTTTTAATCATCAAAATAATCACTGAACAGGTAGGTACTATACAATCATAGTCATTGCTTTCAGGTTAAACTGTTTAACATTATGTCTGTAGATAAACACTATTAACTATATGATTTTACTCTATATATTTTGTGCACAATTTAATATATTTTTAACTAACCTATGTTACTTCATTTGTTTCATTAATATTATTGTTTACTGAGGTTTTATAATCCATCAGAAATCAAGCATGATTTCAGTCCTTGGTCTGTGAACAATTAAACAAGACAGATTTAAGTTTTTTGATACTTTGGTTTTCTTTTCAAGTGCTTCTTGTTTTTCAACTTTTAATATTTGTATATGGTGCTGATACCTTGTTCAGCCTTTGTTAGAAAGGTTTATGATGGCTATAATTTCATATGATGTAGTCTACATTTTTTGAATGTGCATAAAATTTTTTTAATGTTGATATATTTATTTTTGAGAAAGACAGAGAAGGAGAGAGCAAGTGAGCATGGGTGAGGGGCATAGAGAGACAGAGACAGAAAATCCAAAACAGGCTTTGTGTTGTCAGTGCAGAGCCTGACACGGGGCTTGATCCCACAAGTGTGAGTTCATGATCTGATCCAAAATCAGGAGTCAAACACTTAACTGACTGAGCCACCCAGGTACCCCAAATGCACATAATATTTTTAATATCCTTTTATTTTTATTATTTCTGTGACATTATCAAATGTATCACTTATAAATACCATATGGTTGGATTTCACACTTTTTTAGTCCCTGAAAAATATCTGTTTTTCACTTTTTGAAGATTACACTATGCATTTATTAGCTCATATGTTCAGTTTACTTTTAGCATCTTATTATTTTATTATTCTATATATCTCCATAGATGTATAGATATCCATATATATATATATATATATATATATATAGCTTTTTTATTATCTGTTTTTAGAAAGTGTTCTGTCTCTCTTATAGTCTAATTCTTATTATACAATTTATTACTTTTTGATGACTTATTGTTAAAAAATAACCTGAGTAAGTTAGCCCATTTTTTCTTCTTTTATTTTCTCCAACATTCACTTCCTCATTTTGATGATATACTCCCACATTATTGTGCCAGGCTACTATAGCTAGTTGTTAAAATACGTTTCCACTCCAGAATTGGACCCACAAAAGTACGGGCAACTCATCTTTGACAAAGAGGGAAAGAATATCCAATGGAAAAAAGACAGTCTCTTTAACAAATAGTGCTGGGAGAACTGGACAGAAGCATGCAGAAGGATGAAACTAGACCACTTTCTTACACCATTCACAAAAATAAACTCAAAATGGATGAAGGACCAGAATATGAGACAGGAAACCATCAAAACTCTGAAGGATAAAGCAGGAAAAAACCTCTCTGACCTCAGCCGCAGCAATTTCTTTCTTGACATATCTCCAAAGGCAAGGGAATTAAAGCAAAAATGAACTATTGGGACCTCATGAAGATAAAAAGTTTCTTCACTGCAAAGGCAACAATCAACAAAACTAAAAGGCAACCAACGGAATGGGAAAAGATATTTGCAAATGACATATTGGATAAGGAGCTATCCAATATGTCATATCCAATCCAATCATATGGATATGTCATATCCATATCCAATATGTTTTCGAGCTACACCCGAAAAACAAATAATCCAGTGAAAAAAAATGGGCAGAAGACATGAATAGACACTTCTCTAAAGAAGACATCCAGATGGCCAACAGGTACATGAAAAGATGCTCAACGCCACTTCTCATCAGGGAAATACAAATCCAAACCACACTCAGATATCACCTCACGCCAGTCAGAGTGACTAAAATGAACAAATCAGGAGACTATAGATGCTGGAGAGGATGTGGAGAAACGGGAACCCTCTTGCACTGTTGGTGGGAATGCAAACTGGTGCAGCTACTCTGGAAAACAGTGTGGAGGTTCCTCAAAAAATTAAAAATAGATCTACCCTATGCCCCAGAAGTAGCACTGCTAGGAATTTACCCAGGGATACAGGAGTGCTAATGCATAGCATTGGTCACTTGTACCCCAAGGTTTATAGCAGCACTCTCAACAATAGCCAAATGATGGAAAGAGCCTAAATGTCCATTAACTGATGAATGGATAAAAAAGTTGTGGTTTATATATACAATGGAATACTACTTGGCAATGAGAAACAATGAAATATGGCCTTTTGTAGCAATGTGGGTGGAACTGGAGAGTGTTGTGCTAAGTGAAATAAGTCAGGCAGAGAAAGACGGATACCATATGTTTTCACTCATATGTGGATCCTGGGAAACTTAACAGAAGACCATGGAGGAGGAGAAGGGGAAAAAAAGTTATAGAGAGGGAAGGAGGCAAACCATAAGACACTCTTAAAAACTGAGAATAAACTGAGGGTTTAAAGTGGCGGGTGGGAGGGTGGGGAAAGTGGGTGATGGGCATTGAGGAGAACACCTGTTGGAATGAGCACTGAGTGTTGTATGGAAACCAATTTGACAATAAATTTCATAATAAAAAAATAAAAAAATAAAATGCGTTTCCAGTTTTAAGATACTGTCATATTTATTTTCTATATCACAAAAGTCTTTACTACATTTATATAGACAATATTTTATTTAATAGGATTTGGTGCTGAAAACAATCAACAATTATTTCATTAATTAAAACATTTGGATTCAACCTTCAAAGCTAGATTTTATCTTAAGGCTTTTTGTTCAAGGGTTTACATGGGTGATATATTTTATGAACTACAACTTGATATATGGAAGAATTTGGCTTTTTTCTTCAAAATGTAATAATATGTCCATTGTTTCTAGCATATATTTCAGAGAGGGTGTCTTAGGCCAATGAGCATCTTTTTAAAGGATTTAATTTTTTTAGAGCAGTTTTAGGTTTACAGTAAAATTGAGAGGAAGCTACAGAGATTTCCCGTATAACCGTCATCCCCACAAATACATACCCTCCCCCATTATCAACGTCATTCAACAGACTAATGGTACTCTTTTTTTATATTTGTTATAACTGATTACCTTACAAAGGCTTTCAGGATTAAAGAAGTGTGAAATCCAACCATATGGTATTTATAAGTGATATATTAGATAATGTCACAGAAATAATTAAAATAAAGGATATTAAAAATATTATATGCATTTGGGGTGCCTGGGTGGCTCAGTCGGCTAAGTGTTCGACTACTGATTTTGGCTCAGGTCATGAACTCACATTTGTGGGACCGAGCCCTGTGTCAAGCAAGATAATAAGTTAGAGACTGACATGCCATTTTGCAAAGCTAGGAGGGCTCAAGATGCCCAAGCCCTTGTGACAAAGCCTAATTAGGGTGTTGAGTTCCACAGTGTATATTAGGGCTCACTGTTGATATTTTACATTCTGTAGGTTTGTACAAATGTATAATAACATGTATCCATCATTATAATATCACAAAGATTATTTTTACTGCCCTTAATACCCAATGTGCTCTGCCTATTCATCCCCGCTTCCTAGCAACCACTGATCTTTTTGCTAGGAGAGGTCATCAAAAAGAAGTGGCTGCCAATTGACCATGAGCTGGACCAAGGCAATTGAAAGCTCCTCTCCCTCTCCCCCGTCCTTAGAATGTGAGTTACACTTGTCTTTCCCACTCCCAGAGGCTGTTCCAAGGACATAGCCTTGAGATAGTGACATGGTGTTGAGAGCACCTGCATGGTATATATGATTGAGCCCAGTTAAGTCCTCTCTATAAACTTTTATCATTTGGTGGGTGGGTGTAGGTATCCATTCATCTTACTGCCGCTCAAGTCAAGCTTCGAATGTAAGTTCCCTTTGCTTATAAAAATCATCATCTACCAACCTAGTGTGGCCCACCTTTTCCTTTGGTCTTTCGCTGTCCTGTGTGTATGGGGGCTGGTTTCAGTTTATACCAGGGAAGCTCCTGAGAGGGTTATGACCTGACAATTGGTAAGCAAGCCAGAAAACTGAAGAAATGGGCCTTGGGGATGAGTCATCCTGGGGGAAATCCCATGTTGCCATGGACTTCTGTGTGGGGAGGGTTAACCTCTATGTGAGATGCTTGTGGACCACTGCATGAGTACAGAGACACCCTGAAACACTGTCCAGTGCACTTTGTGGAGAAATGGCACATGGTGCATTGCAGTAGAGACAAGAAACAAATGGCAGCTGGAATGGTTTGGCCTACTGTGGGCAGTCGGCTGGCCATCAGTGCCCTACTGGAGACTGAAGCTTGGGTCAGGAAGTTAGAAGACATACTAAGATTAGAAAACGACCTGAGGGTGTCCACTAGCCTGCTGACTTCAGTGCTGGCAGACAAGATGGGAGAGCAAGATAATAAGTTAGAGACAGGCATGCCATTTTGCAAAGCTAGGAGGGCTCAAGATGCCCAGGCCCTTGTGACAAAGCCTGATTAGGAGGTTAAGACGTAGAATCTCTGAGAAAGTGATAAAAATGAAAAGGAAGGCATTGTGGTAATTGATGAGAAAACAGATGAAATGCCCCATATCAGCATGGGTCAGGGGGCCTTCTCAACCCTGATACAAAGGAAAATTTTAAATGGCAATTACTCCAAAACTCCTAGAAGAAAACTTGCTTCCTTACACTCTTTCTCTGTACCTTAAAGTTATAAATTTTTTCATGTCTTTGAAATGTAAACACCCCTGGAGACAACCAAAACTTTAACCACAGAAAATGAAGAAAAAAAATTCCAGGGGTGGGGGGGGGTGGTCTTTTAAAGGTACAGACTGTTGGAAAAATTCCCTTGTCAATTGGATTATAATGAACTCTCCTGAAGATCTTTAACCATAAACATTTTTAAATCGTTTGTCATTTGCACACAATTATTGTTTACTCTGATACTTTAGCAAAACTTCCTGTAAAAGTAATCCATCTTCAAGAGATTCACGGAAAAGATGCTGACAGATATAGGTTTCTGATAACTAAGATCAATTTGCCTTCATGTGGGAGGGACAGTATGAACTTTTCAAGTGCTCCTCCAAGACTACCTCCATAACCCCACAATATGTCATGGGATGTAGCCTGAGAATTGTCCCCATTCTCCTTCCCCGCAATAGTAAAATGGGATTGTTACATTGATGATATGATGTTAACATATGAAGATTTCCCTCTGCTGCAAGACACCACACAGGTTTCACTGGAACATCTGTGAGGGTGAAGATGGGAAATGAACCCAGAGAAAATTCAAGGGCTAGGCACTACCATAAAGTTTGGGGTGTCCTCAGGTCTGATAAGACTCATGTTGCCTCAAAATCTGTAATTGATAAGATGTAACTTTATCCAGCCCTTAAGAATGTGAGATACAAGCCTCTATTTGGACTTGGGGAGGACTTCTAATTCCCACCTAACACAGTGCCCCTATCCCTTATGCTTCCCAGTCAAGGAAGGATACCTGTGGGACTGGGAATCAGAAGAGCAAGTAGCCTTTGAGAAGGTAGCAATACTAGTGAAGCAGATTAATGCTCCGGGCATCTGGTAAATAGGGCTACCATTTGAGTTAGAGGTGTCTGTGGATCTGGTATGGGTGGCTCAGGCACTGTGGCAGACTCAACAGAAGGAGAAATCCCACCAAGGATTTTGGTCCTGCCTCTGGATAGGGGCAGAAATTCTACATACCCCCTTACAGTAACAGCTCCTAGCAATGTACACAGCTCTCCTCCAGGTTGAGCCTCTCACACAGCAGCCAGTGCAACAACCAGTGGGTTGAGCTCAGATAATCTATCTAGTGACAGATTACTCATGAACCCTAGCTTTTAATCCTTTGCACTGACTGGCTATTCTAAAGGGATGAAACTTACAGCTTGGACAATGGGAAACCAAGAGGTGGATAAGTATAAATATGCCCTTATGAAGTCAGTATATGTGAAAAGACATTTGGGTCCATGTGCAAGAGCCCAAGGCAGTTTCCACTGCCTTTCCTGTCACAGCTCATAAGGCACTGACATACCCCTGACAATCAGAAAACTGGTAGCTTAGCTCAGGTACAAGCTTTAGTTACTGACCCTTCAGTAGATATAGCAGATTGGATGTCTAGAAAGAGTGGCCACTGCAGTGCCCAAGTAGGATGGCTTATTGCTAGGGATGCTATATTGCTCTTAAAATACAGTGACTTGGTTAATGTAATCACAATATGTCACATGTGTGCTAAACAACACTCAAGGCAACTGTAAGGGAATCTGGGGTCATCCACCAGAGTTCCCAGCCAGTGAAGTATTGGCACATTGATTATATCCATCCCCTCCCCCTGACTGAGGTTCTAATTATCCCGTGGTTTGTGTGAACATTGCATATGGTTTAACCCAAGCTTTATCCTGTCGCTGTGCAAACCAGGCTGCCACCATCAAGGGATTAGAGAAGCTAAATACCATGTACAGATTCCCTTATTGACTAGACAGCCAGTGGGGGGGGGGGGGGAGTCACATTTCAAAAGTCTTGACATGCAAAACTGGGCAAAAGAAGATGACATTGAATGTAGGTTCCATCTCCACTATAAGCTACAGCAGCAGGGTTGGCAAAAAAGCAAAACAGAATATGAAAACACAAATTAAATTACTAACAGTTAAACCCACCTTGGCCAGGTGAACTAAAGAACTGCCCCAGGCTTTAATGCATTTAAATAAGCAACCAGTAGAGCCTATTGCCCCATATGCCACACTGGGGACCCCTGCTGAGACCCCCACCACCAGGAGGGTATGGAGGTCCTGGGAAAGAGACATCGCCTGGACTCTCACTGAGAATCAATGTGACATGCTGCTGAGAACACTAAGCCCCAACACACTCGGAAAAGGAATTATTTATAGAATTTATAATGGGATGTCCCACAAGGATGGGTGAGTTCATTTGCACCCCTGGGTAAAGGGGAGCTACTTAAGCTCCACTAGAATCCTATTATCCAGCTGGAACTGTTAAAAGGAATTCTATACCTGGAATGAAATATGCGGAGGTCCCGGTCTGTCATATCCTGTGCCAGTCTACCTCCTCGTTTCTGACAACACTGTTTCCCCCAGCCAAGATGTATGGTATAGACGATGAGGTTAAGTTTCCAAAGCTGCCAACCTCCTTCTCCTCAAGACCAGGGGGATGGGGGAACGTTCTTTTATTTACCACGTGTATGATCATTTGGCTACCATCTTTGTTCCTTCCATTGACTTGGACGATTTTATAGCACACATAGAAGCCCTTACGAGATTGAGTCAGCAAGCCCTAAATGATAGCCAATAAAGCCTGTCCTTACTTAACACTGAAATGATTGCAATGAGAAAAGCTGTCCTCCAGAACAGGATGGCCTTAGACTTTATCACTGCCTCACAAGGAGGCCTCGGTGCCATCACCCAAACAGAATGTTGTGTGTTCACACCTGATAAGTCTGCTAATGTATCATTTTTATTAAATCACATAAGGACACAAGTTAATGCCTGGAGTGATCTGACCTCCAGTTTATGGGATTTAATAAATCTGTGGTTCAGATCCTGGGGCTGCTTATGGAAAAAGTTGTCAAGGATTTTGGGAATCATCGTCTTAATCTATGTTTTCCCACGCATGCACCTGCATTGTTGCTGGGGCATCTTCCTCCAGGGTAGCCAGGTAGCTGCTGAAGGAGCCACCTCGACACTAGTGAAACCCCTTGCTGACCGCTCAGGGCCCACTGCAGAAGAGGAGGGAACATGGGATTGTGAGAGCTGGTCACAATGGTTGGAGTGTTGAGAGAGGCCATCAATAAGACATGACCACCAATTGACTCCTGAGCTGGACCCAGGCAATGAGAGGCTCCTCACCTCCTCCTCCATCTTGGAATGTGGGTTCCACTTGCCTTTCTTACTCCCAGAGGTGCTCCAAGTACACAGCCTTGAGACAGTGATGTGGTGTTGAGACCACCTGCGTGGTATATGTGACTGAACCCACTTAAGGCCTCTTTATAAATGTTTATGATTTGGCAGACAGGTGGTGAGGATCCACTCCTCTTGCTGCCACCTGAGACAAGCATCATATGTATGTTAGTTCCCTTAGCTTATTAAATCTGCAATTTACCAACCTGGAGTAGGTCAGCTTTTTCTTTGGTCTCTCCCTGCTCTCTGCATTAAGGAGACCAGTTTCAGGTCTCACCAGGAAATCTCCCAAAAGGATTGCGAACCAGTACTTTTTACTCCACGGTTTTGATGGCCAAAGTTTTGTCTGTTCCAGAAAGGAGTTGAGTGAGTCTCTTCTCCAGGTGGATTAAATTCTGATAATACCCCAGCAGATTAGGCTTGCTTAAGTAGTTTCTCCTGAGGACAGGCCTTTTAAGGAGAACAGAGGGCTCTGGTGTATTTCCGGAATGCGCCACTTTCAGGATTCCTGGTTGGCTCTTTTGGTTAAGTGTCTGACTTCAGCTGAGGTCATGATCTCATGGTTCATGAGTTCCAGCCCCAGGTGGGGCTCTCTCCTCTCCTCCCCTGTCTCCCTTTCTCTCTGCCCCTCCCCAGCTCGTGCTCACATGCACGCTCTTTCTCTCTCAAAAATAAAATAAAAAACATTAAAAAAATGAGTCCCCTTTCCTTTTCCGCTTCTTGTGGGAAGCAGAAGAAAATCATTTTCCCACGTTCACGGTGAGGAGCTGGGTGAGCTCCTGGAGGTAAACCTCACAAAACTGTGGGATATCCCTGTGACTGGGTACCCTTGCAGTTTTAAGTCTCAGACTTACCTACACTGAGCTCTAACAATTCATCAGCCCTAGATCTTGTTTGTCCACTCCGCCATTGTGTTTTTTTTTTAATGTTTATTTTTTGAGAGAGAAAGAGAGAGAGTGAGTGAGCATGAGTGGAGGAGGGGCAGAGAAAGAGAGGGGGACACAGAATCCATAGTAGGCTCCAGGCTCTGAGCTTTCAGCACAGAGCCAGACACGGAACTGGAACTCCCGGATGGGGAGATCATGACCTGAGCTGATGTCGGAGGCTTAACAGACGTAGCCACCCAGGCGCCCCATCCACATGCCCGCTACTGGTTCTGCCCCTGAGTATCTCTCCAGGTAAGTTATTCTTTTTGTTTGCTTGTTGGTCTCCAGTCTTGGGAGCTTCTGTTTGCCCTAGTCTCTCTATGGCTTCTAGAAGAGTTGTGGATTTTTCAGCCTGTTCAGCATTTTACTTATTGTTAGGATGGAGTGGTGATTTCTAAGTTTCTTGTGTGCAAAACCAAAAGTTGGCCAGCATTTCTTATTCTTGGTCAGCAATGGAATTTGAAATTGCATTCCAGAAAATTATGGTAAATTTCATAGAGTTGGGAAAATGTAGTTGTGAGCCATTGTGTAGAAAGTCTTATGAGCCCCACTTAATTTGATGGAATTATCAATGGAGAAAATCCATCAATGGATTCATTGATGGAGAAAAATAATAGAAGATAGTATTAACATTGTACATTTTCACTTTTTTCCCATCTCCACTATTCTCACTATTCCTCAAGGCCTGGTGCGTTCTCAATGCCTTAACCTTCTCCTCCATTCCTCTATGCCCCGAACTCAAGCAGAAGCAGAAACAGACTAAAAAATGTCACCAGCTTGTATGCAAGGGAGGCAGATTTACATAATATGTCCTATTCCCTGAGTGCCCATTAGATACCATTTATTTTGAACACAACAATTCTGAAAAACCTACATTCATGATACATCTTGTAGACATGATAAATGTTTCACAACTTCTATTGGTGTGCATTATTTTAGGCAATTTTCCAGAATTATCTATAATGTGGCATTATTCCTGGCAAAATAAATGAAGAAACCCATACTATTTCAATGAAATAGTTCACTGAAATACTATTTCAATGAATTATTTTAGTTTCAGCAAATATGCTGCATCAGGAAGGTGACATGACCTTGGGTGAAGTGACTTAAGTTAAGGACAGCTTTCATTAAAGGAGACTAAGCTGTAAGGTGTAATCTGACAATATACCCAACAGCTGGGGAAGTAAGAGTTTCAGTCCTGCAATTAGGTTGGTGTTGAGAAGGAGTGTAGAGCTTAGCATTGCTTTCGGTATCCCCTGCCACTCTAGCATTGATGAGATAACTGTGCAGAAGTATTGCTGTAAATGATAAATGATTTGTATAGCTGGGACAATGAAGAACTACAGAAATCACCTATTCTTAAACAAGAATAAACATGTTCCAAGCATGACCCTTTTGATGTCATAAATACACCAGTTTATGCCATGCAGTACTCATTTGAAATGATTGAGAAAAAATAAATGGAATTCATTAGTTCTGTAGAAAGAGATCTAATGGAAGAAGCTTAAAGTTCTTTCTGACCCTATTTCTCTAATTCACATAATTTAAACAGTCCTCTCCTTTTAATTTTCTGGTGTGTGCTTTTTGAGACCATGCTTTTCTTAATGTATTCTGGGTGTCCTAATGGGCACAAGAGAAAGGAAATGAGGACCTATGAAAATATATAATGCAAGTACACATTTTAGCTAAAAATATTCAAGACTTCCAATAATCCAAAACAAATAATACAGAACTGCACAGGGGATCATTTAAAGGTCAGTTTTCAGTATCATGTGCTTTTAGACCCAGCAAAGTAAATATAATGTTCTTGCACTTATTAAGCTAGAACGGTTTAAACATGAGGCATGAACCAATTAGACAGGCCTGTAGTACATTATCATTAAAAACAGTAATTATCTTTACTGCTGAGTGAATTAGTAAATTGCTCCTGACCCGCTTTCCCATGTAGTCATAAAACAGGCCAGATTGCTATTGTTTTCCTAAGGATTATATCTAGTGTGTTGGCCTCAGTGTAATAAACCTGAACTCTGAATGAAATTATCCCAATAATTTATGAGGCTCTGTCTTTATGGAGCCATGTCGTTGAGTAGAGAATTTCTAAACCCGAAAAATGTCTGTTACTGCTCTATTTATTTCACTATAAATCAAAAAATTGTTTCTCAGCATTTTCTTTCGAAGGTTACCAAACTTTTGATCACAGGAAGGATCTGAAATATATTCTACATTCTTAACTGAGAATGAGAATACTTTCATCAGAAAATTCATTCCAATGAAATATATTTATGCTCTTTAATGCATAGATCATGGGCCATTAATTGCATATGTTTGTACTTTATAAATATACGCTCACTGCCACATTTGTAATTGAAAAGTTAACCTGATAGCAATGCTTTTGACACAGTATTATAGATGTATGATTTACTTTGATATCAAGTGATGACATTAAATCATACTCATGCTTTAATATTATAACCATATGCCCATTTTTTCCCCAAGGATATATACAGAAATCATTACATGAGTAAATTTCCGTGAAAACCAATTTTATGTGAATAGAAGTTTAGAAATGTCTTGAGACAAGGGTCAGCCCAATTCCTAAGAGACAAATCTTTGGTTAGGCTGGCTAGATATCAGGTGAGGCCTTCTCCTTTACCAACTGGAGCAGACAAAACTTGGCAAGAAACCAGAACACAGACATCTTCTGGTCTGTGGAGTGCAGCACAAGATTTCCATAAAAAAGGCAGGGGCAAAAGGATCAGAATAGGCAGGTATTGAAGATTGGTTGCTTCCAGAGAAGTATCAAGTTTTTTGTTTTTATGGGTCTTTTTTGCTTTGTTTTTTTTTTTCTGCATTGTTGTTGTTGTTGTTGTTGTTTGTAGTTAGATGAGGGAAAAGGGAATTTGTTTCACTGAAGTTCTGCAGATGACTAAGTGCCCAATAATCTAAGACACAAGACAGCCAGGCCTCTTTACTTTAATGTTTTATTTTTGAGAAAAAGAGAGAGACAGAGAGAGCACACGCGCGTGAGCACAAGCGCAAGGACAGCAAGAGAGGGAAACAGAATCTGAAGCAGGCTCCAGGTTCTGAGTGGTCAGCACAGAGCCCAACACTGGGCTCAAACTCAGAGATAATGACCTGAGCCAAAGTCGAATGCTTAACTGACTGAGGCACCCAGGTGGCCCCAGGCCCCTTTACTTTACATGGAAACACTTCCTTGACCAAAATAAACTATATTTGACCCTCCAAATCTTTCAGTTTCATTTAAAAGTTTCCTTTTGTTTAAGTGAAATTATTTGTGGGTCATTCTTTGGTAAAAGGTAAAAATAAAGAGATTAACAGTCAGAAGTTGTATGGATTAGTTCACTAATATGTATTTTTGTTTGTTTCAAGTTTTTATTTAAATTCTAGTTAACCTATAATATTGGTTTCAGGAGTAGAATGCAGTGATTCATCATTTACATATAACACCCAATGCTCATCCCAACAAGTGCCCTCCTTAACGCCCATCACCCATTTAGCCCATCCCCCCAACACCTCCCCTCCTGTTATCTATAATTAAGGGTACTTTTTATGGTTTGCCTCCCTTTATTTTTTTCTTTCCCCTTCGTTCATCTGTCTGGCTCTTAAATTCCACACGAGTGAAATCCTATGGTATTTGTGTTTCTCAGACTTATTTTGTTTAGCAAATGGCAAGATTTCATATTTTTTATGGTAGAGTAATATTCCTTCCTTTATTTATACCACATCTTCTTCATTCATCACTTGTTGTCTTTAAATGTCAAGAAGGATGTGAGATTTACTAATATGCCTACATTGTGGAAAGCATTCCTGGTAGGAGAATGTGTAAAGTCTCTAAAAGCAGAAAATCACTTGGACCATTTGAGCACTGAAAAAGATCAATAGGGCTAGAGTCAAGTATTTGAGGATTAGATGTGTATGTGTTTAAAGGGCTATATAGAAGTCCAACTTGGGCGTTTTTGTGCTGTGATTAATTCGGACTTTATCTGAAGGATATATAAGATCTATATTGTGATACAATAATGTTTCAACATATGGAGGTTATGGGATTTTGTTTATGATGCTACATCCACTTCAGTTTATTGTGCACATGATTCTCTGCCCCGTAAGATAGGATATTTAGTGTTCGCTGCCTCAAAGAGTGACCTACAAACCTCAGAATTAAAAAAAAAAAAAAAAGTCAAGTGCTTGGCCTTTGATTTTTCAAAAAGAAATTCTGAAAATGAGGAGAATTTATGCGAAGGCAAAGAAGCAATTTTCAGTGGCTTAGACTAGGAAGACCTCCTTTTTGTCTGTTTGGTGTAGTGGGAAGAGGTGATGTGAGCGATGTGTCCGATGTAGCACACACAGCAAGTGGGCCTGAACAGGTCCTGGCAATGGTCGCGGTAAAGAGCTCATAGTAATGACCTGTGTGTTCTGTGTTACTGTCCAGAGGCTGGATGAGAAGACAGATGTCTTGCCATCTGTCAGCTTTGACAGAAAATGGCCTTCACCTCATTGTTAGTTGACATTGTTACTGTTACTCCCTGATATGATCCCTGCATTAGTGGGACATAGCATCTAAGCTATCTGAATGGAGATGAGCCCATGGAGAAAGGAAGGATGGAGCCCAGTTTGAGATTAATTTCTCTCACTTCAAAGAATTTGTCTTGTTATTTCATTCAGATCTTGGAAGGACACGTTGCTCATATCCCAGTGGCTTTCAAAGGAAAACGAAGCCAAGAAATACAGCCTTTTTATATCCTTAATGATAAGGCAGAGGTATCAGGGCAAGGTGGCTGGAAATCACTTTAATGTTCTATTTAATAACTGCTACCTATATATTTTTTCTAATCTTTACTATGGTCCATTTCTCTCAGAAAAATCGGAGTTAAGAAACAAGTTAATTCTCTATATATGTAGATTGTAAATTTGACATTTGAAATTACTGGCAATGACCTACATTTATTATAAAATGCATTGTTTATAGACAATAAAGAGATAAAACAAACTATACTATACAAAATACTTAAGAGAATATAAAGAAATACAGTATTTGTAGAGAATACTTAGTGATGTTCCTCTCTAAAATATGTGGCAGAATGGCTTTTATTATACTTTTTTAAATGTTAAATAACCTTTCAAAAACTTTCCTAGAAAGAGCAAAGCTTTCTCAGAACTGGTGTGTGAGTATATTTTAAAATGTCTATTATTGGCAGAACAAAAAGTTGGCAATCTATTTTAGTCCCACTGCCTTTAAAATGTTATCTGTTCATAAAACTGAAGTCTGAAGCTACTGAATCACTATATTAGACAAATAAGTTCCTTTTCTCTCCCTCTTCCTTCACCTCCTCCCCCTCCCCTAGTTACACACAGTGAAATGCAAAGACCTTAAGTGTAAAATACAATGTTGTTATGCACATAGCTTCATGTAATCCCACACACTAATCAGGTTGAAGAATATGCATGTCACCCCAGAAACTTTGTGTGCCTTGTATCACAATGATTTCCCAGCACAGCAACCGGCCACCACCATCCAGATTGTTTTGTTTTGTTTTTCGTGATGGATTTAGTTCTGATACTAAATTCGGATAAATGGAGTAACATGTACCCATTTGATTTAGGTTTCTATCACTTAGCGTAAGTTTCGTTTTAATTTTTATGAATGTCATTGCATATATCCGTTTCTAATTTCCTTTTGTTGCTTAAGTGGTAGAGCACAGGAGGAATACACCATGATGGTTATTCACTTTCCTGTTGTTGGACATTAGTTTTTGTATTACTGGACTATTAAAAGTAAAGGTTTTCCCACATTATTATAAATATCTTTCTCTGAACATATATTTTTAGTTCTCTTGGTTACATACTGGCTAAAAGTAGAATTGCTAGGTAAGGGAGTAAGTGTATATTTGACAAGAAAGAGAGAGAGAAAGAGAGAGAAAGAGAGAGAAAGAGAGAGAGAGAAAGAGAGAGAGAGAGAGAGAGAAAGAGAGAGGGAAAGAGAGAAAGGAGAGAGGGAAAGAGAGAAAGAGAGAGGGAAAGAGAGAAAGAGAGAGGGAAAGAGAAAGAGAGAGGGAAAGAGAGAAAGAGAGAGAGAGAGAGAGAAAGAAAAGAAAGAAAAGAAAAGAGAAAAGAAAAGAAAAGAAAGCAAGCCAAACTGCCTTCCAAAGTGGTTACACAATTTACATTCTCAACAGCAGGTCATGAGTTTAAGATGCTCTAAGTCATTGCTGACATTTGGTGTTAATGTGTCTCTTCATTTTAACCATTCTAGTGTTTGTGATGATATCTAATTGTAGTATTAATTTGCATTTGCAATCAGTGATGGTGAGCAACTCGTTATGTATTTAATCATTATTCATAGATTCTCTTTTGTTAGGTATATACACTTTTGCCACATTTTATTTATTTTAATTATGATTTGTAGTTTTTTGTATATTCTGTATGCGAGTCTCTTGTCAACTTTATATATTGCACATAATTTTTTCCTCTTTACCTTGTCGTCTTTTAATGTCATTAGGTAAGGTTTTAATTCTGATAGTGTAATTTATCATAATTTCTTTCAAGATTTGTGCTTTTACCTATCTCAAGATCAGAAAGATATTATCCACATTTTCTTATAGAATCTTTAAAATTTAAGCGTTAATGTTTTGGCCTATATCTACCTGGAATTAATTTTTTTATATGGTTAAATTAGGGAACAAGGTTTACTTACGGTTTTCTGTATATCAGTGCAGTTCTTCCAAAACTATTTAAGAAGACTCCCTTTTCCCTAGAGAATTACCTTTGCACGTTGTCTATACTTATGTTTATCTTTTTCTGGAATCTCTACTCTTTTTTTTGTTTTTAATTAGCTGCTGTATCTGTCCTTGTATCATTCCTACGTGGCCTCCATTACTTCCCTTTTATTACTTTTCCAACATTATTATTTTTGCTGGATAGTTTGAACTTTTCTAAGTCATTGAAATTTTATTTATTCTATTTTGGAATCACCTTTAACTTCTCAAACAATATGTAGGCATGGGACTGTTGTGCTTTCATAAATCTATGGGTAATTGATACCTTATAAATATTGAGCCTTCCAATACATTAAGATCATGTATAATTCCATGTATTTAGGTCTTCTTTATTTCTGTCAGCAATGGTCTTAGTTTCAGATTTTCTTAAATTTATTTCAAAATAGTTTCTATTTTAATCCTTTTGTATATACAATTTTCTTAATTATAATTACACCTTTAAAATGTAAGTAATATAGAAGGCTGATTTTTTTATTAATTCTGTATTCTTTGAACTTACTAAATTGTTGGCTTGTTAAATTGTTGACTGGGAATATAGTCTTATGTAAAATTCTTAATTTCCTGCATCTATACCTTCATTTGTTTTTTTATACTTCATGTACACTGAAGACTTTTAATACAATGTTCACTAGAAGTTGAATAGAAGTGGAGAGAGAAGATATCCTTGCCTTATTCTGTATCCTTTTCTATCATCAAGTCTATTATCAACTGAGGTTATTAGTACCTTTATATCAATTTAGGAGGTTCTCCTTTAATCTTTCCTTGCAGAGGTTATTTTTAATGTACCAATTTTTGTCAAATGCATTTCCTTAATTGAGTGAGATAACCATGTTTTTATTCCTTTATTCCTTTAATGTGGTAAATTACATTGACTGACTTTTTAACATGAAGACAGCCTTGCATTCCTAGAGTAGACCCCACTAGTCATGAGATATGTTTTTAACACTGATGTATTTGATTTGCTAATATCCTCTTAATGAAATTTCTGTCAATATACATTAGGAAGTGGTCTGCAACTTTTCTTGAGCCTTTTTTAGGTTTTGACATGAAGGTCAAGCTGGACTCATAAAATGGTTGTGAATTTTACTTCCTCCATTTTCTGAAAGATTATAAAATGTATAACATATAATGTTGTTGTCATTTCTTCCTTAAATACCTCATATAATTCAGTGTAATAGTGTGAGTTTGGGCTTCTCTTTGTGGGAAAGTTGTTAATAATTTAATAGATAAAGAGCTACTCGGATTTCCTATTTTTTTCTTCAGTTTTGACACGTTGTGTTTTCCAAAGAATCTGTTAACTTATGAACACTTTGTGCCAATAAACTTAATAACTGCTCCTTCTATCCTGTGTGTCTTACTATTTCCTCATATATTCCTAATATTGTATTTTGGGCCTTTTTTTTTTTCTCTAAAACTGTCTTCTAAGGATTTCTCAAATTAAGTTTGTTTTTTGAAAGTATTATTTAACTCTGACTTTATCTCATGTTTATTCTTTTTTCTTGTCATGGATTTCGGATCTTTATTATTTACTTCCTTATGTTTACTTTGGGTTTAATTTTTTTCCACCTTTTTCTAATCTTGTAGATTAAATGGTAACATGATCCATTGATTATTAAACTTTTTTCCTTTTCAAATAATATTTAAGCTATATATTTCTATATATGTGCCACTTAGCAGTCTACAAATTGTGATGTTTTATTTTCATCATCCTCCCCTTCAAATTATTTTCTAATTTTCTCTTGATATCTCTTTGACCCATTGGTTATTTAGTAATATTACTGACTCTCCAAATATCTGGATCTTCTAATTGAATTCTACTTTGGTCTAAGGATATTATTTGCCATATTATAATCTTTTGAAATATATTTTCACATATGGTCTGGCAAGTGATCGATCTTGATCATTTTCTTTTTTCAAAATGTTTTTTTAAATGTTTATTTTTGAGAGAGAGAAAGAGAGACAGAGCATGAGGAGGGGAGGAGCAGAGAGAGAGAGGGAGACACAGAATCCAAAGCAGGTTCCAGGCTCTGAGCTGTCAGCACAGAGCCTGACGCGGGGCTCGAACTCATGGACTGTGAGATCATGACCTGAGCTGAAGTCAGATGCTTAACTGTGCCCCATCTTGATAATTTTGAATGTGAACTAGAAATGAGTTTGTATTCTGTTATTCCAGTCTTCTATATGCTTAATAACTTTTGTCTAGTGGCTCTATCATTTACAAAGTAAGGGTGGTTAAAATATTCAGCTATGTATGTGGGTTTGTCTGTTTCCTTTTATTTCTGTCACTGTTTGCTTCATGTATTTTGACACTCTGTCATTAAGTGTGAAAATATTGTTATGTCTTAGTGTTGAATTGAACTTTTCATCATTATAAAATGTCCTCATTTCTCTCCAGTAATAGTCTCAAAGTCTATTTTGTCAGCAAACTATATAGCCACAGTAGCTTCCTTGTGCTTAATGTTTACATACTAGATCTTTTTCTATCTTATTGTTTTTAGCATCTTTGTTTAGCATTTAAACTATATTACAAGCAACATGCAATTGTGTATTATTTTTATTTTCCTGTCTTGCAATGACTGCCTTTTTAATTGGAGTGTTTGGTCTATTTACATAAAATATTACTAGGCTAGGTTTAATTTGAAAATATATTTGTAATCTATTTTTCCCATCTGTTTCCTTCTTCCACTATTTCTCTTTTCCTGCTTATTTTGGATTAGTTATTTTATAAAATTCCATTTTACCTCCTCATTTGCTTTGTTAGCTATATATTCTGTCCATTTAGTTCTTGTTCTCAAATGTGAACTTATTCTAAACTAATTAGGGGTGACAATGTGCCAACTCTTCTAAAATGTGAGAAAGTTAAAACTGTAAAATCTCATTTTAGCTTCCATTACTTTTTTGTTATTGATGACAAATATTTTGTACCATCATGTATAATATCTATTATAAAATATTATTATGGATACATAAATGTGCATACATAATTTGAGTTTCCAACTTGTATCATTTTTTTCAGCCTGAAGAATTATTTAAAAAAATTTAGTGGTGCATGTTTGCTGAGGATGACTGCTTTCAACTTTTATTTATCTAAAATATATCTCCTCTTAATTTTTGTAGGATACTTGTGATGGTTATAGATTTGAGTATTTTTCTTCATTGTAAGATTATTCAAAATTATTTTAGCTTCCATTGTTTCTGATACATAGCCATCATTCATGTCACTGATGACATGTCTTTTATTTTCCCCTGGCTATTTAAAGATTTTACTTTATCTTCCTCAGCATTGTAATATTTGTCTTACAAATATTATGTCTTTTATTTTCCCCTGGCTATTTAAAGATTTTACTTTATCTTCCTCAGCATTGTAATATTTGTTTATGTAACTTTCTTTATAGTTGGGTTTCACTAAGATTTTTGGATCTGTAAAATAATTGCCTTTCACAGAACTGGGAATTTTCAACCAGTATTCAAATAATTTTTCTAGCCCATTATCTCTCTCCTTTAAGTCACTACTTATACATGTGGTCTAGCACCTGATGTCACTCATTGGTTTTTTTTCTACAATATGCTGAGACTCTAGTCATACCTTTAGTATAGTTTTCTTTCTTTAAATTGGATAGTTTATTTTTGAGATTAGTCACACTGTCTCCAGTCACATACCAATGTTAATCAATCCAAAATATTATTAAAGACCTAGAAGACTTGAACACCTATCAAGAAAGTTGATTTAGTTAATATTTATAGGCATCCTACACCTAACAAAAACAAAGCATACTTTGCTTTCAAATACATATGTAACATGAACCAAAATTGATAGACCACATGTAGGATCATAAAATGTTTCTCAATAAATTGAAGAGGACTGAACTCAATCGAGGTATGTTCTCAGGCCACAACAGAACTGAATTATAAATCAATAACAAAACTATATATAAAATCTCTAATGCCTTACAATCAAGCAGCACACTTTTAAATTGCCAACGAATCAAAGAAATTACATATAAAATTAGAAAATTTCATGAAAAGGCAACCCATCAATATTTACAAAATATAATTAAACCATTTTTATGAGTAATTACACCACTGAATGCTTAGAAAAAAATAGATAAGAAGGTCTCAAGTTTATGATAAGCTTTCATCTAGTAAGAAGAAATATTAAGTAGAAGTATAGAAATAATAAATATAAGACTGATAATAAAGTAAAAACTATAACTCAAAATCAATAAAACTAAAATTTGTTCAAATAGATTAATTTAAAAAAAATGACAAGGTACAAATCAGGATGCCCTGTATATCCTATAGATACACATTGAATATTGTATCTTAAATATTGTACCCTTCTGTTCTAGAGTTTCTGTGTGGTTCGTTATTTCCATGTCTGAGTCAAATATTTACTCATTATGGTCACCTTTACCTTAAATCATTGAAACTCTTTATTGTGGCTGTTAAAAAATGATTTTAAAGCCACATTTCTCTGTTTCATTGAATGTCTAATAAACCTTTATGTTTGGGTGGTTACATCTTAGAGACTCTATCACTTTTTTTTAAAGGGTTGAACCTTACTCTAACAGACTGTTAAAATACTGAGATACTTTTCATTCTGTTGGCTTGTGTTTATTTTTTGTTATGTATGTTTCTTTTTCCCCTTAGTTTTTAGTTGTGGTCTTTAGGGATGGACATGCTTCATACTTGTAAGATGAGCTTTTTTGATGTCTCAATTATTTGTGGTGTTCAGGGAGGCCCCTCCACTCTGATTACTCCAGATTTCCAGTGTCCTAGAAATGCATGTGCTGTAGCATCTCTGTTCAGCTCCCAACCCCATGGAAACCATCTCTAAGACAGCCTTCTTGTTCTCCTTTGCCTTTAGCCAAGGACCAAGATAAATCTTCACTTAGACTTCTAAAGCTCCTTCCTGTGCAGTTCTTGTTTTCTCTTTTCCAGGATACTGCCCCACAAATTCTAGCCATTTTTGCAAGATAGAACTCCAGTAATTACCTCCTTCACCCAGATATACTTCTAGTCCACCTTCTTATAGAACAAAGGGAATGCCACTGTGCAAACACCTGGGGAGGCTCATCTTGTGCTTTTGCTTTCTCTCAAGTATTACAGTCTTGTGCTGACAGTTATTCAAAGCCTGGAAACAATTGTTTCATGCATGTTGTCCAGGTTCATAGTTGTTATGGCAGTAGGCACATCTGAACTCATTTTTTCTGTGATGGCCAGTGACAGTCAACATTTTTTTCAATAGTTGCTCACCATGCTGCTTATTACTTAGTAATAACTGCGACAAACCTGCATACAGTGCAGTTTACCCTCATTATAATGAAGGAGTTTTACGTGGGGTGGGACCATAATGTTAGATAATTTCATCATAATTGGAAGTATTCATATGTACCTTGTAGTTTGGGAGTCTGTTTAAAACATTTATTTATTTTTTTTTAATTTTTTTTCAACATTTATTTATTTTTGGGACAGAGAGAGACAGAGCACGAACAGGGGAGGGGCAGAGAGAGAGGGAGACACAGAATCGGAAGCAGGCTCCAGGCTCTGAGCCATCAGCCCAGAGCCTGACGCGGGGCTCGAACTCACGGACCGCGAGATCGTGACCTGGCTGAAGTCGGACGCTTAACCGACTGCGCCACCCAGGTGCCCCTGTTTAAAACGTTTAAACTAGCTCTAATCTCAAGAAAAACTTCTTGTCAAAAATTTCTCTTCCTGTTTTACGACGTTTAGAATTTTCTCAAACTCAAAGCCAACTTGGTGTTGGCTCATAGTTATTCTCTTGGCTTTATGTGGTGAATTTTATGAATAATTATATATTTTTAGCTACCAACAGATACTCTTCCTATTTTCTTATTATAAAATATTTATTTCTGGTTACAAGAGTAATGGCTTAAATATAAATATTATAGGCCATATTATAGTTTCATTTATTGAGTATCTATCACCATCTAGTCATTTTACTAAGCACTTGGTATCTTATGCAAGTTTCTAAAACTTTGTGGCTAAATTATTCATCTATGAAACAAGGCTAAAAATAATTCCTACTTTATGGGGTTGTGAGGATTTAACAGCATAATTCATGCAAAGTCATTTAGATAGTGCTTGACACATAAGTACACATGAATTCTACATTATTATTATTATTATTATTATTATTATTATTATTTAACATTTATTATTTACATCTTACAACTCTTGGGAATAGCTACCTTCTTCATATCTCCATTATACATCATCCCCTGTGATTATATCCTCCATAAATCCTCCATCAAAACCTGACTCAGGTTATTTACCATGTTTTTCCTAGCAAATAATATCTGCCCATTTTAAACTCAGCCTATCTAAAAGTGAAACTATATTCTAGTCTTCATCCAAAAACAATACTTCTAATGCTTGATTTGTATGCAGTAATGCTTTATTTATATGATTTGAGTCCAGAGGATTTCTTCTGTTTTCCCTCATACCTTCTCATTCTCCATGACAGTTAGACCCATATTTTATATCAACTTTATTTTTCCTGTTAGCATTCTTGTTTAGCCCTTAATGTCTTATTATTGGGCAAGGACAATGACTCCCTCTGTTTTCATAACTTCCCATCTCTTTCATTCAGTATACTCCAGATGTGGGAGTTTTCCAGCCCTCCAAATTGTGTGTGTAGGTTATTAATGTATCCCCACTGACTGAAGCTAGTGTCCATACTCCTTATCCTAGCATTTTATAGTCACAATACCCAGAGTACGTTGAGCAGCTATTTACTACTTAATATAAAAATGAACATTTGTGAATGTTTGTTACATGCCAGGTGTACTTATCACAGAAATCCAAGGAGATACAGACTTTTAATATCTTTATTTCATGTTGAAGGGAATAGAAGCCTAGACAGCCAGTGTACATAATGTTTAATGGCATAGACTTTGAAGACTTACCTCAATGCCTTTATTTATAATATAGTGGAATATAATTATATCTATTTAATAAGGCTTTTGTGAGAAGTAAATTAGTGTATGCAATGTGTCTTGAATTGTGCCTGGCACACGGTAAGTTTTCAGTTAAGTGGCACTTCTTACTGTTTTTGGAGGTGTTAGTAACTGACCTAAATGGCAGGATTGAGATATGGAACCCAAGGAGCCTGGTACCAGAGCCCAAAGACCACCGTTATGCTCTACTGTCTACCTTGGAAGGCCTGCTAGACAGCATTCCAGGAGTTTTTCACATATTACCTCCCACATCTCCCTTCTTACCATTCAGCGAAGGCCTATTTAATTTGAGCCCACAGTAAACTTGTCTTCTTTTTTATACATGGGTGCCAGTTTCTCAAATTGTTTTTTTTTTTTTTCTGTTTTATTTTATTTATTTTTTTTATATGAAGTTTATTGACAAATTGGTTTCCATACAACACCCAGTGCTCATCCCAAAAGGTGCCCTCCTCAATACCCATCACCCACCCGCCCCTCCCTCCCACCCCCCCATCAACCCTCAGTTTGTTCTCAGTTTTTAACAGTCTCTTATGCTTTGGCTCTCTCCCACTCTAACGTCCTTTTTTTTTTTTTACCTTCCCCTCCCCCATGGGTTCCTGTTAAGTTTCTCAGGATCCACATAAGAGTGAAACCATATGGTATCTGTCTTTCTCTGTATGGCTTATTTCACTTAGCATCACACTCTCCAGTTCCATCCACGTTGCTACAAAAGGCCATATTTCATTTCTTCTCATTGCCACGTAGTATTCCATTGTGTATATATACCACAATTTCTTTATCCATTCATCAGTTGATGGACATTTAGGCTTTTTCCATAATTTGGCTATTGTTGAGAGTGCTGCTATGAACATTGGGGTACAAGTGCCCCTATGCATCAGTACTCCTGTATCCCTTGGGTAGATTCCTAGCAGTGCTATTGCCAAAATGAACAAATCAGGAGACTATAGATGCTGGAGAGGATGTGGAGAAACGGGAACCCTCTTGCACTGTTGGTGGGAATGCAAATTGGTGCAGCCGCTCTGGAAAGCAGTGTGGAGGTTCCTCAGAAAATTAAAAATAGACCTACCCTATGTCTCAAATTGTTTTTAAACTTCAAGATTCTGCATACAATTCTTCCATGGAGGCTTTCCATAATACATTTTTCCCTATTGCTACATAATTCACCTTCAATTTTGAATAATTATTCCAAAGAACATGTAGTCAATATTTAGGAGTTCCATTTCCATCTTTATAGTCCTTATTGATGTCTGTTATTTTGAATCCATAATACTATTTTAGTTGCTTTATGAATATACCACATTCAAACTAACAAGTTATTGTGTGCTTACATTTCTTTAAAATCCAATCCAAAATTTAAGTATATAAACATGTTGAAGAAAGTGACTTTTTGCTTCTATGGTACTTCGTACAGTGATGTCAATATATGTGGTAATTAGTAAATACCTAATTATAGTTATTCAATAACTCAATTATAGTTATTCAGTATGCTCAAGTACATTAGGCTAAATTGGTAATAAATTGATTAATATATTCCACAACATGAAATTCTTCTAAGAATTAATGTGTAACATTTTATAGATAATTCTGTTTAAAATATTTTAAATCAGATATACTTTATTACATTTTTTTCTAAGCAAATGCAATGAAAGCAAATAGCATATTATGTACTTATATAGTAAAATAAAATATTGAATTTAAGAACCTATTCAGAAACCAAATCAAGTTTCTCCAGATAATGTTAACATTTCCTGAGTTACATACCAGAGATCTATTTTATCAGTGATTTTATTAAATATACACACTCAAATATTACTATTTCATAACAGCTGATTTATATTGAATACCTAAGTTTTGTACCTTTGCCAAATCAAAATTTCCATTAGAGACATAACTTGCAAACTTCCTATTAGTGGAATACTTAATTTCTTTAACAATATTACTTATTATTGTTTAATTCCTAAGAAATGAAATGAAAATGAACAAACTATTTTCCCCTCCCCACTCCAAAGGAAGAAAAAATAGCTGTTTTGACTGCCCTACTTGGATACATCTCTTTATATATCAAATCCTTGGCAGCCCTTTTAAAAACTTCATTCCCAGAGCTTGCTCATGCTGCCAAAAAATACTTTCTCATCTTTGAAAAATAGAATTGTATTAAAGAATGTGGTTTTTCAAATACTTAATAGAAAAAAAAAATTAGAACTGTATGGCATGGATCCAAATTAGTGTTTTATAAAAGTTAACTCCTTTAGAAAAGAACACTGAAATTGTGCCAAACATGGACGAAAGCCTGTGTTGGAGTAGAGTTTCCACCAGGGTGAAAATCCTACTTTTCTTTTAAGCCTAAACTTTTAAAATACTCATTCTGAAACTTATGGCTAATAAAAAATAACCCTAACACTATTTCTTTTTGTAATAAAAGTATCAAAACAATAGAACATGCCCCAGATATCAGTTTTGAAGTGTCTTAAGGAATCAGTGAAGATAGGAAGTATGTACTAGATCTGTATGTATTGATATTCGGGTAAATAAAGACAGCAGGTCAGCAGATGGAAAAAATGTAAATATTTTCATCTATTCATAAGGTTTATCTAGAATATTAATATGGAAAATGAAACAAATATCACACATTTAATATATCTGAAGTTATCTGGAAGACTTCATCCTTTTTTCCCCCTCTGTTAGACATAATTTGCAATTAATGATTCAGCCAGTCACATTTTTATCTGGAAAGTTTTCCTAAGTGATTTCTAACATGTTAGATCCTCCAGGTATTCAAGTGAAACACAGAAATGAAATGCAAAGAAATCTTTATTGCTGGGAATGAATAAAATCACAAATTAGGTTCATTTTAGCTTAAAATTTCTTGATCATTCATAAAATCCATTGTGCCATTGCTGTACCTGTAAGCTTCATGTGGAATCAGCACTAAAAAAGATACGTAGAGGTTAGATGGCAAATTAATTATTAATTTTACAAGTACCTAGTTCCCAGTCCAGCCATCAAGTAATTTCTTTGCCATCATTCCAAACATTGGCAAATCAATAAGAATGTACGTTTTCCCCTAGTAATATTGCAGTAAGAACAGTGAAACGTAGGTTTGAACAACTGATATATTTCAAAATACTGAGAAAGCGAAACCAGATTAATAAGATACTAAAAATTATCCAAAAATTAGAAACGTAAAACCTACATTAGACAAAACAATTACAATTAAAACAGCTTCTTCAAAAAATGAAAGCAGAAGGAATTTACTAATTATACCGCTTTATCAAGGAAAAAGAGCAAAAGCATAAGATCAACAACATTTGAAATTTCAGAGGGGGAATAACACCGGTGTATTCTATCAAAATAAAATTAAAAGATAATCTGTTTGGGAGAGCTCGAGTGGCTCAGTCGGCTGAGGGTCTGAGTCTTGATTTTGGCTCAAGTCATAATCTCTCACGTTTTGTGGGTTCAAGCCTTGTGTGGGGCTCTGTGCTGGCAGAGTGGAGCCTGCATGGGATTCTTTTTCTTTCTCCCTCTCTCTGCTCCTCCCCTGATGGCGAGCTACCTCTCTGTCTAAATAAGTAAACATGTAAACAAAAAAAAAAAAAAAAGAGAGAGAGAGAACAACTTGTTTAATCTTGTACAAAATAATTTTTAAACTGTGAATGTTCTAGAAAAATGCAGATTACAAAAAAGGACCCCTGAAAACAAGGGTAAGCAGAGATATTACCTTGGAAGAAATTAAAAATCTTTGAATAAATTTAAAAAGTGCTGGCATATATATATATATATATATATATATATATATATACACCCACACACACACACACACACACATATACACACATATGTACACACACACACACACATATATATATATATATATGTATAAAGGTATTCCTTTATATATATTCTGTACAAAGGTATCCGTTAAAGGTATTCTGTACAAAATTGAGACACCAAGGACTTCATTTTTCAACTGGTCATGAATAATGGAGAGTTTTGAGTAGAAGGGAGATAAATTAAAACCCTTTAAATACTATTTTAAATGTTTTTTTTCCCACTAAAATCTAGTAACCATTTTAAAGTTGATTATCAAATGATAGCAAATACTAGCCAGTTATATTCCATCTTTCGAATCTAAAGTAGCAAACACTAGTAAACTTAAAGTAGTCAAACCTGATCATGGTTATAATTTTTAAGAACTCCAAAATGCTTTCTCTAGAAATGTAATTAACAAAATGCTTTCTTTAGAAAGTTACTTAACAAAATGCACCCATCAAAACCTATAAATATATTTTACTCCAATATTTCCACTTGAAATGAGCACATTTATGATGAAATATTAGCTTGAGACTTTTTTTCATAACAGCATTTAAAAAGTACTATTTAAAATGAACAAAAACCTGAAATACCCAATAACAAACAGCAGAATGTCTGTTGAGTGTTCTATTTAGACAGTGGCATAGGCAGCCTTTAAAGTTTGTGTTCCCAGTGCATTTTTAATGACCTGGTAAAAGTCTCACTAGACAATTATGAGTAGAAAAAAGAACAATATGTCCATACTGACTGTGATAAATACACATAATCTGAATTTTAAAAAATTGGGGAAAAACTTCTCTCTGATCATACTTAGACTTGGAAGATAATTATGGATGCTTACATTATATACTTATCAAGTTGTCTAAATGATCATAAGTTACTCTTAGAGTTGTTTTCTTATTCTAGGATTAATACTCAAAATGGCCATATAAACTAGAATAACCCACATGAGATGATAAACTACTAGACTTATCTATGGAAATTTATTTGCAAGGTTCCATGTGACTACATTTAGCCAGTCAACAGTTTTACTTAAAAATTAAATCAGGTGTGTTAATTTATTTGGCCTTCATGCTAATTTTCTAAAAATTCATAAAATTATATGAAAGCAAGCATATCTTATTTCATAGCTTTATCATACTGTGTTATGTTAGTTTCTCAGTGATATAAAGGAGAGCTATATTGAGACATTAAAGTGGCATCAAATAATTTTTCCAATTATGCAAAGTTTAATTTGCATATTTAATCCCAGTGGCTTAAAAATCACAAATATTCCTTTGAAGTATCTTTATAAACTTAAACTGAAAGTTGTTTGGTTGAATGGTGGACATTTATGTAAATTATTTGTTTAAGTTAAAAATGTACTTGAGACAACATTTTGGGAAAAAATGTAATTTTTAAAAATTGAAGAAGTATAGGTATAAAAATGTACATAAATCATAAATATGTAACAAAATTATAAAGTGAGTTTGTCCATATAGGTCCATACAGAGTCAAGGAAAATAATTTTAGTGGCATACCAAAATCTTCATGACCCATGAAATTATTACTATCTACGCTTTCCTAAAGGTAATTCTGATTTCTAGCACCACAGATTAACAGGGTTTTAATCTTTATGCAAGTGCTATCATATAGGGTGTATAATTTTGTGTTTAGCTTCTTTCCCTCATAATTTGATGTTATCCATGGTATACATTAAGCTATGGATTATTATTTCATTGTGTAGAGTATTCCATATTATGAAAATACGGAAATTCACTAACAGTTCTAATGTTGATAGGTATCTGTCTTGCTATGTGTTGCTATGTATATTTTTCTAAGAGTATCCTTATTCGTGTTTCTTGGTGCGTGGGTCTAAGCATATGTATATGAAATTGTTGGGTCGTAAGGTATGCATTCATTCAAATTTAGTAGGAAATACCAAACATTTCAAAAGTGGCAGTATCAATTATAGTCTCTGTGTATGAGAGTCCCAGGTTATCCACACTTATCTACACTTGGTATTAGAGCACTCAAATTTTAGCTGTTCTTGTTGACTATAATTGTATCTGTTTCTGGTATTAGTTTGTATTACATTTAAACTAAGGGGATTGAACGATTTTTTTTTTTTTTGCCAGTTATGAGGTTATCTGGTTAAGTCTTTTGCGCATTTTTACTATCTTTTAGTTGATGTGTAAGAGTTCTTCATATACTCTGGGTAGGGTTCTGTTTTCAGATATGAGTTGTGATTATCTTCACTCTTTGGATATTTTGTCACTCTTTTTCACTGTGTGTGTGTGTGTGTGTGTGTGTGTGTGTGTGTGTGTGTGTGTGAATCTTGATTTAATTGTCTTGGTGTCTCAATCTTAATTTAACTCTCTTGTATCTCTGACTTTATGCAGAATTTATTTTTTAATAATTTGTCTAGCTTTTCTAGTTGTTCTCACCGGAGGAATTGATCTCCATTACCTTGTTAATCGCTACCAATATAAGTGTGTGTGTGTGTGTGTGTGTGTGTGTGTGTGTGTGCGTATTTGAGTGTGTGTTTAAATACAATTCCCTTGATCTACCTGAATATTATATTATCCTAATAGTTCTTTCAATATCTAGCTTTCATGACCTATTCTGATCTTTACTACTTAACTAAATCATGGAAAATGTTGTCTTTTGAACAAATGAGACAAAGTAGAGAGATTAAGAACATCAAATGTATATCAATAAAGCCTAAAATACTAGTTAAGCTTAAGTATTTAACAATGCATTATAACATTACTTATAAATACTAGAATATTTTTAAAATATAACACTCAAGTTTCTATGTGTTAATTTTGGTACAAAACCCACTGTACGATGTTTGCTATTCAAGAGAAAGTATTGTGATTACATAAGGTAAGTAAATCTATTTTCTTTTTTACTTTATGCCAATCCTTGTCCCTAATGATATTTAATTTTAATGAGCTGGATCTCTTTCAATGCCTGTCCTCAGTCCCTCTCCATTTCTCACATACCTCCAGATCAGGGGTTCTAGTGCAGGGGCTCTGATTAATGTCTTCAGTAATAACAATTTATGTTTAACGTTTCAAAGAAATTTCAATGTTGATTAAACATTTCGAAGGCTAACAATTATGTACCACAAGACGAAAGCCAACAGGAAATTATTAAAGCTTTGCTATGTGTTTACTGATTATTGGGAGAGGTTAATAGAGGAGAAGCAGAACTTTAGCAAGGTCTGACTGCAATCCCTAATAAAACCTAAAAATCATCTTAGGATCAAACTTCTGTGTATTTTAGAGATAAACTATGGCACTATAGGTTTCTGAAAAAATCTTATTAAGGATTTGATAAGCTTCTGAAGGGATGTTAAATTGAGGACAGATCTTAAGTGGCAATTCTGAAATTTCTCAAAAGGGCATTCATATACAAGCCATCAATTTTTAAAATTATGAATATTATACATTTAAATGAAAACTGACAATACTCATAGTGGCTGTGAAACTCCTAGTCAAATAATGCTAAACATTACTGGTAATTATAGTATGTTACAAAATATGATAATATTCAGTGCCTCTTCACATAATTTGAGCCCACTATGAGCTATTTATCCTTGCTGTATTTTTTTTAGTCTTTTAATATTTATTTTTGAGAGAGAGAGAGAGAGAGAGAGAGAGAGAGAGAGAGAGAGTGCAAGTGGGGGGGCTAGGGGGAGGGTAACAGAGAAAGACAGGGAGACACAGAATCCAAAGCAGGTTCCAGGCTCTGAGCTGTCAGCATAGAGCCCGACACAGGACTCAAACCCACAAGGTCATGAGATCATGACCCAAGCAGAAGTCAGATGCTTTACCCACTGGGCCACCCAGGCACTCCTATCCTTGCTGTTTATAAAAGAAATGCAGAGCTGAACATATCAGTATGCTGTTTGCCCCCTCCTAAAAACACATATGCTCCACCCTATATCCTTTAGCTCAACTCAAAAACATCATATGTTGGTTAATCCAAAACATAAATAGTTATTTTCAGGCTTTTACAGAGTGTCTGCAAAGGAAATCATTACGTTCAGGGTAAGAATTATGTGTTTTCAGTTGTAAAATTTGAAAAAGAAAATGAGGCAAAATCTACTTACATTTTCATGGAAGATGAATTCTATCCAGGGAACAGAAACATTTAAATTAGTTTCTCCAATATTGGTCCAATATTTCTAAGAAAAAAATATTGTTTCTGGACATTTTCAGAAAATAAAATTGATTATCAAACACACAACTTTCATATATAGAACAAGCCAACAACTTGACGATGAAAATTCTCAATCTGAAGTAACTGTTCAGCAGGCAGTTACTGATTTTACTTCAGCAATTTCTAATTCTATTTCTTCTTTCTAGTGAGCAGTAATCCCATTTAAAAGCAACTTGAATGTTTAAATGCTTTATTAACAATGGATATTAACAGGGGCAACATGGTAGATTATAGCTAATTGACAAAATTCTACACCCCCCAAACCTAATGAATTTATTTAAAAATTACTTAAAATAAGAGAAAAGAAAAGAAAAGAAAAGAAAAGAAAAGAAAAGAAAAGAAAAGAAAAGCCATAACAGGAAAAGGAGCAGGCGAACACCAACCTTACATTTTTTTTTTAATTTTTTTAACGTTTATTTATTTTTGAGGCAGAGAGAGACAGAGCATGAATGGGGGAGGGTCAGAGAGAGAGGGAGACACAGAATCTGAAACAGGCTCCAGGCTCTGAGCTGTCAGCACAGAGCCCGACGCGGGGCTCGACCTCACGAACCGCGAGATCATGACCTGAGCCGAAGTCAGGCGCTTAACCAACTGAGCCACCCAGGTGCCCCCAACCTTACATTTTTTAATGGGAATTTGGAATGATAGACCTTAGATTCAACATGAAAAAACAGAAGTTTAATGGGTAATATTTCTGACAAGTATTAACAGTGCACTTTGAGGAAAGAAAAGAATGGGACCCTGGAGAGTGTTATGGATTGATTTGAATCCCTCACAAATTCATATGTTGAAGTCTTACACCCCATTACCTCATAGTGTGGCCTTATTTAGAAAAAAAGGTCCTTGTGGATAGGTATAATTAGTTAAAATGAGGTCCTACCAGAGTAGGATGGGTCCCTGTTTCACTGTGCTTGGTGTCTTATAAGAAGGGGAAATAGGGCCCAAGTCTAAGTTTTCATGGTTTTTCCTGCCTGCCCCCTCCCCAGTGGCTAAGGGAGAATGTATATTATTAGGTAGGAGTAGCTGAAGTGATGGAATGAAATAATCTCTTTTAAAAGACAAGAAATTCCCAGGACTTCCCAGAATTGGAGAAATAATGAAAGTCTGAAAGAAACAAAAATATGGAAATAGTTTTTAAAATCAATGGAGTTCTAAGGCTTCAGATTTCAGACCAACATCAGGAAAAGCTTAATGGTGGAATTAGCTTCACTAGGTGTTATGAAACTAAAAGCAAGTTAGTAAAACCTAATTAAATATGCTTTAAAATCATCCATCATGCAGGATTATAGTTAGGTGAATTTTAAGATGCTTTCCTGTCCATTGTTAAATTATATAAGCAACAACCTAATTAAACCCCCTATTTGACAATAGAAAAAAATCCAGAGACCTTGCAAGGAACTAGGAGAAATAGATATGAGATTTGTACCATTTGGATCAGTTTTGTTAAATTCCAATAAGAGAGGAAAACAAAAGGAAGGATGGAGAAGAATGATATTCCTGTGAGAATATTTTGCTTTTGTTGGACTGAAGAAACTTGAATGATAAAACTCACAATAATAGAATGATAAAGAAAAAAAAAACATTTTAAATAAGCCCTACCACTTAGATGTGGTGAAAAAGCAATATATTTGAGGAGTTTGTTGTCCCTCACAAAAGAGTTTATCAAGGATTATCATTTCATTCGTTTTCACTTGAATATACACATTTCTTTTAATACAATCTGATGTGTGGGAGTATTTTGAGCACTATTTTAATGAAGATTGGAATTTGTCAGATTAGCTTATCAAATTTCCTGGCTTTTCATACTTCTATTTTCTATGTGTGGTCACTGCCTTTATTTTTATTGGCAATAAACTTGCTATTTCAAAGATATAAAGTACCAATTACTTGACATATTGTTTATTTGTAGGAAAATGAATTATGTGTAGTTTTGAAATTTATAGATCCACTAGTAATTAAATAGAAAAAATGAAATACCTGGGGAAATATTCCCTTTTAAAGAAAATATCAACCCCTTTTCTTATCCTATAAATTGTTAGAAAAGTAATACAATAGAATATTTACTATAAAATGCTCTACAGGATATAATCTTCTATTTTCATAAACAGTTTATTCTCTGTTTTCCTTAAATGCTTTTATAATTATTAGATTATAAGTAAAGATAGTACCTTTATTCCTTAGGTTACTAGTACCATTGCCTTTTCATCCATTTAATTTTCTAACTGTGGCATCACTCTTGTTTGCCATGGAAATGACTCCATTGTCAAAATATGGTCGCATTCAACGTTGGTAGATTAACACAGTGATTCCTTATTCCACAGAGAAATATCTATTAAATTGTTGATGTATATGTCTCCAATACGTATCACCGAATAGATTTATAAGTGAAGGTTCATTTTAGCAAAATGTTCGTATTCATGAAAGCTTTCAAAAGTAGAAAAAGAGGGTGGCAATTTCAACGCTGCTCTGCAGGTAACTGGAAGGCTGAGTCAGAGGCTGGTTCCTGGATGAATGAGAACACACAAGGCTTGCTTTCCCCTTTTGCACACAAGGGTCACTAGTGGAGCATACCCAGAGATTTAGAATTAAGACTCCCTTGTATTTTCTCAATTCTCCACAAAGTTCTTAGGGGATCTGAATGGACTTGGAGCTGTGAAACATGGTGAAGAGTCAGAGGAATTTCTCATGATGAGGTGCACAGCCAGACACTTTGGACCTGCTTCAGACTGCATTTTTCATGCATGCGTGGCAGCAGTGTTTAGACATGAATAGGCTGAGTTAGTTGTTCTCTTCCTTCCGGAAAATTAGCTTTGGAATATCCAACCAGCATTGAATCCATACACATTTCTTGGCATAAGAGGGCAATTACTTTTTAACTCCAGGAAGACAACATTGTCCTTTAAATTAAAGTGAAATAAAGATTTGAAATTAGGCATTGTAATGGAGCACGGCCCATAGCATAGTTCTATTAAGAGTTCCTACATTAGCAATGTAGGAGAAAAAGTCCCGAATGTTTTGAAAATAAACAAAACCAAATGTCTTACCTCCCATAAATTTTAGCATAAACAGAAAAATAAATGAGGCAATCGTTTAGTGATAGATACACATATCATCACATTGTGTACTTTAAACTTGCTCTATGTCAATATCTCAAACCTGAAAATACATATTTTTAAATGAGGAAAATGAGGTATTTTTGCTCTTTTCCCCTTTTAGAAATCATTCACAGAAGAGCTTTTTTTTAAATTCTAGGTAGAAAATGAATTTTTTAATAAGATTAGAATTGAGGGGGACACCAGAAAGATATGTTCAGTTTTATCACTTGTTAAAGTTGCAAACTTAGTTTCAATATTGCTCCTTTGATGAAAAGTATTAAGAATGTGAGAAACAAAGACGAAGATAACAAGAATTTAGAAAATACTGTTAAACTCTCCTCTTCATTTTTCTTAATCAGATAAATTGTTGGTCTTCTGAAAACACTCTCCCCTCCCCTTGACTTATGCTACATTTCTTTGTCTTTATAACCTACACACTTTTTCAGACAGGATTCAAGTATCTGGACTTATTCTCCAGTGACCTGGTTGCACTGTTTCTCCCAAGGTTATTCCTCTAGCCAGAGAGACCTCTGCTTGTTGATAACCTTACTTCTGGATCTTTTATTTTCTCTGGTTTCTCTGGTTTCGTGTGACAGCTTTCACTTGTTCCCTTGTCAGGGATAGAGAAAAATGTCTCTTGTATATTTGGGTTGATTTTTGCCATGAATTTTGCTGTGTTTAAGACTCCAAACTGAAGGGAGACATAGGGAAATTTGAAACAGGCTTATTTCAGATAATCATAAAACTGTTCATATTAATTGTCATTTTCATATGACCACATAAGCTAGAATGTGTTATATATCCAACGTATAAAGCATTGGGAAAATGTTTCAAGTGTGTTATTTTGGTTGTAGTTTTAACAATGTCTAAAGTGGAGTTTAGAAATTACATATTATTACCTAATGCACAAACTTTATATTGAGGAGGTAAAAGCCTTTGATTTTTGCAAATAGAGTCTTACCATAGATAATTTTGAATGCTTTCATGAGAAAAATAGGGTTTTATAGCTAATTAAGATTATGTTGTTTGACCTCAAGGACTTACAGATGATATTTAAATTGAAAATATGTAAAAGAGAACTAACTCTATATTCAGATAATGTTTAAGTATGGTCTGTTAATTATTCAAAATTCCATCATTTGGTATGTTTTTATTCATAAACATTACTTTTCTTATGTATGTCATATTTAATTATTCATTTATTTTTAAACATTTAAAATTTTTTTTCAATGTTTATTTGTTTTTGAGAGAGAGACAGAGTGTGAGCAGGGGAGGGGCAGAGAGAGAGGGAGAAAACAGAATCTGAAGCAGGCTCCAGTTTCCAAGCTGTCAGCACAGAGCCTGACATGGGGCTTGAACTCACTAAGTGATGGTATCAGGACCTGAGCTGAAGTCAGATGCTCAACTGACTGAGCCACCCAGGCATCCCTAAACATTTTTCATGTTTGTTAGTTTGTTTGTTTATGTATGTATATACATATGTATGTATTTGTTTATTTTTGAGAGACAGAGAGAGACCAAGTGTGAGCAGTGGAGGGCCAAGAGATGGGGAAACACAGAATCCAAAGCAGGCTCCAGGCTCTGAGCTGTCAAAACAGAGCCCAACATGGGTCTTGAACTCACTAAATGCAAGATCATGACCTGAGCTGATTCTGGACACTTAACTGATTGAGCCACCCAGGAGCCCCTATAGATGTCATATTTAAAGCAACACGTCCAAAATTAATTGAAGTGTAGGAATAGTGTTCTAGAAGCATATTTTTTTTCGTATCAGTGAAATGGCTTAAAAGATTGAGTATCACTAATATTTTCAGGGTAATGTAGAGAGAATGAAAAGAACAGTCACAAAATTAGCCAACATTTTTGGAGATGTGAGGAAAAAACTTCAATGAAGGAGATTATTTAAAAGAACCTAGTAAGGAACAGAAAAAAAAATGTACCAAAGAGAAAATAAACATTTTTATGTCTTAAGCTTAGAATTTCTCTCTCCCCTGTTCTGAAACACTTGGCTAAGTAAAAGTCTACAGTAAAATTATTACTAATCTTCTGGCTTGGGTCCATTCCCAATATAACAAATGCTTTACTAGCTCCTCTGTCATTTATATCTGTACATATTATGATGAATATTCCACTTATGCAGTCTACTTGCCAAATTTTTAAGTTTGAATATTCTCACTTGTAAATCTAGTTTAATAGGAGAAATCAAACAAATTTTGTTGGTCATTGTAGAAGAAACTGTTCCACAGTATTCTGGTAACATTGATTTTTTTTTTACAGAAAAATCACTGAAATTTCAGGTAACAGAGACAAAACTTTAAAGTTATCCTATGTTCTAGGCCTAATAAGATAACATTATCTGTTATCTCAGGCTCCATTAAGATCATCTTGAAACTTAAGGTGGGGTTTTATTTAAGACAAAATATAAAGGTATATAACATGAGTGAATGCTCCCTTTATCCATCTTGATTAAATAATTAGACATAGTATTTTGCCTTCATTAAAATTGGATTATTATCCCACATTAATGGTCTATTTTGAATGTAAGATTTATAGATAGGGCTTTATATATGAGGAAAAAGAGGCACTATAATAGTGTTGCAAACTTGGATTCTGAAGAGTGATTTGGATTGAATTGTAGCTTAGACTCTCCCAAATCCTGTGACCTTTAAAGAGGTTTTAAACTTTATTTCCATTTTCTTGTTTGTTACATTGCAATAAATGATGGTTCTACTTTATTGGCTTGCCATGATAAATTGAACGTAATAGGCCTATCCTACTAATGCCTGACACATAATACACACTTGATACATTTTAGCAACTGTTATTGTTTCAAAATGAAGATTTGGGGTAAATTCAAAAGTGTTTTTGCAATGGACCCAAGACAGATCTCAGATAAATATTTCAAGTTCATAGTGAAGGTCTGCTTTCTATTGATTAGTTATATAGTTCTGTACTTTTTTCCATTTGTTACCTAAAAATAGAAAACTTACTTCAGCAAATACCATAACTGCATTCTTCCCCAGTAACTTTCCTTTCAAACTGACCTAATCCAAAGTTCTGTTTTGTTTTTTTAATACCATATCCCAAGGGCAGTACTGATAACCATAAAGTTAGCTTTAGCTTTTTTCATCTACCCATCCAGTCATTTCATCCAGACCTATAACATTTTATTTTATTTCTCTTAAAGATTTATGTTATTTTTTAGAGAGAGTGCAAGCATGAGCCAGGGAGAGGGGCTGAGGGGGTGGGGGGGAGAAGGAGAGGGAGAGGGAGAGGAAGAGAGAGAGAGAATATCCCAAGCAGGCTCTATGCTCAGCGCGGAGCCCAATGTGGAGCTAGATCCCACGAACCTGGGATCATGACCTAGCTGATGTTCAACTGAGTGAACCATTCAGATGTCCCAAGACCTATTTCAAAACAGGAAAATTTACTTGATACTTGATCTCCTGGAATTCAGGTACTCTGTGCTCTACTCCTGAAATTCTGTGTACTGAAATCCCATTCATGTCAAAAGCTCCTATCAGTCCCTGTTTTATATTATAGTGATTTTGTTTTGAAATCTTTTCATAGTGGCCTCGTCTCTATATATGCTTATATTTCCATATCCTCTTCTTCACCTGATGTTTTATAGACTAACGGAAACTTAATTGGACCTACTTTTCATAGCTCAGAAAAGTCCTACACTATTCTATTTTTTCTCGATTCCTCCAACCCATGTTTATTCGTATTTCACCTGCACAGACAGGATCATAACTGTGCACTGTTGGGACGTGATCCTGTGTGGCTTACTTAAAGTTTCCTTTTGTTCTGCAAATATATTGTAAACTTATATCTTCAACTCCCTTCTATCACAGGTTTTATTTCAGATTAACTATATGAGAGAGGGAAGACCTCACTGGAGTTCTATGTAAAATAAAATTCATTGTATGGATGATCTGTTACGTCTTTAACTACTTTTTGTACATATGAACTAATTATATACTAGATACTCATACTAGATACTTACTACTTTGCTTAAAGAAATGAAGGAAGATTGATTTAGAGAGGCATTTGGGGAGTAGACTTATTAGATACAGCTAAGAAAAGGCAGGAATCACGGATAGTTTTTCTAAGGCTTCTGGCTTAGGTGACAATTGAATTACAAAGAAGCACAGGGAGAAATGGATGCAGATTCTGGCCACGATAGAGCATTTTGATAAATTCTGGGATTTGTAGGTTTTGGTGGAGCTGTGACCGGCAAGGACATTCAAAGACCATCTTTGGCTTCTGGAGCTAGGTACATGGACTGTGAGGAGCCTGGCCCAGCAGGAGGCACCGTTTTTGTAAAACACAATTATGCTCTGAGTAGGGAGAGTAGCTGATGTCAGAGCTTTATTCCACTGATATTTCAGGCCCACGGCCAAGGTAGCATTCTTATGTAGATTGAGGCCTGAAATTGTGCAGTGAACCTGAAAGCAGTCCAAGAAGAGTGAGTGGGGCTCCTTTCAGAATAAGCCATGCCAATTCAACTGCAGGGAGAAATTAACTCTGGACTCGGATCCTCTTTCTTAGTGAGGAAATGCTGATGAAAAGAACCCAATGCTGAGGTATAAATACACACTTCCATGCACACATATGTGCATACACGGGACTATTCTCATCTATGGCAAAATTTCCTGTAGGTTATTTGTATTTTTAAAGTGGAAACATTTGATAAGCAGAAAGAGTGCAGATTCTGGAAAGTTCATTTAGTAATTGAGGCTCAATCTGCATGGTTTTTGGCCCCCTAAAAACTAATTCTTTATTAGTGAAGAGGAAGGACTCTTGTCTCTGAAAAATAATAACATCTCACAATGTTGTGATAAATTTGCTTTTGGAAAAAAGCCCATCAAAAGAAGATTAAGTGTAGTGAGTTGGAGTCATGATTTAAAATATATGTGAGGAGCATAATCATAAAATGTGTATGTATATATGTCAACACAACGAAACAAAACTTTATGAAGGTTGCCTCTAAGTGGAATTCCAAGTATTTTTAAAACTTTTCATTTTCTCTGTATTGCAAATTACTTTTTATATAAACATTATTTTATAACCATATAAGTTATATATTTTTTTAGAAATGAATGATAGAAGATCAAATAACTTAGCATGCACATCTATTTCACAAAAATGTGAAAGATGGGCTGAGTTTTAATAGGCCCAATTCCCCAGGCAAACAGTACAGATGCATAGTTATACTTTTCAAATAATTTATCCTATGCTTACATATTTGAAAATCTTCAAATGTGTAAGTTACAATTCAGTTGTTTGCTTTGCTAACTCCTTCTGTTCAAATTTCTGAAATTCTTTCTTATGAGAAGTAATAGGTCATGATTCACCTGGATGGTTTTTGATAGTGTATACTCAAGTCAATACTAAATCTTATTTGAGCCCCATGGATGGATGGCTTTATTTATCCACAAGTACCACTTCAGAGTGGTTTGGATGCTAAATGAGTGGTTCACATTTCTACTTGCTAAACTTTCATGAGTCAGTGAATGCCCCATTAACTCCTGTGGACATTATTACTCATTCTTCCTAGAATCAAAACTGAAATAGTCCATAGCTGCTTTTTATTTACAGTGTGGTGTTCATTCAATTATGACTGTTATATTGTCTACTGTAATCACTGGAAAATCTACTCCTATTCCCTTCACCCCACTTTTTTTTTCTCCTTTGTCATTGTTGGTCTCCTGATAGGTTATTACCTGATATGAAGGTTAGGCTACTAAGGCACAAGAATGAGACAGTCTTTAAAATTTGATCTTTCAATACTTTATAATTGCCATATTTGATACATATGAATTTCTACACATGTAAAAATTTTAAGTGATTTTTGCAATGGAAAAAAAATGTCTTAAAGCTTTATTTCCAGACAGATAATAAATAGCAATTGTACTTTAAAGTATAGGTTTTAAATAACTTTTCTGTGTCAAATGAATAAAATAGAAGTAGAACTACTTAAAATTTTCAGTTAGAAAGAGATCTATTTAAAAATTTAGGTTTACACATCAGACTTCATGTAAAAGACCCATGAAATGTTCCATATTGTCATTTATTTCATGAAATCTTATTTGATATATATTTAATTATAAACCACTAGTATGAGGTTTATAAAAACTAGTATTTAAGTAGTATTTATAGTCAAGAAGTTTAAAACTGATAGAAACTCAGTTCACTATTGATACAACTTTTTTCTAATAACTTTATATTTTATGCAGTAAAGCTATATAGAATATCAAGCATAATGTTGGGTTCCTAAGATATTAATGTAATGAAAATTATATTTAGCATGTATGTCTTTTTATGAAATGTATCATGAGTTATAAGTAAATATTATTTTTAAATGATTATAAAACAATAGTAAACTTTTACATCCAATTATACAAAGAACTGTAATGTATTAAAGCATAAAATGTATACAGGCTACATACACTGACCTCTATGCAATAAAGTATATGCAAATAACTAGAAAAATAAATGTCCTTAATAATCACTAACAACTCACAAAAATCCAGTGGGAAGGGTTATTTAGGAAAAATGGCCATTGTGTAATTTTGTATCAAAACTAATGGAATAGATTTGAAAGTTTTTCCCATGCAAGCATTCAACTTTCAAATTCATCTATTCAAAAAGAATGAAGTAAATGAACTAAATATTCATATCAAGAAACTAAAAATACTATAATTAAATTATTCTAAGGAAAGCAAGTAGAAAGAATAAAGATAAAAGTATTTTGAAAAGGCTAATACTCTGATAAACCTTGCATTATTAACCAAGAACAAAAAAAGGATAAAAGAAAATGTATTAGTGATATGTAGGAGAATTAAACAGAGATAAATATTACATTAAAGAATACATGAATCAGTTAAAAGTGTTTGATTGGAAATGACAGGAAAGTCATCTCAAAGTGGCTTAAGTATCTATTAGCACACAATAATTGAAAAATAGTGGGGTTGAGTTGATTAGAGACATTTTAGGTTCATATTTTCTCATTTTCTCAGCTACACACATCTTCTGTATATTTCATTTGTTAAGGAGTTACCTCCTTGCAGTGCCGTAGTTCTAGTAGCCACTTTAGCTGGTATCATCCCGTGTTCAAACCGTTTTAGAGGTGTACCTCTGCCATCCTTGTTGTCCAAGAAAAAAGTCTCACCATGTCTCACTGTATGTGACTGAGCCAAGTACCTATCACTGAATTAATCACTGGGTACAGTGTAACGACAAGCTTCCTTGCTTATATTTCAACTGCATGGGTTACTCTGGAAGTGGATTTGGAAGCAACCCTAAGCCCATTGATTAAAATTCAAGAAGGGTAATTTCTTAAATGCAAAATCAGGATGCTAATGTTAGTCAACAATAGAAAGGAAAATAAGTGCCAAGTGTTAAACAAATGTATGTTGTTTTTAATGTACGTGTTATAAAAATAATGTATTCATTCAGAAATACTGTTTAAGTGGTTACTATATACCAGGCATGTTATCAGGTTCCAGTAGTAACAAAAATCACAAGGCCCTTGCACAGTTCACATTACACTGAATTTAGTGTTACTTGGAAATTAACATTTCAATATGATTTAAAGGTAGGAAAACTTAAATTACCTAAATTGTCTTAGCAAGACTTCCCAATACCTTGCATAATTAAAAAAATCCTTTCACAGCAAATATACTTCTAATAGAGTTTGATAAATGATAAAAATGATTTTGAAAGCTTATTTATTGCAGTATTATATGCAGTAGCAAATTATTAGAAATATCCAAAAAGTCCATCAAGACAAGACTTGAAAATTTTTTACACTATGGAATAAGGTTCCATAAAACTATGAAAAATGTATTAAATTATGAGACCCTCCATGACATATTAAATAAAAAATAGGTTACCAAAGACTATAATTGTGAGATACTATCATAAAGGTTAAAGACTTGGGAAATATGTTTGGATGTACATGTGTATGTATAAAATATTACTGGGGGATGTGGAATGGACTGACAACATCGGTTGCCTTTGGGTCAGGAACCTAGGTTTTTAAAAATCAGACCTAGGGGAATTTTTACTTTTTATTCTATTAAAGTTCTAAATTTTGAAATATGTGAGTGTAAAGCTCCTTGTATAATAAAACCTTAAATATTTAATGTTACCAATCAAAAGTCTCGAGGTGGCTAAATGGGACACTTAATTTTCTTATTATAAGTGTATTCTTCTGGGATGTGAGAAGAAAGGATGAGCATATTAGGCCCAACCTAACCTCACTTTAACTTAATCAGTTCTTTAAAGGCTCTGTTTCTAAATTAGTCATACAAGGGATTAGGGCTTCAAATATGGATGTTGGAAGGGCACAGTTCAGCCCATAAAAGAAAAAGAAAATACAAAGTATCTTTTTAAACAATTATAGATTTCGGAATTAAAATAATAAATCAGTATATTAAAATAGATATCCTCCTCATGCTGAATACATTCTAGGAATTAAGAGTAGTTTAAACTTACCTATTGCTGTTTCTTACATGAAGCCACTTTCAGATATTAAATGTAAATGGAGTAAACTTAGAATAAGATTGTTTACATAGATTAAAATTACAACAATTTTCAAAAGCAACTAACTGTTATTTTCAAAAGACTCCTGTAAAGCATAAAGAATTGGCAAGGATGAAAGTAAAAGTATGGAGAAATATGTCACAAACTGACAGCTACTGTGGTTGTATAAAGACAAAAATACTTGGAAAAAAAGCCTTAGAAATAGAAGTGATACATAATGATAAATACCCATTTCAAAACAAGTTATAAAACTTCTAAACATGTATGTATCAAACAAAATAGATAAAACTTAAAGAACTACAAGAAAAAACACAGTTTTTCAATCACTGATCTCTGTGGGAAATAAATCACCAGCAATGTTACAAAAGGCTTGAACAACCGAGTTTATAAGCTTTGCTTAATGGCCATAAGTAGATTTCTACATCCAACATTATTCTCATGCACTTAAATACTCAAAAATCAATAGCAAACCAAATCACTTAATTATACAAATATCAAATATTAGCTATCACAAATTCCACATTCTCTGACAATAAATGGAGTTAAAAAAAGCTGTATTATAAAATGCCCTATTAGAAATTTAAAAAGATATTCATACACAAGGGTCAAGGAAGAAATCAAAATAGAAATATCAAAATTTTGGAATAGAATGATTAAACAAATACATATTAAAAATTTGGAACCACAATAAAAGCAAAAGTTTCAAGTGAAATCTAAATCTGATACTGTTATATTGAAAAGTTGGAAATTATCAGCTTAATGAACATCTTAAGAAGTTAGAAAAAGAAACACAACAAAAGGAGTATCAGTGAATAAACTGAAATAACACACAAAATAAAGGTAGGATAAAATAATAAAATAAAAATTATAGCAAGGATCAGTGATAGAGAAAAGAAAACTAGAATGGACATAAAGCCAAATACAAATTTGAAAAGACTTACAGATGGGCTAAATGGGTGATGGGCATTAAGGAGGACACTTGTAATGAACACTGGGTGTTATATGAGTGATGAATCACTAAATTCTCCTGAAACCAATATTACACTATATGTTACACTAGAATATATATATATATATATATATATAAAATATATATAAATTACACTAGAATATATGTGTGTGTACATATATATATAAATTACACTAACTACTAGAATTTACATAAAAACTTAAAAAAATTACAAAACAGATGAATATAGTAAGATTGGCCAAAACACAAAGTCCGAGAGAAATGAGCAAATATGTCATAAATAAAAATTTAAGCATAACTATAAATTTAAAAAATAAATATTTTGTCAGTACGTTCAATGCTTGTATCCAGAGACCCAATTCCTGAAATAAGAAAAAGTGTTGAAAGTGACTCAGGACAAAATGTAGATCCTGAATGACTGTACATTTAAGAAATTGAAACACCACTTAGACACTTTGGTATAGAGAAGACACCAGGCCTTGAGATTTTTGAGCATTTTCCAACAAAATTTCAGAGGATAACTTATTACAGTCTTGTACAAAATATTCTGGAGAATAGAGAGATAATTTTTCTCATATTTTATATAGGATCTCTATAACCTGGAAAAAAAAACCCTGTATATTCACATATATAAATATTTAAACTAGATTTAAATTTAGATATATTTATATATACACAAAAATAATTATATAGTTTTTATCTAGAAAGGTAGCTAGATTTCACTTCTGTATTTTTATTTTTATTAACATAATGAAATTTATTGATCATCTTAGGCACTGGTGTCATCTTCTTTGAGAAGAAACTCAGTATTGTAAAAATAACTATTGTTATGAAGTTAATATATACAATACTAGAAAATACAATCCTAATGTATGCATACTGAACAAAACCTGACACATGTCTTCTAAAGTTCTGTGGAAGAGGTCATTAGTAGCCACGAAAAATTTAAAAAGTAAAAATAAGAGAGCTCTAACAGCCAAAATGAAGCCATGTTTTTATGCTACAGTAAACTTTAAAAAATGAAATTATGTATGTACAGAAGTTGCATGTAATGGGAGTATGTAATATAAGAAAAAATTTACATTCCATACCAGTGGAGAGAAGGATAAATTATTCATAAATGAGTTGGATGAAATTAGGTATCAGAAATGATTTAAAAATTATAACAAAACTTCAAGAGCCTAAAATTGTGAATGAAAAAAAATACTGGGACCGTGGTAAAAACATATAGCAAGCCATTAAATAAAATTGTGAGGTTAAAGAGTGCCTACATAATTTAGGGTATCCTTAGGAGCAATAAAGAAAAGATGTCTATAATTCACCTTTCAGAAAACGTTTTTACTGCAAATTATACATAAAAGGTGACTTAAATAAAAAAATGAATTGATAGACAATATTTGCCTTATTTTTTGCCTCATATTTAATAAGTAAGTCTCCATAAGCAGAATATAAAGATAATCCCAATAAGTTTAAATATATATTTGATATTCCATTTCCTTTTTATATACTTTAAATACAAATTCTCAACAGTGATTAACTTAGAGGAAAAGAGAAGTATTGAAGAGTAGGTGTAAAAAGAGATTGTTGTGTTTTCTCTAGATGGACTGCATCTTGTCTAGTGAAGAGCTTCTGGTATCAGATGAAGTTTGAGAGTTTTTTGAAGGTTAGATCTCAGGCATCCTATGTCAAGTGTGAAACAGCCATGAGAGTTCAGTGTACATAGTGGTAGTTTATAGAGCTAAAAGTAGTAGTTACTCTGGGCAGAGGTGTGGTGATGAGGTTGGACCTAACCAGGAAAGTCTTCATGCTAAACACTATGTAGATACATAAGAAATCAATGTATTTGAAATAGACAGGTGAAACTATTAAATTTGTGTTTTTGGAAAGATCATTTTGTCATGGAATTCTGAACATATAAAGACAAATTAGGGGTACCTGGGTGGCTCAGTCAGTTGAGTGTCCAAGTCTTGATTTCTGCACAGTTCATTATCCCAGAGTGGTGGGATCAAGCCCCACATCAAGATCCATGCTGAGTATGGTGCCTACTTGGTATTCTCTCCCTCTCTCCCTCTCCCTCTCCCTCTCTCTTCCTCCCTCTCCCTCTCCCTCTCCCTCTCCCTCTCCCTCTCCCTCTCTCTTCCTCCCTCTCTCTTCCTCCCTCTGTCTCTTCCGCCTCCCCTCCTTGCCTTTCCACATTCACATGTGCATGCTCCTTCTCTCAAATAAAATGAAACAAATTAAATGTGATCCTACATCTCTGATATCTTGTTTCTGGCCCCAGTGCTGGTAGGAACTCACTATCTAAGTGACAGACAGATATGTAAACAAATTGCCACACAAAGCAGAAGTATTAAAGTATTTAGAAGCAAAGGACTGACTAGCAAACCCATTTAGGGAAAGTATCAGGGGAAAAATGACATTTTATTTGGGGGCATTCATATTTAGGTAGTGAGCTACCATTTTACTTGTGTATGACTCATAGAAATCCTTTATCAAGTAGCCATGGATCAAGAACATGAAAATATAAATATCCCATGGTGTCATGATTTAAAGCATTTTTTTTAAGTTTTAATTATTTTTAGAGAGAGAAAGTTAAGCAGAGGAGGGACAGAGAGAATCCCAAGCCGGCTCCTCACTGAGCACAGAGCTGGATGTGGGGCTCAAACTCACCAACTGGGAGGTCATGATCTGAGCCAAAACCAAGAGTTGGTCACTTAAAAGACTGAGCTACCCAGGCGCTCTGGTGATTTATGTTTCGATATGGACTTAATCCTCTTCTATTTATTATTTTGTTGGCATGGGTTTAGGTACACTATCTCCTAAATTTGTCTTAAGCATATTATAATCGTTGAGCAATGAAGCTATAACTCTAAGACTCAAAGATTGAATATTTGATAACATAAAATGACACTGGGGCACCTGGGTGGCTCAGTCAAGCCAGCAGCCAACTCTGGATTTCTGTTCAGGTTATGATCTCACAGTTCCTGAGAATGAGCCTTCTGTTGAGGTCTGTGCTGACAATATGGAACCTGCTTGGGATTCTCTCTCTCCCTCTCTTTCTGCCCTTTCCCGGCTCACATGTGCTCTCTCTTTCTCTCTCTCAAAATAAATAAACTTAAAAAATAAATTAAAACCAAACTTATGCTATTTAGGAATAACTGAAAATGATCAGAGAAAGAAGTGGGGCTCCTCATGATTTGTTTCTTTTCAAAACATAGTGTTTATTTGGGGACACCTGGGTGGCTCAGTCAGGTGTCCGACTCTTAATTTCAGCTCAGGTCATGATCTCATGGTTCATGGGTTCGAGCCCTGCATCAGGCTCCACACTGATGGCATGGAGCCTGTTTGGGATTCTCTCTCCCCTTCTCTCTCTATCCCTCCCCCAGTCACTCTCTGTCTCTCTCAAAATAAATAAACTTAAAAAAATAAAAATAAAAACAGTGTTTATTTCCAATTAAGCCAAACTTAAAAATGGATATATATGGGATGGTTGTATTTATTGTTGGGGCATAGAAAATGTGCATAAAATTGGTTTTATTTACTATCTGCTAATCTTATTTTACATTAATATTAATCATTAATTTCGGTATGTGATATTAGAAATGCTGTATATTGAGGCAAAACTACAATTTTCTTGACTTGTTTTAAGGCAGTGTTCTAGCTTTTATAAGCATCTGCCCCAAGAAAACTCCATGTAGGAAAACTTCACACCTAAATAATAAAGGAATATTAAAATTACAGTGATCCAAATATAGTGTATGCAGGTTGCCTGGATATAATACAATATATTGAATAATTTTAAAATATGGGTAATTAGAATATCAGCATTGAATATCAGAGATCTCAGTATAAAAGTCATTTCAAATGCATCGTCATTACATTGTTTTTGTATTTATAGAATAAGTGAAAGATGATGTATGAGACATAATAAAGGACATAGGAATACAGCATTTATTTCAGAAAGTAATAACGATTAATGGAAATCTCAAGATTATTTCCTTCTGGAGACAGAGATGCTTGCTGGAGAATGGATCAGAAATAAAAATAAAAAATAAAATATTTTTTATCTTTTCTGCAAGATTAAAATACTAAGTGGGATTCTTAAATATAATTTGTGCTTCCATAGTGGTCCCACATCACCTTCTATTTTGTATAGTCAAACTGATCTAGTTCATGTTTTTATTATGTTTCCAAGTGAAAATATTATATTTCCTAGCTGGATCTCCTATAGTTATGCAGCAAAAATATAAAATTCCTGTTTTCTGTCAAAGATTGTATAATAGATTTTTTTAAAAAAATAAGTGCATGCACACATTTTTTAATGTGCAGAAAATTTGCATTCATTTGCACTTTGAAATTGTCATCCACTCACATTTTTTCTACTTTTGTTACTTTTAAACTAATCTGCATAAAGCATGAAAGTTACCCAGCTGTTCAGTGGAATACATTATTTTCTGCTTTCAAAGAAAGTGCAAGTTATATTTTCTGTCCCTAATTTAGCACCCATTTTATTAAATTTCAAATTAAATGTAAATACCACATAAACCATTGGATGCTTAGAATGAGGAAAGTTGAGAAATTAAACTCAAGATGAGGAGCTCAGAACTTTATGAAATATAATTGCATGATAAATGCATACTTCTAACGTTAACATACTATTCCAAATATGTCACAAAAAAGTCATTAACTAGGATAGCAAATTTTGCAAGAAAAAAATAAAAAGTAGAATAGATACACATTTAGAAAAGTTTTTATGATTGTGTCTCACAATTTAGGCCTACAGAGTCTTCATACTAATCAAATAAAGGAGCAGGCATGTAAACTAAATGTAATTGAACAAGTGAGTTCTAGATTATAAGCCAATTTTCATCAATTAACTATGTTAGGCATCTGTGTTGTAACTCTTGACAAGTAAAAAAGCTTTTAACTTCTGACACATTTCTTTCAATTTCAGCATCTAAGAGGGAAAAAAAAGTCATAGTTAAATATATTTTTAAACTTTATTTTACTAAGTTGAAATACTACATTCCCAAATGGATGGAAAAAAGTGCTTTTCAGGTCTCTTCATATTCACTTTATATTGTAAACTAATTTTCATCTTAAAATATTCTTTTGGAAAGTCTCAACCATTCTGAATTGAAAGTAGTCAACAATTTTGTGCCAGTTTTTTAATGGACAGTTTTCTATGTAAATGATTATTCCCTAGAGTCATAAGTGAATATAAAAGACAAAATTATGATTAAGAGTAATGTTCACTTCTAAAATATTGCTACAGGAAACAGATAAGGAAAAGGACAGTTTCTTGCGGGCTTTTTGGCCCAGTCCTCAGGGATGACATACAAAATTTTGTTTGAAAATTGAAATCTGAAATACTGGTAAATTTATCTAATCTGTCAGGTTCTTTAAAAAGAAAAAATTTGGGTGCAGTCATTTATTTTGGAAGAAATTTCAGAATGAAAATTTATAGTTCATAAAATTTATAAAACTTTATAATCTACTTCCCATTGGAAGAATTATTAGGCAGTTCTCATGGGTTGATTTTGGTGTGCCACATAAAAGTGCTTTAAGAAAATTATAAATGTGTGTGTTTAAAAAATTTAGTAAACGGTATCAGATGTGTAAATATCTAAAGAATACTGTATTTCAGAGCCAACATCTCAGAAAAAAAATGAATCTAATGATGAAAAGGTTTAAGCAATTAGATTTGGTGAATGCTTCCTCTAGTAGATTTGATATTTAAACTACATAAAATATAAAATATATAGAAAGAAAAATACAGAGATACAGAGAATAAAAGAGATGGATCCTCAAAAAATTACACAAGATTAGACAAGAATTCACTCTGTATCAAAGAGTACCACTTATGTTGCCTCTTTTGGTGTTTTAAATAAAATTCTTCCCTGCTTCATGGAAATTTATTTATTTATTCTAGTTAACTTTTTAAGTTTTGTTTTTGTAATAATTTAAAGTTTTGGAATTGCTATATTTTTCCAAGTTTCACCAATTATGTTTTGCTCATATACATATTTTTATGTATATTTTATATTTCAAAACAGTTTGAGAACAGGTTGGAGATACTAAGACCTTTTTCTCCTAGATATATCTGTATTTTCAAGAACAAGTATATGATCTCACATAAGCACAACTCAATTATAAAAATTAGGAACTCTAACACTGATAGATTTAATTGATGCAATCATATCCACAATCATTGTTTTGGCAATGGATATTTGTGGATATTTTCCCCAGATGAATCAATTAATGGAGATACATTTTATTTTGCAGTCATCAGTTTAGTCTCTTTCTAGAGGTAGGAAGTTCCTCACCTTTTCTTTGTCTTCTTCATCTTGATATTGCATGGTCAAGCTATTCTGTAAAATATTCATCAAATGGTGTGCCTGTTGTTTCTTCATAATTACTTTAGTCAGTCATTTCTGCATGAATACTGCAAAAACAAAATTGTCTTTCTTGCTGCTGCTGATTAGGCATGTAGGCCTGTGATGCTAATATATTACAGTATTGGTGACTTTTACTTCAATGACTTGGTTCAGTGTTTGCCACTGTAAAATAAAATCTTTGAATCCTTAATAATATAAAATAAAAGTTCTTATTTACAATAGAATGCCAGTAAGTAAATAGGGGAGAAATAAGAGTTAGAAAATCATCATTTGTGTCTAAAAGAGTGATTGAATCAATCTCAGAGTATCTCGCAAACTGCTCACAAATTGAAGTAATAAACTCATAAATCCAAAAGATTAAGAATAAGACATGGAATCAGGATCATAGCTCCCATATTTAAAATTTTACCAAAGATTTTAACCATTGTAATAAGGCAATAAAAAACTAAAAGCCATAAGGATTGCAAAGAAATAAAACTAATTTTCTTCCAAGATGGTGCGACTGTTAAGGAAGATCCTAAGGAATCTATAAAACAACTAGTGATCTGGATATTTTCTTTGAAGTGTCTATTCAAGTTCTTTGCCTATATGTTATTTGGCTAGATTACCCCTCTTTTGGTTTTGGCTGTTCTTTATTCTGGATACAAGTCTTTCATAAGATACATGAAATATTTTAATATGGTATATGAGTAGTGTTTTACTCTCCCATAACAATGTTTTAGGAAGAACAGAAGTTCTCAATTTTTTATGAGTTGCAACTTATCAGTTCATTATTTTTTGTATCATGTTTTGACATCATATTTAATAAGTATTTGCTTATCAAACTCACTCAAGAAGAAATGATGTGAATTGCATTTACTGATAAATTCTATAAGAGTGGCTGATAAATTGTCCATAATACTATTAGAGGGGATACAGTTGAGTGGGTATGTTAGTGATTTCATTTTTGCCATGCAATGTTTGAGATATGTTTGTTACTTCTGGGCTAGCATAATCAAAGAGCACAGCTGAATATTGGAATTTGAAATTTAGTCAAAGGCATAAGGTAATAATATATATTTTGGAAGTCACAGAGGTATAAAAGATGACTCAAGAAGAATTTTTTTAAAGAAAACAGGCTAAATATTTGGAATTACCATAATTTAAGGTACAGATGGAAGAAGGCATCTAAATAAGAAATGATAAGGATGGGGGGAAAATCTAGGATCAAGTCATGGCACAAATTCCTAGGAAGGAAAAAAGCTGAAAATATAAGAAAGTATTGAACATGTAAAATGCTGTAAAGAGTCAATAAAATAATGAAATAGAAGAATTATTGGAAAAGTTACAAAGTCTCTGATGACTTGAACCAGAGCAGTTTAGTTAAGGAGAAGGAGCAGACACCAGATACTCCCAGGTTAAAAAGAAATCTGAGAAATGATATGGAGGCAGATGCATAGAGTACATTTCAAGATACTTGAATTTAAAAGAAGTAAATGGGATTATCACCAGCTCTTCTTGAAAGAGAGTTTTATATATATTTAAATGCTGAACGGGAATGAAGAAAAGAACAGTATGAGGATTTACAGACAACAGCATGTTGGAGGAGGCTATAGAGCCCAGGATCTAGAATGTTGTTGGTAAGAATTAGTTTACTAAGGAGCATTAAAGTAATCTGGAAAGAAGGAAGAAATGAGGGTTAGCTTCAGATAAGTTAATAGGCACAGGACTGGCAAATGGAGTGGGTAAGGCCCGGCACGAAAGGGGATTAGAGAACAGAGAGTGGTGTTGGGGCACAGCTTTGGGGAAGGAAGGCCATTAAAATTACAGGATTAGTGGGGCAACTGGGTGGCTCAGTTGGCTAAGATCTTGATTGAATAACTCTTGATTTCACTCAGGTCATGATCTCACGGTTTCATCAGTTCAAGTCCCACATCAGGTTCTGCGCAGGCAGCGCAAAGCCTGCTTGGGATTCTCTCTCACCCTCTCTCTCTGCCCCTTCCCCACTCACTCTGTCTCTCTCTCAAAATAAATAAATAAAACTTAAAAAATTAAAAAAAAAAGTATTGACATGGTACGGAATATAGTGTGTGGAATTGAATATAGAAGTAAAAAAAAAAAATGTTTGGGGGCCTAGGTGGCTCAGTCGGTTAAGCGTCCGACTTCGGCTCGGGTCAAGATCTCATGGTTCATGAGTTCAAGCCCCGCATCGGGTTCTGTGCTGTCAGCTCAGAGCCTGAAGCCTGCTTTGGAGTCTCTGTCTCTGTCTCTGTCTCTGTCTCTGTCTCTCCCCCTCCCCCACTCTCACTCTCTCAAAAATAAATAAATGTTAAAAAATCTTTTTTTAAAGAAGTAAAAAAAAATGCTGCTGAATGATGATTAGGATCCAGCTGACATTGGCAAACTTATATGATGATTAGGGTCCAGCTGCCATTGACAGACTCCAGGACATAGAGTCTTTTGGTTTTGTTCAGTAGCCTTGAAGACTTAATGTCCTAAGTGGTGAGGAGAGATGAGGGAAGTTAAAAAGAGGTAGAACAATGTAATAAAAATTACTGCTCCATTTTCTTTTTCTTTTCATGACTGTAAAATAGGCTAATGTGATGGTTATAAATTTGAATAACTGACTAAAACAATGGATAACTTTTAGTAAGAGGTTATTATAATTATATACTATGCTATACCCCTTGGCAATTTTAGGCTGGCAGTGTGTAGGACCATACTTCTTATACTATTGACTCTAAAATTTATTTCCACATGATCCCTAACATGCTTCTTCCTTCTTTCTACCGAACCATCTTCTGCAAGGTAGACCATGCTTGCCATATTTGTACCCATAGGCCTGAGTGGTGAATGAGGTTGGCTGAATTTTGGCTGATTTAGGAGATGGAGTTGAGGAAATAGAACTTGGATGTGTGGACTTGCGTGCCCACATTTAGGCACATGCTCTCTGGGCCTTTCCTGGTATAGGAATAGAGCAAAGTGTGGGGAGAACTGTGGGGCCGGTCATGGGGCCAAGGGCCTAAATTTGTACTCTTGTGCCACATGCCCCAAAATGGTAAGGGTTATTCTAATATGTTGAGTTAGAGTTTGTCCCAGAGAGTTGGACACCTGAGCTCCCATTCCTATCCAATATGCAATGCTATTTTTTGAAACCTTCACAATGAGCTAGAACTTACTTTGTGTTTATTTTGGAGGCATTGATCACATTCCAGTGGTGATATGAAACAAAGTAATAAAACAAAGCATAATGTCCAGAAAAATTTTAATAGGATTGTAAGGGATACTTGACTATAAAGAAGAAGCGCATTTAGACTGCAAAAGGGAAAATATTCTATAGTATATCTGGCCTTGTTTGTACTTAATGGGAATTCAGATTTGTCTACGTGAACCTGATGTGATATTAGGATTGGTTGATTTATACTCAGCAATTTGCATTATTTGGTGTCCATGTGTTTTAGATGATTAGGAAGAAAGAAGTATGATTGCCTGGGGAGAACTGAAATAATATGTGTAATGAACCACAAGTGATGGCATGGTGAATCCTAGCCAGCCTTAGGGACAGTGGACTGGTATTTCATGCTCCTGAGAAGAGACATTTAATAATTATTCCTTTTAGAGATCAACTTTACCAGAAGACTGTTGAAGTCTTGTCACTATAGTCCCAAAGGGGCATCCCTCTATTAGTGAAAAGCATTATGTGCAAAGGGCAGAGAAAATTTATTTTTATGTAGATTTACCACTATGGCTACCACCACCACCACCACTTTGTAAATTTGCCGGTTCAGAATGAGAGGGAAGTCATTGTTCATAGAAGTGACAGTGAGGGACTTGGCAAGCTAAGGCCTGGAGATGGCAACCTCTAGAATAGGTTGGTGAACAAACAAGCATGGGGGAGAACAGCAGCACCTGGGCACAGGATTTGCACATGAAAACTTGTCACCTCTGTCTTAAAGACTTCTCTCAACATGTGGAGTGAGAGTTTTTTAATAAAAGTAAAATCCCCTGCTTTATAAATGGGAGCTCAGAAGCCAGTAGTGTTTTCTTGTTGTTAATGTGACTCTACTATTACTCAAAAACCATGAGATAAGTTTGTTTTGCTGATGAGGGACTGGATCTAGTCTATATTGCTCTAGAAAACGGGGCTGGCACCAAATCATGGATATTGTAAAAGGTGCATTTTGGTAAAAATGGCACCTTGTTTTCTAATTATTAGAGCTGTTGTAAAAAGGTCATTAATAGAAAATGAATCAAGCAGAGGCAAGAAAACCACTTGGCAAGGGATTTTATACAGGGAGGCCAAATGAAAACACAGATAAGTATTAATGCTTTTTATAAAGTGCTTTGATATTAATAGTAGGGAATTTTAAGTTCTGTTCTTAACACTTTAAAAGAGAATAAGAAGGTGGACACAGCAAGAATTCTGGGGATGTAAGCATATTTAAGTGGACATATTTTAACAATTCAATTTTGTAGAACTTTGTTAAAGTGTCTATTTAAAAACTATTTTCTAAAATGTTAGCTCACTCAGGAGCATCAGGAAAAGACATAACTACAGTATTTTGGGAACATTTTGTTCCTTTTTTGGAAGGATGCCAGTGTCTCTATTCATATAATATCTTTCTTCATAAATCCTAATAACAGTCATTCAAGAGAGTACAAAGGCAGTATATTATCCTTATAGCACATCTGCAACCCCTGACTCATACGTGCATATACACCAAGTACAAAATAGTTGAAATTTCACTAGAAAAGCATGTGTTTTCTAAATAGAGCGATGGGTAAATGGTGGTAAATGAATGTTTGTACATTATATGTACTTAAGGGTTAATATTTGAAGAGGTAGCAGGTCCCTTAAGCAGAGATTTCATTAATCAAAGCATGTCCATCTAATAACAAGGTTGGCATTTAACCTACATTTTCTTTTAAGAGTCTCCTTAGTTTTCCTAGTTGCCTTCTTTGATACGGTCTCCTAAGAGTCTATACATGTGCATCAACCTATACTACACAGGGTGACATAGTGTGAATACATGTGCATGTACAGGATTGGGGGAACTGGAATGGGATGAGGCAAAAAGAAGGCTTCCATTCTCTGTGATTAGGAATTCAGTCTGATGCCTGGAGAACCTATTAAAGTTGATAGATTTTTCTAGAAGAAAAGATAAAACTACTTAAAATGAAATACTTTTATTTGAAAATGAGAGCTTCTCTCTATATATGTAGATAATAAACCAACTTCTTTCTTTTCTGATATTCTTCTTAACCCATTGCCTTTACTTTTATTATAAAAGAAGGAAAAACTAAAATGTAGGATTGTTTGCAAAACCAATTTTTTGTTCTAATATCAAAGTCTTACAAGTCAAAGAAGTATGTAGAAATTACCCTGTCCTTTTCATAATTATCCAAATGGCATTAGAAAAAAAATAAGAGTTTTTCTTCATAAGTGAAATTATGTTCTATTTTATTCCAAGGTTTCATGGAAAGCTTTGCATGTGTGAGTCAGCTCCTCAAAGCAAATCTCATTTACAATTCATGACATCTTTTCATCCCAATTATTTAGTTTCATTTCCTTTGTATTTTAGTTCTTTTAACTTTTAGAATTACATTCATTTTAGCCAAAATTGCTATAATTTTATTCTCCCTTTGCCGAAAATCCACCATGTACATGAGAAGACTTGATTAACCTTGTTTTCTCTTGTGAAGTTGTAAAACTCAAATATGGATCTAGGTTATTAGTCTACCTACCATGGAGGGAATACAGCAAAAATGTCCTACAGCTAACATATTTGTGCATTGTATCACTGGTATTCAGATTAATTTTCACAACCGTTCCTTTCAAATTGTTGTATCAACAATTTGACAATTTGAACATTTACAATCCTATTTTATTTCCTATAAACATGTCTGGAAACTGATTCTAATTTTTCCCTATTTTTGTTGGTTATTGTTAGGCATTACTTCTCTTTATTTTATGGCACTGATTTTGAATTACTACATACATTTCCATCCTCAGTTGGGAGTAGCAAGGTAAGTTTTAATATTGTTAGGTTTTTAATGTTGGGTTTTTCCAAGGCTATATTTATTTTTGTATTTTAAAAATTATTTTTGTTATTACTTTTTATTTGAAGTAGTTTAAGATTCATGAGAAGTTGCACAAATAGTAGAGAAGTTTCCTGTGTACCTGTCACCCACAGTACCTTTACATAATCACAGTACATTATAAAACCCAGGGAATCGATATTGGCACAATACTATTACTTGAGTACAGATTTTATATGGATTTCACCAGTTTTAACATGCTCTCTCTTAAAAATTTGTTGATGTATGGCTTTATGAAATTTTATCATATCTAGATTTTGGTGAACAATCACCATACTCAGGGCACAGAACGATTCCATCACCACAAAGAAATTACCTCATATTCTGCCTTATTAGTCATACTGTTCCCTAACCCTTGACAAAGTGGGTGAAGGGGAGAGGAAGATACAAGCCTGTATTTAAAAAGGAGTTTGAACCACACATACGCTTAAGAAACTAAAATGGCTGCTATTTGCCTCTTGGATCGTAAATAAGCTCTGCTTAAGTATGTATCTCCCTTTCCCTCCAGCCTGTCTAATATGTTCCTCATCCTTTTTAATCAGACCAACACTTTATGTTCCTGTGTGCATATGGCAGGTCTCTCCTTCCCTGGATAATTGCCTGATTCCCTCTTATTCATTTCTAAAATTACTAACTCAAGTATCTGATTCTCTCACCACAACTTCTTCTTCCAATTCCCTTGTTCAACCAACCCACAGGGTCATTGTTGGATTTAGAAATGCTGTCCTCTCCAATGACCCATCCATTTTGTTGCAGTAAAACACCTTTTTCATTGATTCATTCTCCTCTTTATACAGTGGAGACATAAGTGTTCATGATATCGATAAAATTCTTTTAATACTTTATTTTCCCTTTGTATACCTGTTACCAAAAAGCCTACCATCTCTTCTTGCCTTTGAACTGCCAAGCATGGCTGGAGAAACTTGCAACGTGGCACATCTAGATCAGTATAAATTCATGGTCACCAACCTCAAACTCAACTCTTGTCCATCTTTTCTTCTTGTTCTTGTTCTTTTTCTTTGTTTTTGTTTTTGTTTTTTTTTGAGTTTACTTATTTAAACAATCTCTACACCCAACATGGGGCTCAAACTCATGACCCAAAGATCAAGAGCCATGTTCTCCACTGACTGAGCTAGCCAGATGCCCCCAATTTTTTGTTTTTTGATAAACTTTATTTCTTAGTCATTTGAAGAATGTAAACTTCAAACTGCTTATGATCTCTTCTCACCTCCAACTCCCTCTTCACCATATCTTATTCCTCAAAGGCAAATTATTTTTCTGCTTCCCAAAGAAAGTAAAAGGTACCACTCTGGAGCTTTCTCATCTTTCATTACCAGATCGCTTGACTTGCCCACACATTCTTTATTTAAATGACTTGTCTTGTTCATATCTCCACTTGGATGCTTCATAGGCATCCCCCTGCCCCCCACACACAAATTATTCAAGATCAGTCTTTTAATCAAACACTCCTGCCTTCATTCAGACTGCCTTTATTTTCCCCACTCAGATGAAAACAACATCTGTCTGAAACTTTGGAATCATCTTTGACTTCTTCCTCTTTCTTACCCCAATTTTTAATTCATAACCAAGTCTTGTAGATTTAAGTATTTGAAATACCTTCAAATATTTCAATATTTGAAATTCAATATTGAATTTCAATATTATACACCTTCCACATTACAAGTTTCACAAATGCAGAGAATACAGGAATACCTTTTTTCTTTTGCATTTCAAAGCACTCATTGTCCCTATATGTGTTCATTAGCTATACATTTTTTTCAAGAGACTTATCTTTTTAATAGTTTATCTTCCTAAATTATTTCTTAAATTTCTCCTGCACCATCTAAAATGTATATTTACATAGTTGGTATTTAACAAATTCTTGGCTTGGCTAAAAGCAATAACAAATAAGATGTTAATGTGCTTATCATCATAATTATGAGTTTTCCATTAGATTTGATGCTTCTTTGATATTTGTAATACAACAAAGAATGTATGTGTGTTAACTTCAAATATAAATAACCGTATCAGGCTACCCATGATTTTCATTTATATCACTAGTATGTATCAGTGATAATATTTAGGACTGGCGAAAGGTGGCCTCCTGCTTGAGACTTTGTCATTCGTTTCAGCATTTTTCAGATATTTTCATATCTTCTTGATATTGCACAAATACATTATCTCGAATCTCAGCAGCTAAATGCACATTGTAAATTAAGAAGATTTTCCTTTAAATAAATGATTAGTTCAGAATAAATCTTGACTTTAAAGGAACATGTGGATTTAGTTCAAAGCAAAAGGGTTTTACAAACTGCCTTCCACTCTACTTTCATGGGAGATATTAGCAAAGCAAATGGAATGCCACATTTCTAATTGACCTTATTGTGGACACAAGTATGTGAGGAGTTTTCTACTTTAAATATCAAAACGAAGATTGGGGGATATTGTGAATGCCACCAAAACACTTAGAACTAATAAAAATATATTTTTTACAAAGTAATATAAACACATTTAGGCCACTTGAAAATTATTTGTGAGAGTGGAGAAGAAAGTATTTCCAACACTCTAGCTCAATCATCTGTATTTCTGCGTACACTTCACGTCTTTTTTCTAGGAAAACATTATACAGTAGGTTAATCATAATGTTTCTGTTATTTTGCACACTGCTCTTTTTATATATTGTATAGTTATAAGGTTTACATTTTACTTCCTACAAAATATAAAATTAGTTGTCATTTGTAATCCTTTATATTGTATCGTGATTACATAATTTACAGAATGTTCTGAGCACACTCAGTGTCTCAGAACTGACTGAGTTGAACAAGTACTTGTAAGTGACCATTAAAAAGTTCAGTTTCATAAGAACACCTGGGTGACTCAGTCAGTTAAGTGTCTGACTCTTGGTTTCAACTCAGGTTATTGTCTCACTGCTGGTGAGTTTGAGCCCAGCATTGGGCTCCATGCTGACAGTGCGGAGCCTGCTTGGGATTCTCAATCTCTCCCCCTCTCTCTCTCTCTGCCCATCTCCTGTTCATGATCTCTCTCTCTCTCTCTGTCTTTCAAAATAAATAAATAAACTTTTTTTTAAAGTTAAATTTTGTAGATTTCTTCTACAGGAAAATAGTAGATAGTCAACTGTAATATAAGAAATATATGTTCCATATTATAAAGGGGGTTATATTCCTAGAGTGTCATCACAATGATAAAAACAGGTAGAAATCTTAACCCCCAAAATGTTTACTTTAATGTAATTAACCACTTGAAACAATGCCAGCTTTATAATGAATAATATCAATATGGGTCTGTTTTTGAATTTCCATCTCTCCTTAACAAACTCCCTAAAGATTCTTACAAATACTCTTTGTATTTTTTTAATGATTCTTTTTGACAGAGAAAGAGAGAGACAGAGTGTGAGTGGGGGAGGGGCAGAGAGAGAGGGATACACAAAATCTGAAGCAGGCTCCAGGCTCCAAGCTGTCAGCACAGAGTCCGACGTGCGACTCGACCCCACGGACTGTGAGATCATGACCAGAGCCACCCACCAGGCACCCCTACCCTTTGTAATTTACCTTCTAATCTGTTACATGGACATGATGAAGGGTGAAGTAAAAATACTTCATTTAAAAGATAAAGAATAGTTGAAAAAATTAAAAAAAAAAAGATAAACAGTAGTTGGCTTATTCCTTAGTCAGCCATCTACCCCTCTAAAATCATAGTGCATTTGACTTCAGCCACTACCTTCTGTTGCAAAAGGAATTAGAAACTAAACTCTTTGTTTACATTTTTATGTGTTTGTGAAAATATATTGAGTGAAGTAAGATTAAATGAAGTAGAGCTGACTTTAGAAAAAAAAGATTATTTGTATGTGTTTTCCCTCTTTTTGTTTTGTTTCATCTACCTTTTCAAGAATAGATAGGCAATAACGAAATAAAAAGACATAATTTATTTCACCATTCTCTAGGCTTGATCCAGTTTCATGTAGGATCTATTTTTCAAATGGTTTTTTTTCTAGCTTTATTGATTAGAAAATTGACAAAATTGTAAGATACTTAAAGTATACAATGTGATGACTTGATCTATATATATACACTGTGAACAATTTTCTTCCGTGAAATTAATTAACACATTCATCATCTCATATATTTGCTTTTTTTTTTTTTTTGGTGAGAATATTTTTTAGTCTTAGCATATGCCAGTATTATCAACTATAATCACCATGTTTTACATTAGATCCTCAGACCCTCTTCACCTTATAACTGAAAGTTTATACCCCTTTACCAACCTCTTCCTCTTTTTCCAGTCCCCCAGCCCCTGGCAACCGTTTTTCTATTCTGTTTCTATGAGTTTAATTTATTTTTAGACTGCATATAAGTGATATGATATAGTATTTCTTTCTTGATCTGATTTATTTCACTTAATATAATGCCTTCTAGGTTTATCCATGTTGTTGCAAATGATAAATCTTCTTTTTTAAAGCTGATTAATATTCAGTAGGGTATGTGTGTTAAAATGCTTCATATACATCACATTTTCTTGATCCATTCATCTGTTGACAAAGCCTTAGCTGTTGTGGCTAATGCTGGGATGAGCATGGAAGGACAGATAATGGTTTTGTTTTCTTTAAGTATACCCAGAAGCAGAATTGCTGGATCATATGGTAGCTCTATTAATTTCTTGAGGAGCCTCTAAGCAATTTTCCATAGTGACCGTAATAGCTGATATACACCCCCCAACAGTGTACAAGCACTCTCTTTTCTCCACATCCTCACCAATATTTGTTATCTCTTATCTTTTTTTTATAATAGCCATCAACAGATGTGATGCTTTTGATTTGCATTTCCCTGATGATTAGTGATGATGAGCACCTTTTCATGTACCTGTCGGTCATTTGTATGTCGTCTTTGGAAAAATGTCTATTCAAGTCCATTAATTGTTATGGAGCTGTATGAACTTCTTGCATATTTTAGTTATTAACCCCTTCTTGAATATGTTCTTTGAAGATATTTCCTTCCATTGCATATGTTGCTTTGTCATTTGGTTAAGGTTTCCTTTGTTGTACAGAGCTTTTTAGTGTGATGTGGGCCCACCTGTTTATTTTTGCTTTTGTTGTCTTTGCTTTGGCGTCAAATAAAAAAAAAAATCATCATTGCTAATGTTTGTAAAGGAAATTACTTTTTTTTCTTCTAGGAGTTTTAAGATCTCAGGCCTTAAATTTAAGTCTTTAATCCATTTTGAGTTGATTTCTGTGTATGGTGTAAGATAGGGATCCCCCTTCATTCTTTTGCATATGGCTAATAGAATTCCTAGTACCATTTATTGAAGAGACCATTCTTTCCCAATTCTATATTCTTGGGTCTTTTGTTGAAAATTAATTTACCATATATGCATGGGCTTATTTGGGGGCACTCTTTCTGTCCCATTGATCTCTGTATCTGTTTTTATGCCAATAGTGTACTATTTTGATTACTGTAGCTTTGTTATATAGCTTAAAATCAAGAAATGTGATGTCTCCAGCTTTGATTCATTTTTCAAGATTGCTTTGACTATTCATGGTCTTTTGTGGTTCCATACAAATTTTTTTTGGTTTTATTTTTTTCTAATGTAAAAAATGCCATTGGATTTTTTATACAAATTGCACTGAATCTTAGATTGCTTTTGGTAAGTGGGGCATTTTAATAATATTCTTCCAATCCATTCATATGGAATGAATATCTTCCCATTTATTGGTGTCTCTTCTATTTCTTCCATTAATATCTTATAGTGTTCAATGTATAGGAACATTGGCTTTATGTTTATGCACTTCACAGATACTGTTTTTATACATTAAAGGTTTGTGGTGACCCTGTGTTGAACAAGTTGGTTGGCACCACTTTGTTCCAAAAGCATTTCCTCACTTTCTGTCTCTGTCATATTTTGGTAATTCTCACAATATTTAAACTTTGTCATTTTAATTTTCAAGGTGATCTTCGATTACTGATCTTTGATGTTACTGGTTATAATTATTTTCGGGTAACATGTATCCTGCTCTAAATGATGGCAAACTTAATAAAATGTGTGTATTTTGACTCTTCCATTGACTGGCCATTTTCCATCTCACTTCCTCTCCTCAGTCATCTATATTCCCTAATATACAGCAATATTTGAAATCAGCCCAATTAATAATCCTACAGTGACCTCTAAATATTTAAGTGAAAAAAGTTCACTTATCTTTCAGTTTCAATCAAAAGGCAGAAATTATTAAGCTTAGTGAGAAAGACATGTGAAAATCTAAGATAGGGTACACTCTTGTGCCAAACAATAAGCCACCTTGTGAATGCGAAGGAAATTGTTCTTGAAGGAGATTAAAAATGTCAGTCTGATGAACACATGAGTGATAAGAAGGTGAAATACCTTATCCCTAATAGGGAGAAAATTTTGGTGGTCTGGATAGAAGATCAAACCGCCCACAACATTCCCATAAGCCAAAGCATAACCCAGAACAAGTTTCTAACTTTAAATCTGTGAAGTCTGAGAATGGTGAGGAAACTGCAGAAGAGAAGTTTGAAGCCATTTGAAGCCAAGAGAGGTTGGGTCATGAGGTTTAAGGAAAGAAGCCATCTCCAAAACAGCAATTGCAAGGTGAAGCAAGTGCTGATGTAGAAGCTACAAGTAGTCAGAAGATGTACCTAAGATAATTAGTGAAGTTTGCTGCACTAAACAATAGTTTTTCAATGTAGATGAAATAACCTGATATTGGATCCTAACTCGGGGTCTGGACTTCTCTCTTGTCCAGCAAGAGAACAGATGCAGGATTAAAATGTGAGAGAGGTTAATGTTCAGGAGGAGACCAGAGCCCTGAGTAAGCATCCTTGCTCCATTTTTATTAGGATCAGAAGGATTACAAGTGTGATGGATGTCACAAGAGATAGTGAAACCGTGAATGTTAATTCATGGGTGTGAGGGAAAGGGGATTTTGAAGATATGTGGTGTTAGGGGTTTGGGTCAATACAATCAAAGTCCTGGTGTTGGGCAGATGGGTGTTTACTGCAGGCATGAGGTGCCATGTTTGTTTATCCTAGCTTAAGGGACAAGACAGAGCATGCTACCTCAGGTTCAACAAGGCATCTTTCTTTTGCTAATTAGCTCTGCTCTAGGCAACTTCACCCAGCTGTGGTCTATCTATTTACCTGTTTACCTATTTTGGTCCTTTCTTCCTGTGAAAGCAGCTTTCTGCTATTGTATCAAGTTGGGAGGTATTTCTGCCCTGAATACCTAACGTTATTTACCTAATTTTGGACATGTTCATACTGTGGCTTTCTATATCTTTATGCTTTGTTAACCCATCGGTGCAAGCTCAGGGAATTCCTAAGATTATTCCCCACATATTGCAAGATGATGTCATCTAGAACTTTCATAGCTAGAGAGGACAAATCAGAGCTTGGCTTCAGAGCTTCAAAGGACAGGCTAACTTTCCTGTTAGGGACTAATTCAGTTGGTGACTTGAAGTCAAAGCCAGTGCTCATTTACTATTCTGAAAATCATTGAGCCCTTAATAATTATGCTACATCTACTCTGCCTGTGCTGTATAAATGGAAGAAAAACCCCTGCATGATAGCACATCTGTTTACAACATGGCTTACCAGATATTAAGCTTATTATTGAAACCTGCTCAGGAAAAAAAAATCCTTTCCAAATCCTACTGCTCATTGACAGCACACCTGATCACTTAAAAGTTCTGATGAAGATGTACAATGAGATTAATGTTGTTTTCATGTCTACTAACACAACATCCATTCTGCAGGCCATGAATCAAGAAGTAATTTTGACTTTGAAGTCTTATTATCGAAGAAATGCCTTTGTTAGGCTGTAGCTGACATGGATGGTAATTCCTCTGATGCATCTGGGCAAAATCAATGGAAAATCTTCGGGAAAAGATTCACCATTCTAGATGCCATTAAGAACATCTGTAATTCATGAGAAGAGGTCAATATATCTACACTACCAGGAGCTTGGAAGAAGTTGGTTTTAACACTCATGGATGACTTTGAGGGGTTCAAGTGGAGAAAATAATTGCAGATATAGTAGAAATAGCAAGAGTACTAGAGTTAGAAGTAGAGCCTGGAGGCACCTGGGTGACTCAGTCAGTTTAGCATCCAACCTCGGCTCAGGTCATGATCTCAAGCTCATGAGTTCAAGCCCTGTGTTGGGCTCTGTGCTGACAGCTCAGAGCCTGGAGCCTGCGTTGGATCCTGTGTATCCCTCTCTCTCTGGTCCTCCTCTGCTCATACCCTGGCTCTCTCTTTCTCAAAAATAAACAAACATTAAAAATTTTTAAAAAGAAGAAGTAGAGCCTGAGGATGTGACTGAATTGCTGCAATCATGATGAAACTTGAATAAACACTTGCTTCTTATGGTTGAGCAGAGAAAGTGGTTTCTTGGGATAGCATCTTCACTAGGAGTACCTTCTGTGAAGATTGGTGAAATGACAGCAAAGGATTTAGACTACTACATAAACTTAATTCATAAAGCAGTGTCAGGGTTTGAGAGGATTGACTCCCATTTTCAAAGAAGTTTTATGTGGGTAAAATGCTATCCAACAGCAAGGCATGCTATGGAGAAATCCTTCATGAAAGAAAGAGTCATTCACTGTAGCACAGTTCACTGTTCTATTTTATATTTATTTTTATTTTTTCAATTTTAATTTTTATTTTTTTTAATATATGAAGTTTATTGTCAAATTGGTTTCCATACAACACCCAGTGCTCATCCCAAAAGGTGCCCTCCTCAATACCCATCACCCACCCTCCCCTTCCTCCCACCCACCATCAGCCCTCAGTTTGTTCTCAGTTTTTAACAGTCTCTTATGCTTTGGCTCTCTCCACTCTAACCTCTTTTTTTTTTTTTTTTGCCTTCCCCTCCCCCATGGGTTCTGTTAAGTTTCTCAGAATCCACATAAGAGTAAAAACATATGGTATCTGTCTTTCTCTGTATGGCTTATTTCACTTAGCATCACACTCTCCAGTTCCATCCACGTTGCTACAAAGGGCCATATTTCATTCTTTCTCATTGCCAAGTAGTACTCCATTGTGTATATAAACCACAATTTCTTTATCCATTCATCAGTTGATGGACATTTAGGCTCTTTCCACAATTTGGCTGTTGTTGAGAGTGCTGCTATAAACATTGGGGTACAAGTGCCCCTATGCATCAGTACTCCTGTATCCCTTGGGTAAATTCCTAGCAGTGCTATTGCTGGGTCATAGGGTAGGTCTATTTTTAATTTTGTGAGGAACCTCCACACAGTTTTCCAGAGTGGCTGCACCAATTTGCATTCCCACCAACAGTGCAAGAGGGTTCCCGTTTCTCCACATCCTCTCCAGCATCTGTAGTCTCCTGATTTGTTCATTTTGGCCACTCTGACTGGCGTGAGATGGTATTTGAATGTGGTTTTGATTTGTATTTCCCTGATGAGGAGTGACGTTGAGCATCTTTTCATGTGCCTGTTGGCAATCCAGATGTCTTCTTTAGAGAAGTGTCTATTCATGTTTTCTGCCCATTTCTTCACTGGGTTATTTGTTTTTCGGGTGTGGAGTTTGGTGAGCTCTTTTTAGATTTTGGATACTAGCCCTTTGTCCGATATGTCATTTGCAAATATCTTTTCCCATTCCATTGGTTGCCTTTTAGTTTTGTTGGTTGTTTCCTTTGCTGTGCAGAAGCTTTTTATCTTCATAAGGTCCCAGTAGTTCATTTTTGCTTTTAATTCCCTTGCCTTTGGGGATGTGTTGAGTAAGAAATTGCTACAGCTGAGGTCAGAGAGGTCTTTTCCTGCTTTCTCCTCTAGGGTTTTGATGGTTTCCTGTCTCACATTCAGGTCCTTTATCCATTTTGAGTTTATTTTTGTGAATGGTGTGAGAAAGTGGTCTAGTTTCAACCTTCTGCATGTTGCTGTCCAGTTCTCCCAGCACCATTTGTTAAAAAGACTGTCTTTTTTCCATTGGATATTCTTTCCTGCTTTGTCAAAAATGAGTTGGCCATACGTTTGTGGGTCTAGTTCTGGGGTTTCTATTCTATTCCATTGGTCTATGTGTCTGTTTTTGTGCCAACACCATGCTGTCTTGATGATGACAGCTTTGTAGTAGAGGCTAAAGTCTGGGATTGTGATGCCTCCTGCTTTGGTCTTCTTCTTCAAAATTCCTTTGGCTATTCGGGGCCTTTTGTGGTTCCATATGAATTTTAGGATTGCTTGTTCTAGTTTCGAGAAGAATGCTGGTGCAATTTTGATAGGGATTGCATTGAATGTGTAGATAGCTTTGGGTAGTATTGACATTTTGACAATATTTATTCTTCCAATCCATGAGCATGGAATGTTTTTCCATTTCTTTATATCTTCTTCAATTTCCTTCATAAGCTTTATATAGTTTGGAGCATACAGATTTTGTACATCTTTGGTTAGATTTATCCCTAGGTATTTTATGCTTCTTGGTGCAATTGTGAATGGGATCCGTTTCTTTATTTGTTTTCTGTTGCTTCATTGTTAGTGTATAAGAATACAACTGATTTCTGTACATTGATTTAGTATCCTGCAACTTTGCTAAATTCATGTATCAGTTCTAGCAGACTTCTGGCGGAGTCTATCAGATTTTCCATATATAATATCATGTCATCTGCAAAAAGTGAAAGCTTGACTTCATTTTCGCCAATTTTGATGCCTTTGATTTCCTTTTGTTGTCTGATTGCTGATGCTAGAACTTCCAGCACTATGTTAAACAACAGCGGTGAGAGTGGACATCCCTGTCGTGTTCCTGATCTCAGGGAAAAAGCTCTCATTTTTTCCCCATTGAGAATGATGTTAGCTGTGGGCTTTTCATAAATGGCTTTTATGATGTTTAAGTATGTTCCTTCTATCCCGACTTTCTCAAGGGTTTTTATTAAGAAATGGTGCTGAATTTTGTCAAAGGCCTTTTCTGCATCGATTGACAGGATCATATGGTTATTATCTTTTCTTTTATTAATGTGATGTATCACATTGATTGATTTGCAAAGTTGAACCAGCCCTGCATCCCAGGAATGAATCCCACTTGATCATGGTGAATAATTCTTTTTATATGCTGTTGAATTCGATTTGCTAGTATCTTATTGAGAATTTTTGCATCCATATTCATCAGGGATATTGGCCTGTAGTTCTCTTTTTTTACTGGGTCTCTGTCTGGTTTAGGAATCAAAGTAATGCTGGCTTCATAGAATGAGTCTGGAAGTTTTCCTTCCCTTTCTATTTCTTGGAATAGCTTGAGAAGGATAGGTATTATCTCTGCTTTAAATGTCTGGTAGAACTCCCCTGGGAAGCCATCTGGTCCTGGACTCTTATTTGTTGGGAGATTTTTGATGACTGATTCAATTTATTCACTGGTTATGAGTCTGTTTAGGCTTTCTATTTCCTCCTGATTGAGTTCTGGAAGAGTATGGATGTTTAGGAATTTTTCCATTTCTTCCAGGTTGTCCAGTTTGTTGGCATATAATTTTTATTAGTATTCCCTGATAATTGTTTGTATCTCTGAGGGATTGGTTGTAATAATTCCATTTTCATTCATGATTTTACCTATTTGGGTCATCTCCCTTTTCTTTTTGAGAAGCCTGGCTAGAGGTTTATCAATTTTGTTCATTTTTTCAAAAAACCAACTCTTGGTTTCGTTGACCTGCTCTACAGTTTTTTTAGATTCTATATTGTTTATTTCTGCTCTGATCTTTATTATTTCTCTTATTCTGCTGGGTTTAGGCTGCCTTTGCTGTTCTGCTTCTATTTCCTTTAGGTGTGCTGTTAGATTTTGTATTTGGCATTTTTCTTGTTTCTTCAGATAGGCCTGGATTGCAATGTATTTTCCTCTCAGGACTGCCTTTGCTGCATCCCAAAGCATTTGGATTGTTGTATTTTCATTTTCATTTGTTTCCATATATTTTTAAATTTCTTCTCTAATTGCCTGGTTGACCCATTCATTCTTTAGTAGGGTGTTCTTTAACCTCCATGCTTTTGAAGGTTTTCCAGACTTTTTCCTGTGGTTGATTTCAAGCTTCATAGCATTGTGGTCTGAAAGTATGCATGGTATGATTTCAGTTCTTGTATACTTATGAAGGGCTGTTTTGTGACCCAGTATGTGATCTATCTTGGAGAATGTTCTATGTGCACTCAAGAAAGTATATTCTGTTGCTTTGGGATGCAGAGTTCTAAATATATCTGTCAAGTCCATCTGATCCAATGTGTCATTCAGGGCCCTTGTTTCTTTATTGATCCTGTGTCTAGATGATCTATCCATTGTTGTAAGTGGAGTGTTAAAGTCCCCTGCAATTACCACATTCTTATCAATAAGGTTGCTTATGTTTGTGAGTAATTGTTTTATATATTTGGGGGCTCCTGTATTCGGCACATAGACATTTATAATTGTCAGTTCTTCTTGATGGATAGACCCTGTAATTATTATATAATGCCCTTCTTCATCTCTTGTTACAGCCTTTAATTTAAAGTCTAGTTTGTCTGATATAAGTATGGCTACTCCAGCTTTCTTTTGACTTCCAGTGGCATGATAAATATTCTCCATCCACTCACTCTCAATCTGAAGGTGTCCTCAGGTCTAAAATGAGTCTCTTGTAGACAGCAAATAGATGGGTCTTGTTTCTTTATCCATTCTGATACCCTATGTCTTTTGGTTGGCGCATTTAGTCCATTTACATTCAGTGTTATTGTAGAAAGATACGGGTTTAGAGTCCTTGTGATGTCTGTAGGTTTCATGCTTGTAGCGATGTCTCTGGTACTTTGTCTCCCAGGTTCCCCCTTAGGATCTCTTGTAGGGCTGGTTTAGTGGTGATGAATTCCTTCAGTTTTTGTTTGTTTGGGAAAACCTTTATCTCTCCTGCTATTCTAAATTACAGACTTGCTGGATAAAGGATTCTCGGCTGCATATTTTTTCTGTTCATCACATTGAAGATCTCCTGCCATTACTTTCTGGCCTGCCAACTTTCAGTAGAGAATTGGTCACAAGTTTTATAGGTCTCCCTTTATATGTTAGAGCACGTTTATCCCTAGCTGCTTTCAGAATTTTCCCTTTATCCTTGTATTTTGCCAGTTTCACTAAGATATGTCGTGCAGAAGATCGATTCGAGTTACATCTGAAGGGAGTTCTCTGTGCCTCTAGGATTTCAATGCCTTTTCCTTCCCCAGATCCGGGAAGTTCTCAGCTATTATTTCTTCAAGTACACCCTCAGCACCTTTCCCTCTCTTTTCCTCCTCTGGAATACCAATTATGCATAGATTATTTCTCTTTAGTGCATCACTTAGTTCTCTAATTTTCCCCTCATACTCCTGATTTTTTTATCTTTTTCTCAGCTTACTCTTTCCATAATTTTATCTTCTAGTTCACCTATTCTCTCCTCTGCCTCTTCAATCTGAGCCGTAGTTGTCTCCATTTTATTTTGCAACTCATTGATAGCATTTTTTAGCTCCTCCTGGCTGTTCCTTAGTCCCTTGATCTCTGTAGCAAGAGATTCTCTGCTGTCCTCTATACTGTTTTCTAGCCCAGCGATTAATTTTATGACTATTATTCTACATTCACTTTCTTTTTTATTGTTTAAATCATTTTTGATCAGTTCATTAGCTGTTGTTGTTTCCTGGATATTTTTCTGAGGGGAATTCTTCCATTTCATCATTTTGGATAGTCCCTGGAGTGGTGCGGGACTGCGTGGCCCTTTCCCTGTGCTGTCTTGAATAACTTGCGTTGGTGGGCGGAACCACAGTCAGACCTGATGTCTGCCCCCAGCCTACTGCTGGGGCCACAGTCAGACTGGTATGTGCCTTCTCTTCCCCTCTCCTATGGGCGGGATTCACTGTGGGGTGGTGTGGCTCGTTTGGGCTACTTGCACACTGCCAAGCTTGTGGTGCTGGGGATCTGGCATATTAGCTGGGGTGGATTGGCAAGGTGCACAGGGGTGGGAGGGGCAGGCTCAGCTCGCTTTTCCTTTGGAAACCGCTTTGGGAGGGGCCCTGAGGCACCAGGAGGGAGTCAGACCCACTAGAGGGATGGATCCGCAGAAGCACAGCATTGGGTGTTTGCGCGGTGCAAGCAAGTTCCCTGGAAGGAATTGGTTCCCTTTGGGATTTTGGCTGGGGGATGGGCGAGGGAGATGGCGCTGGCGAGCGCCTTTGTTCCCCGCCAAGCTGAGCTCTGTAGTCCGGGGCTCAACAACTTTCCCTCCCATTGTCTTCCAGCCCTCCTGCTCTGCTCTCTGAGCAGAGCTGTTAGCTTATAACCTTCCAGATGTCAAGTTCTGATGTCGGAACACACTCCATCCGGCCCCTCCACTTTTGCCAGCCAGACTCGGGGGCTCTGCTTGGCCTGCAGGCCGCCCCTCCGCCCCGGCTCCCTCCCGCCAGTCCGTGGAGCGCACACCGCCTCGCTGCCCTTCCTACCCTCTTTCGTGGGCCTCTCGTCTGCGCTTGGCTCAGGAGACTCCGTCCTGCTAGTCTTCTGGTGGTTTTCTGGGTTATTTAGGCAGGTGTAGGTGGAATCTAAGTGATCAGCAGGACATGCGGTGAGTCCAGCGTACTCCTATGCTGCCATCTTCCCAGGATCCCTCACTGTTCTATTTTAAAAAGTTGTCATGGCCATCCCAGTCTTCAGCAATCAACAACCTGATCAATTAGAAGGCATCAATATCAAGGCAAGACCCTCCACCATCAAGGAGAGGGTGACTGGCTGAGACCTCATATAACAGCTAGCATTTTTTAAACAAAATACTTTTAAAGGCATATACAATGTTTTAGACATAATGCTATTGCACCCTAATAGACTACTGTATAGTGTTAATATAACTTTTATATTCACTGGGAAACAAAAATAATAATTTGACTCAATTTATTGTGAAATATGCTTTATTGTGGTACTATGGAACTGAAACTGCAGTATCTCCATGTTATTGCTGTATGGATTTTTCACCTCTTAAATTTATTTCTAAATATTTTTTTCATGTTATTGTAAATGAGATTGTTTTCTTACTTTTTCTTTCTGATAGTTTGTTAGTGTCTATAAATGCAACTGATTTCTGGTGTTGATTTTATATCCTGCAACTTAACCAAAGTCACTTATTCTGACAATTTTTTGGTGGTTATCTTTAGGGTTTTCCATATATAATAGGTCATCTGCAATAGAGACAGTTTTACTTCTTCCCTTTCTGATTTGGATGCTTTGTATTTGTTTTATTTGTTTAATTGCTCTGGCTAGGACTTCAGGTAGTAGGTTGAATAAGAATGACATCTTTGTCTTGTTTTTGATCTTAGGGGAAAAGCTTTCAGCTTTTCACTGTTGAGTAAGATGTTAGCTATGGGCTAGTCATATATGGCCTTTGTTATTGTTGAGGTATGTTACCTCAAACCAAATTTGTTAACTTTTATCATGAAAGGATGTCGAATTTTGTCTATTTTTTTCTGCATCTGTTGAAACTATTGTATGATTTTTATCTTTCATTTTGTCAGTCTCATATATCATACTGATTTTGTGTATGTTCAACCATTCTTAGGTCCCTGGAATAAATCCCATTTGATAATGGCATATGATATTTTTAATCTACTATTAAACTCAGTTTACTAATATTTTGTTGAGGATTTTTGCATCTGTGTTTGTCAGGGATATCGGTGTATAATTTTCTTGTAGTGTCTTTTTCTGACTTGGTATTAAGGTAATGGTATCAAAGTTGGAGTTGTTCCTTAATTTTCTTTCTTCTTTCTTTTTCTTTTTTTTTTTTTGAGATTGAACTTTGATAATTGATTCTTCTGGAAATGTTTGGTAATATTCACCAGTAAATTCATTTGGGCTAGGACTTTATTTTTGCTGGCAGGTTTTTGATTACTGATTCAGTTTTCTTGCTAGTAATTGGTCTATTAATTTCCTATCTCTTCCTGCTTCAGTTGTGGTAGGTTGTATAGTTCTGGGAATTTATCCACTTCTTCTAAGTCTCCATTTTTTGGTTTAAAATTGCTTATAATAATCTCTTATCCTTTGTATTTCGATGGTGGTATCAGTTGTAATGTCTCTGCTTTCATTTCTGATTTTATTTGAGTCCTTTATTTCTTGGTGAGTCTTGCTAAAGGTTTGTCTATTTTGTCTTAAAAAACAGTTCTTAGTGTTCTGACTATTCTGAGTTTATTATGGAAAGGATGTGTTAGGTTTAAAAGGGCGAGAAAACTTAGTTTAGAAGTTGTAAAATGTGCAACTAAAAATTTTATACAGATTTCTATAAACACAGATGAGGCACTCTATCTACATATTTTCCTGGAAAACACTTTTGTAAAAACTTTATTTTAGAATTTTTAATTTAAATGAAGTTATAAAGATAGTATATAATTCCTGTATACTCTGCACAAAGATGCCCCTATTAAAATCTTCTATGGGTGTGCTATATTTATTAAAATACACAAGATCAACATATTAGTAACTGAAAATTATATGCTATTAAAAAAATCCTTAGTTTTGCCTGTTTTTTACTGTACCAAAATCTCATCTGGAATACTAAAATACATTTACTTAACATGTCTCCTTTTTCTTTTGCTGGCTGTTACATTTTTCAGACTTTCCATGTTTTGGGTGACCTGGAGAGTTTTGAGGAGTATACTGGTCAGGAATTGTATTGAAATTTTGTCAATTGAGATTTGTCTGCTACTTTGCTCACAATTAGACTGAGGTTACGTGTTCTGGAGGGAAGACTACAGAGGTAAAGGGCTGTTCTTATTACATCATATTGTCAACATGATTGAACAAGTCATGGATGTATTTATCACCATTGATGCTAACTCCGATCAACTGGCTGAGGTAGTGCTTGTAGTTTTCTTCACTACAACATATCCTTTTTTTTCCCCTGTCTTTACACACTGCACTCTTTGGAAGGAAGTCATTATTAGCAGCCAAAATTAAGTAGTGGAGAGTTATGTTCAATCTGTTTAGGCCCAGATGTATGTGTTCTTGCCTCATGTGTTTTGGTCTGTTTTTAGGTGCGGACATGTCTAGGACTGTTATGTCTTCATAGGTAATTGATCCCTTTATCACTATAAAATGTCCTTGAAAATTGATAAAACTGTGTTCTGAAATCTGCTTTGTCTGAAATTAGTACAGCTACTCCACCATTCTTTTGGCTAGTTTTAGTGTCACAGCTAGACCCTCCCCAAGACCTGACCTTTACTGTCTGCCTGCTTATACTCAGTAACTTTTGTTTTACATTTCTCCTTAAGTCCTTCTTTTCTATTTATTTCTTAATTCAGGCAAATGAAACCCAAAACCATACCTCAGGTGATAGAGACTGTCCTGACAAGACCTCTTGCTGACAAAGACCACCCAGACCCTATGACCTAAATTTCTAACTTGAGCTTGTGCCAGTGGACCATGGAGTGATCTACTGGAATGACCTACTTACATTTACCTCATTATAATACTAAAATCTCCACCCAAGGAGGAGCCTCAGGCTCATTTACCTAATATACAATGTATGTATAGGCCTTCAGGAGCACGCATGGTCTTATTATTGCCTGTCTCCACATATGATGACAATGCTTCCCTATGTAAATATTCATTCTAACCCCAAATAAAAGGAAATCATTCAACCCCAAATCTCAGGGAGTCATGACTTTGGAAGCTATTCCTCATGATCTCCTTACTTGTTGCAAATAAAATTTGCTTTGTGTGACAACTCACCTAGTATAGTTTCTGGGACTCACCGAGGAGAGAACTCAGGTTGGTTTGGTTATATTACTGTGTTATATCTTTCTCCATTCCTTTATTTTTGACTTTTGATTTTAAAAGGGCTTTCTTGCATAACACATATAGTTTGATTATGTTTTGTTAACCACTCTGATAATTAGTGTATTTAGACAATTAACATTTTAAGTGGTTATTGATATGGATGAATGTTTACTATGTTTTAAGTGTTTTTAATTAATTGGATTTAATTTAGTTTATTTTTGTTTTTTCTGCATATCGTGGCTGTGGTTTTCTCTTGGCCTTTGGCTTTTTATAGTTTGAATATGATATTGTTTCTTGTGGCTGCTATAAAAATTACATAAAATTTGTGACTTAAAACAATAAAAAAAATTATTTTCTCACTATTGTGGAGTCTAAAATCCCCAAATCAGTATTACTTACTGATCTAAAAGTCAAGGTAGCAGTAGGGCAGTAAAGAAGGTTCTAGAATCTAGAAAGGATAATCTGTCCCCTGTTTCTTCCAGCTCTGTCAGTGCCAAAATTCCTTGATTTGTGATTTTATCACTTCAATCTCTGCCATGGTGGTCACCCTGCTTTCTTCTCTTCTGTCTGTGTCCGTTCTACCTCCTCACCTGTTTTACAAGATTACATAGGATTGTGTTTAAGGTCCAGACATTCCCATCAATAGTGCATGAGGATTCCTTTTCCTCCTCATCCTCACCAACACTTGTTACGTCTTGTATCGTTTATTTTTAAACCATTCTGACAAGTGTAAGGTGATATTTCATTGTGGTTTTGATTTGCATTTTCCTGATAATTAATGATCCTGGACATCTTTTCATGTGTCTGTTGGCCATCGATCTGTCTTCTTTAGGAAAGTGTCCATATATTCTGCCCATTTTAATTGGATTATTAGATTTTTTGGTGTTGAGTTGTGTAAGTTCTTTATAAATTTTGGATATTAATCCCTCATTGTATATATCTTTTGCCAATATCTTCTCCGATTCAGTAGGTTGCCTTTTCGTTTTGTTGACAGTTTTCTTCACTGTGCAAAAGCTTTTTATTTTGGTATAGTCCCAAAAGTTTAATTTTACTTTTGTTTGCTTTGCCAAGGAGACATATCTAGAAAAATGTGATTGTCAAAAGATTTGACTTTCTATGACTTTCAAAGAGATCACTACCTATGTTTTCTTCTAGGAGTTTTAGGATTTCAGGTATCACATTTATGCTCTGAATCCATTTTGAGTTTGTTTTTGTGTCTGGTGTAAGAAAGCGGGCCAGTTTCATTCCTTTGCATGCACTTGTCCAGTTTCCCAGAACCATTTATTGAAGTGTCTTTTCCCCATATTCCTGCCTACTTTGTCAAAGATTATTTGATAAAACCGTGGGGTTATTTCTGGACTGTCTATTCCATTCTATTGATCTGTGTCTATTTTTGTGCCAGTACCATACTGTTTGATTACTACAGCTTTCTAGTATGTCTTGAAATCTGGAATTTGCAACTTTGCTCTTCTTTCTCAAGATTCTTTTGGCAATTTAGAGTTTTTTGTGGTCCCGTATAAATTTTGGGATTATTTTTTCTGTCTCTGTGAAAAATGTTGGTATTGCATTTAATATGTAGATTGCTCTGGGTACATTGGACATTTTGTGTCATTGTCAATTTCCTTCATCATTGCTTTATAGGTTTCAGAGTACAAGTCTTTCACTTCCTTGGCTAATTTTATTTGAGAGACTTTATTATTTTTGGTGCAATTATAAAAGGGATTGTTTTCTTAATTTCTCTTCCTGATACTTTATTATTAGTGCATAAAAATGCAACTTATTTCTGTATATTAATTTTGTATCCTGTGACTTTACTGAATTCATTTATCAGTTGCAGTAGGTTTTTGGTGGGGTCTTTTGGATTTTCCTTGTGTAGTATCATGCCTTCTACAAAGAGTGAAAGTTTTAGTTCTTCCTTACCAATTAGGATGCCTTTTATTTCTTGTTTGATTGCTGTGGCTAGGACTTCCAGTATTATGTTGAATAAAACTTATGAGAGTGGACATCCTTGTCTTATTTCTGATCCTAAAGGAAAAGCTCTCAGCTTTTCACCATTTAAGTTTTTCATATATGGCCTTTATTATGTTGAAGTAAACTCCTCTAAGCCTACTTTGCTGAGGGTTTTTGTTTTGTTTTATTTATCATGAATGGATGTTGTACTTTGTCAAGTGCCTTTTCTGAGTCTATTGAGATGATCATATGGTTTTTATCCTTGCTCTTGTTAGTGTATTATTTTGATTGAGTTATGATTATTCAACCAGCCTTGTGTCCCTGGAATAAGTCCCATTTGATCATGTTGAATGATATTTTTAATGTATTGTTGGATTTGTTTTGCAATATTATGTTGAAGAGTTTTGCATCTATGTTCATTGAAGATATTGGCCTGTAGTTCTCTTTCTTGTGGTATCTTTATCTGGTTTTGGTGTTAGGGTAATGCTGGCCTCATAGAATGAATTTGCAAGCTTTTTTTCCTCTTCTATTTTTGAAATAGTTTGAAAAGAATAGGTATTAGTTTTCCTTTTAAGTGTTTGATAAATTCACCTATGAAGCCATCTGGTTCTAGAATTTTGTTTAGTGGAGTTTTTTGATTGTTGATTAAACTTTATTGCAATATTCACTATGTTCAAGTATTCTATTTCTTCGAGACTCAGTTTTGGAAGATTATATTTCTAGGTATTTATCTTTTCTTTTGAGTTGATCGATTTGTTGGCGTATAATTTTTCATAATATTATAATTCTTTGTGTTTCTATGGTGTTGTTATTTCTCCTTTTATTTCTAATTCTATTTGAGTCTTTGATTTTTTTTATGAGTTTGGCTAAAGGTTTATCAATTTTGTTGATCCTTTCAAAGAACCAGCTTCTGGTTTCATTGACCTGTTCTTTTGTTTGTTATTCTCTATTTCATTCATTTCTGCTCTAATCTTTGTTATTTCCTTCCTTCTACATTGGGCTTTATTTGTTGTTCTTTTTCTAGCTCCCCTAGGCATAAGTTTAAGTTGTTTATTTTAGGTTTTTCTTCTGTAGGTAGTCCTGTATTGCTGTAATCTACATTCTTAGAACAGTTCTTACTGCACCCCAAAAATTTTGGTCAGTTATGTTTTCATTTTCCTTGTATGAATTTTCTGATCTCCTCTTTGATTTCTTGGTTGACTCATTCATTGTTTAGTAGCATGTTATTTAGTCTTCAAGTAATTTGTGTTCTTTTCAGACTTTTTCTTGTGATTTATTTCTGGTTTCATACTGTTATGGTCAGAACACATGCATGCTATGATTTCAGTCATTTTGAATTTATTGAGACTTGTTTGTGGCCTAACATGTGATCTCTTGTGGATAATAGTCCATGTGCACTTGAAAAAACATGTGTATTTTGCAGTTTTTGTGTGGAATGTTCTGAATATATCTATTAGGTCCGCCTGGTCCATTGTATCATTCAAAGCCACCGTTGTTGATTTTTTGTGTTTGGATGATCTATCCATTGATGTAAGTGGGGTGTTAACGTCACCTACTATTACTGTAGGTGCCTAAATTCTCTTGTTGGATTGGTCCTTTTATCATTATGTAGTGACCTTCTTTGTGTCTTGTTATAATCTTTGCTTTAAAACCTATTTTGTTTCAGATAAGTGCTTTCTTTTCACTTCCATTTGCGTGATAAATGATTTTCCATCCCTTCAGTTGTGATCTACATGTGCCTTAGGTCTGATGTGAGTGTCTTGTAGGCAGTGTATTGATGGGTCTTGTTGTTTTTTTTTTTGTTTTTTTTTGTTTTTTTTGTTTTTTTTTTTTTTACCTATTCGGTCCCCTTACATCTTGGATTAGAGCATTCAGTCCATTTACAAAGTAATTATTGATAGGTATAGAATCATTGCCATGTTGTTATATGTTTGAATGCTATTTTTGTACTTCTCTTACTCTCTTCACTTATGATTTGATGGCTCTTTTTAATGATTTGCTTGGATTTATTTCTCTTTATTTCTTGCATATCTAGTACAGGTTTTGATTCATAGTTACCATTTTGCTCCTGTATAGCATCTTATGCATATAGCAGTCTATTTTCAGTTGATGGTTGCTTAAGTTTGAAAGCTTTCTAAAAGCACTAAATTTTTACTCCCTACCACCAATTTTTATGTATATGATGTCATATTTTACATTCTTTTTATTTTGTGAATCTCTTGACGGATTTGTATAGATATGATTGATTTACTCTTTTGTGCTTTATCCTCTGTACTGGTTGTAAAAATGATTAATCTATTACTTTTATTGCATTTGTATACCCCTGTGATTTTTTTTTTAAGTGGGTAGATTTTTCTTGGTAGAGTTTTCTTGGTTTTAGATTTTGTTTTTTCTTCCAGCACTCTGAATATATCATTCCACTCCCTTCTGGCTTGTAAAGTTTCTCCTAAAAAAATCATCTCATAGCCTTTGGAGTTTCCTTTGGATGTAACTGTTTCAATGCTTTTAAACTTTATTTTTATCACTAGTGTGATAATTTAAACTTTATTTTTATATAGTTGTTTGTGTGATAATTATTATGTGTCTTGGTGTGGTCTCTTTGGGTTGATTTTGTTTTGTTTTGCTTTGTTTTGTTTTGTTTTTGTTTGCACGTCTCTCTGTGCCTGCTGGATCAGATCTGGATGTCTGTTTCCTTCCACTGATTTGGGACATTTTCAGCTATAATTTCTTCAAATAAATTTGCTGTCCCTTTTGCTCTCTCTTCTCTTTCTGGGATCCCTATAATGTAAATGTTATTATACTGAATGATATCACTGAGTTCCCTTAACTTATTTTCACTTTTTTTTTCTTTTTTCTTTTCATCTTGGTTGCTTTCCAGTACTCTGTCTTCTAGCTCATGGGTCCATTCTTCTGATTCCTCTAATCTTCCCTGATTCCCTCTTCATCTCTCATTGATTCTTTTAATATTTTCTATCTCTTTGTTGAAGGTCTTATTGAGATCCTCCACTCTTTTCTCAAGTCCAGTAAGTAGTAGTTTATGACCATTAATTTGAATTCTTCATCAGGCATATTGCTTATCTATCTGTTTTAAAACTAATCTGTTCTGTTTTTGTTCTGTTCTTTCATTTGAAGGTCATATACCTCTGTCTCTTCATTTTAACTAACTCTGTGAATATTTCTGTGTATCAGGAAAGTCAGTTACATCTCCTGATCTTGAAGGCAATGGCTTTATGTAGGAGAGCTCCTGTGGTACTCTGTGGTACAATGTCCCCTGCTCACCAGAACCAGGCACTTCAGGAGTGTCTCCTGTGTGGGTTATGTACACCTTACTTTTTTGGCTGAGTCTTGTTTGCCTTCAGTCCAGTTGGCTGCAATATCCCATTGTGCCTGCTGTGGGCCAGCTTTGGTCCCTGTGCTGTTAAGAGACCAGTTATAGGCTTCTGGTTGGGCAGTGTTAGCAGTCAGACCAGATAGATGCCTAACCTCAGCCTGTTTGCTGGGGCTGTAGTCATGCTGAACTGAAGGGCACTCTTTTGTGTTATCTCCTGAGGGGCTTTTATTGGTGGGCAGGGCCTTCAGGCAAACCAAATATATGCTCCCAGGCTAGCTGTTGAGGCTTCAGTAGCATAAACCTGCGGGTTGCATTCTCTGCCTTGTCCCCTGAGAGGATTTTGTTGGTGCACAGGGCTGGCAGTCTACTGTGGCTGCAGAGACACTGATTGCAGGACATTCTCTCTGCACTGTCATTCACAAGGTCCGGCTTCTGAAAGTACTGGTGTGTGTGGTTATCTTTGCTTCTCCAAAGGGAAGGAGTCACGTTGGGGTGGTGTGGGTCCCTACGGGGGCTGCTTGCAGGATGAGAGCTGCTTTGGAGGGACTCTGCAAAGCAGAGAAAAGATAAATACCTAGAAACATAATCTTCCAAAACTGAGTCTCAAGAAATAGAATATTTGAACATAGTGAATATTGCAATAAAGGAGCTGCTTTGGAGGGACTCTGATCATATGGGGCAGATTGGATGGGACAGATCTGTAGGAGAACTTGGGGAGGGGCAGTTCACGTTGTTAGCAAGCTAAATGGAAAGTATTCATGCTTTTTCCTGCAAGTGTGAGGCTATCTATGCTGGGAGGGGAGAGAAATAGTGCCTACCAGCTCTTTTGTTCTTGGAGAAGCCTCCTGAAGGTGTCTGCACCTTTAGCAGATGTTCTGAGATTAGTAAATATGTCTCCTTCATGTATACCCCAGGTAGCTCTCAAACTGCTGCTTCTATGCTGTATCTCAGTAGGGTTATTTGTTATGCTGTCTCTATGAAGGTGGTGACTCAGTTTTTGATTGCCCTCTAGCTCTCCCACAGCTGAGCCTGTTGATTTTTAAGGTAGCAGGAGTTAAGCCCTGCTGGCTAAAAAAGCTCATGAGGTTAAGCTCACTAGTTTTCAAAGACAAATGTTATGGGGACTCATCTTCCCAGTGCATACCCCCTATGTCTGGGGTACCTCCTGTGGAGTCTCCTCCCCTTCCTTCTTTGTACTTGTGATGTCCTCTTATTTGTGGTTGGTCTCACCAGGACTTGGTTTCCAACTGTGTCTCCACTGTTCCTACTCTTTTGGATATATCCTCCTTTTGACAATTAACTCTGGAAAGTTCTGCCAGTCTTTGGGTCATTTTCTGGGCTGGATGCACTGAGGTACCTATTATCTAGGTATGTCAGTGAGACCAGGTGAGCTTAGGATTCTCCTATTCCACCTTCTTTCCAGAAGTCTGTCCCACAGTTTTGAATGCTCTGCTTTTATTTTGTTTTTATTTCCGTTTTCCTCCTTGAATTTTAGTTTGGTAAGTTTCTTTTAACCTATGTCCAAGATCACTGATTCTTTCCTTGGTCTTGTTGACTGTGCTAATGAGCCCAGCAAAAACATTCTTTATTTATAGTGCTTTTGTTTACAGTTACAGCGTTACAATGTTTTTATTTTAGCATTTATTTTTATTTTTAGATTTTTCATCTCTCTACTTATATTGCCTATGATATCTACTTTTACATTGAAGCTCTTAATATGTTAATCATATTTAGACTAAACTTCCTGGCTGATCATTCTGGCATCTGTATCATATCTGAGTTTAAGTGTGATGCTTTCAAACCATGTCTCTTGACATGTATTGCAAGGTTTTGTTGTTGTTGTTGTTGGAAGCAGATATGTTGTATCAAGAAATAAGAACTGAGGGGAAATAAGACTTAAGAGTGAGGGTTTATGATAATTGAGATAGGAGATGGGCTATAATTAATGTTTTTTGTACTCACACTTTTCAAAGTCCAGTCCTTCCAATCTCCATGTTTTTTCTCCCTTCATGTTTTTTGGCTTAGGTAGCAGGTATTCCTCGTCAGAGAGGATTTTTATCCTGCAGCACTTCCAGATGTCCTGTGGTGGAGGTTGTGATACGTGGAGGAAGTGTTTTAGTGGGCCTTTGTCCCTAGGCTATGACCTTCACGAGTGTTTTGCTAGCTTCCGTCAGCCCCCATCACTAGGTGATACAGGAAGCCTGTAATTGGCTACAATGGGAACGTGGCTCTTCCCCTAGCTGGGATAAGGCTTTGGTGTGAAAGCTTTCCCCCCCTCTGGGGAGTAGGCTTTGCTTATAAAGGATATCCTGAGTATTTTACACAGATTATTCTTCTTACCCTGATAGAGTCATAGAGGATCTTTCCTGAGATTTTAAACTGAAAACCTGTTGGTGTTCCTAGAGGTAAAACCTATAAAAGTGTGGGAACTCCTCAAAGACTGTGGCCTCCAGGAGTTCCTCACCCTCACTGTAGTGCATACTCAGTCTCCAACATTCATCAAAATAACCATGTAAGTGTTCATATCAGTTTATGACAGCAGAAGCTTTTGCTTCAGGTAAGCACTTCTTTGCTGTGACTCTTTAGATTAATCTGTCCAGATGGTGGTGGACAGGTATGCCTTGCAACCTTGATTCACTGATGGGTCCAAGAAAGTCATTCATCATCAGTCTCTTCAGCTCCTTCTCATTGCAGAGATAGGAGTGATGACTACCAAGTTCTTTGTAGTTGGAGTCGAAACCCTCTATATGTTTGGTTGGAGAAAACATTGTGTTGTCATTGCTATTTACAATGATTAACCTACCACCACCTAAAAATGGACTGTAATGAAGAGAAGTGAAAAGAGACAATAGAGAAAGTCTAGACAGAAGCGATTCAGGACTTTGATTATTTGGGGAAAGAAAAGGTATAGATTATAAAGAGGTTATAAGATGTATCTACTGGAAGCAAAAATTATGTACATGCTTTAAAAAATACTGGTTTGAGATGTCTGACAATAAAATGTGTATTGCTGCACACATTAACTCCCAGATTCTGTGCCCCAAGAAGCTGACTTCTATGGGATGCTTCAGGAAGTCCCCTTTCATTTTGGTTCTTGGTTGTGTTCAGTGAATAGGAGGTATACTATAAGAGATAAGAGCTGGAGTGTGAGGAGAGTAAACTTGGGATATTTGTCCCTTCAAGTTTCCTTCTGCAGAACATTTTATAAAAGGTCACTTTCCCATTTCACAACTCACCTTTTACAGCTTTGTTACCCTTTTTGCTCTCTTTGGCTTCTGGAAACAGCTCTTTCCTCCTCAGGCCTAGGGGTGACAATAACCAGCTCCCAAGTTTTCCTATATCCAGGGTGATCTGCTCATCCTGTTGATTTCCTTTAACCCTACTCATGTCCTCCTGCTTTAATTATTTTGATTACTCCTTTTAAGTATACCCAGTGTTTCCTGTTGGGACCATGATGGCTAATGCAGTCACACCTACCTCAGTTTCTACCACAAGGAAGGCAATCACTAAGTGTTATATCTGTTTTACCGTTATAGGAGAAAAAGAGATGGGAAAGAAAGAGACCACAGTAAGAAGGGATAATAAGGCTTTGAACCTAGTGATTATAGAATTCTAGTGCCCTAAGAGGAGTGAGAAGTCCAATATATAGTTTGTCAGAAATATAAGGAAGATTGGATAAAGAGTTCAGTGTATGGAAACCAATTTGACAATGCATTTCATGTTAAAAAAAAAAAGAGTTCAGTGTGGGACATGGAGATAAATGAGACATGTGGTGGACAAGAATCAACATCACATGTAACTGAAGAGGCCTGTTGGAAATACAGGCTGGAGAAGTGATTTGTTGAAACTGATATTTGGGATCAACTCAGACATAGATGAGAAACAGCACATAATAAAAGAAAGATACACTTATAAAAGTAATGCCATGTTTGTAATGGTCAGAGAAAAATTAAGAACCTCGTATGTAGACAGGGAAGGACAGGAAGTAAAAGTAGGGGATTCCATGTCAGAGAAGACAAAATAGGAAAATTTATGTTTTTAATTAATTAGGCCATAGTTTTGAATGTTGTTTACATTGAGGATATCAGAAATCAAGAGGCTATCAGATGTAACAGCTAGCAATGATTGTGAGTTTTCAAACAATAGTACTTCTTAACTTTCTCACTGACATATCACTACGAGAGGAAAACAAAGCTATTTGGGCCTGGGGGAAGGGGTGAGAAAGTGGTGATATTATAATAATACTTCATCTTTTTCTCTTATTAAATTTTTAAAAAAATGTAAACTATTTTCCATTCAAGTAGATCTTTCATTTTATATGGAAAAGTATTTTTAAACTACCATACTTTTTCATAGGGTATCCATAACACATTAAGACAAATTGGGTAACTTAACACAATAGAAATATATTCTCTCACATTTCTGGTAGAGCAGGGTTGGTTCCTTCTGGAGGCTCTGAGGGAGAAATCACCCCATGCTTCTCTCCTAGCTTCTGGTGGTTGCTGGCATCCTTGGCATTTTTTGGCTTGTAGATGTGTCACTCCAATTTGTTTCCATCTACACACTGCTTTCTTATCTGTGTCTCCATGTCATTGGCTCTTTGTGTTTAGGGTTTGCTCTAATCTAATATGATGTCATCTAATATCTACAAAGACCCAAATCCCAAGTAAAGTCACATTCTGAGGTTCTGAGAAGGCACGGATCTTGAGAGGGGCATTATTTAACCCAATACAACTACCCAATTAAAATAATTTTTCCCAGAACAGCAGTTTTACATAAAGTTTATGCTCTAACACAGTTTACCATTTTTATTTAGTTGAAGGCTTGACATAACCCCATGAGAAATGATTATGAATACTTCAGTAGGATAAGGACAGCTATAAATTATATGGAGGAGAAAGAAACCAGATTTCAAAGTATGGAGGAATAAATGGAATAAAGTATTGAATTACAGGAGAGAAGTATAGATAGAGCTCTCATCAGTAGCTTTAAGAATGGAAGGATGGGGGGCGCCTGGGTGGCACAGTCGGTTAAGTGTCGGACTTCAGCCAGGTCACGATCTCCGCGGTCCGTGAGTTCGAGCCCTGCGTCAGGCCCTGGGCTGATGGCTCAGAGCCTGGAGCCTGTTTCCGATTCTGTGTCTCCCTCTCCCTCTCTCTCTGCCTCTCCCCCGTTCATGCTCTGTCTCTCTCTGTCCCCCCCCAAAAAAAAAATAAATAAATAAACGTTGAAAAAAAAAGAATGGAAGGATAGGGACGGGAGAAATAAATCAAGGACTTTGTAGACATAAAGGAAGTGTGCTTTTTCGAGGTGAGACCTGAGAATATATTTTTTTAATGTTTATTTATTTTTGAGAGAGTGACAGAGCATGAGTCAGGGAGGGGCAGAGAGAGAGGGAGACACATAATCCAAAACAGGCTTCAGGCTCTGAGTTGTCAGCACAGAGCCCGATGCGGGGCTTGAACCCACAAACTGTGAGATCATGATCCGAGCCAAAGTTGGACTCTCAACGGATTGAACCTCCCAGGAACCCCATGAGACCTGACAATATTTTAGGAAGAATGAAGACATTGAGTACAAATAAAATGTTTTTAAACTAACATGAAATTGATAATGCCTTTGCAAAATACAGAAAGACACATCAAGAATAAGTCTTGTTGAGTCTTGGCAAATGAGCTTCACTTCAAAGACAAAAAGGGGGGGGGGAACGAGGGGCATATGGAGTCACTATAAGAGAAAGTATGTGAGGATCCATCCGGTATTTTGTGGCATTTTAGATGCCAACTTTTTGAAACATTCTAAACATTTCTCCTTTAAAATGTAATCTGCTGCAATCATTTATGACTTTCTCTAGGCAATCCTCCTGGAAAAGTAAACAGAAACAAAAACACTGTATTTTGAATTAAGTGGCTTTTGTTGAGTTCTGAAAGAATAGTAAAAAAAACCAAAAATCTATAAGGGAAAATGTTTTCTTTAATGTTTAAGATTGAGACATTTTCTAGTTTGAAGGGAAAAATAAAGTCCTCTGAATCTTTACAGGAATGTAGGCATTATAGGCTCCCAGCTGCAAACTTTCTCTTCCATTAACAGCAAATAGGGTTTCTTGTTTAGGGCCTGTAAAGCAATTCTAATGATCTGAATAGGCCTGGAGGCCCTTCAAAAGTTTTATAAGGAAAATTAATTGAAGATTCACTGTCCTTGGAATTTACTGCTATTGGCACTTAGTAGCTCTGACAAATTCTCTCTCATATGTTATTGAATTACTGGGGCATTTTAGAACTTTTGTCTCTAGCCATTGTTCTGTGTGACCATAACTATATCCATATTTATATAATTCCTCACCCCCCCATGAGTGCCTATTTGCTATTTAATCCGTAGGAATTTTGAAGGATTATAAATTTAACTTAAGATTTTTGCTCTCTGCATTATCCCATAATATTCAGTGTTAATTGGCAATTGTTCTTTTTCTGATTCAATTATTTTGTTTTCAGTTGAGATTCTCTTCAGGAGAATTAGCCTGGCATTACAAAGAGGAAGGGTAATACGTGAACACAAGAGATACACACAGCAGCTCTCAGAAAGACCTAAAATATGTTTTGCCCTTCTGGCAATGTAGTTATGTTCCCTCTTGCTGCTGCCTTTTTGACTCTGGTTATTGAAATTGAAAGACTAGAGTAAGACAAAGAGCTGCTGCCTTTCACAAATTCATTTACCATGAACATTTCGTAGATCTGTTTTCATTAACTGAAGCCCCTACATGCATTTTGGATTTTATTGAGCACACTATAGCCATCAAGAGAAAGATCCACTTCATTCCAATCACACTTTGTACCAGAATGGAAAGTAGTTGAATTAATCCAAAGACAACAAAAAGCGTCATGTATTAAAATTACCACATCCTAAACAAACATGACCAACACTTCTCTGTAGGCATTAGTCTGTGTATGTGTATTTTTCCATGCTTGTGGGGGACTGAGGTGACCAAGGCACTGAAAGGATAAAGGAGCAGGACATAGGCTCACACAAAGCTGTAGTTTATGCATTACAATTCAGTTTCTTGGTGAAAGGGAAGGCTACTGGAATAAGCAAAGGACTAGCAGCCACAGTACAGCTAATGACAACTTTAAGAAGGGGTGCTGAGCTCAGAGCCCCTTAAATTCAATGGCTGGGTGGGACCAGGGAGGACATTTGGTAGCTGGTCTCCTGTGTGCACAAATCAAAGAATGTAAAAGATGCCTGTTGAAAGGTATGCTGTTGCCCATAGGGCACCAGGAACTCCGAGGGCAGAATATTGAAAATGACTTTAAGTAGTTGGTCAGAATTATATTCAATACAATTTAAACTTACAGAGCTGTTCAGAAACTACACATTTCAGTGGCCCATGTTTCCAGCTCTGACTCAAGACTTAAGCAGAGTGTGTTTTGCATGACCTTTCTCATTTTGATAAAAACAATTTAAGAATCAGGCTGATTTCTGCCTAATCAGCAGGGATGTTGAGAACTCACTCCTGCAGTTTCTGCTGACACTTATTTATGGGATTTGCTGATAGCAGATAAGGAGACATGAGGATGTGAAAACCCATGGGGTGGGAGGGAGAAGAGTGGATAACGAGACAGATGCACTATCTAGTTAATTTCAGGAAAAACCCAAACTTTAATGTTAAATGAAAGATTGAACTGAGGGATGTATAAGATAGGAGATGTGAAGACTCATGCAATTTCAAAACTGAGAAATCTCTGACTGGTACACAATGGAGTATCTTCCGTTTAACCATGTAGCAACATTCATAAATTCTTTGCCTGTAGAAAATGCACTATATGAAAATGCACTCACATTTTTAAAGCAAATATGTCTGTGTTCCTGAACTAATCTTTGCATTTGATACTCACACCATTGATTTTCATTGTTAATAAATGGTACATGTGCAATCTCCAATAAGTGTTAGAGAAGACAAACCTATTTTATATTTTTAAAATTTTATTCATAAATATTTTTTACATGTTGGTCTTTCAGATTAGCAAGAGTTCTTTTATTCTTGTGGAGAAATTATTAAACACATGCATGAGTAGGTGAAAAGTATACTGAAGGCCCAGAGTGTTGTTTTCCTGTATGTCATTCTCAACAATTCTGTACCTTCTACAAACTTTATCTGTCAGATACAGCTATTTTGTTGGGAGTATGTAAGAGCAAGTCAAGTCAACCATTCATAATTCTTCATATCTATTTTCTAATGATAATTACTACTTCTGAATAGAAATTTACCATTACAACACCAAAATAAATGGATAATTATCATCTAATAAGTCTAAAACTTCCCCAACTCAAAGACCAATTTTACTGTTGGTTTGCTCAAGTCACATAATTCCTACAAATTCCACACATTGTCACACTACATTTGCTATTATTCCAAAGTCTAATTTGTATTCTAGAATAGGCCTTGCATGTGTGTGTGTGTGTGTGTGTGTGTGTGTGTGTGCGTATATAGACACACAATTTAATTGAAAACCAGGTCTTTCATGCTGTAGACTATCTCACATTCTGGGTATGGGTAGTTGCTTTGGCATAGTGTGTTATCTTATTACTCTAACACTGTTTCCTATAAACTAGATGCTTGATTTAAGATCTTGTTTAAGTGTTTTGGTTGGCAACAATGTTTTGTAGGTGCTGCTATGCACTTCCTACCAAATCACATTACATGATGCATATGAAGTCCATTTGTCCTACTTATAATGATATTAAGTTATTGTTCACAAAATCTCATCATTATAAACTTCTCCAGCATTTCATGTGATGGTTTTTGCATCCATTGATAGTTTTTGCCTACATCCTTTATGTTCATTATTTTACTAGATATTGTCAAATAGTGTATTTCTATCTTGATTATCCTTTGTCTATTTATTAGCTAGAGTTCTTCTGTTAAAAATGAAACTGCCTTATCTAGTTGACTATCTTTTTTTTAATGTTTATTTTTGAGAGGCAGAGAGATACAGGGTGCGATCGGCGGAGGGGCAGAGAGATCATGACCTGAGCTGAAGTCAGATGCTTAACCAACTTAGCTACAGGCACCCCTAGTTGGCTTTCTTATAATCAGATTTTATTAGAAAAGGCAGGATAAATAGTTTGAAAATTAATAAAGGGAAAAAGTAATGAGTCCCTCACTAACAGATTTCAATTGGGACTAATAATTTTTTGTAGTATATTAATGAACATGAACTGATGGATATATCATGTATGTGCATGCCTTTTGTGTTTTTCAAAATACTACACCACAGATGACAGAGTTTTGCTCAGGAACACTGAAGTTATGCTTTGTGTTAGTATTACATTGGGTCTTGCCATACACGCCACAAGCATGCTTTATTACTATCAATGCCTTTAATAGTATTGGGTTTGTCAGATTATATGGTCCAAGCATCAGGGCCGCTTAATAGCACAACCTGAACCAGCTGCTAAGTCCCTATCTTTTTGTACAGTTAATGCTATCACCCATTGATATCACCTGACATATGGGTCAAAGCATTATTCATAGGTGTGAAATATTCTTCCTGAAGGGTCCTGTCAGATGTTTATTTCTTTCTTAGATTTATATTTGTGCAACTCTTGGACCTACTGCAGAGCCCTTTCCTTCTCTGGGCTCTAATCAAAGCTGGCAGCCACTCATGTCACCTGGCATAAGATAATAATAGCACCCAAGTATAGAATGCATTGTCTACAGGAACCAGAGAATTCTAATGTATTATACTTTTTTTCTCCATGGTGCAATGTGTGAAGTAATATATTTTGAGATAAAGGGGTGTGGTGCTGAAATGTTTTAGCATGCCCAGCACCAATGGGCATGTAAAAATGTCTAAATATTTGTCAAGTTCTTAGGATTTAACTCCTACCCTCTGAAGTCCGTACATCTTAGCAAGCCAATGTAATAGTTACTTCTTGCCTAACTAGTCCTATATTAGCATGAATTCATCAATGTAGAGGACTAGTAAGCTGTTCTGCACAAAGTATAGTTGGTCCTGGTTCATACAGACTATATCATGACTAGTGATATAGTTCTGGGGAAGACTGAAAATGTAGACTTTGATCCATTCTATGTGAATGTAAACTGTTTCTGTTTGTCTTTTTTGATTGGGATAGATAAGAATGCACTCACCATTTCATGGCACATACTGTGTACTTCAGGATGTCTTAATGTGCATTATCCTAAATGCCACACCTGGCCAAGAGCTTCCATTATATAGCTGAGTATTCAATAGTGTACTTACTTCCTTCAGGATGTTACTGTTTCATATAGAGACTCAACTATGAATTAAATAGAGAAGAAATGGGGACCACCACCTCTGCATCCTTTAGGTCTTTACTTAACTCTGTTCCTCCAGTATATGATGTTAACAATAGATGTTGAATTTGGCCAGAAGTGAGAAGCAGATTCCAATCTTTCCATTAGTCCTTCTCTGCTCTTACATTTTTTTTTAAATACAAGTCACAAAATCAATGAAGACATGGTCCCCACTACAAGGCACATTCATCCTAGTCATACAGAGACTGACAAATGATAGCACCTGGACATAGTGGGATGTTATAAAGTATACTGAGCAAGTAGTACATTAGTTATCTGGCTTGCATATTGCCCCACTCTAAATTGGAGAATTAATGATGCTCAGATCCTTGGGTGTCAAGGTCAATTCAGACCATGTGAGCAAAGATTCTATAGTATTTTTAGTGTTCCTCTTTCCCCAATATGTAAGTATCACAAGTAATTGTCACACATTCTGTTAGGGAAAAAATGAGAATCATTATGTACAAAATTTTCATAGTTCTGCAAAGCCCTTTGTGTACCATGATTCTAAATAGCTGCCCTTTTCCCACCTCTCTTTAACCCTGTCTTATAGGATCCTACCACGTTTATGGCTACCAAAGAGTCCAGTTCTATAACTGCTTTGTATCAGATCTAACCTACAGAGGAAGAGTGTTGTTGGTACTTCTCCATCATGCTGGAGCCCTTCTCATTGATGTATTACTTATTACTTTAAAAAATAGTGTATTCCAGTGATTACCTATGAAACACATTAATCTGCTAGGTTTTCTGGACTTAGATCAATATCCCTTCTATCAGAATAATTTCTTCATGCATTTTGATCTCTACCACAGCAGTTCTGACATTTCTGAGTTCATGTAGAATGTGCCCTAGTTTTCTTTCTATTTCTAAGAACTGTTCTAGAAGAATGTTTACCTTGTCTCCCAACATATTTATCTGGTTGTTAAGTGCTATGTCTTAGGTGAGTTCTCCCACATCAATGGTTTTTCTTATGCAGCTTTATATTCTGCTTCCGTTGATTCAGTCTTCCCAGAATCTAGCTCTGTAATAAGTTTCCCATCTTCTGCTAGTCCCATGATGGCTATCTCTTTCCATGAATACTGCCTTTATTTCCTTAAAAAAGCTAAGTTATGTGTTGATAACTGAAAACCCTAGTTATTGGCCTAGTGATCATGAGACAATGTGGGGTAGATTCTGGAAGCATGAGCGTGTGTTGTGTGGTAGGTGAGAAGCAATGAGTGCTGTTCTTAAATGGGGGAAAGTGGGCCACTTCTGTAGGCTCAGAGGATTCAAGAGATTTAGAGGATTTGAGATTTTTGAGTGAATCAAACCATTGTTTCTGGGTGCTCATCTCATATCCGAGGGTCTCATTAATTTCTGTTTAGGATCCTGACCTAGCAGAACTGACATCCCTAAGTTGAGAACTTAACCTCTGGACTATGTCTGCTGTTATATTTAAGGCTTTGCCTTTGTTTTACCCTGTGTATTTCTTCTGTGTAAAGGATACAAGGGTATTTTTATGTGATGTGGCAGTTAAAAAAAAAGACAATAATTTGATACCCTTCCTATTGAAGGTGGAAACTATGTCCCTCTCCTTGAATCTGGTTGGGTTTGTGACTACTTTATCCTTTAGAACCAGCAGAAGTGATGCTACAGTATCTCTGTTGTTTCTACTGGGAAACTCCTTCTGGAGCATTGAGTCATTATTTAAAAAGTGATCACCCTGAGTCTTCCATGCTATCAGAAGACCATGCTACATGGAATGGCATGAAGAAGAACTCTGTGGTCATCAGTCCCATCGGAGACAAATTTTTGAGGCCTTCCAACACAGGCATTAGCTCTGTGGATGAAGATGCCTCCAGGTGATTATAGTCTCTAGACCTTGAGTCACGCTCACTACCAAGTCCTCAGACAACTGTAGCATCAACAAGATATTCCTCCCCTATCTGAGATATCCCTGGCCAGCAGAATCTATGAGCTCATGCAATAAAATGGTTGTTTTATGCAATTAAGTTTTGGTGTAAATAGCTATGCAGGAAGTTAATAAACAGAATCTGGTACCTAAAACACATGGCATTATCTTTGGGACTAGATAAGCAAAGAAGCTGGACAGGTTGAGAAGTGACTAAGAGCTACAGTCTAGGAGAAAGTGTTAAGGGCTTAAAATGAGAAGAATGCTATTAAAAGCTGGAGGAAAGGAGACTTTTGTTCTGTCATGGCAGAAAGTTTAGTAAAACTCTTGCCTGCATTAGTGTGGAAAATAGAAAATGTAATAATAACAGGAATGCTGTTAGCAGGATTTCCAGACAAAATATTGAAAGTGCCAAACAGCTCTTTTAGCTTTGATGATAAGCTACAGATAGAATTACATAAGCTAAAAAAGAACTGTGCATTTTTAAACAACACCTAAAAGGAATATAAATTTCCAGCCCCTCCCATCCAGAAAAGAATATCAAATTAAGACATGTATTTGGGTAAGAGATAAAACATAGGATGAAGCAAATTCTTAGAAAAATGTAAGTACCTAATAGAAACATTTTGCTAGATAGAAAAGAAAAAGAACAGGAAGTGATCTAAGTGGCATGCCTATTAAGTCCCCATTAAAAATAGAGCTCCTGAGGGGCGCCTGGGTGGCGCAGTCGGTTAAGCATCCGACTTCAGCCAGGTCATGATCTCGCGGTCCGTGAGTTCGAGCCCCGCGTCGGGCTCTGGGCTGATGGCTCAGAGCCTGGAGCCTGCTTCCAATTCTGTGTCTCCCTCTCTCTCTGCGCCTCCCCCGTTCATGCTCTGTCTCTCTCTGTCCCAAAAATAAATAAACGTTGAAAAAAAAAAAATAGAGCTCCTGAGACTATCTTAATATTGAGGACGTTGCCACTTAGCATCATTACAGTGAGCCAAAAATAGACAAGAGCTCATCCTGAAGAGATTAGTTTATCTGGCTTTTGTCTAATAGAATCAATTGCAAATTAATCATTAGAAATCCAAAAATGGTTTTAAAGGAATTATACCTGTTTACACCTAAAGGGATAGGGACCATGCAAAGTGAATATAGACTTTTAATCTCCAAAAATTCTAAATTTTGTTGCAACCACAGGAAACTATATACAAATGGAATGATGACTTAAATGGAATAACCAAGAGTTGGAAAGGCTCAACAAAGAGCCCTGAAGAATCAGTTCTACAGAACAGGAATAATCTCTAACAAAGAACTGGCCACTGGTTCCTTGTTTAATTTCAGAATTTCTATGGACGAGTGACTGTTATGGGCCTCACCCATCCTTCCCCCATTTGAATAGGACTTACAATCCTTTCCCTATTTCATGATAGTATGTTGGAGCATATTGGCAGACCACTTGTCTCTTGAGTGAACACATTTTCAGGTACTCATGATCTGCACCCTAAACACTGTACAAGAGGAGACTCGTTGGCATATAGACCTGATGAACTGACAATATCCAGGACCTTTATAGCCTGAGGCTGAAGTCAAAACGAGAGGAGAATTTGGGGGGATTTTAGAAAGAGGTGAGTGTATTTCACATGTGGAAGGAATAGAAGTAATTTTTTGAAAGAGTGTTGATTGTGGCAGTTTAAACATATATATATATTTAAATTTATATATATATATTTACATATACATATATATATATACGTATATACATATATATACACATATATATATTGTACATTCTTTGACACTTCTCCACTGAGAAGGAGGGATCTATATCACCTCCCCTTAGATCTGACTGGGCTTGTGTCTGCTTCAACCAGTATAGTGACTCTTCTGAAGGTAGCTTGAATTGCAATTTCTGCCTCATGTACTGGGATGCTAACTTTTGGCACCCTAAGCCCCAATTTAAAAAGTCTGATTACTCTGAGGCCAGCATGCTGTGAGGAAACCCAGTCCACAGGGATAGCCCATGTCCAGTGGATAGCAATTTTCTGAGCTGAGCCAAAATTTTATGTCAACCCAGCTCAGGTGCCAGACATATTAATGAAGACACCTGCAGATAATTCCAGAACTCAATCATTGCATTAATCCCAGCTGTTCAGTCTTCCCAGATATTGTGGAGGAGAAAAAAAAATCATCCTTGATATGCCCTTTCTGAATTCCAGACCACAGAATCTGTGAGCATAATAAAAAGGTTGATTTGTACTACTAAGGTTTTGCAAGATCTGTTATGCTGCAATAGTAACTGTAACATATGTTGCCAAGGAGGCCCTCTGGCTTTCACACTTAGCATTTAATTGATGATTAATGGCCCTGAGGAGTTTTTCATTATCTTTCTCCAGTGCAGGGTTCAGCAAACTAAAGCCCCAGGGCCAAATCTGGCTTAGGTTTGTTTTTGTAAGGACTGAGAGCCAACAATGGTTTTATATTTTGAAAGGATTGTACAAAGAAACAAAAACTAACAGATAAACAAAAAGCGAAAGAAAAAAATTGCTACAGAGACTGTGCGACCCTCAAAGTCTAAAATATTTACTATCTGGCCCTTCACAGAAGATATTTACTGACTGGTGCTCCACAGAATCGTTTCCCAAGCAATTGCAAGCCAACCCCATTTCACTATAATTAAAATTTCTCATATATTAATTACTTACTACATTACACCAGCTTTTCAATTCCTTCCCCTAGCTTTACCTTGTAGTTTACCCCCACTGGAAACTTTCAACAGCCATTCATTAATAAAAACTCACAGCAAACTAGGAAAAAAAAGGAACATCTTCAACCTGATCAAGGATATCTATAAAAACAAAACAAAACCCTACCAGTAGCATTATCCTTTCATGGGAATGATTTGGAACAAAGTATGAATATCCAATCTCTCTATTCAGTTCAATTTTAAGTCCTAGCCAGTGCAATAAGGTAAGAAATTTACCTTACTTAAATGTATTTGGATTGGAAGAAGTAAAATTTTTAACATTTGTAGACACACGTTTGTGCTAATAGAAAATCCTAAAGAATTTTTTTAAAAAGCTACTGAGACTAAGTTAATTTCATATCATCACAGAATATAAAGTGACCAAATTACATTTTAACATACAAGCAACAGGAAAAAAAAATTATACTAGTATCCACAAACTTGAAATAATGATGAATACAGGATTTGTACACTGAACACCATAGAAAATGGAGAAAACTTAAAAAAAAATAAATTTAGAGATACAGTATTCATGGACTGGAAAACTCAATGATTTACAAACTCAATTCATCTATAGATTTAACATAGATCCTATTTAAAATTTCATCAAGCTTTTTATAAGAATTGACAAGCTGATTCTAAAATCACGAAAACAAATTACCCACAAATGACAATATGATTTTGAAAAAGAAAGTTAAAGAAGTTCTAAGTTAAAATACTTAGTTTTTAAACTTAAAATGTAATCTAAACATGTGATATTTCCATATGGATAAAACTAGAACAAAGAAAAACAGAAATTGACCCACACATGTATAGCCCATAGTTCTAAAAATTAGTGCCAGGATAATTCTTTGAGGAAAGGATAAGTTTTTCAATATGTTTCTAAAAAAATATCATCTGTATATAAAACATAGAAAATATGAACCTTGACACTTACCTGATACAATACCAAAGTGAATTCAAAGGGATTATAAACATTAACATGTAAGTTAAAAAAAAAAAAAGATTGTAGAAGAAAATACAAGAGAATATGTCCATGATTTTGAGGCAGGCAAAAGATACTTAAAAAGGTTAACCACAAAACAAAATTAGTGATAAGTTGGATTTCGTTGTTAAAAACAATTATGAAAAAGTAAACAAATGCTTTTTTTCAAAAAAGAAAATGGAAGAGAAAGCCACATACACCAGGAGAGAATATTTTCAATAAATCTCCCAACAGTCTGTGTCCACATTATATAAATAAGTATTATAGCAATAGCAAGGTCAAATCTTGATAAATATATGAACCACATCAAAAGAGTTATTTCCTAGGAGTGCATATGCAAATAACTGATAAACGGCTACTGAATTTTTTCATCAGGAAAGTACAAACAGCTACCAAAATTAAATGTTACTGCCCTCCCTCTGTAATGGTCAAAATTAAAGAGGCCAACATTGCTAAATGTTGGCAAGTGTGTAGAACAAGTGGAACTCTCCTATATTGCTGACTATAATGTAATATGGTACAAACACCGGGGCTGGTTTCATAGGCAGGTGGCCAATGCAGTTACACAGGACATGGTTCTACCTCAGAACATGTTTGGCTTAAAACTCTGCTGTCTCATCTTGAAATTCTTAATTTTTGAACAAGAGATCTCAAACAATCATTTTGTATTAGTCCTCACAAATTTATGTAGTTGGTTGTGACAATGATTTTGGTATACAATGTGGGAGTTTCTTATAAGGTTAAACTTACTTGCCATGTGAGGCAGTCTTTCTGCTCCTTATCTACCAAAGAGAAATAAATATGTCCTTAAAGTAATTTTTAATGAATGTTCATGGAAGCCTTATTAATTACAGCCCTAACTTCAAATTAAAAAAAAAGTATAGGGGCGCCTGGGTGGCTCAGTCGGTTAAGCGGCCGACTTCGGCTCAGGTCATGATCTCGCGGTCAGTTGAGTTCGAGCCCGACGTCGGGCTCTGTGCTGACAGCTCAGAGCCTGGAGCCTGTTTCAGATTCTGGTGTCTCCCTCTCTCTGACCCTCCCCCGTTCACGCTCTGTCTCTCTCTCTGTCTCAAAAATAAATAAACGTTAAAAAAAAAAAAGTATAATATGGGGGCACCTGGGTGGCTCCGCTGGTCGAGCAGCTGACTCTTGATTTTCGCTTAGGTCATGATCCCAGCGTCTTTCTTTCTCTTTCTCTCTCTTTCTCTCCGCCTCCCTCCCTCTGCCCTTCTCCCCCCACTGTTGTTCTATCTGTCTCTAACAAGGGGGAAAAAGTGTAATATGCCTCTAAATGAATACTAAGTAGTAATAAAAACAAATTTTTCATCAATGCAACAACACGGACAAACCTAAAAAATAAAATGTTAGCAAGAACAGCAGGTTAGAGTATGTACATCACAAGACTCTAGTTCTCTAAAATTCTACACGAAGCAAAACTAATCTAAAGAGGCAGAAAGAAAATAAGATGTAGCCTGGTGCCAAGGTTTTAGAGGTACACAGATCAACAAGGGAAGAGGAGAGAACTTTTGGTTCTACATAAATACCCAAATCTCAGTACTGTTGATGATTACATAAGTGTATACATTTGTCAAAAATCATCAAACCATATTTTAAAATGGTTCGTTTCAACAGATTTGATTTTTAAAACTGAAAAATAAAAAAAAAATCCTTAAAGTTAAAAGTGAAATGAAACAGTGTACAACATGATGACCAGAGCTAATACTGCTATACAATACAGAGGAACGATGATGAGAGAATGGATCCTAGAAGTTCTCATCACGCAGAGAAATTTTTCTTGCATCTATATGAAATAATGCAGAGTACCTAAAACTATTGTGGTAATCATTTCACAGTGTACGTAAATCAAGCTATTATGCTGTATACCTTACAGTTATACAGTGATATTTCAATAATTTCTCAGTAAAACTGGAAAAAAAAATAAAGTTGAAACTATAGTCTTAAACAGGAAAAGAAAAATAGCCCAAGAAAGTTTTGAACAATTTGATTTTAAACAGTTTAGAAATATAAAGAAGACAAAAATCACAGAATTGCAAAGTGATCTTGAACTTTACCTAGTAAATTTATTTTTTGGCACAGGCATTGATGTTGTAATTGTGAGTCTATCCTGTACATCCTGTAAGTTTAAGCAAATGATTCAGTATATTGAGATTTGGAGGAACTATATATTTCACTGTGGTGTAGAAGTAAGATGAAAATATGAAACTGTGGAAAGACAGATATCACCTTATTGGGTTGAAATTTGAGTTCAATAGCTGTACCCTGAAAAGGGACTAAAAATCAAGAGTACAAGTGCCCATTAATGATTCCAAAGAACTTAGGCTGTTTGGAGAAATGACTTAGGCTGTTTGGATTCCATGACTAGGGCAGAGACAAGTACAGGAAAGTCTAGAATATCTTTCATTTAAGGAAGGAAGCAAAGTACATATGTAAGTGAACTTGTGAAAACATCATAGGATCCAGTTGAAGCATCTCTCAGTGGCCTATGTAGGGGATACAATGAATGCATTATAGAAATATGAAAATGTCAATTAATCTGACAATAAAAATCCTAAATATGTACAGGTGGGGTGGTAGTAAAAGTTTTTTTTTTTTTTAATAGAAAAAATGTCACTAGTAAGTATAGAAACAATAAAATAGAGAATAATCATTTGTTACCACTCTAATAACTGATTGAGGCAGGGATCATCAATGGATGCTAAAATACTAGGTGAAAATTTGTTGAAAAAGGGGATATTTACGGAATTCCAAGTTATTAAAATATAAATTAATAGAGAAAAAGTCTCTTACCATGGAGATACTGACATCCATACAAACCATGATAAGATGTAATAAGTATGTAGATCAAACATGTAGATGATTATTAATCCCTTCAAAATTTAACCTGAGTATAATCTACAACTAGACAAATACAACTTTAGGGATCTATGCCAAATCAAGTGTTCTGGATACATGAAAATAACAACTTCATGAAAGACAAGCATCAATAATTAAATAAAAGGAAGAGTCAGTAAACCCTTCTAGCCATTAAGTACAGTGCCATTAAATACTTCTTAATTGGTTCCTGGATTGAACAAATAAAAACATCAAACAGCTATGAAAGACATTAGGGCAATTAGGGAAGTTTAGATGTTGATCATTGTAGCATTTGTCAGTGTCAAACTTACTGAGTGTAACATTATTATATTCATATTAGATAGTATCATTTTTCTTGGGAAATATATGCCAAAGCATTCAGAAGAGAAGCAGTGTTATTACCCTAAATAGTTCAAGAAGACAAAAGGGGTAAAACATAAATTAGTGAATCTGAGATTCACTTGTAGTTGTACTATTCTTAAAACTCTTTGGGTTGAAAAATTTCAAGTATAATCATTGGTTATATAAAAGATGCTGGTAAGAAATAAAATAAAGAAAATGAATATTTTAGATAATTTATCAAGCTAATAGATACAAAAAATAATACATATAATAGATATAAAATATTGAAAAATATCATCAATAAATTAGGTTTTAATACCAGATAGATCAATAAAAATTCTATATTATGGGGATAAGGTACACAAGTTTGTAAAATTTTCATTTCAAATAAAGTGGAGGTTGTTTAGTGAATAATTTATTATAATAAATTCTGTTACATTTAAAGGCAAAGTGTTTTCCAAATCATGAAAATTAGAAGAATCCAAAGTTATTCTTAAACAAAAATATAGATAACAAAATGAAAATAGAAAAATAAAGGAACCTATAAAGGAGGCTTTAGTTATAGCAATAACAAAAATCAGATTACTTAAGGAAGGTAATATGAATGTATTAAAATTCTTTACTGAATATACTTCTCATTCATCTGACTATATGAAATTCAACAAAGAAATTTAACAGACATTTGAAAAACTAAAAAAAAAAAATTGAAAACAGAATGTTTTTTAATAGTGGCACTTGGGGGCGCCTGGGTGGCTCAGTCGGTTAAGCATCCGACTTCAGCTCAGGTCATGATCTCATGGTTCATGGGTTCGAGCCCTGCATTGGGCTCCATGCTGACAGCTCAGAGCCTGGAAAGTGTTTCAGATTCTGTGTCTCCCTCTGTCTCTCTGCCCCTCCCTCACTAACTAACTCTCTCTCTCTCTCTCTCTCTCTCTCTCTCTCTCTCTCTCTCAAAAATAAACATTAAAAAAGAAATAAAAGTGGCATTCTGATTCATTCTGGCTGATACAGAACAAATATTTATTTCCTTTACATTTTTCTAGAGGAGGAGCTTGAGGTTCTTAGTACTTTAGAGTAAATGATACACCATTTCTTGAAAGCAGCTTAAATATTATATCAAGAATGCTAAAAATGTATGATGGTGAAAAACCCAAAAAACAACAAATGGCGAGGTTGTGGAGAAAGAGGAACTCTCTTACGCTATTGGTAGCAATGCAAATTTGCGCAGCCACTGTGGAAAACAGTATGAGGGATTCCTCAAAAAATTAAAAATAGAACTATCCTACAACCCAGGAATTGCACTGCTGGGTATTTACCCCCAAAATACAAAAACACTAATTCAAAGGGATATATGAACACCTATGTTTATTACAGTATTATTTACATAGCCAAATTATGGAAGCAGCCCATGTCCATCTATAGATGAATGGATAAAGAGGATGTGGTGTATATAAACAATGGAATATTATTCAGCCACAGAAAGAATGAATTCTTGCCATTTGGACCAACATGGATCGATCTAGAGAGTATGATGTTAAGTGAAATAAGTCAGAGAAAGACAAATACCATATGATTTCACTCATATATAGAATTTAAGAAAGAAAAAAATTCTTTAAAAAAGGGACCAAAAGCAGACTCTGTAGAGAACAAACTGATGGTTTCCTGAGGGGAGGTGAGTGCAAGGTTGGGAGAAATAGGAGATAGGAATTAAAGGGTACACTTATCAAAATGGAAAAAAACGTGTGAGGGTGCTTTTCATCAAGAAATAGTCTTTTTAAAATTTCAGTCAAAATAAAAGCATTTTAAAAAACTTATGTAAGAAGTTTAGATGTACTTTTCATCAAGCAATTGTCCTGTTAAATTTAAGTCAAAATGAAAACATTTTTAAAAGCTTATGTAAGAAATATTTATTGTAGAAAGATTAAAATAGAGAAAAACGTGATATGGCTAAGTGTCCCAAAATAGGAAATTGATTTAATGATTATGGAAATGGAATAAAATGCCACATTGTTTAAGTATGGACAATTATGAAGCCAATAATAATGAGGTTTTCAAAGAATTTTAATACAATAGGAAATTTTATACTTCTGTAATTAAAGAAATTCTATATGCTGTATAATCTCAATTTGGTAAGCACAACTTCATGCCTTATGCATATGTGTACACCCATTAAAATCTCAACTGCATGAACATATTTATGAAATATATAAAATGTCGATAGCACTTATTACATAACAGATACAGAAAAAACAACAAAACAGCATGAAATATTTCATAGTCATTATCTGTGTTTGATACCATGTGTGATCATTTAAATCAGAAAATAAGAAATCGTTTGTAAATATGACAAAAGAGCATAAGAAACGTTGTAAGACATACTAAGAAATGTAATTCAATGTGAATCATCTATATGGCATCAATATTACACCAAAAAAATGAAAAGGAATAATGTAAAAACTGAGTGACGTGAAGTTTTATAGTCTAGTAAAGAGTGATGAGGTTAGAAAGGATATATCTGAACGCTACAGCACAAGATACAACAAGCTCTTGAGATTATAATAAATTTTCATATGCATCTACAAATTCAAAGAGCAAAACACAGTTTCAGAAAAATAGACTAACTCGTTACTTGTTGGTGGATTGAGACTAAGGGGTGTGTGTGTGCTTGTGCTGTTATACAGCCTAATGGAGAAAATGGATAGCATTCTTTGAGAATGTAAATACATCTGACAAACAAATTCTTACTGTAGCTCAAAGAACTATTTGGTAGGAACATAAATTGACAGGGGAAAGAAACTGGAAGAGAAGAAAGGAAAGTGCACTGGCGGAGTGGAGTTGCTTTAAATGTATTTTGTAGATTATTGGGAGATTTTATAAATACTCCAGAAAAGTGTTTCTCATTCTTCAAAACCTGGCCATAAAATGGAGAATGGGAAGCACTGTTTCTGAAATTCTAATTTCTATACGTGTTTAAAGTACACACTAGCCAGAGTGCCAGATTCTGGACAGCTGTTATGTGTATATACCCTCTAGATCAGGGGTTGACTTGACTGTAGTTTGTTGGTCAATAAATTTGGCCTGAGGCCTGTGTCTGTATGGATTTAAAACCTAGAACCATTTTTTTTGTAGTGAGAGCACCTGAAATCTAGATTTTAGCAAATTTCCAGTATGAATTATAATCATCATGCTATACGTTAGATCTTACACAACTGCAACTTTGTACCATTTGGCCAACTTCTCCCTATTTCTCCTATCTTCCCTCCCTGGTAACCACTGTTTTAGTCTGTTTTCTATGTATTCAGAATTTTTTTCAGATTCTGCGTGTGAGATCATTCAGTATTTTTCTTTTTGTGTCTTATTTTACTTAGCTGAATGTCCTCCAAGTTCAACCATGTTGTCACAAGTGGCAGAATCTCCTTTTATTGAGGCTAAATAATATTTCTATTTCCCATAATGTTTCCATAATGTCTATAAATTTGCATTTCCACCAACAGTGTATCCAGGGTTCAGGGTTCCCTTTTCTCCACAACCTTGCCAACACTTGTTGTTATCTTTTTGATAATAGATGTCCTAAAGGGCCTATATAAAACAAAAGGAATAAGAAAAATATGTGATAGAGTCATGGGCAATCTGCAAAGCCTAAAATTCCTACTCTCTAATCCTTTATAGAAAGAAAGTTTGCTAACCCCTGATCCAGACGGTCATCAGGCAGCAGGGAAATAACAGCACCTGTGGAAAAGCACCGTGTGGTGACACAGTCTTGGCTTTGGTGTCAGGCAGATTCAACTTCAAGCCTTCGCTCAGTCACCTAATAGTTGTGTGAACTTGGGAATAGTATTTTATATCTTACTCAAATGGTCCTGGTGGTTTAATTCAAAGCTAGAGTGTAAAGAACTTAGCTGTGACCACTATTATCACGGACTGTCCATGCTTACTTCACCCTCTGAGACCAAATGGTTCTGAGACTTGGCGTAGAAAGCCATAAGCAGTGGCAGCCAAAGAAGAGGAATTATTTGAGCAGTGAGATGTGACAGGATATATATCCTCAACTGTCCAAAACTTGGCTGAATGCAATTCAACATACAGTCCTAAGGAAACCTGTCTAGACCTTCCCTGGCTGCTGCTGATTCCTCGACTACATTTAGAAGTCCATACTCAAAGTTATTCACCTTCATTCTGAGCGGAGCGGGAGAGTTAGAAGTTACCAAGGCAAACAGAAAATAAAAGTGCCTTGGCAGTAGATCTTTGCCAGAGGCAACATACAGTGTGGTAAACCATTATGTTGTTTCAAGATGGCTGTATATTAATACAGGGAGTTTAGAAAATCTGAAAAAAAAGAGAACTATATAAAATAAAATGCAATGCGTTAAGCATGGGATTTAACTGTTATAAATGCTTTCTTCCTGGAAGGACTATTCTCTCCTTTTAGCAGAACTTTGATTTTTTTCAGAAAAGTCATTATTGTATATTTATGTGGAAATCAAATGTTTTTCTTTCAAGAACAAGGTTCTGACCTCCCAAGAAAAAAAAACAAAGTATCTTCTAAATGCTGTGATGACTTTGTTTTGCTTTTGTTTTGATCTCTGGTATCTCTGTTAATATCTATGACCTTGTATGTTACTGTGTTTTATGTTTTGTTTGCTTTCTCTTTTATCATTTCTCTGACAGCAATTATAGACATCACCGATTGTGAAATATAATGTCCTAAAATTTATCAAATGGTCTTATAAATTTATCTTTGATTCCCTTAGTAGAGATCTCAAGGAAAAACAAAAAGCCCTGAGAAATACTTCCAAGATTTTTTTAATCTGCTACTAGTGTAAGCAAGGCTGAAATAGCTCACTCTTGCTTCTGTGTATCCATTTGAAGCACCTGTCTGTGGATCACAGATAATTATACAACTCTTTATCCCCCCTCTTTTTTTTTAACTGATAGTGCCTTGCTTCAGGATCTACTTTTTGACACTCCTTACATTTCCCTGTTATCATTATGGCAGTATATGAAATTTGTTTCGTTTGGATAAGAACAGCTCACATTTCATCAGGAAAAAATTCAATGTTTCCACCATAGAAGAAGAGGCAAGAGAGAGAATGCCCTAAAGTAAAATTATGCATAGCTATGAGAAATTCATCTTTTAAAAAAGATGCATTTGCAAAAAAAAAAAAGATACATTTGCTTTCAATTACTTAAACTATTTTATAAGCAACACAGTGAAACAGCTTAATTTATTTTCTTAATATTTTCAATCTTAATTTTTGTAACTTCATGGCTAAGACATTTAATGACAGAACTGTAAAGTTAATTGAATTTTTTTTTTCTATTTATCAAATTGAGTTAGGTAAGCTGCCTGGCTCCATAAATGTATTAACATTTTAAAATAACAAACAAGAAAATGTTTAAAGAAGTGAACTGTCATCATATATTTTAAGCTGTTAACCATTATATCAAGCCCTTTTAAGACTTAAAATATGTGTGTAATACCCCATATTTCTAAATAACACTTTAAAATATAAATTATAAGATAATAATTAGATAGTCTAGGAATATATTTTATTAATGCTCATTTTTAAAGTGTAGATAAATTTAACACTTATTCGTGAGCCTATCATATTCTTGCTATGATGTTTTATAATACAAACCAGTGCACTAATTCATGAAATGAACTAGACTTTCCATACACATCTTGAAGATAAATTTTCAAAACCCTGGCAGTTAAGTATTTTCCTCTTTTATCTGTATTAAAAATTTATTAATTAATTGATATGACTCCATGATATATTTTAATTGCATTTTATAACATATAAATCTGTTTGTGTTAAGTAACATAATCCAATACAAGTAAGAATTACTGACTTGAATTTACATCATTGACTAAGTATAGCTGTAGAGTAGCAATTTTGTACATTTATAATGTTGAAGTAAACACAGAATAGGTTCTCTTTTTGTACAAGTTTCGGCCTTAAAGGAGTGGATGTAAATCACAAAACTTCATTTCAGAAGTATTGTAATGGTAAAATTTAGTGTATGCACTACCAGAATTTATTAAAATTGTCCTGTATAATCAGATGATTATTGCTAGAAATTTTTATGTATAAAAATAATGTAAAAAATTTCCTCACTCTAGTAGAAAAGAAAGAAAATAAGCACGAGTGAGCAGCATTCATCTTTATGATTATATAAAAACATCAGTCTTTTATCCTTGTGATGACAGGAGGAGAACAGTAATCATTGTAGTTGCCAGGGATTTTGAAGAGTAGGAATGATTTCAACATCATTCCAATGAATTTTCAGTTCACAGAAAAAAATCTTTCCTTTCTTTTCTCTCCACTTACTTTTCCTTTTTAGAAATCCTGACTTGTTATAAGAATATATTTTATGCTTGGGGATTTTAGTCCTATGTGTAATAACAACTTTTGACTCCCTCAGTCATTATGTGCAAAATCCACAAATGCTGCAATTATAGGAATTTAAACATAATCCCTGAAATAATCGATACATTCTTCCTTTGCTCTCCTGGCAAAACCTTTTTGCTTAATGGAAAAGTTTATTTTTACTACATTTAAGTTTGTGGTAATAACTGAGACTCATGGGCATCTTATACAGTATGCTCTGAAGCTCTGGTATCATCATGTCCTTGGTCTACTCATAGAAACAGGTTTGTAAAATTCTTGATATTAATGATGATACTAATTTAAGCATTCCTTGATTCAAAATTATGAAACTGCATTCAGAAATAGTATTTTCTACTCTCCCTGAATATTGGCGCAATGGCAATCCATTGGTCCTTGGGCTCAGTATCCCTGATGTTCACCTTCTAGGGGAAAGAACGGGGTCACTGAGTATCAATCTGCTGAGTTCTTGGCATGTTCTTGATCTGAAAGCTCTTGCAAATATGTTAATGGTGCATAACACAAAAACCACTTCTAGTGTGGGAATTAGGAGCTCATTTCTTTGGACTTTTTTTAAAAATTTTAAACAATTTGGAATTGTTTGCTATGATCTACTTAGCCTGGAATAATGTCCTGGATCCATTTTGGGCAAGATGCTTAACCTTACTGCAAAAGTGGATCTTCCTTTATAAAATAAGCATAATAGCAACACATAACTTACAGGAAGGTTAACATGTAACATGTTAATAACATGTAATAGGAGTGTAACACTGTCTGGTACTAAGTAATCAGTTCACATTAGCCATAATAATAGACACTGGAAAACAGCAAAAGGCTGAACACAATAAACTTGAATGTCTTTGAATCTGTGATCTCTAACAGTTATTTCTTTTTTGTCCTCTTCCAATTCTTTATGTATTTATTTATTTACTTAGAAAATTTTTTTCTTTGGCCAGGAGAAGAGAGGATTCAAAACCAGTCTTGATTTCATAGTAGCTTGTTATCCATGATGATAGGCATGTTAGCAACAGGAAAGGTTTTTTCCAAAGGAAAACCTAAAAGTTTGACATCAGCCCTAAGAAGTTAACCCTTTATAAACATGCTTTTGCTTATTAAGTTGCCTTACTTACTGATTTGTTTACACCAAAGACCCAGAGTACTTAAAGAAAAGAGTTATTGGCCAGTGTGCCCTTCCTCATTTAAACCAAGTAGGGAGGACAAATAAATGTGTGTGTGTGTACATCTCAAAGATATAAAAATAGTAACTAAAATTGGTATAAAGTAGATAAGATGATTTCTTGCCTCAGTTTAGTTAGGAATATAAAATATATTTATGCATATAGTTAAAAAAAGTGACAGGTTAAATGCCAACTGAAGGGTATAAAAAATTGGTATAAGTTGTGGAATTAGAAAGTGATAACTTGCAGTTTTGGTATGTATTTTGTAAGTATTTCATATTTGACATAACTGGTTCATGTAATTGCCCTTCCTGCTAAGTATTAGAAGGTATGGTAGGCAGCTTCAAAATCTACACATGAGATTCTTGCCATTAATAAGGCCTATTTCTGCATGTATAAGCTTTAGAGTGTGATTTTGTGTGTTATATGATATATGACACATGAGTCTGCTTGCGATTTTAGGTACTATTTCCTTAGATTTGACAGTGTTGTTCTGTTTGGAGGGAAGAGAAAAAGAGCAAAGAAGTTACAAGTTTTTCCAATAATAAAAATCACGTTACTTCCAAAGATCTTCATAGGATATTTTTTCTATAATTTTGGCTTAATTTCTACTTGAATTTTATACAGTGTCTTATATATATATATTCTCCTCACTTCCACAGTATTACCGATGAGCTAAATGCTATTAGAATTTATAATTCCTATAACATAATTTCATAAAATACACTCTAATTACCTTCTGTTATTACCTATTTTTGTGCCCTTTCCACATATTTTCATTCTGAACAAAACTGGTCTTGTACAAGCTTATTTGATTTTAGTTTCTAAATAAGATTTCATTAATACCATATATAAGAATTTTCCAATTCTAAGAGAATATAAATTCTTCCAGGTCTTTCAAAAAAGTAATTAAATATTTATAAATGAATTTTATAAGCAGATGTTCCTTTGAAAAATAAATGTTTATTATAATTTTGATCTCATAAAAACCATGATAACTACTAAAAGATAATTATTTCTTTAAATAAGTTATACAAGTCTTTATAACTTCTAAAAAACAAAGTGAATAACTCTTCATCTGGAATCTCTACCATAAATTCTTGCTAGAGCTTCTATAGATACTAATATTACAATGAAAAATATGTATTTATGATAAGTGTACAGAGGAATTTCTACTTTGTCTCTTGAATCATTTTTATGTAAATGATTTTTTCTTTTCCTTTAGCCTCAGAATTAAAAACAAAATTAAACTGGTTTTTGAAATTGAGAGGAAAATTTAGTTTGAGTACTATAGCAATTGAGGCATAAAAACACAAAAATGAGAAGCAGAAATAAGGAGTTCTGTTAAAAGCAGGATCCAAAAACTATTAAATAGTTTTCAAGAATGGGTGCTGTAAATAAGAATAGCTTGTAGAAGTCTTCAAAGAAAGAGAACAGTTTATTACAATTGGCTGGAGCATTTAAATCAATTGCTCGGAAAAATAAAATAATAAAACAAATTGGGCTGGACACAAAGCAAGTAGACTCAGAAATGTCAGTAGGCATTTTGTAGGGCTAGTTTTGACAAGAGACTTGGACTGAATATGCTAGTAAGATAATTGCATTGCCAGAGACAAATGGAAAAAAAAAAAAAAGAGTCATTAAATTGTCAGAAGTGGCAATCTAAAATTCTAAGCTTTTCCCAGAATACATTGAGCCATTTGAATTTTGTTTACAGTGGAAACACTCATATTTTTGGCTTACTAGAAGTATTTTAAAATGGTACCCAAGAGACATTCAACCAAATAAAATTTTGATTTGTGAGAAATGTTGATTTGGTAGAACAGAGTATAAAAACTTTATCTTAATATTTTAACTTTTATTCAAACTGAAAATTTTAAGATAAAATATTCTCATTTTTTTCATTATAAGATCATATAAAATGCTTTTTATCTTTAAAGAGAATATATTTTGCCTTGATTTTACTACTGACTTTTAAGATGTAACTATAGCCACCCTCAACACTCCCCACCCCCACAAGGGAAACTGTTGAGTGGTTATGAAAAATCCTACTAAAAATCAGTATCCCTTTTTAATTAAATAGAAAACTCATTGAGTTTAGAGAAAACATTTTTATGTGCTTCTGTCTTCTCCCTTTTATATCCTTTTTTCATACGTGGCCATATTTTTTTTATGTTGCAGATGAAATTAAGCTTTTTATACCATTGTTTTGTTTCAACAGATTTACTTTATTTACAATGTTTTATTCACTCCAGTAAATTTTCCTCCGATTTTCCTGGGGTAGTCCATGCAAAGCCCCACAAACAGTGCAGTTAATATTTTCATTGGCATAAAAGGTATTGTCTTGATGTGGGTAATCAAGGATGGAACATAAAACCCACAAAAAAATCGCTTCAGAATGTGCAGGGGAAAAAAATGCTGTCAGAAGTGAACAAAGATGGAGAGAGAAGAAATATTTCAAAAGAATGTTTACTTTTATGTCTGCAGCATGACAAATCAACATTGCCTGAGTAAGGTTTCTAAAGTAAACTAAATTGGAGTCCCCTACATTTCTCTTGAGTGAGGCTTTCCTTTATGGCAGCAACAGATTACTTTCTCCTTTGGTAATATCACAGGTTTATGATTGGTTGTTACTGTTATTGTTACTTTATCAGACATTATCAATGTTACATATTCATTGCCTCTGCCCTTGGTCACTTTCTCTCCTCATTATTTTTAATGGTATTACACGTTCAAAAATCTAACTTCAACTCATGCTGAGCAGATAAATATTCTCTACTTTTCTCTTTTACCAGAATTATAATTGTTTATGGATCATTTAATTTCTGTGTATCCCACTAGATTCTAGGCCAAGCAAGAGCAAAGACCTTGGCTATCGTCTTCACTGCCGTGTTCCCCTCTACCAGTTCCTGGCACATAGTAAGGATGTAAAATATCTGTTCAGTGAACACCAGTTGTCATATACTATGGACTGCTAATTCTTATATTAGATTGTTTTTGGTTTTACTGGAAAAAAAAAAACACATTCTTTAGTCATAGATAGTCATAGATTGGGTTCGTCAAGATCCAGAAAATGCTCAGGATGACTATTAAGGAGTAGTCACGGTATCAAACTTGTGGAAACAAAGAGAGGAACATGGTTGGAGAAAGGGAGAAGGTTCAGCTACAGTACAGGCCTGACAGTCTCAGCCAAATCCACAGGAAGCTCTGGAACTAAAATGGCTGTTCAGACTGAGTGCACACTGAACCCAAATGAACACCCCTTTGAATAACTCTTACCTGATAGGTATTGGATGTGGGCTTCCCCTAGACAGGTATGCCTTTAGAAAAGGCAGATCTCGGGGCGCCTGGGTGGCGCAGTCGGTTAAGCGTCCGACTTCAGCCAGGTCACGATCTCGCGGTCCGTGAGTTTGAGCCCCGCGTCAGGCTCTGGGCTGATGGCTCGGAGCCTGGAGCCTGTTTCCGATTCTGTGTCTCCCTCTCTCTCTGCCCCTCCCCCGTTCATGCTCTGTCTCTCTCTGTCCCAAAATAAATAAAAAAAAAAAAAAAAAAGAAAAGAAAAGGCAGATCTCTGCAGTTGGGAAAAATCCCTGAAGCCCTCAAAGCTAACTTATAGAGCCATCAGTCCTTGACAGGATGGTGCATTTGTATCTACCATAGATAGTCCATCCCTTGTACCATTCAGAATCAGATTTTCATATATTTGCTGAATACCTCCTCTTGCAGTTCTTGTTGGCCTCTCACTCTGGGGGAAACATGGGAAAAAAAGGTAAAGGGGATGAAGTATATTGTGTTACCGTTAATTGTGTACAACTAATACTGATTATTTATTTTCTATGTAATCCATTCTAGAGTCCCTTCATCTTCAGCCAACACTTCTGCTGATCTCAGTGGCTTACCTGGTGTTGTGACCCATATTCACAACCATGGTCAGTAAACCCTGGTCCGTAAAATCTTGTCATAATTTGGCAAAGTAGTAGCAAGAGGTACCCAAATGGAGCCCCCTATGTACCAAACATATCCCTCCATGCTCCACTGTGTGACAGTGTCCCTGTATGCTGATGATCAGAGTCAAATTAACATGGCTGAGATGGTTATTCTTTAATTTGCATGTTGGTCTTTTAGCACGAAAATCCAAACTGCCCAGGTGATACCTTAAGTGTAAAATGCAATGGGACTTCTTTGTATTTTCTGATGGAAGTATTCTCCCACTGGGAGTCAGGAGCTCTAACCATGCAGAACATAGAATTATGGAGATAGGGAGAAAAGATTCCATAAAGAAGACATTGGGAGTGATGGTAATAGGCCCCTCTTACTTCCAACTCCTAGTTTCCAGGCCTATGTATTCTTGAGAGAAAAAAAAAAAGATATAAATGTATTTGGTTAAAGATATACACTGTGTGGGGCGCCTGGGTGGCTCAGTCGGTTGAGCGTCCGACTTCGGCTCAGGTCATGATCTCACAGTCTGTGGGTTTGAACCCCGCATCAGGCTCTGTGCTGACAGCTCAGAGCCTGGAGCCTGTTTCCAATCCTGTGTCTCCCTCTCTCTCTGCCCCTCCCCCAGTCTCACTTTGTCTCACTTTGTCTCACTCTGTCTCTCAAAAATAAATAAATATTAAAAAAACTAAAAAAAAAGATATATACTGTGTATTGGAGAATAGCACCCAACATTTTAAAGTACTTACTTCAAGCTGGCACTTCATCTGTGTCTTCACAGCTTTCTAAAGACTACAGCATCCAAATGTGATAATCGATAATGATACTGCTTTTGACTTACTAACTTGCTTGTGTGTGTATGGTGGGGGAGGCACTTTCAGAGACTTAAACTTGTCTTTACTCACTTTAATAGCATCTACCTCATAGGTCACAGAGATAATATGAGAGGCATACCAACTACCAAGTGTATTTATTCTGATTATAAATTCTGGTATCAGGGAAATAACTACTGGCTGGCTCTATTAATGCATACACTATGATCTAGACCTTATCCAGGACTCCATTTATTAACTAGCCTCCTGATGCCTGTAACCTAACAGAGGGAACATAACGATGTTCGATGTTCCTGAGTATCAGTGCCAACTTAGACTGTGTCCAACCGTCCTTAAAATGTTTGTTTATTTCCTGCTTCCCTATGTACAGTTGTCTGAGTAAATGGTCACAAATGTCTTTGGGGAAAGACTATAGTTGTCATTACCATATACTCATTCCAGAATGTTGGATTGTCTTTCCTGCTGGGGACCTGATGTCTCATGCAATTGATGGGGTCCACGTCCAAAAATTGGCTAAGACCTGAATATAGGACAGGGGATTTTGACTTTTTACTGAGGCAACTGCCATTGACCTTCTCAGCATTCAACCATTTTTTTTAATGATTCCTTTTTGAGTACTATGCTTGTTGGATGCTGACCTAATTTACCCATATAGATCCTGTGTTTTGTCAATTTCCATAAATATCTGTGGGTCAATTCCCTTTGGCAGTCACTTCAACTTTTTTCCTACCTATGCTGACAGTTAGGTGCTACAGCCTTGCCCCTCTTGTTTTGTGAATGTATCATCACCATTGCAAACATTGAAGTTAGGTCTGTAACAGTGTCTGCTGATAGAACTGGCCCACAGAGGGGAATCACCTCTGAAATTCTTAGGGATGATGGTGCTTCTCACCAATGCATGTTATATGATTTTAGTATGTGATGTACCATTAGGCCTTCCTATGAAGCATCTGGGTTTTCTAGCTGTATATAGTATATACTTCTTTGCATAAAAACTTGTCTGAGGCCTTTAATCTCTCCTTCCACCATTTAACACAGCACTTCCAACATTATGACCTCGTTGAACACAAGTCATTTTTTTTCACATTTACCAGCCATACTAATAATGAGTTTACAACATATTTTGGAAGCCTTTCCAAGTGTTAAATGCTGAACCTCAAGAGGATTAACCTAAATCAGTAATCATACTCTCAGCCAAATTTATGGATGGCCTCCTTTATCAAGACCTTATTGAAGTCTGTCCCCTGTATTCTTCTTCAACTACTGCTAGGACAGGCTTTTATTTTATTTTATTTTTTTTTAAATTTTTTTTTTCAACGTTTATTTATTTTTTGGGACAGAGAGAGACAGAGCATGAACGGGGGAGGGGCAGAGAGAGAGGGAGACACAGAATCGGAAACAGGCTCCAGGCTCTGAGCCATCAGCCCAGAGCCTGATGCGGGGCTCGAACTCCCGGACCGCGAGATCGGACGCTTAACCGACTGCGCCACCCAGGCGCCCCTAGGACAGGCTTTTAGTGCAGCATGCCTTCTACTGTGGATTCCTGTTCTTCTCATCTCAGGCTCAGCACATCTCAGGCTGAGTTTGTTGCTGCTGAACTGTAGTTATAAAGCCTAGTGACCAAAGAAGGAGGTGGAGCCAGATGCTGAAAGATTCATATGTAGCCTTGAGGTGGAGAAGCCCTCTATTGTCTTCAAGCAGAGAAATGTATTACCTTCTGACTATGAATTACCCATGATTTCTCTCAGCATTTTATTTTTTCCAGTTCTTCACTAGGTTTTAGAAGGTCATCCAATCCTATCATTATGATCACTTTTGCCTTCTCCATATTTTTCTTTTTTTTTTTTTTAAATTTTTTTTTTCAACGTTTTTATTTATTTTTGGGACAGAGAGAGACAGAGCATGAACGGGGGAGGGGCAGAGAGAGAGGGAGACACGGAATCGGAAACAGGCTCCAGGCTCTGAGCCATCAGCCCAGAGCCTGACGCGGGGCTCGAACTCACGGACCGCGAGATCGTGACCTGGCTGAAGTCGGACGCTTAACCGACTGCGCCACCCAGGCGCCCCAGCCTTCTCCATATTTTTCAAATATCTCATTCATCTCGTGAATTAGTACATTCCCTTCCACTATTTGATCATCCCAATTCATCACAAGATTTTTAACAATTGTACCTTTACCTGATATTAGGGTATCCGTGTTCAACCTAACCCCATAACTGGGTCCTCATTGCTAGCCTGGCACCAGATGATCCACTTTAAAATGACATCTTAGCATCTGGTTTGGAGGTTACTCCAATGAACAACTTTCACAATTCGGATTTCACATAAAGCAGACTTGAGACAGAGTTTAATGTTCAGGTTATTTTTGATGGAGAACCTTATGATCAGTACACTCAGAATGGAGGAGGAGGAAGCAGGATTGAGAAGAGAAAGAAGTTTCTCTGTAATGTGGCCTGAAAGCCTCTGCTGACTCCAGAGGGGGTGCCTTTTGAGTGGTCCCATGTTAAACCAAAATGACTGGTCCTTTAAATCTTTAGCTGAATCAGTCATTAGAAGTGGGAAGGGTACTTCTGTGAAGCTAAGACAATCCTTCAAGGGGCTAATATCCAAATGTGGGCAGCACTCCCAGCAACGGCAGCAACATGTCTGTCTTTGAAGAATATCTGTTTAACATATCTGTGTGTCTACCACAATGACTGATATTTTATCCCCAGATATAGTAGCACAATACTTATTAGTTCCTGTTTAACTATGATCTGCATTTACTTAAATTTAAAAATTCTGTTTATCTACTTATATGTCTATTTTAGAGAAATGTCTATTCAAGTCATTAGCCCGTTTATTTGAGTTATTTTTTGCTATTGGATTGTACGGATTCCCCATATATTTTGGAAATTAACCCTTTAGCTAATAAATGGTTTGGAAATATTTTCTCCCATTCAATAGATTGCATTTCACTCTGTTGATTCCTTTGCCGTAAGAAGCTTTTTAGTTTGTTGCATTCCCACTTGTCCATTTTTTCTTTCATTGCTTCAATGTGTGTTTGGCTTCCTATCTATGAAATCACCGCCAAAACCAATGTCATGAAGCTTTTCCTCTATGAAATCTTTTTTTTTTTAACAAGAATAACAACCAGTGTTTATTGGATAGCTACTATATCAGTTATGAAATAATAGATTATTTTTTAGGTTTTATTTAATGCATATTTTTAGGGTTTTTTAAAATATGAAATTTATTGTCAAATTGGTTTCCATGCAACAGTCAGTGCTTATCCCAACAGGTGACCACCTCAATGCCCATCACCCACCTTCCCCTCTCCCCCACCCCCCATCAACCCTCAGTTTGTTCTCAGTTTTAAGAGTCTCTTACGGTTTGGCTCCCTCCCTCTGTAACGTTTTTTTTTCTCCTTCCCCTCCCCCATGGTCTTCTGTTAAGTTTCTCAGGATCCACGTAAGAGTGAAAACATATGGTATCTGTCTTTCTCTGTATGACTTATTATGAAATCTTCTGAAAATTTTACAGTTTGAGGTCTTAAATTTATGTCTTTAACTCATTTTAAGGTGATTTTGTATATGTGTAAGATAAGGCTCCAATTTAATTTTTGCCTATGGACATCCAGTTTTCCTAGCATCATTTGTTAAAGAGACCATTTTTTTGCCATTGTGTATTCTTGGCACTGTTTCTGAAAGATCATTTGACTGTATATGTGTGACTGTGTATGTGTGATGCTCAACATCACTAATCATCAGAGAAATGAAAATCAAACCCAAAATATCACCTCACACCTGTTAGGATACCTATTATCAAAAAAAATTGCACTATTATTTGCAATATTACTGAAAATATGAACATTACCTATGAGACCATTCCTTCTTCGGGTATTCACTCTTCAGGTCATTCTCCATTGGGTGTTTCAGAAAACAACTCTAGTAGGAAATGCGGTGGATATGATGCAGGAAATAAATAAGACTTGAACCTCCTATTACTTTGTTCTATGGTGAATATGGGCATTTCAGGTGGTATATTGTGATATGTTAAAGCCAGAATATTTTGACAACTGACCATAGAGAAATCCGTATTTCATAACATGAACCAAATAACACCTTTAGGCATTTGCCTAATTATAAACCATAAACCTACAATATACGAAAATATGACTCTGCTAATTATAAAAATTATCAATTAGTTTACTATTATTAACTATATTATTATAGTAGGAATTTTGAGGTGCAAATTTAAATTTTTTGATGATTAGGGGTGACTTGGTGGCTCAGTCAGTTAAGCATCCGACTTCAGCTCAGGTCATGATCTTATGGTTCATGAGTTTCAGCCACACATCCCTGTGTGCTGACAGCTCAGAGCCTGGAGCCTGCTCTGGATTCTGTGTTTCCCTCTCTCTCTGCCCCTCCCCTGCTCATGTTCTGTCTGCCTGTCTGTCTCTCTCTCTCTCTCTCTCTCTCTCTCTCAAAAATAAACAAACATAAAAAATTTTAATACATAATTTGATGATTGGAATAAACTTCATTACTTCTCAAGTACAGTAACAAGAATAGAATTTTCTAGAAGCAGCTGGTACCTAACATTCCATTGTGTTTCTTGATTAACTTTCAAAGTGAATTCATGAGAATCACCCTGAAAACAAGAATGTCTGACATTCCTCAGAAAAAAAAGTATAGTAAATATCTGCACTCTTTCTTTTTTTTCCTGCTCAAGAACCATTTCCAAAGGAGGTGGAAAAATTGAAATAGCTTCTTCCTCATTATTCCATCCACATGGCTGGCAAATGTAATTGTTAGAAAACAGAGCTGCTTTACTCGGCTGTCCAGTAAATGCCATTTTGACCTAGAACAGATTGTTTGCTTTTTAAAAATTTTTTATGTAAATTTTTGGTTCTGGCCAACTTTTTAGTGAGAAAATCTTGGTGCTGACCGAAATGCTAGTTTTTAAATAAAATTAGCAAATATTTTGCAATGTGGAAATCAATAAGTTCACATTATTTCCCAAGACAAATATCGTTTGTTCTCTTAACAAGATACTAGAATTATCGTTTCTGGAAGCCTTTTAAAATGGAGTCCTTACCTGTCTACATTGTTCACTTTATAAACTAAAGCAAGATTTTATTTTCATCCTGATGTTTGATTCTATTAAAAACTAATTTTAAGTGATTTGAGTTGATTCATTCTTTTCTGTATTGAACATACAAATTATATGGGGACAGAAGAGGTTTCCTGACTGAATATTTAAACAAATGATTTCTTATGGAAAAAGTCATTGCTGAAGAATAAAATATATTAAAAACTGGAGTGGCATAGTCATAGTAGAAAAACTAGTTGCTTATATATTATTTAAATAGCTGGAAAATAACATGGGATAAAGGAAATAAAATCTTTTAAACTTCTAGGAAACTGTTAACATTTTAAATAATTAAAAATCATACAATGCTAGAATTAAAGACGGTACCTTAGTATCAAAATATTGAAGATGCATATGAGGAGACAAGGGTCTGATGAGGTTGAAGAACTGATTTCAGTGCATTTAGGTAAGTAGTTGCACATTATGGATTAAGGTTTGCCAAATTCGTTACTATAGCCATGTGACCATAATGCTTTATTAAAATCCAAACATCTCCTGATTGACTTATGGAATGGCATAATGAAAACCTTCTGGTGAACTCATTCTTTCTCTAAAATAAGGGAATTATAAGGAACACAAAATCAACCATTTCAGAACTCTGGTAATTCACCAAAGCCACAGAATGAATGAAAACATCCCCTATCCAAGGTAAATTATTGAACCTCAATAAGATGGTGGGATCTGGGACTTTCTGACAACAGGCTATTCCACCAACCTTTCCTACCCAGTTCTGTGGTAGAGTAGACAAAATCTGGCAACACTGTATACAGAAGAGATTATCAACCTCTTTCAGAATGCCATTAAAAGCATCATCCCCAAAGCACAGTAAATATTTTGTCTAAACTTGCAGATTCCAGAAAATCTCTATTCTCGGGGTATAATGGTAATTTGATTTGATTCAGAGCGGAATGGAGGAGTTACCACCATGGGGTTACCAAAACAATAGCAAACTCTGGCAACATCTCAGCTGTCCAAAGCTGTGACTTCAGCTAAACATTTACTTTGCATCCACACAAATTGGATTACACTGTATGATTGTGGTTTTCAAAAATCTTAAGCCTTTATCTTGTGACTTTTCCAAGTCCATACATACCAAACTACCTTGTTTTCTTGATTTTATACTTGGTAACATACAAACTCTTTAACTTTCCAATTTCTCAGTGTGTTCAGATGGGTGCACACACACACACACACACACACACACACACACAAAGTTACACAATCATGCTGGCTGGTCTCAAATTAATGACTAGGAATCCCCACTGGGTTGGTAATGAGTCTGGGCAATCATGCCATATTTCTCTGGTCCATCAATTGAGATGACTAATTCACATATTTCTTCTCTCATTTCCAGTCCTCTCAGCTAATGAGAGCTTCTAACTCACTGAGAAAATTGAAAGTCAGTTAATAGTCTTGACAAACTCCATTTACCATGAGTACCCACTTTCACCCACAAATTAGCCTACCCTCTATCATATTTCCAGGGATGTTCTATTGTTTCCTCATCTAAAATATCTTCATGTATGCATGACATCACATTTCATGCCTAATAGATACTATAGCTCCAACAATTTCCCTCATCTCTTCTATCATCTGTGTTTCTGGTACTTCAAGGATTATTCTCATTAGTATTCAAACATGCTATAACTTCTTACATCTTATTAAACACCTAGCAGCAGGAACCAAGGTACCATAGCAATATGTGGTTGGGTCAAGATGCGGCAGATAGAAGAGGCTCCTGGGTGGGTCCCTACCTTCAGCCTCCAGAAATGACATCAGATCACAGACCCAACAATATATCTGGTTAAAATAATTATTTGTCCGCAAACTTGAACCAAGAAAATGGTCACTACTTTCTCCTAGCCAAAAAAGGGAAAATGAGCAGTGTACACAACTTCAACAATATTAAACCGGGATGCCTAAATGCATACAAATAAATTTATTGAGAAATGTTGTCAGAGACTGATGAAGATTGATTTTACCCCTGGTGGAGACTTGAAACACTAGTCAATATGGTCAGAAGTATCAAGCTGTTCAATTTTGGATGTATGAAGGAGGTTATCTAGCTCTCAGAAAGATCATGAATAAACACAACAAAACCCCAGAAGATTAGGGGATTCTGTAGAGAATTCTGTAAGGAAGCAGTATTCTTCTGTCTAGGAAGAGACAACTACTACTGAAGCTCAGTTTCTGGAATGAGCCTGACTACATGGTCAGGAGTCTATGTATATGAATTTAGGCCTTAGTAATTCACCAGGAATCATAATTGAATGTGTACAGTTACTCTTTGAGTAGCAGAATACTGACTTTTCTTAAAAATTGTCTACAGATTCAGCACAGTATCTGACTTCAGCAGGCTTTAGAAATGCAAATGAACCTGAATAGCCTAAACAATCCTGAAAATCCAACAAAGTACTACAATTGTTTTTAATATCATTTCTTGAAAAGACAATTCTTTCCCAAATGAACTGCCTTAACATCTCAGTTGAAACTCAATTGACTGCAAATGTAAGGGTTTATATCTGGACTCTTGATTCTGTTCCATTGATCTGTAAGCCTATATTTATGCATACACCAAGCTATTTGAAAACTTTACAGTAAGTTTTGAAATTGGGAAGTAAAAGTTGTCCACCTTTGGATGGGTGTTTGTACTTCAGGAAACATTGGTAATAAAAAGACAAGCCACAGAATGGGAGAAATATTGGTAAATCCTATTTTAAAGGACTTACATTCAAAGTATATAAAGGGTTCTTACAGCTCAGTAATCAGAAGACAACCTAATTAAAATAAAAGTTTTCAATAGATATTTCATCAAAGATCTATAAATAACTAACATAAGAAAGTTCAACCACAGTACTTAGGGAATTTTAAGTTAAAACCATAAGGAATTTCCACTTCATATCCAGTAGAAAGGCTATAATAGAAAAAAAAAAAGATATCAAAGTGTTGAGGATGTAGAGAAATTGGAGCTTTCAAAGACTGCTGGTGGGAATATAAAATGGTACAGGCACTTCGGAAAGCAATTTGGCCATTTCTTTTTTTTAATGTTTTTTTTATTATTTATTTTTGAGAGAGAAGGGGGGGGACACAAGTGGGAGAGGGGCAGAGAGAGAGGGAGACACATAATCTGAAGCAGGCTCCAGACTGTCAGCTCAGAGCCAGTTGCAGGGTTGGAAACCACGAACCCGTGAGATCATGACCTGAGCTGAAGTCGGACACTTAACCAACTGAGCCACCCAAGTGCCCCCAATTTGGCCATTTCTTAAGAGGTTAAACATAAATTTATCATACAATCCAGTAATTCTACTCTTGGTCTACTCTTGGTATCTATCCAAAAGAAACAAAAGTATATGTCCACACAAAGACTTCTACACAAATGTTCACGGTAGCATTATCCATAATAGCTAAAAAATGGAAATAATCCAGATATCCATCACCAAAGGAAAGATAAACAATGGAATACTGTTCTGCAGTAAAATGCTAATATATGCTATGATATGAAAAAAACCTCAAATTTAGTAAAATGTGTCAGATGTAGAAGAGAACATATTGCATAATTTCACTTACATAAAATTTCCAGAAATGGCAAATTTACAGAGACAGATTAGTGGTTAATTAGGCTGGGATTGAATGAAAGAGTGGTTACAAATAACCATAGGGATCTTTCTGGGTATCTTGCTCATCTTCTACAAAGGTGTGCTACACAGTGCATTATCCTGATTTTCTGATTTCTCAGTCCAAAATTTTAATATCATCTTTGGTTCTCTTCTTCTCTCATATCCAATTCATAAATTTATGAGTAACAAAAATTATTTTATGCATTAAATTCTGGAATAAAACTCTCTGTTGGAAGACTACATATAATTCAGCCATTAAGTATATAGGTCTGATTCCAGTTACTCCCATGGGTTTGGTTCAGCCTTTACCCTCTGTGTGTTGGGTTGTGATGGGGAGTTTAGGATGAGGTATATATTTTTTCCTTTTTTAAAATAAATGAAAATAATAAACATACAGTGTTATGTATTGTTTAGGTATAAAACACTGATTTAAGCTTAACTGATTTAAGTGTAAGTAAGCCATACATTACTCAGGGATCACCATAAGTATAGTCATCATCTGTCATCATACAATGTTATCACAATATTATTGACTGTCTTCTCTGTGACTTACTTATTTCGGTGACTTACTTTATAACTGGAAGTTTTTACCTCTCAATACCCTTTATCTATTTTATCCAGCCCTTCCCTCTGGCAACCAGCAGTTTGTTCTCTGTATTTAAGGGCCTGCTTTATTGTTGTTGCTTATTTGTTCATTTATTTTTTAGATTACACATATAGGTGAAATCATATAGTACTCCTCTTTCTCTGTCGGACTTATTTCACTTAGCATAATATCCTCTAGGTCCATCAGTGTAGTTGCAAATGGCAAGATCCCATTCTTTTTTAGGACTGAATAATATTCCATTTGTGTGTATATACAACATCTTTATCCATTTATCTAGTAACGGACACTTGGATTGCTTCCAAATCTTGACTGTTGTAAACAATGCTGCAATAAAAATAGGGGTGTGTATATCTTTAAAAAAACTGTTTCTGTTTCCTTTGGGTAAATACCTATTAGTGGAATTACTGGGTTCTATGGTATTTCTAGTTTTAATTTTTTGAAGAAACTTCATACCATTTTCAACAGTGCCTATAACAACAAATATTTCCATTGACATTGCTGGAGAGTTCCTTTTTTTCCATCCGTGCCAATACTTGTTATTTCTTACTGTTTTGGATTCCAGCCATTCTGATAGGTGTTAAGGTGATATCTCATTGTCATTTGTTTTGCATTTTCCTGATGATTAGTGGTGTTGAACATCTTTTCATGCGTCTGTTGTATGTTTATCTGTATGTCTTCTTTAAAAAAGGTCTATTCATGACCTCTGCCCATTCTTATTTTTTTTCTGCCCATTTTTAAATTGGATTGTTAGTGGAGGTTTTTTTTTTTTTTTTGGTTGTATAAGTTTTTTTTGTTTTGTTTTTGTTTTTTTAATATATTTTGGATACTAACTGCTTACTGGGCTTATCATTTACAAATATCTTCTCCCATTCAGTATGTTACCTTTTGGCTTTATTGATGGTCTCCTTCACTGTGCACAGTTTTTTTTTTTTTCTGTTTTATTGGGGGGGGTGTTTTGTTCACTTTTGTTTTACTGAGGCTATTGTCAAAGAAATTACTGCCTATGCTTTCTTCTATGCGTTTTATGGTTTCAGGTCTCACATTTAGGTCTTTAATCTATTTTGAGGTTATTTTTGCATATGGTATAAGAAAGTGGTCCAGTTTCATTCTTTTGCACGTAGCTGTCCTGTTTTCCCAGAACCATTTATTGAAGACTTTTTTCCCTATTGTATATTGTTGCCTACTCTGTAATAGATTAATTGACCATAAAATTACGTGTTTATTTCTGGGCTCTCTATTATGTTCCATTGATCTGTGTGTTTATTTTTGTGCTGGTGCCATACTGTTTTGATTACTACACCTTTGTAGTATATCTTGAAATCTGGAATTTGCAATACCTCCAAATTTGTTCTTCTTTCTCAGGACAGCTTTGGCTATTCAAGATTTTTTTGTGGTTCTATATAAAATTAGCATTATTTGCTATAGCTGGGTGGAAAATGCTGTTTGTATTTTAATAGGGATTGCATTGAATCTGTAAATTGCTTTGGGTGGTTGGATATGTTAACAATATTCTTCCAATCAATGGGCAATGAATAATTGACAACTTCCATTTGTGTCAATTTCAGTTTCTTTCATAATTGTTTTCAAAGTTTCAGAGTACAGCTCTTTCACCTCCTTGGTTAATTTTATTCCTAGGTATTTTATTCTTTTTGGTGCAATTGTATATGGAATTGTCTTCTTAATTTTTATTTCTGGTACTTCTTTCTTAATGTATAGAAACCCAACCAATTTTTGTGAATTAAATTTGCATCCTGAAACTTTACTGAATTTATTATTACTTCTAAAGATTTTTGGTGGAGTCTTTAGAGTTTTCTATATATAATATATCATCTGCAGATAGAGACAATTTAAATTCTTCCTTACCAAAATGGATGCTTTTTATTTCTTTTCCTTGTCTGATTGCTGTGGCTAGGACTCCAAGGACTATGTTGACTAAGAGTGGCAAGATTGGACATCCTTGACTGTTCCAGATCTTAGAGGAAAAGCTCTCAGTGTTTTACCATTTCATCGTCATTTTTCACCATTAGCTGCGGGCTTTTCATATATGGTCTTTATTATGTTGATGTATGTTACCTTTAAACTCATCTTGCTGAGAGATTTTATCATGAACAAATGTTGAATTTTGTTACATGGTTTTTCTACATCTAAATTTGTATCCTTCATTTTGTTGACATGGTTTCTCATGTTGATTGATTTGCAAATATTGACATCTTGAATCTCTAGAATAAATCCCACTTTATAGTGGTGTATGATTCTTTTAATGTGTTGTTGAGTGTGATTTGCTAATATTTTCCCGGGAATTTTTGCATCTTTGTTCATTAGGGAAATTGGCCTGTAGCTTTTATTTTTTTTAGTCCCTTTTTAATTCCTCACCTATTTTTTGTAATAGTTTGAAAATAAGTATTAAATTTTCTTTAAATGTTTGGTAAAATTCACCTGTGAAGCCATCTGGAATTTTTGATGTCTGTAGTTTTTGATTACTGACTTAATGTCATTAGTAGTAATTGGTCTGTTAGGATTTTCTATTTTTTCCTGATTCAGTTTTAGAAGATTACATATGTTTAGCAATTTATCAATTTCTTCTAGATTTTCAAAATTGTTGGCATATAATTTTGCATTAGCAGTCTTTTCTCATCCTTTGTATTTATTTCTGTGTCCCATTGTCACTTCTCATTTCTATTTTTATTTATTTATTTTTTATGATGAGTCTGTCTAAAGATTATCTTTTCAAAAAACTAGCTCTTGGTTTCATTGATCTTTTGTTTTATTTTGCTTTGTTTTTAGTCTCTATTTTATTTATACTTTGATCTATTATTTTCTTCCTTCTCTTCACCTTGGGCTTTCTGTGTTATTCTGTTTCTAGGGCTTTTAGATGTAAGGGTAGATTGTTTATTTGAGCTTTCTCTTGTTTCTTGAGGTATTATTTTATATTGTTAAATATAAATTATAAATTTATATTTGCACCACTATAAATTTTCCCCTTAGAATGGTTTTTGCTGTGTCCCCCAGTATTTGCATTATTGTGTGTATAGTTTCATTTGTCTTCATGTATTTTTTGATTTCCACTTTGGTTTTTGAATTTTTTTTGTTTTTTGTTGTTTTTGAGAGGGGAGGGAGTGGGGGAGGGAGCAGAGGGGGAGAGAAAATCTTAAACAGGATCCACACTGAGTGGGGACACAGGGCTGGATCCCAGGGTCTGGGATCATGACCTGAGCCGAAATTAAGAGTCGCTCAATCGACTATGCCACCCTAGGATGATTTCCTCCTTGATTATTTCTTCTTTGGTCCATTTGTTTAGTAGCATGTTGTTTATCCTCCACACGTGTGTGTTTTTCCCAGTTTTTTTTTTTTCATTGTGATTGATTTCTGGTTTTATACTATTGTGGTAAGAAAAGATGCATGACATGATTTCATTCTTTGTAGATTTATTGAGATTTGTGTTTGACCTGGAGAATGTTCTATGTGCACTTGAAAAGAATGTCTATTCTGTTGTTTTGGGTCGGAATATTCTGTATCTATCTGGCTTGTACATCTGGTCTAATGTATTCAAAGACACTGTTTTGTTATTGATTTTCTGTGTGGATGGATCTATCCATTGATGTAAGTGGGGTATTAAAGTTCCCTACTATTATACTACTGTCAAGTTCTCCCTTTGTATCTGTTAGTATTTGCTTTATTTAGGTGCTCCAAGGTTGGTGCATAGATATTTACAATTGTTATATCCTTTTATTGGATTGATAATTTTATCATTATGTAATGCCTTCTTTGTCTCTTCTTCAAGTCTTTATTTTAAATCTATTTTGTCTGATATAAGTATTGCCTCCTCCACTTTTGCTTCTATTCTCATGGAAATTAATTTTTCATATGCATAAAAAGGCATATAATATTGGGGCACCTGGGTGGTACAGTCGGTTAAGCATCTGACTCTTGATCTTGGCTCAGGTCATGATCTTGCAATTCCTGAGTTCAAGCCTCACATTGCTCTGAGTTGCAGAGCCTGCTTGGGATTCTGTCTCTCCTTCTCTCTGACCCTCCCCTGCTTATGCGCTCTCTCTCTCTCTCTCTCCCTCTCTCAAAAGAAATAAACTTAAAAAAAGAGGCATATAATATTAATATGTGTAACAGTTATTAAACTATTGTCTCCCAACTTAAATCCTATCCTTTTATATTCTACTCTGAGGGGTTGGTTCTGGGAAATGCAAACCACATTTGTCCTTTACCAGCTCCCTGTTCAACTCTGCTGGTAGGATCTCTAGCAGGAGACTGAAAGGCTGGAGAAGGAAGATGAGATGTTTCCTGTTTGCTTTCTCCTCCTTACTCTTGTCAGCACTGTTCAAACTTAGCTGCCTCACCCCAGTCAGTAGCAGTTTGTTACAGGAACAACAGGTGAATCAATTTTGCAGCACCAGCTGACTGCTCCCCTACTTTATCCCCGTCCCAACACACATTTAGCAGGTTGGATTACAAGTCAGACAACTTTCTACAACCATAGACACCCTGAACCAGCTGAATATTACTCTTTCTTATACTTCTAAGTGTCAGCTCAGGACTTCTCCTCCATGTGTGAATGTTTTAATCATTTTATTCCCTTTCATTTGTTCCCTCAACTATGTCTTTGGCTACCTGTGTGATAATTTAGTGTGCTCTTGTTGCCTTTGTTACTTAGTTAGCAACGCTTTTCACCCAGTTAACTATCTTTTCATATGGAATTCATATGTAAAATAATACAGTTTCTATTCCTGATTGGATTCTGACTGATACACCAATAGAGATAATTTCTGGGGTGTATGGGAGTAGATGTGGGCGTAGGGATAGAACCACAGCTTTCTGGTACTTAGATGCTGCTGGATTTTGGATATTGATTTACTATCTACAGCTTGGTGATATTTTGCTTGCTTTCAAATGTCTCCATTTCTTATTTTCTTTATCTGCAAAGTAATATTAAAATAGCACTTCCTCACAGTGTTTTTGTACCGATTAGATGAATTAGAGTATGTTTTATATGATAATAGAGGCTCACAGATAATAAGAGTTCAATGGTTATAACCATTATCTTACAAAGGTTTTTTTTAAAAGTTGGCATAATGTCATTATAAAATAAATATTTATTTAAAAGTAAAATATCCCATATTTGAACACCAAAATTCAAGTAATACCTGTTTTACCAAAATGGGACCCTCAGTTTCTTTGCTGTCATGATAACTCATTCCTTTGTTTTTTCAGAATAGAAATCATTTGAGATTAATTATTTGGTAAGCCATTTATAACTTAGAAATCAATATCTAGTAAGGGTAACATGAGAAATAGAAATTATGGGCCATCATCACTCCTATCCATATTATTAATTCCTAAACTAAATATTAATTTATTAAATCTAGTAATATATGAAAATAGATAATGACCATTTTGGGTTATTTCAGGATTTTGGTTTGCTTTAATATGATGAAATCAACACACAATTTACCAAATTAAAATGAATTTTGACGGGCCCCTTGGTTGTTCAGAGGCTCAGCTCAGATAAGCCTCTTACACTTGATCTTTGCTCAGGTCATGATCTCACAGTTCATAAGATTGGGCCCCTCTCTCCTCTCTGTCTGCCCCTCCCCTGCTCATGCTTTCTGAGTCTCTCAAAATAAATAAATAAAATAAATAAATAAAATTAATTTTGAAAAGTCATGGTTATCTCAAATAATATCCAAAAAAAGGTGATAAAATGCTATATTAATTTATATAAGTGGACATTTATGATAAAATCTAATTAGAAAATTAGGAATGGTAGGAAACATCTTTAATCTGATAAAGTGTATCTATGGAAAACTTATAGTAAATATACTAAACTATGGAATATTGTAAAGATAGATTATATACCTGATTTGGAGGTAGGAAAATATTTCTTTTAAAAGATGTCAAACACAATCCTAAATTAAGATAGATTCATTGGAATATTTAAAATCAAGAACTTCTAACAAAAATACTATTAAAAGAGTAAAATGGAAGCTACGTCTAGGGACTTCTAGATGTGTTGGTTTTTGTTGTTGCTAAAAATCTGGTGATTACATGAGTATTTGTGATAATCCACTGAGATATGTATTTAGGTATATTGTGTTATGCATTTAATATTTACTGAGCAGTTAAAAAATAAAACTCTCACCTTTATGTAAGACACAAGGAAGCCATTTTAGCAAGGATTTTAGAAGAGATGGGCACTGGAGAGGGAAGTTACCTAAGCCTTTATTCAGGGTGCCAAAGAAGAATTTAAAATATCCTAGGCTCATGGGCAGTGACCCTATTCAACAGCCTCTCTTAATTCATATTTTAAACATTTAATCATAATCAGAGTCAGTGTACTTTATTAATTTTATCCTTATTTGTTTTCTGTTTATATTTTAAAAATCTGTTTACAGTATAAGGTTTTTTTTCTGTCATACGGGAAGTTCTGGAAGCAGAGGATAGGGCTCCCAAAGCACAAGAAAATACATATTTCATTCTGACACTTATAGGTAAACTAGAAAATCATTTGAAAGTGAAACTATGGAAAAAGCAGAAAATACAATATTTGAAAAAAGAAAACATAGATGTATGCATGTTATACAATAGGCATAAAATTACATAATCAGGGGCACCTGGTTAGCTCAGTCAGTTAAGCATCTGACTCTGATTTGGCTCAGGTCACAGTCTCATGATTGGTGAGTTCAAGCCCACCATTTGACTCTGTGCTGACAGTGTGGAGCCTGCTTTGGATTCTCTGTCTCCCTCCCTTCTCTCTATGCCTCTCCCCCACTCACAATCTCTCTCCCTCCCCTTCTCTCTCTGTCTCTTTCTCAAAAATAAATAAATATTTAAAAAATTATATAATCATCATTTATATATAGCCAAAATTAATGATGATATTTTAATGAAACCAATGTATTAAATGTGTTATCTTAAATTAATAATATCAGCCAGTCCATTTCTGACAAGTTATAGAATCTTAAGTAGAAAATTTAAAACCACTGATCAATATAGAATTTATTGTGTAAAAGTGGAAGTTATTTTAACAATATATAATTATTTCTATATTCTTTGGATAAAATATGAGCAGCAATTTCTGGTGGGCTGTCTATTTTCTCTAACTCACTGTGAATGTGAGTATATAAACAAAGATTTCAAAAGATCGGTAACCTCCTTACTACAAGTGTATTTTCTAACAAAAACAGCAACAAAAAGACCACAATCATCAAACCTCATCATAAATGGGTGACCAAAGTTTACCATTAACCAAAGATTTACAGCTGAAGAATTTAAAAATACAGAGAAGTTATTAAGTTACGTCTGTTTTAAAGCTGAAAGCTTCTTGTTAGATATATAAGGGTAATACTTCCTATCAATCAAATCTAATCTTCCTATTCATGAGGATTTCGCAAAGGGAGAAAAGACTGAGGAAAGTAAGTTTTCAAGGCAGTAGGTCCTTCAGAGCTGGAAGGCAGGTTGGGAAAAATTGATCAGAGCATAAAACTGTGCTGAGAGCTCTCTTAAAATCCCAGATTTTGTTATGTTGATGGGCCAAAAGTCTTGTAAGCAGCAAGAAGTAGAAGAGAGTTGGAAGAGAAATTCTTGCTTAGTGTCTTTTTAAGTTGTGGGTTTTCCAAGTCATTAAAAAGAAAATAGCTTTATTTATTTAGATATAATTGATATATAATAAACTGCATACTTTTAAAGTTTGCAATTTGATAGGCTTTGACATGTGTATACAACATGTGAAATAATGAACATAATCAGTATAATGACAATGTCCATCTACCCCAGAAGGTTTTTTGTGCTGCATTGTAATCCATTCTTCCCACTTATCCCCATCCCCAAGATGTGCCCCCAGTCTTCAGGCAGTCACTGTTTTATTGTCTACAGATAGGATCTGATTTTTCAGAACTTTATTTCAAGGAGATAACAAAATAAATTTTTCTTCAACATGATTATATTGAGATTAATCCATTTTATTGTGGATAGCAATAGTTCATTACATTTTATTGCTGAGTAGTATTCCATTGAATGGAAATATTACAATTTATTTACTCACTTGTTGAGAGAAACCAATTCTAGTTTTATGCTGAGCACCTTTTCATGTGAGCTTTGTCATCTGTATATCTTTGATGAAATGTAAGTTCAATTTTTTTGCTCATGTTATTTTTTTAATGTTTATGTATTTTGAGAGAAAGAGAGCATGCCAGTGAATGGGGAAGGGGCAGAGAGAGGGGGGAGAGAACATCCCAAGCAGGCTCTGCACTGTCAACACAGAGCCCTATGCAGGGCTCGATCTCACAAACTGTGAGATCATGACCTGAAAAAGTCTTCCATCAGTTACATGACTTACAAATATTTTCTCTCATTCTGTGACTTATCTTTTTATTCTCTTAACAATATCTTCTGAAGTTATTAATTTCTGGTAAAGGCTGTATGCGCACTTGAAAATAGTACATGTTCTGTTATTGGAAAGAGTATTCTGAAAATTTAAACAAATCAAGTTATTGATAGTACTGTTACCTATACCTTACTGAATTTCTGCCCGTTTATTCTATCAATTACTGAGAGAAGGACGATGAAATCTCTAATAGTGTGGGGTTTTTTTTCTTCTTTTTTTTATTGTAATTTTGGCTTTAGGGATTTTGGTACTTTGCCAGGTTCATTAAAGGTTAGGATTATTATGTCTTCCAGCTAAATTGGCCTCTTTATAACAATGAAATAATCTTATTTATCTTTGATAGTTTCTTCATTTTGAAACCTAACTTGTTAGGTTAACTTAATATTAGGTTTAACCGAGTATTAATATAACCACTCTTGCTTTATTCTGTATACTATTAACACAGTCTTTTCCCATTCTTTTACTTATAATCTGCCTTTATATTTGAAGTTGACATTCTTAGGCAACATTTAGTTGGGTCTTATATGTTGATATCATCCAGTGGTCTCTGCTTTTATAATTTGGGTGCTTATGCCATATATATTTAATGTAGTTTTATACGGTTGGATTTAATTTTGCCATCTTTCTGTATGTTTTTAATTTGTTCCATTTCAGTGATTTTTGATATTTCATGATGATATACTTTATAACAGTATACTTCCACTTCTCACTTGTTGGCCTTTGCACTGTTATCATTTGCATTTTACTTCTGCATAGATAATAAACCCCATACTGTGTTGTTTTTATTTTTGCCAAAATAGTCAATTATCTTTTGAAGATATCTAAAAATAATCACAAGACACACACACACACACACACACACGTGGGTCTTATTTTATATATATATATACACATTATATATTATGTATATATATATATATATATATACACACACACACACACACACACACACACACACACACACACACACATTATATGTAACGAGTTGTAATGATATCTGGTGTTCTTCCTCTTCATTCCTGTCTGTAGACTCACATTTTTTGATACGATTTTCCTTGTTCTTGACGCTATATCGTCAACATTTTTGATAGTATCAGGTTAATAGTCATAAATCCCTTCAGATTTGTGTAGTTTTTATTCCTGTGTTTTCCAGTGTGCCATTCTTTAGTCTACAATGATTAATTTGTTGTTAGTTTCATCAGTGAACTTTTTATCTCAGACATTGTTGTTTTTATCTCTCCAAATTTGATTTGGGTATTTTGAAAATATCTTTCATGTCTCATTTATCATGTTTCATCTTTTCTCTGAGTTCTTGAAAATGTTGAATATAGTTATGATAACTGCTTTAATGTTCTTGTCTACTAATTCTATCATCTGTGCCATTTGGGAAGTAGTTTAATTAAGTTACTTATTATTCTTCACATTTTCCTGCTGCTTTGCATGCTGGTAAATTTCTTTGGCTATTACCATTTTTAATTGGGGTATAATTCATAAAGCAAAAAATTCTTCTTTTTAAAGTGTTCAATTCAGTGACATTTAGTCTATCCACAGTGTTGTGCAAGTACCAATCCCTTCTAGTTTCAAAACATTTTCATCACCTTTACCCATTTAGCAGTCCATCTCCATTCCCTCTCCCTCTAACTCCTGGCAACCACTAATCTGTGTCCCCTGTTCTTTTTTGTTGAAGTATAGTTGACACACAATGTTACATTAGTTTCAGATATTTAACAGTGATTTGACAAGTCTATGCATTATGCTATGCTCACAACAGTATAGCTTTCACCTATCGCAATTCAATACTATTATAATATCACTGATCATAGTTCCTATGCTATACCTTTTATCCCCATGACTTATTCATTCCAGGACAGAATGCATACATCTCCCAATTGCCTTCACCTATTTTGCCCATCACCTAACCCTTCTCCCCTCTGGCAGCTATCAGTTTGTTCTCTGTATTTATGGGTCTTTTTCTACTTTTTGTTTATTTGTTTTTTCTTAGATTCCACATATATGTGAAATTATATTGTAATTGTTTTTCTTTACCTTATTTCCCTTAACATAATATCCTCTAGGTCTAGCCTTGTTGTTACGAATATGCCAGGTTTTTTTGTTTTTGTTTTTGTTTTGTTTTGTTTTTTTTTATAGAATGTAAGACATTGTTAAATGTACCTAATTGGGTACTGAGGTTTTTGTTTTTTGTTTTTGTTTTTTTGTATTTTTATAAAGATCCTTAAGCTTTCTATATGTGCAAACTCAGTTTTCTTATTTTGGTTATCATATTGAGTCTTTGTTATGCAACTCTAGAGCTTTACTAAGTCTAAGGTAATTTTTCCTCATGACTGAGGCAAAATTCCTCTGACTAGCCATGGCCTATGAGTTATGATATATTCTATTCTGGCTTTTATTATTTTGGTAGTTCTTTTCTTTGACTCAGGTAGTTTCTTCATATATATGCGATGGCTGACTAGTACTCGGCTGAATATTACAGTGGGACCTTCTAAAGATCTCTGGAATTCTCTCCCTATGTAGCTGTCTATTCTCTTATTCTCTGTGCACTCTAGCTGCCTGGTCTTTCCAGAATCTCAACTCTGTCTGCTTGTGTCAGGAAACCTCAGAACACTGGAAATCTTACCCATGCCACCAGTTGGGACAATTGCAGGGCTTATATAATTTGTTTTCTGTCTTTCAAGGATCGCTGTCTTTCATTGCCTATGTCCTTATTCTTATATAAGATGTATCCAATTCTTATATAAGAATTAACAGTGGCCATTTCCTATCTGTTACCTGACATTTTAAGTTCTTCCATGTGGGAGTGTTAATCTGGGCCTTGTAACTCCATCTTAATCTGAAGAGTAGCATTTCTGGGTAGGTCCCCAGTCTAATTCTTTATTCACCTTTAAAAATGAAACATTCAAATAGAAAAAGTAAGGGCATGTTAATCTCATTATCAGAGACAAGTTAGCATCAAATCATTTATAAATAATGCTGTATTATTAACTATGCATTCTTAAATATTAGACAGCATAAATATTGTCATGGGTCCCATTAGATGTCTCAAAAACATATACTGAGATGTTATTTTGTGTCAACACTAATTTCTGTTCATGTATGATGAAGCCACAGAGATTGTTGCTTCATAATGTAATTATTCACAATATAAAGCATGCTGGAGGGAACTATCCTATCCCCTGGTGTCCTCAAACTGGCTTGATAACTTCTTCATGTCAATATACTCTTAAACAGCATCAATGATTTACCAACTGGTGACCTTTGCTACATGAACTAAATCAGAATCTCAAGGTACATAGGCTGGAACCTTTTTATTAAAGTAAAATCAAATTAGAAACAGAAAAAAAGGCAAAATTATTTTTGAAAGTAATTTTTGAACGTGTGATTGTCAGGCTTAGTAAGCACTAAGCAAAACTACCATGAGTTGTAATCATAGGTATTTCATACAATAGAGAAGAGATCTATTTAATATGTTGTATGGTTTGACAAGCTGTAAATATGTCTACCTAGACCATTAATCCCACAGTTAACAGGGTTTTACCTTTGTGTATCTTCTTATAAATATAGAAATGTGAGTTTAGGAACAGGCAAGTAACTCATGTGCAGATGACTTCCGTGGATGTTGGGGAAAAATAAAACTGTCAAAAAGCAACTATTTTAACATCAGTTTTAAAACCATAATATGGAAAGTTATAGTATTGACTCCTAATGGTTAATTCATTTTTTATGTTTATTTATTTTTGAGAGAGAGAGAGAGAGAGAGAGAGAGAGAGAGAGAGAGAAAGAGTATGAGCGGGGCAGGGGCAGAGAGAGAGGGAGTCACAGAATCTGAAACAGGCTACAGGCTCCCAGCTGTCATCACAGAGTTCCATCCGAGGCTCGAACTCACAGACCATGAGATTATGACCTCAGCTGAAGTCAGACACTTAACCGACTGAGCTGCCCAGATGCCCCATCCTATTGATTAATTCTATAAATTCAACATTGAAATTTTTTTCTTCAAAAAAATCTATTGATGTACAACACCATGTTTATATAATCATAGTATTTCGAGGATAGGATATTCAGCCTAAAAATCAAAAAAGAAGATGAAGGCCTGAATTTTGTAATTTGGAATTCCTGGATCCAAATTACTCAATTATACCAGTCTAAATTTATTTTCTAACCTTAAAAATGGGAAGCATAATGTATACCATGGATTATTGTGAGAGAGAATGTGCAAAAGAGCATAGAACAGCACTTTCTAGAAAGCATCTGCTGAATAAACGTATTTTCGTTTTCTTTCCTTGATAGCCCTGTATTATTTAAGGTAAAGGAAAGTATATATGTTTCCAAAGCCTAAAATATTTACTACAGGGGCACCTTGGTGGCTCAGTCAGTTGAGCGTCCAACTTCGGCTCAGGTTATGATCTCACACTTTGTGAGTTTGAGCCCCACATTGGGCTTGCTGCTGTTAGCATGGGGCCTGCTTCAGATCCTCTGTCCCACTCTCTCTCTGCCCCTTCTCTGCTTTCTCTCATTTAAAATATTTACTACAACACCAGCTTAGAATATGTTAAAGTAGATTATTTTATGAATAAGTATATTCTGAAAGTACATTTCTAAATAAAAACATCATTAATAAAAATGAGATTTAAAAAGTATGTAATATCCAACAACTTTTCTCAACTCATTATTATGGTACTCATCTTACTTAAAAAAATAAAAAAGTTTTCTTTTTCTCCGTGTATTTAAAATATCTAATTGTGCACATGGACATCATAAATGATGTATTATTGCAAACCATGTAATCTAAGGCCCTGTTTTAACTATAAAATATCATGTCATAAAACTTGTTTGGTACTGGGTTCCCCACTATCAACCCTAGAAAATAATCTTTATTTACTATTTTTGAATTAAAACAAATTGAAATGCTCTTCAAAGTATTTGCAAATTTAGTATGACACATAGTAAAGTACTCTACTCACAAAAGTACTGATGGACAGAAATAAATTTCAAGCCATGTGTTACCTGTTTCCTTGTTTCATTTAAGACTTGCATTAATTAAAAATGTTAAAAGTAGTTTATAGCTTATTTAAGCGTGGATTATGCTAAAATATAAGCTCCAGAATAGCATGAATTTTTAAATTGTTTTATCCACTACTATACCCAAAGCACATACAAGAATGCTGACACACAATAAATGCTCAATAAATATTTGCAAATTAATGTTAACTAGGAGATTTGGGCTTTAACATATTCCAGATATTGTATAGTCTAATCACATTCAGTAGAGTTATATTTGAGTCTCATGTTGTTATAACTATGTTGTGTTTTTAGAAATCTCATGTTTTTCTTTTTTTTCTCAGTAATAGTCCAGAACTTCAGAACTGACTTAGTCCAATTAAAAAGTATGTAATAGCCAGCAACTTTTCTCAACTTATACTATTATGGTTCTTGGTACTCATTTTGCTGCAAGTTTATCTTACTTACTATTGTTATTATTACTATTACTTATCTTACTATTATGTTACTCACTTTGCTATAAGTTTATCTCTTCTACCAAATTTATCAAAAACAGAGGATCCAGAAGATGCAGCATTCTTGTATATGTGAATGTCAGGTAATGGATACTGAGAATGGTAGGTTTAAAATTTTTTGAAAACTTTTAAAATTATACTCTAGCAAATCTTTTGGTAATATGAGAAACTAATCAGCAATATTTGTGATTTGTTGCATTTTTGGTATACATTTAGTTGCAAGTAACAGAAATACAAATTGACTAAATTGAGGAAAATATGAAAGGGATCCAATACAGTTACAAGTCCAAGGTGTGATGTTTAAGATTATTTTTAAGTTGATTTATGTATTTAGAAAGAGAAACACAGCGGGAAAGGGGCAGAGAGAGAGGGAGAAGAGAGAGAATCCCAAGGAGGCTCTGAACCATCAGCACAGAGCCTGACATGGGTCTCCAACTAACGAGTCCAGAGATCATGACCTGAACCTAAACCAAGAGTAGGATGCTTAACCGACTGAGCCACTCAGGCACACCCAAGGTGTGATGTTTACATGACCTATGTGAACTATTGAAAACTTGGAACCACACACCTTAGGACTTGTTCTCCTTACCTCTTTCTGCCTATCAGCAATATTTATAATTCATTTTATTAGTAAATACTCTTAAATTAATAAACAGAAAAACTCAGTGTTTGGAAACCCAAATCTAATAATCCTAGGGAGGGGCTCTGTTTTTTGCAGGTTGAATTACATGGATGCCTCACATCATCAATCCTAACAAGGATCTGGTGTCTGCAGAAGTGACTAGGCCAGGGTCACCTTTGGTGATGGGTTGCCTACTCTATCTTTTACCAGTGTGACCTACTGGATTGGTGACAGTGAGGAGGCCAGTGGAACAATTGTATTTAGGGTAATGACATGTATAGAAGTGGGCCAGCTCACACATAAAAGGATATGCTAGAAAACAATACTATGAAAATATACATTTTTTAAAAATATTTTTCTCCTCCTGAGAGTACATTGAACACTTGAGTCAAAAAATTCTTCTAAGATTTGAGAATTTAAAAAAGAGAGTAGTGATTTTGTAAAGAAAGAAAATATTTTTCCCAAATATTTTTCTTCCTGTCAAGGCACCTTTTCACTTAAAATTACTTTTATTTCCCCTTTGGACATGATGGTTTTCTCACATCATAACTGGAATATCTTTTTTTCCCCCAAACATGATATCCTTTTGTTTTTTTTAATTTACATCAAAGTTAGTTAGCATATAGTGCAACAATAATTTCAGGAGTAGATTCCTTAATGCCCTTACCCATTTAGGCCCATCCGCCCTCCCACAACCCCTCCAATAACCCTCTGTTTGTTCTTCATATTTAAGAGTCTGTTATGTTTCGTCCCCCTCCCTGTTTTTATATTAGTTTTGCTTCCCTTCCCTTGTGTTCATCTGTTGTGTGTCTTAAATTCCTCATATGAGTGAAGTCATATGATATTTGGCTTTCTCTGAGTCACTAAATTCACTTAGCATAATACCCACTAGTTCCATCCACATAGTTGCAAATGGCAAGATTTCATTTTTTTTTTTTGATTGCTGGGTAATACTCCATTGTGTGTGTGTGTGTGTGCGTGTGTGTGTGTGTGTGTGTATACACCACATCTTCTTTATCCATTCACCCATTGATGGACATTTGGGTTCTTTCCATAATTTGGCTATTATTGATAGTGCTGCTATAAACATTGGGGTGCATGTGTCCCTTTGAAACAACATACCTGTATCCCTTGGATAAATACCTAGTAGTGCAGTTGCTGGGTTGTAGGGTAGTTCTATTTTTAATTTTTTGAGGAACCTCCATACTGTTTTCCAGAGTGGCTGCACCAGTTTGCATTTCCACCAGCAGTGCAAAAGAGATCCTCTTTCTCTGCATCCTCGCCAACATCTGTTGTTGCCTGAACTGTTAATGTTAGCCATTGTGACAGGTATAAGCTGGTATCTCATTGTGGCTTTGATTCGTATTTCCCTGATGATGAGTGATGTTGAGCATTTTTTCATGTGTCGGTTAGCCATCTGGATGTCTTCTTTGGAGAAGTGTCTATTCGTGTATTTTGCTCATTTCTTCACTGGATTATTTGTTTTTTTGGGTGTTGAGTTTGATAAGTTCTTTATAGATTTTGGATACTAACCCTTTATCTGATTTGTCATTTGCAAATATCTTCTCCTGTTCTGTTGGTTGCCTTTTAGTTTTGCTGACTGTTTCCTTCACTGTGCAGAATCTTTTTATTTATTTATTTTTATTTATTATTAAAATTTTTTTTAAATCTTTATCTATTTTTGAGAGACAGATAGAGCATGAGCAGGGCAGGGACAGAGAGAGGGAGACACAGAATCCGAAGCAGGCTCCAGGCCCTGAGCTGTCAGAACAGAGCCCAATGCGGGGCTCGAATTCACAGACTGTAGATCATGACCTGAGCTGAAGTCAGTCGCCTAACCAACTGAGCCACCCAGGCACCCCAGAACATTTTTATTTTGATGAGGTCCCAGTAGTTCATTTTGCTTGCTGCAGGCAAGATCAAAGAGGTTTTGCCTGCTTTCTCCTTGAGGATTTTGATGGCTTCCTGTCTTACATTGAGGTCTTTTATCCATTTTGAGTTTATTTTTTGTATGGTGTAAGAAAATGGTCCGGTTTCATTCTTCTGCATGTCGCTGGCCATTTTTCCCAGCACCACTTGCTGAAGAGACTGTCTTTATTCCTTCCGATATTCTTTCCTGCTTTGTCAAAGATTAGTTGGCCATATGTGTGTGGGTCCATTTCTGGGTTCTCTATTCTGTTCCATTGATCAGAATGTCTGTTTATGTGTCACTACCATACTGTCTTGATGATTACAGCTTTGTGGTACAGCTTGAAGTCTGGGATTGTGATGCCTCCTGCTTTGGTTTTCGTTTTCAAGATTGATTTGGCTATTTGGGGTCTTTTCTGGTTCCATACTAATTTTAGGATTATTTTTTTCTAGTTCTGTGAAGAATGCTGCTGTTATTTTGATAGGGATTGCATTGAATATGTAGATTGCTTTGGGTAGTATTGACATTTTAGCAATATTTGTTCTTCCTATCCAGGTGCATGGAATATTTTTCCATTTTTTTGTGTCTTCTTCAATTTCTTTCATAAGCTTTCTATAGCTTTCAGTATACAGATTTTTCACCTCTTTGGTTAGATTTATTCCTCGATATTTTATGGTTTTTGATGCAATTGTAGATGGGATCAATTCCTTGATTTCTCTTTCTGTTGCTTCATTATTGGTGTATAGGAATGCAACAGATTTCTGTGCGTTGATTTTATATCCTGCAACTTTGCTGAATTCATGAATCAGTTTTAGCAGTTTTTTGGTGGAATCTTTTGGGTTTTCCATATAGAGTATCATATCATCTGCGAAGAGTGTAAGTCTGACCTCCTCTTGGCCGATTTGGATGCCTTTTATTTCTTTGTGTGGTTTGATTGCAGAGGCTAAGACTTCCAATACTATATTGAAAAACAGTGGCGAGAGTGGACATCCCTGTTTTGTTCCTGACCTTAGGGGGAAAGCTCTCAGTTTTTCCCCATTGAGGATGATATTATTGTTGGGTCTTTTGTATATGGCTTTTATGATCTCGAGGTATGCTCCTTCTATCCCTACTTTCTTGAGGGTTTTTATCAAGAAAGGATGCTGTATGTTGTCAAATGCTCTCTCTGCATCTATTGAGAGGATCATATGGTTCTTGTCCTTTCTTTTATTGATGTGATGAATCACGTTAATTGTTTTGCGGATATTGAACCAGCCCTGCATCCCAGGTATAAATCCCACTTGGTCATGGTGAATTTTTTTTTTAACATATTGCTATTTGGCTAATATCTTTTTGAGGATTTTGGCATCCATGTTCATCAGGGAAATTGGTCTATAATTCTCATTTTTAGTGGGGTCTTTGTCTGGTTTTGGAATCAAGGTAATGCTGGCTTCATAGAGAGAGCTTGGAAGTTTTCCTTCCATTTCTATTTTTTGGAACAGCTTCAAGAGAATAGGTGTTAACTCTTCCTTTAATGTTTGGTAGAATTCCCCTGGAAAGCCATCTGGCCCTGGACTCTTGTTTTGGGGGAGATTTTTGATAACGAATTTGATTTCTTTACTGCTTATGGGTCTGTTAAAATTTTCTATTTCTTCCTGTTTCAGTTTGGTAGTGCATATGTTTCTAGGAATTTGTTCATTTCTTCCAGATTGCCCATTTTATTGGTGTATAATTGCTCATAATATTCTCTTATTATTGTTTTTATTTCTACAGTGTTGGTTGTGATCTCTCCTTTTTGATTCTTGATTTTATTTATTTGGGTCCTTTCCTTTTTCTTTTTGATGAAACTGGCTAGTGGTTATCATTTTTGTTAATTCTTTCAAAGAAGCAGCTTCTGTTTTCATTGACCTGTTCTACTTTTTTTTTTGGGCTTCAATAGCATTAATTTCTGCTCTAATCTTTATTATTTCCTGTCTCCTGCTTGTTTTTGGTTGTACTTGCTGTTCTTTTTCCAGCTTAAGACACACATAAGGTTGTGTGTCTGAGATCTTTCGTCCTTCTTTAGGAAGGCCTGGATTGCTATATACTTTGCTCTTATGACCACCTTTGCTGAGTCCCAGAGGTTTTGGGTTTTGGTGTTATCATTTTCATTGGTTTCCATGAACTTTTTAATTTCCTCCTTAACTTCTTGGTTAGGTCATTCATTCTTTAGTAGGATGTTCTTTAGTCTCCAAGTATTTGTTACCTTTCCAAAATTTTTCTTGTGTTTGATTTAGAGTTTCATAGTGTTGTGGTCTGAAAATATGCATGGTATGATTTTGATATTTTTGTACTTGTTGAGGTTTGATTTGTGTCCCAGTATGGGGTCTATTCTAGAGAATGTTCCATGTGCACTGGAGAAGAATGTATATTCCACCACTTTAGGATGAAATGTTCTGATTATATCTGGTAAGTCCATCTGGTCCAGTGTGTCATTCAAAGCCATTGTTTCCTTGTTGATTTTTTGATTTGATGATCTGTCCATTGTTGTAAGTGGGGTGTTAAAGTTCCCTACTATTATAGTATTATTATCAATGAGTTTATTTATGTTTTTGATTAATTTATATATATATTTGGGTGCTGCCACATTTGGCACATAAATGTGTACAATTGTGAGGTCTTCTAGGTAGATAAGCCCCTTGATTATGACGTAATGCCCTTCTTTGTCTCTTGATACAGCCTTTATTTTAAAGTCTAGATTGTCTGATATAAGTATGGCTCCTCTGGCTTTCTTTTGTTGACCATTAGCACGATAGATGGTTCTCCATCCCTTCACTTCCAATCTGAAGGTGTCTTTAGGTCTAAAGTGGGTCTCTTGTAAACAGCATATACATGGATCTTTTCTTATCCGTTATGTTACCCTATGTCTTTTGATTGGAGCATTTAGTCCATTGAGTAATGCTGAAATTTATGAATTTATTGCCATTATGTTACTTGTAGAGGTGGGGTTTCTGGTGGTGTTCTCCCAACTAGGATATCTTAACTGAAAGATTATTATACTTGGTGGTAGAGTCAGTAAAAGAATACTGATCTTTTTCCTAAGCAAAGGCACATGTTAGTTTTTTGGCATGCAGTCTGTGTTTTTACATTAAAAAGGAAAGTCTCTTATTTACTTATTATCACAAAGAACATCTGTTGAAAGTTTATTAACTATGTTTTTTAGCAATGCCCATGAGACTATTTAGAAATACCTAATTAATTCCACCTGCTGAGTTACTTTAATTCTTAGGGAAACAAAGTTATTTTTTTATATATTTGGCATAAGAAATTTGTTAAATGTTTGTAGTTTCAGTTGGACCAGTCTCCTCAATCAAATGCTCTAGGTAACAGGTTATCAACATTCGACATTCCAGAAGTGACACATACAGAGTTTTTATAAATTTTCCAAGGCTTTATGGACAGAAACAGGGAAGGGAGGCCATGTTCTGTATGCTTCTAAAACTCGCCTGTAACTTTCAGAAGAAAACTTGAAACAATGTATACAAAGTAGTACCACGAACACACAGATGGCAAATATATCATGTGTAGAGCAGAAGGTGAGGACGTGAAAACTCTAGGGATGCAGTCCTATAAGACCTCTGACTCTAGAAGTGATACAAATAAATTTTAAGCCTGTACAGGACCAGATGTGGACTTGGCAGATTAATATGGGAGGCTCCTGTTTTTTAGACATTCATAGCTGCCTCTTTCCTGAATTATACTCATGACTCTCATAGATTCCTCACTATAGAAGAGGGAATCCCATAACATGCCCTGAAGCTGTGCCCTAGCCCACTGCCTTCCTAAGACTTCATCCAGCTCTCTTAACTAGAAATTTCTCATCTGTGCATCTATCCCTTTTGTACTTCTGGGCCCTTATGTGGGCCCCTTAAATGGCGCCTCTTGACTTGATAATAATGAAGACTATTTAAATCCTACCCATGCTGAGAATGAAAGAGTTCATCTTACCTCCCCTCCAGACATTCCTTAGATCCCTGCTATAAATTTAAAACAGGGTATGTTTTATTGCTAAAATTAATCTTAAACACAGTCAAATTTGTTTCTGTCTTTTAAATAAATGTAGGGTTGTGGGAAAATAACAAGTGTATGTATCCACAGAGAATGTATTTTGTTAAAAGTATATGGATTTTCATGTCAGTGCAAATTTTATTGAAGAGAGTTTCTTTATTTACCCTATAAAAGTCAGATGAGTTTTAAGTTTAGATAGAAGTAAATTCTGTGGAAAAGACAATGAATTACTGAAATGAACAATTATTATACAAAATCACATTAGGACATACCATGAATGCAATGCCGCCTAATATAGGTCAAATACAGTTAAATATTTTAATCAACTGATTGGGAAGTAAAGAGAAACATATGCTGATTACCTTATGTGAGAAATCGTGGAGGAAATTTTAAGTTCCTGGGTAGATAGGATTATGATACCATGCTGTCTTGAAATTAGAATTGTCCTTTCATGAATAAAATGAGACTTCACTAAAGGAAAGAAAAAAGTCATGAAATAAATGACAAGCAAGTCTATGTTTAAGAATAACTATTGTATCTTTTCTCCCATATTTTCTCTCTGGCCATACCACACCTGAAAGAAAGTATTGAATTTCATTTCATACGTACTACTCAGAAAAAAATATGTAAAAGGATTATAAATTTAGGAAGATACTTATAGAAAATATTTAAAAGGTGTAATATCTGATGAAAATAAAGCCTATGTAACATAACTTCGGAGCTGGGTTTATGTTAAACAGCAGAAACTTTTCTTTGTAAGTATTAGGACATTAGGGTTGAAAAGAATATAACCTGGAATACTCCTGGATATATAACCTGGAATAACCCGGAAAAGAATAACCTGGAAAAGACATATCCAGGTTACAGTGAAGAAGAGAAAGTGCCAATCTTGAAGCTAAGCCCATTAGACTGATTTTATCTCAGCCTGGTATATTTTTGCTCAAAATAAATTTTGAAGAGCGGTGCCTGGCTGACTCAGTCAGTACAGCATGTGACTCTTGACCTCAAGGTTGTAAGATCCAGCCCCACGTTGGGCCTAGAGCTTACTTTAAAGTAAAATAAAAAATTTTTAAAAAATGGAGATTGAGGAGTGGTAGGAGTCATGGGAAATACTTCTGGGAGTGTGAGCTTTTTGTGTCATATAATGGACTATGTCTTTTCACAAGATTGGTAATGTTTTTGTTAACCAGACCTAGAGAATGCATCTTTTAAGTTGTCTTTTAAAGATAGGGAAACAAGGTCACATATTTTGTTTAGTGACAGACTTGAACCCCATTTATAAGTAAAAACACACTCAAGTAGAGTAAATACCTGGTGTATATATTTTAAAAATCTTAGTTGATAACACAGGTGGTTTGATGGTAGGAAGGCACCATAACATATTCATCAGTGATATTCTGATAGTTTATCTTTGTTTAAGAGAACATTATTTACACAGAGGGGAAACTTGATTCATTCACTTAAATCTTCCATATTTGTGTCTGTTAAGGAAACATAAGATACAGCTCTTGAGGGAGGTTAAAATACTGGAATAGAGAGAATAGAAAGGACTGCTTGATTATCAAAACTTCATCCAGCATAAACATTCAGTAGGTATTGCTACCTAAAATCTTGTCACCTTCTCAAAGCAAAACTTTATTCTTTAGACCTAATTCCCACTGGAATTTTTAATATATAATAACCATGCACACATCTATAGTACTTAACATGTTGAGTATCATAAGATGTTACAGGGGCGCCTGGGTGGCTCAGTCAGTTAAGTGGCTGACTTCAACTCAGGTCATGATGTCACGGTCCGTGAGTTCGAGCCCCGCGTCGGGCTCTGTGCTGACAGCTCGGAGCCTGGAGCCTGTTTCAGATTCTGTGTCTCCCTCTCTCTGACCCTCCCCCGTTCATGCTCTGTCTCTCTCTGTCTCAAAAATAAATAAACGTTAAAAAAAATTAAAAAAAAAGATTTTACAGGAGGAAAATCACAAATTTTATCATATTTAATTTTAAAAAATTCCAAATGCTATCACCATTTACACAATCCTGTTTTTAAGAGGAAAACCATACCTTAATTTTCTGATAGTATACTGCTTGCTGTGAAAAATGTTCCCAAGAGCTAAAAGGTACACTAAGAAAGTGTGCAAACTTTTTGTCAAACTAAGGGATTATTCTGTGTTATAATAAGAATAGCAAATGTGTTTTACAAGGCTAAAATCTTTATTTGCAAGCAATTAAAAATTGGATGTCTATAGTTTATCTATTGGTTTTCTTTGGAAGCAAGACTGACTAGGTCGTAGCTCTACTGGGAAGTCACCTGCACTCATCACTGAAATTGTCAAAAAAGCAATGTGTATGAAATATGCTAAAACACACAGCAAAATTCAAGGAAACAAGGTGAGAAATACGTCTAATGTGGGACAATAAAAATTAGGACTTTAATCATTTCATCAAAGAAAACACTTCATATTTAGATGATGATTTCAACAAGATTTGTGTGGGAGAGGGCAGTAAGAACGGTACCAAAATCATATACTAAACAACAAAGATATCTTTATTTTTTTAATATTTATTTATTTTTGAGAGAGAGAGAGAGAGAGAGAGCGAGAGCGAGTGAGAGCGCAGAAGCAGGGGAGGGGCAGAGAGAGAGGGAGACACAGAATCCGAGGCAGGCTCCAGGCTCCGAGCTGTCAGCACAGAGCCCGATGTGGGGCTCGAACCCACGAACCACGAGATCATGACCTGAGCTGCAGTTGTACACTTAAACAAGTGAGCCACTCAGGTGTCCCTAAAGATATCTTTCAATAGGTGAATGGGTAAATAAACTATGTTACATCCAGACAATGGAATATCATTCAACACTAAAAAGGAATATTCCATCAAGCCATGAGAGAGTATCAAGAAACCTAAACTGCATATTGCTAAGTGAAGGAAGCCAATCTGAAAAGCTACACACTGTCTGAATTCAACTATTGTCCATTTTGGAAAAGGCAAGACTATCAACACGCTAAGTGTATCACATGTTGCCAGGGTTTAGGATAAATAGAGAACAGAGGGGGGCTGTGATACTATTCTGTGTGATACTATAATGGTAAAGAGAAGTCATTTTGCATTTATGTAAACCCATAGAATGTACAGCACCAAGAGTGAGCCCTAGGGTAAACTATCGACTTTGGGTGATGATGATTTGTCAGTGTAGGTATATTAGTTTTAGCAAATGTACCACTCTGGTGTGGGGTGTTGATATTTGGGGAGGCTGTAGGTGTGGGGTGAGGTGGTTATATGGGAACCCTTTGTACTTTTTGCTCCATTATTCTGTGAGCCAAAAACATCTCTAAGAAAAGTCTGTATTAAAATAAAAACAGGGGAGCCTGGGTGGCTCAGTCAGTTTAGTGTCTGACTCTTGATTTCAGCTCAGGTCCTGAACTCAGGGTCATGAGATCAAGCCCTGTATGGGCCTCCATGCTGGGTGTGGAACCTGCTTAGGATTCTCTTCCCTCCCGTACTCATGCTTGCTCTCTCTCTTTCTCTTTCTAAAAAAAATTAAGGGACGCCTGGGTGACTCAGTCAGTTAAGCATCCGACTTCAGCTCAGGTCATGATCTCGCGGTCCGTGAGTTCGAGCCCCGCGTCGGGCTCTGTGCTGATGGCTCGGAGCCTGGAGCCTGTGATGGGTTCTGTGTCTCCCTCTCTCTCTGACCCTCCCCATTCATGCTCTGTCTCTTTCTGTCTCAAAATAATTAATAAACGTTTAAAAAATTCAAAAATTTAAAATAGAAACATATATTTATATATGCTATGTTTATATATGGATATGCGTATATATATATATATATATATGTATATTTCACAGTAGTATGTTTCATCTTCACATGCTAAGATGTTTTGTGGGGAAAGAACAAAGTAGCATGTGATGGGGCACTTTTTGATTTCCGTTTTGGTGGTTTTGTGGGGCTTTTGACTTTATTCAACTGGGAGCAATGACACCCAATCTTCAAATGTTTCTTACCAAAAGTAATATCTGTTTTGCACTAAGACGCAAGACTAGACATTAATAGAGGACATGAAATCTTGATCTAAATGGAAGTGGCTTTTTGAGGGAGCAACCCAGATACTTCATCTTAATACTTTCAAATTTACTTTCCTGAGATCAAACACTACATATTAACAGTGTACTAAATATTGACATGTAATATGAACAATTAATCAAATGCTTTTTAAGTCTTAGAATTGGGTGACCTTAGAATAATGTAATCATATATCAGTGAACAAATCAGTATTATTAGCTATATATGTAGTGAAATGGTCCTCAACTAGAAATCAGACTATTATCAACAACAGAGAAAATGTGGAATATTATACATTAACAAGAGTAAATAGCCCAAAACTATATGAAACAATATAGATAATTCGTACAAGCAGAGTGAAAGAAGGCACACCAAAAGAGTATATAACATGGTTACATTTTTTTAAAAGTACAAAAAAAATTAGATATCAGGGTATCATATCTAATCAGGTTTCCCTTGAGGGTGGGGTCTTCACTGGAAAGGGGTATAAAAAAGTTTCTGGGGGTATTGATAATGTTCTGTTTCTCAACCATGGAACATGTAGCAAGCACAGTGTCTACTCTGAATTCTTACAGCCCGCACAAAGAGAGGAGGCTAACATATATGAAAACATATATATTGTCTGTCTAGATCAAAGGAAGATACCACTGAGATCTTAGATAAGAAATGTTGGAAGAGGTTGGACTTGAAATATGCAATAAAGTATAAGTTTCGACTATTCTGGTCTTAGCCTAAAGATGTGACACTTTGAAGATCTTCATTATAGTCCCTCTGGGGTATTAAAAGCAATAGTGCCAACAATTAGCCTGTAAGACAATTCTCACTAGTAAGACATACTACTAATTAAGTTTTCAGTTGTTATTTAGTATCTTTCCTGCTGTGTAGTTTAGTTTGTGTGGTACTAATGAAGTCAAAGTTTAATAATGATAGAATTATTGACTATTTTTATCTCAAACACATTTGCTATGTTACCTGATAACATACCTGATGCATAATTGATGCATCTTTTCAATGGCCAACAACAACAAACATGACTTCAGGGGGAATTATGAGATGCTATCTATACATTCCTTCTGAAATTCATTTGGGCTGAGAAGGAGTGGTATCATTTTTAAGTATAAACAAAAGTATTTGTAAGTATTTTTTTCCACATCTGTGCCTCTCTTCCATTTTACATTCTAGTCTCTTTAAGAGTAAAGATTTATTCTAGTAGTTTTACAGTATTATCTGCTCAACCAAGACAATACTAACAAAAAAGAATTAGCAAAGGGACATTGTCCACATTCATTTAATGTGTAAGCCCTAAATTACAGTTTACATCTAGTTTTGGCTTACCTAAACTAGAGATATGGGGGAAATTTGTTATTGTTTCTTTATTTTTGAGAGACACACAGAGTAGAAGTGGGAGAGGGGCAAAGAGAGAGTGGGAGACACAGAATCTGAAGCAGACTCCAGGCTCTGAGCTGTCAGCACAGAGCCCGACACAGGGCTTGAACCCATGAACCGTGAGATCATGACCTGAGCTAAAGTTGGACGCTTAACCCACTGAGCCATCCACGCATGAGATGCGGGGAATGTTAATTGCTTATTCCCAGTGACTTTTTCTGGGCCAATATATCCACCTGACTGTTTAATCTTCCAGAGCTTTCACTGAACTCTTTGATCATCCCTTATCTTCTGCCCTACTTGGAACAATGTTCGAGCAACTCATTCACTTCATTTCCTGATTTACACAGATGTACATGGAGATATTCAAAATCATAATTAACAAAGTTGCTTTATACCTACACACAAATGAACATATTCTACAAGCTAAAGAAAATCATATTTGTATATAGTAAAATTGCTTAGCTAAATAAATTAAAGTAACTAAGCATCTAAGTATGTAGTTAAGAGTGAGCAATAACAATTATAATAAACTACTATTGATGTGTTAATCTTGTATCTCAGAGCTATGTGCCAAAAAATGGAAATTAGAAAAATGGATAACAGCATCTGGAGTTCTCCCAGGAACTCCCATGTTCACGAAATTATATGAACCGTGTCCTTGTGAAATTATCACCAAACTTTTTAGTAAATAAATGAAATTGGTGAAACTAATACTATTGGTAAATTATGCCAAATAACATCAGAGTTATCTACTTTTCTATAGACATACTAATGTTAAAGATGGGAGAAGGGGATTAAAATAAATTCCATGCTGGAAAGGGAAAGCATTCTTTAAAAAGGATCCACCATGCAAGATAATGGCTTTTTTTTTTTTCATGTAAGAGCAATGTTATTCAAGGTAGATTATCAGCTATATTCTTACCTTGATTTTAACATATAAAAAGCTGAAAGAGCTGTAAACGTTTACCAAGTTTTGTATATACGCCCTGTGACTGAACCTTGGCAACCTTCTGGAAGACCTCTTTGTCCATGCACATGGTGCACAACTTCATGAGTCCCTGTAGTAGTTTCTTAGGGCTGCTGCAACAAAGTGTCACAAACTGAGTGGTTTGAACAACAGACATTTATTTTCTCACGGTTCTGGAGTTAGAAGTCCAAGATCAATGTGTGTCATGGTTGGTTCCTTCTGAGGACTCTGAGAAAGAAGCTGTTGCATTTCTCTTTCCTAGCTTCCGGTGGTTGCGGCAATCTTTGGCCTTCCCCGTCTTCTGGTCATCACTCCAGCCCTACCTTCATCTTCACACGGTGTTCTTTATGTGTTTAGGTCTATCTCAAAATCTCCCACTTTTATAAGGATGGTAGTCATATTGGATTTGGGGTCTGCCCTATTCCACTATGACCTCATTAAGTAATTATATCTGCAGTGACTCTTTTTCCAAATGGGGTTACATTCTGAGGGACTGGGAGTTCATTTTAATATTTGAATTTGGGGGGGATACAATTCAACCAATAGTACCCATTCACAGAAACTGTATCTGTGTGGTAGCTTATATCTAGGATCTTATAGCACAATGCTAATCAAAATGTGAATGATAAAAAAGTCATGGCACTTTGAATTATTTTTTTCTTAGCAGGAAGAACTCATGCTCAGGCTCCTTCAAATGTGATAGCAACACTAACTTGCAGAAATACATATCATGGTGTACTCAGAGTCAGAATATCTGTATTTGAGTATTAGTGGGAACATTTACAAAATAAGTGACTTTGAAAAAGATAATTTTGTATTAAATTGTCTTTATTAGAATATACCTACAATATAATACATATTATATTATTAGAATATATATTAGAATATATAATATACATAATATATAATCCACCCAAACTTTAAGTAAAATTTGAAGACTTGTGATAGTTTGTCTAAAATCATCAAAATAATGGTGTAGAACATCCTCAGCATTCTAAAAAGTAACCTCATGCTCTTCTGCAATCAATCCCCTTTCCTCAATCCTCTGGACCCTGGCATCTAGTGATTTGCCGTCTATGACTATACTTTTTCATTTCCTGGAAATTCATGTAAATGTGTACAAAAAAATGTACTTACTCCACGGCTTCTTTGATCTAGGGTAAGCTCGTATTATTAACCCACGTTGCTGAATGCATCAGTAGTTGATTTGTTTTAATAATGCACAGCATTTCGTAATACAGGTTGATTACAATTTATATATCTTAAATTCTTATGAGGTGATAGATGTTTGGGTTATTTTTAACCTCCAGTTGGAGGTTATTATGGATAAAGCAACCATGAATACTTGGGTGCATATTTTTGTATTTAATTTTTGTTTTCTCCTTAGTAAACACCTAGGAATAAGATTATCAGTCATTTGACCAATATGTACTTAACCTTATAAAAAAAGTCAGTTTTTCTAATTGTGTTATTGTAATATTTGTTATATTCAATATATCATTGTGATTTCAATTTGCATTTCATTAATGATCAATGATGTATTTCATCTTAATATGAGCTTATTGGTCATTTGCGTATTTGATAAAGTATCTTCTCAAATTATAAGTCTATTTCTTGATTTGGGTGGTTTAGGGGGTGTGTGTGTGTGTGTGTGTGTGTGTGTGTGTGTGTGTGTGTATTTGTAGGTTTATATCTAGATTCAGGATACGACTCCTTTATCATAATAGATTTTGCAAATATTTTCTTATAGTCAAAAATTTACTAGTTTATTTACTCAACAGTATCTTCTGAGGAGGATATGTTTATGAAGTTGAATTTGTCAGGTTTATTTTCTTTTATGATTTTTTGTCTTTTTTGTGTATAGTTTAAAAACTTTACTAGGTCATCTCATATTTTCTATTACAGTTTTATAATTCTACAGATTTTTATGTTGCAATAGGGGCTATGGTCCATTTCAAGTTAATTTTTGAACATGATGTTAGGGAAATATTGAGTCTTTTGATTCATGAGCACTGGATGTCTCTCTATGTATTTAAGTCTACATTACTTCTTTTAAGTAATATTTTGCATTTTTCCATGTGCATGTCTTGCACATATTTTGTTAAATTTATCCAAAAGTATTTTATATTTTGATATAATTGTGATGCTGTTGTAAATGCTAAAGTGGTCTTTTTCAGTATCAAATGGTATGCTGCTGTTATGTGGAATTGATTTTTAATATTGGCCTTCCATTTTGCAATCCTGCTAAATTCACTTACTAGTTCTAGTCACATTTTTGTAGATTCTCTTGTATTATTTAAAGAGTCCATTATGCTGTTAGCAAATAAAAAGTTTTCCAGGAGTACCTGGGTGACTCAGTCTGTTAAGTGTCCAACTCTTGATTTCAGCTCAGGTCATGATCTCATGGTCATGATGGAGCCCTGTGTGGGGCTCTGTGCTAGGCTTGGAACCTGCTTGAAATTCTCTCTCTCTGACTCCCTCTGCCCCTCCCTGGCTTATGCTCTCTCTGTCCCCATTCCCTCCAAAAAAGCCAAAAGAAAAGAAAAAAGGTTTCCAGTGTAGATCTGTTTTAATTCATTTTCTTGTATTATTGTGGTTAAGATGGTGGTTAAGGCCTCTAGTATAATTTTGAATGGAAGTGGTGTGAATAGACCTTACATTTTTCTCAAATATAATGGCAAATCACTCATGTTTTTACCATTAAGTATTATGTTGGGTATAGATTTATTATAGATGTACTTTACCAGATTGAGGAAAGTATCTCATTTCTTCTTTTCAATAAGTTTTATCAAAAATAAGTGCTCGGAGGGGCGCCTGGGTGGCTCAGTCACTTAAGCGTCTGACATGATTTCAGCTCAGGTCATGATCTCTAAGTTTGTGAGTTTGAGCCCTGCATCAGGCTCTGCACTGGTAGCACTGAGTTTGCTTAGGATTCTCTCTCCCTCCCTCTCCGCCCCTCCCTGACTAGTGGACGCATGTACTCTGTCTCTCTAAATAAATAAATAAATAAATAAATAAATAAATAAATAAATAAATAAAAATGAGTGCAGGATTTTCTCAAATGGATATACTGAGATGATTTCTTCTTTCTTCTAGATATCATGAATTGAATTAATTTTATTTTATTTTTTTACCTGTCATCCTTTAAAACTTCTAGTATAATAAGACGTGTAATGTTAGTTTCAGGTGAACAATATAATGCTTTAGTAATCCTATACATTACTGAGTACTTAACAAGGTAAGTGGATTTTTAATCCCCTTCCCCTATTTTACTCATTCCCTACCACCTCCCTTCTGTGACCATCAGTTCTCTATATTTAGGAGTCTGTTTTTTGTTTGTATCTTTTCTTGTTCATTTATTCTATTTCTTAAATTCCACAAATGAATGAAATCATTTGGTTTTTGTTTTCTGGCTTATTTCACTTAGAATTATACTCTCTAGCTCCATCCATGTTATTGAAAATGGCAAGATTTCATTCTTTTTATGGCTGAGTGAATATTACATTATAATATATGTATATATATGAATATAGGAATATTTGTATATATACATATATAGCATTTCATTTTCTATTTTGTTATTATTAAAAATTGGCTCTTTATCCCTCCCTCACCCCTGCTAGAAAAAGGGTCTTGCAATATCTTTTCCCAAATAGATGCAGTAACAGGGTCCGGGGATTCCATGTCATATTCTTCCTAAATTAAGAGCTCAGGCTCTTCTGGGATGCAAGTCAGTAGGCCTGTGGAGCCAGGAGTGGAATGGTACACAGCAGAGCAAATCCCAAGGCAACTGATCAGTGACCTGCCATGGCTACCTGGTTAGACTAGAACTCATGCTGCCCCAGAGCTCAGAGCATCTGCATAAGTCCATGATGAGAGGCCCAGGGCTTCATAAGCAGCCTCCTGATCATCACCAGAAAGCTGTGTTCTCAGTGCTTGAACAGGAACAAGAGTCAGTGTGGCTTCTACCATGTAGGAAGGAGCCAAAATGGCTGAGCCCAGAGCAAGGCATAAACTTATGGAAGGAAGGCCTGGACTGGGGAGGGGGAGACAGGCCCTTGGAGTACCAGAGGTCTATATACATCACATCTTCTTTATCCACTTGTCAGAGGACACTTGGGTTGCTTCCACATCTTAGCTATTATAAATTATGTGGCAATAAATATATAGACACATGTATCTTTTCAAAGTAGTGTTTTTGTATTCTTTGGGTAAATAGCCATTATGGAAATTACTGGATCATATGGTAATTCTATTTTAATTTTATAAGAAACCTCAATACTGTTGTCCACAGTGGCTGCCCCAGTTTGAACTTCCACCAACAGTGCACAAGGGTTCCTTTTTCTCCACATCTTTGCCAACACTTGCCGTTTTTGTTTTTGTTTTTGTTTTTGTTTTTAACCATTCTGACAGGTTTGAGGGAATATCTCACTGGGGTTCTGATTTGCATTTCCATGATGATGAACGATGTTGAGCATCTTTTCATGCGTCTGTTGCCCATGTGTATGTCTTCAGTGGAGAAATGTTCATGTCTTCTGTCCATTTTTAATTTGATTCTTATTATTTCTGAGGATGTTAAGTTGCATACATTCTTTCTATATTTTGGGTACCAACTGTTTATCAGGTATGTAATTTGCTAATATCTTCTCCCGTTCAGTATATTGTCTTTTAGTTTTATTGATTGCTTCCTTTGGTTTTTAGAAGCTTTTTATTTTGTTACAATACCAATAGTTTTGCTTTTTGTATCCCTTGCATCAGGAGACATATTTGAAAAATGTTACCATGACCAATGTCAGAGAAATTATTCTCTGTGCTCTCTTTTAGGATTTTTTTTGTGATATCTAATCTTATATTTAGATCTCTAATCTATTTTGGGTTTATTCATTTTTTTAATTTTTTTAATGTGTTTTTTTTTTATTTTTGAGACAAAGACAGAGCATGAGCAGGGGAGGGGCTGAGAGAGAGGGAGACACAGAATCTGAATCAGGCTCCAGGCTCTGATCTGTCAGCACAGAGCCCGATGCAGGGCTCGAACTTACAGACTGTGAGATCATGACCTGAGCTGAAGTCGGACACCAAACCGACTGAGCCACCCAGGTGCCCCTATTTTGGGTTTATTTTTGTGTGTGGTATAAGAAAGTGTTTCACTTTCATTATTTTCACATAGCTATCCACTTATCCCAAACACCTTTTGTTGAAGAGATTGCCTTTTTCTTAAATTTTTTTGACATTTATTTATTTTTGAGAGACAGAGCACCAGTGGGGGGAAGGGCAGAGAGAGAAGGAGACACAGAATCCGAAGCAAGCTCCAGGCTCCGAGCTGCCAGCACAGAGCCTGACATGGGACACTAACTCACAAACCACGAGATCATGACCTGAGCCAAAGTTGGATGCTTTGAGCCACCCAGTTGCCCCAAGATTGTCTTTTTCTACTTGTATATTCTTGCCTTCTTTGTTGAAGATTAAATTACTTAAATTTGTAGGTTTATTTCTGTGCTTTCTTCTGTTCTATTGACCTATGTGTCTTTTTTGTGCCAGTACCCTCCTGTTTTGATTACTACAGCTTTGTAGCGTATCTTGAAATCTGGAAATGTGATATTTCAAGTTTTTTTTTCCTTTTTCAATATTTCTTTTGCTATTTGGGATCATTTATGGTTCCCTACCAATTTTAAGATTATTTGTTCTAGTTCTGTGAAAAATGCTGTTGGTATTTTGATTGTGAATGCTTTGGGTAGTATGGAAATTTTAGCAACATTTATTCTACCAATGCATGGTCATGGAATATCTTTCCATTTGTGTCATCTTCAATTTCTCTCATCAATGTTTTATGGGTTTCAGAGTGCAAGTCTATCACCTCCTTAGTTAAGTTTACTCTAAGGTATTTCTTTTTTTCTGGGGGGGGCAGCAATTGTAAATTGAATTGCTTTCTTGTCTATCTGCTACTTCAGTAGTAATATGTAGAAATGCAACAGAATTCTGTATGTTGATATTGTGTCCTATAACCTTACTGAATTCAGTCATCAATTCTATAGTTTTTGGGGTTGAGTCTTTAGGGTTTTCTGTATATAATATCATGTCACTTGCAAAAAGTGACAGTTTTACTTTTTCCTTAACAATTTGGATGCCTTTTATTTCTATTTCTTGTCTGATTGCTGTGGCTAGTACTTCCAATACTATGTTGAATAAAAGTGGTGAGAATGGACATCCTTCCCTCATTCATGATATTGGGAGGAAAGTGCTCAGTTTTTCACTACTAAGTATGATGTTAGCTGTGGCTTTTTCATATACGGCCTTTATTATGTTGAGGTATATTCCTTCTAAACCTCCTTTGTTGAAATTTTTATCATAAATGAATGTATTACTGTGCAAATGCTATTTCTCTGTCTATTGAAATGACCATATGGTTTTTATCCTTTCTCTTGTTGATGTGATGTATCCCATTGATTGATTTGTGAATATTGAACAACACTCAGGAATAAATCCCTTTTTTTTTTAATTTTTTTTTCAACGTTTATTTATTTTTTTTGGGACAGAGAGAGACACACAGCATGAACGGGGGAGGGGCAGAGAGAGAGGGAGACACAGAATCGGAAACAGGCTCCAGGCTCTGAGCCATCAGCCCAGAGCCCGACGCGGGGCTCCAACTCACGGACCGCGAGATCGTGACCTGGTTGAAGTCGGACGCTTAACCGACTGCGCCACCCAGGCGCCCCAGGAATAAATCCCATTTGATTGTGGTGAATGATTTTTTAAAGTATATTGTTGGATTTGGTTTTCTAATATTATGTTGATGATTTTACATCTATGTTTATCAAAAATATTGGTCTGTAGTTGTGTGTGTGTGTGTGTGTGTGTGTGTGTGTGTGTGTTGTGGTGTCTTTATCTCATTTTGGTATCAGAGTAATATTGGCCTCTTAGAATGAATTTGGAGGCTTTCCTTCCTCTTCTATTTTTTGGAAGAGTTTGAGAACAGATATTAACTGTTCTTTAAATGTTTTGTAGAATTCACCTATGAAGCCATCTGGTCCTAGACTTTTGTTTTTTGGGGGATTTTAATTACTGATTCAACTTCATAGCTGGAAAATGTTCCAATTTTCTATTTTTTTTTAAATGACATGTATTTATTTTTGAGAGGCAGAGAGACACAGAGTGTGAGTGGAGGAGGGGCAGATAGAGAAGGAGACACAGAATCCAAAGCAGGCTCCATGCTCTGAGCCGGCTGTCAGCACAGAGCCAACTAGGGGCTCGAACTCAGGAACCGTGAGATCATGATGTGAGCGGAAGTCAGACACTTAACTGACTGAGCCACCCAGGCGCCCCTCAAATTTTCTCTTTCTTACTGAATTGGTTTGGGGAATTTATGTTTCTAGGAATTTATCACTTTCTTCTAGTTTGTCCAGGTTGTTGGCATATAATTGTGTTTATAATCTCTTATAATCTTTTGTATTTCTGTGATGTGGATTATTCTTTTTCCTCTTTCATTTGTAATTTTGTTTGAGTCTTTTTAAAAATTTTTTTGGGTGACTGGGTGGCTTAGTCGGTTGGGTGTCCGACTTCAGCTCAGGTCATGATCTCACAATCCATGAGTTCGAGCCCCACATCAGGCTCTGTGCCTACAGCTCAGAGCCTGGAGCCTGCTTCAGATTCTGTGTCTCCCTCTATCTCTGCCCTTTCCCTGCTCATGCCCTGTCTCTGTCTCAAAAACAAATAAAAAAAAAATTAAAAAAAACTTAGATTCACAAATTTAACCTTTGTGATTCTATTAATTTTTTTTAACGTTTATTCATTTTTAAGAGAGAGAGAACAGAGTGTAAGCGGGAGAGGGGCAGAGAGAGAGGGAGACAGAATCCAAAGTAGGCTCAAGGCTCTGAGCTGTCAGCACAGAGCCTGATGTGGGGCTCAAAATCACTGACCATGAGATTATGACCTCAGCCGAAGTTGGACACTCAATCGACTGAGCCATCCAGGCCCCCTATTGAGTCTTTTTTATGAGTCTGCCTAAAGGTTTATCAATTTTTTCAATCTTTTCCATGAACTAGCTCCTTGTTTTATTGATCTGTTCTAGAGTTTTTGCCAACTCTTTATTGTTTCCTTGCTTCCACTGGTATGGGGTTTTGTTCTTTTTTCTGCCCCTATATCCTTTAGGTCTAAGGTTGGGTTGTCCATTTGAGAATTTTCTTCTTGAAGTAGGATCATGTTGCTGTAAACTTCCCTCTTACAACAGATTTGCTGCATCCCAAAGAATTTGGAACATTGTGTTTTCATTTTCATTTGTCTCCATGATTTTTTTTTCTTTTTTTTTTTATTTCTTGGTTGACTTATTCATTGTTTGGTAGCACATTATTTAATTTCCATGTTTTTATGTTCTCTCCAGATTTTTTCCTGTGGTTGATTTCTAGTTTCATAGTGTTTTGGTTTGAAAAGATACATGGTATGATTTCAAACTTTTTGGCATGTTGATACTTGTTTTTGGCCAATATGTGATCCATGCAAAAAAATGTTCCATGTGCACTTGAAAAGAATGTGTATACTGCTGTTTTGGAATGAAATGTTCTGGATATATCTGTTAGATCCATCAGGGCCAATGTAGTATTCAAAACCAGTATTTCCTTATTAATTTTCTATCTATGATATATCTATTGATATAAGTTGTGTGTTAAAGTCCCCTACTATTATTGATTACCATTGATTACTTCATTTTTGTTATTAACCACTTTGTGTAATTCATGCTCCAATGTTGGGTGCATAAATATTTGCCATTTTTACATTCCCTTGTTTGGATTGTTCCCTTTATCATTTTGCAGTGTCGTTTGTCTCTTGTTACAGTCTTCGTTTTAAATTCTATGTTGTGTGAAGTAAGTATTGCTATCCGATCTTTTTTCTCTTGCATTTACATCGTAAATATTTTCCCATGCCTTAACTTTCAATCTACATGTCTTTAGGGCAAAAGTGATTCTGCTATAGGCAGCATATAGTTGGGTCTTGCTTTTTATTTATTTCATCAGGCTGTGTCTTGAACAGTTAGTCTATTTACATTCAAAGTAATTATTGATAGGTATGTATTTATTGCCATTTTGTTACCTATTTTATGGTTGTTTTGTAGTTCTTCATTGTTCATTTCTCTCTTGCTCTCTTCTCTCACTTACTTGGCTTACTTTAGTGATATATTTGGATTCCTTTCTCTTTATATTTTGTATATCTACTACCATTTTTTATTTATAGTTACCATTAGTTTTATATATAATATCTTATGCATATAGCAGTCTATATTAAGTTGTCACTTAAGTTTTAACCAATTCTAAAAGCACTGTATTGTTACTCTCTGCCTCCCCCAAGGTTTTAGGTATATTCTGTCATAATTTTCATCTTTTGCATGTGTGAATGTGTGCAAATCCCTTGACTGATTTTTATAGATCTACTTAAATATGCTGCTTCAGTGCTTCCTACTTTTCATACTCCCACTTATGGTCTTTCCACTAAGGGTGTCCCCTTTAGCATTTCTTGTAAGGCTCCTTTCATGGTAACGAATTTCTTTAACTTTTGTTTGTCTGGCAAACTCTAAACCTTGTTACACAGTGTATTCTTCATTGCACACTTTTTGTTTTCTTTCTGTACTCTGAATTTATTATGCCACACCCTTCTGTCCTGCAAAGTTTCTGCTGAAAAATCAGCTGAGAGCCTTGTGGGGTTTCCCTTGTATGTAGCACTTTTCTGTTCTCTTGTTGCTTTTCAAATATGCTGTCTCTACTTTTTGCATTTAACTCTAATGAGTCTTGGTGTGGACCTCCTTGGGTTGACTTTGTTGGGTGCTGTCTGTGCCTTCTGATCCTGGATGTCTCCTTCCTCAGAGTTGGGAAGTTTTCAGCTTACTTCTTCAAAAAGATTCTGCCCTCTTCTCTCACTTTTCCTTCCAGGATCTCTATAATGCAAATATTCTTACACTTAATGTTGTGTCTGAGTCCCCAAATCTAGTTCCACTCTTTATTATTTGTTTTTCTCTCTCTTTTTCAGCTTGATTGTGTTCCATTTCTCTGTCCCCCAGGTCGCTCATTTTTTTTTTTCTGCTTCCTCTAGTCTATCACTCCCTCTAGTGTAGTTTTAATTTCAGTTATTGAGTTATTCCTCTCTGTTTGGTTCGCTTTTGTTTTCTGTCTCTTTTTTGAGGGTCTCACTGAGGTCCTCCACTCTTTTCTCCAGTCCAGTGAGTATCTTTATGACTGTTACTTAAATTCTCTATCAGGCATATTACTTATCTCATTTCTTCCAGGTCTCTTGCTGTGATTTTGTCCTGTTCTTTCATTTGGGACATATTTCTCTGTCTCTTCATTTTGTCTCACTGTGTCTTTTTCTATGTGATAGAAAAGTCAGCTATGTCTTCTGCTCTTGAAAGTAGTGGTCTTATGAAAAGAAGTCCTGTATTGCCCTGCAGTGCAGTGTCCCCTGTTCACCAGAATCTGGCACTTCAGGATGTCTCCTGTGTGTCTTGCTTGTTCCCTCACATTGTGGTTGAGCCACATTGCCTGTTGTAGGCAGTGTTTTGCCCCTGAGTCCCTCCTCTCACAGGAACTCCATGGGTCTTCTTAGCTCCAGACCATGTCTCTACCCTTCCTATCCTTTTAGGTATAGACTCTTCTCTACATTTCAGTGTGGAGTCTGTTCTTCCAGTAAGGCCATTTTCTGGGTTATTTACACTGATGTGGGTGTTATCTAGTTCTGTCCATGGGACAAGGTAAGCTTAGGATTCCCTACTTTGTGATCATCCCCATAAATCCCCTCTTGAAACATCTATGTTTATAACATGGAAATATACCTAGAGGGGAAAAAATGAACTACTTATTGATATGACATGTATGACTGTCAAAAAATTTTGCTGGCTATTTAAAAAGACAAAACTGGCAAACGTTTAGCAAGACCTAGCAAGAAAAAAGATAGCCTGAAATAAAATTAGAATAAAAAAGAGGAGGCATTACAATGAATACCCCCAAAATATAAAGGATTATAAGACACTACTGTAAACAACTGTGTGCCAACAAACTGGACAACATAGAAGAAATGGATATATTCCTAGTAATATATTTCTTTGTTCCAAGACTGATCATGAAGAAATAAAAAAAAAAAATCTGAATAGACTGAATACTAGTAAGGGGATTAAATCAGTAACCAAAGTCTCCCAACAAGAAAAGGAGTCTAGGACAAGATGACTTCACTAGTGAATTCTACCAAACACTGAAAAAATAATTAAGTCCAATCCTTTTCAACCCCCCCCCCCCGCCCAAAAAAAGAATAAAAAGAGGTAGGAACACTTCCAACCTCACTTTATGAGGCCAAGATTACCCTAATACCAAAACTAGACAATGATGTCAGAAGAAAAAAAAATTACAGTCCAATATCACCAATGAATATACATGCAAAAATCCTCAACAAAATATTAGCAAACTGAATTCAACAGTACACTAAAAAGATCACATACGATGATCAAGTGGGTTTATTCTGGGGAGCAAGGATGGTTGACACCTGCAAATCAATCAATATGATATACCACATTAAATAATAAAGGATTGGGGCGCCTGGGTGGCTCAGTCAGTTAAACGTCCAACTCTTGGTTTCTGCTCAGGTCATGATCTCATCGTCTTGTAAGTTTAAGCCTCTCATTGGGCTCCATGCTGACCATGAGGAGCCTGCTGGGATTTTTTTCTCTCTCCCTCTCTCTCTGCCCCTCCCCCACTTGTGCTATCTCTGCCTCTCTCAAAATAAATAAGCTTTAAATTGAAAAAAATGAAGGGTAAAAATTATATGGTCATCTCAATAGATGCAGAGGAAGCATTTGGCAAAATTCAATATCCATTTATGATAAAAGTCTCAACAAAGTAGGTATAGAGGGAACATACCTACCAAAAGCCATATATGACAATCCCACAGCTAATACCATACTCACTGTTGAAAAGCTGAGTGCTTTTCCTCTAAGATGTGAAACAAGACAAGGATGCCCACTCTTGTCAGTTGTTTTGTTTTGTTTTGTTTTTTTAACATAGTATTGGAACAATTATACATGAAAAATGAAAGATATCCAAATAGAAAAGGAAATAATATTATCACCACTTGCAGATGACATGACATTATATATAAAAAAATTCCTAAATATTCCACCAAAAAAACTATTAGAATAAACAAATCCAGTAAAGTTGCAAGATACAAAATCAATAAAGAAAATCTGGTATGTTTCTTTAGACTAATGCAGACCTGCAGAAAGAGAAATTAAGAAAATAACCCCATTTACAGCAGTATCAAAAAGAATAAAATACCTAGCAATAAATTTAACCAAGGAAGTGGAAGACATGTACACTGAAAACTATGACATTGATGCAAGAAACTGAAGGGACACAAATAAATGGAAATATTCGGTGGTCATGGATTATAAGCATTAATACTGTTAAAAGTGTCCATACTACCCAAAGGAATCCATGGTTTCAGTGCAATCCCTTTCATAGCCTCAATGCCATGTTTCGACATAAATAGAAGAATTCTAAAATTTGTATGGAACCAAAAAAGAACCCTGATATAATTTTTTTATGAAATTTAGACAATTGTTTTACAAAATTACAAACTGAATATGGAATAGGTGTTGAATATATATATATATCAATATATTGATATATATATTGATATATATTGATATATATTGATATCAATATATATTCAATATATATATCAATATATATTCAATATATTGATATATATATATATATATATATATATATATATATATATTCAACACCTATTCCATATTCAGTTTGTAATTTCGTAAAACAATTGTCTCCTTCAAATACCTGGACTTTGCACATGCACGTCCCTCCTCCAACATTCGCTGAAAGTTGTCCACTGCATCTGACCAGTCCACACCTACACCTCCATGTACTGTCTGGCCAAATACATGTGTCTCCTCTGTGAAACCCCTCCTGACCTTATTCCTTTATGTAAGAACTGACCATTCCCACAGAGGTGTCATATATTCTTATTACCTATGTGACTATTCAGTGCACTTATTTTTCTGCATGCTTCTTTTCTTCTATTGTCTATTTGAGGGTAGGGTCTATGTTTTATTAGTCTTTGCTTTTCCAATACTTGCCATAATTCCTCCCTCAGAGTAGACACTCACTAAATGTTTATTAATAGAACAGGTAAGTTAATCGGTCAGTTAACAGTGTCTGACACTTTCATATTTAATTCTTACAACTACATCTTAAGTAGCTATTATATCAATTTTGTAAGGACAACCTCAAAGCTGAAAAAAAAATCAACATGAGTGTCTTGATCTAAATCATTGTTCTTTCTACTACATGCTGCTATCTAAATCAGTGAATCACCCTGTTGTCCTTTTTAAAATTTGCTCAAATTGTTTTCAATTATAAAGCCAATTTTCCTCAATAAAGGAAAAAAATAGAGGACAAGGGCCTCAGCTAGGCTGCAAGGAGTTTATTCTTCTTGGGACATGGTGTCTACAGAGAAGCTGAGAGGGTTTCCTATCCTCCAATCATCTGGTGAACATACTTTAAGAGATTTCACTATGAGCATTTTTAAGTTTATTTACTTGTTTTGAGATTGAGAGAGAGAGAGCGAGCATGTGGGATGGGTTGAGGGAGAGGGAGAGAGAATCCCAAGCTGACTCCACACTGTCAGCACAGAGCCCAATGTGGGGCCCAAACTCGAACTGTGAGATCATGACCTGAGCCACAATCAAGAGTCTGACGCTTAACCAACTGAGCCACCCAGGCACCCCTCACTGTGAACATTTGTTTTCAATTAGGTCCCCAAAATCCCTACAGCTCATTTGTTTTAGTCCAATTCTAGCAAGGCCTTTACAATCCATTTAATATCTTTTTGCTAATTTTATTCTTTTATTACAGAAATAGAAAGAGCTCTCTTTTCTACCTTATTTAAATATTTATTTTCATTAAAGCCAAAGGAATGTCAGACTGCCAAACCCTTGGTTATTCCTTTCCAATTCTGGCTTTTTATTCCCCTTTACTCAAGAAAGAGATAAATCATGCCATGGAACTACCTCAGACAGCTTTACTACATAATCATTCACTGTTTGGTTTCTCCTTACACTGTCTGAAACTATGTCTTTGAATACTATTTGACAAGTTATGTTTATACAATTTTCTAGACATTTTTGTTAGGAATATTTTAGAAAATTAAAATATTATTCAACTGCACTGTGTCCCCTTTAAATCGTGTATCCGTACTTCGTGCACCCCCACCAATCCACACATACACACAAATAATTTTTCAGCTTGGACCTTTGCCTTCAGCATTACAGTTCCCCATAGATTACTGTCTAATTTCACAGATTGTTAAACCGCACATTCAATCCTGCATACCTTTAGCTAAATAGAAACCAGTGGTATCTAATAATTAGAGACTGAAGGGCCTCAATCCCAACATTGATTACTTTTCTTATTATTTCCCTCAGCATGTGAAAGGGTTTGGGTTGTTTCCGATAGAAATAAATTTGATTTTCTGATAGAAAGCATAACCCTCTTCCCTTTATGAGAAATAACCCCTGTCCATTCCTACATGTTGTTTGGCATGTGCCCAAATGAGACAGAAGCTTTACTTATAGTCAAGATCTTTTATTTAAACTTTCATAGTTTTCCCATGTTATAGGAGCTGACATTGATCTAGTGTACTCTTGTTGTTTCCTTACTATTGCTGCAAAAGAAAATCATAACCTGAATAGCCAGGAGTCTTTAAAACTATACATACCTAAGATCTTCACACACTGGTGGTATTGTAAGCCTTTGAATCATTCCAAACAAATAATTCTAAATGAACAATGTTTAGCAATGGGAGGAGGAGACTGATGATGAAGACAAGCAGGATTCACTCATCTGATGTGAAATAGTGTAAGTTACCTGATGGGACCAGAGCAGGAGATTTCTGCTGTCAGCTTCACTGGGTACCATTTTGAGAAAAAAAAATACAATTCATTCCAAGTTATGGAGCCATTTTTCCCAGAATTTTTTGAGCCTTTTTTACTTTAGTGTTTTGTCAATGTCAAAAATGAAAATTAAAACAAGAAAATGAGTAAAGGATTAGGATTACAAACAAAGCAAAAGCAAACCATGTTCGGTATCTCAGGAGACAGGCATCCAAAATGGATGTAGTGGTATACATAGTGAGACAGAAATGAAGGAAGGCAAAAATTGTCATATTCAGAAGGTGAGGAGATGCTAGGGAGATCAAATCTATAGATGACGAAAGAGGGAACTGGACACCTGTCTCCAGATATGGACTTTAAGGGAAGCGATGCATAAACACATACATGGGCTTGGAAGGATCTGAGAGAGGGCAGTTAGGGGTTCCTTGAGGGAGGAACAGTTGAGAGTATAGAAAGAGTAAGACAGGAGAGAGCTAACAAATGTGATGGAGAAGTAATACCTCTAGTTTACAGAAGTAATTGTTGTGTTCCTTCTCTTTGGAAACAGCAGCTGCCCCTTCCTCTTTTCAATTTGGTTTACACAGTGCTTTGTACAGCAAATTTAATTTATAACATTGCTAATATTAAATCACGGGATGAGTTCTAAAATCCTCTAATGGGCTCTTTTCTTGGTAAGATTTAACATTTGCTTATCTAGCCTCACAAAGATTATGGTCCATTTAAAGCAAGTATAAGTTGGTTCATGGACTTTAGCCAATAAACAAATTCATTACCACCAACCCTACTCTCTTTCAAAAGTTCATTTTTTTAAAGTTCATTTAAATAATATAAATGAACTCATGATATAAAATATAATCTTTGCTTTCTTATCTGCAAGATCTCTTAATGTATTATTCATACATGATATATTTATTCCAGATAATGCCAGAAGTATATATTCAGGGGCGCCTTGGTGGCTCAATCAATTAAGAGTCCAACTTCAGTCCAGGTCATGATCTTGTGGTCAGTGAGTTTGAGTCCCGCATCAGGCTCTGTGCTGACAGCTCAGCACACAACCTGATGGATTCTGCTTTGGATTCTGCAGATTCTGCTTTGGAACCTGCTTTGGATTCTGTGTCTTCCTCTCTCTCTGGCCCTCCCCCAACTCATGCTCTTAATACCCCGTGTCCTTCTCTGTTGACTGCCTCATTTTTCAGACTTATCACACTACTTTGCATACCCAGGTTACCTGGCTAACCATATATATATATGTATAGGTATATCCAGTATACATCCATATCTATCTATCTCTTCTACTTTTCTCCTGGTTACAAAGAAAAATAAGTTGTGTTCAACACTTCTAAATTCTTAAAAATTCCACTATTTTTAAAGGATGGTAAAGGCTTTTAGTGTTGATATTTGTTGAATACACAATATTTACACTTTAACAACCATCTCCAGAATTTGAACACAATGCCATAAATAGAATAACCCTGTGTCAAGGACCAATAAGCTATATATTGTACTCATTAGAATGGTCTTAGATTCACCCTAATCATACTCTTCCAGAATCTTGATAATGTAGATAGAAATTGCTTAAGTCCTAAAACACATGAATATTTATTCTTTAGGAATGTATCTGAGTCAGCTATGTGAGTAAAATCTCTACTTAGGAAAGGCCTCTATTTTTTCAGAGATGTTTTATAATTGTCTATAGTAAATGCAGATAATTTGGTTAGGTGAATGGTATATTATGGCACAAGTTACATAGATTAAAAGAAGGACAAATAAAGTAAAAATGAGCAAGTTTCTCAAATTGTGTGTGTACATACTCACACACACACACACACACACACACACACACGAGAAAAGGAAAATACTATTTGAATTTGGGGGTTGGAGGTGGAGATGTAGCATTTGATTAAATCCTGAAAACTCTTACCAAAGAGTTTCTCCCCCTGTACCCATTTAAGGCGACTTAAAGTGCCTGTGATAAACTACTTGTAAATTTCATAAATACCCTTAGAAGGATACTGATAAAAAGATTTAGTGACAGGGAAAGGAGGAATGCACAGGTATTTTAAAATCATTTTTTTTTTTACTGAAATCATTGTTCCACTATATGCTAACTAATTTGGATGTAAATTTAAAAAAATTAAAATAAAAAATAAAAAATAAAAGGCACAAATAATCATTTTTTTATTCTGACAATTTGGTTGACCTCTTTTTGTACTATGAATGCTTACATAATTTTATATAACCATTGTATTTATAGCTAAGTGTGGTGATGAAACATAGTGTATGATTTGTTATAATAAAAAGAGAAAGCAGAAAGTCCTACTGTTTATGTAGGACAAGTGCAATGGCAGTGACATTGCCTGCTGTGGCAGTGACATTGGCAAAAAGCATTGCAATGGAAAACACACACACACTCACAAAGTACTCAGAGCCTCCACAGCTTTTTATAATGAGATGCTGTTGCATAAACAAGGAAATAAGGGGGCAGTAGAGGTTCTCTTGTATTCCATTATAAATATTGATGATAGTTTGTGATGAGTGGTAGGGCATATGGAAAAAGATAAAATGGAAAATGAAATCAGCTTTAATTTCAACAAGCCAGACCTCTGGAATTAAATATCAAAAGATAAGTTTCCAATTTGGTGAATGATTTTTTTTTCATAAAGGAAGAAAGGCCTTTTAAGGTTTAAGACAAGAAAGCTTGATTTTTTTTTTGCACCCAATTTCCCTCCTTATTGGTGAGCATTAGATATTTGAGTCCCATTATTTTATAAACATGGGCATTTCAAATCTATGCAATTAGGTCTGTATAAAATTTTACTGACACTTCAGACAATATTGTTTTGAAGCCTAAAAGTATTCCTCATTTCTGCCAGTTATGACCTGAACCAAAAGAACATGCAAGTTAAATTGTAACACCTTACACTAACATGTCACTAAGCTCTTATATATATTGTTTCATTTCTATGACTGTTATCAATGTATAGTTGAAAAATTTTGGCTTAATGGGAGTAATGCATTAATAATCACAAAGCATGTGAGTACAACACTGAGCCTAATACCCTTCAATGTCACCATACCGCTGAGGACAAATTTATGGTAAGAACCTGGAACAGAGTTTATCAAATTCAAAAAGGTTAATGGACATCTGGAAGAAGAAAGAGGTATATGAGAATAGCAGTTGGCTTTAGAAATACTGGCAAAAATATAATGGTATAGGTGTAATCAGTTAAGGGCTGCCATGTCAGTACTTTAAACAAAAATATATTGAGCCCATTAAGTGTGTATCTGAGTGGCTTCAACACTATCATCACTGAGTTGCTGTTCTCGACACCAATAGCTCAGTTACACTCAGCAAGCATAACATGTGCAAAGATTGACACATGGTAACAGTAGCAGTCAATCAAATGTGAAGCTGTCAAATAAAGAAGGAATTGTTTCTAACATCAGAAGATTAAAAAGACAGGGCTCTCAGTGGAAGGAGATTATTGACCATGGCAACACCCACACAAATATTTTATTGCATTTGTTTTCCAATTACATAAGATTTTAATGAGCTGTGGAAAAACACTAGGTGTAGATTATTCTACGCGAGGCTTACCTTCAGGAGCCATCTCTGCCCTTGAATGACATTTTATTCCACAACAAAATCTTTCAAAGCATAGGAACACCTGTATAAACTTGCTAATTTTGAAATTACCAGTTAAAAGTACCATAAAATGTCATTGTCCTAATCCCTATGAAATGTATTGATCTAAATATACTACAAAAAAAAAAAAAAGGAAAGAAAGAAAACTTCTTTGAGGCAAAGGCTTCTGAGAAAAAAATAAACTGTTAAAAAGCAGTTGATAATATCCGGGATGTTAGAAGTATTTTTATGGCAATATGTTTTCTCAAACTAATAAGTAAATAATGCTAAGAAAACACTGTCATTATTTTTTTTAATCTGAAAAGAACATGCAAAATATTTTTAGTATAAAAAAAGTTCAGGGGCACCTGGGTGTCTCAGTCGGTTAAGCATCCGACTTCAGCTCAGGTCATGATCTTACAGTTCGCGAGTTCAAGCCCTGTATTGGGCTCCATGCTGACAGCTCAGAGCAGGGAGCCTGCTTTGGATTCTGTGTCTCCCTCTCTCTCTGCCCCTCCCCCACTCACACTGTGCCTCTATAAAAAATAAACATTAAAAAAAGAAAAAGAAAAGTTCACAAAACAAAGTATTCTACTCTACTTTTGGAAACAGACCAGTGGCATTCCTTGTTAAAAGCATATTTTATTGGGGCACCTGGGTAGCACAGTCAGGTCAGCATTTGGCTCTTGATTTCAGCTCAGGTAATCTTATGGTTCATGGCACCCAGTCCCGCTTCCGGCTCTGCACTGATGGCGTGGAGCCTGCTTGGGATTCTCTCCCTCCCTCCCTCGATCTGCCCTTCCCCCATTCTCACTCTCTCTGTCTCTCTCTCTCAAAAGAAATAAACTTTAAAAAAATAAATAAAAGCATATTTTATTCACATGAATCTTACTAAATACCTTCCAGTCCAATTCTAAAATAATTGCTGTCATGCCTATATTTCTATTATATGAAAGAATATTTTTAATTCATGTTTAGAAAATGAGAACACTGAAGTTTTGAGTCATTTCACCAGTCTACATTAGGTTAATGAAAGGACTATTAATTGAATATAATATTTATACCCATATTTAGAAATGTGATATAATGGCTTCCATAACTTATGGAGGTATAATTAGAAAATTAGATCAAGTTCTTTGTGCTGTAGTATAGTACCAATATTTTCAGAATCACCAAGGTTTTTAATGAATTCTTGAAGTTTAGATAATTAAAAACATTTAAAACAATTTTCCTTCAGATCTTTCTAAGTCATTTGAATAATAATATCCAGTTTAAGGAAATCAAAGGAGCCTTGCTCCATATAGAAAAAAGCACCATAAATACCTATCCATATAGAAAAAAGCACCATAAATACCTTAAGGGAAATAAATACCTTTATACATACAGACTCCATACATTGAGACAGAAAATACTCTAATTTTAATTATGCCAATTTATTGACATTTCATTTAATATTCATGAGCATTTCCCTCACCATATGAAAATGATATTTTAATAGCTTCTTAACCAGAAATACTATTTTTCACATAATCATTTAAAAATGTTAATTATTTCTCCTTCTTATATTTATCACAAAAAGGCAGATATGTTGCTGAGAGTTTATTCAAATAGCAGAGATATGGAGAGGTAAAAATAACATATTTAACTTCAAGAAACTTAAAAAATAAGTAAAATCCAAACAAGATGAATAAAGATGGGAAGTCATGCAATTAAAAAAAATACAAATATATTAATCTAAAGTTGAGTCTTTGAAAAGATGTACAGAATAAAATTCCAATCAGGCTGGGCATGAAAAAAGGGAGAATATGTAATTTACCAGTGTCAGATATAAAAAAGGAATTATCCGTCAAGATTTTACAGATATTGAAAGACAATAAAGAAATCATACACATTTTATTTCAATAAGTTAGGCAATTTTCATGAAACTGAAAATTTTCTTGAAAGATACAAATTATCAAAACTACAAGATGAAATTGAAAAATAGCCTTATATGTTCTAAGGAAAAATGTGTAGACAAACTCTGTCACAGGGAAATCTCAAGGCCCGTATAGATTTATTTTAGAAACTTATTGAATACTTAGAAGAAAATCATACTTCTACACAGTCTCTTCTAGTAATTACACAAAAGGGGAAACACCCCAACTTATTTTATGAAGCCAATAGTGCATTGATGCAACAATCAGACCAAAACTTTAAAGGGAAAAAAATAATAAAACTTCTATTCCTCATGAACATGGACACTTTTAAAATCCTTTAACACAGTATTGGGAAATTGAATCTAGCAACACATAAAAAGAATAGTGCATCACAATGAAGTGGAATTTGTTACAGAAATGCAAGGTCGTTTTAATGTTTTAAAAGCAATCAGTTCTGGAAGATGACAGAGTAGGAGAATCCTACCCTCATCTCATCCCAGGGATACACCTAAAAAACACCCACATCTGTATAAATAACCCAGAAAACGGCCTGAAGCCTGGCAGAAAAGACTCTTTACAGCTAAATGTAGAGAAGAGGAAACATCTAAGAGGTTAGGAAGGGCAGAGTTGCAGTTGGGAGCCAAACTGAGCTGTGGCATTATTACCAAAACCCAAGTTTGGCTCCCCGTCATTCAGAAGGCCAATACTCAAGAGACCGGTTTTGAACAGAAAGAAATAGGAGCTTCCTTAAGAAGGCTAGCCACCCAGGGAGAAGGCATACTCTTGTCCAAAAGCCAGTTCCAAGGTTTCTGCCAGCTCAGGGATTTTTAAAGAGGTTTAAATAAGGGAGTACAGTGGTCTGTGACATTCCTTGATTACGTGCAGACTGATGATGCAAGCTACAGAGTTATCTTGATACTCAGAGGTTGTGCAAGAAGTTCTAGTTCCTTGGTGCCCTGGGGAGGTTGTGCAAGAAGGTCTGGTTCCTTGATACCTAGGGGTGGTTGTGTAAGAAGGTCTGGTTCCTTGGTACCCAGGGGTTGTGCAAGAGTATTCTTTTCTTTCTGCAAAAGAGAGCAAGGTCTACAGATGCACAAAGGGAGGTCGGTAGAGTCATTGTGTGACCTTGAAAAAGAAAAACAGTTTGCTAAAAGATTGGTGGGCTGATTCAAACTTCAAGGCCCCTTCAAACAGACTAGCTGGCCTTTGTAGCCTGGGAAAGTTCTGGTCCTTCACTCCCCAAGGCCAGTGGTCTGCAAATCTCAAAGAATGTAAATTAATTCTGTTACAGACGAAGGGCCTTAAATCAGCAAGCAAGGAGTATGTTACCTTGAAGCAAGTTAACCCTTAAGAACAGCTAGGGTGCTGTTATAGGATGTCATGGGATAGAGGGACATTGCAAACACAGAGAAGGGAGAGTAACAGATCACACATCAGGCACGCCAGGCACAGGGGACATGCATGGGGAAGACAAATCCTCATAACATTTGGCTTTGAAAACCACAGGTACATAACAGTCAGTGGGGCAAAAACCTGGAACTTTAAAAATTAGTGGGCTCAGTGCTGGGAGAGCAGAGAGGGCTATAGGAAACAGAATCTCTGCCCTTAAAGAGACAGTGCAACAAACAGCCAGGCTGAGATAGGGTATAAAAACAGCAGTTTGAAAAGTGACTAGGAAAGGAGAGAAGGAGATTTGTGTACTAATCTCAGAGCCTGTGCTGGAGGGGCAAGGATCATCGGAAGACTTCTCCAAGAACAAAAGAGCTGTTAGGCATGATTTCTTCTCCCACACCCCAACATAGATCCAAGGTCACCTTTGGGAAGCAGTACAACCTCAACACCCTTCATCTAACTTGATAGGAGAACTATTCCTGTCATCTTCTTTGGATCTGCCCCAACCAATGTGTCCACAACAGGAGGAGTTTTCCAAATTGGATCAAGGTCCTCTCCCTCAGTAGAACACCATAGACCTTGCTGGCACTGTGCCCCACCTCCATATTCTCCTATAGATTGGCATTCTCTAACCTACCCTTGGTATGTGTCCATCCAAAGTAGTACCAAAAGCATGGCGGTGTGCAAGCATCCCTCACAGGAGCTAGGACTGCCAGAAAGTGGATCCTGACCCAAGGAGAGGGGAAGATAACCTCATATCCCTGTCCAACTATTGCCACACAGTGGGCTAGTGGCAGTCATTAGGTTTGACTATAGAACCCTCCCACCAACAAAAGCTTCCCAGAGGACAAGGAGGAAAAGTGCCGAGCAGTTAGGTATCATCATATCTCGAGCCAGCGTCTGGTCTGACTCAACTGAAGCCCAAGGCAGCCTTAGACTAGCCCAATAACAACACAGAGGCCAAACACTGCCTACAACAGGCAAATAGAGCCATTGCAGATGACTGCATTGAAGGCAAATGTGGCTCAACCACATGAGGGAACATGTGGGAACAAGCAAGACACACAGGAGACATCCTGAAGTGCCAGATTCTGGTGAACAGGGGACACTGCACTGCAGGGCAATACAGGACTTCTTTTCATAAGACCACTACTTTCAAGAGCAGAAGACATAGCTGACTTTTCTATCACATAGAAAAAGACACAGTGAGACAAAATGAAGAGACAGGGAAATATGTCCCAAATGAAAGAACAGGACAAAATCACAGCAAGAGACCTAGAAGAAATGAGAGAAGTAATAGGCCTGATAGAGAATTTAAGTAACAGTCATAAAGATACTCACTGGACTGGAGAAAAGAGTGGAGGACCTCAGTGAGACCCTCAAAAAAGAGACAGAAAACAAAAGCGAACCAAACAGAGAGGAATAACTCAATAACTGAAATTAAAACTACACTAGAGGGAGTGATAGACTAGAGGAAGCAGAAAAAAAAATGAGCAACCTGGGGGACAGAGAAATGGAACACAATCAAGCTGAAAAAGAGAGAGAAAAATAATAAAAAGTGGAACTAGATCTGGGGACTCACACAACATTAAGTGTAAGAATATTTGCATTATAGAGATCCTGGAAGGAAAAGTGAGAGAAGAGGGCAGAAAATCTTTTTCAAGAAGTAAGCTGCAAACTTCACAAACCTGGGGAAGGAAAGAGACATACAGGATCAGAAGGCACAAACAGCACCCAACAAAGTCACCCCAAGGAGGTCCACACCAAGACTCATTAGAGTTAAATGCAAAAAGTAGAGACAGCATATTTGAAAAGCAACAAGAGAACAGAAAAGTGCTACATACAAGGGAAACCCCACAAGGCTCTCAGCTGATTTTTCAGCAGAAACTTTGCAGGACAGAAGGGTGTGGCATAATAAATTCAGAGTACAGAAAGAAAACAAAATGTGTGCAATGAAGAATACACTGTGTAACAAGGTTTAGAGTTTGCCAGACAAACAAAAGTTAAAGAAATTCATTACCATGAAAGGAGCCTTACAAGAAATGTTAAAGGGGACACCCTTAGTGGAAAGAGCATAAGTGGGAGTACGAAAAGTAGGAAGCACTGAAGCAGCATATTTAAGTAGATCTATAAAAATCAGTCAAGGGATTCACACATAAAAAAGGATGTAAAGCATGACACCATATATCTAAAATGTGGGGTGTGGGGTTCTTTTAAAAAGGGTTCAAACTTAAGCAACTTTCAATTTAATAAAAATGTTAACTTAAGCAACTATCAATTTAATAAAGATTTTAAATGCATAAGATGTTGTATATAAACTTAGTGGCACCAAAAATCAAAAACTGCTATTGATATGCAAAAATGAAGGGAAAATAATCCAAGCATATCACTAAAGAAAGCCAGGGAACTGCGAGAGAAGAGTGTGCAAAAGAAAGGAACAGAACTACAAAAATAAAACAAATGATAAAATGTGGTAATTATATAACTATCAATAATTACTTTGAATGTAAATGGAATAAACTCTCTAATAAAAAGACATAGTCTGTTGGAAGGGATAAAAAATCAAGACCCAACTGTATTCTGCCTACAATAGATGCATTTCAAACCTAAAGGCATATGCAGATTGAAAGGGAAGTAATAGAAACAATGTATAATGCAAATGGTGGTGAAAAGAGAGCCATGGGAACAGTACTTATTTTAGGCAAAATAGAATTTAAGAGAAATACTGTAACAAGAGACAAAGAAGACACTATAAAATTATAAAGGGAATAATCCAAATAAAAGGATAGAACTGTTGCAAATATTTATGCACCCAGTATGTGAGCACCCAAATACATAGAGCAGCTAATAATAAACACAAATGAAGTAGTCAATAGTAATACAATAATAGTAGCGGATTTTAACACCCAGTTTACATCAATGGATAGATCATCCAAACAGAAGATCCACAAAGAAACAGTGGGTTTGAACGCCACATTTGATCAGATGGATGTAATAGATATATTCAGAATTTTCCATCCTAAGATAGCAGAATACACATTCTTTTCAAGTGCACTACGAATATTCTCCAGAATAGATCACATATTAGGCCACAAAACAAATTTAATAAATTCAAGAAGATTGAAGTCATACCATACATCTTTTCTGACTGCAATACTATGAATCTAGAAACCAACCATAAGAAAAAATCTGGAAAGAGCACAAAATCATGCAGTTTCAATAACTTGCTACTAAGCAATGAGAGGATCAACTAAGAAACCAAAGAGGAAGTAAAAATATCCCTTCCAACAGACTATGTCTTTTTATTAGAGAGTTTATTCCATTTATATTCAAAGTAATTATTGATAGTTATATAAGATGAAAACACATTGGTCCAAAATCTTTGGGATCCAGCAAAAGATGTTCTAAGTGGGAAGTTTACAGCAATACTGGACTACATCGAGAAGAAAGAAAAATATCTCTGAGCACGTTGGAGGCTTAGTCAGATAAGCATCTGACTCTTGATTTTGGCTCAGGTCATGATCTCATGATTCATGAGTTTGAGCCCTGAATCGGGTTCTGTGCTGACAGCACAGAGCCTGCTTGAGATTGTCTGTCTCCCTCTCTCTCTGCTCCTCCCCTGCTCATGCACCCAAGGGCATGCTTTCTCCCAAAATAAATAAAATTAAAAAATATATATTTAAAAAGAAAAAAGGAGAATCTCAAAATACCTAACTATATAGCTGAAGGAGCTAGAAAAAGACTGAACAGAATCCAAAGCCAGTAGAAGTAAGGAAGGAAAGTTAAAAAGGAAATATATAAACAAAACAAAACAATAAGAAAGATCAATGAAACCAGGAACTGGTTCTTTTAAAAGAATTAAAAAGCTAACTTTTAAATCCATTCTTCTATTAATGAACAATTAGGTTGTTGCCAGTTGAGGGCTAGTAGTTATAAAGCTTTTATAAGCATGATTTTGTAAATTTTGTTTTGGGCACTTAGCTGGATATCATTTTGGTAAATTCTAGAAGCTTATCTTTATAAGAAACTGCGAAATTGTTTCCAGAGTGGTAGTAACATTTTACATCCCCATATCAATGGATAAGAGATCCACAACAAAGCCAAAATATAATGTCAGTTTCTAAAATTTTAATTATTGTATTGGTTGTGACATTTCATTTTTTTAATGTTTATTTCTGAGACAGAGAGAGACAGAGCATGAATGGGGGAGGGGGAGAGAGAGAGGGGGACACAGAATCCGAAGCAGGCTCCAGGCTCTGAGCTGTCAGCACAGAACCGGACGCGGGGCTTGAACTCACAGACCGTTGTGAGATCACGACCAGAACCGAAGTCAGATGCTCAACCGACTGAGCCACCCAGGCACCCTGTGACATTTCATTTTTAATACACATTTCCCTGATAATGATGAGCACCATTTGATGTGTTTTCCAGTGACACACACACACACACACACACACACACACACACACACACCTCTACACATTCTTTTGTGAAGTGACTCTTTTAGACTTTAACCATTCCACTCTTGAGTTGCCTTTTTATTTATTTGTGGGAGTTGTCTATGTAAGTTTGGTATCAGTCTACGATAAATATGGCTTGTGAATATGTATGTTTTCTTTACCTGTGGCTTGTCACTTCATTTTCTTAATTGTAACTTTTAATTATCAGAAGTTATATTGATAAAATCTGTCATTTTCTTTATTAGTTACCTAAGCCAAGGCCACAAAAGTATTCTATTCTAGAATCTTTTGACTTTTTGCTTGTTTGTTGAAATCTATCCTCTGTCTCAAATTAAAAGTTGTTGATGCTGTAACATAGCAAGACAAACTTTTTTTTTTCTATCTCCTCATACACTTATCCTGTTTTTTTTTTTTTACACCATATGTTTAAAGGATTTTCTTTTCCTCATTGCACTTCGGTCAAAAATCAATTGACAGTGTAGATCAGCCCTTATTCTGTTTTACATCTCTTTTTTTATACCAGTATTATATTGTCTGGATTAATATAGCTCTATATTGAGCCTCAATATGAAGCAGAGTTAATCCTCCAATTTTCTTTAGTATTTTTTGCTTATAGGTCTTTTAGATCCACATAATTTTAAATTAAGTTTGTTGATTTCATCAAACAGTCTATTAAGACTTTGAATTTAATCTATGGATTCAATCTATAGATAATTTGGTATAAATTGACATTTTAACAATACTGAGTTTCCAGGCAATACACTTGTTATATCTCACAATTTAATTATTTTAACTCCTATCAGAAATGTAATTTTCAATGCAGAAGGCTTGATATTTTATTAAACTGATGATATTTACACATAGAAATGAAACTGATTTTTGTATAATTACCTTACATTCTATAACTGTGATTAATTAGTTTATTAGTTTTAGTAAGTTTTTGAAGATCCAATATGATTTTCTATATATAATATCATACCACCTGTGAATAAAGAAGATCTTATTTTAACTTTTCAATTTCTACATATTTAGTTATTTCCTCCTTGTCCTATGGTACAGGATTGAACTATTAGTATAAAAAGAATTATATAAAAAGAATTAGTATAAGAAGAACTGTTGAATGAAAAGAATTGGTATTCTTGCCTTCCTCTCATTCTGTAAAAGAAATCAGTTAATACTTTACCATTAAGTATGATATTAGCATTAGATTTGTTTTATAAATACCCTTATCAAATTCAGGGGAGTATCCCTCTTTTCCTAGTTTGTTGACGGTTTCCATTTTGAATTGTTATTGAATTAGGTCAAGTAAATTTTCTGCATCTATTGATAGGGTCATGTGTTTTTTTATTGGAATTGGTCCAATAACATCACAATTGTTGATTTACTGATATAAAACTGTTTAAAATACTTTATAATAATTAACACATGTAGGATGTTTAGTAAGAAATATTTTATTTACAATAGGCAATATGTGTTCTGTTTTTCTCCCACATTAGTATATCTAGTCATTTCTGTATTTTATTAATCTTTTCAGCAAAACTACACTTAGCTTCATTAACTTACACTATTGCTTGCTGTGTTATTGATTTCTGCTCTTACATTCATTATTTGTGCTTTTATGCTTATGTGAGTTTAATTTTCTGTTTTTTTCTTACCTTCTTAATGTGCAAATTTGACAGCTGATAGTAAACCTTTTTTCCCCAACACTTTATAATTATAAATTTTCTTTCAAACACTTCTTTAGCTGTATTTCTTCAGTTTGTATATGTTGTAGTTCCACTGACATTCAGTTTGAAATATACTGTAGTTACCCTTCTGATTTCTTCCTAGACATATAGGTCATTTATATTATAGTTATTATAATTTTTAAAAGACAAATTTTATGGGGTGCCTGGGTATCTCAGTAGGTTAAGCATCCAACTCTTGATTTTGGCTCATGATCTCATGGTTCACGAGATGGAGCCCCATGTCAGGCTCTGTGCTGACAGTGTGGAGCCTGCTTGGGATTCTCTGTCTCCTTTCTCTCTCTCTCTCTCTCTCTCTCTCTCTCAAATAAATAAATATTAAAAAAGACAAATTTTATAATGTATGAATTATCTTAAAAGATCTTTTTAAAAAATGTTTCTTTGTGAGAAAGAGAAAGAGAGAAAGAGAAAGAGAGAGCAAGCAGGGGAGGGGCAGAAAGAGAGGGAGAGAGAATTGCAAGCAGGCTCCATGCTGAGCACAGAGCCTGACACGGGGCTCCATCTCGTGAACCATGAGATCGTAACCTGACTGAGCTAAGATCGAGTTGGGCACTTAGCCAATTAAAGAACCTAGGTGCCCCATGTTAATAGATCTTTTATAAAAAATGTTAAATGTCCAATTTTTAGGGATTTTCTATTTTTTAATTTTTTTTTCAACGTTTATTTATTTTTGGGACAGAGAGAGACAGAGCATGAATGGGGGAGGGGCAGAGAGAGAGGGAGACACAGAATCGGAAACAGGCTCCAGGCTCTGAGCCATCAGCCCAGAGCCTGACGCGGGGCTTGAACTCACGGACCGCGAGATCGTGACCTGGCTAAGCCTTGATAAAGATGTGAAGACAGAGTAGCTACAGTAGGACTTTGGGAGATCTGTGGCTGCCTCTGATTGAGCTTTGTCATGAACAGTCAGGCTGAGGAAGTTTCTACCCCACCAGGAGTCCATAGATCTTTTTGGGCCTTCAGTTATTCACTGTAGCCTGTGTTCATGCTTCAAAAAGATAGGTCCGATAAACATTACATTGTTAGCTCCCTTTTGAAGCTACAAATTATTAAACTTTAGTTTTTGGTTTTGTTGGTTTCTTTTGGATTTAGAGAAGACATGGATAAGAAAGAGTGTAGAGCAAAGGATAAGAGATATTTTGGAATTTAGCAAAAGTCTATTTCAGTAATGTACTTCGTGTCCCCTTTAATTTGCTGTGTGTTTCTGGGTGTGTGGGCATGAAACAATGGGATAGGATTTGACTAATGAAAAGATGCCAACTGGCAGAGGAAAATAATTTTCCTTAAATTTTATTTAATGGCAAAGGATATAGAAACCTTTCTGTTTAGAGATAGCTACAAGAAGTAGGAGATATTACAGTGTACTCTCAGTCAGTAGTGGAAACCTACCAAATTTCCCCAATTCTCAAGGAAGTACACAGCTGCAGATAATGCCCTCAGAGAATAAGTTTCTACCAGGTGCAAGAAATACCATTTGCCAATATCAGGAATTTTTCGTACTCTCCTGGCCCCTTTTTATTATGCTGGCCTTTTTTGAAATCCTGGCTTTGTGCCTGCCTGCTCACCAAGTGAAATAACAGATTCACAACAACCCCATTTTCCTGAGATTTCATCACTCAACAGTGAGAATTCAAGGTTAACTTCCCACAAGTTCCGGGGTTTCTGGTTGCTTGGCAGAACGAGGTCTCAAGCCTTGATGTGTCTTTTCCTCGACAACATATCACCTATGATGGGCTAAATGGGGAAGGGGCATTAAGGAATCTACTCCTGAAATCATTGCTTCACTATATACTAACTAATTTGGATGTAAATTTTAAAAAATAAAAAATAAAGTTAAATTATAAGTAGGAAAAAAAAACACAACGCACGACCTATGAAAATTTGTCTGAAATCAGTCAAACAAAAGGCAGAGCTAGTCAGGGCACTTTGCCAACATCCATTTGAGTGATCAATTTGCTCAGATAATCAGTCAAGTTCCATTGAGCTTCATAGAAGTCAAAGATACTTCTCCATTATGACAAGCCTTTTGCATACCTGTGCAAGCTTAGACAGGGCATGAGCTCACCACAACTTGCTCAATGACTGTAAAAGGTGTGACTTTTTAGTATCAAAGAATACCTACCCAATAAACTCCAGAAAAATCCTTTTCCCTGATTAGCTTTCCTAAGAGATTCATTTCTTATTTCTTTTTTATTTCTACTTTTCCACAAATCTCATCACTCTCAATCTACATAGTCATAAAGTTAGCATTACAAGTATAGATGCTTTGTAATTCTGGACCAAAACTTTTCCTCTGTGTCAAGCCAAGACACTATGCTTGGATCTAATCCATCACTATGACCTAATTTGTTCTCAGTTCTAAAGACAAAAAAAAAAAAAATCAAATCAGCCTTTGTCATTAGTTTAATAGAGTTGTTTCAGCATTCTTCCACCAAGGAACTATTTAACCACTGAACTTGTAATACACTAAATAGAACTAGAGTGGCTCAGAAGAAATAAAGCTGCTTCCTAACTTACTTCAAGGCTCATTAGGAGAAGAGTTTCCATAAATGTGTTCCCAGTTAACTCCTAGTTTCAATTTCTCTTATATTATTTGTTTGAATTAACAGAGCTTCCTAAATACCTTTTAGAGCATTGATAAAATATTTAAGAATGATAGCATTTTATATAAATCTATTAAGTTGACGTGGTGATGTACTTGTGAAAATGTAAAATGTACAGGATGAAAGGAGAAAAAGAATGTAGAACTGTAAAAGAGGAAGTGTGGCTAATAAGCTTCATTATAGATTTTTAAATATATGTATATTTGGGTCTCTATTACATACCAGGATTCATTCTATGTATTTGAAAATACATCACTGAATAAAACAAATGAAAGTCTTGTCCTCCACGTAATTAATATTTTAGTCAGAGTACATAATATAAGCCAGTAAGTAAAATATATATGCTATAATATACTAGGGAGAAAATGTAGAGGAGGTAGGAGAAAATGTAGAGAAGGTAGCAGCATGTGCATATAAAAGTGTGGTTATACATGGGATTGCCAGGGAAATGTCACTAAGAAATCATTTGAGCCAAGAGTTGACAAATTTCAGAGGGTGAACCATATAGATATGAAATGCCCCCCTTTATTAGTAAGCAAAATAGTGATCACATACAGAGTATGAATAATTCAGTGACTAAATCCCTAACACTTAGTCATGTCCTATAAAGCATTGGAGAAAAGATGCATGAGACCCTCTATTATTCAAAGGGAAATACAAGTTTGATCAGTATTTTGAAAACACTACATAAAAGGAATAGAAAGAATGACTCTACAACACATTCCTAATTATTTCAAAAAGAATTGTTATTCTTTAAGAATCATTTTTAATTATTTAGAAGTGAGTTTATTTAGTAAAATTGCAGAACTTGCCGGCAAAGGAGTGAATATGTCCCCCAGAAAATGGAGGGAAGTGACTGGGAAATAAAGATAAAAATACAAGGATGTAGAAATAAAATGATGTAGAAACACAGAGAAAATTAGTTGGAATAAGTAAACTAGCTTGACAGTAGAAGAGAGTTATTCAATGGAAGTTATATGGATAAAGTTATGTAGGATGAGGTGGTGGGGTCCTGATTTCTGGGACAAAGTGCAAGTGACTGGAGTACTTGGAATAAGCAACACCTGATATTATGAGTAGGACTTTCTTGCCAAGAGAATCTCCTCCTTTTATCAAATATGTCTCAATGATCTACCATTAGTCATTTTTTGGGTTTAGACATAGTTCCATAAATTCTCTGTAAATATGCCTATGTGGATATGGTTTGGTGTCCTCTGAAATGGAACTGCCACTTCTCTCGTCACTGTTACTGGTAGTAGCAGCTGTAATAGGCAGTGATGTTCAAAGTCTCACTCTTCTTTCTGACAGATTTCCATTCACACACTCGAATATTTCTAATATTAACAGTCTCTCTCTCTGTGTCTCGACCTTTTATTTCCTTATAGCACACCCCCAATTTCTTTATCAAATCTTTTCATCTTGGAAGGAGATGTCTGAATTTCTGTACTTCCTATGCCCTGTAATCTGGCTCGTGTGCCCTCCACTCCACTAAAGATCATCCTGATGATTTCATAAATGACCTCTAATTGCCAAATTCAGTAAACATTTGTTAATCCTTATATTTCTTCACCTCGATGATTTTTTTTTATTTTTTTTATTTTTTTTAAATTTTTTTTTCAATGTTTATTTATTTTTGACAGAGAGAGACAGAGCATGAACGGGGGAGGGGCAGAGAGAGAGGGAGACACAGAATTGGAAACAGGCTCCAGGCTCTGAGCCATCAGCCCAGAGCCTGACGCGGGGCTCGAACCCACGGACCGCGAGATCGTGACCTGGCTGAAGTCGGACGCTTAACCGACTGCGCCACCCAGGCGCCCCATCAATGATTTTTTAAAGACTTTATTTATTTATTTTATTTAAGTCCAAGGTAGTTAACAAAAGTGTAGTCTTGGCTTCAGAAGTATAACCCAGGGAGTCATCTCTTACATATGATTCTCCATGCTCATTCCAAAAAATTACCTCCTTAGTGCCCATCAGCCATTTAACTCATCCTCACACCTACCTCTACTCCAGCAACCCTCAGTTCTCTGTATTTAACTGTCTCTTATGATTTGCCTCCCTCTCTGCTTGTATCTTATTTTTCCTTCATTTCCTCCATGTTCATCTGTTGTGTTTCCCAAATTCCGCATATGAATGAAATCAGATGATATCTGCCTTTCTCTGACTGACTTACTACGCTTAGCATGATACACTCTAGTCCCATCCATGTTGTTGCACATGGCAAGATTTCATTATTTTTCATCGCTAAGTAGTATACCGTTGTATGCATATACCACATCTTTATCCATTTATTACTCGATGGACATATGGGCTGTTTCCATAGTTCAGCTATTGTTGATAGCACTACTATAAACGTTGGGGTGCATGTGATCCTTTAAATCAGCATTTTTTAATCCTTTGGATAAATAGCAAATAGTGCAGTTGCTGGGTCATAGGATAGTTCTATTTTTAATTTTTTTGAGCAACCTCCATACTCTTTTCCAGAGTGGCTGTACAAGTTTTCATTCCCACCAGCAGTGCAAAAGGTTTCCTCTCTCTCCACATCCTTGCCAATGTCTGTTGTTGCCTGAGTTGTTAATATCAGGCATTCTGACAGGTGTGAGGTGGGATCTCATTGTGGTTTTGATTTGTATTTCTCTGATGATGAATGATGTTGAGCATTTTTTCATGCGTCTGTTACCCATCCGGATGTCTTCTTTTGAAAATTGTCTACTCATGTCTTTTGCCCGTTTCTTCATTGGATTAGTTGTTTTTTGGGTGTTGAGTTTCATAAGTTCTTTATAGATGTTGGATACTAACCCTTTATCTGATATGTCATTTGCAAATATCTTCTTCCATTTCTATGGTTGCCTTTTAGTTTTGTTGATTGTTTCCCTTGCTGTGCAGAAGCTTTTCATCTTGATGAGGTCCTAATAGTTCATTTTTGCTTTTATTTCACTTACCTCCAGAGACATGTCAAAGAAGAAGTTGCTGCAGCCAAGGTCAAAGAGGTTGCTGCCTATTTTCTCCTGTAGAGTTATGGTTTCCTGTCTCACATTTAGGTCTTTCATTCATTTTTAATTAGTTTTGTCTATGGTGTAAGAATGTGGTCCAGGTTAATTCTTCTGCATGACTCTGTACAGTTCTCCTAGCACCATTTGCTGAAGAGACTGTCTTTTTTTCCCCCATTGAATACTCTTTCCTGCTTTGTTGAAGATTAATTGACCATATATTTGTGGGTCCATTTCTGGGTTCTCTATTCTATTGATCTATGTGTTTGTTTTTGCTCCAGTAATGTAATGTCTTGATGATTACAGCTTTGTAATACAGCTTGAAGCCTAGAAATGTGATGTCTTCAGCTTTGGTTTTATTTTTCAATTTTTAAGTAATCTCTACACCCAATGTGGGGCTCAAACTCACAGCCCTGAGATCAAGAGTGCCACACTCCACAGATTGAACCAGCCTGGTGCTCCTTGATAATTCTTTTGATTCAGTTTCCCTGACATTATTCAGGAAACTTTCTTGTATCCCATTCTCATGATTCTCTTCCTAAGTGAGAGATCACTGTCTCACTTCATAGTGCTGCTCCCTATCCTGATCTTTTAGTATGAGTGAGCTATCCATGACCAGAACTTCACTTATTATAAATGTGCTTCAAATGCCTAAGATTTACCTCTAATTCGATGTCTGCCAATTGTTCCTGCTTTATTAACAACTCCACAAACTGAAAGGTGGAAAGGTTGTATAAACACAAATTTGAACTGCTATTCCCCAGAACATATCTGCTCCTCTCCTTGTTTTATCTTTATTGGAGCATTTGTCAATCTGGTCACTAAACATAAAGACATGGAGGCCATATTTGACTTCTCATCACCCATAGACAAGTGACCACACAATTCTGCTAAGTCTATTTTCTTAGTAGATTTCATATTTGTCCCCTTATTTTCATTCATATTACCACTTGTCTGGTTCATGTTTTTATCAGGTCTGGCTTAATCATTCAATGGTTTACAAATTCACCTTCTATTCATCAATTTTGTTTCCCTTCAATCCATTTTCTTTATTGAAGTTATAGCAATCTTTCTGAAACATGGACACAATCATGCCACTTCTTTGCTAAAATCTCTCAGTGACTTCCAAAGATATAATAGAGATCCCTCCCAAGAAAACTCTCTATCTTTGGATTCTCCTCTCTGCTCATCTTCTCAATTTGTACAGATGCTCTAGCAATACTGAAATTTGTCTTATGCTTAATGTGTCCTAATTGGTACTGTTTCACACACCTAAATTTTTGTCCTTTGTGTATCCTCATTTTCTGTAATGCTCCTCTATCCCTATTTGTCTGGCATTGTCTATGAAGACTACTTTTATATTCAAAGATATAGTAGATTATTCTTAGTTGCATATGGATTTTATACTCAAACTAAGTATCACTCATCACATTTTTCACTGTTTTTATTGATATTTTTCTCTCTGTTGGAGAGGAATTCTGGAATCTATTTTTAACTTGTGTATCACAAATACCTACAACTGTCTGGAACACGGTGATGAGGGTGTTATGCTCAAGAATATTTGTTGCATAAGTAGAATTTGGCCAGAGGGAACTAACGAAATATTCATATAAAATTGTGAATGAATTCTTTTTTATAAAGGACATTACAATGATACAGAAGAAAATAAGATATAGATGATATAGGGGTGCCAGTATAGCTGTCAGTTAAGCATCCTACTCTTGGTTTCAACTCAAGTCATGATCTCACAGTTCATGAGTTCAAGCCCATATCAGTTTCTGCACTGACAGTGTGGAGACTGCTCGGGATTCTCTTTCTCCCCCATTCTCTACCGCTCCTGTGCTCACTGGCTCTCTCTCTCTCTCTCTCTCTCTCTCTCAAAATAAAAAAAATAAACTTAAAAAAAGAGAGAGAGATGAATCAAACAGGTACCATCAAATAGGTGCCATCTTGTTAAGTTAGAGTTAGTGATAAGATATCAGGGAAGGCTTATCATGGAAAAAAATCATACATACCCCCCAAAACAGAAGAATTTAAAAGATAGCAAGAAATCTGAAACAAGTGTGATTATCAAATCCTATGTAAAATGGATAAGAAAAAAATATTTGCTTTATCTATAAAACATAAGGATCAAAAATGATAAGAATAAGGAACTATAATTATTTTTTTAGTACTCATGACTTTAATGAAAATAGCTGTTTTAGATTAGATAGGGGATATCATAAACTGTCTTATAAAGGATAAGAGGAAATTAAAGAAAAAACCTTTCATTCAAAAGGAGTTTATTTTTTCAGCATCATTAATGCCATGCCTGTACGAAGAAATGTAGGAGATAAGAGGGAAAAAAGTTAAACATGGTTCAATGTGAAAAAGTTTAGCGATTTCAAATGAAAACATGTGAACCATGAAAAAAAAAACTATAGGAGGTATAGGGTGTAAGAGAGGTCTCATCAACCATGAATGAGATCAGATAGACGTTACTGTAATTTTTACATTTTCCACCCATTGAAGTTAGAGAGTCTTGTGACTCAGGCACAGATTCCAAATACAGAAATTTAGGACAAGACTTTCAGATTATTGAGTCCTTGAACTAAATTTTCTATGTATACTTTGAGTTTTGTGTTAAATGAACAGAGACAGGTCTGCTAATGCCAAGAGGAGTTTGTTAGGAGGAAACACACACATGTTCCAACGGCCTCCGGGCTCTCACAAGGGCGATTTCAGAGAAAAAAGGAGAAACAGCATTCATGAAAAAAAGCACTGATTGAATGCAGATGTGCTGCCATTTCCATGTCTGCCTCTTGTCCCAGTCCACTGGCTCTCTGAGATCAGATTCCAGCATTCTCTTTGGGCGCTTTCCCCAGAATCCTTCTAACCACGCCAGCCATACCTTTTCTATTTCTTCGTTTCCTTTCAAGTGATGGAGTTTCAAAAGCATCCCTTTCATCTTTGCTTAAACTTTCCCCTACTGTAGCTAATGTTTCCCTTTCCTCCTTTTAATGTCTGGCCTCTATTTGTCTATTTTGTTGATTCCATATACAACCTAAACAGGAATAATACCAATACATAAATACACATTCATATACATGTATTGCTTCTAAATGCATACGACTATACAGAGTTTCTAAACATCCATAAACAAATTACATCCAGACTAAACTATGCATTCCACCTCAAAAACATACATAGCAGGCAACACAATACAACGATTTCATGCCTATCCCCCAGAACTTCTTTCTTTCAGCCTCTATATGACGTTTTCAATATGAATGGTGGTTTTCAAACTTAAGTCTGTCTGCTTTAATCTATCTTTCTCAGAGCTCTGCTCCTTACCTTCTGTGTCAAAATTATGGTCTAAATTTAGATTGGTACATATATTCTCTCTCTCTCTCTCTCTCTCTCTCTCTTTAATCAGAAAACCAAGAGATGCTGATTTTTAATTTGAATTACACTAATGTTGGGTCTTGATTGGACCAGATGGTCTGGCTCTAAGTTGCTATTACTTCATTTGTCTTAGTTCTCATTACTTTTGTTCCTGCTTTTAAAATTAATGCAGTGTGCCCAATCTTCAACAGGAATTCATTTCTCAACAAGATACACCATGTTTCCTATATTGTACTCATTGATCATAGATATTAAGGATAAGGAAAAATTTTGTGCTTTGATTCAGTACAGATGGCAAAAATAAATAAAAATTTTTTTAGCAAGCACTTATATAGCATGCATTATGTGTCAGTCTCTGTCCGAGTGTTTTATATTATATAGCAATTCATTTAATCTTCATGTTAGCTCCTTGTAGAACACTTCTATTTAAAAGGAAAGAAAAAAAAGCCAGTGATATAACTTGCACAAGATACTACAAATAATAAGTGGCAGAACTCCTCCAGAGCAATTTATCTAATAAACTTTAAGCTATGATGTCTATCTTTAAAGTTGGCTGGCAAGCGTTAAATATATATCTTATAAGAAAATATTTTCATTCATTGTACCTGTTTATTTTAAAAGTATATCAGATTTAGGGAAGAGTTAACAAAAGTTGTACATAAAACTACTGTATACCTTAAACATCGATTCCTCAGTTGTTAACATTTATCATATTTTGTTTTATAATATTATCTGCATAAGTGTATTTTATACTTTTCTAAACCATATGAGAAAAAGTTGCTGATATAATGCCCGTGTGTGTTCCCTATTAGCAAAACCATGTTTATACATAATTGTTATATTTGTATAATTGTACAACATTGTACTTTTATAATTGATGGAATTTTATTATCTAATTTATACAACTAAATGCCAATTGTCTCAATAATGTGCTTTACAAAAGAAAAACAAAAATGGCTCACAATTCAATTTAAAATTACATACTGCATTTAGCTTTAATCTATTTAGCTTCTTACAATGTATCACTGTTCCCTTAGTCATTCATTATCTATCATGGCCTTGATAAATTTGAAGATTACAGGCCAGTTATTTTGTGGAGTTTCTCCCAATTGTATTTGACTGTTATTTCCTTTCGATTATATAGAAGTTCTGTAAGTGATCTGGCTTTGTTTTATTACAAGTAATAACTGATCACTTGGTTAAAGTGAGGTCAGCTAGATTTATTTCTCCATAGTAAAGTTAATATATTTCCCTTTGTAATGAGCATATATTTTGTGGGTGGATACTTTGAAAATAAGCAAATATCCTGCTTCCTATTTAAATTTTCACTCAGTAGTTAGCACCTATTGATCATCCCTACCTGAATCAAAAATTACTATGGTGTTTGTCAGATGGTGATTTGCATATTGTATCATTCTTTTGGAATTTGCTAGTTGGCATTCTCCATACATAAGAACTTTTCCACATGCTCCATACACATACATACTTAATTAGGAATTTACCTCACTAAGGACCTATAGATTCCATTTTTTTTCCAGTGAGTTACAATCAATTATTTCTTTATGTATTTTCCTTTTCAGAATGCCCAAACTATGGGCTATGGACAGTGGAAACTCCTTCAGGCAGCCCCATGTCTTTTGGTCATGCTCCACCCTTCCTTGAATGTTTCTTTCTCACACAAAGATATTTATTTAACAAACGTATTTATTTGAAAAGCAGTTTGTTTGATGTGTTTATATTACATTTTAGATGTGTTTTTCCCCAGATTTATATTTTATTATTTTTTGAGGATGTCAAATATTAACACGGTTCCAAAAGTAAAACTCTAGAAAGCTAGATAGAGAATTATCATTGCTGCCCTCTTTCCTTCTACCCTACCCCCACCCCCAGTCTCATTAGCTTATAGGTTATCTTTCCTATGAATTTTCTTCCAAAAATAGACTGACACTCAAAAATTTTACTGTCTCTTTTTCCTCATATAAACTGTGTATATTATCAATATTCTTTACATGAAGCTTGTTTTCACTGAGAAATACATCCTAGAAATCATTTCATATGTAGTTAGATCTTTGTTATTCTTTCTTACAGCTATATAGTATTCCATTGTGTGTGTACCATGATGAATTGAACTACTGTTCATGTGTGTGCATTTATGTTGTTCACACTATTTTGTAGTTACAAAAAAAATTGCAATGGATAATCCTGTGTAATCTTTTTCTGCTTTTCAAGATGAATCTTCAGAATAAATTCCTACTAGTGAAATTGCTGAGTGAGAGATAAACATAAATGTAATTTTGCTTGACACTGCCAATTTCCACTCCCTGAGAGTTGCATTCTCTTGCATTTCCACTAGCAAAATATGAGATAGTCTGTTTCCCCACCTCCTTTCCAACAGGATGCTGTGTCAAGCTTTCCATTTTTTGCCAATATGGTGGTAACTAAACTAGTTTTAATTTGCATTTCTTTTATATGAGTAAAGCTGAATATATCTTTTTGTATTTTAAGCTCATTTATATACCTTTTTTCTTATGAATTGTCTTATTTTTTCTATCAAGTGTTTAGACTTTTCACCTTAAATTTCTGCAAGGTTTGGAGTTTTATCTATAATATTTTCCCTGGTTGTTATGTGTCTTTAAAATTTGCTTATTATTTTTTGGTAATGGTAAAAATTTTAAAAATGTATTCAAATTTATTAATCTTTTCTTTACTGTATCTAGACTGTTGGCCAAATTTGTTAAAAAATATCTTTGATATCCATAACTATAGTATTTGTAGAGATTCTTTTTTTTTTTAACATGTAGATTTTTGATCCATTTAGATTTTATTCATGCGTATGGTTTGAGGTATGGATCTAAATTGATCTTTTTCCAATAGATACTGTTTCTCCAGACTTTAATAAAAAGTTTATTACCCAAGTTATATGATATGCCTTCTTTTTCATATACTAGAATTACTTATGTATTTAGGTATATTTATTATATTCGTGTTTTATCCCACTGGCCTGTCTCTTTCCATGTCATTACCACACAAATACAACTATAGAGGCTTTAGACTATTTTTAACATATGGTACAGCTAGTGCTTTTCTTAGCCTTCTTTGCACAGTTTTTTAAATGTTTTTCTTTCAGAACCTTCATTATCACCTTGCTTATGTCCATAAAGAAAAAAAAAATAGTGGCTCTTTATGGTTTACTCCTCAGTTTAAGGAAAACTTATATTTCTATGATGTTATGTTGATGCTTTCTATTTGTTTCCTTTTCTGGACTATCTTTATTGGGGTAACATACAGTAATATATTTCATAAAAATAATTTGAAATTCTCATGCTCTAGAACATTATATGTAGCATTTGGATTCCATGAATGTTTGATAAAATGCCCCTGGAAGTCATCCAGATGTGGTAAATCTCTTTATAGGCTATTTCCTTAATAACTTTCTCTATTTCTTGTAGGGAAATCAGTCTTATTATCACTTTTTAAAAAATGTTTATTGGGATAAATCATACTAAACTGTCTTACTAAGAAAATTATATTTTTCATGAAGGTTTTTAAATGTCTATACATGGAGATCTGGTAGTTATTTTTATAATTTTAAAAAGTATTTGTATTATATCTCCTTTATCATTTCTTATTCTAGCCTTATTCGTATTTTCTTAATTGACTTTGCTAGTGCCTAGCCTATTTTGAATAGTTTTCTAAAATATGAGATTTTGAGGGACGACTGGGTGGCCCAGTCTGTTAAGTGGCTAACCCTTGATTTCTGCTCAGGTCATGATCTCTAGGTTCATGGGATTGAACCCTGCATCAGGATCCATTCTGATAGTGCAGAGCCTGCTTGGAATTCTCTATTTTCCTCCTCCTCTGCTCCTCTCTGATTCCTGCTCGCTCACATGCATGCTCTCTCTAAATAAATAAAATAAATAAATTTAAAAATCCTTTCAAAATGAGATTTTTTTTACTTTACTATTTTTCTTTTCTCCACCCCATTAATTTCTGCCATTCTGCCACATTTTTATTACTTTCTATATTGTTCTCTTTTGGGTTTACTTTAGAGTTTTCTAGAAGTTTGAGTTGTGAATTTAGTTAATTTATTTTGATTCCTTAATTTTTTATGATAAAAGAAGTTTAAGACATAGATTTTCCTCTGATATAGCTTCTATATATCCAAAACATCTTTATATATAGTGGTTTTATCATTTTAGAAATTTGTAGTTTGGGTTTTTATTTCAAATTTCACAAACACATTAAATTTCCATGTAGAACTTTTTCAATGATTTTGTCATCAATGTTGTATTATTTTCTGATCAGGATAATTTCCTTTGCAATATTTCTACTTTATTAAATTATTGATGCTTTCCTTGTAACCTAATCAATTTTGTTGATGACCCATGCATACTAGATCTAGACACAAATGTGTTTTCTCTAATCAGGGTGTGAGATAGAGCCATAATATCAGTCATATTTATTTAGATTGTCTCTCTTTTTTTCTTTTTTCCACTTGATAAGTGTTGTATTGAGAGAATTATGTTAGTCTTCTATTTTTAACTGCACTTCTGTCTGTATTTCCTTCCAATTTCTACAGTTTATGCTTTATCAAAGTGATTTCTTTGTTGTTTTCTGTGTACATATTTATAACGTATCACCATGGTGATATGAATGTTTGGATTAAACAACAACTTTTAATGTCTTTTGGGTTGAACTTTGCTTTTGTATTAGAATTTAAACCCTTGCTTATTATTTCCACCATGCTGAACTCACTTTTAGATGTGTTTATTGTGTCGAATATGGAGTGGCTAATTCTCTCTGAGACAAAATCAAAATCATATTTATTAAGTGAAGCCTTGAGTTTCCTGAAAATTATTCATTGTGTTTTGATCTTTATGATGCTTTTTAGAAATTTGATGCTAGTCTAATACTCTCATAAGTTATTTGATCTTTTTACCATGGAGCCTCCAAGGATTTTTTTTAATCTTTAAATTCTAGTAATATACTGTGTTATGCTTTAGAGTTGACTATTCTGGGACAGTTGTCTCAAAAGCTGGGTGAACATTTTACATATATAAATTCAGGTTTTCATTTACTTCTGGAATTTTTTTTGGTTATAGTGTTAAATATTTGTTCTGTTCCATTGTTTAGAGCTCCTTCTTCATTGAATTCAATTGTACATACACTGAATCTTTTTTGCCTGCTTTCTTTTTAAACGATTTTTGTCTCATAATATTTATCTCCTTTCTTTGCCTCATTTCATTCATGTAATTGTTTTCTTACTTTTCTTCAGTTCCCCTTTTTAAGCTTTTATTTGAATCTGTTCTTCGTTAATCACATAGTCCTTTGAATTTGGGTTTTTAATATTCTTTTTTCTCATAGGACCTAATTTCCTGTTCTTTTAAATGTTTTCTTTTACTGCTTAATTTCCAAGGAGCTTCTCCCTTTTAAAAATATTTTTTTCCAGGGCACCTGGGTGGCTCAGTCTGCTGAGCATCCAACTTTGGCTCAGTTTATGATCACACAGTTCAGAGGTTCGAGCCCACGTCGGGCTCTGTGCTGACAAATATAGTTTTTTTGAGATAGTCTCTTTGTTCTTCACAAAGGTTTGTTCTAGAGCTTAATAAATAGCTTTATTAAAATTGGTGTTTATTTTACTATCAACAGGCAATTTAAATTTCTATTGTTCACTATTTTCCAGTTAGGTTGAAAGCATAAGATTCATATGGATTTAGCTCTTCTTGTTGCTCTTAATTTTTAGAGAATATGTTGGGCTATTTCAATTTAAGTAGCTCCCATTATCCAAGTTACCCAGGAGAAAAAAAAGTTCAGAATTTATTCAGTACCCAGAATTTATATCTGCCTTATTGATAACATTATCATTATTTAAAAATGTGTTTAATGTATATTTAATTAAATTATATACACACACATACATACCATTTAATATGTGTGTGTATATATATATAGATATATATATTATTGTGACCTATTTACACTGAAATATGAATTAAATGCCACATTTATAGCAGTTATCATAAATAAACCAATTAGGACATTTTTCAAGTAAAGAATAGCCTAATTTAAAAGTATTTTTTTTGATATATGAAATTTATTGTCAAATTGGTTTCCATACAACACCCAGTGCTCATCCCAAAAGATGACCTCTTCAATGTCCATCACCTACCCTTCCCTCCCTCCCAACCCCCCATCAACCCTCAGTTTGTTCTCAGTTTTTAAGAGTCTCTTATGCTTTGGCTCTCTCCCACTCTAACCTCATTTTTTTCCTTCCCCTCTCCCATGGGTTTCTGTTAAGTTTCTCAGGATCCACATAAGAGTGAAAACATATGGTATCTGTATTTCTCTGTATGGCTTATTTCACTTAGCATCACACTCTCCAGTTCCATCCACGTTGCTACAAAGGGCCAGATTTCATTCTTTCTCATTGTCACATAGTACTCCATTGTGTATATAAACCACAATTTCTTTATCCATTCATCAGTTGATGGACATTTAGACTTTTTCCACAATTTGACTATTGTTGAGAGGGCTGCTATAAACATTGGGGTACAAGTGCCCCTATGCATCAGCACTCCTGTATCCCTTGGGTAAATTCCAGCAGTGCTACTGCTGGGTCATAGGGTAGGTCTATTTTTAATTTTCTGAGGAACCTCCACACTGTTTTCCAGAGTGTGTGAACCAATTTGCATTCCCACCAACAGTGCAAGAGGGTTCCCGTTTTTCCACATCCTCGCCAGCATCTATAGTCTCCTGATTTGTTCATTTTGGCCACTCTGACTGGCGTGAGGTGACATCTGAGTGTGGTTTTGATTTGTATTTCCCTGATGGGGAGCGACGTTGAGCATCTTTTCATGTGCCTGTTGGCCATCCGAATGTCTTCTTTAGAGAAGTGTCTATTCATGTTTTCTGCCCATTTCTTCAATAGATTAGTTGTTTTTTGGGTGTGGAGTTTGGTGAGCTCTTTATAGATTTTGGATACTAGCCCTTTGTCCAATATGTCATTTGCAAATATCTTTTCCCATTCCGTTGGTTGCCTTTTAGTTTTGTTGGTTGTTTCCTTTGCTGTGCAGAAGCTTTTTATCTTCATGAGGTCCCAGTAGTTCATTTTTGCTTTTAATTCCCTTGCCTTTGGGGATGTGTCGAGTAAGAGATTGCTGCGGCTGAGGTCAGAGAGGTCTTTTCCTGCTTTCTCCTCTAGGGTTTTGATGGTTTCCTGTCTCACATTCAGGTCCTTTATCCATTTTGAGTTTATTTTTGTGAATGGTGTGAGAAAGTGGTCTAGTTTCAATCTTCTGCATGTTGCTGTCCAGTTCTCCCAGCACCATTTGTTAAAGAGGCTGTCTTTTTTCCATTGGAGAGTCTTTCCTGCTTTGTCAAAGATTAGTTGGCCATACGTTTGTGGGTCTAGTTCTGGGGTTTCTATTCTATTCCATTGGTCTATGTGCATGTTTTTGTGCCGATACCATGCTGTCTTGATGACTACAGCTTTGTAGTAGAGGCTAAAGTCTGGGATTGTGATGCCTCCTGCTTTTGTCTTCTTCAAAATTCCTTTGGCTATTCGGGGCCTTTTGTGGTTCCATATGAATTTTAGGACCGCTTGTTCTAGCTTCGAGAAGAATGCTGGTGCAATTTTGATTGGGATTGCATTGAATGTGTAGATAGCTTTGGGTAGTATTGACATTTTAACAATATTTTTTCTTCCAACCCATGAGCACGGAATGTTTTCCATTTCATTTCTTTATATCTTCTTCAATTTCCTTCATAAGCTTTCTATAGTTTGGAGCATACAGATTTTGTACATCTTTGGTTAGATTTATCCCTAGGTATTTTATGCTTCTTGGTGCAATTGTAAATGGGATCAGTTTCTTTATTTGTCTTTCTGTTGCTTCATTATTAGTGTATAAGAATGCAACTGATTTCTGTACATTGATTTTGTATCCTGCGACTTTGCTGAATTGATGTATCAGTTCTAGCAGATTTTTGGTGGAGTCTATGGGGTTCTCCATGTATATTATCATGTGATCTGCAAAAAGTGAAGCTTGACTTCATCTTTGCCAATTTTGATGCCTTTGATTTCCTTTCATTGTCTGATTGCTGAGGCTAGCACTTCCAACACTATGTTAAACAACAGCAGTGACAGTGGACATCCCTGTCGTGTCCCTGATTTCAGAGAGAAAGCTCTCATTTTTTCCCCATTGAGGGTGATATTAGCTGTGGGCTTTTCATAAATGGCTTTTATGATGTTTAAGTATGTTCCTTCTATCCCAACTTTCTCGGGGGTTTTTATTAAGAAAGGATGCTGAATTTTGTCAAATGCTTTTTCTGCATCGATTGACAGGATCATATGGTTCTTATCTTTTCTTTTATTAATGCGATGTATCACGTTGATTGATTTGTGAATTTTGAACCAGCCCTGCATCCCAGGAATGAATCCCACTTGATAATGGTGAATAAATCTTTTTATATGCTGTTGAATTCGATTTGCTAGTATCTTATTGAGACTTTTTGCCTCCATATTCATCAGGGATATTAGCCTTTAGTTCTCTTTTTTTACTGGGTCTCTGTCTGGTTGAGGAATCAAAGTAATAGTGGCTTCATAGAATGAGTCTGGAAGTTTTCCTTCCCTTTCTATTTCTTGGAATAGCTTGAGAAGGATAGGTATTATCTCTGCTTTAAACGTCTGGTAGAATTCCCCAGGGAAGCCATCTGGTCCTGGACTCTTATTTTGGGAGATTTTTCATAACTGATTCAATTTCTTCTCTGGTTATGGGTCTGTTCAAGCTTTCTATTTCCTCCTGAATGAATTTTGGAAGTGTGTGGGTGTTTAGGAATTTGTTCATTTCTTCCAGGTTGTCCAGTTTGTTGGCATATAATTTTTCATAGTATTCCCTGATCATTGCTTGTATTTCTGAGGGATTGGTTGTAATAATTCCATTTTCATTCAAGATTTTATCTATTTGGGTCATCTCCCTTTTCTTTTTGAGAAGCCTGGCTAGAGGTTTGTCAATTTTGCTCATTTTTTCAGAAAACAAACTCTTTGTTTCATTGATCTGCTCTACAGTTTTTTTAGATTCTATATTGTTTATTTCTGCTCTGATCTTTATTATTTCTCTTCTTCTGCTGGGTTTTAGGTGTCTTTGCTGTTCTGCTTCTATTTCCTTTAGGTGTGCTGTTATATTTTGTATTTGGCATTTTTCTTGTTTCTTGAGATAGGCCTGGATTGCAATGTATTTTCCTCTCAGGACTGCCTTTGCTGCATCCCAAAGCGTTTGGATTGTTGTATTTTCATTTTCATTTGTTTCCATATATTTTTAAATTTCTTCTCTAATTGCCTGGTTGACCCATTCATTTTTTAGTAGGGTGTTCTTTAACCTCCATACTTTTGGAGGTTTTCCAGACTTTTTCCTGTGGTTGATTTCAAGTTTCATCGCATTGTGGTCCGAAAGTATGCATGGCATGATCTCAATTCTTATATATTTATGAAGGGCTGTTTTGTGACCCAGTATGTGATCTATCTTAGAGAATGTTCCATGTGCACTTGAGAAGAAAGTATATTCTGTTGCTTTGGGATGCAGAGTTCTAAATATATCTGTCAAGTCCATCTGATCCAATGTATTATTCAGGGCCCTTGTTTCTTTATTGACCATGTGTCTAGATGATCTATCCATGTTGTAAGTGGGGTATTAAAGCCCCCTGCAATTACCACATTCTTGTCAATAAGGTTGTTTATGTTTGTGAGTAATTGTTTTATATATTTGGGGGCTCCTGTATTCGGCACATAGACATTTATAATTGTCAGTTCTTCTTGATGGATAGACCCTGTAATTATTATATAATGCCCTTCTTTATCTCTTGTTACAGCCTTTAATTTAAAGTCTAGTTTGTCTGATATAAGTATGGCTACTCCAGCTCTCTTCTGACTTCAAGTAGCATGATAAATAGTTCTCCATCCCCTCACTTTCAATCTGAAAGTGTCCTCAGGTCTAAAATGAGTCTCTTGTAGACAGCAATAAATGGGTCTTGTTTCTTTATCCATTCTGATACCCTATGACTCTTGGTTGGTGCATTTAGTCCATTTACGTTCAGTGTTATTATTGAAAGATATGTGTTTAGAGTCATTATGATGTCTATAGGTTTCATGCTTGTAGCGATGTCTCTAGTACTTTGTCTCCCAGGATCCCCCTTAGGATCTCTTGTAGGGGTGGTTTAGTGGTGATGAATTCCTTCAGTTTTTGTTTGTTTGGGAAAACCTTTATCTCTCCTGCTATTCTAAGTGACAGACTTGCTAGATAAAGGATTCTCGGCTGCATATTTTTTCTGTTCATCACATTGAAGATCTCCTGCCATTCCTTTTTGGCCTGCCAACTTTCAGTAGAGAGATTGGTCACAAGTCTTATAGGTCTCCCTTTATATGTTAGAGCACGTTTATCCCTAGCTGCTTTCAGAATTTTCTCTTTATCCTTGTATTTTGCCAGTTTCACTAAGATATGTCGTGCAGAAGATCGATTCAAGTTACGTCTGAAGGGAGTTCTCTGTGCCTCTAGGATTTCAATGCCTTTTTCCTTCCCCAGATTCGGGAAGTTCTCAGCTATTATTTCTTCAAGTACACCTTCAGCACCTTTCCCTCTCTCTTCCTCCTCTGGAATACCAATTATGTGTAGATTATTTCTCTTTAGTGCATCACTTAGTTCTCTAATTTTCCCCTCATAGTCCTGGATTTTTTTATCTCTCTTTTTCTCAGCTTCTTCTTTTTCCATAATTTTATCTTCTAGTTCACCTATTCTCTCCTCTCCCTCTTCAATCTGAGCTGTGGTCGTCTCCATTTTATTTTGCAGCTCATTAATAGCATTTTTTAGCTCCTCCTGGCTGTTCCTTAGTCCTTTGATCTCTGTAGCAATAGATACTCTGCTATTCTTTATACTGTTTTCAAGCTAGCGATTAATTTTATGACTATTATTCTACATTCACTTTCTGTTATATTGTTTAAATCTTTTTTGATCAGTTCGTTAGCTGTTGTTATATCCTGGAGGTTTTTTTGAGGGGAATTCTTACGTTTCATCATTTTGGATAGTCCCTGGTGTAGTGCAGAACTGCAGGGCACTTCCCCTGTGCTGTCTTGAATAACTTGTGTTGGTGGGCGGGGCCGCAGTCAGACCTGATGTCTGCCCCCAGCCCACCTCTGGGTCTACAGTCAGAGTGGTGTGCATCTTCTCTTCCCCTCTCCTAGGGGCGGGATTCACTGTGGGGTGGTGTGGCCCGTCTGGGCTACTTGCACACTGCTAGGCTTGTGGCTCTAGGGATCTGGCGTATTAGCTGGGGTGGATCGGCAAAGTGCACAGGGGCAGGAGGGGCAGGCTCAGCTCACTTTTCCTTGGAGATCCGCTTTGGGAGGGGCCCTGTGGCACCAGGAGTGAGTCAGACCTGCTGGAGGGATGGGTCCACAGAAGCACAGCGTTGGGTTGGGTGTTTGCAGGGTGCAAGCAAGTTCTGTGATGGGAACTGGTTACCTTTGGGAGTTTGGCTGGGGGATGGGCAAGGGAGATGGCGCTGGTGAGCGCCTTTGTTCCCTGCCAAGCTGAGCTCTGTCATCCTGGGCTCAACAACTCTCCCTCCCGTTGTCCACCAGCCCTCCAGCTCTCCGAGCAGAGCTGTTAACTTATAACCTTCCAGATGTTAAGTCCCGTTTGCTGTCTGAACACACTCCCTCCGGCCCCTTGGCTTTTGCCAGACAGACTCGGGTCCTCTGTTTGGCTCGCAGGCTGCCCTTTTGCCCCGGCTCCCTCCGCCAGTCCGTGTAGTGTGCACCGCCTCTCTGCCCTTCCTACCCTCTTCTGTGGGCCTCTCGTCTATGCTTGGTTCTGGATAATCCATTCTGCTAGTCTTCTGGCAATTTTCTGGGTTATTTAGGCAGGTGAGGGTGGAATCTAAGTGATTTGCAGGACACGGTGAGCCCAGCATCCTCCTACACCGCCATCTTCCTAAAGTCATTTTAATAAAAAAGTATTTGGCCACTCTAACTCCAATTATGATATTTAAGAAAGTTTGAGATATTTAAATATTTATTATATCTAATTGTTGTCCCCCTAAAAGTATAATAATAAATCCTAGTAATACAGCACATAGTTCATATTTTGACATGAACTGAGTAGGGAATTCAGTGGTCTTAAATTTACTCTGTATTCAATTCCTAGCATTGGTATTTTAAAATCTGTGTTATATTATATATCTCCTCTCTTCAAAGCCTTCAATAATTTCCCATTTTACTCTAGCTAAAATATCATAGTATTTTTGAATGACCTATAAAATCCAACAGGTTTTGGTCTCTGGCTATCTTTCTAAAATGATTTGTTTTCCATTTCACTCACTGTGCTCCAGGCACATTATTATCCTTCTTTGTATTCTGTTGCCACATCACACATACTCCTAGCCCTAAGGTTTTCATGTGCTATTCCTTCTAGAAAATACTTTCCCAAGATATATACATGCTTGTACTTAGGTTACTACAAGTGTTGTAGTTACAAATCTCTGTTCATATAAAAGGTTATAATAATAAAATTATCATTACTAGTCCATGTTACATAAAATTAATACCTCCCCACGCTCTGCTCTCATTTTGTATATTTTCTGTCTCCCTTCCCTAGAGTATAACTTCTTTGAGGGCAGACACCTCATCTTGTATTTTCAGAGATTAAAGCAGGAAAAGCTCTAAGCATACAAAGATTGATCAGTAAATATTTGTTGTATGAATGAAGGACTGACTGACTGAACTTATTTGGTCTCCATATCTTTAAGAATAAAAGACTTGTCATCTTAAATGTAATTAATCTGAATCCCTCATGATTCTTAGCAAGATTTTAAAGCCACACATAAATGCTACACAGTAAAGACTGATGAATATTGAAGTGCCATTTTTTATGTCATACATTTACTTTTTATTTCAACAAATCCTTATAGAGCTCTGTATTCTATAACTGATTACTGTAATAGGTGCAAGTAATACTAAATTTAATAAAACATGGTGTCTTCCATAAAAAAACATTGCTAATAATTGCAAACTATAGTACTTAAAAAGAGCAGCTTTGTAGAAATCTATATTTGCGTTAGAATCTTTTCTTCAAGAAATTTAGAAGTCAGGAGAAAATATTATATGTACGACATAGGTATATTGCCTGATTTTAGGTCTGTTTCATGTTCATAGTAAGCATACTAACAGCTGGAAAATAATTACACAAAATACATCAAAAACTAGATGCCAACTCAAAAAATAAATAATCCAGTTAAGAAATGGTCAGAAGACATGAATAGACATTTTTCCAAAGAAGACATCCAGATGGCTAACAGACATTAGAAATGATGCTCAACATTACTCATCGTGAGGGAAATACAAATCAAAACTACAATGGGATATCACTTGATACCTGTTAGAATGGCTAACATTAACAACATAGGAAACAACAGGTATTGTCAAGGATTCAGAGAATGGGGCATCCTCTGACACTGTTGGGAGTGCACACTGGTGCAGCCCCTGTGGAAAACAGTATGGTGGTTCCTCAAAAAGTTAAAAATAGAACTACCATATGATCTAGCTATTGCACTACTAGGTGTTTACCCAAAGGATATAAAAATAAAGATTTGAAGGGACACATGCACCCCTATGTTTATAGCAGCATTTTCAATAATAGCCCAATTATGGAAAGAGCCCAAATGTCCATTGATTGATGAATGGATAAAGAGGATGTGGTATGTTTGTGTATGAGTATAAACACACACAATGGAACATTGCTCAGCTATCAAAAAAGAATGAAATCTTAACCATTTGCAGCCACGTGGATGGTGCTAGAGAGTATTATGCTAAGTGAAATAAGTCAGAGAAAGAAAAATACCATATTATTTCACTCACATGTGGAATTTAAGAAACAAAACAGATAAACATGGGACAGCAGGAAAGACTCGAACCATAAAACAGACTCTTAACTATAGAGAACAAACTGAGGGTTGTTCGAGGGAAGGTGGGCAAGGGGATGGTTTAAATGAATGATAGATAAGAAGGGCACTTCTGATGAGCACTAAGTGTTGTATGTAAGTGATTAATCGTAATTTTTATACTGAAACTAATATTACACTGTATGTTAACTGACCGGAATTTAAATAAAAACTTGAAATGTAAAAAGAAACAAAAAAGGTGATAGCAGATGTAAAGAGCTAAATATAAAACATTAACTTGAATGAAATACTAACTATATATTTAAATTTCTATTTTTTTAATTAAAAATGTTTATTTATTTATTTTGAAAGAGAAAGAGAGAGAGCGAAAGAGGGGCAGAGAGAGAGGGAGAAGGAGAATCCCAAGCAGGCTCCACACTGTCAGCTCAGAGCCCAATGCAGGGTTCTATCTCACAAAATGTGAGATCATGATCTGAGCCCAAATCAAGAATTGGACGCTTACCCAACTTACCCACCCAGGTGCCCTTGTATGTCTACTTTTATCTGAATTCTTTCCGGGGTATTGCCATTTTTTTCCCAAAATGTATTTACCTGCTATTATTGTATAAATGTCAATTTTCCGGACATGAATATGGATAGGCATATCTTATAAGATCTCAAAGTTCTGATGTCTTAAGTCAGATAAAGAATAAGGGTAATTTAAAATATTTTAAAATATAAATAATAATGATTATAAAAATACCTAACATAGTTTTCATGTTACTGTGTTCCAAGCACTGTTTTAAATTCTTTTCAACTAACAGTATATATAAATATCCACTGTTACATATTCATACCGTATGTACACATATCTGAACCAGGTATTTATCAGGCCGAGGACTACTCTTCCTACCTCATTTCACACAGAAGAGAGATATAGGTTTATTATATTTAGAAACAAAGGGAGTGTATTCAATAATGATTCTGTCAATTAAACTAGCTAAACAGGGAAGAAAGTAAGACTCAGGATTGATTAGGGTAGACTGTTGAAGTGCTTTCTCTTCTTCAACTTATCAGAGCTAATAGCTCCATTCACTCATTAGGCAGCTAATCTATATAATGACAAGACATCAAGGTTCTAGTAGGACTGTAACAAATCCACACATTTCATGAAGAGAACCTCCCATTCTGCCTTCATATTTTTTGGTCAGTAGAAGTTTTTGGTTCCTAAAAAGGCACTAGATCCCTGTAATACTATAAATACTATATGATGATAATGATACAAGAAGCTCAAATTAGCAAAGTTTTATGTTGTTTTTAGTTTTTGACAGAAAGTAATATATTAAAAGAAAATTTTGTCACTGATATAATCAATCCCACTACAAAAATAATTCCATGATGACAGCAAATTTCAGGGTGGATTGTCTCAAACAGCAAGTAGAAGTAAAAAAATGCAGGAAATAATTAGTTGTGATGAAGTGAGACCTGAGATCTCTATTAGAAACATAACGAGGCAATTTGAATAGAAGTTATGCTCTTAATAGTTTATAAATTTACTTTAGAAAATGGGTGATATGTGGATACTTTCAGGTAATATTTGTCTTTAATATTCAAGAGATGTCTAAAACTGTAATATATCACAAAGCACAGTTAAATGCCTCCTAATATCCCTGAGAGATGGCTGAAAGATGTGTGTGTACCAAGGAAACACTAACACTTTATTAGCCAGGCTTGGGCCCAATCCCCAAAGCTTAGAGTTCTAGAAAGCTGAATCAAACTTTAAAAGGACCATCTATTTACTTCAAGTTAGTTATCTCAAAATAGATTCATACAGAATCGATTTACCATTTCAATACCCCACCCCCAACACATGCATGCACACACACATGACATAAAATGTCCACCTTGTACCTAGAATCTCACCAATATGAATTAAAAAAACAGAAAAATCTAAGACATCACTTTCCTCTACAGGCAAGACGAAAAAGTAAGAATGAGAGAGTCTACTACTAGGACTGTTGTCCTGGCCAGAGCAATATCCTCAGCCTGGCTGCTACAGGGGAGGAGAGACAGGAGGAGGAAACACTTGTTTTTTCTCTCCCTTGGAAATGGATTGTGTCCATTACCAGATACAGGAGAAATAAGAAACCTGCACTCACATAAACTAACCTTGTAACTCACATTGACTTTGCAGTCTAGCAAATATGACTCAAGCACTGTCTTAGAAGCTTATCAGTAACTCTCAAAATTGACCACTTGTGTTACCTTGGATGAATGGATTCATTTCTGTGTGCCTCAACTTCTTCACTTCTGAATGGGTATAATACTATGTCTGTCTGACACGGAATTGTTTATACCAAATGAGTATTTTTTTAAAGCATTGAAAGTTGTATTTATCACAACATCAACTTGCATACTTTAATATCATTCCAGAGTTCAATGTTGGATTTACTTTAATGAGACTTATATTTAGAAGAAAAGCTAAGAAAATTATAAGTAAAGTTATCTGAGTGACTACATACATGAAATTTAAGGAATACAGTTTGACAGTTTTCACATGCCCTTTGACACTTTTCTGTTATTTAAAAACTTTAAATCTCGAGCATGATTTCCAAATTTTATGTAAAAATATAAGATAATAAATTGAAAATAAAATTGTCTAAATTTTGTTTCTATTTCTGTTTATTGTGTTGTTATGGAAACAAACCAATGGTTTAAAAATGCAGGTGCATTATTATCCTCTATCGTGAGAGAATTCTAAATGATCTTTGTAAAACGATGCTCACACAAGAGCAAATATGTTTGGGAACATGATAGTGTTTCTCAATATGAAGAAAATAGATCTAGACTTGGATGAGGAACACCAAGACATATTGCTTTTTTAAAAATGTATCCTTATTTTTTTCAAATTTTTATTTTAAAGGGAGGGAATAATATTAGCATTTTTTAGCTTTAGAGGAGAATCCTTGGATCAAAAGACAGTTACAAAATTTTGAAGCTTCATGTAGACGTGAAGTCTAAGTGCTTTCAACTAAAATGAATAATTTTGAAACAGTAAGAGCATCATATTTTTCATGTTCTTCCAAGTAGAAGATAAACCTGTGATTTCCAGAAATGAAGGAATAATTGGTGAAATCCTGAAATGATGGAGCAAGAGAAAAAAAAAACAACTCAATTAAATCTGTGTGCATTGAGCCACTTAATAAGTGAAACACAAGGCTGAATTTGGTAGGAGGAAAGGTACCAGAAAAGAAAAATGTAATCAGCTATTTCATCTATAGATCTATTATCATGGCATCTGTCTCATTTAATTAGAGAATATTCATATCTGTATCTCTAATCTTGATGTCCACGATGAGCCTTAGACACCATATATTCAAAAGTGTGACTTATCAGTCAGAGAAAGACAGATATCATATGTTTTCACTCATATGTGGAATTTGAGACACTTAACAGAAGACCATGGGGGAAGGGAAGGGGAATAAATAGTTTCAAACAGAGAGGGAGACAAACCATAAGAGACTGTTAAATACACAGAACAAACAGGGTTGATGGGGGTTAGGGAGAGGAGAAAATGGGTGCTAGGCATTGAGGAAGACACTTGTTCGGATAAGCACTGGGTGCTGTATGTCAGCAACAAATCATGGGAATCTACTCCCGAAGCCAAGGGCACACTGTATACACTTAGGTTAGCTAACGTGACAATAAGTTATATTTTTTTTTAAAAGTGTGACTTATAATTCTGTTGGCACCCTAATGCTAATATATCAAAAACAAAACCTACTATCCTTGCACCATAATCCAGACCTTCTGTATTTTATATATCTGTGAATGGCCATTCTTTTTTGCTTGGCAAAAAATATGGACAATGCTTAATCAAGGATTTCAACTTCCTATTCAGTTGCTCCTAAAATATGACTTTATCTGCCTCATTGAAAGCCACTTGCTCTCCATACTCATTACCCTTACTGAAAATAATGATGAACTCAGGTGATCTACGAAACTACTTACAGCACTAATATCCTAGTAGATTAGAATAACTCATTCTTATACAACATCCATAATTACACCAATAATGATTTGTTTAAATGCATATTTGGTCACATAATTCTCTAGTTTAAAATACCTTAATGCCTGTAGTACCCTCTCCAGTGACTTCAGTGACATCTTCAGCTTCTTTCCTAACATATCATTAAGGTGCAAAGCCACAGAATTTCATCCTGGTGTCTCAGATACTCAAAGCTTTAGATCTGAGGTTGAATTGACTTGAATACAGGCAATCCAGACCAGTTCCCAAATGGATTTCCTGTCTAGATTATCTAAAATAAGCCCATGGTCCTATTTGCTTAGGTACATGAAGAATGTTCATGAACAGACTTCTGTCTACAGAGCCTTGTATCCATTGTAGTCTTAGGGTAAGGAAATGATCCAGGTTTAATAACAGTTCTCTCATACTGCTATGGAAATGACCAGAGTATCTAGACATACTGACAAGGTAATTATGATATCTTGACAGGAGAAGATTTTATGCTTGATGAAGGGAATGTTCAGTGCATTATGAATGATTTCTACTGATAACCATTCTGGATAATAACTATGCTTCAATGAAAGGATCAGTTAGAATCTCACATATGAATTGAAGCTGCACAAATTTTCCTACCTTGAACAGACTATTTTTGTTATGGATTTCTCCCTTTTTTTGTTTGTATGTAAAAGAGAGAGAGAAAGAAAGAGAGGAGAAGGAGAAGGAGAAGGAGAAGAAGAAGGAGGAGGAAAGAAAAAAAAGAAAAGAATAAAAGGAAAGAAAGAAAGGAAGAAAGAAAAAAATGAATTTTCTGGCATTCGTTCCTTAACAAACAAATGACATGTTTACTAAGATCTCCCCTCCCTTGTAGATGTTTCATTTAGAATCCAGTGTGAGAGTACTGCCAGGACTAGATGTCTTATTCTACAGCATTCATAAACATGTGTTGCTTCCCAGCCAGAACAGAGGCAGTTAATGATGTCCATAATGCTCCATCAACATGACTTAAATTCAAAGATGTTTGCATGTGTAATAACCACACTGGAAAAAAAAAGTGATAATTAAGATTCTGAAGTACAAAAGGGTAATGCACTGTCCTCTTCCTCAGTAGGGAAGTTCATTAGCAGTGGAATCATGTCATTTGCCCATCTGTTCATAATTGCATTCACTCCAGGAACTAAGTGAAGGAAGTGACATCACATGGTCCTTATACACACAAGTTTGTAAATCACATGTATGTTCTTATCTGCATGGATGACTGGGGCGGGGGGCGGGGGGTGGGGTGCTCAGCAAAACAACAACAACATCCCACCAGCAACAGTAACGACTAATTGAACCTTTTCCAAGCATAGCATAGGCAGATGACCTCATTAATTTTGTAATCTTGACAAGATATTCTATCTCTAGGAAATCTCACAGAAAAATGCCTGCTGCTGTTTCTGTGTGCTATCAAGGCCATATTGTGGGGGTAATTATCTTTCAACTGGTTGGAGACACACCTCTTGTTTGTATGTCCTAAACATCGGGTGCTTAGCAGCTGCTGTAATATCAATGGGCGAATGAAACAGGCCCTCATTAGATTAGCACTGAGCTGATTGCTGGTGCCAGTCTCATTATTATTGGTGACTAAACTGGCAGATTGTCAGGATGTCTCATGGCGAGATGAGCTTTTGCAGCTCTTTGTTTGTAGTTATTATAAACAAAGAAGTGAAAGCAATCCCTTGGGTATAGTCTCTTCTCAAAGGTTTTGTGTGTGTGTGTGTGTGTGTGTGTGTGTGTGTGTGTGTGTGTGTGTGAGTGTGTGAGTGTGTGTGTGTATGTGTGAGTGGCAATCAGCTTGCAGAGGCAGCATTGGTAAACAACTTCTTATTTTAAGGAACGATATTAATTAAAGTATGGAGTGTGTTTGGAAAGAGAACTTGTTAATTATTTAATGTCACCTGCTCTGATCCAGCCCACCAGTTGAAATTAATTATATATATATATATATATATATATATATATATATATATCTCAAAAATACTGTACCTGTCATGAACACCAATGAAAATATAGGCTTCCAAGAGGTGAAAACCTGTTTTTCATTTTAAATAATCTGCAAATGTGAGACATTACATCATAGTCTTAAATGCAAAGCAGACTTTCTTACTTTTCTTGGAAAACAGTATTGAATCCAAAGCCTCTACACTGATGCATTGCAAACTCTTTAGAATGGGTTAGGTCACCAGAATAAAATTATCTCAATCTATCTAGAAAATGATTCAAAAGAATTGGCTCATAGTGCTAAGTGTATACTTGCAAAATTAAGACTGGCATTGGTATTATAATATCTACTTGAGTAAATGAAGAAATGTGTCTGATTAAATGAACTGAAGCTTAAAACAATATAATATTTTTAAAAATGTGAGCAATGCCTCACTTCACTTTGCCAAGGTTAGTATATGCACAAAGGTAGATGATAAATAGCTTTAATCTAACCCTGAAGGGGAGAAAAAGATTTTGTATATTTCAAAACTCTTACCATTTCTGGATTTAAGACACAGAATTCTTGTCTCCAAATTCTATGTAGCTATTACTACATAGCAAAAGAGATTTTAGTAACCTAAATACCAATAGATTTGCTGCCAGGTACAAGGTAAACTCTAGAAGGTTGAGTATTTCTTTTTTCTAGAAAAATGTCTATACATAGTTCTAGAGCTGAATCTGATCCTCTCCTGCTACTTTGTGAGGATTTAGTGTGAACTGTTCTCTTCCAGTAGGACATACCTTTTGCAGGAGAACATCTAAGACAAAGTAGAGGCATACAAAATACGAGGCGAGTTTTAACCATTTGCCTAGAAAGCCATAATGAATGTACTACAGGTTTTACTTTTTCACTTTTTAATGTTTTTTAAATGTTTATTTATTTTGAGAGAGAGAGACAGAGAGAGAGAGAGAGAGAGAGAGAGCACGCTTGAGCAAGGGAGAGGCAGAGAGAGCGGGAGAGAATCCCAAGCAGGCTCTGGTGCTGTTCACAAACCTTGCGATCATGACCTGAGCTGAAATTAAGAGTCAGAAGTTCAGCCTACTGAGACACCCAGGTGCCCCTTCGCTGCAGGTTTTAATATGAAAAATATGGCTTTGCCCTTAAATCAAAGCAATACTTGGCAGTCCAAACCACGCATCCACAGAATCTTGACGATGCTGGAAACTTTCTGCATTTTCTCTGTACTGTATTATCGTTGTTTTGGCAAAAATCACTTTTAAAATCATTCCTATTTGTCATAAAATTATCTTATAAACTCTTAGAAGCTCACCTACAATACACTAATTCTTTGGGACTAGTTATTTTCTCATCAGTGACTAAATTCTGTCTCTCGGTAACCATTTGTCTCTGGGGATACGTGTGAGATACACAAGTTCCTCCTTTTTGTGGGATCACACGATACTTACTTGGGATATTTACCTGGGATATCAACAGAGAAACTCAACCTCTATATTCTTCACCAAAAATCTTTTAAAATATGCAAACACTTCCAACAATTCTCACTGCAAATGCATTTTAATGTTACCTCTCACTGAGAATAACAATTTTAAGTTATACAGTTTAGACTGTAGTTTAATATCAATGTTTTTAGAATTATACAGCTACTTAAAATTTTAGAAGTTAGTGTTTGGGGAGTTGACAAAATTTGTTAAAAAATAACTTCATGACTCAGAAACTTGCAGACAGGCGATATTTGCTTTAATTGGAGAAAGACCAAGAATTAAAAAATATATATGAAAATGTCACATAAGAAAGTTATAAGCTCTTGAAGAACTATATTAACAAAGAATTTTTTATAGTGAATACTTGATGTTCTGTGAATATCCTAATTTTGGTTGTATTTTGGTATAGAGATAGTAAAACATACACACATGTATAATATTTATGATTTTCATAAGAGGTCTCTCATCAATGAGTGAAAACTATCATTAGGAATATTGGGCTTTTTTTTTTCTGAACTTGCTCATAATAGAAATGTATAGATTTTAAATATTGTTCAATTCTTTCTCCTCCCAAAGTTGGGAAATTTTCATTCACTACCTAAGTGATGGGAGAAAACATAGTTATAGTATATCAAAGACTGTCTCAAAGATGAGTCTAAATATGTATCAGGAATAATTTCCTCAATTTTAGGTCACTCCCCATAAAAAATGTGAATGAGTAATGTTAATTTACTGGTCACATAAACTCACCAAAAATTTATATTCACAGAATTCTGTTATTCTGAATTAACTCAAAATTAGTGTATATTTTGGTTGGTTACTCCTAGTGTGTGTGTATGCTTTACAGAAAGCATTTCCTAAATATTTTTAAATTGCTTATTTTGCTCGATTAAAAGTCATTGTTAGTGGGTTTATCTCTCTACCTTAGTCCTTCACAACTAGAAGTTAAAAAGGCTTTTACTCTCTAGACTAAGTGCCTCCAGTCTCTAAATCAATGAAAACTAAATTTAGAAATATTGTGTAGCCCCAATCTCTGGCAGGGGATATTTAGAAAAGGAGTAACAAACTTTCTGGAAAAGCCAGATAGTGAATTTTTTTTTTTTGGTCCATTGAATCTCTCAGACAACTTAACCCTGTGATTGTAGTAGGAAAGCAATCACAGACAATAGAAGAACAAATAAGTGTGGTTGTGTTCCAATAAAGCTTTGTGGACACTGCAATTTTAATTTCATATTACTTATCATGGCATGAAATAATCATATTTCTTTGATTTTTAAAACACGAGTTAAATATATAAACAACACTCTTAGCTCACAAGTTATATACAAAAACAGGAGGTAGACAGGTCAGATTTGGCCCATGGATCATAGTTCGTTAACATATACTGTAGAGCACCTGGCTTGCCTGCTGTATGTGTGTGGGGTTGCCATTCCTGAGCACCAGGGGCCCTAGAAGTTGTAACTTGTATCTCCTTAGTGTCACGTAGGAATTGCCAACATGAATACTTAGCCTATATGACTTCTAGTCTAGCACTTGTTGCTTGGTAGGATATTAGGGATCAGTAGATGCTGCTTCTGTGACCTCAATCTGTCTTCTGAGTTTCTGCTTTACCCAGACAACTTCATCTTCTTGAAACTAAGATATTGGCTTAGAAAAAAACTATTTCCCAGGAGCCACTGCTGTCTTATGTATTATACGATGGATACACTGCATGTTACGTGAGGCTTGCATTACTTCTATGCAGCCTTGACCTCATCGCAGATTACGAGGGCCACTTGTGGTTTTTGACTATTCAGCAGACTGATGACAGATGCTAATTTCTAACTCTTACCATCTGTATTTGTGCTGATTTAAATCTGCTAAGCCCACAAATTTTCTGTCCTGTGGATGTCAGCATAAATTGTTAGGGAGTGTATTAAAGTGATGATTACAGGAAATCTTCACCTATCAGTGTCTAAGATGATACTGATCTTTTGGTCAATTTGTCCCCTAAGACTTCTAGGAGAATGGGTTCTGGATTCAGGTACTTCTGAATCAAATATCATCCTGCTATTTATTAGTTATGTGATAATGAATGAGATATTTACTTCTCCAACTCTTGCTCCTGCAATACTAAGGTGGATATATGAATGCATCTACCTTATGGGAGTATTATATTAAATGTTATAACATACAAGGCTAGCTTTATATGTTTCTATTTTCAATAATGGCATAATAATTTGCCATGCATTTAGTACTTTAAAACAACACACAGTTATTATCTTACAGTTTCTGTGGGTTAGAAGGTGAGCACAGCTTAACTGGGTTCTCTGCTTCAGGATCTCACCAGGCTACAATCCAGGGGTCAGCTGGAGCTGTGACTCATCAGAGGCTTGACTGGGGAAGGACCCACTTCCAAGCTCCATCAGTTTGTTGGCGGAATCCTTCTACTTATGACAGCAGAACAGAAGCTTTCACTTTCTTAAATTTAGGCTGCTTCAGCACTAGAGTTCACGTGCCGATCCTTGTATGTGGGCTTTTCCAACATGGTCACTTACCTCATAGCCGCTTTCTTCAAAGCCCACAGCAGAATTTCTAACTCCAGGGAGGGGCTTTCACCTGACACTTTCCCCCAAAATTTTGTATAAGAATTCCTCCACACCCTGTTAAAAATTCTAATATGTACCCTACACCCATTATTATATTTCAGGAAGATATTAAAACTGCTTGACTTAAGTCCAGGAGGTCATTTTGGTTATCACCAAGAAGGTGTTACATTAAGTTTGTGTCCATGAATATATGCTAAATTATGAATTAAAGATTGTCAAGGGACACCTGGGTGGCTCAATCAGTTAAGTGTTCGACTTTGGCTCAGGCCATGATCTTGTGGCTTGGGACTTTGAGCCCCGTGTTGGGCTTTCTGCTGTCAGCTCAGAGCCTGGAGCCTGTTCAGATTCTGTCTCCATCTCTCTCTGCCCCTACCTGCCCTCCCCCCTCCTCATGCTCTCTCTCTCTCTCTCTCAACAATAAATAAACATTAAATTTTTTTTAAAAAGATTGTCAGAAGATACAGAAATATATACCTAATGTTACTATTTCTCATAAAATAGTCATTGCCAATACATGAGAAAGCTAATTATTCAGTCCATCTAAAAAGATTAATTAAAGGAAATGCCACTTCATAACACAAGTGACAAAAGAGATGGCACAAAACTGAAAAAAAAGGAATCTGGAATCTGTTCAGTAGACTATAATTGAAAATATATTTCCTGTGCTGTGTAAACTATTAATAAATTTCCTACAGTCTTACTATAAAAGAGCTTAATATTTAATCAAAGGAAATTAGAGTGTATTTAAAACCACTAATAAGAAACCAAGCAAAGAATTGAATAGTAAGGAAACTATTAGCTCTAAATTAAAGATGCGTAAACATATTAACTACATATTAGACCACATTCTGAATCTAATTATTCAGAGACATATTCAAAGTCAATATTATATGCCCTGTTCTCTAAGTGATATAAATGACCACACAATCCTATTAGATTCAATTTTATAATTAGGCAAGAAGTCTGATATATTTTAAAGAAGCCAAACTTTAAAAAGATACAGATGTGGTTCAAAATGGAACTGTATCCCATTTTACCTATGTGTTGAGATACTTAATATCTTCTTCAGGATACTCATGTACAATGGTGGAAATATTTACTGTGGCTTTTGTGAGAAACAAATGAGATAACAATGGGGCTCATAAAAAGCATGTAATAAATATTGGCCTCTCTATCCATTGTTCTCTTCCTTGAGCATTCATATGAGGAAAAATCCTGCAAGACTTTCAGATATGATTTTATTACCTAAAATGAAAATTTCTAGCCTCAGTTCTCATCTATTTCTTTTCATAATTTAGTTATCTTATAAAATGCAGACTTCTCTCTTGGATATTTCTATTTGTGTGAGCAATGTGATCCTTAGAGATGTGACATGCCAATATAATTTCAGATATTGAACTTCTGAGTGTCTAGGTTGATAAAGAAGATTTTATTCAAGACCAGGTCCTCTGTGAACATCTCAGTATAGTTGGATTATTTCAACCTGAATCAGTGAATAATTGAGAATGGGAACGCTCGAGATACTGAAAACTTATTTTACTCTGCATAAGGCTATGGATATAATGAACAGATTGAGCTCTTGTCTTTGTAGTGTTTCTTTTCTGAAGTTGTCCCAGTCATTTTTTTCTTTCCTTAGAAGTCCAGTGTTGACCCAAAGCCTTTCTCAGCCAGACGTACTGTAACTCAATGTCACTTATTTGTTCAGTTTATTGCTAGCAGAGCTCTTCTAGCAGTAACGTCTCTAGTCCATGGATAGTTACCTCATCCCCAAAATGCTTGGAACTGAGTTTCTGCCTTATACCTTGGATATACTGAGATGGAATTTGTATGGCCTGTGGCACTTTTCCAGTTTCCTGATCTCTTATTTCTGCAAACTTTCCCTACCACCCCTTGGTGTCAATGTTTGATTTTACTCCCACCCTCCAAACAAATTTTTCTGGACTAAAATCATTTCTAAGCCTATTTTCTGTCAGACTTCTCTAACGTTCTCCATTCTCCCACTTGAACTTCCACAGATGACTAAACCTCTCCCATTCTTAGAGAGTCTGGTATGAAATATATGTTTATGGTATTTGGTTCTACCAAGACTTACTCCCAGGGAAAGAATTCTGTTTTGTGCCTTCCTTTAGATTATTTTATACATGCGAGCATCCTTAATCGCAATTAATTTTCAGAGATCTATAAGGTGTTCTTGATGGCTTTTCTAAACAGACTTATTTTGTCCGATGTGGCCAAAGCTACTGTTCTGAAAATCAAATACATTTTCCTAGATAAAGAGCTGTCTTCCTACTGTGTGTGCTTCCTCAGGGGGAGGGGGGATGTATCAACAAACAGAATATACCAAAAAAAATGTAAGAATATGGCAAATTGTAAAAAAAAAAAACAAGATAAAAAAGCTTTGTTATATATTCACACTTTTGTTATTCTTTCAATAATTATACAATATTTCACATTCCTAATTAGAAAATTTCCTATTCCTAAATAATTCATGTATCTGAAATGTAACGTATTAGTAGGAGAAATATATACACATGCAGATTGATTATGGTCACATTAATATCTTCAGCCTGAAATCATTGGAAATCTTTATACATAAACACACAGTGCATAGTTCCTTCTACTATGGTCTCTTATTTTCACATTTTGACATGTAAACTTTTGTCATTTTTTACATAATTGTCAATCCATTTTCACATTTAGACAATGTAAACTTTTCTTTGTCATTTTTTACATAATTCACATTAAATGTACTGTTTATGCGGCTAAATGATGGGATTTCGTGACACATTCATTTGGTGCAGTCTCTTGCACTTTAAAATTTGGTTTAAACTATATTACTGACATATTCTGCATGCTGTATTTAATAACTGGCAGCCTGGGAGCTGTGACAAATTAATCTCTCCCAGAAGTCAAGAATAACCATGGTTCAAATGATGTTCTTCCATTCCTGGCAGGACCATGACCTGACTAAACTTTTCAAATTATAAGGTATAGTGAGTAATTCTTTTCTACTGGCTTAATGGATATGAATATTAAAGCAGTTTCTTGGATTCAGACCTGAGTTTGAGTCACTTCTCAGTAACGTATTAATTAAATAGCTTTGGGATACATATCCGACACTTAATCCCTCATCTATAAAATATAGATACAAAAAACCCCTCATAGGGTAGTTTTGTAAAGTAATATATGTGAAAAACATAGCCTTTGGTAAATATTCACTAAATATTTTGAATGACTAATATTATTAAAATGAAGAAATGCTTTTAAAAGTAGAAGTGTACTGAACCTTCTAATTTTATTCTAGTATACTGTAAAATACATATGTTTGGATAAAATATACCTAGAAGTGTACAATGTTAAAAAAAAATCACTATTCACTCACTTTGGTATGACCCTCAAAAGTACTGTCAGCAATGACTTTCATGTTGTCAGATCTGGTGAAGATATGCCTGCTTTACCAAATCTCTGAAAGACCTTTGAAACTAGTTGGCTCTTCTCCCTCTATATCCTGAGTTTCCTTACGATTTAGTCTTAAGCCTCATATTATCTTTCTGTATATTCTCTTTCTTGAGAATCCCACCAAAAGTCATCACTTCCCCTGATTATGATCAAGAAACTCAAGGACTAAAAATTGAACTCTTTATTCACAGAGGAAATATAAATCAAGAAAACCCTGAGAATAAACTGAGGGTTGATGGGGGTGGGAGGGAGGGGAGGGTGGGTGAGGGGCATTGAGGAGGGCACCTGTTGGGATGAGCACTGGGTGTTGTATGGAAACCAATTTGACAATAAATCCCATATTAAAAAAATAAACAAACTTATTTTGAGGGAGAGAGAGAGAGAGAGAGAGACAGCACACATGTACACATGTGCCACATACATAGACACACACATATGCACATGCACACGTGAAAGTGGGGGAGGAGCAGAGAGAGAGAGAGAGAGAGAGAGAGAGAGAGAGAATCCCAAGCAGGCTCCATGTTGCCAGTATAGACTTCGATATGGGACTCGATCTCACAAATCATGAGATCATGACCTAAGCAGAAATAAAAAACCAGATGCTTAACAGCCTGAACCACCCAGGTGCCCGGAGAATTCCTTTAAATCCCATAAATTTACTTGCTCACTTACCCACTCTTTTCTTATTTGTTCTATTATGAAAAAGAAAGTTTTCCACCACTTTCACACTGCTTGACCCTCTCTTCTAAGTGTACTGTGACTATCATGTCCATTCTCATTTTCAGGACATTAACACTGTCAGCTCTAGTTTTCTTCTGTAATCAGTTATATTCTCATTAATGGATATTTTGTCTGTATTTAAACATATTATAGATTCCTGTCATCAATACAACTGAATAAAAATAATAATTACAAAACTCTATTCTTCCTGAGCTATCAATTTATCTCTCTCCATGTCACAGCCAAATTTCTAAAAAGAGTTTTATTCAATATTTACTATCGTCGTTTTGCTACTTGTAAGTGCCTGACTCCAACTCTATCTTGCCTCACAAAACTACTAAAACAGTTCTTGAAAAGGATTTCTGTGCTCTCCCAGTAACTAAATTCAGTTAAAAAAAAAGAAAGAAAGAAAAAAGTGTCCACAATAGACCACTCCACCTGTCTTTGGTTTCCATCATACCCATACCACATACCCCTGTTTTTTCTCTTACCTCTCTGGCTATTCTCTATCAATGCTCTTTGTGGATTCTTTTTTTTTTTTTTTACTTATATGAGCTCCTCTGACTTTGGTTCTTGATAGTTTTTCTTATCCTTTCAGTGTAAAATACATGTAGGTTTTAGCCCAGATTCTCATATGAAATTCAAATTCATAAGTGCAACTATCTATCATAAATCCAATTCCTGTAGGGAACTTAGGGAATGTATGGATACACGAAAACACACACACACACACATGCACACGCACACACACACATCTGGTATATGATCCAGATGATCTCCTTAAAGGTTGGTAAAAATAACCTGAAGAATATATCTCATGCAGGAATGTTTGGGGTAGAGAGGATTTAGAATTCGGCATTTTAATTCACAGTTTATTTTCAGAAGTGTTGTTCTATTATTCTCTTCCAGCATTGGTTCGATTTTGTATGTATAATTTATAAAACATTGCTAATTTCATTTGTGTTAAAATTATTGTCTTAAAATTTTCAGATTGTCTAATATTTTATAGGATATATTTAAAAAACACTTAAATATGTAACATAACTTAGAAGACAGTTTTAATTCTGAATTATTTTCTTTTGGACAGCACAAGACACTTATATTTTCTTCTTTTCTCTTGGAGTTATGCATGAAAAGGGAAAGAAGTGTATAGAATTCAGTAGGGTACTTGTAAGTTCAAAGGTAAAAAAATGTTTTTCTTTAGTTTGAAGGAGAATAAAGCCTACAGTATTTCAGATCTTGGTCTTTATAAGGGCTGTGGTGGGTGGAAGTGATATTATAAGATAGCACCAGTACAGCTAAAGTTAATACATATACTTCAAAGAGAAGAAATCTCAAGTGTCATGATTTTTATGTTGCACAAGTGTTATAGAAAGTTCCAAGTTCTGGATTGAGTTATAATTTATTTTACCTTTTTTACTGCATTCCCTCCTATTTTGGGCAAAGACTTAATGAATAAAATCCAAGATTTAGGAAAAAATGAAAAAAAAAAAAAGAAGTTTATGATCAAAAGCTATCCCAGCAAATCAGGAGATAAAATATTCTACCTAAAAATATATCTTTCTGAACCTAGAAATAAAGTACATCTGGCCTGTAATATATTAGGATATATTATATAATAATGGATATATACACTGACATGAATATATTAATATAGAGAATGGCATTTCTTTTCAGTGAAAATTTAAGAAAAGTGTAAGTTTTAATTAATGTCTACTGCTGGTACTTAACATACACAATGAATCACCTTGACATTCAAACCTCTCCACAGTATGACATCTACCTACAATTCTAATTTTATTTCCTACTCCTTTCCAACAAATGTTCCGGCAAAATTATAAATATTCCACAAATATATTGTGCTTTCCTACTCCTGAACGTTTACTTTATTCTTTACTGTGCTGTGTTTTCTCATCTCAATGTTATAAACTCTTCTACTTCTTTCAAAATTCAGATAAGAAAACAGATAACGTCTTCTTCAGTTTAGTACTTTGGACAAAAAAAAAAATTCATTTATCCCCAAAACACTTTTCATATTCTTCCTAACATTACAATTACTGCATACTAAATGTATCCTCCAACTGCAAAGAAATGCTTCTAATGATTTAGACTAGTTATAATCAGCAAAACCATTGTATTTTGGAAAATTGGATTGAAGAATTTATATATGTAACCCTTCGTTTTAATTATATAAAGAATCATGTTAAAATGGGGATTAAGGAGTACACTTATTGTGATGAGCACTGGGTAATGGAGAGAATTGTTGATTACTATATTATACACCTGAAACTAATATATCACTGAATGTTAACAAGACTGGAATTAAAATTAAAAACTCAATAACTTTTTTTTTGAAAAACATACTGGAAGGGAGTGTTAACATTGTGGTTAAGGCATGAAGTCCTGTAGGAATGTCATCTAACTTTAAATCTACTACATTGTCATTATTATCTACTGATAACCAAATCAGGTGCCTTCATTTCCCAGGGTTTTTTGGGTGTTTTGTTTTGTTTTTCCTTCATTTCCTTTTATTTTGCTCTAGCTCAGTATCACCCTCTTCCTCAATACTCCTGCCTTAATTCCTTAATTTCAGTATTCTGGTCAGTGATACTAGCCCATCATTTTCTGGAATTCCTTTTCTGAGTCAGCTTTTCCTTCACTCCACCTCAACTACCCATTCCTTTAATCCTACCTCATACTGTTATCCAAACCTGGAATCTACTGATAATTTATTCATTGGCATATTTCTGGAATTCCCAGAGTTCCAGCTTACTCCCTCTGGCACTCTGACCTCAACAATGATTTAATTCCACTGTCAAGTCAATCTCACATTTATATGAAAGCACATATGGGTAAAAGTGCAAAAATTAGAGCCCACATACTGTATATCTAAATATTTAAAATTCTATATCCATTAACATCCTACTAAATTAAGTAACTTATCTCCTCCTTCCTTATACATATATTTTCATAGTGACTAAAAGGTTTTATGTAATTCGAAGTTGAGTACATTCAAACATAATTTCTCATGTCTGGATATTCTTTTGAGGGTCAGCAATGTTTAAATAATAATTTAAAGACAAATACATTTTTTGTATGTGTTTATTCCCTTCTGGGGGCGCCTGGGTGGCTCAGTCAGTTAAGCGCCTGATTCTTGATTTCGTCTCAGGTCATGATCTCAGGATTATGAGATCCACACTGAGTGTGGAGTCTGCTTGGGATTTTCTCTCTCCCCCTCTCTCTGCCCTTTCCTTGCTTGTACTCTCTCTCTCTCTCTTTCTCAAAATAAATAAGTACACATTAAAAATTTTTAAAAAAAACTTTAAAAATCATTTACTTTGTTCTTTTCTACAAAATGAATAAATATGTTGTTTCAATCATGACTTCTTACATAGTCTTTCTGATGACAGTGATATAATTAACTAAACTTTAGAATAAATTTTCATTTAAAATTTAAAGTACATAAAATTCAAAATTTACTTTTAGAACAATGCAAAAATAGAAAATATAAAAATAAAAGATTGCTGCCATAGATTTGCTAACAGTATTTTTCTAATGTATTTTAAATTATTTAATTAAAAAAATCTTTCTGATCTTGCCTTCCTCTCCCTACAGTAACCTTGCTCTTTTATAGAATTCCCAGGATATTGCCTATACTCATTATATTCCTATTCATTCCTCTCCACCCTTTCTCTTTTAACACTTCTCCATTATGGTTTTCAAATCCACTTTTCAGTGGAAACTGCTCCTGTCAAAGCCACCAATGAGCAACTTGTAGTTCAATGCAAAGACCATTCCGTATTAGTGCCATGTTAATGACATTTGAAATGTTGACTGCACCCTGTTGATACACTTTTTGTCTTGGCCTTCCAGGACACTTCACCCTCTTTTTTTTTTTTTCTCTGAGATTTTTGCTGGTTCCTGTTTATGGAAAACAAATTTTAAGTTATGTAAGTAACTCTAGATGAGGAAATATTTTATAGCTAAATAGAATCTGTTGCTTAATGATACTTGAGTTCTAGCATGTCAGCAACTGGTTCATCACAAGTTTTCTACACAAAAGTCTTTATTAAAAATTGTTAATAGATCAAAAGAAAATGATAATTAAATAGTGAAGAATAAATGTTCACTCTTTCATCTTAATACATATAAAATAAACTTAATTATTAAGATGTTTGTGTTATGCATACTCTAATTTATTTATAGAGGTTTTATGCCTTAATTGACATTGTACAAAATAGATTTACAACACCGGGCTTTAAAATGTCTTAAATACTAATTAGATTATTTTGTTTTTCAGGGTTCTAGAAAAGGCAACATAACTTATTTACCATAAATGACATTGGATAATATTTCCCCATAGTTTTATAATCAGTTGACTAGAATTAATACATAAGACAGTTTGTGTTGCTTTAAAATGTACCATTTTATAGGGAAAGTATAATTTAACTTGTTTATCTCAGACCACCCTATGAGAGAAATGCATAGGAATAGAAAAAAAAGGCATAAATTCTGAAATAAGATAATCCCAGATTTAATGTGAACTTTACCACTTATTAACTATGGGTCCTAGGCAAGTTTCTCAAAAATTTAAATCTTTTTCCATCATCTGAAGAAAGAGAGTAATAAAGCCAACTGTACAATATTATTATGACCATTAAATGTAGCAGAATGAAAAAGAGCACAGTGCTTGACATGTAAGAGTAATCAACATCAGGAAAAATATGGAAGAAGCCCCAAAGCACAGAATTTAGTCCCATATTTCAATATGCATGGATATAACTGAAGAATCTATCTAGAAAATATAATACATGATATAATTTACCTACTATTTCATTTAAACCTTATCTAGAATAGAATGCGTAAGGGAATGAGAAAGAAAATTGCCTTTTCTCTATCCATGATCTACGCAAACCCCTATTTTTTTAAGAAATGAAGGAACATTTTCCCGATTTTAGTTTATGCATATTTTTTCTAGGTATGTAAAAGTCCCTTTCTACACAGTTCTGAGTAAAAATTAAATGCAAGTGGAGTGATTGTGTGTTTTATGTGTATGTGTAGAAGAGGAAGCAAGAAAGACAAATATAACTATGTATCTTTGGAAATTCAGGAAGAATGTGAGTTTTACTCAGGTGTATTCTAAAATATATAATGGTACAATCAAGAGATTTCTTTTAATACTGTGTGCTTTATTAAAAAATTCACATTCCCTATAATCGTGTCTGTTTTAACTCAACTGTTTTCATCTACCTTCTATTAGTTGATATTTGCAATTTTTAATACAGAGTTCTATCAATATAATACCTACAGACATTTAACCCTATAGCTTGCTGCATAAAATTAACTTTCTTTGTTTTCTCTTTATCTGCCCTTGAGTTTCTTTGTAAGATATTTATTGTGGCAAATATTTTAGTTCTTCCAATTTCTAACAATAGATTCAATACAGACTCACTGGCCCCCCTAAACAAACAAACAAACTAAAATTAGAAAGCCCTTGGGCACCACAATCAGATGAGCAAGGTAATTTTTCTGACATTATGAAGTAATTGAGCATTCCACATAGTTTGTTTCCAAATAATTGAAATGTGACAGTCTAAAAATGAAAAAAAGAAAGTATGTAAATGATTAATTGCTTGGTTTTGTTTTCTATTGCTGCTGTAATTGATTGCCACAAATTCAGTTGCTTAAAACATCCCAACTGCTCAGCTAGTTTCTCTGCTTTGTGCCACACAAGGGCAAAATCTATGTGTCAGCTGGCCTGCCTTGGTATCTAGAGGCTCTGAGAGAGAGTCCACTTCCAAATTGATTCAGGTTGTTGGCCGAATTCGGTTCTTTTTGATTGGAGGACTAAGGTTCCCATTGTAGCCAGAAACCATTCTTAGCAACTTAAAGGAACCTGTATTCTTTATCATTCTTCCCCCTGCATCGTCAATCCAGCCATGGCAGTAGAGGTTTCTTGTGCTTTGAATTTCTTGGGCTGCTTCTGCCATATCTCTCTCACATTAGCCTGGCAAAGCTATCTGTTTTCATTTTATTTACTCATTTTTTGAAATTTGGCTCTTGTTGAGAATGCTGTTATAAACATCAGGATATGCCCTTTGAATTGTTATTTTTGTATCCTTTGGGTAAATACCTCGTAGTGCAATTGCTAGATCATAGGATAGTTCTATTTTTAACTTTTTGAGGATACTCTATACTGTTTACCACAGCGACTGCACCAATTTGCATTCCCCCCAACAGTGTAAGAGAGTTCCCCTTTCTCTACACCCTTGCCAACACTTATTGTCCTGTGCTGTTAACTTTAGCCATTCTGACAGGTATGAAGTGATATCTCATTATAGTTTTGTGTGTATTTCCCTGATGATCAGTGATATCGAGCATTTTTTCATGTGTCTATTAGCCATCTGGATGTCTTCTTTGGAAAAATGTCTATTCGTGTCTTCTACCATTTCTTAATTTGATTATTTGGTTTGGGGATGTTGTTTGATAAGCTCTTTTTACTCTTTATTTTAGATATCCCATAAAACCTTTCTATATATTGTACATAATATATATAATTAATGGAAATAGGTATATCAAAGAGTAAATCAATTATGTAGCAGACATTCTTTAGCATCAGCCTCTCTATTGGGCTATGCCATTACTTTATGCTTTTTTTTAATGTTTGTTTATTTTTGACAGAGAGAGAAAGACAGAGCATGAGAGGGGGAAGGGCAGAGAGAGAGGGAGACACAAAATCCGAAACAGGCTCCAGGCTCTGAGCTGTCAGCACAGAGTCTGCAAACCACGATATCATGACCTGAGCTGAAGTCAGATGCCTGACCGACTGAACCACCCAGGCACCCCACTTTTATGCTCTTTAAATGCAAAAAAAACACCCATAAATGAAAACAATGAACATTTTGTAAAGTTCTTATCAAGAAATATGTAAGTTGAGCTCAAGGCCAAGACACTTCATAGTATAAGTAGTTACTCACACTACATTTGACTCTGAAGAAAAATATGATTCCCAAGAATTAGAAGAGTATGTTTTTCAGTTGCAATTGTGGAAGTTCATATGTCATTTTCCTTGGAAACATCAATGTTTCCTAAAATTTTCCACATGACAGAAATTAGGATTATGGAACTCATTTAATTTACTCTATTATAAGGAACAATGTTAATGTGTGCTCCTGGAAGAATATGAAACTATTCCTTTTAACTTTATTTATTTTTATTTATTTATTTATTTATTTATTTTTTCAACGTTTATTTATTTTTGGGACAGAGAGAGACAGAGCATGAACGGGGGAGGGGCAGAGAGAGAGGGAGACACAGAATCGGAAACAGGCTCCAGGCTCTGAGCCATCAGCCCAGAGCCCGACGCGGGGCTCGAACTCACGGACCGCGAGATCGTGACCTGGCTGAAGTCGGACGCTCAACCGACTGCGCCACCCAGGCGCCCCCTTTCCTTTTAACTTTAAATCACAAATGTTGTTCATTTGAAATTCCATATCAGTGTTTTCCTTTTATTCTTTTTTTATCCTTCATATCTATTTGTCAATTACTCTTACACATTACCATCTGCCGTTGAAGTGTAGATTAGAGCAAAAAAGTCAGCTAACTGTACCTTTCTAAGTTGCTTCTTCTACTGTAATTATAAAATAGAAAATGTGTGAGCCTAGTGTTTTAACTATGAGTCAGTAGAATTTATAAAAGAAAGCAAGAACTCTTCTAAAGTCAAGGTCTTTGTGGCAGCCATTTCAGTTCTGACTTAACCAGCATGTTATAGGACTGAGATTTTTGCAGTATTTTTAATATGAGGAATTCTTTCTGTTCTTTTCACTAAAATTTCAGCAGAGAAAACTTATGATAACTCATTTTCATTTTCTAGTTTTCTGTTATTTCAACAACTGAACATCAACATTACTACATGATGGAAAACATTGTCTATTTCCCATAATTTTTAGCATTATTCAAAAATACTGATAGATTCTGTGTGCCAAATATTCTGTTTTCCGTTAATATTTTGGCAGTAGCACTAAGTTTGACACTAGAACATTTTCACTTGGAATCATAATAGTGTTTATGTATTCATAGGCCTAAAATTATGCAGAATACTTCAGATAAAACATATCCTAGCACAATTTCATTAAATTTGGTTCTAAAAGCATAATTCAGATGATTTTTCTAAATTACTAGCAGGGAGCCACTTTCCCTGACTATTCTTTTTTTGTGTAAACTTTTTCATGAACCTGTACTCAATTACTTTTTTAATCTTCACTGAATGAAAATTCTATAAAACTTATGAGAACATGTGTCTTCCTTCCAAAAAGCTACAAGCAGTGTCTGAAACAGACTGGAATCACTGAATTTAGTTAGGGCAAAAAAAAAGTTGAAATTCTGTCCAATAATTATGTCCACAGTGTCAAATTACTGTTTCTAATAGTTTTTTTAATGTGATATGAATATTGAGTCATCTTTGCTTCATTTAAATGAAATTAGGAAAAGGAAAATATATAAACTCTTTGAGAAAATATTAAAATATTTATGGAATACAAATAGAGGGCCATGATTTAGTAAAATAAACATAATTCTAAGTACACACATAGAATTCTAGGTATGCATGCCCAAATTCAGATGTGCATATGATCCATTATATATACATAGTAATATTAAATTTGAATTTAAGAACCTATTTCCCCATTAGTTTGGCAGGAAAGTCCAATTTACCATTATGAAGATTTCTTCCACACTGCCCAGGAATTGAACAGGTATGAGTCTGGGGTATGGACTGGAGAGGGCTCCCAGTCAAAGCAGGGCATTCACAGAGTCTTGGTATTGGCCCAGGTAGGTGACTGCGGGAATGTAAGTAAGTTCATCCTAACCCAGGGGCCCCAGGAAGTCCGCAGAAAAAGCTGACATTCATTCAGTGCTCAGGGTTTGTATATCTTTTCCCAGACTGGAAGGCTTGGTACCCAAGGGTCTGTCTTCCTACTGGACAGTATATTCATTCTCCTCTGAAACCTTGACTCTAATTTCAGGATTTCCGGCAGAAGGTGTTATGTAGATCACAGTTGCTATAACTACACCAAACCTCCCTGGTCTTGTAGGAATCTCTACTGTTATCTCAACTTCAAAAGCCCCAGTATTCAAGTCACTAACCTATCTTTATCTCTTTTTCCTAGAAAACTCTGTATCATCAATCCCAGGTTTCTATTGTATAAGCCAGAAGGAAGTTGTCCTCTGGCAACTTCTAATTTCAGGAAAATAAATAGGAGATGGAAAATGTTAAGAAAACAAAACACAAACTAATACCTTAGAATATTACACTGACAGTCTTCTGATTTTGCTGTTTACATTCAGCCTGTATATATTTCGTTTCTATAATTTATGTATTTATATTCCACTCTATTCTACAAGGAATTGAATGCATCCATTGTATCTAAAAGAAATTTCTAGAGGAGCCTGGGTAACTCAGTCGGTGAAGTGTCCAACTCTTGGTTTATGCTCAGGTCCTGATCTTACAGTTTGGCGAGTTCCAGCCCTGGGTTGGGCTCTGCATTGGCAGTGCGGAGCCTGCTTCAGATTCTCTCTCTCTTTCTCTCTCTCTCTTTCTCTCTCTCTCTCTCTCTTTCTGTCTCTCTCTCTCTCTCCCCCTCTGTCTGTCTGTCTGTCTCTGCCCCTACCCCACTTGTGCTGTCTCTGTCTCTCTCAAAATAAATAAGCAATAAAAAGAAAAGGAAGAAATTCCTAAACTAAGACATAGTCAAGAAACCTTTCATGTTTTCAAATAGGAGAACTGATGAAGAAGTTCCAGAGATAATTTATATTTATGGGAGTGAAATTGTATCTACAATTTGAACCCCAAACATAAATTTTTGTTATTTACATTCCTCATATACTAAAATACAAACAACAATTGGAATGAATACCTTACAAAGGAAAAGAAATTTAGTCTACAGAGAATATAAAAATAAAATAAAATATAAAAATAAATGTCATGGTAAGGAGGCAAAAGCATTGTGTCCCAGACTTATTTTTCCATCACACAAAGCAAACTAGAAGTTTGGTAAAGATATTTTCCATAATATCACTCTAATTATGTTATTCACTTTTTAGAGATTTTTAATGAGTGATGGGATTTCTCAGTGTCAGACTCAGCTTTGTTTAGTATCTAATTATAAATTTATCTTTGAGAGTGAATATTCCTGTCTCACACTCAAAAACATAGCAAGGGCTGGCTGTCCCTTTATGTAGTGGAATAAAGCATATTTATTCCACTAAAAATGATGACCATAATGGTGTAAAATTTTCATTACAATTATTGTTTCTATTGTAATATATCAAAGTGTAGACTAACAAAATTTATGATTGCAGTCCAAACTCTAACTTCAATTTCACGCCCATAAATTTAAATTCCTGGCTATTTCTTTATAAGCCTAATGGCTTAGAACAAAACAACTTTCTTCATTCTTAAAAACAAAATTTTATCCTAAAATATTTCTGACATGTAAATGCAGGTAATAATCATGTATAATTTTGCTGATAATAATAATCATCAGTGGGCCCAACAGCAAACTTGAGAAAAATAACTGAACTTCTTTCATTTCTATATAGTTTTATTAAATAATTATCCATTCTCCAAAAATATTATACTTTACTTTGACTATTTCACTTAATATTATCATTTATCAGAAGAATTTATCAATGGTGTTTCCTACAGCTATAGCTCTTTCATTTTCATTGTTATATGATAATCTAGGATTCGAATATGGCATAAATTTTCTTCTGTTGTCTCCAGTTTTAACCCTTTGAAACAATGCTGCTACTTTAAAAAATACTGCAAATGTTTCCTGTATTCATATGTATGAGTTGTCTCTCCTGCATGTGTACATATTGGGTTACAGAGTGGACATTATGTATATGTGTATAGGATGTGTATTCCTTTTCTGAATAGGAGTTCTTAATTTTTATGTGTTACAAATAACTTCAGTACTATGCCTTACATTTTCAATTTCTTAATAGTTTTTTTATGATGAACAGATGGTTTTTAATTGAATTATTCAAATATATCAACTTTTTCATTTCTAACTCTTCTTTTTGTGTATTGTTTAAGGAAACTTTTCCTACCATGTATTTGTTAAGAGTATCGTCTATTTTAAGGTCTACATTATTGATTGATTTTCCTTTTACATTGAAATCTGCATTCTATATATAAGAATTTTTATGTGTGATGTGAAGTAGAAGATGAGGCTGATTTTTTTTTCCCATATGGATGGCCATTTTTTCCCAACAGCATTTATTGAAAATATTGTTCACTGATATGCAGTGACATCTTTTTGCTTTCATCACTCTTTTTTATGTTCTGTTGATGTGTCTAATCCTGCACCTATACAAACCATCTTAATTGCTGTAGATGTTTAACAATTATTAGCAACCAAAGGAAGAAGTTCTCCCTCCATGTTCTCCTTTGAGTGTGTTGCTAATTCTTGGAGGTTTGCATTTATTTATACTTTCAAATAAGCTTAAAAATGACAACCAACACACACACACACACATGCACACACACACACCCCTACACCTTTGGAATTATCTTTGTGTTTATGTAGAATCTACAAAATTTTGGAGAAAAACTTACATACATACACACGTGCACATGAACGCATTCAAACACACTAATTTAGACCTTACAATACATTTACAGACATGAAATATCCCCCAACTTATTTGAATTTCTTTATTATTCCCTATGTTTAGTTTTGTTGATTTATTATAGTGGTTGGTCTCTTAGTACAGTGCTTGGCAGTCATAGTTATCTTTGTTTTCTATTTCAAGAGTTTTCATTAGTATAGATAGGTTAGTAGTTTGTTTAACATTACATAACCTTACTGATTTTAGTCTATTTTAGTTTTCAATTTTATATATATGTTGTATATATATGTTATGTATATATATGTTATATATATATATATACACACACACACACAACATATATATATATATATATATATATATATATTACTTTTCCCATTGTAAATGTATTTTAGTCTCTATAATTTTGCTTTATATAATCTGATATTATGTTATTAGGAATATTTAGATCAATATTTCTTCCTGGTAAACTGATTTTCAATTTTAAGTACACTTTGGTATTAATATGACTACAACATATTTATTTAGGTAACATTTACTTAGTATAGTTTTCTCCATCATCTACTTTTCTGTTATCACCAATCTTATATTTTACAGTTATTTCTTGCTAAAAGGATATCATTGGCTTTTGTTATATTTTGTTTTGTTTTCTTTTTTTTTATTATTTATTTTTTTTTAATTTTTTTTTTCAACGTTTATTTTTTTTGGGACAGAGAGAGACAGAGCATGAACAGGGGAGGGGCAGAGAGAGAGGGAGACACAGAATCGGAAACAGGCTCCAGGCTCTGAGCCATCAGCCCAGAGCCTGACGCGGGGCTCGAACTCACGGACCGCAAGATCGTGACCTGGCCGAAGTCGGACGCTTAACCGACTGCACCACCCAGGCGCCCCTGTTTTGTTTTTTTTAATTGGATTAATTAATGCTTTTATATTTATTGTATTTACGAACATTTTTAGGTGCAAATTTAATAAATTATTCTTCTTTTCTATTTGATTCAATGATCTTTTTTTTCTTTCACTATCTTTTGTTGCATTATTTTGGAATAAGTGAATATTGTTTAAACATTCCTTTTATTCTTGTTAGTTATATACTCTTTGTTTATTTATTTATTTTTTTTGGATAATGTAGAAATTATAACCCCAACACTGACTGATCAAAAGCTGCTGTTCAGACACCATACCAAAAGAGACACACAGGGTAAATTAGCATATGAAAATGTTTTCAGCATCACATGCCATTAAAAATTATAAATTAAAACAACAATAAAAGATCACTACATACCTATTAGAATGGCCCAAATTCAAAACCCTGACTACACCAATACAAGGATGTGAAGCAACATTTCCATTTCATACCAATAAGAATGCAAAATGGTAAAACCACTTTGGAAGACGTATTGGTGGTTTCTTACAAAACAAAACACCCTCTTGCCATAAGATATGGCAATTGTGCTTTCTGGTACATACCTAAGTAAATTATGCTTTCACAAAAATCTGCACATTAACATTTATAACTGGTTTATTTAGAATTGCAAGAACTTGGGGTGAGGGGGTGGGGAATATCCTTTAATAAGTGAATGGATAAAGAAAAGTGATTCATCCAGACTTCGGAATATTATTCAGCACTAGAAAGAAATATGCTCATGACTTGTAAAGACATGGAGGAAACTGAAATGCATACTGCCAAGTGAAAAAAGCCAATCTGAGAAGGCTACCGTGGCATGATTCCAGCTATATGACATCCTGAAAAAGGCAAAACTATGGAGAATAAAAAGACCAGTGGTTTTCAGGGGCTTGGCAGTGTTTTCAGAGAAACATGGATTGATGAAGCCTAGGAGACTTTTAGGGCAGTAAATCTAATCCGTGTGAGACTGTAATGGTACATACAGGAAACTACATGTATGTCGAAACTAATAGAACTGTACAACAAAGGATAAACCCTAAACTATGGATTTAATACTGTATCAATATTGGTTCATCGATTGTAACAAATGGACAACACTAATGCAAGATGTTAATAATAGGGGAAAGTATGGGGAGGAAGATGAGGAGAATTCTCTGTATTTGCTGCTCAATTTTCCTGTAAACCTAAAACTGTTCTAAAAAATAAACCCTATTAATAAAAACGAACCATAGTTAAGAACTACCTTTATTCCAAAATAGTAAGAGCCTTAGTCTTCTTCCCACAGATATTTCAAATTCATTATATTGAGATAAAATTTATATACAGTAAGAGTATTCATTTTAAGCATACAATACACAGTAGTGAGTTTTGCTCAGTGTGTACATTCATGGAAACACCATCACAACTCAAGATATAAACATTTCCCAAACCCATAGGTTTGTGCTGTTTCTCACTTCCACTGCTGGCCCCGGATATAAGCTTATATACTATATATTAGAGATCTAAAAATTATTTTATAAAAGGAATTATACAAAACTCACTCTATTGTATCTGGCTTCTTATGCTCAGCTCAACGTTCATGGATCTATCCATAAAGTTATGTATACCATTTGTTCATTTGTTTTTATTAGGGAATATACTATCATAAAGATATAATTTGTTCACCCATTCATCTTATGATAACTCAGTTGTTGTGTTAAAAGCTTTTGACTATTATAAACAAAGCTATGAAGAGTAATTCAGAAGTCCTTGCAGAATATGTTTTCATTTATTTTGGGACACACTTTAGCTTCAGAATTATTGATTTGTATGAGTGTTGGGTTTTTAATATTCATCTTCATTAATTTTATTCTCATTGAGTATACAAAGTTTTCTGAATCAAAGATTTCTTATTAATTTCTTCATAGCAATTAATAAGTGTATTGCCTCTATTTCCCTTACTCTAGGCTTATACCTGATTCAATACAATGAAAACTTATGGCAATTGTTCCTACACAATTGGCCAGACACTTCATATATGCAGAATGAGAAAAAAGTGACTTTTTTCTTTCTGTTTATAGAGAAGGAGGCAGCTATCCTTCTGGCCCCTGAAATGGTCATCACATTACAATTCTTTGGTATATAAATCAAATCTAGTCTATGGCCAGAAAGCCCCAACTGACTCAACTTTTATGAATTAGAGATATCTACAAGGTCTGAGACCAAATCCCTCCTTGAAATGTCAATATCTAGGAAGATAATGTTTCAGTCTCTATGGCATGCCAAGAATTAACCTAGGGGGCTATCACTGGATGTAAACATTTGACTTTGGGAAACAAAGGAGAAGTTTTTATTATCGCTCTGTATCGGATAAATTAGTTCTGTCATTAGGGAAACAACTGACTACAGATCTAATTCTTACAATATGTGAAAATGTTTCTAGGAGAACTGAAAGAAATAATCACTATATCATCTGTTTCTATGTCTCAGGAGGCTAAGACTCTTTTCAGGAGCACTGAGAGATGCAGGTGTAATTTTGAGAAATTACATGAATGCTTAATTTTACTAGAAATTGCAAAATGTTTTCCAAAGTGGTGGTACCATTTTATGTTCCCTATAAGAATGGATGAGAGTTCCAGTTACTCCACATCTTCATTAGGGTTTTTAATTCTTTTCTGCCAAAGGGAAAATATCATTTTTTAGTATTTATCTTCCATTGTTGCTGTTAAAAAGTCAGCCAAGTCCATCTAATTCTTTTCAAAGTAAGACTTAATTTCACTATACTTTAAGATTTTCTCTGTGTTTTACTATCCAATGTGGCAATGTACAGTAATTTTTGTCCTGCTTTGGATTTGGTGACTTTCTGGAATCTAATGTTTTCCATAGTTTTTGAGCAATCTCAACTACTATTCCTTTAAATATCTTTTACTGTCTTCTCTTTCTTCACTTCTGCAATGTGTGTTAAATTGTATGTCAGTCCTTTCCACTGTACCCTAAAGATATTTTTAAACTTCTGTATTTTTATCTTTTTTCTGTTTTTTAATTTTTGTTTTTTTAAATTTTCTAAATTTTTAATTTTTTTAACTTTTTTTTTTTTTTCAACGTTTATTTATTTTTGGGACAGAGAGAGACAGAGCATGAACGGGGGAGGGGCAGAGAGAGAGGGAGACACAGAATCGGAAACATGCTCCAGGCTCCGAGCCATCAGCCCAGAGCCCGACGCGGGGCTCGAACTCACGGACCGTGAGATCGTGACCTGGCTGAAGTCGGACGCTTAACCGACTGCGCCACCCAGGCGCCCCTAATTTTTTTAACTTTTTAAAAATAATTTTATTTTTTAAATTTACATCCAAGTTAGTTAGCATATAGTGCTATAATAATTTCAGGAGTAGATTCCTTAATGCCCCTCACCCATTTATCCCATCCCCCCTCCCACAACCCCTCCAGTAACCCTCTGTCTGTTCTCAATATTTAAGAGTCTCTTATGTTTTGTCCCCCTGTTTTTATATTATTTTTGCTTCCCTTCCATTATGTTCATCTGTTCTATGTCTTAAAGTCCTCATATTAGTGAAGTCATATATTTGTCTTACTCTGACTCACTAATTTTGCTTAACATAATACCCTCTATTTCCATCCATGTAGTTGCAAATGGCAAGATTTCATTCTTTTTGATTGCAAAATAATATTTCATTGTACACACACACACACACACACACACACATATATATATATACACACACACACACCACTTCTTCATTCATCTATTGATAGGCATTTGGGTCTTTCCATCCTTTGGCTATTATTGATAGTGCTGCTATAAACATTGAGGTGCATGTGTCCCTTTGAAAAAGCATACCTGTATCACTTAGATAAATACCTAGTAGTGCAATTGCTGTGTCATAGGGTAATTTTATTTTTAATTTTTTGAGGAACCTCCATACTGTTTTCCAGAGTGGCTGCACCAGTTTGCATTCCCACCAACAATGCAAAAGAGATCCTCTTTCTCCGCATACTCGCCAACATCTTTGTTGCCTGAGCTGCTAATGTTAGACATTCTGACAGGTGTAAGGTGGTGTTTCATTGTGGTTTTGATTCGTATTTCCCTGATGATGAGTGATGTTGAGCATTTTTTCATGTGTCGGTTGGCCATCTGGATGTCTTCTTTGGAGAAGTGTCTATTCATGTCTTTTGCCCATTTCTTCACTGGATTATTTGTTTTTTGGGTGTTGAGTTTGATAAGTTCTCAATAGATTTTGAATACTAACCCTCTATCTGATTTATCATTTGCAAATATCTTCTCCCATTCTGTTGGTTGCCTTTTAGTTTGGCTGACTGTTTCCTTTGCTGTGCAGGACCTTTTTATTTTGATGAGGTCCCAGTAGGTCATTTTGCTTGCCTCCAGAGACATGTTGAGTAAGAATTTGCTGCGGGCAAGATCAAAGAAGTTTTTGCCTGTTTTCTCCTCAAGGGTTTTGATGGCTTCCTGTCTTACATTGAGGTTTTTCATCCATTTTGAGTTTATTTTGTGTATGGTGTAAGAAAGTGGTCCGCTTTCATTCTTCTGCATGTTGCTGGCCAGTTTTCCCAGCACCACTTGCTGAAGAGACTGTCTTTATTCCTTTGGATATTCTTTCCTGCTTTGTCAAAGATTAGTTGGCCATATGTTTGTGGGTCCATTTCTGGGTTCTCTATTCTGTTCCATTGATCAGAGTGTCTGTTTATGTGCCACTACCATACGGTCTTGATGATTACAGCTTTGTGGTACAGCTTGAAGTCTGGGATTGTGATGCCTCCTGCTTTGGTTTTCTTTTTCAAGATTGCTTTGGCTATTTGGGGTCTTTTCTGGTTCCATACTAATTTTAGGATTATTTGTTCTAGTCTGTGAAGAATGCTGCTGTTATTTTGATAGGGATTGCATTGAATATGTAGATTGCTTTGGGTAGTGTTGACATTTTAGCAATATTTGTTCTTCCTATCCAGGTGCATGGAATATTTTTCCATTTTTTTTGTGTCTTCTTCAATTTCTTTCATAAGCTTTCTATAGCTTCCAGTATACAGATTTTTCACCTCTTTGGTTAGATTTATTCCTCGATATTTTATGGTTTTCCGTGCAATTGTAAATGGGATCAATTCCTTGATTTCTCTTTCTGTTGTTTCATTGTTGGTGTATAGGAATGCAACCGATTTCTGTGCGTTGATTTTATATCCTGCAACTTTGCTGAATTCACGAATCAGTTTTAGCAGTTTTTTGGTGGAATCTTTTGGGTTTTCTATATAGAGTATCATGTCATCTGCGAAGAGTGAAAGTCTGACCTCCTCCTGGCCGATTTGGATGCCTTTTACTTCTTTGTGTGGTCTGATTGCAAAGGCTAAGACTTCCAATACTATATTGAATAACAGTGGCGAGAGTGGACATCCCTGTCTTGTTCCTGACCTTAGGGGAAAAGCTCTCAGTTTTTCCCCATTGAGGATGATATCATTGTTGGGTCTTTTGTATATGGCTTTTATGATCTTGAGGTATGCTCCTTCTATCCCTGCTTTCTTGAGGGTTTTTTTTTCAAGAAAGGATGCTGTATTTTGCCAAATGCTTTCTCTGCATCTATTGAGAGGATTATACGGTTCTTGTCCTTTCTTTTATTGATGTGATGAATCACACTGATTGTTTTGCAGATATTGAACCAGCCCTGCATCTCAGGTATAAATCCCAATTGCCTGTGGTGAATAATTTTTTAATGTATTGTTGGAGCCAGTTGGCTAATATCTTTTTGAGGATTTTGGCATCCATGTTCATCAGGGAAATTGGTCTATAATTCTCATTTTTAGTGGGGTCTTTGTCTGGTTTTGGAATTAAGGTAATGCTGGCTTCATAGAGAGAGCTTGGAAGTTTTCCTTCCATTTCTATTTTTTGGAACAGCTTCAAGAAAATAGGTGTTAACCCTTCCTTTAATGTTTGGTAGAATTCCCCTGGAAAGCCATCTGACCCTGGACTCTTGTTTTTTGGGGAGATTTTTGATGACTAATTTGATTTCTTTACTGCTTATGGGTCTGTTAAAATTTTCTATTTCTTCCTGTTTCAGTTTTGGTAGTGTATATGTTTCTAGGAATTTGTCCATTTCTTCCAGATTGCCCATTTTATTGGAGTATAATTGCTCATAATATTCTCTTATTTTTATTTTTATTACTGCTGTGTTGGTTGTGGTCTCTCCTCTTCATTGTTGATTTTATTTATTTGGGTACTTTCCTTTTTCTTTTTGAGGAAACTGGCTAGTGGTTTATCAATTTTGTTAATTCTTCCAAAGAACCAGCTTCTGGTTTCATTGATCTGTTCTACTGTTTTGTTTTTTGTTGTTTTGTTTATGGTTTTTGGTTTCAATAGCATTAATTTCTCCTCTAATATTTATTATTTCCTGTCTCCTGCTTGTTTTTGGTTTTATTTGCTGTTCTTTTTCCAGCTTAAGGCATAAGATTAGGTTGTGTGTCTGAGATCTTTCTTCCTTCTTTAGGAAGGCCTGGATTGCTATATACTTTCCTCTTATGACCACCTTTGCTGTGTCCCAGAGGTTTTGGGTTTTGGTGTTATCATTTTCATTGGCTTCCATCAACTTTCTAATTTCCTCTTTAACTTCTTGGTTAGCCCATCCATTCTTTAGTAGGATGCTCTTTAGTTTCCACGTATTTGTTGTCTTCCAAATTTTATTGTGTGTTTGATTTAGAGTTTCATAGCATTGATGTCTGAATATATGCACGGTAGATCTCGATCTTTTTCTACTTGTTGAGGGCTGAATTGTGTCCCAGTATGTGGTCTATTCTGGAGAATATTCCACGTACACTGGAGAAGAATGTATATTCTGCTGCTTTAGGATGAAATGTTCTGAATATATCTGTTAAGTCCATCTGGTCCTGTGTGTCATTCAAAGCCATTGTTTCCTTGTTGATTTTTTTATTTGATTATCTGTCCATTGTTGTAAGTGGGGTGTTGAAGTCCCCTACTATTATGGTATTACTATCAATGAGTTTATTTATGCTTGTGATTAATTGATTTATATATTTGGGTGCTTCCACATTTGACACATAAATGTTTCAAACTGTAGCATCCTGGTGGATAGACCCCTTGATTATGATATAATGCCATTCTTCATCGCTTGATACATTCTTTATTTTAAAGTCTAGATTGTCTGATATAAGTATGGCTACTCCGTCTTTCTTTTGTTGATCGTTATCATGATAGATTGTTCTCCATCCCCTACTTTCAATCTAAAGGTGTCTTTCAGTCTAAAGTGGTCTCTTGTAAACAGCATATAGATGCATCTTGTTGTCTTATCCATTCTGTTACCCTATGTATTTTTGTTGGAGCATTTAGTCCATTGACATTTAGTATGAGTACTGAAAGATATGAATTTATTGCCATTATGTGGTTTGTTGAGTTGGAGTTTCTGATAGTGTTCTCTGGTCCTTTTTAGTCTTTGTTGCTTTTGGTATTTATTTATTTGTTTGTTTGTTTGTTTGTTTTTCATCTTTTGTCCCCTCAGAGAGTCCCTGTTAGAATTTCTTGCAGGGCTGGTTTAGTAGTCACAAATTCCTTTAATTTTTATTTGTCTGGGAAACTTTTTATCCCTCCTTCTATTTTGAATGACAGCCTTGCTGGATAAAGAATTCTTGCCTGCATTTTTTCTGATTTAGCACATTGAATATATCCTGCCACTCCTTTCTGGCCTGCCAAGTTTCTGTGGATAGGTCTGCTGCAAACCTGATGTGTCTTCCCTTGTAGGTTAGGGACTTTTTTTCCCTTGCTGCTTTCATGATTCTCTCCTTGCCTGAGTATTTTGTGAATTTGACTATGATATGCCTTGGTGATGGTCGGTTTTTGTTGAATCTAACGGGAGTCCTCTGTGCTTCCTGGATTTTGATGTCTGTGGCTTTCCCCAGGTTAGGAAAGTTTTCCACTATGATTTGCTCACATAACCCTTCTTACCCCTATTTCTCTCTCTTCCTCTTCTGGGACCCCTATGATTCTGATGTTGTTCCTTTTTAATGAGTCACTGATTTCTCTAATTCTTAAATCATGCTCTTTTGCCTTCATCTCCCTCTTTTTTATCTGTTTCATTATTCTCCATATGTTTGTCCTCTATATCACTGATTCTCTGTCCTGCCTCATCCATCCTTGCTGCCGTGGCATCCATCTGTGATTGCAGCTCAGTTAGAGCATTTTTTATTTTATCCTGACTAACTTTTACTTCTTTTATCTCTGCAGAAAGGGATTCTAATCTATTTTCGATGCAGCTAGTGATCTTATTATCATGATTCTAAATTCTGGTTTAGATGTCTTGCTTGTCTGTGTTGGTTAAGTCCCTGGCTGTGGTTTCTTCCTGCTCTTACTTTTGGGGTGAATTCCTTCATTTTGTCATTTTGAAGGGAGAAAAGGAATTAATGAGGTAAAAATTTTAATTAAAATTTAAAAATATTAAAATTAAAAAAATTAAACACACACACACACACACACACACACACACACACACAATTGAATAAATGATGCTAGATCCTAGGTGTGTTTGTCTGGGTGTTGAAAGGGGCTTGCTAGATTAGAGAAAAAAGGGGAAAGAGAAAAAAAAGAAAAAGGAAATCGTTCAAAAATTTGAAAAAATGAATACACCAAAGTAGACTAAAATGAAATGATGAAAATAAAATAGAATTTGAAAAAATTTACACAAAAGTAAAAAATATAGAAAAAAATTAAAGAAAAGTATTTTAATAATAATTGAAAATAAAAATGAATTTTTTCTTTCTGTAGTCAAGAAAAAGAAAAGAAACAAAAAAAAAGGAAAATGAAAAGAAAAAAAAGAAAGACTATTGAATAGATGGACTGGCAAACAGGCTGAAATATGACTGAAATTACTTCATTTTCTCCTAGAAGTCAAACTATGAAGTACCTTATAGTCCATAAACTAAGCAGGCAGAGAGGCTTGTGTTCCTGAAGAGTGAGGTTGGCCCAGTTGGGCAGTGCGTAGTGTAATGGCTCCGTTCTGCACTAGATGGTGCGCTTAGCTTACTGGGGTGGGTTGTTGTGGCTCTTGTAGTTGTGTATGTACATGCATAGGTGCAGTGAAAATAGCATTACCCACCTAACCCAGTCTCTAGTATTAGAACTCTGTTCTCACAGATCAGCAATTGCACACCCATCCTTTGGCTTCAGCTTCTGTCCACTCCCCGCATTTACACTGTCTGTGCCCAAGCCCCAGGCAGAACCTCCCTCCTGATTTTTATCTCAGATACCGCTGTTTTTCCCAACCCCTTATTTCTGAGGGACTGTGGCTTTGACCTGTTCTGCCCCTCTGTGGGAGGGTCTCACCAAGCAATGGCCGGGTAGCTCCACCCAGGAATGTTTGCAGGACTGTGCTGGTACCCATGCCCTAAGACACCGGCTGGGTGCCAGCCCACCCCAGAAGTTCACGTGATCATGTAGCACCATGTTTCAGGGATTGTGGCAATCACAACACGCATCTGGCATCAGGCTTCACCCCAGCAACCTTGTTCCAGCACCAGCGAATGTGGTTGTTCTCCTGGGTCCACTGGGGACTTAGCTTTTGGGGGAGTCAACAGCCTCTACCAGGTATCCTCCCAGCAGGGGAACCGGCTCTCCCCGTGTTGCTCAAAGACCTCTGGACTTGACTCTGCTCCTGGGGATTTGCCCTTCTCACCAGAGTACCGCCATGTATGGAGCTGCAGTTTTCAGAATGTGCATTCCCCCTGTTTATAGAGTCTTAATGGAATTTAAACCCTCTCCTTTCTCTTTTCTCCCTTTTTAGTTCAGTCCCTGCAGCTGTTTCCACTTTTCCACTTTCTCTCCAGCTGCTTTTGGGGGGTTGCTTTTTTCTCCCCCACCCCCATCTCTGTCTTCTTTCTGCATACAAAAGTGGCTCCCTGCCCTCCACGTCTTCTCTCTCCCCCAGTTCACCTCTCCGTACCATGTACCTGCTGAATTCTGTGGTTCAGCTTGTGACATTATTGTGTTAATCCTCAGATCAGTTTTCTAGGTGTGCAGGATGGTTTATTGTTGGTCTGGCTGTATTTCATGGATGCGAGACACAAAAAACTTCCATGCTGTTCTGCTATCTTGGCTCCTCCTCATCTCTTTTTTTCTTAAATCTTCATTTTGGATAATTATCTGTCCTAAATTCTAGATACCATTTTTAAAAAAAATTTACAGTGTTATGTTCATTTCAGGTGTATAATATAATGTGTAATTCTTTTTTTTTATTTTTTTAATGTTTATTTATTTTTGAGGGAGAGAGACAGAGAGACAGAGACAAAGCATGAGCTGGGGAGAGGCAGAGAGAGACACACACAGAATCCAAAACAGGATCCAGGCTCTGAGCTGTTAGCACAGAACCCAACATGGGGCTTGAACTCACACCCCATGAGCTCATGACCTGAGCCAAAGTCCAACGCCCAACCAACTGAGCCACACAGTTGCCCCTATTATGTGTAATTCTATGTTTCTCAGTGCTCATCAAGACAAAGGTACTCTTAATCCTCATTATCTATTTCACCTATCCCCACACACCTTCTGTCTGGCAGCCACCAGTTTGTTCCCCTTATGTAAGAGTCTGTTTTCTGTCTCTTTTTTCTTTTTTCTTTCTTTTTTTTATTTCTTAAATTTCATGTATGAGTGAACTCATATTCCATTTTTCTTTCTCTTATTTCACTTAGTATATACCATCTAGATCCATCCATGTTGTTGTAAAAAGCAACATTCATTACTTTTTGTGGCTAATATTTCATTGTATGTATGTATGTATATCTCACATTTTCTTTATCCATTTGTCTATTGATGGACAGTTGGGTTGTTATCATATCTTCACTATTATAAATAATGCTGCAGTAAATATGGGGGTGCACACATCTTTTCCAATTAGCATTTGCATTTTCATTGGTAAATACTCTGTAGTGGAATTACTAGGTCATATATTAATTCTATTTTTAACTTTTTGAGGAACCTCCATATTTTCCACAGTGTCTGTACCAATTTACATTCCCACCAGCAATGAGTAAGGGTTCTTTTTTCTCCACACCCTTGCCAGCACTTGTAATTTCTCATGTTTTTCTTATTTTAGCTATTATGATAGGTTTAAGATATCTCATTGTGATTTTAATTTTCATTTACCTGATGATTAGTGATGTTGAGCATCTTTTCATGTGTCTACTAGCCATCTTTAGGTCTTCTATGCAAAAATGTTTATTCATGCCCTCTTACCATTATTAATCAGATTATTTGATTTTTTTTAGAGTTGAATTGTTTAATTTTTTAAATATATTTTGGATTTTATAAAAGGGATATTATAATAAAAGGATATTCCCTTATTGAATATATAATTTGTAAATATCTTCTACCATTCAATATTTTACCTTTTTGTTTTGTTGATGGTTTTCTTCTCTGTGCATAGCTTTTTATTTTGGTGTAATGCCAATAGTTTTATTTTGTTTTTGTTGCACTTGCCAGAGGAGCCGTATCTATATAAATATTGCTTAGGCTAATATCAGAGAAATTATTGCCAATCTTTACTTCTAGAATTTTATGCTTTCAGGTCTCACTTTTAGGTCTTTAATCCATTTTATTTATTTTTGTGTATGATGTAGGAAAGTGGTCCAGTATCATTCTTTTGCATGTGACTGTCCAGGTTTACCAATACCATTTGTTGAAGAGATTGTCTTTGCCCCATTATATATTATTGCCTCCTTTGTCATAGATTAATTGGCCATATAAACATGGGTTTATTTCTGGGCTCCTGATTCTGTTCTGTTGATCTATGTGTCTTTTGTGCCAGTACCATAGTGTTTTGATTACTTTGTAGTATATTTTGAAATCTTGGATTGTGATACCTTCAACCTTATTGTTCTTTCTTGAGATTGCTTTGGCTATTTGGGGTCTTTTGTGTTTCCATACAGATTTTAAGATTATTTGTCCTTTTTCTGTGGAAAGTGTTTTTGGTATTTTGATAGGTATTGCATTGAATTTGTAGGTTGCTTTGGGTACTATGGCTTTAAAAATGTTGGTTCTTCCAATCCATGAGCATAGAATATCTTTCCATTTGTTTGTATCATCTTCAGTTTCTTTTTCAGAGTATAAGTCTTTCACTTCTTTGGTTAAATTTATTTGTAAATTTTGTTTGTTGCATTGTAAATGGGACTATTTTCTTAATTTCTTTTTCTGCTACTTCAGATTTCTAAATATCAGTTTTGTATTCTGTGACTGTACTGAATTCATTTATCTGGTAGTGTGGGTGTGTGTGTGTGTGGGGGGGGTGTTTGCGTATGTGCGGAGTCTTTAGGGTTTTTATATGTAGTATCATGTCATTTGCAAATAATGACAGCTTAACTTCCTCCTTACCAAATTGGATGGCTTTTCTTTCATTTTCTTGTTCAATTGCTGTGGCTAGGATTCCAGTACTATGTTGAATAAACGTATGGGAATGGATTTTTGTCTTATTCCTGATCTTAGAGGAAAAGCTCTCAGTATTTCACCACTGAGTATGGTGTTAACTGTATGCTTTTCATCTATGGCCTTAATTATCTTGAGACATGTTTCCTCTAAACTGGGTTGAGAGTATTTATCATAAATAGATGTCGTACTTTGTCAAATGCTTTTTCTGCATCTATCGAGATGATCATATGTTTTTATCCTTTCTCTTGTTAATGTGATATATTCTACTGGTTGATTTGTGAATACTGAACCACCCTTGTATCCCTGAATAAATACACTTGATTGTAGTGAATTTTTAAAAAAGTATTATTGGGTTTAATTTGCTAATATTTGATTGAAGGTTTTCATACCTATGTTCATCAGAGATATTGGCCTATAGTTTTTCTTTTTTTTTTTTTGTTTTGCTTTGTTTTCTTTTCTTTTCTTTCTTTCCTGTGTCTTTATCTGATTTTGGTAAAAGGATAATGCTTATGGAGTAAATTTGGAATCTCTTCTCCTCTTCTATTTTTTTTTAATAGTTTGAGAAAAATGGGTATTAACTGTTCTTCAAATGTTTGTGAAAGTATACCTGTGAAGCCTATACTTTTGTTGGTTGGGAGTTCTTTGAATTCTGCTTCAATGTCATTAATAGTAATTTGTTGTTCAAATTTTATATTTTTTCCTGATTTAGTTTTGGAAGATTATATGTTTCTAGAAATATATCTGTTTTTTTTCTAGGCTGTCCAATTTATTGGTGTATAATTTTCATAATATTTTGTTATATTCCTTTGTAAATCTGTGTTGTTGATACCATAGAAATCTTGCTTTTTTTCAATTTTATTTATCTACTGATAGTTTTTTCATTGAGTTCTTAACTGTATTGTATTTTAAAATTCTGGAATGCCTATATTTTCCAAATTTGTACTGTCACTTTTCATTATAAATACTTTATTATTAGATTTATGTGCTTAAACAAAGTAATCATTGGTGTTTTCTGGTGCCTCAGTGATTGTTTCTCTAGTCTTTTTATTTTTCAGCTGATTCTCATTGGTATCTTAAAGTATGTCATCTTTGTGTATTTGGCATTGTGTTTGGAAAATTATTTATTTCAATAATGTCAGACATAGAATGATGTTTTTCCCTGCCAGGAAGAACTTTTGTTTGTCTCTGCCTAGTTCTTGAGTTACTGGTTTGGGATATCTGAGTGCTGGAGGTGTTATGGCATCCAGATAATACAAAGTCAAATGTATTGCTTTCAGGCACATTTTATTCTTATTTACCTTACTTGAGAGCAACATTTTAGGATTCCCACCCAAAGCAAAGGATGATTACTAGTATTTTCATTCTTGATTGATCCTTAACCCCAAGAAGCTCACAAAAGCCCCCACTAACCTCCTTGGAAAATAGCAAACTTCTTCAATAAAAAAAATAAAAAAAATACTTCCATATGATGACCCATCTCCCTGGCTTCCCTTTCTATTCCATATCTCAATCCAAAGAAGCTTGCTATTTTAATACTTCTTACATGCAATTAAGGACATGATTTTCAGAACAAAAATAATAATGTATCTTTAAAATATAACATGTAACATATATTTTTCCTGATGATTATTTTTATCAGAAAGGTTTGTGTGAGATACTGAGCTAGCAGTTGACAGATGTGGAATTTATATCAATATTAGTTTTTTGTTTTCAAATAAAAGCATAGATATTACCTATATAGCTATTTATCTTATCCCTAAATAATATATTACTTAGCATTTTCTTAAAATTCCATTAATGAAATCATACTCTGCATACTTTCTGGACATGTTTTTTCACCCTTTATTTTGTTTGAATACATCTTTTTTGATATATAACTATTGTTCATTTATTTTCATATGTAATATTCCCAATGTCCTAACATACTAACATATATCTGTGCATTATATTATTGATAGATTTCGTCCAGTTTTTCACTGTTATAAAAAAGGTTCTCAGTTGTTTTAAATGTACATATAAATATAGCTATATATTTTATACAGGATAAAATTATCTTGCCTTGAAGTGTACATATATCCACTTTAACTAGATATTGTCAAATGGTTTCCCACAGTATTTATAATAATTTACAAAACCACCAGCAGTTTGAATTCCTGCTATTTGTATCCATGACAACATTTTGTATCATCAGCCTATTTTAATTTTTACCAATCTCGTTCTTTAATACGATATCTCATTATGGGTTTAATTTGCATTTTCCTGTGAAGAAGTAAGATGAAACATATTTGTATATTTCCTTTTTTCTATGTACATATTTGCCCATATTTTCTATAGGATTGGGTGTTTTTCTTATTGGTTTGTTGGAAATATTTTTATACCTTAGAAAATAATCTTTTTCTACACTCCAAGTTAAATATATCTCCTGCTGGTATGTAGTTTATCTTTTACTCTATATGTTTTAATTTTACTGTAGTTGACAAACTCATTAAAATTATTTAAGACACACTTTCCTCTGGGCTTTATTTTGATGCTATGGGTATAAAATTCCCTCTTTTAACAAATGTGGATTCCTAGGGTACCTGGGTGGCTCAGTTGGTTGAGTATCAGACTCTTGATTTTGGATCTGGTCATGATCTCACAGTTCCTGAGATCGGGCCCTGCATCTGACTCTGCACTGACAGGCAGTGCCTGCTTTGTATTCTCTCTCTCTGTGCCCCTCCCCCAGTCACATGCATGCGCGCTCTCTCTCTCTCTCAAAATAAATAAATAAAAAAAATTTAGATTACTAAAATTCATAGGACCCTTTGTTGAGATACTCAAAATGTTCTAATAACCAATATAACATCAGTTAAATCTGTATGGGTAAGACTATTGATCCTCTCTCCTTTCTTTTTACTGTCTATTTATTAATCTGAACTTAAACAGTTCCCCTTAATTATTATGATTTTATAATTATTCTCCATATACAAAATGTCCCCTTCCCTGACTTTATCATTCTCCTTCAGTGTCTTAACTTTTATTGGTTCTTTTCTTCTCCATTTTTAAATCCACTTTGTCCATTTGTACTTTTTTTATATTTTGGTTGGAATTCTGTTGAATCTTTAGATGCATCTGAAGAGAATATAAGTCTTTATGAAATGTGTTTTTATTTGCGAGTACGGTATTTTCCTTTTTAAACTTACGACTTTCCTTTCTAAAGCTTATTTATTAACTTTTGTGAGTGAGAAAGAGAAGATACTGAGCAGGGGAGGGGCAAAGAGAAGGAGAAAGAAAATCCCAAGCATGCTTCACACTGCCAGCATGGAGCCCAACGTGGGGCTTACCCACAAACTGTGAGATCATGGCCTGAGCTGAAACCAAGAGTTGGGGACCCCTGGGTGGCTAAATTGGTTAAGCATCTAACTCTTGATTTCAGCTCAGGTCATGATCTCAGGGTTTGTGGTTTCGAGACCTGCATTGGGCTCCACAGCGGCAGTTAGAGCCTGCGTGGAATTCGTGCTCTCTTCCTGTCTGTCCTTCCCCTGCTCACGCTTTCTCTCTCTAAATAGAAAGAAAGAAAGAAAGAAAGAAAGAAAGAAAGAAAGAAAGAAGGAAAGAAACCAAGAGTCGGATGCTCAGTCGACTGAGCCACCCAGGCACCCTCTTACAACTTTCTTAATATCTTTTAACATATTTAAATACTTTTCCATAAAGCTTGTTTGCATACTTTTAAAATTTTTACTTATAAGTAATTCATACTGTTTTGTCATAAATGAGATCTTCCAAAACATACATTTTCGGTGCAAAAAAATCTAGGTGAACTTTTGTATTGAAATTTCTGTGAATATAATGTTATTTGTGAATACTGAGAGTTTTTTTCTTTCAAGTCATTGCAGCTCTTTTCTTTCCTTATGTAAATATAAAATCTAACACTTCTCCTAGTAAGCAGAATAAGTGTCATAAAACTGGGCATTTAGTATTGTATTGTTTCTGATTTAATATCAGATAATTTACTGGGAGTTTTTGGTACTGCTGTTCCCTGGTTAAAGTTTTGTTTATTTCAAGGTTAATATGTGTTTCTATCCTGAATCGTTCCTGAGTTTTATGAATGATATATTTTTGTTCTTTCTAATCTTTAATATTGCATTTATGTTTTATTTTTTCATTCAATGTTACAGTGGTAAGCTGTTTCACCTTATGACCATTTTACCTAAAATAACACTAATTTTTTTTTTTTTTGAGTAAGCTAGAAATCCAACATGGGACACCCAACATGAGTTCAAACTCATTTCCCCAAGATCAAAAGTCGCATGCTCTACTGACTGAGCCAGCCAGCTGCCCCTACCTAAAATACATTTAATGGTAATATAATATAATCATAATTTAGATAGAAATATTTATAGGCAGGTGAGAATGATTTCACAAAAATTTGGTGCAAGTAAAGATCTTCTTGATGACCAAAAACAGAATATAGTAACTAAAAACCAATTAAAATCAAATTAGTCAGAGGTATAAGTTGGTTTATCCTATTTAAAAATATTTGATTAAATTGAAACTTTAGCTTCTTGACATGCTTTATGAGTTATGTTTTTCAATAAAAGTTCAAATGTTACTGTACATTCTCACATTTAAAAAAAAAATCAGCCACAAACAAGATAGTCTCTTTCATAGCATCTCTAAACACTATTTAATTCATATCACAGAAGTAGGGAATACCATTATTAATATACTATTTTTTTCTTTATCATAGATAAATTCTTAAAAAGAAAACTAAGAAAATTCTAAACTGTGCTCTTGATGACTGCTGAATAAAAACAAATTCATCTCCTTTTTTTGACTCGAAGATAGATTAATCAGCACTTGAGTATACTGGTATTTGTGAAACACTTAATAAAAAGATGTATATAACGCTCTGTAAAAGACACTGAGAAATATTTTTGCTTCTTTCAATTTCCAAATTATTGTGAGCACCTCTTCTTACCTTGCTTTTAATTTTCTTTGTCAGCCAATAGAAATTTCTACCAAGATGGAATGGTTCTATAATCTGCACTGTGCAGTGTAATAACATTGGCCACCTAAGGCTATTGAGCACTTGAAGTGCTTTTAGATTCTATTTAATTTTAATTAAATGTAATTTAAATTTGAATTGCCATGTTGCCAGTGACTATCATAAAGGGCGGCACAAACTGGCTTATCATGTACTTATTTGTTTACGTGTGTAATTTCTCTCTCCCACTAAAATTTATGTTTCAGAATAGGGTTTTTGTCTTGTTCACTATTGTAACCCAAGTGATTAGAAAAGTGCCTGTCACACAGTTTTTTTGTGTGTGTTCTCTAATACTTTGAAAATAACAAATTCAAAAGGTGCCTTTTTAAATTTAAATAAATAATGTAGTATTCTTTTTAAAGCAAGAGTTAAAGAAATTTTGAAAGTTTTAAGCTTTAAAAGCTCTTGAGACAGGGTTCCCATAATATATAATTAAAATAATCTTTCCTAAATGTATCAGTGATTGGTCCATACTTTACTTCTGGTTAGATCTGGGATTGACCTAGCGGTCAGTTTATATGTAGGAAAGTCAGCTTTGGGGATAGAGAAGGGAGTAGAAAACAAAACACAATTTTACTTCTGGGTTAAACCCAAAATCAAGAATTAATCATACTTTTCAAACAAAATATCAGTTGAAGGAGATCAACCAAGCAACCGAAAGAACTCCAGACTTGAGCAAAAAACATTTGAAAGGTGGACAGAAAACCGTTAACAGGGGGATTTTCCCCAAGTTGATTAAGAATAAAAGCAGGCACTTGTGAATGTCTTGATTAATTATTGCTGACTGCATAACATACAATACCAAAATCTGGCATCATAAAAAACAATCATGGTCTTATTCTCACAACTTTCAGAATCAAGGATTTGAGCAGGACTCCACAAATATGGTCCATCTCTGATGTGCAAACACTGTGTCTCTGGTTAGGATAGCTTGGATGGTTGTAGACAACAGCTGAGGACTAATCAGGCATCTATCTGTCCCCTGCCCCTCCCACACACATGGCCTCGACCTTAGGTTAGTCTTTCTTACAGCCTGGAGGCCTCAGGTCAATCAGACTTCTACATGGTGGCTCAGCACACCAAGGGGAGGGAGGCAGATCCTTCTCTTAAAATTTAGGGCCAACACTAGGGCCAGCATTATTTTTGCTCTATTAGTCCAAGCAGTCAGAGCTGAGTCTAGATTCAAGGGAGGACTCAGACCTCACCTCTCATTAGAACGAAGGTCACAGTTTTTATAGCCATTTTTAATCTACCACAGAGTAAAGCAGCCTTCATCCACAAATAGCTACTGATCTAACTGTTAAGGATTCTGAATTATTTTCATCTAAAATGTACATAGAAATTCTGAGTTGTACATCTACAAATATCCTCGGTGGTTTGCTGGAAATTGGCTATGTGTTGAAAAAGTTGTATATTTGGAAGGATTCCATCTTGCTTTATCACCTGGCCACTACCCACTGTCCACTCTGCCACTTAGAGAGGCAACTCTTACTCTGCTTAATTTAGTCATTCCAGGCAAATCCACCAAGCTGTTTCCAAGGAATAACTAACTGAAGGTGTCTAACTTCAGGAATATATGTTGCTCACTTTATCAGGATGTCACGAAATTAGTAAGGCAGAAAACTGATGAAGTGATATGAGACTCTAGAACTTTCAAAAACATTCAGTTCAGAAAATGTATCATTTTGCCATATAAATTGAGCTGCTCTATACGTTTGCTTAGGTCCACATTCCAACGTTAGGATAGATGTCTAGTCTAGTAAACAAAATGTGGCCATAAATTTATACTGTATTGCCTTCTCTTCTTATTCCAGATTACCACCAAATAGTATCGTAAATTACCATAATTCCTCTTTCTAGATCTTAAAGGCATATAAATGGTTGAAACGCATTATTCAGAATTAAGTCTTGTACCCAACACCTTCACTCTTTATAGCTAAAACTAAAATTTCTTTTAACTTTTTACCTGTTCTTAATTACTAGGTTGTATGCCAGGCAGAATAATGGCCTCCCAAAGGTGTCCATACACTAATCCCTGAAATTTGTGGATATATTACACAGCAAAATAGGTTCTGAACGTATTATTAAGTATCTTGAAATTGAGGGCTTATCCTGGATTATCTAGGTGGGCCCAAAGCATTTCCAAAGATCCCTATAAAAGCAAAGTGAGAGGATCATAGATCGAAAAAGAAATGTAATGAAATAGATAAGTTCAGAGTGATGTTACTGCTGGAAAGCTGCCACAAGCCAATAAAAAAGGCAAAGAAATGGGCTTTCCCCAAAGAGCTTCCAGAAAGAATTTAGCTCTGTTATATAGATCATGCTTTTAGCCCAATGAACAATTTTGGGCTTCCAACTTCCAGAACTATACAATAAGAAATTTTGTTCTTTCAAGCCACCAAGTTTGTGGATATTTGTTATAGAAACAAGAGGAAATGAATTCATAACCAAATGATTGTTAGATAGTCTGCAACATTTTTAAGCACATGAGAAAGGACTATTGATCGTGACAATGGGACAACAGCAAAAACTTGGGAATGTCCTTGTCAAATCGGGGTGAATGTTTATCTACAAAGCCACTTTATCTTTGCTATGAATTGAGTCAACTTTCTTGGTAATTTCCTTTCCATATATAGTATGAAATAGCCTGATATGAACTAATGTAATGTTTATGTGAGTATAGAAACATCCTGAAGTGTACAGATCTAAAGCACCATTGAACACTTAACAAACTTGGAACTTCCTGATCACCTTTTTTTGGAAGTTATTCTCCCTGGAGGCCATTTCTTAGGATAACTTGGTGATAAGCAAGGAAATCTAAAGTGATTATTACACCAAGGCCAAATAAAACACTATAGTCCTACCAAAAACACATTACCCAATTCTAACCATGAGGGAAACTTCAGACAAATCCATACCAAGGGGCATTTGACAAAATACCTGAGCAGTAATCCTGAAAACTGCCAAGGTAATCAAAAACAAGGAAATTCTGAGAAAGTTTCACAAACAAGAGTAGCCTAAGGAGACAGGACCATTGAATGTAATGTGGTATCCTGGGTGGGATCTTGGAACAGAGAAAAGACATTAAGAAAAATTGAGGAAATCTGAGTACAGGATAGACTTTAGTTAATAATATAAAAATATTGGTTAATTATAAAAAATGTACCATATTAACATAAGTTGTTAATAATAGGGGAAACTAGGTGTGAGGTATACTGGAACTCTCTTGTACTACCTTTATAATTAATTCTGTGAATCTAAAAACATTTGCTTTAAAACTCTATAATAAATATAAGTTAAAGCGCTTTAATTAAAAAGTATATATAGGAACACTGAACATGCAAAGGTAGAATATAATGCTTGGGAGATACATGTCCACAGATATTTTATTTTTATTCTGACACAAAGTAAATTTCATATTCATGTCCTCTATAATCGGTATTTTTCTTCTTCATAAGATGACATATTGATCAAGATAGCTTTTATTTCCCCTTCTTGATCTGACTTACTGTGACTTTATGACATATCCAAATGTTGAGAGGCCAAATTTTGAAGACCATAGTCCTGTATAATAGAGAAAACCTTTGGTTTTGTTTATGCACATACATGTATACTAATAGAGCATATGCACACCCGACATTGTATTTAGTTCCTTAACAATTTTAGCTACATAGATTGGGAGACTCAATCTATAGCCTCCTGGAGGAACTCATTGCCTGCCATCTCCCCAGAAAGCACACACACACACTCAATGGCTCAGGTGCTCTCTGTGGCATACTCACTCATTCACTTCCGTCTCTAGATTCCACTCAGAGGTTGACACCTACAGAGAAAGCCATCTGTTTTACTACAGGTGGGAGCTTCCAGTGAAGTAGAGATGGGTCTATCCTGGGCTCTTTTTTTCATAGTCTTTGGATATTTCTTCTCCTCAACAAGAAATGCCATGTTTTTCATGTGAAACAAAGATTAAGGAGCCCAAACTAACTATTTGATTCTGATCTTATGTCTGAGAAGATTTCATAAAGGTTTGGAATAAAGGCCTTGTTGTGATGCATAGTGTGGATTCACTTGTACCCAATTTACATTTCTCTCAAGAAGTTTTGATCACAGTATGTAGCTTATCAAATAATTGGGGTCTTAGTCATCTCTTTGTCTTTCCATAACAGCCAAGACTAGCATTCTCTATCTGGGAATACTTGCAATACAGAGTTTTTTTTTTTAATTATCAAATTCAAAAAAATCAATATAGGCTTAAAAAAGAAAGGAATGAGGGGCGCCTGGGTGGCGCAGTTGGTAAAGCATCCGACTTCAGCCAGGTCACGATCTCGCGGTCCGTGAGTTCGAGCCCCGCGTCGGGCTCTGGGCTGATGGCTCGGAGCCTGGAGCCTGTTTCCAATTCTGTGTCTCCCTCTCTCTCTGCCCCTCCCCCGTTCATGCTCTGTCTCTCTCTGTCCCAAAAATAAATAAAAAACATTGAAAAAAAAATTAAAAAAAAAAAAAAAAAAAAGGAATGGAACTTTATGCATAAATATGATTTATAAAACTTTCCACAGTTACTTTTATACCTATGTATTGCATTCAGCCTTATTATGTATTAATATCTTAATAAAACTGACAGAAGAGTAACTTGGATCCTGAATAACTTAAGAATATTTGGAATTATAGGATCTTGGTAACCTGGAAGCTTGAAGGACAACCTGGATAGAACAAGAGTTAAGTCTGAATATTGCAAGTCCTGGAGACAGTTTACTCTTCAGAGAGTTTTGGGTTATTGGAAATCATGGGGAAAGATTTACACTAGCTCCATAAATGTCCTGAGTCTAGGTATGCCCCCAAGAATCTGAGGAGGAACTTTATATTTGAACTGAGACTTCTCAATCATCATCTCAGGCCTTATTGTTGATTTTATGTTTTTGAAGGTAGTATGCAGAAAAGGGTGTTTGAAGTTATCAATTGCTCTATTTTATACCCAAATGCAGATATGCAGGTGTGCATATGTGTGTGAATATATGTACAGAAAACTACACTTAAAAAAAAAAGAATAGGAGTATATACCCTAGGATTTTAGCACAGACCACCTGGGGGAAGAGAGGGAAATAAAATGTGCCCATGAGTAAACTCAATTTATGTAAAATTATATTTGCCTATGTGTATGTGATTTTATAGTAGATTGTTTTGAAAACCTGATAAATCTTTCTCTTCCAACTTATGGGGAATCTAATTTTCAGTGACAATGTTACTGGGAACTACTTATGTAGTATATACTTTAATAACAAAATACTGGATATCCTATATGTGAATATAGGATATATTCTTGTATAAATATTTATGAGCAAAACAAAGTGAAAGCATACATAGTAGGCTATTAACATTAGTTATATCAGTTAGATGATAACGAGAAGCAGAGAAAGATAATTAGCTTGGCCTTTATACATTTTGTAATGTTTCACTTGTTGAAAGAAGCACATATAATTGTTACAATGTGAAAAGTTATATAAATTTTTACTTTTGAAGATTAATATGAAACAATGTTTATGATAGCATTCATGTTAAAAATAGAGCACAGTGCAATCTGTATAGTAATTTCCGTTAAAAAAAATAAGTGTGTGTGTGTGTGTGTGTGTGTGTGTGTGTATGTGTGTGTGTGGTTAAGTAAAACTTTGCCTATTGTCTCAGAATTGTGCTTAAGGTGCAAAGCTAAGTTCACAAAGTTGCTAAGTACACATTTTCTAAATTCACATAGCCAACAATGAACTGATGACAATTGGGACCTGACACCTTTATCACTCAGGGTTGACAAAGCCTGAGGAACAAATAGAAGAGGGAAGATGAAGAAGCATTTAGTGCAAGACTGTGACCTTTCTTTTTTACTCCAAGGATCTAGGATCATTGATCTGCCTATGTTGAAACACAGGGACTAAAATTTTGGATCAATTTTGAGTTTGAATAATAACTTCTCAATTATAATATTCTAGTACCTAAAGGTACTTGAAAAGTATGTGATCAGAGTAAGATGCCAGTAAGAAATGATTATGTGAGTTGTGTGTAAGGAGACATGAGTGTGAGGGCTGGTTTAAATGTTGTATTTCTTATAATTATTAGGAAAACTGAAGACATTTAATGTTATAACTCCAATAATTGGAGATTTCAATGGCATATATTTAAATGGCTTGAAGGATATACGTTATGTGATAATGATGGTTACATCTGGTTGGTAGAATCATGAAAGGGTCTTATTTTCTTATTTTTGTTTATGTGAATATTTTACATTTGCTACTAGAATATGACTTTAATGCAGTAGAATTTTTTTTTAATTCTGTAATGTTTATTTTTATTTTTGAGAGAGAGACAGACAGACAGAGACAGAGCATGAGCGGAGAAGGGGCAGAGAGAGAGGGAGACACAGAATCCAAGGCGAGCTCCAGGCTCTGAGCTGTCACCACGGAGCCCGACGTGGGGCTAGAACCCTCGCACCTTCAGATCATGACCTGAGCCAAAGTCAGACGCTTGACCAACTGAGCCACCCAGGTGCCCCTAATGCAATAGAATTTTAAAAATACTTCTACATGTAACGTAAACATCACTCCCAACAACATATCTGTTATCTGTTTACTACGTAATATAATCTAAGTCTGATCTCTATGCAAAATTTCTGGAAATCTTAAAGGACTTTCAGCACGGGTTTCACATGGTAATTATGAGCTTAGTAGAGAGAGGATACTTTCAACTATTTTTTAAGAATGGCTTTTTCATTCTTGCATCCATTTAACAAAGATTGACTAGGAACACTTGTGCTGAGACTAGTTAGAGACAGTTTTCCCCTGTACCGGATAGCCACCATTTATTATCTCTCATCTTCTTGGGCCCATCTTGTTAAGAAACTGTTAGGTTTTGGAAATATTTTCCTCATGACATCTTATAGCATCTTCCGGAAAGGATATAATAAATAAGTCAACAGATTCCCAGCAAAACCCAGTACTAGCTCTCCTTCCACTCGGCTAATCAGTAGACCTTCAACATAGAATATGTTTCTTAGCTTTACTGGGCTTGCCAATCATTCCTAATGCTGTTTATTATTGGGTATATTTGGTCTCTCCTAACACTAGTGTAAATTTAAAACTGATCTTTTTCACCTCTAAAAAGTTTAAGTTTTGGGGCGCCTGGGTGGCGCACTAGGTTAAGCGTCCGACTTCAGCCAGGTCACGATCTCGCGGTCCGTGAGTTCGAGCCCCGCGTCAGGCTCTGGGCTGATGGCTCAGAACCTGGAGCCTGCTTCCGATTCTGTGTCTCCCTCTCTCTCTGCCCCTCCCCCGTTCATGCTCTGTCTCTCTCTGTCCCAAAAATAAATAAACGTTGAAAAAAAAATTAAAAAAAAAAGTTTAAGTTTCATCTTATTCCAGAAATACTTTTAATGTGTATGAAGTAATGCATGCAGGCAATCATTACTGTATGTGTTGAAAATCCAGCTCCTTTTAAAACCCACATAAGTATATATTACCTCTATAGCTAAGTAGAGGTTAGAACTATTGATCTCTTTTTCTACCCTCTTTATGACATTTGAAGATAACTAAAAGATGAACAGATTTATAAAAGAAAATACTGCTAAGTATACATCAGTATGATTCATTTGTGGATACTTGTGTTTAAAATATTTATAATATATTGCACAGATAGACTGAATCATTGATGTCAGATAAATTAAAATATCTATTAAAGGAATGATTAATTCAGGGTAAATATAATGTTACATGCTTATTTATAGACTCACTTCTCTAAGTTACCAGAGAGTCCAGTTGGATGTGTATTTTCTGACATCATTTCTTAGTCTATCTACCTGAGCTGTAGTCGGCCACCCAATTGACTGTCTTTTTGTCATTAAGATGTAATAGGTCTTGGGGCGCCTGGATGGCTCAGTCGGTTGGGCATCTGACTTCAGCTCAAGTCATGATCTCATGGTCCATGAGTTCGAGCCCCGTGTCGGCTCTGTGTTGACAGCTCAGAGCCTAGAACCTGCTTCCGATTCTGTGTCTCCCTCTCTCTGACCATCCCCCACTCACACTCTGTCTCACTCTCTCTCTCAAAAATAAATAAACATTAAAAATTTTTTTAAATGAAATACTTCTTATTCATGAAAAAATTGGATGTCATCCAAAAGCTGTTTTTATTGACTATGAAAAAGGTTTCTGAGAGGAAAACCTTTTGAGCCAGTGTAACTCTAATGGAAATTTTTATTACGATTTTGCTTACTAAACATACCACCAAATCATCACTTAAATGTTACCTCATAATCTGAGAAATTATCTTAAGTATAACACAATTTTTTTTTCTGTTGGAGAAGACAGAAGTAGGGCTACACAAATAAGTTACATTTCCTCTACTACTGGTTCCAAAGAAGGCAAAATAGTACTATTTCAATTATTGAAATAGTACAAAAGTTGAAATTGAAATTCTTTTTCAAATGTTATTAATAACTTGATTGTATTGCCTTTTGTTCCTGATTCTCTAAAATATATGATGTAATTTCACTAACTAAAATGTGGCAAATTCTTTTAATTTTTGTTTTCCATAATAGTTCTGCCCTTGCCACAGCTCAGAGGTCATGTTTTCTGTGAGATAGAGAATGATGTCATTTCATGTGGAGAATAATTTACCACCTGCCAGAAAGAGGAGGTATATGGGGGCAGCTGCATCACAGATTTGAAAAAGCAGCAAAATATAAATGTATAGATGAGTATGTCAGTCTAATGGGTGGGGAAGTGAAACATGCTTTCCTCAACAACAGCTGGAAGATTATACTGAGCCCAAAATAGTATCTTTTGGCTTCAAACCAAATGTTTCTGTCGCTAGTACTATACAGAGCCAAAACACTACTCACAAATGAATCCCATATTCTGTTTACAGAAGCAACATTTCACTGCAAGGCATATTAGATATTGGTGAAAATGGTGAGAAGTAAGGAGAAGATATGCTTTATGACCTCATTCATGTTCTTGTAAGACTCACATCTTCAAACAAATAAGCAGGAAAAAAATAACCCTCGAATTATTACTGCTTCTCTTTAAGATTGACTTAAAAAAAAAAGTATGTTTTTTTTTTTTTTAAAGAAATGTTGAGTCTCTTTTGGAGCTTCGTAAAATGCCTGAAATAACTTCAAAATAATCAGTCTCTAAATAACAAATTTAATCAATTATGAATGAAAAGAAAGCTCTGTGTGTTCATAAACCATTTAATAAATACATGAGTTTGTGCAGCAAATATAATCAAATTGTATGAATATCTGTAAATGTTTTCTTATACAATCTGTAATCAATGGTTAATGTAGACATTTTCACTTAGAAATAATCACAAGGTTTTTTGTTTTGTTTTGTTTTGTTTGTTTGTTTTTTATTGTTTTTAAGAACAGAGGAAAGAACACCATTTAAGGCATGCTACAATGGCAGCAGACGTTTTATATTCACTCTCAATTATTTAGTCAATGACACATTAAGTGGCATATTTAAAAAGTAACACATTGTTACTTCCATTGTTTTCTTCCATTGTTCTTCATTGACTTTGGTTATAAAAACTTTCCACAGTTACTACTATGATTTAAGACACTTTAATAAGGGGCGCCTGGGTGGCTTGGTCAGTTAAGTGTCCAACTTTGGCTCAGGTCATGATCTCACGGTCCGTGAGTTCGAGCCCCACATCGGGCTCTGTGCTGACCGCTCAGAGCCTGGAGCCTGTTTCCGATTCTGTGTCTCCCTCTCTCTCTGCCCCTCCCCCGTTCATGCTCTGTCTCTCTCTGTCTCAAAAATAAATAAACGTTAAAAAAATTTTAAACACTTTAATAAGAAGGATTGATTTTTAAACATTGGCTAGTTAGATTCTTTTTTCCCTACTGGTAGAATGTTGACTATGTACGTAAAGGTTAAATTTATTTAAAGTTGGGCCCAGGTAGCAGATTAGTACAGGATCAATTCTCTATCAGTGTTTACACTTGATATTTTAGATAGGAAAACATCATTTTAGTAAATGAATCTTCTGCTGGTGTTCTTTGAGTCAGATATTTTCATGGATAATTTCTTTCAGTTTTATGCCTATTTTATAGTGTATTGAAAAATATGCATTAAAATGTAATCTTCTACCAGACATTTTAATAATGGATAATTCGGCTGTTTGAAATCCCTACACTTTTTTCCTCTGAATGAATCTTTGTTACCTAATGATCTATTGTCATTTTGTCAGTTTTAAAGCATGTCTACAAATCAAACCTTCACAAATCCACCATCAAGAGGTAAGATGTCTTTCTCCTTTTCTTGAGTTTAAGTGAAATTGTGACTCCCTTGAGGGATGGATTATAGTGAAAGTGCCATATGTGGCTTGTAAGGGTAGGCTATACAAGGTGATAGAGCATCCTTTTGGTTCTCTGGCACATTTAGTCTAGGTGATACTGCTACCATGTAAACAATGTCCCTATCCTGATACCAACGTGCTGGAAAAGACCACCTATAGAAACACTAGTCAACAGTCCCAAAGAATAAACAACTTAAACTGCTAGCCATGTAAATGAGCCAGATTAGATGTCCAACCTAAACAAGCCTTCAGATAACTCTACCCCACTAAACATCAGACTGAAACTCTATGAAAGAACTCAAGTAAGAACTGCCTAGCTGTTTTGAAATTCCTGATCCAGGTAATTATAAACAAAATAAAATTATTTTTTAACTCCTAAATTTTGAGTTAAACTGTTATTCAGCTATAGAAATTGGAATAGTCATTAGTTCCTTATTATCTATCTAGTATGAAAGGTCTTATTAATTTGAGATATTTGGTGAACATTACTCTCCATCTGGCATGGTGCTACACTGTGTAGACAGTCCCACTAAGACTATCCTTATGTCTTTTATTGTTAGATGCTTGAGCCATTGGTTGAAAAGTTAAAAAAAAATAATCCTGTTGCCTGACAGAAGTGCAGAACCTAAAAAGAGGAGGGTCTCTGCATGAAGGCTGCAGAAGTACTACAACTTTGGTCTAATAACAGTACTAAATCACGGAGTCATTTCATTGATCACCGTGAAGCATGGAAGAACACAAAGACTGTAGGCCAAATTGACATTAGATAAAAAGGTTTGTTGAAGTTGGGATTTGTATTTGCTTTACAGACGCTTAGAATGAAGAGTGCATTCACCTAACTAGTCACTGGTTCTGTCATCTTCTTTGTACAAATCCACTTTTGTTGCTATTGGATGGATTCTGCATCAGTGCTGCGTCCTTGCCCTTTGCTGTTCCCAACTCATTGCAAGCAAATCCACTGAGGAGTTTTCACACTGAGGGATTGCTCCAATTTCCAGATCAATTCAGAAAGGGACAGATTTTTACTCTTCAAAATCCAAGACCTGTTGACTGATTTCTGTTCCTTAATGTATCTCCACAAATGCTATTGCAGCTAATGAAATCCATAGTGCAGAGCCTCTTGAGAGGGCTTTAACCTACTGAGATTACCCTGTGTGCTGTGTGCTGTGTGCTGACCAGTGTGCACACGTCTGATGCTTTGATTCTCTGACCTGCATTCTGATTGGCTCCCTTACTTTCCTTCATCCAGGACAGAGATTTTACCCGAAACATCAACCCATTTCATTGGGACTAATGCTTTGCTTCTACTTTGCCATCCCCACCTCCAAAGCTGGATTTTCACCAATACTTCTCACTTATGGACAAAAATTGTTCCATCTACCTAGTTTTCATGTATTCAGTGGTATGTTTTATAGTTTGGGGACATATAGGGATTCTAGCAGTATTTTAGTCATTAATTTCTGAGTTCAAATGTGGTCAGAGAACATAGTCTGTAAGAAATTGATTCTTCAAAACTTATTGATGATTTTTTGAGAGTTAGGATATGATGTGATTTAAAAAAATAAATGTATGATTAAAATGAAACTATGTTCTGTAATGTATAAAGTTGTTTATATTATAGCTAGTTTATTAATCACATCAATCACATCCCTTATGCTTTTATGTTCTATAAATTTCCCCTCTTGTTTTTTAAGAATAGTATATTAAAATTTATGACTTCAGATACTGATTTATCTATTTCTTCTTTTCATCACTTCTTATTTTGGGCCTATTTCAAGGCTAAAAGAAGACCATATAATATTACTGTTATAATAAAAATTGATCTATTTTTTCATTGAGAGTATGCATTTTCAATTTTATTGATTTTTTTTATTTTAAAATCTATTTTACCTGATTTTTTCCAGTCTAGTACTTGTGTCTTTTATTTGTAATATTTCAGCATCATTATTTTTAAGTACACCTTATAGAAAATAATATTGCTGAATTTTTGCAAAGAGGAATTGATCTGCACATATCTATCTTTTGGTTAGTGAATTTGACTCATTTAAAATGATCACAATTACTTTCATATCAGGATATATCTCTCCTAACCTATTACTATGTTTAAGTCTTTCTTCTAGAATTTTTCCTTTCATAATTTTCAGTAGATCAATTTTTTCCTATTGTTTTAAAAAGTTATAATTCTAATATTTTAATGTTTTATACTTAATTTTATAATTCATATCTAAAACTGAATAATATCTATATTTTATTTTCCAATAAACATATACTTTTGTAAAATGCTTAATGACAATTCATTTCTTCTAATCTCCTTCCAGTCTAACCTATATGATGTAATCTGGAATGTCAGTTCCAGATTGAGTGACTGTGAAATTGGGAATGATAATAGTATTTATCTCATAGGGGTGTTGTGGAATTTTGAATATACATATGTGATATATTATTACTACCTATGCCTTGCACATAATTAACATTAACACTATCTCTAATGTTAGCAATAAATAAAATAATTATTATGGATTTTTTAAATTTTTTTGCTTAATTATATGGTAAATCTCACTATTTTAATTGTCTTCTTGTTCGAGTCAGTCATTCAGATGGTTGGTAGAGAAAGGCCAATGTGTGATAATATGGCTAAGAATATTTACATTTTATATTTAAATGCTATTATTTCTGGATATAAACTTATGATTTATTCCATGTAATATAAAATAGATAAAGTCACCTGTGCCTTCTTGCACTTACTCTTGCAACTGGGAATTTGGATTTTATTCAATGAAGTATTTCTCTTTGAAGGTGTTCTGCTTTTACCTATCTGGAGACTTAGAAACTTCTTTTTGCTCTTGATATTCTTAAATTTTACTGTGCTAAATCTGTTAGCCCTTCAATCTTTTCTATTTAGCATCTTATGGATCTTTACAACTTGAAGATGGATATATTTCTTCAATTTTTAGATATTCTCAGTCATTGTATTTTCAAATACATCGTGCTTTGATTTTTTTTCTTTTCTTCTTGAAATATTCTTGAAATATTTAAATTAAGGCTCACAGTAATTATAGCAAATGTATTAGAGTAACAAGAGATTTTTGGGAGGAGTAGTATTTTTTTTATCATTGACGATAGATAGAATTGGCAGTGCATTATGAATATGAAGCAGATTAGTTTTTAGTCAGTTTTATTACTGTTTTAAAACTTTCTCTCTAAACTCTACTTGCTTATTTCCTGCAAAATAGAACTGCTCCCTTCATCCTGCTCATGCACCCTCATTTGACACTGATCAGGACAATTTGTTTCTGAAAAAACTATGGTATGATGGACAGGTAATTTATCAACCCTCTTCATTATAACTTATTACAGGGGCAAATTTAGGAAATAAAATTCAAAGTAACATTGGAATTTAAGGTAAAACACAAACTAAGCTTATGTGAGAATAATGATTGTACTTTGTGAATAAGTCTTATGATTTCTAGAAAATTCAAGGCTAAAAAGCATCCACATGTTAAAAAGGCAAAAGTTCATATTGTAAATGCATATTATTTTTAATAAGCAAAAGCTCATTGAAATGAATGAGACCTTTGCACTATTTTACCCAAAGCAATTTTGTGCAATAAGAGAAATTCCTTTGAGATAGTCTGTTATGGAATTTAACTTTAGCTCAGTAAATTGTTTCTCTTTCTTTCAAAATGAGAATTTGAAGAAAGTGAATGCAAATGGAGGTATAACAAACAAAACAGTGAACCTGTTGTTAATGACGAATCATTTAGTTGTATGTTCACATCAAGTCATTTGCAAAAATGTCAAACTCTCTATTATTAAAATATTTAAAAGCTATAGCTGATGATGTATTTATTTGGAGCAATACTAATTCTAGTAAATAAAGGAGAAAACTCATCAATTGAAAGAGGTTATGCTCTATCCTTCCAACTTCATCTGTCATTACTGCTGTTTCTGTTTCCTGCCCCTGAACTTATATTCCAGCCACTCCAGACGCTTGCTTATCCCCAAAGAAGCTATCTTATATATCTGTGTCTTGATTTATTCTCTTCCCTATGAAATGTTCTTCTTTCCCATTATATAGGCAGTTAAATTTTACCTTCCTTTCAAGGCTTACATGAAATCTTTGTCTCTTTGGGGCAGAATTCATTATTCTTCTGTGGTGGAAAGGGGATTGTTCCTTGTTTTTATAGCACTGTATTATATACTTAGTATATGTGAATTAGTATTGGTGTATATATTATTAGTATACGTGAATTTTCTGGCCTGAAAAATAAAGATTAGTTTCCATTTTAAATCTTCTCTTGGCTCTCAGGTATGTGTGGCTTTTTAATGAATCTACACTAGAACCAAGAACACAATGTGAAAGCATAAAAGGTCTCCCATGAATAGCTACTGCTGTGCACGATGACGCAGTGCTCTCCCTGATCAGGACAACAGTGCTGGCTTTAATGCTGTTACATCACAATTTAGCTTCCACAGTATAGATTTAGACTCTGTTGTCTAATTTGTCATTGTCCTTGGGGGTGTTGTGTGTGCATATGCCTGTGTATGGTTGTTGTTGCTGTCGTGTTTGATGCAATTGTTGCTTCTTAGTCAATCCATAACAATTAGTAGGCATATTTTCCCAACCTGTCAGAGAATACTGGAGGTGATAGGACTTAGGGTAGCCAAACATACCTGTGATTATGCTGTGTTATTATTTTAGACTGAATAGCACAGTAGTAAGGCTATCACACATATTTTCTAGCTCTTAACACAATATTGGAGTTAATTAGTGTTAAATATGGGATAAATGATAGAAAGAAGAAGAAGGAAAAGAAGAAAAGGAAGGAGGGAGGAAGGAACACAGTCACAATACCATTAAATTATGTGGTATTATTTTGAAGTCCATTACAATGGAGTTTATGCATTACATGTAGAAAATATAATCTGATATTTTGTCATTTGCTTGAAAAAGCACGGCATAGAGCGGTATAAACAAGGAGAGGATCAAAAGAAACAGAGAAACATAGTTTTGTATTTTGTATGCCATTTGTTTTCCTTGGGGATTTATTCCACATTTTTATCTAGGCCACTGGGGATGTATACTACTTTCTATCCCACTTATATTTTGAATGAAATTATTTAAATTGTTCTACTTCCATTTTCTTCCTTATTTTAATCTATCAGTTAAGTAACAGTTTCTCCAAATCTGTTTCTTTTTCTTTCTGCATGTCATTTTGTATTATCCAACAAGATTTAGCCATTAAAATACTTAAGATAAATTTCAGTCATTTGCCAAAAACAAAAGAACTTTAAAATTTATAATGATATAGTTTATTCCCTGCACCCTAAATGACAGCCACATTTTATTATGTTGCTTTGTTTTCTATCTAAATGATGTTTTGCGACTCTAGAGTTTCCAAATATCTATATTCACAGTAGTTACAAGTTATTATTAATATTTTCTTTAAAACCCAGTTAAGCAATTGTCTATTCATTGCGTGGAAAGATAATGATACTGATAAACATATTGATGCAGTTGTGCTACATTTCTTTTTTTTTAAATATAATTTCTTGTCAACTTAGCTAACATACATTGTATAAGTGTGCTCTTGGTTTTGAGGGTAGATTCCCATGATTCATTGCTTACATACAACACCCAGTGCTCATCCCAACAAGTGCCCTCCTCAATGACCATCACTCATTTTCTCTTCTTCCCTGCCACCCCCCACGCCCCACCATCAAACCTCAGTTTGTTTTCTGTATTCAAAAGTCTCTATGGGTTTGCCTCCCTCTCTGTTTGAAACTATTTTTTTCCCTTTCCCTTCCCCCATGGTCTTCTGTTAAGTTTCTCAGGTTCCACATATAAGTGAAAACATATGATATATGTCTTTCTCTGACTGACTTATTTCACTTAGCAAATGGCAGGATTTCATTCTTTCTCATTGCCAAGTAGTATTCCATTGTATGTATAAACCATATCTTCTTTATCCACTCATCAGTTGACGGACATTTGGGCTCTTTCTATGATTTGGCTATTGTTGAAAGCGCTGTTATAAACATAGGGTACAAGTGCCCCTATGAATCAGTAGTTGTGCTAAATTTCTTCAGCTCCCACTCTTTACTGATCAGGGTGATTACTATTCATCTATAGACAGGCAGAGTTGACCCAGCCTGGACCATAATTACTGCCCCAGATGAGCTAGATAGTAAGCAGGAATCAGTCCTCCCCATCCTGAAAATTAAGAGAAGGGACCAGGACCCAAACTGAGAAGGTGCTGCTGCTCAGCCCCCTGTCTTCCTCAACAGCATTACAAATTTTAAGCAAACAGAACCTCTGGGGAAGGACCATAGCAGGTGCTTGTCACAGATACGTACACTAAAGAGACATCGATGCAGTTGTTTGAAAGTGTATTTAAAATAAAAAGTTTCATCCATTTTTGGATAAAAAAGAACTAAGAAGTTTTCAAAGAACTAAGGTTTCCTTGTATTACATTCATTCCTATAGTTAATAAGAAAAATCCCTTCTCTCTTTCAACTTAGCTCTCCATAGTTTCTTTTTGTCCAGATAAGTAAACTCTATTTTCTGTCTCCCAACTCTAGCCGTGATACCTTCACCCACATAGTTAGCTTTTCTGAAATTTCTGCTATCATTTCAATAGAAAATGCTATTTAAATAACATCTATTAACTACACGTAGTCTAGAAACAACTATTTTCCTGTCAGTTAGTGAATTATATCCTGAATCTAGGTCTGTTTACTTCCTATGATGTAAGAAGCTTGACGGGATTCAGGGGAAACACAACATTTTGTCCTTCTCCCTTGGTTTGTTTCTTTGTCTTTGAAAGACTAATTTGATTATATCTCAATTTAATAGTTTGAAAAAAAGAAACTTTTTTGTTTTGGCAAGAAAATAATTCATATATAAATTTATCAATTGATAAATATGTGTAGAACCTGAAAAAACAAGGTCTACATCTAACAGATTCAGAAACGTTGGGATCTAGCAGTGGCGGAAGCAAATACAGGGAGATGGTCATATTTCTGGATCATTTTTGTTAAAGTGCTTTAAAATGTGTCCTCGCTTCCGACAGATGTACACAGAAATGTTAAATCTCTCCCAAAAAAGTTACTGTTTGTTTTTAAGCAGGAATGTTGTTTTTCAGAAATGTTTTATTTCCTGTGAGGCAAAATATTAAATACATAAACTTATTAAAAAATAATGATAACTGTTTTTAATTGAAAACCTGAGTAGTTAACTTAAAATGTTGTGTGTGTTCTAGAAAGAGAATGAGAAGTAAACAATGTTTAATTTATTTTAGAATATAGAAAACTTCTGTGTCTTTTCCCCTAGTCATTTCTACAATCAGTTTCAGTTTCAACAGCCCTTAAATCCTCATTAATATCCAAAGCACACATGCAACTAATTGATCTGCTGAGTTTCCCATAGAGAATCCTCAGTCTCTGATGAGAAATAAGGTCAGAAATAGAGTACTTATTATATTGAAAACGGTCATTGTAGTCACTTTTTATATACTATACATAATAAACTTGCATAATATAATATGCTAATTTAATGCAATTTCCTCATAATTAGAAATCACATATTATTAAAATAAAAATTTCTTTTCTAATTGCCTGTGAGTCAGTCTTCTAACCACATATATTTTATGAACTATGAAGAAAATCTATCCTTTAGGAAATAATTAAAATACTTTCATTTCCTTCAAATAATTTTCTAATCAGTTTTTTAAAAAGCTTAAACTCTTAAAAGAAACATCTTAATTTAATCTTCCTGTTGATTTTAGTGTTGTTAGTTTTATACAGAGCACTTCACCTCAGAAAAATAGCCAATTCACATCTCATTGTTAAGCATATACTATGTAATTCAGATGTTAATTAAAGTCAGTTAATGTCACATAAAAACAATTACCAACTAGAAAGTTGAATTTAAAATGTTCTACTATTAAACAAAAACAATTGAGTACGATTAACATATTTGTTGATATAAGCAACATTTCTTGACATTATCATTCTCATTGGATTATAAGACAAAACGCTATTATTTCCTACCTTGTGATTTATTTATAATATCCGTTTCAAAGGATAGAAACAGAAGGGATAGTTCTTAATTCACTCTGTTACTCTGTTATAAAATCATACAAATCAAACAAAGACAATACAGGAAAACTACAGACCAATATCTCTCATGAACATAGAGATAAAATTTTTCAACAAAATATTAGCAAATCAAATCTAACAATGTATAAAAAGAATTATAAGCCACAACCAAATGAGATTTATCCCAGGTATTCAAAACTGCTTCAACTTTTAAAAATCAGTTAAGGTAATCCATCACATCACAGGCTTTAAAAAAATCATATGATCACACCAACAGATGTAGAAAAGCATGTGACAAATCCAACATCTATTTGTGAAAAAATTCTCAGTAAACTAAGAGGGGAACTTCTTCAACTTGGTAATGATTATCTACAAAAACCTACAGTTAACAAATAAGCATGATACTTAATGGTGAAAAACTTGAAGTTTTCCTACTAAGGTCAGATAAAAGGCAAGAATGCCTCCTCTCACCACACCTTTTCCACCTTTACTGGATGTTGTAGCTAATTCAGTAAGACAAGATAAAGAAATAAAACATATGCAGATTAGGAAGGAAGAAATAAAACTATCTTTGTTTGCAGATGTTATCATTTATCTAGATAATCTATATGAATTGACGAAAACAAAACAAAATGCACTTCTGGAACTCTTAAGTGAGTATAGCCAGTTTGCAGGATACAAAGTTAAAATACAAAAGTAAATCACTTTCTATAGTCCATCAATGAACAAGTGGATTTTGCAATTAAAAATTCAACACTATGTATATTAGTTCTCAAAAACATGGAATACCTAGACACAAAATCTAACAAATATGTATGTGATCTATATGAGAAAAGCTACAAAATTCTGATGATTGAAACGAAAGAACTAAATAAATTGTTAGGTATTCCATGTTCATGGATAGGAAGATTCAGTATTGTCAAGATGATGGTGTTCCCCATATGGATTTATAGATTTAATGCAATCCCAATCAAAATCCCAGTGAATTTTATTATGCATTTGGGAAACTCACTGTAAACTGTATGAGGGTAGATGACAGACCCAGAAGAACCAACACAATATTGAAGGAAAAGAATAAAGTTTGAGGACTGATACTACCCAACTTCAAAACATACTAAAGCTTCATTAACCAAGACATTGTGGTATTGGTGAAAGAAGAGACAAAATAGATCAGTGGAATGGAATAGAAAGCCCAGAAATAGACTCCCATAAATACAGTCAACTAATTTTCACAGAAGAGCAAAGGTAATACAATGAGTTAAGCATAGTCTTTTCAATAGTCTTAGAACAATGGGATACACACAGAGAGACACACACACACACAACGAAACTAGACGCAGACCTTGCACTCTTTATAAAATTAAATCAAAAAGAATTAGAGACCTAAATGTAAAATTCAACTATAAACTCCTACAAGATAACATAGGAAAAAAAATGGATGATATTGGATATGGCAATGACTGTTATTATTTAATTTGTTTTTTTTATGTTTATTTATCTTTGAGAGACAGAGCATGAGAGGAGGAGGGGCAGAGAGAGACACACACACACAGAATCTGAAGCAAGCTCCAGGCTCTGAGCTGTCAGCACAGAGCCTGATTCAGGGCTTGAACTCACAAGCTGTGAGATCATGACCTGAGCTGAAGTCAGACACTTAACCTACTGAGCCACCTAGGTGCCCCTTGGAATGACTTTGTAAGGTACAACATGAATGCACAATTCATGAAGACACAGTTGGTAAATTGGTCTTCATTAAAATTGTCTTTTGCTCTGCTAAAGACAACATCAATAGAATGACAAAACAATTCACATACTGGGAGAAAATATATGCAAAAGACTTCTCTATTAAAGTACCCAGAGTATTCAAACAACCTTTAAGCTCAACAATAAGAAAACAAACAATCTGATTAAAAAGTGGTCCAAAGACCTAAAAGGCCCCTTACCAAAGAAAATGCATAGATGGCAAATTAGCATATGAAAAGATGCTTCATGTGATATGTCATCAGGGAAATGCACATTAAAATACTGCGATGCCACTACATACGTATTAGAATGACCAAAATATTGAACACTGAAAACACCAAACGCTTGTAAGGGTGTGGAGCAAGAAGAACTTTCGTATATCGCTGGTGAGCATGCAAAATATACAGCCGGTTTGGAAGTAAAACAAAATACACTCTTACCATACAATCTAGCAACTGTTCTTTTTTGGTATTTGCCCCAAATGGTTGAAAACTTATGCCCACACAGAATCCTACATGCAGAAATTTATAGTAGTTTTATTCATAATTGCCAAAACTTGGAAATAATCAAAATGTCCTGATGTCCTGAATGGAAAACTAAGCTCTGATACATCCAGAAAATTGAAATTATTCAGCATTAAAAGACATGAGCTATCAAGCCATGAGACGACATGGAGAAAGCAAAAGCACATTAAGTGAAAGAAGCCAATCTGAAAGGACTATATACTACCTGATTACAGCTACATGACATTCTGGAAAGGCAAAACTAAGGAGACAGTAAGAGATCAGAGATTGCCAGGGATTGGGGTAGAGTCAGGGCAAGAATGAGTAGGTGGAGCACAGAGGAATTTTAAGATGGTGAAAATACTCTGACAGTATAATAATGTCATGTTATTATACATTTATTCCAAATTATGGTATGTAAGATACCTAGAATGAACCCTAAGATAAGATATTGATTTGGGGTGAAAATGGTATGTCAATGTAGGTTCATCAGTGGTCACAAATGTACCACTCTAGGGGAGAATGTTGTTAACGGGAGAAGCTTTGTAGGTGTGATGGCAGGGACTATATGGGAACTATATTTTCCTTCCTTTAAATTTTACTGTGAAGCTAAAAGTACTCCAAAGAAATGAAGCCTTAAAAAATGTATATCGATGAATATTTTTACACTTTAAGAACATCTGTTTTTTTGATAAATATTTCCCTGTGTTGTGTTTTAACTGTAACACCAATATTTACTTTAGAATGGATTAAAGATATCATGATAGAAAAATGACAAAAATTTAGAAAATTATTATAATTGTAAAGTTCCACTAGTAATTTTTAAAACTCGTTTGTTAATTTTTTATACTTCTTTGAAAAATAACCAATGGTGTAACTATCCTGTTGCATTCATGATCAATGGTGCCTCTGAAATTGAGTTTATTTTATATTCTGAGAGCAGATTTGCAGATAATATTTATGCTGTAGCTTTTATCCCTTTTCTTTTTGTTATATTGTTTATCTTGTGTCTTATTCCTAAACATTTTATTTGAGAAGTCATATATAACAGAACATTTACTATCTATGTATTATAGGAAATTGTAATCTAATGAAGACTCATTTACCCATCTTTTCACTTGAGAAATAGCATGTTACCAATGCATTCTGCCTCTTTCAGATTCACATCTCTCCCTCCCACCACCGATAACCAAATACTGGATTTTATCTTATTCTTCCTGCTTTTCCTGCTAGTTTTGTCACATAGGTATCTATTCTTTTTTTTTTTTTTAACATTTATTTTTTTTTGATAGGGTGAGACATAGAACGAGTGGGGCAAGGGCAGAGAGACAGGGAGACACAGAATCCAAAGCAGGCTCCAGGCTCTGAGCTGTTAGCACAGAGCCCAACATGGGGCTCAAACCCATGAACTGTGAGATCATGACCTGAGCCTAAGTTGGACACTTAACTGACTGAGCCACCCAGGTGCCGCTTTAGGCATCTATTCTTAACATATTACTTAGAGTTACCTGTTTTAAACTTCATCTAAATGGCCTCATACATATGTATTCTTCTGAAAAAAAATGTATGCTTCAAATTGTTTTTTCATATTGATATATATATATATATATATATATATATATATATATATATATATACTTGTGCTTTATTTTCATTACTTTCTAATTTGGCATTATATGACACCATTTCAGTTTATCCATTTTACTTTTGATGTACAGTTGAGTTATTTTTTATTTTTTAACATTTTTTTTTATTTTTGCCATGATCATTCTTGTAATTTCTGTAAATAAATATATTAAATGAGATGACTAGGTTATAAAATGTGTATATATTTTAACCTTATTAAATCATGGCTAATATTTTCAAATGTGGCTTGAACAATTTGCACTCCTATGTGAGGTGTATGAAAAATTCTTTATTCTTCCCAATACTTACTATTGTCAGTGTTTTTATTTGTATACATCACATGGGTTAGATGCCTTTGGGTACTAATGGGAACAAACAACTTTTTATTCTCTTATATGCCGTCAGTGTTCCCTCTTTTTAATATAGTATTGTTTTTTTTTATTTTTTTACTGAAATTTTATGCTAATATAGTCTCCATACTAAGTTATTTTTAAATTGGTATACAAAAGGAAAATACCTTTTTCATGACTATAATTTGTCTTTTCACTCTCTTCATGAACTCTTTTGACAGAGAGATTCTTAATTTTAACATAGTAGTATTTCATCAGACCTAGTATATGAAATGGCTTTTGAGTTTTCTTTAGAGTAGTTTATTCTATAAGTTTGTCCATGGCTTCTATCAGATTGATTCAAAAGAAACCTGTGTTAGTAGCTCTTTACATGTATGGAAAGTCATATGTGAAAAGAATGTTATAAAAATAGATGAGACTCCTTGGTAGATGTGGATAAAGAAATAAACTGTATTATTTAATGTCAAATAAGGTGAAGTGAGCTGATGAAGGTATCCAATTTTCCTTATCCTACATAGTAAAATACATAGCTTATTTTTTCATTAGCAGACATATGATGAAGTGTGAATCAGGGAAAAAAATTGCTTTTCAAATGATGAATATAATTTGGTAAGCTTAATAAAGGAATATGATTAGAATAGTGTCTTGATAAGGAAAAAAATTGTTTAAAGGAATAGGCAAACATTAGTGTAAACAGTGGAAATTATTCGTAAACAATTGCTATATCCTTCTGGCTAAGGCTTTTAAGCTCTCCTTCTCTGCTCAGTCACCAGAGTGCCTCACATAAGGCATAAGTAGAAACATGGAAGGCCATCCACTAGCCACAATGATAAAAGGGTGAAATATCATAGCGATGGAAAAAGTGCAGAGAAATTTGTTTTAGGTAACACAGACCAATAATGATAGAGATTCCTTAGTTTTCATTTGTATGTCTTTCCCATTTTATTGTGAAGCTACATAAACTGGATTCTTATCAGCCACTGAACGATAAAATACATGTTATATCTCATAAAAGAACCATCACAGAGTGACCTCTTAGAATGAATAGAGCCAGTTAACTAAATAGAATTTAAATTTTAAAAAAAGGAATGGGGTGCCTGGGGGGCTCTGTCGGTTGAGCGTCCAAAACTTCTGCTCAGGTCTTGATCTCGTGGTCTATGAGTTTGAGCCCTGTGTCCAGCTCCGTGCTAGCAGCTCAGAGCCTGGAGCCTGCTTCAGATTCTGTGTGTGTCTCTCTCTCCCTGCCCCTTCGCTTCTGAATACTCTCTCTCTCTCCCTCAAAAATAAATATTTTTTTAAAAGTTAAAAAAAAAGAATGAATAGAGCCACATGATGAGACCCTTGAACTCCTTTAGAGAGAGCTGATGCAGTTTTTGGCATTATTAATACAGAAATTAGACCCAGGAAAACCTGATAACTGGTCAACCAATAATGCAAGATTGTGTGCTTATTTCTGGCCAAAGACTGTTTACATTTCAAATGTGTTAAGATCATGAAATATGGTGAATATGTTATTTGAGGTAAGAAAAAGGGTCATCTTGCTTTGTGCTGGTGATTCCTAACTTTGGTCAGGATTTCAGAAGTACATAATTATAGAGAGAGAAGATGTTACCAAATGAAGTCACCAAACCTTAGAAGTGCTTTTGATAACAATTGTTCTTATAATTACTGTCAGCAGATATAATCTTGTAAGTAAAATATTAATATAAAATAATGATAAGATTTTGACTGAAATTAGTAGAATTATCCAAGTGGCAATTTCACCCATTTCTTATATGAAATCTAACTACATAATCATACATGTTTATAGTACTCTCTTGTTCTATGTTTATTTATATTGAAGAATATTATGGGGTTATTTAAAAACTCTATTCCTACTGTCTAATCATTTTTCTACAGGAATATAGAACTGTATATTCAAATTTAGAGTAGATAATGACTTCAGTACCCCCAAATCTAAATTATTTGGTTACTAAAGGGACAAAAATCCTTACCAAAGAAACGGATAGTGACTGAACACAATACTGAGGTAGAATTGATAAGATTTTTTATGACTAAGTCTCTAAAATTTCTCTACAAAATAGTCACCCTGACTTTACCTTATACTGGGGGCAGTTTTGGGTGAGGGGAAAATATCTATCAAGCTTAAAATACTGGGTACCTAGGACTAAAATTTGTGGCGGTTAAGCATGGGTCAGTAGAGTTATAGATGTTGAGATTAATCAAGTTGAGTCCTGGAAAATGACTTACTTTATAAAATAATCATGGTCAGGGAAGACACCCAGGCGCCCCGAGGATGGTTTTAAATGTAGGACCCTAGGGGCGCCTGGGTGGCTCAGTCGGTTAAGTGTCCTACTTCTGCTCAGGTCATGATCTCACAGTTTGTGAGTTTGAGCCCTGCATCGGGCTCTGTGCTGACAGCTCAGAGCCTGGAGCCTGCTTCATATTCTGTGTCTCCCTCTCTCTTTGCTCCTTCCCTGCTCATGCTGTGTCTCTCTCTGTCTCAAAAATAAATAAACATTAAAAAATTTTTAAAAAAATGTAGGACCCTATTTGAGCTAGAGATCACTAGGTCACAGTACTATTAGAGGTAATGAGTTAATTGCATAAGAAAAGATTTCTATGATAAACCTTAGATGTTTTTAAGAACACTTAAATATAAAGTAAGTCAGGGTAACACCTGAGATCTTTACTGTGCAAATTTCATTAACAGGTAAAGATTAGGGAATTATTTTACACTTTTGCTTTAAATCTTTAAGCTCAGAACACTTCTACTGATCTCATGGGTGTTTTCTTTTCATCATTAGATCAATTCAAGTAACAACTCCTGAAGGAAAATTTTTCCATTCCCAGCCAAAGCTGCTTCCCATTTCCCAAGTCACTCGCTAACACATCCTCTTTATATCAATTATATAGCCCACTGTACCTGGAATAACTCACTGAATGGTTTCTTTATTAATTTTGAGTCTTCTGCCAGTAAGATATAAGTTCACTGAAGGCACATTTGCTTTTTTTCCTTCTTCATACCTATACCTCAGCACCCAGAACAGTAGTTCACACAACACTGGCTCTTAGTGTATTTGGTATTAAGGTAGGGTTCTGCTCTCTGTTCAAATGGCCATATATCCTTTGGATTTAGAATGGCATGTCTTTGAGAATTATCAGCATCACTCTCTTCTATGTATTATTCATTCTTGAAGGCCAGGTTTTATTTGTTTATTTGTCTTGGTTTTACATTCAGAGATCAACTCAATCTTACCTGACGTTCTGACAAATATGAATAAACAAACGCTAATTATAATTATTATTCATTTTTACTAAAAAATTACTGCTTTCTAAAAAATATCATTCTCTTACTATTTCTTCAATACCCTAAAATGTGAAATGGTACTATTTCTTTAATACCCTAATGGACTTTTTGCTAGTTTGTTATGCCAAGGTTTCAGTTCTTCTATGCCATGGTTTTCATCTTTTATGACTCAAACTGCATTTATAACAACTACTTATCAGAGAAGCCAATGCTGAATGATTTGCAGTTATATTTCAATTTGCATTCTTAATTTCATTTTTACTTCTAAGGCACCAAGGCTATTGCTATGTTACTCGATAAAATTAATAAAACTCAAAAATAGTGAGTTTTCACAATCTTTTCAACAAAATTATTATTGATAGTAAACAATTTTGAGCTGCAATTTATATCAAATATTTATTCCAAGCCAAAATCTTTGGCCAAAATATTTATTTTAATTTATTTTGTGAATATTATGGCTGTCAACACATATGTTTGTGTTTAAGTAAACAGTTTTGTGGACAGATGTCTACAAGATATTAAAACATAGATTGTTTTGATTGTCTCAACTTCTGTGTTCTAAGTTAATTGAAGTAACTTCATAGGCATTGGGTAGTACTACAGAATGGCTTGAGTTCTCGTGATACTGACCAGAGGTAGAGCCATAATCTGTGGTTTAATGTTCTGTAAACTCCTTCTTTGCATATTCATGTTTTATAAGAGGTATTCAATTCCACCAGTGAAGACTTGTTGCTTGTGGCTAAGGAAATGGTTTTAATCTCAGAGTGATTAAAAGTTATTATTATTTACTAATAGCAGTGGTAGTAGTAGTATTATTTAGTATTTTATTTAAATGCATCAAGGAGAATAAAATAATTGAAAACAACCTCAGTTTGGAAAAATTTAGTCATGAGATATTGTTCCAACAAGTGGTTAGACACTCTGCAAAGAAATGTTCTGTAGCTGCACGTACCTGCCAGTCAGCCTAAACTGTTGACAGTATTAAAACCTGACATAGTAGTATTAAGCCTTTGTTTAAAACGCAATGCAAAATATAGGGCATATTGTGTTGGGGGGGATGTAAACCAGGTTTCATTTTCTTTACTTCTTTACTTCCTCCATTTTGGGTGACACATTTATTGTATATAAAAGCTATTTAGAGCATCGGAATAAGGATTAGTTTAATTATTTTTTCCCTTTGTCTTTTATATCCAAGATCTTTTAGACTGTGACCTAGATTCAGATTCAGTGGCACTAATCAGCAATATTTAAAAGGAAAAAATAAAATATGAAGTATGCTAATGTTAATTCTGAGTATTCTACTCCTGAGGATTATTTGTTTTTAATTTTCCTTACTGTATAACAGTACTCCTAGGAGAAATTAAACAATAGTTATTAAATAAAGATAAGTTTGTTGAAAGAATAATAACAAACTTAGGAAGATAATTTTCACATCCAAGGATACAAGTCAAATATTGTGTTTTGCAAAGGATAAGATTTATTTTAAATGAAGCAAACAATTTTTAAAGGGTATAATAGATAAAGGCTTTTAATCTAGGACAGCTAAATATAAAGAAAATTACTGGCTATTTTAAGTGAAATAAAGAACACTTTTCTTTTGCATTTTGTGGACTTGATTTAAATTATTTTAAAATATTTTCTTAGACTTAAATATTTTCTTTTAAGACATAAATTGTAAGCAGTCAAATGATCTACTAGAATAAAGTATAAACTATAAAGCATAACAATTAAACTTTTGGTACATCTATTTTACCAATGTGCAATAAGTTTAATCTAATTGTTTCAGATATCTCAGGGATAAGTACAAAATCTCATATATACCTCATTATCATATCCAAAAATACTTAATTTTGTCATTCAGAAACACATTTAAAAACTTACATATTTTTCATACACGCTTCACAAGAGAAATAAGGGATTGGCAGAATTCTGATTAATTTTGAAATAAACCACATATTATATGTAACAGGAATTGAAATCAGATTATATAATTTCCTAAACTTACCTGCATTTTCTGTTTATATATCAAATAAAATTAAAAGGGGAATTTAATCTCAAGAATTCTATTACTGGACATTATTGCTAAAAATAGACTTGGCAGATTCTTTATTTCAACTTTGAAATGTAGAGGGCTAAAAGAAGCACCATTCCCATGCTTAAATTAAAGAAAAAGCAGGAGAAACTTCAAAAAAAATTTTTAACGTTTTATTTATTTTTGAGTCAGGGAGAGACAGAGCATGAACAGGGGAGGGTCAGAGAGAGGGAGACACAGAATCGGAAACAGGCTCCAGGCTCTGAGCTGTCAGCACAGAGCCCGACGCAGGGCTTGAACTCACGGACTGTGAGATCATGACCTGAAGTCGGCTGCTTAACCAACTGAGCCACCCAGGTGCCCCTACAGGAGAAACTTCAAAATAATTACTTTCTTGGACACATCAGAAAGCTAGTCATTAAAGGTAATCAAATAACTAAAAACCTGGGAAAGACAGTTGCTAGGAGTAAAAGAATTTACATATATACTTACCTTCAGTAGACACTTTTGGACACTATATAAGCTGATAAGGAGATAATTAAAAGAAACAAAACAGTAAACTGCCAAAGGTGAGAGAGGTGTATTAGTTTTCTACTGCTAATGAAGAAATTTATCAGAAACTTAATGGCTTAAAACACATTTGGGTGGTCTAAAGATCAAAATGACTCTTAGTGGCTAAAATCAAGGTGTCAGCAAAGTGGCATTCCTCCTGGGATTCCTAGAGGAGAACTAAGATCCCTTGCCTTTTCCTGCATGACTTGACTCATGAGCCCTTTCCTATCTTCAAAGTTCTCCATGCTAACCTCTCCTTTTTTCATCACATCCTACTCTCAAGTTTGATCATCTTTTCTCTCTTTTGTAAAAACCTTTGTGATTACATTGGGCCTACCTGGAATATCCAGAATATTTTCCCAGCTCAACCTTCTTAAGTTATAAAAACAATCCCTTTGCCATATAATCAACATATTCACTTTTAGGGATTAAATCATGGGTGTCTTTGGGAAGCCATTATTCAGCCTAAGACAGAAGGCTAGTGTGAAAGTGTGAATCCCAATATAAGGGTTTTTTCACCATCTTGCAAATCTATCCTCCACTAACCCCCACCAGACACTCACAAGGAAATCAGGTGGAGTTTTAACAAAGCTTTTCTTGTGGTGCTGGCTGAGGAAGGAAAAGAGCAATCACTACAGAAACTGTCCAGACCCATGTTTTCTCTATATATAACAAAACAGACATATTAATCTACAAGGGTAGGAATAATAAAACAAAACAAACAAACAAACAAACAAACAAAAATTGTGGCTTTAGGGAAACTGTAGGAAAAGAAAAAAAAAACAGAATGCCCCTTTTAGAGAGGCAGACATACATATAAGTCTCAGTACCACAATTGGAGGAAAAGCAGGTACACTTATAAAGGTCACACCATTGAGACTAAGGAATACTGTGCATGCCTAAGATTAAGACTTAATCAAAACGTTAGAAAATGACCCCCTCTTCTGTTTTTTATCTCCAGGTTATCAAGTATTGTGTAAAATAAGGGAATAAACCTTTGAGGGTTTCAAGAGATAGATTCTCTTTGGGTACCAGATAAAGGAAAGACTAAAAAGGAGGAAGATTCAAAAAGTAACCTCCAGAAAAGTAGTCCACAGCATAAAGAGAAAGATTACTAGGAAAATTTTAAGTCTATGGAACATTCAGAGTAACCATAGCAACAGCAAACCCCAACCCCAACATAATTCCTGAAAGAATAACACAAACTATTAAATAAAAGGTTAGTGGGAGGAAAATATGTTTGAAGCACACTCTCTAATATCCTACACAAGTTTGTTTTCAACAGAAAGTAAGATATATATTAAAAGGCAAGAAATTACACTGAAAAATCAAAGAAATGACGCAGAATTTAGATATGACATAGAAGTTGGAATAATTAGAGAATGTAAAGTAATTGTCATTAATATGTTAAAGGCTCTAATTAAAGGTCACAATTATGAAAGATCAGAGGGATACATTCAGCAATGTGATTACTATAGGAAAGAACCAAATGGAAATTCTAGAAGTCAAAACATAATATCATATAACCTAACATACATATAATAGAATCCCAGAGAGAGAAGATGAAAAAAAGTTGAAGAAATTTTGCTATATGAGAATTTTGCAAAATCAGCGTCAGACACCATACTGCAGAGCCAATAAGCTTAGACCACCAAACATAATAAAAACAAACAAAACAACCCCCCAAACTCATCTAGATATGTCATGTTGAAATTGTCAAAAACGAAAAATGAAGAGAACTTCTTGTACAGTCAGGAAAAAAACACATTACTTAGACAAGAATGGGGTAAGATTTACAACTGATATCTCATCAGAACCTATGCAAACAAGAAGATATGGAATGTCTCCTTAAATGCTGAATAACACACACACACACACACACACACACACACACACACACACACAACACATACAGAGACAGACCTGTGTTCTACATTTGGAAAGGATATATTTTTTTTAATGGAAAAGAAGTAAAGATTTTCTCAGATAAACAAAAGCAAACGATGCATTCTATTTATATAGTACAAATAAGTTAGAATATGAAAATTCCACAAAATGTAGCAGGAGACATTTGAGAATATACTAGTGTAATGTTCTTACATTACATATAAAACAGTACGACTTATATATAGACACAGATTAATTAAAAATATATGTTGTAAACCCTAAGGAAAACACTAAATTTTGTTTAAAAGAGAGGTAAGCCAATGGAGATAAAATTTTAAAAAGTTTTCAATCCATGAAAAGGAGAAAAAGAAACAAAGAACAAAGAAACAAATTTAAAAAATAGCTTTTTTTTAGTAGATTTTCATCTAGCTCTGTCAAAATTCACTTTAAATGTGAATGTTCTAAACACACCAGTTAAAATAAAAAGGTTGTAAAATGAGATAAAAATGCATGATATCAATATATGCTTTCTGCAAGAAAACCACATTAACCATAAGTGCATAAAAATGTGAAAATTAAAAGGATAAGGGAACTTACAACATGCAAAAATAATCAAGAGAAAATTTAAGTAGTACTATCAAAGTGGATATGTAGAACATTCAACACTTCTGTCTCAGTAATAGCAGAAGCAGGAATAAATCGTGTAAGGATATGATTATCTAAATAGCACCATTAACTATCATGACATTATTGATGTTTCTATATATTCCATGCATCCACAACAGAATATGAATTCTTCCAAAATTTATATGGAATACTCCTCAGTACATACCACATTCTGGGACCTAAAGTGAACTTTAACAATTTTAAAATAATAAAGATTCCACAAAGTATGTTCACAAACCATAATGGGATTAAAGAATATCAATAGAAAGATACACAGAAAAATCCCTAATATTTAGTGATTAAGCAGAACATTCCTAAATAACACATGAATCAAAGAAGAGATCTCAAGAGAAATCAGTAATTCTACCCCTATGTATTTATTCAAGTGAACTGAAAACATATTCACCCAAAAGTCTACACAAATGTTTATGTCAGTTTAATTCATAGTTTAGTTGGAAAAAAAAACCTTGCAAACAACCCAATGTCTTTCAATAGATAAGTGGAAACACCCAGGTACACATCCATACACTGGACTATTACTCTGTGATAAAAAAAAAAAAAAGTGAGTAACTGTGGATTTACAAAAAAAATATGGGAAAACTACAAGGCATTTTACTAAGTGTAAGGAAGGAATAGTGTATGATTTCAATTACATGATATTCTGGAAAAAGAAAACTCTAGGGACAGAAAATACATCAACAAGTTCCAGGATTGGATGGGAAGGGTAGAATTGACTACAGGGAAGCAGTAGAAGGGAATTTGGGGGATTATGGAATTATTTTGTGTGGAATTCCAGTGATAGAAACATGGCTCAATGCATTTGTCAAACCCATGGAACTCTACACCACAAAGAGTGAATTTTACTGTTTGCAATTTGTTGGAAAAAAAGTCAAATGTAACATTCAAAAACCTTTAAATCCAAGAAGTTTCAAATCCAAAACATTTCAAAGCAACCAGATTGACAGAATGAATCAGAGAACCATTATGAAATGTAGATTGTAGCAAATGTAGCTAAATACACTACTAATATGTGACATAACTGCAATGAAACTAGTGGCTTATAAAAGAACTGACTGAAATAACTCATGAAAGGTTTAGACTATGGGGGGCCTGGGTGACTCAGTCAGTTAAGTATCTAAGTCTTGATTTCAGCTCAGGTCATGATCTCACTGTTTTTGGGATCGGGATCAGCCCAGCATCCGGCTCTGCACTGACTGTGTGGAGCCTGTTTGTAATTCTGTCTCTCTCCCTCTCTCAGTGCCTCCCCTGCTGTCTCTCTCTCAAAATAAATACATAAACATTAAAACAAAATATTTGGTGGGGCACCTGGGTGGCTCAGTTGGTTAAGTTTTCGACTTCGGCTCAGGTCATGATCTCGAGTTTGTGGGTTTGAGCCTTATGCTGGGCTCTGTCAGACAGCTCGGAGCCTGGCCCTCTGCCCCTCCCCCACTCATTCTCTCTCTCTCTCTCTCTCTCTCTCTCTCTCTCTCTCTCTCTCTCTCAAAAAATAAACATAAAAAAATAGAAAAAAAAAGGTTTGGTCTAGATACTACAACACAAAAGATAAAGGTAAGTGTACCCAAATAGTAAAAAAGCTTGAAGGATTTAACAATTCTAAAACTACTCTGCATGTGTATTATCTTTGAATAAACAATATACATATGATGGGAGCCAAGTTTCTTACTGTAGAAGAAAGAAGTTGTGAATAAGCAAAGGAAGAAATATCAGATGTTGGAGATACAAAAAGAACACATACTGGTTATTATATAGAGATACAATATATATGGTACAGAGATGATTATAGATGTGCATATACATGGCATACTGCATACATACGTACCTTTCTTAATGCTGTACCTAATGCTCTCTCTTCCAAGACAGCCTGGAAGCACTCTCCGTTCTAACAAAGAAAAAAACGTACACCCATATTTTGGTTTCTAAATATAATTCTCCAATTAAAGAAACCAAGACTTCCTGGAGAAATTGCTGTGATAGGAAAAATATAAGATGATCCTACCATAGCTCATAGTGCCAGAAAGCAAGATAGTATTTTAAATACAAACCATAATAGCAACAACAATAATAACAATAATAATAAACAAAATAAGATGAAAGAGAAAGAGTTGAAGGAGAAGGAGGGGGAGATAATGACACAAGAGCCAATGAGAAAACCTTCCACTGGCTACAACTAACACAATTGTGCTGCAACTGGAACCATAAGATAAACAGTGATACACTTGGACTGTAACTCAGAGAATAAAATTGTCCTTGAATCTATAGTAATATGAGTAAATGATTCAATAAATAATTACATGGAGGAAAAAAGACACCTAGTTATTACAGAAGAACTCCAATTAATATACGTAGAAGAAACAAAAAAAAGTAGAAAAATCTCCATTAAAACACCATGGTAATGATTGCTACAACAGGCAAGATGCATTGAGGAATACCAAGAATGGTAGTAGAAACTTAAGGAAAAATAGGGAATTTTCATAGTCTGAAAAGCTTCTCTTCCAAAGTATCTATTAGTTACTGTGGTGTTTTGTATATGTTCATAAGTTGTTTGAAACTCCTTCCTTCAAGAAGTGAGCTTAATTTCCTCCCCTTGAATGTGAGATGTACTTAGTTTCAGTACTTGCATCTAATAGAGTGCAACAAGTGAGGAAGAAAAAAAAAACCCAATTTTACACTGAGAAAGAGAAGCTTAATAGACACTACCCTAGAGATTGAGGTTAATATCACCAGTAGTAAAAATAGTGATACCATGTATTTCCTGATGCAATGTGATTAGAGGGACACATAACTTCCCTCCTATGCTTCCTCAAAATCCAAATCCTCAGTCTAATCATGAGAAAACATCATATAAAATCAATGAAAGGCATTTTGTTAAACAATAGTACTTTCAAAAATGTCAGGTCATAAGAAAGATGGAGTCACAGATTTGAGGAAATAATACGTAACAACTATATGCAATGTGATATCCCAGATTTGGTCTTGAAACATTAAAATAGAAGACCCATAAGTGGAAACACTTGAGAAGATCTGAATAATGTCTGTAGTTAATATTATTGTATCAATGTTAATTTCTTAGTTTTGACTATTGTACCCTGGTTAAGTAAAATATTAGCATTAGTGGTAGCGAATATGGGACTGGGTGGGGGATATGTGGGACTATCTTTACAACCTTTGCTATCTTCTCTAAATCTAAATTTATTTCAAAATAAAAAGTTAGGGGCTCCTGGGTTGTTCAGATGGTTAAGCATCTGACACTTGATTTCGGCTCAGGTCATGGTATCACTGAGTTCGTGTCACATTTTGTGCTCCATGATGACAGTATGGAACCTACTTGGGATTCTCTCTCTCCCTCTCTCTTTCCCTCTGTCTCCCTCTCTCTTCCTCTCTCTCTGCCCCTCCCCTGCTCACATGTGTGCATTCTTTCTCTCTCAAAATAAATAAACTTTGAATACAGAGAACAAACAGGGTGGATAGGGGTGGTGGGGAACAGGGAAAAAGAGTGATGGGCATTGGGGTGGGCACTTGTTGGGATGAGCACTAGGTGTTGTATGTAAGCCAATTTGACAATAAATTATATTAAAAAATAAATAAAAAGTTTAAAAGTAAATTTTACACTTGAAGTTTTCCAGAATTGTAGAAAGAGAAGCAGTGCTTCAGACATATGTACTTAATATATAAAATCAAGTGTGTATTGGAAGCATATGCAGAATCAGAGTGTGTATATCTGTGTGTGTGTGTGTGTGTGTGTGTATAGTATATATACTGTATATAGTATATATACTATATATATAGTTTATATATTTCCTTAAGCATCCTTTTTTTTTATTTTGGAACTATTGATTACAATATGCAAATGGTTTTTCTTTAAATTTTTTTATTCTTTATTTATTTTTGAGAGAAAGACAGGGTGCGAGCAGAGGAGGAACAGAGAGAGAGGGAGGCACAGAATCTGAAGCAGGTTCCAGGCTCTGAGCTGTCAGCACAGAGCCCCAGCAGGGCTTCAACTCATGAACCGCGAGCTCATGACCTGGGCCGAAGTTGGACACTCAACTGACTGAGCCACCCAGGCACCCCTACAATATGCAAATTGTTGAGGAAAATTTCACATACATCATAGATGAGTGTGATAAGGAAAAAGAGTGACATGCAAAGCCTGGCCATTTTCGGGGTGCTTGGGTGGCTCAGTCAGTTAAGTGTCTATCCCTCCGTTTCGGCTCAGGTCATGATCCTGAGTTCAAGCCCTGAGTTGGGATGTGCTGACCATGCAGAGCCTGCTTGGGATTGTGTCTCTCTCTCCCTCTCTCTCTGCCTCTCCCCCGTTCATGCTGACTCTGTCTCTCTCAAAATAGATAAATAAACTTAAAAAATTAAAGAAAAAATTTTAAAAAACTGGCCATTTTGACACTGTATTTTTCAGAATATATCTTGCAATAGTATGTGAGAAATATACAATTAAAGTAAGTTATTTATTGTACTTTAAAGAAGAAACAAATTACTAGCCTGCCTTCTCAATACACACTGACGATTATCTGTGTGAGTCTGAGTATTACGCAGAATTAGTGCAGTACATTTTCCCACACGTTCAGTTTCCCTGTAGTGTAGAGAGCAAGATGGAGCTGCCTGTCCTAAAAATAGATAGATGCAAAGCTGCTAGTGCAAGTGTGTGCAATTTTTGTTGCTTGGTATGTAGAGTGTGCAAGGTAAGGCAAATCATGAATATATTTCTCTTGCTTGTATGTCAATTTCTGCAGAAGTAGTGATATGTTAGTTTTGAAAAAGTCTGTCCTTTTTCAACAATTTCATAATATTCATATAGACAGGTATGTGTGTATATATATATATATATACATGCATATATATATATACGTATATATATGCATGTATATATATATATACGCATACATACATGCGTATATATATATATATATATATATATATATAGACTTTTTTCAGCTTTAAAATATGTTATATTTCAAGCTCCACTGGTGTATAGATAAAGTCTTTTATGGACACAGAATATATTGTTTTCCATTTCAATATATTATATAATTCAGAAAAGTTAAGTTGAACTTATTTTAATATTTATTTTTAAGTGATCATTTACTCATTCAATAGACAATTATTGGTCGCTAGCTTTTGGTATTTGTAAGAGGAATTCTGACTTCACATACATCGTACATGAGTTGAAGACAGAAGGAGATCTACATTGCAGGAAAATTTTCATGATTTTGAAGCACAAAAGAGTGGAAAACCACTGAGAGGAAAAGACACCTCAGGTGAAAACAGTGTCTATTAAATACATATAAGTCAGCCTTTCTTAAACTTCAGTGTAATTGCAAATGACCTTGTGATCTGTTCAGTAGACCTGCTTTGGCAGCTTTGACATCTCTACTCAAATGGAGCCAAAGCTGGTGGTGTGCAGGCCACCGCTGGAATAGCAGGGCTACAGCATCCCCATGCTGACAAATGCTCCAAATCAGTCCCCGGAACACTGACAGCAAGGCACCCCAGCTTTTCATACAAGGCAAAAGAACAGAAATGCTTAGAGAATAGGTGCCCCTATTAGGGTATATGCTCCAAAAGAAAAGGGGGTATTTTGCCTGTATTGTTTATTTTTGCTACGATCCTGGTCCCCGTAACAGTGATAGGTACGTAACATGATAGGTATTCAATAATTTTTTCAGTGAATGATTAATTGAAATGTATTATCATATGGAAGACAGGAAAGAGTTTCCCATGTAATAATTGTACATATTTGTGTTTTGAAATTATGGAAGTCAAATATGAAAATCAGAGTTAATAGGTTGAAAGCATATGACAGTCTTTTGACAATATATGAGAGCTAATTAATGAGCAATCAGACAGGCTTTTACAATTATAAAATTTTTCATTGTGGGAAAACTTAGCTAACTTCAACCAGGAAAAAGAAGATAAAGGGGGTAAGAAACTGTCAATAGACTCCACCACAAAAAGTACAATGTGAAGTTTTCTCTTTGTTTGTACATTAGGGAGAATATGTGTATATTTCTGAATGTATTTCTGTATGTAGACAACTGATTTTCCTATTTTTAAATGTTTATTAATATTTGAGAGAGAGAGTAAGAGAGACAGTATGCAAGTGAGGGAGGAGCAGACAAAGACTGAGACAGAATCTGAAACAGGCTCCAGGCTCTAAGCTGTCAGCACAGAGCCGGATGCAGGGTCCAAACTCATAAGCCATGAGATCATGACCAGAGCTGAAGTCGGACACTTAACCAACCAAGCCACCCAGGTGCCCCAATTTTTCTAACTTCTTATGTTAGACATTTTGAAGAAATGGTGTCTACATCAGGATATTGTTACGGTTGATTGAAATAATTTACTTAAAGCAATAAGTAAGTGCCTGGTATATAATGATTATTCAGTAAATCATCATTATTATTGGTAATTACAGTTAAGTAAAATAGTATAAAATAATTCAGTGCATAGGTAAATAGGTAACTATAAGGGGTAATGGATGGAAAGGGCAAGGTATTTCAAGAAAAATTGTGTGAGCTTGAGGAAGCCCACATGTTCTGGATATTAAATAAGAAGGAGGAGGGTTTTATAAGTTCTGCAGTGCTAAACAAATATTAGTTTGCATAGTCCTAGAAAGATATAAAATGTTTCTTAATATTTTAAATTTCATGACATTCATTCCAACCTATGAAGATTTACTGAAAACCATACTGAGTCCAAAATATATTATGCTAAAGCTCTCATGTTCAGGCTTAACAGGTTCAGAATCTCCCTGCCAAACAGTCTTAAAGCTAGAAAAAGCTTAAAGAAAATTTAGTAGTGAATGTGAAACTGCATGCAGGGCACATGAAGAGTGTAGGTTGCACTTATGTGTGTGGTTTTATTAAGGTATAAATCTTCCATTATTTTGCCAGCGAAAGGACAGATGGTTGCCCTAAAATGGAATCTGGATGCAGCATCCACATACTGAATGTCATTATACACAGCAACAGCTGTGTTTAGCATATCCTTCATTTGAATTCTAGTTCAGAGGAAAGACAAAAAATCATAGCCTGTCTATTATCACCAGGCACTATGTCCAAATGATAAAAACAGAAGGCTTTTCTGAGGAACTAAAATTTAAGGAGAGCTTAGCCATAGTTGCTAGGAAATCCAAGGTTGGAAAAATGACCAGTCCTGGACCTGTGGAATATCCTGTATTTAACTGTACCCAGGAATTAAAAACTCAAGTCCAAGGGAACGTAAGAAAGATGATGCAAGATTAAAAAAAAACAAAAACAAACAAACAAACAAAAACCCACTAGCATAAAACAGAAAACAGGAGAAAACACTTGATCTGTATGAAATTTTTGAGTTGTTTTTTTTTTTTTATTGTGTTTACTCAAATACAGTTGATACTTCTGAGAATGAGAGCAACACTCTGAATTAGCTCAGGCTACCCTAAGTGCAGCTTAAACAACAGAGATTTATTTTCTTACAGTTCTGGAGGTTGGAAGTTCAAGATCAGGGTCTGACAACATCAGATTCTGGTGTGGTTCTCTTCATGGCTTGCAGAGGGTTTCTGCATGCTGTTGTCTCACATGACAGCGGACGTGGAAGGAGGGTGGAGAGAGAGAAACATGGAGCTCTGGTGTCTCTTCTTATAAAGGATACTAATCCTATGAGATCAGGGCACAAGCATACATCCTCATTCAATCTTAATTACTCCCTAAAAACTCTATTTCCAAACACAGTCACATTGGTAGTTAGAGCGTCAACATAGGAATTTTGGGGAACATCATTAAGTATACAACAAGCTCCTGAACAAATAATATTGTAATATGTGTGGCCATAAATTTTCCTTCTGAAATTGCTTTGTTTACAACTTGGTGGGCAAGGGCTGTGATCACCACCAAGTATCAGGTGTGCATCCTAAAATAGGTGACTACTTAGCAAACTGTGTGACCTTAGGCCAATCACCTCTCAAAAACTGTTTTTTATTTGCAAAGTGAGGATACTAATGATATCTAGCCTAAAAATTTTCTGACTGGCATGTACAATAAGCACTAATTAATAACAGATCTTATGAAATAAAATTGCCCCGAAAATAAAATTTCCCTTAAAATGTATTTTCCTTAAAATTCCATTGAAATATTTTTCTTTAGATGACAGCATTGTGAACAGCTAATTTCCCAAGGAATTTTTACAAATATCTGGAATCTCTCCAAACTTTCAAAACATTTATTGAAAAAGATATTTTAAATATGCATATTCTTGTTGGCAATAATGACTGACAAAGTTTTATATGAGGAAATGGTTTATATTTAATTCTTTAATTCTTTATTTATTTTTTGCTGTGGCTTAAATGCATCATGAATGCATGAATGGAAAGTGATGGGTGCCACAGATGTAAAAAGAAAAAAATAACAACTCACAATTTGATGAAGTAAGTTCTATAATAAGTCTGATTTATAAATAGCTAAAATAAGACATAGTGAGGTTATTAAACAAAGCCACACAGCTAGTAAGCCATAGAGCAGGATTTGAAACTGAGGGATATGGCTCTGGTGCCTATTGATTAAATTGTTATAGTAGGTTATTTGAGATTAAACTGGCCACTCTAGCATGACTTCACTGTATTCAAAAATTTTGGTGAGGTTACTAAAGCAGTTCCAGAAATGTGATTATCAGTGTACTCAAAAGTGATTCATTCCTCAGGGCCTGATATGCTCATCAAACAGAACATATTCATTTGAGAATAATATTAATTTATTAATTACCATAAAAATAACTAGGGATAACCTAAATTCTTATGTCAGCTCTACAGCAAATCTCTGTCTCACTTGCTATTATTTTATTGGTGAAACTTTAGTATTGTCATTAAATTATTATGCATGGATTTTATTTTGGGGATGTACCTGTTAAATAATCACTTTTACCCATTTTGACTCTTTGGGGTTCACTCTTCCTGTTTAGTGCTGCAGATACCCTGACACATCCATTTTTATGGTTGAATATGGCTCATGTCCTAATAATTCACTGATAGATTTTTTTCTTCAAACGTAATACTCTACATTTTTTTTTAGAGGTGTGGATTTTTAGTTACAATGAAAACCTATTTACATCCCTTTGAGATCATGATGTATTCATCTTTACTGGTTGTGAGTTCTCCCTAAGTTTCTCAATCCCAGTTTATAAATAAAATCTTGAATTTCTTAACATTGTTTAATTTCATCAATTATTTAATAATCTTATTAGCTTACTGCTCAGAAAGAAATAAGACCTTACCTGAGGACTCTTCCATCTTTCCAGGGAAGAATAAAGGAGTAGTAGTCAACGTATATTGCCAATGTGGTTAAATAATTTCTCTGAAAACAAATGTGATGTTATTGAGGGGGGAAAAAAAAGACAACTAACTTTGAGTTCAGTTAATGCTGTGATTTAAATTTTTCAAAGTATGTAAATGTGTTAGAATAACTGCTCAAAATAGGGGTCTCTAATCATAATAAAAAGTCTATTAAATAAACAAATCAAAACATCATTTTGAACACAATTGTGAATCTACATTAATGAATATTCTCCTTTAAATGCTGATCAAATAGTAATCCTTGATGTTATGATAAAAAATATGATGTGGTTTCATCCTTGTCAGGCTCTCATCAAATGGAACAGCAGACAGACATGACAAGAAAGATTAAATTCTGATTTTTGTTCCTAATCTTAGTCAGTTCTTCTCACCCATCAACTAGGTGGCTTCTCTTGGAGTGTTCTTAGAGAAAGAAAGCAATGAAAAGAAATGGGAAGGCCTGGGAAATGGGGGGAATTAAGTGTGGCATGTTCTATGTGAAATGAGATGAAATTTTCCAACGTTTCAGATTAGCTTTTGTTGTGGAAAATTTTAAAAATACAAAGAAAAAGTAATGGTAAAATGAACTCTGTGAAGCCAGTACCCAGCTATAATAACCATCATCTCTTGGTTTTGGACATTTGTACTTCTATCCATGTTTACTGGTATCTTCTATTATTTCAAAACAAATGCCAGATATAATATTTAATTCACTATTTCAATAAACTTTTCTAAAATAAAATTATGCTTTTAAAACTGATACCAACAATTAATGTATCATCCCTAACAACCCAGTAATATCTAACTTAATATTTTCCGATAGATGACATTCAAATTTCTTAATTATTTCACTTTTTCAGTGGATTGGTTAAGATCTAAACATTGTGTTTAGAAAGCATCCTCTTAAATCTCTTTTAATGTGTAATTTATCCTACTCTTTTTCTTTTTTCCCTTCAAAATGTTGTTTTAAAGAAATTGTGCCATCAGTTCCGTAGTGGTTTCGTAATTTCTCACTTTCTGTTTTTTCTTGACTGAGTCCTCCTGGCACTTAAAGGAAATCAAAAACAAAATGAAAACTGTTGCTCTGCCCCTATATTTCCTGAACACTGGTAGATAGTTCTAGAGATTTGAAATGATTCAATATAGAGTTTTGGGGAAGGGTTCTTTATTTATGGTGGTGTGTACTTTTATCAACGAGCATATGGCATCTAGTTGTTTCTGTTTTTGTGAGGTTACAGTGGCCATTGAGAAACTTGCCAAGATGCTTTTTTTTTTCTTTTTAATTAGGTGTTTGTAAAGTGGTGATATTCTAGTTCTATTATTTCTCTTTTTATTAGCTGGATTACTTCTATAGGGAGAAACTAGCACTCCTCATCTACTTGGGTTGGTTACCCTGAGGTACAGTTCATAAAGATAAGAAATGCTTGATTATTTCCCTCTATTCACCAGTTTTCAGAACAAGGAGTTACTGTGTAGCGTCTTGAAAATATGTTTAAAGAAGTTTTTTGTTTGTGTTCTTTAATTTGATTTTTGAATTACACATCGTAATATTTAATGTGCTTCAACCTATTACTGTTAACATTGTATTGAAATTAAAACTCTTCTGTATATTACCAATGCAAGCCTCTTCAGGTTAGTTACTGAGTCTTTTTTACAAGCATGGAGTAATTTTTGGTGGCTTCCTTGTTTTATAATATGCTTAGTGTCCAGGTTCATCTTTTCCACATCCTGCCTCAGAACTGGGCCGTATCTTCAGCAAACACAAGTTCCTCTGGTGTAACAGACAAGAGCCTTTGCACTCGGTTCTTGATGGCAACTGATTTGTTCCCTGCTTCTTGGTCTTTTCAGCGGTTAGAGTAAAACGTTTCTGTCAGAGAAATTTCATCACAGATTTATACTGATACTTTCGAATCAAATATGATAATTTTAGCATTTTTGCCCAACTTATTTTATTTTGTATTCATTTCTCTTTTCTTTTTGGTTAAACATCTTGGTTCTTAATGACTTTAAATAATTACTTGGTTCATATGTTACATATGTAGAATAACTTATGAATAGTACCAAAATTATGACCCCAAATTTTTTTTTATTGAAAATAGTTCTAGATTTGTTTTCAGCATATTGAAAAAATGTAGTTATGTAAAATACTTACATGTTCTGATATAAAATCTAGAAAATAAAGTCTATACTGTTGGGTAGATAAATAAATAATAAATAAATTCAGAAAAGTCTAGCTGTTGTCCCTGACTCATTTTATACTCTCCCTCTCATGCATAAATAACACTATCGTTCACTGTATGATTTAGGCTTTCATTTTTAAAACAAATAAGAAAATACAAATGTATTTGAATTTATGCATAACTTCCTTAGATAAATATTGCTAACCTGTATACATTTTTGCTTTCTTGTTTTTCTTTTTTACATGTATAGCTATGCAATTCTCTGTTATGTGAATGAACTATGCTTTAGCCAACTGATGCATATCAGTGGATATTTGGAATATTTCCAGGCTCGTCAATATAATTTCTACCCTAAGAGATTCTTCACAGTGTGTCTTTGCCTGGACAAGAATTTTATTTGCTGAGTTGTGTGACTTCATAGCATCCAGAAACCTCAGCAACATCAATTTTGCTTGACCTCACTTGTACTTTTCCCTCTGCATTGAACTGCAAACTAAATCTAGAACTTTAAATAATTGAAAATAAATGATAAACTGCAACCTAAATCTGGAAAACTCCATTTCAACTTCTTCCAAGATCAGCTTACCAAATTATCCATGGAGTACATTTGAGTGATTTTTGGCTTTTCTAGCTCTCCAGGCACTAGAAACCTCTTTACATATTTTCCACTTTGTCCTGTAAAGAAGTGACACCATAAAAGTCTTGGTTATATTTGTGTCTTTTTTTTTTTCCATTTTCTCCTACCTTATCACTAGTTTTGTTGTTGTTGTCTGTGTCTATTTGGGTTTGTTATCTGAGTTCTTTAGTTATTTGTGGGAGAATTTGTAGAAATTCAAAATTATTACCATCTCTCCTGAATGCTATATTTTACACTGGTATAGGATGGTATGTATTATCTCATATATCATCTGATATATAATTATTTATCAAATATGTATCTTAATTATATGTATATGAAAATCTTTGTAGAAAATTACTTTGACCTCATTATAAAATTTGATATAGTTACTTTTAAAACATTCTTCATGCTAAAACAATATTCTTCATGCTAGTGTTTTGCCTACTTTTATAACTTAGGACTAAGACCTGCTAACTTTAATGTCTCCTTTATTCTCCATAAAATGAGGCATGAAAATGACAAAGGTATGTTTTCAATGACAAAAATATGTTTTTGAATCATTTGCTTTTCATTCAAAAGCTGCCATGCCCAAATGTGTTTATGATAGATAATTAAATAACGTTACTCAGCAAACATGGAAAACCTTGAAGAATTTCAAATATGTTTTAAATTCTATTTCTATGTATTTTTATATACAATATCAGTTTTTTTTTTACTTTTTGAAAACCATAGTGCTATTTAGGTCTAAAATTGTGCTATGAATTTTGGATCTTAAAGCAAAGTTAATCAGTCAGTATGCATATTTTAAGAACTTATGTTAGTGTGAGAACATATCTTCTTATTCCCAGATGATAGCTCCTTCATCATATAAATCTTAACATAAATCTCTCTCTTACCGTATGAAATTCAATTTAATTGACTGAGTGACAAATTGGTTTAGTCTGTCATTATTAAGTAGTTTTTAATAAGTCCCATTGTGTGGGTGACCATATGCCTGGCATTCAAAGTGTGTTTTCTGTGTAAGCATGTCTTTACCATTTCATGTCCTTTGAAACTCTGTAAAAGCACCTTATACAGTCCTGGTTTTATTTTTTTGAGGTGACATTGCATAGAGGTGTTAGAGAGGGGAAAGATACAGTATTAAAGTGATATAAAAACTAAATTCAGTACCCCAAGATAAGCTAAGACACTTCTGAGCTACTTTAATAAAAACCAAATGCAGGTGACATTAATTACTGAAAAACATATCAATAAAGAACACCAAAAAATCATGAATGAAATGCAATAAATCACATTTCAAAGAAATGCTCAAAGAAATCCCTAGTGGTCAAAAATAGAGAACAGAAAATAAAGTGGGTAATCAGACACTACTTTTGTGAATCTTGGTAACAGAGAAGGTTGAGTATTAAGAGATCCATAGAAAGAGGTCAGCCAGGCTTGAGCTCTGCAATGGAGTCTCCTATGTAAAATGTTCAAAATGTAATTCCTCTAATTCAGCAGTGGAAAAGAAAACATTTTAAAGAGCCAAAGTAAAAAAAAAAATCTGAAAAGAATTATCAGCTATAGCTTGAATTCTGAATGAGGTAAAAATACTCATAACACCTATTTTTAACTAAAAGAAGCATATCTTCATGCAAATCTGGAGTTTAAATTTATGTAGTATATATTCCTAGGATTTTTTAAGGCAATAAATTTTCTACATTATGACAAATCTTAGAAAAACTGCAGAACTCACAAAGACAAAAACAATATTTGAATATGGCCAGGAAAATATCCTCTCCCCCCCCACACACACATTTTTTTACACTGACAGCATACTTTGTAAACAACAACAGTAATAGCCAGAGTGTAAAAATCCTATACTGAATGTGATGACACAAAAATAGCAGTCAACATAGAATTTTATTATCATGCATAAAATAATTTAAAAATGCAGCCAAAAGAAAGACATTTTCAGGCAAACAAAAACAGAGATTTATTACTAAAAAAACCTCATGGAGGAACTTCCATTGTGTACTTAGGATGGAGGAAATTAAAACCAGAGGAAGAACTAAGATGTAACATGATCAGCTAATAACAACAAAAAAATTGTAAACATATGTGTAAAATTAAACCAAGTTTCACTAAATGAAACAAAAATATGGTTATTTTTGCAGGTAAAAAGAAGGTGAAACTGAAATAGTGGCTTAAGGTGCTATGTAAGTTGCCCAAGAGTTAGTTGCAGTTAAAGATTTCTAATTTTCTATGACTGTTCAAGAGAATAGTATGGGAATATATTAACTATAAACTTGCTTAAAATATTAGGGATATTAATTAATTGGAGATAATAATTAAAAGAATCAAAGTATAAAATATAATATCCTGAACACTAGAGAAAGGAAAATGATAAATCCAAAATCCAAATTCAGAATGATAAAATCCAGAATGAGGAATGGGAAAGAATATGGAAAAGGCAGAGTAAATCGCAAGAACAAAGCAAGATATTGGTATAAATTCAAAATATCAATAATTATAGGAAATGCTAATGGACTTAATTCACCACTTAAAAATTTTAGATAGAATTTTAAAAAATATGGGTTCTTGGGGGGCCTGGGTGGCTCAGTCGGTTAAGCGGCCGACTTCGGCTCAGGTCATGATCTCGCGGTCTGTGAGTTCGAGCCCCACATCTGGCTCTGTGCTGACAGCTCAGAGCCTGGAGCCTGTTTCAGCTTCTGTGTCTCCCTCTCTCTGACCCTCCCCCGTTCATGCTCTGTCTCTCTGTCTCAAAAATAAATAAACGTTAAAAAAAAAATTAAAAAAAAAATGTGTTCTTTACATGAAACACACTTTAAATTTACACAGGATAAAGGAATACGTATACACAATATATACTATATCAAAATATGATAACATTACTAAGTTGTAAATAATATTAAATAAAAGATGATCATGTAACAGAGTAGAAGGCAAAACTTTTACTAAACATAAAGATCACTGCATACGTTAAAAAATTTAATGCAGAAGTAATAAAATTACTAAAAAATAAAATGAAGACAAAACTATAAATGGAGACTAGTAATTACTTTAGAATAATTAACTAGAAACATGACAAATGGGCTTTTTCCTAGTAACATATAACTAAGCAAACTTGCCTTAAGATGAATTAACAAACATCCGTATGTATATATACAAATATATTAAAGAATCTGAATTCATATAAGAATCAAGAGAGAAAGAAAAGAAAGTATTTGCTCCAGATAGTTTTGTTAATGAATTTCACTGAAAGTTTAAGCAAAAGATGATGCCAATGTTAAAATATTTCTGGGAATAGAAGAAAGGAAAATTATAGACTCTTCTTATTTATGAACACAGGAGGCAATGGAAAAATTTTTTAAAAAAGAGAAATAAAGGACATTTAGTAAAATAGAAGCAAATGTAAAAGCACAGATTGCTTGCCTTTTGAAATATGTACTAATGAGTTTATCACATTAAGAAATTAAAGAAAAGGCGTGTGGTTATCTCAGCAACTCAGAAAAACCGCAGAATGAAATTCAAAACCGATTTATTATTTAAAAAAGAACAACAAAAAACAAGCTAAACATGGAAGAAAACGTCTTACAGGATATTGATCGAAAACCTACTTTGAACACTTTAATAAAGTTGAAATGTTAAAACCATTTCCTTAAAAAATGAGAATCAGACAAGGATGCCGCCCTCAATGTATCTGTTCAACATTCTACCAGGTAGCCTAGTAAAATTGTAAAATAAGAAAATAAAACAAACACAGACAAACTGCATTTCTTTATTTCACATAAGATATATCCAACTCCAGTTGGATACTAAAATTGGAACGATACAGAGTAGATTAGCATAGCCCCTGCGCAAGGATGACACGCAAATTCATGAAGCGTTCCATACTTTTTAAAATAAAATAAAAATTACTTGTAAATTAGAAAACATTTCACATCGGGACATCTGGGTGACTCAGTGGGTTAAGCGTCCCACTTCAGCTCAGGTCACGATCTCACAATCTGTGAGTTCGAGCCCGCATCCCTGCTTTGGATTCTGTGTCTCCCCCTCTCTCTTCCCCTGCCCTGCTCATGCTCGCTCGCTCTCTCTCTCTCTCTCCCAAAAATACATAAACATTTAAAAAAATTAAAAAAGAAAGTATTTCACATTAAAAATATATAAACCGAAGAGTGATTAATCTGAAACTTAGTACAGTCAGAGTGCAAGTTTCTTCAGAATAAAATCAGTCTCTACATTGTGCAATTCTTTCCCTAAAAGAAAAACAGTATTAATAATTTTTGTTATCTGAAGAACAATTTTAATTAACTACTACATATTTTACATTAAAGTTGGGATTTAAAGTAGAATAATGTATAGCTCACAAATTCTATTTATACATTTTCCAACAAATTCTCAATAGAAGAAATCATTTTTTTTCAATCCAGAAATAGTGCCTCAAATCTAATTTTCCAATTATCCTTAATAAAAAAAAAAAAAAGATGGGTATACAATAGGTAAAGAGCACTGGCTTTTTAGTTATAAAAACCTAGATGGAAATTCTTTTCTAACACGAATTAAATTTTTTTTTTTAACGTTTATTTATTTTTGGGACAGAGAGAGACAGAGCATGAACGGGGGAGGGGCGGAGAGAGAGAGGGAGACACAGAATCGGAAACAGGCTCCAGGCTCTGAGCCATCAGCCCAGAGCCTGACGCGGGGCTCGAACTCACGGACCGCAAGATCGTGACCTGAGCTGAAGTCGGACGCTTAACCGACTGCGCCACCCAGGCGCCCCTCTAACACGAATTAAATTGTGACTTTGGATAAACAAACAAAAAAAAAGATATATCCAACTCCATAGGTAAATATAGATTATATATAGATAATTTATTAGAATTAATGAAGGAGTTCAGCAAAGTTTCATGTAAGATTAGTATATAACTGTCAAATTCCATTTCTATAGTTCAGCAGCAGATGATAGATTTAAAAACTAATAACTTACAATAAAGCAATGATAGGTATTTATAACTGAATTACATTAAAAGTGAAGAAACATGGTGAAAATTCAGAATTTTGTATTAAAGTCTTTCATTAAATTTTGGAGAAATTTGTAAAAAAGAAAATTTATATAATGTTCATGGATAGAAGGAGAGAAATGTTAAGATTATGAATATTTTTCAAATTATCTTTAGGTTTAGGAATCTGACCAATCTCGAATTTGCGATTAATTCTAAATTTGAATTGGGAGGTTATGGACTTTGAATAGCTGAGAATATTTTGAGGAACAAGAAGTGTGGGAACTACTCCTCAGGTATCGAACCATTTTATAAAGTTATGCAACCAAGACGTTGTTTAGTCAGCTCATGGATAAAGACCAGTGGAACTAAACAGAGTATAGATACCAGTCTGTCAACATGAAAATACAACATGAGAGAGCTAAGGAAATGACAGATACAAAATTAAAAGACCCGAACAGTTGGTTCTCTATGAACAAATGAAATTGAACCCCCCAATTTAGACAACATATAAAGATAAATGTGTAAGTATAAGAGAATCCTCTTTTTTTTTATGGCCATTGGTGAAGAAATATATTGCAAACAATACACAAATTATCCTTAACACATTAAAATTTAAAATCCTAAAAAAATAAATAAAAGAAAATGAAATTCTTGTGCAACATAGGAAAACGACTATGTTACAGGTGGGATAGGAAATCTACAATGTTTATAACTCTCATAACATTAGTGCAGATTATATTAGGGTCACTTTAACATCATTATAAAACTATCCAATCTATAAATAGCAAGGTAAGTAAATAATATTAAGAGACAACTCAGCGGGGAGAAACCTGATTAGCCAATAAAATATGAAATGAAGTTTCAATAATAATTAGGAAAATCCAAATATAGTAAAAATAAGAAACTTTTCATGCTCATGAAATTAATAGTCTAGTTTTACAGAAAACTTTTTGTTACACATGGGAATGTTAATTGCTTTAATCACTTGGAAAGACCAATTTAGGAAATAGTGCATTTGAAGGTGGTGATGCCCTTTCCATTCCACTCAGTTATACTCTAAATCTTGTGCATATTGAGATGTGTAAAATGTTCAGAATAGTGACGTTTGTAAAGGAAGAAATTAGAAAATATTGAAATGCTTGCAAAAATCAAGACTTTTTTTATCCATGCAGTGGTGTGTAATATGTAGAAGTGAATGAACTAGAGTTACATGTATTAACATGGATAAATCTCAAAAACATAAATTTGAGTGAAAAATGGTATAAGAATATGGAGAGTATAATGTGGTTTGTTTAAGTTTTAAAATTATGCAATTTGATTAATGGTATTATGTCTTAAGAACATAAATAATTTCAGTAAGGTGAAATTATGTACATAGAATTAAGTATCAAATTCAGCATAGTGGTTAGCTTGTAATAGGGAAGCAGGTTGATGGAGGGGCTGACACTGGTTTTCATTGCCTTTTGTAATGCCTTTTCATAAGCTGGAGAGCAGATACATAGGTGTTGATTATTTCATTCTGTATGCCTTTGATGTAGTTGAAGTGGTTTTTAATCTATTTAGAAAGTCAACTTCAGATTTTCTACTTTGGGTTGTAAAAGGAAAATTCTTGCCATTTTCTTGACCCAGACATGAACTGATGACTTTTGAAAAATGTCTTTCTGTAGCCCATCTGAATCCTGTCTGTAATATTTAAATGGCAGTACTTGTAACAGATAACAGAAAGCAATGGCATATATCATGATAAGCTGACTAAAAATACTTATTTTGTTCTAGAGCAGTATGATGTTCTCTATAAAGTCCCTCCTGTGTTACCACTGTGATCTCCTCACAGTGGTAGGAGTATCACAGTGGATACTCCTTTGAGTATCCTCAAAATCTACTCAGGAACACAAAGTTCTAGGATAAATGATCTTAGATACAGATTTTGGGATGTTTTTGTTACCTCTGAAGGCATGCATCTTTTTCTGATTACTGATGTTAGAAAGACCTATGCCTTCAGGGGTACTGTCCTCCATAACTCTCAGGGACAGTTCAGAAGATAATATCTGAAAGCCATATGCTAAACTCAATATCTTTCCTGTAATATACACACCTTTGGGTTAGTTCTTTGGTTATTTAATATTTCCCAGCCAAAAAAGATGGAACTAGTAAATAGCCTTAGTTTCTGCTCAGATTCATCTATAGAGTCCCAGAAAGAAAGGTCAGGCTCTGCGTTTTGATTAACACTTGTTTTTCTACTACCACAAAGCAATATTTTTTGGTCAGTGGGTCACATCCACGTTCTAATTCTGAATTCTTCACCTACAACTTATGAAAACCTGAAAAAAAAAACCCTTGAACTATTGGGTATCAGTTTTTTAATTTGTGAAACTAGAAAGACTATACCTAATTCATAGAACTTCTATGAGAATTAAGTGTGTGGAACTCTCTAAAATACTGGTTATTATTATCAATTTATTTAAAATATGTATAATCTCCAAATTCACCCATTCTTCTATAGATCTTTTGTTTTTGAAAGCTCAAATAAGTTTATCCTCTGAAATCCAAGATTTCAGAAGAAAATAATGAAGACTCACACTACTTAAAAAAAAGAAAAGGAAAGAAAAGGAAATGGTTGCATTTCCAAATTGAGATATTTTCAGTCCATACTCCAGTAACTCCTTTCGCTTTACCAAGGAAGAAGGCATTCAGATCGGAGTCAGTATCCACCGTTGTATGCCTGCTCGCTGCAGATTTCTCTTTGTTTTGTTTCGTTTTCTTTGTTTCTTAATTTGGGTGCAGCTCCTAGTTAAAAGCAGGCTAAGTTTTCCAGTTTGTGTATACCGGGAAAAGAGGTAGGACAAATATTTCTGAGATCTTGGAGCACATAATAAAATTTTAGAAAATCATACTTACACTTACTGTGCAATAAGGGATACAAAAAGATCTAATTAAAAACAAAGCTAACCTTTCTTAAGTATTACTAGACAGTGTGCTAAGTCCCTTGCAATTTATGTCAGGTAGGGCACACCTGAGGTTTGTCCTACGAAGTAGGGGTCATTATTAGTCATTTTACAGATGGGTAAACTGAGGCAATTCTTATGCTCATTTGCACACATGATCTAAGTGGCTGGAGTAGGATTTGAAGCCAGCTCTTTGCCTACTAAATCAATGTTCTTATACTCTAACTAGCACCTCCACATTCTGGCCTATTTTCCACTGGCCCTGAAAATGACATAACTTTCCATTCAAAGAATATTCTATAATGACAAACAGTGGAAAGGCGGTAAAGCCCGAAGGTCTCTGAACTGCAGCAATAGCTATCAATCACACAGCAGATAAATAGATTTCAGAAGTTTTGTGTACAATATGTTCTTGAATTTGGGCTTAAGCTCAGACTGACATATAGTATTTCACTGCTAATGTGATCTCTTTCTAGCAGAGGGAACATTCTTTTTTTAAATTGTATTGCATAACTTGTTTGCTTCCTAGCAAAACAATTTTTGAAATTTCCGTATAATTTCTGTTAAATCTATTTTTAAAGTTGAAGCTTAGGTCAAATGCGAATATGAATATAGATTTATCCAGCATGCATAATTTGTAGTCTGTGTGGAACTGACTCATCTGTCTTCAGTATCTGGCAGTCACGTGAAGAGCTCTCCTGCTAAGAATGACCTATTCATCCTTCAAATAAACATCCACAAGAGGAAGAAAAACAATATGAACAGTTCCAAAGAAGAGACAACATATCATGCATGAGCCGATGTACTTAAGTCAGTTCTGTCAACAATCTTTGGAACTAAAATTCCTCATTCAGAAAGCACTCGGAGATGCTGAAAAATTCTGAGTGTAATCAATTTAAAAAACATTAGGGCTCTTTTCTTTTTAAAAATATAAGTGAGTGACCAAATTAGTGAACACGTTTCTTGAATATCTGCAGGATTATTTCAGAGCATAAATTATTAAGAAGAATATAAAAGTCTATGTTACATAAAGACATTTGTTATTCTCTATTCCTCTTAGTTTGATTAGGAAAATATATCTGGTTCTACCTTATTATCTATGTTCTTCTCAACTTCATCTCTGTCCAAAGAGGTATGCATAAGGCAAAATGTTTCAAATACTCTATTTGGTCTATGAGGGAAAAAATAAACCACCACTTCCACAGTAATAGATTTTTTTTTGGAATGCATATGTCATTTTCAGCAAAAATGTAGAGTAATACCAACTAATATTTTTGGGACTTTACACATTTTTAATATATGGTCACTAAAATAAGGAGGATGAACAGATAATCTGAAAACTCCATCTAGCTTGAAAATGATAAACGGTCATTTGCTCATTGTGTACTGTTCTGACAATAATTTTAGGATAGGATTTGAAGGAATGGTTTAAGAACTTTAGGGAGTGTGAAAGTTCTATCCCTAGATGTGACATGACTTCTCATAGTCTGCCATCTGACATGACTTCTCATATTTGTGTGAGTTTTCGTAGTACCGGAAAATTACATCACTTTTCTGGCAAAAATGTTTGCAGAAAATGGTATAAGAATATGGGGAGTATAATGCATTGGGTAGAAGACCCTTAAGTTATGTGTAGGATTTCAAATAATGGGGATACAACCAAAGAACTTAACAGCCTATAAACATTTGAAAGATCATTTCTAAGGATTTATTATTGCAATTGGTCACTTTTCTTTTAGGGCTATTCCATCTTTTTAACAAAAAATTAAGAATTAAACATTGGAATTCCATACTGTGATAGCAAGATTACCTCCCGTTCGAATCTCCTGATCCAGGATTTCAGGAGTATTATACTAATTTTTCCCTATAACATTAGCTATTTGAGATAACCAGGACAGTTGTTTTATAAAGTCATCTGTGGGACAAAAGGGTAGGGGAATGAAGGGATCTATTCCATACTTAAAAGAAAGGGAAAGTATGTTAAAAAATTACAATGTGTCAACCACAAAGTCACTCCTGCAACAAAGGATAAAATTTGAATATGAATAGATGGTAAGTCTCAATAGACTTCCAACCTCTAGAACTGTGAGAAATAAATTTCTGTTGTTTATACGTCACCCCATTTATGGTACTTTGTCATAGTAGCCTGAACAGACTGAGACAACACCCAAATTGAAATACAGCAGTTTCCCTTTATCCACAATTTTGCTTTCTGCAATTTCAGTTACCTGTGGTTGACTCTGGTCTGGAAGTCCAGGAACCTCCTTTTGACCTATCCTCAGAAGGTCAATAGTAACCTAATGCTGAATTACAGTGCCTGCGTCATTCACCTCGCTTCATCTCATCACCTAGTCATTTTATCATCTCACATCATCACAAGAAGAAGAAGGATGAGTACAGTAATAAGATATTTTGAGTGAGAGAGACCACATTCATATAAATGTTATTATGTAATATGTGGTTATAATTGTTCTGTTTAATTATTGTTGGTAATCTTGTACTGTGCCTAACTTAGAAATTAAACTTTATTGTAGATATGTATGGATAGGAAAAAACATAGTAGATATAGGTTTGGTATTATCTGTGGTTTCAGGCATCCATTGGGGGTCTTGGAACATATGCCCCACAGGTAAGATGCAGTCACATGTGTGAGTCCAGTTGGGAAGAGGTCTGAGCTGGAGACCTGCATTTGGAAGTGATCAGTCTCTAAAAGGTATTTAAAGCCATGAGACGGATGACTGATGACTCAATAGTAATAATAGCAGAACATAGACATGGCTCATAGTAAACAAATATATTCTAATCATTTTTCTAATTGTGTATTAATTCCTCTAGTCCACAGAATTCTATGAGATTGGTACAGTTACCCCAATTTACAGAGGGGAAGGCAAAGCACAAAAAAGTTAGGATATTAGCCTAAGATCATACAGAGATCATCGAGAATGTAAGTATAAATAGAAAGGAGAATTCTGAATATACCTCTGAATGCACGGAGGTTAAAAGTTTAGAAGTCTAGGAGAAAAAAAAAAATAAGCAAGTATTATTCCCAGAAGCCAAATGAGGAAAGTTTGACAATGAGAAGGGAAAGAAAATTTTAGGATAAGAAAAAGAAAAAAAAGAGGGAAACAATTTGGAAGTAAATGGTGACAGGAAATTGTTTTAGTGATGTTTGTGAGTAAGCAAAAGTGAATTGATAAATTACATGACTTAAATATTGTTAACTACAATTGTGAATTCAGTGTGTTTGATTATTTCAAGAGGTTAAATTTCTGACATGGTGTAAAAAATTATATTCCCTCACTAAACTTGTATACATTTAATAAATATTCTGAATTATAAAATTACTTGAAATAATATTCTCTATATACTTCAAATTATAGCCTCTTTCTAAACTTAATTACAAATTTAAAATGCAAAAAATAAGCATGCTAGGACAAGAAATTATATGAGATTTTTAAAAATATTAGAGATATTTAAAATATTAAAACTTACAGCCTGTTCTTAAACACAATTGGTGTACTTAATACTATGGGAAGGACACATATGTATGTGTTTGTGTGTGTTATAATCTATTCTATTATGTATTCATCACATATTTCAATATATATCTGGGGTACAGATTCATTTGCATTAAATTAAGGTAAGTAAATCTAAAGACGCATGGATAAGACGAAATTTCTACATGAATATTGGAAGCTGTATGCTGAATATGTGCAAAACTATTTTGCTCAAGACACTACTAAACACATTGAATGTAAGCTTCAGCTTTGTCTGCCATATTCATGTTGGGCCATAATCCTAACCTTCCATTTTAGAAGGTTTCACTTTTATTTTTTTATTTTTATTTTTTTAACGTTTATTATTATTGAGAGACAGAGAGAGACAGAGCATGAGTGGGGGAGGGGGGCAGAGAGAGAGAGGGAGACACAGAATCTAAAGTGGGCTCCAGGCTCTGAGCTGTCAGCACAGAGCCCAATGCGGGGCTCGAACTCACAAACCGCGAGATCATGATCTGAGCCAAAGTCAGACGCTTAACCAACTGAGCCATCCCGGCGCCCCACAGAAGGTTTCACTTTTAAAATTCAATGTCCCACATTCCATGGACGTATATCAAGTTTCAACTTTAGCCAATTATTTTATCTCACTTTCATCTTTTAATGCTTGATCTGGGTAGAGGAGACTCCTTACTTTAACCCAACTTGAAAATACTTTCCTTCACTTCTTGATTTTTGTTTCCAATTTACTACTGCTTATTTGATTTCTGAAGCCTTTTGTCCTTTGTCTAACTCTGCATGACAATGTTAGAGTCACTTTTTTGAGTAATGACCAATATTTCTTTTTTTTTAAGTTGAAAAATACAAAGGAAAAAAGAAATTAAAAGTGAGGGATGTAACAACCACACTGTGTAGAAAGTGAAGCGATAATTTATTAATTATGTTATAGAGGAGTAAAAAAGATAGGTGAATGGGAAAATAAAGTCACATTTAAACATTAGAAGGAAATGCCTTGAATAAATAAATAACTTCCCTGTGTCAGACCTCTGGTCTTTAACCCTTGTCTTGCTTCAAAGTCAGTTGGCAATACTCTTCTTGCTACCAATGATGCTGACTCTTCTCCAGTCCTCTCTGAGCAAAGCAAAGAAGTCTCTTCTTCCATATTTCTTTCTAACCTTTAGTCTGGCATAAAATTGCTTTTTTTTCTTTTGTGGGGACTCTTTTGACTGACAGAATCTCGGTGTCATGACCCAGTATGTAAGTGTGTGTGTGTAATACATATATGAATATCTACTTTGTTTTTGCAGCCCTGATAGAGTAGATGAATAATTCTAGAACAATATAGATGCCTAAAGAAAAGACTTATGATTTATAAATTTCTGGACAAAACCAAACATAATATTAGTATTTCAATTTATAACCTCAGTACTTTGACAATGGTGGGAAGTAGAGACTGGGAAATAGAATTGTTCAGTTATGCTAAATTCTTTTTGGGAAAAAGCAAACAAATATATTTTTGTTCTTAACTTTGACAATTGTAGAAACATTTTCATTTGTATTTTTTACTTTAAGATAACTATTAGTTAAATGAAAATGCACTTCAATAGTAAAAAAAAAAAAGGAAAACATAGCAAATAAACCAATATATTAACAAATGTGCATTAAATGGTTAAAACCAAGGCTATACAAAGTACAACAATATATTTTTTTTTAGAAAACGTGCAAAAATTGAGAAAAGGTTAACAATGAAAGCATGGACTAAGATAAATTATAATTAAGATGGTGTTAGGATAAAAGCAAAGATGGCAATTTATATTTCTAAAATTAAATTTTGGGACAGTAATTTCTTTGATGAAAGGAATAATCTGTGGAACATTTATAGTCATGATTTTTCATGTCTTTTGTTAAACCACCAAATATACAAAATAAAATCTGTTCAGAGGTAGAGGGAATATGTCAGGGGTACAGATTTTAAGTTTTTCAATAATTTTTAAATATTTATTTTTGAGAGAGACAGAGACAGAGTATGACCTGGGGAGGGGAAGAGAGAGAGAGAGAGAGAGAGAGAGAGACAGAATCTGAAGCAGGCTCTAGGTTCCGACCTGTCAGCACAGGGCCCTAGGAGGGACTTGAACTCATGAGCTGTGAGAGCATGACCTGAGCCAAAGTTGGCCACTTAACTGACTAAGCCACCCAGGTGCTCCCCAGGGGTAGTCTTTAAATGTTTTAACATTCCTAACTAATTAGACAAATAAAATTGTTTAAAATATGAATAATGACGCTGATGTAACAATATGTATTTTAAAAATGTATTGTTTATTATGTATTAGACACTCTTTTTTCTGTGTTTCAATTTTGTATTTAAATTCTAGTGAGGTAATATAGTGTGATATTACTTTCAGGAGTAAAATTTAGTGATTCATCACTTACATATAACACCCAGTGCTCATTACAATAGATGCCCTTCTTGATACCCATCACCCAGTCAACCTTTCCCCTCACCCACCTCCCCCCAGCAACCCTCAGTTTGTTCTCCATAATTAAGAATCTGTTTTATTGTTTGCCTCTCTCTTTTCCCTTCCTGTGTATATCTGTTTCATTTCTTAAATTCCAAATAAGTGAAATCCTATTATATTTTTCTCTGACTTATTTTGCTTAGCATGATATACTCTAGTTCCATCCGAGTCCTTGCAAATGGCAAGATATCATTGTTTTTTAAGGCTAATATTCCATTATCTATCTATCTATATCTATATTTGAATATATATATATATATAATGGAACACATATACACACACACACGTACCACATCTTTATTCATTCATCAGGTGATGGACATTTGGTCTCTTTCCACAATTAGGCTACTGTTGATAATGCTGCTATAAACATTGGAGTGCATGTGCCCCTTTGAATCAGTATTTTTGTATCCTTTGAGTAAATATCTAATAGTGCAGTTGCTGGGTCATCAGGCAGTTCTATTTTTAACTTTTTGAGGAAACTCCATACTGTTATCCAGAGTGGCTGCACCATTTTGCATCGCCACCCACAGTGTAAGAGGGTCCCCTTTCTCTACACACTCTACGAACAGTATCAGACATTCTTCATATTGGGGGGATAGAACAAAAAAAATCCATGCCCCGAGATAGCTTCTTGTGGGTATTCTGATCAGGAAGATACATGTTGTTGACAAGAGGCCAGATGCAAGCAAACTTTCTCCTCTTATTAGCTGAGTAGACCTTATTCAAGTTCGTTATCTTTTTTATTTAGTTTCCTCATCTGCAATGTAGGTTATTTTGAGGATTAGGGTTGTTTTGAAATTAAATATATCAATATGTGTAAAGCACTTAGAACAACATCGGACACACGGTAATTCTTGCATAAAGGTTGACCACCATTATTAGCCCTCTTTTCATTCCTCATAATGTTTCCATCAATTGCTCATGGATTTAAACTAAACCTGTATGATTCAATAATGTTGAAATGCATAATTCATATCTTTTCCACAATGCAATTAAACTGGGGATTAATACAAAGCAACTTGAAACAAATGTTTATAATTGCCTACTGATTAGAGATTTTAAGATGCTCTTCTTTAAAATATTTTTATTTATTCCTCAGAGACACCTGAAATGTTGAGCATAGGTCTCCATTCTTTGCCCTCCATAAATATCTTTTAATATTTTCATTATTTGAATATTTTTCTATTTTCCCTGGCTTATCACTGGTAAGATTTTTGGCAACATCTGTTGTATGTTGCTTCCCTCGTGCATTTAAAAAAATTTTTGTTTTAATCTTTATTTATTTTTGAGAGAGAGAGAGAGACAGCATGTGAGCAGGTGAGGAGCAGAGAGAGAGGGAGACACAGAATCTGAAGTAGGCTCCAGGCTCAGAGCTGTCAGCACAGAGCCCGACACCGGGCTCGAACCCACGAACTGTGAAATCATGACCTAGCCGAAGACGGACACTCAACCGACTGAGCCACCCAGGTGCCCCTCCCTCATGCATTTTAAATAGGATATTGCATTGGGGCGCCTGGGTGGCGCAGTTGGTTAAGCGTCCGACTTCAGCCAGGTCACGATCTCACGGTCCGTGAGTTCGAGCCCCGCATCAGGCTCTGGGCTGATGGCTCAGAGCCTGGAGCCTGCTTCCGATTCTGTGTCTCCCTCTCTCTCTGCCCCTCCCCCGTTCATGCTCTGTCTCTGTCTGTCCCAAAAATAAATAAAAACGTTGAAAAAAAAATTTAAAAAAAATAAATAGGATATTGCATTTTAAATTCCTTGCAATATTTCCATGTTCTATATTCTTCATTAAACTTACCCAGTTAACTTTTCACTTAATTTTGATCTCTCTTTATGCATCTCTTCTACTATTTCATTGTCTGTGCGTGCTTACCTTTTATTTATGATGTCTATTAATTCCACAAAGATTCTTATACAAAACAGCCTAAGGGACTATTTACCTTCTTCAGAGTCTTCTGTATAACATTCTCTTCTCTTTATTTTATAGTATCTTTTCATGCCAAATAGTGTTACATACATATCTGTGAGTGAATATATAACCAAAACAACACTTGAAGTTGGAGATCAGGGCAAGGTTTAACTTCCATCAGAATGGCAGCATTCTTGTATGATGGGTTAAGGTTGGAAGCAAAACTGTGCCATAGACAAAATCATCTTTATCTAATGGGCTCTAGCGATAGCAAATGTTTTATTTTCTTCAGACTACTATGGGATTATCTGAATTCAATTATAATTGATACATGTAGAGGACTCTGATAATAAAATAGGCCAAGGGTTTTCCAGGTATTCTGTTATAGCCACAGTGACTTGCAATTTCAGATCTCTAGTAGCTCTAGAAACTGAACTGTTCCATGAATCCCCTGTGACCCAATAAATGATTTCAATGACAGTGCTATCAAAAATCAATTTCTCTAATTCAGAGGATAAATTGGGGCAAAAATCTAAGGCTTGGGTGGATTTTTTTTCTCTCTTTTTGTGAGAAATAATCCACTTCATTATGTCAGGGATCAAGAGTGGTATTTACCTAAAGTTTAATATTTGAAAATAAAAAATATACTAATTTGTGACATCTTGGATGATGTTATACCTAGCTATTGAATGTTGTTTCTACAGTAGGCGCTCTTCTAATTACTAAGTAGTAATATTTATTACCCACAGTTTGCAGGTGGTGAAATTAAGGTACACATATGTAAACTAATTGGCCTGAGATACACCAAACAGTAAATGTCAGAGATGGTACCTAAATACATGCCCTCTGGTTCAGGTTCTATGTTCTTAAGTTATTCTAGTAGAATGCTCCTATGAAGGATGTCAGCCTGATCTGAGGGGAAAATAGCTGAAGCATAATCACCATAATCAGTCAATCAGAACCACAGCTTGAGATCCCCATTTCCCTTCAAGCATATGCTAGTCTGGGGGCAGCTGGGTAGCTCAGTCACTTGGGCTTCCAGCTTTGGCTCAGGTCATGATCTTGCAGTTAGTGAGCTCAAGTCCCAAGCTGTCGGGCTCTGTGCTGACAGCTCAGAGCCTAGAGCCTGCCTCAGATTCTGTGTCTCCCTCTCTCTCTCTGCCTCTCCCCAACTCACACTCTGTCTCTCTCTTAAAAATAAACAAAAAATTTAAAAAAACATGTTTGTTCCTTGAGTCCTATAATTTGTTGTTGGAAGTATACTCTGGACTCTAGAGCAGTGACATTGTTGACCAAATGATTACTGATGTAACTTACCAAAAACATTTGGTCATTTGTCAATTTTAATATTTTTAGCATATTTGAAATACACACACACACAAAACTTACAGTATCTTTAATTGTGGCAACTTTTTAAAGCACTTTCACTTTTGAAAAATAGAGAACCCCTTTTAAAGGTTTCCTTGGTGTATGTCCATTTTATCAGAAAGTATTATAATGATTCTCTAGTGTATGTTGAGGATATATTTTTAGAAAATTTACCACACTGATAAAATCATGTAACAATTCATGCACTTATGGCTTTGAGTTTTTGCAATCTTGCAATTGCTGCCTCATAAAACATACTATGAAAAATATTTTCACATGTGGAACTATTTTGCTAAACTTATCTCAAGTACAAAATAATAAAGCTCAATATACATTTCATCAGGGATTATACATGCCCATTTTTTACTCTAATATATAGATAGTACATTGAAAATAAACCAAGAATGTATTTTATTTAATATACTTTTTTTTTTAAAGGGGCCGGAAGCAGAGGGAGGGAGGCAGAGAATCCTAATCAGGCTCCGTGATCAGTGTGGAGTCTGACACAGGGTTCTGTCTCATGATCCTGGGATCATGACCTGAGCTGAAATCCAGAGTTGTTTGTTCAACCAAGTGAGTCACCCAGGTGCCCCAATATATCTTTATTTCATTGATTAACAAAGGATTATCTGAAATATTTCCTAATTGAGGGAGAAGCTAGTAAATATCCTAGACTGGAAATATTAGGAAATCTACACTTTAATCATACTGTATATGTTTTTTTTTCAATCTTTAGCATTTCTTTCTATGTAAATTAAAAAAAATTAAGGTGATTTATTTATTTTGAGAGAGACAGAGGCAGTGTGAGGAGGGGCAAAGAGAGAGGGAGAAAGAAGATTTCAAGCATCTTCTGCGCTGCCAGTGGAGAGCCTGATGTGGGGCTTGAACCCACGAACCCTGAGATCATGACCTGAACCAAAACCGAGAGTCAGACGCTTAACCCACTGAGCCACTCAGATACACCTCTGTGTAACTTTTAATAGTGTTTGCTGACATGGGCGTTCATTTCCATGTGACCAAATTATTAACTATATATTATATCAGCCATTTTTATCAGAAAAGAAGAGTGTTTCCCCAGTGGTATATGTCTTTCTATCTATCACTATTATAGAAAAATATCCACAAAGAGTTTTAACACACCATTATATTTAGTGACATTTTGCAATACTGCATTACCATTAGATTTTTAAAAAATGTAATTGTGGTAAAATACATATAACATAATATTACCATCTTAACAATTTTAAATCTACAGTTCAGTGGTATTGGGTATATTAACATTGTTGTGCAACCAATCTCCAGATCTTTTTTTTTCATCTTGCAATACTGAAATTATATACTCATTAGGTTATAATTCTCATTTCTCATCCCCCCGCCCCAGCCACTGTCAGCCATCATTCTGTTTTCTGTCTCAATGAATTTGGCTGCTCCAACGACCTCATTTGAGTGAATAATACAGTTTTTGCCCTTTTGTGATTGATTGGCTGTTGTAGCATATGTCAGAATTCCCTTCCTTTTTAAAGGTTGAATAATACTCCATTGCATGGATATACCAATTTTATGTATCCATTCAACCATCAATGGACATTTGAGTTACTTCCACTTTTTGGCTATTGTGAATAATGCTGCTATAAATATGGGCTTAAAAATATTTCTTTGACATCCTGCTTTCAATTATTTTGGGTATATATGTAGGACTGGACTATAATAATTATATTTTAAAAATAATTTGAAGAACCACCATACTGTTTTCCATAGTGACTGCAACATTTTGCATTTCCACCAATAGTGCACAAGAATTTCATATTTCCGTGTCTTTGCCAAAACTTGTTGGTTTCTGTTTGTTTGCCCGTTTTTTTTTTTTTTTTCTTAATGGCTATCTTAATCTTTGTGAGGTAGTATCTAGTATCTCATTATGGTTTTTATCTTCTTGTCCCTCTTGATTAAATGTTGGTCATCTTTTCATGTGCTCATTGGCTATTTGTTTACCGTGTTCGGAAAAATGTCTATTAGAGTTCTTTGCCCAGAATTTTTAGCCAAGTTTTGTTTGTTGATTTGTTTTGTTTTGTTTTTGACCATTGAATTTTAAATATCAGTTTTAAAAAATTGTGGAGAGGGGCGCCTGGGTGGCGCAGTCGGTTAAGCGTCCGACTTCAGCCAGGTCACGATCTCGCGGTCCGTGAGTTCGAGCCCCGCGTCAGGCTCTGGGCTGATGGCTCAGAGCCTGGAGCCTGTTTCCGATTCTGTGTCTCCCTCTCTCTCTGCCCCTCCCCCGTTCATGCTCTGTCTCTCTCTGTCCCAAAAATAAATAAACGTTGAAAAAAAAATAAAAAATAAAAAAAATAAAAAGTTGTAGAGATATTTTTTTCCTAAGGCTTAATTTAAAAATATTCATATATAAGTGACAAATCACTAAATTCTACTCCTGAAGCCAATATTACACTATATGTTAACCAACTAGAATTTAAATAAAAACTTGAAACCAAAGTAAAATAAAATAAATTACAATAAAATAAAATGAAACATTCTGCTAATTTTGATAGTTCACATATCTCAAAGAACAAAATAGCTATAGGGCAATGCTTTTTGTTAGTATTGGATTTATGGCCATATTATCAAATGATTTTGTTGGTAGTTTTTATATTTGGCTTTCATATGTAGATAGAATTCTATTATAAAATCATTCATTTTTACCTAATTATATAGGTGACAATGAATCACACCACAAGTAGAGGTGGTGTATGTGCTGTTTTCTTAACTGTTAGAATTCCAGTATTGACATTATCTTCACTTGTGGCTTCCTGTAGGAACATTTTAAAATTACTTGTTGATTTTTCCAAACTAAACTCAGGTATTAAAATTAATGAATCTACTTAAGTATATACTTTCTTGTTTACTTGATTTTGAGAATTGCTCCGTGGACCCGAACCCCTCAAATTTGAGGATTTTTTTTTAAGTCCATGGTGTTAGAATATTTAGGAGTAGAAATACCAATGTGTTCAAGATGGAATTAAACCTCTTGAGTCCATGGGACATACTAATTTTGTTTTCTCTTCAGCTTTGAATTCCTACTATTTAGCTACCTGGTAAATGTCATTTCTTTTTCCTTTTTGGAATGTTTCTTAGCATCACCATGAATCTGGTATAGCAAAAGTGACACAAATACTGTGTATTGGGGCAACCTAGGAACGGTTGACTCTGCTCCAAAATTTAGATAAAATTGTTCTTTCTCTGGCAGAGCTTTCCTTTATTTTATTTAATGTTCTTATATTTGAAATGATAGCAACACAATCCCAAAAGAGCAGTGAAGCTAGAGGGAAGCAGCCAAAGAGGCCCATGCAGTGTCTCTTTTGACCTTCAGTCCTGTAGATTTAATCAAGTTAGAAAAAGGTTTCCTAATTTATGCTTAATCTAGTTCATCAGTTCTGTGGTTGTAGAATATCACTGTAACTGGCAACTGCAAATTCTCAGGTGCCACTTCAACTTAGAAGTGGAGTGCCATTATCTGAATCCTGTAAGATCTCTGGGCAAATTTGCTGCACGCGAATGACTGAGAACTACTGGAAAGTCTAAGTCACCAGGACTAAGCATAACATAGGGGTTTTATGTTATACAATTAGAGAATAAATAGAGTGATTTATTTTACTGGATTGTTGCTGTTGAATAAATACTTCAAATGCCAATTTTTGGCAGTAGTTATTAGTTTGAAATCAAGGTTGTTTTTGGAGGTTCAAAATTATGACCATTTTTTGGCCTCCCTTTCTGGTGTAATATAGCCTCATTACCTGTGAATTCCAACTTTGTCAATTTGCCCACTTGCTAAAATTTCTTTATTTTACTACCCCCAAATCAATTCTGTGAACAATAACAGACATATACAGAATGATAAAGGTTTGAGTGGTCCAACATACTCATTCCCAGCTGAGGTCAGACATGGTGATGCTCTTCCTTCTTGTCAGCTCTCATACTGTAAACAAGAGGACTTTCAGTCTCTGAGTGATGTATTTTTTTTTTTGCATTTTTGTACTTTTTGTTGGTGATGTCACTGCTCAAATGCCCCCAAGCCTAGTGCTAAAGAGGTATTTTGTTCCTAAGCACGAAAAGGGAAGAAAAAAAAATGTGACTTATGGAGAAAAAGTTCTTTTCAGGTATACATTTTAGTGTTGTCGACTGTGAGACCAATGTTAATGAATCAACAACGTATACTAACTAAGTGTCTTTAAACAGAAACACTCAACATGAGATTGTATATTGATCGGCTAATGAAAATGTTATGACCAGAGGTGCATAGAAACCTAACCCTATGTTTTCACCTGAGTAGTGTTTCAGCCTTCACCAATTTATTGTTCACATCTTTATAGAACATAAATGCTATGAAGAGTAAAAATCAGTGGTATATGATTTCACTTTTTCAGGTCTCTACCACTTTGCAAAAATAACAACTGCACCTAACGCTGTTTGGAGAATGTTTTGTTTTCGGTCGACCTAATCTTGTATGTCCTAACTCATTTTAAGATTGATTTAATATCTGACTTTCAAATATTTCCGGGGAAATCTTAAATAGCTTGTTCAAATCTTGTTTTATTTTCCTCTAGTGATTGTAAACTTCAGGACAAATTTCATGTTCAGGAAATATTTACTCCAAAAGATTACAAACATATCTCTGTTATTTGATAAAAATGAACGTATTCTAATTCTGATTTTTGAGGTACATGGAACAGGTGTAATCTACTCTTAAAATATGGTTTAGCTACACTAGATGTTTTAAAGCCAAAGTTATTAAGAATATAGATTGATGGAAAGATAGGTTTTGTGAAATTATCTAAGCAAAATATAAATTTTCACCTTCCTGGGTTTCAAATGAAGACCTCTGACCATTTTCTGCCTATTTTTATACATATGGACCTATACTGTTTATTTCCATTAGGTAATATAAAGTAATATAAAGCAGAGTTTATTACAAGGCTCTATCCAAGCCACATGCTTTTGACATGTTTTTCCTTATTTTTTTAATTTTTGTTTATACAACCTGAGTTTATTGACACTGTGAACAAGGAAAACCATGACCTTGACAGAGTCTACGTAGGGTCTCTAAAGAGGGAAGTTAGGGAAGGACGCTTGTAGAGTTTGTAGGACTGGACTTCGGTCAGGATGGACAGAATTTGTAAATCTGGCAGGTTGCTAGAACTGTCCGTGGTTTTTGGAACACATAAATCCAGGTGAAGTTACTGTTTCTATGGTCTTATCTTGGAATATAAGAGTCTGAATGAATTAGCATTCAAATAATATAAGTTTAGATAGTTTATATTGCATATTATGATTTGGTGCACTTAATCTATTTTGAAAATCAAAATACAGGTGTTTTTGTTTTTTGTTTGTTTTTACAAATTGTGGTTTCCATTTCTTTTCTCACTGTAGTATCTAGCATAGTGCTTGGATGGGCACTCAATGAATGGTTGAATGAATCAGTAAATTATTTTTTAAAATTTAAATCCAAGTTAGTTAACATATAGTATAATAATAATTTCAGGAATAGAATTTAGTGATTCATCACTTACATATAACACCCAGTGCTCATCCTAGAAAGTGTCCTCCTTAATGCCACTCACCCTTTTAGCTCTTCCCCCCACCCAACACCCCGCCAACAACCCTCAGTTTGTTCTCTGTATTTAAAAGTCTCTTATGGTTTGTCTCCCTCTCTATTTTAAAGTTGGAAGCATCACAATTCCAGACCTCAAGTTTTATTACAAAGCTATAATTACCAAGACAGTATGGTAATGGCACAAAAACAGTCACATAGATCAATGGAATAGAATAGAAAACCCAGAAATGAACCCATTTAGCAAATTCCCAAACCATTTAGCAAATGGTATTGGGAAAACTAGACCGCGACATACAGAAGAATGAACAGGAAGCCATCAAAATCCTAGAGGAAAAAACAGGCAGCAACCTCTTTGACCTCATCTGCAACAACTTCTTACTTGACAAGACTCCAGAGGCAAGGGAATCAAAAGAAAAAATGAACTATTGGGACCGCATCAAGATAAAACCTTCTGCCCAGCAAAGGAAACAATCAGCAAAGCTAAACAGCAACCAACAGAATGGGAGAAGATATTTGCAAATGACATATTAGATAAAGGGTTGGTATCCAAAATCTATAAGGAACTTATCAAACTCAACACCAAAAAACAAATAATCCAGTGAAGAAATGGGAAAAGACATGAATAGACACTTTTCCAAAGATGTCTAGATGGCCAAACGACACATGACAAAATGTTCAACATCACTCATCATCAGCGAAATATAAATCAAGACCACAATGAGATATCACCTCACACCTGTCAGAATGGCAAAAATTAACAACTCAGGCATCAACAGATGTTGGTGAGGATGCGGAGGAAGAGGATCCGTTTTGCACTACTGGGTGGAATGCAAATTGGTGCAGTTACTCTAGAAAACCATATGGAGGTTCCTCAAAAAAATTAAAAATAGAACTACCCTACAACACAGCAATTGCACTACTAGGTATTTATCTAAAATATACAGGAAGCCTGATCCTACGGGGCACATGCACCACAATGTGTATAGCAGCACTATTGCCAATACCCAATTATGGAAAGAGCCCAAATGTCCATCGATTAATGAATGGATAAAGAAGGTATGGAATATACATAGAATGTAGTATTATTCGGCAATCAAAAGAATGAAATCTTGCCATTTGCCACAATGTGGATGGAACTAGATTTTATTATGCTAAGTGAAATAAATAAATCAGAGAAGACAAATAATATGATTTCACTCATATGTAGAATTTAAGATACAAAACTATTGATCATAAGGGAAGGGAAGCAAAGATGACATGTTTTTCCTTATTAACTATTAATATATAAGTGTATTTCTCACTTTAATTCTTGGGGAGTGTTTGAGTTTAAGTTTTATTTGAATTTATCTTTTATCAACTAGAGATTGATGTAGGGCAGCAGACCTAAAATAGCTAAAATGTTTATTCAGTTGAAATTGTGGATTGTGAATTGACGGAAGCAAATTGACAAAATAATAGTCACTGTTTCCACCATTTCTTTGTCTGGCTCTAATATAGGAAAAACTCTTGTTTGTTAATCATTTAGCTTTATGATGGTTATTAGGGTTTCTTTTAAGATGCCCAAGGGAGAATCTGCTATTACCAACTTCTTTCCTTCTCACAGATGTCCTAAGGACAGGTAAACAGGTTAGATGGCCTATCTATGAGATTTGTGGTATTTTTAATTCAGTTTATTTAGGCATACGTTTCCTTATTTTTAATGGTGAAAGGTAAACATCTTATGATTCAGTTATTTGTAAATGCTTCAGAGATTAAGTATTCTATAACGATTTTGGATGATTTACATTTTAATTTCAGAATATCCTTTGGCTTCTCATAATTTTATACGTAAAAGTATATATGCCCAATTTATTTGTGATAGTTTTATTAGAATATTTACTGTAACTGTAACAAGAAAGATCATAAAGGGTGGCTAAATGCCACAATGTTTAAATTGTAAAACTTGGGGATATGGCAAGTTATTATTGTTATATCAGCTCTAATGGCAACTCTCTTATTTCTTGATTCAAAACAGAAGTAAAATCCCATAATGAAGTCAATAAGAATAATGTTGATAAGGGCATTTAACTTTTGTATTCTAGTATGTTTTTAATCAATTAATTATTTTTTTTTCTCTTTCAAAGAACAATTCAAACAATAAGGTTCATGGTCTCAAGTCCGAAGATCTTATTTTAATATTATATATTGAATTTGATTCATCAGGATCCTTTAACTTCAGATGATAAGTGTTTGAACCACATGGTAATAATATTCCCTTTGTTACTGCATTATCAGAAATAAGCATATATACAAATTCTGGCCAAAGACATGCTAGAGAAAGGAAGTTTTATTGAAAATTACTTCTCATATCTACATGAGAACCATAATAAAACATAACTCATTAGCTTCCTCTGGATCATTGGTGCATTTATGGAGTAGCTTGAATGTCGGTATCTGAATTGCTACCATCTTGATACAAAGTCAATGTCAAGCTTGGAGCAGGGAGAGGGGAAAACACACTCTTAATGAAATATTGAGACACTAAGTCTACTAATTCTGGACACTGCCCAAACTCTAAACAGTGTAAGTACAAGTCTTATTATTTAGAAATTAATGTAGGGGATTCTAAACATTTTCATCAAAATCATCTCAGTACATTTTAACATCAAAATATTGGTTTCCAAGGACTAAGATCTGTTACTTATTTCAATATAACCATGCTTTATAAAGATTTGGTCCTCTAAAAGCAATTGTATAGTCTATATTTTTTTCCATAAGTTTCATCTAAAGTAATGAACAAACTTCCCACCCAAAAAATGTAGTGTTTTCCAAGAGACATCTTTTTCTTTTTCCTTCCATCACCATTTAGTGGTTAGATATTAACTTGTCTGTTTAAAACTCCTAACACACTCATCCAATTCTCTTGTGCAGTAACACTTTTCTATAAATATGTGGTTCAAATAGAAACTATGTTTTTAAAATATATTTCCCTCTTCACAGCTTATTGCTCTTGGGATTTATACCCAGTGCAATAAATATGCGGCTAGACTATGAATTTTGGACTTGAGACCAAGTAGAGCGTGTCTGAGCCTATCTTTGATGGTAAATATTTTTGTTGTGAGATATGGGAACTGCTGAGTGGAACACTTTTTCCAATAATGAAGCCAGTAGTCAGAGAGAAGCAGAGACAAGAGAAGGAGAGAGGTTGTAGTGATTTTTAAGGAAAACCCTTTCCTGCTAAAACTAGGCAAAAAGTATGAGGGGCAGAAATACAATTTTCCACAAGAAAATCCTTTTCCCATATCCCTACACCTTTCTTACTCTCTACACCACCACATTTCCTAGTAGACATAGAGCTTCAATGTTCTTGATGTTCAAAGTATATTTAATATATCTCTGGTTTATCTTCTGTCTTTTCCCTTGTTCTGTGTCTCGACTCTCATGGAACTCAGAACAACCTTGTGGGGTGGGCGTCAGGACTGAGGAGGAGGGAATACAGAAGCAGCAGTGACAATATTAGCACAAGATTAGGGGAAGGGGAGGAAACTGACAGTATCCTTTATTCACACTGAGTTTCTAACTTGAAGGAGGTCCACACTGGGGGAAGGAAGAAAGGAAGTTCAGCTGCAAAAGGCAATTTCATTACTAAAATGTGAATTTCCCTGGAAAGAAAGTGCCTATAAGACTTATCGTTCCAGAGTAAGCAGAAAATGTTAGAAGACTGTATAAGATTTCTCTCAGAGAATAGAGAAAATAAGTGACATAGTGAATTTCCAGGCTGTAATGGGAAAAAAAAAAGTTGTTTCTTTTTTTGCTTGTATTCTAATGAGTTATGTGTGTTCAATATAACAGTTATGGTTGTATAATGGGATCACTGGCATGCTACAATTGTTGGCCCAGAAATTGAGAGCAACAGACATATAGCATGGACTAAGATACATAGATAGTTAGATATACTGGTCAAATTTATGATAACAGTAGAACTACTGTAAAAATCTGATACAGAGTAAGTTGCAAATAAGTATACTTATAGGTTTCTATTAACAAACAGAATGAAGGGTTTAAATGACATGCCAGAAAGAAATAACTAAAGAATAAATTTTGATAATGATGACAGGGATATGTCTTTTGAATCATTTTATGTGAGCAGTAATTTTAGCATTAAACATATCACATACACACAGGGACACACACTTATTCTTTGAACCATAATGAGTAATGAACTAATAACATAGTTTCATTCATTTATTCCACACACCCTCAATTCCTCCTATATTTTTGGCCTTGTACTGGGATCTAGGGGCATATACTGAATACATATGCAATGACTTCACCCTCAAGGGGGCTTCCTCTTGGGGAATCATTTAACTAACAAGGTTAATATGATGCAGTTTGGCTGTATTCTCTAAGGGAGGACATTTATAGAAGGGCAAGTGGGCAGAACGGGGGTGAAGAAGGATGAAAGGGGGCTACTAGATCAAAATTATGCCTCGCAAACACTTGGAGGATATTTAGGAGTAAGTAAATTAAGAACTGAAGAAAAGAGAAATAAGCAGTGAGAGCCACACGTTGAAGGCCTGGAAAGCAGGAACAGAATGAGCAGTAGTGAAGGGGGAGGAGAAAATAATTAGACAAGAGAGATGAGCAGGGCCCAGATCATAGCAGATTTTGCCATGTAAGGAAAGGAATTTGTAATTTCAGAGCAATGTGGTCAACAGAACAGTTTCAATCACGGAAACAGGACTAATTTTAGTTTGTTTCATTTGTTTGCTTTGTAGAAAGAGCATTGCGACTTCACATCTGTAGATGCAAGAAGGAGATTCCTATGAACTGAAATAACAGAAATGCTGAACATAAAGCACACAAAAACCAAGCTTTTAATGTATCACTGAAATAATGAGAGAGGAAGAAATCCATAGGTATCAAAAATACTTTGAAACTTCTAAAATGGAGATAAGACCTTGTTTTAGCTCTGTTTTTGTGGGAAGATGATCCACTTCTTCCTCTTTGAAGACTACGTAGAATAGAGATTGTGACCAATTGACAAGAAGGAAAAAAACCAAAAAACAAACAAACAAAAAGCATCTTCAGGGCACCTGCGTGGCTCAGTGGGTTAAGCCTCTGACTCTTAATTTCAGCTCTGGTCATGATCTCACAGTTCACAGAATGGAGCCCTGCATTGGGCTCTGCACTGAGTGTAGAGCCTGGTTAGGATTCCTTCTCCCTCTCTCTCTCTGTCCCTCCACTGCTCTCTCTCTCTCTGTCTGTCTCAAAAATATAAATACATCTTTAAAAAGAAGACATCTTCATAAAGATCAGTTCTTAAAGAACAATGGTGAAATAGAAAACACTGCTTTTCAGAAGTGACACAAGAAAATTTGCCTTTCTCATTTTTGGATTTGGGCACAGGGAACAAAATGAAATAATCAAATTCATCAGCTAGTTAGCACAAGAAGTTGCATTATGAACTTGTGGCCATCTTTAGAAAATATAATATGTCACATGTAACAGGATTAACTAGAATACCATCTATGTGTCAAGAAAACAAATTATAGGAGGAGAATTCAAGGTGGCCTTAGGTAGCTATAAAACTCAACATTTGGGGTTGCCTGGGTGGCTCAGTTGGTTAAGCGTCCAACTTCAGCTCAGGTAATGATCTCACAGTTTGTGGGTTCAAACCCCACGTCGAGATCTGTGCTGACAGCTCAGGGCCTGGAGTCTGCTTCGGATTCTGTATGTCTCTCTCTCTCTCTCTGCCCTTCCCTCATTCATGCTCTGTCTCTCTGTCTCAAAAATAAATAAAACATAAAAAAAATTTTAAAAAAACCTCAATATTTGGTAGAAACAAATTTAAATTCTCTCCTGAAGAATGTTAAGAAAACTTGGATTATAGGTTAGAAGTAGGTTTTATTATGCTTTTTGCTCCCTTAACATTCTCAGGTAGTTCTATATCATGCTTTTTATTTTGCATTTTAATGGCTCTTGTGTTTTATACTTGTGTCTGATGATTCAGTGTGATGATCTGTGAAGATAAGATATGAAATAAAGAGGATTCAAGGCTGGACCCATGGACACTGCTAATAAGGCTGGCCATGAAGAATGGCAAACTTCTAAGTCATGCACCAGTGTGGAAAAAGAATCACAAAATGTCCTTATAATGAAAGCTTTATATCAGTGGGTTACATGGACTGATATCCAAATTGGCATGTTTCTTGGTGAAATCTGTGGCAATTCAAAAATCTGTGGCAATTATTTCCAGAAAATAATTAAAGACACTCATTTATAAATCACAGTCATTTGACAAATGCTGGAACTGATTATTTTATATGGTTTTAGAATCTAAAAATAAAGTTTTTCAAAAAAAGTATATCCTGTAAAAATGAACCAAGTTATGTAATACCAGAGAATATTGTCCAGAAAAGGATAAGTCACACAGTTGGAAAAACCTAATAATGCCAGCTGGTAAAATTGTAGTGAGGAAATTGCTAAGACAAGATGCTGAATGAAAATTTGAAAAGGTGTCACTCTCAGGGAGTATGATCGTCAGTGTGTTGATAGTATGTCCCAGAATACTGGAAAGGTTTTGTCTAATAAGCTGAAAACAAACGCTTCACATTCCAAGTTGGTGAGTCTAGGGATTTCACCAATAAATGCCATTCTGTGGTATTCGTAACATGTTTAAATGATGATGAAATTCATAGTACCTTTTCCTGTGCAAACAGTGGCCTGACACAAATAAAGGACTACTTTTATTTAAAGTTCCAACTTCATACCTTTAACAGAAATTCTGTCTTGGAGGAATTGCATTGGAACATTCACCAAAGTTCCCCATCAACTATTGGCTGCTTGATTTCACTTCTCTTATAAAACCAGAGTCCCAGCATCATCAAAATACAATGCTTTGTTCACAGAAAGTTTCTGTTTAAAAAAAACCCAAAAATGAAAAAAAAAAAAACAAAAAACAAAAAACAACTCATGGAAAGGAAATGATAAGTTTAGAATGATGCCACATATAATGGTCAATTTTATGAAGCCAAGAGACTAACCCAAGAATCTGTTTAAAAAACTGTGTAAAATCCTATAGGCAACAGGCTTAAACACACACTTCTGCTACACAAAGAAATCCAGTGGTATAATGGAGAAAGAGTGCCCAACAGGATGTATGATATGAAAGGGAAATTATAGGAGCACTTTCAAGAAAATTGTAGGCCAGACTTGGCTGAGTGCTTTGAAGATGAAAAAAGGCTGCAGAAAACAATCTAATTGGGAGACAGTTTTTCATCATGTGATCCATTTTAAGTCCTGAGTATGTATTTTTTACTTCAGATGACAAGTTTTTTTTTCTTTTTGTATTTGAAATTAGACAGATCATTTTTATTTAAAAATCATTTTACCAAAGGAAATCTTGAAATATTTCCACTGCTGCTTGGGTTTGCAGTGAGGAATTATATGAGCAAGGCCCAAAGCTTATTGAAAAACATCTGGAGAACTTCAGAACATTGAACAGCGTTTTTCTTCCCTCTCAACTCAAATATGTAACATAATGATAGACCTTTTCCCTGTCACTTCTGTGCAGCCTGAGAACTCGACTTTAAAAGAACAAGACATATTTTGTGAACTGCAGTCTGATCATATTTTCAAAATTTGAGTTATTAATCTGCCTCTGGGCATGTTATGTATTTCTGTAAAAGAATACCCTCCAACCAGAAGAAAGCACTCATCATTTTGATGCAGTTTTTAACTTCTTATTTCTATATGCAGACTTCTGCTTGTTTAACAGTCCTTCAGCTTAAGAACAGAATTTGTTCCACTTCAATTAAAAATGAAAATCATGTGAAGGGGGCCTGGATATACTCTTTTACAGGATATACTTTTTATTTAAGTGTCTGGCTCTTGGTTTCGGCTCAGGTCATGATTTCATTGTTTGTGGGTTTGAGCCTCACGCCAGGCTCTGTGCTGGTGGGCCCAGAGATTGTTTGGGATTCTCTCTTTCCCCCTCTCTCTGACCCTCCTGTGTTCTCTTTCTCTCTCTTAAAATAAACTTAAAAAAATGAAAATCATGTGTGTTTATTGTAAGTTTGACCTGGCATTGAGTAAATGTGCAGCAAAAAAAAAAGGCTCACATTTCATACTTCATAAATTTCATTCTTTATATCTGACTTCAAAATAACTTTTATGTGTATATTATAATTACATGAAAGATCATGGAACATAGGTGCATAATAGTTTTATAACTCATTCATTGAGTCTGATCATGTCACTTAGAATATTGCTTTTCAAACTCTTGTATTATATCTTAGGTTATAATTTTAATCAACTGGCTTTGATTTATGGTTTCAGTAGTTTTATCATTCAACCATTTCAACTCATTTCATGTTGTAATGCTATCAAATAATATCAAATTAGAATGATTATTTAAATATTTGTTTTATGCAAACCATAAGAGACTCTTAATGACAGAGAACAAACTGAGGGTTGATGGAGGGGAGGTGGATGGGGGGAATGGACTAAATGGGTGATGGGTATTGAAGAAGGCACTTGGTGTGATGAGAAGTAGGTGTTATGTGTAAGTGATGAGTCACTAAATTCTACTCCTGAAACCTATACTGCACTGTTAACTAGCTAAAATTTAAATAAAAATTTGGGAAAAAAGGAAATAAATATTTGCTTTATGAGTTATACAATATTTAAAAAGGAAAAAGAGATATTAATATCAAGAAAGATACACTAAGCTCAATATTTGCTATTTATTTTGAGAATTAAGAAGGGAAAGTTAAAAAGGAAAACTGTTTTGTGTGTATTACAGTGCATACCTTAATAGATTTCTAAATAGTAGAAATTTATGACAAATCTCTTAGGTCAGCCTGGATTGGGCTAAAAAAATAAATAGGGAGTTAATTTTTTTTTTAAAGGAAGAAAAACTGTAGTGTCAGGTGTCTACATTATTAACTTACTTGAGTAGTAGGGTGGAAAACCTATACAAGAGAAGTATGAATATAAAAGAAAATCCACAGGAAATATCACTCTATTAAAAAAGAATTGATAACTATTATTGGATTATTATATCCATAATTTATTAATCATGTTTAATATTCTATACAGTGTAGATATAATAATTTTTAAGTAGGAGTTCCCTGAGATTTGGAAACTTTTTCAAAGTTTTCTCCAAGGTAAAAAAAGATTGGGAATGGCTGGTAAAATATAGATATACATGAGATATATCAGTAATCAGAGTATATTAAAATGAAATAAACTCTTTTAAAAATCATGACATTCAAATTGATATAAATATTAACCTATGGATATACTATTTTCAAGAGACAAACCTAGCAAGTTAAGGTGTGGAAATTTAATTTCAAAGATTAGAAAGATATATATCAAGCAAACCCTAAGTAAAAGATACTATTGTAGACAGTACCAGTATAAACCACAAAATAAAACTATGATGACTAAAGATATAAAGTATCACTATATAATGATTAAACTTTTAATTCACAAGTGAGTATAACAGTCTGAAAGTTGAATGTAGCTAATGGTATATCTTTACAATACTAAAAGCAAAAATTTGCCAGAAATTCAAGGAAATGTGGCCAAATATAACAATTTAGTGACTGCTTTTAGATAATATATATTTAAATTCATAAATAAATGAAATTCATAAAAATAATCATAAATAATAAATTTTAACAGCAAAACTAACAATACTAAACTAATGACATTCACCAATTAAAGAATATACAAAATCAAAGAGCAACCAGAGAACCTTTATGAAAACTGGTAATGTAATAATCCATAAAACTATCATCAACAGTGTCAAGTAATTTTGCAATATATAGAATATATTATTTGAGCCTATATATTTGAGCCTCAAATATATTATTTGAGGCTATATATGTTTGCAATATATAGAATATATTATTTGAGCCTATTATATATATTTATATTATTTCCCTATATATATGTGTGTGTGTATATATATATATATATATATATATATACATATTCGCTAAAATTAAGAAAATCTCAGAATTACTGAGTTAAGCAACATTAAGAATTTAGAATAATTCAAATTAGGGCATTAAAGGTAAGGGGAATAATAACATAAAAGAGTGAAAAGCATATAATAGTAATGATTAACAAAGGCAAAAATTATTCTTTAGTAAAAAGCAATATAGTCAAAACTCTGTGTACCCCTATATTTATTGCAGCATGATTTACAGTAGTCAAGATATGGAAGCAACCTAAATGTCCATCAATAGATGAATAAAGAAGATGTGGTACACACTCACACACACACACACACACACACACACACACCCACACACACACACAGAGGAATATGACACAACCATAAAAAAGGATGAGATTGTGCCATTTGCAACAACATGGACAAACCTAAAGGATATTATGCTAGTGTAATATGTCAGACTGAGAAAGACCAATACTGTATAATTCATTCATAAGTGGAATCTAAAAAAAATGAATAAACAAACAAAATACAGAGAACAGCAAATGGTTGCCAGAGGTAAGATGGTGGGAAGTTTGGCAAAATGGGTGAAGTAGAGAGGAAAATAAAGGCTTTCAGTTATGAAATGAATAAGTCACAAAATAAAATGTACAACATAAAGAAAAAAATTATCAAAGATCCCAAAAAGCTTTTTGTTCATATGAGTGATATTTTTAATATTTACCATATTTGAAATTTAAACAGAAAAATTTGAAAAATATTTTATAATCATAACAAGAAGTAATAAGATTTTTAAGACATTTTAAAATTTTGGATAGTGAAATTATAATCATACACAGCAATAAAAATGAATGCCAATAATATAATAAAATGCACAAGTAAATTCATACCTGGTCATTATCCTGCTACTTTAACTAAATACAAATAGAATGAATATAGGTGGTCTAAATGATCTAATATGGCTGACTAAATTTTCCCTAACTAGTTTTTCTCTTCACTTTGTATCTGATAAACTTAGTTACAAAGTTACTTGTTTATAATTTGAAGTGAGCTATTTTTCATGATTCTCCAGAAATACTAATTCCTAGGGAATAAATATCTTTTAAAAATATTATTCAAATATGTTCTCAAAATTTTGTGATCTACCGACAGAATATTTTTATCCACTGAATAAAAATTTTCTTGTTTTAAAAAACTCTAGAGCAATTAATAAAAGAACAAAGACAGAAGTATTACTAGGAGTAGAAAAGGATATATAAATTTAAAAAGCTACAGAGAATAAATACAATAGAATGTTGAAATACAATGTAGTAATTATTTTTTTAGGAAGAAATGGTTTTATACATGGGAAAAACAATGTAACTTCAAATTTTACAGATAAGGGTTAGCTCTATCACTCCTCTCTCTTTTTTTGTTATTTATTTATTTATTTTTTTTAATATGAAATTTATTGTCAAATTGGTTTCCATACAACACCCAGTGCTCATCCCAACAGGTGTCCTCCTCAATACCCATCACCCACCCTCCCTCCCTCCCACCCCCAATCAACCCTCAGTTTGTTCTCAGTTTTTAAGAGTCTCTTCTGTTTTGGCTCCCTCCCTCTCTAACCGTTTTTTTTTCTTTTTTCCTTCCCCTCCCCCATAGTCTTCTGTTAAGTTTCTCAGGATCCACATAAGAGTGAAAACATATGGTATCTGTCTTTCTCTGTATGACTTATTTCACTTAGCATAACACTCTCCAGTTCCATCCACGTGGCTACAAAAGGCTATATTTCATTCTTTCTCATTGCCAAGTAGTATTTCATTGTGTATATAAACCACAATTTCTTTATCCATTCATCAGTTGATGGACATTTGGTTTCTTTTCATAATTTGGCTGTTGTTGAAAGTGCTGCTATAAAAATTGGGGTACAAGTGCCCCTATGCATCAGCACTCCTGTCTCCCTTGGGTAAATTTCTGGCAGTGCTACTGCTGGGTCATAGGGTAGGTCTATTTTTAATTTTTTGTGGAACCTCCACACTATTTTCCAGAGCAGCTGCACCAGTTTGCATTCCCACCAACAGTGCAAGAGGGTTCCATTTGTCCACATCCTCACCAGCATCTATAGTCTCCTGATTTTTTCATTTTAGCCACTCTGACTGGCATGAGGTGGTATCTCAGTGTGGTTTTGATTTGTATTTCCCTGATGAGGAGTGACATTGAGCATCTTTTTCAAGTGCCTGTTGGCCATCTGGATGTCTTCTTTAGAGAAATGTCTATTCATGTTTTCTGCCCATTTCTTCACTGGATTATTTGTTTTTTGGGTGTGGAGTTTGGTGAGTTCTTTATAGATTTTGGATACTAGCCCCTTGTCCAATATGTCATTTGTAAATATCTTTTCCCATTCCGTTGGTTGCCTTTTAGTTTTGTTAATTGTTGCCTTTGCAGTGAAGAAACTTTTTATCTTCATGAGGTCCCAATAGTTCATTTTTGCGTTTAATTCCTTTGCCTTTGGGGATGTGTCAAGTAAGAAATTCCTGTGGCTGAGGTCAGAGATTTTTTCCTGCTTTCTCCTCTAGGGTTTTGATGGCTTCCTGTCTCACATTCAGGTCCTTTATCCATTTTAAGTTTATTTTTAGTGAATGGTGTAAGAAAGTGGTCTAGTTTCAACCTTCTGCATGTTGCTGTCCAGTTCTCCCAGCACAATTTGCTAAAGAGACTGTCTTTTTTCCATTGGATATTCTTTCCTGCTTTGTCAAAGATTAGTTGGCCATACATTTGTGGGTCCAATTCTGGGTTTTCTATTACATTGGTGTATGTGTCTTTTTTGTGCCAATACTATACTGTCTTGATGATTACAGCTTTGTAGTAGAGGCTAAAGTCTGGGATTGTGATGCCTCCCGCTTTGGTTTTCTTCTTCAAAATTACTTTGGCTATTCAAGGTCTTTTGTGTTCCATACAAATTTTAGGATTGCTTGTTCTAGCTTTGAGAAGAATGCTCGTGCAATTTTGATTGGGAATGCATTGAATGTGTAGATAGCTTTGGGTAGTATTGACATTTTAACAATATTTATTCTTCCAATCCATGAGCACGGAATGTTTTTCCATTTCTTTATATCTTCTTCAATTTCTTTCATAAGATTTCTATAGTTTTCAGCATACAGATCTTTTACATCTTTGATTAGGTCTATTCCTATGCTTCTTGCTGCAATTGTGAATGGGATCAGTTTATTTGTCTTTCTGTTGCTTCATTATTAAGTATAAGAATGCAAATGATTTCTATACTTTGATTTTGTATCCTGCGACTTTGCTGAATTCATTTATCAGTTCTAGCAGACTTTGGGTGGAGTCTATCGGGTTTTCCATGTATAATATCATGTCATCTGCAAAAAATGAAAACTTGACTTCATCTTTGCCAATTTGGATGCCTTTGATTTCCTTTTGTTGTTGGATTGCTGATGCTAGAACTTCCAACACTATGTTAAACAAGAGCAGTGAGAGTGGACCTCCCTGTCGTGTTCCTGATCTCAGGGGGAAAGCTCTCATTTTTTCCCCATTGAGGATGATATTAGCTGTGGGCTTTTCATAAATGGCTTTTATGATGTTTAAGTATGTTCCTTCTCTCCCAACTTTCTTGAGGGTTTTTATTAAGAAAGCATGCTTGGGGCGCCTGGGTGGCGCAGTCGGTTAAGCGTCCGACTTCAGCCAGGTCACGATCTCGCGGTCCGTGAGTTCGAGCCCCGCGTCGGGCTCTGGGCTGATGGCTCAGAGCCTGGAGCCTGTTTCCGATTCTGTGTCTCCCTCTCTCTCTGCCCCTCCCCCGTTCATGCTCTGTCTCTCTCTGTCCCAAAAATAAATAAAACATTGAAAAAAAAATTAAAAAAAAAAAAAAAGCATGCTGAATTTTGTCAAATGCTTTTTCTGCATCGATTGACAGGATCATATGGTTCTTATCTTTTCTTTTATTAATATGATGTATCACATTGATTGATTTGCAAATATTGAACCAGCCCTGCATCCCAGGAATGAATCCCACTTGATAATGGTGAATAATTCTTTTTATATGCTGTTGAATTCGATTAGCTAGTATCTTATTGAGAATTTTTGCCTCCATATTCATCAGGGATATTGGCCTGTAGTTCTCTTTTTTTGCTGGGTCTCTGGTTTGGGAATCAAAGTAATTTGATTCAAATTAAATTCCCAAATCAAAGTAATTTGGGAATCAAAGTAATAGAATGAGTCTGGAAGTTTTCCTTCCCTTTCAATTTTTTGGAAAAGCTTGAGAAGGATAGGTATTATCTCTGCTTTAAATGTCTGGTAGAATTCCCCAGGGAAGCAATCTGGTCCTGGACTCTTATTTGTTGGGAGATTTTTGATAACTGATTCAATTTTTTCACTGGTTATGGATCTGTTAAAATTTACTATTTCTTCCTGTTTGAGTTTTGGAAGTGTGTGGGTGCTTAGGAATTTGTCCATTTCTTCCAGGTTGTCCAGATTGTTGGCATATAATTTTTCATAGTATTCCCTGATAATTGCTTATATTTCTGAGGGATTGATTGTAATAATTCCATTTTCATTCATGATTTTATCTATTTGGGTCCTCTCCCTTTTCTTTTTGAAAAGCCTACCTAGAGTTTTATCAATTTTGTTTATTAAAAAAAATAACATCCCTTGGTTTCATTGATCTGCTCTACAGTTTTTTTAGATTCGATATTGTTTATTTCTGCTCTGATCTTTATTATTTCTCTTCTTCTGCTGGGTTTTGGGTGTCTTTGCTGTTCTGCTTCTGTTTCCTTTAGGTGTGCTGTTAGATTTTGTATTGGGGATTTTTCTTATTTCTTGAGATAGGCCTGGATTGCAATGTATTTTCCTTCAGGACTGCCTTCACTGCATCCCAAAGCATTTAGATTGTATTTTCATTTTCATTTGTTTCCATATATTTTTAAATTTCTTCTCTAATTGCCTGGTTGACCCATTCAATCTTTAGTAGGGTGTTCTTTAACCTCCATGCTTTTGGAGGTTTTCCAGACTTTTTCCTGTGGTTGATTTCAAGCTTCATAGCATTGTGGTCTGAAAGTGTGCATGGCATGATCTCAATTCTTGTATACTTATGAAGGGCTGTTTTGTGACCCAGTATGTGATCTATCTTGGAGAATGTTCCATGTGCACTTGAGAAGAAAGTATATTCTGTTGCTTTGGGATGCAGAGTTCTAAATATATCTGTCAAGTCCATCTGATCCAATGTATCATTCAGAGCCCTTGTTTCTTTATTGATCCTGTGTCTAGATGATCTATCCATTGCTGTGAGTGGGGTGTTAAAGTCCCCTGCAATTACCACATTCTTATCAATAAGTTTGCTTATGTTTGTGAGTAATTGTTTTATATATTTGGGGGCTCCTGTATTCGGTGCATAGACATTTATAATTGTTAGCTCTTCCTGATGGATAGGCCCTGTAATTATTATATAATGCCCTTCTTCATCTGTTGTTACAGGCTTTAATTTAAAGTCTAGTTTGTGTGATATAAGTATGACTACTCCAGCTTTCTTTTGACTTCCAGTAGCATGATAGATAGTTCTCCATCCCCTCACTTTATTTTTTTTTAATTTTTTTAAACGTTTTTTATCTATTTTTGGGACAGAGTGAGACAGAGCATGAATGGGGGAGGGGCAGAGAGAGAGGGAGACACAGAATCGGAAACAGGCTCCAGGCTCCGAGCCATCAGCCCAGAGCCTGACTCGGGGCTCGAACTCACGGACCGTGAGATCGTGACCTGGCTGAAGTCGGACGCTTAACCGACTGTGCCACCCAGGCACCCCAGTCCATCCCCTCACTTTAAATCTGAAGGTGTCCTCAGGTCTAAAATGAGTCTCTTGTAGACAGCAAATAGATGGATCTTGGTTTTTTATCCATTCTGATACCCTGTGTCTTTTGGTTGGAGCATTTAGTCCATTTACATTCAGTGTTATTATTGAAAGATATGGGTTTAGAGTCATTGTGATGTCGGTAAGTTTCATGCTTGTAGCGATGTCTCTGATACTTTGTGATCCTTGCAACATTTCACTCACAGAATCCCCCTTAGGATCTCTTGTAGGGCTGGTTTATGGGATGAATTCCTTCAGTTTTTGTTTGTTTGGGGAAACATTTATCTCTCCTTCTATTCTGAATGACAAACCTGCTGGATAAAGGATTCTCAACTGCATATTTTTTATGTTCATCACATTGAAGATCTCCTGCCATTTCTTTCCGGCCTACAAAGTTTCAGTAGATAGGTCTGCCACTAGTCGTATGAGTCTCCCTTTATAAGTTAGAGCCTGTTTATCCCTAGCTGCTTTCAGAATTTTCTCTTTATCCTTGTATTTTGCCAGTTTCACTATGATATGTCATGCAGAAGATTGATTCAAGGTACGTCTGAAGGGAGTTCTCTGTACCTCTGGGATTTCAATGCCTTTTTCCTTCCCCAGATCAGGGAAGTTCTCAGCTATGATTTGTTCAAGTACACCTTCAGCCCCTTTCTCTTTTCTCTTCCTCGTCTGGAATTCCTATTATACAGATATTGTTCTGTTTCATTACATCACTTAGTTCTCTAATTCTCCCCTCATACTCCTAGATTTTTTTTATCTCTCTTTTTCTCAGCTTCCTCTTTTTCCATAATTTTATCTTCTTTTTTTAATTTTTTTTCAATGTTTACTTATTTTTGAGACACAGAGACAAGCATGAGCATGAGTGGGGAGGGGCAGAGAGAGAGACACAGAATCTGAAGCAGGCTCCAGTCTCTGAGCTGTCAGCACAGAGCCTGATGAGGGGCTTGAACCCACAAACCATGAGATCATGACCTGAGCCGAAGTCGGATTTTCAATCAACTAAGCCACCTAGGTGCCCCTATAATTTTATCTTCTAATTCACCTATTGTCCCCTCTGCCTCTTCAATCCATGCTATGGCTGCCTCCATTTTATTTGGCACCTCATTTATAGCATTGTTTAGCTCTTCATGACTATTTCCTACTCCCTTGATCTCTGTAACAATAGATTCTCTGCTGTCCTGTATACTTTTTTCAAGCCAAGCGATTAATTTTATCACTATTATTCAAAATTCTTGTTCTGTTATAGTGCTTAAATCGTTTTTGATCAGTTCGTTAGCTATCGCTACTTCCTGGAGTTTCTTTTGAGGAGAGTTCTTCTGTTTCATCATTTTGGGTAGTCCCTGGGGTGGGCCAAACTGCTGGGCACTTCTCCTGTGCTGTCTGGAGTAACTTGTGTTGGTGGGCGTGGCCGCAGTCAGAACTGATGTCTGTCCCCAGCCCACCACTGGGGCCACAGTCAGACTGGTGTGTACCTTATCTTCCCCTCTCTCAGGGGAAAGACTCACTGTGGAGTGGTGTGACCCCTGTCTGGGCTACTTGCACACTGCCAGGCTTGTGGTGCTGCTTTGATGGGATCTGGCATATTAGCCGGGGTGGATCAGCAAGGTGCACAGGGGCGGGAGGGGCAGGCTCAGCTCGCCCTGCGTTTAGTGGTCCCCTGTGGCAGGGGCCCTTTGGCACCGGGAGGGAGGCAGATCCGTTGGAGGGATGGATCCACAGAAGCTCAGCATTGAGTATTTGAGCGGTGCAAGCAAGTTCGGTGATGGGAACTGGTTCCCTTTGGGATTTCCTGGGGGATGGGAGAAGGAAATGGAGCTTTCCTGTGCCTTTGTTCCCCACAGAGCTGAGCTCTGTCTCCCAGGGCTCCACACCTCTTGCTCCAGATGTCCTCTCACCCTCCCGCTCTCTGAGCAGAGCTGTTGACTTATAAAATTCCAGATAATAAGTCCCCCTGGCTGTCAGAACTCACAGAGTCCAGCCCCTCCACTTTTGCAAGCCAGAGTTTAGGGGCTCTGCCTTGCTGGGTGGGCTGCCCCTCCACCACCCAACTCCCTCCTGCCAGTCCATGCGCGCACCGCCTCTCCGCCCTTCCTACCCTCTTCCGTGGGCCTCTCGTCTACGCTTGGCTCCAGAGAATCCATTCTGCTAGTCTTCTGGCGGTTTTCTGGGTTATTTAGGCAGATGTGGGTGGAATCTAAGTGATCAGCAGGAGGAGGGGAGCCCAGCGCCCTCCTACGCTGCCATCTTCCGTGTTCCTCTATCACTCCTCTCTTTAAAAAGTTTATATGGATATCCAGTCAAAACCAATAGGGCATCTCCTTTGAAACACAATTTTAAAAAATATTTATTTATTTATTTACTTATTTATTGAGAGAGAGAGAGCATAAGCAGGGGAGGGGCAGAGGGTGAAGGAGGGAGAAATTCTCAAGCAGCCTCTGCACTGTCAGCAGACAGCCTGATACGGGATATAACCCCACAAACCATGGGATCGTGACCTAAGCTAAAATCAAGAGTCCCTTACTTAAGCGACTGAGCCACACAGGTGCCCCAGAAATTCTTATTGGTAAGAAGAACTAATAATTAAATTACCAGGAAAAATTCAATTGACCAAAATGTATTCAAGAAGAATTCCAAAACCAGATAATTCAATAATCACTTAAAATTTTCAATCAGTTATTAAGCTTTTTAAAGAAATAAATCATTGGTCTCAGAAAAATTTTAGGGGCTATCTTTCAAACACTGAAGAAATCAGTTATAATTTCACCTAAAATCCTCCAGGGAATGGAAGAAAAATAAAACTCTTCAAGTAATCTTATGAGATAAACAGAATATTGATATTAATATTAGGTAAAGACAGCAAAGAAAAAAATATTGGTTAATTTAATGCAATAGTATAAACAAATTAACAAAGTAACTCATCAAAGCATTAAAAAATAATACACTATAATAATAATCAAGTTGGATTCACACAAGAAATTCCAGAAAATCCTTTAGTATTTTTATGAGTTGGGATGCAGTTAGGAAATAAAAGGTATACTAGTAATTGAAGCAGGAAGAATTTAATATAAACATTTGTTAACTCCTAGAAGAGTTAAATAAAAGTATCAAGTGGTTCTGAGGTGGCAAAAGCAGAAAGCAGTTATTACCTCTAGAAGAGTGAACAGAAAGGAACTAAGAACTTAAGACAAGGTCCTTGTCAATGCAGATTCAGATATTTTCAGTAAGGGCATGGCTTTCATAAGAACATGCAGATTTCCAGTGGTTAAAAAAAAAACTTACTAGATGTCATAAATAATTCCACATGGTAGTGGGAAAACCTTGAATGCCGGGTGATGGAGAACCATCCTAGATTTTGGCCAGCCACAACTTGTCCATGTGAAAAGCTGAAGTGAGTGCTACTAGACTTCCGAAATGCTACGCGTTGGCTATCTTGTTGAAAACCAACACACCAAATGAGGAAGGGAGCACGTTCTGACTTCTCTGGTTTTAGTGTTTTTCAAGGATCTTGTCTTAAGAGAGTTGGCAAAGGAGAAAATCTCTATGAGGTCCAGCTGTAGTACCACAAAGAAAGGAGAATGAATTATGAGGAGAGAGGCATTTTTGATAATGTGAGTAAACAACTCTTTTGCCTTTCCAAATACACCCCTCATATAATGTGAATTTCCACACAGCAAATAAATAATGTAATGACTCTATCGAATAAAGTAGTATCCTGTATACAAGTGTGAAGTCTTCTCTCTCTTACCAAAATGAGAATCACAATTCCAATAGGAATCACTGGCTGTATTAATCATTAATCAAATTCAGTCATAGTTGCATTAAATATTCTATTATCTGAAGACTATTCTAAAATTAACCACCAATATATTGTATATAAAAAAGAGGAAAAATGAAAGAGAAAATAGAATTAAAATGCACTAATAATTTTACATATATACTTATAAACTATATATATAATATAATATATAAACTATATATAATATAATAAACTATATATGTAATATAATATATAAACTATATATATATAATAAGCAAAGAGAAACTATAAAGTTACTATAGTCCATATTTCAGTAAATGTTCATAATCATTGTTAATACTTATGACTTCTTTGTTTTACAACCTTTCCATATTCCCTTACTCATAGAAAAAAAAAAAAAGCCTCAGCTGGTAAAGATTTTAGTAGATGGGTGACCCAGTCATTTTGAAATAAATGAGTCCACAAGATCCTACCATTTTGCTTACTATATCTTTACTATTAGACATAAAAGTACTAAAAGTTACCCACAGATACTCCCATGGGTCCCATGTATATTTCTTTTTGCCCCCATTGTAAAACTGAAAATTGATTTTATAATATAGCCAATGGGCCAAACTCAAAAAATAACGCCCTTTTCCCCCAGCTTCATTGAGGAATAATAGTTAAATAAAAATTATACGTATTTCAGTGTGCAACATAATGATTTGATATTCATACACATTGTGAAATAACTAAAACTATCAATTTAAGTAACATATCCATTACCTCACATGGTTAATTCTTTTTTTTTTTTTTTGTGGTAAGCATACTTTAGGTGTACTCCCAACAAATTTCAAGTATGCGGTACAGTATTATTAACTACAGTTCCCCTGTTTTACATTAGATCCTCAGACTTTATATCTTGTAACTGAAAACTGTACCCTTTGACATGCATTACAGTGTAAAGATCACCCCTAGTAATCCCTTTCTCTATGTGTTGGGCCAGTATCTTAAAGTCACAAAATGTGTCACAAAATGGTGCAGTGGAAGTCTCGTCCTCTAATTGAGTGAAACCAGTGTTGTGTAGCTGGGGAATAACATTCTTCCATTAGGAAAAAAGAATCCACACTAGCAGAGCTTGAGGTTGTTGAGACAAGAAGCAAAAATTCCACAAGTGGATTACTATATACAATACTGAGAAAAGTCCCTCCCACTCCTCGATTCTCAAACCAATGTGTTCTGGCAACAAGGGAGATGGCAACAGTTGGTCATTGTCTTCCAACTGGCCCTGTAACTGAATCTTTAGAAAGCCATTTCATGTTTTAGACAATCATTTCTCATTGATGTGAGATAAGTGGATATTATGAGCATGAGTCAATCGCTTCACTTCTTTTTCCGTGAAATGAATTCCTTAATAGGAACAAATGTTATGTGGCATATAATGATGGTATGAATAAGGTATCTCATGAGTCCACTGACAGTGCTGGCAGAAGCATTATTGGGGGGTAAGGCAAATCTATATCCAAAAGGAGTGCGTATCCCAATGAGGAAGCATACCAGCTCCCTTTTTGAGAAAGAAGATCAATTAATAAATCTGCCCCCAAGTGTCTGGTTGGTCTGTCTGGGGAATGGTGTCATATCTTGGGCTTGGCATTGGGTTCTCTGTTGGTGTATTAGGCACTCAGCATTGGGAAAAGCATAGTCAGTTTTGGTATAGAAAAAGAACTTTTCCTTGAACCTATTCCTGAGCCTCTATTCCTGACACTAAATATTTTGTTACAGCCCCGTTGATCAAGTACTATGGAGGCCTGAGAAAGAAGCTGACTAACATCCAAAAGTGTTGTTGTGTCTATTTGATTGTTGAGAACCTTCCCTGCAGTGTATGTCCTTCGGTGACTATTCATCTGAGACATAAATATCTTCAAATTCTGTGCCAATTCTGAAAGATCTATCCTCATACCTCTCCCCCAGGCTTCCAGTTTTCCAACCTATTCCTTCCAAGGCCCTGTTGTTCAGCCAAACTGTTAGTAACAGCCTGTGAGTCAGAACACATTTGTACTTCTGAACAAAGTAGCCAGTGAAAGTGGAAAACAAGTTGTACTACTCAGAATTTTGCCCATTGGGAAGATTTTCCTTTATCACTTTGCTTCAGAATCACCCCCGAGTAGCATTTATTGTGGCAGCCATTCAATTGTGGATGACACATCTTTTAAACAGGCTCAATTTTTAATTCTTCAGTCGACTAATTGTGAAGACTATGAAGGCATAGATAGTGCTGGAGGGAGAGAAGGCACTGTAGCAGGAATAAGGGACAAGGAAATGCAATTTACTCTCTGAATTTTCTTATACCTTCCAACATGCCTGAGCCTAGTCTCTTGCGTATTATTTCCACTTGATAATACCTTCTGTGCATCCCCAACTTTTGGCTTTAAGTCAGATAGCATGCAGTTAATGATGGGTATATCAGGCTGACCGGTCACCTGATAGTACCATGGTTATCACTTGGCTTCCTCTGCAATCCAGTAGCAAATATGAAGCTAGCTCTCCATTTCATATCTCTATAATTTTCATTTGATTTTTGTACACATTCCAATTCTTTTCTGAAATTATCTAACTAGTTTCTCTATAACATAAGGCATTTTAATTATGGTCACTGTAATTTTGTGTCTATTACTCAGTTTTGGACATTTAGAATTTGAAGACCATGAAATATCAAAGTAGAAACCTTCCAAGGCTGTTAGATACATGTCTTTAGTTGTGTAAATAGAAATGAATAGAAGCTATCGATTATCAAGTCATCCAAATGCAGATGGTAATTGAGGCCACTGAAAGGAATAAGATCTGCTAGAAAAAAAAAAGTGTGTGGAATAAGAAGAAAAGAAAACCTGAGAAACAATTTTGAGAAACACCAACATTTAACAACCAGCAAGAAAAAGCTTAAAAGCAATAATCAAAGGGAGAAAAGATCAGGATAGAATAAAATTTCATCAAAATTTAGGAAGTAGAATTTTTTTTGTAGGGGGAAATATTCAATCAAAATGTTAGACCTGGAAAGAAGTCACATAGATCTTTTCTACCCTTTGGTGACCGTCACTATACTCTAGTGGTTAAAAGCATGGGCTTTGGAGCCCACTAATTGAATTTAAGTCCTGACTTCCACACTAATTATTATGTGATCTGTTTAAGCTCTATGTGTTTCAGTGTATTCATTCATGAAAGGGAGTTAGTTGTGGTTCTTATCTCAGAGTTACCGTGAGTCTTAGAGTAAAAGATGTGGCTTCAACTACAGGTACTTAAAATAATGCTTGGTACATGAGAAGTGCTCAGTAACATGCTATTTTTAGTGTCATTATCTGGATCATTTTTGTAATTATTCATATTATTTTCATCTAGGCAAAAGTGATGTATTATAGTGATACCGGGCAAGTCAGAGGCAGTGGGTTGAAGAATACGTGAAAGGCTTAGTGGATATGAAATAGTAGCCAATGCTATTATGTGTTTGTCTGTGAATGATGAGAAATGAAGCGGTAATGAATGTAAAAGAATGTGTTTCTGTGTGTGTGTGTGTGTGTGTGTGTGTGTGTGTGTAAATTTTAGACAAACTTGAGTGTCTTTTTTTTTTTTTTGAAGGGAAATATTCAGTGGAGGAAGGGTTGAAAATGGAGAAGGGTAAAATACTCTGTAACAAATAATTTTGTGCAAACATAGGAAGATGGAAAATCCAAATTACAGGGGAAGGGATTTATTTACACCCGTGAAAGGATGCCTTTTTATTGTGGCTACAGAGGCACATGCCAAAATGATTTGATTGTACACAAATGAATTATTAGTAGCAAATTAACATTACTGAACATTCTTATGTACCAATTATTCTGCAGATCCATACATATTTCATTTAATATTTCCTTTTCATATTTACTCAGTTATAGTTCATCATCAAGTCATTCATTTAGCAAACATTTCCTAAGTACTTACTGTGTCTCCAACATGGTATGAGCAAATGGGAATTCAAAAACCATGGTGGCTCCTGTCTCTGAATTTAGGGAAGGGCCAACCTAGCTGGAGAGAAATAAACAAAGAATAAAATCTGAGATATCGTGAGAGTAATGAGAGAGAGATACACAGTGTTGTGGAAACCTAGGATGAATTGGGTGCATTGGAAGTAGACTGAAAGGCAGGAGGGGACAGCAATGCTCCTTTTCTCAGTTTACAAACCAAGAAAATCCAATTAAAAAAAAATTTGACAACTGACTCTGATTTTACAAAGATGTTTTGTGTATCCTTGGGTTAGTTTTTGATCTTCACAATCTGCTACAGAGAAAACTAGAAAACTTCATAGTGAAATACAGCCTTCTGATTCATCCAGAGCAACCATACTTTGATCTTCATAAATGGCGTCCTGTTATGTAATAGGCATTTCTGATACTTAAAGAAAGACATACTTTAATACTTCTGACTGAATGATTTTTTTAAGAAGGAAAATCAGTTCCAGAGGCATTATTTAATACATTCCAGAGATACATCTTAAAAGAGATTAGATGATTATTTTTGGCTTCTTTTTTAAAAAATTTTTTAACATTTATTCATCTTTGAAAAATGAAGAGAGACAGAGCGTGAATGGAGGAAGGGCAGAGAGAGAGGGAGACACAGAATCTGAAGCAGGATCCAGGCTCTGAGCTGTCAGAACAGAGCCTGACACAGGGCTCGAACCCGTGAACCACAATATCATGACCTGAGGCCGAAGTCTGATGCTTAACCAACTGAGCCACCCAGGCACCCCTATTTCTGGCTTGAAATCATACATATGGTTACTTCATATGGCACAAATAACCAAAGTTCATCTTTCTTTACATACAGTGTACAAATTTTAGGAAAACTGAGACTAAGAATGGGAGATAGATTTTTCAATATGTTGAGTTCACTTTGATTATGTTGACCATTTAAAATAAATTGTAAATGCATATGAATAAAAGTGAAAAATACAATTCTCTAAACATTTCTAAGATACAAAATGTTTGGGAGTTTTAGCATTCTTCATAAAAACATAATTTCTTGAGCAACGAATGTAAAATACAGCTGGAAAGTTATTATCCTGAAATGTTTGAATGTTTTTAAGAGACAAAAATAAAATAAATGTGCTAACTAGGAAATAGTGTTAGCAACATCCCAAGAACAAGGAATGCGATATGCAGAAGAACGTGATAATTAGGAATGTGAGTCATTATAAGGGTAAAATTGAAAATTGAATCATATTAAAGTTATTAAAGTCAAAAGTTATGGTTCCTTAGTACCATTATCCAAGTCATATTACCCATATGTACTATTTTCTCTTCCTGTTTGGTTTATTTTGCCTCTGGTCTTTAGCCATTAAGGCAATATGAATTAAAATTATATTGTTCTGTTTTTCAAAGATTGCTTTTTTTTTTGCTTCTTCATTAAAAATGAGATTATAAAATGTTTGTCAGACAATTTATCCTTCAGTTCCTCAAATGCGTGTGTTCTGCACATACTGTATGGAAGAACTACATTTGAAAGGCAAGTTTTTTCAGGAGGTACTTTAGATTTTTTACTTATACTTCGAATGAGCAAAAATCCAGGAGTCACAGGCAGGAGGTACAAATGGCTAAATAAGAAGGGCCTGATCACCCTTTCCACATTAGGAAAGACACTGACGTTGCCTCATGTGGACATTTTAACAGACGCAAAAGCAAACAGAAATAAATACAACCAACTTTCTTTCACTACCCTCCTTAGGCTCCTTTCAATACTTTTTAAGCACTTGGTGGTTTTTCCTCTTTAATGTTTTTTGAGGAAGAGAATAGTTTTATTGAAACTATTTATTGATATTTATCAATAGTTTTATTGAAACTATTTATTGAAACTTTATTGATATTTATTGAAATAGTTCAATAAATAGTTGTTTACTTCCTCAGATGCTTGAATCTTATGAGAATAAAAAAGGACTTTTACAATACTTAGTAAATAAAGTAGCCCAGTTTCTACTCACATGTTGCTGAAATGCTTTAGGGACAGGCAAATGGTCACCCGCACACACAGTGACTCCCTTCCTCTGCTACATGCTTATCATGATTCTCCCATGTTGTGTATCTGATGAAGCAACAAGGGTAGGCATTCACAGTAGTGCATCTTAGTTTTCCTGTTTTCTAGGACTATGGTACGGAAGAGGCTTATCTCTCAACTCTTCTGAAGCAACAGCAGAAGGGAATAGAAAGGAGTGAATGGGAATATAGGAGAAAGAAAGAGGAATTAGCAAAGAAAAGGAGAAAAGATCCGGTGGCCATTCCATTAGGACTCTTAGTTCCTCTAATTTGCCTTTCTGTATCTCATTCAGTGGTCTGACATCAGAGACACAGGCTGCATTTAGTTCAGTCTAAATTTCTCTGATGATGTAATCAGTTCCAGCAAGCGTAGGATTCTATGGGGAAATTTTTTTTTTTAAAGAGATTTTGAATTAGATGCTTTCTCAAATTAACCAGTCCATTCATTAAAAATGATTAATTGAATAGTTCAGTGACATGGTAATCACACACCTGGTGGGAAAATTACAGAAAAGGAGAAATTGACTGGTGATTTTATATATATGATGGCAATCATTGAACTTGAAGTTTAATTTGTTACTCCCTTCCCTGCACAATTTGCCAGACCCAGCTTGTTATTCTCCTAACAGGTGGACACGGATAGAGCCTGTCAAATCTACTTCAGATTTAAGTTTCAGAGATTAGTGACTGCAGCAAGACCTAGTTATTGAGCATGTATAGCATACTATTACAAGGAGCTCCAGATTTTAGGAAATACAAATATTCAATAAATTAGACATGGGCAGGGGCGCCTGGGTGGCGCAGTTGGTTGGGCGTCCGACTTCAGCCAGGTCGCGATCTCGCGGTCCGTGAGTTCGAGCCCCGCGTCGGGCTCTGGGCTGATGGCTCAGAGCCTGGAGCCTGTTTCCGATTCTGTGTCTCCCTCTCTCTCTGCCCCTCCCCCGTTCATGCTCTGTCTCTCTCTGTCCCAAAAATAAATAAAAACGTTGAAAAAAAAATTAAAAAAAAAAATTAGACATGGGCAGGCTCCTCAGTTTTCCAATGGGTAAAATAAGCAAGTACTTGTAAATAATTACCAACAACACTGAAAGGAAGAACACATGATTTTAGTTGAAATATTACTGGCGTTGTAGTCAATTTACAGTTAAATTCAGGAATTCCTTGTAAAATAGTCTTGACAGATGATCCTTGAGCATGTGCTTAGATGTTTGTAAACCAACACGATAAGAAAACAAGCATAGGTGAAAAAGGAAACATTAGGGGAATAAAATACATCCTACCATTTATAAAATCCTTGACCCTGTGACATGAACAACACCTATAATAAAGACCCACAAGTTTTCTTCCTCCAAATAAAATGACAATTGGATGACCACAAAAGTATACATTGCTATAGAAATATTTTTGTGTGAATTAATGACTGAAAATAAAAAGCTGCATTGGGAAAATGCTCTTATAGTATTTCTTGGAAATTTGACCCTCCAATACATTAATGATTGGAAGAATTGCTTTCTGTCAAATTGCTATGAAGTAATTCATTTACTGTACTTGTTTGCTTACCGTGAATACATTACATTCCGCAGTTGTTGAGTCTCAAGCTGAAAACTTACTCTCCATGAGCTCTACTCTAGGTCTAGTTTTTAGTTCTCATAATTATACCATGGCAGTGACTACCTCTGTTTGCTCACTTTTATGTAGTAAGTACTATCTAATCTATAGCATAAAATATGATCAATAGTTTCATGAAGAATGGAAGTATACACCAAGTGGGTATTTTAGAAGCTCATGTGGATAGTTTGTTTGTAAAAATCTTTGAGAGGATACAACATACATTTTATTGGAGGATTCCTGGTTCCTAGGATATTAGATGCCCAGTAGTAATGTTTAGGACTACTGTAAGAAAAATGAATAAAAAATTCCCAACAGCACAAGACCTTTGGTCTTGCCAGTCATTCATGCAAGATGGGGTGAGGAGATGATTTATGTCATGTGAATCTAGAACAAAAGTGTATTTTACATATAGACACAAATAGTTTCTAAACTGTGTTAAAATATATAGGATTTTCTAGAGGAAAATAATTATGAGCTAAATTTGGGAAAATTATACTTTGTTATTTGAAATTTTACCAAAAGAAAATCACATCATGGACAGTAATAATTCTATTATGTTTGAGAGAATAGTACCAAACTGTACTAGTCTGTATTTGGACATATTCATTATATGTATGATCTTCTGAGACCTTTATTACACTTCATATATTTTTATGCTTTTTAAATTTGTAAATGTATTAGGTTTTAAAGACAAAGTTAAAATGGAAATGAAAATCTGAATTCTATTTATTTCTATTCTATTTAGGGATGTTTTCTGAACATAATTACCATGTTTTAAGCATTTATAAAATTAGATAATGATTGCTCTACATATCCCCTTGTGTATACTCACAATGCTTGCAAGACTTTCATTTCAAGCAATGCGAAAAAAAAAGACACAGCTGAAGGAAACATCAGCATGCCGTTTCCAATTTTTCTTTAGTGGAACAACATTCATTAAAAATTTAATTTAATTAACTTTAAGAATTTATGAGAATTAGAAACCAGCTATGAAACTTGAATTAGCCATTGTAGTTTTCAATTTGGAGCTTTACCATCAGCCCATTAGATTCATTGATCCCCTTGGATTCACAAGTAAGAAGAGTTGTACCTGACTTAAATTAGCTTTCTCTTTTCTTTGAAAATAACAAAAACAAGAATGTAATGCTCAAATAAAATTGACCCCATGAAAATCTCATAAGGTTTCTCAGGAAACATTTTTAGCCACTTTCAACAGTATTCAGCTGACCCTCTTACAGGTCCTTTTATATAATAATCAATATACGCATGGAGAATTGATACCAATTCACTTATTTCAAGCCAGCCAGAACAACAGATCAATAAATCATGAACTTTTCTTTGCTTCTTCTCTCAACTTTAACAAAACAATTATTCCAACAACTAAGCCAGTAGCCAATATTGTGATAAAGCTGTTTCAGAGGTCAGAATGTTCTGAGATTGGGACAGACCCCAGAGTTCATTTATTTATCTCCAAGTACTAAGTGAGAAATACATTTAACTGATATTCTTGCACTCTCAGAAAGCACTGCACATCTGGAAATGATGCATTTTTTTTCAAAAAAAAAACACATTATGGTAATTAAGCAGGGGGAAGTAAGGTATTTGCATCACTTTTATTTTTTCAGGAGAGTATGATAGCAATAGAATTCTTATTAGGCCTCTTGTCAATAAATTAGATACATTAAGATGATTTAATAACCAGCCATGATCAATTTTCATAGCTCATGAATCTGGTATAAGGATATGGGCATTTTCCTTCCTAAAACACAGGGTACTACAAATATTATGATATAGCTTGCTATGAACGAATGCCTAACCATGTTAAGAAAAGCCATTTCATTTCTGAGACTCTTCATGTAAACTTACAAGGTGGTGTTTGGTTAATTGGTCTGCAAATTCCTTCTCACTTTAATAAACCAGGGTCTCTGTACAGACTGAAATTTAGGTTATATTATAGTATAAGTTGATTGATGCTTGGTCAGTTGATCAAAACTTCTAGATTAACTGAGTTAATGTCCATTCTTTCTTTTGAAGGAAGACATATAAAGAATGATCATCAAATTGGTAAGAGAGACAAAACTTTGACAAATGGTTAGAATAAGACATATTAAAAATGAGACTCTATGTGAACTCTTCATCAAAACCATATTTGAAAAGTATCATATGCTTAATCAATAAGGAATTTTTAAGTGTGGCATAAGGAAGACCTGTATAGAAGAAACTGACTTATAAAGGGCCTAGAGATTTTAGTAGACAAATTCAATACTCATTAACAGTGTGATGAGTTTAAAAAGAGCAAATACAGGCTTAGGGTACACTTGGGAACATGCAATATCTGGGCTAATGTAAACAACAGAACCTTTATTCTTTGTGCTAAAGAGACAATTTGTAAAGGATGTTGATCTTAGAGTGTCAGGCTTACAGAGAAACTTAAAAGAACTCAAGTAATAGGTGGTAAATGTTACAGGAAATAGATACAATAGTAGATTTTAGCTCAACGTTATGCCAAACTTGTTTACATTTTCCTTTAATGAAACATATTACCTTGTGAAGTAGTTAATAACAACATTCAAGATGAAATTCTATAACCTCCTATTAGCAATACTGAGAAAAAAAAAACGTTACGTAAGCAAAAAGAGAGACTGGAGAACCAAGAAATTCTCCCAAATCTGTTTCTATGCAAGTGGAGACTGAAGATGGATGTTTATAGAATCTGGGATTATGAAAATAAACTCACCCCCTCTATGAGTATTGTGTCGAGCAAAATATACATGTTTAATGTAGTATCCTGGCCACTTGGGAACAAGACCGGACTTAAAACACAACATGTTCATTGAACTCATATGAACAAGTGGCCTGGATTATCATCCCTTGGCTACCTGTTTCATATAATGCATTTAACCATTTAACATATATGAAAATAGCTATACTTCTCTTACTAATTTGTCAAGAGTATCATTGTTTTAGTGTTCTTTTATATTTAACTGATGTCACTAAACAAGAAAAGAAAGGAATGTTCTATTCTTCAGGTTCAGGTATTATCCTAGTAATTTCTTGGGCTCAAAGGAAGGCAGTAACTCTACCCACCTAGTAGGCAATATTGAAAGATTTTGCTTAAATATTCATAGAAAGTCTTTGGGTCATTTTCCATTTTAGAATTGGAATTCTAGATGCTATTCCGTTCCCTCTGCTTCTGCTTGAATATTTTTCCTGGTGCTGAAAACAATGCCAAAATATTTGCTTAAGTTCCCAATTGTGAGAAAAAAGTTATATATGTGAATATATGACCTATTTATAGTTGGAAGTAGTCTTTTCTGGTTTAGTCGCTCCTGCAATCCCTGACATAATAAAACAAGTCCCCACAGGAAGTGTGATGCTGACCCACCTTTCAAAATAATCTGTCAAATAACTGTCCTGATTTTCTGTGTGTGGCAATTATGCTGATGAAAATCTATTTTGGTCAAAAGATGCAAACCAGTTTTTGTATGTCTGTGTGCATTTAATTTTTGTTGATGTTTTAGGTATGAAAATAGCCTGGGTAATTTTTATTTCTCTGATTTTTAGTTTTCTTACTAACTTTCCATTAAGCAAATAAATTAGTTAAGTGCAAAGTAATATTATTAGAGGAACTATTCCAAGAATGTCTGTGAAATTGCATTTCAATACCCATTAGACATGGTTCTTTTTCTCTATAAACATCTCTCTGTCATTGAAGATGCAATTCTGCAACATTAAATAAAAAGCATATTTAAAATAAAACTTGATTTTCAATCGCTGAGCTGTAGCTACCTCAGCCAAATACCAGAATCCAATTAATGAGAAGTGAACTCTTCAGCTTGACCTACTGACAATTTCAATGATTTTCTTCATATTTTGAAAGTTTCATTAGAGAACACAGGACTTAATTTGAATCTGATTTGGGGGATCTGGTTGGAAATGGCTGATCAGAAAATGTTAGGAAGATGGGAGAAGGATTGGCCTCTAGGAGATAGAAGGGGCAAAGAAACCAGTTACTGAGGAAATCATCTTCCTGATGTCTGCATATGTGAGGAACTTAAGTAAAAAATGAGGAAGGCAGGGGCGCCTGGGTGGCTCAGTCAGTTAAGTGTCCAACTTTAGCTCAGATCATGATCACACGGTTCATGGGGTCCAACCCCACATCGGGCTCTGTGCTGACAGCTCAGAGCCTGCAGCCTGCTTTGGATTCTGTATGTCCCTCTTTCTCTCTCTGCCTGTCCCCCATTTATGGTCTGTCTCTCAAAAATAGATAAACGTTAAAAAAAAATGAGGAAGGCTGGATTGCTGTGGAAGGTAGCCTGGTAGAGAGTTAGCACCCATCAGTCCAGCAAAGAGCTACCTTTCCCTGAGACTTTGGCATAGGCTCAACTCCAGAGAACCTCTGTCAACTGACAAGAAGAGCTCTGGTGCTGACAAGGAAGCATCATTTTTCAGGAAGCAGATGGCCTTAAAGTGGCTCCAGGAAGAAACTAGTGTGTGGATCCTTTCAGCTGTTTTGTTTTGAACATGTGCCCTCAGAAGCAGGTGGTACAATACTGTTGCAATCCAGACCTGTGAACATACGACATTTATCTCCGGGAAATGATGTGCTTTTCATTATCTGCTATCCTGGTTGTACATGCAAGCTACATATTCCTACAGGGGGTTCAGGAGAGAGGACCTTCATATTCAGTAGTTGTAATCATTCATGGTTATTGAGATAACATTCTCATAACTCAGTTCTCTCTGCTCCAAGAGGGTACCCTTACTATAATGGCTAATTTGTGAGCTAAAATGAGAAATGTGAAACAAAATGTATCAAAAATATATTTCTAGGGGCACAGAGGTTCCGAAGGGGAGATATATTCTATATTGCATGCAGGGATTGATACCCAATTTAGCATGATCTGTCTACAACGGGATAAATCATAATTTTTTTAGAAAATTTTCTTTGGCAAATATCAAAATGGAAGTTAGCACCGATATAGAAACTAGTTAAAAAAAAAAAAAAAAAACAACTGAAGGGTGTTTTCTCAAACTTTAAGGGGTACATATATGAGAGATTTGGCAATTAAAATGTTTTATCTGTCTGTCCAGATATCTACAAGAAATACCCCCAAAGAATCAGTACATATGTCAGAGAATATGTCAATAGGAACTGTCAGTGGAAAAAGTACAAACCTCCAATAATAATAGGCCTGGTATCAATCCTATGGGAGGTGGGTAGAAGGTAGGAGCTCCATTCTTAGGCCATCCTTTTCCAGTAGTTAGTTACATAAGGAGAAACCAAAAGACAAACAGAAAGCAATGGATAACATTATTCTACTTTGTGAGGTATAGGCGAGTCAGATGAGGAGTTTTAAACTGAAGGAAGACAGAGGCAAGGAAAAAATAAACTCGGCAAGGAAGTAACCTAGAATTTCTGCTCCTTTGTGTGGCTTGGTTTTATGATCTGCTTGACTGTGATTTACAGATAAGTGTTTTTTTGTTTGTTTGTTTGTTTGTTTTTTGTTGTTGTTTTGTTTTGTTGTGTTTTGGCCAGGACTTAAAGGGCCAGAGGCAGACAAATTTCAGCTTGAAAGTTTTTTGATTTGAGCCTCAAAATTTAATACAGAGATTTCCAATGACCATGTCAAGCTAGCTACATTGTTCGATGTAACAGTATGCATATTACTAAACATGAATGATTTAGGCACGTATATCATGAATGATTTAGGCACGTATATCAGCTTTCTACTTGCTCTGAGGCTACTCCAGCTGCCCCTGATTTATGCACGTGCATAGTACTCAAAGAATTTAAGCTTTATGGTGCTGTTCCTTTGTGATAATAAAAACATTATAACTCTGTACTAGTGGATGTTGATTTTTTAAATTTTTTTTTTCAACGTTTATTTATTTTTTTTTTGGGACAGAGAGAGACAGAGCATGAACGGGGGAGGGGCAGAGAGAGAGGGAAACACAGAATCGGAAACAGGCTCCAGGCTCTGAGCCATCAGCCCAGAGCCTGACGCGGGGCTCGAACTCCCGGACCGCGAGATCGTGACCTGGCTGAAGTCGGACGCTTAACCGACTGCGCCACCCAGGCGCCCCTAGTGGATGTTGATTTTACTACTAGTTCGATTTCTACAATCACACTTCTACCCTCAAAACACACATACATTACATCAGTGAGAAGGTCCCTGCTGGAGCCCAGGGAAACACCACCCACCAGGATAAGCTCTTTGGGTCTCAGAGAGTGGAGGCATTATAAAGGGGCTCCGTATCATCCAGAGGAGCAATGTATAAATTGAAGGCACAAGCCATTTCTGAATAAAGGATACAGCCCTGTGCTTTAGTAAGGTCAATGCTACTTGAAGTCACAGATAAACCCCATATTTCAATGGTGTGTGCATGTGTGTGTGTGTGTATATATATATATATATATATATATCCCATATGTCAATGGTGTTTATATATATGTGTGTGTATATATATATGTTTATATATGTATATGTATGTGTGTGTGCATATACATACATATATTTTTTAGGAAGAGAGAGAGAGCACTCACACGTGAGAGAGGGAGGGGCAGAGAGAGAGAAGAGAGAGAATCTTAAGCAGGCTTCATGCTCAGTGAGAAGACTATTGCAGGGCTCAATCCCATGAGGCTGGGATCATGACCTGAGCCATGAGCCAAATTCAAGAGCCTGACGCTTAGCCTACCAGGCACCCCTGCCAGTGGTTTAAAACATGAAACTCATTTATTATTCTAATGAAGTCAACCTTTGATAGTTATGTGCTAGAACTGGTTCATACCAGATCAAGGAGTCAATTAGTAACTTTTCAGGAATTGTGTGCACCAATTGCTAATCACAGTCATTATGAAATCAGAAATTGTACACTTATAATTAAATAAATTATATTAAAACTCATCCCATATTATTTATTTTACTATATTTTATTATTAGCTATGCTCTAGAGGTTATTAACTTCTATTGTATATGTATGGTGGAAATTCTATTAAATGGTATGACATACATATTTCATCCTAACTCTAACTCTGCATTCAGTGCTGAGACCTACAGGCTCAGAGTGCACATGGTTGGATGTAAAAGTCATAGAAAGTTACATATTACCAAATACTTTGCCACTGTGTAAAATGGGACTTCATCTTTCCATCCTCCAGTATGAATTTGTATGTAATCTGTACCTGAGTGATTAGATCAATATTATAATTTAGGTTACAGTTAGCAATAGCACATCCTTCCTAATTTTCATATTAGAATAAAACCAGCTACAGTAATTAATAAACCTCAAAACCTCAGTGACTTAATAAATTAGAACTTTAATTCTTGCCCACATCAATTCATAAGTCAACATTGATCATCAACAAGCTGTTCTCCAAATGGCTCTTTTCATCTTGAGACTCAACCTATCTTTGACACTTAGTTTCCAAATTACCCCCCTCATATCTAGCCAGAGTGGAAAAAAAATAAGCAAAGGTGATAATATGCAAAGGATCTATGGTCTTGGCCTAAGAGTGACACACATTACTTCTCCTATCTTTCTATTGACTAGAACTCAGTCACATGTCACATCTGACTTCAAGGGATGCTGGGAAATATAGATTATTTGTGTGCATAATTAGAAGAGAACACAGTTCTGATGAAAAGCTAGAAAGACTCTGCATACCCTTAGATGTATAAATGCATTGTCACATGTGTTTAGTCTCTTAGATTCAGGTCTTCAACAAGATCTCATGGGATACCCATTGAGCCAATTCAAATAGGCATGGCATGGCATAAATACAATCATTACGAAATCCCTACAAAATACAATTATATACCGAAGAAATTGAGCCCAGAGTAATTGACTGGCAACAAAGTTTAACTGGTAAAAGCAGAAGAGCCTTGACTGTATTTACAAACAAATTTGGTTGAAGCTTTATCTACACTGACTTGGTTTACCCACTTCTTCCTCACCCAAGGATGATGGGAGTAATTTTAGCATATCCCTAGACTTCCAACTATGCTGGAATAATTCCATTATTTTATAGCTCCATATTTTATAACTCCATAATTCCAGCTATGGTGGAATAATGGCCATTCTGTATTATCTCTGGTTAAATTCTCCAATCTGACTCTGGACTCTTCAAACCTCTCTTCCAGCAGGACAAGCTCCTAGCACCCAAGACAGTGCAGGGGAGAAATCAGTAGGAGAGAACAGTGTAAGTATAATTCTTCTTACAAATCATAAATGTTAAAATATTTGAAAATGGTTATCCTAACTTAAACTTCTATATTTTACACTAAGCAATTATAGGCCTGCATCCTGTCTCTTATGACATCAATTTCAAAGCCTTTACCTTTCTCAGTACCTTCTGAAACATGGTACATTGAAGGTAATTTAGTTTCCTAGGTGTTCTCTGGATGATAGATGAGGAATGCTCCCCATCATGGGATATGGAAACTTGTTTATTTGTTTCCTTCCACTGTGGTTGCCCAGTTAAAATGACTGCTCATTTTCTTCATATGATTATTATTTTAACATTAAACCTTCTTTCTCATTACATATTTTGCCACTAGTATTGTCTCAACATCATCATTCACAGTAATGAGTTCTATTGTAACTCACATAGCTAAATCAGGTTCTACTGTCTCTAGGTTTGTATTGCAATCAGTGATGTTCTTCCATAAATATTTCAAGTAATTCCAGTTACCCAAAGAAATGAATATGCATTTAATATTTCATTGTTTTACCAGTATCTGTTCACCATAATTTTCCTTTTTTTCAATTGAAGTATAATTGACATATAATATTGTATTAGTTTCAGGTGTACGTCATAGCAATTTGGTATTTTACACATTATGAAATGATCCTCACGATGTCAGTCACCATCTGTCACCATACAAAATCATTACAGTATTATTGACTACATTCCCTATGCTATACAGTACATCCCTGTGACTTATTTATTTTATAACTGGAAGTTTGTATCTCTTAATCCCCTTCATCTTTTTCATTGATCCCCCAATGCCTCCCCTAATCTGATAACCAACTGTCTGTTTCCTCTATCTCTGAGTATCATTCTGTTTTCTTCATTTGTTTTCCTTTTTAAAATTCAAGTATAAAAGAAATCAATTGGTATTTTTCTTGTCTGACTTATTTCATTTAGCATAATATTCTCTAGATCCATTCATGTTGTTACAAACAACAAGATTTCATTCTTTTTTATGGGTGAGTAATCTTTCATTCCTCTTCTTTATTCTTCTATCGATGGACATTTAGGTTGCTTCCATATCTTGGATATTGTAAAAATACTGCAATGAACATAGGGGTACATATATCTCTTCAAATTAGTGTTCTTGTTTTCTTTGGATAAATACCCAGAAATGGAATTGTTGGATCAAATGGTGGTTCTAGCTGTAATTTTTTAAGAAACTTCCATACTGTTTTCCATAGTGTCTGCACCAATTTATATTCCCACCAACAGTGTACGAAGGTTCCCTCTTCTCCACATCCTCTCCAACATTTGTTGTTTTTGTCTTTTTGATACTACCCAAACCGACAGGTGTAGGGTAATATCTGATTGTGATTTTGATTTGCATTTCCGTGATGATTATTTTTTGTGCCTGCTGACTATCTGTATATCTTCTTTGGGAAATGTCTATTCAAGTCCTCTGTCCATTTTTTTTTAATCAGGTTATTTATTTTTTGTTATTAAGATGTGTAAGTTATTTACATTTAAATATTATCCCCTTATTGGATCATGATTTGCAAATATCTTCTCCCATTCTGTAGGTTGCCTTTTCATTTTGAGGATGGTGTCTTTCACTATGGAAAAGCTTTTTAACTTGATGTAATCCCATTTGTTTATTGTAGTTTTTGTTGCCATTGTCTGAGGAGATTGGTCCAAGAAACTATTGTGAAGGTCAATGTCAAAGAGCTTATTGCTTAGATTTTCTTCTAGGAAGCTTTATGGTTTCAGGTCTTAAATCCAAATCTTTAATCCGTTGTGAATTTGTTTTTGTATATGGTATAAGATAATAGTTCAGTTTCATTCTTTTGAAAAGACTGTTTTTTCCCCATTGTATATTTTTGCCTCCTTTTTCATAAGTCAATTGACCATATAAGCATGGGTTGATTTCTAGGCTTTACATTCTATTTTATTGATCTATGTGTCTTTTTTCATGCCAGTACCATACTATTTTGATCACTCTAGCTTTATAGTATAGTTTAAAATCATGGAGTGTGATACTTCCAGCTTTGTTTTTCTTTCTTGGGAAATGCCTTTGCTATTCAAGGTCTTTTGCAGTTCTATACAAATTTTAGAATTCTTTATTATAGTTCTGTGAAAAATGCCATTGGTACTTTGATGGGAATTGCGTTGAATATGTAGATTTTTTTTTTGGATACTATGGATATTTTAGCAGTATTAATTCTCCCAATCCATGAACGTGGAATATCTTTCCATTTATTTACATCATCTTCAATTTCTTTCATCAACATCTTAAGTTTTCATTGTACAGTGTCTTTCACTTCCCTGGTTAAATTTATTCCTAGATATTTTATTCTTGTTGATGTAATTATAAATGGAAATGTTTTCTTAATTTTTTCTAAGGGCTTGTTATTAGTGTATATAAATGTAACTGATTTCTGTATGCTAATTTTGTAAACTGTGATTTCACTGCAGGTATTTATTAGTTCTAATAGTTTTTTGGTGGAATCTGTAGGGCTTTTATATATTGTGTCACGTCATCCGCAAATAGTGACAGTTTGTTTCTTCCTTTCCAACTTGAGTAACTTCTATCTTTTTTTCTTGCCTAATTACTGTGGCTAGGACTTCCAATACCATATTGAATAAAGTGGTGAGAGTGTACCTCTTTGTTTTGTTCTAATCTTAGCGGAAAAGCTTTCAGCTCTCTACCATGAAGTATGATGTTAGCTCTGGGTTTGTCAAATATGGCCTTATTATATTGAGGTGTGTTTCTTCTATACCCACTTTGTTAAGTTTTTAACATAAATGGATATTGAATCTTGTCAAATGCATTTTTTGCATCTATTGAGATAATCATAAGATTTTTATCCTTTGTTTTGTTAATGTGGCATATCATTTTCATTGATTTTCAAATATCTCTGATGAATATAGATGCAAAAATCCTCAAAAAAAATTTGCTAACTGAATTCAACAATACAATGAAATGATAATATACCTTAATCAGGTGGGATTTATTCCAGTTAATCATGATTTTAACTAACCTGAACCCCTTTACTAATAAAGTGCAGGGAAAGAAATTTGCCTTAATCTTTGGTAACATCAGCATCAACATATTTGATTATGAATAACAATATATTTAAAGATAGAGATGGCTTCCTGATTTAATGCTTGATTCAATTTCCTCTCTAGACCCAGGAGGGAGTTATTTAAGAGATCCCAATTAGGAATGATTTGAATTAATTGGAGCAACATAATGTACACACTGCATTGCATTCCCAATTAAGTTAGAAAGACATAGAAGATATTCTGCTGACAGCACGTCTTTATTGGGCTAATAGTCATTATTTACGTATCATCAATTCTTTATCTAATGTCAAGCATTTTGTTTCTTCTGAACACAAATATGCATTATTACTAAGAAACAAAAATACCAATGTATAATGGCTTGGTTTAGTGAATAGGAATAAGATTGGAACATAGAGCATACATTAATTATTCCTCAAGTACCCAAAGCTTCACCTCTGTATGTATGTATGAATTGGATGACCACCCCCCACCCCGAACCTGTTGTGACCTAAGGTAAGAGCCAGATTTATTGGGTCTTAATTGCTCTGTGTTATACTGAAGTTAAAATGTGTCACAAGCATTTAGAGATTCTTACTGTCTTTCGACTATTCATAAAATAAAATTATTCACAGGGGGAAAAAGTTTTAATACTGATATTTTTGAACAGTGAGTATTCTTTTAGTAATATAATCACTTGTTCTGAATCTTAAAGTATTATCCTTAAGCTGTTAATAATAGCTGTTTATTATTAATTATTAATTACTATTAATTAATAACAAACAGCTATTATTAGTTAATATTAACTAATGTTTTTTACCAGAGTTTTATTGTGTTCAGGATCATGTCTGCTATTATTTTTTCCTCTGATTTTTTTTTGTTGTTGTATAAATATATGACGTGAATTCACAACACCCAGACTAATTGTTTTAAATCCCAGATCTGCTAATTATACCTGTGTGACATTGCATAGGCAATTTAGACTGTGACATTCACATTTTACTCTTGTAAAGTTAACTAACTCTCATGAAGTGATTGTTGTTGGGTGAGAGAAATGGTTGGAGTAACGGAGGAGGGCTGTGGGGGCGGGGGGAAGAGAAGGAGAGAGGGAGAGAGAGAGGATTTTTGTTTTGTTGTTTTGGATGAAAATACATTCTTCCACAGGATATTCTTTGAACAAAAGCAAATCCCCATATGTAAGTGGCAATTACCTTAAGAAGATACTGTGGTTTATAGGAAAAATTTAATCAAATAATTTAATTTGGTAATACATGCCTACTGTATGTGTGTAGAATTAGACTAATCCTTCCACATGACCTCTCTGATTGAAGTCAATTCCAGATTCTAGCTGATACCTACAAAATGTGAATTCAACAAATTAAAAAACTAATTTTAAAAGAAACCAATTAAGTTTTTTAAAAATATATCTCAAGAGCCAAATTATAAGTTTCATTGATTCCCCCCACCATCAGTTCACCAGTGGACCAGTTGTGGTTGTCAGTTATGCAGACTCAGACTTAACTGAAGCTGAATACAAAGTCTTATTTCTAAGAGCAGATGAAGCCTTCCTGCATCCCAGAAGCTATTATAGTTTCATTACAAGTAGTTTTGTGAGGCAAGTACCCAGACTAATGAAGTCTAATTTCCTGTGGATTAAAATAGGGAAGCGATAAGATATCGCTGATGTTAGGTAAAGAAATTCTGATTATAGCACATTTATTCTGTTAAATTACTCGTGAACACATGAGGACATGGTTGCGGGCCAGGAGAGCCAATGGCATTTTCCCTCTATGGGAGCTATGGGGGTGTAGGGATTCAAGAGCCCGTTCCATAGTCTTAAAGCCTTTTAAGTAAAAACTCTGTGTGGGTGATCTCATTTCAAGATAAAGTTAAACTAATATCACAGGTTAAAACTTGCCAGCCAAGGAACCTAAAGAAAATATACAATTATCACTAAAAGAAACTCACACAATATTTTTAGCCAAGAAAACTACAAAAGGGGAATGCTATTATTTGTAGCTTGGCCAACACTGCATCTATTTTGAACAAATGAATGATGTGGTTGTATAGTATAGATGCCTATATTCTAAAGCAAAAAAAAATCACACCTGAAAATTTATAGTATCTGGAAATATCAGAAGAAAATCAATTGTCAATTTACTAGAAATATCAGTTGTTTCAGAGACTGTCCTATGCTATAATCAGTCTTAAAAAGCACATTATTGCTATCATAAACCATTAATGGTGGTTTATAACCAGGGGAAAAATCCTTTAAAATCCCTCACTGCTACAATTCACAAGCCATTGCTACAATTCACAACTCGTTTGTTAGAGTCTTAACCGCCCTCAGCTTTGCCTTGGGCCATTAACTAACAAACCAATCATTAACTGCTAGTAATGACCATTTTTCCCAGGGATTATTGTTTAATTGAACTCTTGTGCAGGACCCATTATTTTCTGAGATGTCAAAATAACTATGCATTGTTATGTTTTTCTGCAATATCAAAACCTCCCAAAATAAACAATGCAAGTGTCAGAGAATTAAATTGTTCACTGTACACACTATTTAAAATACATTACTTTAATGAACAATTTTGATGTTTCAGAGGAACTTTCTCATTTTTTCCATTCTCCTGAGCATATCCATCATGTAACTCAGATGCAGAATTAATGTGTATTTCTCTTCAATAATATACACAATGTCGAGACATTTATATTAGTAAACTGGGTTATATATTCATCTGGGTAAGGCACATTTGATTATTAGCATTCTGCTCTTGAGAAACAAGGCTCGGTTGCTTGTCTGTTGCCATGGAAATAAATTAGGAAGGATAACCTGCCTACTTATCAATTTTTATTAATGCAATCAGCCTACCTGCTTAACCCATAAGTAACAATTGCACATTTAAACTAAGCCAATAAAGCACTGTAACTCTAGGGGTGCCAGTTAAAGTAAATAGAATAGAAAATTGCTGAAATAAAAAGTCTGAGTTATGTGTCATAGTTCTGATCTGCCCCATTAATATTACAGGATAAAGAATGTTGCCATTTGAGAGGTCTTTAACAGTGGTATTACCATCAACTAATATTTATTGAGAGGAGGAGAGGAATCTAAGACAAGAAGTCAAGAGGGATATAATAAAACAAAATTGCCCTCCTACTGCGTTGAGACAGGTTATAGATGAATGTGTTAAAATTTGAAACTATGAAACCTCAATCCAGTGTTAGACAAACTAAAGGGAACAAAATAGATTATATTCGATGGAGCACTAATATGTAAACTCTAGAAATTCGGAATTTGTTTTATTTAACCTGAGCTAAATTTGTCTTATTTAACCTGAGCTGAATGTAGAAGTTCACCTGTCTACGATCTAAGAAGAATAAAGGCTTTCTAAGTAAATTAATAGCAAGTTACTACACGATCAAAAAGATAGTTAACCTGTAAAGTATAATATATTTTTAAGGACCCAAGATCCACATCTGTTCATTACAGCAGGTCCAACAAGGCTTAAAGATAATTGGTGTTTTTTCCTTTTAATTCATACTGGTTTACCCATCAGTGCCTATAAATTACTGAGATTTTATGAAATCCATTACTATCAAGGAAATCCATGACAAATATACATATGTGTATTTTCCATAAGGAAAATAAATCACTTGAGTAGCAATATCTAGTAACTTCAAAGGTTAAGGAAACATTTTTCTCATAACAGAAAGAAAATCTAGTATTTGAGAAATAATGTTTAAGGTTTAGGTGTTAAGCATATGATAAGAGAAATTAACATGTGGCCTTAAATTTTTTTAAATAAATTATTTTACTGTGGTAAAGACAACATGAAATCAACTCTGAAATTTTTAGTTGTACTATACATTATCATTTTCTAGAGATACAGTATTGTACTGTTCTCAAGAGCTTACTCAGCCTGCTTAACTGAAACATTGTGCCTATTGATAAGTAACTTCCCATTCCCCCCAGCCCTTGACAACCACAATATTTTCTTTCTTTTTACTTTATTTATTTATTTATTTATTTATTTATTTATTTATTTATTTATATTTTGAGGCAGAAAGAGCATGATTAGGGGAGAGGGGCAGGGGGAGAGAAAGAGAGAATCTGGGTCCTGGGGCTCAATCCTAGGACCCTGGGATCATGACCTGAGCCAAAATCAAGAGTTGGACACTCAACCAACTGACCCACTCAGGCGTCCCTACATTTTCTAATTTTTATCTTCAAATATATTAAATTACTCAGTTTGTTATTCAAAAAAGCTAAAATCCATGACTAATCATTATTAGCAATAGATGAATAGTAAAAATTTAGAATTAAAGTTAGTATTAAAAAAGCCATTTAATTTTGCCAAACAAAACAAAACAAAAAAACCCAAAGGAAACAAAAGAAAGAAGGATACAGGATTATCCTTTCTATGTACCCCTATCTACCTAATCACATCTGTGCATAACGATGGCTGCCACATCATTGGTATTGAAAGCACAACGTGAGTAGACAAAGTTTATATTATATGTTAGACCCAAGGTGAAGTCTTAAACATGTATTGTCTCATTCACCATCAAAATAAATCCATGAAGATATAAATCTGTATTAACTTTATAGATACTGAGTTTTAGAAAGGATAAATGACATAGCAAAGATAATAAATGGCAAATGGCAAAGGTGTAACTAGAATACAACCTAGTATTACTGTGTTGGATATTTGAGGATGTAAGTTCCCTTCCTGACTACTTTCTTTCTTTTTTTAATATTTATTTTGGGAGAGTGCAAGTGGGGAATGGCCAGAGAAAGGGGGACAGAGGATCCTAAGCAGGCTCTGCACTGACAGGCTGACAGCAGTGAGCCAGATATGGAGCTTGAACTCATGAGCCAGGAGCTGAACCTGAACTGAAGTCAGACTCTCAACCAACTGAGACACCAGTTGCCCCCCTCCCTAACTACTTTCTTAACAAATATGCAACAATATTACTGCTAGATATTTTTTGAAGAAGAAGAAACTTATGCAGAAATTATGCTTACCAGAGTAGAAGTGTTGGGGACAGAAAATATAAACAGGGTATCTATCATTAGAAAAATAATAAAGGTATAATCAAATAAATATAAATATAAATATAAATATAAATATAAATATAAATATGGTTATCAGCCAATAAATGAATCTACCAAAAAAATTTATATAGTTTTTGTTTTCTAAAAAGTTATATTGAGATATAACTTACACACCATTAAATTCACCCATTTATTTTTTTGTTGAAATTCACCTATTTAAAGTAGGGCACTTGTCAATGTATTTTAGTATTTTCAAAGAAATGTGGAACCATCACCAGTTATTGAACATATTCACTACCTCAATACTAAATTCCACCCATTTAATACTACTGTTTTATCCCCCCAAAACTAAGCAATCACTAATATGGATTATGTCTCTATAGATTTGTATATTATAGAGATTTCATTAATTGGAATCATATAATATGTATTCTTTTGAAACTGGCTTCTTTCAATTGGCATAATATTTTTAAGGCTCATCTGTGTTATAGAATGTGTCATTACACTCTTTTTTATGGCTGCATATTATCCTATCATATGTATATACCACATTTTTGTTTATTTATTCAGCAGTTAATAGATATTTGGAGTGTTTCCAACTTTTGGATATTATGAATAATGCTACTCTAAACATTCATACACAGTTTTTGTGTGGACATGTGTTTTCACTTCTGTGTATATACCATCCTACTGGGTGGGAAGAGTTATCCTAGTTTGGTTTTGATATGCATTTCCCTCCCTCTTGACTTATGATGTCAAGATCCTTTTATGAATCACTGGCCTTTTGTATATCGTTTTTGGGAAAATGTTTACGATAAATGTTGTTAATATTTTATTAGTTTGTTTCATTTTTTATGAGTTTGTGTTTATATTATTTAATTGTTCTTAATATAGTCTAGATAACATTCCAGATATAAATCAGATACTTATCAGATATAAATATATAAAAATATTTTCTCCCATTCTGTGGGTTGCCTTTTACTTTCTTGTTAGTGTCTGTAGAAGTACAAAGGCTTTTCAAAGTTGATGAAATTCAATTTATCTATATTTTTCTTTGGTTGTTCATCTAGGAATCCACTGCCAAATATGAGGTCATGAAAGATTCTTCCTTGTATCTTCTAAGAGTTTTATATGTTATTACTTCTATGTCATAGATCCATTTTCAGTTAATTTTTGTATGAAGTAAGGGTTCAACTTCTTTTTTTTTTTTTTTTCGCATGTAGCTATCTAGTCGTTAAAGGTTACTCCTTCCCCATTGAATGTCCTTGGCACTCTTATAAAAATCAGTTGACCATAGACACATGGGTTTATTACTGAACTATCAATATTATTCCTTTGAACTATATACATCTATCTTTATGACATTACCAACTCTTGATTTCTGTTGCTTTCTATAATGTTTGGAATCAGAAAGTGTGAGTCCTACCTTTTTCTTTTAATTTTTTTTCATTATTTTAATCATTGCAATTTCATACAAATCTTAGAATCTACTTGTTGAATCTACAAATAAGCCATCTGGCATTCTGATAAGGGTGGGGTTGAATCCACAGACCAATTTAGGGAATCTTGCCATATTAACAATATTAAATCTTTTGATCTATTAGCATCAGATGTTTGCCCAGATGTTTGAGATTATTTATATCCCCTTTAATTTCTTGATAATGTTTTGTAGCTTTTATAGTATAAATTTTGTTCTACTTATTTCTAAATATTTTATTCTTTCTGATGTGATTGTGAATGGAATTGTTTTCTTAAATTTCAGTTTTGGTTGTTCATTATAAGTACGCAGAAATACAATTCAATTTTGTTTTTTTTTTTGTTTTTTTTTTTTTTTTTTCAACGTTTATTTATTTTTGGGACAGAGAGAGGCAGAGCATGAACGGGGGAGGGGCAGAGAGAGAGGGAGACACAGAATCGGAAACAGGCTCCAGGCTCTGAGCCATCAGCCCAGAGCCCGACGCGGGGCTCGAACTCCCGGACCGCGAGATCGTGACCTGGCTGAAGTCGGACGCTTAACCGACTGCGCCACCCAGGCGCCCCAATACAATTCAATTTTGTATGTTTATGTTGTGTCCTGCAACCTTACTAAACTCATCTATTATTTCTGGTGGGTTTCTTGGTGGATTCTTTACGATTTTCTATATAAAAATCATATCATCTGTGCAGAATAAGAGAAAACCATTCATCTGTGAAAGTAGTTTTACACCAAAATGGATTTTTTTTTCTTTTTTTCTTCACTAATTCTCCTGGCTAGAGCCTTTAGTACAAAGTTAAACAGCAATGATGAGAAAAGACATTCTAGTCTTTTTCATGATTTTCTGGGGAGAGTATCCAATCTTTTACCATTAAATATAACTTTAGCTGTGGCTTTTTCATTGATGCCTTTTATCAGGGTGAGGAGGTTCCCTGCAGTTTCTAGTTTTTGTGGGGGAAATAGGTTCTATTTACATAAATAGGTTAGAAAAAAAGCTTAGGGCACAAAGCCACCACCAGAGGGTGAAAGCGCCCGAGGTTAGGTAGCAAGCTATCGTAATGGGATCACAAATAAGTTGTTATATCACCTGCAGAAAATTGCTTTCCATCTGATGCCAATATCACAAACTCCACTTGCCCCCTAGACCCTTTGCTTCTTACACATACAAGTTAATGATTACTATCTGATTGCTTTCTCCACGTTTATGTGTGTAAGATCTTGTTTCCTTCACATTCACCACGTGGATAATATCTTGTGTTTTCTTCATGTTCACCCTGTGAGTAATATCTTGTGCTTTCTTCACATTCACCACGTGGGTAATATCTTGTGAGTTCAATAAATATGCAAAAAAAAAACCCTGTTTGGGGCTCTTGTCTTCTCCTGGACATTAGCCTCTCTCATATTCAATTCTGTATCCACGCTTTTGTTGGACAAGAGAGAAATCCAGACTCATAGTCTGCGACAGTTTATTCAATATTTTATTATGAAAGTGTGTTGGATTTGACCAAATGCTTTTTCTCTATTGAGACAATCTTGTTTTAAAATTTTAATTGGCATATTACATTTTTTAAATTTTTTTAATGTTTATTTATTTTGACAGAGAGAGAGAGAGAGAGACAGAGCATGTGTGGGGGAGGGGCAGAGAGAGAGGGAGACCCAGAATTCCAAGCAGGCTCCATGCTCTTGGCTGTCAGCACAGAGCCCGAGGCGGGGCTCAAACCCTTGGACTCTGAGATCATGAACTGAGCGAAAGTCGGGCACTCAAACAACTGAGCCACCCAGGCATCCCTTAATTGGCATATTACATTAAGTAATGTTTGATGTTAAACAACCTTGTATATCTGGGACAGATTCCACTTGGTTGCTTGATTCATTTCGTTAATATTTTGCTGAGGATTTTTGTGCCCATATTTTTAAAGAGATATTGGTCCTTAGTTTTCTTTTCTTGTGATGTCTTTGGTTTAGGTATCAGGGAATAGATTCATTCTTACAGCGAGTTGGGAAGTATTCCCTACTCTTCTATTGGAGAGTATGTGAATGTTTGGTGTTATTTCTATTTTAAAATGTTTAGGAGAATTCAATAGTGCAGGCTTGTAGACCTGGGCTTTCTTTGTGGGTTGTGTTTTGATTATTAATTAAGTGCCTTCACTTAATATAGTTTAACTAGATTGTCTATTTCTTCTTTTCATAGTTTGTGTTTTTCTAAAAATTTGTTTGCATTTCATCTAATCTATCCAGTTAATTGACATATAATTTTTCATAGAATTCCTTTATAATACATATTATTCCTCTAAGGTCAGTAGTAATATCCCCTCTTTTATTTCTCTTTCGCCATCTCTCTGGCCAATCAAGCTAAAGTTTTCTCTATTTGGTTGATATTTTCAAAGAATCAGCTTTTACTTTTACTGATCTTCTTTATTGTTTTTCTACTATTTCATTAATTTCTGCTCTAATCTTAAGGTTGGGTTATTTATTTGATATCTTTCTTCTTTCTTAATGTAGACATTTATAGTCTTAAATTTCACTCTAAACTCTGTTTTATCTGCATCTCGAGTTTTGCTACATAGTCTCTCATTTCCATGTATCTCATTTCCCATTTTATTTCCCATTTGATTTCTTCTTTGACCTATTGGTTATTGTGTAGTATGTTTGCACATATTTGCAAATATCTTAATTTTTTTTCTGCTGTTGAATTATAGTATCATTCCGTTGTGGTTGGAGAACATATTTTGTGTTACTTCTTAACCTAAAGAGCTGGATCATAAGCAAATAGTTAGATCTTGTTTGTTTTTGTTTTTTGTTTTGTTTTGTTTTGTTTGTTTTTGTTTTTTATCCAGTCTTGCATTTCTTTATTTTTGGCTGGATGGTTTAATATAGTCACATTTAACAATATTACTAATGCAGGGACACATGAGTGGCTCACTGGGTTGAACATCCCACACCTAATTTCAGCACAGGTCATGATCTCACAGTTTGCTTCATGGGATGGAGCCTTGCTCTGGGCTCTGAGGTGACAGTGTGGAGCCTGCTTAAGATTCTCTCTCTCCCTCTCTCTCTCTGCCGCACCCCCACTTGCTTACACACTCATTCTCTTTCTCAATCTCTCTCTCTCTGAAAATAAATAAACATTAAAAAGACATTAATGGGGAACCCGGGTGACTCAGTCTATTAAAAGTCTGACTTTCAATTTTGGCTCAGGTCATGATTTCATGGTTAGTGAGATCCCACAGTTCGTGGGTTCAAGCTCTGCATGGGGCTCTGTACTGAGATCTGGGAGACTGCTTGGGATTCTCTCCCATCTCTGTCTCTGCCCCTCCCCTGCTTGCTCTCTCTGTCTCTGTCTCTCTCTCAAAATAAATAAACATTCAAAAAAATTAAATAAAAATTAAAAGAAAAATTATTACTAATGCAGTTGGATTTGTGGCTGCCAGTTACTGTTTATATTCCACATTTCTTGTACCTTTTTGTTCCTCTATTCCTTGTTTAATGTTTTCTTTTGCCTTAAGTGGATATTTTTTTAATGTTGCATGTATATTTCTTAATGATTTTGTTTACTACATATTTTTAGTTACTTCTTTAGTGGTTCCTCTAGGGCTTACCATATACACACTACTCTATCAATATCAGCTTCAGATTTATACTACTTGATTCCAGTGAAACATAGTTACTCTTCTATATTCCCTTTCCTTCTTTTCTGTGATATTATTTTTCTCCATATTACATCTGTAAATGTCACAAATCCAACAATACATTACTAATATAAATATTACATTATATAATTCTTATACACATATAAGAATTATATAAATTCTTTCGATTTAAAGAAGCTTAAAGGAGAAAAGAAAGCAAGTGTATTTTTATAGCTTTTGTTATGTTAACCTTTTGATTTACCATTTCTGTTTCTTTTTATTTGTTCTTATGGATTTGAGTACCATCTGGAGCCTTTTCCTTAGCCCAATACAGATTTGATCTCACCTGTCTCCTTTATGCTGTTTTTGGCAAATATATTTTTATATGTTATAAGTCCAACTGTGTATGTGTGTGTGTGTGTGTGTGTATCTATATATCTATATATCTATATGTAATTGGTTCTTAAATCAATTAAGAGAGAACAGGAGAAGATATATGCGTTTATACTGTCTTTTATAATGACACAATTATCTTTACTGGTGTTTTTTGTTTTGTTTTGTTTTGTTTTGTTTTTGTATATGGATTTAAATTATTGTCTTTAGTAACTTGTTTTTAGCCTAAAGAACTTCCTTTAGTATTTCATGTAAGGTGGGTTTCCTAGCAACAAATTTGCTCAATTTTTGATCATCTGGTAATGTTTTTACTTCACCTTCATTTTTGAAAGATAGCTTTGCTGTAAATAGGATTCTTGGTTGGTTGTTTTTATGAGCGCTTTGACTATAATATGTTATCTGCATTTCCCTCAGACCTCCATTGTTCCTGATGAGAACAAAACTGATAATGTTATTAGAGTTCTCTTGTAAGTGATGAGATATCTTTCTCTTGCTGCTTTCAAGAGTTTTCTCCTTGTTTTTGATTTCAGCTTTTTTTTTTTTTCCTGTGATATGTTTGTGGATCTCTTTGCATTTATCCTACTTGGATTTTATCGAACTTCAATTTATTGTTTTTGATAAATTTGGGAAGTTTTCAGCAATTAAGTCTTTGAATATTTTTTCTGCTCATTTCTCTTCTTTTCTTCTTCTAGTACTCCCATTTTTCTTACATTAATAACACTCACAGTTCTCAGAGGTTCTGTTCATTTTTCTTTTCTTTTTTCTCTCTCTTCTTCAGATTGTATAGCTTCTATCACTGTCTTCAAATTTGCCAATTATTTCTTGTGCCAGCTCAAATTTACTCTGAGCCCCTCTTGAATTTTGCATTTTAATTATTATACTTTTCTACTCCATAATTTAGGAGTTGTTTTTCTATAATTTCTATCTCTTTATTGATATTTTCTATTTGATGAGACCTTGTCATCACATCTTCCTTTACTTCTTTAATCATGATTTCCTTTTATTCCTTGAACATATTTGCAGTGGTAATTTGAAGTCTTTTCTGTTAAATCCTATATCTGTTCATTCTCATAAACAGGTTCTCTTGCCTGTTTTTTGTTGTTTGTATGTTTTTATGTTTTATACTTTTTGTTATTAGAAAGTGGAAACTTTACATACTATATTGTAGCAACTCTGAGTACTCTGCCTCTTGAACTCATTATTTGTATTTGTTGTTGCTTAGTGAATGGCCGGGTTATTTTATTGGAGCCTAGTCCTCCCCTTACAAAGTTTAAACCTTTGATGTTGCTCCTCATGAGGGCTGTTAGAGATTGAATTGTTTCTCTCCAAAACTTGTGTGTAAGAGTCCTAATCCCCAGTGCCCCAGAATGTGTTTTTTTCTGGAAGTAAAGTTGTTGTAGATTTAATTAGTTAATTTAAGATAAGGTTGTACTGAAGTAAGGTTGGTCCCAATCCAATATGACTAATGTCTTTATCAATAAAGGAAATTGTGAGGCACCTGGGTAGCTCAGTTAGTTAAGTGTCCAAGTTTGGCTTAGGTCATGATCTTGCAGTTCATGAGTTCGAGTCCTGCATCAGGCTGTCTGCTGTCAGCGCAAAGCCTGCTTCAGATTTCTCTGTCCCTCTGTCTCTCTGCTCCTCCCCTGCTAGTGCTCTCTCTCTCAAAAATAAATTAACATTAAAGAAAAGGAAATTTGGACATAGACATGCACACAGGAAGAACACTGTGTCAAGACGAAGTCAGAGATTGGAATGATGCCTCTATGAGACAAGGAGCATCAAAGATTGCCAGGAAACAAACAGGAAACTACTGAGAAGTATGGAACAGATTCACTCTCAGAGCTCTGAGAAGAAACCAACACTCCCAACACCTTGATTTTGGACTTCTAGCCTCCAGAACTGTAAAACAATACATTTTTGTTGTTTGGGCCCCTTAGCTTGTGGTCCTTTGTTACAATAGCCCTAGCAGACTAATATAGGGGCATTGGGTTTGCCCACAGTCGCTCTGGTATGGCAGTGGTTCTGCCTGTATTTCACTATCTTTCTCCCTGACCTCATCCAGCTGTTACATTCCAGTAATTTCTTTTTTTTTTAATTTTTTAATGTTTATTTAATTTTGAGACAGAGAGAGACAGAGCATGAGTGGAGCAGGGGTAGAGAGAGGGGGAGACACAGAATCTGAAGCAGGCTCCAGGCTCTGAGCTGTCTGCGCAGAGCCCGACGCGGGGCTCAAACTCAGGAGCTGTGAAATCATGACCTAAGCCAAAGTCCGACGCTTAACTGCCTGAGCCACCCAGGCACCCCTCAGTAATTTCTAACTAATTGCTTTATAATGTTCAACAATGTGCTGTTCATAAGTTGATCCACAGACAAAACTAATCAAATTCAAGCTCCTTTGAAGGGATAATTCCATAGATCAACGTTTAAACTTTTTTCAGACCCTAGTTAGGTTCCTCCCACTTGTCTCTCTCTGGTTCCCTCAGACAAGGTAATTAGCATACAGTTTAGTTTATATGCCCAATGACCCTAGTAATCTCCTAATTCCCTTTCATCACAACTTGCACTGTGTTTGTTCATTTCTTAAGCTTAAACTTTATTTCAAGTTCAATTCCTTTGGGAAGAGATGAGAAGCTATCATTTTTAAGACTTGCTTCTCTCTCCCTCCACATCTCCCTACCCAGGAAAAACTTCTGAGCCACATCTCTGGAGCTGGATATGGGAACAATGGTATGTTTCTCTCTGAGTGACAAAGCTACTTCAGAAACCGAGGGCTGTATGATTTGGAGGGTGGAGGGTGGTAGCCTAAGGTCTTCTTACCGGATTCTCCCAGTGTGGAATCAACACTTTAAGAGTTGGACAAGTGGTATTTTCAGTGGTACTGTCCCCAAGGTAGAAATTCCAACCCCCAATTTTCATGTGAGTGGAAGAAGGGATGCCCTACCTTGTTCATTTTTCTGGTCTATATTCACCTAAAACTAACTTAGCCTCAGCACCTGTAGCTGGGTTCAGAATGAAACATTCTCATGTCCTGTCCCTCCTGGGAAGATATATCCCTCTGACCGGGGGCTAGGGGAAGAGGTGGCCAGCTTTCTTGGTTGCATCCACCTGGAATAGGGCTCTTACCTTACTGAGTATGGACGAGCAAGTGAAGGAGCAAATCTCAGGGTAAATACCAGATTCTCACTCTTCTTATAGTATTTTAGATTTTTTTGACTAGTGTTTCTTCATTGTCTGTCACTGTGACCATTTCCTGACACTTTAATTTTTTTTTTTTTTAAAGTAACACCAGTCATTCTGGAGAGCAGGTTCAGAGAGCTCCTCATGCTGTCACACTCTAAGTCCCTCTTAATATAATTTTCAATGTATGAAAACTCTAGTAACAGAGCTTATCATGAGATACTCTGAGACGAATGCTTTACCTTTTAAAAATATAGTCAGCAGTGTTCAAGGAAGAAGTTACTCTAGAAAGGAAGTATAGCCTCTGAGTCTGATAGCCACTCTGTGACTTGTTTCTTTAAGATTTCTTTCACGATAAACCCAACATTTCATAATTCACAATAATCTCTGACTACAGCCAAACCTCTCCAATTGGTCTAACTTCCCATTTCCAAGTGTAATATGTTTTTGTTGATAAATCAAATAATTAAGTTTTGAATAATTGAATGATCAATTAAGATAGAAATTAAGACACAATTAAGTTTCATTGTCTGGTTGTTTTATTTGTTTGCTTATTTGTTTTATTATTTGCAGAAAGGAGAAGAAAAACAAGGATGACATATTATTTTCTTGTGAACAGAATTTAAATTGGAAAAAAGCTAATGTTATGCCAAATTTGGAGATGGAGGAATATGTTATATTTATTAACATACACAGTAAATTAGAGGAATTTCTTTTTTTAAGGCTTATGCATCACTGCTTTTAAGCAATGACTCATTGGTTTTGTTTTCATACAAGTCATAATTTTAAAGTTTCTGAACAAGTTTGAAAATGTCACATATCTTTTTCTAATACCTAGAAAAGCAAGGAAATTTATTTACACTTAAAAAATAGAATAGCTATAATCATCATTTGGCTTTTAGGCTCAACTATTCTTATGCTAAATTGTTCCTAAAAAAAAGTGTAATTGTTATTTTTGAGTCCACAGTGAGGAGCTGGGAGGAATAAGATGGGGAAAATTACAGAACAGCAGTATAGTTATCTTAATGCCTAGATTTAATTAATATTTGAAAAGTGCTAGGCACAGGGCAGCAATTATATCAGTGGCAGAAAGCAAATCAGTATTTAATGACTTATGTCAATATAGTTGACTTTTGGCTCTTACTCATCTGTATGACTGTTTTCACAATCATTGAAAACAGTGATATTCTAATTATATTTGAAATCTTTGACATTGGCTTAAGAAAGATTTTCAGTAAAAGAGCTTTTATGACCCCTATTTTGATACTAAAAGAACAGAATGGCTTTTGAAAATATGGGGTCTAGACAGTGACATAAAATAATTATCATAAATCCTAACAATATTATGATTATATTATTATACTGAACATGTATTGATATGCACTATGCTAAACACTTTATATGCTTGTTATGAGTTAATTGTCAACAAACTTGTGATGTAGATAGTTTTCAATATTCTGTTAAGAAAATTGAGGTCTAGCAAGATTAAGTGATTAGTCAAAGGCATAAGAGAATATTCAAAGGCACATAGAGAGTTCAAGGCTTTCAGTGTGTATACAATTATTATTTATGTAGTATTTTAATCCATCTTGAAGATACAGGTATAGCATATTGCAAAAAATAACAACAACAACAACAACAAAACCTATGTAGCATTCCTCAGACAATGCAGAGGCAATAAAAGAATGTGTGTATGTGCTGTGTGTATAATTAATGGGCTATTACTTAATTAACATTTTAATTTATAGCATATCACACTGCTATGCTGCCTCATTTTTTAAGCCTTATTATTATAAAAATAATCTTATGATATATTTGATCTTCTCTCTTCATGAGCTTGAGGAAATTTCTAAGTGCCTTAACGATAACATGAGATTTGTTATGGATCGTAATTCAATTTTATATAATAATTAGCTTTCAGTTTCCTACCAAATTAATCACATCATTTATTCTGAATATATTCAGATTTTAAAAATAGATTAAAATTATTGTTAATATGATTCATATTAACATGTAAAATGAAGTTTATCATACATGGGAGGCCTCTATGTAAAATTTAATAGATAAAATATTTGGAATGTTCTAAATACAAAAAATGAGAGGTTTATTAGTAATTAAACAAAGTGACACCCCAAAAAGTGGACAGCAGAAGCCCTGTAAACTGAATAACATGTGGCAGTCAGAATGCTAAAAAATAAAACCATAAAATAAAAATGTAAAATTATTTCCCATTTATTACCTAAAGATGTTGCAAAGTTAAAATAAATACGTCATAATTAATTGATGGAGTTCAATAAGAAAACCTATCAAAAACAAATGTTCAAAAAAAGCAAATTTCAGAATTTCAAATTTCCTATAAAGTTTGGACATTTATCTTTAGGCTCACCAGCTGTGTTGCTAAATTCTATATAGCCCTAGACATTATTTGCTTTATAGCAGACACATACACACAGATAAATATTATACTGTGTAACAGATATTATATATAATAGATATAAAAATCAATCACAAAAGTTTTGATCAAATCTTGGCAACTAAATAAAGACTAAATGTCTTGTTAGCACTCACTAGTTAATAATGGGTCATCATTATGTGTCCTATTAGCAGAACTATCACTATTTCATAAAATGAAACCTTGAATACAGAAACAAACTGGCATATATAAGGTAGAGAGTACAAACAAATAATCATATGCATCAAAAACATCATCTCAGTTCTCACGATGGGTACCTATCTTACAGTCACCAGACCAAATGTGTTGATGAAAACAAATGTTCACATTTTCTAGTTCTCACAGAAATCCTAGGGATATTTTTAGAGAATGTTAAGTTTTATCTATTCTAAATGCATTTGCTTCAGCAATTCCTTCTTATTGGGTTCAGAATACCTTATAGAGTATCCCTCAGGTTCTTGAACTTAAACACGTGAGAGTTCTGTATTTCTCTAAAGGCATTGATTCTGTTTACAAAGATCTCTAGGAAGGAGCATAGGGTGTTTGATTTTATCTTGCCACCTTTGCTTTGTCACTTGCCAGTCAGTTCGCAGATATGGATAACAAGTTAGATGTAAGAATGACTTAAAAAATGTACTTGTATAAATGATCTTATTCATAGGTTTGTGTTCCTATTTTTAGTTGTTTGATTAAAAATAGATGCACAAAGTAAAGTCTTGTACAAACCAAAAACGAATGTGTATGGCATCATACTGTCCTCTGATTCTCATTGCCATACACAAACTTTTACTCGGTACCTAGATTTCCTTGTTGTATGAAATGTTATATTTTGTCTCACGGGCTATTTAGATAGTCCAGTAAAATAGAGTATGGTAGTGTATTTAGTGACCAAAACTGAAGCTGGAAGCTAGAGATATTATCAGATTTCTGAAACTCCCTCCATCACTCGTCAATGATCACCAAGAGGAGATTGAGGAAGGAACAGTCTTTTCAATTCCTGTTGTGAGGATAAAACTAGATGCTGATGGATATGAAATGATTGCATAGAAAACAAGTTTCAAGTCAAAGCGCTCATCTTAGGCTAAATACAGCCTGATTTACCCACAGATAATAGATATCCTAAGGTAGGGATTCTGTTATTGTTGATTTGCTGTCACTAAATATAATTTATATCAAGTATAATAATCACTAATATTCTAAGTCTTCTTGTGATATGATAAAATATTATTAACCTATTAGAAATATAAAGATATTTTAAAAACTATACAGAGTTGTGATCATATTTTTGTAAAATTATCATGTCAGAATGGTATTAAGTCAGATTTATCTCTTGCACTATATTACTGTTTTTAATATTTTTTGTACAATATTTTTAAGAATTACTCAATGATGATTACTTTTGGAGATCTCTTTAATGGTAAATTACTATTTCTATCTCATCATCCTTGAGATTTAAATATATATTTGTTACAGTTGATTGGTTTTTCTTTTCTCCACACATAGTATGTGAATATATCAGCTGCACCATGGTACTTAATGTTATTGCATTTACTTATTGATGAACTACATGTGTGCTCAGGAAAGTATTTTTAGAAATATGTTCACTGAAAATGGTCTCTCATCTATAATTTCTACCATAAGGCAACTAAAATCCCCTCTTGAGTAAGATACATGTGCAAATTTAGTACTTTAATGAGAAAGTTTAAATGAACACTTCACTTAGCTGAGGTTATTTTGAATGTGCATACATACAAGCACTCAGTGTTTCAAAGGGAAACCACTAGTTGATTATAGTCCTGGGATGTAGGTAGTCAGTTTGGGTACAATATAACCTTCCCTGAAGATCCCCTGATTAAGATTTACTCCAGAACGTGTTCTCTGTATTTACCTTTGCTTGAACTTTACTCACCTCTGTATGACCTCTGTTTAGCTTGTGCACAATATCTTTTGGTCGGTCTTGGGAGCTGGGCTGGTAAATTACAGAGGAAGAGCATCCAATTGCCCAAGTCCTCTCTTGAGAGTTTAACTCTCTGGAGAGGTGCCTCATTCCCAGGGGCAGGGATGTAAATACTTGACCTAAACATTGTACAGGTGGTTTAATAAAGGCTGGAGGCTTAACAGTTGGGTTCATCACTCACTGGCAGAATCCACATGAAATAACAGTGTGGAAAAATTTCTATCTCTTCCATTTATGCTAGTGTTTGAATACAGTATCCTCTATCCAACAATTACATGTTTATAAATAGTATATAAAATGAAAACTAGAAGTGTACACAAATGTATAAAAACAGACAGAGCATATATTATTAGATAAACTGTTATAATCATGATTTTTTGTTGAACTGATTTATTGTCACAAACAAAAAGGAGAATTATATAGAAGTTGACAGGTAATTATACTTAAATTACAAAGACTATCCCTAGATTGGATTGAAAATGATGGTTCCTATATGCCATCTGTCTGCTTGGATCAAAATAGCACTGAACGGACCGATTAATAAAAGAAGGAAGAAATAAACAGATAAAACTAGAAAAATATAAAGGTAAAGTTTCTGTACATAGAATTATATATATGAAATTATGCATGTATGAATTATATATATATGAAATTATTTTCTTCTCTAAGAAAGGTTCATGTTCTGAATTTGAGATATTGATTCCCTCTGGACTCTGAATCCTTGATGAGGAAAACACAGGAGACACTTATTATAACAATAACCTTCCAGAAACAGATGAACTCCCCTTCCAATTAGCACTAGGTCAAAACTATTTTTTCATGGAAAGTTTCTTGTTTATTTGCCCTTATTTTTTATCTCTAATGAAAAGGAGAAATAGAGCCAAGTAAGACCAAATTTCTTTTATAGTATCATCAAACCTTCACAACACTGAATATATATACATATATATACATATATATGTATATATGTGTATATATATTTTCACAATAATATATTATATGTATATATATATATTTTGTAACAATGAAAGTTAATATTTTCTATGATATCAAGGCACATTTCAGAGGATTTCCCATCACCATTTTCTGATTAAGAAAATTTTCAAGCATATATAAGAGTGGCAAGATGAATATGGTAAAACACTGTCACGTACTGTCACTTACCTTTAACAATTATAAATTTATGGCTAATTTCATTTTAATTATACTCCTTTTCACAACTCCTTCAAGAAACTTTGGAGCAAATCCAGGTACATATTTTAGCATACAGCTGTAAAAGATAAAAATTCTTTGTAAAATAGAATACAATATCAATATAACACACATGAATTAAATCTCAATCTATTATTGAATACACATTCACTGTGAAAGTTTCATTAACTTAAACATTTTTCTTTTTCTTGTATGTTTGAATCAGATATCCAAATAATGTCCATATGTTCAAAGTGGTTGATATCCCCCTTCCATGTCTTTTTATCTGTAAGTTATCTTCTGTCTCTCTGTTTCTTTGTTATTTAGTAAAGAACAGGGTTGGTTTTGTCCTGCAGAGTCCAGTGAACACAGTTCTATGTCTCCTATTATCTCTGCAAATTGCAGGTATATCTGGAGGATTTATCAGGTTGAAGTTTTGTTTTGTTTTGTTTTTACTTTTGATAAGAATTGCTTATAAGTCCTGTTGCATTCTCCCATCAGTAGGCACATAATATCTAGTTATCTGGTTATCAGCAATTGATAGTCATTGCCCATAATCAGCACACTAGAGGTTTGAAAATTGTGCTATAAAATTCAATTATTTCTTCATTGATTGTTAGCAGAATATTTTTCTGACCTGAAACTCCCATTATTAACTATTTGGTAACAGTTAGATATAGTTTGTACCGAAAATACAGGATGTATGTTTGGTTCTTTCCCTTTATGTTCCTGTTTTGTTTTACGTTTTTTGTTTTGTTTTGTTTTGTTTTATTTTGTTTTTACTTTTTAAATGTTGTTTCCCAACATCCTAATGTGACTGTTCCAGGTATCTACTGTTGTGGTAAAAAAAAAAAAAAATTGTGGGGACTTTAAACTGTGGCAATCATTTGTTTATCCCTCATCTTTCCATGAATCATGAATTAGGGAAGAGTAAGCTGAGAAATTCTAGTATTTGAGATCTGTAGTTAGAAAACTAAATAGTTGGAGATTGGCCTGTCACCTGCCTCTGTGCGTGAAGAATCAGGCTTCTCCATGTGATATTTCTATATGGACTAATTTGAATTTTCTAACAATATGTCAGCCTGAAGTCAGGTGCTAGAGACAGAATGTTTGTGTCCCTCTGAAATTTATATGTTGAAACTTAATTTCCAATGTGATTGTATTTAGAGTTGGGGTCTTTAGGAAATGATTAGGTGATGAGGGCAGAGCCTTCATGAATAGGATTTCGTGCCCTTATAAAGGAGACCTCAGAGAGTTCACCCATTACTTCCATCATGTGCAGACACAGCAAAAAAGACAATTATCTATGAACCAGGAAGCAGGTCTGTCATTCACAGACTGAATCTATTGATGCCTTGATCTCTAGCTTTCAGATTTGTGAGAAGTAAATTTCTGTTGTTTATGAGCCATTCAGTCTTTGATAACAGTCAAAATGCTTGCATGATGACTGATTACCTCTAGAGAAAGTGTTCAAAGAGAAAAAGAGGAGGTGTGCATGGCATTCTGAAGACAATCTTGGAAGTTACACAGCTTCAGTTTGGCCCTATTCAGTGGGTAGAGGTAGCCAGAAAGGTTCACCTAGTTTCAACAGAAGGGTATTTGGACTCCACTTCCTAAAGAAAGTTCACTTGTAAGAAAAGCATGTAGAAAGAGAGATATTGTCGAACTATCTTTAAAATAATATCTAAAAAAGGGGTGGCTGGGTGGCTCAGTCAAACATCCGACTCTTGATTTCGGCTCAGGTCATGACCTTCTGGTTTCGTGAGTTCAACCCTGCATTGGGCAGCGTGGAGCCTGCTCGGGATTCTCTCTCCGTCTCTCCCTGCCCCTTCTTCACTCACGCTGTCTCTGTCTCTCTCAAAATAAATAAATAAAACTTGAAAAAATTTAAAAAAAATATTTAAAAACACATTTAAAATATATTGTATGTAAACACATCTGACGTGTTCTAACCTGTTGATTCATATTGATGTTATGATTCATATTGATGTTCATATTGTTCCATCTTTGGCATATGAAAGAAGATTATTCAAGTCGGTTTCAGATTCTCTAACATGGCCTAGTTTACCCTGATAGCTTTTAATTTTCTTTGCTTTCTGTGATGATTAGGTATTTTGAGAATGTCTTGTGTATTTTGTGTCCAATCACAGCTCATTGTTACTAGGTCAGTCATTTCTAGACACTTTTATTCATGGCTACAACTAGAAAATATTTTTCCTTCTTTTTTTTTTTTTAAGAGAAAATAAATTAGGAGTTCATACTTCTGCACTCAGTACAAATTAAAGATGACAGAGATTTTACCTAACTCATCAATCTTATATCTCTGCAGCCTTTGTCCCATTCATAAATCCTAGTTCTTAATGAGACAAGTATAATTATTTTCTTTCCCATAATGCACACTCAATCTCTTTATTCTCAGAATGAAAATATAGATACTAAGATCAACTATAATTATTGAGAAGAGATAAAAATATCTTGCATTATTTTTGTCCTGCAAGTAAATTCTACTTGGAATATCTAATCAAATTATTATATTTTAAGTCATATAGGACACTTTTCTCTGTGCTACCACTTTGATACATTTGTTATTTTATTTTGCTTTCAGTTTTAATTTTAATTTTGTTTTTATACCTATAAAACATTCTTATAATTCCAAAATATGATCAAATTATACATATTTTTACACACATATCTCTGCTTTATTCCACCTGTAGATAGTTTTTAGGATGTTACAATTTATTCTGCCATTTTTATCATTTAAGTAAACACACACACACATTTATTCACACCCCCTTATACTTGGCAATATATTATGGAGAACTAATAAATGATAGTTATAAGTAAATTCATCCTTTTTAATTTTGCTGCATAGAACTCCACTATATAGATATTATTTAATTTATTCATTGAATTTCCAGTTAATTGTCATTGTGTTATTTATGGTCTTTTGCTATGAAAAATTGTGCTATAATAAATAGTAATTTCCCATATTAGACTGGGAATGCATAGGTTTTTATTTTACATCTTCTCTAAAACTAATATTACATTGGTAATCCTCATAGAGCTAAATTTTTACTCTAAATATTTTGGCTAAAAAATCACATTGTGCATTTTATAGTATACTTAATATTTAAGATCCTACTTGAATATTTATTTTTATGCAAAATTATAGGCAAAACAAAAGCTTGCACGGGTGAAAAAGACACCAAAAGTGTAATCACGTACCTGATCCAAGGTGAGCATATCACAGGAAGGGAAATACTCTTAGACAGAGGTTGCATTAAGCCTTTTCTTGTGTGATGTATCACATTATAACTTCATTTGTATTAGGAGATCTATTTACACCAATGTTTTTCACAGGTACCTGTACTTAACAGGTGCCTGATTTCTTTTGAACTGCCCTAGTCTTTCCTAAAAGCTATGTGCTAAACCAAAACCAGACCCTTTTAAAACAGATTTACTAGCATCAAGAGTCTCCTAGCAATATCCAATATATCCAGGCACAATAAAATTTTACTTGTCATACCAAGCACCAGGAAGATTGAAACTTGAAGGAAAATCTAAACTTAACTCATGCTCATACCAGAAGAGTCAGTTGTTAGAACTATCTAACAAAGATTTTAAAGCAATCACCATAGTATTGTTTCAATAATAATTGTTAATTGTCTTGAAGCAAATGAGAAAATATAAACTCACAGCAAAGAAATAAAAGTCATAAAGAAAAGAAACAAATAGAAATTATGGAATTGAAAAATACAAAACAGAAAGAAAGAAAGAAAAGTAAGAAAGGAAGGAAAGAAAGATTGAAAAGGAAGGAAGGAAGGAAGGAAGGAAGGAAGGAAGGAAAAGAAAGAAAGAAAGAAAAGGAAGGAAGGAAGGAAGGAAGACAGACTTGTTATATGAGCACCATAATAGAGTGGACATTACAGAAAATAAAATCACTCAACTTTAGAACAGATCAATAGAATTCACTCAGAAAGAATAATACAGAAAAAATAGACTTTAAAAATGATAAGCAGCCTTGGGGCCTTTGTAAGAATAATAAAACAATATAATATATAATAAAACAATAATAAAAGATTTAAAACTCATATCCCAATTTAAAACCCATATCCCAATGTAGAGAAGAAATAATATGTGGCAAAAAAATATTAAAAGAAATGGCTGAAACCTTCACAAATTTTACGAAAGATATATACCTACATATCAAAACAGCTGAGCAAACTCTAAATATGACACAACCAAAGAAATCCAAGCCAGCTCATCAAAATTAAACTTCTAAAAACTAAAGATATAGAAAAATATATTTATAAGCAACCACAGAACACATTCCCTAGAGGAGAACATTGATTTGAAGGGGAATGGACTTCTCATTTGAAACAGTAGAGGCCAGCAGGAAGTGGCACCACATTTTTCAAGTGTTGAGGGAAAAGATCTATCAAGCATGAAATCTGTATGTAGCAAAGAATCCCTTCAATAATTAAAGGGAAATAAATGCATTTTCAGACAAATGGAAACTAAACTATTCTCTAGAACAAAAATATGTAGGTGTGCCTGGGTTGCTCAGTCAGTGGGTGGGTCTTCAGCTCAGGTCATGATCTCATGGTTTGTGAGTTCAAACCCTGTGTCGGGCTCTGTGCTGACAGCTCAGAGCCTGGAGCCTGCTTCGAATCCTGTGTCTCCCTTTCTCTCTGTGTGCCCCTCCCTGACTCGCGCTCTGTCTCTCTCTGTCTCTCAAAAATGAATAAACATTAAAAAAATTTAGAATAAAAATGTCTAAAGAATACTTTTTAAACAGAAAGAAAGTAATAACAGAAGAAACTTGTAACTTGAAGGCTAGAACAACACAATATATTCAAATAGGAGTACTATATTACACTATCCTTATTTCTCATATTCTTCTGAAATCATATTTGATGATTCAGGCAAAAATGATATCGTCCTATGTGTTCAATGTATACAGAGAACATTCTTGAGACAATTATATTTTAAAAGTGGTGAGAAAAAGAAACCCAAAGGAAAGGAAAATTTTAGTACTTCACTCAAAGTAGTAAGATATCAATATTAGAAGTTTTTATTAAGTTGCATATGTAAATTATAATACCTAGGGCAATGGACTGAATGTTTGTATCCATCCAAAACTGAAATCCTACCCCCCAGTGTGATGGTATTTGATGGGGCCTTTGGGAAGTAATTAAGCCTAGATAAGGCCACATGGGCAGAGCCCTCATGGATGAAATTAGTACCTTTGTGAGAGACATGAGATTGCTTGTTTGCTCTGTTCTGCTCTCTACCCTACCAGGATACAAGGAAAATGTGGCATTCTACAACCCAGAAAACCCTCAGCAGAATTTGACCTTGACACCCTGATCTCATACTTCCAGCCTCCAGAACTGTGAGAGCCAAATACGCTATGTCATCTCTGGTATCTTATTATAGTAGCCTGAACTGACTAAGACACACTAAAAGACAAAGATTGACAAGAATAAATTGAAAAACATGACCCACTTTTATGCTATCTATAATAAACATAGTTCATATTCAACAACATAGGTAGGTATAAAGGAAAAGGGCAAAAGAAATAGTGCTAACTATAATTTTAAACAGCAGTAGTAGCTATATGAATAGCACATAAAGTAGACATCAAAGTAAAATTATGAGAGATAAAGGCCATTACTCAATGATGAAAGTATACATTCACCAAGAAGATTTAATGATCCTATAATATGCATGCATTAAACAACAGAATTCATGAAACAAAATATATGAAATATAAATTGATAGAAATTAAAGTCAAATAGTCATATCTACGATCACAACAAAAGAATTTAATATCCTGTTCCCAGCATTTGATAGAATAACTAGACAGAAAATTAGCACATAAATGGAAGAAATGAACAACACCATCCAACAAGATAATCTAATTGACAATTATAGAACACTCCATGCAAGCAGTAGAATACACATTTTTTTTCAAATATCTTTGCAACATTTACCAAAACAGACTATATTCTGGGTCTTAGGAAAAACCTCAACAAATTTAAAAGAATTGAAATAGTATAGAGTAAATTTTCTGACCATAGTAAAATCCTAGAAAACCCTCAAATAATTGTATTAAAAAACACACTTTTAAACAACCCATGGGTCAAAGAGGAAGGCTCAAAGAAATTTTTAAAAATACATCGATACAAGTAAAAATGAATATGTAACATATCAAAATGTGTGGAACATAGCCAAAACGATGCTGAGAAGGAAATTTATAGTGCTAAATGATTACATTAGAAAAAGTAAGGTCTTAAATCAATTATCTAAGTTTCTACCTTAGGATAACCATAAAAGGAGAACAAAATAAACCCAAATCAAGCAGAAGGAAGAAAATAAAAAAGAACAGAAATTAATGAAAACAGGAAAACAAGATAATGAAACCAAGAGTTGGTTCTTTCAAGTCATCAGCAAAATTAGTACACCTCCAGCAAGACCCACAGAGTAAGAATGGAGAACACAAATGTCCAAGTTACTGCTGAACCCAACATACTGCTTATAAATTGAGGATGATAGGGGCGCCTGGGTGGCTCAGTCGGTTAAGCGTCCGACTTCAGCTCAGGTCACGATCTCGCGGTCCGTGAGTTCGAGCCCCGCGTCAGGCTCTGGGCTGACGGCTCGGAGCCTGGAGCCTGTTTCCGATTCTGTGTCTCCCTCTCTCTCTGCCCCTCCCCCGTTCATGCTCTGTCTCTCTCTGTCCCAAAAATAAATAAACGTTTAAAAAAAAAAAAATTGAGGATGATATGACCTACCGAGCATTAAGTTTGGGCATGCGCAGCAAAATCTTATTAACACACTAAAGTGTTGATTATAAATTGGGCTCTAGCAGTTCCTAAAAAGCACAAGGATATTACATGAGCATGTGGCTCATATTCCCATGGCTTCTACTTGTTAAATTGCCTCCTTTCTCTCTACCCACACCTGCAACCCTAAAGGAAGTTCCCTATGTCCAGGTGATGGAGGAGGTGTGATATGGGGCCTCATTTACAAATGGTTCTGCACAAATGCAAGGCTCCAGTCAAAGTTGAACAGAAAAAGCATGACAGTTCAACTCAGAATTATTCTTAAATGACAGTGGACTGAAAAGTTTGGCCGTGAACTGGATACTCCACTTTACCCGAGTGTGTAGAAGGTCAGAGTACGTAGTACTCTGCTATGGTTAGTACAGGGCTTTGTACTAATTCATAGATGATTTAATGGTTTAACTGGATAATCTGCTATTTGGAAGAAAAGTGATTCAAACGTTGAGAAAGGGACCTAGGGAGAATGTATGTACATGGACATTTCTAAATAGGCAAAAGGTAGGAAAAGATTTGTGTTCTGTGTAAATGGACACACAAGTACAATCTTACTTTTCAGATGGACAAATAACCTGTTTTGTGTACATGAGTCAGGCTCTTTCCCTAGTCACCTCTGTTCTTACCTGATGGGCTTATGACAAAATAGCTTGCATCTGAGATGAGGGTTATGAATGGGGTAAGTTCCATGCACTTTGCTTTCTTTACTATCCCACGTAACCCTGAGGTAGTCTCCCCTTTTAAATGGTGGGAAAGCTGTGGAAGACTCAGTTATGATGACATCTAGATGACAACATGTTGAAAATCTGGGTAGCATCAACAAGGACATTTGCTTAAAATTAGAAACGAATATATTTTACTATTTTTTTATGAAAAAGATTCACAAGTCTGAAAATGAAAAAGCGGAATGAGTGTCTCCTCTCATTACTTCTAACTATACACTAACAAAGCTTTTGCTTTTTCATCCCTTTAAATTTGGTCTTTACTGGTTCATAGGCCTTATATCTAAAAGAGAAATATTTTTATCAGGGTACAACATGATTTTATTAAATAAAAAGTTGAAACTGCATTTAGCCATTTATTTGATTTTTAAAAAATTTTTTAATGTTTATTTATTTCTGAGACAGAGAGAGGCAGAGCATGAGTGGAGGAGGAGCAGAGAGAGAGGGAGACACAGAATCCGAAGCAGGGTCCAGGCTCTGAGCTGTCAGCACAGAGCCCGACGCAGGGCTCGAACCCACAAACCGTGAGATCATGACCTGAGCCGAAGTCAGTCGCTCAACCGACTGAGCCACCCAGGCGCCCCTAGCCATTTTTTTTTTTTTCAAATTCCTTTACCATTTAATCAATAGGAAAGAAGGTGCTTAATCTTCTGGCTAGTATGACTGATTATATCTTGTGAAAATTGGATTACATTTAAATACGTGTGAGACCACAAGTGGTTTGTAACATAAGAGATCCTCTGAGTTATATGTCAGAATTACTACATTCTCCGATAAAAGTTACAAAAAAGTAACTTTTAGTTTTTTCAGAGCTTCTTTTCTGTTTACAATTTCTTAAAAAAATCAACCTAAAATAATCCTACGCCAAATAGGCATATTTTGGGTGGCAAAATTTGTTCCCCTTCAGTATAGTCCTTTCACACTTTTTGGAGACTAAAGAACTTAGTTTTCCTGCAGAGACTTAAAAAACTTGGAGATCATCCAAAAATGTATGCTTTTTAACTACTACACGGATTTATTTATTGGGTATAAATTCTGTATTTTGTAGCTAAAACAGTAGCACTGTATAAAAATACTTCTTAACTTGTTAATGTTACAATATTGAATGTTATATTTATCTAAAACTTTATTAAAGGTGATTTTTTCTATGAAAAATTACTAAAATGTTACCTGTACACTGTGTGAAGCAACAACCATCCTTCAGATATTTCCTTCCAACTAATGGTGAAAACAACAGTATTGGTTGTAGTTTTTTGGTCTTTGTTGTCTTTAATTTCACTTAATAAAACAGATTATAGAATTTATTGATTTGTTATATGTTATATTTAACTTACTAGTAATAGCTTGGATATAAAAAAAGTATTCATCAGGCACAATAAAGCAAAATAGATCAAAAGGGTATTATTTTATGTCTTTTAGAATGTTAAAGACTAGAAAGTCGAATACTGCCACCTGTTACCTGGTATATGAGGATGTAGTAATTGTTATGCATTCCTTGTAGGTGTATATACTTGTCCAAGGACTGAGTGAAGCAATCTGATATTATTTCATCAAGTTAAATATATTTGATGCTATTTGCTATTACACTGTAATTCGACTTTGGAGTATATTTCTCAAAGTCTCACAAGAATTTTCCAAGGATGTGTAGGAAGATACTTCCTTATTATAGCATTATTTTTGGTAGTGGTTCATTGCTTGAAGAGTGGATGTAAAATATAATAAATCCACATCATAGAGTACTGTTTATCAGTTAACCAATGACTCTTAAAAGTTTAATGGTGGGGGTGCCTGCGTGGCTCAGTCAGTTTAGCATCCTGTTTCAGCTCAGGTCATGATCTCATGGTTCATGAGTTTGAGTCTCACATTGTTCTCTGCACTCTCAGCACAGAGCCTGCTTTGGATCCTCTGCCTCTCCCCTCTCTCTGCCTCTCTCTCTCTCTCTCTCAAAAATTAATAAACATTTAAAAAAATGAACGATGGTGACGAGTAAGAAAAGTATCAAGAGGTATGACAAAAACATTTATGTAAATTAAGATATATGTAAAACAATTTAAAATTTATTACAAAGATGAAAAAAATCAAGTAGGTACGCACATTAGAATGTCCAGTTATAGAGAGATGGGGGTGGGAGTAAATGGAAATAAGTATGTATAAGAAGAAAAGGACCTTGAAGAGACCAATAATTTAATCTTCCATTACCAAAGAAGTGCTATTATATCAACCCCCTGTAGCTATAGTCTTATCATCAATGCAAATATTAAAAATATATACTTAACAACTGATGTAGCACAGCTACCAACAAATTAAAAGATTAGCCATGTGGGCACTAAATAATCACAAAGAACACTGGCTATCAAAACCATTTTAGTCACAGTAATGTGCACTAGCTAAATATCAATGATGCCTATTGCCATAAAATAAATTGAGATACTAAATCAACTATTCCCACAAAGAGAATATTAGGGTCAGTTTGATTAAGAGGTATGTTCTACTAACATTCAAGTAAAAGAAAATTTCAATCATACAGAAACTTTCCAGAAAATAAGAAAAAGTAATATTTATATAGGGGAATAAGTTTTAGACCAATTTCCTCATTGGGATAAAGATAAAATATCTTAAAGAAAATATTAGCTAATCAAATACAGTGGTGCATAAAAAAGTAAACATGTCAGAAGCAACTTGTGTTTTCCCATTTTTGTTTGAATTGATAAGTAAAATTGATTAATGTCATTTCATTAACAAAATAAAAGAAAAAAATGCAATGAGATTAAAAGAAATGTTAAAACAGTTAATATCTATATTTAAAAAATTAAAAAAAAACAGGAATAGAATGAAACTTGCTTAACCTTAAAATAGATTATATAAAAATAATCAATGTCAAATTCAACATATTAATTGTCAAATGTTGAAAGAATTTCCTTTGTGGCTGAGAAATGACAAGGATGTCTTCAATTAGCACTTCTGTTCAACATTGTACTGCAAATCTCAAGCAATTACATAAGACAAGAAAAAATATGAAGTAGAAGTATCTGAAAAATAAACAAAGTCATTATGTTATAATATTTAAAAATACAGACTTATTCCTAAATAAAGACAAGGGGGCATTGACAAGGGACAAGCCCGCATCTTTAGTCATATAAATTATAACAGAAATACCACTTCAAATAGTGGGGGAAAAGATGGCCTTTTCAATAAATGGCATCAGGCTAATTGACTATACAAAATAATAAACAGTCTTCTACTTCATACCATATCAAACATTAATACCAGATAAACAAACAAGCCAAAGTTGTTTTCATAATGTAAAAATTCTAGAAAATAAATTACAAAAATAGTAATGATATTAAAGCAGGGAGAGATTTCTTAAACCAAAGAAAAACTAAACAGAAATAGATTAACAAATTAGATATCATTAACCTAATAACACTGTTCATCAAATATTGCATTAAGAAAGTGAAAAAACAAGCCCTGGAGTGGAAGAAGATATTTGCAAGATTTATATCAGGGAAAGAGTCCTATTACCAATGGAAAGGATTCATATAAATAAATAAAAATTCACACAATACCAAAATGGTCAAATGAATGGAAACGGACACTTCACAAAATAAGGTTATCAAAATACCTGAATAATATAAGAAATTACTCTTACCTCCTTATTAGTGCAAAGAAAATTCAAATAATAATGAGATAACACCATTTCAACCACCAGACTGGATGAAATAAAAAGACTGTCAATATTGTATATTGTTGAAGATCTAGGGAAATGAAACTTTCATACTCAGCCATTTTTTTTTCTCAAGGAGCTATATAGTTCTTTTTTGATGGAGAATAATATTTAAAAAAATAGTATCTTGGTCCTGTATGTGTTCACCTCCACTGAAAATATTGTAATTTCTAGGCCCATTTAATAGATTGATCTAGAAAATATATCAGTATCTGCTTCTACCTAACAAATGGATCCCTCCTATTTCAATGCAATACCATAACTCTTTTCCTTTCCATATAATTTCACTCCTCAAATGGTTAAAACACAGGCCTCTCAGGTTTTGCTTCTTGTCTAGTTCTTAGCATCCCCAGAAAGCAGTTGCAAAGAAAAACTAGTGCCATGGTAAAAAAATAAAAATACTGGGGCGCCTGGGTGGCGCAGTCGGTTAAGCGTCCGACTTCAGCCAGGTCACGATCTCGCGGTCCATGAGTTCGAGCCCCGCGTCAGGCTCTGGGCTGATGGCTCAGAGCCTGGAGCCTGTTTCCGATTCTGTGTCTCCCTCTCTCTCTGCCCCTCCCCCGTTCATGCTCTGTCTCTCTCTGTCAAAAATAAATAAATGTTGAAAAAAAAATTAAAAAAAAATAAAAATACTGAGAGTTTAATAATGTTTATGGTTATTTTAGTCTTAAAATAGTCTTTTATAGTCTTAAATAGTCTTTTTTTAGTCTTTTCTATAGTGAAAATAATATACAAAAGACACTTGGATTAATTCTGTTTTTATTCATTTGAAACATATTTATTTATCCCTTTTAATAGTCTATGTTAACCATTTTCCTCTTTACCAGTTTTTTTTTTAATTTTTAATTTTTATTTTTGGACATTAACATTAACATGTTTGCAAAAATCAACACCACACTTAAGAAAAAAAAAAAAGATTCAGTAATTTCCTGATCCCTTAAACTTTTTCCCATACAACTAATCTCTTTGATTTCTGATCTATGCTTCCTATGTTTCTTTTTGCAAAATAAATAAAGTCATGTATATTTTTATGTTTTCCCATCATTCTTACACAAAAGTTAAAAAACTAAAGGAATTCTTTTGGAATTTGCCTTTTTTGAAGTCATTCCACGTAAGTCCACAAATATCATTCTTCTTGTTTTTATGGCTGCATAGTACATCATTGAGGAAATACACCATACTCTCTTCAATGAGTATGAGCATTTAAAGATTTTACTTCTCAATATTGTACAAGTGCAGGGGTGCCTAAGTGACTCAGTCGGTTGAGTGTGAGACTCTTAATTTCGTTTCACGTCATGATCCCAGAGGCCTTCGATGGAGCCCCACATCTGGCTTGGTGCTGAGCCTGAAGCTGCTTAAGATTTTCTCCCTTTCACTCCCCCCTCTGCCCCTCTCTACCCCTTGCTTGCTCTCTCACTCTCTCTCTCTCTCAAATAAATAAACAAAAAATAAAGTGTACAATTGCAAATAATGCCCCAATGAATTAATTTGTGCATAGGTATTTTTGTATAGAATAGATTCCTCAAAACAGGTTGCAAGGTAAAGAGATAAAAACATGATTTTCTTACATACTGCCAAATTCTTCTCTGGTTATTTCAGTTACATTCTCATTACCATTGTTTTGAGTCGCTGTTTTCTTACAGCCTTACCAACAAAATGTTTTCAAAAAGTTATAATTTTGCCAATCTGATAGGAGAGGAATGGTATCTCAGTGAAGTTTTGTTTTACATTTCTCATTATGATTGAAGCTGAATATTTTATTTTTATTTAAGAACAATTTTATTATATTTATTAATCATTTTCATGTAATTAATTTTTCAATTAAGTTATTAAGATTTGGCCCACACTCCTTATGACTTCTTAATAACTATGTCATTCCTTTATCTGTGGTTTACGTTACAAATATTTTCTCCAACTTATTTGACTTTTTATTATCTTTATACTATTTTGTTTTCTGTGCAATCTTAATTGTAAACTTAAATTTGTCAATCTTTTCATTTACTGCATTGGGTTTAAGTCACAAGTAGTTTTTTGTTTTGTTTTGTTTTTTAACATCTGTTTGTAGAGGAATTCATCCTGTTTTCTTCTACAACTTGTACGGTTACATTCAACTTTCTGACCATTTGAACCTTCCTGTGTATTGTGTGATGTATGTATCATTTTTTTAATGTTTATGTTTGAGAGAGAGAGACAGAGTGTGAGCAGGAGAGGCGACGAGAGAGGGAAACATGGAATCCGAAGCAGGTTCCAGGCTCTGAGCTGTCAGCACAGAGCCCGATGTAGGGCTCAAACCCATGAAATGTGAGATCATGACCTGAGCCCAAGACGGACGCTTAACCCACTGAGCCACCCAGGCGCCCCTCATTTTTTTTCGTATGGCCTTCCAGTTTTCCCAGCACTCTTTATTTCAAAAATATATATTGGAGTGCGTGGGTGATTCAGTCGGTTAAGTGTTTGACTTTAGCTCAGGTCATGATCTTGCTGTTCCCGAGTTCGAGTCCCACATTGGGCTCTGTACTGCATGCTCAGAGCCTGGAGCCTGCTTCCAGGCTCAGAGCCTGGAATCTGTGTCTCCCTCTCTCCCCCGGACCCCCCCACTCACACTCTGTCTCTCTTTCTCTCCCTCAGAAATAAACATTAAAAAAATACATATTAAATTTAATGATTTAGATTCCTTTTTTAAATTTTATACCGAGGTTCTCTTCTACTGATTAGTATGCCAGTGTCGATTTATTTTAATTGTTGAAGGTTTATACAATATTTTCAATACCTTGTAGTTAATGTTCTTTCCTTCTCTTATTCAAACTTCTTCTTGCTGTTCTTGAGAATTAATTTTTCCAAGCATATCTTGAAATCTCCATAAAATTCGTTATTTTTATTGGGATTATGTTGAGTGTATAAATCTACTTAGGGGCGCCTGGGTGGCGCAGTCGGTTAAGCGTCCGACTTCAGCCAGGTCACGATCTCGCGGTCCGTGAGTTCGAGCCCCGCGTCAGGCTCTGGGCTGATGGCTCGGAGCCTGGAGCCTGTTTCCGATTCTGTGTCTCCCTCTCTCTCTGCCCCTCCCCCGTTCATGCTCTGTCTCTCTCTGTCCCAAAAATAAATAAACGTTGAAAAAAAAAAATCTACTTAGGGATAGTAGATATCTTTATGATGTTGTTTCATTCTACCCAGGAATAAAGGAGGTCTTTACTTGTTCTAGTGTCTTTCAGGAGTTTTGATAGTCATCCTTATGTAGATTTTTCACATTTCTTGTTAAATTTATTTCTAGTGTTCCTTTGTGCTCTACTGTATATTTCTTTAGATTGTATTTTCTATCTCATTAGGTATATGAAGGCTATTGATTTTTAAATGTTTATTTTTATATTCTGCTATCTTACTATAAAATGCTTTATTTGGGGGCGCCTGGGTGGCACAGTCGGTTAAGCGGCCGACTTCAGCCAGGTCACGATCTCGCGGTCCGTGAGTTCGAGCCCCGCGTCGGGCTCTGGGCGGATGGCTCAGAGCCTGGTAGCCTGTTTCCGATTCTGTGTCTCCCTCTCTCTCTGCCCCTCCCCCGTTCATGCTCTGTCTCTCTCTGTCCCAAAAATAAATAAACGTTGAAAAAAAAAATTTTAAAAAAAATGCTTTATTTGTAGAATTATGCTAAGCCATCCGTTCTCTGGAGTCCTCTAGGTATACCTCAGATGTCCCCCTTCAGGTTCCATTACTTCAGTAGCTGGGAGTGATGGCAGATGATAGCTCCCAGCTGAATCCTATTCCAAGAATTTCTTTCAGCCAAAGAAAGAACCCTGTCCAAAGTCACATATGCTCTTTGGTGATACCCCATATCCAAAGACTGCTGTATGTTGGTGTATGAAGCCACAGGCCCCCTGGCCTGAAGATAGGGCATCTCTGAAGCTCCATCCCAGTTCAAGGACTCCCTGGAGAAGCAAAATCAGCTGAGGACTATGTTGCTTTAGTTTCCTATAGCCAATCCTGATGAGTATTGATCCCAAAGATAAACCCCCGCTTAAATAAAGACCATTCTAAATGGAAATCTTCCCGTTCGTGTCTAATTCTGTGAGAACACTATCTAAGGCAACATTCAAACAGAGATAATTTTGGATATTTTTTTTCTATTGTTAATGGCTCCAATTGATTTTTCTTGCCTCATTGTCTAAAAATCTGTGCAGTGTTGAAAAGTGGTGGAGATAGTGGGCACTTTTGCTTTTTTCTTGATTTTGGTGAACATGCCTTTTAGTTTCCCTATAAATGAGATGTAGTTTTGTGACTGGGCTTTATTTTCAGAAAAAGAAAGTATACATTAATTCTCATTTTATTGAGTATCTTTTTTAATTATGAAAGGATGTGGAATTTTGCTGAAAGTTATATGCATATCTATGGAGATAAGCATTTTTTTTTATCTTAGATCTACTAACGTGGTGAGTGATATTACTAGGAATCATAACTTTCAACCAGCCTGCATTCTGGGAATAAAGCCATTTTGAAAATGGTGTATCCTTTAAAAAGGTGTTTTTTGGCTATTTTTGCTTATATTTTATAGCATTTTGTATAGATTTTTATAAACGGCACTGCTGTACAATTTTGTTTTGTACAAGTTTTAGTACCACTTCTACTCTAGTTTTAAATTTCTAATGTTTTCTGTGTTTCTACGCTGCAGGTGTACAATGCATGTCGTTTCTTTTATTCTTAGGTTGATCGTTGTAATTTTTGGATACTATGTGGAGAGATATGTTTTTACGCCATTAGCTCAACTATCTGAAAGTCCAAATGGTTTATTTCATGACTTATGATGCTAATATTGATAATCCACTTGGTTAAAATTCATGGAAGTGTGTACTTATTATATATGCACTTTATTCACAGTACATATATTATAGTTAAATTTAAATAATTTGCTATAAAACAAAAAGAAAAAGAAATGGGTTTTGTTGTGGGAGTTAGGCCAAGATCTAATCAGTGAGGTCAGTTAAGTGCCTGTTGTAAGGGTGAACTAAGTTGACCACACTATGATCAACTATGACAGTAATAGTTGATAACATACATCAGAGGCTTAAGAAAAATTATAGGCAGGAGATGTATAGATGCTTCAGTGCCACTACATTCCAAGACAGCACACAGGGATCTATCAGGTTTGGATATCCAGCCCTAGGAGAGGGACACTGACCTTTTTTACTTGGGGGCTTTTTAGACTGCAAGATTAGGGAACACACCCCTCCTCTGGCATCATGGGTGCTGAGATCCAAAAATAATATTATATGGCAGCATCCTAGTCTGTGGCCAGATTCTCTCACTTCAGCATTCACGGTTTAGGGGTTCGATCAAGAGGTGATGTTCAAGATTTATAAATGTAGCTTCATGATGTGGTGTACCTTTGGCCTTGGATCCTGTTCTCCCGTATCTTTAGAGATCTAGGGAGTTCTCTGAAAGGCCAGCTCTCTTTCTGGAAGGCTAATTTGCAAGGAATCAATCTTGAATAAGTTAACTCATTTCTAGGCAGTGTGCAGCATGATAGATCAGAAGGCATGTTCAGGTCATACTGGTAATAATTCATTTTTAGCTCCCAAAGACCTGTGGAGAGGGTCAAGTGGCAGGAAAGTGGAGAATAACCTGAGAGAGATATCATATATATATATATATATATATATATATATATATATATATACTTAACTCTCTCACAATCAGCCCAGGAAGTAAGGAGTAAGTCTGAAAATTCAGGACAAGCCATAATCCTGTGTAACACAAAGGCAGAAGAAATAAAGCAAGAGACAATTTTGGCAAATATGCCAGGGTCTCACTATTTTCAAAAGTTAAAAAAAATAAATTAAATTAAAAAGAGCTAGTGACCAAAGCCCCACATATAGATGGAAGAAAATGATTTTAGTGTTTTTCGTAGCCCACACAATGTATTTCCACACTCTATCATTTTCAATAGTTCTTTTTGCCCCACTTATTCTGCGTTGCCATTGTTTTGTTAGTTTCCTAGCTTAATATCACTAATGTCCTTTATCCTTTTTTTCCAACTCTTTTTGTTTTCTTAGATATATATTCTGTTGCTTTGAATTCTTAAAAGACTTTTTGTGTGTCTGTGTTTAATTTATATAATTTCTCTTGAGATAACATCAGGTGCACAGGCAAAGAGCCAGATGTGCGATTTTGGCAGAGTTCTGAAAATCGTGTAAAAGCAAGGGAAGGGATAAATTTGTTAGACTTGCTCTAAAATCATGAGAATGCATGGACCTTCTGCAAAGAATTTCGAGTTTTAAATAGCACACTTCTGAGGGAATTTTATTTAAACATGATTTTTAAAAATTTGAAGACAAAACTTTATTCTTCAATATGAGAGAGATTGTGGAAGAGAGATAAGTGGTTTTTAAATCGATAATTATAATGTAAATTTTGTGTTTTGACTCAGGATATGGTATTGTCACCGTTGATGTGGGAAGGAAGCATTTCGAGACTAAATAAAACCCCAATTTCCCATTGTGTTACAACTCTCTTAATATATGTGCTTCTATTGTAATTAGCTTGTACTCTGACTTTCCCCTTCCCCTCCCATTTGTCATTTCCTGTGCAACAGTTTGTATATAGTAAGTAGCACTCACCTCATGAGCAGACACTAAATGTCTGGACATAGTGCTATTTGTGAGGTACTCAGAAAGCCATTATTACTTCAAAATAATGCCTCACCCATCACATCACTGATGCCACTGATAAAACATTATTCCATGAACTTCATGAAATGTAAATCTCCCTGGGAATAATAACACCGACAGTTTAAATGAGTCTTACAGAATGTAGTATAAATTATTATTATTATTTTTTTTTCTTCTGAGAGGAGAGGTTACTAGGTAAAGAGAGGAAGGTGACATAATATCACCAGATAGTTAAGGAAGGAAAGCACAGTGAAGAGGCCAGGGAGGTCAACAACTAATTCTCACTACTTTCAATTTCACACAAGACCACAGTTTAGAAGGACTTAATCATAATTTTCTTGGGGATTCATCATTATTAGACATATTATTTATTCATTTATGTATTTACTTAGTTATTTTTTTTATTTTTAAATTTATGTAAATCCAAGTTAGTTAACATACAGTGTAATGGATTCAGGAGTAGAATTTAGTGATTCATCACTTACATATAACACCCAGGGCTCATCCCAACAAGTGCTCTCCTTAATGCCCATCCCCATTTAGCCCATCCCCCAACACAACACCCGTCTAGCAACCTGCAGTTTGTTCTCTTTATTTAAGAGTCTTTTTGGTTTGCCTCCTTCTCTGGTGTTTTGTTTTGTTTTGGTTTGCTTTGCTTTGCTTTTAGTCTATTTATTTATTTATTTATTTATTTATTATTTATAATAATGTCAAGTTAGCTAACACACAGTGTAGTCTTGGCTTCAGGAGTAGATTCCCATGATTCATCACTTGCATATAACACCCAGTACTCATCCCAACACCTGCCCTACTCAATGCCCATCACCCATTTTCCCACCTGCCCACCTGCCCACCCCCATCAACCCTCAGTTTGTTCTCTGTATTTAAGAGTCTGATGGTTGGTTTTCCTCTCTGTTTGTAACTTATTTTTCCTTCCCTTCCCCTACGGTCTTCTGTTAAGTTTCTCAAATTCCACATATGAATGAAAACATATAATAACTGTCTTTCTCTGACTGACTTACTTCACTTAGCATAATACCCTCCACGTCCATCCACATTGTTGCAAATGGCAAGATTTCATTCTTTTTCATCACTGAATAGTATTTTATTGTATATGTATACCACATCTTCTTTATCCACTCAACAGTTGATGGACATTTGGACTCTTTCCATAATTTGGCCATTGTTGATAGTGCTGCTGTCATCGTTGGGGTACATGTGCCCCTACGAATCAGCACTCCTATATCCTTTGGATAAATTCCTAGTAGTGCTATTTCTGGGTTTTAGGGTAATTTTATTTTCACTTTTTGAGGAACTTCCACACTGTTTTCCAGAGCGGCTGCACCAATTTGCATTTCCATCAACAGTGCAGGAGGTTTCCCCCTTTCTTCACATGCTCAACATCTGTTGTTTCCTGAGTTGTTAATGTTAGCCACTCTGACCAATGTGAGGTGTTATCTCAACGTGTTTTTGTTTGTATTTCCCTAATCATGAGCAATATTGAGCATCTCTTCATGTGTCTGATAGCTATCTGCTTGGCTTCTTTGGAAAAGTGTGTATTCATGTCTTCTGCCCATTTCTTCACTGGATTATTTGTTTTTCAGGTGTTGAGTTTGGTAAGTTCTTTATAGATTTGGGATACTAACCCTTTACCCAATATGTGATTTGCAAATATCTTTTCCCATTCTGTTGGTTGCCTTTTAGTTTTGTTGACTATTTCCTTTGCTGTGCAGAAGCTTTTTATCTTGATGAGGTCCCAATAGTTCATTTTTGGTTTTGTTTCCCTTGCCCTCAGAGACATGTCAAGAAAGAAATTTCTGTGGTCTAGGTCAAAAACGTTGTTGCCTGTTTTCTCCTCAATGATTTTGATGGTTTCCTGTATTACATTTAGATCTTTCATCCATTTTGAGTTTATTTTTGTGTACTGGGTAAGGAAGTGGTCCAGTTTCATTCTTCTGCATGTTGTTGTCCAGTTCTCCCAGCACATTTGTTAAAGAGATGGTCTTTTTCTTTCTATTGGATACTCTTTCCTGATTTGTTGAAGATTAGTTAGTCATACATTTGTGGGTCCATTTGTGGGTTTTCTATTCTATTGTATTGGTCTATGTGTCTGTTTTTGTGCCAATACCATACTGTCTTGATGATTACAGCTTTGCAGTGCAAGCTAAAGTCCACCGGGATTGTGATGCTTCCCGTTTTGGTTTTCTTTTTCAACATACTTTACTATTCGGGGTCTTTTGTGGTTCCATACAAATTTTAGGATTGTTTGTCCTACCTCTGAGAAGAATACTGGTGCTATTTTGATTGGGATTGCATTGAATGTGTAGATCCCTAGGGAAGTATCGGCATTTTAACAAAGTATCGACATGTTTAACAATTTTAACATTGTTAAACAATGTTTAACATTTAAACAACATTTTAACATTTTCCAATCCATGAGCATGGAATGTTTGTCCATTTCTTTGTGTCTTCTTCAATTTCTTTCATAAACTTTCTATAGTTTTCAGCACACAGATCTGTTGCCTGTTTGGTTAGGTTTAATCCTAGGTATTTTATGGTTCTTGGTACAATTATAAATGGGATCGATTTCTTGACCACTTTCTGTTACTTCATTATTGGTGTATAGAAATGCAACCAATTTGTGTACATTGATTTTATATCCTGCGACTTTGGTGAATTCATGTATCAGTTGTAGCAGTTTCTTGGAGTCTTTTGGGTTTTCCATGTACAGTATCATGACATCTGAGAAAAGTGAAAGTTTGACTTCTTCATTGCCAATTTGGATGCTTTTTTTTTTCATTTTGTTTTCTGAGTGCTGAGGCTAGGACTTTCAAAACTATGTTAAACGACTGGTGAGAGTGTACATCCCTGTCGTGTTCCTGATCTCAGTTTTTCGCCATTGAGGATGACATTAGCTGTGGGCCTTTCACATATATGGCTTTTATGATGTTAAGGTATGTTCCTTCTATCCTGACTTTCTTGAGAGTTGTTATCAAGAAAGGATGCTGTATTTTGTCAAATGCTTTCTGTACATCTATTGACAGGATCATATGGTTCTTATCCTTTCTTGTATTAATGTCATATATCACACTTATTTATTATTGAGAGACAGAGAGAGACAGAGCATGAGCATGGGAGGGGCAGAGAGAGGAGGAGACACAGAATCCAAAGCAGGCTCCAGGCTTCAAGCTGTCAGCACAGAGCCTGATGCGGGGCTAGAACTCATAAACAGCAAGGTCATGACCTGAGCCAAAGTTGGATACTTAACCGAGTGAGCCACCCAGTTGCCCCAAGAAGAATAGGTATAAACTCTGCTTTAAACGTCTGGTAGAATTTCCCTGGGAAGCCATCTGGCCCACAACTCTTATTTGTTGGGAGAAATCAATTCAATTTCTTTGCTGGTTATGGATTTGTTCAAATTTTCTGTTTCTTCCCTTTGGAGTTTTGGTAGTATGTGGGGTCTAGGAATTTGTCCATTTCTTCTAGATTGTCTGGTTTGTTGGCATATAATTTTTCATAAGATTCTCTAATAATTGTTTGTATTTATGTGGTGTTGGTTGTGATCTCTCCTCTATCATTTGTGATTTTATCTATTTGGGTCCTCTCTCTTTTTGAGAAGTGTGGCTAGGTGATTTATCAATTTTGTTTATTCTTTCAAAAAAACCCAGCTCTTAGATTCATTTATCTGTTCTACTGTTTTGTTTTGTTTTTTTATTCTATATTGTTTATTTCTGCTATAATCTTTATTATTTGTCTTTTTCTTCTGCCTTTGGGCTTTCTTTGCTGCTGTGTTTCTAGTTCCTTTAGGTGTGAGGATAGGTTCTGTATTTGGGACCTTTCTTGCCTCTTGAGATAGGCCTGGATTGCAATATATTGTCCTCTTAGGGCTGCCTTTGCTGCATCCCAAAGGGTTTGGACTGTTGTGTTTTCATTTTCATTTGCTTCCGTATATTTTTTAGTTTCTTCTTTAATTTCCTGGTTGACCCATTCATTCTTATTAGGATGTTCTTTAACCTCCATGTATTTGGAGGCTTTCTAATTTTTTGTGTGTGTGATTTCAAATTTAATAGTGTTGTGATCTGAAAATATGCATGATATGATCTCAATCCTTTTATATTTGTTAGGGGTTGTTTGTGAACCCATATGTGATCTATTTTGGAGAATGTTCCATGTGCACTCAAGAAAGTATTCTGCTGCTCTTGAGTAAAAAGTTCTGAATATATCTGTTAACTCCATCTGGTCCAAAGTCATTCAGAGCTGATGTTTCCTTACTGATTTTCTGTCTATATGAGCTATCCATTGTTGTAAGTGAAGTATTAAGGTCTCCTACAATCACAGTATCGTTACCTATGCATTTATTTATGTTTATGATTAGTTGATTTAGATATTTGGGTGTTTCACATTAGGGGCATAAACCCTTACAAATGTTAGCTCTTCTTGATGGATAGACCCCTTAATGATACATCTTCATCTCTTGTTACCATCTTTGTTTTAACATCCAGTTTGCCTGATATAAGTATGTTACTCCAGCTTTCTTTTGAAATCCAGTAGCATTATAGGTGGTTCTCTGTCCCCTCACTTTGAATCTGCAGGTGTCCTCAGGTCCAAAATGAGTCTCTTGTAGGCAGCATATAGATGGATCTTGTTTTTTTGTCCTTTCTGATACACTATGTCTTGATTGGGGCATTTAGTCCATTTATATTCACAGTGATTATTGAAACATATGGATTTATCTGTAGTTTTCGTGCTTGTGGTGATGTCTCTGCTCCTTAGTCTTTGCTGCTTTCCACTCACAGAATCCCCCTTAGGATCTCCTGCAGGGTTGGTTTTGTGGTCATGAACTCCTTTATTTTTTGTTTGTCTGGGAAAGCCTTTAACTCCGCTTCTATTCTGAATGATAGCCTTGCTGGATAAAGGATTCTTGGCTTCATATTCTCCTATTCAGCACATTGAATATTTCCTGCCACTCTGTTCTGGTCTGCCAAATTTCAGTGGACCAGTCTGTTACTACCCTTGTGTCTACCCTGTAGGTTAAGAACCGTTTGTCCCTAGCGGCTTTCAGAATTCTCTTTTTATCTTTGTATTTTGCCAGTTTCACTATGATATGTTGTGGTGTTGGCCTGTTTTTGTTGATTTTGAGGGAGTTTCTGTGCCTCCTGGACTTTGATGTTTGCATCCTTCCCCAGTTAGGGAAGTTCTCAGCTATAATTTGTTCAAATTACAATTTGTTCAAATTGCATAATTACATAATTATGCAATTTGAACAAATTATGACCCTTTATCTCTCTCTTCTTCTTCTTCTGGAACTCCTATGATATGGATATTATTTCATTACATTGAATCACTTAGGTCTCTAATTCTCCCCTCGTGGTCTAGTAATTTCCTTTCTCTCCTTTTCTCAGCTTCATCATTTTCCATAATTTTAACTTCTATTTCACCTATTCTCCCCTCTGCTTCTCCCATCCTTGCTGTCACTGCATCTAGTTTATTTCATATCTCATTTACATCAATTCTTAATTCATTGTGACCATTTCTTGGGTATTTGATCTCTGTAGCAATAGATTCTCTGCTGTCTTTTATGCTTTTTTTCAAGCCCAGCTTTAGTCTTACGACTATTATTCTAAATTCTTGTTCAGATATATTGTTTACATATGTTTTGAACAATGCTCTAGCTGTCATTTCCTCTGGAATTTCTTTTAAGGAGAATGCTTTCATTTTGTCATTTTGGATAGTTTTCTGTGTTTTATGTGTTTTAACAGCCTGTTATGTGTCCTGCACCTGTGAGTACTACTATCTTAAAAAGGGGTAATACACTGTCCAGGGCTGGGCACATCAGGAAGTGTTTTTGGAGTATGTTGCTTGTACTGTGTTGTTATGTCTTTGGTTGCTTTATCTCACTCCTCGTAGTGGTGGATTAGACCTTCTACCAGGTGTGCTTTGATTTGTTCATTAAGTAACCCTGGAAAAAAGGAAAAAGGGGGAGAAGAAGAAACCTTATCCCATACAAAGAGAGAAATGACAGGGGCAGAGAAAAAGACCAGACAGAGAATCAAAGAATCTGTAAGGCTTAATCCAGAGAGAAAGAGGAAAATAAAGAAGGAGATACAGAAAAGGTGTAAAAAGAATAAAAATACCTGATTAAACAAAGAAACAACCAGAACAGAGACAAAAAGAAAGAGAAATATATATATATTATATATATTCTGATTCCAAAGGAAGAACGCGGGTTGGGGGGAAAGGAGGAGGGTAGAAGGAAAAATGAAGGGAAGTAAAGAAAAAAAAAATAAAGCAAACAAACAAAAATTTAAACAACAGACTAGCGTACAAAACAGCAGGACAGTTGTCTGTTGGTGCCTGGAACCAGTGGCTGTGCTGGTCTGGAGGAGAGGCTGTCTGCCTTTGTTAATGTCAGTCCTGCTCAGGTAGATAATCAATTAGGAGGCATGGAGGGGCCGGGTTTGGTGTAAGTGGGTCCCGCCCTCCCTGGGGGCTGCTGCCCTGTTGCCTGAAGCCCCAATGATTTGGTGATGGGGAGGAAAATAGCGACACCCCAATCTCTCCTCCCCAGATTGGGTGTCTCAAACCACGCTCTTCAGGCAGTCCTCACAGAGCAGCATGGGCCCATTTGTCCTGCTCTGCAGTCTCCCATGCCTCCCAGAAGCTCCACTGGGGTTTAAAACCCAGCATTACAGGGGCGCCTGGGTGGCTCAGTCGGTTAAGCGTCCGACTTCATCTCAGGTCACGATCTCGTGGTCCGTGAGTTCAAGCCCCGCGTTGGGCTCTGGGCTGATGGCTCAGAGCCTGGAGCCTGCTTCTGATTCTGTTTCTCCCTCTCTCTCTGCCCCTCCCCCGTTCATGCTCTGTCTCTCTCTGTCTCAAAAATAAATAAACATTAAAAAATTAAAAAAAAAAATAAAACCCAGTGTTACAAAGGGTCCTGCCCTGTGTGGACCTGGCTCTGGAATAGCGCCAATCCACCCAGCTGACATCCAGGGCCTCTGTCTGGCACCTGCAGGGTCTTTTGTCCTTGGTTGAGCAATAAACCCTCTTCCCACAGTACTGGAGGGAAGGGACTGCTCTCTCCAGGTGCAGCTGGGGCTGGCTCCCCTCCCTCCAGGCATGCACATGTCCAGTCCTGAGGAAATCGCGGAACCCTGAAGACTCTGATCTTCACTCCTGAGGCTGTTTGCAAGACAGAAACTGGCTCTCTCCATATTTTTCATTCCCCAATCCATGGTCTGGAGAGGTTTTTCCTGTGTCTAAATATACCTACACTTCCATAACCTCTCTTCTCTTCCTTTGGTCTTTCCACCTCCCCTCCATGCCTACACCACTCATTTTATCTCTCCCAATTTGCAAACACGCACCTCTGTCCCACCAAGCTGTCTCTTTCCACCTGTGGAGATTCTTCTGCTGCTGTGCAGATTGATTTCCTGGGTGTTCCAAGTGTTCTGACCTCAATACTGCTCGGTTTGAGGGATGAGGGAAATTCCAATCCCCCTACTCCTCTGCCATCTAAACTCCTCCTGTCTCCCTCTCTGTTTTTATCTTATTTTATTTTTCCTCCCCTCCCCTATGTTCATCGGTTTTGTTTCTTAAATTCCACATGAATGCAATCATATTTGTCTTTCTCTGACTGACTTATCTTACTTAGCATAATATATTCTAGTTCCATCCATGTTGTTGCAAATGGCAAGATTTCATTCTTTTTGATTGCCAAATAATATTCCATTGTATTATATGCATATATATACATACATACATTTCATTCTTTTTGATTGCCAAATAATATTCCATTGCATATATATATATATATATATATGTACATACATATACATACATACACACATTTATACACACACACACACATACACACACCACATTTTCTTTATCTATTCATCAGTTGATGGAAATTTGGGCTCTTTCCATAATTTGGCTATTGTTGAAAGCACCACTGTAAACATTGTGGTATATGTGCCCTTTCAAATCAGCAGTTTTGTATCCTTTGGATAAATTTCTAGTACTGTAATTGCTGGAACATAGGGTTGTTCTAGTTTTAACTTTTTGAGGCAACTCCATACTGTTTTCCAGAGTGGCTGCACCAGTTCGCATTTCCACCAGCAGTGCAAAAGTGTTCCCCTTTCTCCACATCCTCAACAACATCTGCTGTTTCCTGAGTTGTTAATTTTCACCACTCTGACTAGTGTGAGGTGGTATCTCATTGTGGTTTTGATTTTGTATTTCCCTGATGATGAGTGATATTGAGCATCCTTTTGTGTGTCTGTTAGCCATCTGGATGCCTTCTTTGGAAAAGTGTCTATTCATGTCTTTCGCCCATTTCCTCATTAGATCATTTAATTTTGAGGTGTTGAGTTTGATAGATTTTTGGATTCTAACCCTTTATCCAATATGTCATTTACAAATATCTTCTCCCTTTCTGTTGGTTGTCTTTTAGCTTTGTTTATTGTGTCCTTCTCTGTGCAGAAGCTTTTTATCTTGGTGAAGTCTCAATAGTTTATTTTTGCTTTTGTTTCCCTTGCCCCTGGAGACATTTCTAGGTCAAAGGGGTTGTTGCCTCTTTTCTCTGTTAGACGCATTTTTTAGTAACTAAGTTAGTCAGCGGAGAACAAAGCACTCCTATTTTTTATTGCCTTTGCTATAGGAATATTGCTAAATGAAAATGCAAAGCAGGCAATCAGAGGGAGTTTGACCATTTAAATAAATCCAGATGTTACAATTTTGGAGAGATGCAAATTTGGAGGAATTCTAATGGGTGCTGATTTTCCCACCTTATTTTTGCACCCCATCCATATCAAAGTCAAGAGAGTGATCCCTTTTTAGGAGAGCTCAGGATTAATCTTTAATTTTAATCTCTAAAATTATTGCATTTATTTGAGCTATTTAAAATAGTCATACAAGGGGCACCAGGGTGGCTCAGTCAGTTAAGCGACTGACACTTCATATCGGCTCAGGTTGTGATTTCACAGTCATGAGATAGAGCTCCACATTGGTCTCCATGCTGATCAGGGAGTCTGCTTGGGATCCTCTCTGCCCTTCTCTGCCCTTCTCTCTCTGCCCTTCTCCTGCTCACACTGTCTCTCTCTCTCTCAAGATAAATAAACTTAAAAATAAAATAAAATAAAATAATAAAATAAAATAATAAAAAGTCAAAGTATAGAAATAGAGAATAGAACTGTGCTTGCCAGGGAGAGGAGGGATAGGAAAATGGGGAGTTCCTAATAACTGTACAAATTTTCAGTAATGCAAGATAAGTCCTAGTGCCCTGCTCTACAATGTTATGTCTATAGTTAACAATATTGTCTTGTACGCTTAAATATTTGTTAAGAGGGTAGATCTCATGTTAAGTGTTCTTACCATAGTAACATAAATATAGTTCTTTAAAAAGAAAGTAAGTTAATGTCGTTTACATACCTTTTTTAAAGACTGATATTGTCTTAACTAAGTGCCTGTATAAAAGTTACTATAATCCCAATTAATGGGTTATTACAACAAACTTCTATACAAAGTTCAACTCACTATATTACATCATTCAATTTCAACCTTAAAAAAAATTGTGTTGCTTAGGACTCAAATTGTATTTTTATAATCTCTCTTTCATTGTACATTAAATACATATAACTTAAATACTTATTTTAATAATAGATGCTAATGGATGAGAGGATAACTTTCTTATTTCCTTGAAATGGAAGAAATTTATACAATATTGCCATAGGTCTTCTAAAGTTTTTTGAAGTGCATAGATTCTTCCTAGATGTACAGAAATTGTCTGGCACAGAGTATGAAGTGCTAGGTTCACGCAGCTGATGAAAGAGAGTTAAGGGAAATAAAGCTGCCTAGACCTGGTTGACTAGAGATAAGAAATTCAGCATGAATGTTACTGATGATTTCCCATCTATTCTTGCGTCTCCTGTCCACATCGCATATCCCTAAGGTGCCTCTGGCACTTTCAAGCTTTTATCCTACATTTTAACTTTTCCCATGTGAAGCCTGCCCTGAGCTCACATTCCTGTAGATGCATGGCAGGTGTTTTCACACCAAATTTGCACTTAGGGGACCTATGTCATGGATCCTAAATAGGTTGATTATTGCTGTTCTAGGTCTTACATGATGACCTTGAGATGGCATTTAATGGTTAGGATGACTTATGGTAATGAATGCTACATACCAGATATTAAAAACCCTCAGTTCTTTCAGAAATACCTCCACCTTTTAACAACTGATATAACACCATTTGCTGGTTTGTCTTATCTAGGATTTTTACTTTGAGACCAAAAGTCTATACAAGGACAGGTGTTTGAGGTTTATTCTAAGGCAATTAAAATCTGATATTAGTTTCAGTGCTTATAACAAAACAAATGTGAAATAATTGACTATGTAGTTAAAGTATAGTAACTTACAAGTTGTAAATAGGCACTATATTTACTATTTCCATATTTCTTAAGTTAATGAGTGAGATTTTCCATATGTATTATAAAATTGTTTTATTCAGTTGTCAGATAACTCTAATCATCTGAGGACTTGACAGACATATATTTTTTAATAAATATTGGAAAATACATGTTTGCAAAACATAAATATCTTAGTGAATTGCTATTAATGACAAATAATTTATTTAAAATAATACTGTGAATCCACAGTAAAAATTACAGTGCCTGAGCTGGTATTCAAATAAGTTTTAATAAACACATCTAATTTGTGGTTAAAATCAATACTGTATAAAGACACAGGTCCTAAACTTTTATTTATTTGAAATATTAGCAAAAAATTGTAATGGAATATGAGTAAGCTAAAAAGGCATAAACTACAGACTAAGATAATTTTCGGTTTAATAGCTATAGAACAAAACTATCTTGGGGCACCTGGGTGGTTCAGGGGGTTAAGCATCCAACTTTTGCTCATGTCATGATCTCACAGGTCATGGGTTCAAGCCCCGCATTGAGATCTGTGCTGACAGTTCAGAGTCTACAGCCTGCTTCAGATTCTGTGTCTCCTCCTCTCTCTACCCCTCCCCTGGTCTCTCTCTTCTCTGTCTCAAAAATAAACATTAAAAAAAGTTTTAAAGTTTTAAAAGTTTTAAAAAATTCAAAACATCAGCATTGTATATTGTTTCTTTAATTTTTAATTACAAGAGATGTGTAATGTTGGTGTCTCAACATGATGATGCTTTGTCCCACGTGTCTTTTGTATTAATTAAAATTGATAACTGTTTTCATTCATAACTTTTGAGTTTTGTGCCATAATGCTATATATTCTTTCAAATCTCCCTGTTGCAGGAATTTGTTGAAATAAGAACTATTTGAAACAGAAATTTATACAATAGTATTCACATATAGTTCATTCACCATTCAGATATATGAAATGTGAACATTTTCGCCCTTTCTGCTTATATATTTGTTCTGAGAAATATCCACTCTGTACCCATTCTACAATTTCATTCGCCTTCATACCTCACTGTTTAAGATTTAGTGTGTGTCTTCCCAGTCATGCTTTACTATGTATGCTATACTTTACTCGACTTCATTCAAGTTGACAAGAGCTAGAGAAGTGGAGGAAGAATGTCCAGGATCTGAGTGAATTGCAACCATGCCGGTGCCCAATTGTAACCTTCAGAGCACAATGGCTGCTGCTTCAATTCTATCTTGAAAATCTTGAAACATTTCTTCTTTTTTCAATCATGAAGTGGAACTACATAAAGTGGGGGATTTTAGGAATTGTAGTACTTTTTAAAAATTTTTTTAACGTTCATTTATTTTTGAGAGACAGAGACAGACAGAGCATGAGTGGGGTAGGGGCAGAGAGAGAGGGATTGGGGGGGAGAGAGAGAGAGGGAGAGAGGGAGAGAGAATCTGAAGCAGGCTCCAGGCTCTCAGTTGTAAGCACAATGCTGGATGCGGGGCTTGAAACCACAAACTGTGAGATCATGGCCTGGGCTGAAGTTGGACTTAACCAACTGAGCCACCCAGGCGCACCAGGAATTATTGTTCTAATTTCGTTAAATTGATAAGCTCAAAATGAAATGATCAAGACAAATCACCTTACTCTTCTCTTCTCTCTTCCTGTTTTCTCTATGTCTCCATAAATTTGTTAAAAAATGTGTCTGTTTCTATGAAAACCTCTATTGATATTACAACGAAAACCACTTTAAAATTTGAAGTACATCTCCATTTTTTTGTGCCCTTCATTGAAATTTTAGAAAATTCTTCCTTAAGCTCTATGATTGCTTTTATTAAATTTTCCTTAGCACTATATATTTTGCTATTATTGTAAATAAGATCTTTATTTTAAAAATATATTTTAAGAAATAATCGAACCTACTGCACAATATTTTTGATTTTCGCTTAAGGTATATTTAGCCACATTGCTGAATATTCTGCTAAGATCTATTCATTTGCTGATAGACACAGTGGGTTTTCTATGTGGATGTTACATTATTTTTGAGTAAAACTATTTTGTTTCTGTGTTTCCTATAATTATCTTCTTTATGCCCTTATTTAGGACAATATTTAATGTTGTAGTGTATACTGGCAGTCTCCTTATGTTGCTTTTGGTTGTAAAGTCATGATACTTGTGTCTTCTCCTTAAATATGTCCCCTTAATGTAGATTTTGATAGGAGCCCATTGCTCAAGGTGTCCTTTTCTGGTTTCAATTTGCTAATAGGTTTCTGTTGCTTAATTTTTGGTGTGTGTATTATGTGTGTGTATGTGTGTTAACAGTAAATGAGTGTTAAAATTAATGTTTTCCTACATTGAGATAACTGAAATATTTTGATAATTTAAGAAGCTAATGTAGCAAATGTCATAATATATTTTCAATATAAAAGTATTACTTTCTTGAGATGCCTCATACCTATTCATCATTATGATTATTATTTTATGTCCATTGCTCTTTTTGATTGCTGATATTTTATTTTGGATTTCTATGTCTGTGTACATGTTTGTTTTTTTTCCCCCCTCATGATATCATTTTGTTCCCTCTGATTCGTAACAAGAGTTTACAAGACTCATTACAAGTGTTGGGAAAATTTTCTCACTTTTGAATCTCTTAAGCATTGCATATGAAGGAGGGGCTCTCTGCTCCTTGAAGGTTTAATAAAAGTGAACTAAAAGCCACTTTGTATTACTGTTGAGATTTTAGATGTGTTTATTTGTTTTGTGGGTAGGTTTTTTTTTTAATTTACTTTTAATTATCTTAGTTATAGGCTTTGTTGGTTTCCCTTCCTCTAGGAATAGATTTATCAGTGGGTTTTCTCATATACTTTCTAAATTAGTTGTTCTTGCATTTATTGACATAAAGCTCTTCATTGTGTCTTCACATGGTGTTTAAATGTATTCTCATATCATATCCCATTTTACTTTCCTAATGTCATGTATATGGGCCTTCTCTCTTTCTTTCTTGATCAATTGTACCAACTTTGGCCAATTCCTGGTATTTTTAGAGTCTGTTTTTTATATTTTTATTCTACTCTGCTTTTGTTTTGCTTTCTATTTCTTTTTTAAAAATTTATTGAGAGTTCTTTATTTTACCTCCCTTGGCTCTTCTCTTTCTTTTCTAATGTATTGATTTGAGTAGCCAAATGGCCAGATTATCAATATTTCATTCTTTCTTGTTAATGTAAGCATTTAAGTACACAAATAGTATCCTTACTTCATTCCAAAGAATTTTCATTGTTGTTCAATCATACTTATGGTATAATTTCTATTTTGTTTACACTCTTTCTTATTAAGACACAAAGTTAGTCTGTTTTTGATGAGCCTATCAAATTTTGTGGGACCTTATTATTTTCTTATAATTAATTGTATTGTAGCAAATAAATATAGTGCTTTTGTTAATGATTCTTTGATGTTGAGACTGCCTTTGTAGATTAACACATAGGAATTTTCTGTGACAATTCTGTGATGGTTTGAAGAAAAACAATAAGACCTTCTTTATTTTCTGCCAGTACTGTTTGTTCCTTTGAAAAAGCTTAATTGAGTACTTCAGATCTTATGTACTTAAGAATCTTTACCTGTCTGCTTCATTAATTTCGAAGAAATTTGTTTAATTTATTATAATTGAGGAGTTGTCATTTTTTCTAATAATTTTGAGAATTTTTATTTTATTTATGGTAACTCTATCATTCTGTCTGCATTCAGAATTAATTCATTTTCCTGATGCATATACTAATTGCCAACCAAAAGGCACTTCATCAAAAGTTTTTAAAATGTTTATTTATTTATTTATTTTGAGAGAGAGAGAGAGAGAGAGAGAGAGAGAGAGAGAGAGAGAGAGAAAGCTTTAGTGAGGAAGGAGCAGAGAGAGAAAAAGATAGAGGGAGAATCTCAAGCAGGCTCCACGCTCAGTGCAGAGCCTAACATAGGGCTCAATCCCGCAATAGTGAGATCATGATCTGAGCTGAAACCAAGAGTCTGACGCTTAACCAACTGATCGCTCCAAGGAGCCCCTAAAAAAATTTAAGGCTAGACCTCTTTTTGTTTTGTCTTGTTAATCTCTTTAAATGTGGTAAATACTACATATATGTGTTATTTGTTAAATATATAAATATTTAAACATATAAATATTTAGATGCTGAATACATACATACACACATATGTCTTTTTCTGTATTTAAAACATTTGGTGTCATGTTCAAATCTTTTTCTTATCGCAACCAATAAGAATAAAATAAGATAGCTGAAGTGAATTATCACAGAAGTGGAAATAATGCATCCACATCCTAGTTTAAAAAATAGAACATTGACAGCACCATAGACATCCCCTTTAACCAATTTTAAAGCAGGATCCCATTTATACCATCCAATCAAACCGCTATCCTGACTTCTAATATGTATTTTATATCTGTACTTTAGTGAAATCCTATACCATGTGTGATTCCATATTGGCTTCTTCCAACATGGCATCTGCGAAGTTTTCTATTTTACAGTTGTTTGTTTATTTTCATAGATGCATATTTGTTGCATGACTATATCACAGTTTGTTGACTGTAACGTGTTTGGACATGAGTTGTCAGCTATTATAATTAAGTCAGACATGAACATTCTGGAAGTTTTCATGTGTGAACTTATCTGTTGGAAATATAATGGAAATACTAGATCATAGATTGTTGAATGTTTTCAATTTGCTTAGATAATGCCAAATTGTTTTCCGAAGTAGTTGTGAGTCACTAGTATATAACTGCCCAGTTTCTCAGAATCCTTGTAAACGCTTGATACATTCAGCTTTTTAAAATTTACATTTCTCTGATTTTTAATAAAGGAGAACTTTTAACATGTTTATTGACCATTGGATCCCCTCACTGGTGATGTTCCTATACAACTCTCTTGACATTTGTCTATTGTTTTGAATTTGTGTTTGTTTTTGTAGGCATTTACTATGAAACCTGAATACAAATATTTTGCTTACCATTATGTGACTTGCCTCTTCACTTTCCTGCTCTTAATTTTATGTATTTTTATGCATTTTAATGTCATCAATGTGTCGGTCTTTTTCTTTATAGTTAATGCTTTTTGTGTCCTATTTATGTGGCAGACCACATATCCCGGTTTGCTTGAAACATTCTTGGCTAAAAAGAAAAAAAAAAATTCTTGGTTCATGTCTCAGTATAATTGTTAATCACATCTTTTCACTCTTGAAGTATGTCCTAGATTTGAATTGCATAGTCATATTGCATTTAAGAAATCTTACCTTGGGGCACCTGGGTGGCTTAGTCTCTTAAGTATCTGACTCTTGGTGTCAGCCCAGGTCATGATCTCACAGTTGTGAGATCAAGCCTGGGTCAGGTTCTGTGTTTAGTGTGGAGCCTGTCTGGGATTCTCTCTCTCTCCCTCTGTCACTCCTTTGTATGTGTGCATTTCTTTTTCCTCTCTCTCTCTCTCTCTCTCTCTCTCTCTCTTTCTCTTTCTTTCTCTCAGAAAGAAAAAAAAAAGAAAAAGAAAAAGAAATCTTGCCTAAAGGACATAATGATATATTCTTATATTACTTTCTAAAAGATATGTTATTTTCCCTTCTATATTTAGACCAGTAATTTGCTCAGAATAATTTTTTTTAGTTTTATTGATTTTGAGAGAGAGAGAAAGAACAAGGGTGCACATATGCGTGGGAGGGGCAGAGAAAGAGGGATAGAGAGGATCCCAAGCAGGCCCCCTGCTGTCAGCCTGAAGCCCAATGCATGGATGGATCTCACAATCCTGAGATCATGACCTGAGCTGAAAATGAAGAGTTGGCTGCTTAACCAACTGAGCACCCAAGAGCCCCTCAGAATAAATTTTTATTTTTGTGGTAAAGAGAAAGTGTCTTTGGTTTTCTTTGTTTGTTTGTTTGTTTCTTTTTCTATATGGTTAACTAATTGATACAATACTATTTTATTTAGTGAAAAATACTGTGGTTTCCCCATCTCTTTATATTGCCATTTGTATGCTCAATAAACTAATCATAGATACCTGAGTCTATTTGTAATCTACCCTGTTCCACTGTTATTTTTATATATTCTTGAGTCAAGTCCATGCTGTTTTATTTAATATAAATTGATAATGAGTTTTTACATGTAGGAAAGCAAGACCTTTCATCATGCTTTTCTTCAAGAATGAACTGACTGTACATAATAATATTTTGTAAATCACCATGAGAAGTTCCAAACAATAATGAAAAAGATTGAATTTTGATTGGGATTACATTTAATTTATGTTTAATTTTGGAGAGAATTGACATCTTTACAATTTTGAATATTTCAATTCATGAATACCAAGTTTGTATTTTATATATATTTAATTTTTAAAATTTTTTTTTAAATTTTTTTGTTTGTTTTTTGAGAGAGAGAGAGACAGAGTGTGAGCAGGGGAGGGGCAGAAAGAGAGGAAGACACTGAATCTAAAGCAGGCTCCAGGCTCTAAGCTGTCAGCACAAGCCTGAAGCGGGGCTCAAACTCATTGACTAGAAGATCATGACCTGAGCTGAAGTCGGATGCTTAATCGACTAAGCCACCCAAGCGCCCCTATATTTTTAAAATATTGATAATCTGTAAGATCTGTAGTAATGTTCCCTTTTTATTCCTGTTAATGTTTTTGTGCCTTCTTTCATTTCTAGATAACTCTCATCAGATCAAATTTTAAAGAACTATTTTTAACTCTGTTGGTTCTCTCTATTGTGTATGTATTTTCTGTTTCATTAATTTCTACTTTTATTTTCCCCCACTTGTATTTTTTGGGATTTAATTTTTTGATCTGTTTCTAACTTCTGAGATTCATAGCTCATTGAGTTTTAGCTTTTTAGCTTCTCTTTATCTGAAATATGCATTAAGGCTGTAAATTTTAAGTACAGCTTATCTGTATTTCATAAGTTTTGTTGCGTATAATCAATCATTATGATTGATCTAAACTATTATTCCAATTTTGATTTCATTTTGATCTATGACTTATTTAGAAGTACATTTCTTAATTTCCAAATCATGACTTTTTAGTTGTCTTTTTATTTTTGATTTATTGCTTAATTTTGTTTTAGCCATAAAGCATACTCTATAATTGTACTCCTTTGCAATTAATTGAGATGTGCTTTGTGGTGATACATACGTTCATTTTTTTTTAAGTTTCATGTACAATTTAACTATTGAATACCTTACTTTTGTGTGTGTGAACATTTCATATATATTACATAAGTCAGTTTTGCTAATCACATATTAAATTTTCTATATTTTTGTTAATTTTTTGTCCACTTACTCTGTCATGGAGAGAAGTATATAAAATCCCTCAATGTAACTGTAAGTTTGCCTTTCATTTTTGTAAATGTTTGTTTTACACATATTTGAGAATAAGTTAGAAGGTTCATACAATGTAGAAATTTTTATGTTCTTGATGAAGTTAACATTTTATCATTATGGTGTTTACTTTTATTACATGCCTGTATTTAAATGTATGTATATGTGCATTTGTGTGTACAGTCTAATAGCAATTGTCTATTAATTGACACATTAGCTGAGTTAAAATTGTTGTTTATTATTCATGTGTTTGGTTTAAACCTACCATCTTACTATTTGTTTATTATTTGGCCCACTGGCTCTCTGTTCTCTCTTTTTTTTTTTCCCTTCCCTTCTTTAGGATGATTGAGTGTGGTTGTGTGTGTTTATTTAATTATGTCCCCTCCGCCATTATTGTACATATATGTTGCTCTTTCATTATTGTTTAATCCTAGCCAAGAGATTGCAACATAGTGACTTCATATCCAATATTCTTTAGTGACTTATATCTCATATTCATGTGTACTTTCGACCTATTCCCGGGCCGTCTAAGTAATTAGGAAGAATTTAAATCAAGTCACTCTCTCACAAATTATATACTATTGCAGTCATATTCAATTTAGCATACATTTTAAGTAAACAAGACACGAGCTTTGCTAATATAGTCAATATTTATTCACATGTATTCTTCTTCATTCCGCTAACTTTCTAACAGGGATCATTTTCTTTAACTTTGAATATTATTTTTTAGTATGTCCTTTAGTATAGGTCTGTTGGCAATGAGTTCTCATAACTTTCCTCAGAAGATCTTTTCTGACTTTTGATTTTCCTCATTAATTTGCTGATGAATAATTTACGTAAAATAAGTTACAGCCATTTCAATAGTATCACTTTCTGAATTTTGATAGGTATAAAAACCCATGAAAATATCAAATTCAAGGTAGAGAATTTTTATATCAACTCCAAAAGATTGCTCATGCCACTTTGTTCCTTACTATGTCCTTGGGCCTAAGCAAATTGCTAAACTTTTGTCACTTGAGGTTGGTTTCTGTAATACAAAAATTATAGCCTGTGCTTTTTATGGTCTAGCTCACAATCCTTTTTCTGCCTCTTATAAAACAGATCCCATAAGCAAATACTTACATTAATATAAAATTTATTTTTCCTTTCAGATAAAGTTATTTTAGAATTAATATTAATCTGTAGTATTATTTCTAAACATTTCTCTAATAGTTACAATTATTTTCTTATTTAATATCCTTATCTACTCTGAAATCCTACAACTTATCTCATAACTATTTACAGATTCATAGTACCTACAAAGTTGATGTGAGATCTATGAGTTCTTTAAGGGCTTCTAAAGATCTAAAAGGAAATCTGTATTTTCACAATAGAACAAATTTATATTGCATACACTTTAAGATTGGTATCTAAGAAATTCATTTTCTGAAAAAAATCCTTATTATCTAAATGAAAATTCTAGCGTATCATAACTCCATTGAAGTATTTCACAGCATTCCAGAAAGATTCAATGTCTCTAAAACTGATCAGAGTTAAAATTTTGTTTTATAATAAAAAGCAAAGGAAAGCATACAGACTTATATGTCAAAGATTATATATAAAAACCTTTACCTTAAAATCCCAGTAAATGTTCTTGTATTTATTCAACAAATATTTTTTTTTTAATTTTTTTTTCAACGTTTATTTATTTTGGGGACAGAGAGAGACAGAGCATGAATGGGGGAGGGGCAGAGAGAGAGGGAGACACAGAATCGGAAACAGGCTCCGAGCCATCAGCCCAGAGCCTGACGCGGGGCTCGAACTCACGGACCGCGAGATCGTGACCTGGCTGAAGTCGGACGCTTAACCGACTGCGCCACCCAGGCGCCCCTCAACAAATATTTTCAAACACCTTATTTGCTCTAGAAACTGTTCTAGGTGTTACATATAGTTCAATAGACAAAGCAGACAAAAATCTCTGTCTTCATGAGCTGATTTTCTTATGGTGGGAGATAGACCACAAACATAATGATAAGCAAGTTTTATAATACTTATGGAGGAATAAGTGCTGTGGAAAAAGAGAGAAATTAAGGGAACTGAAAAGAATTGGCAGGAAAATTTCAATTTAAATAAAGTGGTTTGTCATCACTAAATAAGTAAAATTTTCTGAAGTAAGAGTTTATTTGCACTATAAACTTATAATAGCCAAGAAATCAAACTGGGAGGGGTGCCTGGGTCGCTCAGTCAGTTAGGCGACCAACTTTGGTTCAGGTCATGATCTCTCGATTCCTGAGTTCAAGCCCTGCGTTGAACTGGAGCCTGCTTTGGAGTCTGTGTCTCCCTCTCTCTCTGCCCCTCCTCCACTCACACTCTGTGTCTCTCTCTCCTTCAAAAATAAATAAACATTTAAAAAAATCAAATGGGGAGAAAATGTATTAGAGTCATTCCACTTGAATGGAAACTGAACCATGGCTGTTATATCAGTGGTCCACACTTCCTTCAAAATTTTCACATTAAGGAATAAGTAATTAATAACAGCAGCAGGAGGCACAATATAAAATGTTTATAACCTGTTTCACTATTTCAAAGGAACAATAAAATGTAAAACAAATAATAAAACAAACGACATCTGAAACAAAAGTAAAAATCTTTGATAAAGATCAAACAGGCCACAAAAACAAGCAACAAAAATGAATGTACTTAGACCTGAATTCAGACTTGTGAGTATGGGCGCAGGTGTGCATGCACACACACACACACACACACACACACTTGGAGTTAGACTACAGTTGATCTTACTACTTTAACATGCAGTTAATAAAAGCACCAATTTAGATTATAGGCTGAGAGCAAAGTATGCAAATGATTTGGTCATTAACTTGCCTTCATGGTAAACTCACACAGCCTTATTCAGAGTTTCATCATTGGTGGGGAATTACATTATATGTCCATTGAATAAAAAATACCAAAAAAATGGTGTTATTTTGATTTAATATGGTTCAGAAAAAATATATCTATATATTACAGCAAAGACTAATATTTTATTTAAAAAAATTTATAGATATTTGATTTTCAACTTTGACAAGTATTCACTTCTTAACAAGTTCTAAGGCAATATAATATATTGTCCTTTAAAAGAAAATTAGCTTCATTTTACATTATTTCAAACTCTGAACCCTTTTTTAACAAGTCTCCCATACATAACTACTCTAGCTGACACCTTCTCCATGAGAAATATTCATTGAGTTCTGTTTGAATACCATATATCAAGTGAACATGTAAGTGTCCTCATTATTCATGAATCAGACAGCACCCCAAGTGTACCCAGCATTAAATTGCTTTTGAACCATCTATAATCTCTAGAAATGTCTTCTCCCAAAATGCATTTTGCAGAGAAACTCAATTTGAATTCTGCATTTACTGTAGCAACACACAAAAGTCTATAGATACGTTTGAAGGTCATTTTGACATTGTTCCTTTAAGTAAAACTTTGCTATATTTATGGAACAAAACCCAGGAATGTTCTGCATGTCACAGCATAAGATAAGATGCCTGCTTGGTCCTTTTCTGAATAATAATGCAGTAAATTCACCCTTTGGTTAAAAATAGATGTTTGTTCTTTCTAAAACAGAAACAACACACAGCTTTGAAAGAGACAAGCAGAAAGCCATGAAATGAGTCATCAGCTGCATTCGGTTACAGTGGGTTTATCTGTGACTGTGTGTGAAAAACCACTCACAAGAAGTCAGCAAAAGTGCAGCCAATTGCTGAGAGCTAATCATGCTGGGTTATTCTTGGAGGAGCCTGGTGTTTGTAGGGAGCACCGACAGTTACCAATTATTGCCTGTACTTGGCAAAATGAATGGGTCTGAACAGTTATCTTGAAGGTGTTCTCAGCAAGAACTATATTTAAACTGCTGACACCGGTAATTGTGTCTAGCTCACCCAATCCTGAGTTTGATCTTAAGTGTTTTACAGTATGCAGTCAAATATTCTTAACTTAGGCTTTATGTGTCCAAAGAGTGGGTCTGATAAACAGCTTGCACTAAAATGCATGTTTTACAATGTTCCTTTAACTAATTTCAGTTGAGTATCATAATAATGAAAGAAATGTTTTTACTATGGTTGCTTTTGAAATAGTTAGGTATAAATTTCTATCATCAAATCATTTCTAATCCTCATAGAAAGGCACCCTAGTGCATAATAATATCTATATTTGGTTTTAAACTGATAATTTATAGCTGCTGTGATATAATAAACTTGCCTTGGGAAACATAATCAGTGAAAGGCATATATTTGTTTTATTTCTGTTGATTACCTTAAAGGTACACAACATAAATGGAAACATATTATAGGTGTCTTTACTACTGTAGAAAAAAATCTCCCCTTCCTTATTTGTGTTTGTTGTGGTGATTATTGCTATTAACAGTGTTTCAAAGAAGCTTATTTCTTTTTGCTGAAACTTTCTACTTGCAATTTTCCCAAGATACACATAAAATTTAAGGGGAAAGAACAAATAAATTATAGGCACAACGTGACTGCAAAAAGAAACATTATTTTTTACAGTGCAGTATGAAAAAATGAATTAGGATACAAAGTCAGAAAACTAGAGGGCAGAAAACCATCCTCATTCTTACCTGATGAAAAGGCAGATCACGCCCTGTGGGCTCCTCAGTAGTCCTGGCTGGCCCTTCTCAACCCATGCCTCATCCCTATAATCAGTGAGATCATGTATAATTTTTTTCATTTTTTTTCTCTCCTTCTTATTGGCTATTTTAAACTTACTATATTTTACAATGACTCTCAAAGTCTCTATTACCATTTCACAGGAGAAAATCCACAGTTATGTAGAGTTGTTTATTTTGATGAAAAGTGTTTTCATTTTCTGTTCATTTTGTTTTTAGCAGGCAAAACAAGGTAAATTTAGGAAAATACATAGAGCTACAAAGAGAAAGTTTGAAAATACATTGTTTCCATAAAAAGATGATCCCCTTGCCTAAAGTATTTTAAATACACCAAAAATGTTAATAACTACAATCTTGGATTTCATTAACTATGATAAATGATACTAAACTGTAAAGAACACACTAGTTTAACATTATTTGGTTGACTATCTCATTCTTCAATTCTTTTGTCTATGGTTTTGTAATTAACTAAAGAGAAGAAATGAAAATCACATTAACATGTTTGGGGATTTTTTTTTTTTTTGCTATTGATTTAGGAATAAATTAGTTTCACACTTTAAAATGGCTCCCTTGAAGAATGAATACAGCAGCCTTCTGCTGCCATGAAGTTGTTCCCAGGGATTGTCTTTATTCACTATGAAGATAATATAAGATGTGTTACACTTGGGTTCATTAAATAGGAGGTATTTTAAAGCAACTCTTAATTGCCTTCTGGGATTGTGTTACATTCCAAATCTTGCTAATGCTTCTTTCACCAGATAGAGTATCCCTGCTCCATATTGCTAATGAATGACCATGTTTACAAGAATCTCTGAAGACATTAAGAACTTTGGCTTATTTTGAGTGAGTTCATACAGTAAAATCTGTTGTCAATTCTAAACAGAAACAAGAATATGGTCTGATTAATACAGAAAGTAATGTATAAATTTCCATTCAGTCTAATCATATGTCGATTTAGCCTCAATCGTTTGAGGAAATAACATTTTGCATAAGTGTGAATCATATGTTTCCTACTTTCTTAGTATTAGCATGCAGTTGAGCAATTTTTTCCCAGATGTACTTTATGACCAATTCCCCTTTGTCCAAGAAGTCAGAGAAGAAATATATTTCATATTTTACATTTCTTAAAATACCTCCCATCTGCAACAGCACCTCTCACACATTTCTGCTAGGGATGTAAAATGATACAGCCCCTCTGGAAAACAGTTTGGCGATTTTGTAAAAAGTTAAACATACTCTTATCCTGCAACCCGAGAGTCATACTCCTAAGTGTTTATCCTACTAAAACAAAATCTTACAGATATGAATATGTTTAAATTATATTCACAGGTGCTTTATTTGCAATATCCCAAACTGAAAAACCACCCAAATGTCCTTCAGTGGATAGGACACGATACCTCCATACAATGGAAATCAATTCAGCAGTAAAAGAAACAAATTACTGATACACAAACAACTTGGATCGACTCAAGGGCATTATACTGAGGAAAAGAATGAATATCAAAAAAAATTACATACTGTACGTATGACTACGTTTGTATCACATTCTTTAGATGACAAAAGTGTAGTGATGGAGAAAAGATCAGACGGAGATCACCAAGGGTTAGGGTCCAGTAGGGATTTGGCTGAAAAAGGTTAGTGTAAGGCAGTTTCTTTGTAGTAATGGAATAGTCTACATCCTGATTGTAGCGGTGGTTACATAAATCTACACATATAATAAAATTTCATAGAACACGTCACAACACATATCACATACACATCACATACATCATACACACACACATAGCACAAACACATGCACGGATACACTGCACACACACACACACACGCCACAATGCACAAACACACACACGCACATGCCCGAGTGCCTGTAACAACTGATGAATTTTGGAAACATCTGTAGTTAATAGTTTTGTACCAGTGTCAGTTTCTTGATTAAAAGGTACAACGTTTAGGTAAAATATTATCAGTGTAAAAATTTAGTGTCGGGTTCTGGCAACCCTCTGTACTATTTTTGCCACTTCTTGTGATTCTTAAAATCTTTGAAGCACACAACCCATTTGATCTCTGTGTAGACAAGATGGTGGAAGGTTGTAATTGCCCAGTAAGTCTCAAGCATTAGGCAATTAATACCTCTAAAAAAAGATAGTCTTATCTACATATGATTGAAGATCCTAAAACTCACCAGTTATATTTTCCCAAAGGCACACACATAAGTTGGATCTACCACACAAACACAGGATTTTTGTTCCCCCAAATTCACACGGTTTTGGTCTTTTTACTCTATTCTGTTGTCTCTTTTACTGAATATTTCCAAGTGTCCTGAAACTTAGCTTCCCATTTCATACCTCTTCAGTTTTCTAATGCTTTCCTTCCCTGTCCTCCAAGAGAACTCAAATGTAATATTTTCAGAGTTCTTCATCAAATTTCGGAGGGAGCTCAAGCACTGTGGACCTACTTCCTTGTCAGTTATTACCTTGAAAATGTGTAAAAATCAAAGTCCAGTCTGAGTTCACAGAAATGTGTTGCTACAACGAGATCTGAAAATGGGCCCTGATCTTCAGAGAGCAACACAAGACACTCCCACAATGGAGTCAGAGATCTTCTCCAAAGCACGTTGGATTACATAGACATAATCTCATCAACATTAATTTTCATGTATAATTCTCTAACTTAAAAAAATGAAACTTTCCACTACTCAGAATTCTTAGGAGTTAATTCTGTTAATAGTTCTGCCTAAATAGTTTTGAGAAAAATAGAGATGAAGTAATCTAAGAGCTATAAACTGAAAAAAATTACCCTTTTGAAATGATTCAATTTCAAAATTTGGAGATTGATTGTAGAGTATATATTTTGCTCTAAAGGCAATGATATAAATCTTCTTTTTACAATACATATTTAATGTACATCTTAATGCAAAATAAAATTTTATGAAATCAGGAGCAAGTAAAAAAAAAATATTGCAAACCCAGGAGAGTAGTATATCGATTGAGAACACTATTTTTGTTTTGTTTCAATGTTTGTTTATTTTTGAGTGACAGAGGGAGACAGAGTGTGAGTGGGGGAGGGTCAGAGAGAGAAGGAGACACAGAACCTGAAGCAGGCTCCAGGCCCTGAGCTGTCAGCACAGAGCCCGATGCAGGGCTTGAACTCACAAGCGGTGAGATCATGACCGGAGCCGAAGTCGGACGCTTAACCGACTGAGCCACCCAGGTGCCCCAAACACTATTTTTGATCTTGACTAACATGAGTTTAAATCCTTACTGTCCCACTTACTAGTATTGCTCTCTGACAAGTTACTTAACCTCTTTATTTTTTAATTCCATTAAGTCCCTAAAATGCTAAGAGAATGCACATTTTACATGTACTGAATTTTAATCAGATTATGATGAACAAGATCATTATCAAAGCAATTATCAAACTGGTGAGAAAATTGATCCTCAAAAAAAAAAAAGTCAAGTCATGGTTCAAAACATTTATGAATTATAATTTTCTATATTAGTAACCCAAACATAAGGCACTTTAAAAATATTAACTAATTATGGCATAAATGAGGCAGACAAGCCATTTTTATCCCATAAAAGAAATTAGAGAATATAAAAATTATGATACTGTGAACATTTAGTACAATATTTAGGACAGCATATTTAAACAAAATGTTAATGTTGAGAGGAAAAACAGAATGATTCCAAAAATATTTTGTAAGCTTTAAGACTATTTTTCTAAAAACTGTGGGCAATTTACATGTGGAAACCTTGGAATCTAATAGAATTTTCCATTCATTTCTTGATAACAGTGTTAAAAAGAAATGTTACCAAAATAATGAGGTCCAAGTTAAAAACAAAAACATTTATATATATAGGATAAGAATAGATTAGACACAAATTGTACTTTATGACATAACATTAAAAATAAAAATATTTGGTATTTAAGACAACTTAGTTATGGATGGATGAAAGAGTTGTAGGCATGCTCACTATTTATTTAGTTTTTAATCAAGCCAAATGTTTGTCAAAATTTACTACTAAAGATTATTAGGCATTTTTCACTAATTTTAACTAATCATTGATTGAATCTGAGAAATATTTGATTTGGGGACTAGGACAGTTTTCTCACCTGAATTTTCAACCAGTGAGCTAATCAATTTTTTGTCTATGTTATTATCCTTCAGGGGTACTCAGGCATAGATAGATACTTCAGGGCCTTATCTGATTCACCCATGCCACAGGACTAAATAACAAATACAGATAAATAGAATATACTTAGCAAATTAAGAAAACAGCAGCCCCACTTCGCTTAAATGTAGAACATGAACCCCTTGTAACAGAGGCCTGGTGAAATGAGGTGTCCTATCAACCATTTCACTGACACAAAAGTGGAGAAACATTTAAAAGGAAGGTAACATAAACTATTAATAACCAGAAATGATGTGGCAGAAAGTTAGCATGATCTACAAAAACTACCATTATAACAGTTTAGGTGAAGAAAAGAAACCAAATAGGTCATCAGAGTCTTATTCTCAGTGGATTATGGATAAATGTCCTCTTCCTGAGTTCTTCTTTTAAACACTCATTGTTTTGGATGCATGTTTTGTATTTCATCTTTTATTTCATTACATTTTATTTGACAAAAGTAGTATGCTCTTTAATCTGGGCTCTGGGTTTTTTTTTGGGGGGGGTGTTGATCATATATGCTAATATTGATACTGTCAGGGCAGTAAAGAAAAGCACGCTTTGTTTCCTCTGTGTTGCTAAGAACCTGGGTTTCACCATCAAAACGACCTAGTCTGGAATCTCATCTCTGCAGAATACTAGCTTGTTAGTGAGGACTAGTTAGATAAATTCCTCTCAGACTTAGTTGTCTCACCTGCCAAGAGAAGACAATAATACAAACCATATTAGGCACCTTGGACTGCCATAACAAAATACCACAGACTGGGTGACCTGAACAAAACCTTTATCTGTCACAGTTCTGGAGGCTGGGAAGCCCAAGATCAAGGTGTCAACAAGTTTGGTTTCTCCTGTGGCTTCTCTTCTTGACTTTGCAGATGGCTGCTTTATGGTTGTCCTCAAATAGCTTTGTGTGTGTGTGTGTGTGTGTGTGTGTGCACATTCCTGATGTCTCTTCCACATCTTCTAAGAACACCAGTCCTATTGGATTATGGCACCACCCATATAACTTCATGTAACCTTAATTACCCCCTGAAAGACTCTCTCTAAATAAAGCCACATTAGGGGTTAGGGCTACAACATATGAATTTGGGGGGATACAATTCAGTCCATAGCACAAACCTTAAGCAATGTTTTTCATAGGTACATGATTTTTAGCAATATACTGTGCATGTGTAAGTGCTCAATAAGTGACAACTTATATAATTTACATTTACCTAGGTGAATTAAGATGCAATGGTAAGTAAGTCGTTGAATAGAATGATCACTAAGTTTATTAGTTAGCTTTTGGTGAACAAGAAAACAGTCGAAAACTTAGTGGGCTGAAACAACTATTTATTTAGCATATGATTTTGTGGGTCAGCTAGTTGAATGGATTCATACAGATGGCTCATCAAATCTCACCCAGGCTTAGTTGATCTCAGCTAGACTTATTCAAGAATTTTCAATGAGCTAGTGGACTTTTGGAGCTAAGAAGATTATGATGGCCTTGTCTGAGATGCCTGGGATGAGTGGAGTATCTTTCTATGTGGTCTCCATGTTGTCTTTCAACAGATGAACCAGGCTTAGCCACATGGCTTTGAAAGGAATCCAAGAGGGGCGCCTGGGTGGCGCAGTCGGTTAAGCGTCCGACTTCAGCCAGGTCACGATCTCGCGGTCCGTGAGTTCGAGCCCCGCGTCAGGCTCTGGGCTGATGGCTCAGAGCCTGGAGCCTGTTTCCGATTCTGTGTCTCCCTCTCTCTCTGCCCCTCCCCCGTTCATGCTCTGTCTCTCTCTGTCCCAAAAATAAATAAACGTTGAAAAAAAAAAAAAAAAAAGAAAGGAATCCAAGAATAGCAAGAAAACAAGCTCAATGTGTAAATGTTTTTCAAGTCTCCCGGTGTGTTACGTTTGAGTGCTTTAATGGTTAAAATTAGTCTAATGAAAAACCCAGCATCAAGGGGTGCAGAAATAGATTCCATGTGATGGGAAGATTTGCAATGTCCCAATGTAAATATAGGAAGACAGGAAGGGGAAGATTTGGTGGTGAATTCCCTGACCAATAGTCATTGAACTATTAATACAATTCCTATGATCATCAGTCAGAATGCCTGATCAAACTGTGCCGTGCTATCATAGATCCTACATCAATGCCATTATGTTGTTCAGTTATTTGGGATAGACAGAGCAATGTGCTGTTGCTTAGGAGTGTTTCCTGGGAGTTTTTCAAAGAAAGATGCTGTCTCTTTTTCCAACCTCTGGCTTCCTAATTCCCATTGCCAGCATTATAGGTACAGAAGGTAGACAGGATATTATAATGGTTTTGAAATCTCCAGTTGCACTAATGTAAAATTGTTGAGAACCCAACCCTGGGAAACCAACATCTATATACAAATCTCTACTAATTTAAGAATCAAATTGTTTTCAGCCATATATGTGTGCCTGAGATCATCACATTTTTTTCTTTTTAGTCCCTATTCCTTTCATAGTCAGTAAGTGTCACATGTTGCCTCAGAGGAGATTCAAATTCTGGAATCAAAGGAGGAATTACATCTTGATTTTTTAGTTTAAAAATATTTCCTGTGATGTACTCAGGATATAGAAAAATGTGAGGAGGCAGAGCAGTTTCTGTCTTCCACTTAGATTAGAAATAGATGTCTGAATTCTGAAATGTTACAGTAGAATTCTCATTTGTGCTTGGAATCTGAAAGCAGGACATCTATGTCAGAACACCCTTGGGTCAAGTCCGGATCAAAGGTGAGGCAGCAGAGTATCCTCTATGCCTGTGTGGGGATAGCAAAATACATTCTCATGTTCAGTGTATAGGCAAATAAGTTGAGAACACCTCTTCTGAGTTTCAGTGGCTTCTGATGTGGCTTACGGTCAAAAGGGGCTTAGGTATAGTTAAGGAAGCTTAAAAAAAATGGAGAGAAGACATGTGGTTGTCATTGAAAAACAATAAAATGCCTCTCTGCAGTCACAGAAATTCAATGGTCCAGGGTAGAAAGTGTATGTGGATACATCTTGAGAAAGTGAAGGCTAAGGGGCAAAAGCCCCCATCAGAGCTGTGAAATGAAGAGCTTAAATGTCCTAGTCTTAAATGAGAAGTTATACTGTTTATACCACAGACATTTAAAAAACATACCAATTATTGAGGTGAAATTCACATGCTATTTTAACTTGAACAATTCAGTGGCATTTAGAACTTTCACAATGTGAAGCCACGATTTATATCTAATTTCAAAACATTTTCATCCGTTCAAAGTAAAACTTCATACCCAATAATCACTTTCCTCATTCCCTCTCCCCTCTCCCTACTCCCAGCCCCGCCATTGGCAATCACCAGTCCATATTTGGACTCTATGGATTTGTCTATTCTGGACATTTCATATAAGTGGAATCATAAAATATGTGACCTGTTGTTTTTGGCTCTTTTCACTTAGTCGTTTTAGAGGTTCATCCATGTTATACCATATATCACTACTTCATTCCCTTTCATGGCTGAAGAATATTTCATTGCATATGTACATATCACAATGTGTTTATCTGTTCGTCCATTGATGGACATTTGAGATTTTCCCTGTTTTGACTGTTGTAAATGGTGCTGCTATAAACATGTGTTTGAGTATGAATCTTCAGTTCTTTCATTTCTATACTCAGGTGAAATTACAGGGTTGTGGTAACTCTACCTTTTTAAAGATCCACCAAATTGTTTCCCATGGTGGCTCAACCGTTATGTGTTCCGACCAGCTTTTTTTCCCAACTAAAAGACCTTAAGAAAGTTATTGAAAGATTTGCATAAACCAAAGGTGAAAGAGTTTGAAAAACTAATACTAAATGATGTTAATGATTATCATCTCAAATATGACTCACAAAGTATAGACTTAAATTGCACAATTTAAACATCTCCAGATTATATCTATCGATCTAATATATTATTTATCATCTATTTATCTATTTACTTAGAGACACTATTTTTAAAGCTACAATAATGAGAAATTTGCTTCAATGTATAAAATAAAACATACATTACCAAAAACCTGTGTCATAACATAATCATACTGAGAAAATTCCTAGAACTTGGCTAAAAGGCATATCAAGTGGTGACACTTTTTTTTTGTTAAAACTTCTAAAGCAAAATAATAGAAAATACTCTTTTAATTGCAAAATAAACTGATTCTTGAATGGTCCAGATTCTATAGAAATACTCCATATCATTTTCCTAAGCATTTTATGAAATTTGGATTTATGTTGCATCTGTATAAATGTCATTGTTTAGTTTAAATAGCAAGTTTCCCTAAAAACATTGTACCAATATTTCACTTTTTCTTTAAAAGTAGTTTTTAGTAAATTACTAATATAAGTACAACTTTTAAAAGAAGCATTGATAAGCACATATTTTCTGAAGTATAAACAAACATAATGAAATTTCATCCTTATAATCTGATATCTGCTTATTTTTCTTTAATTTAAGTGGCATTATAAAATGTTTTCCAAATATAAGACTGTTTACTGAGCTAATAAAGTAATTAGCATGATTAAAATGATGGTCAACTCAAGCAAACAAATTCTGTCAACACAATCTGTGTATTAACACAGGGGATATTTATAATTTAACACAAATGTGTCCAAGTGAAATAATTTATGTAGATAGATCTCTGGCCAACCATGGAGAGCTAAACAACTTTTTGGAACATGCTTAGAAACCAATTAAAAGACAAATTTGACAAAGATTAAAGAAAATTAATCATGGATAAGCATCAAATTCATGTACATTAATTTCTTTTACAAAAGGTGTGTGACTTGACCTGGATCTGAAAACATAAATGACAAAGGCAACAGATGTAACAGGCAGAATAATGGCCCACTCAAGTTGTCCATATCCTAATCCCGAACACTGAGCCTGTGAATATGTTACCTCACATGACAAAAGAGACACTGACGATGTGATTAGGTTAAGGGTGTTGATTAACCTGGAATAGCTGAATGGACGCAATCTAATTACCGGGGTCCTTTCAGGTAGAAAGGGTGGTGGAAGAAGAGAGTCAGCGTGATGCAATGAGGAAGAGCTTGCCTACCATGCTGGCTTTGAAGATAAAAAGGGCCATAAGCCAACGAATGTGGCTGCTTCTGGAAGCTGGAAAAATCAAAGAAACAGAGTCTCCCCTAGAAGCTCCAAAAGGAAATGGAGCAATGAGACACCTTTATTTTTGCCTAGCGAAACCCATGCCAAACTTCTGGCCTGTAGAACAGGAACATAATCAACTTATGTTGTTTAAGCTGCTATGTGTGGTCATTTGTCACAGTAGCAATAGAAAACTAATACACCAGCAATGGGTGACAGGGACCCATGAGAACAAATTCTAAGCTATGTCTTCTTTGACGCAACATGTTCATTACTCAACTGTCTTATTATTATTATGACACCACTATAAAAATAATGGCATTCACGCATCCAAGATGAGCTACTTTTTAAAAATTAGCAAAATAGACAAATCTGAGAAACTTCTGTTAAAGAAAAATGACTATAAATGCAATAAGTTGTATAAAGTTGTATCCACAGTTACCTGGTGCTATAGTCAAAAACATCAGTGAAATTATTTTCTAAATAAATATAGACTATATTTGATATATATGTCAATATAGACTATATTTGATATATATGATATATGTATATCAGAGACTATACAGAGCAGTCTGTGAATCAATAATTAAGAATAACTTATAAAATATTTAATAATTATCATTGATGGATTACCTAACTTCTCACAGAACAAATGAATTGATATTTTATAAATTGTTCCAAGTCATAAGAGATGAGAAGCCATATAAATGAGAATATGAAAAGAAAAAGATATGTAATCTAGAATAACTAGTACAAAATAGAAGCATGGTTTGACAATTATTAGTAAATTTCAAAAAGAAGTATAAAGACATTCCATGTAAGGGAACTACTAAGATACTTTACTATATTAGTAAATTAAGTAAAAACATTTTATCCTCAAACAATTTGAACAATTTGTTCACCAAGTCAACATAAATTCCTATTCAGAAATATTGAGAACAATTAGCAAAGACATTTCCTTTTAAAAATGAATTTGCTTTTCAAACAGAAATTGTAGCAAATGATGAAATATCAGTAGACTATCTATTAAATCAGCAATCCCAACTGTATATCTGTTTTCATATCATTTTAAGATTGTTTTGGAAAATTATATTTCATGCATTTAGAATAAAACAGAAATAAGAGATATGGAGTGGAGAAAGATTAAAAGTCAATTATCTTATTCAGTATATGTATACACAAAAACTCCCAACGAAATAAATTGAAAAACTTTCCTTTTAAAAAAATTCAGTACTGTATGTTACAATAGGGCACCTGCCCAAAATTCATTAGGTTTGCTGAGGTAGAAAATAAGGTTCTTTTTTTTTTTTTTAATTTTTTTTCAACGTTTTTTTATTTATTTTTGGGACAGAGAGAGACAGAGCATGAACGGGGGAGGGGCAGAGAGAGAGGGAGACACAGAATCGGAAACAGGCTCCAGGCTCCGAGCCATCAGCCCAGAGTCTGACGCGGGGCTCAAACTCACGGACCGCGAGATCGTGACCTGGCTGAAGTCGGACGCTTAACCGACTGCGCCACCCAGGTGCCCCGAAAATAAGGTTCTTAATATTCCCAAACTAACAACAACTACAATAACAAAACAATAAAAATATTTGTCTTCTTTAGGAAAAGAAATATGTATTTCTTATAAATACAAAAGAAAAAATAGACAGCTATATCAAGATTTTTTAAGTTAAAATATTATAAGATTCAATTAATCTATTGAATTCATAGATTAGTACAATCCTCATAATTAGTGTATTGAAGCTCCCTTGCTTCAATAATATGATTCTTAACATTTAGTCGTTGTTCTTGACAGAAGCAACAGGAAGATGTTGAAAAATTAATGAGATATTTTTAATAGACTATTGTAAGATAAATCTCATTTGCAGCCTCACTATACGGAAGGGTGCAATTCAGGGCACTCTCCTACATGACTTCCTGTTTTGGCTAGAAAGGTCAAATAGTAAGCTTTATAATTAACAGCTGAATTTTTGGCAAGCTACATGTTATGGACCCAGTGTGGGTATCCTCCCCGAATTCATCTGTTGACACTAACCCTCACTGTGATGGCATTTGAGGTGGGGCCTTTGAGAAGTAGTTATATTTAGATGAAGTCATGAGGGTGGGGCCCTCACTTTGGGAGTAGTGCCTTTAAAGAAGAGAACTAGACAAGAGAGCTCTCTGTCTCTCCACGAACACACATCAGGAAAGTCCATGTGAGTACACAGTGAGAAGGCAGTGGTCTACAAGTCAGGACATGGACTACCACTGGGCACTGAAGCTGTCAGCCCCTGGATCTTAGACTTCCCAGTCCCCAGAACTGTGAGAAATAAAATTCAATTGTTTAAGTCCCTATTCTTTGGCATTTTATTATAGAATCCTGGGCTAAGACACCAGAGTTTGTAAAATCTCTCAGAACCTCATTTGGAAGCTATGTGCCTAGCCTCCTCCCAGCTCGGAGTCATCTCTGCAGGTCAGCTCTTTTAGTGAGTAATTTTTTACCAGTTTATCGAAATGTTCTTAAACAATAGACTATAACAAGAATACGACCTCCACAGGGCACTCCCTGCAGATACCAGGACTCTTCCCATCTTTTTATCGTGTTTTATTTCAGATGCTAGATTACTCTACCATGAGGTCCTCTTAGATCATTTTGATAGATCATAGGACTTTAGTTGTGCAAAGCTTTCTGCATGAAAAGAATGAGAAAAATACTCTGCCACCTCAAAAGAGCACAATTCACTTAAGGTAGTATGAGCAGTCCAAATTTCTAAGTGGGAGAGACCCAAAATTCCTGAGTAAGAATTTGGAGACTAAATACCTTCTCCTTTACGTCTCTTAGATTATGAGGCAGCATGATGGACTGTGATCCAGACCCTGGAATACTTGACCATTTGACCTTTCTAATGGGAGGGTGCAAATCACATTTGACCTTTTTTTTTTTTTTTTATACTTATTTTTGAGACAGAGAGAGACAGAGCATGAGCAGGGGAGGGGCAGAGAGAGAGGGAGACATGGAATCTGAAGCAGGCTCCAGGCTCCGAGCTGTCAGCACAGAGCCCGAAGCGGGGCTTGAACTCACGGACTGTGAGATCATGACCTGAGCTGAAGTTGGAGGCTTAACCGACTGAGCCACCCAGGTGCCCCCCTATTTGACCTTTCTAATGGGAGGGTGCAAACAACTCAAAACTCTAAACTAATAAAATGTTCCTGCTCTCAGTAATATTACAGCATAATTGAAACTCATTTAAAACTTGAAAAAGTCATAGAGTAAATGATGCAAAGTAAATATGAACAAAGATTTGTTTTGTAGAGGTTGTCACGTTGAGAACATTCTTTGAACCAGGATGGCAAATCTACGCCACCACTTGTTTTTGTAAATAAAGATTTATTGGAACACAAGTTCACAAATTCCCTTCTGTAGTCTTGTCAATGGCAGCCTTCATGGAACAGCAGAATTGCCCCATTGCTACAGAGACCACATGGCTGGCAAAGCCAAAAATATTTACTATTAGGCCTTTTGCAGAAAAAAAAAAAAAAGTGTGCTGATTCCTGATCTAAACAATATCTTATATTGAATTCAGTGATTTCAGAAGAGCTAATATAATGACACCTATATATTTATTTAAAATAAAATAAAATAAAATAGAGCAGATGAACACTCCATATGTTTGTCAAATATAGTTGTTAAAACAATCTTATGTTTCCACTGTTTTGGGTAAAAAGCAGAGTTGTCGTTAAACATGTAGCATCGAAAAACTGCATCAACAGCCTGTTGTCACTTGGTTAATGTACTTCAGACATATATTAGGTGACAAAATAACTTTACATAAGGATATCTTGTTTCATTTTTCAGTTGTTTGGAGAGAAAAAACAAAAACCGTTACTTTAATGGTCAAGTAATCTTCGAATATAAAAGATATTGAAGTTTAAGAACCCTAAGAATTTTACGAGTCTTTACATTATAAATACGATGAATGAGGGCAAATGTTGGTGTAAAAAGACTACTACTGTTGGGTGCATGGATGAGACCGAGTTTCAGTTAAACCTGTATAAAGCAGGGAGATCGTCCTAGAAGATTTTAGTTGAAAAGCCCAAAATAGTGACAGTTATCTTTTTGTATTTATCGTTCTTTTAGTTTATTGCTTAGAAGGTTTGCATAAAAATAAGCATTTTATTCCTTAGTTCATCTGATTCTACTAGAGTCACATTTGTATGATTATGATATCCCAACTGGTTACTGTGGAAATTGTAATGATATTAGAAACTCATTATGACTTCCGAATGAGACAAGCTGCTGGACCAGGCTAAATATATAAGCAATGAAAAGGATGTGTTTTCATGTGAAGTCTTGAGTATTATTGAAAAACAAAGGGAAAGAGAAACAAGGAAATGGGAAGATACAAATAAAAATAATGAGCAATTATATTCTGCCTACCAAAGTTCCCCTGCAGTTTCAATCAATGTCTCTGCTTCTGCTTTCTGTTCTAAATAATTGTGCTAGTTCTGGTAAATATAACCAGCATGATCCAAAACAGCTGTGCCTGCTTTCCTGTGATTAATTAATTAATTCATCCTCTTTTTAGTTTACTACTTTACAGCATTTTTTAAGCACTCTACATTAGCATTTGCTTCTGATCTAAAATTGCTGTGGGTGAATGATTTCAAGAGAGAAATTTGAGTCTAAAGACACAAAAAGTAAGGAGTCACACTTTTTAACAAACACTCTTAACAAACGCAGAAGAGGAGGGGCTATGCATGTTGTTACATGTGTGTGATCTTAGGGAGGTCTCTATAACTCTTTCTACTCTCTGTAAAATGGGCATACGGATATCCCCTACCCCATGGAGTTCTGGGGAGACTGTATGATGCAAATAATTTTTAAAGTGGTTTAAAAAATCATTTTACAGTGTCCAGCACGTGAGCAGTGCTCAGTAAATGTTAGCTGTTGTAACTGTAAACTTGGAAGCTGCGTGCTTACTCAAACAATGAGCAGCCACAAAAACATTTGGGTAACTTCTTGTTTAGGTTATTTAAAGAAATGGGAAAAGCCGTCCACTTACAAATTGGTGTTTAAAAGTACCATAGAGAATTATGTTCCTTTAATCCCTCCTTTTCTCAGTATTGTTGATGCTAAGTTGCTATTGGCTATTGACGGAAATAAAATCCATATAGAAAGATAACTCCTTGACAGGAACACCAGAATCCTCACAGTGTGTGGCCCTGTCGTGGCAGTGGTGAGGCAAGACGTTCAAAGAAAGCAGACCTAACAGGTGGCCTGGTGAGGTACTGAGAAAGGAACTGGCCATCAGTTGATGTCAGGTACCCAGAAGCCTCCAGTTATAAATGGGTGATCCTTTGAGAGAAGACCTTGTGTTATATAGGTCTCCACTGAAAGGAGCCATTGAAATTAGGTCTCCTAAAGATAATCTCACCTGGGCACCTGGTGGCTCAGTCGGTTAAGTATCTGACTTCGGCCTAGGTCATGATCTCATGGTTCATGAGTTCGAGCCCCACGTCGGGATCTGTGCTGACAGCTCAGAGCCTGGAGGCTGCTTTGGATTCTGTCTCTGTTTCTCTCTTCCCCTCCCCCACTCACATGAGTGCATTCTCTCTCTCTCTCAAAAAAAAAAAAAATTAAAAAAAAGATAATCTCACCCTATTTGCACACCCAAGTTTATTAGTCCCAGAAAATGTGAGGTACCTTGATAAAACATTCCTAACTAAAACTGATTTGCATTAAACTTGCTCACCTATGAACTATAGACATGATGCCTTAATTAGTATGCCCACCTTCAATGTCGCTACCTTCAGATCCATACAGCTATGCCTGTGATCTAAAAACAAAATCTAGTTAAGTCACCTCCATACTCAAAACCTGTCAGTCTTTCTCACATTCAGTATAAAAGTCAATCTTTATAGCATCCATACAAGGTTATGTTCGTCCTGGCATCGCCATCCTGTCTAGCCTCTTTTCTCATGCCTCCCTCCACCCCCATTCTAAAAGGATCTTCCTTTAAGAATCCTACAGCACAGAACAGTGAGCTGAATTTATCTGGTATGTCCCCAGTTATGTTAGAGTTATTTTTGTTTCAAGGCAGACAGTTTGTCTCCTTATTAAATTACATTCAATAAACATTTATTCTCTCTCTATATATTTCCATTTTCTCATTATTCTCATTGTCAGGAGGTATTTCCTAATGATTTGTCTAAATATTTCCTTTAAAAATTCAGATGCTTTTCCCGCAACCTGCCCTTATGGAAATGTAGAATTAAATCAAGAGACAGCACACGCATCCCTGCATATGAGTGCTGCCTAGCAAGAACTTATTTTTCTTTCTTGTCTTTTTTGAACCATTCATAGTGTCTATCAGAGAAATGTACATATTAATAGATGCTTAATAAATTTTTGAATGGGAAGGATGGGTGGACCATCCCTTTAGACTGTTTTTCGGGACTGACACCTATTAGAAAGGAGAGTAATCATCACTTTGTAAGAAGTGAAAACAACGAAGTAATTGAAAGACTATTCACATTTATCTCAGTGTGTCGAAACAGGACTATTATAAACAAGTGTGGAAAGGTTGATAAATATTTCGATTTATACTCTTAAGAGTTTGAGCATCCTTGATCTATTATTTCTCTAGAGAGTAATAGTGAAAAGGGCAGCTGCTACTCATATAAGATACATATAACAGCTTTCCTGTGACTGTGATACAAGTCCCTACATAATTGGAGTTTTGGATGAGGTGACAATTACTTCCAAGTTTTCTGTCAGTTATTCTCCAAAGTGTTATTCAAAATACTGTGTATAATAACCGGTACAATAAGTGGCAGCCAATTGGAGTACACGCGTACCCATTCAGAACAGACACCAGTCATAAACAACCAGCACAGCAATGTGGATTGAATCAGCCTTGCCTATGCTGGAATTCTCATTAGAGGGAGAAACCATTTACCTTTAGAGCACTAGGCCAAGGCTTCCAAAAACACCTTTCTAAACATCAAGGGGAAAAAATCCACCCTAGGCTTTCTATTTTTCTATTTCCTTGTTTCTTCAAGCACGATAATCTGTGAAGAACCATTCTCAATGGGGGATATTATCAGACAACCTTTAACTGAGACTGGAAAAGCTGTTACACATGCTACTTTTTGAGCATGTAAAATTTTAATAGGGCATGTAAAAATAGTGCACGTAAAATTCTTAATGCTGTTGGCCTACAGAATGTGGTCATTGGGCTAGTAAACTTTAGTTAGGGAAAAATAATGCTTTCTTTGGAAAACTGTAGCCTCGTCCTACCAATTCCGTAATTTTTCTCTTCTACCCCTGCCTGTTTCTAGAAGTTGAAATAATGCATGAGAAGATTTTCAAGCAGTTTCAAAAATACATGGCAAACACTCTAAAAACTCGATTACTGCTAGTAGTGTTGTTGCTTGTGTTTTTGTTATTGACACCAGAGAGTCATGAGCAGGATGAGCTCAAGACGAAGTCGTGCAGAAGGGGAATGGCATTTCATAACTCCAATCATTCTCTTTCTGCCCTGTGTACTTTTGGCCCACCCATCAAAGCCCACATCCGGGTAAGAGTTCACATGCCTGGTCCTGCCCTTTCTTCTCTTCTCCGTGCACGAACAATATGTATCCATCCTTTTTCAGGCCTCTGCTCACGGTTGAGAAGAAAATCATTTGAAGTTATTGTAACGGACAAAAAGGATTTACAGTGTTCCTGTTTCCCTTTCCCCCAAAACAGGATTTTATTTTCACAAGCATCTTATGGAGTCAGACTGAGAACCTTATTTCAAAGAAACCTCGACAATTGTAATTTGGGTGGCAAGATGTAAAAACGGGAAATATTCAGACATCCACTCACCCTCGTGGTTCAGAAGGCCCACTTAAGCCTTTTTTTTTTTGTAAAGAGGAAACTTGTAGCTTATTATGTATTCATATGCGTATGATACTTATTCAATTATAGCTCCCGTTAATGATGACACAAAACCTCAGGTCAGGGGCAGGCCAGTTTATTTTGAATCTTTCCATTGTGCTTTCATAGGAGGTATCTAAGAATAACTGAAGATGATAATCTATGGAAACAGCCCTACACAATTTAGTTGAACATTTCCAGTTATATTCATAAAGTTCTTTTTTTTTTTCTTTTTTTGGTTCAGAATAACAACTGTAGGGTTGGACCCATTAAGTTTATTTGATCACTTTTAATGCAAAGATTATTACTGTAATTTACATATCTTAGCAAGAGCCAAAAGCTTCCTGCTGTGGCTTTTCCCACCAATGTGCTACAAATTAACAACCCGCTACATTAAAGCAAATGAAAAAAAAAAGTTAATTCTTTTCAATATATGGAAAATTATCTGTACAGGAGACTATATAATTCCCTCAACAAGATTTCCAGGAACAAGGAAACAAAAATTTTGTATAAACTACATTAATGTTTCTGTCTCTTGTGTCTATAGTAACATAAATCTTAGGAAAATGTAACAAAATCAGTATTGAGGAAGCATTACATTAGAGGCTGAGAACCATGCTAAGTCACACACAAAAAGTGCATCGATATTTTTAAGAATCACTGAGGCTTTCTTTGATCATGTAGAAATCATTGAAATAAGTATGAATGTTTTCCCTTATTTCCTATTGATATCGAAGCATGAACTTTTGGTAAACAACTAGGAGGTGTTCCCATAAGGAAATAGCACATCTGGAAAGTGGGTTAAGATGTCATTACTCAAAATACGCCAGTGGAGTAATGAACACTTTCTATGCCTTATGTCTTGATAGGAATCCCTAAGTGACCCTTCTGCTAACATCACTCATAGATTTTACCATGACAGTGGAAAAATAACTTCAAGAGCCTGTCAACATGGACCAATTTCTCAATGACCTGCATTTACTCCAGATACGGTTTACACCCATCATCTTGTTCCTATAGCTTCACTGATTTGTCAGAACTCTGTCCACACTGCCCCACAAATTTCACTTTCATCTGCTTTTCTTTTCTTGCTGGTAAAAGAACTGCTGGTTTTATTTTTAAGGTTAATGATATACATGGAAGGAAAATGCTAAAATATTACAGAAACTACTGTCTAGAAAACACGCATTCATCTGCTTCTTTTTGAAGCTAAAGTCACTTAGGTAATTTCAGGAGGTAAGCTCGACTGTAGTCAATAAGCTGTTGAGTCAGTAACATAAATGATAGAATATGCAGTAGTTGGAAAAATATACTGTAACTGATATTTCAACAAATTTTAGCTTCAAACGTTCCCTAAGAGTTGTAGGAAACCATACTTTTATTTTAATTCTTCTGTATTTAAAGATATTGTAGGAATAGAATATTTAAAGTTAGATATAAATTCACAGACACTATGGTGCTCTACCTAGGCAAATAGACTGTCCAAAATATGTAAGACCTATTGCCTCCAGATTGAGATCAACAATTATTTTTATAGTATTTACTGTTGTTCAGGTACTGAGCTAGGCCATGGGAAACAAAGGCAAAACATATCATTTCCCTCAAGGTTTTCAGTTACCCTCATGAGAAACCATTTCAGTACATTCATATTCCTTTTATATAGAAAGCTATTAGTTTCATATTTGTAGAGACATGCTTTAAGAATATGCTGTATTGTGATGACAGTGAACCCTTGAACGATGCAGGTTTGAAAAGTACAAGTCCATTTACATGAAGATTTTTTTAAGTACAAAATACTGTAAATGTTAGTCATTCTCTTTATATATATATTTATACATATAAATATATATTTATGTATATATTTTTTATATTTGTTATATTTTATATTTTTACATTTTTCTTTTTTTATATTTTCTTTTTAAATATTTTTAATTTTATTTTAGAGAGTGTGTAAGTGGGGGAGAAGGGCAGAGGGAGAGAGGAGAGAGAGAGAGAGAGAGAGAGAGAGAATGAATCTTAAGCAGACTCCACGCTCAGCATGGAGACTGATGCAGGACTCCATCCCATGACCTTAAGATCATGGCCTGAGCAAAAATCGAGTTGGATGGTCAACCAACTGAGCCATCCAGGTGGTGCCTCTTTGTGATTTTAGCAGCATTTTCTTTTCTCTAGCCTACTTAATTTTAAGAATACAGTATATAATATATATGACACACAAAATATGTGTTAATCAACTGTTTACATTATTAGTAAGGCTTCTGGTCAACAACAGACTATTAGTATTGTACTTTGGGAGAGCCAAACATTATACATGTTTTTTTGGCAGTGTGGGGGGAGGAGTGGTCAGTGCACTTAACTTCCACATTGTTCAAGGATCAGTTGTACTGTTTATAAAAGCCAACTAAAAGTAAAATTTCAAACAACATGGAGATACATAAAGCAAAAAGTAAATGACCCAATTTCCTACGGAGTCAGCAATTGCTTAAATTTTTCCCATATAAATTAATGGTAATTTCTTCTTTGCTTTATGCCATTTCAGCTTACAGATCTTCAGATTCATTTTACTTCCAGATAGCAGAAGAATCCTGCATTATACAATAATACAAAATAAAAAAGTAACTCAGCTATCAAAAACAATGAAATCTTGCCATTTGCAACAATGTGGATGGAACTAGAATGCATTATGCTAAGCGAAATAAGTCAGTCAGAGAAAGACAAATACCATATGATTTCACTCATATGTGGAATTTAAGAAACAAAACAGATGAACATAGGGGAAGGAAGGAAAAATAAGATAAAAACAGACAGGGAGGCAAAACATAAGAGACTCTTAAATACAGAGAACAAACTGAAGGTTGCTGGAGGGGAGGTTAGAAGTTGGGATGGGCTAAATGGGCGATGGGTACGAAGGAGGGCACTTGTTGGGATGAGCACTGGGTGTTATATGTAAGTGATGAATCACTAAATTCTACTTCTGAAACTATTATTACCCTACATGTTAACTAACCTGGGTTTAAGTAAAATTTAAAAAAAATAAATAAAAATAAAAAAGTAATTCTATTTACAACATGGATTCATCTAAGAGACATAGTTTTGAACGAAAGGAGGTAAACATGAAGTAATACAAATTGTATGATTCCATTCATATGAATTTTAAGCATGCAAAACCAATATACGTTAATAGGTAACAAAATAGTGATTACTTCTGGAAATTGAGGGTTTTGGAAGTTATTCTCTACGTTGTTAAAGTCCAGGTGCCATCTATTGTGTACTTTAATGGATTTAAGTTATTCATTGTTATGAACATTTAAGCAACAAGGCAATACTTATCCCTCTAAGAAATGAATCTCTTGATTCTTACTCATGATCTTAAAACAATGTACAACTAAGGTATCAATTTATGTCCAAACTATGTATATGATTCTGTAAAGAATTTACCAAGGCTGTAAGCAAAGGGAGATTTCACTGTTCTTGAATCCGTACATTTCAGAATGGACCTAGGACTTTCTTAAAACATGGAAATAGATTTCTTAGGGTGTTTTTATGCCTCATATGAACAAAGAGGTTCATCTGAAAATTTGATGTAAGTGTCGTGATAATAATGTTGGTAACCAATTTAATTCATACTGTGATGAATCCTTGTTAAGAATAATGGAGAAGGATTGAGATTTGAAAATTGAATACTCTTCCTTTACCTGTTGCAATTCATCTAACATGATTTAGTTTGAGTTATAGACCATTTATTCATATAACAAAAATAGGTTATTTTTAGTGAATAACTGAAAAAATATGGTAATTATTCACAAAAGTTGTGACATTGTCATTGTAGGTGCTTAATAATAAATGGATGAGAATGAGTAAATCAATGAAAGAATGGATTATTTAGAGACATTTTCTCATTAAGTTCTGGAAACAGCTCTTTATCTCATACATTGAAGAGTTTAAAGGCTTGGCAAGCTACACAAGCAGGCAAAATCTCACATAATCATTAATTCAACAGATATTTACTAACTGCTACGTATATGCTGGCTATTCTTCTAGGATCTGAAGTTATGTTAGGGAACAAAACAAATTACTGTTCCAATGGAGATTTCATGGAACTTACACATCATTCAAAATTTTTTTAGCTTTTTCTGAAGTAAATAAGTGATGAATCTCAAATAGAGAGAGTGAATAGAACTGAGCCTTTCTTACTCATGACATAAGACTCTATTAGCTACACACAAACTCACACATACAGGTGCATGCGCCTATTTATGTGTCCTGGGCCCAGCCCCGTGATCTTGCATTCATAAATCACATTTACTAAAAAAAGGAAAGGAATGAAAAAAAAAAGAAAAAGAAAAAGAAGTTTTCTCATTGTACTTTCCCCAGAAACCATCAGCTCTGCAGAGAAGATATTGTTCTTACAACATTTATGCAAACTTACATTAAGATTTCAAAAGATATGGGGGCTCCTGGGTGGCTCAGTCAATTAAGCATCCGACTCTTCATTTCTGAACTCAGGTCATGATCTCATGAGTTGTGAGTTCAAGCTCTGCATAAGGCTCTACACTTGGGATTCTCTTTCTCTCCCTCTCTCTTTGTCCCTCCCAACTCATGCAGGCTCTCTCTCTCTCTCTCTCTCTCTCAAAACAAATAAACAAACATTTAATAAAAAAAGATTTCAAAAGATGTGATTGCGTGAAGAACATCCCTGGATATTAAATGCAAGGCCATATTTTAACATTTATCTCAAGCCCCATATCATCTGCTCACTCATGTTTTCAGTCCAGAACCTGCCTTTAACTGCAGATGCTCTTATGATTTATACCACTATTTGGTATTCACTATAGGCACCACATGTGGAATTGTATTACATTTCTTTTTGCATACATGATCTCTAGTCACAAATACATTGTGCTGTACTTGTTTGTGCTTTTAAAATATTGGCCATGCACATCATTTAAAATGATGAAGTACTACTGTGCTATTTATGCTGGTGATGGTGGTGAGAAAAATAAAAATAAGAGAAGTAGGATACACGTTATTTACTGTTGTGGACTGAATGTATATGTCCTCCCCAAATTCATATGCTGCAGCTCCACTCCTCAATGTGCTGCCATTTAGAGGTGGGGCCTTTGTGAGGAAATTATTTCTAAATGAAGTTATGAAGATGGGCCCCGTGAGAGGATTATTGACATTCTATGAAGGGAAAGAAACCAGAGCGTGCTCGCTGTCTGTCATGTGAGGATAGGTAGAGAAGGCCACCATATGCAAGCCAGGAAGAGGGCTCTCATCTAGCACATTGATTTTGGACTTCCCAACTTCCAGACTGTGAGAAATAAATGTCTGGTGTTTAAGACATCCAGTCTGTGGTATTTTGTTATGGCTGCCTGAGCTGATGAAGGTATTTACTAGAGACTTAAACTATGCTAGGCAGACACAAGCTGATGACTCAATTTTTTATAATCTCCCTTAATGTTTAAAACAAACTGATCTGGTGGGTACTGTTAGTATTGCCATTTTACAGATGAAGAAACTGAAACACAGGGAGATTAAGTAATTTGCCTAAGGTTACACAGATAATCAATGAAAGAAAATCTGTCTGACTTCCAACGTATTAAATTAATAAAACGCTGCTATCCCACAAATTTGTGTTATGTTGCTTTTCGGTTAAAATCAGAAACGATTTCTAATAAATCACCTCCAAAATTCAGAGTTATACATCTCAATTCAACAACAGATAATGAAGAATATATATGGTAGATTTTATTGCTGAGTAAACAACCTTATTTTAGAAAGCAAGAAAACAACTTTAAGGGTATTATCATGGAATCGAAATTCTGTATATGTCATATACGCAGTTGTAATAAATGTGTATAATAAAACAGGCTTGTATTCATGTATTATTTTTTCATTCCAAACATGTAAATAAAATATATAAATAAGATCATATAGGAACCATATATTGTTCTTATATTTAAGAAGTTCAATAATTAAACAGGAGTACAGACTCTTTATTAGACAACGTATATGTGCTGATAGAGATAGAGCAAAGCAATGGTGTAGAAGAATAGAAAAAAATTACTAAGTCTGAAGTCAGAGAAAGTTTCCAGTAAGATGTGACATTTAAATTGACATTGAACAATGAGGATCCTTTTGCAATCAGGTGGTGTCTCAACTTGAAAATTCTAAGACCTATTCAGGTTGCCAGCTGATAGATCATTAAAAATAATTTTTGCTGATTCTTCACTATATGAGTTTTCTAAGATAATCAAAAGGAGGTTATAGCTGTGACACTGCTATAACAATTTACATATGTATGTGTTTGTATATGTTGACTCCTCAGTGCTTATGCCCATAACATTTAAAAATAGTATTATAAATAATTTTGATCCATTCCATATTTAAACAATAAGTAAACGTCATCAATGTATGCATGGATGGATTATAACCAAAACACAGTCCCATCTACTGTTATCAAAATTTAAAATATACTAAAGATGCTTTGATCAATTGTGTACTAATTCTAATTATAATGATAATCAATCAAGAGCAAAAATTGTAACCCTTAGAGGCTTACAGTCATAAAAAATTAATATCTTTAAGGATTATACTTAAACTCCTGCATGCTTGGGTAATCAATTATGTATTTTAAATGATATGCTGTATTATATTTGCATATAATTAGGTGGTAAGTTTTGAATGGAAAAATAGGAAGAAAAGGCAATGCACATCTTCTATATGGTAAAGAAGAGTTCATTCGTGTATGTGTAAAAACCAGTAGCTAATAAAATACTTTGGTATTTCTATTTAAATTTTTTTAATGTTTATTTATTTTTGTGAGAGAGAGCGTGCTTGAGTGGGGGAGGGGCAAAAAGAGAGGGAGACAGAATCTGAAGCAGGCTCCAGGGTTTGAGCTGTCAGCATAAAGCCTGACACGGGGCTCAAACTCAGGGACCACGAGATCACGATTTCAGCCCGAAGTCGGTGGCTTAACCGACTGAGCCACCCAGGCACCCCTAATTGGCTCCATTAAAAAAAAAAACAAAACCAATGTTGACAGTTTTGTTTGAAGAAAGCAATATTTTCAATATGCTGGAAAGTGCATTTTTGCATTTGTTTTAACACATAAAAGATTTTTAAATGGAAACTAAATATGCTGAAATAAGCACATAGTCTTAAAGTTGTTTTATCAGCAACACAAACAAAATCTTTTAATGTTACTTACCTGAGAACTGAGGGATAATTTATGAGATAATATCAAGCTAAAATATGGCAATCAAGACATAATGAAAAGGGACATACCAAGTTGAGAATATAAGGCAAAAGAGAACAAGAACAAGTTTTTTTGAGTAGAATACTTTAAATATCACAATACTGTGTCCACTTTCTAAAACGAGACACAGTATGACGCAGTTTGTTTTGACACAACTGTTTGAACTACTGAGTTGTAATTGTCTTACTGGCATTCATGTATTTAGTCATGTCCATTAGGTATATTAAGCTTTTTCTCCATTATAGCTTACATTGGTAAATGTCAATAAGGACTACATCTCAACATACATGTATATATAGAACACGAATGCTAAACTTGTCTGTGAGCATACATTGTGTATCATTCAGGCTAATAGACTTCAGGAATTCTGTGTCATTGTAGGTTGGGGTTGATGCATGAACTGTGTTAGACAGCAAGACAGAATTGTTTTCAATGTAATCCTCAGGGAGTCCTTCGGAAAAGGGAAAACAATGATTTTGAAGGTTCATTTCAGTGCCAGCTGGCAGAGATCTTAAAGGTTATTCTGTTTCACCCATACCACATAGTTATTTAAATGTCTCCGTGTGCAACATATGAGAGAGTATGTATTTAGAAACATTGGAATTAAAAAAAATATGTTTTCAGTGGCAAAAGAAGCGAAAAGCAGGAAACTATGTGCTACATACCTCTTTTGGCTCTACTGTATTAGTATTGTAGTTTTACAAGTATTTATTCTATTTTCATTAAAACGTCTGAGATAGTTAGCTGTATCCTAACTGGATGCTAAAGATCTACCTGGACATCTTCTATTGTTTCTATTTTCTGCCAAATTAAATATTTATTATATAGGAGCAGTATTCTATAAGCTTAGATTTATTAGGTTAGCCTGGCTTGGAGAGGAGTCAAACGATGTTGAAAAGATGGGGAGTTCACTTAAAAATAAACATTCAATTGAAGAAATTAATTGTCGTAAGTGACTTTATTTAAGAAGCAGTCCTTTAAAATTAATAAAACCTCAGGATAGCATTATATAACTTCAGATTTACTTCTGTTTAAATTTAAAAAAAAATTAGTGTTTACTTATTATTGAGAGACAGAGAGAGACAGAGCATGAGCAGGGAAGGGGCAGAGTGATCGGGAGACACAGAATCTGAAGCAGACTCCAGGCTGAGCTGTCACCACAGAGCCCAACCTGGGGCTCGAACTCACAAACCACGCAATGATGACCTGAGCTGAATTTGGATGCTTAACTGACTGAGCCACCTAGGCACCCCGTAAAATTTAAAAATTTTAAACAGCCATAAATAATAAGCATATAAATAGCTCATTCTTAAACAAGAAGTCTTCATTTTCTTTTTTTCCTCTTTTAATTTTGTCAAACAATATTTTACCTATTTACTGGTAGAATTCATGTGACTATTCCCTTAGCAGAGACAGTTTTATGGACATGCAACCAAGTGAGATCTCATAGGGCACTTTGCTTGGTTTAATACTCTGTTGCCATCACTTAGAAAAAATAAAAATATATACAAGAACTCTTGGTTTTATGACACAAGTCTTGACAGTTAGAATGCAGTAAAAACAGTTAAAAATAGAAAAAAAGAATTAAATGGAATATTTGAGAGATAGTTTAATCACATTCTGCAAACACATGTCATTGAGAATATTGTAATGAAACGGGATTAGTGAGAGGAATTGAGCACTGAATGGATGAGAACTTTAGGAGGCAACTAAATGAGGTACAACTAGCCTTCTGTGGCGTTTCATTAAAGAAGAATATTATCAAATCAATGATAAATGCCTACTAGAGAGAACTGACTTAAATACAGAACATCCATTATCTGGTTTGTCTTCAAATTTTTTTTTTTCAACGTTTATTTATTTTTGGGACAGAGAGAGACAGAGCATGAACGGGGGAGGGGCAGAGAGAGAGGGAGTCACAGAGTCGGAAACAGGCTCCAGGCTCTGAGCCATCAGCCCAGAGCCCGACGCGGGGCTCGAACTCACGGACCGCGAGATCGTGACCTGGCTGAAGTCGGACGCTTAACCGACTGCGCCACCCAGGCGCCCCTGGTTTGTCTTCAAATACAGTGATTCTCATGATTTCATTCATATAACAATGTTTTTGGTAGCTGTTTTAAATTTATTTATTCTGATTTTTTACATCTGGTATAAGGCCACAGCAATCATTTTTAACAAACACCTCCAAGTAGTTCTGAATGAAGTTCATCAATGGATCAAACTTTGAAAAATATTGATCTATCATAGTATCCAATTGGAGTTTATTTTCCACCCATTAAATAACCCAATCATTAGTTTTGTTTATTTATTTTTTATTATTATTATTAATTATTAAAGCCCTGTCTGCATTAGTTACACAATAAATGGTTTTAAAGAAATCAACATTTTTAGCTGTGAGTTATACATTAGGTTTTACGGAAAATTTCCCTTCAATGAGTGGGAAACCCCAAAAAACCCGAGTAGAGCTATAGTTAAGTGTAACACAAATATCTGGAGAACGTATACTGTATAGGTGAAATTAGCCCCCTACAAATGACATCTTTTAAGACAAGCAGTATATAGACTAAAATAAGAAAATGAGTACAATTGTAGAGGGAAGAAAGCTCAGTCACACTGCTAAGTGATTTTTCCTATTGTCTAAAAATAAGGCTGGCTTAATTTAATATGCAGTAATGTTATCAAAAAGTGTGTTTAATACTTTGCATTTGTGAAGAAAGTAGCATTACTCAGACCAACATGAATATCAAGACTCATTTGGCTTTTTATATGTTAAGTGATTAACACAGTTTTATTTTGCAATCAAGCAAAGCTACTATAGAACCAGAAAATGTTCACATGTGTGTGTGTCTTTTTTCCTTCCTCAGCATCTAATTTTAACCAACTGGGTTATTTTAAGTTATTCAACATTTGAAATGAAAAATTTGCTTTTTAATGGAGAATCTGCATTCATCATAAAGATAAAACAAAAAGTCCTTGGCAAAGGTTTTCTCCACAGAAGCAGGCTATTTTTGTACTGTATATTTAGCAAATTGTAAAAATACAAATTACAGAAATTGTATCTCAAAAATTTAAAAACAGAAAGAGCATATATGTAAGAATCTATGTTTAGGGTTTTTTTTATTGTTCTTTAAAAAGACTTCAGGGATGATATTCTTATAATTCCTTCAAAGTTAACAATATGTGAAGATTTATTTTAAAGAAAAGTTAGGACGATTCTAAACAACAAATAGAATCAATGAAATGAGACAGACATTGTTCACTATGTGTTTACTTGGGAAAAATACATAAAGGAGACCATGACCTGTATCAGGGAGATCCTCAGATAATGCAGTTAGGGGAAGAGAATATTTGATATGTAATTTTAAAGCTGATGTCACTATTATTGATAATATTGTTTCCAAAACACATAAGATGCCATGTTGATGAGGTAATGGAACAGAGAGTTTATACTGAATAGTCAAAACTGCAGAATAGTTTGTTGGTTCAGTAACATTAACATGTTGCACTGCATGTTTGGAAATGTCTTTTCTATAATAAAGCAATAAACTGTGAAGACCATGCATATGTTAATAAAAAATTATAAGCAGATTCAATTGACAACAAATTGAAAATGAATACAAAAAAATATTTGGTATTTTATTATCCTTACTGAAAATAGAATCAAATCAGGTATGGATGTGATTATACATTTTGATTCTAGTTGTAGATCTAATAACATTAAAAACAATACTTCTCTAGTAAAATTATCAGCTTGTGCTCCATCATTACAAGTCAGAAATATATATTCAGTGTCAGTACTATCCCAAAATATGAAATGTTTAAGTGACTACTTCATTCTACAGAGGCCTATTTGAAATTTTAACTGTCTCATAAATAATATGAGAATTCAAATAAAAAAGGTGTGTCTTAAATTTGTTACCACCAAATAGTTCATTGACACATCAGTACTGTCTTGATTTTATTTATGCTTTCATTCTCCAGCAAACAGGGGTTACCTATTGGAAAGACAAAGCAATACTGTTGTTTTTGTTGTAGCCATTATTATTATTATTAATTATTAACTAAACTCCAGGAATTATTTGGATTTCATCAGTTTTGTCATTAAAAGTTTTTTTCCCCACATTCCAACACAAGGTAATACAAAGGTGTTTTTAAAACTGTGCAAATTCTAAAAATTGTGTCCTTTCTCCTGTGCACTTCACTCCCACTTGGCTTATCCAATTATTTTTTCTAGATTCAACTCTAGGAAACATGTTCTAAGGTGTCATCCTCCCAAGAAACCATCAAACCTTTGATAAAACACAGCAAATTACCCACAATTTCTATCTTCACAGACGACTTCCACCTTCAAAATTGTGCTTTTTTGTATGTTACAAGGTCCTTCTTCATAAATATCATGTCTCAGAAATGTTTGTTTCTTAGAGCTTCCAAACGTACACACCTATTTATTTGCAAATCTTCTTTAGCCAGTTGTAACCGCTAAACTGAATTCTAAGCTGCATGTTTCCAATTTTTGTCTGGAGATTTCATCTTGCATATTTCAACAATGTTTAAACTGAAACTCTTCAATACATTTTCCTCCCCTTAACACTAACCTCTTATTTCTATCAATGGATTAATTTATCCGAACTCAAAAACTTAAAAACATTTCAGATTTTAGCCTTTAATCTTCCTCTCATTCACAAATATCAAACTCCCATTAAGTATGACTGTAAAATGTTTCTTGCAATTCTTGACATTTCTATTGACCCCACTAACTCATGACTTTTCATTTTTTTTCCAGATATTTTTTAAAACCTCCCAACCTCCCTCTCTTAACCAAAGCATTCTGCCACAGCCCTCTACAGTTGCCAGAATGCTTTTTCACAAATCTTATTTTTCAGACTATTCCTCTATTCAAAATAGACCTCAATAAAACTATCCTGCCCCCAACATAATGAAACACAGAGAATAATTTTTAAAAAGCATTTCAGAATTCTGGAAAATAAGCAAATTCACAGAATAAATGAAAAGCATCTACTTCGGAAATACTGGTGGACATTAATAAGAACAGCATGACTATGGAATTTTAACTTAGAGCTATTCCCACTCTCCCCCATCCCCCAGCTCACTGCATGGTAGGCATGAAAGGCTGTAGACCTTACAGCCAATAGAGATGACTGATATCTTTTGCAGCTCTGGTGAAAACCCCACTCCCCTACCAAATAAGAAACCCCCCTTGCAGAACGTAGTCTAGAAAATCTCTATTTCCAGAGCTTTGTGGGTATTTGATTTAGCTTGGGACTCAGCTCTCAAAACAAACAAACCCCCAAACAACAACAAAAAACAACCCCCCAAATAACCCTATTCCCAAGAAATACTTAAAACGATAGCATTTTGCCGATAATGTCACCTAAGACTGTTGCTACGGTTGGGGCTGACAAAAGTCTGGTCAAAAACTTAAAAGGAACCACCAACTGTTTACCTTCCCTACAGTTTCGCCTTCTCCAGAATGTGACATGAATGGAATCCTACACCACACAGCCTTTTCAAATGGGCTTCTTTCATTTACAAGTGTGCCTTTAAGTTTTATCCATGCTTTTGCAGGTATTGATAACTCATTCCTTGTTATCACTGGTTAGTATTTCACCATTTGTCATGTTTTTTTTTTCCAATTTTTGTTTATTTTTGAGAAAGAGAGAGAATGAGTCGGGGAGGTGCAGAGAGAGGAGAGAGAGAATCCCAGGCAGCTTCTGCTCCATCAGCACAGAGCCTAATGTGGGGTTCGAACTCCCTCACCCTGAGACGGTGACCTGAGCTAAAGTCAAGAGTGAGACAATTAAGCGACTGAGCCACCCAGGCGCCCCTCATGTTGTTTGTTTTCACGTAACTGTTGAAGGATGTCTTGGGTGCTTCCAGGCTGGGCAATTATGAAATAGCTGCTATAAAAACCGACACGTAGGTTTCTGTGTGCACATACATTTTCAGATCAGTTGAGTAAATATCTAGGAGTGTAATTGCTATGGGAAGACTATGTTTAGCTTTGTAAGAAACTACCACACTGTCTTCAAAATAGCTGTGCCATTTTGCGGCCCACCAGCAACGAATGAGAGTTCCTGTTGCTACACATCCTCACCAGCAGTTGGTACTCTCAGTTTTTGTTTTTGTTGTTGTTTTTTTTTTTTTTTTTTTTTTTTTTTTTTGGAATTTCAGCCATTCTAACAGGTGTGTAGTAGTATCTTATTGTTGCTTTTATTTGCAGTTCTTTAATACTAATAAGGTTGAGTATCTTCTATGTTTATATGCTATATGTGTATCTTTTCTTTAGTAAGGTGTCTATTCAGATCATTTGCCCTTTTCTAGCTGGATTTTGTGACACACAGAAAAGAATCTCCACCACCCTGAAATATGTTGACACCCAAATCCTTGACACTACATTGCATTCAGTGGGAGAAAATTAAAAAAAAAAAAGGACGTTATACATGTGATTAAGGAAAGGATCTTGAAATGGAAAGGTTAACCTGGATTATCTGGAAGGCTCCTTGTAATTCTAGGGGACCTTAAAAAGGGAAAGGGAAGCAGGAGCATCAGAGTCGGGGTTGTGATGATGGAAGCAAAGACCAAAGTGACTTGGTACCAGGATCAGCCTTAGAAGGTTGATAAGGTAGACAAGGCAGGGGAGGATTCTCCCATGGATCCTCCCGAGGAGTGCATACCTGTCAATTATTTTTGGACTTCTGATTTACAGAACTTAAGATAATAAATGTGTGTTCTCCATGAAAATTCTGGTAATTTGTTACAATACAAACAAGAAACCAACACGTGTTTCATTTTCTTCTTCTTCAGTTGTGATTAATTTGTATCTTCTTTAGGGATGGATTGTGTAAATATTTTTCCTGGTCAGAGCTTTTTTTCCTTCATTCTCTTAAGAGTGTATTTTTTATTTTAATAAAATAGAACCTATTTTTTTCATGGATCCTGATATCATTTTTAGACATTTATTGTGTCTAAAAACTCATTATCAAACCAAATCACATTTTTTCCCTATTTTTCTTCTTCTATAACTTTTATATTTTCCTTTTTCATTTAGTTCTATAACCCATTTTGACAATGATATTTGTACAATATGGGAAGTTATAGGCCTAAGTTCATATTTTTGCATGTGGACATACAATCTGTTCTACCATCATTTGGTGAAAAGACTTTCCTTTTTCCCTTGAACTGCTTTTATGCTTTCATCACAAATCAGTTAATTATATTTTTGTGGGTCTATTTCTGGGCTCTCTATTCCATTCCATTGATCTATGTATCTGTCCTTTTATCAACATGATGCTGTCTTGATTACCATAACTTTAGGGTAAATCTAATAATAGGCACTGTGAGTCCTCCAACTTTGTTCTTCTTGGGATTGTGTTGGCTATGTGAAATCCTTTGCATTTCTGTATAGCTTTTCGAATAAATTTGTCAATATCATCAAAGTAGCTTGCTGACATTTTAATAAGTATTGTGTTGAATTTATATACCAAGTTGAGAAAAACTGTCATCTTAACATCATTGAGTATGAACACAGACTTTCCCATCCTCTCTTTAGATTTTTGATTTATCTAATTTTTTAGTTTGATGCACATAGACCCTGGTTGATATTTTGCTAAATTTATAGCGAAATATTTCATTTGGGTGATGTTATTATAAATGATACTTTTTAATTTAAAAATTCCAGTAGTTTTTTTTTTTTTACTGGTATATAGTAAACTCTTGACCTTTTAATATTTGTGTTGATCTTATATCCTGAAAACTTGTAATACTTATTTATCAATTCTTGGAGGTTTTATGTAGATTCTCTGGTGTTGTCTACATAGCCAATCATGTCATCTGTGTATAAAGACAGTTTTATTTTTTTCTTTGCAATTCATGTACACTTTGATTTTCTTTTTATACTATCTAGATTTCTGGTGTAATGTTGAATTGGAATGGTGACAGAGGACATCCTTGCCTTGTTCCTAATCTCAGGAGGAAAAATACTCACCATTAAGTATGATATCAGCTTTAGTTTTTTTGTAGATGTTCATTATTAAGTCAGGGAAGTTCCATTCTATTGCTAGGTAGCTGAGAAATTTTATCCTAATGGATGTTGGATTTTATCAAATGCTTTTTGTGGGTGATTTAAACAATCATATGATATTTCTCTTTTAGCATATAGATTTATTGATTTTTTAAATGTTGAGTCAGGCTTGAGTGCTTGGCATAAATCTCATTGGTCATGTAATAAATCATGGAATAAGTTTCACAAATATGAGATTAGTCAGGATGACTCCTCTTTCATTTCTAATATTTGTGTTTTGTGACTTCTCTTTCTTGCTTCCTTAACCTGTTGAGATGTTTTCCAATTTTATTGATTTTTTAAAATAACCAGCTTTTAGTTTGATGATGTTCTTTATTGTTTTCTTGCTTCCAATTTGTTGATTTCAGCTCTAATTTTTATTTTTCCCTTTTTTTCTGCTTGTTGTAGGGTTAATATGCATTTCTTTCTGTACATTTTTAAGGTGGAAGTTTAGAATTGATTTTAGATCTTTCCTTCTAATATATGCACTTAATGCTATCCATTTCCCTCTAAGCATTGCTTTTGCTGCATCCTACAGTTTTTGATACATGTGATTGTTTAAAATTTAAATCCAAACATTTTTAAGAATTTCTCTTGAGATTTATTTTTGGTCCATGTGCTATATATATATATATATATATTCCATTTTTAAGACTATTCCAGCTATCTTTATGCTATTAATCTCTACCTTAATTCCAGTATGCTCTGAGAATATACTTTGTAGGATTTCAATTTTTTTAAATTTGGTAAGGTGGGTTTTATGGACCAAAATGTGGTTTGCATTGATGAATGTTCCAAGTGACCTTGGGAAAAATGTGTATTCTTTTGTTACTGGATAGAGTACAACATAAATGTCAATTGGATAAAGTAGATTGATTTATGCAGTTTAGTTCTTCTATATCTTTATTGATTTCCTGACTGCTTGACCTATCAATTACTGACAGAGAGGTGCTGAAGTTTCCAATTATTATAGCAGATTAGTTTATTTCTCCATTCAGTTCTGTCCATTACTGCTTTGTGCATATTAATGTTTTACTGTTAGGTGCGTAGACATTAAGGATTGTTAAGATTTCTTGAGGAATAGATTTCTTTATTATTATGGAGCTCCCGTTTATCCATGAGAATGTTCCTTGTTCTTAAGACTGCTTTCTATAAAATTAATATGGTTTCTCTAGCTTTCTTTGGATTGGTGCTATTTTTATATTTCTCTTTAGTTTTAACCACTTTAAAGTGGATTTCATATAGACAACATATAGCTGTGTCTTACTGTTCTCAAAATGCTCAGTGAAATGAAACTATGTGCACAAAACTAAAGGAAAGAATGAAAACTATGTCTCACCAAATAGAGAACCTCATGAAAAGATAGAAATAATAATAGTAGCAACAATATAATAATTATTATTAGGATGGGAACAATTATTTCATTGTAATAATAATAAGGATAAAATAGAGATTGTGAAGTTGAAGAGTGCCATAACTGAGATGAAAAATTTACTAGAGGGACAAACAACTATTTGAACTGGGAGGAAAACATAACTAATGAACGTGAACATAGATTGAGGGAGATAATCCAAGGTGAGGAATAAAAAGAATAAAGATTAAGATAAATGAATAGAGTTCTAGAGATGAGAGGAACAATATCCAGCATGCACATATGAGTAAAGGAAGAACCAGAAAAGCATAGTAGTAAATCAACAGAAAACAATATTTCAAAAAATAATGAATGAAATATTTCCAGAGTTAATAGGCAATATTTAAGCTGGGGCACGTGGGTGGCTTAGCCGGTTAAGTGTCCGACTTCAGCTCATGTCATGAGCTCATGGCTTGTGAGTTCGAGCCTGGCGTTGGGCTCTGTGCTGACAGCTTGGAGCCTGGAGCCTGCTTTGGATTCTGTGTCTCCCTCTCTCTCTCTGCCTCTCTCTCAAAAAAAAAAAAAATTAAAAAAAACTTTTAAGAAATATTTAAGCTAAACTTATGAGAAGCTCAACAAACTCCACGTAGAATAATCTCAACGAGATCCCCACCTAGACCTTTCATAGTCAAACTCATGAGACTCCTCAAAGATGAAGAGAAAAGCTTGAAGACATAAAGACAAAAAATTGCTTATCATGTAGTTTGTCTATAAGATCAGCAGCTGACCCATCTGGAGCCATGGAGGCCAGATGGAATAGGAATATGTATTCAAGTTTTGACAGGAAAAGACTGTCAACCAAGAATTCTATATCTTATAAAACTATCCTTCATAAATAAAGGGGATATTAAGACATACTTGACTAAGCAGATACTGATGAAAGTGATTTCATATGATTCTTTCTACATATTTTTGTATACTCTATATGTATTCTATTATACATATATATGATAATAATCCAAATATAATAAAATACCATTCAGAAAAGAAGGGGGAAAACTAGGGTTATATGCTATGCTATGAATGAAACTCAAAATCATTTTAGTGAAAGAAAACAAACATGTTAAATGACAGAATGCAGATACAAGGGGCCACATATTTTATTTTTAAATTTACACAAAATATACAGAAAAGATGAAGTTACAAAGACAGCAGGTAGATTAGTGGTCACCCAGAGAAAAGGGAGGGAGGAAGAAGGATAAATAGTACCTGTACATGAACAATACATGTTCATTTTGGGGTGACAAAATGTCCTAAAATGGCTTTTTTGTGGTGGTTTCACAATCATTAACTTAATGCATTTATGGAAAAAAAAATCTTTGAATTGTACATTTGAAAAGAATGAATTATAGGATAGGCAATTATGACTCAGAAGACATTTAAATAAAACAAGGGGGAGGAAGAAGGAACTATGCAAGTAACTGAGCACACAGAGATGAGTAAAACATGATCACCACCCATATTAGCTGCCAGCTCCGTGAGTGTAGTGAGAGAGACAGCAAGCCACAAAACACTCCCCACTACCACTAAAAATAGAAAAGAAAAAAAAAATCCACCAATGGATTCCGGTGCGATTTTCTGTTTGAGAAATAAAGTTAGTATTAGGATTGCAGATTATCACATCTGAGGAACTGAAAGTTCCTGTTTTTTATCCTGTTACAAACCATAGTATGATGTGAGGCCAGTGAGAAGTGAAAGTCAGTTGACGATTTTGAAACAGAAATCTTTTCTCTAGTGTGTCAAACCTACTATAACAGATCAAGACTGAAAACTTGCAATAATGCATGCAAGAAATGATAACTGACTGAACCAAGTGTATGGCAGGGATGGCCCTAAACAGAAGTAAGAAATAAGAGGTATGGAAACGGTAAACTTGCTAAGATTTAGCATAAAGCAACTTGATAACTTCCTAAGAGTACATTTAAGGAATCCTATCGTGTTCAAGCCTCTAACGCAAAACGATTCTGGCCAAAACTATATTTGCAATGGTGCTTATTTCTAGATGACAATTTAAGGATGGGAGCTTATACAGCAAGTATAAATATGGTGTTTATACTTATATTCAACTATGCAGTTGAAACTACAGTACCTTCTTCTAAATTACCATGATGGTGGATACTGCTTATAAGTGGAGCAGTGTGTATAGACATTGCATCTGAACAGCTTCTACCAATCAACACGTAAACATAAGCAACATGAAGTTTAAATCTTTGTCTATTTTATTTACTTCTGTGCCAGTGACACTGAGAACATTGCCTGTAGATAGTAGGCATAAATTCTATTCTTGCTGAGTAAGTGGATATACACAAAGAGTAAGGGGAAAACTTCTTAAGAAGGATTTCTGTAACCAAAGATACCAAAGTTGAAGGAATTGTGTGAACTGAGATACCGCAAATTTAAAATACATTTCCCAGGAATTTGTAACCGAGTTAACCAGAAGGGGTCAGTACCATTCTACCTTGGACCCAAGCATAATAAACTAGACCTAAACACACAGCAATTTACACTCCCTTCAAGAAACAAAGAGGAATTTAAGTATCTAATTCAGTGGGATTTCCTCATATTTACAGAAACTGAGTGACTCCTATAATTGGAGTAGTAGCGAAGGCAAATAATTTAGTGAGACTTTGTGAAATAATGCATTGGGCCTCAGGGATAAAGCACTTGGGTAGCAACCTTGTCATTGCCTGAAGGCAACCAACTCATTCAAAATTTTAGGAGAAGGTGTGTGAAGGTTTTTAAAATCTAACCTTTCTACGCTTATCAACACTTTTATTATCACAGTTCTCGTGATGATTTGTTGAGGCTTGCTATGGGCTAGGATCTATCTTAATTGCTGTCCACCATTCTGTAACATAATGCCAGCAACAATCTGTAAGGTTTTTGTACAGTTGAGGAAATCGAGGATTTAGAGATATTAAGTAGAATGATATAAGCCCCAGGATGGCAGAGATTTTCTCCATTTCATTCAGTGCTATATTCTCAGTGCTACATTAAAGTGAATGCCATCGGCTGAATTATGGCCCCCACAAACTGGTATGTTGAAGCTGGAACCCCGAGTAACTCAGAATGGGACTGTATTTGGAGATAAGGCCTTTAAACAGGTGATACATTAAAAATGAGGTCATTAGCGGGGCGCCTGGGTAGCTCAGTTGGTTGAGCAGCTGACTTTGGCTCAGGTCATGATCACATGGTTCGTGGGTTTGAGCCCTGTGATAGCCTCTGTGCTGACAGCTCAGAGCCCAGAGACTGCTTTGGATTCTGCATCTCCCTTTCTCTGTGCTCCTCCCCTGCTCATCCTGTCTCTCTCTCTCTCCCTGTCTCTCTCTCTCTCTCTCTCTCTCTCTCTCTCAAAATTAGAAAACAAATAAAAATAGTAAAAACAAAAAAACAAAAAAAAAAACCAAGGTCATTAGGGTGGGCCTTAGTCCAGTCTGACTGATGTTCTTCCAGAAGAGAAAATTTGGACACACAGAGGGTATCAGTGGTGTTCTTGCACGGAGGAAGACCCCAAAGTGCACACACCCAGAGACCCAGCAGGGTAGGGACTACAGCAGGGCTTATCTGCAAGCCAAAGAGGCCTCAGAAGAAACAGATCCTGCTAACACTTTGATCTCGGGCTTCTACTTTCCAGAACCGTGAGAAATGACGTTCTGTCATTTATACCCTCCAGTGTGTGCCATTTTGTTATGGCAGTCCTAACAAAATAATACAGTACTCACAAATATCTGCTGTATAACTTAAATATTTTGTCCAATTTCACAAAATCTAGCATGTCTGTAATCTGCAGTGAGACTCCAAATTGTTGTATTTACCACTAGAATCTTGTGCCTTTTATGTTACTGCAGCAGCCAGATTCTTTAAGGGAATTCAAAATTAGACCCCTTCCCTTTCAAATTTCTTTTGCCATAGGGATTTTTCAACAATTTATAAAAGGCTCATATTTTTTGAAATCACCATTTCATAATGCTAAGAACTTGATCATAGGGCCAATTGCAAGACATGTATCCAAACAAATATACAATTTATTCTTCAAGGTCCCCAAAACTAAGGAGCATCCCCTCCAACCTAAGAAATCAGCAGGCAAAGTATAGATAAAATTAAACTAAATGCTATAGAGATAGATCCATAGAAAATAAAAGATAAATTTCTTTACGGTATCAACACACTGCAATTAAAAAAAATTAGTATTTATTTATTTTCAAGAGAGAGAGACAGAGCATGAGAGGGGGAGGGGCAAAGAGAGAGAGAGAGAGAGAGAGAGGAAGACACAGAATCTGAAGTCAGCTCCAGGCTCAGATCCTGATGCTGAGCTCAAACTCATGAACTGTGAGATCATGACCTGAGCCAGTCAGACACTTAATTGACAGAGCCACCTGGGCATCCCATCACACTGAAGTGTTGAGACTCTTTCTCAATCATACAAATATAGATGTTTTAAAATATTCAAGGAAAGAAAGTGTTAGAATCCTTCTCACTTCCTTCACTGAATGTAACTCTGAAAGACCAGAAGATGTGGTGAGCCAGATCTCAAATTTGACTCTGCAGAGATCTTATGGTTTAACAGCAGATCTCCTCTATCTGGGCCACAAAATCACCTTGAGTCCCTGGGAACACGGAATGCGATTGGATAACTCAACTAAAGAATGCAGGGAATAAAGCAACTAAATTTGTAAGGGTAGAGACCGGCATAGTTGAACAAGCTACACAGGTAGGCTGGGTGGCAGAAACAAAAATGAAATAAAATGCTGAAATACAGTACACAGTGACATTGCCTGAATTTATTCCTAAAGTAGCAGACTTGGTATTTTTTTTCACATGAAGAATTAAAGTTCAACTCATCTATTCTTTAGGAGAAGGCTGCAGGCCATAGTCAATATTTATTCCCAGTTGTAGACTGCAATCTTAGTTTTGATAACTGCATTCACTCACTACCCATCAGGGCTTTATTACAAGGGGAAGTGTTTAATAATGATGTGCAGGGCCTTTAAAATGTAAGTATCTTCTTAAAGGTGACCACTGAATAGTACTTAAGCTGAAGTAGAAAACAAGGGTCTCTTCCTAAAAATTGGGTTCTGTTACTTTAAGAACTTACCATGCAGTATATTTAAGAAGTTTATGACCAGTAAAATAATTCAATGATGAAAGAATCTGTGCGTGCGTGTGTGTGGGGGGGAGGTGTATGCATGGTACATGTGCATATGTGTGTATGTATGTGTGTGTCTTCTTAGATTCTATTAGCAGCCTACTTGTTCTGAAGGGTTGGAACAGCCTTGTGATTCCTATAAATAGCTTGCCAAAACCTCAGATTCTATTATTAGCAATTAGATAGATAAGAACTAATCAGGATTCACTATTCTAATTGCACAGCATCTGGGTTCTTCAAAGCCCCTGCAATTTTTTCTTTTTACAGTGAAAAATGGGAAACACAAAATTTACTACACTTATTTTGTACAATTTTGTCAAAATTATGATTTAATAGCAATAGAATTTTGAACAGCTAGGCAATTTCCCCCTGTTTTTATCCTAAAGTCACATCAAGTGAACCTGAGTCCATGATGAATGTCTACATTAAAGCTATCATTGCTAATAGTATTCCATATCATTTGTCTTTGGTTCCGTGGGACCAAATTACAATCACCACATGACTGTAGCTTATCTTGTGATTAATGATGGTTTTACTAAGTCACTGACAGTGAAGCTTCTGGGAGGAAAATGGTAATATGGTTTGAAATTTTAAATTGCACATTTAAAAAATCATTACCTGGTTTTCAAAGAGATGGTTAATTTGTGCATGATAGGGGGTAAAAATCTAGTCCTCTTAGCCACTGGAAAGAATTTCTCAGGACAATTATTCCAATGTTTAAAAGCCATAAGATAGTATAAATAACAAACTGTTTCAAAGGAAATTCAAATATCTCTTAGAAAGGAGGCTGAGTTTTTTAGATGAATAAAATTTTAACATACAAAAATGTGCAAAGACTAAAAAGCACCCCAATAGAAAATAAGGTTGGGTGATATATTGAAGAGCATTCTGTATGATATATTGTAGGTTCAGAAAACTGCTCTGCATCATTTCCCTGAGAGTCATCAGTGCACATCTAAGTCATTAGTGAAGGAATATTATCAGCATCCATTGGACTTTTGATATTTTCTTTTAAATTACCTCAGTCTCAAAATTCATATAAACTTACATTATTACTGCTGGGACTAATTGGCATTGGTTCAGTTTAAGCAAAGAGATTTTTAAATTCATTTTGCTTCAGGAAATAGATAGCCAATATCAGGAGAAGTTGTTTTGATTGCAACTTTATCTCTTTTTCTACATGAAATTCAAAACCTTTTTTGCAATCATAGCCTCAGTTAAATTCCATGATAATAGACAATTTGCAACTCAAATGCCCATAAAATAACCTCAAAACACTGAAGATAAGTCATAAATGGTTTTGTCCTCCTATAGTTTGATAAAAATAGAACAGAGGAATCTGAAACTCCATTTCTAGCCCTTCTACAAGTCAATTGACCGTATCTTCTATGATTGAAATAGTCAAAATATGTCCATCTTTCAAAAGCCCATAATCATCCAAGTGGCTGCAACACTAACAATGGCAGCTCAGATTGTTATTTTATTTCTGTGCTTTTCATGCTATGTTAGCTCCAGAAAAATACTTTTTTCTAGTAGTGTGTTGATCCTCTATGTGTACTTTGCTGAAATATTTCATCTATTGCTTGATATGATATTGTCTGAAAAAATGAGTGTCCAAGAATTGATATTCTCTTGACATTATTGTTTTCTATATAAAAGGGTATATGATGATGGCTTCTGTTTTTAGTGAGAGTCATCAAAATGTTGGAGGCTGCATTGTTTAATCTGGGCAAGTGATCAATCCTACTTGTGCTCACTCTGGTGTTTAGAAGACTAATTATTGTAGCAATTTTAGATGATTTTAATGTTCTAAGAGAGCTTAATGAAGACCATTAAACATTTATTAGAAACATATTTGCCTCTATGAACCTCTAAAACAAGAACATTACTGCAGTTTAACCATTTATTTCTTAGTGCTGGTGTTAACATTAATTGTTGATGCTTATAAAACTATTTAATTTTCTTGATTAATAATTTATTGTGTTATTACAAACAAAGAAGATGGAATTAATGATGTAGTCTGTATGAATGATGACAAAACAGTCTCAGGCTCTATTTTCTAAAAAGTCTAAGTTGAAGAGACATTTGAAGCAATTATCCCCCAAAATAAAGCTATTCAAAACAAGTAAAATAAGGAAAAGTCAAGAACTGTCACTGGCATAATAGCGTGATGAGGTCTGTGGAGCCACTTCTCAGTGGAATAAGTGAAAAAATTACACACACACACACACACACACACACACACACACCAAACCAAAACAAATACATAAGACCACAAATATTGAAGTACGTGGAAATTGTGTTAAACTCTTACAGCAATAAAGAACTGTGTTTTCAAGAAAACCAATTAACATTCAGTAATTCAGTAATTTAGCCAAAGGGAAACTTCTCTGGACATCAGTACAGCCAAGAACTTAGGAATCCCTCTACTCCCATCTTCTAGTTGGGGGTCTACCTTCCCTGGAGGGTCCAAATGTCAACATTTTTCATCCTGCCTTACAAATAACTAAGTCAAAGTTCTAGGCAAGAGGTGGGGGCTTTCTTTTATTTTGGCCTACTCCCCACTGGTGGGAGGAATTTCTATCTTCAGTTTGGGGCCCCAGTCACTCTTTTGTAGGCCCATAAAGCAATGGTTCCATAGCTGTAAAAGCAAGCTGATAAGACTCCATGCTACTTACTGTCTCTCTCCCACTGAGCATTCAGTTCCTGGAGCAGGGGTGTCATTAAGACAGAAATGCAGTGTTGTTTTTTTTTTTTTTCTACTCCAAGTTCCAGAGATGTGGCTTAAAGAACTTTTGTGAAGGTGAAGAGAGAGAAAATCATAAAACAGCTCTGTCTCTTCCAAAAATAACAAACTACACATTCAGTAGGGTATGGAGAAATTGAAGCTAAGTATGCTGTCAAAACCAGGAAAGGACATAGTGAAAGGAAATTGGGAGGAGATTCATAAATTCATTAAAGATTTAAGCTAAACTTGGCTGGCTCGTTTGCCAAAGAGAGCTGGGAAAGAAACAGCCAGAAGGAGCCTTCCTGGGGTCAGAACAAATCTCAGAAAGTGACAACTGTAACCATTCCTTCAAAGAAACTTGAATTCGATGGGATTTGTCTGTAAAGCAATCTATGTCCCAGATCGTTATTGAAAATGATAAAGCAGTTAGCCAGCAAGTAATGGATTTCAATCAGGGGGACATCAGTTAGGGGATCTCAACAGCAATTAATGGATCTCAACATTGTCCAAAGAAAGAGATAGTCAAAGGAAGCCCTGCAAAAACTATAGTTATTACCACAACGACTTGGGGTATTCTTTAAGTACAACATTGAAGGCTTAATACTAAGGGAGCGAAATAGACTTTACTAAAATATTATAGGCAGTACCTAAACCAATAACCAAGCAAAAATAATAAGCCTGGACTCAAGAGTTGTTACAATCTATTATCTAAAATATCCAATTTCTAACAAATTTCTGAAATACAAAGATATAAGAAAGTGACTCATACACCAGAAAAAAAAAATGCAACAGAAACTGTGAGTGTGATCTGATGCAGCATTTAACAACAACAACAACAACAATAACAACAAGACCTTGAAGTAGACATTATAAGCACATTATAAAATTTTCACGGAAATAAGAGAAAGTATTATTAAAGGGAAAAATGATGATAATAAAGACAGAGCATCAAATGGAAATTCTGCAATTGAAAGTACAAAGACTATAATGAAAACTTCATAAGAAGGGCTCAACAGTAGATGTGAACCGGCAGAAGAAAGCATTCAGGAACTTGAAAATGGTTCAATAGAGGTCATGCAAGCTAAAAAAGAGACAGAAAAAAAAAAGAAAAAGAAAACTTCAGAGAAAGGTGTACATCACTGAACACACCAACATATGCATAATGGGAACACCCAAAGTATAGGAGAAAGAAAGAAAAAATTGTCAAAGAAATGATGACTGAAAACATTCAAAATTATTGTTAAACAATAATCTAAACATCCAAGAAGCTTGATGACCTCCAATCAAGATAAATTCAAAGAGACCCACAGACACATGATAATAAAAATACTAAAAGGGGGCGCCTGGGTGGCTCAGTCGGTTAGGCATCCAACTTCAGCCCAGGTCATGATCTCGCGGTCTGTGAGTTCGAGCCCCGTGTCCGGCTCTGTGCTGACAGCTCGGAGCCTGGAGCCTGCTTCAGATTCTGTGTTTCCCTCTCTCTCTGTCCCTCCCCTGCTCACACTCTGTCTCTCAAAAATGAATAAATGTTAAAAAAAATCTAAATATACTAAAGGCCAAAGATAAGAAAACCTGAAAGACAGTAAGAGAAAAATACTCCTCCCTTACAAGGGAACCCCAATAAAATTAACAGATTCCTCATCAGAAAAAAATGAGGACTAGAAAGCAGTAGGTTAACATATTTAAAGTGCTCAAATAACAACAAAAACCCCAAGATTTGTTACTGGCTGAACCACCTTAAAAGAAATATGAAAGGAAATTCTTCAGGCTGAAAGCCAGTGACCCCTAGATAGTATTTTGAATCCACATAGGAAAACAAATAGCACCGGAAAAGTTAATTATGTAATTATAAAATACTGTATAAATGCATATTTTTCACCTTTATTCTCTTAATTGATTTTGAAAACTATTGAATAGGACAATATGTATATAATGTTTTGTTGAGTGTGTTTCATGAAGAAATATAATATATTTGCCAATAACAGCACAAAGATTCTGTTTGCAGGTAAGTACTGAGCTAAGGAAATGATTCCAGATAGCAGCTTGAATCCACAGAGCAAATGAAGAGAAACAGAAATGATAAATAAGATGGTTACTCTAACAAAAGCTGTGTATAAAAAAAGAACAAGCTATTCTTCCCTGAAACTTTTTGCTGATTATACATAATCACTGAATGTGTAATAAAACTGCTTACTTCTTGGTTTCATTTGCAGCATAATATTGCTTTGGTGACAATGTGGGTTACATTCACCCAAATTAATAAAACTTAAAAACATTATTTATTTTCTTAAATATCAAACAATTCGTTAAAAATGCTATTTTATGCGTTGACTAAACGGATTTCTACTGATACATGAGAATATTCACTACATTAAAAAAAATCTTCATATTGCATTTGTGAAGGTCCACAAACTGCAACGAGCCCTTCCAACAATGATGTTGACTAGCAAAGTATATAACATATAAATTAAGAGCAGTGTGTAATTAGTTTACCTGTCCACACCCTGTGGATTTTAGCAGTTTAACTCTGGTTTGAAGGCAAGTAATACCTCTCAGATATATGCCATAATCAGTACTTATTGATCCTAACATTAAATGAATAATGGCAAGAAATCCTCTTTCACAAATGCAAAATTGACATTATAATTGAGCCAAGAGTGAGAAAGTTTGGGTATTATCAGGGAGTCATCTATCTCATTGTTCAGCTCCCAAACGGAATTATTAAACCATCTCACAAATATGGAAATGTGTAATATTTTAAACCACAACCAGGTAACTAGAGTTCCTGGGAAACACTTCCAAATATGTAACCATTATTCACATTAGAATTAAGTTTAATATGACCTAAATAAGTCTATCATTGATATATTTTTAGTTCATGTAGAAAAGATTTCTTGATATTGCAATGTATCTATTCATTACTTTTCAAAGTAATTTCCCCAAGAAAAGTCTTTTAAAATATGAAAGAATGAAAGGTCAGAATCTCAAGGTCTTGATTTTATTTGGTGATGTTATAACTACTGAAATAGCTTTGTAGCCTGCTACTCTTTCTTTTCCAAAACAGGAAAGGAAATAGAAGGTAGAACAGAATCTTGAGAAAGACTAGTTATCATTCAGTGGGTCTTCCTGAGTCAACAGAGTTGTAATTAGAAGTTGAACTATATCTCAAATATGGAGTACCTTGCAGATTTTGCAGGTGTTTGGTGTAGGTATATTTTTGATGAGGAAAATATCTCACTTCCACATTTCAAAAGCAATAAATAAAGCAGAAGATGTAGTATAACCATGATTGAGTTAAAAGTCATGCATACTAAGATTTTCATAGGGAGAATGTCCTTCACCAGCCTGAGAGTGAAATGCCGATATTTAGCTCTGATTCAAGGAAGTTTCACTGTTCTTGACTTTCTTTTGCCTTCATCTAAAAGCTGTCCTTAAGAGATGTGACTCATGAGGGTATGCAGAGCCCTGGATCACAAGAGAGAATTAATATGAGGTCATTCCTAAAGGAGAAATAGTTTAGATCTCTTCTCTCTGTGTTCCCTTCAACCTGCTTTTTCCTGTTTTTCCTCTCATTATGACTTTGATATATCTTTCTATCAACTGCCTTCTTTTCCTAAAGCTTAGCTGATTAAACTCCATAAAGGGAGTGTGATACACTCACACACACACACATATATATATATATATATACACACACACACACGTACACACACATATGTGTATGTATATATATGTATGTATATATGTATATATGTATATATATATACACATATGTGTGTATGTGTGTGTGTATATATATATATATATATATATTTGACATGCAATCCAGCTGCCTTCTTTCTGCCAGTTTTTGTTTATAAAGTCTTTATAATGGGATACTACCTGTTTGCTGCTGGCCCTTGAAAGAGGTCTTTTCACAGGACAGAGATGGCTACCCCATTGTAACTGTCTTTAACTGCATTATTTATTCATTAAAAAAAATCAAGCTCTTATCACACTGAAACCAGAGATTATGGATATTCACACCCCCTTTCTAAAGTTCTATTTTTGTAATCTAAAATGAGTAATTTTCTTTAACAAAGAAGAGTGAAGCTTTATTATATTGAGATAGAATCAGAGAGAGGTATTGTGAACTAAAAGAAGAGATAAAAAATTTTAGCTTGCACTTTGTTATGGAGACTATCAGTGTCAAATGTCATGGGAATTACAAATTAAAGTTGTTTCTTTAAAGAAAAATAACAGAAAAAATAATTTTTCTGTGATACCTGGCATCGTAGTCAACACATAATCAATTTGAGGAGGAGTATATGCTAGTCTATTCATGGAGATTCTTAGATTATATAATAAAATTAGTAATATGGAGATCTAAATAGCCATGTATAGGTTGTAGGCCTCTTGGGTCCTCATGGACAGATTAGAGCCTTTGATGGGGTTGTAATGATTAAAAACAAGCTTTAGGGAGAATTTTGTCTCATAGGTTTAGATAAACCAATTGGAAAGTAAAAAAAGAGATTCGAGAATATAGAAATAATGATCTGTAATCAATATCTACCATGTGTCTGGAATACTGAAAAAACAAAAACTAAGGAAGCATAAAAGTAATTTATGGGAATGGTGTGAATTTGCTTCCACACCCTCAGGTGAAAAAAGATGTCCAAATAGTTAGTCACATTTATTAGTAAAATCTAACAGTGATGAGGTTGAGGACTATTTGCAAGTGAGGAAACCCAGGCATTGAGCTTCAATCCTCTGAATCAAAAATGTGTAATCTTTTAAAAAAATTTTTTTAATGTTTATTTATTTTTGAGACAGAGAGAGAGCATGAACGGGGGAGGGTCAGAGAGAGAGGGCGACACAGAATCCCAAGCAGGCTCCATGCTCCGAGGTGTCAGCACAGAGCCCGACGAGGGGCTCAAATCACAGACCATGAGATCATCACCTGAGCTGAAGTCGGACACTCAACCGACGGAGCCACCCAGGCTCCCCCAAAATGTGTGATCTTAATTGAGAATTGAGAATGAGTTCAGGAACTCATTCAGGAACTCATTCTCTGCAGTCCATTTCATAAAAAAAATAGTTTTAGGGGCGCCTGGGTGGCGCAGTCGGTTAAGCGTCCGACTTCAGCCAGGTCACGATCTCGCGGTCCGTGGGTTCGAGCCCCGCGTCCGGCTCTGGGCTGATGGCTCAGCGCCTGGAGCCTGTTTCCGATTCTGTGTCTCCCTCTCTCTCTGCCCCTCCCCCGTTCATGCTCTGTCTCTCTCTGTCCCAAAAATAAATAAACGTTGAAAAAAAAAATAGTTTTAAAAACCAGGTTGTGAAATGCTAGAAATGAGAAGAAGAATATATTTATGGGTGACAAAAATAATTTTTAAAGAATAAGACACCTTTTTGGTTAGCTTATAAATAAACAAGAAACTCAAAAAGAAATAGCTGATTGTCTAGAAAATATAACTTTACAAAATATTTGTAAAGGAGGAAAATATGTCTATTAGAGAAAAATCAGAGGCTATAAAAAGCAACCACCTACACGGGGTTCCCTAAGTCCATATGTTTTCCTTGTGATTCTATCAGGTTTTCAAGAAAGAAATAATTTCTTTATTCTATATCTTTTATAGCACAGAAAATATTCTCCTAATTTTTGTATTTTTAACAACTTATTCAAGTCTGATTTACCTACAAGAAAACGTACTTATCTTTAGTGTCCAGTTCAGTAAATACTGACAAATAATTGAGACCAAAGTAATCTTTACCATTAACCTATATACTATTTGCAGCACCCAAAATATTCTCTCATACCTATTTACACTTAATTCCTATACTCCATATCTGCTTCAAAAATTGACCAATAATCTTTCTGTTACTAGAGGTTGGTTTCCTTCTGTATCCATTTCATGTAGATAGAATTATACCATAGGTACCATTTTATGTCTTACATCTTTCACTAAGCATATAGTTTGTGACATTTGTCTATGTTGTGTTTCCTTTTAATGCTAAGGGATATTCCCTTTATTATATATATCATATTTTGACCCATTCATTAAATAAATGGTGAATATTTGGGTAGTTTCTAGTTTGGGGCTATTGTGAATAAAGTCACTGTGACCATTGGTATACAAGTTTTTTTGTAATCCTATCTTTAAAAAGCCTATTGGGTAAGTGTTTACAGGTAGATTTGTTGAATGTACAGTATGTGCATGTTCAGTTTTATAAGAAAATACCAAAATGTTTTCCAAATGGTCACACCTTTTTACCCTTTGGCCAGCAACTTTCGGAAGTTTGAGTTGCTCCACATATTTACTGAGTCTGTTAAATTTTATTTAATTTAGTGAGTGTGTGTTATACCTCATTTAGTTTTTACTTTATACGTCCCATTACATATGCACGTTGGCTGTTCATTTATCTTACTTCATAAGATGTCTCTTCACTATTTTGCATATTTTTAAATAAATGATTTATTTGCTATCTTCCCATTAAATTCTAAATATTCTTCATATAATTTCAATATAAGACTTTTGTTAAATATATATTTTTATATTTAATCACAGTCTCAGACTTGCCATTTTATTTAATTAATTGCGTCCTTCAAAGAACAGAAATGTTTGCTTTTAGTGAAATCCAATTTATCAGTTTGTTCTTTATTGTTTATGTTATCAGTGTCCTGTTTAAAAAAGATACCTGAAGGAGGTATATCTCAAGATTTGCTTTTGTTTTGTCTATAAGTTTTAGTTTCTATATTTTGAGTTAATTTGGGGTATGTTATCCTTTAAAGGTCAAATTTCATTCTTTCACCAAAAAGAAACCCATTTCTTCTATCACCATTTGTTGAAAGGCCAGCCTGTCTTTAATGACTTATTTAAACACTTGCCTTTAAAAATCAATTGACTATTCTATGTGAGCATATTTCTGAATCCTTTGCTCTGTTGCATTAATCTACTTATCTATCCTCATGACAATTATACTGTATTGATTATCACCGTCACCATAGTAAATCTTGAAATCATAGGGGCGCCAGGTGGCTCAGTTGGTTGAGCGTCCGACTTCCGCTCAGATCATGATCTCACACTCCGTGAGTTTGAGCCCCTCATCAGGCTCTGTGCTGAAAGCTCAGAGCCTGGAGCCTGCTTCGGATTCTGTGTCTCCCCATCTCTCTGCCCCTCCCCTGCTAATGCTCTGTCTCTCTCTGTCTCAAAAATAAATACAAACATTTAAAAAATAAAAAAAAAAGAAATCATGTATTAAAATGTATCGAACTTTGTGCATTTTTTTTTCAACGTTTATTTATTTTTGGGACAGAGAGAGACAGAGCATGAACGGGGGAGGGGCAGAGAAAGAGGGAGACACAGAATCGGAAACAGGCTCCAGGCTCCGAGCCATCAGCCCAGAGCCTGACGCGGGGCTCGAACTCACGGACCGCGAGATCGTGACCTGGATGAAGTCGGACACCCAACCGACTGCGCCACCCAGGCGCCCCTGTGCATCTTTTTTCAAAATTGTATTGGGGCTCCCAGATGGCTCAGTCAGTTAAGCCTCTGACTTCAGTTCAGGTCATGATCTCACAGTTCGTGGATTCGGGTCCGCGTCCTGTTCTGTGCTGATAGCTCAGAGCCTGGAGCCTGCTTCGGATTCTGTGCCTCTCTCTGCCCATCCCTGCTTGTGCTCTGTCTCTTTCTCAAAATAAATAAACATGAAAAGAAGTCAAAATTGTATAATTTAAAGTCCTTGAATGCTAATCCCATTGTCTCTTACATTACTGAGATTTATTATCTCCTATTTATTGGTCACATTTCCCTGCTTCTTTGCATGTTTAGTTATTTTTTGGTTAGATTCTAAACAAAAAAATATACTGATGTTTACATTGTTTAGCATCTGGATTCTGTTCTCTAACTTAATGAGTGTTGAAGTTTATTTAGGCAGGCAGAAGTTACATTAAGAATCAGCTTTGTTCTTTTGACCCTTGTTTTTAAGTTTTGTGCTGGTGAGTCTAGAGTAGCCATTATGAGACAAGTGAAGTTTTTTTCTGGTAGGTCCTTTACTGGAAGCTGGGTGTGCAACAAGATAGCTTCACTTTGGCGGGTGATCTCAAATATCTCTCAGCCACCTATTGTCTCTAGGAACTGCTCAGCTTGCAGACCTCTAATAGTTGTTTCTTGTTCAGCCTGATGTAGCCTGCCTGGGCATGTGGAGGTTAGGTTTGTAGCAAAAGATCTGCCTGCAGATTTCTAGAACTTTTTCTCTGTCTAGTTTCCTACTCTGGTCCATAAATTCCAGCTATAACAGCATTCTGAAACTTCAATTACTGTCTTCTCAACTCAGTGAAACCACTGTGCTTTGCTTGACTTTTCCCTTCCTGTTTTAAGGCCCAGAAAGTTCCTCCAGGCAACATGTAAGGCTTTTTCCTTCCTCTCAGGAATTACAATGCTTCTACCCCACAATCTCTTCATGCTTATTGTATAGGAATGCTTTAGTCATTAATTGATTATTTAAGTCATGAATAAACATGAGTTATTTTTCTCTGTTATAATAATGATTTTCATTGCCATTTTTATTTTCCTGAGTCCCCCTAATGGTTTTGGTGTGTTAAAATTATTTAAGGAAATCCAATCGGATGGAATCATAATTTATCATTAAACAAAATGATGCAGAAGGAGAGTTTTCAAAGAAGTCTCCATGGAAGCCCAAGTCCACTGAGGATCCTCAGGTTGCCATGGTGGGGAGGGAGGTGCCAATGAGTAGCAGCAAAGTTAGGCAAATTGCTTCTCTTCTTCCTTTCAGTGAGATCAGGTGTATATCCATGGTGACATCTTTTTTTTGTTTGTTTTTTTAAGTTTTTTTCAATGTTTATTTGTTTTTGAGAGAGAGAGACAGAGATAGAGACAGACAAAGCATGAGTGGGGGAGGGGCAGAGAGAGAGGGAGACACAGAATCCGAAGCAGGCTCCAGGCTCTGAGCTGTCAGCACAGACCCCGATGTGGGGCTAGATCCCACTAACCGTGAGATCATGACCTGAGCCGAAGTTGGACGCTTAACCCACTGAGCCACCCAGGCGCCCCTCCCTGATTATATCTATTACGGTTCTCCTTCAGATTTCTTTGAAGAAAGAATTTTACCTCTAAAATGTGAAAACTATTCATTTAGAATACATACTGACATAGAAAATGTACATGACACATTGTTAATTTTTAAAGATCAGATTACAAAACATTATGAAACACATTTTTGATATAGAAAATTGATAATGTGGCTGGTTATTGAATTTGGAGTCATCATGATTTTCTTCTTTTTGGGCACTGTGTAATCCATAAAGAGTATATTATTATATAAGTAAGATACAGTGAAATTATTATGAAGTAATTAACATTCTTCAGAAAATATCAGAAGACCAATTTCATGGGTTTTGTGTGGGTTTTTTTTTGCAATTATTTAGAAAAGTTACTCTATCATTACCCAGATTTATAAAGACTTGTAATGTTTTTGTTTTGACCAATGATGGACAAAAGCAAACGAGAAAACTTACATTTCCTGAGTGAAAACAGGAACACATATTGAAATCAGTGTATATTTTATTGTTATAAATATTATGTCCTCATCCTGTGTATTTTATTTTTAACATGTTTTGAGGTAGAGTTTTCCTGAGCCTTAGGTTACTCAGCTGTGATGTATTAAAATAAATGATTAAATAAAGTAACTGTTTTATTGAGTTAGGAGAATTAAAGATGATATAGATAAAAGGCCTAGTTTGTAACAAGCACAAAGGAGAGACTAGCTTTAATTTCATACATCATCTTATATGTTATATATCTTAACAACAACAAAAAAAAACCTTAAAAATTCTCAAAATGCAATATTTGTCTTAAAAAGGAAGCAAAATAACTTCTTCATGAGACATTTGGCTTTCAACTTATTGTTAAACTGCATACATGAACTCAAGATAGAATGAATTTACAATATGGAAAAGGAAAATTTCTGCCAACTTATAATATGTTGTTATAGAGGATCTTGGGAGTACATATTGTTGATTTTCATGAATTTTCCTTTTCTGCTTGACTTCCCTTTTCATGGAAAGCTGCCTGTGTTACTGAAAGATTACTGTTTGCATTTAGTACAGATTTGTTCTGGTTAATATTTTATTAGTTGCTATTTTTAGCTTTAATAAAAGACTACTTCTAACTCTTTTCTCTCTGGCCTTTTGTAAATAGGTTGTGTGCATATTGAAGTGGTTGGAAAATCTATTGGTCGTGCACATTTCAAAAACTCTTTTGTGAAATAAAGTGTTGGACTCAGACTTCCAAGTGGCCACCAGTCTGGAGCAAAGTATATTGGTAGGATTTGTCACACCTGTTTGACTTACTTGTTTTGTCTCTGTCTCTCTCTCTCTTCCTCTTTGGTTGGCTGTCTCAGATGAGTGGTGACATTTATTTTTTTTTAAGTTTTTATTTTTTTATTTTTTTTTTAATTTTTTTTTCAACGTTTTTATTTATTTTTGGGACAGAGAGAGACAGAGCATGAACGGGGGAGGGGCAGAGAGAGAGGGAGACACAGAATGGGAAACAGGCTCCAGGCGCTGAGCCATCAGCCCAGAGCCTGACGCGGGGCTCGAACTCACGGACCGCGAGATCGTGACCTGGCTGAAGTCAGACGCTTAACCGACTGCGCCACCCAGGCGCCCCGTTTTTTTTAAGTTTTTAAATAGAAAGCAAATCTTATCTTAATGATAGCTCCTGCTATGATTTTGAAAATGTAGGTTAAATAGAAATTGTTTTGTAATATCCTACAGTTTACCTAGCATGGGCTAGATGCTAGCCACTCTATATAACATTTTCTCGTGTAGTTGTATTTCATCTTTACAACATCTTTTTCAAGTAAGGAGTATTTTGAGCCCTGTTTTACAGATCGTAAAACTGAGACTCAAGACACATAATTTAACCATAGTTACTCAGCTGGTAACCAACAAAAGCTACATTTGATTCAATATGTTATTAGAAATGTAAAGCAAATTTGGATATTGATCTAACTTTTCAAAGTATCAGATATTTTAAAGCTCAAATTATCCAGTCAACCAAACAATCTTTAACTCAAGTTTGAGAAGGGACATGTACCTCATTTTCCTTAGTTGTTAAACTTCTAATTTTCACAATGACTGCTCCTCAAAGAAATTCCATTCTGGAAATTAATTCAATGATAGGAGTAAAAAGACTCATTCTAAAAATATAGGGGAAGTATTCAGGTGCCTGGGTGGCTCAGTTAACCACCCGACTCTTGTTTTCAGCTCAAGGTCATGATCTTAAGGTTCAGCCCTTAAGGTTCCAGCCCTGCATTAGGCTCCATGCTGGTAATGCAGAGCCTGCTTTAGGGCTCTCTCCCTCTCTCTCTGCCCCTTCACTTCTCACTCTCTCTCTCTCTCTCAAAACATAAATAAATACATTTTAAAAATAAATACAAAAGGACAGGGGTAATATTTAAAATGGAAACTCTTCAGTTTTTGTTTGTTTGTTTGTTTTTTTAACAGAGAAGTAAAATGGTTTGTTTCTTCAACTGCTCATCCCCTTTCGACATCTGTTCCCTTGGAGGATGCCGGTGCCCCAGGACCTGGTGCTGGAGATAACGGCAGCTGGAGCTCACCAGCTTCTTGGACTCACAAAGGTACTTAGACTGGCTGAGTTCAGTAAGCATTAAAATGTTGTGTTGGGTTTGTATATTTTTTTTTCAAAAAGTGCTCCAGGCCTCATATTTAGGCAGGATGATGCAGAGTGCTGAAGAGTTAACTAAATGAAACGAGGCAGTTATGTTTCTCACAGAGATTAGCAGATAGTCTCTTTTAGCTCTACAAGTGGCATTGCTTATCTTTCAAACTAGAATATGATTAGTTACTACCAAACTTAGTAGGTGCTGCAAGCATTGCTAAAATTGCCTTTAAAAAAATCCTTTGATCTGTTAACAACAATGATCTGTACAGTAAGGTGATTTGGGTCATAGAGATGCAAAATTCATCATTGCAAAAAAAAAAAAGAAGAAAGAAAAGAAAAAAAAGATAATTAGCTTATTTCAATATCTTGGCTTGCAGTGACTGAACCTGTTTTTGGGTAAAAGAAGGCATAATCAACTGTAATTATTTGTAGTTTTAATAGCTTATGTAAGTCTGTTTAATTATTAATAGTAAAATGGACTCCTGGGGACAGAGCCTGTTGCTCTTGAGCTAGGTAGGAAAATAAACATTCTTATAATACATATGTTTGTCAAAAATCGATTGATGCCCTGAGTTGCTGATTGACGACAGGACATAAACCTTATTTTAACGTTCAGTGTGTTGATTCATTTTATTTGGACTATGGTTTTCACAGTTTGAAAAAAACAGAGGAGATTATTATTATCTGTTTAATTTTACCAAAGCAGATGGCCAAACAACATAACTTACTGAATCTAAAATAAAGCAGAGGGGCTCCTGGGTGGCTCAGTCAGTTAAGCGGCCGACTCTTGGTTTCGGCCCAGGTCATGACTTCATGGTTTGTGGGTTCAAGCCTGCCATCAGGCTCTGTGCTGATGGTATGGAGTCTGAATGGGACTCTCCTTCTCTCTCTGCCCCTGTCCTGTTCTCTACGTTTGTCTTTCTAAATCAATAAATAAACATTAAACAAATTAAAAAATAAAATAAAGCAGATATTATATGAGTTATATAGTTTGATTTCACTACCTGATTACATTTATTGGGAAATTGCTAAATCCACCTCTTTTATAACAATACATTTAACTGTCTACATTATGTCCTTGAGGCTTACGCGTAGTCAGTTTAGGGGAGGGAAATACTACTGACTGTTGAACAGTTTGCAAACTTGACAAATGTCTTGAAATCGAGTTGTGTACTTGAAGTAATGTTGCCTTGGAGCAAAGGGGAGAGAATAATCCCATTTTTATAACAATGGATTGAATTGAATACTCACTTATTTTTTTCTTAAAGTTTCATGTAATCTGTGAAAATGGTTTTCACATTTGACATTATATATGCCACATGCCTGTGAATTCACATATGCCATTAATCTTATAGGCCATATTTAACTCTGAGAGGTATTTTCAGTCAATAAATACTGAAAAAAATTTTTTTCAGTAAAGAAAATCAAGAAAAATGGATAACTGGGGAAGGATGGCAGGCAAATTTTAAGGTAGTAGCCTAGACCTTAAAAGGCTGTATCAAGAGCAGCAAGGTATAAAATGGTGGTCACAAAAAGAACATCAACAATCAAACTCATCTGGAGAATGAAACTTCAGTAAAACAGATTGATTTCCTATTATACAGAATGGTCCTTTCTCTCAGCCCCACTGCCCAATGAGAGACTTGCAACATGATCTAAAAAGAGCTTGCTTTTAAGAAGCCATTTGGTAAAGAACTTAATCTTTACTGTAAGGTCAGCCATGTGTTAGTAACAAAGTTTGTAAATAGTGTTAAATAATAAAAATTCAACTGAGTAAATTTTAAAAGATCTAATTGACTTTATTAATTGATTCATGAATCTGGCAGCATGCCATCTAACAAGCAGAGGGGAGCTCCAAAGGGCTACGGTTTTTAAAGGCAGAAAGGGAGTAGAAAAAATATATCAGCAGATAATCCATTGTTTTAGGCAGGTCACCTTCCTAAAAGGAGCAGAAGGGATTTCTCAGTAAATTTCCTACTGCTGACAAGGAAATTCCCATGTTGAGCTGACTAAAGGTTACATTTCTAGGGGTTTGAAACTGCAGTTAGTTTAGGTATTAAGTCTTGGTTTACTGACTTGGGACCTTAACCTAAGTGGCGCCATTTTGAGTCTGTGGTGTTCTTTTTAACTATACCAAAGATGTCTTTTCTTTTTCATGTTATTTTATCAGGAACAAAACAAAACAAAACAGAACAAAACAGCTAAAGTAAGTAGGTACGTATTTCACTAAATTGTCGGGTCTCCAAGATGAAATTTGTTCTTATCATCTAAAAATTGATTACATTTCAGAACTGAATAAATGGGTTGCTTTTATGTTTTCATTAGATATTAACTAATTCTACTAAAGTCCTACTTTTAATGCCTTTTGCTTTATGAGTGTGGAGTTACACTGAAAATATAGTTAATACCATTTTTCCCCCAATTATTAAATCAGAAGCTCATTTTCTTGAAACAAAGGAACTCCAAGAGCCTGAATTAAACATGTTTTGGAGAGAATGATCTGAATTGTGGCCATCCTTTTCCATTGCTAATTTAAAAATGTTTTGCTTGCAGGAATTACCTGATAAGAATGATAATAAGAGTTTACTTTCCCTTTAACTTTATTACATTTCTGTTCTTTTACTTGGCTATGAATTTTGGGATTGTTTCTCTGTGCCTTATTTCAGACGCTTCTTCCTCTTGTAACCTCAGAACCTGAGAATTTCCATTATATATAATAATGCATTACATTTTATTTTTGTCTGGAAAATGTGTAAAATATACTATAATACCAAACAATATATTGCAAACAATAGGAGAATCATCGGCTCATATATCATGATATAGTTTGAACAGAAATGAAATATATTTTATACATGATTATGTATACATACACATATATTTAAAGACTGTGAAGTTTATTGAAAAGAGATGAAAACAATGCAAATATAACAAATAGAATTATAGAATGTAGAGGCCTACTTGCTTACTTTTTGTGGTAACATTTCCAGAGAACTGAAATCAAAGTAGATAAAGCTATATGGTGACAAAATTGCTTCAGAATTGTTGTATGATAGATATTCTATCATCCTTTACTGGCTGAATTAATTATTTGTCAATTAACCAACAGATGGATCCATCTCTTCCACAAGTCTCATGTTTCATTTTTCTTCCCCAAATCAATATTTCCTTCAAATATTTAAGATATATTTAGCTCACTTTGGACTGTGTTACTATTAGGAAATTACCCAAGTAGAGACTTCCTGTGTAAAACAGAAAAGTTCTCATTTTAATTTGGATCTGCCTTGTGCTATAAATAACATTTGAATCTGGAGAAATCCTAAATGGCTTAGCATTTTACACATATATAAATTTAAATGTATGAATATATTTATCCAAATAAGACTAAGAAAATGAGGAAATGCCAAGGAGTGGTTCTAAAGGAAGGAATTACTACACTTATTATTTCTAGAGATTTACTTGCTCAATTTATGAATATTTGTGAATTTTCTGCTCTTGTTTTGGTAATCTTGAAATATATGTAAGCATATCACAGACCGTGTGTATGGTCAACTTATGACCATGTTCTGCTACTTTATTGCAATTCTGGAGTTTACATTTTCATTGGCCCCAAGGAAAAGACAAATTACCTCATGGCAAGCTGTATAAATAAAGATTTTACAATCACTTACATAAGGAAGAGTAGTGGGGAAATTAAGTCATCAAATGGCACACAGACTTTAAACTCTTCAGAACTCAACAGAACCCGTAGCAGTTGATATCAAAATCATTACATGAGCAGATGTGTTGTTAGATTTTATTTTTATACAAGTAATTATGACACTAAATATGTAATAAAGGACTTCACACTTCAAATTATTTTTATTGTATTTTATGAGCATGATTGGATTAACTGAATCTTCAGAATAATTCCCTGATAGTTAAGATTATTAGTTTTTTTTTAAAGGCAAAAAAAGCCAGCAATGGTACAATTTTAACTCAAATAATGTTGCAGCATGCTCAACATAAAAATGAGAAAAGTGAAAACATGCCATTTTATACTTTTAAATCCATTGGTAATTACGTTTTTTAATATCTTAAAATATATTCCATATTAAATTAATTTTGTTAATTTGAATTTTATTGGTTTGGTGGGAAGTTTTAATATTTTATTTGAAAATGTGGTTTAATCATGTTTCAAGCTATAAGTAAAATAAGTTTTATTTATATATATTTAAGTAATATCATAAAATTTTAATAACACTTGGAATTAAAGAGCATTTAGTTTTGTATTTTTTCAATATGAAAAAGCCCATAGACTAATAAAATTGAAAAGCCCCTGGGAAAGAGATTCCTAATTATTTTTGCCTTTCAATGTAGACCAATATTTGATTTTTTTTGTTACCTGTTGTCTCTCATTTTTCATAATTAGTAGCATTAAAAGTCCATAAATTTGTTTTGCTTTGTTTTGTTTTGTTTTTGTTTTGTTTTGTTTTTTTGCAGGCTCCACGCTTAGCCTGGAACCCAATGCAAGGCGCAGTTGCCCCACCTTGGGACCATTACCTGAGCTAAAATCAAGAGTTGGACGCCTTAACTGATTTAGCTACCCAGGTGTCCCAGTCCATAAATGTTTTTAACATATGTGTATGCTCATTTCAGGAATATCGCGGAAAAACAGAATAAACAATAGTTTCTTCTCTCTGCAAGAGATTAAAGGAAACTCAGTAGACCGGACAGGCGACCTCATTGGGAGTGAAATAGGCAAGTCAAATGACTTAGTGCTGTTGACTGGGAACCTCTTCTGGGTCCCGTCCCTCAAATTCAATATCCTTTGTTAGATAATAATTTCACTTCTTTAATTAAGGCACATAGGTGAGCTATTAATGCACTTTTCTCTCAGGATCATGCTATATGTGTGATATTGGACATTATACCTAATAACAATAAAGATATACACAAGTATGTGTCAGGGAAGAGAGAGACAGAGGGACAGAGAAATATTTTAAATAATCAAGAAATATCAAAATTTTGAGGGAGAAATATTTACAGAAATTTATTCCTACTCTAAAAGAGAAGTTCACGGCCTCACTGATACTATCAACTTAAAGTAAGCAAAATAGTGTACCTATATCTATACTCTGCCTTCTGCTGAGATGATACATATACTGATGGCACACGTGCCTGTAGGACTATCTTATTTGTCTTTTCAGCTGCTGTGTTTCAGTTTTTACTTGATATATGTAGGTTCTGTAATGATTTTTATGGTATTAATGACAAAGTTTCTGAGCACAAGTAGCTTAAAATTTAGCACAAGAAGATAAGTAAATAATTTGGAAGACCAGAATAAGTGGCTAACAAGACATACAAAAAATATTAAGAGACAGAGAAGTTATGGTTGAGCAAGCTAAAAGCCCTTTCTATCTGGTAGACTTGAGGCCTGATAGAACTTTGATAGATAAATATGGAGTGAGGGGATTCCATGTAGAAGGAACATGCACAGAATCAGAGGAGGCAAATATTGACTATTTTTCATACTACCAAATTGACCAGTTGGACTAGAGAAAAGAAAACCTGACAAAAGGAAATGTAGAGTGGGCCATATTTGGATGGCCTTGAGTGTAAGAGGAAGGATAGGGTCTTTACCTTGAGAACAAAAAACTGTTATTGTAGGATTTTCTGCAGGAGTAAAATATAGTTGTGTTTGCTTTTTAGACAGAATATTGTGAGGTATTGTAAAGGAGATTGGGTGGGAAGATAGAGGGAATAGAAAAATGGGAAACTGTACATCCATTGATAAAAATCATGAGTACACAGATCCATGCAATGTCAATGAAAATGCCAAGGATGAGATGAATGAAGACTTTATAGAGACAAACCACTTAATTTAGCAATTGGCCCTAAGTGGTGAGTGAAAAGTAGTTACTGCAGATATCTTTGTAGGTTATAAGGATGAAGAATTGAGAAAGTGACATAAACATTAATTTTAAAAAGATGAGCGGGAGCCAAATAGAAGGCCAGATGAAGAATCGGTTTGCACATATCGAGTGTGAAGTGTTTATTGGTAAACCATGTGCAGATGTCCAGCAAGAAATTTGAAATGAAGATCTAAAGATCAGACAAATGTTTAGGATTTGATGCCTACATAAAGGAATCAATTACTTAGTCATGATTCTTTAAAAAAATGTTTATTTATTTTTTAGAGAGAGGGAGAGCACAAGTGGGGGAGGGGCAGAAAGAAGGAGAGGGAGACAGGGAATCTGAAGCAGGCTCCAGGCTCTGAGCTGTCAACCCAGAGCCCATCGTGGGGCTCAAACCCACAAACAGCAAAATCATGACTGGACCCGAAGTTGGACGCTCAATTGACTCAGCCACCCATGTGCCCCTACTTGAGCATGATTCTTAAAGTTGGGGTAATGCTTGACCTCCCCAAGGAAGAGACTAGACCAGTAGAATATTTTTTAGCTTAGTGTATTGAATACTCCTTGCTGTCCGTTTTATTTACTTATTGTGAAAGGATCCCCATTCCCATTCCATATTTGTACATACTTCTATACTTTTACTTACCACACAAACACATGCACAAGTACGCACAACTTTGCCACCTTATCCCTGTAGGTACACTATGTAGCATGTCGTGTGCCTGACCTGACAACACACTCCTGAAGCCTGCATAGTTAAATAGGGTCAGATTGCCTATTTAAATCTAAGTACACAAAGATGATGGTCACCACCCCATCTGTCTCAGGCAGTATTTTGCTTCACCAGAGAGAATCTGACAGCTGTTGTTTAAAGGAAGTCTTGCTTGCACTCATTTCCTTATTGTGACATTCCAATTTCTTTCCTGAGACTTTCTTCCAAGTTCTTGATTCCAACCTTAGAAATTTGCATATGAAGTTCCCCTCGCAGCTATAGTATTGAAACAGCTGCAGGATTACCCAGAAATCATTCTTCCACCTTTCATTTCTTAAAGCACCTGCATTTTTGCTCCTTGGGCAGCTCTCCTCTCTTACTGCTTTGCAAAAGAGCTGTCTTTAGACTAGTCTTATCTTTGCTGCTAAAATTGTAAACAGTGAGAGGGTAATAGCCTTCCTCATGCTTAACATACAGAAGAGACTTAAAATAGTACATACTTGACAGATGAATAAATTACTAAATAAAAGAACACTATCTGTGAAGAATTTTTTTTTTAATTGTTTGACACTGTTAAAATAAACACAATGCCGTAGATATGCTCTGAGCTCCATCAGGGGTATGTGAAAGTCAAATGAGATTCACACATCCAAGAAACCTGAACAGACAAGAAATTACAAAAATTTGCATCTCAATGGCAGCTTATTGAAAGGTATACTATTTTCTTTTAAAGCTTAAAATAGATGTTAGGAATACTTTTATTTTTAATTTTTTAATATCTATTTTTGAGAAGAGACAGAGCACAAGTGGGGGAAGGGGAGAGAGGGAGACACAGAATCCAAAGCAGTTTCCAGGCTCCCAGCTCTCAGCACAGAGCCCGACCAGGCTCGAACCCACGAACCCATGAGATCATGACCTGACATGGGGAAGTCCGACACTTAACCGACTGAGCCACCTAGGCGCCCCCGGAATACTTTTTTCCTATTTATGAAATAGTGAGTATATTCAGAGTAATAGTTTAAAGTATGTGCTATAGGGTATAAAAAAATACTGACGGGATGAACACCTATCGACGTGGAAATGAGGTCAATGTTAAAGAGAAAAATGAGAGCCTCACCACTGTAGTTCCACGTATCCTTACCCGTCTCATCCTTTCTTTCTCAGTAACCAGAACCATATTTTCAATATTTCCTTCTATTTTTCGCATACTGTAACCACAAAATGTGTATTCGAAGCAAAATGCTGCTTAATGTTTTTGAATTCTTTCCTGCATAGAAGGGAATTGTGAAGGCGTGTTCTGCCACAGTTGGCTTTTTTCCTTAATCATTCTGCTCCCAATATTCATCTACATAATTGCATGCATGCATATCTATTTCTTCTATTCTATTACTTTAGCCTAATATGTTTTTCATTGTAATATTGATGAGCATTTTTATTGCATTCCAATATTTGCCATTCTGAGTGTTACTGAGGATGTTCTTCCACTAGTGTCCTGGTGCCCCTGTACGGGAGTGGGATTGTTGGATTGTAGACTATGAACATCCGCAAATGTCCCATCTGATAGTGAATTCTTTTCTCAAAGTGGCCCACTGATCCCCATTTACAACAGCTGTTCCTAAAGGCTTCCGTTGCTTCATATCCTCACCAACACTTGATATTGCCAGACTCTTCAGACATATTGCCGGTCTAGCAGGCATAAAACGGTGAATCACACGATGAATTTGCATGTTCCTGATTAAAAATCAAATTGGAAATCTTCCCACATGTTTCTTGGTCCTTTGGAATTCCTATTATGTGCAGTACTTGTTCATACATTTTCTCCTTTTTATCAGATTGTGTCTTTTCACCTGATTTATGTGTGCTATTCATTCATTCTGGTACTGCTCACTTCTGTGTGTCGCGTATATTTTCTCCTAGTTTGGGGCTTCTCTGTTCACTCTGTGGTGGTTGAAACCAAATGTAGTTGAAACTATCAGTGAGTTTAGGTTTAACGAATTATATTCTATTTAAGGTCATAAAGATATCATCCTAAATTGTCATCTACAATATTATTATTTTTATCTTTCAGTCATTAATATGTATATGGTGTCAGTCAGGGAATCAATTTTATATTTTCTCCATATAGATAACCAAATTGTGCCAGTAGGATTTGTTGAAAAGTCTATTCTTTTCTAGTGAAATACTGTTAGAAATCAAATGTCCACGTATGTATACCTCTGTTCGTGTGTTTGATATTTCTACCTGTGTCAATACTACCTTGTGTTATTCATAATAGCTTTATAATAATTCCTGACAACTGGTAGGACAAATTCTACCCCACCTACCTCTGGTTATTTTTCTTCTTTAGGAGTGTTTGGCTACTCTTCTGTATCAATATAGACTCATCCTCTTAAGTTTCATACATAAAAATAACGCAAAAAACAAACAAGTCAAGTAATTCTGTGGGGACTTTAAATGAAATTGATTTGGATGTATAAATAACTTATGGTGGAAATGAGAGCTAAACTTTTTATCTCATTATATATTGTTTTAACAATTTTGTTTTCCACCTGATTGAGACAAGTGTGTATGAATGAAGATGGTTTGTGCACTTTGACTTTATATCCCAGGGCTTTGAAAAAGTTGCTAAAGGGGCGCCTGGGTGGCGCAGTCGGTTAAGCGTCCGACTTCAGCCAGGTCACGATCTCACGGTCTGTGAGTTCGAGCCCCGCGTCGGGCTCTGGGCTGATGGCTCAGAGCCTGGAGCCTGTTTCCGATTCTGTGTCTCCCTCTCTCTCTGCCCCTCCCCCATTCATGCTCTGTCTCTCTCTGTCCCAAAAATAAATAAACGTTGAAAAAGTTGCTAAAATTTTCTAATTCTGTGTGATAACTTATCAGTAATTTCTTTAGTTTTTCCTTCAGAGATAATGAGATCTTAACATAATTACTTTATTCTATTTTATTTTTATTTGTTTTCCTTGACATTAGTTTCTGGCCACTAATATAGGATCTCACATAGTACTCATTGGAATGATGAGATCTAACCACTTTGTGTAGTTTCTGAATGTTTCAGTGCTTTTACATTACAAATACATGTATTTTTGTAAATAACTTTGCAACATTAAGGAATTTCCCTCTATTGTTAAGCTGATAACTGATTTATTACGATTGGATGTTGGTTTTGACAAATATTTTTCTGCATCTATTAAGATAATCATTAAATGATATAATATATTAATTTATTTTTAAATCGTTAAACCAAATTTGTAAGGCTTCAGCATGATGTATTATTATTTTCTATACAATGCTTGCATTTGCCTTACTAATATCTTGTTAAGAATTTTTCAATCTATATTTGTGGTAATACTGTGATAGCAAGGGGTTTATTCTACACTTTAATATTTTAGGGGAACATGGCTCGGTCTTTACTTCCCACACATATCTTATTATCTGTAGCTTATAATTTTAAGGTTTCTATTGATCTCTACAACTCGCATTTTACTATATCTGATAGGATTTGTTATGGACCACAACACACCTAACTGGTATCCCAAGCAGCTTAGAGATGCAGCATTGTCTAATACTTTGCTTTACCAGAGAGCATGCCATATGTTGTTGTTGAGGAGGAAAATGTTAGTTGCTCCTCACTGAAAACGAAACAGACATGGATCACTGGTGTTCTTCCACATGTAAAAGTGAACGCATCTTTCAGAGTCCTAGATAAGGGCATGGCAGAAGTAGCTTCCTTTGAGGCGATTATTAATACAACTATTTTATTATTTTATTATTATTATTATTAAATTTTTATTTTTATTATTTTATTAAATAATTTTATTATTTTATTAAATAATTTTATTATTTTATTATTAAATAATTTTATTATTTTATTAATAAATAAAATTTTATTATTTTATTTTAAATAAAATAATTTTATTATTTTTAAATTTTATTATTTTATTATTAAATAATTTTATTATTTTTATTATTAAATAAAAAATCATAATAAATTCTAAACTGAGAATACCCTGGGCAAACTGGACTATATGTAACCCTGCTTTGATCTAGCATATTACGTGCCAAGAATTGTTCGAATCACTTTTCATTTCTAAGTTTCTTAAGTTTCACAGAACTTTTCTCTTAATTCTTATAATAGCCCTGTGAGGTAGGTGCTATTATTCACTCTGTTTTGCAGATGGGGAAATTGAAGCATGAAGAGGTTAAGTACCTTGCCCAAGGTCTTAGAGATTATAAGCGACAGGGCTGAATAAACACCTGTCAGGTTTTGGATTTTATTTTCTTAATTCCTATTTTCTTCTATATTTTCTTCCTTCTGTTTGGGTATATTTTGATTTCTTTTCCCTAGTTTCTTAAAATGGAAACCTAGGCTATTGTTTTGAGGTCTTTTTTTTTTCTGATATAAACATTTAACATTCTAAATTTCTTCGAACTTAAATAAGAAATCACTTTTGAAAGAAAAAAAAATCTCATGAAAGCCAAATAGAGACTAATCACTTTACTATGGCATTATTGAAAGATACGAACACGAATCAGTATATGATATTCTTATTTATCCTTTATGTAACTTTGCCAAAAGCAAATGGGCAAAATTAAAGCAATTCAAAATAAACATAGTAATTTAATGTGGCAAATTAATTTTTTTTAACTGAAGTAGTTCTCACAGTAAGCAAATAGAACTAAATAAGCAGAATAACACTGATGTTGAGCTCTGTAAACCCATGTTACATAGCCTGTATGCCATGTGATGACTCAACCCTCCAAACATATTTCTCTATGTGAGAGTTCCTTTGTTCAGCTACTCATGATATAATTTAGCTCCCATCTGGCAGGAACATCATTTATATTTTAAGTCCAATTGAATCTTCTTAATTAAAAGTATACCACAAAACCAAACATGTGAACCTAAGAGTCATTGAGATTCAATATATGACTATATGATTGTATAGCTCAGTTATCAATCCAAACTGTGCATATATTGTGTTCTAGTCCCTTATGAAAGTGAAGATATTCTTTAAAAAGACATCTTCTGTAGGATTCTCATGTCTCCTATGCTTTGCTCCTCCCCCCGACTCAATGACATGTATCTTTGAACTTGTAGTGGTTACTGACTCTTATTTTGAGAAAAACTCATCGAGTCTTTCACTACTTCTTCAGATTCATCAAACTATGTTCCAAACTGTCATCTTTCTAGTAATCTGGAATTCCCTGTGTGTCTAAACCTGACAAAACTATAGGGGGTAGGCTAAATAATGACTCCCAAATATGGCTGTACCCGAATCCCAGGAAGTTGTAAATGGGACCCTATTGTCAAGGGGACTTTGCAGATGTGGTTAAGTTAAGGGTCTTGAGATGGAGAGATTATCCTGGAATGATGTGTGGCCTGATATAATCATAATGATGCAGGAAGATTCAGATAAAGAAAAAGCTAATGGAATGACAGGATAGTGGAAGTAGAAGTTGGAGCGATGCTTTTTGAAAATAGAGGAAGTGACCACGAGCCAAGGAATGCAAATGTCCACTAAAAACTGAAAATGTCAAGGCATTGAACTCTTCTCTCAGAGCTTCCAGGAGGAACCAGCCCTGACACCACCTTGACTTAAGCTCAGAGCAACTAATTTATGACCTCTTTTTTTAATGTTTATTTATTTATTTTTGAGAGAGAGAGTGTGCGCACACGAGTCAGCATGAGCAAGGAGGACAGAGAGAGAAGGAAAGAGAGAAACCCAAGCAGGCTCTGCACAGAGCCTGACACAGGGTTCAATTCCATCAACCATGAAATCATGACCTGAGTCAAAATCAAGAGTTGGACACTTAACCAATTGAGCCATCCAGGTGCCCCTAATTTATGACTTTCTAATTTCTGACTTTCAGAGCTTTTGAGCTTTAAGAAATAAACTGGTATTGTTTTAACACAATAAACTGGCACTAATTTGTTATAAGAGCAATAGGAAACTAATACATTATGCCTCTGTTAATATGGCTACTTGTGTCTTCAAACAATATCTAATTCTTTGCATGATTAACTACCAATTCTCCCACGTTGGCTCGGTCTCCCCACGTTTTCCTGAAGAAAGCCTTTAATGGAGGGTCTAGGTAGGAATAATCATTCCCAGGTATTTGTGTCTTCAGCTCCTGGGTAATGTCTTTAACATAACACCTACTCTATTTCATTTAAAGTCGTCCTTTTAATGTCTTGTCTACCTAAAATATGAGCTCTCTGGTGGGAAAGCCACAGTCTTGTTCAAATTTTTATTCATTAATTTTATATGCATTTATTTATGTTTTCATTTTTCAGCAGCTAGGGTAGAGTCTGAAAGGGTTAATAAGTAATCCTTGTTTGATTAATTCTTTTATTTTTTTTTTAATTTTTTTTTTTCAACGTTTATTTATTTTTGGGACAGAGAGAGACAGAGCATGAACGGGGGAGGGGCAGAGAGAGAGGGAGACACAGAATGGGAAACAGGCTCCAGGCTCTGAGCCTTCAGCCCAGAGCCTGACGCGGGGCTCGAACTCACGGACCGCGAGATCGTGACCTGGCTGAAGTCGGACGCTTAACCGACTGCGCCACCCAGGCGCCCCTGGTTAATTCTTTTATACAGAAAAATAAACTTGCAAGAGATCTTTAGATTATATGCTATCTTGGAAAAATATTTTAATTTAAAATTTAATCTTAGAGACATTTAAAACTTTAATACTTAAAAACTTAATCTGCTTCATGGCAAATTTTTACAGACATAGATGTATATATACATAGATACATACTTATATTTTTACAAAAAATATCCTGATTTTCAACAGCATCCAGCTTTTAAATGAGCTGATGATACACGATCTGTATGTCAGATAATGAGTGGAAAAAGTAGTCCAGGATAGGTATCCTAAATTTGGCTGACATATAATGATGAGTCTGAGTTAGGAAGAGCGTTAGAATTGACAAGGCCAGATGGTATCAATTACTAAAATACATATAATTAAGATTGCTGCATGAAAAACAATTCCTGCATTATTTCCTGCATGAAAATAATGTTCATTATTCTGTTTATGTTCTTATTTGTTTTCACTCTGATGAGAATAGGTCACAAGACTTGGTTACTGAATGACTTCCCTGAAAATGAATGATGTTGCAATCTTCCCTTTCCTTTGAAAAATATTTGCTTAGGAGTCAGAAAAGCAATGGCATGTGCAAAATGTAGTTTGTAAAAGATATTTATAGCTTCAAGTTGACTTTATGGTTAGTGGCACCTAAAATTATATCAACCATTCTTGTTTTTTCTTTTGTTGTTGTAGTTAGAATTCTTTCTGTTATGTACCTGGAAATAGTGTCACAGAACCGAGTGTAAATTCTAAGAATATCAAGTGACTGGAATATTCAAAGATGAACCAGGAAATATCTCAGCCAGATTTCAGAATACAGGGCATCTCTTCCATTTCTGGGACTGCTTTTCATGGCATTTTTGACAACCATAGCGTCATAGTAAAGGGGAACATACAAAGAAGAAAAAAAGCTTGTCCTGTGATGATGGCTTTATGGAACCACTTTACCTTAGAAACTACTATATTCCAAAAAAAATCAACAAATACTTTGATCTATGGTTTATGTATATATGCTAATCACATGATACCTTTTAGTCCATGTTGTATTCAATAGAGACTTACATCCGTAATTCTTTATTTGCTATCTGGCTGCACGGGTATTATATTAAAAATGTTGATATTGCTAATGGTTAAGAAAGAAAACACTGACCCGACGAAAGCTTTTCTGCATAACTATTATTTTCAGATTTACAAGGACTCAAATATTTTGAATATTTGTACATAACGGCACACTTATGAGAGCATTCTTGTTATTTGGATAATATTTGCAGGAGGACTTTTGAGAATATGAGAAGAATGCCAAGACCATTGTTTCCCATTTGATTATCTGTATATTATCAAGGAAATAAAAGTTTTTAGAGCTAAAATTGACATTTAAATTCCTAATGTTCTGATATGCAAAAATACTACACTTCTGTATCCTAGAAGCTGTAATGGCAGGCATCTACTTAGTGGAATATGTTTCAAATGATCTTGTCTTCAGTACTATTTTTTTTTAAGTTTTAGTTTCATTTATTTTTAGAGAGAGAGAGCACGCGAGCATCAGAGGGGCAGAGAGACAGGGAGAGAGAGAATCCCAAGCAGGCTCTGTGTTGTCGGTTCAGAGCTGTATGTGGGATTCTATCTCCGTGAGATGATGATGACCTGAACCGAAATCAAGAGTCAGAGGCTTCACCGACTGAGCTACCCAGGTGCCCCTTCGGTACTATTTTAAATGCCCAACATTGCAATCCTCATCATGTTTGACCCATAGAAAGCCATTCTGTTAAGAAAAATGGCAGGTTATTAAATACTATTGCATTAAAAATTGGACAGTGAGAGTAAAAAAATTCTCTCAGGAGCTGCAAAAGATTCTCTTCTGATTTCTCAAGCCTGTAGCCTAATTTAGGAGACTATATGTAAAAAATATAACCTTTATGGTCTTTTTCACATTCTGAAATGCAGAGGAGAAAGAGACATACACATTTTTAGTATAGGTCCCCAGTCTTAAACTTTTCCTAAAACCTTGAAATAAGAAAAATGCATTTGTCCCGGGTGTGATGGATTGAGGAGTATAAGATAGTGAGAGTGAGTAGTGAATGAATGGGCTCTAGAAGTCATTGCAACCACTCTCATTGAACCAACTATATCACAAAGGAGGTCACCTGACAAACTAGTGTAAAAATTTTGTGAAAATTACACATATCTGTCTGCTCATGTTTCAGGAGAGAAAGAAAAGAAGGTATGCTTTTACATCTACAATTGAATTAGCCAAGCTAAGGAGGTGATCGGCCCCTCTGCTCCTAAATGCAGGAAGAAAGTGTTAAACTCGTACAATGACAATTAGATGATTAAGTAGTTTTCCTTTTTCTCCCCTCTAGAATTTCCCATCGATACAACTCATGTCTACCCCACTGAGTTTTCAGAATTTATTGCTTCCGAGTTCCCTTTGAGGAGAAGACACATAGCTTCAGAGAGAAAAATGTGTTAGACTTTACACTTGGTGTTCCAAAGCAGCTGAATGAAACCTATAGCAAATATCATAGTTTTAAAGTGCAGTGTTTTAATATGCGAGAACAAAGGTGGTTTGAAGGTTGTGTTGAATTTATAAGTAAATATGTTTCATGGCATTGCCCTATTATACCTTTAGTCTCTGTTAGGGTCTGTGGTTCTGTTTCCTCATTCTGTTCCTGATATTGGTCATTAGTGTCTTCACTCTTTGTCAGTGTTGCTAGAGTTTACCAATATTATCAATTGTTTCAGACAAACTATTTTTGGTTTCAAAGACTTTTGTTGTTGTTGTTGTTGTTGTTGTTATGTTGTTGTTGTTGTCTTCTTCTTCCTTTTTTCTCCCCCTCCTCCTCCCCCTTCTCCTCCTCTCCTCCTCCTCCTCCTCCTCCTCCTCCTTCTTCATTTTAAATTTTATTGATTTCTGTTTTATTATTTTCTTCCTTCTGTTTGCTTGGATGTATTTGATCTTATTTTCCTAATTTCTTAAAATAGGCACAGGTTATTATTTTGAGATCTTTGTTCTATTCTAACATAAGCATCAGCATATACATTTTCCTTTAAGTACCCATTTACCTGAACCTTAAAAATAATGTTGCATTTTCATTTTCATTCAATTTAACCTATTTTTAAGATTTCTCTTAAGACTTGCTCTCTAACTCAGATTGATTCAGCTTATTAGGGCTGCCATAAAAAGCACCACAGACTGGAGAGCTTAAACAAGAGAAATTTATCTTCTCACTCTTTTGGAGTCTGGAAGCCCAATATCCAGGTGACAAGCTGGGTTGGTTTTCCTAAGGATTCTGTTCTTGGCTCACAGATGGCCACCCTCTTGCTGCCTATTCATATGGTTGTCCCTTTGTGCAAGAGAATCTCAGGTATCTCTGTATCCCAGTCTCCTTTTATAGGAACACCAGTCAGATTGGATTAGGGTTCACCCTAATTGAACCCATTTTAACTTAATTATTTTCTTAAAAAATCTCTCTTTCTGAATACCATCACATTCTGAAGTATTGGGGGTTAGGTCTTCAACATATAAATTTTGAGAAGATACATCTTAGTCCATGATATGGATTATTTAGAATTGTGTTATTTTAAGTTTCTGCTAAAAGGACATTTTCTTTCTGTTTTGATTTCTGATTGAATTCATTTCATCCCATTATGGTCATATAGTAAACTATTATGATTTCATTCCTTTAAATCTATTGTCTTATAACCCCAGATACGGTTTATATTGGAGAAGAATTCTATCCATGCCAACCAAGTCCCATTGTTTGATGGTGTTATTTTATATTCTTATCTGATTTTCCACTTAGTGATTCTATCAATTACCGAGAGAGAGGTGTTCATGTTCTCAATAATAATTATGAATTTTTCCTTTCCTCATTTTATTTCTATCAGTTTTGCGTATACATTTGGGATTGCTGTCTTATTAATCCTTTTATCAAAAATTATTATTGGGGTGCCTGGATGGTTCAGTCAGTTAAGTGTCTGACTTCGGCTCAGGTCATGATCTCACTGTTCATGAGTCTGAGTGCTGCTTTGGCTTTCTACTGTCAGCACAGAGCCCACTTCAGATCCTCTGTCTCCCTCTCTCTGGCCCTTCTCCCCCCACACATGCTTGCTCTCTCTCAAAAACAAATAAAGTTTTTAAAAAATGATCATTAATCTTTTAATTAAGTAATGTCTTTGTTGTTGGCAATATCTTTGTGTCTTAAAATCCATTTCTTTCTAATATTAATATAATCACTACAGTTTTCTTTTGATTATTTTTTTCATAGTGTGTCCTTTTTTTTCTTTCCATCCTTTTACTTTTATGCTACCCATATCAGAATATTTGAAGTGAGTTTAAGGTAGACAGTATAAAATTGTGCAATTTAAAAAATCCATTCTATGAAAATCTCTCTTCAAATTGACATGTGTAAACAAATTGCATTTAATGCAATTGTCGATATAGTTGAATTTAGGTCTACCGTTTTATTATTTGTTTTCTTCATTGTGTTTGTTTCTCCTTATTCCATTAACTGCCTTTTTATGGGCTATTTGAACATTTTTAAATATTCTATTTTTCCATTATTTTGATTATATATATATGTATAATCTTTTTAATGATTGTTTCAGAGATGATAAAATTCAATCTTACCTTTTCACAATTTTATTTAGAACCAAAATTTTACTTTTATTGAAATATAGAAACATTATCAACATATAGGTGCCTTTACCCTTCCCGCGAAGCTATAGTGATCTTAACTTATTCCATCTATATGCATTGAAAATTCCATAAGACATTATTTATTATTATTATTTTTATTATTAATATTATTTTGCTTTTAGCTGTCAAACATATTTTAAAGAAGTCAAAAAAAGAATAACTTAATATAGGGGCACCTGGGTGTCTCAGTCGGTTAACGTTCAACTTTAGATCAGGTCATGATCTTGCAGTTTGTGAGTTTGAGCTCCGCTTCAGGCTCTGTGCTGACAGTGGAGGGCCTAGGTCCTGCTTCAGATTCTGTCTCTCTCTCTCTGTCTCTCTCTCTGCCCCTCTCCCACTCATGCTCTGTCTCCCTGTGTGTGTCTCTCTCTCAAAAATAAATAAACAGTAAAAAAAAAATTAAAGAATAACTTAGTATATTTAACTTAGGTATTTACTGTTTCTTATTATCTTCATTTATTGCTAACATTCCAAGATTCAATCTTTTATTATTTCTTTTCTATTTTGTGAACTTCCTTTAGTCATTCTTTTAGGGTACATTTTTGAGAATAAATTGTCTAAGTTTTTCTTCAATTTAAACTGTCTTGATTTTGCCTTTATTCTCAAAAAAACATTTTCACTGGCTATAGAATTTGGGTGGCAACTCTTAATAGCATCATTTAATTTGGGCAATTTTTTTTTCTTTTTTAATCAGCCTGTCTTTTTATTTGTGTCCTGATATTGTTCTGTGAGGGTAGTGATCTGCTCTGAAAGAAGAAAAGACAAAGTATATTGATTTTAAACCAGAGTATTTTATATATTTTACCTGAAGAATCTTAGTGTTCTCAGAAATGTTAATTGACACACCGATGGCAGATAGCAGTTAGGAAGCACTAGGTACAGGTTACATTGTAAGCCAGTCAGAAGGAGCACATCGAATGTGGAGGACAGCCAGACCCACTTCTACCCACTCTAGAGCTCCTGATTTCTGCTGGGCTGCAAATTTCTCTTGCACAAGGCAGAATGTTTTTAAATAATATTATGACGAAAGATTGTAACAGGTGGATTTAGCTAAGTCCCAAGAGATTTTTAATTATTGATGTGAGTCTATCTGGAGAAAAGAACTTAGCAACATGAAAATATCTCTGTTGAATCATTGCAATGATCATAGTAACTGGGTATACACTGAAGGTTGTAAGCTATTCCAATATCTACACTTAAAAGTTTATTTCTATTAAATGAGAAAATTATTCTCAGATTTCCATACATTCAATGAGGAGATATGTGGAATACTGTAAATTGTTTGTTTTTTGTTGTTAATTTTTTAGTGAATATTTATTTTTGAGAGAGAGAGAGAGAGAGAGCATAAGTGGGGGAGGGAGAGAGAGGGAGACACAGAATCTGAAGCAGGCTTCAAGCTCTGAACTGTCAGTACAGAGCCCAAAGCGGGATTCAAACCCAAAAACTATGAGATCATGCCCTGAGCTCAAGTCAGATGCTTAACCGACTGAGTCACCCAGTCACACCTAAAGAGAATATTTCTAATATTCAACGTTAACAATGGTATGTAGGTGTTGGTGACAACTTTTATAAGAATAAGAAAGTCAGGGGCGCCTGGGTGGCTCAGTCGGTTAAGCGTCCGACTTCGGCTCAGGTCACGATCTCGCGGTCCGTGAGTTCGAGCCCCGCGTCGGGCTCTGTGCTGACTTCTCAGAGCCTGGAGCCTGTTTCAGGTTCTGTGTCTCCCTCTCTCTCTCTCTGACCCTCCCCCGTTCATGCTCTGTCTCTCTCTGTCTCAAAAATAAATAAATGTTAAAAAAAATAAAAAAAAAAAAGAATAAGAAAGTCAATTCATCTAATAGTTTGTACCATATGTAGAGGTGGAATTGTACCAACTGCATTTCTTTCATTTTTGATATCTTTTTTCTCTAATTTGTTGTAATTGTATTTGGGGATTTCTAAAATTAAGCAAATAATACAAACCTGGGCATAATAATATATACCTATCACTCTTTTTTCTTTTACATTGCTGGGCTTAGATTGCTAATATTTTGTTTATGATTTAGAATAAATGTGCATGGATCATTTGAGTTGTAATTTTCCATTCTTAAACTGTCCTTGGCTAGTTTTTGTATCTTCATAGAATGACTTGGTGAGTATTCTCTCCTCAAAAGTTCTTATAACTTGGCTGTGAGATATCCCTTCAAAATTATTGGATGAGTCTGTAAAACAATTGTGACTTTTATTTTCCTTCTAGGAAAAATAAAAATGGTACTTTCAATTCAATCTTTCTATTTTTTCTTCCATTTTTAGTTATTTCCTATATTTTGTCCATTACATCTGAGTTTTCAAATGTATTGATATAAACTACCTGATTAACTTCTTAATGGGTGCTGTAATAATAGTTATATATTCAGTTTAATTTCTTTTTTGTTGCTGTTTATTTTTGAGAGAGAGAGCACAGTCAGTGAGGAGCAGAGAGAGAGGGAGACAGAGAATCTGAAGCAGGCTCTGCACTGTCAGCACAAAGCCCAACATGGGGCTCAAACTCACAAACCATGAGATCATGACCTGAGCCAAAGTCAGAGGTTCAACCTACTGTACCACCCAGGTGCCCCAGATCCGCAGTTTAATTTTTAATAGACTTTATTAGTACCCTGCCACCCCAATCTCTCACTTCATTTCTCTTGTTCTCATTAGCTTTGCTCAGACTTCTGTTTTAGTATATTTTGCTAAAAACTAATGTTTTGTTTTGTTGTCCTATCTTTTAAATTTTGTCATTATGTTTTATTTGTACCTGTATCTTCTTTCTTTTGCATTTTTTCCAACTTAATAAGTTGAAAACTTAAGTCATTTGTTTTTAGAAAATTATCATTTTTCCCAAACACACCTAACACCAGAGAAATTTCCTTGAAGAACCACTTTTGCTGAGTCCCAAGTTTTATATTGTATTTTTATTCAAATTCAAAGTAAAATTTGATTTCCATTATGATTTCTTCTTGATTTCATGGTTATTTATGTTGTCTTGGTGATTTCCAAACACATGGGGATATTTTTGTATGTCCTTTTCTTATTGGTATCCTACGTAATTTTTTAAAATTTATTTCATTTGCTGGTTTGTTTGATTTCATAGAATACGGCTTTTATGACTATGTAGGCCTTAAAACAATACTTATTTGTCAATTGTTGGTTGTAGAATTACATATTTCTACTGAGAGAAGTTAATGCACCATATTGTTCAAGTCTTAAATATCTGTGATAATTTCTGTCCTGGACCAATAATAAGTGAGAGATACATTGAAATCTCAAAGTATCAAATGGATTTTTCCTGCTAATCCTATAGAATATTGCTCAATTTAATTTGAGGCAATTTTATGATGTGGTTGCTAGTTAAGAGATGTTATACTTACTGATAAGTCAAAAATGTTATCATTATGTAGTGACATGCTCTGTGTTTCTCTACTTTCCTTTGTTAGAATTTTCTTGATATATCTTTTTTCATTTTACATTTCATAATTTCATATTTTTCTGTTTTAGGTCTCTAATAAATAGTATTTGGACATATTTTAAAAATCTGACAATCTCTTAAACTGGTGAATTTGCCTTAATTATAATGGTCAGTTTATATTTCTCTTACTTCACTTTTTTTTTTTTCCTTTATGGAACTCTTTCTTTGCTCTATTTTCCCCTCTTTTATTGCCTCTTTAGGTGTGATTATGGGCATTTCATTTCTAATTTTTTTCCTTTTCTCACTTAGAAATTTTGCAGACTTGGTGTGCCTGGGTTGTTCAGTCATTTAAGCCTCCAGCTTCGGCTCAGGTCATGACTTCACGGTTTGTGGTTTCAGGCCCTGCACTGGGCTCTGTACTGACAGCTCAAAGCCTGGAGTCTGCTTCAGATTCTGTGTCTCCCTCTCTCTCTGCTCCCTCCACCCCCCACCCCCCCACCCCCCCCACCCCCCCGCCTATCTCTCTCTCTCTCTATAATAAATAAACATTAAAAAAAGAAATTTTTCAGACTTAACCTTTTAATGGTTCTGGTACCTTTGAAAATTACAATGCATATTTAAAAATAAGCAATATTTTTATATTATATATCTCTCTTAGCAATACAAGAAACTGAAACATTTTCTACTCCAATTACGCCTCTCCAAATTTACATGGTTTTATGTTCTGCATTGTTGTTGTGTCCCTCCTTAGCTCCTTAATATTAGCCATAGTTTGATTTTAACCTTATATGTTTTGCTAAGATCTACTTAATTGTTTGCCAATTTATTTTCTGAATATCTTTCCTATATTTCAGTGTTCTCATCTAGGATAATTTATATTTATACCCGAGAAGCATTCTTTGGTATCCATCCAGTGAACATCTGTTGTTGATAAAGTCTTTCAATTTGTATTTATCTCTATGTCTTTAATTTGTTTTTCTTCTTAAAAGATTCCTTGTTATTATATAGAGAATTGGATATTAACTGTTACTTTCTCTCGACATTTTGAAGAAAGTAGAATTATAGCTTATGACTCTATTGTTGATGTTGTAAAGATTGCTAACACCATGTCATTCCTTCATAGTTGTTTCATTTTCCCCCTCGTTATTGTTTTAAATATCTTATTTTTGTCTTAGTGTACTTTATTTTTACTAAAATGTAACTGAGTCTAAACGTTTTTTTCTTTTTGCTATATATTCAATTTTCTATATCTGTAAATATATTTCTGGAGAATTTTACGAAATCAACTCTTCAAATATTGCCACTTTTCTCTTCATTCTATTCCTTCCTCTGAGGATTCTAATTAAATAAATAATAGAAAGTTTTTGTCAAACTTATGTATCTTTTACCATCCCCTTCCTATTTTCAACTTTTTATGGTGAACTTTTTATACTCTGAATATTTGTTATATTCCAGCACCAACTCCTCTTCAGCTGTGGCTAATTTGTCTTTGCCTCATTTATTAAGGCTTTATCTTTATTTCAATTCTGTATATTTATATTGTATGTTCTCTATGGTTTTGTTTTAAATATGGCGGGCCACTTATTTAATAGTGCTCTTTTGCTTGATGGCTAAGTAGTTGGTTTATTTATTTCATTTGACTTTTAGTGCTTTAACCATTTAATTCATAGTGAGGTCATATTTCTTACTTCATTTTGTAATATTCTTGAAAGTCTAAATCTTGTTTGTTTCTGCCAAATTTCATTCAAGGTGGCTTAGTTTCCTATATATTCAGAGATACTTATTTATAAACCTGTTTTTGAACTTTGGGAGACTTGGAAGTCTAAATTGAAGCTATTTCTCTCCAGAGGGTAGTTGGGCTAAGGGTTGGAGAATCGGGGTAGAATATGCTGCCAGTATTCTTTGAAGTCGCAAGTATTCTGTGAAAATCATTAACAAATCTTGTTTATTAGGTTGATGCTTATATTGTTACTTGCTTCCAGGGCAACCAACACAATGCTTTGCTTGAGGTTCTCAGCTGGTGTCAATTTGTAAGTTTTGTTCATTTGGGGAGAGTGTATTCCTTACTTCTAACAGACCCAGCAATGCATTAAAAGTATGCTTTATACATTTGTAAATAACATACCCTCTAGGTCACTAGCCTGCCATACTGCCAAAGTGAGGAGTTACATACACACATACATAAACGTGCACACACACACATATAAGGAAAGAGAGAGAGCGTGCGCGAGAGAGGGAAAGAGAGAGAGAGAGGGAGAGCATGATAATATGAAACTACATTGTAGCCTAAGGAGATTTGCACTTTTTGGTCTTTCTCTTTGCAATGACCTGAGCCTCCAACCTTCTCTCTTGTCTCCAGCCCTCAGGCACACACGTTCATACTTCATCTCCCTGGACATTGAATAGTCCTTACCCATATTTTCAGATCTCTCTCACTACCTATATAGGTCCTACTATTGTACATTCTCTTTGTATATTTTCCTCATAGCATGCAAAACTACTGTAACTAGATAAATGATATAAAAACGGGAGCTCTTTTACCTCTCTAACATCATGATCAGTGAACAGCACAGCTCCTGTCTCTATAAACATTATCAAGCAAATAACTTAAAAGCAGTGCACAAAGAATGACTTACCACAACAAGTATGGGTGGGGTTTCCATCAACATCGAATTTGATCTTATCAAATTGGATGAATATATTGAATTTGAAAATTCTTCTTGCTATTGAATGTATAAAACTCACTTCAGTTCCAGACTACCTGGGAAGCCAATGTTATTTAAAACCTAATTCTGACCAGCTTAACAGCACTTGAAACAGGAAATTCAGATGTAAAAGCCCATATTCAGGCCATTTTGTAAAATATTCAAAAGGTTTGTATCCTTTTTCATATATCCCTTGAATATATGTCCTACAGAAATAGATACCTGATTTGTAGAGATTTAATAAATAACAGACATAAATAGTTACTATAAATAATAACACTGATTATCCTGTGTAATCAAACCCTTCACCTGCTGAGATATGCACTGTGTTTATGCAGATCAGCTGTAGGCCTTTCATCCATGAAATTATAGAATGTATAATGTGATGGGCCATGATATATTCACTGTAATTGCTTATTTATAAAAAGAGCTATCAACAGCCCACTTTAAATAAATTCAAAAATCACCGTAGGGCATTTAGAAATGAATATTTTATATGACATTTTAAAAAGATTACGAGCATTTCTTTGAACAGTAAAATTAATAGCTGTTTGGCTGTTTAAACTCATCTAGTGTAGATTCAGGAGACTAGCATATAAACTGTAATTACTGTATTTGTATTTTAATTAGAAATATCCATCTACTTTTCTGGTAATGCAAATTTTTTTTTACCTAAAATATGAATAGAGGGAAAACAAATTTATAAGTGTTAAGTTTTCTCATGGGTCTTTTGAAGGTAAAATATACTTTATTAGTAACTCTATCTGCATATTTATCTATATATTACCTATCTACACATCTGTATTTTCTCACACTAACTTTTAAGTAAGTCTCTATTACACACCAAAAAAGAATCAAATTTTTCTAACCTCAAATGTAACTTAAAAAAAAAAGCTTTTAATATACTCAAAAACAATACATCTTTTGTTTTTTTAATTGGCAGTATAGGTGAATTTTACAGTAGCTTAAGATGCATTATAAAGCTAGAGGTAGTCATTAGAGCCACAAATTTCCAAGTTCAAGGCGAGGAAAGCTCAAGAATAATGATCTTGATCCAGGATTAGCTAAAAGATATTCTATTACTGAATCATTCACAGTAGTCATTGTGATAGCAGAGAAGAAAGGACGCAATTAAAATCACAATTAAATAATGGTGCTCTTATAAGATAATTCATCAGATGTTGATTTAATAGCTTCAGAAGGCCACAAAGTTATCCCCATATGCCCCTTCAGTCTGAACAAAAATTATTTGACATACATTCTTTTGTACATGATTTTTCACAGTTGACGTCATTAAAATGGTGCCAATTTTGGTTTATATTTTTAAAATTTCTGTTCATTTTAGTTCATCTTGTATATATATATATATATATATATATATATATAGGGACTTGGTTATCACTGTTAGCAGTAAACCAAGTGCTATAAAGAATGAAAAAAACATAAATAGTGGTCTCTTGTAGTTGTAAAACAATTTCTATGTTTACAGAAACTTTAGAAGCTTTCTCTTCTGAACAAATTGCTGAAGTATTTCCTCTAAAAATAAGGAAATTTATGGTGAAGCATCAAGTCTATATTGTGAGGATAGATTCAGAAGAGCAATTTAGAAAGAATGATCAAATCCATACTATTTAATATTACCATTTTAAAACTAATATTGAAGATAAAGGATGAAGATAAAGTGAATATGAACTCTGAGGAACATGAAACTGGTGTAAATTTTATGAGAATCCAGAAAGAAGGATATTGGCCATCAGGTCTAGTTACATGAAATACGTGACTTATTCTTCATAAGAAATACAACCATCTACAGAATGGCAGGCTGTAAAGGGCTATAATGGTTAAACTTATTTAAGAATTTCATGAATAGTGAGGAACAGGCCAACTAAAGTAAACACATCTACAGAGACAAGGACTTTTGAATCACGGACAAGCATTAGCTGTTATGCAATAGTATAAACTAAGCCTTTGTAGATAAGTCAAGAGTGAAAGTCTCAAGTCCTTTGATTGTATAAAAGTTTAAAGGACTTTCAGAACTCTGCAGAAACTGGCCAGTGAATGCTTGGCATCTCTGTTGTCTGAGTTCCCATTGACTCTATTCCCATACCATCCAGGGTTACTTGGTTAATTTGGGATTTGGCCTATTTATATAGGGGAAGGAAGGAAGGAAGGAAGGAAGGAAGGAAGGAAGGAAGGAAAAAAAAAACCATCTTTTTCCCCTAAAATAAATCCCTCCTTATGAGTTTAGATAAAAAGAAAAAAAGAATATATGTCTGAGGGTGATCAAACACTAGAATAAACCTCCCAAAATATTTGTAGAGGCATTTAAAAATATTTTAAGGAAATTTAGAAATAATTAGTGTCAAGCTAGATTATGACTTTAATGGGTAGAAGTTTCTTCACACAAATAAAAAAAAATCAATAGAATGATTAAGTTCTAAATAAGCCAATGATTTCAGGGCTCTCAAAATGGTTAAACAATAAATGAAATGAGTTTTAAAATTACACTGAGATAATGAAATTTATTCACAGAAGACAAAAATAAGAAAGATCCTACATATCTAAAATCATGTAAAAAAGTTTGTATAAAAAGATGCAACTGCCTAAGAAGATTTATTTAGAATTATTATTTATAATTTATGGGTGCAACAAAGATGCAGACACTAAATGTGGACTTAGATTTCAAAAAAAGTTTGTATCTATCTTTGGTTTGAGAGAGCTCTACCTGTTCAAACATGGGCATTGGAATTCACAGAGTGTTCTCTGCTTGTAATGACAAGCTATGAGCTGAAAAAAATGAGCTTACGAGTTTCATGGAAAGGTGCCGGCAAGGGAATTAAAAAAAAAAAATCGTCTGTGTAGTAAGGACTTCTCCAAAGCAATATGCATGTATAATAATTATTTTAGGAACACTGTTATAAAAATTCTGTAAAATTATCAGTTAAAGACAGGAGATTAGGAAGAAAAGCAAATACATTTAAAAGATGTTTTTTGTTATAAAAATACAAACATAATGATAAAAATAGATTTCTCAAGTCAGTTATTACCATATTACTACATTCACATTTTATTATTGTTCCATCCCTTGTTACTTCATTGTTTTCAAAACCATAATTTCAATGGATGTATTTTACTCCTTGACTGGTTACACGATAACATGAGTGATATTCTATTTTTAAGGCATTTGGTTGTTTCCAGGGTTATATTAAACGCCTATGTGTTCTTATAGATTTTCTATGTTTAAGGGTATTTCTTGAGGAAATATTCCCAGAAATGAATTAGCCTGTCAAAAATTATAAACATTTTTATGCATATCGCTAAAATATTTTCAAAAAAATTGATGCTAATGCAAAATGCCACGAACAATGTATGAGAGCATCAGTTGTGCCATAGTTTGGATAACGTAGAATACCATGTTTTCTCTTACATGTTGTTAGACGAAAATCGGAATCTTGTTTTGACTTTCAACGTGTTTTTAAACTATAAAAGTTAACGTGATGCAAATATAGTATCAATTGATGATTATGTGTAAGATATATCTTCTTTCATTGAGTACTTTTATTCTTAGACTAAGTTTCTACTACTAAGGGGGGAGAGAGCTGCATTTCTATAATTCTGCCATCTACTATGGTAGTAATAGTGGCAGCAGCAGTAAAAGAAACACTGGAATTACACTACCATCATTTGTTTCTATTGTCTTGTATATAGAAGATAAAAAAAAAAATTAAGACTACTTGTAGTAGGCTGAACACTTACTACCCAAACATATCCAGTCTCCATAGCTGGAACCTGTAAATGTTACCTTATAAGGAAAAAAAAAAAGGTCTTTGCAGGTGTCATTACATTAAGGATATTGACATGGACAGATTATCCTGGATTATTCCAGTCCGCTCTAAATCCAATTTGGGATTCCTTATGAAATTGAGTAGAGGGGATTTGATACACAGAGGGAGGCAGAGATCGGGTTGGTGTGATCACAAGTCAAGCAACGCTGGCAGCCGCCATAATCTGGGAGAGGCAAGGAACTGATTTTCCTATCAGCCCTCAGAAAGAGCACAGCCCTGTCAACACCTTAACTTTGGCTCAGCGACAATGATTTTAGACTTGTGGCTGCCGTAAACTGTGAGAGAAATTTTTTTGTTTTAGTATTCTAAGCGATCAAGTTTGTGGTCTTTGTTGGCGTAGCCACAAGGAAATAATTCTAGTTACTGTCACTCATAAACTTTTGGACAAATTGAGGCTTGTCTACCATTTACTCTGTTGAACTTCGAATTCAGGAGATAGTACATTTATTGCTTTAATGTAGTTCCTCACATTCAACTTTTGATGAAGTGTTGAGATTAGCAGTTCTTATTCTATGGCCCGGGAAACATAACTATGACTTCAGATCTAAAGTTATGCATCAGCCAGGCAAAACGAACACAAAATTGCTCACCTTGCATTAGTGGGAAAAAACATATTCAATCTTCCAAAGCAATTTTAAAATGAAAAAAAACAAAACAAAACCACTTAAACGTAGATGTGTGAACACACTTCTTTTGCATTTAAATATGAGGGGATTTGGGGCGCCTGGGTGTCTCAGTCGGTTAAGCGTCCGACTTCAGCTCAGGTCATGATCTCGTGGTCCGTGAGTTCGAGCCCCGCCTCGGGCTCTGGGCTGATGGCTCAGAGCCCGGAGCCTGCTTCCGATTCTGTGTCTCCCTCTCTATCTGCCCCTCCCCCGTTCATGCTCTCTGTCTCAAAAATAAATAAACGTTAAAAAAAAAAATTTAAATATGAGGGGATTTAAAAATTCCACATCATGCATTTAAAAATGTTTGTTTTGTAAACATATAAATTTGTATTTTTATATATAATTATATTATATAGTATATAATTAGGTAAATATATACAATTATAAATAATTATTTTATAATTATATTTTATGTTTATAATTATAAAATAATTATTTCATACCTTTTATGCATTGTTTTATGTCACATTTAGCACATTTTATGTAATCTATTAAAATCATTCCATTTGCCATACAAAATACATTGTATGTTTTTCTACTCATAGTAATTAGGATAATTTCTAATGAAGGCAAAGATTTTATTAGAAAAGGAAATGAAAACTTCACAATTTTCACAATTGCCGAGAATGCATTGATTTAGATTCATTGATCTTCCCTATCAGCAATGTCTGTTTGTAGATGCTCTGAAATATGTCAGCAGCAAGATTTGTAGGAAGACCACTACACGAGGCATTTGCAAGCCCATGTTTTTAGCTCTGATTTGGATGCTTGCTCTTTACATGCAAGCTGAGCAACTTCAATACTTTGGAACATTTCTGCTTAAGATGTATAAAACACAGACACCACGTTATCTACTTGTAGCATTAATATAAACATCAAGTAGGCTGATATATAAGATCATTTTCAAAACTGTAATGGGTTCTACAAAAATAAATGTTACTATGATAAATATTAATCTGGTTGTATACTTGGATAATCATCTATCAATTAATTATTATGTAAGACAATGACTATTTGACATATGGAATGAAGTAGTTGGCACATTAGAGCATATTTTTAAAAAATTTTAAATGGATCTCTTTTCATGTGCATAGCAATGGCGCAGTTGCTGTGGGAAAATATCTCAGCATGGCATTCTGAGCGACTGTCTCAGAATTATGCTGATTGAATGGTATTCTAAAACTTTACTTTTTAACATGTCAATACACTATCATTGATATAATAGAACACAGCGTAATTTTAAATCTAGTAATAAAGTACTACTTAACTGGGTTTAAAATCTCTCTAACATAATAAATGGAATCATGTTATATCAGGTGCTTTTCTTAATTCCGTGGACAATTCATTTCTAGTTTTTGTTTTGTTTTGTTTGTTTTGTTTTGTTTTGGATCTGATGTGACAACAGACCTAACACAGCAAACGTTGCAAGGTAAAAACACTGTTCACTCTTCCAGAAATGATCTTGCTCTAGATCACACACATTGGTGCACCCTCACCTCCTCAGGTCTTGACACATTTATCTCATTCCCAGTGAAGATTTGCCTTGCCCTATCTATATTAAGTAGACCATCCCTGATATACCCCCATCTTCCTTTATTGCTATACATTTTTTTTTCTTTTTGGTCACCAACTAATATACTTTGTATTTTTACTCATTCATCTGCATTGTATATTGTCTGTATTCTCTTACTGGAATGCAATATTCACAGAGATGGACTTTTTTAAAAGACTATTCTTTTTATATCCCAGCACCCAACACCAACCTCAATGGGGTTGGCACCCAAATAGTTTTGAATAAATGAATTAATGAATAACTGCATGACTAAATGAATAAAGAGAGTAGAAAGTTTTGCATTTAATATTATTTTACTAATAAAGATCTAAATGGTATTTCAACTATGTTTAACTCATCATAGATATAAGGACAAAAGTGATGTGAGGATAAGAGTAATGTATAGACGACACTGATAAAATAAATACCGAATGATTCTTTTATGGGAGGTTGTAATAATTCCTCTCTTCCCTTCCTTATGCATGAAAGGTGGCATAGATATCAGGTTTTGTTTTTTTTTTTTTTAAGTAAATAGCCAGAGGTGTAAATTGTAATGAGAATATAATAAAATAGACTAAAAGTAAAAAATATTTTTATTATTTTAAATAAAATATATTATTTTGTTAAGAAAACAAATATGTACATTTAAATCCTTCTTGGATATCTAACAATACAAATGTAAATGACCAAATCTATAACAAATGGAGAGAGATCAACTGAGGAGACAATTCTGGAAATTTTTGTTTTGTGTACGCGCCTTATTCCCATTTTACCCTGTTCGGAAAGCATATTCTCTATTTCTTCCCATGTAGTAGTTACCCTAGCAACTCCATCATGTATCTTTAACTTATAAAAGTCTAAAGTTAGTCTCATTTTAGCCTCCTTTTGGACATCCTAAGAAACACATTTAGAGGTAAAACAAAACAAAACCTTATTTCACCATCCTTCCAACATATATTTTAATTCCACATATTTAAGATCCAATGAGATATTTTATGTTATTATTTTATATATCCAAAGTTCATTTGGATTTACCCTCATTTTGAGCATTTGTTTTTGACTTTGCTGAAAGTGTTGGTATGAGAAGAAAACCTACAAAATGAATTAAAAATATAATTTTTCTTCTGCCTAACATTTTGTTTTGTTTTGTTTTGTTTTTTGTCTAAAAAAATATGTTTATTAAGACCTCTTCCTTAGGTCATCTTGATGGGTATAGCATTCTACATGTTTTATTGTACAAAAAACATTATTTATTGTTATTGTTTTAGCATATTGGTACTATTCTTTGACTGTTTTCTGAATTCCCTTGTTGATATAGAATGTCAACTGGCCTTTGAAATTTGTATTTGTTTCTAGATGTTTTCAAAGTATTTCTTTCTTTTTTCTTTTTTTTCTTTTCTTTTTTTTTCTTTTTTTAGTTTGACAATTATATTCATGGTTGTATTTTTCTTCCTTTCTCGAAATTTTAGGAATCTTGAATATATAAATTGATATCTTCCTAAAATCTGTAAAATTCTCACTTGAATCTGGAAATAGTGTTTTTTGTTCCAATATCTCTTCCCTTTTGTAAATCAGTTAGATATATGTTAAAACGTCTCACTGGTTATTCTGTTACTTTTAACTGAAATTCTGTATTATTTTTTGTCTTTTTTCATATTTAAAGACTTATTTTTAGAGTAGTTTTTGGTTCATAGCAAAATTAAGAAGAAGGTATAGAGAGTTTCCATAGTTTTACTACCCACCCCCGTCATGCATAGCCTCCCCCATTATTAACATCCTTACCAGAGTGGGATACTTGTACAATTGATGAACCTACATTGACACATCATTGTCAACAAAATCCATACGTTCCATTAGAGTTCACTCTCGGTATTGTACACTCTATGGGTTTGGACAAATGTGCCATATAGTACCATTATTATACTACCATTTGGAGTATTTTCACTGCCCTAAAACCCCCCTGTGCTCTGCCTGTTATTCATCCCTCCCACTCAACCTCTGCCAACCACTGACCTTTTTGCTGTCCATGGTTTTGCCTTTCCCAGAATGTCCTGTAGTTGGAATCATACGGTCTGTGGCTTTTTCACATTAGCTGCTTTTACTTAGTAATATGCATTTAAAGTTCCTCCTTGTCTTTTTATGGTTTCATAGCTCATTTATTTTTGCGCTAAATAATATTCCATTGTCAGGGTATACCACAGGTTGCTTATCCCGTCAACTAATGACGGATGTATTGGTTGATTTCAAGTTCTGGTAATTATGAATAAAGCTTCTATAAACTTCACTGTGCAGGTTTTTGTCTGTATATAAATAAATAAAATATTTCATCTCCTTTGGGTATAAGCCAAGGAGTACAATTGGTGGATTGTATATCAAGAGTATGTTTAGTTTTGTAAGAAAGCACCAAACTCTCTTCCAAAATAGGTGTACCATTTTGCATTTCCACCGGCAATGAATGAAAGTTTCTGTTGCTTCACATATTCACCAGCAGTGAGTGTTGTCAGTGTTCCATATTTGGGGCATTCAGATAGGTATGGAATGGTATCTTGTTGTTTTAATTTGCATTTCCCTGATGACATATAATTTGGAGTCTCTTCTCACATGTTTATTTGCCATCTGTATATCTTCTTTGGTGAGGTATCTGTTGGGTCTTTGGTTTATTTTTAATTGGGTTGTTTATTTTTGTTGAGTTTTGAGAGGTTTTTTTTACATTTTGGATAACAGTCCTGTATCAGATGTGTCTTTTGCAAATATTTTCTTCCTGTTAGTGGCTTGTCTTCTCATTCTTTTGATGCACTTTTTGATTTTTGCTAGCTTCAGGCTACATTCTGCACATTTCTTACTGACTTATTTTACAGTTTCTTATTTCTCTCCTTAGCTGTTTCCAATTGGGAGTGACATCTATCTTTTGGCTCAAAATTGTTGTCATTTTAATTTCCATTATTGGAATTTCTCATTGGCTCCTTTTGAATCTTCTTTCCATGCTCTCTGAAAAAAAAAGTTAAGATTTTCTTTTATTTCTTAAACCATATAAATGATGGTTGTTTTGTAGTCTCTGATACATCCAATGTATTATTTTTTTTTCAAAAAATGGTTTATTTTCTCTGCCATATTTTCTGTCTCACCAAGGTATCTGTTCCCACAAGAACCTGGTTATCTTTGCTTGTTGGAGTCATTTATTGTGTTTTAAAATATATTGAGGAATAAAATATATAAAATATGTTGTAGGAGTAAAAATGTTAATATAGTTCACTCCTCCTTCAGGAAAAATAATCTTTTGTTTCTATGAGGGGACTGGAAATGTTAGGAGTCTCACTTGAATCCATATTCAAAGCTTAATTTTTCTTTCACCCCCAAGAGATGCAAAGGTGAACAACACTGACTCCCTTCAGCTGTCTCTTCGCTTTATAGGATTATCCCTTTGTGGTCATAGCCTAATGTTCCAGTTTAACTTACTAAGTAAATTAAAATTATTATAAAAATTATATTATAAAAAATATTATAAAATTATTTAAACATTATTATATTTTATAAATAAATTTATCAACTTCCATCACCTGCAAGCTCTTATTTTCACTTTCTAACCAATGAGACCACCAAAATTACATTTCAATTTCACAGCTTTTTCTTACTAATTGGCAAACTCCTTTAAAGTGCAAACAACTTTGCTGTTTCTTCCCCAAGATTTTGGCCTCAGTATCTTGTTAACCTTTCAGTGCTCTTAAACTAATTTTTAAAACTATTTCATTCAATTCTTTTACTTGTTACAAGCTGGAGGGCTGGTCTCAATCACCTAGCCCATCACTGAAAGAAGTAGAATCTATTTTACAGAAACACCACTTGGGGCACCTGGGTGTCTCAGTCGGTTGAACGTCTTTGACTCAGGTCATGATCTTGGAGTTAACAGGTTCAAGCCCCACATCAGGCTCTGTGCTGACAGCTCAGAGCCTGGAGAGTACTTAAGATTCTGTGTCTCCCTCTCTCTCTGCCCCTTCCCTGCATGTGCTCTGTCTCTGTCTCTCTCTCTCTCTCTCTCAAAAATAAATAAAAATAATTTTTTTAATTTTAGAAAGACTACTTAATGTCAAAATATTCACACATATACACTCTAAAATATGTTAAAAATTGACAGATAAATGTAGATAGGTACACATAGATGCACACACAAAGTGAATATATAAAAAGAATATAAATATAAATAAACTCTTTTGTTTGAAATTTATTTACATTTCAACTGTCTTTGTGTTTTAAGAAGTGAGGAAGTGATTCACCTTGTACTCTAACCATACCACACAAGAAACCCAATCTACCATCTACAAGGTTACTATATTGTTTAAAGCTGATAGATGTAGATAAATATTCTTTTTCATTTTATTTCTTTTTCATTTGACTTAAAATGAGCAGTGGAATTTTCTGGAAACTGAAGAAATTACGTATTTTAACCAATTTCAATCACTTACTATAAATATTTATCCAATACCTTTGTAAAACCTTCTTTGACATCAAACTCTCATGATAAACAGTGCTTCCTGTTTGTGCTCCCATAAACTTTTGTTTGTACTGCTGTTTTAATATTTTCACGTTATTTTAATTGCTTGTTTGCATTTATGTCTCATGATCTAGAATATAAGACCTATGCGTTAGAATTTTTTTTTCTTTCATGTTTTTATTTTCATATTATCTCAGGGACTGGCAAATAGAATGCACTTAATAAATGCTTATCAAATGAATTTTGAAAACCAGATGCAATCATAAATATGGAAACAACAGATAGCAATAATGCATAGTTTCTTGCTGAAAGGACTTCCTAAGGTAGGAGAGGAGATAAACATTACTCAACATGCTAAGAGAGGCATGAACTGTGTGGATGTCATACTGGGATATCACAGAAGGAAGAAAAACTCATTCTACCTTGTAGGGACAGAGTAGAATTCATAAGTTAGGTGATAGAAGAGGTGGTCCTTATAAATATTTTAGGAATTTTCTCAACTAAGATGTTAGAATAGCACAATACAATTAGCAGAAATACGATTATTAAACCTGGAGGTATAAAAGTATAAGGCCAGTCTGGAGACTGAAGAGTATGTTGAAATGAATAACACAAAATGGGTGCAGTATCATCTGTCATTCATGACAGTTCCATCTTTTAATACTCCTTTCGTACATTCTGATAGATTGTCACATTTCAAGGAAGAATTAAACAAAACAAAACAAAACAAAACAGACTACATTTCACAGTCTCTCTTACAACTAGGAAAAAAGTATGTGACCCAGGTTTTGTAAATCATGTACTTCATATATGACTGGGATTTAAAAAAAAAAAACCCTCTTTTTTAATGTTTATTATGCACAGTGTGAGCAGGGCAGGGCAGGGGCAGAGAGAGAGGCAGACACAGAATCCAAACCAGCTCCAGGCTCTGAGCTGTCAGCACAGAGCCCGATGTGGGACTCAAACACCCTGACCACAAGTTCATGACCTGAGCCTGTGTCGAACGCTTAACCGACTGAGCCACCCAGGTGCCCCCATGACTGGGATTTTTAAGTGGGCTTCTGTGCATGACCCTTATCTACTGATAAGCAGCAATAAAAGCTGTGGTGGGATTTTCCCAAGAAATCATTTTTGCATGGTGATTCTGGGATTTGCCAGGCAGAAGCAGTGTTAGCTCCCTTTGAGCTAGCTTGGGAGAGTATCTTGGGGTGTTCATTCTGTATGTTTAGCCTGGAGCTTGTCATTTTCTAGTTATTTAATGGGTCCTACCTAGTTTTTTAGAGATTTTTTTAAAAATAAAAATATTACAGACTTAAAGGAAAGCACTACTCATAAGTAAACTAATTGATGCTGTTTTCAAAAAGTGAACACACTTTTGCAACTAGCACATGATATAAAAAATAGAATATTATAAGAATCTCAAGGCCTCTTATGTGCCCACTCGTTCTCTACTGCCCATTTGCCTGAAAGCCAAACACTATCCTGATTTCAATCACCATGTATTTTTTCAGGTTTTGAGCTTTATGCATACAGACTCACAGAGGAGATACTATTTTGTATCTGATATTTGTAGGGTCGGGTGTCTGAGTCATAACAGGATAGCCCCTGTTACAAGTTCGAGGTACTATACCTTGTAACTTTGCCAATAAGTAAGAGACCTACTTCTTGATGAACTGGTCCATATTCTTCTAGGTTTTAGTGCAGTCCAAAGAGCATGATGGTTTTCTGACTGGCCCAAGTGGTAATATCAATGACTTTACCAATTGCTCTTCAACCTCAGCAGATCTAATGTTGCTGGAAGTGCCTGAACGTTGTGTAGAGCCTGTTGATGTCTCAGTAAGAGAATCACAGCAGGGTCCCCAGGGTTTTGGCAGAAAACCACATCAAGGCTTATAAATAGGTATACACAACTAAGTAGCCATGGTAGATAAGAAATTATATTTGACTCTGTTATAAACCTCTCTGAAGACCAATCTGAATATAGCCACTTCTTGGTCAAAACTGAACCAAACCTGAATTTCTAATACAACACCATACTTCAGGAGAAGCCACTCTGCCCCACTTGCCATGGTATTTACATTGGATCCTTCCATCATGGAGAAGTTAGCATCTTGTCTTCATTGAAATAAGCACTTAGAGTGGATAAAGACTTTCTTTCCTGGACACGAAGCTAATAACAGCAGCACCAACAATGGCTTCCTTGAATATCTTATTCACTATAATAAAATCCTATCATGATGTCCCTTAAAAACAAAAAAAGCAAAACAAAACTAATTTTACCACCAAAGAAGTAAGGCAACACACTGATGATGTCCATAGAAATTCACTAGTCTTACTGTGGACTTGAGTTCCCAAAAGCAATCAGCCTTACAGAATGGTAAAATGGACTGTTGGTATTTCAGACATATCTTTAGCTAGGAGAAATCACATTAAGAATTTTGTGTATTATTTATGTCACGTTATATATGCTCTGATCCTGCAACCAATGTGTGGTGCTATTTCTCCCATATATTGAATGTGTGGTTCTGAAAACCAAGAACCATAAATGGTGGTAGCATTTCTCACAATGATAACTAAAATATCCATATTTAACCATTAAGATCTTGAGTTTGAAATATACCCTTTAAACAAAAGCAAATCATTAAAGCTTAAGTTTTTCTCCCTGGATTATTGGGGGAAAAGGATGGGGTTGAAATCAAGGCTAAATCAATGGACAATCAAAAACTGTTAACAACTTGGATTCACACCATGACATGGGAAGAGGTGAAGAGAGGATAACTTTATGGAGACTGAATTAGCAAGGTTTGTGGCTACTTGACTATATGCTGAAAAAAAGGAAAAGTTAATTTAGATTTTTAGATAGCGTTTAGGTTTCAGTAGATTTGATTAGTACATTTTTGGTTTGTGTTTGTGCAAGGTATGTAGTTCCAAATATTCACTGGATGAATGATTTAAAATATAATAATGACATGAAAATAGCAAACTACCATTACATGCATCATCAATGAATCTTAGGAAAAACTCAGTTTGAAGTGAAACATAACAAACATAAGACTATATCCAGTATAATTTCATAATTAAAAATAAAAAAACAATTTTATATGTTATTTAGGAATCCCTAAGTAGGTTAATTTTTTAAAGTTTATTTATTTTTAAATTTATTAATTTAAAAAAGATATTAATAAATTTAATTTAAAAATTAGTTGTTTAAAATTAATTTTAAAAGTTTATTTTTGAGAGAGAGAGAGAGACAGAGTACTAGTGGGGGAGGGGCAGAGAGAGAGGGAGACACAATCTGAAGCAGGCTCCAGGCTCCGAGCACGAGATTATGACCTTAACTACAGTCAGACACTTAACCAACTGAGCCACCCAGCGCCCCAAGTGTATTTATTTATTTATTTTTGAGAAAGAGAGAGAGAAAGAGAGAGCAAGTTAGGGAGGGACATAGAGAATACCAAGCAGAATCTGCACTGTTAGTATGCAGGCTGATCCAGGGCTCAAACACATGAACTGATCCAAAATCAAGAGTCAGACACTTAACCAACTGATCCACCCAAGCTCCCTGGTTAAATTATTTTTTAATTCACATGGCAATGATAAACAAAATCTAGGGCAGTGGTTATCTTCAAATGGGAAAATAGGAGGATGGGACTGCCGAAAAGCATGACTTCAACTGAATACTATATATCTTTGGAGAAGGTATGGTTTCATGAGCATTTGGTTTACTATTACAATTTATTATTTATATTTCCATCACATGCATTCTGCCATATGTTTAAATACCACATGACAAAAATTATAGAATATTTCATGAAATTTAAAATAAAATGAGGATGGAGACATAGATTTGGAGGTTTTATTTTATTTTTTTAAGTTTATTTATTTCTGAGAGAGAGAGAGAGAGAGAGAGAGAGGGATAGTGGGGGAAGGACAGAAAGAGAGAAGGAGAGAGAGAATTCCAAGCAGGCTCCTCACTGTCAGCACAGAGCCCAATGCAGGGCTCGAACCCATGAATGGTGAGATCATGACCTGAGTCGAAATCAAGAGTCATATGCTTAACTGACTGAGCCACCCAGATGCCCCTAGAGTTGGAGTTTTAAAACATATAGTTGATAGTTTTACACGTAGTGATATGTGAAATTTCCTTTATAGAGAATGTAGAAGGAGATAAAAAATAAAAACACAATGTTCTAGAAAGACCAACCTGTAATAGTTGAAGAGAGGAACTAATAGGTGAAAAGTTCAGCAGAAAGTTGGAAAATAGAGAAAATCTTATCTTGAAGTGAAAGGAATAGAAACACAGTGGAATATTACTCAGCCATAAAAAACAGTAAGATCATGTCATTTGCAACAACATACAAGTATAAAGCTAAGTTAAATAAGTCAGAGAAAGAAAGACAATATGATTTCACTGACATGTGGAATTTAAGAAGTACAACAAATGAACAATGGAAAAAAGAGACAAACAAAACCCCTCAGACTCTTAAAGACAGAGAATAAACTGATAGTTGTCAAGGAAGAGGCAGGAGAAGGGCATGAGTGAAATAGATAAAGGGTTAAGAAGTGTAAACTAGTTACAGAATTCAAAACAAAAATGAAAAGTACAAAATGGGGAATATAATCAATAAGATGGTAATAACGTTGTTTCGCAACAGATGGTAACTGCACTTATCATGGTGAGCACTGAGTAATGTACAGAATTGTTAAATCATTATATTGTACACTAGAAACTAATATAACACGGTATATTAAGTATAGTTCAATAAAAACAAAAGAAAACAAAACTTTAGTTGTCAAAATGACTTTACAACAATGTAAATTTTGCATGTAAGCACTGTTTTGCCCTGTAATTTTAGATTGAATTCATTAAAAAATGTCATCAGGTCTGCAGTAAAAACTAATTTGCAAAGCCATTTAGTGTTCCATAGTAGTGGCTGAAAATAATTGAAAGAAAGAAAGAGAGAGAGAGAGAGAGAGGAAGGAAGGAAGGAGAAAGAAAGAGAAAGAAAGAAAGAAAGAAAGAAAGAAAGAAAGAAAGGAAGGAAAAGAAAAAAAAGAAATGCGAGGGTCAACAACAATTCAAAATGAAACGAGATCAAGGTTTATGAATAGCTATTAGGTTTATCTATTAAAGATTTGCTGTTTGTTGTATTGGCTGTGTTACAGTTTCAGGAATATGGTAAATTTGAACAACTCATGTACGTGTTGATAAAGAAATCCATGTCTCTGCTTATATTCATTTGGTAGGGCTGCCATAACAGACTGGTTCATGTAAACAACAAAAATGTATTTCTTACAAAGCTGAAGTTTAGAAGGCCAAGGTCAAGGAGTCTGCAGGTTGTTTCTTCTGAGGCCTCTCTTTGGCTTGCAGATGGCCACCCTCTTGCTGCTTCCTCACAGGATCATCTCTCTGTATACACCTACCCTTGGGGTCTGTTTGTGTCCCCTAGTCCCCTTTTTTATAAAGACACACACTTTTTATAAAGTCTCTTTTATAAAGACAGCTGGGGGCACCTGGGTGGCTCAGTCAGTTGTGTCCCACTTCAGCTCCTGTCACGATCTCAAAGTTCATGAGTTTGAGCCCTGCACTGGGCTCTGTGCTGACAGCTCAGAGTAGAGCCTGCTTCGGATTTTTGGGTCTCCCTCTCTCTCTGCCCCTCCCCTTCTTTTGCTCGCTTGCTCTCTCAAAAATAAACAAACAAACATTAGAAAAAATTTAAAAAAAAAAGACACCAGTTGGTTGGATTAGCTTCATTTTATTTAATTACTTCTTTAAAGGCCCTAACACCAAATATAGTTACATCCTGAAGTACAGGATGGGGTTGGGGCTTCGACATACAAATTTGGGAGGGATGTAATTCAGCCCATAACAATGATTATATTTTGGATATATCCAGATTTTGCAGTGAATTTGTAGACAGTTGGTGATGCATTAATCCTTTCTATCAATTAAAAAAGTTCTTTCGAATGTCGGGCTTAATTCTTATTCTGTTTGTGATGGATTCTAGCAGTCAGCCAATTCGTGCCACTGTAAAAATTCGATTACTAGACATTAAAAGACCTCTGAGATGGTCTTTTAAGGAAGTTTGCTATATCCTAATACATATCACCAAGCGGCCAAAATATCTTGATGCTTGGAGTGTATACAACAATTGTCATACGTACTGTTCTCCTTTCCAAGGCATCCTGGAGACTCCTTCCCAGTAGCATGAACGTTTTTTTTCTGAAGTTTTAATGACACATTTGGTATGTGCCCATGCTGGGGATGAGGCGTACAGATAAAGCATTTTTAACAAGGGCCCTGAGGTATCCAGAGGACCACCCTGCAGTGCAATACATTGAAGCAGAGGAGAAACTACCTCATTACGTTGTAACTTCAGAGCCTAAGAGCACATCACAAGTGAATCAAATTAACTTTCCATGGCCATGTAAAGCATAATATACTGACAATTGAATAAAACTATTAATGGAAAGAATGCATTATATCAGCTTGGTTAGGATTATATAAAAATTTAATTTTGGGTTTAGAGCCTGGATGGGAAAATAAATGTATTGAGAGATTAATGTGAATCTGCTGGTAATATCCTCATAGTCACTACTGTCAGAAACTTAAAGAATCTACAATAATCACTTAAGTATGCATTTGAATTAGGTTTGCGCCTGAGAAGACCTTTTTTCTAGTTAGCTTTGCTTTCCTGAAGGTCAGAGAAGATTTGCACTGACTTCTGGTATTAGATTCCAGATGAACTCATACACCAGTTTTTGAAATGAGTAATAAGCATGTAGCTGGAGAAGGCCTGGCTAATAGTATGAAGACTGGAAAAATATGAGGAGCATTAGCATGCGACAATTCTGAGGAAGAAAACGGGAAATCCAAGGGGTATTTTTGGATACATTACATGTTAAACTTATTTGTTTTGAAGCTACACACAAGGATTGTATGATTCAGAGGGAGATTTTCCTTCCCGTTTCTTGTGAAAGTACTGGTCAAACCCGAAATGTAAAACTGACCAGCTGATAAGGTACTGGGATTTCCATCCTGGTCCTCTACTCTTTTCTACTATTCTTCTCTCTGTTTTTCCTCTCTCCCATTATTTTTTTAATGCAACTTTAGGCAATTTACTTAATCCCCTCTTGCCTCGATTTCTCTGCCGAACAGGAATGACTTCATCTGCTTCTTCCGCATCCTAATTTTCACTTGTAATATTATTAGGCACATCCCTGTTCTACTATGCATGAAGAATATGGGATAGTAAACCAACAAAAAATACTTCCGAAATAAAATGTAATATTCTTGTTTATAGGAAGTTCCATAGTCAAAGAGAACTGTGCTCTATATTTTCTTTTTTAATACTCTGAACAATTTGTCAGCCACTGATTATTTTCATTATATAGATGAAGGATTGAATTGTGGAAAATTTAGGTAACTTGCCTAAATTCACATGGCCAGAACTGCTTTGAGGGAAACAACACAAAGCAAACAAACAAACAAACAAACACACAAACAAACACAGAAACAAAACTCAGTTTTAATAGCCTGCTTCTAATTGCTTGCATTAGGTTTTATGACTTTACTTATTTGGCAAATACTAAATATCTATTAAAGCAGATACTGGGGAGCAGTTCAAATGATTTAAAGAACTAGACCCTACCTTTTCAGTCTTTGGAAATAATTTTGAGTGAATAGAAATGAAATGACATAAACCAATACTTAGTTTCCACCTTCAGCTCTCCTGTCCCTCAAGAATAAATCCTCTGTGTGTCTTTACACATTGTATGTACAAGGATGAAAAAAGAAGAAAACAAAACAGTAATTTTAAAATGAAATTTGTTAACCATGTGTGCATATCTTAGAATACTGAGTTTTTCCAGGAATTGAATAAAACTATAAATCAATGGATAGTTTCATGTGCTCAGTATGTAGCAAGGTGTTTTAGATTCTCCCTAAATGTTTATTGGATTGAATCAACACCCATAAAAGGTTGAAAGAGCCAAAGAGAAGAAAAAGACAAATCATCAGTAGGCGAAGGTATGCATGTGCAGAAGATAATGGTTTCCAAGAACATTAAATACCAGAAAGAAAGCTGTTGTGCTAAATGCAAAACGATGGTCATCCCACCAGCACCGCCATGTCTTGTTTTCAACTCCGTCCAGCGGCTTTCAAAGGTGAGAAGAGCTATGCTGCTCCCAGGGATGAGGTGTGGAGTCACACTTTCCTAGCAGGATGGTCTAATCACTCTGATCATCTGACAAATTCCAGCCCATCACTGCACTAACTAATTCAAAAAGGGGAAGGAAAGGGTGCAGAGTGGGGACAAAAAAATGAAAGTAGCCCTGTGTTCAACATAAGCCTCAGCGCTTTGCTGCTGTGCTCTAGCAGACTGTAGAATTCAGATCGTTCCTTCTTCTCTCCTTATATAGAAATGGCACAGTTTCAAAAATAGCCTGTGCTTTTTTAGACCTTTAAAGACATCATCAATCATTGTCTTCTATGGTAATGCTTCAATTACCCAGGAGGAAAAAAAATACAGTAGCCATGGAAGTGACGTCCTGATGTGCTGAAAATCCCAACTAAGAAAGGGCAGTGTTTGCATATTAGCCATGTAAGCAGTGTAAGAACTGTGATGAACCATTAATAAGCCTCTCTCATGCTTTCTAAGTATTCAGGAAATGTGCTGCCTGACAGGCCAGATCTTTATAGGATTAGCTTAATGGTTTGTCACTTTCTGCATTGCTTGCTGCCCTTCTGCCTTTTTTATGCTGAACAATATTGTACTGAACATTCTGTGTGGCCATACAGACCCAGTTGTTTCTCCATGATAAGCGCCCCCATTTTGGACACTTACAGTTCATCCACGTTAAATGACATCCAGCAAGAATGGAGCCCTGCAGCCGTCACCCTCTTGCACAAATCTCCTTGATTTCTTACTGCCAAGGTGGTTTCAAATTGGCCACTCCCAGGTGATCACCAGAATAATGAATACCCAAAGGCGATGCTCCCTTCCCTCCACACCATTTGTGTCTCTGGAAAATGAACACATGCAGCGTGCACCGTCGGCCTGGAGAGGCACACAGGTGCAGCTTGTTTGAACACAGCTTATGTCAGGCTCCCATATGGTAGCCAAGGAGTTCCAACACATGTTAGGAAAGAAACAAGCCATAGGATGAAAATTTTTGATCACGTTGAGGTGCTCGTGTGACCTACTTCTACAGCGAAGAAACGTATGCGTGTTTATAATTAAAATAAGCTCTTTTTCTATGGCTTCTTATGCCCACAACAACAACAACAAATACTCATCGCTCACAGAAAAAGGCGAATTGCTGTTTTGAATATCTTTATGAATGTGGAATATTAAGAGGACAGCCTCCGTCTATTGATACTCTTATTGATATTTGTGCATACCAGCTGAATGTATACTGTGGCATTATTTTCAACGTGGAAGATTTCACACTGCAATAAGCCTGTAATTAGAGTTTTCAGATTATCATCTGTGACTGCTTTATGATAAGTACACCAATTCCCTTGAAACGTTTGAGGTGCCTGCTGCTTGCACCACTGATTTTATGAAGGTTCACAATCTGTGAATACCACAGAATCTAAACTGGCTGTATCTGCCATGCAAACCCCTAATATATACCACAACAAAATCACATTAGGTGGCTCCTTACTCCCAAACACATATACACACATTATTTATAGTGCTTCAGGGTTTCTTTTCCAATTGTTTTAATTTGCCTCAAGGGATTGGTAATGGGATAAAGAACTTTTCACTACTCAATCACATATTATGAACCTCTTTTGAGTTTGTGATGACCATTAAGGCTCAGTTTGAAAATACTGTTGACTGCAACCCATTTTCTCATTGGATTTTGGCTTATGTTTTAAGTAGTCTGTAGTTTGAATATTATGAGGTGTTTTTCATGGTAATAATGTTTTGAATTTTAATGATTGGCTGGGAAATTGTATAGGGATAATTCACTCTGCTTTAGACTTTGATGATTTATTGTCTTTAAGTTATAAAATTGGAGTGACAAATAATTAACCCACATCATATGAGTATATATATCATCAAGATCTTTTGACTAGACAAAGCTAACCACAGCTCAATATCTATCATAGATACTATGAACAAGCATAGTTCTCTACTAAAGGCTAAAATACGAAGTCTCTTGCTAGATACTAAAAACTGAAATATATTTTTTGAATTGTATTCAAAGAAGTCAGTACTAATTTAGTTGGTGGCTGCTACGGGAATTTATGATCTAAAAGTCACATAAGAGTCAAAATGGATTTCAAATAAGAGACTAATGCAGATGTAGATATATAGAAATAGAGGGAGTGACAGAGAGTGTGAGAGAGATTGATTATCACTCTTTCATGAATTTGGAATGGATAAACCAGGGTCCGGTGGGAGAAAATCCAAGACTCTATAAATACTATGAATTATTACATAAATAATGACTATTTAAGATTCCACCTTTTATGACAGAATGCATCTCAGTGATTTCTGTTAGATTCACAAATGTTCCCTTGAGTCATCAGGAAAGACATGTTAAGGCTAGATCCATAAACGAAGAGAGAAGAGAAAATTTCTCTACTTATGGCCCCACTATAGGAAAGAAGACTTGTTAACACCAATCTCAAGCCTGAGAAATGTAGCCAAACCCTTATCAGACTAGAACCATCTCTTTGAAAAGTGACACTTAGTGATTCTCATGGTAGCACCTTTCCACCTTCCGTTTCAATCAGCACTGACCTGTCAGTGACAAGGAAGCAGCAGACTGAGGGTTAAAGTGAAAGCCAAATAGGATGAATAATAATAATAATAATAATAATGATGATAATAATAATAATAATAAAAGATTCCAGAGACAGGCAAAAGCAGAAGATGACATACCAAATACAAACAGCCCATGGGATATGAAAGTAGGTCAGAAACTCAAAAAGTATATATAATGGACCCCAAATGGTGAAGAGTTGTGAATCAGGGCTTCTGCTACTGGTATCCAGGGTCTCTGACATGAAAACTGGGACTTCATCAAAACAAGAGCTACTTTCCTTCGTTGCAGTACGGGATTACAACTCGTCGTAAACATTCAATTACTGAATAATGGGGCATTCATTGTAGACAGAGATTGGCATGATTTAATAGAAATGGCCAAGGCAGAGACATGAGGAAAAGGGCACTCACAGACGCAGAAGCCCCTCTAAAAACGTGTGAGTGGATGTAGCAGCAGCCAATACACGTTTAAAAGCCAAATCATGAAAAAAGATCCATTCTAGACATTTAGACCTTGGTAGGTTTCTCAGTACTGTAACGTATTTTACTTTATTTTGACATCAGAGCCATTGTGAAATATGTAAAATTTTATAAGAGATGATTAAAGCAGCATGGCATTATGTCAATAAAAACAGGAGCATGCACACACACGCACACATACGCACAAACACACACACTTCATCTCTACTCAAAACCCCTGTTTCTCATTTTTTTTCCCCTTCCTAATACCAGATATGATTTCTAGGGTTACTGGCTGATAAAATGCTCAAAGTAATTTTTAATAATTTTTCCAATGTTGAAAATGAACAGATTTACGTAAACATGTCGATTTCCTCCTAGTGTCTAGCTGGTAGGACAAATAAATGGTTTATTGGCTTAAATAGAAGGAACATGGACTCGACAGATCTTTTATTCGAGATCATTTCCTGGATAAATTGTAGATCTCTCCGTAAATCAATATTATAGTGAAAATTATTTCTTTAAAATTAGAGAAAGGCGGTGGCGCCTGGGTGGCTCAGTCGGTTGAGCGTCCCATTTCGGTTCAGGTCATGATCTCACGGTTCATGAGTTTGAGCCCCCATCGGGCTCTGTGCTGACAGCTCAGAGCCCGGAGACTGCTTCGGATTCTGTGTCTCCCTCTCTCTCTGCTCCTCCCCTGCTCACGCGCTGTCTCTCTCAAAAATAAAGATTAAAAAATAAATAAAATTAGAGAAAGAAAAAGCTCATTCTTATTCCAATTTACTGAGGACACTGCTTTTCTCTTTAGGTTCTTTCTTTCTGTGCCGGGCACTCAGGAACACTTAAAAATGTTTAGGGGTAAAATATACAGTCCTGTGTCAACAGACCCTTCAGAAGTCAAGAAAGTTCTGACCGTGATTTTTCCAGGGTCAGGTTTTGTTGTTAATGTTCATCAGCTGATAGATTGTATTTTATTTCGTTGGATTTATTCCTTGGTTTTTGGTGGATTGTTTTCTGCATTATCCTTTGATCATAGAGTAAATTAGATTTGTTTTCTGCTTTCACATATCATCCATCTGTTCATGAGACAAATTATATTAATTCACATGTCTCTCCTATTCAAAAATTTGATTTCCTTTTATAAATTTTGCCATTAACAAATTAGTTGTCTAAGAACACTAAATATGAGCTCGACTGTCAGTTTAAAAGTTTCTATTTTCAAAATGGAATGTGATTACTATCTACACCATTTGACCAAATGATCCTTTCCTCTTTGTGTTAACATTTACGAGGGCAATGCAAGTAAATTCCGTATATATCATAATATATAAACAGAGGTTTTGTTTTCTTACAGTATTTATTAGAGTCAGTAAGAACACGTACTTTTAGCAATTTTGAGTATTTTTCTTAATTTTGGCCTTTAAAAAAAAAAGTTAAAAGTGTAGTTGAAAGAAGACCTGGAATAGGAAGCAGATGAAACAAGAAAACATTCTTTTATTTTATTTCAATTGTGATGTTATTGCATTTGTCGAGAAGCTAAACCCAAAAGAATAATTGACCTAATGTGAGATATACAGATGTAGAGTCTCCAGTAAGGAAAAGGTATGTTACTGATTTCTGGCAAGTGGCCCTTTACTTTTTTTTTATGCCACTGGGCTCTCTGTAAAATATTTGCCACACCTACTATTCAGTGCCGCTCCCCAGCCCACCGTCTACCAACAGTGGCATCTAAGAAATGCTGTTCAACCAATGCCGATTTGTCTAGCAATTTTAACAAAAGTGTTTATTTTTGCTCTTTCATTTTCCTGAAAGTGCCCATAAAGTACAAGAGAACTTGACAATTCTTCTAACTTATCGAACAAACTACAAATTGTCCCAGTAAAATTTTAGTATCCAAAATTTCATGTATTTCAATTTTTCTCTTTACAGGCAATCTATACGTAGCATATGTGGTCATTTTCTTAAGCAGTATACTTGAGTCACCTTGCCTGTCACCTTCTACAGTGATATGTCATTATACTATTTATTTTTACTATGTAAAATATTATTTTTATTATATTAAATATTATACTCAATTATTTAATTCCTAGATGGGAAATGAAACAATCAGAAGCATAATCTGTTGGATTGAAGCAAAATAAAATCACTACATTCTAATAAATTCTGAGCTTTCATTGACTCCATCATATAAATAATTTGACTATAAGCTATAAATCAGGACCATTTTTTGTGTGTTTTTCATGAACCTGGAATACTAAAAGGAAACAATATATGGTCCTAGACACAACACATTTTAAAAATCTTGTATTTGATATAATTTTCTATTCATTGTTTTAAATCATGGGATATATTTCAAATAAACACACATTCTTATTTTTTACACTATTTATTGGACTCTGTGGTATTTAGAACCCCAAGAAATATACACCCAAATTGATTGCGAACCTATTTTTTTCTTTTTAACCGAAAATACATATACACACTTATACACAAAAATCAATCACCTCTGAAGAGTAGTTACTAAGAATTCCTCTTTCACTAAGCAAAACTATACATGTAATTTGAAGTTTGTTTCCATATTCTTTAATCAGTAGAAAATTACCTAGCTTAAAAATTTCTTTCTCTAAAATTGGAAAACTAACTGAATCTACTTTTATGCTTGTTAGGCCTGCTAACACCTATAGTCCTGATAATAATTTACCTAAATAAACTACTAAAGTGATTAACAATGTAGATGGACTTATGGCTTTTAATTCTTTAAATGCATGCACTGAACACAAAATAAAATCAATGCTGATAAGAAGAATGGCTCCTTTTCCTTTCCTCTTTCTTTCTTTCTTTCTTTCTTTTTTGATTTGTAATCAGAACGAAAAACAGACAACTGATTAATCAGTTTAAACATGCTGTGCACAAAAGGAACCATGCTTCCTTAATTAAGTAATTTAAGGCATAGTTAGCTCAAGTAAGAACTATTTTCACAAAAATATTCTGTGCTTATTGTCTTTTGAGTTTGCCAAAAGAGTGCAAAATCTCAGTTCAGATTTTTTTAGAGACTGTTTTCAGGGTATGGGGCAATGCCTGCAGTCGGCTTCCATGAAACAGTTCATAGGAAACTGATTTTACATCTTCACAATGATACAAGTAGAAAGATGACCATGTTGAAAAACACATTGGTTAGAAATTGGCACTTCGGGGCGCCTGGGTGGCGTAGTCGGTTAAGCGTCCGACTTCAGCCAGGTCACGATCTCGCGGTCCGTGAGTTCGAGCCCCGCGTCAGGCTCTGGGCTGAGGGCTCGGAGCCTGGAGCCTGTTTCCGATTCTGTGTCTCCCTCTCTCTCTGCCCCTCCCCTGTTCATGCTCTGTCTCTCTCTGTCCCAAAAATAAATTAAAAAACGTTGAAAAAAAAATTAAAAAAAAAAGAAATTGGCACTTCAAAAATTAGGAATATCCAACATTTGATAATTTCTTTAAAAAATGTGTAAATTTAAAAATTTCTGAGTATAATAGGAAATTTTAAAAATATTTATCTTCAGTAGTATTATTAATACCACAGTCTCAATGTCCAAAATGTCCCAGAAGTTAATTCACTAAGGTATTACCAGAATTCTTTTGGAAACTTCAAACCATGAAATGGATTTTGGCTTCCATGGAATGTTGATCGCCTTGGGAGATAACGAAAGATGTATAAACGTTAGAATAAACATTAGAGCCTCATGAGAATCCATCTCAGTCTACATTCATGTTAGGTCATTTGGAGAGTTTTAATAAAGCATTTCTAGAATATCAGGTTCTTCTAATTACTTCTCAATTTGAAATCTGCCTTTAATATAACATTTTCTTGAATATTATTGAAAAAATGGCCTTAGTGAATTAAAGATCCAATAATATGAATAATATATGAATCCATTGTATAACACTTGTATACACTATTTTTTATGTTTAATCATTTAAAAAGAATAATTTTAGCTATTGGATTTATATCTTCACCACAATATTTTTAGGTACAATATAAGGCAAATAATTTTGTCAGTAATATTTACATTAATACCTGCTTACCTGGATCTTTACAGGAACGTAATGATACCATATGAAAATATGCTCTTATAACTGCTAGAATTGATATTCATTGGAAATGATATACATGCCTGCTCCCTCTATTCAATACAGTTCAATTTCATAAAGGGTATTGTGGGCACATCCTGGACAAAGCTCTGCTTTAAACAATTATTAAAATATATAGAATAACTTTCACTCAATGATTTTGCTATTTTATATGAAAGGGCACCAACTAAGCCCCAAGAGATTGTAATGAGTGTAAACAAAGGAAATGCCCAACATGTCTAAACAAAATGCTAAAATAATTTGGGAAGAAAAATATTTTCTGTCACAGTTTCATAAAGTTTCATTTAAAATATGCTATTTTATCTGATCCTTGTTTGATTCGGGACATGTTTTATTGAGATGTAGTTTACTTATTTTACATTCAATAAAATTCACAAATTTCAAGTGTACAAGTGGATTGACTTGTCCAAATGTATACACCTCTGTGTGATCACCAGGCAGATTAAGTATAGAGCAACTATAACCCTCATGCTTCCTTCTAGCCAATGCCATCCATTCCCAGTGATACTTGAATTCTCTGTAAGAAATCAGATAGTTGATAATAGATAGATAGATGATAGATGATAGATAGATAGATAGATGATACAGATAGATGAAAGAGACACAGGGGTATAGATACAGTCAGTTTGCTATAATGGAACATATGTATACCTATAAATTATGGTGCTATGCAAAAATCACACAAAAACCACAAGGCTTATGAGAAAAAAATGAAGTTAAGGTGTAATACTCAGAAATTTTGCTAGTAACACACACACACACACACACACACACACACACAGGTAAGAACCCATTAAATTAACAGCACGGTTTTTTCCATATGGAATGATTGAGAGATACATAAATATTACAATAATTTTGGCACTTTTTCCTTTCCAGAAGTTTTCTTAGGGAAGTGGGCGTGAAAGGGATTGCAGCTTCTGATTATGAATTGGTAGAATGAGGATTATGTGAAGTCTGATGGAAAGTTGTAACACCAACTGGGGAACTGTGGCTCACACACCACAGTAAACAGAGGTAGCTGGGAGATATTTGAGGCATGTGTGTATGTATTTGTATTTCCATGCAGGTCAGTTCACCTGGGTGCAATTTTTTTCTGTTTTCAGGTAGTGTTTCTTGCAGAATAAATTGTGCAGAAACAAAAGCAAAATTTGCAGTATGCTCAAATTGTTCCCTAATATATCAAATGTATTGGAACAAATCCATGTTTTCAGAATAAGTATTGGAATAGAACTGACTACATATCTTCCTGAACATAATTTCTAAGATTCGTAGGTAATAATGTAAAACCTTGGGATAATTGAATTAACACATTTAAAATCCTTTGATACCTAAATGAAGAGTTGGCCAACTTTTCTGTAAAGTGCCAGATAGTAAACATTTATTGCCTTTCAGGGAGTAGGGTCTCTGTTGCAATTACTTAAATGTGAGTAGTGGTGCAAAAGCAACCACAGTCAAGGTGAAAAGGAATGAGTACGGCCCTGTTAAATAAAACTATTTACAAAAACAGATTCAGACAAAAGTTCGTAAATGTTTGCTTCTTATTTTTGTGTGCTATGCAGGGCTATATCCTTGAGAGGTGTCAATAAACTGACATATTTTTGACACTTCAAGAAGTTATAAAAGGGAAGGATGTGACTAGAAAATGTTTTACCTCTATTGTAATATTCTCTCATCTGCTAAAATGCTTATAGAGGACGAGTAGTCCTTACATCATATCCTCCATTTTTATCCATGAAATAGAAGTTGAAAGTTATTTGTTAAAATTATAAGTAATAGTGGGGCGCCTGGGTGGCTCAGTTGGTTAAGTGTCTGACTTTGGCTCAGGTCATGATTTCATGGTTTGTGGGTTCAAGTTCCTCATTGGGCTCTGTGCTGACAGCTCAAAGCCCAGACCCTGCTTTGCATTCTGTGACTCCCTCTCTCTCTACTCCTCCCCCACTCACTCACTGTCTCTCTCTCTCTCAAAAATAAATAAACATTAAAAAATTTTAAAATTAATAGGTAATAGTGATTGAGGATATCCTAACAGCAATAGTGGTAGAAGAACACAACTATTTATATATTGTAACTGGGTGATTTTTTTTCAAGGAAAAGGAGAGCTAGTTTGACCAAAGATAAAGTCTCAATTTACCTAGAATATGAGAGGGCATAGTGAACGACAAAACCTGGATTTTGTTTCAAGTTGTACAGGGTTTAGGGAAATATAATTTCATTTTTCTTATTTGCAATGGGCAAGTCAGTAAAAAAGGTAAGTAATAGGTTTAATTAAAAAAAATTAAGTTTATTTATTCATTTCAAGAAATACAGACAGAGCAAGTGGTGGGGGCAGGGGGGAAAGGAGCAGAAAGAAATGGAGAGAGAGAAAATCCTTAGCAGGCTCTATGCTGATACTATTGGACTCGAACTCATGAACCATGAGATCATGACCTAAGCCGAAATCAAAAGTAAGACACTTAACTGACTAAACTACCCAAGCACCCCTAATAGTATTGTCCTTAGGGCAAACTTTTACCAGGTCCTTATAAAATAGTTATGTATTATTTGTATTACAACAGAAAATTGTACACTAGTCCATTCTGATATCATCAGTTTACTGTAATAAATTAACCATAGCCTAGCAGTTTCAACATCAAACAGGTTTCTACCTCTCTCTGATGCTTGCCTGAAGGCTCTCATATAAAATACAGGCTAGAAGATCAGATCAGGAGATCCCATTATAGAATTCAGACTGTGACAAAAGACACCAATTTTATCACAAATGTATAAAACATCTCATGAAAAAGACTATGAGAAAATTCGGCTGACCTAAGTAACTTTGGATTACTATGAGATTAAAAACAAAGGTCACAGTAAATAAGAACCACTAGTAAAGTTGTTTCCTATAAAGGTATAAAGTTACAAATTTGGAATCATTGTTTATGTTAACGGGAATTGAACAAATATAAAAATGGCTGATAGAAATGGAAATCAGGTTTTCATTTGATGTGGTAGGTTACTGATTAAGCAAGGCAAAAGGCTAAAAAGATCCATGTACTTTAATTAATGGATTAAAGTGGAGAAATCAGTAGGAGGTAGTTTATTTTAATATAAATAGAAATGGATAAACATATAAATATTTAACTCACGCATATATACAGGGTAAATATATACACATGTATTTCCTTACTCTGTCAACTAAAAGGGCAGAGAAGCAACAAAACAAGTAGCTACAAGCAAACTGAGTAGCCACATATTGGTTACTAATACAATTCTCCAATTTAAGGAACCAGGGATCCTTGCATAGATGGTTGATTCTGGGTCTGGAGCAGGACATGTACAAGATGGCCATGGAACAACTTGTTGTGTCTAAAAGTAAGGAAGTTGCGGTGCCTGGCTGCTTCAATCAGAGCAGCATGTGACTTTGTTCTTGGTGTCATGAATCTGAGTCCCCCCTAGAGATTACTAAAGAAAAGTAAACCCAGAAAAATAAAATAAAAGTAAGGAAGTTATAAAAATACATGCACACGCACACACACACACACACACACACACAATGATGGGGCTATATCAAAGGAACAAAAACCAGAGTCCCCAGTGGCCAAAGGTGGAATAATTTGGGCAAGAAAACAAAATGCTGATAAAAGAATATCAAAATAAATGGAGAAACATACTCTGTTTTTGGATTAGAAGCCTCAACATAATAAATATGCTAATTCCTCCCAAACCGATATACAGACTTAATACAATACCTAGGAAAATCCCAATCCTTTGTAGTTATAGACAAGATTACTCAAACTTTTAACAGAAGCCAAAGGAATTTTATTTGCTAAAGCAATTTTGGAAAAAAAAAATTAAATGAGATAAATCAATCTACCCAGTTTCAATTTTTATTATATAGCTACAGTAAAAAATTATGTGTTATTGGTGGAGTGATAGGCACATATCAGTGAAACATGAGAGAATACTGAAATAGACCGAAATAAATGTGTCCAACTGATTTTTGATGAAGGTAATAAAGGAATTCAGTGGAGGAATAAGCTTCTTAATAAATAGTGCTGGAGAAATTGGACATTCATAGGAAAAATAAAATAAATCTCAGCCTTATATAAAAATTATCTCAATTATGAATCATACACTTAAATGTGAAATGTAAAACTAGAAAACTTTTATTTTTTATTTTATTTTTTTTTAATTTTTTAAAAAAAAATTTTTTTTTCAACGTTTTTTTATTTATTTTTGGGACAGAGAGAGACAGAGCATGAACAGGGGAGGGGCAGAGAGAGAGGGAGACACAGAATCGGAAACAGGCTCCAGGCTCCGAGCCATCAGCCCAGAGCCTGACGCGGGGCTCGAACTCACGGACCGCGAGATCGTGACCTGGCTGAAGTCGGACGCTTAACCAACTGCGCCACCCAGGCGCCCCTATTTTTTTAAATTTTAATGTTTATTTATTTTTGAGAGAGGGAAAGACAGAGTGCAAGCTGGGCAGGGGCAGAGAGAGAGAGGGAGACACAGAATCCGAAGCAGGCTCCAGGCTCCGAGCTGTCTGCACAGAGCCTGACGCGGGGCTCGAACTCAGGAACTGTGAGATCGTGACCTGAGCTGAAGTCGGATGCTCAACCGACTGAGCCACCCAGGTGCCCCTAAAACTAGAAAACTTTTAGAAGAAAATTACAGGGGAAAATATTCATGATCTATATCTAGAAAAAAACATAAATTGATACCAAATGCATAACCCGTAAAAGGGAAAATTGATAAAATGGATATCATTAAAATTAAATGATTTTACTCTGAGAAAGGTGTTGTTTAGAGATGAAAAATAAGCTATGGACTGGTAGAAAATATTCCAAGTCATATCTCTGACTCAGAACAACCATCAAAGATATATACAGAACTCTGAGGGTCGCCTGGGTGGCTCAGTTGATTCAGCATCCAAGTCTTGATTTTGGCTCAGGTCATAATCTCTGGTTCATGGAATCAAGCCCCATGCTGGGCTCTGCGCTCGGAGCATGGAGTCTGCTTGGAGCTCTCTCGCTTCCTCTCTCTGCCCCTCACCTTCTCGTGTGCGCACATGTGCTCCTTCTCTCTCAAAATAAATAAATAAATAAGCATTAAAAAAGAAAGAACTCTGAAAACTTGACAGTAGAAAACAGACAATCCACTTAGAAACTGGGCAAAATAAATGACAGAACATTTCACTAAAGAGGATATACAGATGGCAGAAAACACATAAAAAGATATTCAACATTATTATTCATTAGAAAAATGCAAATTTAAAATAATTATGTATTACTCTGTGCCTACTAGAATTTCTCAAGTAAAATATAATGACAATAAGAAATGCTTGTGAGGATATAGAGAAACTCTGTCACTCATACATTGCCAGTGGAAATGTAAAATTGTCTGCTAGTCTGAAAAGAGTTTGTTAATGTCTTAATAAACCACATATGTACCTACTATGTGACCCTGCAATTGCACTCTTGGTCTTTCATCCCAGAGAAATGAGAAGTTGTGTTCACACAACCTGTACACAAACTTGTTCATGACAACTTAGTCCATGCCAAACTGGAAGTGACCCAGTTTCCTTCAATGAGCAAATAATTAGACACACAGTGGTACATCCATACGATGGACTCATACTCAGCAACAAAAAAAAAATTGTTGATACATACAACTACTTAGATGAATCTCCAGAGAATTATGCTGAGTGAAAAACAAGAAATTTTTAACAAGTTAAATACCTCATGTTTCCTTTTATATAGCGTTCTTGACATAAAATTATAGAAACAGAGAATAACTGGTGGCCAGATATCAAAAGTGGAATGGAAGCACAAAGGAATTGGTTGTGGCTATAAAAGGGCTGGAGAAGAAAAAATTCAGATGATAGACAAGTTATGTGTCTTGCTTTATCAATATTTATCAGTATTGTCATGCTATGGGCTTTCAAGATGCTACAATTTAGGGGAACTGGGAAAAGGATGCATGGGATTTTTCTGTATTATTTCTTATCATTGCATGTGGATCTATCATTATCTCAAAGTAAAAATTTAATTGAAAATAAGATGTAATATGCAACACAGATTGGTAAAAATTAATAGCAATAAATATTAAATATTAAGATGACTGAATTACTAAGGAATAACGGTGGTGGAACACATGGCCAATATTACATACTTTAATAAAATATTAATAATTTAAGCAATAAATGGCAAATAAATTAATGGAAGAGGGAGAGAAGATAAAAGCAATCATGTTATTTCTTTTAGCAATATTCAAGAAATTCTGTAATAAAAGTAGTTAAAACCCTATTAAGAAAACCATTAAAAGACAGAATCAGTCTTGGTAATATCAAAAGGGTCTTTTAGAAACTGTATCTCTTGACATAGAAAACACTAATTAACATTGATGTTTGTCATTCTAATCTTCTTCAGGTTCACCTAAGGTGTTTTTTGTTAATTAAAGTAAAAATAAAGGATATATTTTATTAAATAGCATTATAGTATAATTATTACAATTAAAAAATCTACATGTGTATGTGGAGTCAATTTTGGAATGATGTTAGTAACATATAGAACCAGGTTATTTGTAGATGGTTTAATTTTGAATTTTATGTATTTATTCATTAATCTGTTCCCCTTTATAATTTTATGCAAATTTGATTTGAAACTTAAACACTTAATGTTTTCTTTAGAACTATGTTCAAACAGGCAATTCTGCTTTTTGTTTCTGATATCCTAAGATGAATTTAAGTCAAAAGATGATTTTAGTATGGGAAATTTATGTATTTTTCTCCTTCCCTTCCATCATGAATAGGTTCCATTAAATCAACATCAAACTATACTAAATATTCAAATTTTATTCTGAGATTTTTCTGGTGCAATATTTTGATTCTTTGGAAAACTATCAAACATTTTATTCTGTCTTACTGAGACAGATTTACTTATATACCCAAAGAAAGAAACATATAGTTACAATTCCATTATAGACTAGATTCATACTTTAAAATTGTTTTTATAGTAAATGTTCTTAAGTTCTCCATTGACTTTCAGCAAGCTCCACTGAGATAGACCCCTATGGGGAGAAAAATGTTATATAATGAAAATTGTTTTAAGTTTTTAATTCTAGTTATTTAACTTACACTGTTATATTACTTTCCTTTCTATACATCAATAATGAACCATCATAAAGAGAAATTAAAAAGAAAACAATCCCATTTATAATTACACCCTAAATAATAAGATATCTAGGAACAAAAGGCACCAAAGAGGTGAAAGACCTATACTCTGAAAACTCTAAAAAACTGATAAGTGAAATTCAAGACAACACAAAGAGATGGAAAAACATTCCATGCTAATGGATAAGAAGCACAAATAGTGTTAAAATGTCCATACTGACCAAAGCAATCTGCACGTTTAATACAGTCCCTATCAAAACAGCACTTTTCAGATAACTAGAACAAACAGTCCTAAAATTTGTATGTAACCACCAAAGACCCCAAATAACCAAGGCAATCTTGAGAAAGAAAAGCAAAGTTGGAGGCATCACAATTCCAGATTTCAAGTTATATTACAATGGTGTACTAGTCAAAACAGTATGGCGCTGGCACAAAAATAGACACATAGATCAATAGAACAGAATGGAAAACCCAGAAATGAATCCACAAGTATATGGTAAATGAATCCATATATGGATTATAAGGAAAGAATATTCAATGGGAAAAACGACAATATCTTCAACATATGGTGTTGGGAAAACTGGACAGCGACAGACAGAGGAATGAAACTGGACCACGTACTTACACCATACCCCCCAAAATAAATTCAAAATGGATGAAAGACCAAAATGTGATACATGAAACCATAAAACTCCTAGAAGAAAACACAGGCAGTAACTTCTTTGATATAAGCCATAGCAACTTTTTCCTAGATATGTCTCCTGAGGCAAGGGAAATAAAAGCAAAAATAATGAGAAGTATTTTGCTTAGAAAAAATAAAATCTCCTTTAAAGAACTTTTTAAAGTATTTTATAATTGAGATAAACATTACTCAGTGAATCACATTGCATTTTTACCAGAAAATTATTTTTTGATTTGTTTTTTTTTTTCATTTAAGAGAGTAAGTATTTTCTTAAAATAAAATTAATGAGAGACATAGGATATTTGGTATGTTTTTCTAGTCATTTTAGGTAAAACTATTGGCTTTATCTAGTTCCTAAGTAGCCCACTTAGTTTTCATACACTTATTTTTTAAGCCCAGAGTTTTTGCGATATCCTTTAATAGCTGAAAATTCATTTTATATAATAGCTTTGAAATGCTGTTTATGTAACAACCCTAGTTAGCACAGTTATTACTGTTTATACTTATTTAACATTCTTAGCAATTCTTTCTTTATGGTCTAAGGTTATGTCTTAGTATCAAATAATTTATAAAGGGCTGTTATGAAAATCTATTACTTTTTAAATAAACTATTGTATCTTCCTAACGTGGGATATGCATTTATTTATCTGTATGTCTAGAATATTTTTAAGCTTAATTAACATTCTAAATGCCATGCAGATTACAATAGAGCACAGTGGAGAAAGCAGTGGAATAAGTGGATTGTAATAACTATTTATATAATAACCCTGTTTCCTTGATTACTTGGACTCTTAGTGTTTTAATTGCCTCATTTCTAGCCTGGAAGTAATAAACCTTTCTTGCAGTGATATATGATTTCGGAACCAAAAGAGTTGTTTGAAAAAAGCACTTTAAATCTATATATGTAATATTAATGGAAATTATTACTTCTTATGATGATAAGTATCTGCTGTGAGCAACTGGGATATTTTTACAAATTGAAAATAATATGACTCCACCTTTTTTCCTACTGCTAGGGGTAGTTTTCCTATCGACCACAAGATCAAACATTTGAGTAGATCAATTTGATATTGATGAACTTTTCATGAATAAACTCAGTATTCTAGAGCCAGGAATGTAATCTTCTCATATATCATGATTTTTATCTGGTATTTCTTCCTTTATTTCTTAATCTACTTAAACTTTCAAAAAACTTTAAAAAACTTGGGGGTGTATCAGGAAAGATGCCATTTTATCCTTTTTAGGAATTAAATTGTTGTAACAATTAAGAGCAAAAGAAGAATGACCGGGGGCGCCTGGGTGGCGCAGTCGGTTAAGCGTCCGACTTCAGCCAGGTCACGATCTCGCGGTCCGTGAGTTCGAGCCCCGCGTCGGGCTCTGGGCTGATGGCTCAGAGCCTGGAGCCTGTTTCCGATTCTGTGTCTCCCTCTCTCTCTGCCCCTCGCCCGTTCATGCTCTGTCTCTCTCTGTCCAAAAAATAAAAAAATTTAAAAAAAAAAAAAAAAAAAAAGAAAAGAAGAATGACCGTCTAATCAAACTCATTCTTAATTACCAAATCTTTTAGAATTTACATATTTTTTAATATTTATTTATTTTTGAGAGAGAAAGAGACAGAGTGTGAGTGAGGGAGGGGCAGAGAGAGAGAGAGAGACACAGAATCTGAAGCAGGCTCCAGGCTCCGAGCTGTCAGCACAGAGCCTTATGTGGGGCTCAAACCCACAAACCGTGAGATCATGATCTGAGCCAAAGTCGGACGCTCAACCGAATGAGCCACCCAGGAGCTCCAGAACCTAAATAAAAAAAAAAAAAAATTATAAACGTGCACAAGATTTCCTTTAAGAAAGTCAAAACACAAAGAATCCTTTTTTGGGTATGAAGTCTCAATGCTGTGAAGTTTTTAATGATGTCTTAAAATTTATTTAATTATTATCAACTCTCTTTGGAAATGGTTTTTATATTTCATATGGAAAAACAAAGAGGTGAGAAAAAAAAACAAAAGAAAAAGACTTAAGAGGAAGATATTACCAGTTCTAAAATAAAGTTACATCACTGTACCTGTATGATACAGGCAGAGAAATAACCAGAGAAGTCAATTAATATTTTTTTTTAAAAAAAGGTCTCCAAATTTATATGGAAACTTAGTGTCTAACTAAGATGGCATTTTTTTTAAATTTTTTTTCAACGTTTATTTATTTTTGTGACAGAGAGAGACAGAGCATGAACGGGGGAGGGGCAGAGAGAGAGGGAGACACAGAATGGGAAACAGGCTCCAGGCTCTGAGCCATCAGCCCAGAGCCCGACGCGGGGCTCGAACTCACGGACCGCGAGATCGTGACCTGGCTGAAGTCGGACGCTTAACCGACTGCGCCACCCAGGCGCCCCTAAGATGGCATTTAAATCAGTGGAAAATGTTTGGATTATTCACTACAGTATTGAGAAAACTGGATAGCCAGAAAACAACATAAGTTTCCATATAATAAATAATATTTGAAATGGAGCAGAGATTTTTGGAAGATTGCTCCATTTCATTTTATTCCATTTACTCCAAACACTCACGTTTATGAAATTCAATTTTACTAAAAGAGATAGATTTTACTATGTGAGGATTTTACTCAATACCAGTGAACTAAGGAGTGTGTGATGTTTTTCTCCTATGTTCCTATCTCTGTGGAATATCTAATGAAATTTCATTTGGTTATCATTTTGTAGGAAAACTCAAGACCTACTACAATTATCTGTCTAGTCTGTGTTTTATTCTTGATGATACACTTACTCTTTTTTATATGAGTATACTTGACACGCGATGTTGCATTAGTTTCAGGTGTACAACATAGTGATTCTACGAGCCTATACATTACGCGTGCTCACCACAAGCAAACGTACCATCTGTCACCAGAAACTATCATAGTCATTGACTATATTCCTTATGTCTTTTATTCCCATGACTTATTCACGCCATAATTGGAAGCTTGCATCTCCAACTCTCCTCCACCCATTTTGGCCAGTCCTCAACCCCCCACCTCGGGCAATCACCAGTTCTCTGAATTCTTATGTCTGATTCTGTTTTTTTGTTTGTTTACTCATTTGTTTTTGATTTTTCTACGTGTAAGTAAATCATATGGTATTTTTTTTCTCTGACTTACTTCACTTAGCATGATACCTTCTAGGTTCATCCATGTTGTTGCAAATGGCAAGATCTCATCGCATTTTATGGCTGCTTTAATAAATATTAACTCCTAGAAATGGGTAGCTTATGTATATAAAAGTTTAGAGGTAAAAAATATATATATAAATGGTCCATAAACTTATGGAAAAAAACTTCTCAACTTTACCCATGTTTACAGTGATGCAATTTTAAACAATTAGGGAACTCTTATTTGCCTGTTAGATTGGTAAATATTAAATAATACCAAATATTGCTGAGGATTTTTAGTTGATTTTAAATTGCTACAAACTTTTTGAAAGCGATTCGTTGATAACTATCAAAATAAAAAAGAGACACACAATCTCATTAGTAGATAAGGTATTTCCCTTAGAAGCATAATTCCCTAAGCCCCAGTACCTGCCTGTCCTTTGGTATCAGTTGGTCCATGTGGGCCTGGGTCAAATCTCCATATGCTCCTCCCTGAGGGCTAGAGACAAAAGGCATGTGAGATCTCTGCAATGGGCTTGCCATTACCATGCATTTAGCTACTTGCTCACCCAAGTTGGCAAGATCAAACTCTCATGGGGTGGTGCTGAGGTGTGGACAGTAGTGATAAAGGGAGATGCCTCTTTGGCTTCAGATTCCACCTGTGTATTTCAATCTAGCTTTGCCAAAACACCCTGGATTTGTGAGGTTTGGGACACTTCCTGTCATTAATGTACCCTTTCTTCTTCTCTTCCTTTTTCTCTGTGTTTCTTCTTACCCATCACTTAAAACATATTGAAGAGACAAATGATTAATATCCCTAATACTTCCAATTAAATCCATTTCTATGCATTATCTTTAGATACATTCACATAAATGCGTGAATTTATATGTCCAGAATCCTTCTTCCAACACTGTGATAATAGCAAGGGGAAAAAAAAACAAAGTTTATTATTCAGGAACTGGTTAAATAAATTATGATATAACCTTAAAAAGTGATACTATGTAATTATTTTAAAAGCATAATGTAAATTTCTATGTCTGATATGAAAAATATTCATTACATACTATGAAGAAACACAGCAAAGTGGACTATAGAAGTTTAACATAATTCTTTATAATGCACACACACACACACACACACACACACACTCTAATCATGCATGTTTGCTTCAGAGGTCACAACTCCACAGCTGTCTTTCAAAGACCAGGAAAGTATCATCAATATGTACTGTAGCTAAGTAAAAGAACAAAAGGTAATGGTAAAATGTAGTATGAATTTCACCCTTAGATGCATTCAAATTTAGTTTTAAAATTTTAAACTACCATGTTGTCCATTCAAAACCAAGACTGACTTGCCTCAAACTGCTAGTGGGTGAATCCTTATATAGACATTCATATTCATTGAATACTTCTGGAAGGCTACATGAAAAAATCTTAACAAAGATCAATATTTTGATGGTAAAAGGTGACCTTAATTTTACACTTTATACTCTTCTGTGCAGATTTTACATTTTTTACTGTCAGCATGTTTATCTCTAGGCTAAAAAAGGCTTACATAAATTCAAATGCATGATAAGCCAATGAAATTTCTTTGTTAATATTTAAAACATATACACACATTTGACTAAGCTTTATTGGAATTTTTATAATGCTTTATGTTACATATAAAATCTTTATATTATATGACTATACATATCCTATTTATATGACGTTACTGCACCTGGAATTTTCTTCCCTTCTTCACACCTTGATAGCTGGTGCACAAACATTCATTCTTCTCGAACTTGCCCGTAACAAGTTTGCTCATGATAAGTAGCTTGTTATTCCAATTTTCCCCGCCTCCAATAGTGGTGAATCACTCCTCCTATACACTTCTTTATGTTACATGCTTTTATAAAGTACACATCGCATTGAGTTTTTCATTATTCATTATTTTATATTTTATATGTAACATATATTTTATATGTAACATAAAGCATTATAAAAATTCCAATAAAGCTTAGTCAAATGTGTGTATATGTTTTAAATATTAACAAAGAAATTTCATTGGCTTATCATGCATTTGAATTTATGTAAGCCTTTTTTAGCCTAGAGATAAACATGCTGACAGTAAAAAATGTAAAATCTGCACAGAAGAGTATAAAGTGTAAAATTAAGGTCACCTTTTACCATCAAAATATTGATCTTTGTTAAGATTTTTTCATGTAGCCTTCCAGAAGTATTCAATGAATATGAATGTCTATATAAGGATTCACCCACTAGCAGTTTGAGGCAAGTCAGTCTTGGTTTTGAATGGACAACATGGTAGTTTAATCGCATTATTCATTAGAATGTGTGTTCTCTCTCTCCTGTAGTCTGAAACAGACTTGAGAGTAGAAACAATTTCCTGATTATCCTTGAGAGTAGAAACAATTCCTGATTATCCTATCATCAGTGCCATGAAGAATGTCCAAAACAAAATCAGTAGATAACAAAACTACTTAAACTAATCTGAGAGGGGATATTTCTTTTTGTAGTCTGTAAATCATCCCTGGAGTCTAGAATAAAAGTAATAACTTCTCGTTGGTGAAGGCTTTCTATGCTATTTCTTAAACACTGGATATATTTCATCTTATTTAAGACTCACTACAGATAATTAAGCTTATTTTCCAGAAGGAACTTGAGGTTCTGAGTAATTAATTTTCTTGGCCAGACTTGAAGATCTAGAACCTGTTTATGACATCATGGGTATAGATTTGACCTCAGAATAAAGAGAATCATCAAAATTCCCTTAAGATACAAAAAAGCATGAACTGAGACAAATGATTTAAATTCTTTCTTGCCTTAATAGTAGGGCAATGATTATTTGGAAATAACAGAATTTAAAAAGACAAATATTAAAATAAGTATAAAATAAGTTTAGGTATAAAAAAAGTAGCAACAAAAATTCATTGAGTATCAATGACTTTGTAAAGCTATATACAAGATATCTCACCGTCATAACATATACTGTAATATACAGTATTAATTATTGAAACATATATAATACAAAATATAGTTTTCCCAAGAAGATGGTACAGAAAAGTAAGAAAAACAGATAACTGTTTAAAAATTTAACTATAAAAGGATGTAAATCTATAAGGACTAAAGATATTACAAAATATACTTTTCAAGAAGGGTCATTACAGGATACCCCCAAATAAAAAACATAACGTGTATAGCTTCTAAATATAATTGCAATAAAATATTTAAGGGAATTATAAAAAAATAAAATGTCCTAAATCAAGAAGAATCAGCAAGTAAGTTGTGATATAATTTTAGGGAAAAGAGGAAAAGAATTGAAAATTGCTTTTATCAGGGCACTTTTACTTCAGTAATGGAAAATATATGTTAAATAGAATGAACATTTTCAAATTAAATTAAAAAAAAGCATGACACAAAACACTATGGTCATAAAACTGTCATTAAAAAGTTGAGAAGCAATTTAAGAATTGTTTTTAGTCTCCACCACAGTATTACTATATTTAAAAATCCTGTCAAATATAATTCCTTTGAGTCTTCAAAGAGCATGATATGTTACCTAGAATAGAAATTTACAGTTTTGAACTTGAATCATGAAATTCTCCTCCCTACTATAAGAAGGGGATACAACTTTTTCACCTCCTTTGCCCATAATGATCCCAACTGTGATGTAGAGGCACAGGGAAAAACCTCATTGCCATTAATTGCTAATTGCTAATATGAAGACATGTAAAGAAATTTGGAAGATCTCTAAGACTTCTGTTTCTCAGTTTATTTATACAAGAAGAGAGCACCCTCTGAAAAAGTCACCACTCTATACTAAATGACCTGCTTGGGGCCTTAAGGCTCTTGGTCTCCAAGCTGTTTAGTGGCCTGTGTCAAAAAAATTACTTGTTTCAGTCCAATTTCTCTCAACTCAATAACCCCTAAGCCTCTCAAAACAAAGCAAAGTTAAAATGATTTTCAATTGCTTTGGACTGGGATGTGTCAGGCAGTCACCAACATTTCATGGACATCAATAGAACAAAGCACTCACCCTGCAACCTTTCTCCTTTTCTCATTAATCAAAATTCCAATGAGCTGATTTCTTTTTTAGTCTAGTCTAGAAGAGATTTATGAGAAATGGGATTTTTCTGACTCATGACTTTGAGCTAAGTGTGCCGGATACATATTCCTGGGAGAAACAACTCTGCTAATCATCCCACTTAGCTCTAAATAACGTATACTTGATTATGTAGTGAATTCCAGAAGTCCAGTAATCAAGAAGCCTGACCGAACTGAGAGCATGGCTTTCTGTTCTGGACTCTGTTTTTCAGTGAATGACTTTTCTCATTGTGGTTTATTTAGTCACACATTCTAATATCCGTTCATTGTGTCAGAAAGGTAAAATCCCAAGAATTAACGATAGAGGATTTCACTTACTCAGGCGCCTGTCGTCACCTGTCAACTTTCTACCCATTCATCACCTAGCCTGTCACACTTGACATAAGCTTCTGAAGGGCTGGGCGAAGGGGAGGCAGGAGAGGCTGGATAAATGTCTTCATGATCATCTTTAGCAATGTCAGTAGCTCAGCACTCTCAGTATTTTAGACTTGCCTGTGACAGCTTTTCCACTAGAGCTGAAGCTGCATTCCAAATTGATATTTGTGGCGGCTTGGATTCTGGGCTAGAGCAGTGCCTAAGGCAAGCCAAATTCTGCAGTTTGATACCAGTAAACAATATGATCTCTCTTTGTTTTTATGTGGATGAGCTGGAGTGGAATGAGGGAAGGGTAACTTCAATTGACAGTTGCCACAGGTGATTAATTTTTTTTGTCTTTTACAGATTTACTCTGCCTACTCTAATTTAAATTGGTGTTCGTAATGATCCTTTCATTTTGCATAAGAGCTAAAGAGATGCTCTCACTCATGAAACAAATACGCAGGCAGGAGGCCATCCACAAAGATGATGTTACTGACTCGCTAAAAAAAAAAAAAAAAAGTGCTTTGAGGTAAGTATTCCTCTTTACTGATACCCACCTATCAGGGCATCTATGCCCAGGAGATGCAATTGTGATGCAGCCGATTGGAGAAAGTGCTGGGAAAATGTGATGCTAATGGGGTCAGAGATGGAGAGAGGCAATATAGAGGTGTTAGGAAAGGAGCCCAGACACAGCTACACAGAGAGAGAAGCATGTTCCGGCTCTTCGTTTCTAATTGTCATCATGGAAAGGTAACTTAATCCCACTGGGGCTCAATGAACTGAGGGGAAAATGAACAAAGAATACTGCAAAGGGCAATTATGAAGATATTGGTCTGCATGTGAAAGCATTTTAAAAGTTACAAAGCATTATTCAAGTCTTAGTTAAATATTATTAATAGTTATCTCCTATCATGGGGAAACCAACTGACTGATAATTGAGGCTTTACGACCAGGCGTTGGGAATCAGAACCAGTACAAAATCTCATGTTTTATTAACTTTTCTCTGTTTTTTTATGGTCTATTATTAGTCATCTTTTAGGTTTCCATTTTGGGATATGTATATAAACATGAAAGCAGTAGCGTTGGTATATATCAAAATACTTAACTAATGCATATTTAGAGAAGTTGGCATCATAGAAATGAACAGTATTAAATAGTAAATTTAGCTACCCATGGGAAAAATTACAATACAGAAATAAAGCAGTGCAATGTTAAATAAAGCCTTTCAGGTATAATGATCACCCAAACCACAATTCTTTTTATAGGTCATGGATTAACAAGTTGTTTTTTGAAAATAAATAAAAAACTCATATTTTCATTTTATTGCACAAATATCCTTAGAATTTGTGATTCCCATGGAAAATACCAGAATTTTTCACTTTCTCTTTGCTCAGTCAATAGTCAGGGGCTGTACTATGATTACCTGACATACATTCAAACAAATGTGAACTCCCACATTGATCTATCACTCTCTGGGGAATGTAGTTCTCAGAAGCTCCTCTTTCCAAATAACAAGGTGAGAGTGAGCCAATACAAACTTCCTTTGAAAGAAAATGTCAGATTTGGAATAGAAAAACAAAAGAAATATCACAGCCTTCTTTAAAAGATACATAGGGCTGCAATTGCTAAAGTAGGTCCTCTAGACACAGATCCTTGGGAAATCTGATAAGTATGCATACCCAAATTATTTATGGCTGCTAACTGCCCAATCAATTCTCACAGAAAATGAACAAAAGTACCGATAACTCTAAACTGTAAAAGTACCGATAACTCTAAATCCAAAGATTATTTATAATTTGAAAGCCAAAGTTGAGCAATGACTTCTTTCTTCTAACTAGATGGTACCTGCCTGCCCTCTGAAACATTACATGGCATATATTCAATAGGCGGAAACCTACGGGATAAAGAAATCTGCAGGAAATAAAACATCAATTGACAATTTTTTCCTCCAAAACATTATCCTTTTATATATTTCATATTTGACCTCATGCACAACCTGCCTCCAGACTCTCTGTGGTCCAACTGTCATAACATACAGTAATCAGATTTGGACTTCCAAGGCCCACTTCTGATCATCACCCTTATTCTCAAAATCTTTCATGGCTTCCTATTGCCACCACTCACACACACCCTGCTCCCCAATCTTCACAATGCACTTTGTAAATGGCAGCTATGTTTTTATCCCTTTTTTCCCATTAATGTCCCATATATAGTCTACATTGCAGCCAAACAGAACTACCTATTTTCTTCCTGACATTTCTTGTTTTTTGTTTCCTACACACACTGCTTTCTATACCTCGAATGTCCTCACTCAGCTTCCATCTCTGCCTGGTTAAAATTTTAGGCATCCTTCAATCCTGTGTCAAAAACCACCCATTCAGTTTCTGGCTCAATATCATTTCTCAGGATCCCAAAATATCCTCTAAATACTTAGACTCAAAGACATATGTAACTTTTACCTGACTCTCAATAGTAGAAGCCAAACTACAACCAGAATCTGGGAAGGATTTTTGTTATTTATAAGATATGTAAGCCTGAAGTGCTATTCCATGTTGGTAGCTAGTGCTGGCTTGATGAGTCATTTGAGAAACACAATACTGCAGAGCTGATGGAAAGTGAGTCTGTCCCAACCCCTTTGTTCATCCTCTTAAGACCTAAGCTCTTCACTTAGTGTCTTGCTGCTGCATTTATTACTTTAAATGAACCAAATCTATTAATTTTTAAATGGCTAGATATTCTCATTACATTTCATTTTCATATACAGTTTACCATTCCCATAAAATTTGAGTGTCACAAAGTAGAAGGGGTAGGTGATGAAGCAACTTGTGCAGCTTGACGGCAGGGTGGGGGTGGTTAAAGGCACCAGAATCTGGGGTAATTTACCTTATATGAGCCATGTTGTATAATCCTTCGGTCAGAATATCAGACAAAGAGGCAATCAGGAATAAGAAATATATATATATACATATATATATATGTAAATATATATATATATATATACAGACCTCAATGTAGCATAAATTCACTAAATGAGTATTCATGAAAACAATGTAAATTGGACCAGGAACTTTATATTAACCTGCCTCTATTGGCTGTAGATCTGAGAAAAGGAGTATATTTTACATCCAAATCTGTTTCTTTTAACTGCATGGTAAAAATAGTTTAGCTTTGTTTTTGAGAATCAAGGACATTGTGTGAAATGGATTGTGTGCAACTCTTTTTTCTGCTTACTCTGTAGGTTTATAATATGCATTATGATACAATTTATTCATGTGCTTGATATTGTGAGACTTACTACATTTCTGCTGAAATTATCTGACAACCCACCTCAAGTGGGTTAAATAGTGAATAAGGGGCTACGGATATGTCAAATAACCTAAGTTTCAGTCTGCATCAATTCTTGATGGAGATTTTCTGCTCTTAGGATAGATAAAAGAGAAAATATCTTGCATGGGACCTACGAAAAATACGGGGTAGTCCATGAAATAGTGTTTTAAAAACTTTGGACATATCTAGCTCTGTCTTAGCTGTGGGGAAATATCTGAGAAATAAAAAAAAATAGTTATTATGGATGACTACGTTGATTGGTTTCTTATTCCTCTCGAATAAGATGTTCTGAAGTAAATGAAACAATAGAGCCCAATGACATTCCAAGAAAACTAGTAGATTATCTAGTAAAGATAGCAAACAAAATATATTAGTATAATAGTTAATGGGTCCCATAAAAATACAAAAGCCATAAAAGGTAAATCATAAAAGCTTTTTAAAAGGAGGAGGAAAAAAAAGCACAAAACCGTGTCAATAAAAGTAATAACTACTGGGACTTTTTAAAAAAATCATTGATAAAATTATGTACTAAAATGTATTAAAAATTTAAAAAACAGGGGATCTAGGGAACAGTTTTGTCATGGATACAAAACTAGCTTAGAGACAAGAGGAAAGGTTGGGAATAAGTAGGCACTTTTCTAAATAAGGAAGTGTAAACAGCAATGCTCCTTAGGGAGTAGTGCCAGCATATGCCTTATTAAACATTTTTATAAATGATTTAGAGGAAAAGTGCATAAGAGAATCTCCAAATCTGTGGAAGACATTTCTGTGTAATGCAGTCTTGCCGGAGCTAAGTGATCTCAGGAATATTTTGTAATTTGGCTTGAAAATGGAAAATTAATTTTATATTGGGCCCGTTTCCTTAGAAAATAATCTAAATTATATGTAGAGGCTGTTCAGCTTGGAAATACCAGTTTTTACATACTTTATGGACCTTGGAGTCATTACAAACCATACCCTTCAAGACAGCAAGAAAGAGGGATTATTGTATTTAAATATAACAAATACCCACCATCAGTAAGCAAGCTGTTTGGAAAATTACTAACAATACTCTTCTGCATTTGCACTATATTTGAAGCCCACATATCTATGGAATCTCCAAATCTGTAAGCGACTAAGATTTCCTAAGAAATGAGGGGACCGAAAATTTCAAAGGAAAAGTATTAATTCTGTCTGACTAGGCTCTGCGTCACATAACTTCCTTCCTGGTCAATACCCACTTCAGTGTTTACACTCCTCCTACATCTTCAGTGGCTCACTTGCTCAGTACTCAAACTTTCCCATCAGTATCAGCATTTAAGCATTCTGAAAGCCGATGGTGCAAATCCAATGGATAACTTATTAGTTCAAGAAAGATTGAGCATATAAATTTGCCTCTGTCATCTCCTGAAAGCTTTGGAATAATAGGTACAAAACAGACAAAATAAATCCATTTTCTGTGTGTATTTGCAGAGGATAAATGTGAATGTAAGCAGAATAAAGATTTTGACAAATTTCTGAAAAACAAAATCAAGTGAAAGAGAAGTGAAAAAAATTAATAAGAAAAATGAGGACCACATAACTGGGGCACCTGGCTGGCTCAGTCAGTAGAGCACATGACTCCTGATCTTGGGGTGGTGAGATCAAGTCCCACACTGGGCATAGAGATTACTTAAAAAGAGAGAGAGAGAAAGGATAGAAAATATAATCAATGAATGTAACTCTACCTTTTAAAAATGTGGTGTTCTAGGGGCGCCTGGGTGGCGCAGTCGGTTAAGCGTCCGACTTCAGCCAGGTCACGATCTCGCGGTTCGTGAGTTCGAGCCCCGCGTCAGGCTCTGGGCTGATGGCTCGGAGCCTGGAGCCTGTTTCCGATTCTGTGTCTCCCTCTCTCTCTGCCCCTCCCCCGTTCATGCTCTGTCTCTCTCTGTCCCAAAAAAAAAATAAAAAAAAAATAAAAATAAAAATGTGGTGTTCTTAAAGTAAATTAATGTACTTAGCATAACCTGCAGAGTCCAGATTGATCTGTCCTATTGTTGCAGATATTTTTATGTTTTTTGCTCTTTCACTGCAAGAATATTGGTTTTTTTCAGTTTATTCACAGCACTAAATCCTTTTAGGTTCAAGGCCTTATTATTATCTCTACCTGTTGTTCCATTCTATCCAATCACCCTCCTACTACCAGCACCCAAATCGCTGCCTCTCAACATTTCCTCACCTTTCTTGTCTTATATTCAATTTCCTTTACTTAGAGATAATTTCTGTGACACTCCTTCTTGATTTACAAATCTCTATTTTCACTTTGAATTCATTTTTTTACTTCTCCCTCATATAGCTTGTCACAATTATATAGCTACTTGTTTTATTATTTGTATGAGGTCTGACTTAAAGCCCCAATCCCCATCAAAATGAAGATCAATGTTCTATGAAATAAGAACTCAGTTTATTATTATTATTGCTGATCCCACATTATCTATTATTGTATCTAATTGGTGCTAAAGGTCTTTATACATTTATATTTTTATAAATACTAAATAATGTGTAGCCCTGTTAAAATGACTATGGCCTAAGCACAAAAGTTAGCAGTGCAAAGGGAGTTATTCCCTTGATAAATTTATGCTAAATAAATACAATTACTGTTACACACACATAAATCTAGGAAAAGTAAATTCAATCACTATTTCACTCAAAAGGTAATAATACATGAAATACATGACTTCCAGGAGACTGTAAAGGCTAAAATATAGGTAGATACAAGAGAGCAGCTATATACGTATATACATCAATGACAAGATATGGGTTACTAAGGAAAACTAGACTGTTTTGAGAATCCCTTGGGATCTGGTTTGATAGAAATATTCTAATCTTTAAAATTGAATAAATTTTAATTATTAAATAATATATTTTTATGTTCAATATTACCTGGAACTTTAAATTCTGTCTAATAAATTCAGTTTGGCTTGACCTTTACAAAGTGATTTTTAAAGACAGTTTATGATCTAGGCTATCGTTTGACTGTAGTATATCAGTTTTATCTAACCTATATTTTTAGTAATGATTTTGAAAGTACTGTGCAAAAATGGATCCCTACATCTTGAAATTGTCTGTCATAGCAACTGATAGGATCTACCTTTCCAATTGACTAGATATGTGAGGCAAGAATTATGTCTTTCTTGCTCATTGTTTTATTCCCAACATCTAGAATAAACACAATAAATATTTCTTGATTTAATGACTATAATCAAGTAAGGAGATATGGTTCTAGTCTATTAGGAGACACAATTCAAGACAGATATTGCAATAGGATAACTCAAAGTAGTGAAACATCTCAGGCATATGAAATACAGAAAGGCATATAATTTATGCTGCATAAAAATCATTGCAGCATATTTTAGAAGCAGAGTAAGATCAGATAAAAATATTACTGTAGGGTTTAACAAATGAAAAGGAGCAAGTAAAACCCTTGATTCACCACCTCATTGACTTCTTAAAGACCAATTAAATTCGAAGTCAATTTCTATATTGTGATTTCAGTTTAGTTTACAAAATCAAAGAGATGTTACCATTTTAAACTATTGTTTAGATAGATCATTGAGATTCAAGAAAGTCTAATATAAAGTCAGGAGACTGGAACTCCTAAAAGTGCCAAATTCTAGTCCCATATTTAGATCTAAGACCTAAACTTTCAGATCTACCTACAAATGTTTTTGTTTTTTTTTTTTAATCCTTAAAGATATACAACCTAGGAATGACTTAGGGCCATCACGAAAAACACACAAGAAAGCTAAAATATACATCTAAGAGAAGTAACGTGGATGTTTGCAAATTGAAGAAATCCAGAAACTGAGAGTCCAAAGAGCCAGACCACAGATTTAGACATGGAATCTGGTTAGTTTCAATCAAAGGCTGCTTGTTCTCGTTCTTACTTTATATGTATACTTCTAGGTGTGAGCCGCATGACTTCTCAGGTACTGACCACATCCAGAAGGAATTGAAAATGATGCAGATAAATTTGTTTTCAATTTGGTGGAAGAAAAGCTCCCAGGAGATCACAATATTAAGGTTAAGGTTATTTTCTGCAGAGTCAGAAAAACAAACAAACAAACAAAAAATAAAACCCAACATAAATGAATAGGTGAAGTACAAACTGTTTTGGGGGCAGTGAAAATACTCTGTGTGATACTACAATTAGGGATACATATTACTATACCTTTGTCGAACCCTATAGAATGTGCATCACCAAGAGTAAACCCTAAGGTCAACTGTGGACTTTGGGTAATTATGATGTGAAAATGTAGGTTCATTAAGTACAGCAATGTACCACTCTGGTGGAAGATATTGGTAATGCAGAAGGCTGTACATTTGTGGGGCAAAGGATATGTGGGAAATACCTGTATCTTCCTTTCAATTTTGCTGTGATCCTAAAACTGCTCAAAATTGTCTTTAAAAAAACCTCAGCACCCCAAATCTGTAATAATAATATAATCAGAAGCAAATTAGCATTCAAAAGAAATCATTTGAAATTAACACACTGTGCATTGCATTATTTGGTTAAAGTTCCATTTTGTTGTATTGCCTGTCACTAGACCTAATTACCAGCCTGTGCAAAATAACTTCATTGCTGAATCTGTCAAACTGAACTCAGCATATAACAACAAAAAGTCTATCACTACAGCTGTTAAATAAGACTATGAACATCAATCTCAGCAAAGAAATAAAGAAATACTATAGACTAATGATCCATCCTTACTGTAAAACTAGAAGAGTTATGATATAAACGTATTTTGGCACTTGCCTAATGTTAATTCTCTGCTTGCTGTATCTACAAATTCTATGTTTTTAGTCCATATGCATACACACATGTATATATTCATTGATATGTATATGCATATGCATTCATAATATACATGTCTGGCTCTCAACATCTACCATCCATTCATTCATTTGGTCAGTTCAAGTATCTATGTACAGCTGTTTCAAATTTGCTAACTCATACTCCCGTGAGAAATGATGTTACTAACTAGACTACTGTGCTATGTATATTTCCATTTGTCATTAGAATTATAGTTTCCAGTTCTTTTTAAAGTTACTGAGGTCAGCTCCCTTCTCCCCACCACCTTCACTATGATTGGGTCGTATATTTGTAAGACAGTTGGATATTTTGCTACTGTCTGAAATCCATCCAGAAATCCCCCGCTCTCCTAGTAGATTTGTTTTTATTTTACAACCTCTAAAGTTTACTCATGCTATAAGGTGGTAGGGATTTTGAAAAACAAATACTGTCATGTAACTTCCATGCAGAATAGTTTCACCATCTCCCCTAATCCCTTGTGCATCACCAAGGTAATGCTTCCTCTTTCCAATATCACTAGCAACTATTAATCTGTTCTCTCTTATAGCTCCGCCTCTTCCAAAAGGACATGTAAATGGAATTACGGCCCTCTCAGACTGGATTCTCTACTTACACATATGCCTTTCAAATTCACCCATGTTACTGTATAGAATAATATTTCTTTTTGATTGTTCACAGCATTCCATAGTATTGACATACCACACTGCATTCATTCAGTTACCAATTAAAGAGCCTCTCGGTTAATTACAGTTTTGGGTTATTATGAATGAAGATTATGTAAGCATTGACATGCAAGTTTTTACACGCAAACATGTTTTTAAATCAGTTGGGCAAATACCTGCAAGATGACCACTGTGTCATATGTTAGTTTAGGTCTGGCTTTATAGAGACTGACAACTGTCTTTCAAAGTGGCTCTATCATTTACCTCCCCAGCAGCACCAAATGAAAGTTGCTATTGCACCGTCATTTTACCAGCACTGGGTATGACCAGTTTGGATTTTAGACATTATAATAGCTGTGTGGTATTATCTCTATATTGTTTTAATTTACATTTCCCTAATGTAATGTAATGTTGAGTGTCTTTCCATATACTTATCTTGCCATCTTTTTTTTTTAATCTACTAAAAGTGGTGTTTAGCAATTTAGTTCATTTTTAAGTAGGGTTGATTGTTTCACATTGTCCAGTGTTAAGAGTTCTTTGATAGAAGATCTTCATCAGATAAGTTTTGTAAAATATTCTCTGTATTTGTAAAATATTCAAGCCTGCGGCTTGTCTATTCCTTCTCTTAATAGTGTCTTTTCCAAAGCAGAAGCTTTGTCTGTTTGTTTGCTTTTAAATTTTATTGAACCCAACCTACCATATTTTTCTTTCATGGATTATACTTTTGGTATTATATCTAACAATTCAACACCAAACCCAACATCACAAAGGTTTCCTCCTTCATTTCCATGTAGATGTTGTGTATTGTTAAGCTTTATATTTAGGTTCACTATCCATTTTGAGCTAATTTTATTAAAGGCATAAAATCACTGACTAGGTTCATTTTTTTTTTTGGATGTGGACACCCATTTGTTCTAGGAACATTATTTTAGGAAAACTTCTTTCAACATTAAATTACCTTTGAGACTCTGCAAAACTCAATTTACTATATTTGTGTGGGTCTATTATGGATACTCAATTTTGTTCAATTAATTTATATGTCTAGTCTTTCATTAATTCCATGCTGTCATGATTAATGTAGTTTTACAGTAATTCTTGAAATCAGATTTTGTGATCCCTTCAAATTTCTTTTGCTTTAATATTATGCGAGCTATGCTAGATATTTTGCATTTCCATATATATTTTACAATCAGTTTGTCAATATCTACACAAAATTGATGGGTTGGGACTGCACTGAATGTATAGATCAAATTAGGAAGAGTTAATGTTATGAAAATATTGAGTCTTTTAATCTATAAATACATAATATCGCTTAAGATTTTAAGATTTTATTACTTTTTTTCTTTTAGCAGTGTTTTATAGTTACCCACATACAGAATACTGAATATGTTTTGGATGCTATTAAAAATAGTATTTCTTGGGGCGCCTGGGTGGCGCAGTCGGTTAAGCGTCCGACTTCAGCCAGGTCACGATCTCGCGGTCCGTGAGTTCGAGCCCCGCCTCAGGCTCTGGGCTGATGGCTCGGAGCCTGGAGCCTGTTTCCGATTCTGTGTCTCCCTCTCTCTCTGCCCCTCCCCCGTTCATGCTCTGTCTCTCTCTGTCAAAAATAAATAAACGTTGAAAAAAAATTAAAAAAAAATAGTATTTCTTTTACTTCAATATCTTATTGCTCATTGTTAGTATATAGGAAGGCAATTAATTGACTTTTGCTATACTCACTTATTAGTTACAGGATTTTTTTTTATATAATCTTTGCCATTGTCTACATAGACAGTCACAACATGTACAAATAAATACCATTTTATTTCTTCATTTCCAACGATATGCCTTTTTTTCTTGTATTAGTGCAGTAGTTAAGATGTCCAGTATAGCGCTGGAGGAGGTGAAAGAGGCCATATTCACCTGGTTTCTGATTTTAGATGGAAGTGTTTAGTCTCTCATTAAGTGTGATATTTCCTGGAGGTTTCTCATATAAAACCTTGATTAGAATTTTCCTCCTATGCTTACTTTTTTGAGAGTTTTTATCATGAATGCTTGTTTTACTTTATAAAATACTTTTCTGCGTCTATGGATATAATGACGTTTATTTTGTTAATATGAGGAACGAAACTGATATGCAAATGTTGAATCAGCCTCGCATTCCAATGAGTCATATTAATGATGATGTATCATGTTTTATATATGTTGCTGAATTGAATTTGCTAATATGTTGTTAAGGATTCTTGTGTCTGGTCATGAGACCATATGAGTCTGTAGTTTTCTTTTTTGTAATATCTTATATAGGTTTGGTAGTAGGACTGTGCTGGTCTCTTAAAAAATCGGAAACTTTTTCCTCTACTGTTTTCTAAAAGACACTGTGTAAAGTTGATATTACCTTTTTTTCTTTTAAACCTTTGGTATAATTCACTGTTGAAACCATGTGGGTCTGGTATTTTGGTTTTTGAAAGTATATATATATATATTTTTTTTTTTTTGCAACTAATTCAATTTTGTTTAAAAGTTATCAGTTTCCTTGAGTGAATTTTTGAACTTTCTCCTTTCAGTGAATGAGTCCATATCATCTAAGGGATCAGAATATGGACATCATGTCTACAGTATTATCTTATTATCTCTTAATGTGCATGGAATCAGTAGTGAAGACCCCTCTTTTATCCCTGTGTTGTCGTCGTCTTCTTCTTCTTCTTTTTCTCCTTCTTCTTTTTCTTCTTTTCCTTAGTTTACATGGCTGGAATTTGAGCAATTTTAGTGTTTTCCAAAGACTAAATTTTGGTTTCAAAGATGTTCTTTATCCCTAATTTCCATAACATTGATTTGGGTTTAAAATGTATTATTACCTTTGCTCTCGTTTTCTTCATCTCATTTTCTAAGGTATTATATTATATTGTATATATTTTCCTTACATGTATATTTAATTATTTAATGTTATAAATTTTCCCTTTAAATACTGCTTTTGATGCATCCCACAAATTTTGATAAGCTGTAGTTTTATTTTCATTTAGTACAAAATATTTTTTAATCCTTCCAGGCTTCTTCTTTTACCCGTATGTTATTAAGAAATGTGGGGCACCTGGGTGGCTCAGTCAGTTAAGTGTCTGACTTCAGCTCAGGTCATGATCTCAGGGTTCATGAGTTCAAGCCCTGCATTGGGCTCTGTGCTGACAGCTCAGAGCTTGGAGCCTGCTTCAGATTCTGTGTCTCCCTCTCTCTCCATGCCCCTCCCCTGCTCGTACTCTGTCTCTCTCTGTCTCTCAAAAATAAATAAATGTTAGAAATTTTAAAAAGAAAAAAAAGAAATGTGTTTAATTTCCATATATTTGGGTATTTTTAAGCTACTTCTATGTTATTGATTTCTACTTTTTAATTGTTTTATGCTCTAAGAATGTACTTGTATTAAGGGCACCTGTGTGGCTCAGTCGATTAAGCATCTGACTTCAGCCTACGTCATGATCTCCCCGTTCCTGAGTTCGAGCCTTGCAGCAGGCTCTGTGCTGACATTTCAGAGCCCAGAGCCTGTTTCAGGTTCTGTGTTTTCCACTCTCTCTCTGCCCCTTTCCCACTTGTGCTCTGTCTCTCTCTCTCCCTCGAAAATAAACATTAAAAAATGTACTTTGTATTATTTCCTGTGGCCTCAAGAGCTTTTTATTCTCACAATAATCCACACTTGGCCCCCAGAAGTTTGTTAAACATACTATTGAAGTATTTCTACCATTTTTCTAGAGTCTCATGTCTTCTACTCCAGGACAGCCAACATCAGGTACTCAGTTTCCCTGAGTGCAACCGCAGATTTCAAGGTAGTAGTTTGCTCTGTGATCCAAATTCTCTGCAAGGTCCAAGAAAATGCATAGATTTTGAGTTTTTCTTGTCTAGCCTGTTCATGTCCTAAGGCAAAGAATTTTACATAGAATAGTTGAAACCAGAAGTCTATTTTTCTATGTTTTGACCATTTAAATTTCTTCCATTAATTCTCATGTTCTCATATGTTTAGTCCATTCTTATCATATTTTGGATTCTTAGAAAATGTGTTTATGGAGCATTTGTGCTATACTAAAATTCTACCTGCTTTTTGTATATTAAAGGAATGCCCTTATCTATAATGCCAGGTACAAATAGGTCCCATTTTATATTTGACTATTTTTAATAGTTGTATTGTGGTATAATTTACAGACAATAAAATTCCCTTAGTGTAGGTGTATAGTTATATGAATTTGAGTAATTGTATATGGTCATGTAACCTTCACAAAATCAGGGTATAGAAAGGTCTGATCACCCTAAACATTCCTCTGACACTTTAGACCTCACCCCCTTCTCTGACCTCTTGCCCTAGATAGTTAGTGATTGGCTTTCTGTTGCTGGAGATTTGCCTTATCTATAAATTCATGTGAATGGACCATACAGATATATAGTCCTCTGTGTTTGACTTCTTTCACTTAGCATAATGGTTATGGGATTCATTTGCTTTTTCTTTCACCCAACATATTCAATCCATCAACAATCTAGTTGGCTCTACATCCTGAAAATATATTTACTGTCCATCCATTTCTTCTCTAATTCACTTCTGGTAACCCAGTCTTCCTGGAAAACTGTGTGGTTTCCCAACTGGTACCTTTGTGTCAACTTTTATTCTGATCAGCCAAATATCTATTATCTCTCCTTCACCATAGGCCCCAAACCTCCAAGCAACAGTCAGATTAATTTTTCTTCTTTTTTTATGGTAAATAAGTTTATGTCACTCTCCCTGCTTAAAATTCTTTTGTCAGTTTCTAATTTACTTGGGAAAAGATTGATATAACTGATCATATGATTTCTACTGGCTTCCGCAAACACATGCCATATTATATTCCTTTTGTAGCTGAGACAGCTACTTTTGTAATCCACACTTTTTAAATTTTTTTAAATTTTTGTAATGTTTATTTATTTTTGAGAGAAAGAGAGAGACAGAGTGCGAGCAGGGGTGGGACAGAGAGAGACACACACACACACAGAATCCAAAGCAGGTTTCAGGCTCTTAGCTATCAGCACAGAGCCTGATGCAAGGTTCGAACTCATGAACTGAGAGATCATGACCTGAGCCAAAGTCGGACACTTAACCAAATGAGCCACCCAGGTGCCCTCTAATCCACACTTTTGATGTTCCAACACCAAGCTCTTTCTAGTATTACCTCTGCTGATACCTTTTTTTTCATCAGCTCTTTGAATGACTGGTTTATTCCACTCTCAGGACTCAGTTGCCCTTCTGTAGACTGTCTGGTTAACCTTAGAAAAACAGCACCATCAGCCAATTTGCTTTACCAGCACATCCTGTTTATGTGTTTCATCGTACGTATTACAATCTATAATTCATTTTTTCACTTAGTGATTTATGTTTTTATTTTAGTGCCCTTCCCTGGATATAGTGGAAGTTCCATGAGAGCATGTAGGGTTCCCATTTGCATGTAGACTAGCACATAATAGACACTTATGATAGCCAATAAACACCCTGGTATCTATGCCCTGTTGTAGCCCATTTTCTTATTGAGTGAGATTAACCTGTATAACTAAGAGGGATTGACACTGCATTTTGCACCATAAAATAAGTTTCAATAAATCTGAGAGGATTCCAATAATACAAAATATGATCTCTGACTACAGTGTAATTAATTAGAAATCAATACCAGAAAGATCTCTGGAATGTGCAAATATTGGAAACGAAATAACACACTTCTAAATAATCCATGGATTAAAGAGGTAATCAAAAATGGAATTATAAGAAATTTGAACAGAATTTAAATGAAAACACAACATATCAAAAGCCATACTTACAAGACAATCAATAGCACTACAGCCTTATTAGAAAATAAGAAAGGTACCAAATCAATTATTTCAGCATGAATCGAAAAGAATGAGAAAAAGAAGTTAAACCCAAAGTAAGAAGAAAGAAAATAAATAGAACAGAAATCAGTGATATGGAAAACAGATAAACAATGGGAAAACATGAAACCAAATTGATTCCTTGAGAAGATCAATATGTTTATAATGCTCCAGCCAGAGGGATCAGGAAAAAAGGGAAAAGAAGACTCATATTATCATCAGCAAGAATTAGACAAATAATACAACTATAAACTCTGCAGTTTTAAAAAAGTTAATAAATGAGTATTGTCAATAATTTTATGCCAATATATATGACAATGAGACATAAATGTATACATTTCTTGAAAGAAATAAACCACCAAAGCAATCTCAAAAAGAAATATTTTCAATGGTTAACATTGCCAAAATAATTGAATGTGATATTAAATATATTCCAAAAAGAAAAACTCAAGGCCAATTGGTTTTACTGGAGAATTTAATCAACATTAAAAGAAGAAATAGTAGCAATTCTAAACAAACATTTCCAGAAATGGTAAAAGAAGAAAATACTTTCCAACTCATTCTGCAAAGCCAGCGTCATTCTGTTACCAAAAGAAGACAAATCTATAAAAAGAAACTATAGATCATGACTGCTCATGAACATTGAAGCAAAAATTTTAAACTAAATGTTATTAAATATACCCAACAATAATAAAGATGATAATACATTATAATCAAATGGAGACAAGTACAGTTGGTTTAACATTCAAAAAGCAATCAATAGTTTTCCACAGTAACAAATTGTATTTTCACATATAATCATCTCAATAGAAGCAGAAAAAGTATGTCACAAAATGTTAATACTTTCTGGAAATTAGCGATAGAATGAAGATCTCTCATCTTGATAAAAAGCTTTCATGAAAAACATAATTGTGAATAACTGAATGCTTTTACTTTAACATCAGAAAAGTAGGTCTGATTTCACCATTTCTTTTCAACATTGTGTTGGAGGTTGTAGCTCGCACAATAGATAAGACAGAGAAATAGAATTAATCCAGGAATTATCTTTATTTGAAGACCACATGTTCATATACACAGAAAAAAAAACAATGGAACCTAAAAGTTACCAAAAATAAGAAGGAAATTTAACAAATTACAGGATGTAAGATCAATAAACATAACTAAATTAAACTTCTATTTACTACTAAAGAGTAATCAGAAATTGAAATATAAAATAATACTGCTTGAATAACATAGAAACATGAAATAATTAGGGATAAGTCTGGCAAGAGATATGTGGGACCTATATACTGAACAAAATAATTGCCATTAGAATTTTTTTAAGTTTATGTATTTATTTTGAAAGAGAGTGCATGTGAGTGGGGGAGGGGCCAAGAGAGAGGGAGAGGGAGAATCCCAAGCCAGCTCCATGCTGTGCTGTCAGCATGGAGCCTGACAAAGGTGGGGGTTGGGGGGGCTTGACTCCAGGAACGTTAGGCTCATGACCTGCGCCAAAATCAAGAGTTGAACACACAACCAACTGAGCCTTTCAGGTGCCACTCGTTGCCATTAGAAGTTAAAGAAGTCCTCAATATGGGCATTGGCCAGAAGTCTCAATATTGTTAAGATGACAATTCTTTCTAAATGTATCGATACATATATTACAGGCAATACTAATCAACATTTCAGCAGAGTAATGAACTATTAACTATTGATGTAACATGGTAAATCTTAAAATAATTAAATGATATGGAAGAAGCCAGACAGAAAAGAATACTCTATGATTCCATTTACATAAAACTCTAGAAAATACAAACTAATAGATGGAGACAGATCAGTGATAACCTTGGAATGGAAAAAGGTGGAGAGGAAAAAGAGGGAGATCTAAAGAGGCAGAAGCAAACTTCTGGAAGCAATGGGTATGTTCATTATCTTATTTGTGATGATCGCTTCATGGTTGTACACATGTGTCAAATCTTACCAAAATGTACAGTTTAAGTATGTTCAGTATACTCCATTTCAATTATATAAGAAGTTGTTTACAAAAAGACAGAGTAAATGTGTCCTTTTACTCTTTTCCTCATTCCTACAAGCCTCCTCAAAGACAACCATGGTTAATTGTCTTTGTTACTGGTTTTTCATATATTTTAATAAACCTATATAATAATTTGGTATACACACATGTATGTATTTTAAAAATACCTCATATTATTTCCAAATTTTAAGAAAAAATAGTCAATGAGAAATAGAAGAAAACTTCCAAGAGCTAAATATATTCCTGAATGTTTGCATAGTAAGAAGCCACCAACTACTAGGCATTGTGTATACAAATGGACCCATGCTGAGATCATTTTCTCCGAATTTCAGAATAAGGAACATACACAGAAGAAATGAAAACCCTAGGAAAGTTTTGGGTGAGCAGGAAAAAAGTTTGCTTTCCATGGAATGAGAATCAGATGTCTGGCAAGCTGTATTAGTACTGGACACTAGTTGATAAAGTAGCAGCACCTTTGAAGCTCTGTGCGATAGGTATTTTGAATATATAATTACAGACTCATCTAAACAAGTTTTCAAGTGTGCCCTCTCTCTTAGCACCAACGAGTATTTGGTGACCCTACTGACAGCATCTTAATACTTGGTGAAACAGAAATAAGCTTGCAGGCAAAGGCAGATTTAGCATGAAATCACGGAAGCTTGAACTTTAAAGCTCTACCCTTGCATGTAAATTTCAGACCCTGCCTATCAGTCAGAGTTCTCTAGAGAAACAGAGACAATAGGAGATTGTACATATGTGTGTGTGCATTTGGATATAGACATAGATACAGATATAGATATTTATTAAAAGAAAGTGGCTCACATAATTATGGAGGCTGAGAAATCTGCCATCTGCTGTCTGCAAGCTGGAGACCCAGGAGAGCCCATTGTGTAATTAAGTCCTAGTTCAAAGGCTTAAGAACTGGGAGAGCCGATGATGATGTAGATTCCAGTCCAGATATGAAGGACTGATAACCAGAAACCTCAAGAACAGTAGGAGACAGAGGTCTCGGTTTAAACAACCAGGCAAGAAAGGATGAATTCTTCTTTCCTACACATTTTTGCTCCTTCAGATCCTCCGGGGACTGGATAATGCCCACTCACGTTGGAGAGGGTAAACCACTTGACTGAGTTCACCAATCCAAATGCTGATTCCATCTGGACACACCTTACAGACAAATCCAGAAATAATATTCAGCCAAATATTTGGGCACCCGTGATCCAATCAGGTTGACACATAAAACGATGATGACATCTCACAAAACCTAGATACATGCCTAAAAGCGATGGGTTAAGTAATAAACATGAAGTTGGTAAAAGAAAAGTAAATAGATTCCTTTTCGAGAGGAAAGAAGAGGGAGAAGTGATGCTAGCAATAGGCCAACACGGGTCAAGAAGTCTTATTTAGAAGACAGAAGTAGATATGTTAACGGGAAATGTGGTAATAGACAGGGAAAAGGTGAAAATTTAATAGAAAGTGGGACTAATTTACGGAGCAAAATACCAGAGAAGACAGAAAAAGATTCGGTTAAACACTGAGAATGAAAAATCTGTCTGGAACAAACATAAGGATTCCTTCCCCCTCATCTTAGCATCATAGGAAAGAGTACTGATATTTGTTTTCTTGAGGGAGTAGGGTTCAGACTGGTCATGCCTGATGGCTTCATTTTCCTTACGAAATGGAAGAATGCCATCTGCTAATATAGATGCATTTTTCTGAAGGCGGTTTCCCCTGGTGTATAATTTATTTGTAACATATTTAGGAATGAACAGTTGTGTTACAGAATCAATATGGCATACATATTGTGATCAGTCCTGAAACACAACATTCTCTAGACAGTCTCTTTTAATGTCCACTGATTTTACAGATAAATTGATTGAGACGTTTTCAACATGACTTGTCAATCAGTTCCTCATCATGTACAATCATAGAAAGAGCAGTTACCCGAGAGTCAAGAGATTCCATTTCTTCCCACTGTTTCTTAGGGCCTCAGCTTCTTCCTCCACATAATGTGTAAATTGGCCTAAGTTCTCCCTTGTTCCTGAACTGGCATTAGCCTATTTGAAATTTATTTACTATTTAAAAAGAAAATTGGAGTGTGGAAAACTGGAAAAGGAAAGAATAATGTAAAATTAGGTGATCAGAACAACTTCATAAAGAATAAATGTTTTAAGTTAAATCCTAAAGGATAAAAAGAATCTGCGTAATGAAATCTAATACGATTTGCATTGTTTTATAAGTAAAAAGTTTTTAAATTAATATATTATTTTATTTATATCTCCTTTCATAGCAATGTAATGTATTATAATTTTTATTTCTATGACAAAGACATGACATTGAGGCTTAGAAAGAAAACAGAGGTATTATTGCATATCTTCTCTCTTCCAGGCACTGCAATAGATGCTGGCAATTCCAGTGTGAATAAGAGGTGGCCCATGTTTACAGAAGCTGACTAATTAATACAGTGTGATGGAAAGATAAGAAAATGAAGCTAGCATAAAAGAGTACTCTGAATGCCAATTAGAAATTTGGAAATGACTTCTCTTTTTTAAGCAGATATTTCAGCGCAAATCAAGATAAAGAGAAAGTTCATAATGTGCTCTTCACATCACTATAACATTCGGCTTCATTGACTCATTAGGAAAAATATATTTGTAATACCACGAAGGTGGTAATGTAAAATAAAATTGGAAGGATAGATTTATATTGCTAGCCAATTTATATTGTACATATTTAGTTAACTAGGAATCTGTAATATATCTGAAGTTACTAAGTGTACTTTATGAATAGTCAATAAAAGTCAGCCACACAAAATAATATGAAAAAAGGCTGAAAGAATATCATTCAGTCCATTATAAGGAATAATATCACAATAAGAAAGAGAATGGTGACCTATTTCTGAAATAATTAAACTAAATTTCCTGCAACAGAGTTATTTTGGAATTTAAAAGACTATCTTCTGAGTAACTCAAATTTTCATTCATCTTTCTTCTTTATAGTCTAGTTCTGCATTTAAAGCATAAAAATGTGTTGACTTTCATAAATTGTAATTATTTCATTTGCATATTCATTCACACCTTATACATAAATGTTAAAAATTTAATTACTCCTTTACACAGATGTGATACACATGAAATAATTAAATATAATTTTTATTCTCCATGATGGCAATACGTTATATCAAAAATTTTTAATACATACATGATAAATCTGGATTATATTGTCCTAGTGGAAAATTTTTTATCAGCAAACATGCTGGTAGAAATTCCTGGATAATATTCAAGTTATTCCCAGACCCCAAAGAGCTTATCTGATGCCAACTTATATGTTATTGAAGCTCATGATTCCTTCCTATGCAGTTTTACCACATGCGGCTTTTAATACATCTTTTAGTGACGTCATTATCGCCAACAGCAGAGTCCTCTAACAATCTCAATCTGAAAAACAAGTGTGTATGAGATATAACTTTATATAATAATGTATGATTTGACTAATTTATTTTATGTCACTGGGTCCTGGTAACTTTTCCTCAGCCAATTAAGAGTTCCCTATCTTTACTGAGAATTTCCTATGAAAAAACATAAAGTAGGGAATGGGCAGAAGGACACATGGCCTAAGGTCCTCTTTTATCCACTCTGTAGTCAACATTCTGTCATCTGATCCTGAAGAGTCAACTTATGAAGTATTCTTATGTTTTGACCTCCAAATCTTTTCCCAGCTGTCTAAATCTCTAGTGCCCTCAGGTGTTTGGAAACATTTGCTTCTCCCCCAAAGTGCAGAGCAATAGCAAACCCAGCTTAGTTAGACCTTTACACTTAGACTCACATTTGGGCAGTCCAGAGGGAGGTAGGTGCTTCCATATCTGTCACATCCTCACCAGCCTGGCCCCTCCTGCCTGAATAAGGAAGATGAAATGAGTCAAATAGGAAAAGAGTGGGGTGTAAAAGATGGCTGAATGTTTTAAACTGTTATGATTCCATTATTGTTGTGGTTGGATGCAACATATAAATATGAGCTATGACCTTATAATTGAATATTCTTCAGCATTTTGAATGGTATCTGTTTTGAACCCTTATTTGGAACTCTGTCAGAAGATCTACAGCAGTCCAAAGTGCATGTCTCTGCTGACGAGGCACTTAAGAGGATATATAAAGACACCCCATGAGACTGGGCATCCCTAAGGAGGTAGCAGGGCCAAGTGGCCTTCTCTGGAGCTTAAATCCGTTGGCACTAAAGGTTGCTGCTCCATCACTAGCTGGAACAGAAGAATTCATTGCACTTTCTACAGCTCTTGGTGCTGTTTTTCATCAAAGCGTCCAATGAATTTATGAAGCAAACTGGTCAAGCATCCAAGAGAGCCAGCAGCAGAGCTCACTTGATTCAGAGAGGCAACTACAAATACAAAACTGCAATTATAATCCATCTAGAAAATAAAAATGAGGGCAATTTTTATTGGATACCCAACGGAGATGGAGTTCTGAGCAAGGGAGACTTCTCAAAGACTGCAGATTGGAAGGTCTCACATCTATAGCCATAGCCGCTTTGACAAAGCCTTCCAGAATAGAACCCCAGGGCCCCAGGTCACACCTCAAATGGAAAGAGAAGACAAAGAAAATGAAGACAAAGATGAAGAAGGAGGAGGAGGAAGAGGGGGAGGGAGTGGAGGAGAAGAGCAGCTAGGGTAGGGCAAGATGGAGAACCAGATTTCCCACTTCAGGACCCATTTTAATGAACAATATGGCTGGCAGATGTTATTTTAAAAAGTTTTAGGGGTGCCTGGGTGGCTCAGTCGGTTGAACATCTGACTTCAGCATAGGTTATGATCTCACAGTCCATGACTTCAAGCCCCGCACAGGGCTCTGTGCTGACAGCTCAGCCTGAAGACTACTTCGCATTCTGCGTCTCCCTCTCTCTCTGCGCCTTCCCTGCTCACAGTCTCTCTCACTCTGTCTCTTGAAAAATAAATAAACAGAAGAAGAAGAAGAAGAAGAAGAAGAAGAAGAGAAGAAGAAGAAGAAGAAGAAGAAGAAGAAGAAGAAGAAGAAATGATAATGGAAACATTGGGGCTGGAAAGTGAAAGCAGGTTCAAATCACTCAGGAGAAGTTTTTCATCTCCATTCAGAAATGGGTCCTGAAGGACCTTTCCCTTGTTACAGCTGAAATTTATCCAGAGGAACCCCCCTCCCCCAAATTTCCTGCAATGTCTGCAACAGACTTGCACCTGCTGGTGGGAGGCATGTCTAGTACTTGAATTAGAGGATTTGTAATCCAGTTGCTCCTTTACTTGTGAAAAAAAAAGTCTGCATCAATTAACACTGGTGTTCACCCATGTCTTCACAGACCAATAACCCCAAGAATGTGTGTCCTCAATCAGAGTGTGCATGTAAATGGTCTGGGAATTTTTTGTGACGTATATGACTGTCACACTGATGACAGAAGTCAGGAGATTTTCATTCATGTATGTGAATTTTGAGAGCACTCTCTGGAACCTCTGACATGATCTCCTATACCCAAGCAAATTCCCGTGCAGAATAACCATGCAGATCAACATAATGACAGACACTGAATTCAGACCAGACTCCCTTTTCCAGCAAGTATCAGCTAGGGATCTTCTGGAATGTGACTTAATATTTAAACTTCAGTCTCCTCCTGTACCAAAAAATATATATATTTACATATGTAACTTTAATACATATAATACTTACCTAATGGTGTTGTTGGCATGCTTTAATGAGATGATCTAAGACAACTAGTTCACTGCCTGAACATAGTAAATGCTGAACAAATTCTGATTCTTATTTTTGGTTAATATTATCAATTGATCATCTTTCTCCTTGGAGAAGTTCTAAAATAGTTTGTCTAACTCCAAAGAATCTTTCAAAAAACCTCAAGTTGTGTGTGCATTGATCATGTTAGTTGACTAAATCCTCATGTAAGCTAACTGCATTGGTTTTGGTAAATAAAGGATTAAGTCCTGGGAAGCCACATAAAGCATGAGGACCCTGGTTATCTACAAGGTAAGGATTTGAGCATAAAAAGGAGGGAAAAGATGGTATGGAAGAGGTATTTGCCACTTTATCCTTTGGCCTAGAACTAGCCCTTAGAAGAGCTGGTGGCTTAGACCAATTAACAGCCCTATCAGGCTCTAACCTTTTCCTCTAATTCATACTTTAAACTCTCCTGAATACGTGGAGTTTTGTGACAGATGAATCCACAGGAAGAGGTGACTCAGAAAACTGGTTAAAGCTGACTTTCTCTTTGCTGTTTCCTGTTTTCCTTACAAGTGATGTATTTTTGGCACAGAGTCTTGTTATAAACCGTCTGGGGCAGTTGTTTCATGATACTGCATTAAGTTGCTAAAAAAGAGAGAATTCTGAGTTAGTGAATGACTAAACTGTGTTTTCATCCTAAATAATGATAGACCTACTGGATGATTGTAACTAGATTTTCCATTTATTTCCTGACAACAGCAAAGGGCTAGGGGGTTGGAAGGCCTTTAAATAGACAGATGTATAAACTACAAATGCTTGAATCTTGCTTATTTTCTTCCCAGTGCTAATTTCTAGACAATGCTACCATCTTTGGTCAGCTAGCTGTTTTGGTAGGAAATTCCAAGTATGGAATTGCATTGCATGAAAGTTTAAGTCTCCTTTCTTTATACCCTTTTTTTACCCCCCAAATTAAAGCTTTTCGTGATAAAAATAAGTCTAATGTGCTGTTTTGAAGTTTTGCTCTATTTACGATGCTTTCTCAAAAGAGAAACACATTCTGTCTCAGTTTGAAATGAAATATTATTGCTGACAAGAAAGAGACTTCAAAATGTGCTCACATGACACAGCAAAATGAATTTCAAGACAATATAAAATCTCTTTGCTTCTCTCTATGTAAAGTAAACGTTTCTATCTATTGATCTGAGATCTAAAGTGCCTATTGCCATCCTACCAAAGTACAAAGAAAATACATTTCCAGTAAGTCTAAGAGCCTAATGCAGGTATCTGATTATTACAGTGTAAAATTCCTTCAATATGTATCACCACCTGGTGTATGTGAATATACCTGTCCATAAATTCACATTTGCTGATAAAACTAAATAGATAAATAAAATAAATCTTTTCACAATATTCTTGACGATTTTTATTAACTGCTTAAAATGCTTTAAGGGCATTTCATCAAGTTCTACATGCTCTGGGAAGGTATTTTTTAAGAATTTGCCATAGAGAACTGAATGACAACTCAAAGACAAATGGAGTTTCACTAGGTAGACTTAAACAAAATTAGTGACTTTCAGATAGGCATGGGCTGGGTGGAATTTGAAATACGAGTTTAAAAATCTGTAATTACTTAGCCTCCTTCTCAACCTCATTAGTTTCCAAAGAGGGCAGAATGGCATTTCAAATACCTCATTGAACCATAATAAAACAATCATTCTGTTATTTTTACCAAAGTTTATGACTTCACCCTTGACAGCATTTTATGTCTTATTGATACTAATTGCGAATGATATTCTATTTAGAAGAATATGTTTTATATGAGGCCTACCTCTGAGATGTTATCCAAAAATTTTCTACTTTCGGTCTAAAATACCCATATTAGAAAATAAAGGGTAGGCAAATATTCTTATGTCATTTGGTCTTGTTGGTTTCCTGATAATGGAACTAATTCTCAATGTGGGGAAATTTGTTTTCTTGGGAAAAAAAATTGATTCAGGTCACCAAAATTGTTTTTTCCAAAAGTTAAAAATAAAACAAAACAAAAGAACTCAACAAATAAGAGTAAGAAACGCCCACATATGGTTTCCAGGTAGTAAATAAATCATGACTTGATATCAAATCTCAGCTTCGACATAAACTAAGTAGGTTAACTTGGGCAAGTTATTTAATTTTTTTAGCTTCTGCTTCCTCATCTGCAAAATGGCTGCAAGCATTTTATCTACATATAAGACTGTTCTAAGCATTAACTGAGAAACTGACTTTGTGCCAGGGACTACGATTTCCTCACACTCATTTTTCTTTCCTCTGAGTTCACCAGTGAGCTACCTTCCTCAGCCTCCTTTGCAACTGGATATGGCCATTAGAGTGTGAATGGAGGTGATAATGTGCATTACCCACCAATGTCTCTCTTTGTCCATCTGCTGAGGGAAAGAACTTGTAGGATCAAAGGATCGGAGCCATGAGGTGGAATTTGCCTGGATTCCAAAATGACCTTGTGGCATAGATCATTTGCTGAAGAGGAACATTCACATTAAAATTTGTATGAATAAGATATAAACTTATTTGAAAACCAACAAGTTTTGGGGATTTTTTCGGCACGGCTGCCAACATTACTAACCCTAACTTGCACAGAATATAAGCTCCCAATTAGATTAAGAGTTCCAGGGAAGCAGTGATCGCTCCCATTCCTTGTGTTCACCATCATGTGAATGCGCTCAGCACCTATCACATAGTAAAGTACTCAAGATATGAATGAAAATACAAACCACAGGCTCTTATTCTTCTTGGGGAAGAATCTCACAGACCTGGTCTCTAGCTGTCGCCAGCAAAATCACTTCTAGTCTTTTGTAGAACATGGCTATTTTTATCAAAGTGTGATTATATTCCAAGACTATTCATTTTAATGAGTTCCTTTTTCAATTGAGTTATTATTCAAATCAGTTAGCATTTATAAAGTCCTTAGAATCATGCCAAGCACATAGGTAGAGCTATATACATGTCTGTTAAAAATAAATAAATAAACTGTCTCAGTTTTACATTGATTTTGCATTTCTCCTTCTCGTCCAAAACAAATTTTTTTCCATTTATTTTTAGTTTTCATATGAGATAGTTTGAACATATACTTGATGTTATTGTGTATTCTATTAAAGTTGTGTTTGACTTTTGGCACAAAGACACTTCTGTTGGAGTTCAAGCCTTGTCATGAACATAAAAATTGCGCTTTCAAATTGCCACGCAGCATCGATTTCAGGCTTTATATTCAAGGGTATACTGTAGCCATCTCAAAGTAACTTTTAGAATTTCTTCTCAATCTTGTGTTCAGTAACCTTGTACTGGTAAGTTGAAATCAGCCAGAGGAAGAGTATTTACACCATGAAAACTGGCAGCTTCTTCAAATCAGGACTTCTTGATTTCTCTCACACACACTGTCGCTCTTGCTCTCCTCTCTTTGGACACCGAATTGGTAAACATTTACCAACACATCTGTGTGAAATTGCAGTTTGCAATTCCTAAAAGAGGTTACTCTATAAGAAATTTAAGATAAACACAAATTGGGGTACTATTTGATATGCAACAATACCAAAGAAAAGAAAATGGTTCCAGAGTTTCTTCTGTTCATCTAGAAATTTTCATGATACCTAGAAAATAAGAAGCAAAAGTTCTTTTTGAATAAATTATACAGCATAGTTAGGATAATAATTGCTAACTTTAACGAGCACTTACTAGATGCCAAAAACTATTTTAACTGATTTACAGAATTCTCAAGAAAATGCCATGAGTTCAACATTAATGCCTCTATTCTGCATGCATAAAACTTGAAGAAGAAAAAGCTCAGCGTTAAGAGTGAATTTGTAATTACATTGTTAAATAAATGCTTAATTTATAATTCTGTATACTTCAGGTACAACCAAGATATCTGACTTTTTCTGAAAAAGAAAATTGGAATATCAGGCTGTAACCCATCAACTCAATGGCAAGTCCCCTGAAGTGTAGATGATTTACACTTTTCTCTAGTCCTGAATGTAATTTTATACTTGGTTAGTTTGCCTCAAGTTTGTGAGTTTGCTGGTCTCTAGAATCAGTTGAGGCCATACTTCCAGAAGTAATACTTGAACCCAACTCCAAAGGCTGTGCTTTTAACCAATATAATATAATGATGAAAGATAAATGTACAATACAAATTTAGAGGTATTTCAAGTGACTGTTGTTGCTATCATTGTTTTAAAAATCAAGCTACTATTGTATATGGTGATGTGTAACATGGTACATGGGTATATATACGTATACATTGTACACATATGTCCATCTATATTGAACACATACATAGAATCCATACCTTTATAACTATAAAAAAGCTAACGAATAATGCTTTCAAAATGATTCAGAAGGCATTGATCTGGTTGAACACATCTCCACCTCAGCACCTGCCTCCTAAGTGAGCAGCCAGTTTCTATTAAAATTCAGATTCCCAATCTATTCACTCAGTCCAGGCTTCTTATGTATGATTGCTATTATGTTTCCTGAATGAACTTAATGGCTCTGGCATGAATCAAATCCAATCCATATATCTATTACACACATGCATATCCGATAGCAAATACTATTATAATGATATTGATGTTATTTTAGATGAAGTTTTCCAACTATATGATTATTATGATGCAAATGTTATGGAGACAGCTGGCTTCTTCCTCATTTTCAGAGAACACAGGAAGAAAGATAAAATGACATAATCAAGATGGAAATCCTCAGCAATTATTTCCAGTGAGTGGAGGTGATGCCCCAGGAACAAAGAGAACTTTTATACAATAGACCCTTCATCTCTGAGCTGAAATGCCTTACAGTAGCCTCTTACCATTAGAAAATTATGTTGACCTGTCATCCACAAAGATAGCTTGTAGGCTGGTATTTTGGAGAAGAAAAACCTATGTTCTATCCATTAAAATTTTCCAAGCACACTCATCAACTTCATTCTGTTATGGACCGAATGGAGGATCAGAAAATGGGTGAACTAGAGGATTTGTGTGTACTTTAAAGTCATATAGAAAGTCTCTGTTCTATAGCCAGGCATGGAGAAATTTCCCATATATTTCAGCCTAAGTCTAAAATAATTAGAGGGGGAAGAAACTAAGAGGATTTTAAAAAATGTTTAATGTTTATTTAATTTTTAAGAGAGAGTCACAGAGCATGAGCAGGGGAGGGGCAGAGAGAGAGAGGGAGATGTAGAATCCAAATCAGGCTCCAGGCTCGGAGCTGTCAGCACAGAGCCTGACATGGGGCTTGAACCCATTAACCATGAGATCATGACCTGAGCCAAAGTCAGACGCTTAACCGACTGAGCCACCCAGGCAACCCAAAGAGGCTTTTTTTTTTAAGATTCTAGGGCATTTGTATCATTTTAGAATATAGCACATAGACATTATCAATGTTAGGTATCACTAAACTATTATGATGTTACCACCCCTACCAGTCAATTCTATGTCCTGGGGAGCAAAGACATAGGACTCTAACAGCACAGGCCATGCAGGGCCAGGCAGTAAATGCAGACATTCACATTTTCAAGCAGGGATTGCTCAAATTCGCTGTGGCTTGAAAGACAAACAGCTTCATCCTCAGAGACCCTGCGACTCATGGATATTAAAGTTAAGTCCTGAAGCTAGGTTGAGAGAGTTTTTTAAACAGAAGCATTCCAAAATATGTAAATTGAAGTACCTTTTCTTCTATTTTCCCTGGAGTTCTCTACAGGTTTGAAAGCTTGACTAGGAGTCAGTGGTGAATGTTATTTATAGGCATGACTCATCAGCGCCCTGACATGGTTAACATACAAGCAACCAACTTACCCAAAGTGAGGAAGCCTCTGGGGAGAATCTGGTTTCCAGATAATAATGACTCATTCTAATACTCTTTTATAAATATGTTAGCAAATAGCACATTATAACAATTGATGTCCTCTCTGTTCACACACACACACACACACACACACACACACACATACACACATACACACACACACACACACACACACAAGCAGCTAGTGATAAAATAGCATGGATACTATTTCTTTATCTGCTTATTGTGTTAATATTTACCAGAACCTCCAGATGTCATAAAGGCTGGAGTACATGAGTGTCTATTTGCTTATGTGGCTGCATTAAAGTTGATAGAAATACAAGGGAGGTCAAAAAATTCAGCAATATTAGCTTCTAGCAGAAGAGAAACAGTAACTGAAGGGCTTGTTCTGTTTTGCTTACAAAGTAATATGATACACTTCACTCCCACCTGCTTCTCTACACTCTGAATTATATGCTCCTTTCACGCCCACCCACATGGACTCTCTGCTTAGAAACTATTCTACAGTGAGCCTCTCGACTGTCCTTTTTCCTATAGAATGCCATTTCATAATATGCAATGTCATTAAATTGATCCTTATATGATAAGCTGACTAGTTATTTGAAACCCGATTGAAAAATAAAGAATAAATATTAAAGTAATGTTAATTATTACTAACATTCAGTCCTAATGAATTTTTAGTTTCAATCAGATTCTTATTTGATTGTAAGGTTATAAATGGAACATTAACAGTCATTAAAAACCCAATAAAGTATATAGGTTATTGAGTGATTGCTTACTGTTATGTCTTTCACTTTTAAAGGGCTGATGTGACAGTGTCTCTGCTCATAACATTTCATGGTTATTAATGATGGGCTCCTGTAGCATAGAGAGCTCTCTGTTCTGATTCCCAACATTAACAGGATACAGTATAGAATGACATAAATGAAACTAAGATCCTATGCAAATGTTTCCATGAGGGTCAAGAATAAAATAAAGTGGAAAACTCACTGGGTATCATTTTGTCAAAGCCACAGGAGACAAAAGCCTGAATTGAATTGTAGAAGGGAAGAAACAATACAATGCCTCAAGTTTCACTTTTGCATTTGCTCTCAGGAAGCATAAGGAAACCAGGGTTTCAAATTACAATCAGCTCACTGTAGACTCACTAATTTACTCTCTTACCCTCATTCGGAGAGCTCTGTGCTCTTTTTTTATTTCTAATTTCTTCTCTTACATGGCCTCTTAATCTCTGTGTCAACTCACACTCAAGTGGTCAAGATACAACTAAAATAAGTGAGTTTATGTATGTTTTATGTTAAATGGATTCATGCTTAGAAAAACAGCAAATATTAATTGAGCATATGTTATATAACCGGGCATTGTTCTATGAGACTAGTATACATTAACTCATTCAATCCTTATAAAAATTCCATGTAGTAGACATTGATGCTAACCTCATTTAAAGATGAGGTTAGAGAAAGATGTACACCACGAGTAGGTGTAGAGACAGGGATTTGACAGTGACTGAAGAACTCACTCCCCTAATCTCTCTACTATGCAAAGAGACTTTATGAACTTATTGTATATTGATATCCTCAACAAAATTAGAACACGTTTTTCTCATATCTAAATATCAATAAATCCATACCATAAATCAACCAAATATTAAATGATAAATTCATTTTTTTTCAATTACTTAAGCAAATTTATTGGGTTGCACTGTACATATATTAAATGGAAAGAGTAAGTGGGACAGGCCTATATTTTATTTATATTTTTTGTTTGTTTTTATTTTTTTTATTTATTTATTTTTTCAATATATGAAATTTATTGTCAAATTGGTTTCCATACAACACCCAGTGCTCATCCCAAAAGGCGCCCTCCTCAATACCCATCACCCACCCTCCCCTCCCTCCCACCCCCCATCAACCCTCAGATTGTTCTCAGTTTTTAAGAGTCTCTTATGCTTTGGCTCTCTCCCACTCTAACCTCTTTTTTTTTTTCTTTCCTTCCCCTCCCCCATGGGTTTCTGTTAAGTTTCTCAGGATCCACATAAGAGTGAAAACATATGGTATCTTCCTCTGTATGGCTTGATAAATTCATTTTAATTAAGCTGGATAGTCTTTAATTTGGTACATATTTTAATAGTCCTATGTCAATTTCTATGTTGTTTTGAAATAAATGAATATGAAAAGAAATCACCTGGAAATGAGGAATTATGACATGGGGAAAACCTATACACACACTTTACTTTTTTTAAATTTCTTGAGTACTAATGTGATTTTTAATTGTATTGAGCACTTAATATCTTTCTAATTAGAAAATAAACAAAAGAATGCTAATTACTGGCCAGAACCTCATAAGATCACATGTGCCACCCTTCAAGCTTGGGTCAGTCATGGAACATGGGGACTCATCTATCTCTGAGAACAAAATTATCAGCATGCTCCCTAGCACTTCCCCAGAAGTCCTTAGAATGTCATAAGCTACAGTCAGAAAGCCCTTATTACATTATCAGTAAGGCAAGTCACAACCACTAAGATGAGCGGAATTAGTTAGGATGATAGGATTAAAGAGGATAATTAAAAGACATACAAAATCAATAAGGTTTGTACAGTATTGTAAGGAAAAGGTCAGTATTTTAAAACTTCAGCTAAGAACCAATGCAATAGGACATTAAAAAAATAAGGGATAGAGCAAGGAATCAACAGAGGAAAAAAGCTAGAAAATGGTGAAGAAAGGGGAAAAATTGCAAATATCACATTTCTGATTACAAAAAAAAATCCATTTTAGAGAGCAAAAGTAAAATATTGCTTAATCCTATTGGTACACTCAACCATTAACTATGAGGTCAGAGGTTTTTAAATTTTGTTTTTCATCTTGATTTTGGACATTCAGATGAGTTAGTCATGCATATTATGTCATAGAAACTTACATGAATTGTAAGGCAACCCTGTTAGTAACTAAGGAGACATGTAGAACAATGTGACAATTAAGAAGTTCCTGTTACAAGTTATTAATAATTCCCTTCTTAACTCTAGCTAAAGGCATAAACACAATATTAATGACAAGAAAACTATAATGTGATATGATGTATCACTAATATGATGGAAAATTATACTGTAAGATTTTTATATGTCATTAATAGGATTTAATACAACGGGATTTTTATGCAAGATCAAGCAATGTCTGTAATGCCTCTGGATAAAAAACAGTCCTATATTTCATGCTCTTGAATAGCATTGTAGATATATCACACATGATCCTTGAATATGAAGGTTTATAGCCTCAACAGAAAATGTTGCAGTTTCATGATATTTTGAGTTTTATAGTTTTCATTAGGAGCTTTATTGATTAACTTTTGTTTCAGATTTAAAATCCCTTGTAAGTTTGGAGAAAAAAATATGTCTCTTCTTATTCCATATTTACCTGTGTATAATTTATGAGTAACATTTTATATATTTTATAAATGACACTTTCTAAAATTTTAATATTTAAAATTCACAAATTAATTTCAAACATGATAAACAGTATTCACTTTAAAAGTATAATTAAAGAGCTTGATTAACTTAATAAAAACTGTTTTAAGAAAGCAGGCATTTTATATGAAGAAAAAATTAAACACATTAATTTATTACTAGGATAAATTGAAACATTCTTTTTCAATGCACATTGATAATGTTGCTTCTTTCAAAAATTACCTTGTACTTTTACTTTATATCTTAAGTTCAGTGATATCTCTGTTTTTATCCTCAGTGAAACCAAGAATTTCCAAGTTAACATCTTTGTCTTAAGGGTAATCTTTCAGTGTCTTCTTTAAAGAGAGCAATATACATAATGAGAAGAAGATCCGTTGGTTCCTAAGACAAGCAAAATTCCTCTCCTTTGTATTGGCCATCTAGCTGGAGCTCTGGATACTGCAAAAACTCACAAGGACCCACTGCAACCCTTTAATTTGCAAAACAGTAATCTCTGCAAATATGAGTTTTAGGTATCTTGAGAGAATTCTGACAATTTTTGCAATTATCCCAGATAAACTATCAAACACAATGGACATCCGTAGAAACACCAATAAATTTCTTGTGAGTCTCTTGAGGTTCTTTCTGAATCCTGAATCCTGTTAGGATCGCTTGGTTTAGCCATTTAAGAGCTGATGAGGTTGTTATATGGAAAAATAGCACAGGTTTTACAGCACCTATGAGGCTTCATCCTACTTTTGGCAATTAGCACAAATGTTGAGTTAACAGGAGAATCGATGGAAAAACTCACCTGGACTGCTCTCAGTTTATGGTTTATCTCTTCCAGGGCTGTTCTGTACCAGTGGTACCGAATTATTTAGTGTTGAAGGAGTCTCTGTATTTCTCTGTAGTCTTTATATCCTGAAGGGAAAAAGTAACTGTGGAATAGGGGGGAAGGGAATAAAAGTGAAAAGTACTAGCATAGGATTCTATTTGGTAAGGCACGAACAGAAGTTCATCAGCTTCGCTCTGGTCTTTCCCTGGCCATACACAGTAAGATGTCTGCGGACCCCTGGGATTTGCGATCTTTAAGAAAGAAGGCATAGTCAGATTTTGTGACTACACGTATGTGTGTTTCATTCATCACTGAGAATTAGAGATCCACTCGTGCATTTTCCAAGTTACACCCTGGATGTACGGTAAGCTTATAAAACTCTGTGTTTTTATGCACCTAAATTCTAACCCAGAAAAGCTGAGCAGTAACTTCTTAATTTCACAAGAGGTAACATGCTACACGGGGATGGTTGTACAGTAAAAGACAATTAGAGATAAGTCAGAGATCATTTCAATAACCACTTCAGCCAATATTCAAATTTTGTGAATCCTGCTGAAATCCAAAAGGTATTCTGAGTTGATCATAAGACAATGTTATTGTCATAAATTTTATGTATTTTATCATCACATTAGCATCATCTAACACTGACAATATGAATAACAGAAAATGATGATGATAAACAAAACATTTATTAAACAATGCTTGATAGGCAACATCCTAAGCAGGTCTTATATTTTATCACATCTAAATCTCATTATAATACATTTCAACTCCATTTCGAAGAAGAAATTGTCAAGTCTTAAATATACATAAGGATAATAACTAAGGTGGAATATGAAACCAGGTAATCTTATTCTAAATCCTGCACATTTTAACCATTTATTACACCACACTGCTTTTCAGCTGTTTTCTTACACCCATAATGTAATTTATTCACTTACATTTATTAAGCTCTTTAAATTTCTTTTTCATTCTTTTTTTTTTCTTTCACTTTTTTCTTTAACAAGACAGAATGAAAACTCTTCAGTGGTTTATCACGGCATTTTAGCACTTTTATACAAAAGGACCGTTTACGGTTACAAAATGTGTGGCCTTTCCAGAATTTCTTTCAAGACAAGGGAGTAATTGACAAAATTCTTGTAAATCTTTCATGCACTGTAACTCATGACCATTTCTCTTCTTTGATGTCTATAAAGAATATATAAAAAATATCAGGCCTCAGAACCCCTCTTGTTTCCATTTCTACTGTTACAAACATTCATTTGAATATTTCCTTTAAGATCTACTGTTTTTAAGTGTTTTTGAATTCATATTACTTGTCAAGGCAAAGGGAGGATTATTCTTTTATTTTCATGTTTGAAGATTTTTTTTTATTATTTAAAGAGAGGCACATTTTGTTTCTCCAAAGGCATCGGCCTTATAAATTAGTTCTTAGTGAGTTTAGTGCACAACAAACCTCATTTATACTACCTTTCTTAGGCTTGAAAGATCAACAATTTTTATGAGAAAATAGATAAGATTTGAGAGAAAAAAGGTTACAGAATTATTTGTAGGAATTCTCCAGAGGGCAAGATATCACACAGAAATTCTTCTTTAATATGTATTTCTTCCCACTGGTTCCTAAGAAAATAAAGGAATGCTTCTGATAACCTAAAAAAAAAAAAAGTAGTTTTACCCTTTATGTCTGTGTCCTCTTTGCTACTGTGGGTAGTGGCAGAAGCTGGGAAGCTAAGGTCCTTGGCTAATTTGACCACTACATACCTTGGTTAAGGCATGGCTGTGAAGCTGAACCATTGCACCTGAACTTGGCATCCTCTATCCCTCACAACCTTTACTTATTCTGAACTATTCTCTTCCCTGTGATTCTTACCCTCATTTTTTTTTTCAAATTCCCAGTGAATAATACTTTCTCACTTCTTTCCTCTTCCCCCAAAATTACTCTTTCATATGATTCAAAATCAGCTTATTTTCCTTTTTTCGCCAAGTTTTTAAATATTTCTGATGAAAGCATCACTTAACTGTATCAAAAGAATATTCAGATATCAACAGGCAAGTGGCATTTGTCATATAAACACGTGCTACCGTTTGCATTCTGACAGGCCATGTCACATATACACACTTGCAAACATTGAAAATACTGTTGACTTGGAGTCAAATGGAAAAATGTCAATGGGCATGTTGGGAATATGGTCCATTTAGATATCCTGAAGAAACAGAATTTGATACTTGATTCTAGTATTGGAAAGAAGGATTAACTTATCTTTTGTTTCTTTTGAAATATCAGTATGACAAAACCACCCGATTCCCTGTATTGTTAGGCAGACTTAATGTGATATCAGGAACAGTATGTTAAAACTTCTTTTTATGTTAAAGCATTTTAAGTTGTAAAAGTTTATACGACTTATAAACTTATTTTTTTATTCCTTGTTTTCAGATTAATAAAATAGTTTATTATAAAGATAGTTTCCATATCTATATGCCAATGGTTATTTTCCACCCGCTGTCTCTATTCATTATGAGAAGTTCAAATATACCTGAGATCTGAAAATATTGTACGATGAAACTCTATGTCATCATGATCCAGTATCTATAATGATCAATCCCTGGTCAATCTTCTGTCATTGTAGCCTCTCAGGCAAGATTACTCTGAAGTAAGTGCCAGTCATCAGAGCATGATATCTGTAGATATCTCAGTAGGTATTTCTAAGAGTAAGAAAACTTTTTATAAAAATAATCTTTAGGGGTGGCTGGGTGGCTCAGTCAGTTGAGTGTCTGACTCTTGCTTTTGGCTCAGGTCATGATCCCAGGGTCATGGGGTCGAGCCTTGCATCAAACTCTGCACTGAGAGTGGAGCCTGCTTAAAATTCTCTCTTTCTCTCCCTCCACCCCTCTCCCCTGCTCATTCACTAAATCTCTCTCTCTCTAAAAAAATAATAATCGTCATGATAATAATCTTTAACTGTTATCATATGTAAATCAAATTAACAATAATTACTTTAATATTACCAATATAAATTAATATTTCTATTTCCTCAATTGTATTGTAATTTCCTTTATAGTTCGTTTATTAGGTCAGGACTTAATCCCAGGTCCCTACATAGCAGCAGATGGATGTATCTCTTAGTTTCATCTAATCTTTATGTTTTCAATTATTCTCTATTTTTATTTCAAGATTTGTCTTTTTGTTACTATTGAAAAACAAATAATATGCCATTAGATCCATTTCTGTGCTTTTTATATTATTTATTCAGATTTATGTACAGTATTTTACAGAAGCTTTGTTGGTTTGACAAATGTTAAACAGCTAAAGAATTACTCTTGGAAAGAGCTTAATATATTGTCCTATGGTAATATCTCCATAATCATTAATTTCAGCACATCCCTGATGACAGTTAAATGTTATTCCTGTTACTCTAAGTCTAAACCAAAGGCAAATACCGAGTTGTCATGGAGTAGTCTGGAGTAGTGTCAGTCTCATGGGTTAAGTGATTCCCCACCCCTGCCCCCGGCTCCAATGATATGTTGAAGCTCTAACCTCTGGTACCTGTGAACATGACCTTATTAGGAAATACTAGCATCTTTGAAGATGTGATCAAGTTCAATTGAGGTCATGCACAGTTAGGGTGAAACTTGTTGGGATTCTGAAATTACTACCCATAAATAAAGTTGAAAATTGCATGGAAACATTTTCTATTAGTGCAGGAAAGATACAATAATACAGAGTCTAGTGAAGTTTTAGAATATCTCTTTATTTTTCTAGTCTGATTAATGTTCATAATTGTAGTAGCCTAGAAACAGAAAGAACCCCGAATTTTTTCTCAAAGAAAATAAGTTTGAAGGTGAGCGGTTAAGCTGACATGGGCATCAACAGTTTTCAGAGAGTTAGGTTACCTCTATTTCTATCCTTCACCATTTTAACTTGTGGTTGTACCTTCTTATCACCATAAGGACTACTGCATCATGAGTCATTATACCGTAGATCCAAGCCTAAAAGAGAAATCAAAGTGAAATAGTTAAAAGGAAGTACTTTCCAATGGAGTTATCAATTTTAAGAAAACTGCCTTCCCAAAGGGCTTGAATTTTCAAATACAAATCATTGGCCAGAACGTAGTCACTTGGTTACATCTAGCTAACCATCCATAAAATATGGAGAAAAACCATCCAGAACTTGTTGTTGATGTAGTATCACACAGAAGAAATTCATTCCTGAAGATAAGTATTTGTAGCTAATTTGAATTACTATATGCTATTTATAATCTAGTAATCAGGACAACATTTGAGACTCTCCTATGAATAACTGGGTGAATTTGATGATGTCAATTCTTTTTTCCAACAATGCTTGATAGAAGTCTTCTCCTCTCAGCTCCCTTTTCTATTAGTTTGAACACATTTTATTTACCACTTTTACAAATACTTGCTTTGTCTTCTCTCCACTCCCACCAATTCTTTTTCTCTCTTTCTCCCTTTTTCAGTCTTTCTCAATCTCTTCAGCTCTTTGAAGATTTGTTATTTCTTGCCCAGGATATGCATTCACCTAGTTCATTGTGGGAATTCAGTAAGTATTTTCTTGGCTAGTGAATTCATAATTTTAAAGGAACTCTAGGGGCATCTGTGTGGCTCGATCAGTTAAGTGCCTGACTCTTGATTTCAGCTTAGGTCATGATCTTATGATTTGTGAGATTGAGCTCCATATCAGCCTCCACGCTGAGTGCAGAGCCTGCTTGGGATTCTCTCTCTCCATCTCTCTCTGTCCCTCCCCGACTCACACACACTCCCTCTCAAAATAAATAAACTTTATATATGAAAAAGGAAATCTAGATAATTCAAACAGGATCCAACATTATGTATATTCCCATACAAAAATTTTGATATTATAAATACAATAACTTTCTGATGGCATACTTTATTGATATACTTAGTATCAAATTCTCTAAAATGAAGCTTTCTTTGCTCATTTGACTGTAAAACAAAAATAGACTTAATTGCTCCCCCCTCTCAAAGCAGAACACTATAAATCTTAGTTAGGTAGTCCCTGAAGGATTACACACAATCTCCTGACAATGAAAATGCCTACAATTAAGAAGGGACTTCCTTCATCGAAGTTTAAGGTAATTATAAAAGTGAATGTAAAATATAAAGGAGAATAATACTTTACAAAACACACACATTAAATAAAAGTGAAAAAAGGGAAGTTCTCCCCACTCCCTTATGAATTTATCTCAAGGGCTTGTACAAATCAACTCACAAATCAAAAAAAAATCATCAAGTTAGCATGCTATTTTCTTCACTGATGTAGAAAGTGTGGATAGTTCTAAATATAGTCAGTTTCCCCAACAGAGAATCTTTACTCTAGAAATATCAGCTAACAGTATAGCAGAAAGAGGTTTTATTGGTAAATGAGTTCATTAACTAACATATTGAATAATATAAATGGGGTCTTATTAGGAAATTGAAGATAATGGAGGTCTGTGGATTGAATAATGTATTTTCAAGGCTCTACTAAAATTTATATAAATAACGTATAAATTAAGAATCCATGCAGGCCTAGAACTTTTACTCTAAGGGATGGTAGCTAAAGTTTTATTGCTAACAGTCCTATGTCCAAACATTAGGTTGGAAGATTTCTGGTTACCTAATACCAGCTAGAAGGATAATCTAAGCCTGTTGCTAGGACCTTGCCACATCTGACTCAACTGAATCTTTTATGCAAGGTGTTGTCAAAGCACATGCAAAAGCAAAGAATTGGATTGTATCAAGATTAAAAAGCAAGCTGTATGGAGACTTGCAGTATTTTGTTAATATGTGATTAGCAAATGACTGTGTGGTAGAAATAAATCTGAAATCTCCTTTCACTGGTAGTGAGATGAGTCTAAAGGAGTGTAGCAAGCCCTCATCCCACCTTTGTGGATATTATAACCAACCAACCAACAAACACCTACGTGTTGTGCATGATCACACTTCCTTGAATCACTTTGCAGTATTAGTGCCTTTTTCTCTACATTATATAATCTTAAAATGTACCTTTTATGGGGACATGTAGTTTTAGGAGATGGATCATAGTTAAGTATGTCAAAAATCTATAAATACTTCAAGAACATAATTTTTCCATTGTTTATGGTCAGTCTTATCATTTTCTTCTGATACATATACATGTTTTTTACTGAAATCCGATCCTCTCATTTAAAATATGAATAGGCCAATACTTTATTTCAACATGGTGAGCAGTGCTACAAATTAGACTTCCTTGTCAAAGGGTATACTCCATGGTCAGAGAACAAATCTGGATAGAATTACTCAACTTCGTTGGAACTTCAGCCCATGTACACATACACCCAAGCAAATGTGAAGTGGTGAGTAAGCTTTTTGAAACAAAGCCATCTCTTTGTTCAAATGTGTTCAAATAAAAAGTCAACTTGTTCATTTTTATTTCTATAGCACAATTTGATAGAAATGAGTCACTCCATTCACTGTGCTATGAAAAAAAAGTTTAAAAGAGACTCAACGATTCTGATGTCACCCCTTTTTAAGTTCTAGTTTTCTTTATGCACATTTTACCCACTGACATTACTCACCAAGCCTTAGAGTAAGGAAAAATGAGCAAATTTTGAAAGAAAAACTAATAATGGATTTTGGAGGAATAGGATTTCATCTGGAAAATAAGAGTAAAGGTAAAATTGCTCAATATGTTATGCCTTTAATCATATTCTATGAATATCAGCAAATATGAAGAACATCCACGCATTCACATTCAGCAAATGCATTCTATCGTTTTAGGACTTGTCCAGGGTCTGGAAAACTCAAGAATATACTGGAAAGACATAGTCCCTGACATTCAATTGTTTATAATATTGTGAGTAACATGGGTAAACAAACAGGCAACAGCAATAATGACAACAACAAAAAGTATCATAATTGATGAATTGAATGGTGTTATGAAACCATAGGACAGAAGACTTAATCCATCTTTTAGGGGTTGGGGAAACCTACTTGGAAAAAGTAAACTTCTACACTGAATCATAATGGTGTAAAAGGAGTTAGCTAGTTAGGGTGGTATGATGGCTGCAGGAGGATGGATAAATTTATAGAGAGTAATGCATTTGTGACAGTCTAAAGGGAAGAAGGAACGAGGTACATTCTAGGAACTGAAATAAAGTCAAGAGGACAGGAGTGTGAATTGTAATGAGAAGAATGGAAAGCTACAACACCAGAAAGATACGCAGGCCCCAGACCTGCTTAAGGCCTTAAAAAACGTAGGAAGAAGATATGCCTTTGTTCTAAGAGTAGTGAATAGCGACTGAAGATTAGAAGCAAGTAGCAGATGACATAATCACATTTTTATTTGGGAAACATCATTCTGGCAGCACATGGGAAAATAGAATAGAATGTGATTAAAAGCAATTATAAGAGTTGATGCATAAGTCATAATATTACTGACTTTTTAATTTTTTAAGACATAGGCTAAGACAATTTTCTGCAAGTTGTAAACTTATTTCTACTGCTTTTTATTTCTTTTCAATTGCAGTTTTTCCCTGTTTGAATATCCTTATCTTATAAATAAAATACTCTTATAAGTTCAAAGAAATGACTTTTTAACTGGTTGGTTAATATTTGATGTGAATTTTTATTGTTTGTACTTCAGGTTATAGTAAATATCAAATAATTTACAAGTTATTGGACTTCTCTTGCTTAGGATGTACAAAGAGAAAATCTTTACAATGAAACACATAATTTACAAAAATATACATTCTTTTAAAACCTTCAGAGAGTTGAGGTTACAAGAGCACCACAATAACTGAATTCCAAACACTGACAAGTCTCTCCAAAAATGAAGGAGCTATGTGAATTTAAAAAATTTTTGACAGTCATGGAGGTAAAAGTGGCCTTCTTAATAATAAGCATGATTAAATAAGCTAAAATAAAGGCTAAATCTGAAACACTGAGTGTGGACTAGTGTATTAGTTTAGAATAATTAAGAGCCTTAAAAATATTTTGCATGGACATTCAAGCTTCTTTCAGTGGGCTTCTGTGTGTTGCTGAGAAAGAACTGAGGTAGGGCTAGAGACCAGAGAGGGTCCCCATTGCAGGCATGGGTATGAAGAAAATGGCTGGCTATCACTGGGCTCTAGGTACAACACATTCGCTGCTTTGGAGACCCCTTGACATATAAAGCAAGATCCTCAAACCAGTAGGGGAAGGGTAAAACCTTTCATTTTTTAGGTCCAAGCAAAGATACACATCTCCTGAGGGAGGAGGTGGTAAATCCAATTACAATTGTGGATGGCTAGGAAGAGCTCCTGTATACATTATCCTTCCCCAGTGCAAAACAGGTGTCTACTATCACTGGGGAAAAGTCATTAAACTCTAATTCTCCGTAAGAGTGTGGAGAAAGACCCCATCTGTGGCAAAAAGGTGCAGGAACTGCTAAAGGCTGAGACTGGGATACAAACACAAAGAGAAATCCAACCACAGGAAGATTTGAAGGCTTTAGTACATCACAGATAAACGTTTCTGTCATAAATCCCAAAACTATCTCAAGCACATAATAGATTGCCAACTTCCCACATTAAGGCTTGACAGAAGAACTGGAACGTCCATTATTAGGGATAAATACTTTGACCTTAGTTTCTATAGTCTCTCTGCACTTGATGTTTAACAAACAACAAAGTTATGGGATATACAAAAAATAAAAATAAAAAAAAACCACAAATCTTCATCCTGATATAAAGCAATCGAAAATATCAGATGCATAAAAAACTGAAATATGGTATCTATTAGACTTATTCTTTAAAATAACAATGATTAGCATGTTAAAGGATTTAATACAAAAAGAAATAAAACATGCATAAACAGAATTTCAATTATAGGATAGTTATAGAAACTATAGAAAATGTCAAATGGAAATGCTAGGTATAAAAATATGTTCTCAAGGGGCACCTTGAGTGGCTCAGTAAGTTAAATGTCTGACTGTTGATTTCGGCTCAGGTCATGATCTCCTGGTTTGTGAGTTTGAGCCCTACATAGGGCTCCGTGTTTACAGAGCAGAGTCTGCTTGGGATTCCCTCTCTCTCCTTCTCTCTCTGCCCCTCTTGTGTGTGCTCTCTCTCTCAAAATAAATAAATAAACTTAAAAAAATATGCTGTCAAGATTAGGAATTTCTCTAAAAATTTTAAGAAAACAATTTATAATATAATCATCAAAAGATTAAGAATTTCTTTGATGAATCCTCAGCAGACTAGATAATCTGAGAAAATAATGAGTGAATAGACTTGAAGATAGGCTAATAAAAATTATACAATATGAAACACAGAAGAAAAAAATCAGTAAAAAAAGAACAGAATATTTAAGAGCTGTATGATAATATCAAACCATTGACATATACAAAATTGAGTCTCTAAAGGAAAAGAGAAAAAATTGGAAGAGAATAAACATTTGAAGAGATAGTGCTCACTTTCCCATGTTAATAAATGGCCACAAACTCCAGACCCAAAACCTCATAAAACTACCTGCCAAGATAAATACAAAAGAAAAAGAAAACAAGAAAGATAGAGGGGGAAAAAAGACAAAAGAAAGTCCCTTAGGCATAACAACAAAGTTTTAATAGAAGATAAAGTCTTGAAGGCAAATATAAAGGAATAGGGGCGCCTGGGTGGCGCAGTCGGTTAAGCGTCCGACTTCAGCCAGGTCACGATCTCGCGGTCTGGGAGTTCGAGCCCCGCGTCGGGCTCTGGGCTGACGGCTCAGAGCCTGGAGCCTGTTTCCGATTCTGTGTCTCCCTCTCTCTCTGTCCCTCCCCCGTTCATGCTCTGTCTCTCTCTGTCCCAAAAATAAATAAACGTTGAAAAAAAAATTAAAAAAAAATACAATTATAGGACAAGCATAGCATAGACATTCTTATTCCAAAAGGTGAAAAAGTAGAAGAAAAATAGGAATCACAAGCTAGTCTGAAATCCAGCAAAGCAAATTCCATTAGTTTTCAAGCCCTGAGAATATTCTCTGTGACTAGATATCCTGTCCTCTGGGCATAATAGGGTAGTGGCCCCATCCTCTCATCTTGTAGTTAGTTATCTCACTCTCTGAGTCTCCAGAATAGTGGTCTCATTGACCCAGCTCTCAGACCGAGGACTGGAGGAGAAGGAATGGGAAGAAACTGCTAATGGGTACAGAGTTTCTTTCTGGAGTAACGAAAGTTTTCTGGAATTAGATAATGGTGATAGTTGCACTAACTTGTGAATTGAATTACAACTGTTTAAAATTGTGATTTTCATGGTGTGTGAATATATATCTCAATTAAAGAAAGATGGAGAACTCATTTTATCTTATTTTAAGAATCAGTATTTTTAAAAAATTTTAATGTTTATTTAGAGAGAGAGAGAGAGAGAGAGCACAAGTGGGGAGAGGTGGAGAGAGAGGGAGACACAGAAGCAGGCTCTAAGCTCTGAGCTGTCAGCACAGAGCCTGATGTGGGGCTTGAACCCACCAAATGAGAGATCATGCCCTGAGCTGAAGTAGGATACTTAACCAACTGAGCCACCCAGGCGCCCCAAGAATTATTTTAAGATTACCCTAATTAAGACAATGTGTTGTTTGTGTAACAATAAGCATATATGACAACAAAATATAACAGTGTTTCTAGAAAGAGACCTACAAATATATGATTGATTGATTTTCAACAAAGTTGCCAAGGTAATCTAGCAGAAAAATGTAATACTTTCAATGAATGTTACTGAAACATTTGGGTATCCATAATCAAAACTAAATTTAAAAATGAATAACTATTACTTTTCATTATTACTTTATTACACACCCTATACAATTAATTAAAATTGATTCAAAATCATAATATAAAGCCTAAAATTCTAAAAATTCCAGTAAAAAATGTAGAAGAAAATGTTTGGCAGTGTTTTTTTTCATACATAACACAAAAACACAAACCATAAAAGACAAATTTTAATAAATTTGACTTCATCAAAATTAAAACATTCTCCTCTTTGAAGGGCACTGTAAAAGAAATGAAATTTAGCCAATAACATAGAATACATTCACAAAAGTTAGATGTGGTAAATGATTGGAAACAGAAAGTAAAAAAGAAATCTCACAGCTCAATAATAAGAAAACAAACAGCACAATAAAAAGTCAGTGAAAGATTTGCAAAGAGACTTCAGAAAAGAAGAAATACAATTGACAAATAAGCACATGAAAGAATGTTCCACATTTTTAATCACTGAGAAATTTAAATTAAAGCCATAGTAACTTATAACAAACCTACTAAAGTGGCTAAAGTTATCAAATAAATAAAACACATATGATATAAATTGCTGTTGAGGATGCAAAACAATTACTACATTTATATTTATTGGTGAATTGGCAGATGGCATCACCATTTTGAAAACAGTATGGTGATTTTTTTAATGAAATTAAATGTATACTTACCGTATGACTCAGAGACCTCACTCAAAAAGGTTAATAAAAATGAACATTCCCACATAAAGACCTACCCACAAATATTTATAAAGCTTTATTTTGAATAGCCAAAAAACTGGAAACTATCCATAGTTCACTAATTAGTGAATGGGTAAACAAAGTGTGGTGACTCCATACAACAGAATACTGCTTAAAATAGAAAAGAATGATCTATTGATTCATGCAACTATATGGATGAATCTCAAAAACATTATGTTTAGTGAAAGAAGCCAGATACAAACAGCCATCTAATTTCATTTTCATGATACTCTTACATAGACAAAAGTATATGACAAGAAACAAACCAATCGTTGCCATGTACTGGCATTATGGGAAGAGTTGGCTATCAAGGGTCAGACAAATATTCCTTTGAATATTTATTTTTGAGAGAGAGAGAGAGAGAGAGAGAGAGCATGAACAGGGGAGGGGCAGAGAGAGATGAAAACACAGAATCTGAAGCAGGCCTCAGACTCTGTACTGACAGCTCAGTGTCTGAAGTGGGGTTCAAACTTGTGAACCATGAGATCACGATCTGAGCTGAAGTTGGACGGCCAACCGACTGAGCCATCCAGGCACCCCAGGAATTGGGGAAATATTTTGGAGTGATGGAACTATTCTATATCTTGGCTGTGGGTGATTATTTTTGCATTGACCTAAAAATAGTCCAGTTTTCTCTATGTAATGTCTACCTCAACAAACTGGTTATGAGTTGAATTATGTCCCCTCAAAATTCATAATTTGAAGTCCTAATTCCCAGTATCTCAGAATGTGACCTTATTTGGAGATAGAGTTTTTACAGAGATGTTCTTATAAAAAGGGGAAATTTGTACATAAAGGCATACCTAAAGGGAAGACGACGTGAAGAGATAGGCAGAAAACCAGTCATCTATATGCCAAGGAGAGAGGTGTGGAACAGATCCTTCCTCCACAGACCTGAAAAGAAACCAACACTGCCAACACCTTGACTTTGGACCCCTATCCACTAGAACTGTGAGACAAGACTTTTCTGTTTAAGCCACCCAGTTAGTGGTACTTTGTGATGATAGCTCAATATACCTGACTTCCAAAAAGTTATATATTTGTATTCGCCCAATTTGAAAACTAAAATAATGGCCATCATAATGCAATCGTTCCAATGAGGGTTCAGAATGTAATATCTAAGTATGGATGCATACAATGAAAGAAAAGCTATTTGATTAAATACCTTTTTATCTATTTAGTTTCACTACATTTGAGTGTATTATCTCTGTAGTGCCATAAAAATTTCCTTTGGGAAGATGTTCTCCAGGTGTACCTTTGTTTTGTTCAAAGCTCCATATTTATGCGTTAGCTAAATTATTAAATATTGCTTTAACTGCTAGTGCTCTGAATCTGAATTCAAGTACCCAGATGTATCTCATCTTACATCTTACATCTAGAGATCAGCTCTACCACGTGCTTAGTATTCCACAAATGTTTACAAAACCTTTTACAAGAAAGATTTGGGAAGTGTGTAGGAAGAAGGTTGTGACATCAAGGAACATGGTTCATATCAATGTCCATAAATTGCAAGGTGGGCTTTTCAGACATGCAGTTTCCTGGAGAAAAGAAGAGTGCCTTCAAACCTACTCTATGTATGGACTTTAAATAAGAAGGTGGCATCCACATTCTTAACTTGGCAATTGGCCGTTGTACATGGTGGTAACTCTCAAAAATAATATTGATTACAGATGTGGTGAAATACAAGTTGCACAAATATGGAAGTCAAAACTTACTGTAATTTAAAAAGCACTAAATTATGCCCTGGTTTTGCTATAGCTTTATAATTACTGAAGCCAGTTAAGCCAGACTCAGGAAAAACAAAGAAGTTTCTTACTCTCAAAACTGACAAGTTCAAACACATCAGTCATGAATCTTCATCTTGGAGTCAGACCCAGGGGAGGAGGTTGGTGGTGAATAATAGCGGAGTGTAATTATCCATCAGCATAGCTACCTTTAAGTGAATTTCTGCAGACATGTTAAAGACGTTTGTTGCATTTCTGTGCTTATAATGATAATTGCACTAGGTTTTATTTTTTTATTTATGTTTTACTAATATAACCTTATTTAATGCAATCCTTTACATTGCTATTACCCTATGTAATCTCCTTAATGAACGGATATTTAATTATGTTCCTCCTTTATTAACTTTATATTGAGTGCATCTGGAGATTTTGTGCTAGAACATTCAATACTTAATTTAATTTTTGAAAATATATTAAAATAAATAATTTCAATGAAACAGATTTTCATATATTGTAATACAATTTCAAAAATAATTATAAACAGAGACTCGCATGGCTTAGCACTAGTAATACAATATAAAGTTTTCTGCTTTTAGGTCACACAAGTTCAAAACCAACTTCATAATATAAATCAAGAAAAGGAAATAAGTAGTTATAGTAATTAAACTTCACGTTGTGAGTCAGTGGCTATATTTGCATGTGCCTACTAAAAGAATTAAACAAAGTAGGAAGAAGTACAAATCTTCTTCACTTAGAAAAAATTTCCCCAACGTAGTACTTTCGTTTTCAATCCCTGTTGAAAGAAGAGACAGAGGTAGGGGTGGTGTGTGGGAAACAGGTATTTACACATGATGGCAATTGACCTCTACTTCCATATAAGAAAACTCACATATTAGTTCGCTTGCACACATTTTTCTTTTACCAATAATATAAATATGAAATCAGAAAAAAAGTTTATGTTTTTTTTCTATCTATCCCTCCTAAGCTTACTTAACATCCCTCTTTGTGGATTTTTTTTTTGCATACTAAAGATGCTTCCCTATAACCCTTTACAACCCCCAAACTCCATCCCTACTTATGTATAGAATGAGTTATGGTGCTAACCAAAGGAATTTTCTTCTTCTTCAGACACACTCTGTAGTTAAAACTATGATATGGGTCAAAAGGCATATACCTCCATTTCTTTTATTTTTAGGATAACCTGCTGCTAAATCTTCACTACTTATAAAACGGGTACTCACTATGTACCCATTGTGTTTACATAAATCTTGCCTTTATGGAGTTTATAATCTAACAAAATTAGGAAAGGATTTAAGTTAAAGAATGGGTGTAGCCAATTGCCAACAATCCAGACAGGCTCTCTGGTGTAGTTCTGATCACATGATGGGTACAGAAAACTGTTGAATTCTAAAAAAGTTGCTCTATAACAAAGTGAGGTAGGGCAAATAATCCTATCAAATGTGGGAATAAGAAAGATTTCCAGGAGACAGTGAGGTGAGCTTGAATCAATATCAACACCTGGGAAATGATAGCAGCGGATGAGCTACATACACTAGTGTGAAACAATTAACTTTGACAGGGCTCAGTTTGAACAATGTGTTTCACGGGTCTTAAAGCTAAGAGACAGATTTGCAAACAATGACAAGCCCTGTATGCAGTAACTGCCATCTTTGACTGAGTGATCAGGATGTTTAATTGGTGACCTTAGAATCACTAATTGAGCATTAATCTTTCAATCAGCCATGTTTGCTTATAGAAATGACTCTTTGATAAATTTCCTACCCTCTGCCACCCCAACAAAGCCAGGACAGCTTTGACTTTTACATTAGAGGACAAGTCGACTTAAGTAGTTGATAGGGCTTTCCAGGGGACAAAGCCACTGATTCCACAATTAGAAAGATGGCTTAAAATGTCAAGAACTCTGGTAAAGTAATACCTGTCCTTAAATTGACAGGGATGAAGAAGTGAGTCTGAGCCCTTTGCTGAGAGCAGATTTAATTGGCAGGGGTCAGGGAAGATATGGAGATACGGAGTTCCTTAAGGATGCAAAGGAAAGTACCCTGAAGAGGAGGAAAAAACTGCCTAAAGTAGGTCTGGTGATGTCAATGCCAATCTTTCCTTTCACAATCTTGCCCGGGGCCAGTTCCACAGAGACTAAAGAGATGATGACATCTACGGAGTATTCATAGTACTGTAGCATTTTATTTTACACCTTGGTAAAAATTAAGAAATTTTGGGGAAAGGAGGGAGGGAGAACTAAATTATGTGTTTGTTTTTCTAAAATGCATATTGCTCTACATTCACTAAGTGCAAATAAATGCTTATTAACTAAAATCCATTCTGAATTTTCTTACTAATTTTCATCTGTTGAAAACTGAATATAGTTTCAGACCCAGTAGTCAGAGTTCCCATAGTTCTTAAGTAGCCTAAGTTATTTTTGCTTTTAATGACAGCTAGCTCTAAGGTTTAATAAACATTCTTCCTTGAATGAAAAGAGATTTCAATATTTGTGTTTTGGGGAAGGTATATTGGTTTATATGTACATTTAAATTGCTCTCATTAAGAAACTATTACTCTGGTACCCTGAACTGCATCACGTGTGAACTAGAATGTTTGCAAATACATTAAAATGAAATATTCTAATCTGGACAAAACGAACACTTTAAAAGTGATTCCAGGCTAAAATATACATATAGCTGGTAAACATGATTATTAATAGAATCATGTGTTCCACATTGATCATAATCAGCTGCAATGATCTAAAAAGATTCAATGTTAGAAAATTGAGAACATTCAATTTAAAGTACTTTGTTATTTAACAAAGACCCTCAGTTCTTTAACCATCTATGTTAAAAATCCCATAGTGTGGTCCCCAAATCAGATATGACTTTTAGATATCTATTCCAACAGATAATTCAATTCGCAATTCTTCCACTTATATCGAAAGCCAGGAATTTGAAACCACTGACTTGTACCCAGGTTGTTTTTCAGGCTGTTTTATCTTTTGGTGATCCAGTCTTTAACGTCATTTGCTTTCTCAATTTCTGTAAAGCAATTCAAAAAAGTTTTCCCAAGAATTTGTTTGTTGCTAAGATTCATACGTGTTATGGCACATTGTTATAGTTCATTTACTTTGACTTCTGTGTAGTATACGCCAATGTGTGAATAACACATGGTTTATTCATCCAGCCTGCCCCAGTGGGTGTTTGGATTGTTTCCAGGTTTTTGCTGTTATGATATTCTCACACAGGTCTCTGGCAGTTCATGTGCAAGTTCTCTCTGGGGCGCATACCTAGGAGTAAAATTCTGAATTATAGGGTATATGAATGCTCAAATTTAGAAGGATGTAGGCAATGCCAACTTTCGTCGTAGGTGGTTTCATCACCTACTTTAAAGTTTTACTTCTAAGACTTACCACATCACCATTAATTAAACTCAGTATTCTTTTTTCTTTAGACACTTTGATTAATGTATGATTACCAGAATTGGTTGTTTGGGAACATAAATACCGTGACACTTTTGACAATGCAATTTTTCTGCTAAAATGCTTTTATTTTTCATGTGCTCTAAACTTCTTTATTTTGTCAGACATAAGCGTTTCCTAATTTAGCTCATTTTAGGGACTTGTCTTTGACATCATAACTGTAGAAGTAATACTTATTCTCACAGGCATACCAATCAGCCAAACTAGACATTTTGTATGGGAAACAAATTCACTTTATCTTTCAACTTAAATGCATGTGTTAATATTCATTTAAAAAATATATAGGGGCACCTGGGTGATTCAGTTGGTTGAGTGTCTGACTTCGGCTCAGGTCATGATCTTGCACCTTATAGGTTTGTTTCCCGCATCTGTCTCTGTACTGGCAGCTCAGAGTCTGAAGCCTGCTTCAGATTCTGCCCCTCCCCCACTCATGCTCTGTCTCTCTCTCAAGACTAACCATTAAAAAAAAAAAGTTAAATATATAAAAGAGAGGCAAATAAATAAATAATGAATTCATCTTATAAAATAAATCATTAAAAATAGTTGAATAAAATTAAAATGGTACGAATGCATACAATGAATTTAAGTTAGTTGAATTTTATGCTATATCTCATTACTTATAATAATGTAATAAAAACAAAAAATATATAGATTATTTAAGAAACAAAGGATATAATAAATATATTATTTTAGAACATATGTTGATGCCTGTGTTCAACTCTGATATTCATCTTCTGGGAAAATTAAGTGATAATAAGTACATTATTTTAATTAGACACAATGATCAAACTTTTTCTGTGTATTTAATGGAGGAAATGATATGCTAATGAAAAGTAGTCAGTCTAAAATTAGCATTAGAATTTTGTTAACAGAAAGTAGAAACAATTTTAGTGTGTAATAACTAAAAATAAGTAGAATGGTCATTCTTATAACTAATAGATATTTCAAGACAGCATTTGGTAGGATTTAACTACATCATTGAATAAGGCATATCACATCCAAAATAAATAATTCTTTATTTGAAACTTTTATCCTTTATAATTTGAAAAATGTGGTATCCAAAATAGCACCCTATTTACACTAAAAAAATACTTGAGGTAAGTAATCTGTATTATATTGAATATTTGTATATTCTTTTCTTTCCTCCTAATGATGCATTTTAGGGATAGGGATTGAAATAGCTTTTAAAAATTGCTTACATTAAATATGTGATGAAAGACATTTTAAAGAGTTTATTATTTCCTACCTAAGCTCACTGCTTTATTCTAACCATATATTTTCCCAGAAGCAATGCATTCTTTGAAAATAGGGGTTTAGCAGAGATGAGGCCATTAAATTAAAATTGTCATCAATCCCACCACCAATAATCTACTACATATCTGGTTTAAGAACAATCTACAAGGAAAGGAGTGTGCTATGCTTTACTCGCTGCTTCTTTCCTAACAGAAATATGTAAAAAAACAGGGAAAAACTTATGCTTCCAAAGTGGGATTAAGGTGCCTTAATGAAGGCATACATACATAAAAACAATAATAATTTATGTTATCTCCTGAGATGAGTAAGTGGAAAGATTTTGTATTTTTTTTGGACATTGTTATTAAATTAAGGAAAAGAATTTAAGGGAAAAAAAGCTATGCCATGCTAGGAAAGCTTTACTCTAAGTAGATGAGATGCTATAAATTGACTCCCTTCAAATTGTCTAATCCCAATTTGAGTAACATCATTCAGTGATACCAATGTGGGGGTGGGGGAGAGAATCTTCTATGAAAAGTGAAATAGGCACTCAATACTTTCAGTCAAGCATGAATAAAGACTTTATATAAATATTTAAAAAGGCAAATGTTGGAACACCAAAGTAGAAATCAACTGGAATGCGGACAGTGTTATTCACTGGATAATTTCCTCTACCCAAGATGCTCTGGTTCGGTTTGTCAGAGAAAGTTAGTTACCTATTGTTTTGGCGTCCTGCCCAGTTTGTCTTTCTTTCTCTTCCTTTTCTTCTCCTCCTCCTCCCCCACCCCTTCTTATTTTTCCTCTCTCCTATTATGCTTTTGGGCGACAAACCGTCCAAATATAGATGATACATTTTATGATCACTCCTACTCCAGGCCCCTCTAGTTCATATGACTTTTGAGAGAGTGTGAATCTAGGTCAAACAATAGTTATGTACAAATGTTCAGGGCTACACACTTCCGATATAAGAGGAGGATGTTCTCATTCTCAAAATAATAACCTAGAGGCTGAGGTGGTCTGCTTTTGTACTTGTAGTTTTATCTCCACGTCTGAAACGACAAGTTATAAAAAATGACCAATCTGGGACTATTTTTCAATGGGGAAAAAGCAGGAGAGATTTCATAGAACTGAATATTACATTCATAAAATCAACACTGGTGATTTGCATCATAGAAAGATGGGCTCTGTATTGAAATCTTACACTGATGCTCTTTAAAGGAATGATAGAGTGAAAAGGTCTGAGATTTTATGTCTCAATTTGACATAGAGTGTAAGAAGGAGTTGTATTTATTTTTATTCAACATGCATTCTACATTTCTTAGGTGTTTACAGGTGCTCCAATGCCTGTCTTCAAGGAGCTCTAAGTTAAGTAGGGGAGACATACAAGCAGACCAGAAAGACAATGAAGGCAGTAGGTGCTGCAAAGGCACCAAGTGAAAAATCAAAAAGAAGACTTCCAGCATGTCCTCATAGATTAGGAAACATGTTGTTCTTTCCTGACTTTGGAGGAGTCAACAGAGTTCTGTATTTTTGATTCATGAGCTGAATCCCTTAATTCTTACAAAGGAAAGGCTTAAGTCGCCATTCCCCACTCTCCCAAGTCTGAATCTTAAAGCTAAATGTAATTGGCATCTATTTTTGATCTTTTATAAACTGTTTGTGGAGAAAGGTTTTGCCTCTCAATGCAAAGTTATGGGCAACTGCAGTTCCCCACAACTGCCCTCCCTGCCGCCTGGATTCTTTGAATAAGGCATTGTGTGAAATTCCAACCTCATTAAATCTGCTGTTTAGTTGCGCTCTGTGCAGCCACTGCGAAATCTGCTCTGGGTCAACCCTCCTGCTTGTGAAACCATTTAAGGCAAACAAGATGCCTGAACCATGAGGTGTAACATAATACCAAAGTCAGACAGCCACATTCTTTACTACTTAAGTAAATTTCTACATTCTTTGCTGATCAAACTAAATTCTTTTTTTGTTTTTGTTTGGTAGAATCATTCAGATAAAATGTTGCCTCTTCCAAATATTTAATAGCATTGGAGAACCCGATAGTAAAAGAACAAAGAAACTTACTTCAATTCAACTATACCCTACAAAGGGATAAAAAACAGAGCTAAGATTTCCCTTGGTAAAGTACATCACTTCAATTCTAGAACAGAAACTGCCTGACGATACGGCTTGGACAAATTAAGCACAATTTTTTCTATGCTGTCCTACAGTTTCAAGAAAACAAAATCACCCTAGAATGATTTTATAGTTTTATCCTCTTCTAAAGCAACCCAAGAAGTCTCTGTGCATGTGTGTGCATGTGCCCATACATGCACGTATGTGTTCATCCATGCACATGTCAATGCAAGTGTTAGAAAGGTAAATGGTAAATATGTCTACTAGAATTGAGATCGTATTCTTATTTCACATGATTTGACAGTTCTTATATGGCAGCAATCACTGTTTTTCTACCTACTTTGGTGACAGTCTCAAATCAATCAGTGACCTAGATGGGAAAGATTTTATAGCCCATTACTGAAGCCTTCAGTCATCTCACTTGTGTTGTGACCGAACTGGTTTTTAACTCCAAAAATAGATTGTTACTGAAGGTATGAGATTTCCAAACAGAGTCATTTTGGGACTGACCTGTAGATTCTTCACAAGTATTTATGATATCACTTTTGTTATTCACAATACTACAAATATGTGCACATTTTAAGTTTAAAAAGTTATATATCTGACCCATATTAGCGACATCCTAATAATTTACATGAAAGTAAATCTTGATTTCTCAGAAAATATTTTTTAAAGCTCTTTAAAGTATATGGATTTTTAAAAAGCCGATTATTGGCAATGTGTGAGATGGTTTAATAGAATAACTGGAATAGTAGCTATGTACATTTTTGCTTACACATAGTATTACATAAAAGCTGTGGCAAATGAAGAAAGGAGCAAGTCAATCCAACATGTCCACACACACACCCATCTGAATAGATTATAAAATATGTCGTTATAAAAATGTCACTTGATAAGACATCATAAAATCTACAAGATGTTTTAATATGCAAAAACAAGAGAAGCAAGATAGAAAAGTTATAAAAATTAAAAGGAGATTTAATTTATGCAGATTCAGAATGAGGGAAATTTTTCTACATTTTTATTTTTAATAAGTTACTTTGCCTTCTTTATTTTTATATGGTAAAATGTCAATTTTAGGAAACTTGACACGTTTTAAATAATAATAAAAACTAATAACTGTTACATAAAGAAAAGTTTAAAATTTAATAATCCTGAATTATATAAAGATATTCTTATGAGAGCTTCCATATGATGTCTTCATGTGAATGAACTTCAGATAATCATAAAAAGGGGAAAAATAAAATATAAATGCCTTTATGAATAGATGTAAACTACTGAAGAGACATTGTACAAAATGTTATATTTGGGGGAATATTGAACGGGATCTAGACGGCTTTGTTTTAATTATCCGATGAATTTTTTTTATCCTCAAAACAGATTTATGCATTGAGAAGTTTAAGCCATTGCATTATCTCTTTTTCTCATTTTATGAAATCTGAAGAGTATCCAGCCAATGTTTTGTTTAAAAAAATGAGAAAAGATTTGGATGGGTTTTGTTACTTTTCTCTTACAATGAAAACCAGATAGACTGATCATACACACAGAAACAATATTCAACAAATATTCACTTATTGTCCACCCATATGCAGCACTTTTCAAGGTACTAGACATAGTGACTTATTAAAACTACCACTGTCGGCCAGTAGCTCATGATGTAGCTTGAGATTTTTAAAAGCAAATCAGTAATCATCATTTAATTGAGCGAGTGAACAGAATTCCATTGGATATAATGGTTGTTAAGAAGATAAAGGAATCAACTTTAAGGCAGCAGAAAAAGAAAATAACCTTTATAAAGGAAATTCCTGAGCAAATAAAATTCTAAACATGCAAGAAAAAGTCAGTCATATGGAGAGGTCAAGACTGGTAATTTGGGGTGAGAAAGGGTGAGAAATAGGTATTGTTTCATTTTATTTTTTCCCAATTTCCAATTCACAAATATCAACTATAAAACTTTCTAATGCCTGAGGGACACGATGCAAAGATACAGTTCTAACTTCTACAAAATAAAGAAAATGTCTCTATAATAAATCACAGATTGTAGGTATCTTCATAAGTCTTGTCAGACATGACCCACTGAAAATAGTTATAGATCATTTCTGGAACAGATGATATTGCAGAAAAATGGCTGTTAGATTGACAGATAGATACACGCATATATACATACATGAAACATGGACAGACAGCTTGCGTCGCAGCTCGCAGCTCTTAAGTTTTAAGCAGTCTCTACAGAGTTCACATGAAAGCCATGGTGACCACATTGTATAAACAAAGAAAACTAATAAAGGGTTTGGCTTTAGCTTGAAGGTTCTTCTGCCATGGAGTAATTTTCCTATGATATATACTTAGCCCTTGTTATGACCTAATTATGCATAATTCTTTTGGAATAGGATCATTACAACTATGCTTATTACAAGCTCAGCAATCATTTAAAGATATTCACCAAAGACATACATGTGGCTAAGTAGGGACACAGAGTCTGCATCCAATTTGATAACCGCAGAAAAAGTCAGAATGAAAATAACTTTTGAAAATAATATTTTGGTTTATCCTAGATTGAACCAAGATTGACACAAACACTGGAGTTTTCAGATATTTAAAGAAAAACAAATAGTCGACTTTTAAGGCGTGATGCCCAGAAATTATACAAGCTAATATAATATAATACAGGGGATCATTGAAGGGAAAGTCACAGTTTTGTCTGATCCTTGGTTCCATCAGACATACTTAGGGAGATGGAAAGGTCTCCAAGGAGCAAATAGCCTCCCCTACGTAGATCTGGAAGACTATCTGGCAGTGTAGCTCAGCAGCGAAAGAACCCTATTTTGAGAGTTTGCAACACATTTGAAAAATAATAACTTGAGGATTGTCTATTCTAGCATCTTGGTTAGTAACTTGGTAGTATGATTAGGTCAATATGTTAGGCAAATAAGCTGACTGAAGGGGAAAACTATTCAACAACTACAGCATATAGACCTATACTTAGCCATTTTATAAGTGCATGCAGTTGAACATTACTGGGACAGGCCATAAAAAATCACAAGTTTAGTAATTCTGTCCATCACTAAAGATTAATGAATGAATGAACAATGCTTTTATCATTTATTTTACAGACAAACCTCTCATATACAAGTGTCTAAACTGTCACCCAGTAATATCAAATTCTATCAATGCAAAGCCACTGCACTTGAAAAAAGAAAATATATATATATATGTTTTATCTGTGTGCACTTACTATTTTCAAGTTTTCTGTTTCCATTTCTGATTTAATTCTGACAGATGTTGTCACGAATGGTAAAGGTTAACATTAACCACTAAAGATTATGGCTAAGACTAAAGACACCATAATATTTGAGAAATCTAAGCACTTTATTCCCTTGACCCAGGAATGCATATATATAAATATGTCATAAAAGAAAAATAAATGTGTGTTATACTTGAGAGTGAAACTGGGCACTAGGATAATTGTCTACATTATTAGATTCAAAAAGTTTTTGCATGAAATCCACAGATTAGCAGTGTTATTTTTTTTTTTTTTTGGTCAGAGGACTCTTCTTTTCAGCAAAAAAAAATAACATACATGTAAAATAAATATTTTATTGGATGTTTATTTTGCATGTTTAAATTACAATGGTTTCATTTCCTAAGTTAATCAATGAAACTTTCAGTTACAGATATAAGACAGGACTTTTGAATTTATGTCCGTTCCTTCTGAGAACTCACTAAAATGATCAGAAAGAAAATTTTCTAAATGTTTCCAAAATTGGGGAGGAGATGCTAAGTACAAAATTTGAAAATAGAGAATGTCAAGCAAAAAAATGTATATATATATATATATATATATATATATATATATAATTGATTTATTAGTAGCATGCAAGCACTATTAACACTGGAGAAATCAAGAGTAACTCAGTTTGAGCCATGAAACCTTCAAAATCCTCAGAATGTAAGGATATAGTTGAGACTCAGAGTGTGATTGAAAGACTGTGGAAAGAGTTTTGTGTATTGGTTTGCTAGAGCAGTTGTCACAAAATACCACAAACTGGGTGATTTAAACAAGGAGAGTTCATTGCATCATCGTGTGGAAGCTACAAGTCTGAGACCAAAGTGGAGGAAGGAAAATCCCTCTGTTGTCCACGAGGGAGAATCTATTCCATTCCTTTCTCCCAGCTTCTGGTGATTTGCTGGCAATCCTGTGTTCCCTTGTTTGGATATGTATCACCCCTATCTCCGACTTGGTATTCACATGACATTCTCCCTGTGTGCATGTCTGTCTCCAAATTTCTCCTTTTTATAAGGTCACCAATTATATTGGAGTAGGAGCCCACCCTAGTGAAGTCGTTTTAACTTGACTATCTCTGTGAAGACCGTATCTCCAAATAGGATCATATTATGAGGTACTGGGGGTTTAGATTTCAACATATGAATTTTTGTGAACAAATTCAATCCATACCATTGTGGATTCCATATTTCCTCCTTTCCCCCATGCAACTGGAATATTGTCTCTCCCACCTCAGTAGAAGAGAAAAGTATTATACTCTGGATAATGTAACAATTTAGCAATCTAGTAAACTGCTGATTAGCTATACTTTGAGGCTGCATGCAGCGGTGTTAATTCTATGAGATTTTACCTCACCAGGTAACTTATTTATAGCAACTTTCTTTTTTTGAGTGGGAGGTGATATAATATCCATAAAACCTGACTCAGACATGTAAATTGTGATGATACCTTCCATTATAATCTTGGAATAATTTTCAATGAGTGATAGCTTAAGAAATTTTATTAATCAGCACTACAAGTTAATGTTTTGATTGATGCAAATTATTAAAATTTGACATGCAACACATCTGTGCACCAATTATATGTTATTTCAGCCTTTAGGAGAGTTAAAAATAAATATCCAAAGTGAAATTCAAAGAAAATCACTAAAACAGCATCTCAGTAAAACCATAGGAATCGACAGGAATTTGAAAACCCCTAATTTACATAAATTAGAGCCATTTGTTTGTTTCAACGGAGATTCCTCATTGATGCCTAAGAAATATTTCACAAAAGCTTTTTTGGTTTACAGACCTATTTGAGAACCTTATAAAACCTATGGTCCATATCTCTAGGAAAATACAGTTATGCCTTTTATCCACAGACACTCAGTTTTTGGCATACAGTGTTTTGTTTTGTTTTGCTTTATTTTTTTTTAAATTTTGTTACTTATTTTGAGAGAGAGAAAGAGAGACAGAGAGAGAGAGAGAGAGAGAGAGAATGAGTGGGGGAGGGCAAAGAAAGAGGGAGAGAAAATCTCAAGCAGGCTCAGCGCTGTCACTGCAGAGCCCAATGTGCGACTTGATCTTATGAACCAAACCGTGAGGTCATGACCTGAGCTGAAACCAAGAGTCAGACATTTAACCCACTGAGACACACAGGCGCCCCTGGCACACAGTTTTCATTAAACTGGGGACAGAAATGATGGAGTTCCCTAAAGTTTATGAAGGTAGAGCTGATTTTGAAGCAACATTCTGTCACTTAAAACTCTCTGATAGCTTAGACTTTAGATTTCAGTTTTCTGTATCTATAAAATTACAAAGATAATTGTGCCTAAAGGTAATTGGACCTACATTAAAAGTTTTTTTGTGATAATTAAATCATGCAATATATGCAACATTTTGGAAACATAATGTTTTCTGTCTCTATATTTCTTTCTTGTGTACCCAGAATTTGGGGTTCTTATATTCTTAACATTGTAATCAACTCACCACTTTGCTTCGGTTCTGTTTTATTACTCATTATTTGATTTCACCTTCAGATTGAGAATTTATGCAAGTACTTCTGGTGATGCTGCATCCTATATATGAAGGTGAATCCAAATGTAAAAATAATTAAAATAATAAGGTCTTATCCTTTAATATCTGTGGCAATCAAACTTTGCACCTAAAATGCACCTCTAATGCATATAAAATCCTAAAAGGAGGATTTTCCGGAAAGCTTTAGTAAATGAAGATTTCAGTTCCAAAAATGTAGGGTAAGAACATGTAACCTGGGTGAGAATCCCTAGTACTCCCTTTGGAAACATCGTTTTCTGTTTCTCTTATGTTTGAATCACTTCGATAGCATTCTTATCAGGAGTTCGCTATCTTTTCCATTTAGTCATATAGAAAATTCTTTCCTGAATCAGACCATCCCATATAAATACAAATCTGAGCAAATTCACCAAGGCAGAGATTTTGGGTGTGAGGCAGTTTAGCATAACAGAAAAGCCTGGACATTAGAATAGGGGACATTTAATATCAAAATATTAACAATTAATCCAAAGGTTATTTATGAAGATTGATTGAGATGGTGAGAAACTTCACATAGTTTCCTTCCATTGAACTTATATATCCATTCAAGTCATTCAAAAATGTAACTTAGCTTTTACATCTATAGGAATTACTATGATAAATATAGTTAATACTCCCTTCAACATTTCTTATCAGATAACCCAAATACATCTTACTAAGCATGTCATCGTCAATTCTTTCTTTGACATTCCTCAAATTGTAGAATATCCCACCTTTTGGAACATAGATAAACTCTCCTTAATATGGTCATGTTTATCAATGTATTTCTTACACAGTTGGTACTGGACTAAAAAGAAATATTGCAAATGAGCACTCATCAGTGCAAATCTAGAAATTAAATTCTTATTAATACAGCTTATTTGGAACTTTTTAGGTGGCAAAATCCTATTTTTTATTTCCATTGAATTTAATGTCAGCTAGAAACTGTTAGGCCTTCTCAGAAACCCTCCGATCAATCATATTCTGGGAAATCAATACATATTTGCATAAATACCTCTAAGAAACATTGGTAGAATTTTATGATAGGTGTTTTCTTTTAAAACTAATAAATTTGCACTCATCTGATCCTCTTAGTCTTGCTGAAGGAACAGCATGCTTTTATAAGGCAGCTCCCAAGTTGTAGATAGCCCCATCTGTTCCTGTGAAGTACAGTGAAGCTGAATTATTTTGTAGGCAATACCAACAAATCAATGCAAATGCTTTTTATTTAAGGTTATTGTAAACCTCAACAGAACTATTGTCCTGAAAAACTTCATTCAACATCTCCTAACACTCATTTTCTATGCTAAAGCTTGGGAATAGATGCTTGTGTACAAATGACTTTTGACAGAAATGCATGCAAATTTAAGCCAACAGATTAAGTGAGATTATATTACAAATTGTAATATACTGTATAGTACAGTCCTTTTTACAACAAAAATAATAAAATATAAATATTTTGGGGTAAAATCATACAAATCTCAAAGAATAAAACACTTGTATTACTATATCAGAAACACTGAAGTTCAACCAAAATTTGGATAAATTTTTGCAAATTGAATTATAACCTTGTCACGGCATATGTGCATTTTGGTGTCATTTAACATGCATATTCAAGAAAACCTAGCAAGCTTATTCATGCCCCTGAGTCCGGAGAGGAATTATATTACATGGGTGAGAGTAGGTTTTGCTTTTCTTCCCAGCAGTTACAAAAAAAAAAAAAAAATGCATGAGAGAACATGAAAACTTTCTTAAATTTGGGATTTGTTACCATCCGATTAGAATCTAGAACTATATTTGACATATATACAGTAAAAGCTTGGATTGTGAGTAACTTGTTCTGTGTGTGTTCTGCAAGATGAGCAACATTTCTAATAAATTTTAACTTGATAAATGAGTGATGTCTTGCAACACGAATAGTACGTGCCACCAAATGTCACAAAATCACAACTGAGCCAATAGTTCTGCTCTCTCACTGTGGGACTGTGCGTGATCATCTCCCATGCGCAGATGCTCAGTGTGTATGTAGGCCGTGGTGTATGGCAGAAATCAGTGATTTTTCAGAACATTGGAAGATGCCCATAACTGGCACTAGAGTGTATTGTTTATCATATTCAAAGCACCTATGGACATTTCGTTTGCCTTTCCGTACAAAAGTAAGCTTAGGAATGCTCTGCTTCATTCTAGGTCAGGTTGCCTGCAGATATAGACCCTTTCCTCTGCTGCCGTATTGACAGTTACATTGGATACAGTATATGACAAGAGTTTATTAATACTGTAGTCAACATCTGTGTGAGCATATACAATGGCCCCCATGCAGACAAAGATTCCATTGAGCCAATAGATAACAGTGATTCCATTAGCAATAGTGAAAGTTGTCCTACACAATAACCCTTCTCTCTCTTGTCTCCCTCATTAGCCACAAAGGTTTTCAAAGGTAAGTGTAGGTTCGTTTATTTTTCTTTATATTTTGTATTTGCTTTCTTATTTTGTATTATATTTCAGTACTGTAACCATTTTTACATGAATATTTTTGGGTTGTGGAATGAATCATCTTAGTTTCCATTATTTCTTAGGTGGAAATTCGCTTTGATACACAAGTGCTTTGGATTACAAGCATGTTTCCAGAACAAATTATGCTCACATATCAAGGTTTTACTTTATAAATGTTTCTCACCCCGATTTCTTTTAAAAGGGAACAACTGGGGCGCCTGGGTGGCGCAGTCGGTTAAGCGTCCGACTTCAGCCAGGTCACGATCTCGCGGTCCGTGAGTTCGAGCCCCGCGTCGGGCTCTGGGCTGATGGCTCAGAGCCTGGAGCCTGTTTCCGATTCTGTGTCTCCCTCTCTCTCTGCCCCTCCCCCGTTCATGCTCTGTCTCTCTCTGTCCCAAAAATAAATAAACGTTGAAAAAAAAAATTAAAAAAAAAAAAAAGGGAACAACTCTATCAATGTCTACATGCATCTTCAAATGACATTGACTCTGATTGTTATGAGTTGAATTGTGTCTCCCCAGAAAAGATAGGTTGAAGTCCTAACCCCCAGTACCTCAAAATGTGATATTATTTTGAAAGTGGTTTTATACAGCGCTAATCAAGTGAAAATAAGTTCATTAGTGTGAGCCCTAATCCAATGTAACTGGTGTCCCTACAAAAAGGAAAAGTTTGGATACAGAGACAGACATGAGAAGCCAGGAGAAGACAGACAGGGAGAATTCCCTTCGAAGACAAAAACAACTGTAAACCAAGAAATGTTCAGGACTGCCCATGACCGCCAGAAGCCAGAAGGAAGCAAACAAAATTCTACCCAGATTCTCAGAGGAATCATGATTCTGCCCTATAGATTGCTGACTCCTCTAGCCTTCAGTACTGCAAAGTAATATATTTCTGTCATTTTAAGCCACTTAATTTTCAGTACTGTGTAGCAGCAGCCATAGGAAACAAATACACCTATATTATAAAATAACATTTAGCAATGAATAAAATTATAGAACACCTTTCAGCTCCAAAAGTGAATCATATAATCATATAATGAATTCAATCAATAAGAGAAACATAAATTAACTACTGAAAAAAAAATACATTGATAATTAATTGCAGTGCATGGTATAAAACAAACAGATTGCTTAAACCATAATTTTTTATGTAATAGGAAGGTACTAATGAATATAGATCATCTGAGACTATTTTTAATAAAAACATATTTTATCTAATCCATAATACATATCCATGTGTCATTAAACCTATCCATTTTCTTTGGTAAAGTAAATATCTTTTCACTGAAAACTGGAAACTGAATTAAAATGAGCTAGTTCTCTTTCGAAGATAAAGCCCCAATATTATGTTTAAGGAGGATGTTTGTTGCTATGGTTTGTCCTGTTCAATTTTTCTGAATTAAAGATTCTTAATGTATGCTATGTTAAAAGGGTCTATGGATCAGGACAGAAAAATAGAAAGCCCCCTTTTAAGAGTTCCTAAAATAATATCAGATAATATCAGACTCCCTATGTTTTTGTAGAAAACTGTTTGCAGGCATATAATACTTCCCAACTATTCTGCACTCTTTACGATGACCCTGAGGCTGTGGTGAAAGCTACCTATTTACGTTTTCCGAGATACCGGCGCTTTTTAATCTTTCATTTTAAAATAGGGCCATTTCAATCTTAGGACTGTATGGTTTATTATTCGTACTTCTACTGACCAGCAATCAATGACACCTGTGCATTGGATTAACGTTTCTTTACAATCATTAGCAGAGAAGGTTAAGAGGAAGCGGCGGGGGGGGGGGGGGGGGGGGGAGGCCTTGCAGGCTAAGTTGTATCCATTCTGGTTTGCCAGGCACACATACACTCGCACACATGAATACAACGGCAATAAGAGACTGGTGTTAATTTAAGGTTCACTGTTCATATTTTAAAAAAAAAAATCAATGTTTATTATTTATCATTGAAAGAGAGAGAGAGAGAAAGGGAGATCAGGGGAGGGTTAGAGAGAGAGGGAGACACAGAATCCGAAGCAGGCTCCAGGCTCTGAGCGGTCAGCACAGAGCCCAACGTGGGGCTCGAACTCACCAACTAGGAGACCATGACCTGAGACGAAGTCAGATGTTTAACTGACCGAGCTCCCCAGGCGCCCCTCATTGTTCATTCTTCATTGAAGATTTTTTAGTGTTGAAGCTCAATTTATTACCGAACCATTCTTCATTTCAATATAACATCCACTTGCATAGACATACGCTGTGTGTTTTTATGCTTCCTCGAAGTTTTCATAATAGAAAAACACAACTTTCTAACTGCGCGAGAAAGAAAATGATGATAATAGTTAACATTTTCCCAGCCTTTATTACATGTCAGGCACTGTTCTAAGCGCCTCACACGTATTCAATCAATTAATCCTCAAAATAAGCCTGAAAGCATCCCAAATACAGAGCAGAAAACCGGCCATCTGATCGCTCATTGGCGTGCTGCTTTACCTAAGCCTACTTCACAATCATCCATGTGCCGCTGACCGAGCAACTCAACAAAAACACAGACTCATAGAAAATTTGTAATTCCTTATCTGTAAGGAAATCTGCAGCTGGAGATATTTTCTACCATTTCCAAAGAAATGCTGCATCAGTGTAGAAATAAAGTGAATGTCTCCATACCATCAAAACCGCTGTGTTGCTTTCTACAAAAATGGTGAAAATAAACGCGTGGTGAGTTGGTGCCTGAATATCTGCCTTTTGACTGGCTCTCAGACTTTCTAGTTCTATGTGGGACTAAGGGAAAAGTCACAGCACCTTGGATGGACCTCTGTTTTCCTACTTCACAAATTCCGAGAAAGGTTAAAATGCCTTTGATTTCAAAAATGCAATAAATTCACTAGTTTGATGTCAATTGTGTGCAAACTGTGAGAGATGCCTCAAATACAAAGAAAAATGAGATATTTTTATGGTGTTCATATTCTAGTTTTCAAATCAATATCATAAGTGCTATGATAGAGTAAGTTCAGGCGACTCTGAAAGCAAAAGGAGAACATTTAACACAGACTAGGTGAATTATGATAGTCTTTCTGAAGGAGATACCAATTTGAGCCTTGCAATTACTTAGGGCTCACCTATGTTACAGATAGAAAAATATTTCAGACAGAGGAATCATTTCTATGGTAACGTATGGAGGAAAGAGATAGCTGGGTTTATTTGAAAGGAGCATGTAATTGCGTGTGGTTTACAAATAGAGAATAACAAACAGAGAATAGAGAATAACAGAGAAAATAGAGCTTGAGGAAGTTAGTAAAAATGAGATCAGAAAACCCTTGATATGCCATATTAAATAATTTTGCATGCAAATGAATATTTCCCAATATGTATTTTCTAGAAGTAACCTTGAGAAATGGTACATAATGCACTACATTTTTAGAGCGGAAATGCAAATTAGTATATTAATGGTTTACAAAACTCTAGAACATATTGAATTTTAACAAACTTACCGAAAGTAATTTTCAAATGTATTTGACCTAAGTTTAAAAAAATATTATGCATAGAAAAATTTTTACAAATAGAAAATGTATACAGCTTGATGAAGTGTGTAACTCAATAAAGGTAAGAGAAAGAGAGAGAGAGAGAGAGAGAGACCAAGCACCTCCCCTGCTGCCCCCTCCTAATGATTAGCCTAGTCTACACCCAAAAGATTCCCTTATTCTGATTTCAAATTTCATATTAGTCTTTTTTTATAAATTTATATAAATAAAATGTTGCAATCAATTTGTTTATGGCCAATTTGATTTGACTCAAAAATATTTGTCATTTTATGTATGCTGTTGTGGATAGACAGTTAATTCATTTTCATTACTGTATAGTACTTATTGGATGAAACTACCCCAGTTTATCCATTCAAATCCTGCTGCCAGCTTGGGGCTATTAAAATAATTCTACTATTAATATTTTTGCAAACATGTCTTGCTGCACATATGTACACATTTCTGTTGTGCATAAACTGTACAAATTGCTGCATCAAATGATAAGAAATGTCCAACATTCATAGATACCAGCTGACTACTTTTCCTAGCAGTTTTTCAATTTGTACTCCCACCAGGAATATTTTCGAGTTGATTATTTCTGCACATTCCTGCCAACAAATGATATTGTCAGCCTCTTTAATTTAAACCATTCTTGTGGTTGCTTTGTGGTGTCTCAAAGTATTTAATTTGCATTTCCCCTGGCTAACAAGGAGGTTGGGCGTGATTTCATATCATTTGGTTGTTTGGATATTTTCCTTGGAAGTTGTCTCTATCTTTCGTCCATTTTATTATTGGGTTGACGATTTGTTTGGTAGTTTGTTGATTTCTCCACCATTCTTATTGATTTGTAGGAGTCTTTTAAATGTTCTGAAAACTTGCACTTTGTCAAGTTACAAATATTATTGCTTAGTATATTACTTAGCATCATACTCAATGTTATCTTTTTATGACTAGAAATCTCCATGTTAATAGAGGGTAAAGTAGAGGTCAAGATATTTTTAATGGGTATATCCAATTAATGTAGGATGATTTTATTGAAAAGATTATTTTCTTTTTCTGTGCAATACAATTTTGTTGTAAATAAACTGCCCATATATGCATTAGTTTTTCTATATTTTATTAGTCTATTTTTCCATCTCTATGCCAATACTGAACTATTTTAATCTCTATATTAATAACTAAATGCCAGGTATATTAAATTTGCATTAATTTATAAAGCTGAGAAAGTTAAGGTGATCAAAATTGATGAAAAAATTAGGCACAAACTCATTTTCCTTCCTAAAGGAAACTACAGTTATATTTTAGAGAGCTATTTGAATGGACATAATCATCTAGGTTAAACTACAAAAAGTAGTTTAACCCTCTAATAGGCCAGAGCATCAAAGTTCTGTCACAAATGTAAATTTGAGTTACACAAAGCAACACATTTTCTATGTGAATGCCTCAGTGAGGTGCCATTTTGAGAGAAGACTGCAGGCAAAAGAGCTCTAAAATAACTTTTGATAGCTATAAAAATAAGTCTTTCCATTCTGTTCCTTTTCAAGATCAGATTGGTTATGTGTAGACCTTCGTATTAATACACACACACACACACACACACACCCCTTACACACAAAATCTTATTGGAACCTGATTAAGACTGTAGTTAAGGGGCACCTAAGTGGCTCCATCAGGTAAACATCTGACTTTGGGTCAAATCATGATCTCATGGTTCGTGGGGCTTCCCACGTCGGGCTCTGTGCTGACAGCTCAGAGCCCTGGAGCCTCCTTGGGAGAGCCTCCTCTCTCTCTACCCTCCCCCACTCATGGTCTCTCTCTCTCTCTCTCTCTCTCTCAAAAATAAATAAACTTAACAAAAAGACTGTAAATATACAGAATATTATGAGAAAAATTGACATCTTTACATTATCAGGTTGTTAAATCATAAATAGAGCATATCACTTCACATTTTTCTATCAATAACATTTTGCAGGTTTATTTGTAGAGGCCTTGCACCTGTTTTCTTAGATTTATAATATGTATTTGACTTACTCGATACCATTTTAAATTAAATAATTTAAATATCTTAAAATATCTACTTCTATTAACTTTTTTTGCTCCTATATAGAGCCATAACTGCTTTTGTATATTGACCTTGTAGTCTGTGATTTTGCTGAATACATTAACTTATTTTAATAACGTATGCATTGTTTTTTTAATTCTTTACATCAGAATCTTATAATCTGTGAATAAGATTTTTATGTATTACTTTAATCCTTATACATTTTTTATTTCTATTGCCTTAAACAACTTTCATAAAATATTTCTTCCTATGCCTTAGGGTTCACTCTTAGTGTTTTACATTGCATGGGTTTGGAAAAATGTAAAATGATATATACCCATCACTGTGGTATCACACAGGGTATTTCCACTGTCCTAAAAATCCTCTCTGCTTCATTTATTCATCTTTCTTCCCACTCCTCAACCCCTGAAAACTTATGGTTTTCCATAAGTTTTGCCTTTTCCAGAATGTCATATAGTGGAATCATATGGCATGTAACCATTTCATAGCTTGCTAGTTTTCTCGTGCTGAATAAATTCCATCATCTGGGTGCACCTCACACTATTTAGCTATTCTTTAAATATCTGTAAGTATTTGCAACAATATATTTTGGTTATTTATTAAATATTTTATATTGATAAATATATTTGAAATAGCATTATTTTTTGACTTATGTAGCCTAAAAACTAATAACAATAATTATATATATATATATATATATATTTAAATGGAAATCTATTCTAGTAGGAAAATCTGAATATAATCTTAAATTCTTATCACTCAAGACCGAAGTTCTGCTATCCTAAATACTCTCATTCACTAAAATGAGAAATACCTGAAATTGGATAATGAGTTAAAACTTAAAAAGACCAAAAAATAACTGAGGAATTATATCTATCCCTTTTAGCAATCACATTTTTTTTTTGCTTATCAGCTAATGCATTCAGTTAGTGTATCATTCTTTTTGTGTTAAGTAATTAGCAGGTCACAGAAGACAGGAAAAAAAATGTTTAACAGAATTGCCTACCTCTTTTTAGTACCCTTGAGATCATCATCTCCCTATGACCTCAGTGTTTTCGCAACAATTTAGAGAGTCTTTATTTATACTAAAACATATGAAAGATGCATGCTAATTTTAAAGCTTAGAAATAGGACAGAAATTGAAGATGCCTTTTTCTAATGGCTGAAAAGTGCATAAAATTAATTTGACTGATATGAATGAACTCTAATAACACTTTATAAATTTGTGTGACTAATGCTTCTAAATAATAATATTAATAACTTTACTCTTGTCTACAACTAACTGATCCCACTTACCAAATCTGGTATTTTCATTAGCAAAATATATGTGGCCCATTTGTTGCAGGTAAGTAGGCTTGGTAGTATAGGACTAAAGACATTTAAGGAAAATTCCATATCCTCAAGGGACTATGATAATGATTATCATATAGGTTTTTAGGAAAAGAAGTCGATAAAAGGGAAACCCGTAGATTCTAACACATTTAAAGAGTGTCAAAAAAGGACACTCTTTTTTTCAAGTTAAAAAAGGAACAGCTAAACTACTAAACCTAGGGATACTTTTTGCATAATATAAAGAAATGCATGTCAGAGTTTTAGATTAAATATATAAGTATAGGATCTAACATTTTTCTATGCCACAACAGATTACCAAAGGCACATTCTGAGGGTATTTGCTCTACAAAATGTTCTTGGTGACTTTCCCTCGATGCCACAGCCCTGTGCTGGAAATCATCCCTTAGCAAGTTACCCTGCATAGAATTTACAACCTGCCAACTCTCCCCTCTTACAACTTATCATTGACTATTTTTTTTGCCTCATCTTGTGCTACACACAAACTGTGTTTGTTCAAAAAGTCCCTAAAACTCAGGAAAGAGATTGTCATAGGTCATGGTTCACACACCTAGAAGGACCCAGAAGATCTGCTAGTCCCGCCACCTTGAACTATGAATTGGCATTCACTGTCCAATGCTGGGGGGATGCCACTGAATATCTTGTCTAGAATGTGATGCCCTCATTTTACCTCATTTTCAATCAAACACACAAGAATGATTTAATTTTGTTGAGTGATTTTTTTTAAGATAAGTTAAAGTTTTTTTTAAAAATGATAAATTTATTTTGCATGAGACTATTCAAAGCGATTCACAGTGGTCCCCATTTTACCATCCCAGCCTTTTCATTCTACCCAAGGAGACAGAATTCTAGGCTACTTGGCCTCTCAACATCTTCTAAATATCACATATTGTATTTTTATGTTTATACAACTTTAAATGTACTTGCTCACTGCCTAAGATGATCATCCTCACCCTCACTTCTCTTTAAATAAAGCCAACACAAGGGCGCCTGGGTGGCGCAGTCGGTTAAGCGTCCGACTTCAGCTCAGGTCACGATCTCGCGCTCCGTGAGTTTGAGCCCCGCGTCGTGTGTTCGAGCCCCGCGTCGGGCTCTGGGCTGATGGCTCAGAGCCTGGAGCCTGTTTCCGATTCTGTGTCTCCCTCTCTCTGCCCCTCCCCCGTTCATGCTCTGTCTCTCTCTGTCCCAAAAATAAAAAATAAAAAATAAAGCCAACACAAATATCTCTAGAGCTACCATCTTTGATTCATTTTTTCCAGCTTACTTAACAGAACGTATCCCATTTATATCTGCATTTCTATGGCACTTTGTATTCTGTCTTTGAAGTGATGCTGTGACACTAACTGCTGGCCCCAGAATCTGATGCCCTGAGTTGGAATCATGACTCCATCATTGATGAGCTGTGCAACCTTGAACAAACTCCTCAAAATCTCCATATCCCAATTTCCTTTTCCTTAAAATGGTCTTAACAATATGTCACAGATTGTTTTAAGCATTATATAGGTGAACATATGCATAAAACTTAAAATTGTGTTTGGCTCATGCTCAATGATTTTACATATTGTTTTAGTTATTTTTAAATATGCTTGACTCTCTTTTCTAATAACTTCTGGAGAGAAGGAATACTTTTACCATCTTTTTTATCATTGATTGTTATTGCCTAAATTATAGAAAAACCTCAGTCAAGGGTGATTTCAGTTGTTCTGCTTATCAGTCTGTATACTGTTGGACAACAGAAGCCTCTTTACATATTCAAAGTACAAGACAATTTAATGTTGTTAATCTTTATAAATCCAGTGGGATGCCTGGAGGAACTGAAGTTGGGGGAGAGTTCACTCAGGTTTCAAATCTACCATTGTAGATACGTGCCATATAGTTAGGGACTTCCTGCTGCTGCCCAGATCAGAACCTTCCAGGAATTTGCAACCGACAGTCACAGCTAACATACAGAATTAATGTGGGAAGCTCTCACGGGAATGCCATGGAAGTATATCCATCTACCCACTTCTTCTGTGTTCCAACATGTAGGAATGAATTGCAGAAAAGATCATAGGAGCGTTTTGGTGAATACTAATTGTGTATATCTATTATTTTTAATTACAGGAATTTGTCTCTTTAGTACATCAAAAATGTTTGAATACCAATAATTTAATACATTTTTATTTAATCATATATATGGTAGATAAATAGGTAAATGTTATATAATTATTAGTTATAGCTATTATTAATTATTAGTTATAACTATTATTAATTATTAGTTATAACTGTCAGATCTTTTTGCTTCACTGCCACCAAAATGGCCACAATCATCATCAAATAAACTTGAGACTAGCCTTGGCCATTTTTAAGTCCTATGAGAACACAACTTCTAAAATTGATGGATAAGTGCCAGAAGGAGATCAGGGTTATAGGTAATGTGACAACATCTTGAAGCCACTTTGTTTTCATATTCTCCTCCCTGCATCCTTAATTATTTTTAGTGGAATCTTCACCCTAGATTGTTGACTGCAGCATTCACTGTCCATCCCCATGTCCCACCATGGAATCACTAGAACTGACAGCCTGCAAGTTCTACCTTTACACAATTTTCAGGTCTCTAGTTTGTCTGAAGTTGGAGCTCACTTCAGATAATTGTGCATATTTGCTTTGGATCTACAGACTAGCAAATCCAGACTATCTATGTAACATATGCAGTTAATAGTTCTTCCAACTTCCCCTCCCATTGGACCTCTAGGTTATTGACATGTGCTTATGCTGGGTTCCTGATTTTTATCTCACACCCATGTACTTGTTAGTGTAATAATGCCAAAAACTATTATTAGTATGAAAGGATTTACACTTCTTTTTGTTATAGTAATTTGAGTTCTGAATCAAGAGGAGAATTAGAAGCATATCAGAAAGTCTAGACTAATTTACATCAAAGGGCAAAAGGAGACCTATATAAATAAACACAGAAGAAGGGAAAGAGGCCAATGCAGGTAGCATAGTTTAAGGATAAAGAAGGAGCACAAAGACCAAATGTCAAGGACAGAAGCCATGCGATGCCATGTAAGACTGAGAAGTAGCATATCTAGAGAAGTTGTCGTACAGAAGTTATATGTATCGTGACATGGAATCCCGTGTCGCAATTCCAGAAATTTCAATAAATATTTTAATGGATTTTAATTTTTTTTTAATGTTAGGCTTCATATGTTAGGCTTCATATGAAGATGAAGTGTTGCTGAGACAGAATGTAACACGGCTCAGTTCTACAAAATTTACGTTAGAGTTTTGACTGCCATACCTTTAATATTGTCCATCAGGACAGTAAATCTGCTTCTTTTATTTTTCTTAGATCCTCATTGCTCTGGGCCTGGTTTGCTGCCTGTCATTCCTCAGGAGTTCCCTGGTCTACGGAGCCCAAGCTGTGCCATTTATATCAGTAAGTGGCTATTCACCCTGCAATTATAAAAGTTTTTTTCATGAATATATTATGTAGTATGTTGATCAATATAGGCATTTGAGCATCTTCTCACCTTCAAGTAACCATTACTCTGTATATGATACTATATTAATTATGATAATCATACAGCTGTTTCTCTATATCTGTTCATCTGTTATCTACCATCTATCTATCATCTATCGTTTATCATCTATTATCCATCAAATGAGAGTCTATTTAAGATCTACTTAGATCTATACAAAAATACAAGTTATGTTGCTCAAACCCTAAGAATAGACTGAGTCTGTGTCTGAAAGAAAGTTCAATAATGATTTCTATAACCCAGTATGCTTTCATGAACCAAGACAGAACTTCTCAAAGTCTCTGAACCATTATTCAGCATCATAGTAAAAAAGCATAATCTTGACGTTATTCTTACCAGGATACATGTTTCAGATATATCTCCAAGAGAAAATAACTTTAATTAAGCACATTTTCTATAACCATAAAGGTTTATTTCATGGAAATAAAGGAAAAACATTCAGAAGCTATTTAGAAAAAAAGCATCTGCATTCACAGACTTGAAAGGGACCAAAATCACCTTCTCATTGTGAATTTTTAGAACCTGAGGCTTAAATGTTTGCATCCACTTTCCAAGATCATGAATTAGATTTGGAGGTTAGAAGTCAGATCATGTAAACCCTATTCAGTGACCTTTTCACTACACAATATTTGGTAGAACTTGGTGGTATATGTTAAGTCAAAAATATCAAAATATGAAAAATATTCGTATTTTCTGCCCTAAATTATATAGTCTAATATCTATATTCTCTATTTTTTAGGTATAAACTTATGTTTTATTTGATGGTTTTTGAAGAAGGGTTACTAAAACAGCAATCAAAATGATTAATCTCATCGCTATTGTAAGAACAGGTTTAGTTTATTTAATTTTATTTTTGTATGACTTTGAATGCTTACTCTGAAAGAACATTTGGGGAACCTGGGTGGCTCAGATGGTTAAACATCTGACTTTAGCTTAGGTCATGATCTCGTGGTCCAGTCTGTGGGTTCGAGCCCCATATCATCTCTGTTGCTAACAGCTCGCTCTCTCTCTCTCTGTCTCTCAAAAATAGAGAAAAACAGGGGCGCCTGGGTGGCTCAGTCGGTTAAGCGGCCGACTTCAGCTCAGGTCAAGATCTCGCGGTCCGTGAGTTCGAGCCCTGTGTGGGGCTCTGGGCTGATGGCTTGGAGCCTGGAGCCTGTTTCCGATTCTGTGTCTCCCTCTCTCTTTGCCCCTCTCCCGTTCATGCTCTGTCTCTCTCTGTCTCAAAAATAAATAAAACGTTAAAAACAAAAAAAAATTTTTAAAAATTAAGAAAAACATTAAAAAAATTTTAAAGAACATTTAAACATAATAATAAAACAAATACATTTTAGCTGTATCTCAAAATAGAAATACTCAAACTTGAACTTTTTACTGATTTATTTACTTGTTTTTCCCCCAAAATGGGAAGTCCTGTTGAAATTGCAAGTAATTGCCACTAACAAAAAAGGATTGCATAATATACAATATAATTTTATACTTATGAACCATTAATATGCCTTAAAGAGAAGTTAATACCCATAATTTGGAAACTACATGCAAATGAATTATTAATGTAGATGGTTAATTATGAAAATTTTGCCCAGACTTTCTTTTGTCACAAATCACAGGATGTCAAAGCTATTAAGTAAAATATTTCATATTTGACACTTTGATTAACACCATTATATATGATTCAATATTGAATGATAGAGGTTATTGAGGCCTCACAAAAATGCTTTTGCTTAATTATATTAATGCATAAACTGTGCCAGTGAAAAGCTCAAAACCCAAGCAAACAGTTCTATGATGCAGCCTCAACATACTGGAAGTCATTAACTTTTCTCTAGTCAGAGCAGATGCCAGCTTAATCTTTCCTAACTTTGCATTTATGTCTACATTTCCCTCTTTTGGATCCTTACTGCCTGACTAAGAACACCACAGTAGCCTCCTACCTCTTCGTATTTTTCCTGTTTTCATTAAAAACCAGAGAATCCCTTCCTTCCTCTGTGGCTTGCTATTGTTTTAAGCTACATAGATGCTTGATGAGGATTTGTTGAATACAAAAAGGAATGAAGGCACAATTACTTCTACTTGTCAACATTTCCCCCACACCTGACCTATCTCATATCACATTTTTAGCAGTAACTGGTCTTCAATCAAAATGATAGGCGAAAACACAAACCCATAAAAGTGGAACAGCTGTTGTTAAAATCTGTAAGGAATCTGAGGCCAGCAGTTATTTCTCCCTTGCTCCCCATAGTTGTCCGTGTGCTACCTGTAGAGCTCTGTTGAACATGGTTTGAAAAGCACTCAGCTATTAAATCTCAAATATAATGCACAATTAGAAGTAAATTTTAAATACTCTCAAGCCACACAAGGGCAATTAAGAGCGACCTTCTTGAGAAATCAGCCTCATGTTCATTGACAATTATACATTGAAAGCTAAAAGAGACAGACCACTGGTGCCTGGGTGGCTCAGTAGGTTAAGCTGCCGACTTTGGCTCAGGTCCTGATCTCGTGGTGTGTGATTTCAAGCCCTGAATCAGGCTCTGTACTGACAGCTCAGAGCCTGGGGTCTGCTTCAGATTCTGTGTCTCCCTCTCTCTTTGTCCCTCCCGCTCTCACATTCTGTCTCTCTCCCTCTCAAAAACAAACAAACAAACAAACAAACAAGATGAAGCTACAGGAGGCAGACCAATGGGGAAAGTCTTTGAAGATATCCTCCTAAATGACTATCTCAGAAATGCCTGTTTAACCTCCTTTCATATATGGTTGTCTTCTTGCTGAATGATAGAAAATGTTTTGGATGACCTTCCCAATTATCCTATCTAGTTATATGTTCCCTAAACCATGCAGTGGCACGGTCTATTATACCAGAAGAATAGAGCATAGGATTTGACTTTGTCAAATTCATCCAGATAAGATCTGTTATTTTCTACCCTCTGGTCTCAAGAAGGCCATAGCCTTTTCTATGACTCTGTAGCCAATGAGTTCTAACTTATTGGCGTGTCTTGCCCCTTGCCCTTACCAACACTGCCCCCATTCTAAACAAAGATACAAAAAGTATGGAAGTGACTTTTTCTTTCATGGAGAAAATGTTGACAATCGTGCGGATAGTTAAGTCAGGGTTATAAGTGAATTAAGAATGTAGTTAATTTTGTGCATTAATTTGCATGCTTGAGAAGACAGATTTCGTTGATACCTCTTTCTGACCTAACCAGACACCTCTCAGTTGAATGGCATTTTTCATTAATTACAGTTTACAACAGGTTTTAGATTCCCAAACAGTTCTGTGTACAGTATAGCCTGACCAAAAAAAAAAAAAAAAAAGAAATAACAACTCTGTGTAGTTATAACTTGGGCTGTTCTTGCACATTCCCACTTATCACAAGAGCAATATCTCAGACTTCTTTCATCCTTTACGAACGTCAAACATGTAATCAACTCAGCACTGAGATATTGATTTAGGGGCAGAGCAACTTCATTTCAGGTGAAATCAAAAGATTGAACACAGAGATATTCTTTCTTGTCTTACGGGGTATTGTTACACTGAGGAAGAATACAGAATAAAGCTATTACCAAGAAAGGTAGCTAAAACAATACCATCCTATTTGTTTCTATAAGTAAAATTCATTCAATATCACAAGCATTTTCTACTCCAGAAAATTCCAAAGGCTGCATTTTAGAATTTGGACCCCTTGTCAGTGTTTTGTTTTGGAATCATACTATTTGAAAGGATGGGCATCATTTTTTTTCAAGAGGAATAATAACGCATATCTGATAGAATGAATCAACTTTCCCACTTCTGCTTTACTTGAAGTTTATGCAGTATATCTCTCTCAAATGTACAGTAAGGATAGAGTTCAATGACTTTGGTTCTGGCTCCAGAATAGAAAATAAATGTGTGTAACAATTAACCCCAGAATCTAAACTACTCATATTCTGTCTTAATCAAATAAGAAAATATTAAAACTCTTGGCTTCACCAACTTACGTAAGTCTATTTCAGTGCATTTCATCTATTATCTTTTTGTGACAGTCCAATAACATGAAAATATTGCCAATATTGCCAAATGACATTAAGTGTTCTGTTACAACAGGAGATTTCAGGGCTGTAACATTATCATTTATGTAGTAGAAAATATGTTTACCCGTTGACCTCAGCATATTCATTATTGTGAAAGGCATACTGATGAACAATCTTATTCAGAATAATATTGACATAAAAATCGAAAAAAGGACCTGATATTCATAGTAAATAGTGCACAAAGAATTAAAAGGATCATGAACCATAGGTTACCACAGAATGCATTCAGAGTAATTACTGCTTAGTTCTGTAATGTGAAAAGAGAGAGCGAAAATATGAAGGAAATAAGTGACAGAAAAGTTTAACTCATACTTGTGAATCAATGATTTAGATAAATAACACAAATTCCCCAGACTTACCTAAATGTATAGAATATGCAATTCATTTAAAACATATTGGTGAATTACTTTCATGTGCTTAACAAATGTCTTGGTATAAATAAGGCTCTAAAGAAATGTTAGTCATGGTCATTTACCAGATGGATTGCTGAGGATAAAGTAAACACATCATGAAATAATTGGTAAATTTGTGTGAATGTATACATACTCACATATTTTATTTATATACAGCATTTATTATGAGCATAATATCCTGCTAAACCAAAATATTAGGAATTGGGATACCACACTAAAGAGATGAATTATTAAAGTGATCATTTTATTTCTGTTCCATAATACTTTGTTTTCACTTTCAGAAAGACATTTTTTGGAAACTAGTTTATATTTTTTTTACAAATGCATTTTGTGTAATCTTCTTAATGCTTCACTTTCATATGTGTATCAAGATAAAAAAAACGTTATATAATATTACTTGAAAATATTATAAGAGGGGCACTTGGGTGGCCAGTCAGTTAAGCATCTGACTCTTGGTTTCAGCTCGGGTCATGATCTCATGGTTCGTGAGATCAAGCCCCGCTTTGGGCTCTGTGCTGACAGTGCAGGGCCTACCAGGGATTCTCTCACTCCCTCTCTTTCTGCCCCTCCCCCTCTCATCCTCACTCTCTTTCTCAAAATAAATAAAAGAGAAAATATTGTAAAACAGGAAAAAAGGAAATATGAAAGCAGAACAGAATGTAGTCAATCGCAATTTCAAATACTTTCAGTGTTGACATGAGAAGCTAAAACAGAATTTGAGATTGGCTCAAAACTAACTCTAGAATATTTACTTGCTAAGTCTATTATTCAGTTTTTTTCTTGGCAAACGGGAAGAACATTTTTTAGCAAAACATAAGTTTCATCACATGTATCCCTGTACCTCAAAAGAGCATCAATGACTACCAAAATTACTATAATAAATTCCATCTTGCCTTTCTACAATCCATTTTTACCCAAATAGAGTGATCTTTTAAAAATGTCACTCAGATCCCTCCTTACCACTGCTCAATACTCTAATTAATCTTCTCATTTTTCTTATATTAAAAGTCAAACTCCTTAATGAGTCTACAGACCCCATTTTAAGATCCTATCTTCTGCTACATTATCTGTGTCATGCAACTCCTTGCCTATGATGGACCAGCCACACTGATTTTCTTTCCATTCCTGAAATATTTTAAGATTGTCTTATTTCAGACCCTTCCTATTTGTTATTTCCTTTGCTTGGAATGCTCTTCCTCACAATCTCAACCTTTAGGTCTCACCTCAAAAGTTATGAACTCAGGCCTTCTCTGACCATGTCTAATATGTCTAATATATATATCCATACACATATATATCCATCCATATATATATATATATATCCATACATAAATGGAGCTAATATTACAGAATGGAATCTGCAAATTTATACTTCCTTTCTGTGATGTTGTAGTCAATTTCTAGTTTAAGGAAATCACAGATGGTGGAGACATTCATTAGTTTTCAAACACTGAGCAAAGTTTGTCTAACTTGCCTGTGTTGTACTCCATCATATTTCGTCCATCAATCTCTTGCCTTTCTTATATTGGTGGGAAGATTAATAGGCATGCCAAATACTTTCTGAAGTGATTTGCTATACAATGATTTGAACAAAATGTCCTTCACTGATACAGATACTCGTTTTTTTAATTAAAAACAAAAGTTTAATGTTTATTTTTGAGAGAGAAAGATAGCATGAGTGGGGGAGGGGCAGAGAGAAAGGGGGACACAGAATCCCAAGCAGGCTCCAGGCCCCGAGCTGTCAGCGCTGAGCCTGACCTGGGGCTCCAACCCATGAACCGCGAGATCATGACCTGAGCCGAAGTTGGACGCTCAACTGACTGAGCCACCTAGGCCACCCCCAGATACTCACTTTTAAGGGCTTGTATTTAGAGTGTGAAATTACCATCAAATAGATTTCAGAATAAATGTGATCTTATATTGGTGCTGAACATTTAATTACTGAGATGTTATAACATTAGAAGCACTATTCTTTCATCTGCATTGATTTTGTTGTATTTACCTTTGAATAAAACTTGTATGTGTGTAACCTTTGAATAAAACTTGTATGTGTGTAACTTACAGATTTTAAGTGTACATTTCCATGAGTTTTAATAAATGTGTAATGCACACCACCACCACCACCAGAATCAGACAGAACAATTCCATCCCATGCCCCTTCCAGCCACTCCTGCTCCACATCATTCTTTTTTTTTAATTTTTTTTAATTTTTTTTTACACATTTATTTATTTTTGAGATAGAGAGAGACAGAGCATGAACGGGGGAGGGTCAGAGAGAGGGAGACACAGAATCTGAAACAGGCTCCAGGCTCCAAGCTGTCAGCACAGAGCCCAACACGGGGCTCAAACTCACGGACCGCGAGATCATGCCCTGAGCCGAAGTCGGCCGCTTAACCAACTGAGCCACCCAGGTGCCCCTCCACATCATTCTTATTTACACCACTGAAGTTTCTTGAAGATTCTTAAACATCATGTTTATTAAGTTATTCCATATCTACAATTTTATGCCTTATTTCCTTTGCTCAGCGTAGTGGTTTGATTTCCATTCATATGGTTCTGTGTATGTGTACTTTACTCTGTTTTTATTGAAAAGTGTTATCCTATGCTAAAAGGATATCATATGTGTTTATTTGTTCTCCTATTGATAAACATTTGCTTTGTTTCCAGCCTTTACCTAGTGTGAGGGAAGCCAGTACAAACTTTCTTTCACAACTCATTTGTAGACATTTCTCTTGGGTAAAAACATAGATATTAATTCCTTACTAAGATAGATGTAGAGAGATAGTAATATAGGCATAATAATTATAGATATGTAATAATTATAGATATACCTATAGGTATAAATATAGTAAAAATGTAAGATTCTCAAACTGATTGTACTATATTACACTCTCAATAGCAGTGAGTAAGAGTTTCAGTTGGCCTTCATCCTCAACAATTGCTGTTATATTTTCTGATTGTAGGCATCACAGTGGTTCAAAAGGTTATTGCAACAGATCATAATTTGCATTTTCTTTTTTTAAAAATATTTTTATGTTTATTTATTTACTTTTTAAAGAGAGAAAGAGAGTACCTACAAGTAGGGGAGGGGCAGAGAGAGAGAGAGAGAGACAGAATGTGAACAGGCTCCAGGCTTTGTGACACAGGACTTGAACTCACCAACCATGAAATCCCGACCTGAGCCGAAGTTGGAGGCTTAACTGACTAAGCCACCCAGGCTTCCCTATAATTTGCATTTTCTCCATGAACAATGATGCTGAACAACTTTTTATGAACTTAATGGCCATGTATAAATACACACACACACACACACACACACATATACACTCAAATTTTGGCTTCTTAATTTTTTTCTGCTTTTTATCATTTGTATTGTTGATTTATAAAATTTCTTTGCATATTCTGAAAGTAAATACCTTGTCATATATTCTAGCAAACTATGGCTTGCATTTTCATACCCTTAATGATGTTTTATGTTGACAAAAGTTATTCATTTTGATGAAATTATATCAGTATTTGTGCCATTTCTGAGCCAATGCTGCATACATAAAATTTTCTGCTACTTTTTTTTTCAAGTGTTATAGTTTTAGCTTTTACCTTACGTCTGAGCTACATCCCAAGTTAACTCTGGGTAAGGTGTGAGGTAGGTTCAAAGTTTATTTTTCACATACATTTATAAATTTATACCATACCGTTAGTGGAAAAGACTCCTCCTTGTCCTGTTGAGTTGCTTTCATGCCCATGTCAAGAATTAATAAACTGGAATTTCACTTCTCACCAAGATCAAGTAACAAGGACTAGAATAACCTTTATATCTGAAACAATTAAAATAAAACAGGCAAAGTATATGAAATGATGACAATGACTTTTGATATCATGCATCATAATCATCTCTGTAAGAAGAGAAAAATGAAGTAACCCTAGGATCCGACCAGCTTAGTATCTGCAGAATCCAAGCAATACCACTAATCTCGTATTTTATGGGGAAAAGTGCATGTTTTCCTTGAACATTAGGAATAAGACACGTACTTTCACCTCTTCTATTCCACATGGTGTGGACAATTCTAGCAACATTTCTTCCTGGAAAAATATAAGGAAAAAGAAACTATGGACATATAGTAAGTAGAGAAAGAAATAAGATTTTCTTTTTTAGATAATGACATAATTATCAATGTAGAAAATCCTGCTGAATTTACACAAAAAGCTGCTAGCACTAATAAGTGAACTTAATAGATTTGCATGATACAAGATCAATATACTAATAAAATATATTTGTATAGAGTAAAATCAGACATTTAAAAACAACACCATTTACCCTGCATCCAAAATAGAGTTAGGGATAAGTTAGACAAGCAATTACATTAACTGTTCGCTAAAAATTGCAAACATGGTGGAGACAAATGAATGCAAATAGAGATGAGAATAATTTACAAAGACCTAAATAAATGGATAGACACATCATGTTCATGGGTCATAATAATCAATATGAAAAAGTCGACTTTCCCCAAATCAACCTATAGAACCAATAAAATACCAATCAAAATTTCAGTAGGGTTTTCAAAGTAAATGATAGGTGGATTCTGTGATTTATATAAATAAGCAAAGATATAGGGCTATTAAAACATAAAAATTTTGAAAAAAAAAGAACAAAACAAAAGGGCTAACAAAACCCGATTTCAAGTTTTATCATAAAGCCACAGTAAGCAAAGCAGTGTGACTTTAGAGTTAAGCTAGACAAATAGAACAATGAAATTGAATACAGCTCGGTTTGATTTTTTATGAAATGTCAAGGCAATTCAATGACAAAAGGATTATCTTTTCAACAAATGGTGCTGAGACTAGTGAATAGCAACACTCAAAATGAACAAATAAACAAAAATCCAAAAATTTTTGACCTTAAAAGACACACACACACACACACACACACACACACACATATATGTGTGTGTGTGTGTGCATATATATATATATATATATATATAATGAATGTCAAAATGAATCCTAGCTGGAAATTTAAAACCTAAAACTATAAAATTTCTAATAGAGACCTAGTGTGAAATTGGTGTAACTTTGGGTTTTGCAAAAGTTTCTTATATAGAAAACAAAAAGTACTATTCATAAAAGAACAAAGTGATACATAGGACTTCATCAAAACTAAGTGTCTGCCCTTCAGAAAACACGAGTCACAGACTGGGAGAAAATATTTGCAAAGTTCATACCTGATAAAAGACTTCTATCCAAAATATATACAGAACTTACAAAATTCACTGATAAGGAACTAACCCAATTCATAATAAAGAAACAAACAACCTAATTTAAAGTAGCAAAGATTTGGACACTTCACCAAAGAAGATATATGGATGAAAATAGGTACACTAAAAGGTATTTCATGACTCTGTTCACTAGGTTAATGCAGATTAGTTATGAGGATATATTGCCATATAGCGGGGTGTCTAAATTTTAAAGGGCTGGCCATATCAAGAGTTGACCAGGGTATGGATTGCCTGGAACTGTCATACACTGCCGTCGGGAATGTAAAATCCTACAACCATTTTGGAAAACAGTCTGGCAGTTTTTTAATAAGTTAAATATACATTTACCATATGTCCCAGTCATTCCACTCCTAGGCATTTGCTCCAGAGAAAGGAAATCGTGTATTTATTCAAAGTGTTGCACTTGAATGTTCATAGCAGCTTTATTTTTAGTAGCCCCCAAAGTGGAAACAACACGAACAACGATTGAAAGGTTAATGGGGAGGACTGCTGTGGAATATCCACACGATAGAAAACTACTCAGAAATAAAAAGCAATAAACTATTGATATATGCTACTGCACCAATGATTCTCAAAGAAAATTTGCTGACAAAAAGCAGACCAAAAAAAAAAAGTGTATCTGCTACATGATTTCATTTAGATAAAACTCTAGAAAACATCACTGTGGGAATGAAAAGCAGATCTGTGGCTGCCTTTGGGTGAGGTGGGCAATGAGCTGTGGGAAGGACAAATAAACAAAGTAGTGTGAGCAAATTTTGGCATTTCGGGAGAGATTGCTATGTTCATTATCTTGTGATAGCAACTTTGTGATGGTGGTTTTGTAGGTATACACATATGTCAAAACTCATCCAAATGGGGACTGTAAGTATGTGCTGTTTATTTCATGTCATTATACCCATTAACACTGTTGAATCAAATTCTGGTTCTCTAAAACGACAATCACTGACTCTCACAACATACACAACTTTATGAGGCTCAGCTGATTTAAGCAGGGACCACCGGGTGGATCTGTGTCACATGCAGTGGCTAGAACTGACGTGTGTCTTCCTACAGAGCACTGAGTAACACTGGGGGGCTGTGCTTCGTGTGTCTCATGTCCACTTTTGACTAATAGATTAACTGGTACAGGTTCTTCTCATGATGATGACAGAAGTGAAAACAGATAAAAAGAAACAACAAGGCATGATAAATCTCTTGATTTGGAAATGGTATGCAGTCACTCCTGACTCTTCCTGTTTGTTAAAACGAGTCACATAACCAATTCCAAAGTCAAGCAAGATTAGGAAATAGACTTCACTCATTATGAGGCCATAGTAAGGGCATGGTGGCAGGAATAGTTGAAGAATGGGGCCAGGAAGGCAATCTAACATGCACAAAAGATACAGTATTTTGTTCAGAAGCAGCCAATACATTCTGAAAAGTACCTCAAAGAAAGAGGAAATCAAATTGCTCTTTACCTTAGTAATTTTCCATTACATTGTAAAATCTCATCTCCTAAAACTTTGTGTATCAACCCTAACCATGAGGCTTCAATACTAAATCCATAAATGTGTCAAATTATAACACAAATAAGTCTTGAGCATGTTATGTAAAAAGAAGAAAGTCCTTGATTCTATGAAAAACCAAAATAGAAAATGTGCCCTCCCAACCACCTCTATTAGCTCTAGAATCATCTCAGATCAGTCCTCGGCTACTATTGTTGAAATGTAAAAAAGGGACCTTGAGATGTTTAAATTCCTTAACCATTATATCTTTCCCAGATTGAAATCCCCATGTAGTTTGTTATTATTTTTAAACTGTTTGGGATTAACACTTGTTCTAAATATTCTTCATGTTTTCACATTCTTCCCATTTCCTTAAAAAATAGCTAAGAGAATTTTAAGGCAATTCGTGTGTACATAGGACTTGGAAAATGTTAGGAGGTATTACTCATCCTCATGGATGGGTAATTCTGCTGAGTAACATAGCTGCCCACACAGTGTTCTAGTTAGTTAAGAGGAAGTTAGAACTTTGAATATCTCTTGGCCAGATATACTCTAAACTATAAACAGCTAATTCTGAGGGAAGCAAGGTACATTTGTTAGAATAAGTTAATAATAGCTGTATTATCTGCCTATAAATATTTCTCCAAGGTGAAACACATGAGGTTCCAGGAGAATTTCAGGTGAAATAAAATTCATGTTTTAATCTGAATATAAAATATTCCCACAGTCTTCCTCAGAAGTACAGCTGTAACATTCAAACTGAAAGGAGAAGAATCTTTCAGGACATTTTCTTTCTCTGACATTTATAATAAGTATTTGCTCACAGCAAGAGAAGGGGAGTGCTGTAAAACAAAAGGTCTAACTATATCATTTTTAAAAAGTATGTGATTTTCTCTATTAACTGGTTTTCAGAACTGGCTAACTCAAGATTAATTGTTGTATACAAAACCGAGTCTGTATATATGACTAGGGATCCGCCGTCAAAATAGTATTTGTTTTCCTGGCCATTAAAGCTGTAGGAAAGTGGAGGGGGGGAGGCAAAAGGAAAATACAAGCGTTGAGAAGACATTTATTACTTGTTCCACAGGCACAACTCAGAAGAAGGTAAACGTGAAATAATAATAGATTTAACCTTGGAGACTGAACCACAGCGGAGGAGACCAGACTCTGAGCATCCCGTGTCTACCCTTTTGATCTTATTATTATGTGACACAGAAGGAGAAGAAGGTTCTGCTGCTAGGGAAAAACAGATCATGGATGGGAAGGTAAATGTCAAGGAGAAAATAAGGTTAAAATATAAAATCATGACCAAAAGTAACAACATTGGTTTGCATGGAATGCCAACTGAAAAAAAAAAAAATCATAGCTAGGAAACCAAATACGAGTGCAGCAGGAGGAAAGAAAAGGAAAGGTTATTAAGGTCATTTCTCTAAGGCACACACAGAAGTGCTAACTTGCCAGCTCTCTGACTTTTCAGTCGAAGGAAAAAGTGTATCATATGCGTGGATTCCTATTTTTCCCAAGAATTCAGTGGCTATTTAGGGTTTTTTTTCCGTCTTGTTTTTCTTTTTCTTTCTTTTGTTTTCATGTTATTGAATCCTCTGGACTTGTATATTGGCTTATTTTTCACAAGATCTATTCACGTGGATATCCCCATGCAAGAGATTTTTTTCACATTGATATTTCTGTACTATCAATTGTTAAAATGATGAGGCTTGAATGAGGAAGTTCAGAAACAACTGAACACAAGTACAAAAATACTCTCCTGATTCAGTACAATGTTGACGATACTGGGTAAATCGGTCTAAATCCCCAACACCCCAGAAAGGTCTGCACTAAAAGAAATGCTTGTTTGCAGGCCACATTGTTTCTCTGTCCATTTCTATGTTTAATTAATAACAATGACAAATCAGGATGATTCAGTTATCAAACAGTACACAAATGGATTTTTTTTCAGTCTGGTTACATCATTGGCCTTGACATCAGCTGAATTGTCACTGCTAGTTTTGACTATTCAAAATGATCCTAATGGCATATGTAGCATTTTAAAATTAGTCACACACCTATTTATGCTGGGAAATAAAGTTTCCTATGTATCCAAGGGAGAGGAATTGGGATCATGAGCACCTAGACAGCCTCTGCCTTAGGGGGTCACTCTGAAGCAATTTATACAATATAATATAAGACCATTTAGTGACACAAGAGAGATTTCATTATGTATTATAGGCTGTTACAAAAGGAGGTTAAAATTTAGATTCATATTGTTTTCCATCAAATCAGTGTATGTTTGACATGCATGGAAAAGAAACAACTGAAATATACCCTACGTGGCTTGGTATTTTATTTTCTCAATATTATTACTAACAGTGGTTTAGGTTTTCTTGTTATTTGTTTTCTGTAACGAAGACACATGACATTTGCCATATAAAAATAATGAAAGAAAAAATAATAAAAGATATATACATAAATGCATGCCCATCACTGTATAGATAATAAACAGCAAACCATTTTTAGCTTTTTGGCTGCATGACGAACTCCCATGAGAAATGCTAACCTACACATGCCAAGACTGACTTTAGGGTCAGAAGTCAAGTCTCAGGTACCACTCTGGCAGCCCACGAGTTCTTTACCTGCCTCATGCATTTTCCTTGTGTCCCACACCATACCACACCCCCCACATCCTGCCAATGATAGAATTCCCACTGCGGCTGTCATTGCTACCATATTATTATTGTTGTTTTTATTCTAATTGCTTTTACTAGGTATCAGGAATCTTGTCTGTTTATAGATTGTCACTAGAAATACAGTAATAAAATATACCAAAGAAAAAGTAAGATTCCCAGAAGAGGGGGAAAAACAGTTTTGGAAGAAAACCTTAGTACATCACTTTCACATGTTAATGAGAATGAAGAATAAAGCATTAATAGCATGAATATTAAAAATAATATTTTCTTAGATTTATAGCAATAGGAAAAACATCCTTGTTTTAAGTGTATGAAAGAAAGGAATCATTAATATGTTCAAGTTTAATGATATATATGTATTTTCAGGCCATGTTATAACAAAGATAGAACTATTTTTTAAGTAACCAAACTTAGAAAATTGGAAAACACACTCTCCCACATGCACATACAAAAAAATCCCAATGGGTTCCAGAAAAAAAAAATGCAAACATCCTTAAAATATTTCTTAAATTCCCAAAATATACTTTATGGAAAACTTTGGAATGTGAACAAAATACTTAATTCACTTAAATACTTTTAAAATAAAAAAGAAAAAGAAAAAAATTAACAAAGTAAACATGAATTTTGTTTCCACCAAGGGAAAATCTTTGGCAAGGGAAGAAAAAGAATAAAGTAGGAAATAATAAAAGTTAGAGCAAAAATCTCAAGTTAATAAAAAATTCAATTGGTAGGGGCGCCTGGGTGGCGCAGTCGGTTAAGCGTCCGACTTCAGCCAGGTCACGATCTCGCGGTCCGTGAGTTCGAGCCCCGCGTCAGGCTCTGGGCCGATGGCTCGGAGCCTGGAGCCTATTTCCGATTCTGTGTCTCCCTCTCTCTCTGTTCCTCCCCTGTTCATGCTCTGTCTCTCTCTGTCCCAAAAATAAATAAACGTTGAAAAAAAAATTCAATTGGTAAAACAAAACAAATCAAAAGCTAACAGTTTCCCTACTTTCAGGACTCATTAAAAACTTCTGCAAATTTCATTAATTCAAGCAGACATTTTTAAAAAAGACAGAAAATAATCAATGTAAATAAATACAAGGTGTGTGTATGTGAATACTTCTGAACTCATAAGTGGAATAATTTTATTAAACAGTGGCAATTACCAAAATTGACCGATCAATGAGGTAAGTATGATAATAATTGTGAATGAATTATGTAAAAATGGTAATATCAATAAGAAACTATTTGTAGAAAATGTCTTAAACCAGAAATATGGCATGATCTTCAACTCATTCTATAAGGTAAATGTGGTCTTGATTTTACTTATTTATTTAAAACATTTTTTAAGATTATTTATTTGAGAGAGAGAGAGAGAGAAAACAGGGGAGGGACAGAGAGACAGAAAATCCTAAGCAGTCTCTGTGCTGTCAGCGCAGAGCCTAATGCAGAGCTCAGTCTTACAAATTGTGAGATCATGACCTGAGCCAAAATCAAGAGTCAGATGCTTAACCGACTGAGCCACCCAGATGCCCCTGGTATTGATTTTAAAACATGATAGAAATAATAAGAAAAAAGGTAAGCCATTCTAACTTGTATGTGAATACAGATAAAGACTAAAACAACTTGTAAAATGACTATAATAAGATATATTTTCAGAATACACAAGTTCATCTCAGGAATAAAAAGCAAGAAATACACAGGTAACCCAATTATGTTTATCCAGACAATATATAAAAGTATAAAACCATACAGTTATGCTAATAATAATACCAGATGCTCACATGCATATAATTTTAAATGCATTTTTAAAAAGTGAAATGTTCATTTTAAAGACAAAGATAACACTAAGAAGTATATGGTACTTATTTACTATGATCAATAGGAACTTTAAAGAATACAGAGAAAGTATTAGCAATAATCTTTTTTTGAAACCGGGGAAGGGGGAGTGGAGAAGCAAAGAAGCCATGTGAATCCATGGCCTTCATTCTGACCAACCAAAGCCTTCTGTAACCTGTTTCTAATACATCTCCACCTCAGACCATGGACTTCAGAAAAGGGAAAATACTTCCCCAACCTGCTTATTTTTGCCCCATCTTAATGTGGCTTATGCCTCTCTTGTGTATTAGGTCATTTCTTCCCAGCTCAATATTTCTGAAACAAGTTGTCTTAAGTGATAATATTGTATGATATTTTACTACATATTAGGCACTTCTCTGGGAACTTCCAATGTGTTAACTCACTTAAGCCTCCAAGCAACCCTACTTTTATTATTATCTACATTTTATAGGTTTGAACCTGAGTCCTTGTGCCCCTGGCCTGAAATCTTACATCCTATTGATATAGCGTCAGAAATTAAATTCTGAATCTGGCTCCATAACCATGTTTTCAAATATGCTTTATATTGCTTTCATAGGCTTTACATTCCCAGGTCAGAAAACACATTCTCCAAAATACTGCCCTCATCCTCTGACATTCTAGTATTTTATGTCTACCTTTTATGACAGTTCTTAATTTACATCTCATTTTTTTTTAAGTAGGCTTCATGTCCACTGCGAAGCCCAATGCAGGGCTTGAACTCACAACACTGACCAAGACCCGAGCTGAGGTCAAGAGTCGAATACTCGATTGAGCCGCCCAGACACTCTTTATATCTCATTCTTTGAACTTAATGTGCATGTCTAAAATCCAGTCTGGACTGTAAGCTTCTTGAAAGTAAATTCTAAAGAAACTAGTTAAGACCTTAGATAGTGAAGGCATAACATGCCATTAGCATTAATTATTTATCTATCTACTACGTTGAAAACCTTGAGTTCACCCTGATACTTCTAATTGCCATCTAATACCACAGATTTCATTCCAGTTTTCTTCCTTTCCATATATGTAAACCCCTTCTTGGATGATAAGAAACATGGTCACCATAATACTTATTATCTTTACTTATTGGATCAACCACCCTAAGTATAATTGCTCTTTTGTTCCTGGATATCGTCCTCACCCCAGTGAGGCTTCAGTATGCTGCTCCAGCAGCCTGCTGTCACTGTCTTGCATGGATACCCTTCTTTCCCCACTCAGGCCCGTCCTCCCTACACCAAAGTCACTATTATGCCTTCTGTTCCCATCCCAGGTGTACCTGTTACGTTGCTTGTCATTAAATAATGGTTTTTGGATTTAATTACTCAGAAAGGAAGAAAGAGGAAGGAAGAAATGAAGGAGGAAGGCAGAAGGAGAAGGAGAGAGAGAGAAAGGAAGGAAGGAAAGGATCCTTATTGGCTTTTAAACAGTTGCTGTGTGCTAAAAATATTAATGAACACAAAAAAGTAGTTATTGAACATGCCTTGGGGAAGGGCGAATATAAACCTACCACCCCAAATCACAACATTTCTAAAAATAATGAAAATACTACCCATCAATATCTATATGCTACTGTGGAATACATCTAAAACAGTGTTCAGAGGAGAATTCAGAGTCTTAAATACCTGTATCAATGAATGTGAAGGAATAATACTAAGTGAATTAAATTCCCATATCAGTGAGAAAACAAATATAAAGTAAGCCCAAAGTAAGCAGTAGGAAGGAAATAATAGGGTTAAAATTCACAATTCAAGAGATTAAAAAATAGAAAAAAAATACAGTTAATTAGTAAATAAAATTAATCTTCTTTGAAAAAAACTATCAAGTAACAACTAAAAAAACCCTGAACATAAATATGCAAAATCAAAAATAAATAAGGCTGTTAAAACAAAGTAATACAAATTATAAAGAATAGTTTTTCAAAATGTCACACAAATTTTAAAGCCTAGATAAAATGTGTGATTTTCTAGGAAAAGTTTATCAAAATTAACTACAGTGAAGGTGGAAAGCTTAAAGAAATTACTTCCCATAGAAGTAAAAAAATGTATCAAAGAGCAGCACACAAAAAAAGATAAGGTTCTGATAATTTTATATGTAAATTCCTTACCATTCAAAGATTAATTTCAATGCCAACTCTTTTTTTAAACAGTGCAAAATATAACCGTGGCAGGCAGTATTCTAAGATGGTCCCAAGCTATCCACTGTCTGGTGTGAATGCCCTATGAAATCCCTTCCCTTTTTGTGCACAAAATCTGTGCATATCATAAACTATCACTCCCCTGATTATCTTATGTTATATGGCAGAAGGGAAATTATCTTGGGTAGGTCTGACCTAATGAAGTGTTTTAAGCGTTTTCTCCAGCTGGTTGTTGATGGAGGAGACAGAGAAATATGTTCCTGTGTATCTAAGTGAGGCAACTAACTGCCCTTTGTGAATCACCCATGGGGGGCTCCAAACTCGTGGGCAGGCAGCCTTGAGTTGCTGAGAGTGACCCTTCCATAATAGTTAGCAAGGAAATAGAGTCCATGGTCATATGGCTGAAAGAAGATGGATTTTGCCAACAGGGTGAGGGAGCTTGGAAGTAGCTCTTTCCCTAATGGAGCCTCCAGATGCAGATGGCTGACATCTTGATTTCAACTTATGAGGTCTTGAGCAGAGAACCTAGCTAAAACGTGCTCAACTTATGACCCTTGGAAACTGTGAGATAATACATTTGTGTTGTGTTAAGTAAGCTTCTAAACTTGTGGTGATTTGTTACATAGCAATAGAAAGCTCATACTCTAATCGAAAGTAATGCCAAATTGGGATAAAGTGACATTTTGTGTCTCCAAGTATGACAATGCACCAGGCAACATCACCTAAGTAGTATCCTTATTAACAAAAAATTAACCTGGGGCACCTGGGTGGCTCAGTTGGTTGATCATCTGACGTCAGCTCAGGTCATGATCTCATGGTTCATAGGTTTGAGCCACATAGTGGGCTCTGTACTGAAAGCTCAGAGCCTGCTTGGGATTTTGTCTCACCCTCGTTCTCTGCCCCTCCACAGCTTGTGTGTTCCTTTTCTTTAAAATAAACATTAAGGGGCGCCTGGGTGGCTTGGTCGGTTAAGCGTCCGACTTCGGCTCAGGTCATGATCTCACGGTCTGTGATTTTGAGCCCTGCGTCGGGCTCTGTGCTGACAGCTCAGAGCCTGGAGCCCGTTTCAGATTCTGTGTCTCCCTCTCTCTCTCTCTGCCCCACCCCTGTTCAGGCTCTGTCTCTCTCTGTCTCAAAAAATAAATAAACGTTAAAAAAATTTAAAATAAACATTAAAACAAATTACAAAAACAAAAACAAAAAACCTTAACCCTGAATCTGTGTATGAGATAGTAACTAATCCAAATTGATAGACATGACCCAAAATAACTAGTCTGGTTTCCTCAAAAGTATGTCATCAAAAAACAAAACAAAAACAAAAGTGGAAAATTGTTCTATGTGAAAAGAGACTAACTTGGCAAAACAATGATATGCAATGTGATCCAAGAGTGGGGGAAATGTCTATTGAAGACACTGAGATAAATGAGGAAATTAAATATAGGCTATATGATAGATAATGCTTTTTTGTTAGTGTTAAATTGTCTGAGCCTGACCAATGTACTATGGTCATGTGGAAGAATGTTCTCATTTTAGGCAACGTATAAAATACTTAGAAATGAGTTAGTGTCATATCTATGAAAAGTCTCCCAAATGGTTGAAAGAAGAAAAAGGAGAAACTAATGTGGAAAAATTTCAAACGTGGAGAATCTAGAAGTATCCTTGAATGTTTATTGCAATACTCTTGCAATTATAATACTCTGTGAGTCTGAATTATAAAAATTAGTGAATAAGAGACAATGTTTGCTGATGATATCAGGTACATGCATTTTATATAAAAACATTTCCACTGTACATCTAGGTCACCATAGCATTTTTTAAAAAAGAAATGAAGAATGAATTTGATCACATTTTTTGTATGCTCAATACAATCAAGTAATTTTCTTTTAAACAGTTAATATAATGAAACAAATATATTTTTTTAATTTTAAAACATCATTGCATTCTTAGAGTAAATTATTCTTGGCATGGGAAATTAATCTAGTGGATTGATTTGCCATTTTATTTTTAATTTTGCATCTTATTCACAAATGAGATTGACTTCTAATTTTCCTTTTATTCTTCTCATATCTTGATTCATTGTTTAAAATCAGAATATAAAAACATAAGATAATCAATTAAAAAGTATTCCAGAAGTTTTCTATTTTGTTATCTGTGCCCACCAATAGTTCATAACACATGAAAAACAATGACCCTTCTCTATTATTCTTTGCACTGCTAATGCCGGGTTCACATCTTGTTTTTTAATAAAATGGTATTGATAAAAAAAGGAATGAGGACAAATACATAAATAAGACAAGGAATGGAGATTGGAAGGCCTGTTAAGAGATCATTTTAATAGTAAAAGCCGATGGCTATCCTGGCAGAGTAAAGAGAATGGACTCATAATATTTAGTTCCCTCTGGTCACTGGATTGATATGATGGAGAAGTCGAGAATTTTTAATTTTAAAACATCATTGCATTCTTAGAGTAAATTATTCTTGGCATGGGAAATTAATCTAGTGGATTGATTTGCCATTTTATTTTTAATTTTGCATCTTATTCACAAATGAGATTGACTTCTAATTTTCCTTTTATTCTTCTCATATCTTGATTCATTGTTTAAAATCAGAATATAAAAACATAAGATAATCAATTAAAAAGTATTCCAGAAGTTTTCTATTTTGTTATCTGTGCCCACCAATAGTTCATAACACATGAAAAACAATGACCCTTCTCTATTATTCTTTGCACTGCTAATGCCGGGTTCACATCTTGTTTTTTAATAAAATGATATTGATAAAAAAAGGAATGAGGACAAATACATAAATAAGACAAGGAATGGAGATTGGAAGGCCTGTTAAGAGATCATTTTAATAGTAAAAGCCGATGGCTATCCTGGCAGAGTAAAGAGAATGGACTCATAATATTTAGTTCCCTCTGGTCACTGGATTGATATGATGGAGAAGTCGAGAATGATTCAGTTATTTTTTATGTTCCAGTTTCAGACAATAAAAACAAAGAATACTATTTTCACCTAGTTGCATTTTGATTTGTAGATTATTGGCTCTAAAGTTACTCGAGGGGACTGATTTATATTTTACTTGATAATTCTTATAAATATATCACAAGTTCCCGTGATTATTACAACATCCCTTTGAAGTAAACAAGACTGAAGTTATTAGCTCCATTTTGCAGATTATATAATTGACACAGGAAAATTAAGAGATTTGCCAAAGATAGTGCAGATGATAAAGAACCAAGTATAAAGCCAGGGTCCTAGCTTTTTGGAATTTTTTATTTCTATAACTTTCTGTAGTGTTGTTATGGGTTGGATTGTGTGGCTCCCAACCCCAAATTCATATATTGCAGCCATAAGCCTCAGGACCTCAGAATGTGACCTTATTTGGAAAAAGGTAATTGGCAGATGTGATTGATCAAGATGAGGTCACACTCAAGTAGGGTAGGTATCCAATATGACTGGTGCCTTTATAAAAAGAAGCAATTTGGACAAAGACACAGACACACCTACCCCATGAAAAGATGAAGGTAGATATTGAGGTGATGCTTCTGCAAACCATAAAATGCCAAAGATCGCCAACAAGGCACCAGAAACTAGGAGAGAGATTCTCCCTCACAGAACTCAGAAGGAGTCAACGCTGCCCACTTAAACATCCAGCCTCCAGAACTGCGACACAAAAAATGTTCTTTAAGCCATTCAGTTTGTGGTACTTTGTTATGATAGCCCTAGTAACTTAATACATATGGCTTGCTATACATTCAGGTAGGAAATTATCATGACCAATGTTAAATAAATGTCTTGTGCATTTCCTCTTTCTACTTCACTGAATTCTTATATATGTTATGATCATTTTAATCTAATCCCACATTCAGGGAAGTGATATGAATATCAGAAAAAAGCAACTTAATTTAAACTTTAATTCTGATCCAAATAGACAGAATTTAAATTTAATAATGGGAAAATCATAATTGGTCATGTCTTTTGTAGCAGCTATACTTTTCCCGTAACAACATCTTCTTCAAGTGTAAGTATAACAGGCCATGAATCCCTAAATTCCATTTCCCGTGCAGGTCTCCATATACCATAATGGACGTTTCCATTGCCATCATTTTATTTCTGTTTCTATAAAGGCACAATTAATATTCAGCAAATTTTTCAGTGTAAGTGTGTCCAATGCGGTATTTGGGAAGTGCTGATACTAAACAATGATTCTTTGTTTATCTGGAATTCAAATCTAACCTAACTTCTCATACTTAGTTTGGTACCCCTAGACTACCTCTGCTAAATAATTTCTGGCTACAAGAGTTCAAGTGCATAGAACCAGAAATGAAGGATGAACCCTTCAAAAATACCAGTATTGGTACCATATAGTATGGAGAGCTTAGTAAGTAATACAACAGCTTAGTTAGTAATACAACTGGCCAAAACAATAAAATATAGTAGTTATAATTTGAACTGATATCAAGATCATTCATTGTTGTGAATAAATTCATTTGAATAAATAAATTTCACACCTATCCAAGATCTATTGATCACCTTTAGCCATTATAAAATACATCATGGAGACAGATTGAGTATTCAAGTCCATGTTGAAGAATAGAACACTTGAATATCTCACAGCAGACTGGAATAACCATCAAAATTATGCATTAGTTAATGAATAATAATAAAGGCCCGTTTGCTTCTCATGGGTTAAACATCTAATTTCAGCTTTAAGGACATTTTTAGGATATATTGTCTTACTTCACTTTATAAAATAAAATACCTGAATTTCACACAGTTCCATGCTTACTTATCTTCTTCCCTTTTGCTATTATCTTGGGTACACACATTCTTCTCCCAGATTTCCAAAAAACTGGCTCTTTCATGTTGCTCTATTATCAGTTCAAACATCACCTTCTCAAAGTAGCCCTCATGGACCAGTCTGTGTATAGCAGACGGGGGCATATTCACACTACCTATCACGTTACTTTGCTGTATTTTCTTCTTAACGTTTAAGAATATTTAACTTGCATTTCAATGTACTTTTTTGTACATTTCTGATGTAATTTTGTTTACTTCTTTTTTTTTTAACGTTTATTTATTTTTGAGACAGAGAGAGACAGAGCCTGAACAGGGGAGGGGCAGAGAGAGAGGGAGACACAGAATCTGAAACAGGCTCCAGGCTCTGAGCTGTTAGCACAGAGCCCGACGCGGGGCTCAAACTCACAGACCGTGAGATCATGACCTGAGCCGAAGTCGGACGCTCAACCGACCGAGCCACCCAGGCGCCCCGAATTTTGTTTACTTCTTAAAAGAACATGTCTTTCCTTACTGGAATCTAAATTTCACAATATCCAATGTCTTGTTTATGCAACTTACAATGGTGGGTTGGGAACAACACTTGGCAAACTTTTAATGTAGTGCTTTACACAGAAAATGATCATATGCCTGCCACACCTTTGGAATCAGCCCAATAGTGACCAGTTCAAGGGCTTCAGAGACCACAGACAATGCCTACCCAGCCCTGGTACTGAGGTATCAATGTCTTGGCAGTCATAATTCATTCAGAGTTATCATTCAGCCAAAGAATAGAATTTGGGAGCACTTAGCATACAGTCTTGAGTCAAATGAACCTAGACTGAAGTTCCTGTTTTGCAATATACAAAATAGCAGATTTTGTGTTTTAGGCTTTTGATCAATAAAGTATCTATAGTATGGGAAAGTTGTAAGGATTAATGAAATAAAGCATGTGCTATATCACAGTAGACTGGGAGGTTTTTATTTGTTATTTTTTATTTGTTTTGTTTTGTTTTGTTTTGTTTTGGATTTGGTACTTCTATCCACTTCCAACCCATTAATATTTTAGAAGAACAATTAAGAGGTTTTAAGAAAGTGGGGAGAGGAACTTAACATGACTTAACCTTAGTGATCCATGTTCAAATTAGCAGGGTGTTAGAAAGCCATGAGTGAGTGTGGTGTTTATAGGAAAATATATAATATTTACAATATAGAATATAATATTGAGAACATTTGCTGGGAGTTAATGTATAGGATCAAAGAATCTAGATTCTCTAATTTTTCAATGATTCAAGGCAAATTCTTCAATGAAACTGTAGTGGACAGATGAGTAATTGTTATTTTTGAGAAAAATCTATTAGTCTAGAAACTAGAAATCAAAGTTCATTATATATATATATAGTAATATATATATATAGTAAGTAATATATATATATAGTAAGTAAGTAATATATATATATATATATATATATATGAAATTAAATGGGAAAATTTTGGGACACAATGGGAATTATTGATTTTAAACTTTTCCTCCATTTTCACTTAGTAAATGCCAGGTTTTCATCTCAAGTTTTGTGCACTGTTCAAATGTTAATTCTTATTTAATAAAATCTTATCCTGTTGTTTGAATATTTTTCTATTAATGGCTTCATTGGGACATTGTTGGAAAACTACCACAAGAAAAGTGGCATTCTTCCTTATTAAATTCATCTTGAATTATTTACATTCATTTTGTTGAACACTCCCCTTTGATCTACATTGCATTGCACTAATGATTTTGCTGCAAACAACATGAAAATGTTTTCCATATTCCCTCAGCAAATGTAAATGCTAATAGTACATCTATATGAAAAATGTCAATATTATAAACTTAGATTAAGTACAGTGCTTAGCATGGTATGGAACATCCATATTTAATTAATGAGTAATAGTATCTATCTTTAATGGATTGAGTATTCAGCAGAAACAGAACATTTACAATATATCTGTAGACTGTAGTTACTAAGAAAAAAAAAACCAAATAACCAGTCATTGTTCTTGCATAGGAGTAGGGAAGAGACTAAGCTTAGCTTCCTAATCAGAAAGCCAATAAATTCTATGGATTATATTTTGTGACTAAATATTATAATAATATAGCATAAACTCCTTTTCTTATGCATCAAAATGTTCTGGAATATATCCTACTCTCTTTTATTTTACATTTGCCTCCATTTAAAGGGCTTTTCCTTCAGATTCAAGAGTGTGTTTGTCAAACCTGTGGCTACGTTCCTAAATATCCCTTGATGCTCTGTGGTAGGCAGGAATCTAAAATGAACTCCAATGAGTTGCATCCTTGTTTAATTCCCTTCCCTTGAGTGTGGGCAGAGGCTGTCACTTGTTTCTAGCCAAAAAAAAAAAAATATATATATATATATATATATATATATATATATATATATATATGACAAAGGTGATGAGATACCATTCTCTTCATTTGGTTAATTATATTACAAAGATGATGGGATATCTATTCTCATAATTAAACCTAGAGCAAGAGATTCTCCAGCAGGCTTTGAAGAAGTAAGCTGTATGTTGTTATAGGAGGCCTGTGTGAGGGCCACATCTCAAGGAAGCACCCCAGGTCACAGTCAGTAAAAACAGGGAACTCGGTACCATGACTGCAAGGACTAGAATTCTGCCAGTAACCACATGTGTTTGGAAGAGAACCCCAAGCTCCAGAAAGAAATACAGCCCAGTCTAGACTTAACACTCAAGCCTGGTAAGACCCTGAGCAGATGTCCCAGCTACACTCTCCCTAGAACCCTGGCCCAGGGAAACTGTGTGATTGAAAAAAAAAACCAAAAATGTTGTTTTAAGTCACTAAGTGGTAGTAGTTTGTTACACGGCCAGAGAAGATAACTACGTGCTATCTCCTCCACAAGATGTCTGCGTAACTTTTCTTTAACTGCTTCTTCTACTTGCAGTGACTCCAAATCCTACCTCTCACTTCTACCTGTTTTTACTTCTCCTGCTTCTCCTCTGGGCTCATATCATTTGTCACCTCTCAGAAACTACTGTGACCTCCACTACAGAGTAAATTAGGTTCCACTCCTTCCTCTTCCCCCAGTAATTGTATATGCTTTCTTACATCTTATTTTAATGGGTTTCCATTAGAGTCTCTTAAATGCAAGAATTATGCCTTGTTTATTTCATCACATTCTCAAAGTTAATATAATGTATTGTATTTCTCTAACTCGTAGGAGTGGTCCGTAAATTCCAAGTTTCAAACCGTCCTTAAATTCCTAGCTGCATCAGAATCACATAAATTCTGAACCCTCTTCTAGACCTACTATGTTCAAATTTGGGTGGGTAAGTATGCTCTTGGCCCAGCTAATCCTTCTAGTCTTATATTCTAACAGTCAATCAATTCATTAGGAATTACAGATGCGTGGAATTAGTTATGGTTTGCTGAATTGTCATAATCTCTCATTTTTTGGAGCTTTTCCCCGTTTCTCCTCATTTTTTTGGAATATCTATTAACCTGGTTTTGTCTGGTTAAGTCACTCATTATTCAAAATTCAGCTTAAGATTCAAATCCTCTAAAAGGCATTACTCAACCCACAGATCTTTAGGCTACCATCTCCCAAACATAACATTAATTACTCATTTCTAGGCAATGTTTTTCTGCTCTATAAAGGTATCATTTATATTATATTAATCTTTGTGCCCCAAATTGATAGCATGGTATTGAAACGTAAGGAGACTAACATTTTTTTTCCTGAATGAAAAAAAAATGTCAGAGTCATATGAGTAGGAATTTCACAGACATATGGACCTATGACTTCAAGAATCCTCTTAATTAGAAGCATCAAAGATCGAGAAATAGTGATATTCTAAGGTGAAATGACACATGAGGAAATCCCACCCCAAATTCTGAGATTATGACATGTGCCACATTGCCATTGCCTTTTGAGAATTATTTCCTATTGAGCAACTATTGCCATAGGGAGGTTCAACATTTCCTAGGAATTCCGGGATGTAGAACAAGTTTGAAAACAACCACTATGAGCTTATGAAGGTAATTTTCATGTATGGCTCATGGAAATACATCATATTACTTTGGTTATAAGCCTAGATCACAGCCACTGGCAAATTTCTTCATCAGAAGTGAATTACTAGCAAATTAATGAATCAGAGAACCGTTCATGTTCGTAATGCCCAGAAGTACATTAAAAAGTGCTTATCTTTCAATGTGTTTTATACTTCATGCCAGGAGTATGCTAAAACAACTCTCGGGGCTCCCGGGTGGCTCAGTCAGTTAAGCTTTCGACTTTGGCTCAGGTCATGCTCTCACAGCTCATGAGTTTGAGCCCCATGTCAGGCTCTGTGCTGTCAGCTCAGAGCCTGGAGCCTGCTACAAATTCTGTGTCTTTGTCTCTTTCTGCCTCTCCTCTGCTCATGCCCTCTCTCTCTTTTTCAAAAATAAACAAACATTAAAAAAAATTAAAACAAGTCTCACATTATAAGATATAAGATTGGATGAATGGAAAAGACATGTAAAAACTGAAATAAAATGAAAATAATAATTTGTACTATAATTATATGGCACAAATATTAAGTCAAATGTTTAAATTTTAGTCATAAACTTCTACAGCTTCAATTGTTACCCTAGTACACTTCCTTTGTTTCATAAGGCTAGTGAATATTATTTAGTCACTTAAAAAAATAGTTTATTTTTTGAGAGAGAGAGAGAGAGAAGTGGGCGGGGCAGAGAAAGAGGCAGAGAGAAAATCCTAAGCAGGCTCTATACTGACGAGGGGCTTGAACTCACAAACCGTGGGATCATGACCTGAATCGAGATCAAGAGTCTGATGCTAAACCCACTGAGCCTCAGAGAGGACGCTGTTTTGTCACTTTTTATATTTAACATCTATAAAATCTCTTTTTATTATTACTTTTTAACGTTTGTTTATTATTGAGAGACAGAAAGAGCATGAGCGGGGGGGGGGGGGGGGGGGGGGAGGGGCAGAGAGAGGAGGAGACAGAATCGGAAGCAGGCTCCAGGCTCTGAGCTGTCAGCACAGAGCCCGAGGCAGGCCTTGAACTCACAAACCGTGAGATCATGACCTGAGCCGAAGTTGGACGCTCAACCGACTGAGCCACCCAGGCGCCCCAGATCTATAAAGTCTCTTAAAGAGATATGTAACTTGATCAGGAATTTCACTGCTCTCTTAGTGCTATTTTATTTACTATATTTTGAACTTTAACTCCATGTTATCATATTACAGTTAGTACATTTAAAGAAAACGCGTGTCTTCAAAACTATTCTTATGATATTGGATATTTAAATGTCTAATTCCTTCTAAACTGATATTTATATCACATAAAACTATCTCACATTAGATACTAATTAAGGACCTTTATTGATCTTTCAGAGAGCAATTATGAATGGTCATGAGCAGATTATATAATGAACTACCTTTAATCTCACAGTGATGGCATTGGCCAGTATAAAGTACTCTGTAGCCCTGTATTCGATAGAACTGGATCTCGTAACACAGTCATTTCATTTGGCAAGTTATAATATGGTACCTTATTAATGCTGGCTAGATTTCAACCAAATGACTGTGTGGATGTAAAAGACTTAATATCCTATTAGCAACCCCATGATTCATCTAGTCCCCCAGGCTTGTTTCTAATCATAGCTTCTAATATTACATGTGATATTGGAATGTGCATATAAATAATTTAAAACAAATTGAAACTTGAATGGTTGAAATATATGCTAGATAAAAGCTCTCTTGCAGATCACAATTTATTTTATTTTATCTTATTTTCATATATCTATGAAATCCATTTATTACATTCAGCTTAAAAATATACACATATATTTTAGAGCTGGCAAATCTCAGTGAACAATTATGTTTGCAAGTGAAGTATGTTATCAATGAATAAACACAAATTGGCTTGTAAAAAGTGCAATCTGTTAGCTAAGTGTGGCTTAAAGGATTACTGTACATTTATGTTACCTCTAAATGCTGATACTTATTTCAGAGGAGATTATCCAAGTATGATAACCAAGAAGATAAGGAAGTAAAAATAAATTGGGAAGGGTTTCCATCCTACCGCAGGCATATCTTTATGAATAGCCCATAGAAAGGTCAAAATATCTCTATTAACATTTGAATAACATGAGTTAACATTTTAAAGAACCACGAAGCATAGTCTTAATATAAAAAAACAATATTAAGCAATGTCCACATATCTGAAAAAAAATTTTTTACTGATAGATTCAGAGACTTGAAATAAAATCTGAGAACCAAAATAAAAATTTTCTGCTCACTTTATTTACCAACAGTCAAAGGGTGGGTAAAAGTTTGGGCTTACATTTATCCACTCACAGTCTTGCTAAATGTAGAAACAGTAGGGAATATACAAAGAATGATTAGTATAACCTTTTATCTTATGATGAGAGCATAAATGCTCCACTTTGACAAAGACAGTGGTAGTATCAGATCATGTACTTTAAGTAACACACTTTGCAATTGTTTCTTCCCTCTAACATCTGGAAATTAAAGTGATTTATTATAAATAGATCGAGTCAGTTTAAAATATTCTATGGTCTTGCTATTGAGATGGGAAAATATTCATTTTAAAAAATGAATACACATATAATACTTCATAAAAACTTCACTAAATCATGATCAGTTTACATTTCATGAAATCAGTTCATCTTAATATTACAGATTTTATGTTGACTTCTCAGGCACAAATTTTGTTGAAGTATTTATATGATTCATAATACCAAATAGGGAGTCTTTTTGCATAAAATACAGTCTTGAAGTTAGCATCATCCGAAGAACAGAAATCTAGAAACTGTTTTAAAAAAATGACTGGAAATATAGTGTATATATATATCCATGGATATATATATGTATATATATACGTATATATATATATACATATATATATGTGTGTATATATATATAATGTAGCTCAACTTATTGGCGGAAAATAGTAAGGTGTCACTGTGTATAGATGGGTGCACAAGTTTGTAGGAAGGCCCACAATTAGATATAAAGGTGACCCAAGGGTTAAATATTGTGGGCAGATTTTGATTTATGTAGATTACCACTGACTGGCAAAGAAGCTCTGTGAGCATAAATCTTGGATAGTAGTGAAGAAAGGAGGAAGGCAATACTTAATATTTGTATGGCTTTGAATGGTTATATGAAAATCTTTTCAGTTAATCTGATTGGTTTAATCATAAAGATTTTATGGGAAAATTAAATATGTGTATGGGAAAACAAGGATAGTAAACCCTTGGATAAGTAACATGTAATTTTCCACGTTTATTTATTTTTGGGACAGAGAGAGACAGAGCATGAACGGGGGAGGGGCAGAGAGAGAGGGAGACACAGAATCGGAAACAGGCTCCAGGCTCTGAGCCATCAGCCCAGAGCCCGACGCGGGGCTCGAACTCACGGACCGCGAGATCGTGACCTGGCTGAAGTCGGACGCTTAACCGACTGCGCCACCCAGGCGCCCCTGTAACATGTAATTTTCAGTACTTATTAAACTCAAAAATGGTATTCTATATGGACACATTTTTGGAATTACAATAGATAGCATATCTATCTTAGCCAGAAGTTATTGGTTGAAAGATGTATGTTCTGCAATACAATATCCCCCATGGCCAAGCTAAAATATTCCACAGAATTAATTTTCATTATATTAGTGATTTTCAGTGAGTTCAAGGAACTTCAATGTTTATGCAAGTGTGGCATTCATATGTGCATTTTTTCACAGTTCAAGTAATGCTAGTTATCTTTTACACTCACTTTTAAAAATATAAAGTTCTTGCCCTCTTATATTGATAATACTTGATCACTAAATTATATTGATCAAATCATTAACTGAGTGATAACAAATAGTATCCCAGCTGCCTATTGTAAATGAGATTCTACAGTGTAGTTTTGTTTGCTACTTTATAAATTCTTCGTATTCTATCAGCTTCTGTGGAGCCAAATAGGATATTCCATTTCAAATTGCATTGTTGGATCTTTTGTTATATAAAAAGTGGTTATATAAAAAATGGCTCTGTCAGTATGCAAAATCTTTGCAAAGCAACAGAGACAGCAACTTGGGAGTACAACACAAATTAGACAAAATTAAAGAAGAGAAGATAACTGTTAAAGTCTAATACATGGGAGATATGATTCAATAGCCACCATTGTCTGTAGATGAAGTTCTGCAGCTAGGAATGGTACAAGAATGCCTTTCCAATTGGAGTGTAGTATTAACTCTAGCACTCTCCGGAAGTTATGTGTTCAGAAGAATTGAAATTTTATTGGCTTTTTATATTTGCTTTAATCTTTTAAAATATATTCCCTTATCCTTGTTATATTTCCTCCTCATTTTTTGTTTGCTTTCTGAATATTTTTTATAAATATATCCAGACATAGATAAGAGAAAAGCCACCTTACTTTCTTGTTTCTAAGATTCTTTTAGTAAGACATATTTTGCCATATTCCAGTTCCACAAACTAAGAATGTGTCCTGTGATAGATATATTGAACAAACCATAAGTAATTTCTAGTAAGACTAATATGTTTATGAAAATTACCCGTGAAACCTTTTAAACGTCAGATTCTTAGCAAGTCTACTGAACTGGAATTTCTTTGTGAGGGTCCTGAACACTTTTATTAAAAACAACAAAACAAAACAAAACAAAACAACAACAACAACAACAACAACAACAAAACGAGTACCTGGGTGGCTCAGTCAGCTAAGCCTCTGACTTTTGATCTCAGCTCAGGTCATGATCTCATAGTTCATGGGATCAAGCCCCACATCAGGCTCTGCGCTGACACTGTGGAGCCTGCTTAGGATTCTCTCTCCCTCTCTCTCTGCCCCCCCCATAAATAAATAAACAAACAAAAATTAAAAAATCAAAAAAATACTTTTTGAAGAACATTATAATATACAGACAGAATTGAGAATGTCTATCATGACTGTCTAAGCCAATGTTGATTCCTTTGTGGATTTATTACAAATGAAAACTTAGAGGAATTAAACAGACTTTTATTTCAATGGCTGAGGAGTGAGTCAGTGTTTCCATTAGTGCTCTCATCTGCTACCACATCTTGTTGATTCCATCACTGCATTTTCTGTTAACCTGTTACTTACTAAGACAGTCACCTGCCACTTGGACAGTAAATCTGTTCCTTGTTGAGAAAGTCAGACACATTCAGATTATTTATTTATTCTACTAACCAATTTCCTCATTTTAGGTCAAACTGCATCATTTCAATAACCACAGGATACGTCTAAAGGAAAAAAAAATGACAGTGACTCTGCTCACATGGTAAAACCCCTGACTTCCAACCCGTCTTGAGTATTCTACTTGGACAACCAGTTGCAATTTTCAAAGGATCTGACATATATAACTTACCTTCCTGGAAAGAGTTAAAAATCCCTGTCATAATTTATGGCAATAGAATACGCAAATTCAACATAATATTTTCGGTGCTACTCAGAGAATTACATTAAAAGAGCTACATTTAGGGCCACCTGGGTGGCTCAGTGGGTTGAGTGGGTTTTTTTTTTTAATCGGTATTTCCATCAACAATGTGTCAGAGCACTTGATCTGTTGTGTGTTATTCTTTGACCTCTCGTATGTTGCAAATATTTTTTGACCTTACCATTTGTTTTATGTTTGTTTATAGAGGATTTGGGGAGATGTTTTACTTTTTAACGTAGTCAGATTCTTCACTTATCTCTTTGTAATGTCTTTGTTTTGACTCTTAGAAAGATGATCCCCACTGAGGACTCATATTAAAATGTTACTATTTTTTTTTAATTTTTTTTTCTACGTTTATTTATTTTTGGGACAGAGAGAGACAGAGCATGAACGGGGGAGGGGCAGAGAGAGAGGGAGACACAGAATCGGAAACAGGCTCCAGGCTCTGAGCCATCAGCCCAGAGCCTGACGCGTGGCTCGAACTCACAGACCGCGAGATCGTGACCTGGCTGAAGTCGGACGCTTAACCGACTGCGCCACCCAGGCGCCCCGAAAATGTTACTATTTTTGTAGTCATTTCTGTTCTTTGTTTTAAAGTTTAATTATTTTGAGAGAGACAGCACAAGTAGGGGATGGGCAGAGGGAGAGAGAGAGAATCCCAAGCAGGCTCTGTGCTGGCAGCACAGAGCCCAAAGCGGGGCTCGAACCCACAAAGCCATGAGATCATGACCTGAGCCGATACCAAGAACGGTTGCCTAATGACTGGGGCCCCAAGGCGCCCCTGTAGTCACTTCTTATATTCACTCTCCCCTAGCTGGAATTTATCTGAGCACATAGCAGGAAGTTAAAATTCAACATGAGCTTTCCCTTAAAATGGTAAGCAATTCTTCTAGCCTAATTTATTGTATAATTCTTCCTTTGCCACTTACTTTTGGTGCTAATTTTATACACACACACTCATAGTAAGGTCTTTTTTTTTTTAATGTTTATTTTTTGAGACAGAGAGAGACAGAGACAGGGCATGAGCAAGGGAGAGGCAGAGAGAGGGAGACACAGGATGTGAAGCAGGCTCACAGCTGTCAGCACAGAGCCCGACGCAGGGCCTGAACTCACAAATTGAGAGATCGTGACCCGAGCCGAAGTCGGACGCTCAACTGATGGAGCCCCCCCAGGCACCCCAGTAAGGTCTTATTCTTGTCCATATTTTGTTTCATTGATATATTATACCGGAACTATATTATTTTAATTATTGCAAATTTTAATTTATTTTTTAAGATTTTATTTTAGTTTATTAAAATGATTTTTCGTGTCTATTTTTGAGAGAGACTTCAGCTCAGATCATGATCTCATGGTTGATGACTTTGAACCCCACATCAGGCTTTGTGCTATCAGAGCAGAACCTGTTTTGGATTGTCTGTCCCCCCACCTCTCTCTCAAAAAATAAATAAATAAACTTTTAAAAAGTTACATTTAAAGAGATCCAGTTGATTAATTTTTGTTTCTAATCCTCATGAAAGCATTACTTATGAGATTATATAAGCATCAATAGAATGGCAAAAGCTGGACTTAACTTTTTACCCAAACAGAAGAATTTTATGATAATTTACTTCCTTTATTTATTTAAAGTAGACTTACTACTTTACTTCTAGATTTCTTTTTTCTTTACCCTGCATGATCACAAAGTACAAAAGGTCTCACTCGATAGTAATTTTGATAACAGTAAATATAGGAGAGATCATGCTGTTTTAATAATTCTTACCCAAATCTCAGGAACTTAGCACAGCAAAGGTTTTTTTTATTGCTTATAAAAAGCCTACTGTGTGTCCAGTCTGTTCTGCAGGGCCATTATTGTTTATATTTTCAGCATCTCAGCATCAGGCTGATAAAGTCTTCGACATTTTTGTACTTGCACCATTTATAAGATACAGCCTCTTTGGTGAGATGAGATAAGAGACTGGAGGGTCTCATATTAGAAATTAAACATTCTCTTTCATTAGTGACATAGTTCTTGTATAAATTGGGCTCCTGATAGCCATTAAGTCTTTAAAAATGAATACATTTTTTAAAAAAACTATGATTACCACTTTTAGCAGATAAAATACTGCATGCTTCATAGCTATAGTAAAAAAATCTGTTATTTTTCTAAGAGTCAAATTTAGATGGCATTCTCTATTTTATCTGTGTTTACCACAAACAGCTCAATAATAGAATGCAGATGGCTTTTGTTTTTTGTTTCCTAATTGTAATAATATAGGAGGTAAGAAAACACAGCATATCTGCTATGATCTCTTCCTCTAATATGAACTCTTCTAAATAGAATTTGTATTTAGATTTTTAAAACCAAAGGCAATGAATTATATTGCTTTGATAATTTTTCAACCACCTTAGACACCAAGAACCCAAGAGTGGTGTAGTTTGTGGATTAAATGCTTGCTTTCAACAATGTGATTTCAGAAAAAAATCCTAAATTCCAATAAAGGAAGTGTCCATATTAACAAGTGAAATTCCCATTTTTTTTTATGAGCTATAACAGTGGTAAGTAAAACACAAAAGCAATCAGGTAATTATTCAGGTTGTAAAAATGTGGTTTTTTTCAGGCAGAATTGGTTCTATTTCATAAAAACTTCAGTAACCTGAAAGAGAAAATATGTATTCTTTTTTTAAGTATTTACCAGGCAGTGACTCAAGCTTTATAAAGAATTTGACTCATGAATCAAAAGGACAGAGTCAAGGCTGATAGATTAACAAGATTCAAAGGAAAAGTATATGTCAGATTACTGTGAAGTGGTTCAGTTATTTTCTTTTACATGAACACACACACACACACACACACACACATATATATATGTGTATATATATATATATATATATATATTTCTTATATCCTGAATGAGAGTCAGTGATTAAACACACATAAAAAGAGTATAGAGATATATTCCAGTTGATTATTCTGGATTGATTATTCCAGTTGATTATTCACAATCACATCTTTTTTTTAACTTTTTAAATGTTTATTTTTGAGTGGCGGAGGGGCAGAGAGAGAGGGAGACAGAGGATCTGAAGTGGGCTCTGAACTGACAGCTGAGAGCCCAAGGCAAGCCTCGAACTCACAAGCCCTGACATCACAGAACTGTGAGATCATGACCTGAGCTGACGTTGGACACTTAACTGGCTGAGCCACCCAGGTGCCCCTGTCACAATCACATCTTGATGAAGAACATATTTTCCCACACAAACCAATAGTCCCATCACCACCATCAGCCAAATGTATAGATCAATGAGCCTGAGAGCAGAACAAACTAAAATGAGGTGTTCACCTGATCCACTATAGGTGCTATTATTTCATGATGAGATGAATATAGAAATTAAGAGCAAATGTTTAGAAACTTTTAAAGAATCTTTAATAACCAATTAACTGAGGGACACCTGGATGGTTCAGTTGGTTAAGCATCCAACTTCGGCTCAGGTCATGATCTCACAGTTCATGGGTTCCAGCCCCATGTCAGACTCTCTTCTGACAGCTCAGAGCCTGCAGCCTGCTTCGGATTCTGTGTCTCCCTCTCTCTCTGCCCCTCCCCCTCTTGCACTCTCTCTTTCTCTCGCTCAAATATAAATAAGCATTGATTGTTTTTAAATAACCAGGTAACTGAATAGTTCATTCAATGTTATTACGTTTAATGTTTTAAAAGTGAATCTTATGGGGGTTTTTTTATGTTTTTTTATAATTTTATTTTTTGATGAAATGAAATTAGGTCATGATGAATTGGACACAAAGAAAAATAATGAAGTTTTAGCAAGTTTCATTCACTACATATTTTGAGAATTACTGCCCTATGATATGTTTTTAGACAATGTCTTATAGATGTCTGTTGAGTGCACGAATGTAAAATGATTCTTAAAAAATAAATACTTAATATGGTATGATTTAGCAACAGTAATTTTAGTGAAGAGCCATAATTTAAGTTTACAGAAGTAACAGGAGTGGTGATAAAAATGGTACATTAAATTTTTCTGGAATAAAGGTTTTGCAGTACAATTAAATTTGATGATTAAAAAATAAAAATGCAAAGCAATTATTAGTCATTAATTATGAAAGTAAAGCATATCAAAATATGTGAAATGCTTTAAAAAAGTGTGTGAAATGTGGCCAAAATAGTTCTCACACACACACACACACACACACACACACACACACAAATGCATTATATTAAATGTACTCATTAGATTGTGAAAACATTGGGGGAAAAAAACCTAACCATTCAATTCAAAATCAAAACAATGCTACAAAAATTATCATCCAATATATCAAAATAAGCACACACAAAAAAATAGATAAAATAAACATTCTCACTCCTTAGACAACAGATAGCCCAAGATTATGTTTCTGAAAGGGGAGAAAACCCAAGGAGCCATAGGGTGCTTCAGTTTGCTACCCAGAGATTGCTTCCAGGCCACTTTTAAGGAAAAGAGAAACCAAAGAACAAAATGGTTTCACTGAGTTGAAGAGACAGAGCTTGGAGTTTGGGGAGGTCAACAGGGATAGACTTTGTGGAGAAGTGTATCAGAAAAGAGGGAGCTGCACAGAGAAAAAGAAACCAAGAGATTTTTCAAAAGGATCTCTTTAAATATTTGGACAAATACTAATCCGTGCACGAGTTGGTTGAGGTGGGAAAAATAGTCACCAGGAAGTTGTTGGTTGACCAATTCCCAGAGTTGTGAATAGATTGTATTTCCTCCCGCTAAGACAACTCACCTGAAGCGCCTGGGTGGCTCAGTCCGTTAAGTCTCCCAACTCAGGTCATGATCTCGCAGTTCATGAGTTCAAACCCTGTAGTGGGCTCTGTGCTGACAGCTTCGGGCCTGGAGCCTGCTTCAGATTCTGTGTCTCCCTCTCTCGTTGTCCCTGCCCCTCTCATGTTCTGTCTGTCTCTCGAAAATAAACATTTAAAAACATTTTTTAATTAAAAAAAAAAGACTTTCCAACCCATGGAAAGTCAAGGTGAATTTTCAGAGAGAATAGAATTATTCTCTAATATCTAATTTACCATAGAAAAAACCACTGCCCTATGAAAGCTTACAAGCAAGATACATGTTACATTTTAAATGTAAATGTCCTAAATACTCAAAATGATAGGCAGGCATCAGACTGAATAAAAGGCATGATTCAACTCTAAGCTGTCTAAAGTGATATTAATTTAAATATCATGATATAGAGATATTAAAGTGAAAAGAAAGATATATAATGAAAACAATAGTCAACAGAGTGCTAGGGTGGCTGTACTAATATTAGACAAACTATGTTTTAAAAAATGAGATATTACCAGAGAAAAGAAAAAGTGAAATTCCACAATAATAAATGGGTCGATTCGTTAGGAAAACCTAACAATTCCAATGAGGTTATTAGTAAGAGAATAAGAAAAAATAAGGAAACAGATGATGGTGACAGTAGATGGTAGATAGACAGATGATAGACAGATGAGAGATAGATGATAGATCCATCAATAGATACCTAGGTGATAGACAGGTTTACATTCCATCCTTTTTTCTCTCAACTGCTTTAAAAGATAACAAACATGTAAGTTAATAATTTTAAAATATATTGTTGGGTTTGTGACATATATTGATATGTATAACAATATACAAAATGGATGACTTTCTAACAGAAATAATGAAAACATGAAACAAAATAGTGTTATAATTGAAATGCTAAAGAGGCGCCTGGGTGGCTCAGTCAGTTGAGTGTCTGATTTTGGTTTCAGCTCAATTCATGATCTCAAGGTTCCTGAGATTGAGCCCCACATGGGGCTCTGTGCTTAGGATTCTCTCTCTTTCTCCCTCTCTCTCTCTCTCTCTCTGCCCCTCCCCCACCAAAATAAATAAACTTTAAAAAATTGAGAAGTAATTTCTCATAAAGAGCTTTATCAAGGTATAAATAGAAAGAAACTTGCTAATTTTGAGCAAGTGTTGTCAATATAGGCCCCTGCCAATGGGGTGTGGTACTTTAGCAAACATTGCATGAAACAGTGACACTTTGGAAACATTCTCCTACTGGCATGAGTTAAATAGGAATACTCATCATCAATAATACTGTGTAGGTTGCAGTCAAAGCAAAGGCACTAACAGAATAAGTATAATGCTTGAGAACAAAAGGACAAAATATAGTTATTTGCAGGTGACTAAATATTCTGGTCTTAATTTTTTTTAATGTTTATTTATTTTTGAGACAGAGAGAGACAAAGCAGGAGCAGGGGAGGGCAGAGAGAGAGGGAGACAGAATCTGAAGCAGGCTCCAGGCTCTGAGCTGTCAACACAGAGCCCGATGCAGGGCTTGAACTCGTGAACCATGAGATCACGATCTGAGCTGAAGTTGGACGCTTAACCGACTGAGCCACCCAGGTGTCCCTAAATATTCTTGTCTTTAAAATATCCAAAATACTCATCAAAAACAGTTACTAGAATATGAGATAAGAAACATCACCAGAAAAAAAAAATAGTGGTATTCAGATCAAAATCTTCCCAATGGATCAAGAATAACCAATTCGAAAATTTAGCAGGAGACTCTCATTCATCTACAGTAAAAATGTTAAGATGCAACGAGAAATCACACCCTGCCATACAAGACCTACATGCAGAAAAGTGTCGAAACTTAACGGAAAGAATAAAAGTAGATATGAGATGGGGCGCCTGGGTGGCGCAGTCGGTTAAGCGTCCGACTTCAGCCAGGTCACGATCTCGCGGTCCGGGAGTTCGAGCCCCGCGTCGGGCTCTGGGCTGATGGCTCGGAGCCTGGAGCCTGTTTCCGATTCTGTGTCTCCCTCTCTCTCTGCCCCTCCCCCGTTCATGCTCTGTCTCTCTCTGTCCCAAAAATAAATAAACGTTGAAAAAAAAATTAAAAGTAGATATGAGCAAATTCATAATGATGAGAAGATTTAATAAAGATACCATCTACTCAGATTTGATGAGAGGCAAGAGGAAAGTAATGAGTGGCCAAAGTCAATTCAGTCTCTACCCTCTAAGCAACTTTGTGGTCACTAAGATCATTACATGAATTTTCTACAAGGAAAAAGTCATAGAATAACTAGGATGAAATAGATTTGATCTCAGACCAGAACAATGGAAGAAACGTCAGTCAATGGGTAAATCTGACTCCATAAAAAAATTATTTGTGTCAAAAATAATAAGCATAATTTTAAAATAATAATAAATTGGAGGTAGGGCTTTGCAATATCCAAAGAAATGGAATCCATAGTTATCACCTGACTAAAGTATTTGTCTAAATTGGTACAATTGCACAATTGCACTTCCTAGAACCTTAGGTGTTTGGAATGTACAGAATAAAACTGATTTTTTTTTTGGTTCTGAGGCAACATAAATGTGTTGATTTGTATTATAATGTTCCACGGTTAATAAGGCTTACATACTCTTCTGTGCATAAGTGTTCACTTTTCTGATTCCCAACATGTGAGTTTAAGACCTACAAGCAAGAATTTGTTCAAGTAGCTCAGATATCTATCGAAAGTTTGTGGAACTTCTAAAAATTCTGAGTCAAATTTAAATAAATCTCTTCATTATAAAGATTTCTAAAGTTTTAGTAATTTAATATACACTATAAATACACAAGAAAAGGACATTAGTTGCACCTCTTCTAGCAAATATTTAAATCATGAAACTATTTTTAACAGAGCATATTTCAGGGCTAGTGTTTCATAATTGGTAACTTTTATAATAATTAAAACATTTTTCCCCTAAAGTCAGGGAATTGATTGATATGGGCGGAAGAGATCAAATGTAGTAAACATTTAGAGAAAAAGAAATGTAGACATACTAAATACTCATCGACTGTTCTATGTGTAATTTAATAAAATACAATCTTTACTTTCAGAATAAGTCATAATTTGAAGGTGATTCAGCGATATTTCACCATTGGTCAACAGCAAAGCAAAATTCAGGAATGAAAAAAATGTACACAGAAGGAAATCAATGTAATCCTCTGATTACACACATTCAGACCATAACCTGTCTCCTTCTGTGTGACTTAAGGTAGATAAGCACAGCATGGATAGGGCATTCCAGAGAGCAGCGACATTGATGAAAAGCCTAGATCACAATATTTATCTAAGAAAGATTACAGGGATGATTTGGGGCAGATTTCAGATCAGGACGATAGCAAACTTTAAGGATATGTAGGAATATTATTGTTCAAGTGCTGATGACCATTTCTGTTGAAAGAGGGACGAAAACCTAAGGGTAAAATTGTAAGAATTTAAATTAGATATAAGATGAAGACTACTCATGAAACATATTTCTTTAAGTTTTACCAAAATACAATTTATTCTTGAACAATGAGGGGGGGGGTGGTTAGGGTCCTGACCTCCCCCACCCCCCACAGTTAAAAATCCACATATAACTTTTTTTTTTAATCTGAGTATAGTAACACACAATGTTGCATTAGTTTCACTCGAACAGCATAGTGATTCTACTTCTCCATACATTATGCTGTACTGACCACAAGCATAGCTACCACTGTACTTAGTTTCTGACTCCCCCAGATCCTAACTCATAATAACCTCCTGCTGAATGGAAGCCTTACTAATAACATAAACAGTCGATTAACACACAATTTTGTATGTTATATATATTGCATACTGTACTCTTAGAGTAAAGTAAACTAGAGAAAAGAAAACGATACTGAGAAAAATCACCAAGAGGAAATGTATTTACAGTACTATACTGCATTTATTTTTTTTAAATCTGCATAAAAATGGACCATGCAGTTCAAACCTGTGTTGTTCAAGGGTCACCTGTAATGTATCTGCGATATGTATATTAATTTATTTATGTTTATTCTGCTGTGAAGTAAAGGGATAGAATTAATGATCTTCCGAGGTCACTTAAATTCTAAAAATAATGTATTACGTGTGTGTGCATGTGTGTGTTCATAAACGTCATTCATATATTGCACACCTGTACTATATAGTATACTTACTAAATTCCTTATTATGATTCAACAATTTTATTGTAATGGATGTTATAATTAAAAATTAAACTGAATTCTTGGCAACAGTTCTAAAGTATGTTTTAAATTGTTATTTTCCTAATGGTAGAAAGAAAGAAATTGTGTTCATTTCTCCTAAAGAGGTTGTGTCCATTGTCAGTGACTGCCTGGAAGAGAGTAATAGTATCTGATTTGTTTTCCTTTCAATATTATGGAGTTCAAATGGTGGGTCAGATATGAATATTTTACTCTTTCACAATCCTTGTGAATCATCTCAGATCTTAAGTAGTTACAGTACAATTCCTTAGTTTATTGTAACCAGAATGTTTATGCACATTGTATCTTTAGCAGACTCATTCACAATGAATTCAGTAGTCATGAAGAGTACTCAAATTCTAAAACTTAAAAAAAAAGTCATATTTTCAAATTTTAAAAAGTTGCACTCTCCCTTCGCTCCATCCCCAAGGTGAAAGTACGGAAAAGGCACTCAAGTCAGTACACGTCTGCGATCCTAAAAATATTGAGTACCTTTACACTTGACCTCAAACTGAACATCACATGTTCCAGTCACTGACTAGTAAATATGTGGGGAAATTCATTCTGTTGTTGAAGACAGAATGCAATCAGTGTAATGATTTTCGAGCAAGATGAGAGCTAGCTGTGTTTACTTCTGTAAAGAATGAGATAACAGAGGACTTCTCTGGCAGATGTGCGCCCCGCAGGTACTCCAGCCACAGCACACAAGACAGGCTGGGTTCTTCACAAAAAGAGAAAAATCCGTCTTAATTTGTACTTTCCCCTCAGGCTTCAAATCCATTTTAAAAATGGACTGAAGCAATAACTAAAGGGATTTGCACCCCAATAAAAATCACCTTTTTGAATGACAGCTTTGCTGCTTGGGGAAAATTTACCATAATTCAACTGTTTCTATAATGAGGAGAAGCAAATGTAAACTCAGCTACCTGGACCCAGCCATTGAACTTAGATAATTATTTCCCAATCAAAAAAGAACATCCTGTTTCTCTTTGGCATGCTCTGGTGTCTGTTAGCTTTGCTTTTTATAGCTTTAATTGAAATTTCATAATCACAGAGTTCAAATACAGAACCGACTTGAGTCAGTACTCTGGAACAATATCATTCCCTTAGAGCTCTCCATGTTTAAGAGGGGAAAAAAGCATTCCCATGCTTTCATTAGACTTTGTGCTTCTCCTGATTCTTAGTATAAGACTCTCTGCTCTACAGATACATGCTATTAAGGAAAAGCCTGAGGTAAAACTCAGTGGAAAAGTGAGGCAGGTGAACTCACCTAGATTATGGGTTTAGCAAGTCTATTGGAGAATCTAAAAAGAAAAAAAAATTGAAGGAAAACACTTGGGATTCAGAAAAAGCCAAAATGAATTTAGACCAAATCTGTCATGAAGCGATGTGTATTTTTAAAGGAAATATAATCCATGTTTCTGACTCATTTACGATGACCTTATCAAAATGTCATGTAATGAAAGTTATTCAGGGTCCAATAATTCTTTTAAGCTTCTAAATAGCATTTCAAAACATTTTTTTCTAGTTTGATTATAAATGAACTCAAATTCCAAAAGGTCCACCAAGGTCAATAAAATTCTCAAGAGTCATCATATTGAAACAGAATTTAAGGTCTGCAATTTTTCCTTTCTATCCTGAATCATTAAAATGGTTATGGGAATGTTTAATTCAGTCAGAGACTGTGGATTGCATAATTACAGACAATCAAACAAAAATCATGAAAAAGCTCCTGGGAATAGATTAAAAGTGTTCTTTTGCACATTTATTATCTGTTGCAAAAAAAGCTACCAAAAAGAGCCTCCTAATCTCCCCACTCTACAGTGTAATAGTAGTTTTTTGATGTTTCTTTGGAAATTAGTAGGAGGTTGACACAAGATACTCCAATGTTGTATTAGAGTCCTGATGCTTGCACATTTTCCCTGTTCTATATCCTTTACATTAGTCTGCAGAGAAACACAAAGAGTCAGAGATGGAGGTTATTGTGATAATTTAGTTCAAACCCTGCAAATTGAAGTGGGTAGTTGCAAAATAGGAAGTTAAAATTTTCTGCCCAAGGGGACATTAATGCTTGGCTGCAGAAGTAGTCTAGATCCCTAAATGCTTCCAAACTGCATGTATAAACTTTCTGTAATGTGTTCACTTCTCTTTCTGAGGACTGTCAAAATCTGCTGTCAGCATGGCCAATAATCAAGGGAGATTGTCTAGCCCAAGGCACGACAATCTCTTGCTTAGACTCTTATAATTTCCACATAACCAGTTCTTTGCTTTGCTCTTGCCTGTCTATAGTCTACTGCCCACCCAGCAGTGAGAAAGGATCGTCTAGATCTTGTCACCCCTATTTACAACCTCCCATCAACTCTCAAGTAGTTTTTGACTATTTGACTATTTGACTATTTTGACTATTTGACTATTTGACTATTCCTTTTTGACTAAAACCCTCACTCTGGCCTGCAATACCGTATGATGACGTAGATCCTGGCACATCAACAAAGTGACGTTCCAACACTTCAGCACCTACTGACTGTGCTTTCATCATCCTTTCTCCCTCGCCCACCCCTGCTTACTGGTCCTAGTCAAAAACCACACTTCTGCCTCACAGATTTTGAACTTGATGCCCCATTTGCATGGATACTTTCTTCCCGGTTATTCACATGGCCCACTCTCCCTTTCAGGCCTCTGTTCAATGTCAGATCCTCAGAAAATCTTTTCCTCTCTTCCCTACCACAAACAAACAAACAAACAAAGCATCCTCTTATTCTCTCTGCCTTGGTTTTGTTTACTTTTCTTCCTGGAATTCAACCAGTCACAGCAAATCTATATCTTTCGTTGTTTTTTATGTGTCTCAGTCACTAGAATGTAAATTCCACGATGAAAGAAACATTTCCCCCCAGCACAATGTCTAGTATGTAGACACTTTCCTAACTACTTGTGGGCCTATCGGAAAGTAGAGACCCAGGGGATATGTATATGAATGTGATTAAAATGCTCATTTGCCCCATTGAGCAAATGCATACTCAGTATTTGCCCACAGAAATTCTCAGGCCAACACACTGAAGTACTGGAAGATGACTGATGATGTTACTTCTGCTTTCAAAATCCTTGGAGAATCTATCCCTTCTGCATCCATCAATGGCCACCAGATAGATTTTTCTCTCCTAGTCTCTACTCATCTATTAATAAATTAATTCCTGGTCTTTCCACCTCTCCCAGATACTTCAGCCAAATCTCCCTTTTCATGAGTTTATCAATGTAAAAGCAACAATTACAGACATCTGTCACTAAATCAAAAGAAGATGTGCATGCTGTTGTTACTAAAGTGTTATGTGTTTTAACATGACACTGTACAAATGAGAAAGGCATAGTCTGAGAGTTGGGAGTCCAGCCTCATCCAGAACTGACTTCCACCCTTTCATTGACATTGCCCACTCTGAGTTATCTATGAGTCTGGCATGAAGCTTCCCAAGACAGGTTTCTGGGAGACTGGTGCTTTGAGGGTGCATGGCTCCAATCTCAGCACCTCTGTCGTGTTTTTTTTTTGGTTTTATAATTATATTGAATGTGGAATTCATTACACAAAATATCTTGTAGACACTTATTTATTGGCCGTTTATAAAGTGAATTACAATTGTTGCTCAAATCGCCAGCAATTAGGGTGATGCTGTTACCTTTGAAGAGCAGAGGAATTCCAGGATCTGCTTCCATAATTATAATGACTGAAATACATTTCCTCCAAAAATGTGTCTACCATTGCACTACCTTATGATTTCATACTCCTCATCACTCTCAATTACTTGTGTATCAATCATTTTTGCTCTCTAGTCTGACAATAATGACGGAAAAGGGGAATACTGAAGTAATGAGAAGTTATATTCTGAGTCTCCTCAAGGGCCAAAAGGGTTATGTATGGGACTGAGAAAAGCTGCAGGAGACGTCCATATCATATAGATACCTATGATAGTGATAAAGGAAACTCAATAGTAATGACTTCCATTATTCACACATATTCAGAAGGTGTGAAGCTAGACTTTTTACAAAGCCTTGTTCTGCACTAGCAAAAACAATGTTTGAATTTGTCTTTGCACTAACCATTTTGGAGGTTTAAATTTTCCAGTCTTCTCTTAAGCTTAAGAAGTGGAGAGAAAAAGCTATGAGAATGCTACGTTAACAATTTCATTGACATTTACCTATGGGATATTAGCGTACAAAATCGCCAACAAAGAGCAACTTGATGCGAGCCAGCTACCAGTTTGGAAGCAATGCTAAAAGCAATTCGCTTTTGTGAGTTTCAACATGCAGAGTTGATGGATGATAGCAGTACAGTTGAGCAGCTGGCTATGTAGGAAACTGAGACAAGACTGGTCAAAAACAGATCTGCCTTAAAGACACCCAGAAGCACAATTTGCAGCCTAACTTTGGATTTCTGGAGAAAAGAAAGAGCAAAACAAATTAAATGTTGGAGCAATAATTACCAAGAAGTCTGTGTAAGCCAAGTGACACACAGCTAACTACCAAACACAAGATATTATTAACTTAAAACAGAGAGAGGACATAGCATGCCAAACCAACAAAGTCAATAAAGACTCATTACACAGGTGGATCAATTTATTAAAACCCTTGAAATTCTTCCTGGTAGAAGACAAGGCTGATTACCAGAAATGTAACTGAAATCTAATGGCACTGCAAGAAGAATATAATACCCTAAATTCTTTGTTTGTTTTTATTTAGACATCGGCCTTTGTTATATTTAATATGCTAGATTGGTTTTAATAGACTAACCTTATCAGGAAAATGTTGGATTCCAGAGTTCCAAAGTAAATGCTGTTCTCCGAATTAAGCCAAGGAAACTGTCTGTGGTATGAACCATGTTTGGAAATTGTATTCGTAATAGCAATATTTTTTACATGCAATGTTCTCCAGAACATTGAGAGAAATGCACAAGTACTTTAAATGAATTTATAAGAAATAAAATATCTAGAACACATTGAAAATTACTTTGGAAACTGGATATCAGTACTAAAGAGATTGATACTGAAATTTCAAAGATGGATATATTTTTAGTTAACAAAACTTAAAAAAGATGACACACTGAGATTAGGTAATCCAGGACATTTTATTAAAGGGCTATTTTGTGGATAGGTTTAAGGGAAGGCAATAAGAAATGGGGCTAGCAACAATGGGAAATGCTTGGCATCCTTATCTTAAAGGGGAAGGGAAAGGGAAGAAATAGTTCCTGGAATCCAGCAAAAGTACCTGTATGGGAAAGCCCCCCAAACCCAACCAACCAGAGCTGTCTTGTTAAGTACAGTGATACAAACACTTTGCAGCAACACAGGCAGAGAGGATCATAAGAATAACGCAAAAGCATTCTCCTCCCACCCTCTAAATATCTTCCCAGGGCCTCTCATCGTCAAGAAGAGGACACTGCAGCTGGACTTTTCAGAATCACCTCCCCTTCACAGGGCAGGATGAAAGGAAAAAAGATGAAGAAAGAATGAAAAGAAAAATAGAAAAAGAGATAAGGAAGAATGAAAAAAGATGAAGAAGCAATCCGGTCCCAGGTTAGGATTATTAGCTACTAAAAAGTACAGAAAGAGGTCACAGCAAAAACTCTGTAATAATCTTGGTTAACGTTAGAGTTGTATGAATATTTAACACTATATATATAACATAAAATGCTTAGTCTGGGAAAAACTGGTGCTTTCCTTCTCCTTTGGTAAATTTTTCATGCCACTGCAGGTGTTGATGTCATCTTGAATTGGCCCACGTGGAGTGTTTGGGATGTTATCAGATATATCAGTGGAGGAAGCCATATATGTGGTGCTATGTACGTTTCAAAGGAAATAATTATGGCACACTTACTTGTGGAAAACAAGCCAAATATTTAAAAATGAGATCTGACAGACTATGATTAGAGTCAAACATTGTAAGTTTAGCTAAAAGCTAGCTGACCTAGGAGAGCCTAGCAAAATATTCCATATGCTAACTTTTCCTCATAACATCTAAAGAGTATTTATCTAAGAAATTTTCTTCTTATACTTATGATAATTTTGTGTATAATGAGAATTATAAGAGATAAAATACATAGTGTAAACAAGTAATTTTTAAAAAAATATACCCTTATCTCTACTTTGGATTATTTAAAATCATTATAATTTGTTATATTTATTTTTATCAAGATAAATGATCTCCACTGAAACTCTAATAAGGTACTAAAATTAATTAAAGGGAGTTATACAAACTTAGATTTTATGGTATAAAGAAAATAATCAACAAAGTAATTCTTTTCCAATGGAAAAATATAAAATAAACAAGTGATTCAGTTATAAATGAAAGCTTTAGTAGAAAATTATCATTCAAAAGATCTTAAATGGACTCTACTATAGTTCCACTTCTGAAAAGATGGAACAGAATTGTTTTTTCCTAGTATTCCCATTAAGTACAACCAGAAACTCTGGACATTACACTTAAAACAAACACAGGCTCGGGGCGCCTGGGTGGCGCAGTCGGTTAAGCGTCCGACTTCAGCCAGGTCACGATCTCGCGGTCCGTGAGTTCGAGCCCCGCGTCGGTCTCTGGGCTGATGGCTCAGAGCCTGGAGCCTGTTTCCGATTCTGTGTCTCCTTCTCTCTCTGCCCCTCCCCCATTCATGCTCTGTCTCTCTCTGTCCCAAAAATAAATAAACGCTGAAAAAAAAAATTTTTAAAACAAACACAGGCTGACTCTGAAAGGTGGAGGGAAGAAGGAAAACTGACCGGGGACCATGGGCCCTGAAGGAAAACATAGCAATGAGCTCTATGGGTTTTCTTTGAGCTCCAAATGTCCCAAAATTGGCGTTGGAAAAGTGGGCGACCTAAATAAAACTGCAGGTACAGACAAAAAAGGCATTCCAAGAGAAGTTTATTCTCTTAAGCAAAGGAACAGGAGAGGCCTAACAGGACAGAAAACTGTTATCCAATAAAAATTCTACTTCAATGAAATATTGCAGAAAAACCAGTGGCCCCCCACCCAGGCCCAATGCCATCAGAAAAGGCTAAATGGAAAGACCAGACCTGAACCCTAGCCAGACTAGCATAAAGCATATTAACGCCCATGCTGGGTGGTAACAAAAGGGGCACTGGAAGTGTTATGGGCTGAGTTGTGTCCACTCAAATTTGTATGTGGAAGCCCTAACCCTCAGTGCCTCAAAATGGGCTTGTATTTGTGCTTAGAGCCTTTAAAATGGCAATTAAGTTAGAATGACTTCGTAGAGTAGAACTTAATCCAGTACAACTGGCGGCCTTATAAGAACAGGAGATAAAGACGCAGATAGGGAAGACTAGGTAAAAACATGGGAGCAGGCAACCATCTACAAGCCAAGAAGAGAGGCCTCAGAAGAAACAACCCTGCTGACACCTTGATCTCAGACTTCTCGCCTCCAGAACTGTGAGAAAACAAGTTTTTGTTTAAGGTGCCTACTCTGTGATGCTTTGCTATGGCGGCCATAGGAAACTAACGTAAGGACTGCATTCCTTGCTAAGCGGTAACGAGTCACCACCTGTCTCATGGTTACAAAGGAATGTAAGAAGCTCCTTCCCACGGTAATAGGGTACCCTTCTTTTACACACTGGGGGGTATCAAAGAAGCCAAATGGAAAGTCAAAACTTTTACTACCAATTGGCACCAAAAGTGACCCCAAACATAGAGGCCAGATGGGGAGCAGGAAGGAGATGCTTCTCCAAGCCAGGATGATAGCAACAGAGACCCAGATAGAAGGGGGAAACTCCCCTCACCCCAGCAATAACTAGGGTCTCTAAGCAAAGCCCAACCGGTATCAGTTGAGGTTGAATAGAGAACCGGGACTCCCACACCAAACTGGCAGTAACAAAGTGTCACCACCTCTTTTCCCCAGGCAAAACAGAGGAGGCCAGTGAAAACAAAAGATTTAATTAAGATCCAGATATTCAAAATAAAAGACCCCAAGTGCCCAGGTTTAAATAAAAAAAAAAAAAAAAAAAGAAAGAAAATCTCTCATTATACCAAGAAATAAGAAAATCTCCACTCACGTGAGAAAATACAATCAATAAATATCGGTAATGAGATTTTAGAGATTTTAAAGTCATCTGACTTAAAAAATCATCTGATTTTAAAATAGCCATCTTACAAATTCTTCAACAAGCAATTATAAGCACACCTGAAACAAATAAAAATTAAAATATCAGTAAAGAAATAAAAACTCTCAGCAAATAGAACACACAAAGAAAAACCAAATGGAAAGAACTAAAGAATGCAATAAGTAAAATAAAAAGCTTAATTAAATAAGAATACTTGGAACATCATGAAGGAAGAACAATGCATTGTGTAAAAATATGGAAAAATACAATATATTCTCATTCTCTTCTAGGGTTTTTAAGTTGTGTATAATGTTAAGCAAAAATCATAAAAATATATCACATTATCTGATGCAGTTGTTCATCTAGGCAGAGGACATACTTAAGACAACTGTATTATAAAAAGGAAGAGCAGGGGCACCTGGGTAGCTCAGTCAGTTTAGGGTTCAACTCTTGATTTCGACTCAGGTCGTGATCTTGCAGGTTCGTGAGATCAAGCCCCACATTGGGCTCTGTGCTGACAGAGATTCTCTCTCTCCCCCTTCCTTGCATGCATGCATGTGCTCTCTCTCTCTCTCTCTCTCTCTGTCAAAATAAATAAATAAACATTTAAAAATAAATAAACACTTTAAAAATAAACATTCAAAAACTAAATAAACATTAAAGAAGAGAAAGAGCAAAGCAGCACAAAGCAAGTTAAATTTTCTACATTTCATTTGAACTGGTTAAATGTAAGCATCAGTGGACTGTGATCAAGGGCAATCACTAAAAATTTTTTGAAGACATAAAATCAAAAACACACTGCAGATAAAAATGATATTATTCATGTTTCCAAAGAAGCCTCAACTAACTGAAAGAAAGGCAAAAGCATCACAAAGAAATTTAAAAAAAAAGTAGAGAATAAACAAAAACCAAAATATAAAATGAAGACTTAAGCCCTAACATAACAAAACTTAGGTTAATTATAAATGACCTAAATACACCTTTAAGAGACAAAGATTGGCAGATTCAAAAATAAAATGACCAAACTATATGCTGCCAAAAGGAACTTAGTTAAAATAAAACAATATGAGTAGATTGAAAGTAAAAGGAAAGAAAAAGTAGACCATGCTAACATTAATCAAAAGAAAACAAGAGTGGCTATATTAATATCAGATAAAATTGACTTCAGATCAAATAGTTACCAAGAATATAGAGAAACATTGACTTCTGCAAGAAGACGTAAAAATCATACAGGTGTATGTATCATAACTCATAAATAAAAGCAAATATAGGGGAAATAAAGACTGATAGAGTTGAAAGGAAAAAAAATCAACACTTCTAATTGGAGACTTCAACACCTCTCAACAAGTGATAGAAAATGATCCAAAAAAATAAACATCAGCAAGATATAGAAGAACAGAAAGGCCTCAAAAATTAACACGATCTAATCGGCATTTATAAATATAATAAAACAATATCCCACCAAACAATAGTAGAAAACATTTATTAAGGATCTTTGGAATATATACTAAGAAAAACAATATCCTGGGCCAAAAGAAAAACCTCAATACATTCAAAAGAAATGAATTATTCAGAGTATGTTCCATGATCACAGTGAAATCAAACCAGAAATCAATAACAGAAAGAGGAAAGGAAAATCCCAAACACTTGTTACTAAACAACTCACCTGTAAATAAGCCATGAGTCAAAAGAAGTTAAGAAAATACATTGAATTGAATGAAAATGAAAACAAAGCATATCAAAGTGTGTTGAATGCAGCTAACGTAGGCAGAGGGAATAATTTATAGCACTAAATGCTTATATTAACAAAAAAGAAATGTCTTTGCGTTTATCCCAGTAAAATGAAAATTTATGGCCACACAGACACCTGTGCATGGTTGTTCATAGCAATTTCATTTTTAATAGCCCCACACTGGAAGCAACAAAAATGTCCCTCAACTGGTAAATGATTAAACAAACTGTAGTAAATACACCATGGAATACTGGTCAGCAGTAAGAAGGAACACATTTTTGATGCATACAACAATTTGTATTATGCTGAGTGAAAAAGCCAATATCATAATGCCAGGGAATGTATGATTTCATTTATATAACCTTATTGAAATAACAAAATTATAGAATGGAAAACAGATTAGCAGTTGCCAGAGTTTGAGGATAATGGAAGAAATTTTGAAAGCTCTGACCATAAAGGGGAAGGAAGACAAAGATCTTTTTGGTGGTGGAATAATTTTGTATTTTGATTGGGGTGGTGATGGCACAAACAGGCACATTTGATAAAATGACACAGTATATAATTATAACTATATGTGTGTGTGTGTGTGTGTGTGTGTGTGTGTGTGTGTATCCCTTATGCTAATATGAATTACCTGGTTTTGATATTTTAGTATAGTACCATAAGATGAAACCATTGACAGAGACTGGATGGAAGGTATAGACAACCTCTCTGTAAGTATAGGAGTATGTAATTATTTCCAAATAAATATTTTTAAGAACCACAAATTACAAATTCAGGAAAGGTTAACTTTAGAGCCTGAAAAATATCACAAGAATTGGCAATCCTAATTTTCTAGAAAATATTAGAAAAATACCAACAATGTGGTGAAGGTTATCTCAAAAGGCCTCTGAGATTTGAGATATATCTAAAATATACAGACTTAAAATGTAGGGCTCCTCCAGAAAAAAAGATGGGAGGCAACAGATGTTTCTTTGTACACTCCACATCATTAAAATTATATTTTCCTAGGAAATTGAATTGTAAATTAGCAGAAATTATGCAATGTAAACTACTGATTGCGAAGTATCATTTAACTATTTGCTTTATATGAGCACTGTAAGCCCCTAAATAAAAGTCTAAATATGAGTTGCTGGAGCACATGCACATTGGAGAAAATACTCAGAAGTTCCAATAAAACTAAAACAAAATGGTTCTTCTTGGTCAAATCCAGACATATTTAGAAAACCAGTTTCCATATTTTCAGCTTTTATAGAAAAGATCGTAATGCTATATTTGAGGCTCTTGTCCAAAAAAACATGAAAAAGTAACCATCTTCACCAACATCTTAGGGAAGCTTTCTTTTACCCAGAGACCAGATTATTCCCATAAAACTTCACACTTGTTAAATATTCCTGTAAAAACTTCACACTTCTCTGTATATTCAATATATAGAGTAGCATAGTCTTTCTCAGTGGGCTGTAAGTTTCTTAGGGGATGGACATTATATCTCTGTATTTTGATTGATCTATTAATTGAGCAATATATAGATTCGTATCTGTCTCATTAAATGCTCTTCCCTAATACTCAACACACTGTGTTGTACAGCTTATATACTCATTATGTGTAGAAAACCCATTTAACAGTTGAAAATTAATTAAGGAAGTTCTTGCCCACGGCCACAAAGTAGCAAATAGTAGAAGAGGTTAAAAAGGAAAGGAAAACAAAAACAAAAACAAGAGGTTAAAAGTGAGTTTAAAAAGAAAAAAAAAAGCAAGGATGGGGAGATTTTAACATTATATTCAGTTGAGTCCAGCAAATCTTTATTGAGTATCTATTCTGTGCAAGCCTATATGTTTGCTTCCTGGTCTTTGAGTTTGGGAATATTAGAAGTGCTAACTGGAGGGAAGTGTACCAGAAACAGTCATGATTTCTTACCATGTGAAAATTTGAGGAAAGGGAGGATTTGGGAGTTGATATTTAAATGAAAACAAATGGTTGTGTATTTTTCGGTGTGCTTTCTATTTATACAAAGAAAAAAAATTGCACATGGCTGTGCCCCTTTTTAATGAAGTAGTAACTACAGAAAATAGTTTTTATATAACTTAAAACCCAATTAATTAGACATTAAATGTGTCCCATCCGGAGTCTAGCAAATAACATTCTCTTTCTACCATTAAAGTGAAGGTACATAAAAGGAAGGGAAGGGGAATTTTATTAGACCCTAACTGTTAGAGCCTTTAAAGAAATCAACTATGTATCCTGATTCTTATACATAAAACAGCCCAAATGTTCCAGTGTCTGAGTGAAAACTGAGATGCTTGGATATGAATTCAGACAATGCAACTTGGCAAAATGAGCTCTGCACATAGAGTCAGAGACCTAAATTCTATTCTGTCATTCTTAAGGTCACAAAGAAAGTTCCATGGCAAATGTAATTTGGCTTTCCCAGCACTTCTAGTTTCTCAATTGCACAATGATGGAATTCTTGCTTAATCTTCTCTGTCTGAATCCATAGGGTTTAATGAGGCACAGAAGAGATGAGGAAGTAAATTACTCTCCATTCATCATTCATTTATTCACTCACTCACATATTCATTCATTTGTTCACCAAACATAATTGAGCAAAGTATATTTGCTCAAAGATTAATAAGATTAATAAGATACTTTCCAGGGACACAAATGCATATAGATAAACCCCATTAAAAAACTGTACATAGGGTGGAACAAGTAACTCTGAAACAACCGGAGAAGGTTTCTACTTTGAAGTTTCACCCAAGATCTAGAATATGGCTTTCATTTATTATTTCAATCTTTAAGTAAAGCAAACATTTATTAAGTGGCAAATTTATGACAGGCACTAGGCCAAAGTGACTGTAAACAGGTCTCTTCCATTAGGAGTTTATGGCCTATAACTAATAACAACATGTTATATATTTGAACACAGATTGCTGTAGAGACGTAGACTTGGACTATCTAACCTAAACTAGAAGTCAGAGGTTAGGAAAGGCATCACAAACATAATGTTATTTGTGTCTTACCAGTCAAGGATAGGATTAAGTGTAGAGATTTATACTTCCTCTCATAAAAACACCTGACTTCTCTTGAAGACCACCTCTTCTGCCCTATCCATCCATGGCCCAAGTAGTACTCCACCCTAAACTCAACAGTCAAATACAGTGTCTTAGGCCAAACCAGTCACTGCATGGGACCTTCCTTGCCACAGTGCCTCCTCAACAATGAGTATTACCCAGACTTGTAATTCCAGCAGCCCAGTATGCCAGTTGACTCAGGGGATGGGCATAGGAACAAAATTAATTCACATAGAGTGACCCTCAACATTTGCACAGATGCTACCAAGAAGAAACTTGGCTCAAATCTATTATGCTGTAGACCAGAAGCTGTTGGATGGAAGCTATCCAGCTACCACATGGAGCTTGTTACTGAAGGCCAAATGAAGGAAAGTAGAATTATGAGATGGAGTGGGCCAGGTCATAGATGAGAGCAACACAAAAGAAGCACTTGGCATAGAGAAGGTGTAGAAAGGTGAACAACACAGAAGGGTGCATGAGACAACCATTACTGTTAGAAAAATATGATTTTGAAGCATAAAAGCAAGACTATGGTGCAGAAGAATTTTTGGCAGGAGAAGGGCGAAGTGATTTTTGAAAGAGAATTGTCCTCTGACTATAGAATGAATGAAGTGAAAAGAAGATTGGCGACAAGTAAATGAGTTAAAGAACTGTTGATATCTACCAGGAAAGAAAGATGAGAGTCGACACTCAGGTTGAAAGAAAGAGAGGAGATGGGGATAAATGGCCAATATCACACAAATAGAATATTCAGGATATGGGAATTGAGAATGATAGAAATACAGGCTGAATTCCAAGTTGTCTCTTGAGAGGAAGAATGAATAAGGAGATCAATCACCAATATATAGAGTGGAAGAAAAGGAGAAAACATGGGTGAAAAGGATATTTAGACCTGTTCCAGTCATGTTAAACATTAAGTACTTTGACCTTTGCAGGTAGAGACCCAAGAGATAATTTTAAAATTATTTCAGGAGATAAGATTTTGAAATCTGTTACAAATCCGCTATAAATAGCTTTGTACCTAGGTGAGTTAAAATGGAACAAGTATGTAACATGAGAGAAGGTAAGAATATGATTCCATAAAAGAAAATAAGAAAATATAGTTAGAGAGCCAAGAGAAGCTTGAATCCCTGAAGTCAAGAAGAAGGGAGAATGGTTCAAGGAAATGCAAAACAATACTATTAAATTCAGTGAATTTTTTTTAAAGATCAAGTAACCATTGTATTGGCAATAAAGACATTTTGGCAGTCTTGATGAAAACTGCTTTAGTGAAAAGATGGGTAGCTTTTTTCACAGGTTCCTTGAACTTAGGTAGGATGAGGTAAAGGGAGAATTTGAGGGTAGACTAACATTAAGAAACAAAGCAGTAAAAAGAGGGGTGCCTGGGTGGCTCAGTCAGTTAAGCATTGGACTCTTGATTTTGGCTCAGGTCATGATCTCATTGTTCGTGGACTCAAGCCCTGAATCACACTCTGTGCTGACAGAGTGGAGCCTGCTTGGGATTCTCTGTCTCCCTCTCTGTCTGTCCTTCCCCAACTTGCATGTGTGCTTCCTCTCTCTCTCTCTCTCTCTCAAAAATAAATAAATAAACATTTAAAAAGACATAGATGTTGATGGCTTAAAGTTGTAGGGTAGAAAGAATTTGGTTTAGAATTTTTGTTTGTTTCCTTATTGATGTGGGAGATAGGTGTATTTTTTTTAAGTTTTTATTTACTTTTTTATTTACATCCAAGTTAGTTAGCATATAGTGCAACAATAATTTCAGGAATAAATTCCAGTGATTCATCCCTCAGTGCTCATCCCAACCAGTGTCTTCCTTAGTACCCCTTACCCATTTAGCCCATCCTTCCCCACCACAACCCCTCCAGGAACCCTCTGTTTGTTCTCTATATTCAAGAGTCTCTTATGTTTTGTTCCCCTTCCTGTTTTTATATTATTTTTACTTCCCTTCCCTTCTGTTCAACTGTTTTGTCTCTTGAAGTCCTCATATGAGTGAGGTCATATGATACTTGTCTTTCTCTGACTAATTTCACTTAACATAATACCCTCTAGTTCCATCCACATAGCTGCAAATGGCAGGATTTCATTCTTTTTGATTGCTGAGTAATACTCCATTGTATATATATACCACATCTTTTTTATCCACTCATCATGAGATAGGTGTATTTTTATGCTGCCAGGAAAGATCCAATAGGAAAAAAAATATGGTTGAAAATATGGGAAAGAAAGGGTGCATAAAGAGGAATTAAGAATGAAAAATAAGGATAGGGTGTGGTGGTGGGGAGAGAAATGGAGAGGTATACCAACACAAAGGAATGAGTGAATGAATGAGAGAAGGAATGAAGTGCTGTTTGAACTGGAGATTTGAGGACAACTATTGTTGAGGATTTCAGGCAAATGTAAAAGTGTATACAAAGGTGCAGATGAGTAACAGACTTTATCCAGTGATGTAAGCCACAAAGAGTTCAGTGTAGTTTAGGGTAATGATGGAAAATAAGACTGAAGAAAGTTTCCAGAGATAGAGTGCTTTGCATTCAGAACTAGATAGTGTGTATTTTCACTTGTTCTAAAGAACCTTTAAGCAGAGGAAGGATTGTGTCATATTTCTTTTGGGGAACATAAAACTAGCAGCTAAGCAAGAACTGATGAGTTGGGATGGAGAAAAAAAGGCTAGATTCCCAAGGCATATTTGAGCTAGAATCTACATTTGATAATGGAACAAATGTGAGTTATAAAGGAAGGGATTTGTACAGCATGACTATAACAGAAGAAAGAAAGCATTTTAGAAAGTATATATTCAATCAAGACTCCCTCTAAAGACCACCTGGCTTCTCTGCTCAAGTAAAAACATGCTTATTTCAAATCGTCAATTCATAAGGTGAAACTAGTGAGTATATACCATGTATTTAAAAATCTTTTTAAGTGTCTATGATATTCCAGACACTCTACAAAGCACCGGAGATGTGAACAAAACTGAATTTTTGCCCTCCAACATCCTCACAGCCTTCTGGGAAAGAGAGAAAATAAATAAGAATCAAACGATTCACTATTGGAAATATGCATATGGTAGTTTGGAGAGAGAAAAGAGAAGCCCTGACTGCCTATGTGTTCGAGGAAAGGTGTCACGAAGATGAATAACTCAGAGGATAAACTATAGTTTTTATAGGCAGATAAGGGGACGCAATGACAGGAAGACTAGCAGGGAGAGTAGACATCCTATTTGAACAGAAAAATGCCTTCAAAGGCATTTATGGGCAACTATCAGAGTGTGAGGCTCAAAGGGCTAAAAGGGTGGATATGAAAAGACTTGAATGTCATGCCATTGTCTTTTCCCTCTAATGATTAGAATGATGACATTAATGATGGTGATGGCAACTGATAATGTTAACGATGAGTATTTGTCTTGTACTTACCATGTGCCAACATCTGTGCTACAGATTTATAGGAATGAAATCATTGTTTTCCTCCCAGTCCAATATTAATACCATTTTACAGATTAGGAAAATGAGGCACAGAGAGAATAAATAAATTGACAAAATTCACCAGCTAGTAAGTAAGGAAGCCAGCATTTGGAGACAAGTTGTCTACCTCTGTAACATTAATTACTCAATCAGCTCATCCCTAACAGAGATGGGAAAAGACTTTAAAGAATTCAAGCAGGACGATGATATAAGGAACTTGCCTCTTTGATATAGTAGCTCTGCAGTTGAAAGGATGGGTTAAATATTGGGAAATGGCTATTAGAAAACTGTTGCAGTGTTCCAGATAGCCCAACCTAAGAACACAACTGTGGTTATGGCGGTGAAGAGAAAGGACAGGTTTGAGGCTATCAGACGGACTAGGATGGGCAGGATTTATCATTAGTTGGGATTATTAAGGCTGGGGCACAAAGTAAACGGAGGAGGATATTTAGATTCCAAAGTAGGGGGAAAAAAAGGTAGATATGGTTTAGTAGGAAATAAGGAATTTGGGACATATTACCTGTGAGTAGCCTATATGATATCCCAGTAAAATTTAGTTGATCACAATTATACTGGGCAAATCAGGAAAACATAAAGAGCTTTATGTGTCGATTCAGTGGTCATTAAAGTAGAACATGTATGTAAAGGTATGAGTGTGGACATATTTGTATAAACAAGGGTGAAGAAGGAAAAGAGAAAAGAGTTAAATAGAGATCATTTGAGGGATAGCTGACAACATGATGCACAAATTAGACTTGCAAGGAAAAAAAAAACACTTAGAAAACCAGAGGAGAGAAACATCCCCCAAATAGGAGAATAGCAGGAAACGATTGGCTAATTATGAGGTCTAAGGGTCTAAGATTCCTGAACAGTGTCCTTTGAAATTGGTAATGATGATGTCACCAGTGACCCTAAGAAATCCCCGAAAATGCATTATCTGGAAATACTTGTGGTCATTAGCTCCTGAAGTTGATTCCACAAACAGCTCAGTGCTGTTGGTGCAGGAAGCTGGCTGACTATGCTCAAACATGATAGTTATGTGGCCCAAATACCAAGAGACTCTCAGGCAATGTTTCCTTCTGACCTTGCCCCAAGATGGAGCTGTGTGCTCACCAGTTAAGCTATGAAATGGTGTGGCATGAAGGGGGAAAACAAAATTCCTCTTTGAGACCATTCAAAATTTGTCAAGGCAGCATGTTTCTTCAGACGTAAGAGCATCTGTTCTCTATTACAACTTGACAAGTATTAAGTGAAAATCGACTCTGTGCTTCATCCTGGGAAACACCTTCCAGTGTGCCCAGTAAGAGGTAGAAGGAGGCTTTCAGAAAGTATTAATAACCTGCTCAATAATTCCTCAGACTTAAATTACTTAGAAAAAAATCAATTAATAGAATCTCCCATCAAGTATGTAATTTGTAGGATATACAACTTCACGAGAAGTCTACTGCTTTGAGATGCCAGTCCTTTCAATACAATGGAAGATGGAAAGTACACGTATGAAATGATGTTGGTTTCTACAAACCAAATAAGAAATTGGTCTTCTTTGTTTAAAGTCACTGAGAGCATTCAGTTAGGCATTTGGACTGAGGACAGTATACAGATACACACAAGCTTTACATCTGCAAACCCATACATGTATATTGAAAGGACTGTAGAATGTGAACAAATATGAAGTGTGTATATAAATTTTTCAGAGCTATTAATGTTTCATGTGAAATTTTGATCTTTTGCCACTTCTTTTATAATCGGTATTATTAGATCTCATATTTGTGTCTTTCATTCCCTGTTCTCACTTTGAAATAGTTGATATATTTACATGAAAATGACATCTTTGTTCCTTATAAGATCATCTATGGCTTATTCCCTGCCCTGAATTACAATAATCCTGTATTTGTGACATCTTAATCACCTCCAAGCAACCAATTATGAGGTTAGAAACAGAGGATTAAAACTTCAAGTGAGAAACAAGAAGCAGAAATTGATGAGCTTCTAAAAAAAAAACAAGATTTTTAGATTTTTTCCTCAAAATAAATATCCTGAGGGTAAGAAATGATTTTCAAGCAAGGACTGTGAAGAATATAGAAAAAAATACAGCAGAACTGTTTATCAAAGTTTCCCTTGGTATGTCAGCAGGTCCTTTGGAACTGACAGTGCTGATCTAAACGTTTTGATAATAATAGAAGTGTTAACAGTGATAGGAACAAATAATATTAAACACTGTCAACTGTAACATTTCATTTTCACCGGCCTGATGTTACTGCTGCAAAAAAGAAGAAAATATGAGAAAGAGACTTAACTATTGAATCATTGCAAATAAACCTCTAGTAACAATATTGGCAAAGGTCGCATGGACATTAAAAGGGAAGGAAAGAAGGAAAGAATGGGGAGAAGGGAAGGAAGGAGGAAGAGGAGAGGGAAAGAGAAACGAAAAAGAAGCCAGTCATGACCCCTGTCTGTAATAGTGACTGCAAAATTTTTTACAGGATATATAGACACAAGTGTGTAATAAATAAAAAATTTAAATCATTTATATCATTTAGAAATAAAACCGTACAAATGCATAGGAACCAGATGTTGATCCTTTAATGTTGGCCGTATCTCCACCTCACTACCATGAACCGAAAACAGTGTATTTACTGAGGGAATATATGTGATCTTTAAACTAGATTTTCAGCCCAGTCCGATGCAACATGACTTTATTCACATAAACTTAACATAATGTATTGTTCAAGAATAATATACTGCCACCTTAAATGTTTAAGTAACTTGTGATATGACATTAAATTGTAATATCCATTATGACACTGTATACCGCTACCAAGTCGGTAAATAAATGTTAATATTTCTTTTAGAAGTCTTTATTTATTGTATTCTACAATCAATTTAAAGTAGAGTATAAAAAACATATGTAATACAAAGATATGTTCCTGAATGTATAGATAAAACCTTTTCACTATTTTTCCAATGAGATCATCAGTAAACAATATTTGGGGTCAATTTAAGTATATGTATCTATCTATCTATCTATATATACACACATACATATATGTGTGTGTGTATGTACACACACACATATATATACACACACATATATATAGGATATATATAAAATATTGAAAATGAAATATTTTATAGCTATTAACATCATTAATTTAGGTGTCTGCATCTATTTTTTATTTTTTTTTAATGTTTACTTTTGAGAGAGAGAAAGAGTGTGAGTAGGGGAGGGGCAGAGCTCCAGTCTCTGAGCTATCAGCACAGAGCCTGACGTGGGGCTTGATCCCATGAACCATGAGATCATGACCTGAGCCAAAGTCAGACACTTAACCGACTGAGCCAGGCAGGTGCCACTGCATCTATTTATAATCTAGTAATTGAGACATACATCTTCCACCCTTCACATATCAAGCATTATTTTTTTTTTAATTTAATATTTATTTATTTTTGAGAGAGAGACAGAGTGTGAGCACGGGAGGAGGAGGGAGAGAGGGAGACACAGAAACTGAAGCAGGCTCCAGGCTTCGAGTTGTCAGCACAGAGCCTGACGCGGGGCTCAAACTCAGGAACCGTGAGATCACGACCTTAGCCGAAGTCGTATGCTCAACCAACTGAGCCACCCAGGCGCCCCTCAAGCATTGTGTTTTAAATTTTCAGACACCATCATCCCAGACAACACCTATTCAGTAATGTAACAGAGAGCACACCATGATTTAAGGGAAAAATATTATTGTATGGGACATGTTTTTACAAAAGAAAATTTCGGATTGATATATAGATAGATAGATAGATAGATAGATATCTCTCTCTTTATCTATGTCTATAAATTTATAAAACCTAAGAGCCATATAAATCAGAAAATAATAGAATAAGGAAGTCAGGAGCAAACTTTACACACAGAATTATAGCCCTATGCATTAGTATATCCCCTGGGATAAGCCTTAATTTTAGCTCTAAATTTTGAATTTAAAAAAAAGGCAAAGAGATAAAGTCTTAGTTTCATAATTGCCAAAAAAATAAAAACAAACAGTGGCTTGAGAAAAACACTTTTGAATTTTTATACAGAACACATATTCTTTAATGATCTTTTGCTATATGATGTATGTATATTAGTATATGGAAGTTTCATCATAACTTTCCATTGCATTCCAACACATCATTCCCTTTGATTGTATGCATACTAATTGAGTTGCTGTTATGTCCTTAGCAGTGCATTATAATCTCTGAACTCTGGTGAGAGTGTATTTTCTGAGATTCAGAGGTCCAACTTTGGCCTCATAAAGACAGAAGCAAGTCATTTAACTTCAAGGGATAGAATGGTCTTATTCTCCACACATTCTCTTCATAACTAAGGCCTTCTGTGTCTGGCAGGGCTGGTGGGTCAGGTGTTCCCAGAATTGTTCTTCCATTGCTTCCAAGTTTCTCTGAAGATACACAAAATGTACTTATAAGAACAATGACTAAGCACTCCACCTTCCCCTGTGGACAGCATAAAGAAATTGAATTTGGTTCTGACAGAGTCTGATTCTGTCTAATTTTGGTCAAACTCAGGGAGTCAAAGCACAAATAATAACCCAGTATTTACTAACGCTCTCCATCTCCAACCTTCCCTCAGAAATTCAAGGTTCTCCACAATGTGTGCCTTGTATGGGGGTAGCTCTCTGTACTCAACCCCAGAGCCCTGACCCTGTCAAGGCTTATTAGAGGTCAAGTACCAGATGCTGCTCATCACACGGATGAAACACGATAGTGAATTGGGTCTCACATCACAAAGCATGTTGTTCCCTCTAAATCCACAACCTCACTTGCAGGCCTTTCAACTTTTAGGGCAGTCTTTGTTTTTTCCTACTTAAATGGCCATGGCCCCTCTGCACCATATATATATATGTATATGTGTATATATATACATATATATATACATATATGTATATGTGTATATATATACATATATATATACATATATGTATATGTGTATATATATACATATATATATACATATATGTATATGTGTATATATATACATATATATATACATATATGTATATGTGTATATATATACGTATATATATACATATATATGTATATATATACACATATACATATATATATATATGGTGCAGAGGGGCCATGGCCATTTAAGTAGGAAAAAAATATATATGTATATATATGTGTGTGTGTGTATATGTACATATATATATATATGTGTATATGTGTGTGTGTATATATATATATATATATATATATGATTCCTCTGAGAGATTGGAGGAGATGAGCATATCACAAAATCCAGCACATTCTTCTGGATCTTGCCATCCACGTCTTATGAAAGTGATCTATTTCTCTATTGCTTCTGCAAAATCAGCAATGCCGGAGCTAGAGTCTGAGATACCGCTGCTATTATTAACAGGGGAGTATAACTTAGCCAAAGGTTTGAAGAAGTCATTTTTTTTCCCTAAAGAAAGATTAAGCCATAACCAGGCAAAGATGTTGAAACTTGGACGGGGTTGGATGGGGGTGGAGAGTGGTGGGAAGAGTAGAGTAGAAGGAAATGCTGAAGAATTAAATGTTTCTGGGTATCTTCCCCAAAAAAGTGCTTATTATTTTTACAAAGAGAAAATATACGCTAGAGAAGCTTTGTAGACACAGTTTTAACCAAGGGATCAATGTTAACATCAGCAAAAGTAGAGTAAAACAATACCATGTGCCAGTTAACAGGATGCGCTGGAAGGGACACAATAATAGACAGACATAAATAGAGAAGAAGCATTCCACAAAATAAGTAGACTGTACTCTTTAAACTGCCAAGATCATAAAAGACACAGAAAGACTGATGGGCTGTTCCAGATTAAAGAAGACTGAAGAATAAGAAATAAAATGCAACACAGTCATGGGCTGATCTCTAGGTTATGAAAAATGACTAACTCTATGGATTATATAACAATATCATCCATGTTCATATCCTAATAGTGATAATAGTGTTGTGGAGACAGATGATGCTGTTCTTGTTTTTAGGAAATACATACTGAAGTATCTAGGGATAAAAAGGCATAAGATCTGCAATGTATTTTCAAATAATTCTAAAAAATAATAACATTTATATAGATAGTAAGGATGAATAATTAAACAAACATAGTAGACTATTATTATCTGAAGAATGTGGGTATATGATATTTCAAAAGTTTAAAAGTTAAAAAGTATTACTCAGAATCACAACTGATTATATTAGAAATGCTTGTTTGAACTATTGATAGGGAATATTTCAAGGCTATGCTTTACTCTTTTTCATTTGCATTGACTTTCTTGATATTTTTTCTGTGTTTTCTATGACTATATTTTTAATGTGCATGTTCCATAGTCTTTCAGGAAAAGACTAAGTTGATATAAAAATCTGCACACCCCTCAAAAAATGTCAAGGAGAGTTTAAAAGTTTTAAATCTGTAGCATATTCTAGACTCTTCTCTCCACTCATGTCTACAAACAAAATTATCTTTCAAAATTGAAGGAGAAGTAAAGACTTCCTAGGGGCGCCTGGGTGGCTCAGTCGGTTAAGCATCTGACTTCAGCTCAGGTCATAATCTCAAAGTTGGTGAGATCGAGCCCCGCACGGCCTCTGTGCTCACAGCTCAGAGCCTGGAGCCTGCTTCGGATTCTGTGTCTCTCTCTCTCTCTCTCTCTCTCTCTCTCTCTGCCCCTCCCCCGCTCATGCTCTGTCTCTTTCTCTCTCTGTCAAAAATAAATAAACATTAATTTTTTTTAATTTAAAAAAGACTTTCTCAAACAAACAAAAAATGAATCTATCACCAGCATACCTACCCTACAAGAAATCTTAGAAGATATTCTTCAGGCAGAAGAAAAATAATATATATCAGAAACTCATTTCTACATTAAAAGGAAGGGCTTCAGAAAAATAAACAAAAGTAAAACAAGACCTTCTATTTTTCTAATCATTAACTGATCTGAAATATAACTTTATTTAAAGTGATAACAGTGACAATGTACTGGATGATTACGGTATATGATTAACTAAAATAAATGACATGAATGTCACAGGAATAGGAGGGAGGAATTGGAATACTGCCATATAAGACACCTGTACTGCACACAAAGCAGAATAAGATCATTCACAAGTGGACTTAGGTCAGTAAAAATGTATATTAGTAATCTTATATAAGCTCTAGGAAAATTATTAATTTTTTAAAGAAGTAGCAATCGGGGCACCTGGGTGGCTCAGTCGGTTGAGCGTCTGACTTCAGCCCAGGTCACCATCTCACGGTTCGTTGAGTTCGAGCCCCGCGCCAACTCTGGGCTGATGGCTCAGAGCCTGGAGCCTGCTTCCGATTCTGTGTCTCCCTCTCTCTCTGCCCCTCCCCCATTCATGCTCTGTCTCTCTCTGTCTCAAAAATAAATAAACATTAAAAAAATTAAAAAAAAAGAAGTAGCAATTAATATGCTGAAAGAGGAGATAAAATGGAATAATAAGAACTGCTTAATTAAAACCAGAGCAAACAGGAAAAGGATTTCCTGGCAATGAATATGAAACAGTTAAACATATTATTGACATTAATCCAGATCGATTGATAATCATTTTTAATGTAGTATAATATACAAATTGGGAAACAGATGTCAGAGCACACTGAAAGAACAAGCCCAAACTGTATGTTGTCTATAAAAAACACAGTTTAAATATAGAAACGCTGATAGATTAAAAAGTAGAGAAAGAGATGGAAAAAGATAGACCATACTAACGCAAGTCAAAATAAAGTTGGAGTAACCATATTAATTTCAGACAAGGCATACTTTAAAGTAAGTAAAATTGTCAGGTATAGCAATGCCAAATGTATCTTCTCTTACCCATCTAAATACATGAAGTAAAAATTGATAAAGTTGAAAAGAAAAATATGCAAATCCATTCTCTTAGTTACGGCCAGTAATCATTACCATCAATAAATGATAGATCAAACAGGCAAAAAATCAATAAGAATATAGTTGGCTTGAACAAAACTGTTAATCACATTTACCTAGTTAATATTTATAGTAGACTCCATCCAAAACAGCAAAGATACATTCTTCTCAAACCCACATTCAACTGTCACCAAGATAGGCTGAATTCTGGGCACAAAACTTACTGTAACAAATTTGGAAGTATAGAAATCATATAATCATGTTCTCATACCACAAAGAAATTAAAAAGGATGCATAACGGAAAAATGGTTGGAAAATCCCAAACATTTGGAAAATAAACAACATACTTTTAAATCACACATGTGTCAAAGAAATCTCAGGGAAATTAAAAAAAAATATTTTGAATTAAGTGAAAATGAAAACACAACTTATCAAACTTGTGGAATGCAGCAAAGTAATGCTTAGAGAGGAAATTTATAGCATTTAATGCAAATATTAGAAAACTGGAAAGATCTAAAATCAGCAACTTAAACTTCCAACTTAAGCAACTAAAGAAAGAAGACAAATTGGAACCAAAGGTAAGCAGAAAAAAGGAATAATGAAAATTGGAATAGAAAACAATGGAATTGAAAAGAGGAAAACAAGAAAATCAGCAAAGCCATAGGATGGGTCTTTGAAAAGATCAATAAAATGGACAAACCTGGGGCACCTAGGGAGCTCAGTTGATTACAGACTGACTCTTGATTTCAGCTCAGGTCATGATCTCAAGGTTTATGAGTTTGAGCCTCACCTCGGGCTGTGTGCTGGCACTGCAGAGAATACTTGGATTCTCTCTCTATATCTCTGTGCCCCTCCCTGCTCTCTCTCTCTCTCTCTCAAAACAAATAAACTTAAAAAAATATTAAAATCTACAAACCTCTAACCAGGCTAAGCAAGGAAAAAAGAAGTCACAAATTAATACCAGAAATGAAAGAGAAGTTATCGATACTCAGTCTGTGGGAATTAAAAGGCAAATCAAGGTATACCATAAACAACTCTAAGTCCAAAAATTCAATAATTTAGATTAAATGAACCATTCTTTGAAAGACAAATTACCAAAACTCACACAAGGAGATACAGATAATTTGTTCAGCTTTATATTTATTACAGAATTATAAGTGAATTACCTTCCCCTCAAAAAATCACCAAGTAGAAATGGTAATGCTATAAATTATATCAAACATTTAAGGTTAGAAAGGTACCAGATCTGTACAGTCTTTTCCAGAAATTAGAAGCCAAAGCAATACTTCCTAACTCATTCCATGAGTCCAGCATTATTACCCTAATACCAAACCAGATGACAGTATTACAAGGACGGAAAATGAGATTGATATCTCATCCAATCATAGACAAAATCTGTCAACAAAATAATAGCAAAGGAAATCCAAAAATTTATATAAAAATTACATACCACAACCAAGAGAGATTTATTTCAGAAATCAAAGTTGGTTCAACATTAGAAAATAAATCAATACAATCTACTATATCAACAGACTAAAGAAAAAAGTTTCTATGATCATATTAATTGATGCAAAAAATGTTTTAAACAAAATCCAATATCATTCATGATAAACACTTTCAGAAAGTTAAGAATAGAGGAAAATTTCCTCAGTGTGGCCAAAAAAAAAAAATCTGTAAAAAAAACTATAGCCAACTTCATACTTGGTGATGAGGAACTGCTCACTTTCCTCCTAAGATCAAGAATAAGGCAAGAATTGCCTCATTCATATTCAAGAGGTTAAGACTTGAATATGTTTTTTTTGGAGGACACAATTTAACCCACAACACTGCACAAGGAGAATATGGGAATTCATTGTAATATCTCTACCATAATTTTAAAAATCTAAACTGATTTAAAATAAAAAGTTACTTTAAAGAGAAATAACACTAAATGGAAATTACTGGAAATCTTGGTATGAATACTAATTGTCCACAGAAAACATTTCCTTAGTTTCATATTTTGAAAGTAATCCAAGGCAGACAGAAAATATCTCAAGTACATGTGATACTTTGATTCAAATTCGATACCACAGAGCTTTACTTAACTTCTTTATTACACGTCTATAACCTTTGTCCATACCAAGAACTCTGGTTCTCAGGTACACAAGGTGTGGTAGACCCAGAGATAAGCCAGCCAGATCTCAGTTCAAGGGAGAACTTCCTTTCTATTTCACAGGAGTGCATTTTAACAGAGAGCCTTCAGCTCTCCTTCAGTTCCTTAAGAGTCTGTCTCAATGCAAAGATCCCTTCTCCTGAGGCTATGCCATTGCCTGGCATGATAGCATGTGGTGACTGAGTGAGGTAGGGATATAAAAGCCCCACCATTTTGACTCAAAATGGGGCATTCTGATGGGCATTACTCACTCTAGAGCTTCCCTCCACAGGAGGCCAAACCTTTATCGGGCCTGCATTGAAATTTGACTTTTTCCTGTGCCAAATTCTGCTTCTTCTCTCTTCTCCTCATAGCTATTGATCAATAATAAACAAGATGTATCTCAAATTGTTGTTTTAACATCTCTTTCTGGAGAAACTAACCTGTGGAACAGATGAAAGTAGAATGATGATAGCCCGTAATGATTCCATTATTACACATAGTCACACAATGACTCTATATTACACATACAGCAGTTTCAGTATAGGCTTTGTTCAAAAGCATTTTATTGAATGCTATTGGCTGAGAATTGCATTTCAGGCACAGGTATGATATAATAGATTGCTTTGGATTTGCCTAATGACCAAGCCAGCCTACATTCAAAGACATAGATGGAAAACACATGATAAGGGGGGGGGGGGGATTGTTTACAGACAGTTTACCAAATATTTGTAAAACAATCCCAAACTATATACAGTAATTGATAAAATAAATATTATATCATAATTCAGTTGAGTTTATTCCAGATACGCAAGGAGAGTTCAACCACTAGAAAATCACTTAATGCAATTTCCCACATTAATGTATTAAAAATTGACATCTCATAAATATAGAATATTATCTATAAAAGTTAACAGCCATTCCTCATAAAGGGCATCTTCTAAAAAAAGTAGGAAACGTGATATTGAGAGTAATATGTTAAAAAATTCATTTTCTTTAAAAATAAGAATAATTGCAATAATTACATTCATCTGAGTACTGGAGGCTTCGGAGCAGGGTTTCTCAATCTCAATAGTTTCAACATTTGGACTATCACGTGTACTAAAGGATATTTAACAGTATCACTAACCTCTACCCACTCAATTCCAACAGCAACTTTCCCAGTTGTGACAACCAAAAATATCTTCAGACATTTCCAAATGTTCCCTGGGAAGCAAAATTTTTACCAGTTGAGGACCATTGTTTTAGATAATATTAAATAATAAGATAAATACATAAGAATAGTACCACTGGAAAAAAAATTTAATGATATTATCAATGTGATTGCCTTTGCAAAAATTCTAAAAAAATTGTGTCAATAAATTATGACAATGATTTAAATGAAGATATAAATTTATTGAAATATATTCATATTTAATACACAAAATCCATGTACTAAAATTATTTGTATTTCTAAGCACTGGCCACAATTACAAAATGTACTTTTTAAAATACTATGCGCTACTAGGTATTTACCCAAAGACTACAAAATTCTAATTCAAAAACATACATGCACCCTGATGTACAGCATCATTATAGTAGCCAAATTATGGAAACACCTCAAGTGTTCATCAAATGATGAGTGGATAAAGAAGATGTGGTATGTATATGTGTATATATATATATATATATATACACACACACACACGTATATGTCTATTATATATATATATATATACACAGACATATGTATATATCTATTATATATATATACACAGACATATGTATATATCTATTATATATATATATATACACAGACATGTATATATCTATTATATATATATACATATATATATTTATATATATATATATATATAATGGAATATTACTCAGCCGTAAGAAAGAATGAAATCTTGACAACTGCAATGACATGGATGGAGCTAGAGAGTATTAGTCTAAGCAAAATCAGTCAGAGAAAGACAAATATTATATGATTTCCCTCATATGTGGAATTTAAGAAAGAGAACAAATGAACAAATGGAAAATAAGAGATAGAAGCAAACCAAGAAACAGACTCTTTACTATAGAGAACAAACTAAGAGTTACCAGAAAGGAGATGGGTGGGGGAATGGGTTAAAGAGGTGATGGGGATTAAGGAGGGTACTTGTCATGATGAGCACTGGATGTCCTAAGGAAGTGTTAAATCACTATATTGTACAATTGAAATTAATATTACACTTTATGTTAACTAACTAGAATTTAAATTAAAAAAACTTAAGAAATAATCTAAAAAAACAAATAAATAAGTCATCAAAACTTGGCATTTCTATTCCAAAAAGGAAAAAAAAAAATACTATGCAGGGCTCCAACAAAAATTAACAAAATTTATATAAGAGCATTTTGAAAAAATTGAAATTTTTAAGATAACTTTTCAAAATACATACTTAAATATAAGCATCATAGTTATAGGCTGGATTAATTAATATGATTAATATATTGTTTATACCCCAAATAATCTATAAATCCTAACAATTTCAATAAAAACCCTGATATGGATTTCATTGAAATATGACAACCTGATTCTTAAATGTATATGAAATTTAAAAAAAGGAAATGAAGAGCCAAAACAATTTGGGGGAAGAAAACCAAATAGGAGGATTTGTCTTACTAATATCAAGATTTATTATATTTATAACATCGTGGAATAAGGTCAGGAATAAACAGAAAAAAAACACACACATCACATCGTTTTGTCTTAACAGAATAAAACATCTGTACATTTATGGAATTTGATGTTTTGCATGCGATGCTTTGCAGATGAATGAGAAAATATGTAATTCTTCAATAAAAAAGTGGTTATGGATTTTATTTAAATACATAAAGCAACCCAGAGTAGATGGACTATCTAAATATGAAAAGCAGATATTTAAAAATTTAGAAGAAAATATAATGAATATTATGATATTTACATAGCAAAGATTACCAAACTCAATTACATGAAAATTGAAAACTTTTGTGTTTAAAGATTGCCATAAAGTATAAACAGATGAAAATATGAAGAAGATATTTGCTACTCATATTGTCATAATAAAAAGATAATTAGTGTATGGAACATGTATAGAACTTCATATGAATGAGAAGTGAAACATTCCCTTAGAAAAGATGTACAAAAGATATAACCAGAAAATTCAATAGAGAGAAAACACAAATGGTAAATAAACATAAAAATATGATCAACCTTAATAGTAATGAAGATAATGCAAATTAAAACCAGAGTGAAAACTTTTCATACCATAATATTGGCAAAATGTTTTTTATAAAATAATGGAGAGACTGTAGAGCAAAACAAAATTATACATGATGCTGTTGAGATGGTAAATTTGTTCATCTATTTTGGAGTAATATTTTGGACAGTTGAATGTCTATATTCTTATGATCCAAAAATTCTATACCCATTATATATTCTAGATTAGAATTCTTTTACAGAATCAATATATTTGTCCCAGGCCAAATCTGACCAGTTGCCTATTTGTCTATGGCCCGTGAGCTAAAAATGGTTTCTACATTTTTAAATGATAACATTTTAAGTCATATTTAAGGATGTACATAATATCCTTGATATTGCCATTTGGCTAGGAAAAACTAAAACCTACCTTCTGTCCCTTTAAGAAAAAGTTGACTGACCTCTGTTGTAAAGAAACTCTTATTCCTAAAGAAACCTATACAGAATTTTACATAGGCATTGTTATTTATAAATATAAATGGAAGAAAACCAGAGACACCCAAAATGCCCATTAATAAGTAAAAGGAAGAATAAAATGCATTGTTATAATGAAATACTGCAGTCAGTATTGCCTCTTTCTTTATATGTGTATGTATATATATATATATATATATAGTCTCTCTCTTTATATATACATATATATGTATATATGTATGTGTATATATACATATATACATATATATGTATATATGTATGTGTATATATACATATATACATATATATGTGTGTGTGTTTAATACTATACACTGTACAAAATAAATTTGTAGAAATATTTTACCTTATATATGATGTTAAAAAAGCATATAGAGAACAAACTAAGGGTTGCTAGAGAGGTGTTCATTGGGGGGAAGGGCTAAATGGATGATGGGTATTAAGGAGGACATTTGTTGGGATGAGCACCAGGTGTTATATGTAAATGATGAATCACTAAATTCTCCTCCTGAAAAAAAAAAAAAGATTATGGACTTTCAATAAAGGCATAAAGATATGCATGGATATATTTTTAAAAACTTAATTTTAACATTTAATGCTATGAAATGAGGGCAGATGTAATTGGGGAGGACTAAACATGGTGTTTCAACTATATCCATGATCTGCATAGCTGTGCTACATTTCTCAAGACTTAAGAATCTGACATTGGCACATTACTATTAACTAAATTCAAGACTTCCTTTAAAAATTTTTTTAAATGTTTTATTTATTTTTGAGACAGAGAGAGACAGAGCATGAGCAGGGGAGGGGCAGAGAAGAGAGGGAGACACGGAATCCAAAGCAGGATCCAGGCTCTGAGCTGTCAGCACAGAGCCCAGTGGGGGGCTGGAACTCACGAACCCGGGGATCATGACCTGAGCTGAAGTCGGAGCTTAACCGACTGAACCACCCAGGCGCCCCAAGACTTTCTTTTAATTTCATTGGTTTTTCCGTAATGGTCTTTTTCTGTTCCAAGATCCAATCTAGGGTGTATCAAGTTGTCATCTCTTCTTGGTCTCTTCTGGTCTCAGTTTCTCTTCATGTTCATGACTCTGACAATGTAGAGGAGTAGTGACTGGATATCCTCTGCAGTGCCCTGCAGTCTGAACTTTTCGTAATGATTAAACTAGGGTTATGGGTTTTTGGAAGAATATGGTAGCGATGAAGTATCCTTCTCTCCACATCATTTTAGGGACACCGGGTATCCACATGGTGTCCCTGACTCATACAGTTGTTTCATCAATTGCTTAGGTTAGTTTTTCATGGATTTTTCCACTGTATGGGTACATTTCTTTTTTCTTTCCCTATTCTGTTCCTTGGAGGAAGAATATCACCAAGTCTGGTGATGGTGATGGTGATGGTGGCCTGGGGGGAGGGGTTGTCCGTGCAGGGAATGGAGTTTCACCTCCCAGAGATGACAGCATCTATACGTACATAATTCGTGTTAAGAGACCATTAAAATTAAAGCCAAATAGTTCTTACAGGATGGGATTGAATAGTTTATTTTTACTAATTAAATTTTGTCATCAATAATAGTATTAATGTATTAAATTAACATTATTTTGCCAACTTTTAATCCTGTGGAACATTTGAAGTGGTAAAGGTTTAAACATTAGCTGAAAAAACCATAGGTGGGAATAATTGATTTTAGTCAGGGTGGACTTTTTTCAATGAAAAGCATCTTTAAACAAATCTATTATTGTTCCATATAATTTTGTTGATAATAACATATATATTTAATTTGTTTCTCCTTGAGGTGTTTTTTTTCCCTCCTATTTAGAGTAACCCAGCATGCAACTCATAATATACTGTATCTAGCTACATTTCCTGTTTACTGCAAAGACTTTTTTTTTATGATGAGTATTTCATGTAAGCTTGTGCTTATGAGAATATTGAAAAAACAGATGAGAACTCTCATAGTGCACTATTCTTTGAAGCTTAATGGGAAAAGAACTCACCAAACTGTATCTTATTTTAGTAACAGGTATTGGAAGGCTCAGCAACCCTTAGCTGTGTTGTGAATTGTAGTTACTCTAGTATCTTAACAAAGTCATTTATTTTCCCGTGTGCTGTTTACATTTCCATGTGTATACCCAGTGATGTGGGGATGTATTAGTGGAAGGAGCAAGCATAGAAGTCAGACACTTGATTTCCTTCTCTGCCAATTAGGGGCCTTGAGGTTTTAGGAAATTTACATTAATTTGCATTCTTTTTCCCTCCTTTATAAAATGTGGTAACTAGTTACTAAATTTTAGGGTTGTTGTAAAAATAGAACATAATGCCTGAGAAGTACTGATTGAAGTGCAAGACATAGGAGAGAAACCCAACAGACTTTTTAATTAATTAATTAATTAATTTATTTATTTATTTATTTTGAGAGAGAGAGAGCTCCAGCAGGGGAGAGACAGAGAGAGAGGGAGACAGAGAATTGCAAGCAACACAGAGCCTGGCGTGGGGCTCGAACCCATGAACCATGAGATCATGACCTGAGCCAAAAAACAAGAATTAGACGCTCAACTGACTGAGCCACCCAGGTGCCCCACAATATATATACATTTTTTACTTTCATCCTTCTTGAGAATCAGGTAGGCCAGTGTTCAAATCCTACCTGCACCATTTATTTCTCCTTGACCTTGGGGGAAAAAAAAAACAAAAAAAGAAAAAAAAACTTCCTTAAGTTTGAGTTTGGTCTTCTCTTCTGGAAGGGAATAATATATTACCTATCTCTCATTGTTGGATGCAACAGTCTCATTGTTGGTAACAACGTGTATAAGCACCCAGGAAATCTCTTGATAACGTGGCTGCTTAAGATTTTATTTTCCTTTATTTTCCTCCTCATCTAGAACAAATTCCTATTTGTATGCTAGTGACTGTTCACAATTTTAACTTTTATTTAAAAAATTCGTAAAGTGGTTTGAACCAATTTACAAATATTAGTAACTCCTAAACTAAGGGATGAAAACAAGGTTAAACTAGTTGTATAAGTGATGCATTAAAACTGTGGCATAAGATGGCTGTGCTGGAGAGCCCAGTAAAATTGGCTCTATATTTTACAAACTGATGTGTGTCCTGTCTGATTAGAAAGGATTTAAAGTAGGCCATGGGATTGATTGTAGGGAAATCTGTGTTTCAGTCCTGGCTTGGCCCCTTACCATCCGTATAGACCGTGATAAGGCACTGAACTGCCCTGGGAAGTTACTCGATCTCCAAATAGCAATATTGATACAGACTTTACAGGGTTGTTGTAAAAATTAAATTAGATGTGATATAATATCTAATTCATGTATAACCATACACAATGTACAGGGGGTATATTTCGTAACTGTGAGGAGTTATACATGATTATTGATGCTATTGTCTTGGGTTATTTATAGTTTATTTGACTCTATCTGTAGAACCCAGATCTAAGGCTAAAGCAATTTTATAAAGGAGGTCCTTAACGTTTTAGGTTTCGAGTCTTTGTTCTTTCCCAGCAAGAAGCTTCAGGTGTTCCCTCTCACCAAGCCCTCTGCCTGAAGCGGCCTGGGCAGCACTGACAGTGGCCTGGCTAACCACCAGCTTACCAGGAGGGGAACTTGCTTAATTGCCTAAATGCTGGCTTCACAAAGCAGCTTTCACACCTAAAGCTGGAGCAGCTCACATCTGCGGCTGTCAGGCTTCTGCCTTGCAGATGAAGAAATCAGCTGTGTCTGGTCCCCACAGGATACCCAGGGGGTCCAAGCCTCATGCATAAAGTCAGAACACACAAGCTCATTTCCATATAGAATACAAATAACATATTCATTTAATAAGATAACTCCTGAAACTTCCTGCGCATATCATTTTAAGCTCTTGTGCAGGTAATTAACAATCCTGCTTGGGAAAAATCAATGCAACTGTTAGATCAAAACCAAATCCCTTTCATTTGCACATGTGTTATCTCTGTCCGCATCCACGGTGCTTTCGTTAAATACACTCACCCAGAACAAGTTTTCTGTTTAACGTTAAGGTAATTTACAGTATTACCTCAGGAGTTTGTGTTGTGTGTGCATATGCGTGCATGTGCGTGTACACACATGTACACGCACATGCACAAATGAAGTAAGAACTGGAGAGAAGGAGGGATGACTTATTAGCTTTTATAGATATACGTGTATTATTCATTTGATCCCTATAAAATGTATAGTTTTATTGCTGTGCCATTAGAAGAATCACTAGCTGCTTAGAAGGTGTAGGAATTCACAGGATGCTATGCTATAAAGTATCATGCTTGACTTCACATCTGAGAGCACCAACTGCGTTCTAATAATGATACCTCTGACGGTGAGATTTTAATTACTCAGCTACTCGTCAGCGTAGCAACTGCAGAAGTAGGGGAGAAGGCACGTCTTGGGCAATTTTGCAAACTTTCATTATTACCAATTGTGGTGGTTTTGTAGTGTTTCAGCTGAACTGAGCTGCAACTACATTTCTCTAGAATTTCCTTCCCTGCGTGATTCCTGGTTAGGGTTAGCCATGAGAAATATCTGTGCAAGATTCAGAATGTAGACACAGAAGGAAACCGGAAGTCGTTATGCTCTGAAGGTTGGTGAGCAGTGCTAGGGCCACTGCAGCTCGCACACCGTGTCACTGAGCTGCTGACTCTGTAGTTATGACAGCATTGAGCTAGCAGCTCCTGCAACTTCATCTGGACCTCCTTCTCCAGCTTCCTCAATTCCTAGGCTGGATGTGTGGGTAGCTCTGCAGCCCCCATAAATACACTACTTCCAACTACTTGGAATTGACCTCCATTTCCCAGTTAATTTTGACCTAGGCTCCTGGTATCAGTAGTCTAAATCAGTGGGTTGAATTTAAAGTCAACATATTAATTATAATTCACTATCTCTTGAGTATGTGTCACAAAATACACACAGGTGGTCCACCATGTCATCTCAAGTATGGCTCTTAGTATTAATTTTTTTTTAATATTTATTTTTGAGAGAGAGAGAGAGAGCTTGACTGGGGGAGGGACAGAGAGAGAGAGGGAGACAGAGAATCTGAAGCAGGCTCCACGCTGTCAGTGCAAAGCCCCACGTGAGGCTTGAACCGACGTGCCATGAGAACATGACCTGATGGACACAGCCAACCGAGCCACCCAGCTGCCCCTGTATTAATGCTTTTTTATTGACAACTAGTGCTTCTATGGGTGGTTGTTGGGTCTGTTGCCTCTTTTTGATCTTATTGCTGTGGCTGTTATTTTAAACCTAGTAGAAGGAGGGCAGTTTTCTCAACAAAGTGAGACATGCATCTCCAACGTTCAACTTGTAGCTACGTTAGTCAAGGCCAGTCTTGTATGTGTCAATTACTATGTGATATGCTTTTCAAGTTGAAGCTGAGAAATCCTCCTGACCCAACTCCCAGGTACTCAGGAAACATTTTCAGAGAAGTATAATATCTTTACCGCCAGTTTGTAACAATGTATTTCCCTTATCACTGGCGATACCTCCTTTTTGTTAAAGATCTGTAATTCCTGAAAACCTGCAACAAGGGGCCAAATATGCGGACAGAAATAACACTTGAAGCTGCTACCTCCTCAATGGAAATTAATTATATAAATTAATGGCTGTTATTTTGAAAAGCTGATGGGCATGGATGAATTAAATTCAAGGACAGAATGATGATAGAGAAAAGGAGAAACAGATTGAAGTGGGACCTTGGTCACTGCCCAAAGAGCGGGTCCAGATGAACGCTGGAGTTGGCAACACCTTAGACTTCTATGGTTTCCAGCTAAATGTTTGTTCCCCCTGTGGGGGAAGGGTGGCTTTAAAGCACCAGAATGGCAGAGGGAACATTTGCCTTAACTTACATTAGATCTTTGCTTTATCAGAAACATAATCAGCATCCTCACTTTATTCACTGATGGCTCGAGTGTGCCAGTGTGCTGTTACGAAGTTGAAGAGTGAGACAGTCCTACCTGTGCTGGGGACATGCAATATTTATATAACCATGGCCAGCAAAGCACAATGCTGGCCTGAAATGATCTCCGAGAAGTTCACTGTGCCTCCCACCAGATTTCTCTCTCACGTTTAGATGTTTTCTTTTCAACTCACAAACACTTCACACACCTCAGAAAGCAATGGAGCTTTCGATGAAGCACTGGATATTCTGAGTTTCGCTCCTCAAGTAGTGGAGATGACACCTTTCTTTACTTCTGTGACTCACAATTATAAACCTCTTCTGGTATGCTTTGTGCCTCCTCAGCAGCTCATGGAGAAGGCTTGCTTGGAATATCTATGCGGAGAGTTTGGAGAGCCAGTAAACCCTGGCTTCATACTAACATTCTTTATTTTTTTCTATCCTGGCAACTAGTTTGATTTCCTTTCTACTCATTACTCTTAGAAGTTTGCACATTCGAATTGGAACTTTATTAGGCTATGTCATTTTATTCCAAATTCACTGAATTCTCAGACTCCTCATGGTCATTCACTAATAGCTGAGTGAATAGGGACTGATAGGGACTCATAGCTCATATCATTTAGCTGATATGTAGACCTATGGACATAAATATAAACACAGACCGAGATGTATTTATAGACATAGGCATATAGACTGATATATTTAATAAAGCATGAGGATATAATAAGCAAGGTGGAAGGAGTTACAGCCTGTAGAATCTGCCTTTTGGCTCTTGGAGAAGATCAAAACTTGCAACTTCTAGTTACAATGGGGAGCACGGTGTGAAATCAGGCCTGAGAACAGGAAGGAATGAAATCCTGACCACATAAACTGCCTCCTGGAACTGCTACTACCAGAAGTAAAGAATATCCAGTGAAACGTTTTCACACTGTGACATTTAGGATTTCCTGACAATAATTACTGACTTTCTGACTAATATGAAACCAAATCTGCTGGCAGCACAATTCCCACCCACATACAGATTCCATCAGCTTTTTACGAACTCATTTTTTCCAATACAGATAAAAAAACGATGTCACGAAACATCTCAGGAAATCCTGTAACAAGAAAAGAGCAAGATGAAGAAAGAAAAAAAAATTCTGTGGTAAACAACGATACTGCCTATTTAGAAGAAAATGGTCTAAGTACTATTTCAGAAATATTCAAGAAGATACTGTACTCCCTGAACAAGAAGAAAATGCTATGAGAAAAAAGGAATCCTGAGGGAACAAGATAATTTCTAGAAAAAAGGATGAAGATAAATTCAAATAAGTCCCATGGGAAGTAGAACCAAAAGAAAGTGTGAGACGTTTGTTGGAGGACATAAATGATTAATCTAAAATATCAACACTCAACTAATACGACTTTTAGCAGAATAGAGAAAAGGAAATAGTGTTGGGAAATATTTTCTAAACAAAAATAATAAAATACAGTTTCTCATGAAGGACATGAGGACACATATTTAAGGAACCTATTGAGTGTATAAGAAAATGAATTTTAGAAAATGGCCAGTCATACCATTGTCAAATTTTAAGACTAACAAGCCCACTAAAAAAATTACTAAAAAAATGGTTTCATTTCCATTTCAGCTTCAATGTGCAACAATTAAAAAGTGAGCAAAAAGCTGAACAGACACTTCTCCAAAAAAAGACGTGCAGATATAAAATATATGAAAAGATGCCCCCATATTCTATTTCATTAGGGAATTTCTGATTAAATCAACAATGAAATACTACTATATACCTATTAGAATGGCCAAAATCCATTAAACTTATGTTACAGAACCTGGGGCAGAAGAATGAAGCTGCACTTGGAGATCTTGGAAGGCAAGAGTTTTATTTCACACTGGTGGGCTCAAAGGGGATCACTCTCCAGATGTCTTAGCCCCGAGCATAAGCAGAGGGAACAGTTTATAGTCTGTTACTTCTGCATTCCACATTAGTAGTAATTTGGCATGCAGGCAAGCGAGGTAGGAAGAAGAACCTGGAAGAGGAGTCTTCCAGCAGGGACTGGAATTTCCCTATCAGTCCTGTCACCCATCTTATAACAGATTTCTCCCTATCACTTACAAATACCAACTGCTTAGAAACAGTATGGAATAGCAGGAACTCTCATTCATTCTTGGTGGGAATGCAAAATGGTAGACACTTTGCAAGATAGTTTGGCAGTTTCTTACTAAGCTAACTATAGTGTTACCATATGATTAAGTAACCACACACCAAAGTTATTTGCCCAATTGGGTTACAAGCGTATATCGATACAAAACCTCCATGTGAATATTATAGCAGCTTTATTCACAACTTTTGAAAGCTGGAAACAACTAAGATGTCCTTCAATAAATAAATGGATAAATAAACTGTGGTACAGCCATATAATATCAATCAGCAATAAAAAGATTGATCAATCCTTCAAGCCTTAAAAAAGGCACGGAGGAAGCGGAAATACATATAACGTTAAGGTGCTAAGGTAAGAAAACAATGCTAAGGTGAAGAAGCCAATTCAAAAAGACAACTTATGAGGTTCTGGAAAAGGCAAAACTATTGAGACAGTTAAACACACACACACACACACACACACACACACACACACAGTGATTTCCAGGAATTCTGGAGCCAGAGGAGTGGGGAGAGATGATAGAGAAGTGGTGAAGGCATAGGGATAAACAGATGAAGTACAGGGGATACTTAGGGTGGTGAAATTCTTCTGTATGATACTGTAATGGTAGCTACATGATATTACGCATTTTTCAAAACCCATAGAAATGTACAGCACAGGGGCGCCTGGGTGGTCAGTCAATTCGGCATCTGACTTTGGCCAAGGTCATGATCTCACAGTCTGTGAGTTTGGCCCCACGTCAGGCTCTGTGCTGACAGCTCAGAGCCTGGAGCCTGTTTCAGATTCTGTGTTTCCCTCTCTCTCTGCCCCTTCCCCACTCATGCTCTGTCTCGCTCTGTCTCAAAAATAAACATTTAAAAAAAATTTAAATGAACAGCACAAAGAGTTAACCTCAATGAAACTATGGACTTTAATTATACTGAATAAATACTGGTTCATTAATTGTAACAAATTCCCCACAGAAATGAAAGTTGTAAACAATACGGAAAAGCGTGCCTGAGGAGTATATGGGAACTCCAAACTACCTGCTTAGTTTTTCTACAAGTGGAAAATTGTTCTATTTTCTATGTTTTAAATAAAAGATGCCTTCGAAATTCTTAATAAATGTGTTTCCATTTAGAATGATTTATCCAGCTGAGTGATCATTCAGTAGGAATGTAAAATAAAGACAGATTTATAATGCAAAATTCAGAATATGTACTCCCTGTTCTGTTCTAGGAAGGCACTTGAGCAAATGTGGGAATTGGCCACAATAAAGCAAGTTACAAAAAAATAATAGATTCAAACTTGGGAAAAGAGAACAAGAAGGACCTAGGCTATCTCCAAGAGAGAGTTCCCAGCCAGTAACAAAAACCATGAGTCCACAGGGAGCAGAGAGCAGTGGGAGGTAATTAGAAAAGAAGAAGAAGAAGAAGAAGAAGAAGAAGAAGAAGAAGAAGAAGAGAAGGAGGAGGAGGAGGAGGAAGAATAAGAAGAAGGAGAAGAAGGAGAAGGAGAAGGAGAAGGAGAAGGAGAAGGAGAAGGAGAAGGAGAAGGAGAAGGAGAAGAAGAAAAGAGAAAAAAAGAAAAAGAAAACACCTCCATTGAATTGGACAGAGAATGAAAAAAAACTGAGTAAATGATAAAGACAAGTAGACGAAGAGGAAAAGAAATGCAATTTGATTCTTCAGAGAAATCAAATATATATAAAAGAAAGGAAATTATAAGTATACTACTCAGTTATGAATTAAATAGTATATAGTCACAGTAAGATCAGCACTGTTTGTGATTTTTTTTAGTTTTAAATTTCATTCAACCTGAGAACCAAGCATTAAAGATTTAATTATGCTTCGAGTAAAACTAAATTTAATCAACTTAGTGTGAAAGCAAGAATAAGTGGATCTGTCTTAGTCTGGGCTGCTCTAACAAAGCACAGAGATTGGATGGCTCATAAACCACAGAAGTTTACTTCTCCCAGTTTTGGAGGCTGCAGTCCAAGATCAGCGTGCCAGCACAGCTGGGTTCTGGTGAGAGCCCTCTTCTGTGTTGCAGACTGTGGTCGTCTCATCGCATCCTCAAATGACGAAGAGCAGGGAGAGGAAGCAGGCCCTCGTGTGACTTTTACAAGGACACTGAATCCACCATGAAGACCCCACCTCCTGCTCCCATCATATTGAGGGCAAAGTTTTACCATATAACTTTTGTGAGGACACAAACATTCAGTCCACAACGGTCATATAAACAATAAAGGGGCCTAAATAGAAGGGTAAGACATCCCCAAACTGGATATTTTCTATAGTCACTCAGCTACCTTCCAAGTCCCGTCTTAAAAGAAAAGAAAAAGAAAAAAGTGATCTCCCCTGAAGGCACCACCTGCATCCCTTGACTGCATATGTGCATACGAGCTACCAGACCATTTTCCTTCTCTGCTTTACAACACATTCTTCCTCTTATTCTCCCCCTCCCCATCCCCTCCCTTACTCCTCCTCCTCCTCCTCCTCCCCTCCTCCTCCTCCACCACCACCTTCTTCTTCTTCTTCTTCTTCTTCTTCTTCTTCTTCTTCTTCAATAGTGAGAGAGAGAGAGAGAGAAGAGAGAGGGAGGGAGATAAAAGCCCTGTTCCCATTCCCCATCTGACATTATTGTAGTGATTGTTATTCAATCAGTCGTCAATCAGACTTCTCTTACCAAACTCCACTGAGCCCGACCTTGACAAGATAATGTCCTTAACATACACCAATGGCTATCTGAGCCCTCCCTGGTTACTGAGAGGCTATTTCTCCTGGCACTGTATTGGTTTTGCTCTTCGCCCAGGAATCCTTCTTCTAGTCTTTTCTGCAGGCCTGTCATCTTCTGCAGGACACAGTATTCTATTCCAATCACACATTTCTTTTCAATGTACACTTCTTCCAAGTGATCTCATTTGGGTCCATGACTTTAAACATCTTCTGTATGCCAGTAACTCTCAAAGCTGGATCTCTAGTACCAACTTCTCTGAGCTCCAGATACGTCCTATAATATCTACTTGGCTGAATACTTGGCATCTTAATCTTAATATACACAAAAAGTATCTCGATTTTGCCTCCAAACGTGTTTCTCTCCCAATCCTCCCTATTTGATATAAATGGCAGCAACATCCAGTAAGCTAAAATCTAAAACCTATCTTTGATTCCTCCCCTTCCCCTCCACTATTATTCCACGTAGGCCTTAAATCTTGTCAATTTGTTCTCAAGACATATGAATTAATTATGTTTTTCTTTCCCTCCATATGAATGAAATGAGTTCAATATACCCTAACATTGGGTCTAGACTAGTGGAATATTCTTCTAACAGAACTCACTGCTTCCTTTCAACTCATTTTTTTTAAAAAGCAGCTAAAATGAGATTTTTTTTTCTAGATTTGGCCTCCTTTTTTTTCTTTTCTTTTAATTTAAATTCAAATTACCTAACAAACAGTGTAGTCTTGATTTCAGGAGTAGAACCCAGTGATTCATCTCTTACATATGACACCCAGTGCTCATCCTCAAAATTGCCCTCCTTAATGCCTGTCACCCATTTAATCCACCCCCCACCCACTTCCCCTCCAGCAATCTTCAGTTTGTTCTCTGTATTTAAGAGAAATAACTCATATCATGATTTTTTTTTTTTTTTTTTTTGCTAAGGATTCTCCAAATGCTTCCTAACAAATAGAATAAAATCCAAGTTTGTAGATTTAATGCTTCTAAGACTGGGTTTCCACAGAAACAGATCCCAAAACCTCTGAAAGATGGTATGGGACATGCTTAAGATTGTCCTAGTACAGGGCAAGAAAACTAGAATCTATACTGCTGTGACTGAGAAGTTTGAGTCTTCACAAAATTCACGTCATAACCCTAATCCCAATGTAACAGTATTTGGAGGTCAAGCCTTTGGGATTGAGGAACCCCATGATGGGATTAGTGTTCGCATAAGAAGAGACACAGAGCAATTATCCCTCTTTCAAACATGAAATAGTCTCTTGCAAACCAGGAAGAGGGGTCTCACCAGACACCCAATCTGCCAACATTTCTACACTGCACTTCTTACTCTCCAGAGCTGTGAGAAATTAATGTCTGTTGCTTAAGCACCCAGTGTATGGTATTTTGTTATAGAAGCCCTAACTGACTAAGATACTTCCATCATTCACTGGCCAAAGGCCGCACTCAGGTGCTTCCAGAACACCCAGCTCTACAAAAAGGGAAATCTCTCAGCAAAGAAGAAGCTTAGGCGTAGGACACTGTGTTCTTATACAGGGACTGTGATTGTGGAAGAGACATGGCATTTGATAATGTCTGCTACACCTGGCTTACAAAGAATAGCATGACCTCCCTCTGACTCTCTTTAACCTTAACTTGCTTTCATGTCTCTTCTTTCCCTATCACCTTGACTTCTTTCTGTTCATAAATACATAGGCTGCTTTCTGTTTTCAGCCGAAGCATCAGCTTGTCTCTGTGCCCAAAAGACTTTCTCTTCTCTTGCTATAGATTTCTATATAGTTCTGAGACAGGTCTTCTTAACAGCCATTGCTCTGTTACCCCTATTATACCCCCCTTAATCCCTGGGTCCATTGTTTATTTATCTTTATTTCTCTGCTAGAAGAAAAATTCCCTGATTGCAAGGGCTTTGGCAACTACATTTCAGAGATAGTAGACAAATGTAAAATTTGGAGATGGATATTTGTAGAATGAAAACAAACAAATAAAAAACCCTCCTCATTTTACAAAGTAAGAAGTTAAGAGACTTTATGGATTAAGAGATCATGGTAAGGAGAGAAGGCTCTAATAATCAACATCCCTGACCCTACAGTCTGCTGGCTGTTGACAATCGACAAATCATTAACCTCTTTTCACCTCAGTCACTTGGATAGGATAATAACAGTGCCCACCTTATGGGGCTGTTATGTGTAATTGACATGTGTAGAGAGCTTAGAATAGACTTGTTCGTAACAAACACTATAGAAAGAAATAGAAGCATCTGTATCTGATAACTGGGTTGAGAGTAGAGAATGTTCTATTCTTAAGCATCAAATTAGGAAATAGAGATAATTTCAACAATTAAAATATTATTCAATAAACATATTATTTTAGCAATATAGAGGTAAGTAACAGAAGAAATAGGTCAGTTAAAATCTCCCAAGAAACAGAACCGGGGATGAAAAGACATGGGGCAGAAATTAGTTGATTTATTTAACATTTTACAGGTATTGTTTCGATTACTGTATTTTTTTTAAGTAAAAACAGTTTAAAGTAAACTGAATACAGTAGAGAAAAGATAGTCTTTTCAACCAATGGTACTAGAACGACTGGACTACATGCGCAAAAAAGATGAATGCAGACATAGAACTCATACCCTTCACAAAAAATAATAATAATAATAATAATTAATTAATTAATTTGAAAAATGGATCTCGGAACTAAATACAAAACACAAAACTATGTAACTTCTAGAAGATGTCATAGGAGAAAATCTAGATGACTTTGTGTTTGACTACGACATTTTAAATGTAATACCACAGGCACAATTCATGAAACAATGAATCGATAAGCTGGACTTCATTAAAATTAAAATTTTTTACTATGCAAAAGACACTGTCAAGACAATTATAAGATAAATCACAGACTGGGAGAAAGTATTTGCAAAAGGAGTCATCTGATAGAAAACTGTTATCCAAAATATGCAAAGAACTTTTAAAACTCGACAATAAGACAACAAGCAATGAATTAAAAAATAAATAAGCCAAAGACCTTTACAGACTCTTCATCAAAGCAGATATACAGATGGAAAATAAATAGGTGAAAAGATGTTCCCCATTAAGTGTCAGATAAATGACAATTAAAACAATGTCATACCACAATACACATATTAGAATAACCAGAATCTGGATTACTGTCAACACCCAAATGCTGGAAAGATGTGGAATAGTAAGAACTCTCTCATTCATTGCTGGTGGGAAAAAAAAATCGTACATCCATCCTGGAAGACAACTGGGCAGTTTCTTACAAAACTAAATATACTCTTATCATACGATCTATCAGTTATGTCCATTGCTATTTACATGAAGAAGTTGAAGACCTATGTGCATACACAAACCTGCACATGGATGTTTATATCAGCTTTATTCATAATTGCCAGATGTTGCATGCAATGAAGATGTCCTTTGGCCAGTAAATGGATAACTAAACTGTGTATCCAGATAATGGAATATTATCCAGCACTGAAAGGAACTGATGTATCAAACCATGAAAAGACATGGAGGAACCTGAAATGCAGATTACTAAGGGAGAGAAGCCAACCTAAAAAAGCTGCATAGTATATGATACAACCATATGACATTCTGGAAAAAGCAAAACCTTGGAGACAATGAAAAGATAAGTGGTTGGCACAGATTAGGGAGAAGAAGGATAAATAGAGGAGCACAGAGAATTTTTAGTAACTTTTGAAAACACTGTGCATGATACTACAATGGTGGATAAATGTCATGGATTTATCCAAACCCATGGAATGTAGAACACCAAGAGTGAACTGTAATGTAAACTGTGACAGGCTTTAGGTAACAATGATGCCTTGATGTAAATTCATCAATTGTAACAAATGCACCACTCTGGTGGGGAATGGTGATCATGGGGAAGGCTATACATGTAAGGGAACATAAGGCATATGAAAAAAAACTGATATTTCTGCAGAATTTTGCTGTAAACTTAAAACCACACTAAAAAGTCTATTGATAGATAAACAAATAAATTTTAAAAAACACATTGAATTCCAAATATTACTATCTTTTGTGTGACTAGATACATAAAGATGTAGCATAAAAGAGAAAGTAGTAGACAAAAACAAAGACATTTTTGTAATTGTCTCAATAATAGGCTTTACGTTTTGATCTTGAAGTTTTAAATCCTCATTTGCATGAAATAACACCTATAAATAAAGCTTCAGTTCAACTCTTGGATTTGCTTTATTTAACTTTACTATTCAAAGATGAACATTCTAGAAGTTTGCTAGATTAAAATTCTTAAACCGCTTTCCTTCTCCTCTGACATTATTATTTCATACTAACACAATTTTTTTTCAAAAGGATTCTGTTTCAACAAAATGAAACCAGTCACAGGCAACATTTTTTCATTGTGGATTAACAGTATATAGGTCAGGACAAACATTTCTGATTAGCAAAGTAGCTTGCTGCAAACATAAATACATGCATGTTAAAATTTTACAATGATGAAATGTATACTATAGAAAATGAAAGGCCCTAGTAAAATCACATTGTCATATCATTTTGTTAATATGTACTCATTTTCTTTTCTATGTATATACTTCATTTGTTTCACAAAGATTGAGCTTTTCATCCCCAGGCACTGTGTTAGCCACTTCATAGGAAACAATGAGAAAAAAAATAAACATTTTCTCCACTCACATGGAATGCCCAGTGTGTTAAGAAAGATGTATTTGTCTGATAGTTTTTATAGTGGTGAAATACAGTTTGAAGCATCTTGGGAAGAAAAGGTACATTACACTTTAAGGGAAATAATTTGAAATATTTGTCATAATTTGGTGAGATCCAAGAAAGCTAAGTGATTATTACTATTTAAAACTGTAATTGAATACTATTCAACACATGGCTATTTTTCACTTAATAAAAAAATTGGATATGTGTCTATAAGCACACATGAATCTACCTCATTCTGTTTTAATTCTGTGACTTCTTTGTCTTTTTTAAGCACAATTTTTAGATATTAACAGACTATTTCAAAATAGGATCTTTGATGATACCATAATTATAAGAAAACACCTCTTTTGACATCCGTTACCTGTATACCTCCTGACTTCTACCTATTTCTTGATTTTCGTAATCTGCCTAGTTATATTTGACCCCTTATTGTGCTTGGCAACTGTCTAACTAAATTCTCCCATGAGGCATTCCTATGCCTAGCACTTATTTGGGGTTTTCTGTGTTGTTTTTGAGTTTTAACAATCTTATTTTGTTTTTATTAATGTCCTGTTTTCGGTTGACCACTAATCAAGGTTCGAGTATCATGCAAACCAAAACAAACAAACAAAAAAACACAAAAACAAAAACAAACAAAAAAAACCTAAACCCGGGGGTGGGGGGGGGGACCTTCCCAATAGGATAGAAAAGCCTCCTTCTCCATTCTAATAAGAAAAACCACGGCCCCCTGCCTTCAATTTCCTTAGACCAGAGCGATGATCACCCTCCTTTATGATTTTCCAGTGAGTCTGATTCCACCTGTAGCTCCTCCATACCACAACTTGCCAAAAGATGCCTGTGATTAACTTTAATTGCTTTTGAGAAGTTAATATTCTTTGAAATTCTTGTCCTTGTAACCACTGGGATCATAAAGTCCAGCATAAACATTTTATATACATAGAACAATTGCTGATAAAACAGGACGTGCCACATTGTGATATTTAAAGTCTTATCACGGTTTTTTCGAAGAACTTTAGTGATCTGAGATGCTGAAATTGATTAGCAAAGTCTTGAATCTTTTCTCAACAGTTCAATAGTTTAACAAAACATGTAAGTGCCTACTATGAGTCATACTCTGTGCTTAGTTCTAGTTTTGCAAAGACAAATACAAAACAGATCCAATCCCTAAGGTACATTTTTACCAGAGAAATAAATATAACACCGTATGACACCATTAATCATACAAAAGAAAGAAGAATTAACTTCATTAAACCATGATCAAGGAAGACTCAGTCTAAGGGCAACCCGCACATTTTCCAGTTCTACAACACTCAACAGGACACTCAATATTTCAAATCACTGTATTTACTCCCATTGTTTCTTCTGCTTGGAATGCTTAATCTTCCCCCACTTTCCTGGAAAATGACTGTTTACTTTACAAAGCTACAGATGGGTTTGACCTATTCTGTGAAGAGATTAGAAAGGAAAAGGAATAGAGAGAAGGAGGTGAGGGGTAGTACAAACAACAGAGGAGCCAAATTATGGAGGGCTTCATATGCCATACTAGATATAGATCGTGGATTTTTCTGAGAATAGTAGAGCATTATTGAGCATTTGTAGCCAGATGGTGATATTTTCCAATTGTAAGTCTGGCATGAATTTGGACAGTATATTGAAGGGTAAAACGAGACTAGAGTCAGTATCCTTGCAGTGCTTCAACAGTTGGAAAGAAATGAGTTGACAAATCGGTAGACTTAAACCAGTGATGGGTGAAAGATGAGAGGGAATATTCAATAGACATTCTAGGGTAGTATTTTCATATCTTGTATTGTTTTGGATGTGTATTATGTGGTTGAAGGAGCCCTCATATAAGCGCAGTGTAAGAAACTGTAATTAGCAAACAACATGGAGGCTGACTGTCAAAAATATGTTTTCTGTGTTCCCTATTACAGGGATATGAACACAAAGTAACTCAAGTTCAGGACACAAAGTAACTCAAGTTCAGGACAGAGGAGACCTCCGAGGGAGAGTTCTTCAAAAGAAATTGAAATACTATGACAAAAGGGAAAGAAAGAACACATTTCCACCAGGGGTATCAAATATCATTTTCTTAACAAAACAGGTGACTTTGGCTGGGCCTCAAGGGTAAGTGAGATTTCAGGGTCAATGGAAAATAGTCAGAAGTTCATGGAGACCAAGAACTGGGACATGTGTCTGAGTAACAGCAAATCATTCTCGTCATAACGAATGACACAATCTTTGTGGAGCATACCATTAAGGTTACAGAAAGTAAGGCTGACTGAGGTAAAAATTATGATTTTCACTTTCTGTTATTTTTTTAATTTAAACAAGATTCTTAAGATCCTAAAATCACAGTTTCCTAATACACTTATAAGATAATAATGCATATCATGTACATGGTACACAGTACATGCATGATACCTAGTAAACTTTGAATAAATACTATAATTATATAGAAGCACCATAAACTGCAAAGCTCTAAATGATAGTGTTATTGTTATTAATACATAAAGATATTCAGGTCTAATAAAAGATTACAGATTTTTAAAAATCTGTTGTTCTCTAATTTCAAGAAATAACAAAATTGATATTTCTAATTGGCTATAATCACTATACATTTAGTGAAAATGCCTCCCCATTTTTTTCTTTCTTATTGTGTAAATACTACAAACCAGGTAATTTAAAAGCTTTTAAACTGTTGTTGACACATAAATGCAAATATTTTAATCCTCCCTTGAGCCTGTTTCAAGTTATGTTAAAAATATTTCAAGTCACTAAGAGCATATCTCACCCCAAAGTATACCTGCCTCTCTCAACCTTTCTGAAAGGATATTTTGGTTAAAAAAAGGAATGCCTCTTTATGAAATAATATAGGTAGTGTATGTAACATGTTTTTTCCTCCCACAAACTCAACCTGAGCTTGACAGCAGCAGAGTTATTGATTAGATATCATCAGTACTGACATATACAGAGAGAACATAATTTCATTTTATGGGCTGCTATGCTGTTAGATAGAATTCATTTTATGAAATGGCTATTGCTAGGCCTTTCATTATAACCACTTTGAAGAATTTTGTTTTACATTGGAATAATATTTTCTTACACCACATTGGTTTTCTAATGGCTTATCATTTGTAAATAATTTAACAATGGCCTGTTTTATGTACTGCAGTATGGGGCACTTGGCAAAATATATCCGATGTATTCAGGTATATATTTAATCTTCATATTTGTAGAGCAGTTTGCCTTATATCTGTGTGTGTGTGTTCGTGTATGTGTTTGCACAAGTATATATATATATGTATATTTTTCAACTGAGCCCAGCACATGGTATCAGTATTTTATCTTATTTATTTATATCCCACCTGTTCCCACTAAGGTTGTGAAGTAGAATATTTGCTTGGGATGTACAAGGCTCTTTCACATTTATTATCTTATTTATACAAATATGAAAAAGACCTGTTCCCAAGTTCCTAGTCTCAAAGCTCCAGAAACTCATAAACAAACTATGGCCCAGTCAAAATCATGGTGCTATTTGAAATAAGAAATTAAATTCTGTTACTTTAATACAAAGGAAATACTCACTTTGACATCGTGGCTAGAATACAAACACTGCCCTAGAGGCTAAATGAATATCTCTGCCTTGTGATAATGGGACCATTGAATGGACTGTATTTGGGGTGACATTTAAAAACCTTAACCTTCTAAAAAACTGTTTTGAATTTTTCCACTTACTAAGTATTTGGAATGACTTATTCTGCCATGTAAATTTTAAATGTATTTTGGAGTCATCTATACACCAAATCCAGTGATACTCTCAGCTGAATGGCTTGCCAAATGAAGGCTGACACTGCCTTGTATATCCTGCCCCCTGTGTAGGACAAAACATTCCATTCGTGTTTTTTAGCATTATTAAGATATAGCTGATATACAAAAATGTTAACAAATTTAATGTTTACATCCTGAAGAGTTTGGACATGTGCATCTACCTGTCATACCATCATCAAATCCAAGGTACTAAACATATCTATCACCTGCAAAGTGTCCTGTGTTCTTTTGTGGGTTTTTTGGGGAAAGAGGGTTTTTATGTTTTTTTTGGGGGGGGGGGTTATTTCTTGGTTTTTGTTGTTGTTGTTTTGTTTTATTTGTTTGTTTGTTTTTGGTAAGAACATTTAATATACATCTGTTGTCTTACATAATTAAAAATATATGTCCTTGCTCATAAATATTCACCTTCTTCTCTCCTCCATTCTTTTCTGCCTTCTTTTCTTCTCATTCCCTATGCCTCCTGATAAGCACACATACACACACAAGTCTTCCTGTTTATTGTTAGGTCATTTCCAAGACTAACATGATGATTACTGACATAGCCACCATTTAATTATCTTAACATAATATGTTTTAAAGTACATTTTTGCATATGCTGAAAAAGAGTAGGATCTAAGGACCAAAAATATGGCTTATTTTATTGATGAAGAGATATTAATTTCATATGTAGGAATGCATTTAATTGTATACACACATCTACACACATATGCACACACACATTTTTTAAAGTATTTTTTTCTCTCTTTGTCTCTATATGACTCCAATCTTGCATGCATGGGAATTAAAACACATATTCGAGAATTTATTTCTTCTGTTTATGCTGAGTTCTTTATGGAAAAACTAAGCCAAGAACAAAATGTTCTCTCTTTTTGATGAATAGCTGATTCCATTTTGAAAGGAAAAGCTTTCCTTTCAAAAAGCTGTAAAGTAGAATTATTTAAAAAATACCTCCATCTGGCTCATTGTAGAATATCATTTAAAAGCGTATTCTCAATCTAAAGTATTTTATTCGGTCATGAAATAGTTATGTGTACATATACTACGTATCTCATTAATTTAAGTCTTTATGTCTGGTATTGAATTTAAGATTTGATGGCTACATAAGTATTGATATTTACGGTATTCTCAGGAACACCAATTTTGGATACACATTATCTCTATGAAGCCAAATAATGAAGTCAAATAATGACTGGCCAAAGGTGGTCCTGCCCTTGATGTTACAGATTAAGTCCTGATTATGAAATAAATTGATAGTTTACCCTAATTTATTCTTTATGTGTCAACTTAGCCTTCTTTTCTGAAGTTTTGCAGCCTTATCCTTCCATTTGAAGCCTTTGCCTGGTAGAATTAAACCTGAGGAACAATATCAGAGCCTTCTGGGGATGTACCCCTGCCTCTCACTCACTGTTACTTGTGTATATGGTAACATCACCAGGAACTCCCAGTGCAGTAGCATGCACAATACCTCCTTAACCTTGGGGCTCTTGCAATTGATGAAGGTCTGGGATCAAGTGGTACATTCTTTGACATGATCAAGTTATCTGTTGGAGATAATAAGCCAATAAAAATATACTGTGATTCCCCTGTCTGGAATCCTCTTTGGTCTGGGCATAGGCTATTAAGAACTCAGTTTTCTGTCTTTTTATTTCTCACTACTTGACATAATAAAGAAAATGAAATAGATGGAATGGATGCCTGTCTGTCTCTCCTGTTCTCTTTCTTTTTCAATTTCTTCTATAAAAGGGGGAAAAATGAGAGCCCAATAAATATAGCTGAGGGAATGAAGCCTGTGTTGCTGCTACACTGCACATATTCTTATAGCCTTCTAAATCGTAAAATGTTAACAGCAAAACTAAATCTTGACATGTTGATAGCTAAAACCATACTGCAATATGGCACATCAATTGCCTGTTATGTTTTTGTGAACCAAAAAATATTCTCCTCTGTACCATTAACATAAATCATACTAGTTAAAACACTTTAATACTCCAGGTGTTTTTCTTGGTTTGTTGTTGTTGTTGTTGTTTATTTTTGTTTTTGTTTTTGTTTTTTTTCAGATGGCACATTCATTGATGTCAGTCTTGGAGGCAGAAGGGAGATCAGATAAAGTGTACATTTGCTGTGGGGCTGTGCACACAAATCAAATTCAATAAGCTTGTCAGATGAACATTTCACATTAACCAAAATAATAACCTGTCATATGATTTAACCAGTTTCTCTTTTTCTCATGTTTCAGGAAGAACAATGTAGTGCCATAAGTACCACAGCTGCATGTTTTGATTTTTTAAGAATAACTAGGTTTAAAAGACTTCCATCATTCTATAGCTGTCCAGATGTGAGTTCTAGCACTGTTGTGAGTAGGAAAAGTACTAGGTTTAACAGATCTTCAGAAATAGCCCATTGTAGATAATTTTGTAAAACAACTGAATGGGTGGAAAAATACTGAAAGTAATACCTGGTCCCAGGAGCCAGATATCTATTAATTTTTACACATACATATAATTGACAATTATCCTGTTTTTAATATTTAGAAAGCTGAATGAACATGGGGCCAGAGGCAAACAAGGTGAAGACCTCAGCATCCTCTCTGCTAACCACAAGTGGTTGATTTTGTTCAAAGCTGCTCTATCCTCTCCCTGGGATGAATATTTTCATCCCTAAAGGTGGCAGAAGCCTATGTTTGGAACTCTTTCATTTTGAAAATGAACAGAGCTTTAAAAGCCTCATGAGTTCAAATAGGGTGGTCAGATTTTGAATCGCTTTCTCATGAGATACTTTTATGTGTTGTACGAGTTCAATGAGTGACATGTTTATTTCCTTAGGGACCCCCCTGGCCCCCTGATACTCGTGTTCCCACCATCACCTCCTTCTACAGGTCCTGTTTTCTCTTGTATTGAAACATGATTTGTAGCTGGATATTGGTATAGCACAAGGTGTTAATGCATACTTAAATTGAAGAATTATATTTAATCTCTCTCAATCATGATTCACTGACTCAATTTGAAGTCTTGAAACCCTTTTTTATGCAACTTTAGGTTTTGGAGATATAAACAAGGATGCAGTTATTTCAATGAAAAGACTTGCAATCTTCAGTTACATAGCGAAATGTACTTAAATAGTCATAACCCGAGGCAAATTAACATAAATGCCATGTAGAAATGCAAATAAAACAAGATCCAAAGGTGGAATGTTGACAGGTTAAGAAAACACAATATGACAGAAATGTAATCAATGGTGCACCTTAAAGGATGAGCTGATTTTGACATGGGAAGTTGGGAGTCAGAGAGGGAATTCTAGGTACAGAGAACATGAACAAAAGACACAGGAATTCATTAGAGTCCCATTTGAGGCACCAAAAGTAAAATAATTTGAAACAGCCAGCTGCAGGAAATAAGTTTTGAAGAAGTGTTAGAATAATATTAGAGTAGAAAAATAGCAGGCTGCAGAATTTATTATTATTCATAATTACTTAGATAACCAATAAAATATGAATGACTTTTAAGGAGGAATGAATATGAATCCATATGGACTTTAAGAAGTATAATCTCACATAAAAGTTTAGCAGGTGGAATACAGGATGTGTAGCTCCTGTTTTCTTTCTCAAAGAAGCGAGTTCTAAGAACCACGCTAACCTAAAGAATAATGAAGATTTTCTGGGGTTATACTGTGTCACTAACTGATTGCATGATGGTCACTAACTATTGCATGATAGTAACATGTTAATATGTACCCACTCAGTACAACTACTAATATTCACTAACAAGTTTCCAGACTTTTTAAAGAGATATTCTTTCCACACTGCATCCCTATGTGAACAAAACTAAAAACTAACAAACTAAAAACTAAAAACTAAAATATATATATATATATAATGTATATTATACGTACACATATTTTGATGTATGTATGTCTCCATATAAAATGTATATTTATAATATATGCATATAACATTTATATATAACATTACATGTTTATTTATTATATATTCTGGCACCTAGTAAATATTCATGGATACATATGCATGGATTGTCCATGGTATCTGGAATAACAGTATGCTTTAAATAAATAGAAAATTGGCCCTATTAAAAAATACCAGGATTTAAGAGTATGATGTGAAGTGTCATTCTTTTAAAAAAATACTCCTTGATGTATATAATTAGAAAGGAGTAGATTCTATTGTTTTGGGGTAGGAAGCATCTACCCTATACCCTAAAAATTGTCAGATTCCATGCCTTTTTCAAGTTTTAGACACTGTTGGAGACACTATCATTTGCCCACTCAATGTCCATTCTCCCTTTTCCTTTCTACAAAATTTTGTCAGAAGGGGCGCCTGGGTGGCTCAGTCGGTTGGGCATCCGACTTCAGCTCAGGTCACGATCTCACAGTTCATGAGTTCAGCCCCGCGTCGAGCTCTGTGCTGACAGCTCAGAGCCTGGAGCCTGCTTCACATTCTGTGTCTCCCTCTCTCTCTGCCCCTTCCCTGCTCATGCTGTGTCTCTCTCTGTCTCAAAAATAAATAAATATTAAAAAAAAAATACAAAATTTTGTCAGATCATCAATGTACCAAGCTAAAAGGTTTTTTTTTTGTTTTGTTTTGTTTTGTTTTGTTTTTATTCCTCAGGTATTTCCCCCCTCCCCCCTCCCCTCACACTTACAGCAAGAAATGAATGGCGATCTGAGAAAATTTTTGACCAATGAGATAAAAACAAGTGTTTTCTGGAAATATTTTTTGTATAGCACCTTTATTGAGATACAATTCACATACCCTACAAGTTTCACATTTAAACTTAACTGTAAAATTACGTTTTTAAATATATTTACAAATTGTGCAGCCATCAGCACAATCAATTGTAGAAGCTTCCATCAACCCAAAAAGAAGCTTTGTTCTCATTATCCCTGAACTTCCTATGTCCTAGGCAAACATTTCTCTGCTTTCCTTCTCTATGGAATTGACTATTCCAGACATTTTACATACATTTTAGCATATAATATATGGTGTTTTGCAACAGGCTTGTTTCATTTAGCATAATGTTCTCAAGGTGCATGTTGTAGCATTATTCTTTTTATTGCTGATAATATCCCATTATGTGAATAGACTGTATTTTATTTACCCATTCATCAGTTAAAGGTGTGAGTCATACCCATTTTGTGGCCATTATGTGTAATGCTACTATGAACATTCATGTTAAGTATTGTGTGGACATAGATTTTAATTTCTCTTCAGTATGTCCAGTTGGAAATAGAATTTCTGAGTCATACAGAAACATTAAGTAACAATTAGTAACATTTTGTTTAACTTTTAAACTTTTTATGTTAACTTTTTATCTTAATATTTAACTTTTGAAGGAACTACCAGACTGTTACACAAAACCACTTCTCCATTTTACCTAACCATAAGCAGTATATGAGAGTTCCAGTTTCTCCATATCTTCAACAACATTTGTTTTATCTGTCTTTTTATTTTAACCATCCTCTTGATTATGAAATGTTGTTACATTGTGGTTTTGATTTTCATTTCCTTGATTGCTAAAACTGCCAAGTACCTTTTCACATTCTTATTGGGAATTTGTATGTTGTCTTTGCAGAACTGTCTATCAAATCTCTGCAGTCAAGGGTTATCTCGGATATTCAAGCCTGACACATTCAAAAATCAAAGACGGTTCTTGTCCTTGATTGGCTCCTAGAACAAAACCTCTTAACTCTTGGAATACCCTGACTGATAAAAGTTTCTTTGTTTACCTGTGGCCTTGGGCTACACCAAATATTTTATGCTGAAATGTGATTTATAGTCAGGCCTTGGGCTACTCAATACTCATTTGACCACTGGAGGAACTGGAAGCTGAGTAAGAATAATCTCATGCACATTTTGTGTTTACATGGTTGACATCAATTGAACCCTGGACACTTAGGCCTAGGGACCTTCTCTAGTGAGCAACACTTGGTGCTGTCTCACACATCATTGCTGGGATAATGAGGCCCTGTTCATATGGCTCCAATGAGAGAGGACCCTAGAAGCTCAGGTTTGGCCTCTAATGGACTCTGTATTATGTGGCTTCATCCTTTGCTGATTTTAATCTGTTATTTTCCTGTAAGAAACCATTAATATGAGTATAACAACTTTTCAGACCTCTGTGAATCCTTTGAGTGAATCACAGAACCTAAGGGTGTTACTGAGGATTGCTGACAAGATACTTTGCCCATTTTTAATTGGGTCATAGTCTTCCATTATTAAATTGAGTTATTTTACATTTTTTAGATATAAATTCTTTATAGATATGTGAATTGCTGGTATTTTCTCCAATATTGTACTTTGTCTTTATATATATATATATATATATATATATATATATATATATATATATTCTCTTTTTTTTTTTTTTTTTGATGATGTCCTTTTAAGCCAAAAGGTTTCAGTTTTGTTGGAGTCCAGCCTCTTTTCTTTTCTTACTTATGTTGTGGCATCTTATCTAAAAAGGCTTTTCCTGACCTCAGGTGATGAAGATTTACTCCTATATATTTTTCTGTTTTATAATTTTACCTTTTATATTTAGATATTTGAAAGTAACTTTTAAAATTATGAAGTATAAAGTCCACCCACTGTGTTCTTCTTTCAATATCACTTAGCTGTCCTTGCATATATGCAAATAGGCATATGAATTTTAGGGTCAGTTTCTGCAAAAAAAATCACCTGGAATTTTGATAAGGAAGCATTACACTGAGCCTCTAGATCAATTTAGAGAATATTGCTATTTTTAGCATTATTCAGTCTTCTAATGTATGAACAAGATCTTAGTTTATGCCTTATTTTTTAATAATGTTTTGTAGTTTCAGAATATAAAATTTCCCTTCTTTAAAAAAAATTTATTTCTCGGGGCACCTGGGTGGCTCAGTCGGTCGAGCGTCCGACTTCGGCTCAGGTCATGATCTCACAGCTCGTGAGTTCAAGCCCCATGTCGGGCTCTGTGCTGATAGCTCAGAGCCTGGAGCCTGTTTCAGATTCTGTGTCTCCCTCTCTCTCTGCCCCTAACCCACTCGCATTCTGTCTCTGTCAAAATTAAATAAACATTAAAAAAAAATTATTTCTCATTATGAGTGTTATATTACTCTGCGTGAAATTGTTTTTTTACTTTTATTTTGTATTGTTCATTGCCAATGTCCAATAAATAAAATTGATTTTTATATTCATCCTGTGTCCTTAAAACTTGCTGAACTTAGTTCTAATAGTTTTTTAACAAACTACAAATTCCTTAGGATATTCTTTACACAAAATCATATCTTCTGCAAATGGAGACAGTTTTACTTCTTTTCCAAATGGATGTCTTTTATTTTTATCTAATTTCAGTATCTTTTTTTTAAGCATATATAAGAAATATTTATTTATTTATTTATTTATTTATTTATTTATTTACATTTTTTTAAATTTTTTTATTTTTTGGATTCACTGTTTTTATTTATTTATTTTTGTCAAATGCTTTTTCTGCATCTATTGACAGGATCATATGGTTCTTATCTTTTCTTTTATTAACGTGATGTATCACGTTGATTGATTTGCGGATGTTGAACCAGCCCTGCATCCCAGGAATGAATCCCACTTGATCATGGTGAATAATTCTTTTTATATGCTGTTGAATTCGATTTGCTAGTATCTTATTGAGAATTTTTGCATCCATATTCATCAGGGATATTGGCCTGTAGTTTTCTTTTTTTTACTGGGTCTCTGGTTGAGGAATCAAAGTAATACTGGCTTCATAGAATGAGTCTGGAAGTTTCTTTCCCTTTCTATTTTTTGGAATAGCTTGAGAAGGATAGGTATTATCGCTGCTTTAAACGTCTGGTAGAACTCCCCTGGGAAGCCATCTGGTCCTGGACTTTTATTTTTGGGAGATTTTTGATAACTGATTCAATTTCTTCACTGGTTATGGGTCTGTTCAAGCTTTCTATTTCCTCCTGATTGAGTTTTGGAAGTGTGTGGGTGTTTGGGAATTTGCCCATTTCTTCCAGGTTGTCCAGTGTGTTGACATATAATTTTTCATAGTATTCCCATGATAATTGCTGTATCCCTGAGGGATTGGTTGTAATAATTCCATTTTCATTCGTGATTTTATCGATTTGGGTCATCTCCCTTTTCTTTTTGAGAAGCCTGGCTAGAGGTTTGTCAATTTTGTTTATGTTTTCAAAAAACCGACTCTTGGTTTCATTGATCTGCTCTACAGTTTTTTTAGATTCCATATTGTTTATTTCTGCTCTGATCTTCATTATTTCTCTTCTTCTGCTGGGTTTAGGCTGTCTTTGCTGTTCTGCTTCTATTTCCGTTAGGTGTGCTGTTAGATTTTGTATTTGGCATTTTTCTTGTTTCTTGAGATAGGCCTGGATTGCAATGTATTTTCCTCTCAGGACTGCCTTCACTGCATCCCAAAGTGTTTGGATTGTTGTATTTTCATTTTCGTTTGGTTCCATATATTTTTTTTACATTTCTTCTCTAATTGCCTGGTTGACCCATTCATTCTTTAATAGGGTGTTCTTTAACCTCCATGCTTTTGGAGGTTTTCCAGACTTTTTCCTGTGGTTGATTTCAAGCTTCATAGCATTGTGGTCTGAAAGTATGCATGGTATGATCTCAATTCTTATATACTTATGAAGGGCTCTTTCGTGACACAGTATGTGATCTATCTTGGAGAATGTTCCATGTGCACTCGAGAAGAAAGTATATTCTGTTGCTTTGGGATGCAGAGTTCTAAATATATCTGTCAAGTCCATCTGATCCAATGTCTCATTCAGGGCCCTTGTTTCTTTACTGACCATGTGTCTAGATGATCTATCCATTGCTGTGAGTGGGGTGTTAAAGTCCCCTGCAATTACCACATTATTATCAATAAGGTTGCTTATGTTTGTGAGTAATTGTTTTATATATTTGGGGGCTCCTGTATTCGGCACATAGACATTTATAATTGTCAGTTCTTCTTGATGGATAGACCCTGTAATTATTATATAATGCCCTTCTTCATCTCTTGTTACAGCCTTTAATTTAAAGTCTAGTTTGTCTGATGTAAGTATGGCTACTCCAGCTTTCTTTTGACTTCCAGTGGCATGATAAATATTCTCCATCCACTCACTCTCAATCTGAAGGTGTCCTCAGGTCTAAAATGAGTCTCTTGTAGACAGCAAATAGATGGGTCATGTTTTTTTATCCATTCTGATACCCTATGTCTTTTGGTTGGCACACTTCGTCCATTTATGTTCATTGTTATTATAGAAAGATATGGGTTTAGAGTCATTGTGATGTCTGTATGTTTCATGCTTGTAGTGATGTCTCTGGTACTTTGTCTCACAGGATCCCCCTTAGGATCTCTTTTAGGGCTGGTTTAGTCGTGACGAATTCCTTCGGTTTTTGTTTGTTTGGGAAGACCTTTATCTCTTCTTCTATTCTAAATGACAGACTTTCTGGATAAAGGATTCTTGGCTGCATATTTTTTTCTGTTCATCACATTGAAGATCTCCTGCTATTCCTTTCTGTCCTGCCAAGTTTCAGTAGAGAGATCAGTCACGAGTCTTATAGGTCTCCCTTTATATGTTAGAGCACGTTTATCCCTTGCTGCTTTCAGAATTTTCTCTTTATCCTTGTATTTTGCCAGTTTCACTATGATATGTTGTGCAGAAGATCGATTCAAGTTACGTCTGAAGGGAGTTCTCTGTGCCTCTTGGATTTCAATGCCTTTTTCCTTCCCCAGATCAGGGAAGTTCTCAGCTATTATTTCTTCAAGTTTACCTTCAGCACCTTTCCCTCTCTCTTCCGCCTCTGGAATACCAATTATGTGTAGATTATTTCTCTTTAGTGCATCACTTAGTTCTCTAATTTTCCCCTTATACTCCTGGATTTTTTTTATCTCTTTTTCTCAGCTTCCTCTTTTTCCATAACTTTATCTTCTAGTTCACCTGTTCTCTCTTCTGCCTCTTCCATCCGAGCCGTGGTCATCTCCATTTTATTTTGCAGTTCATTTATAGCATTTTTTAGCTCCTCCTGACTGTTCCTTAGTCCCTTGATCTCTGTAGCAATAGATTCTCTGCTGTCCTCTATACTGTTTTCAAGCCCAGCAATTAATTTTATGACTATTATTCTAAATTCACTTTCTGTTAAATTGTTTAAATCCTTTTTGATCAGTTCGTTAGGTGTTGTTATTTCCTGAAGATTCTTTTGAGGGGAATTCTTCTGTTTTATCATTTTGGATAGAACTGCAGGGCATTTCCCCTGTGCTGTCTTGAATAACTTGCATTGGTGGGCGGGGCCGCAGTCAGACCTGATGTCTGCCCCCAGCCCACCACTGGGGCCACAGTCAGACTGGTGTGTGCCTTCTCTTCCCCTCTCCTAGGGGCGGGATTCACTGTGGGGTGGAATGGCCCGTCTGGGCTACTTGAACACTGCCAGGCTTGTGGTGCTGGGGATCTGGCGTATTAGCTGGGGTGGGTCGGCAAGGTGCACGGGGGCGCGAGGGGCAGGCTCAGCTTGCTTTTCCTTCGGAGATCCGCCTGGGAGGGGCCCTGTGGGACCGGGAGGGAGTCAGACCCGCCAGAGGGATGGATCCGCAGAAGCACAGCATTGGGTGTTTGCGGGGTACAAGTAAGTTCCCTGGCAGGAACTGGTTCCCCTGGGATTTTGGCTGGGGGATGGGCGAGGGAGATGGTGCTGGCTAGCACCTTTGTTCCCCGCCATGCTGAGCTCTGTCCTCCGGGGCTCAACAACTCTCCGTCCCATTGTTCTCCAGCCTTCCCGCTCTACAGCAGAGCTTTACTTATAACCTTCCAGGTGTTAAGTCCCGCTTGCTGTCAGAACACACTCCGTCTGGCCCCTCCGCCTTTGCCAGCCAGACTCAGAGGCTCTGCTTGGCCGGCGGGCCGTCCCCCCGCCCCGGCTCCCTCCCGCCAGTCCGTGCAATGCCTCTCTGCCCTTCCTACCCTCTTCCGTAGGCCTCTCGTCTGCGCTTGGCTCCAGAGACTCCGTTCTGCTAATCCTCTGGCAGTTTTCTGGGTTATAGGTGTAGGTGGAATCTGAGTGATCAGCAGGAGGCACGGTGAGCCCGGCGTCCTCCTACGCCGCCATCTTCCTCTCCATCAACCAGATAAGAAATCTAATTTCCATATCTTAATTTGCAGAAAAAGAAGTGAGTAAAATTGAATAAAATAGGGAGACGGTATGTTTTGTTCCTGATCTTAGGATAAAAATATTTAGTCTTTCACCTTTAAAAAAGGTGTTTATTGTGGGTTTTTCATAGATAATGCCTTATCAGGTTGAAGAAGTACGCTTTTTGTGTAGTTTTTTTCAAGAAATCAGGTTGGATTTTGGCAAGTGCTATTTCTGAGTTTATTGAGATGGTCATATGGTTTTGTCCTTTGTTCTCTTAATATGGCTTTGATTTCAACTGTTAAGCCAGCTTTGTGGGATAATTCCCACTTGATCAAGCCGTACAATCCTTTTTTATATGTTGTTTATAAACTGCTAGTATTTTATTGAAGTTTGGTGTTTGTATTCATATAAGATATATTTGTATTTCTCTTTATTGTAGTGTCTTTGATTTTGTTATCAGGATAATGCCACCCTCATAGAATAAGTGAAAATTGTTCCCTCTCTATCTATAATTGGAAGAGTTTGTAAATATTGATATTTTCCTTTAAACAATTGTTTAAAGGAATATGGCCTTTGGCTTTTCTTTTGGATATTTTTATTACTAATTAAATATTTTCACTTGTTATAGGTCTATTCAGACTGTCTCTTTCTTCCTGAGTCAGTTATGTATTTTGTTTCTTTCTAGGAATTTGTCCATTTTGCTAAGTTTTCTAATTTCTTGTCATGCTCTTACCATAGTATTCCCTTATTATTATTTTTATTTTATTAAGGTAATTAGCAATGTCCACTGTTATGCTCTTGATTTTAGTCATATGAATCTTCTCTCTTCCTTTTTGGTCACTCTAGCTAAAAGTTTGTCACTTCTTTTCACCTTTTCAGGGACTAACTTTTGTTTTTACTGATTTTCTCTATTATTTTTCACATTCTTGAACCCATTTATTTCCACTATAATGTTTATTATTTGATTTCCTCTGCTTGATTTAGATTTAGTTTGCTTTTCTTTCTCCAGTGTCTTAAGATGAAAATTAGATTATTGATTTGAAATGATTTCTTTTAACGTTATAGTTTATATTTCCAAAAATTTATTTATCTACATCCCATAATGTGTATTATGTTTTATTTTCATTCTTATTCATATCAGTACATTTTCTGATTTCTCTTTTAATGTCTTCTTGGAACCATTTGTTATTTAGAAGCATGTTTAACTTTTTACATTTTTGTGAATTTCCCAAATTTCTTTCTGTTATTGATTCCTGATTTTGTGTAAATCCAATTTTGTATTGATTTTTCATTCCATTGTGGTCAAAGAACATACTTTTTCAATCCTTTTATATTTGTTGAGGTTTGCTTTATGATTTTGCATGTGGTCTATCTAGAAAAAATCTCCCATGTGTACTTCAGAAGAATGTGTATTCTGTTGTTTGATGGAGTGTTCTGTGATGTCTGGTAGGTCTGTTTAGGACTTTTATTTTATTATTTTGTTTAAATACTCTATATCCTTATTCATCTTCTGCCTACTTCTTTATTATTGAAAGTAAGGTATTGAAATCTCAAACAATAATTGTAAATTTTTTTTTCCCTGAAATTCTTTCAGTTTTCACTTCTCACATTTTAGGGCTCAGGTTTTAGCTTGTAAATATTTGGAATCAGTATGATTTCTTAATGAAATTGACTATTTTTATCATAATAAAATATCCTTCATTATCTCTAGTTGTATATACTTGTTTTAAAGTCTATTTTGCCTTCTATTAGTATAAGAACTCCAGATTTCTTATAGCTGCTGTTTGCATGATATCTTTTCCCATTCTTTTACTTTCAAATTGTTTATGTATTTCAATCTAAAGTGTGTTTCCTCTACACAGCATATAGTTGGAACAGATTTTTTTTAATGTTTATTTATTTATTTGAGAGAGAGAGAGAGAGAGAGGAGAAAGTGAGCACACACAAGTAGGGGAGGGACAGAGAGAGAGAATCCCAAGCAGGCTCTGTGTTGTTCAGTGCAGAGCCTCATGCAGGGCTCAAACTTAGGAACAGTGAGATCATGACCTGAGCCTAAATCAAGAGTCAGATGCTTAACCAACTGAGGCACCCAGGTGCCCCCGGAGTTTTTTAGTGTGTTTTTATCCAGTCTGACATCTATCTTTTGATTGGATTGTTTAATCCATGCTCCTTTAATGTTATTTTTGTGAAACTAGATTTATGTCTGCCATTTTACTTTTGTCTTTCATGTCCATTATCTCTTGTTTCTCTATTTCTTATTTTCTTTTGCATTAAATGTATATTCCTACTTTTCACATTTAAGTTATTTAATAATTTTTGCTTACTCCATTTTTGAGTTATTTTTTTTAGTTTTTCTAGAAATTAGTGCACATATCTCAACTTTTGGGAACATACTTTAGATTTACACTATGTTAATTCCAGTAAGCCATAGAAAAATTACACTGATCAAGTTCTATCCTCTCACTTCTTTGGTGATATTTTTGTTCTATGTACCTATACATGTTAGAAACCCATCAAAGCATGACGTAATATAATTCTACATCCTCTAAAGAAGCTGAGAGAGGAAGAGAACAACAAGTGTGTATATAATAGTTAATATGTTTAATATTTATTTATTTTTGAGGGAAAGTGTGTAGGGGAGGGGCACAGAGAGAGGGAGACACAGAATCTGAAGCAGACTCCACACTGTCAACTCAAAGCCCACCGAGGGGCTTGAACTCACAAACTGTGAGATCATGACCTGAGCCAAAATCAAGAGTCAGATGCTTACTCGACTGAGAGCAAGTATATACTTACAGAGCTTCTACTATTAATTTATTTGCTATAACTATTATCATCATTTGAGCCTGTGGATTTGAGTTGCCATTTGATATCATTTCCTTAGTTCCATACAGATTTACTCCCATCTACCTCCTTTATTATTTTGCTATCAAATATACATCTCTATACAGTTGTATGCCCAACAGTACAGTTATACAAATATTATTTTATAGAATTTTTTAGAACAAACATAAATTTATGCTCTTTTATAATTACATGATTACTTTTACAATACATACTAATTATATAGTTACCATTATATTTTCATGTGAATTTGTAATATCGTTTTGGATAACTTAATTCAAGCTTAAAGAACTTACTTTAATTTTTTTACGTTTGTTTATTTTGAGAGACGGTGCGGGGGAGGGGCAGAGAGAGAGGCAGAGAGAATCCCAAGCAGACCCTGCACTATCAGTGTAGAGCCCAACATGGGGCTTGATCTCATGACTGTGAGACCATGACCTAAGCCCAAGTCAAGAGGCAAAAGCTTACCTGGCTGGGTCACCAGGCGTGCCTTTTTTTTTTTTTTTTTTTTTTTTTTTTTTTTTAAGGCAGGAAGACAGGTCTGCTATTTTGTTTATCTGGTAATTTTTTTTTTAATTTTGTTGTTGAAATGTAGTCTTCCTCGACGTAAACTTTTGGCTGAAATTTCTTTTTTTTTTTTTTCTCTAACATTTAAATATGCCCTCCCATTGCCCTTTGGTGTCCATTGGTTCTGATTAGAGGTCAGCTGTTAATGTTACTGGTGGCCCTTGTACATACTGGTATCAAATTACTTATGCCATTCTGCTTTCAAAATATTTTCTATCTTTGTTTTTCAACCTTTTTACTATAGTGTGTTTTGGAATAGATCTATTGCATTTATTATGCTTGGGAGTTGTTGAGATTCTTGGGTGTATAGATGAACATTTTTATCAAATTTGAGATTTCATCCATTGTTTCTTCAATATTTTCTTTTCATTGCTTTCTGTATCTCCTCTCCCACTGGTATTCTCTTTGCATTTAATAGCGTCCCACACTTCTCTGAGTTTTTTTTATTTCTCTTTATTCTGTTTTTCCCTCCATTCTTCATATTGCTTAATTGCTGTCAACCTGTCTTCAAGTTTGCTATCTCTTCTACTAGTTCAAAATATTCATGACTTCCTAATAAATTTTTCATTTATAATATTATACTTTTCAATTCCTGAATTTACTTTTGATTATATTTATTTATTTATTTATTTATTTATTTATTATGATTCCATTTTGTATTTTTATTCATATTCTTCATTTGATAGGACATTGCCATCACAGCTCTCTTTATTTCTTTAAACATGTTTTAATTTAGTTCTTTGAATATCTTTATAACGGTTACTTTGAAATCTTTATCTGATGAGACTATCAGCTAGGCCCTCTTAAAGGAGGTTTCTGTTGCTGGTTTTGTTCTGTGCTTGGGCCATACTTTCTCCTTTCTCCAGGGCTTATTGTTCTCATTTCCTTGTGTATTTAGGCAGTGATTTAGCTGGATTATTTTAACGACGTCCATTTTTCCCCAGAGTGTGAGACCTCTAATGTCATTCTTCAGAAGGTACATAGGCATGCACATAGCCACCCTGGAATGGCAGTGGTTTTAGCAGTGCTCTCTTTGATGTTCCCTTATCTCTATGGTAATCCGTCTGACTCTTTTGGTGCCATACCTAGCTATTAACCTCTCCTAACTGCCAGTTATTTTCTATTGTTTTTGGAAGTGGGGGATAAATTTTGCTGTCAGTCTTTGGAGTTTGTAATGACTCCAGGAAGACCCTTCTTAGCTGTCTTTTCCCTTGTTCTCTCTGTTACCAGCTACTTAAAGTTTAGCCTATTTCTTAAACAAGTATTGGCCTCTTCTTAATTGTCTTCCAACCAAAGTCTCCCTTATGTAGGAGAGCAAATTTAGACTTGGACTATGCCACACTCTGTCCAAGGACTTGGGGAAGGACTTTATAGGTCTCTGTGTGTACAGCTTGCCTCTCTCTTTATGCCAAACCTCTGAGCTAGTGAGTTAGAACTGGGAGTGGTGATCGTGGTTCACTTCTGTTGTGTGATACCCTGCTTGAAGAGAAGCATTCTGGGCTGGGGCATTGTCTCTGCTATTCTGAACCCTTCCCCAGCACAGAACCTAAACTCTAAATGTAAATGGGCAAAGGTAATTGGAACCCCACTATTAGTCTATACTGAGGTAGGGTCTGAGAATTGAATTGGAGGCGGGGACCTCATGTACTTGCTTCTGGCATGTACACGGGGGGATACCATAGCCCTTGACTAGAGCAGGGAGAAAGGGAGACTCATCTTCTTGGTCATAGGCATGCCGTGTAGAGCTTCCATCATGATGTGCTGAGTGCTTAGAAAGAGAGGGAGCAGTTTGTGGCTTAAGTGCCACAGACTCTTACTCTTTATTTGCTTTTCTTGAATAAGTAATTCAAGAAAATTCATTTGCAGCATTCCCCTGAGACAATTTCTGGAGATTTATTTTTTTAAAGAAATAATTATCAGTTTTGGTTGTTTGCGGGAGAGTGCATCTGCAGAACTCCTCACGCTATTTAAGAAATCATCTTCCTTCTGGGGAGCTTTTGAAAATACTTTGTTTCTGATTTTAAAAGTGTTCCCCCATCCTTCTCTGTCTTGTTTACGAGGGGAGTGTGGAACAGAAGTGGAGCAGCCATCTTTTAACCACTGGATGACCAGAATGAGAAAAACCAACCAAACAAACAAACAAACAAACAAACAAAAACAAGTAATGAAAGAAATGTAGGTCCTAAGGTCCTAAAATAATCAGACAGCAGAGTGATACCAGCTGCTTCTCATTGGATTTACTGTTCGATAAGGAAAATCAACCACTGTGTGGTTAAATCACATTGTGAGTTTTCTGTTAAACTAAGACAAATAGAATATTAACTTATACAGATCTGTATTGCTTATTTTCTTCATATTGTAACTTATATTTCTTAAAGGCATTCCGAAGTAAAAAAATAAATAAATAAATAAATAAATAAATAAAGCCAGACTCTTTTCTCTTCATTTCTCTTTTTTTTCCTTTTTACTATGGTTTCCTTATAAGCATCAACATCCACAGAGTTTCCCTAACCCAAAATGAGTATATTGTCTTACATTCCCCCATCTCCTACATCTAATGAGTCACTAATTCTTATTTTTGCCTCTTAATAAAATCCCTTAGGTTCTCTTATCTGTCCAGACACAGCTGATATGAAACCTTCATCAAATTTCACTTGAATTACTGCAGGAGTCTCTCAACTGTCCATTTCTTCAGTTTCCAGACCATGCCACAGACAAAGTAACTATCTTAAAAGGTACATTTCACATATCCCTTTCCTATTAATATGTTTTCAATGACTCCCTTTTTATGTAAACTCTATCAGGAGCTGTAATCCTTCTTAACATTGTTGCAAGGTGAATTTATAAAGTCACCTATGACGAGCTCTCTGCCTCACATTCTACCACTCTCCAAAAAATTCTGCCCTTTGGATAGGCTGAAGGTAGTATTCTCTTACATTTGAGTCTTTGTATCTACTCCTTCTCTCAGAAATGCCTTCTTCCTTTTGTCTGCATGGTGAATTACATCAGTCGTAAAAATCCGGCAAATAGGGGTGCCTGGGTGGCTCAGTTGGTTAAGTGACCAACTCTTGATTTTGGCTTAGGTCATGATCTCATGGTCATGAGGTCATGAGATCAAGCCTTGCCTCAGGCTTCATGGAACCTGCCTGAGATTCTCTGTTTCCCTCTTTCTCTGGCCCTCCCCTACTCACATGTATTCTCTCTCTCTCTCTCTCAAAAAAAACAAAAACAAAAACAAAAACGTATATATGTATATATATATATGTATTCCTGCAAATATATAACCACAAAGAGACATTTGTATCTGCTTCTGAGTTTTAATAGTTACCATATTATAATAAATGTTTCTCTATTCCTTCCCCTTTCTTAGAATATAAACCCCTGTCCCTGTGTGCATGTTTATGCTTCATTGTCAGGTTCCTAATAAAGTGACTGGATGAGGTGTTGCTTAATGAATATTTAAAAGGAAAAAAGAGGAGTGCTGGGTGGCTCAGTCTGTGAAGTGTCCGACTTTGGCTCAGGTCATAATCTCATGGTTTGTTAGTTTGAGCCCCACATCGGACTGTGTGCTAACAACTCAGAGCCTGAAGTCTGCTTCAGATTCTTTGTCTCCCTTTCTCTCTTCTCCTGTCTTGCTTGCACTCTGTGTCTCTCCCTCTCAAAAGTAAATAAACATTAAAAAAAATTAAAGGAAAAAAGAAAGGAGGAAGGCATATACAATTGATTCTTGTCAGTACATTATTGTAGCCAAGGGAACATTAGATCTCTTATTATATTAGCGTCTAACAATGAAATTTCAAGTGATTTCACATATTTGCGGCACCTGGACAGTTCAGTGAGTGGAGCAGCCAAGTGTTGATATCGATTCAGGTCATGATCTAATGGGGTTCTTGAAATCCAGCCCCACATCAGCTCTGCACTGACAGAGCACTGATTGCCAACCCCCCAAATAAGTAAGTAAACATTAAAAGAAAGTGTTTCACACACACACAAACACACACACACACACACACACACACACACAACACTTGCTTAACCTGTGCTAAGACAGCCCTGAATTAATCCCACAAGTTACACCACCAGATCATTGAGATAAACAAAGTAAAAATACAAATTCCTCAAATCCTTGGATACATATCTCCATGTACCTTTTAACCAGTTTTGCAAAATCTGATATTAAAATTCTCCATTTTTCTCCACATATACAAAAAATGCAGTCAATAAGATATCGATAAATTCATAGTTCTGTCAAAGGCTGTCTAAGAATTCAAGAGTGTTTTACCCTTACAATGGCAATTCTCATGAATTTTAACATAGATGTCAAACACATCATCTCTAATTCTCAAAGAGTTGAAAATAAAAACGAAAGTGAGATAAATGCATTTAGGCATACATAACTACATACAGCAATAAAATGAAATAGACGCTGTGATATGAGTACAAGGCAGGGGGCACAACAAAGGAATCAATTCTCCTTTAAAGAGGTAATGGGGAGTGAGGAAAGGAGAAAGAATTCTCTTTGAGTAGAATGATGCTTAAGAAAACTCTAAAGAAAGGGGTGCCTGGGTGGCTCAGTGAGTTAGGCGTCCGACTTTGGTTCAGGTCATGAGCTCACAGTCCATGGGTTCGAGCCCCGCGTCGGGCTCTGTGCTGACAGCTCAGAGCCTGGAGCCTGCTTCGGATTCTGTGTCTCCCTTTCTCTGACCCTCCCCTGTTCATGCTCTGTCTGTCTCTGTCTCAAAAATAAAATTAAAACATCAAAAACATTTAAAAAAAATAAAGATAACTCTGAAGAAGGGCCTGCTTGGCTCCCTTGGTTAAGTGTTGGACTCTTGGTTTTGGCTCAGGTCATGATCTCATGGTTCATGGGTTCGAGCCCCACATCAGCCTCCATGCTAACACCACAGGGCCTGCTTGGGATTCTCTCTCTCCCTATATGTCTTCCCCTCCCCTGCTCGCATGCTCTCTCTCTCTCTCTCTCTCTCTCTCTCAAAATAAACAAATAATTTTTTTAAAGCTAAATCTAAAGAGAAATAGTTCATTAGGACTTCTGTTAATCACAGAAAGCAGAAAGTAGCCCAGAGAGTGAGAGCTTCCTGAACAAAGATGTCAAGATGTACCTTCCCTGGGGCCTTCAAGAAAAGTGTAAAGTGTAGTGTATTCAGGGGGAAAGGAAGGCAAGGTGATCAAGGCAGGGGCTAATATTCTGATAAAAACTGACACTAGAAAGAGAGGCAGAGGGAAGACTAATTCTAAAGGCCTTGAAGAGCATTCTAAGGTGGGGCTGCTAAACTCTTTTAGATGAGGTAGTCACCCTCAATTTTCTGTTTTAGAAAGATGCCCCCAGGCTTCATGGCGAAAGATATAGGGGAGGTCAGCAGCACTAAGGAAACAGGGAAAACACGTGAAGGACTGTGCCAGTAGCGCAGACAAGAGATGAAGGTCTATATCAGTTCACCGGAAATTACTCGAAGTCGAGTGGATCATACTGGATTTGGCATCTGGAATGACTCTTAGGTCCCTGAGTATGATGCCTAGGAATCTGGGCTAGGTGATAAAAGATTACTTGATTTTAAATCTAGAATGGATCATTCCGTCCTGCTTCTTTATTTTGTAAGTGATAAAAAGACATAGATGTTAAGTGATTGACCCAAGTTCTTGGGGCTGTTTGTCTCGTCCTGGAAGGACTAGAACATGACTTCCTTAATTTCCATTTCAGTGCTCTTTCCAACATAGAATGCTATATTCAGATATTCACTGTTCTTTCAATTTTCATGCCAGGCAAGATGACATAATGGAAAAAATAATAGATGGAGTTCTGGCTTCCTAATTGTTCCATAAAAGGATTTGGGGGCCATGTATCAGACAATGACAGATTTGCCATTTGAGGATGTTATCTAAAATTTATGAGACAATTATTATAATCTAATCATTTTATTTTTAGGAATAGAAGTTCAAATTTCATCCAATTTTGTAATGTAAAAAAAAAAAAATCATGACACTTTCTCCCAGTGATATATCATTTATCATCAGATGTAAAGAAATAGTGAAATTTTATGTTTAATAATAAGGCAGTTCTCCTTGTGTAATGTCAGATAAGAAAATTTAAAAATCAAATTGGTTTCAGTTAATTGCCTTGGTAACTTTGCATATATCAAAATGAGTATGGGTCAAATTTTAAAAGAGGAAGAATGGTTCAGGGTAGGAATTTTGGAGACTATCCAGAGAGATTTGAGTGTGTGTGTGTGTGTGTGTGTGTGTGTGCTTTTTCTGTTTCCAAGAGAATTTTACGGACCACAAAACTAACAAGAAAATTTCTGTATGCCACTGATGTATTGGAACCAGTAACAAAGCTTGACGTTATGTATCAAAATCATGCAAAGGCTTGATTACGCTCTGTAGCTATCACACTTGATGGAGTTCAGGGGTAAGCACCAAGTTCTTGACTATTAAGATGCTTCACCAGTTCTGCCCATGGAACAGAATGGAATTGGTAGAAGGGGACATTTTCTATATTTTTAGATTTAAAAATTAAACCCGTCTTTGTAAAAAAAATATTTTCATTAAAGGTGCTCACACTATTTAATAAACCTTCCACAAATAATTCCTTTTTCTACTTCTCAGACAAAACTGCTTAGTCTTCCTATGCTTACTCTTCCTATGATTGCAAAAGTGATGTGTTCATTCATCTGAACTTAACCACAAACCTTGCAGTCTGACAATATTTGTCTTTATAGCTACTTTTCCTTGCTCCAAACAAGTAGCTCCTTTTAAGTCAGTCTCTTTCCACAAGCTTCTGTCAGCAAACATATCTTCCCAGTTTGAAGTTAGTCTTACTTTTTTTTCATTTTTCTTTTTTTTAATTAACCACCATACGAGACACCAGCTGACTATAAAACACACAAGGTCTGAAGTTACTCTGTGTATCTTGAATCCTTTATCTTGTGACTTCTTAACTCACTAAACACTGAATAATTACAGACATTAATTTCAAATGAGACAAAATTTACTTCTGAAGATAATGAATTCACTTCGTTTTGTTTCTCAGTTCCACTTTAATTCCTTCTGTGACCATGTTCCATCTTTCTAACGCTGGCTTTTCCCAAGCATAAATTGTAGGGGTAAATCACCGTGTACTCCAGGGCTGGTTTTAGACCCTGGAGACCCTGAAAAGTCATGAAACCTCATGTTAGAGTTCTCTCCTTAGTAGACGGAGCTATTTGGCTGAAAAATTGGGAATTACCTTGGACACAGAGACTATAAGAGAAATCGTTAACAATATTTCAATACAGTATAATAACAGATAAATAAGTACCTTTACTTATGGTACTTAAAGGCTTGTTGTAGGGCACCTGGGTGGCTCAGTCGGTTGGGTGTTCGACTTCGGCTTAGGTCATGATCTCACAGTCTGAGTTTGAGCCCTGCGTGGGGCTCTGTGCTGACAGCTCAGAGCCTGGAGCCTGCTTTGGATGCTGTGTCTCCCTCCCTCTCTGCCCTTCTCCTGCTCATGCTCTATCTCTCTCTGTCTCAAAAATAAATAAAAACATTAAGAAACTTTAAAAAAGGCTTGTTGTAAAGGAGCCTCTCTGGAGACAACCTTGTATGCATGGGAACAAGATGTTTCTGAAATGCTGTCTCTGCTTCACTATCGAGATTAACTGGTCTGGAAATTTTTCTGAACAAACTTCACCTCTATCATCATATGATTTTATAAAACACATTTTACATTTAACTTTAAAACGCTTTTGCTCGCTGTCACACCAATACTAATAAATAGCATTGAAAACCCTTTCATATGTAGAACCGTTAATGAATTAATCATTCCATTAATTCACTCCACAGATATGTACCATATGTCTTATATGTGACAGGCTTGTGCAAAATAATTTCCAGGAGGTTTTACAGGTTAAACAAAAACAAAGCTCAAAAAGTTAAATAACTTGCCCAAGGTCACATAGCCAGTAGTTAAACACATGGTCAAGTTATACCAAAGTCCATGTGTTTTTCATTCCATTCTACTGACCTCAAGGAGCTCCCGGTTTAGTGGGGGAAATGTACAACCAAATAAATAATTTAAAATACAACACAAGAAGGTGTTTTGCTGTAAAGTCCCTGAGAATATCATCTTTCTCTACGACTCTATAATCTATAATTCTAATCCAAGAAGTATCACTTAAAAAAATACTTGTCTTTAATCGGTACGATATCTTCTAAAGTAAATGAAGTCTGAGTCGCTCATGAAACTCACTTGTAATACTATAGTTTGAAAGTAGATTTCTTCGCTGATGGTTTAAAATGTAAATATGTTTTGGCTTTAATTTTGACTTTTAAAAGAATTAGTATTTTTACTTGGAGAGTCTAAACATGTAAATTTCTGGGCACCTTCTGGCCACCCTTGAAGCAAGCGGGCAGCCTCGCCTCTGCCAGTCTGATCGCTTTCAATAAGTCAGACTCTATGAAGGGAAACAAGGTTAGCTAAGGCCTCTTTCCAAAAGGCAGCCTGAGTAAAAAACAAGTCTCATCCTTAGCCACGTTGCTGGTATCGTGCATTCTGAGTCGCACAGAGAGAAATTCCTGTGCTTCTTTTGCTTAATGAAAAGAGTCCATCTTTTTCCAGAACAATCACTGTCAGGATAACACATCCTGCCCCTTCTCAGACATTCTTACCCTACCGTGCATAGGGTGGTCAGGAATTGCAATTCCCATTTTCATTCCACTGATTTGCAGAAGAAAATGAAAGGGTCTTAAGATTTATCTGTTTTTACTTTGTTTTCTGTGTGTCTCACCTTCCGTATAAAGTTCACTCACTGAGAAGAAAAATAGCCTGCACAAGTTTTATTTCTAAAACTAATACACACACACACACACACACACACACACACACACACACACATATAATTCACCAAAATAGCTAAACACTATAACTTCACTAAATATAAAAGGCAAAGAAGCATGGAAAAGAGAGGAAAGAGTCTTGATTACAAATAGGAAAGTCTTGAAGGTGTCACAGTTCAGAAGCTCTGCCTTTATGACTAAAAGCATTGATCTTTATTTATTCATTCAAACAAGCCTATGCTTGCTTCTCCTCTTCAATATGTGCTTCCTGAAAAAAATTGTTTTAATTATTTACAAGCTAGATAGTTTATCCCAAAGGTATTTTGGTGCACAGTCTCACACTGTCACATTTTTTTTCCATGTAACTTTCTCATAAAATTAGAGGCATACTGCAAAAACAGCGAAGCACCCAAAACAGAAAACAGGAAATTCTTCTTAAGCCAATGTATCATTAACTCATGAAATTCACCACTGCCTGAGAACATTGAAGTGGCTCAGAATATTTTTAAATGAGGTCATAAATTCATATAAAGTAAACTAGATTTTAAAGTTATAACTTTATAACAACTCAAACAAAACATAAATCCTTAGGCAGCAATATCCAAATTGATTAACAAATATATCAGGCACTCAATTGCCTCCTGAAATTATACTATAATTTAATAGCTTTTCCATAAAGATTGGAAAAACATCTTTGAAAGTTGTTTATTTACGATTCCTGATTATCTTCCTATTACTTTATTAAAATAACTGGCATTTTGCAGCAGTGTTTATACTCTATCACAGGATTTGTTTACATATGTTGTAAGATGTGACCTTTATAATAAAACCGATTTTTACAATAGAACTGAGATATTATCATTATTTCTATTTTGCAAATGAGGAAACTGAGATGAAACCTGAGATGATTTCCTCAGATTTATATGTTAGCATAAGTGAAAAATCAAATCTTATTTTTTAATTAAAAAAATGTCAGACATTTTATGAGCAGAATGTACAATGTAGATAAAGTTTACATGTTTCCAACTAAGCTTGGAAACCCAGAAGATTATGCATGGAAAACCAATTTTTAAGATTTTATACCAAAAGTTACTTAACCAACGGCAATAGATAAAATTTGAATTCAAAAAGCAGATTCATAATATGCTTTACAGATTAAGGATTAATGTCTCTAATATAAGTAGAAATCTGAAAGTTTAACGTGAACATTATACCCATTAAAGTGGCAACATTTAAATAATTTACCATCTAATCTTGAGTGTATAACATAATGAACAAACCTGATTTTGCTCAGAAATGAAATTTTAATATCAAATATTTGCTTGGACTTCATAATAGGGGCAGTAGAAAAATATGAAACAGAAGTGAAACTATAATTTTTAAAGTTTTATGATACTTCTGTCATGTGACATCAATTTTGTCAAGTGTATTATTTTAATCAAAGATTAGGGCATTATATAATTTGAGTTATCACAAAATTAATGCTACTTCCCATACACCCATTATATATATTCTACCAATCATTTCGTAATTGTTTTTACCTTGTTCTTATGCAATTTTGCTCGCTTTCCATTTGTTTTAATAAGATGTCCTAGTTTCCATTTGTATCACAAGTTAAGATTTAACTCTGTTTACGGTTCTCTCTAGTCAACTGGATCATGTCACCTCTTAGAAATAGGGAACACTTCTCTAAGCCTTTAGCATATGCTTTAGTCTTGTCTTTATACTTCCTTATGGCAGGGCCATTTGGGGCAGATTCTTAGGTTTTAAAATTATTTTTTCATCCGTACTGCAAATTTTCATCCCTTTACCTCCTGGCTCACAGATATATTTCCTAAAGATGTCTTTCACCTTTGATCTTCAATAAAGTTTTCCTATTTGCAATATGCATTTCAGGTATTTTATCTGATTTAGTCAGTGTTTTGGTTTTGGTTTTTGTTTGTTTGTTTGTTATAGAGTCTGATGTGTTTCCTCAAGGGACTTTAAGAATTTGGGGGTGAAAACATTTGGCTTGTTTTCATTATTGATGGGGGGAGTTTTGGTAGGCTTTGAGACATATATCGTGCCTTAAAAGGATACATGAGTATTACTTTTATGCCTTTAAACTTTAGTAAAATGATAAAAGTGTTCCATAAAAATTTGGAAAGGGTAAATTTAAAAAGCCCTTACTGAAGAAATGGGTCATGACTAAGAATAACAATGTGTCTTTCAAAATATATAAATTAAAATGATTAGAACTTATCTCCCAAATAACAAATAGTACCACTCTGATCCACATTTTATTTACCTAAGAGAAGACAACTGGGATCGAATTATAACAACAGAAACTTCACCCATGCCACAGTCTGTTGTATTAGAAACTCAGATTATCAGGGCTTAAATTTTTTTTTAACGTTTATTTATTTTTGAGACAGAGAGAGACAGGGCACGAATGGGGGAGGGTCAGAGAAGAGAGGGAGACACAGAATCTGAAACAGGCTCCAGGCTCTGAGCTGTCAGCACAGAGCCCGACGCGGGGCTCGGACTCATGGGCCATGAGATCATGACCTGAGCCGAAGTTGGACACTTAACCAACTGAGCCACACAGGTGCCCTGATTATCAGGGCTTAAAATGTTATGTTTTAATTTTGTTCTTACTTTCATTTTATAGAATGGCTCCTATAGATAATAAGTAAATTAAAAAAGAAAATGGTAAGGGTATCCCCTCAGATTTGTATTTGAAACCTAATCTCCAATGTGATGGTGTTTGGAGGAGGGGTCTTTAGGGGCAGGAATGGATCAGGAAAGCAGGGACCTCAGGAAAGGATCCGTGCCTTACCAAAGTGACCCCTTTTACTTCTGCTGCCCTGTGTGGACACAGAGAGAAGACAGCTGTTGATGAGCCAGGAAGCAAGCTCTCACCAGACACCGAATCTGCCAGCATCTTGACCTTATATTTCTCAGCCTGCAAAACTATAAGAAATACATTTCTGCTGTTTATAAGCTACCCAGTCTATGGTAATTTTTGGTAGTCCCCCAAACTGACTAAGACACCACTCTTCTTACTTCCTGGAACTCAAAAGCAATGCTATGTTGAATCAGGCCATGCTTTCAGTCTGCATATTTATGTATTTATTCCACACAATTCAGTTATAAAAGCAGACTCCTTACAAGTGAAATCTGCAAAGGCCCCCAGAATGTATGCTGAGGACTTTACTCTATACTTATACAAGGTAGAAAAAGATTTTGACCTGAAGAATGTGGCTATATAAGAAGGAGCCAAACGGTCTAGCAATGGAAATAAGATTGTCTTCCTGAGATTCTCAAACTCCAAAAAATGTATCCCACTGTCTCTCAAACATATTGGTTATACTGCAGTCATTAATTAGAAGAAAAAATATTATTTTGATTAAAAGGAATGAAGTCCCTACACTGAAGAACTTCTAGTCATAAAATAAATTAGTAGAGGTCCTCAGGGAAAAGAAATTTGAAGTCTCTAGATATACAGTGAAATTGAGTAGCACTCAGTTAATTTGTTCACTACACTAAAATGTTTGCACAAATCTTAACATAGGAAAACAAAAGTGAACAACAGTTCCATTACACTTTTCAAGTCAATGATCAATGTTTAGAATGAAAAGGATAATTGATATGATATTAATTGCTTTCCATATTTATTCCTCCTCTTTACAAAATATGCAAATCTAATCAGTCTTCTTTCACACTATATAGTGAGTCTAAGAAACCATGTCAGAATAGAAAAAAACTATCCCCTTAATTCCTCTAGAATAGTGATTTCTAATGGACATTTAAGGCCCACCAATCGTGGGGGTGCCTGGGTGACTCCATTGATCACGTGTCCAGCTCAGGTCAGGATCTTGCAGTTGGTGAGTTCAAGCCCCACTTTGGGCTCAGTGCCGACAGTGCAGAGCCTTCTTGGGATTCTCTCTCTCTCTCTTCCTCTCTTCGCCCCTCCCCTGCTCGTGCTCGCTCTCTTTCCCTTTCTCAAAATAAATTCAAAACAATTTTTACAAATCCGTGAATCTTAAAATATCTGGTCAGAAAACCTACCAAGTGATTGTCTTATAAAATATTAATAAAACAGGTGCGTGTCTAAGGGGACGGATGGGGATGCATGGTAATTTTGACATCCAACTGCTTCCTGGTGCGCTGATTGGAGCAGCGGACATAGGTGGTAAGTAGAAACTTTATCACAAAGTGTCAGGTGATTGTTATCACTCACACCGGGAGTGTGCACGCCTGTGTCACGGACTGAAAACTCGGAATGAGCAGTAACTATGGTGTACCTGAATGACATCATCCTCTTTCTCAGTGCCATCACTTACTCTGTCTTTGCCACACACCGGTCCCCAGGAACTCGTCAGCTTCGTACCCATGACAAACAAAAATACTTGACTTTCAGAGGTGTTAAAGATCATATCAGATGAATAAAACTGAATACTCCAAACAGGACTTGTTAGAAAGAGTTTCGGCTCCCCTTAGGGAACAACCAATCTTTCAGGGGAAACGCATGACATCAATGTCATCTTCCGGTCTTTCTCAAAATCCGTGGTCATCACAAATGAAAAATCTGATTCATTTGCTACCATGTCTTTAAAAAAAAAAAAAACAAATTCCCAAAACTTATATTTAGCTTATTCCTAGGCTTATTGAAATATACTTAAGATAACAAGGAATTATTATAATAATATAGAAATACTTTTAAACAACATCAAAGAAGAGTTTTAGAAAAATCCCATGTTTTCACAATGTATGAAAGAAAAATCCACCCACATAAGATCAAAATGGTTTGCTTAGGTCAGATCAAGTTACCGTAAAGCAGAACACTTTCCTGAAGCATAGTAGAATCCCAAATATGTGACTAAGCTATTTCCTAAAAGCAGAAGTGGTTCCAATTAAATTATCAGTGAGGCAATAAGTCAGAACATTCCTAGAGTTCATGAGCATCATATGATCTATGTGAAGGAAGGTTTTAAAAATAGAAAGTTGGTGCAAGAGAGACAAACTATTCCCAGAGAATTTGTTTATGAGCTTAGGGCTTTAGTGCCAAAGAGGGGAAATCTATGTACTCTCAATAAAAGTTTTGTTTTGAGTATATGTGCACACATGCATGCATCCAAGTGTGTGTGTGTGTGTGTGTGTGTGTGTGTGTGTTGCAATCTTGTAGGTTTTACTTCAGTTCACACAGGTCAGAGAAGAACAGTTACTGATAAATGTAGCAGAGATATTTTCTTTTCAGAGAGCCACAAAATTACCTTAAAGAGCAATGGCTATCTTTTTTATCCTGTTGATTGCAGTGGAACCATCTGCAAAAGACTGAAATATCCATGGGTCTTATGATGAAACATCTGGAAGTATTCCTATTTTTGAACATGGTATTTTACTGCAACATTTGTAGTATTGCAGTACATTAACTATTAGGCAAGTTAGCATGACCTTATTTTCAGATATGCTGATGGATTCCCATTTTATGGGTAGAAACAGAATGAGGTTAATTCATTTTCAAAGTACGAAATATAATCCAGATAGGATTTTTGATCATTAGATATTATATGTCCATTAAAAACAGGAAAGAAGATTCTTCTGAATAATGGTAGGAGATATTACATAATTCACAGACAAATCCAGTAAATTGAAAAACTCAGTTAACCATTTTCACTGTTTAGCTTCCCATGTGTGTTTATTTTCATAATTAATTTGATTCACTCAAGCGCACGTTCAATGTGACTTGTTGGGACTTCATACATTTTTATCTCTGACAGTGTAAGTCTTGCAAAATAACATCATTGTAACTATATCAAACACCATTTAGGAAGGAAAGTCTTGGGAAGATTTTGTTTTCTGGAAAGAACAGAATGTTAAGAATACTGTAACTTTTACTGTAAAGTTGGAGGAAAATCAAAACATGTTTGCGGCTCATGGCAAAACCATTAATATAGCATTTTGAAAACAAAACATATGCTTAACAAGCACTTGCATATCAGGTACAATAAAAACAAAACCTACCTCAGAGATTCTTTCTGAGATGATTCTTAGAGTCTGTCATTGTCGAACTGTATTTATTTTCAACATTCTCATCAACATTTATCAGCAAAGGAACATAAAAAGCTAACATAATTTATTTGTAAAACCTCTAAAATAGAATTTGCAAACTGAATTTCTACATGAAAAATGATAGTTCTGAAAGAATGGATTTCGGTCTAACTATATTAGAAAATATCTCCTCAAGGGCACCTGGGTGTCTCAGTCGGTTAAGCATCAGACTTTGGCTCAGATCCTGATCTGAACTCAGGTCATGTGAGTTTGAGCCCCGCATCGGGCTCACTGCTGTCAGCACAGAGCCCACTTCAGAACCTCTGTCCCCTCTTTCTGTGTCCCTTCCTACCCCTCCCCTCCCCGTCTCGCTCTGTCTCAAAAATAAACAAACATTTAAGAAAATATTTTAACAATAAAAAAAAGAAACTATCTCCTCAATTGTCACTCTTCTTGACTGTAATGCATGGTTCTTCCAAAGAGAGTCATTTATAGGAGTGTTGCTCTAGAAAATTGTACAAAGTTCTGAAAAACCATAGGTAGCTTCTCCACATAAAAAGTAACATCTTAGGAAGTAAATGAAAGATTTTGTTTGTTCGTTTTTGTTTGTGTTTAAACATCAGAAACTAGTTAAGGCACTCAGAGCCTCCACATGTTATTCTCTAATACCTCTATGAAATTAATATTAAGCTAAGTGTACTTTAGGTACTTTGATTTATTCTTTTTGCAACATTCGTCCTAGTAAGCTTAGACCCTACTTTGCTGGAATAAATAAAAATACGAAATTCAGTCCCTACTTCTTTGGGAGTACCGCAACTTTCTCCTGTTGAGATTGTTGTTATTTTTGAAGTTTGAGGGAGACAACACATCTTTTATTGCTTTATATACTTCTCCTTATAAATCTCACTGGAAAACTTTTAGAAACTGATTTTGTAAACTTTGTCATAGTTTATATACTTCAACACAGCAAGCTCTTTATAAATGTTTGTAGTAGGATGTTATTGCATAATAAAGAATTTGACTGGTCTTTGTCTTTGGTTCTCAGGAGGAAGTTTTAAAACTCTTGGTATTTTCAGAATGATGGGAGTGTTTTTGTTACTCATGAGCCCCTTGGATCACACCTGAGTTTATGCTAATGATGTAACTAGCAGGTGGACCTCTAGATAGCTTCAGAATGGGGCTGGTCACCAGGAAAACTAGCCATGTGGTCAGCAGGTTGAGATTTTGAGCCAGCTCAACCTCCAGGGAGAGGAGAGGGGCTGGAGATTTAATCCATTCATGTAGTTGATGATTTAATCAGTCATGCCTAGGTAATGAAATCCCAATTACAATTGCAGCCATTGAAGCTTAGAGGAACTCCCAGCTGGTGAACACAGTAATGTCCCAGGAGGGTGCCATGCCCTGATTCAGGACCCTCCCAAAGTTTGCTCTATCTATCTCTTCATTGGGCTGTTCCTGATTTAAATCCCTTATACAAGAAATGTAATCGTGGATATAGTGCCTTATAGAATTCTGTGAACCACCCTAGCAAATTATCAAACCTGAGGGGCATCTTGGGAACCTCTAGTGTTTGTAGCCAGTTACTCAGAGTGTGGATGGGGACCTTACTTATGTCTGGCATCTAGAGTGAGAACAATGTTAAGTACTGTGCCCTTTAACTTGTGGTGTCTGCACTAACTGCAGGTGGCTAGTGCCCGAACTGAATTGCAGTTATACCAGTCAGTGTTCAAATAGGTGCAATACATACACAGGGACTACATTTCTAAGGAATGATTGTTCTAGAAGGGGAACTTCAATTTAACTATATTAGTAAGTATTTCCTCAGTTATCACTCTTTACTTGTTTAAACAACTAAATTGTGAAATTCTGGTGAGGTAGGGCTGATTCTATAGAGATATATTTCAGTTGCATTGGAAGGAGTAATTGTAGGGGAAGATACCAAATAATAAATGAAGAATTGCTTTTTAAGTGCTAAGTAGCCATTTTTCAGGCCGTACTCAAAGGAGCACAATGAACGAGTTCAGATTTTTCTCCTAGTGATTCAAAAGACTTCCAGAGGTAGAGGTAATGTATATGAATTGGGGAAAGACTTTCCAAAGTCCATTAGAATGTAAGATCCATAGGGATACAAGGCTGTATCTCCATATATATTTCTTGTATCCAAGCAAAAGAAATACGAATAAAACTATATCCAGACACACAATAATTGTGAATTGTAACTCTCAATATTTGAAGATGTCAATTCTAAAAAAAAAGAGATATGTTTTATTCTGACATATGTCATAGTCACTACAATTCCAAAATAATTCTAGCAATTCTCTATAGAAATTAATAAGGTCTTGCTAAAATTTATGATGAAAGGCAAGAAGACAGCATAACCAAAATGGATATGAGAGGGTTTTAGGACATGCAACTTGATTCCAAAAGTTGCTCTAAATTATAGTAATGAAACAATCTGGTATCAGGAAAGAGATAGACAGTAGAACAGAACATAGATTCTAGAAATAGACATATGCATATACAGCCAATTGATCTTTGACAAAATCACAAAGATAATTCAATGGAGAAAATGTAGAGTTTTCATCAAATGATGATGGAACATTTGAAAACTCATATGCAAGTAAGTGGATCATCTCCACTTCTCAAGTGCATACAAAATTAACTCAAAACTGACCTTACTTAAATGTAAAATCAAACCATAAAATGTATAGAAGAAAACAAAGGAGAAAACCTTTGTGACTGTGATTTAGGCAATCAATCTCAAATGTATGGTCTATAAAAGAACAAATAGATTAGTTGATCTTTGTAAAAATTAAGAGCTGTTTTTTGAAAGACATTGGTAAATAAGAAAAGTAATAGGCAAGCTACAGAGTGGGAAGTGATTTGCAATAAGACTGGTAAAGATCCCATATCCAGAATATGTATAAAAATATAAGAACATTCTAAAAACTCAATAATAAAAAACATAGAACCCAATTTTAAACAATGGGCAAAAGTTTCAATAGACATTTCATTGATAAAGACAGTTACATGAAATGGCAAATATGCACATGTAAAGTGTTCAATATAGTTATATCATTAGAACAATGCAATGTAAACTATAGTCAGAAATCACCACCCAACTATTAGAATCCTTAAAATCAAAGAAACTGCCAATAGTAAATATTGCATTTTATTTATTGCAGTAAATATTGCAATTTATTTATTGCAGTAAATAAATTTTGCCAATATGTTGGCAAATATGCCAATAGTAAATATTGCAATTTACTTATTGCAGTATATATTGCAGCAAATGGAAATCTCAGACCTTGCTGGTGGTCACTTTGAAAAATATTTTGGTTGGTTTTATGAAATTAAACATACGCTTGGTGGGCAGTTCAACAAGCTGACTCTTAAGCATTATTCAAGTGAAATGAAATTGCATGTGCGCTCAAAACCCTGCATACAACTATTTCTAATGGCTTCATTTGTAATCACCAAGGGTGAACCCAATCCAAATATCCTTCACTAGGCAAACAAATAAACTGTGGCATATCCAAACAATGGAATACTACCCAGAAATTACAGAGGAAAAAAAAAAAAAAGAATAGGTGCTTTACAGACCAAAAACATGGATGGATCTCAATTTCATCAATCTATCTGAGGGAAGACAGTTTCGGAAAAACGTATTCTATGATTCCTTTTATTGTATTTTTTAAATTAAGACTTTATTTTTTTATAGCAGTTTTTGGTTCACAGTAAGCTTGAGAAGAATTTTCAGAGATTTCTCATACACTCTCCTGCCTTCACACATGCATACCTCCCTCACTATCACATCTCCCACCGGGGTGGTATATTTATTACAATTAAGGAACCTATTCTGACACACCATATTCACCCAGAGCCCACAGTTTACATTAGCATTCACTCTTGGTGTTGTATGCTCTACAGGTTTTGAAAACTATGTAATCATATGTACCCAACATTATGGTATCTTAGAGAGTATTTTCACTGTCCTAAAACTCCTCTGTGCTCTGCTTATGTATCCCTCACTCTTCCCTATGATTTCTTATATAGGACATTCTGGAAAAGGCAAGTGGAAAATTATGCATACTAACTCCAGCTCTGGAAACCTGATTTTATAAGGTAAAATCAATAATAATAAAGAAAACAAATAATAACGATGGCAATAATGATACTACCTTAGATTTGTAACACGGTGTGATTTTAAACATAATTTTATTTTCATTACGTCATTTACTCTTTGCACCTCTGGAAATCTGTGCATATAGCTGAATCATTTGTGCTTTTTAAAGTATTCTTTTTTTTTTCAACGTTTATTTAGTTTTTTGGGACAGAGAGAGACAGAGCATGAACGGGGGAGGAGCAGAGAGAGAGGGAGACACAGAATCGGAAACAGGCTCCAGGCTCTGAGCCTGACGCGGGGTTCGAACTCATGGACCGCAAGATCGTGACCTGGCTGAAGTCGGACTCTTAACCGACTGCGCCACCCAGGCGCCCCGAATCATTTGTGCTTTAACAAAATTCTACTATACATAAAAATGTTGCTTCCACTCCTTCATTTCCTTTGCATATCCCTGCAATCCATGACCTGGTAGAATCTCAGGTCATTTGCAATGATTCTTAGTAATAACAGCATTAGAGATAGAACTAATTGATAATATCAATATTTCTTATTCTCTCACTGCACAAAAACTGAGGGATAAGAACTTTTGCACATTGAGAATAATTTTTGCACTTTGACTGAAACACAAAAACTCACATACAAAAAGCACCAAATCTATTAATTCTGTCCTTAACAAGCATTAAAACTTTGGGAAATAGTGCCATGACTAAATTTAGGTGGAAAATAAAGAACCATCAGTTTTTAAAAATCTATACATATGAGCTAACCTCTGAGTGGTGTATTCCCTGAAGCCACACGCATTGTAATATATTTTCCAATTCCAGATTTTCAATATCATACGGGTTATTAAAATTTGTGTCGGCAGCAACCCAAACATGTGAGGGCATACTGAAGGAAATAATTTAAGAAGTGTGAAGAGAGGTCTTTAAAATTTTAGTTATAAATGGTCCTTCTTTTAGTTTTTTAGATTTTCACCTTACCTCTGATTTTTCAGTTTATCTATACTTTTGAAATACAGTCGTCACAAAAAATTGAGATACATATATACATATGCTTTGCATTTCTTTTTTTCAAAATTTTTTAATGTTTATTTTTGAGGAAGAGAGAGAGACAGAGTGTGAACGGGGAAGGGGCAGAGAGAGAGAGGGAGACACAGAATCCAAGGCAGGCTCCAGGCTCTGAGCTGTCAGCCCAGAGCCCAATGCGGGGCTGGAAGTCACGGACCGGGACATCATGAGCTGAAGTTAGACGCTCAACCGACTGAGTCACCCAGGTGCCCCTGTCTTGCATTTCTTCAAATAGATTTCACAAATGGATTTCTAGCAAAAAAAAAAAAAAAAAAAAAAACTAGAAAATTGCATGAATATATACATACCTATGACTGTAAATAACACTGGTATGCCGGTACATTCATGTTGCATGTGTTTACGTTTATTTTTTTTTTCCATAAGCACCTATAGGATTTCCATAATGATGTTGTTTTAAGCACGCTAGGAAGCAAACACTTTCCAGCCATGCAATTAAGTCTCCAAACATGAACGATACCTAAACACGCTGTTGGACAACACAACATTGCTATGAGATAGTTCTTCCAACATCTGCAGCTCTAAAGTTAATCGTGACTCCGGCAAGAGCACCCCCCTAACGTGCTGTATGAGAGAAGTGCTAACTAATCACTAAGTGGCCTTCCATCATACGGAGCTGCCGCTTCTGTTTCAAATCAACTGGAGTGGCCCAGAGCACCAGTGACAGTAGCAATGGCTACTGGCATGTTGAACATGATGGAGAAAAGTGTGGATTTCCAAAATTCTGAGAGGACTGTGTTTTGGAACTGGTACTTGAATTCTTTCGAAAATAAGCACCCAACCTTACTTTGCTGATTGGTGGGCTGTGTGGGTCACTTGCCAGAGGTGTTTTCTAATTTGCCCTCACGGGAGCTGAATTTTTCTTGCTTGTGGACATGTGAGTTTTTGAGACTCCTTCCTGCGTCATGATGGAGTAGGATACACAGTAAAACCTGGGACTGTGAGTCGCTTATTCTGCGAGTGTCCCACAAGACAAGCAAACAAATGAAATGAAAAAAAAAAAATGAGAAATAAGCAATTATTTGAACAGACATTTCACCAAGAAGATATATGGATATCAAATGAGTACATTAAAAGGAGCTCAATGTCGGCTGTCATTAAGGAAATGCAAATTAAGCTCACCAGGAGGTACTGCTATGCCCTATCAGAATAGCTAAAATTAAAAAGATTAAAAAATTAAAAAATTAAAAACGCCAAGTGTCATGAACTTGGACAACCTAGAACCGTCAGACGCAAGTTTTGGGAATGTAAAAGGGGACAGTCACTTTGGAAAACAGTTTGGAAGTTTCTTACAAAGTGAAACACACATCAACAAGGGATCCCAGGGGTTCCATTTCTAAGCATTTACACAAAAGGAATGAAAGTATATATGCATGGTTGTCTCCTCAATTGTCCCCTCTCAATATCCTCATGAACCAGAATGGACGATTCCACCCCTTCCCAGCAGTGTTGGGACTAAATATTCTAGTTGTTCTAAGTTGGTGTCTTGGGCTGAATTAGCTAGCCTATCAATAAATGAAGATGAACTCATTTTAGTATCTTTTTTTAAAGTAAAATTTTCATTGAAGCATGACATGTATCAGTGCACAGATCATATAAGTCCTAATCAATATTCATAATTATGAATAGATCTAGATAACCAGATCAGTAAATGAAATGTTTCCTATATCTGTTTCTTGTTTCCTGTACCTGTACTAAATTCTCCTTATGTTCCCTGTGTTCCTGCACACCAAAGTGACCGCTATCCTAACTTTGAATGCTATAGTTTAGTCTGTATTTGAAACTTTTAGCTCAGGGCAAACTATGATTAAGAAAGAGCCTGACACTCTCAAAGTAGCTCTCTTGATGTCAAGAGAAAGAGACATAAAGATAGGAAGGCAGAAGAATAAAATTCATCTAAGAATGATGGCTAGGAAAGTACTATTAGTACTTTAGGAACTGTTGTTACTTGAAATGGACTAGAATCGTAAAAACAAGAAATATATTATATATTTGAGATACTTGACCTACCAACAAAACAGAAGTCTGGCCCAAAAAGTTCTGTAACTCCTCATAACTTAACCTTCATGCAACAGGCAGTGAGTTGAGAAAACTGCTCCACTCCTACTTAGCTCGTTTTCTTCAATTACCTCATTTTCCCCAATGCTCCTCTTAGATGGGGCCAAGGAAATAAAAATATGACTGCAGTAGAATTAGAGACCATGAAGAAGAGTGGACACATGAGCAAAATTAGGTTCTCTGTAAGGAACATTCCCCACCCTCGGAATAAGGAGTTTTCGTACTACCAGTCCAATGGGATTTGGGAAATAATACGTGCCAGTGACTACTTTGTGGTACTCACCCTTCCTCTTCCCACATGATACTGTTTACTGTGGATATTGCCTTTGTATTACTACTTTAGAGTATCCACTATACTAGAGTAGAAGGATAACTTGCCTTTCTAGTTCATTGGTCTCTCTACCTAGAAATACCACTTCCAAACAATGCACAACACCCAGAGATCTTAGACTTTGAGCTCAGAATGTCAACTGGATTGACTTTGGGTTGACCGAATTCCTTTGGAGAGAACTCTGTGTTGTATGTGTAGAAAAAAGAAACGAAGGGATATTTAGTGACCAGAGAGAATACTCTGGCAAAGAGTCGTTCTCACCGATTTCTTTCTCCCTTTCAAAGGGGCCATGCACTTAGGTTGGGCCAGTGGCATGTAGGTGGTGGTGACGTATGCTACTTCTAAACCCAAGCATAAAAAAGCTTGATATGTTCTCCCTTGCTGAGGTGACCCAGGAAGTTCTATTTCAAATGTGTAATTATGTAATCATGGAGCTTCTATTATCTTGGGTACTATATGAAGTATCTCTGAAGAATTATATAAAGTATAATTTTTTATTTTGTTGAAACAATGCAATTTGGGAGTGGGATGTCACCACAATACAACAGCCTATTATTTCGAACACAAATGCAATACAAAATGTGTCTCTCGTGACACCTAGAACCTTATCTAGCAGCTCTTCATGTTTTTCCAAAACAACATGTTTTCTAAGATGTTTGGAAACCAATCCTCTCCCTTGTCCTGGGGGTGCCTGGGACGAGATGAAGGTGAATGTAGATTTATCGTAGATGTCTTTTAAGGAAAAAGGGGAAGGAAACTACCCTTATTCACAAAGTTTACACATCCTGAGAAACTGGCTAATGTAGCATGACACAAAGCAAAGGGAGAGATAAAATACACTCATTGCTGGGGCGCCTGGGTGGCGCAGTCGGCTAAGCGTCCGACTTCAGCCAGGTCACGATCTCGCGGTCCGTGAGTTCGAGCCCCGCGTCAGGCTCTGGGCTGATGGCTTGGAGCCTGGAGCCTGTTTCCGATTCGGTGTCTCCCTCTCTCTCTGCCCCTCCCCCGTTCATGCTCTGTCTCTCTCTGTCCCAAAAATAAATAAACGTTGAAAAAAAAATTTAAAAAAAAATACACTCATTGTTTTTAGAGGTTGGGGTGGAGGGAGGAAGGGGAGAGAGACAGAGAATCTTCAACAGGCTCCATGTTCAGTGAGGACCCGGATGTAGGGCTAGCTGCCACAACCTGGGATCACAACCTGGACTTCAATCAAGAGTCAGATGCCCAATCAACCAAGCCGCTCAGGCAGCCCTAAAATACATTCATCTGAAGGAAGCCAGAACTCTCCCTTTCAAGGTCTGCAGGCAACCATCTCATCAAATTACAGAAAGGATCCTGAGATCACCTAGTTTGTCTTTCTGTACTGTACGATATAACACTTAATTTTTTTTTCCAAAATGCTTTTGCTAGTGATAATAGTTTGCAAGGTTGGTAACGTTGTAAAGGATCCAAATTAGGACTTTTTTTCTCTCAAGCATCTATTTTTCTTCTTCACTTACTTTCTTTTATTTTTAATTTTTAATGTTTATTTATTGAGAGAGAGAGAGAATGATTGGGGGAGGGGCAGAGAGAGAGGGAGACAGAATCTGAAGCAGGCTCCAGGCTCCAAGCTGTCAGCACAGAGCCCTAACATGGGGCTTGAACTCACAAACCGCGAGATCACGACCTGAGCCGAAGTCAGACATTTAACCAACTGAGCCACCCAGGCGCCTCATTTTCTTATTTACTGCCATTACCACACTAAAATATAAGCTCCATTGTGGTCAGACTGGGAAATAGCACGGTAAAGAGCATAGACTATCCACTTTATTAGGGTTTGGATCCAGGCTTCATCACTTGTGCTGCTCTGGGGGACAATATGTAACCATTTGCTACTTTTTCATTGTCTGCAAAATAAGACTAACCTACCTCACCGGTGGTTCTGAGAATGGCATGAGTTAACACATTTACGGACTTAAATCAATGTCAGGCGCATGTTAAGTGTTCTATAAATGTAGCTGACCCCATCTAAGCTTGGACCTTATCTATATTGTTCACTAAGGTATCCCAGTGACTTGCATATGGCCTTGTGCATGGCAGTAGAAAATGGCCCAGAGACAAAAATAAATACATGTACTTATCACTATAAGAGTTGCTATCTTTGTCCACAAACTTGAAAATGACTTCAGATAAGTGTGAAGAGTCTTGAAAAACATAAATTTATTCATAGAGTCTTTACAGTAAGTGCCTTGGTAGCCTTTAATAACATACTATAAATCAGCTATTTCAGGATAATTTTCCTGGCTCATCTTTGCAAATGTTCAGCTATTAAGACAGAGAAATCAATCCAACATGCCACCTATTGCCTTATGATGTAAATAGTGCAGTATAAACATTTGTTTGGAAGGCTATGAATGAGGCATTAAGACAACTCATCATCCTGGGGCGTAATAACTGATAAATGATTCTTGGTATCTGTTATGGAACTAAATGTCACTGCACTGTTTGGATAAGGCTCTTGAAGTTAAGTACACAATGTTCACTAGCCACTTTGTGTTCTATCATCTTTTTCTCTGACCAGACAAAATATCAAAAGCAAATCACACACACACACACACACACACACACACACACACACACACACACGTCAGGGTCCTCGGTCAGTGGATTTTACCACCAAATAGGAGATTAAAAAATAAGTTAAGTCAGGAAATCTCCATTATCTAGTAATGAATTACCCGCCGTACGAAACAACCCTACCCCATTTCATCATCTTCTGTTCCGCCTTCTCCTCACTCCCACTTTTTTAGGACTCAAGAAGAGGCTGATGACAGCAAAGACAAAGAAGGCCAATTCAGCTGAATTCTGCAGCTCATTTTAAACTGTTGAGATCAAGCCAGAGGGAGAAGAGAAGAACGAGAAAATGAGGGTTAAAATCAGATGCTAAGTGAAGCTTCAGGTTCTCCCTGGCTTCAATTTATCTGGGCTATGCAAACCTCCATTAGTACAGACAATTAAGAGTTTCTAAATTGAGATTCTGTTTACTTGGTGTAGCGTTTAAAATTTCTCAGGCTTTAAATTCTTAGGTCTAAATGTGCTACTTGTGGAGGGGAGAGAATATAGGCTATGCTGTGGTAACAATTTGGGACTTAGCTGGAAGACAAATTTCAAATGAAAGAATCATTTTCTCAATACTGCTAATGGCTTCAAGGAAAGGTGTAATTACAAGAATGGGGCTGAATGTAAATATTGTATAAAGCTTCTTGGCTGGAAACGAGAGCAGCCTGCCGAAAACATCATATTCTAATAGACACTTATCCTTATTGGAGAAAGAGGTTAATGTCAATTTTTTTTTTTTTTTTCAACGTTCATTCATCTTTGGGACAGAGAGAGACAGAGCATGAACGGGGGAGGGGCAGAGAGAGAGGGAGACACAGAATCGGAAGCAGGCTCCAGGCTCCGAGCCATCAGCCCAGAGCCTGACGCGGGGCTCGAACTCACGGACCGCGAGATCGTGACCTGGCTGAAGTCGGACGCTCAACCGACTGCGCCACCCAGGCGCCCCTTAATGTCAATTTAAAACAATTCCTAAACTCTAGTGTGAATTATAATTATAGATTTCAAGGCATCTGCTACAAGCTTTGGAAGAACTAGATGTCTGTTTGTCTTGCTCTTATTCACTGAGCTTTTAGAAGAGTTACCTTCAAGCTGGCCTCATGCCAGACTTTGTAACAAAAAGATTTTCTCTTCCAGTTTCCATTTCTTTCAAAAAAAAAAAAGTAAGAAGAAGAAGAATAACATTTTGGAAAGTGTTGAAATTGAATTTACAGTCCAGTAAAAGGCATCTCATTAGTTAGAACAGGGGGATGTAAACAATTTATTTCCATCCAGGGTACCTCTACTCAACGTGCCTCTAATGTTCTAAAAGCTCCCTTTACTACAGACATGATTACTCCTAGTCACTAGAAACCAAGAATTAGTTGATGTGTTTTCCTGCCCCACTCTACACCAGTGGCTGCATTTTACAACAAAAGGACAAATCAAACAAAAGTATCCAGATATCAGGATTAACAGAGAAAAATTGCACTAACTCCTAGGCTATAACCCAGGAACAGTTCAGGCAAGACTCAAGCATAAGCAGTGTCTATCTGTACAGGTGAAGTCTGATAGCTCATCTTAGATGATGAGTAGCCCCTCACTCCAAGGATAAACAACCTGAGTCATGAAAAATATATGTATTTAGTAAAAATCAAATTTATGAGATTAAAAATGCTGCTGTAAAGCCTTCAGTTAAGGAAACATTCAGGTGGATCATTTCTTTTTCAGCAACATGCTGGTTACAAAGCTTTGCTATAATCATACTCAATCCTATTTATTGATTACTAAAACTTCATTTTGAATTTCAGAAATAACTCCCCTTTTGTTGCGTTGCAGATTGGCTTTAATTCAGTTTGTTCTTTATACATTCATCCACACATGCATTCAATAAATAATAATCACCCAAATGAGGCAAATATTCTACAGAGAACTAATCTAGTCTACATTCTTACTTAGTTTTTATTATTATAATAAAATTTTTCATGCATTTTGAAAAGTACACTGAAGAGCGTAATGAAAAAGCATATAACCATAAATGAATTTCAGGACCGGTTAATATTTTGCCATATTTTCTGTATCAAAAGTTACTTTGCAGAAATATTCTAAAGTAAGTTGCAAACATTGTGTGTTTCTAACTCTCAATATCTTAAAATATATTGCCACAAAAAATAAAAACATTTTCAGTCCAGCTACAGTGCCATTGTTACACTTATCAAAATTAATATGAATTCCTTATTATCATTGAATGCAAAAATTTGCATTCAAATTCCCCTAATAGTACTTAAAATCTTTTTGCAGCTTCTTTTTATTTTTTATTTTTTAATATATGAAATTTATTGTCAAATTGGTTTTCATACAACACCCAGTGCCCATCCCAAAAGATGCCCACTTCAATGCCCATCACTTACTCTTCCCTCCCTCCCACCCCCCCATCAGCCCTCAGTTTGTTCTCAGTTTTTTTTTTTTTTAATTTTTTTTTTCAACTTTTTTATTTATTTTTGGGACAGAGAGAGACAGAGCACGAATGGGGGAGGGGCAGAGAGAGAGGGAGACACAGAACCGGAAACAGGCTCCAGGCTCTGAGCCATCAGCCCAGAGCCCGACGCGGGGCTCGAACTCACGGACCGCGAGATCGTGACCTGGCTGAAGTCGGACGCTTAACCGACTGCGCCACCCAGGCGCCCCTGTTCTCAGTTTTTAAGAGTCTCTTATGCTTTGGCTCTCTCCCACTCTAACCTCATTTTTTTTCCTTCCCCTCCCCCATAGCAGCTTCTTTTTAAAACAAGAACTAAATCAAGGAACACACGTAACACTCATCTGTAGTGTCTTTTAATGATTTAAACATTTTTAAATTGAAATATACACACAGAAAAGCACATAAATTATAAGCACAGAGCCAATGAATTACTACTTATTGAACTCAGCTATTTAATTGCCATTCTTAACAAGGAATAAACTAGCATCTCAGAAGTACCCCTGTCTGTCCCCTCTCAATGAATATCTCAACTCTCCTTCCTAAAATGTAACTGCTATCCTATCTTTTAACACCATGTTGAGAGTTTCATCCTTAATTTTCTACAAAGTATCTTGGCTTTCCTTGGTCCTTTCAATAACACTATATATTTCAGAAACAGCACTTCCTTGGTCTTTCAGTGAAAAAAAAAAATTAAGTCGGTGGAACTATCTACTGGTATTGCATACCTGAGACAAACTGATACTCTGTAATTTTTTAATGTTCCCATTCAGTGAATATAGTATTTCCTTCTTCCATTTACTCAGGTCTTCTTTTAAACTTGTGTACACAATGTTTCCTAGTTTTCACTGTAGAAGTCATAGATAGCTTTTGTTAGATTTTTTAATGTTTACTTATTTTTGAGAGAGAAAGAGTGGGGAAGAGGCAGACAGAGAGGGAGACAGAGAGGATCCTAAGCGGGTTCTGTGATGTCAGCAGAGAGCCCTATTCAGGGCTGGAACTCAGGAACCAAGAGATCATAACCTGGGCCAACGTCAGACGCTTCACCAACTGAGCCACCAGGGTGCCCCATATCTTTTGTTAGATTTATCCCTAGACATTTGATTATTTATATGTTATTTAAAACCTTAGCATCATTGCATTTCCTAATTATGTTTGACTGGTGTATAAAAATACAAATTACATTGTATAATATGCTGAAATTAAAAAGATCTGCTATATTATTGGTACAAATAGTATATTGATAGATTCTTCTGAATTTTTCACCATTTGCATTTCATAGCTCCATTTCCAATTCTCAGATCTTTTTTATTCCCCCCTCTATTTGTCTTTTTGGCACTGGCCACAACCCCCAGTACAATGTTGAAGGACTCTAGTCATCCTGATTTAATCTTGATCTCAGATGAAATATCTCAAAATTTATCATTAATTGCAATATTAGCTGTAAGTGTTTTATAGTTATCTATTATCAGACTAAAGATTTATTTCTGGTTTGCAAACAAATTTTGTAGATGTCAAGTTTTAGCAAATACTATTTTTACAACTATTGGGATAATCATGTTATAACTTTTCTTTTTCATTCCAATAATACAGTGAATTACTATTTTTAGATATTTTCAAATATTATAGTTACTTAACACTCCTAGAATAGACTCATTTTCTTAAAATAAGTTATCTATCATCCATCCATCCATCACGTGTTTGGGTCCAGTTTGCTAATAATTCTATTTAGTACTTCTGTATCACTGCTAATGGTTAGATAGGCCCCTACTATTTCTTTTCTATGGATTTCGTACGATATTTTGTTATCAAGGTTACACCAGACTCATAGAATAGGATGGAGATTGTCCCCTTTTTTTCCATTCTCTGGAAACATTCATGGAAAGTTGAAAATGTTTATTCCTAGTCAATAAACATCTGGGCCTAAAGAAGCCATCTGGATCTGAGGATTTCTTTGTTAGGAAGGCTTGTAATTGGAGATTAAGTTTAATTAACAAATAGGGAAATACTAAGTTTTAAATTTCATTTGCCTAAATGTAGTTAAAAAATTTGTCCCCTTTATATAATTTTCAAACCAGTTGCCATGAAGTGTTTCATAATATTTTCATTGTACGTTTGTAAGATCTGTAGTTATACCCCGCTACTTTTTTCCCTTTCTAAAACTAATTATTTAGATATTTTTTCTCTTCTTTTTTCTTGATGAGTTTCAAAAACTATTACCAATTTTATAAGTTTTATTGAAGAAATAACATTTGGTTCCGATTGTCATCTCCCTAGTCCTCTCTTCTTTTCTTTTTCTTTTTTTTTTTTTATTTTACTAATTTCAGTTCTCTTATTTGCCATTTTCTTCCTACTTTGGGTTTAATTATTCTTTTTCCTAGCTTTTTGAGATGGCTTTTTAGATAATTGCACTTTAGTCTATCTTCTTTATTAGACATTTGCATTTAAGCTATAAATTTTTTTCCTCTAAGCATTACATTAGCTTTATTCCACAAATTTGATCAATAGTGATTTCATTACCATGAAGGTTAAATATTTTTCAAATTTTTTACTATGATTTATTCACTAACCAATCAGTTATTTAAAAGTATCCTGTTTAAGTTTCCAAAATATGGGTAGTTCCTCATTATCTTTTTATTATGGGTTTCTAACATTTCAATTGTGTTAAGAGAATAGATTGTGTGATTTTTTGATCATATGACATTTTGAAACTCGCTAGATTTCCCAGCATGTGGTCAATTTTGAAAGCTCCCCCATGTACCCTGGAAAAGAATATATCATCTCCAGGTTTGGGATGTAATAGTGGATTAGTCAGCTAAGTTTATCAGCTGTTTTCAAATTTTCCATTTCTTTTCTGATTTTTGTCTGCTTATTCTATCAATTACTAAAGGAAATTTAAAATTTCCAATCACCACTGTGGACTTTTTATGTATCTTTCTACTTCTGTAGATTTTGCTATCCATATATTTTTCATAAAAAAATAGGATAATTTTATCTTTTGAACTTTTAGCACAATGGCATTCTTATTTATCTCTAATAATCCTTTGTATTAATGCAGCTAGAGCAACTTTAATTTGGCCGGTTCTGGCATAGGATATGTTTCCATTCCTTCGTTTTCCATCTTTTTTATTTAGTATAACATTTAAAATTTGTCTTATAAGCAGCATATTATTACATAAGCACAGTATGATGCTATTCTTTTGATGCATTTAGTTCATTTACATTTAAGGAAGATGCTAATGAATTTGGTTTAAAGATTCTGATTGCTTATAGTTTCATTATATTTTCAATTTTTCTTTCTCTTAGAGCTTTACTGATAGATTTTTATGTTATTAGGGATTCATTCAACTTACATCCTTGAGTTATTACATTCTAATATGCTATTACTTTGTATATTCACTTCTTAGATATACAGACATTTTAACTCTTTTTACTCCCCCTCCCATGTGCTATTTTTGCTGCATAATTTCATTTTATATGTATATCTTAATCCCTACAAAACATTATTACTCTTTTGTACAGTCAATATTCATTGAGATTTATTCATGTAAACATTCTTCCCTCCACTGTTGATTACTTTTTCAGTTATCAGATTTCTTTGTGGGGTCACCTTCCATCAGCCTGAAAATTTTCTCTTAATACTTATCTCAGGGCAGCTCTGCTTGGAGCAAATTTTCTCAATGTTGCTTATCTGAAATGCCTTAAGTATTCCTTTATTTTTAAAGTATATATTCATTGAGGATAGAATCTGAGGTAAGCATTGTTTTTTTTAATCACTTGGAAAGTATCATTATATTGTCTTTTGTTTTCATTGCTTCTGTTAGGAGGTCAGCTTTCAGGTTTCTTGTTGTTCCTTTGATGATCATGTGGTTTTTTGTTGTTGTTGTTCTCTAGCAACCTTCAATATCTTTCTTTGATTTGGGGTATCCAGCAGTCTTACAACAGTGCGCCTAGGTGTGATTCGCTTTGTATTTATTCTTTACGAGTTCGTAGAGATTCTTAAATCAATGGCTTGGTGGGCAATTAATACTCATTATGTCTTCAAATATTGTTCCTGTTCCATTTTTTATTACTTCTTCATGAATTCCAATCATACCTTTATTTATGTATGTATGTATGTATGTATGTATGTATGTATTTTTGTTTGTTTTTCTTTTTGGGAGGATTTTTTTGGTTGTGTCTTCTGACGTTTCTTTCATTTTGCCCTTTTAGATGTTGCTTCACACATTTTGTTTTTAACCTAGTGTTCAGTGCACCACTTTTTTTTTTCTTGTGTGTTGAATATGTTATTGAAGTCACCTGACCCAGGTATTGTGGTTTTCCTATGACCGTTACCATTCAGTTCTTTCTCTAGCTTTGATTTCTCTGCTGCAAGTCTCAATCTTGCCTTTAATTCCCTGAAAATGGGATCATAGTCTTATGTCTCTATAGCAATATCCACAAGAGTAGACTCACATTAGGTTTCGGTTGTTTTTTGTTCCATACATGTAGTGGGGGTCAGGGGGGACTGCCCCCAAATATGCCAATTTGGCATACTGATTATTTTGAATTAAAGCTACTTAGGAAAAAAATTGTGCAGAAAACACACACTGACTCTCATTTATCTCCCTTAAAGCAAGAAATAAATTTCTCATACAAAAGTTACCCTCTCTGCATGAGGAGAAAGAGACATCCTCATCACCAGGGATGGGGAGTTTTAAGGCTGAGTAGGCTGTAGAAATGAACTTTGTTACTTCTTCTCTAATTTACTACTCCAAATCCAAACTTCTTTGTCTTTTCAATTTTGGGGAATGTATTATTTTGTTGTCTAAAAGGCATAAAATCTGTCTGCTTTGGTCACTTCTCTGAGTCTCATATTGTTATGAGCTCTCACACATATGAAAGTAAATGTTTTTCTCCTGTTAATCTATCATATATCAATTTAATTAGAGGACCAGGCCAAGAACCCCAAAGGAAAGAAAAAAAATTTTTCTTTCCTACACATGTCTTAAGTTGAATTTTTTTCACAATGACAAGTTATTTTTATTTTACTGGAAATCATACATGAGCAATTTATACATACAGATATTTAAGGCTCTGAGTGATGTCATCTTCTTCTGGAAAGGTCATAACGTTATTTTTACTTTTTACAAACAGGTAAGCTAATGACATGAGCAATCTCAGATTACATTACTCTGTTCAAAGATTGAGGTGATTCTGAGCTGAGCTTCAATTACTGTTATGGCGGGTCTTTACTGTTCATTCCTACTCCTAGGGTTCTTTCTTTCTAAAAAGTGAAGTGTTTCATAAGTCCCCTCCTCCTTAGTGAGCTTGATTTTTCATGGTAGCTTTCAGCTGCCAGGCTTCCGTCTTTCCCATAGCCCTGAAATTTCTCATCATCTTGGTAGTTCGACAACACCTGCGAACCATCTTTTTAGCATGTTGACCATATTTTCTACTTGTTCTTTACGGTTGGTTTAATCTGAACCATAGGTCCCATTGATACAAGCAGAAACCCTGTCCTAGTTATCTTTCAGTCTATAATAATGGCATCATTTTTTCACAATATTGACCTACTGAACAGACCCATAAGCCAGTTGTCTTCAAGGATACCCCAATGTCTCGATTTGTGATTGTTTTCTTCTGGAATTTTCTGATTTTTTTTTTTCTGATGGCATTTATTTAGTTAATCTACCCAACGTATTACATATAAAGTTATATCTGAAGGATTTATTAGAATCAGATTAGAGATTTTGGCAAGAAAACTTCATTAGTGAGTCTACATTCCTCACAATTCATTACATGGAAAGAGAAGTGAAGTTCATTTTGATCACAGGGTCAAAGTAGTGATAGCTTGACATTTTCATTGTAAAGTTGTACATGCCCACTGTTTTACTATCAAGTAACCTGACATTCTGCTATCATTACATATATTGGTAAATTTCCTATCAACCTTTGATATAATATTTTGGCATAAGTCAACACTCACTGCCTGAATCAATTTTTTCCCTAAGATTGCATAATGGAGATTTTCTTATATTAACATTTCTTCTATATTTATCCTCTATAAAGAACTTTTCCTCATCAATTGAGGCTTTTTATTATCCTGAAATGTGCCTGATAGTGAAACATAGTAAAAATGCTTAACTCTTTATGTTTGTTTTCAAATTTCTTAAAAAGAAATAATAATAGACATTTGAATAATAGACATTTCCAGTAATGATAAATCAGGTTTTATTTCATGTGTTGATCATTGCAGACTCCTGGATTTTGGCGTATTCAGAATGCTTCAGTCTGGTGTTTTTAGTCTCTGCCTCTCTGAAGCTTATGTTTCTAGGAGGAAGACGAAGACTAATATTTAAATAATAGATAAGCAAAAAGATAAAGTCAGATCCTAATTAGTAATATGACAAAATAAGTGCTATTTTGAATTGTGCATTACACTAGTAAGGCTAATCGTAGCAAATAGACCCTGAAAAGTGTAATGGAGACCCTATTAAACATGGTAAAATGTGTTTCTTGCTCACATAATGGTACCATGCAGGTATGGTGAGGTAGGCTGTACTCCTCCATGTTATTCAGAGAACAAGGCTGGCTAACTCTCTTTCATCTTCGGTGTTATGTAAATTCACTGTGAGGCTATTTGCAGCAACAAAGTGAAAAGGCTGTGAAGAACCCCAGCTGGGAGTATTTAATGAAAACTGGTGCTTCCCACTTCCTCTCCTGATCCATTGGCCTGGAATCACAACCCTATTAAATCAAGACAATCTTGAGTCCAGTAAGAAGAGGAGACTATGAATTTTGGGGAGCTGATATCACAGGTTCAGGAGAGGACATGACGTAGTCAATAACAAGCATGTGAAGGAATGAGCCACAGAAAACTCTGATGGAAGAACTTTCCATCAAAGAGAACAACACTGATCCTAAGAAATCAATAAGCTTGTCCCCCTCTAAGAAGAGACGAGAAGGCAGCTGGTGAATGAAGCATAGTGAGAAAGAAGGAGAGAGATTAGATAAAAGGTCAGAAGGAAGAGTAAATAGATCTTATTTACCCTTTTTTACCTTAAACTTCATGTTAAGGATGTTACGATTTTTACTAAGTATACAAAATTAAAGTAGTTTTTAGTAATCTTTATTTTGAAAACATAACTTTTGCTGCTGTAGTAAGAATGAAATGTAGCAAATGAGGATGGAAGCAGAAGGACCAGATAGTATCTTTCCAGCATCCCTGGTAACAGCTGACAGAGGCCTGAAATACGATGGTTGTTATGAGTTAATGAAAAGTAGACATACTTGGTACTCTTTGATTCCACTATTTCTCTCATATTTCATATCCTATGTATCAGGAAATACTCCTGACTCTACTTTCAAACACTTCCAGAATCTTACCACTTTTACCATTTGAATTCTATAGCCTGGTCCACCACATGTCTCCTCTGCAGTTAACCATGGCTTCCTCATAGTCTCTCACTTGGTCACTAGAACCAATTCTCAAGCAGCGACCAGAATAGCCTTTTAAAACCTAAGTGAGGGCATCCCACCCCTCTGGTCAGAACTCTCTAATGGCTCCCCATATCTTTCTGCACCAAAGCTAAAGTCAGAACAATGACCCACAAGGCTGTCTGTCAGCTGATTACTTTCATTTCATGATTTTCTTTCTCTTCAACTCTTGTCCCTGACAGGCCTCCTCACTATTCTTGTGAAAACACCAGTTGTGCTCCCAACTTAGAGTTTTTAAATTTTTTTTTTCAACGTTTATTTATTTTTGGGACAGAGAGAGACAGAGCATGAACGGGGGAGGGGCAGAGAGAGAGGGAGACACAGAATCGGAAACAGGCTCCAGGCTCTGAGCCATCAGCCCAGAGCCCGACACGGGGCTCGAACTCACGGACCGCGAGATCGTGACCTGGCTGAAGTCGGACGCTTAACCGACTGCGCCACCCAGGCGCCCCCCAACTTAGAGTTTTTATTCTATTCCCTCTGCTAGTTCTCTCTTATCAGTTCTGCTTCTCTGCCTTTTTCCTGTCTGTTCTATAATCTCACATTCTTACTGAGGCTTGTGCGGGTTAAACGGTTGAACACAGCGATGAGTCCCATCTCACCACACGTCCTCAGTCGCTTCCCTTGCTTTATATCTTCCATTGTGTACTTCATTTTCTGACATTCTTTATGCTTATTTAAAATGCTTATTATAATGGGGCACCTGAGAAGCTCCGTCGGTTAAGTGTCGGACTCTTGAACTCGGCTCAGGTCATGATCTCACAGCTCATGAGTTCAAGCCCTGCATCAGGCTCTGTGCTGACAGCACGGAACCTCCTTGGGATTTTCTCTCTCTGTCTCTGCCCCTTCCATACTTGCATGCTCTCTCTCTCTCAAAATACATACATACATACATACATACATACATACATACATAAAACACTTAAACATTTTAATTAAAAAATAAAATAAATAAATATAATGTTTAGAGCTTATTACCTATTCTTTTGCTCCCTACCTGGATTATAAGCTGCATAAGGGCAGGTGTCTTTGTTTTGTTCACTAAGGTCTTCAAGTTTCTAGAATAGAGCCTAACACATAGAAGAACCTTAATAAATGAAACTGACTGATTTAATGAATGAACAAATGAATAAGTGAAGGCATAGAGCTAGCGGGCAGTATGAAGAAGGGACCTAATTTCCTCTTTAAGGATGTGGTATTTTATCGCACATGTGGAAGTCAGTGAGAAATAGAGAGGGGATTCCAGAAAGGCCTATCAGATATTACTGACCAAGATGCTTATCAGTCTGTATTCATTCAAGGAACTCAGAGGCCAGGTTTATTTGGAACTTATGCAATACTGGATAAAGAAGGCAGTCTAGCCAAGAACGTTAACTAGTGAGTAATAAAGAAGTCACATGGAATATTACCCTGAACAATTGATGTTCAGTCTGGTTTTTAGTTTTGCAAGCTGCCCAATTTAGTCTGCTCTGATTGCAAACCCTCAGTTTTTACACTTAAAATAAAATAAGAAAAGGTCAAATATGGAGAGAGAGATTAAGTCTCTCATTTCTAAGACTCCTAAGCATGCACAATTAATTTCTGGGTATGTTTTGGAGGTTTGTAATCAAAGAAGTATATTCTGTGTTCAAGGTGAAAATCACTTCCATTTAAACAGAAAGCAATAATAATCATGCCCATTGTTCATGTTTATCTCTGCCAACTGGTATTGTCAATCTCTGGAAGGTAAAAGAAGTGAAAAAATTTTTTTGACCAAAATGCCTTAACCAGAAAGGAACTGAGAACAGAGAGAATGGGTCCAGATTAAGTCTCGCTGTATGAATCTGACTCATTCTGTGGCTGTGGACTTTTCAGAATCAATTCTTTTTTCTGTAATCTTGTTCATTTTATGGGCATCTTTCCTACTCTCCAGGTATCTTCTCTCTCTCTGCTTCATCTTTTTCATCAATAGTTCAATCCAAGTGTAAAAATACCATGAATGTTAGATCCTTACGCTGAGTACAATGAGCTACACATCCTTGGAGAATTCACTCTGGAACTTTTTCCACTCTAAAAGGCCTTAAGTTTGGCACCTTTATTTTACACCTGCAGGGCATTTCAGTCAACAAAAAGGGATGTCTTTTTTTTCCTACTTACTATTGTAATCAGACACAAAGGAAAGAATGACAGTAGCCACTATGACTAAGATTCACTCATATTTTATTTTAGATTTGGAATAGCATAAGTGTCTGAAAACTTATCTCTATAACAACTTATCTTCAACTATTCAATCCTTGATATTTATCATTGTATGATTAGTAAAGTCAATTTGCCAATAGAAAATATACATATATGTAAATATGTAAAATTATATTCTTAGTATCCAAAAATGCAGAATAAATTTATGCCTATGCTCAAATTTGAGTTAAAAATCTAAATTTCAGTTACATAATCTGTGCCAAGTTTAATTATCTGTTGAGAATAATTTTTTTCCAGTAGGAAAAAAAAAAGGTTTTTTTGAGAGAGAGCAAAGTGGGGGAGAGGAGCAGAGAGAGAGAGAAAAAATACCAAGCCGAATCCCTACTCAGCCCAGAGCCTGTCATGGGAGTTGATCCCACAATCCTGGGATCATGACCTGAGCTGAAATGAAGATTTGGACTCTCAACCAACGAAGCCACCCAGGTGCCCCAGAAAAACAAACAAACAAACCATCTAAAAATTTTCATCCACTATAAAATATTGACTAATCACTTATGACATTTTCCTTCACATATAAATCTACAAAGAATAATCCAGAAATGATTGATACAATAGCTTAAAAAAACTCTATTGACAATTTGTTATTTGTAATAGTATAATATAATTGCCTATGTGAAGAAGGAGGGAGAAAATAAGATGAGAACAGCCATGGATTTCAATCAATCCTTAGAAATACATTAATCAATAGTCATATCTACGCTATGATTAAAGAAGCTGAGGAATGTTTTACATAATGATTTTGAATATACCTTTGTATTAACTTGAAGGAAGTAGAAATGAGCTGGAAAAAAGGAATCTAAGATACTGTACAGCAGGCGGTTTTTCTCCTTGATAATCACCTCTCTGTATCTCACCAATGACTCTCAAAACTCAGGCACCCTTTCTTCTTAAAAGGAATGGTATTCCATCTACATATGTAAGTGCTAGATAGAAGCAAACACTCGCCAGTTCCTGCCTGCTCACCCAACATTATGGTTCGTGGGGACTCTCCTTCACTTCTTGTCCCTGTGGTATAAATGATACAAAATTACATGTCTGGGAAAAACTTACTTTCATCATCTCTCTGAAAATTCTACACTATCTTGACAACCCTGATGACTTCTAATTGTGTATTTTTTTTCCTGGATTTTTTTTCTTATTTTTATGAGATTACAATGACTTGACAACCTTAAAAACTGAGAGCACATAAATAACAATTTGTTAATAAAATATATTTTGGAGAGACAGAATGACATTTTCTAGTTCGTGTAAACTACAAAGCCGTGATTAACAAGAGAAGTTTCTTCACAGGAGCCATTTGTAAAATGCACTTTCTCGATCACATATTTTTATTTTTTCACAGACTCATTAAGGTTAAAAAAAAAAGAATAAATAAATAGCCACCCAACCTTTATATATAAATAGTTCTCAATCACTTTTAAGCATAGTACAAAACATTGCTGGGGTGCCTGGGTGACTTTAAGCATCTGACTTGGGCTCAGGTAATGATATCACAGTTCGTGGGTTCAAGTCCCCTGTAGGACTCTGTGCTGACAGCTTAGAGCCTGGAGGCTGCTTTGGATTCTGTGTCTCCCTCTCTCTGCCCCTCTCCCTTTTGTTCTCTCTCTCTCTTTCTCTCTCTCTCTCTCTCTGTCTTTCTTTCAAAAATGAATAAATGTCGGGGCACCTGGGTGGCTCAGTCCCTTAAGCATCAGACTTTGTTTGGCTCAGGTCATGATCTCGTGGTTTGTGAGTTTGAGCCCTGTGTCAGGCTCTGTGCTGACAGTGCAGAGCCTGGAACCTGCTTCAGATTCTGTGTATCTCTGCCCCTCCTCTCTCTCTCTCTCTCTCTCTCTCTCAAAAGTAAATAAACATTTAAAAAAAGTAACAAAAATGAATAAATGTCAAAAAAATTTTAAAGCATTGCTATTGCTAGGTTTCGATGTTTTTAAAAAATCTATTTCCAGAAAAGATGCATTCTAGAGATTCAGATAATGGTTATAGCAAGATCATAGATGGCAATACAACACTAACGCAGAGCCTCGTAGGTAGCCTTGGGAAACTAGGCCATAATCTCTGTAGCAATTGGCTCAGAACTATCAGGACGTGGTCAATGACTGCCACCTTCCAAATTTTTGCCTACCTCCCAACACAAGACAAATCAGAGAAAGCCAAATATGCTCTTCCAACAATCAAATAGGATGCCCTGCTTCTAGATAGCTCACCCGTAGCTTCCCCATGCCAATGACGTCCAATCAGACCATACCTAAACCCCTCTATTTTTTATCACCATAAAGCTCTTCTCTCCCCTAGCTGTCTTTGAGTCTCTGCCTACCTCAAAGGATGGCGGCTGACTCACTTGCAGTTCCAAGCACTGAATCACTAGCCTGTTTGTTCTCATTTGGGTGGTTTTAGTTTATTTCCACAAGGTAAACTGTTAAGTAATGACTGAACTTGAGAGTCTATCATAAAATTTGAAAGAATAATTTTGCTACGAAAACCTTGCTCGACTTCCAAGGCCTCATGTAATCAAAACTTCAAAGGCAAAATTTTCTTCGCTGTAATTTGAGTAAAGCACCTAGCTAAGTGTTCTTCTTCTCTCTGTGTATGTGCGCAGTCTATGTGAACACACTTCTGGATGAGTTTGCCTCAGTAGACTGAGGTCAAGACAATACTAAGAGGGGAAAAAAAAAGATGAAAAAAAGCTCTGGAGAGTCAAATGGGCTTTTAAAAGAGTATCCAAATTACAGCTAATACAACTGGAATTGAAATGAACTGAGAATACCTTCCTTTAAGACTGGAACAAAGGCCAAAAGAAAAAGATGCCAGCTATTGAAGAAATAAAAGTATCTGTCTCTAATGTGTCAGACGTTGGTGAAATATTCAACTCCCGGAGCAAATACAAAGCAAAGAAGAAATCATTTTTAGATAAGAGGACAAAACTAATGGATATTCTCAGCAAGCCTGAAAACTGTGTTACCACAATAGTGCAAAGATAATGGTTTCCACCTCTACAATTCCTTTCAATGATTGTTTTGCCAATATACAGTGTAAAGGAAACAAAGACTAATAATTGCTTGTCAGTATTGACGAAGCATGACTGGCATCACAAGGGAGAGGAGCTGGGGGAAGGTGGATACCCCTTCACAGGAGGATACTAACAGGCTGTGCTATATTCACACCAAAGAAATGAGAAAGGAAGGAACATTTGAAGGTCAAGTGAAATTAGCTGTTTACATCTTTCCAGTTAAAACACATTTCAAAGGCCATAGGATTTGAGTCATTGAGGAAATTGTAAAAGGTGAAAAATGATGCAACCCATCACATTAAGAGTTACAATTCTGTGTGCCAGGCTCAATTACAAGTGTGTTGAGAAAGCTTGACTGCAGAATCTTATAAAAGCAAAACTGTAAGCCATCAGGTCTTCCTCTGTAGGGGACGAAGCCTATACTGCCCTGAAGACTAATTCCTCAATGATATGTAATGCAAACACTCAAACAGATTTAAGTAATCCAAAGGGGGTTTGGAGATTCTGCAATAACATGAAAATATAGCACATAAAAATTACCATCTTCACTTTCAACTAAAGTGGCCTCAAGCAAACAAGTCATGAATTCTGAATTCTTGCTATGTATACCTAGAGGTACAAAGTCAGCCTGGAACTGGAGAAACTTACAGTGTCCAGCAGGGAAAATTAGACAACAACGAGCGTTAAATGTGTAGTGACAGACATTTAGTACCTTTGTACTCCATAACAAGAATACCATATTTCCCAGTAAGACCTCACAACACAAACGAAGGCTCTAACAAGATGGATGCCTATGTGGAATTTAAGAAACAAATGAGCAAAGAGAAAAAAAGAGAGAGAGAGAGGCAAACCAAAACCCAGACTCTTACCTGTAGAGAACAAAATGATGGTTACCAGAGGGAGGATGGGTGGGAGGATGGGTTGAAAAGGTGATGTGGATTAAGAAATGCACTTGTGATGAGCACCAGGAAGTGTTGGAAGTGTTGATTCATCATATCGTACACTTGAAACTAATATTACATGGTATGTTAATTAAAACAAACACAAACAAACAGAATACATATAAAAATAGTAGCTTGGTATGCACATGTTTAAATGTCTTCCTTGAGGATTTTAAAACAAATTTATTTTTATATGGTCTCCTTTCCCCTGAGGTAAGAATTCCAGTAACACCTGGGGTTGCAAAGCTCCATATATTTCTCACTAGGGTTTATCTAGTCTTGTGCTTTCGTTGACAGCAGCAACCAAACATCTTGATTCTGAAAAATAATTAATAACATTGAATTATGTCGTGGTCAGACTTGCCATACATTATTAGCCTTGCTATTGTCCACCTGCCTATAAACAGTAAGTCTCATTTTTCTTCTGGCTCAACCTAGCTGCAACCCCCGCAAGGATACTGAAGCAATGAAAATGTTAGCGAACCTCATTCTCAGTCAACAAATTTGATGCTATGTCAATTTGTCGTTTTGTTTGTGTGCTTGCTTTGTGCTTAACCAACCCCCCGCCCCCCGTTCAACACGCATCCAGATCTAGACAAGGGGAGAGTCAACCTCCGCAGGTTTTGCTGCCTACAGAAAAATTCAGCACTTAAAGCACAAATAAGATTTCATACTCCTGAAAATGCTCTTCTCCAATGTTAACTGGAGATTCCTCTCCATTAGGTTTTAAAATATAAATATTCAAGGGGTGCCTGGGTGATTCAGTCAGTTAAGCGTCAGACTCTTAATTTCAGCTCAGATCATGACCTCGAGGTTTGTGAATTTGAGCACCACATAGGGCTCCATGCTGACGGCATGGATTCTCTCTCTCTGATAGCTTGGGATTCTCTCCTTCTCTCTCTGCCCTTCCCCCACTCACTCCCTCTCTCTCTCTTCTTTCTCTCTCTCAAATTAAAAAAAAAAAAAAACTTTAAATAAATAAATAAATAAATAAATAATTTCACTTTACTTGGTGGCTTCTTAAAGCAGACCCAGAGAGGCAGTCCATAATGTGATGTCACCCACCTCATGCCTAAACTTCACATCATCTACGTGCTTACTTCATAGATGAAATGTAGATTTAATGCTTTTATAGACCAGCCAACTTCTTCTATTAAGCAAACAAACACTCTAAGGAATCTCCTAATACCCTCCTCCCCTTTTGCTTGTATTACTTCTCTGATTTCCTCTTTCCTTTATCATCAGTTTTATTCAAAGGCTTATATCTATTTGGTATGTTTTCTCAAAATACATCCATATTTAGGAATCAAAATCTCTCCGTCCTCAACAGGAAATGGCCTTCTTAGGTATTACACGAATGACCCTTTTTTAACTAACCCCTTCTGCAAACACCTTCCCACCCAGAATTTAACTGAGGTCCTCATTATATCCATATATATTATACATATATATATATATATATAATGTATATGGATATATATATGGATATATATATATGTATCTGGAACATTGGATATATATGGACCAACCAACAGATATTCATGTTACTTTCTGCTCAAGCACATATTGTTGACTTTCTTTTTTTTAATATAATTTATTGTCAAATTGGCTAACATACAGTGTGTATACCGTGTGCTCTTGGTTTTGGGGGTGGATTCCCATGATTCATCACTTACATGCAACACCAGGGGTCATCCCAACAAGTGCCTTATCACCTACAGAACAGAATAAAAATGTCTTAACTTCACAAAGATTACCCCCAAGACAGCATTTTCATCATTTTTCTTCCTTCCTGATACACAGACACCAGACTCCAGTCAGCGAGCACATGTACTCGTGTTGGATTATGACTAGCAGTGGATAAGCTGGTGATAGAAAATGGCCTGGTATACTTTGCCTGAAATATCTCTCAGTTCTCTTGCACGTGAAACATCTATATTGACTTTCAGGATAAGCTTAATTTTCGCCTTTTGGTAGACCTGGATCTGTTAGAAGTAATTTTAACCTTCCCTTGATTTCTGAAGGAACTTTGTCCATACAACTACTGTTTAACATCTAGTTCCTAGAGCTTTAAGGTATATGCATGTGCTCCCATTTATTTCACCAATCGTGATCTTCTGGAAGGAAACTCAGTTTTTGCATTTCAAGACCTTGCTTAGAACACCCAACACATATGTTGTCAATAAGTATTTAACACTGAAATGAATAAGCACGTGAATTAATTAATATTACTCTGTGACTACACAGTATGCATGAACTTTTACATAGTCTTTTAATGATCACAGAAACCAGAACATAGATGGTGCAGTATAAGATCATCTGTATTAAGGATAAAAAAAAAAGATGACATTTGAATAAGTGTGAGGAACACATATGGAATATATAAGAACTCCTACAATTAGCAAAGAGCAACTTTGGTATCTTCTCATATCCCTCGAAGCGTCTCATGCTTGTAGACAGCTACCCTGCATGTTGTATTGTCAATTTTCAAAATTACAGCTACATAAGCTTTTACAAAATTTACATTCTCCATTGAGATACATGGATAGGAAGTGGGTCCTGACTTTGAAAACTGGAGACACCCTTAACTTGAAAAAAATATATATGTATATGTATATATTGCAACATGAATATATTCCAGAAAGTATCCTAAGTTTAAAACTCTGAGTGGTTGTAGGAGTTTATTGATAAAAGAGGAAAGTTCTATCAACAGGTTGTGACTTGTTTGTAGTTCAGAGCTAACTCTTCTCACGTCATATGAGATTTTGTGTATTAAATTTCTTTACTCCCATAATTCATTTATTACTGCTCCAATTAAGCTATAATTTTTGAAGGTAGTAAAATAATTAAATTAGGAGATATATTTATAACGTTCAGTGTAAGCACTCTAAAAATATCACTTGTGTCGGTAATTTTCCAGAAATTTATTCAAGGACAATTCTTTTAACAAGAACAGAACAAAACCATGGTGATTTTAGAAATCTGTATTTATTTAATGTTCTTTTAATTTTTTTAAGTTCATTTATTTATTTTGAGACAGAGAGAGAGAGGAAAGGAGAAAACAGGGGAGGGGCAGGGAGAGAGGGAGAGAGAGAGAGAGAGAGTGAGAGAGAGAGTGAGAGAGAGAGAGAGAGAGAGAGAATATCCCAAGCAGGGTCTGTACTGATAGTGCAGACCAGATGTGGGGCTTAAAGTCACAAACCATGTGATCATGATCTGAGCCAAAATCAAGAGTCAGACACTTAACCCACTGAGTCACCTAGGTGCCCTGATGCTCTCTTAGATGTCCATGAAGAAACAGAATACATAAGAAATATGGATGCCATTACAAAGGAAGACTTGGAGAAAGATGGTAATCCAGAGTATGGAGGAGAAAAAGGAGTACAAACAAACAAACAAACAAACAAAAAACACTAATATCTAATATTTTAAAATCAAACTGAAAGGTTTGCCCCAGGATCCTATTAGGTCCTGCTGGGGACAATGCTTATATGCTTTTTCCTATCTGGAACACAGAATCTGATAAAAGTTGTCTGCTGAGTCAGCAAAAACTTGACTTCAATTTTATTTGCTGGGAGCTTAAATTTGTCATTTTTACTTTCATTACCTTTTATTGTTCCACCTGTTCCACATTTCCTTCTTCTATTTCAGTATCGTGTTAAAGATAGAGATCAAAGTTTTTGCAGGTTCTTATATTTATTTAAAAAAAAATCTATTTCTACAGAAACATGTTTTTGATGATGAGTTAATCTAATAGTAAGAATTTACAAAGTTTGAAAAAACTTTATATTATTTGGAAAAAATAACTCTAAAAATTCAAAATTGTCTTTTTTTTCATAACACTGCAATGCAGTTTGTAACTCTTCATTAATATTGTATCAATATCGGGGTGCCTGGGTGGCTCAGTCGGTTAAGCGTCTGGCTTCAGCTCAGGTCACGATCTCATGGTTAGTGAGTTCAAGCCCCACGTTAGGCTCTGTGCTAACAGCTCAGAGCCTGGAGCCTACTTTGGATTCTGCGTCTCCCTCTCTCTCTCTCTGCCCTTCCCCCACTCACTCTCTGTCTCTCACAAATGAATAAACATTAAAAAAAAAATTAAAATATTGTATCAAGATCATGGTATTATTTCCCAAAGGGCTTGGGGATGAGGCTACATAAACAATTTGATGATGACAAATTAACATTATACAGTACTCTCAATATGGAAGGCATCATTCAGATCAGTCTTGCTCATCACAAGATGTCTCCATAATAAAGCAAAAAAATGGACATAGCGATGTTCATGAGGCAAATAGGCCAATCAAAACTTAAGGCACTTCCTCTGTGGAATGAAGAAATGTTACCTACCCCCAAAATCTTTCAAATAATTGCAGCTTAAAAAATGTTGAGGAAGGGAAAGAACAGATGGGCTTGTAAGCATGGAGTGAACGGAGTGAGCAAACCCAGAATTAAACCCAGAATTAAAGAAGAGGGCCTTCAAATCTTCTGTGCAAGATTTATAGTGGGAAATTTGTTAACTTTTACTGAGAAGCATAAAATATACTTGAATGGATACAGGAAAATTAAGTGGGGATGATCAGTGCTATAAATCAATAATCAATGCTTTTCAGTATTATTGGCTTTAGTTGCCTTGATAACTCAAATAGTTACCCCTCCATACCACCCAACATATCCTGTGAGCCTATGTTCATGGGCACTCATTCTTCTCCTTTTATATTATAGGGGATGTTCTTCCTTGGCAAAGTTGCCTCTTTCCCCCTTTTTTTTAGCAGATTCTGTTCTCTTCTGTCTGTTCAGGGAGATTTAACTATTGAATATTCTTTCTGTTACTTTCCTCTCAAAATAACACTTCCCCTTAGCTTTAAAAATACTCAGTTCCTCCCATATAAAGAAAAAAAACCCACTGTATTCTGACTTTTTTCTACTTTATAGTTAAATTCTTGAAAAATCTTCTTTGAAAATATCTTTGTTTCCTTAACTCCCATTACTCATCCCACTCGAACTTAGCTTTCTTTTCCCACCCTTCATCGCTCTTGTTAAGGTCACCAATGACCTCTAGGTCTCTGAAACCAATGACCTTTTACATGAAACTATGTTGCTGCCACGCATTCCCTTGAGCCTTTGTAACTATTACATTTGGCTTCTTTGACCATCTCTATGCCTAATATTTCTAAATTTGTATCTCCAAATTTCTCACTTGAATTATAGAGCTGTATATTAAATTATTTTCTCTCTTTAAATGCCCAAAGGTACCACAAACTCTGTATGTCCAAATTAACGATCCCCTATCCTACTCTATCACCGCATGTATTTTTTAAAATTTCTGTTTATTTATTCATTTTTCATACCATAGTGTTCAAGAACATAGGCTCTTAGCCAAATATCTGAGTTCAAGTGCTAATTCTACCACTTAAAAGATGAAAATCTTGGATGATTTATTTAATCTCTGCCTTGGTTCTCTCCTTTGAGAAACCTTCAAATTCATTTTCAAAATTAAGTGACTTAAAGTAATTACAGTTGAGAACATTATCTGGCATAATAAATATTTTATTTTATTTTTTATTTGAGAGAGAGCACATGAGCAAGGGAAAGGGGCAGAGGGAGAATGAGGGAGAGAGAAAGAGGAAGAGAGAGAGAGAGAGAGGAAGAGAGAGACAGAGAGAGAAAATCTTAACTAGGCTTCACACAGGGCTTGATCTCACAACCCTGGGATCCGGTCCTGAGCTGAAATTAAGAGTTGGATGCTCAACCGCCTGAGGCACCCAGGTGCTCTTAATGTAATAGCTGTTTAATAAATATTACCTATTATTAGTTCCTATTTCACGTTTCCTATGCTTCTTAGCTAGTTACATGAGAGAGATCTGAGAATCATGTTTGAATTGTACCAACCCTTACTTCCATAGCAATTCTACCACCCAGCCTCAGGGTTTAATGCCCTAAAGAGCTCTCAGAAGTGTCCACTTCACTCTCTCTCTACAAATCCTACTGGAGCACAGCCATTATAAGTCACTTTATTCTTTCCTACTCTTGCCAAACCAGTTTGCATTTTCCGATCAGAGTATTTCTGGAGGAAATAAAATCTATTCAGTTTGTATGTCACTGTGAGGCCAATGAAGAATTCAATTCAAAACTCTACGTAAGCAGTGCAAAATTATTTGCAATGTGTCATTTGCATATAAGGAGCACCTACAAAGAAAAACAAAAGATTTTTATAGTCGAGCAATTTCGAAAAAACGTTGTATACTATTCCATTTCATAGAGATTCACTATCAGTTAGATCTAGAAGAGACACTAATTACCTTTGTGTGACCTAGTATTTCCCAATGTGTTTGGCTATCATACTTTGATGTGAAGTAATACTACAAGAACATGTTGGGAGATACAACTCCATATACTCAGGATCTATAAATATTTTAGCAGGGAAGGGACAGGAATAGAATCGTGTTTTAGAAAGACAACTGGTATGGTCCCTGCCTGGCTCAGTTAGTAGAGCATGTAACTCTGGATCTGGAGGCCCACGTTGGGTATAGAGATTACTCAAAAATGAAATCTTTACAACAAAAAAAGGGAAAAAGAGAAAGACAACAGGCAGTAACATGAAGAATGAACCTGATGCGATATAAAAGATATGTATATCACCAAAGGCAGCATTCTATACTTTTCCTTACACACTTTCATATAAACTACCAATTCATCTTTTTCAAACGCCACCTTAAACCACTTTCTCAGGCACCATATCTGGATTCTCCTGCACTTTCCAGATACTTCCCAATCTCACTGCTGTTACACCCTCCAAGCTCTCATTACCTTTAAAAAAGGCATAATTAACATAATATTCCAATTTCAACCTCTATTCATATTGTACATCTGAACTGCAATAACTTTATTAAGGCAGCTACTAAATAGATAGCATCCCTATAAATATTGCAAACGGCTTTTCAAACTTAGGCTGTGGGAGGAAAGCAGGTGTGGGCTTTAGGTGAGGAGTAAATCACTTTTGGAAGAGGCTGACTATAAGGTGGGAGTGGGGCGGTCAAGAAAACACTTCAAGCAAATTCAGTGAAGGCTAGCGAAATGTCAGAAAAAGGAATTGTGAATATTGGCATTCTGGAAGAAATGCTATCAAATATTTATATCTAGTTATATCCCTCCATCTTCTACCTTACTGCCACTTCGAATGATAATGCTTCCATCCCCAGAGTGTTACAATGGTACAAAGAGCAGCTTCCGAGGCTCAAAAACAAGTGGGCTGCCATTGCTTGTGAGATCAAGATCCCTTTGCCCAAGAATCAATGTTCACCACAATCTAGCCACAGTCTAACGTTTTAGCTTACATTGTCACAGTGACAGAGCACAAACTCCTCTCTCTAGCCAGTTGTATATGTCCACAGAATAAAAAAGTCTAGAATGCATCCACATCCGGCTCTCCTTTCTTTCTTAGTTTCTTGGAAGATGAAGCTCCCTAGTGTTCTTGATAGGCAGGTCATTGCAACAAGTTGTGGCCAATGAGTTGTAGATGGAAGTGATGTATATCAGTGCTAGGCCAAGCATGAAATTGCCAAAGTAGTACCTTTCAGTTTCCTCTCTCTCTCTCTCTCTCTCTCTCTCTCTCTCTCTTTCGCTGCAGGGACTGAGAAAGACACCTATTCTACATAGCCCAACTTCACGATGGTTGAATTTTGGCAGTCAGCATCCATGAGTAACACTGTATAGCAGAATCCCTTGTCGACCCTTGTGGGACACATAGATTAGAAAGAAATACATTTTGTCCTGCTTAGCCACTGAGATATGGGAGCAGTTTGTGATCTCAGTGGAATCTAGCCTACCCTAATAAAAGAACTTTATTAATACCACCTCTAAATTTTTTTTAGAAAATGTGGCTACAAATTATTTGCATCTCTTCCCCCATAAAACAGACTCATGTGATTTGGGGCAAGGAGAAATAGGTATCTTAACTCAGAAGAGAAAATGTAACACATCATATTAAAAAGAGTCCTAAGATTATCCTGGGAAGTACCCTCTAGGAAAGGCCGGTATATTATCAGTAAAGAAGCAACGTGAGTTCTTTTTTTCTTGTCTTATTTTTTTTGGTTCTGATTCTATATGGCTACAGAAATGACATCAACCTTAACAATATCAATCTTCAAAGTAATCAATTCTACCCGTTTTATGATAGTCATTTTACTTAAAGAAAAGAAGTTAGTTCTTAAAAATATCTGAAAGAAAAAACGCTCACAAGAGACACATCAGAAAAATGTCAAAAAGCCAGATACATGAAAAAAAGAAGACTCTTCTCTGTGCTTATAGGAATGAACCCTACACCTTCTTTCCCGAGCTTTAGGACAGTTTAAAGTCGGTATGGTTTTGTTATCAAGGACAGAAGACTTAATTCTTTTCCTCTGGTGATTTAGGTGGCGGTGTTTTGTCTGACATGAAGCCGATATTTTTCCTTCTTATTTGTATTTATCTTAAGGATTCCTTTTGTACTTAATTATTTGAAGTATTTGGGGGGCAATGTGATTTGAAAAGGATTACCACTCACTCTTTCTTCTCTCTGTCCTATTTCTTGGAGTCCTTTGCTAGAACTAAAATGGCTTCATGCCTTTCAAGTCTGAAATGATTCTCAGCCCACCTTTTAAAAAAAATCCACACTACTTTATTGGAAATTGCTTTATTTCCATTGCTCTGCTGTCATAATTTTATGTTCGACTACCTGAGCTCCCAAGAAAACCAGCTGGGCCATGCCCTAGATGAGATAAAGAGAGACCACTGCATGCTTCCGTGGTTTCTCATTTAAGGATATGGGGAACAGAGAAAGTAGATCAGTAGCAACAATGTATAGGCAGATGAAGTAGGGAAATCGTTTCTGGTGCAGCAGCTCCAACGGTCTCCTCCATATCTGGATCCTATTAATTTGCAAAACTCTACAGTGTCCCTCCTCACTCATCCAGGGCAAAACTGGGTTGGATTATTTTGAAAGAGAAATTGTCCTCATATATGAATATTGAAACAAAATTGGGTCATTTTATAAATCTCATTTGGCTTTAATAGCCTTAGGTTAAAGATGAAAATTTAAAATATGGCCTTGGCTTGACCTTTGCTGTCTTATTTCAGATGGTCATTGTGGAAGGTTTTAAATAAAAGATGATCATATTAACTGAGTCTTCTTCAAAGGTCAGCTTGTCTATTTGTCTGAATAGTATTGTTATTTTAAGAGACAGTCATGTTTTCATTTGGGGGCCATCCATATGCATGGCTAAATGGTATTCATTGTTTCAAAATTGTGATTCCATGGTTTTGTTTAAAATATAAAACATCAGTTAGAAAACTCCAATATGCATTTCCTGCATTCTTTGCTGCTATAGGAAAAAGCTTAGGCAATGAGGAAATAGTGACTTCCTTGGGAAGCAGAGGGAAGTGCTCAAAAGGATGTGCAGGGAGGGCACAAAAGGAGATTTTGCCTACTTCTCAGTTCTTTTCTAGGAATAGTTCTCCCCACATTAACAGTGTTTCTTTATATATACTTACATGTAAATAAGTTGAGATTCACACAATACAGAATGGCTGAAACAAAGTCCAATCTGAAAATTAACTCCATATTAAAGGAAATAGGACCATGAATGGGCTGGAGGAGAGACAAGTTGACTTTAAAATACTTGGTTTGTGACTATTGACCAGAAATATTTATTCAATGTCCCCATGAGCATGAAGCTGTGGTAAGTTAAACACCATGTGGGGGGAAAGGTAGGGAAGAACATATTTAGCATGGTTTTCTGAAGAATTTCCTTGAAAGGAGGAACCTCACGTAATTCTGCTTTTTAACCAAAGGAAGCAAGTAAAATTATATAACTACAGTAATACTCTCTTAACTTGAAAATGTTACAGTTTGGGTTTTATATATTTCCATTCCATTTAGGAAACACTCACCAGTGCTGTCATTCAACACATGGAGTCAGGGGAGAGAGGTGCTCAGAGATGAAGGCGACTGACTTCCCTCAAGGCACTTCGAGTCAACAGTACCAACAGCCATAGCCACATCGACAATAAAGGACTGTTATTTTCAGGTATATGAGTTCATCTTCCATGTGTGAGGCTTTTATTACTATGTTTTGAGCTCTGGGATGCATCTTCTTTTAAAAGTATGATAACTAAATCATTCTAAACCCATCTTATTTGATTTAAAAGAGCCTGACCCAGCAAGACGGAAATAAAAAGAACTGTAATTTTATACTGTTTCAAAGTGCTTTCTGCGACTGCAAAAGTGCCAACCTGAGAAGTTAGAATTGATTTCCAAATGACTTCATATTTTATTCTTCTTATGTTCACATAATGTTCTAGGTCGCAGGAAGGGAAACAAAATGTGTCAGAAAAAAATTTTTTTTTTAATCTTTCTACCCATACTTAGTTTTAGGTGGATTAAACTCTACTCCGTTTTGAGGCGGGTATCAATTTATGGTGTGTGGAAATCATCTATAGCTAAAAATGAAAGATATTTTCATGTTAAAATTACAAATAAAAATTTCTTACACACCATTCTTGAATTTTATACAAGGTGGGGTTCTTATATGCCTAGGATATAGGGCTAGGGAAAATCATTTCAGCTTTCTTTCTTATAGTAGTACAATATAAATGTTTGGCTCAAATTTTATTTCAAGCCCATTATATTTTCATGTTACGTATTTGTATTATACCCTATACACATTTATAAAATCATTCAGTGTGAGTGAATCTATAGTAAACTGCCATTCTGAAGAATAGCACTGTTAATCAGTTCAGGAAAGGTCATGCTTTGTTTGCTTGTTCTATAAATCATGCATACATTTCTTCTAAGTGGCTTAAAAATGTGCAAGGTCTCAATTCCACCAAGCAAAGTAACTGCATATTTTTGAATGAAAATTTTCAACAGCTATCATGGAAGAAGTGACATGGTTCACATTCTACATAAAAACAACATAATAGAACTTTCAAGGGCAAAATCAGCCTGTGAAGATGAAACCAAAATGACTGGAAACAGAAGGCACACACTAAGTTAGTCATTGATTGATTTAGTTGGGAGGGTCCCAGTGAAACGCTGACATTGATTTATCTTTTAATCTAACAGAATAACAACAAATCTTAAAGCAATCAGTTTTAATGGTCTTAATAACTCCAATCAAATTATTCACCTTCCACATTAATATAGGAGGTTGGCTTCATATTTATTAATCAGATTTGTCAAATAAATATCACTGTGTGCCAAACTAAACCCTAGCCCTTCAGTTCTAATAGATTCTATTAGCGTTCCATTTTTAATTGCCATCCCCTTCACAATTAAGATGACCAGAGGTCTCAGTTTTCCAGGCATGGCCATGGTTCTGGGTTATGCTCTCTGCACTGGCGTAATTTTAAGAGACTCTCTCCATTTTCTGAAGTGTGCTGCTTTGAAAGATAAGCTCTTTGGCCACCATGATCAGAAACTCTGCTTTTATTATTCCCTGTGTCTGTAGGGTGGATTAAAGCTAAAATTCTTCTTTAAGATCAGTGTGAGCAAATGTGTGAAAAGACCAACACCTACCAAATCTGATATTTCCTCACCTACCTAAAGAAGGATCTTTTCTCAGTCCTACCACATGTCTGAGTCCTCAAAAAAGAGTAGCCTGGCAAGATAAAACTTTGCTGACAGGCTGCCCGAGAAGCTCTTCTTTTCAAGGACTCTATTTGAAAAATAAAAGGTTTTGAGATTTTTTTTTTTTTGTCCTCTGACAATAGCAAAAATGGTCCTTGTGAATGAATTTAAAAAAAGGAAAGTGCTTGATTTTGTTTATTTGACCTGAACTTTCCTCATGTTAACTTTAAATATCTAAGATGGTGATGTAATGAAATCTTAGCACTGTTTACTAATATTGATTACATTTTGCATTGGTTTATGTTCTGTAACTCCAGGGGTTCTATTTGTGATGAAAATGGTGAGCACACAGGAATTTTCAGGACACTGCAGGAGTCACACTGAAGCTTTCACCATCAAAGTCATGGTTCTACTTAGAGATGTGCTAGAGGGGACACCTGGGGCTCTCTAGGAGGTTTATAGGTGAGTTCATAGGTGAGTAAAAGGGACAGATGGACAGGAAGGAGGGTGGGCTCAATGGATATAAGGCAAGGTTGATACCGGGAAAGAGAAATCAATGCCACAGCAATACAAACTTCTTCAGAGTTTCCAACCTAATGGATTTCTCATTTAGCTAGATTGTAAATTTGATCCTGTGCAACATTTACTTTCTTTATTTAGATCAGGATTAAAACGGAACACCTAAAAAGGCCACGTAGGATAAAGAGACTGTGAAATGCCTTCAAAGGGATAAACATTTCCCAGAGGATAAAAATAGATTGTTGTTTTGATCCATTTAAAAGGTCATTAGTCAAATGTTCTGTTTCTTTCTCTCTCCCTCTCATTTCTCTCCATCTCTCAGGCACAGAGGCATACATTAGGAAAAAAAAAAATCAAAATCGACAACCTATGCATAGTTCTAACAACAAAATACACATTTGGAATTAAATTTTTAAAGGTTTCAAAATTCAAGTTCCACATGCACTTTAGATAAAACAAATCTTTTTATTTAACTAAAATGCACTTAAAATGATTCCAAAATTAAGGATATAATGAACAAGGACACACAATATGGACACACAATACAAAATGGATAGTCTCATCTGCAGACTAAAATATTGCTCAGTGAATGCTATAAAAATTATGTAAACACTATGTCAGGGAGGATGGGCAATGCCAAAAAAAGAAAAGATATAGTCCTTGACTTTGACTTATTTATATTTAACTGGAGACACATGCATAAAGCAACAGAGAGTAATTCCAAGTGAACTATCCTTTCACTAACATTTGATTATAAGCCCCCAGTGTGCATGACCCATGTCTTAAGTAAACATCATTTAATACTTAACAAATGTTTATTAGCTATTTGTTATCAGGCACCATTTTGGGCACAGGTGTTATGTCAGCAACAAAGATCAAGTCCTTCTTATTGAGGAAGTTACCTAACCTTAGTGGAGAGAATAATGGCCAACAGGAAGCTTCCCTGTGGAGGTAACACACACACTGGGACCCTCATTGAGGAGGGGAGAAATCAGAGAAATAAAGAGTGTTCATGGCAGAGTAAAGGAAGGGCCAATGAAGTATACGATTTCCCAAAGGTGAGAGAGCACAATTAGTGCTACAGAAAATTTGACACATCTTGATAACAGCCTTGAAGGGACACAACCTGTGCTTTTGTTTGTACTGAGGTGCAGAGCAAGGATTATAGTATAAAGTAGATCTTCAAGGAAAATGTTTGAATTAAATTGTGACTTTCTATTTTAAAAAGTACCATGTAAGTTCTATGGATACTTTAAATTTTTTTTTTTTACATTTTTTGATTTTTTGAGAGACATAGAGAGACAGAGCACAAGCGGGGGAGGAGCAGAGAGAGAAGGAGACACAGAATCCAAAGCAGGCTCCAGGCTCCGAGCTGTCAGCACAGAGCCAGATGCGGGGCTTGAACTCATAACCGGTGAGATCATGACCTGAGTCGAGGTCGGATGCTTAACCGACTGAGCCACCCAGGCGCCCCTATATGGATCATTCTATCCTGCCCTGGATGGTGGCATTCCCAAACCCCCTCCCATGTGTTTTGTCCCATACAAAGCCACCTTGTTTTCTTGATCCTTCTATGAGCCACATATAGCCTCCTGACTATCCCACAGAAGTACCAGTCTTGACAAGTCTAAAAACTGGGCTCATCATCTGTTACTCCAAACCTGATCCTTCCCTTGTTTCCCATAAACTAGACATAAACTATAAGACAACTTATATTCACTTTGAATCTGGGCAGAGAGCCAGGTAATCTTCCCAGGCTCTTCCCTCTCCCTTGTCTTGCCACATCATGGATCACAAAATTATTTCAATTCTACCTCTGAAATATTGCTTCCATTAAGTCCTTTTCTCTCCATCTGCACCGACTCCATTGGTTCAAACCTGGTGTCTATGATTGTCTCCTAAAATTTAATTTTGCCCACTATTTTGCAACCTACCCTGCTAGAATAATCTTTCTAAAATGTAAACATGATCAAGTTATTTGTTTGGTGAAAGGCTCAGATCTGTGCAAGATCTACAGGATTCTATGCTGGGGTGCCTGGATGGCTCAGTGGGTTGAGCGCCTGACTCGATTTCAGATCAGGACATGATCCCAGGGTCATAGGATCAAGCCCCTTGTGGCACTCCACTCCGAGTGTGAAGCCTGATTAAGATTCTCTCTCTCTCTCCCTCTCCCTCTGCCCTTTCCCTCCCCTCATGCTCACTCTCTCTCTCTCTCTCTAAAATAACAATAACAGTAATAACAATAACAATAGTAATAATAATAATAATAATAGAGGATTCTATGCAGCCTCATGATCCGAATGCCACAAGACATCAAAATGCTATAGCTTTTCACACCCAGGTCTCCTTACCTAGAATCTATCGCATCATATATGACACAACTCTATATACTTCTATCATAACAGTAATCAATGAGTTCATTTGTAATTTTAAAAATTTAAAGTATATTATAATTTAATTTAATTTAATTTATTTAAAAAAACTTTTTTTAATGTTTATTTGTTTTTAAGAGAGACAGAGACAGAATGTGAGTGGGTTAGGGGCAGATCAAGAGGGAGACACAGAATCCAAAGCAGGGGCCAGGCTCCGAGCTGTCAGCACAGAGCCTGACATGGGGCTCGAACTCACAAGCTGCGAGATCATGACCTGAGCTGAAGTTGAACACTCAAATGACTGAGCTGTCAGATGCCCCAAGTATATTATACTTTAATTTTAAAATGTAAGGACAAGTGACAAGAAAACTACAATATTCATTAACCAAAAACCTGACCACTTGAATTTCAATATCTTTCTGTATTTCTTTCATGACTTTTATTAATCTGAGTTTTCTAGAGAAACAAAACCAGTAGGATAAATAAGTAGATAGGTAAATAGATAGATAGATGATAGAGAGATAGATAGATTGATAGATAGATATGAGAGAAAGAGAGAGAGAGAGAAGGGATTGGTTCATATATTTATGGAAGCTGAGAAATCCCAAGGTCTGCAGTCATTAAGCTGAAAAGATCCAGGAGAGCAAATGGTATGGCCTTTTATGACTTAGGCTCAGAAATAACAGAACAATTCTGTCATATCTTTTTAATTGGTGAAGCTGTCATAGACCTACCCAGATTCAAGGGAGAGGATAGAGACGCAAAATCTAGGTGGAGGAAATGCCCAAAAAAGTTGCAGTTGTATTTTAAAACTGCCAATATTGACATGTCTCTGATTATGAATGTGAATCTTCTTATAATCTTCATATAATCTCCTCTATGTATTCATTCTTTTGTAAATTGCCTATTTATAGAGCTGCTCTTTACTATTATTAGGTTGTTGTTTATTTCATTCATTAATAGGAATCTTTATTCCATATGAGTTGGGAAGGAGACTAATGTAAGTATCTTCTTTTTGTATATTAAGTTTGTTTGTGATGTCTTCTCTGGCTTTAAATCCTTTAAGGATTATACATTTTATAGCTTAACTTTCCCTACTCAGAGGTAATAAAGTTATTTTATTAAATTCAATATCAAAATTTTTTTTATGTTTTATTTAATTTATTTTTATGTTTCATAGGCTCTATCTTCTGCTTCTTTGGTCTATGAATTTCTCTCTCTGTCTCTCTCTGTCTCTCTCTGTCTCTCTGTCTCTGTCTCTCTCTCTCTCTCTCTATATATATATATATACAATATCAGTACATGTACACATGAGAGAAAGTGTGTATATATACACACATACATACAGTATGTATAGCTATATACACACATAATATGTGCATACACATATGCATGAGTGTATATTATCACGTGATGTGTATTATTATGTGTAGTACAGGTATATACATATTTGTGAATGCATATATACTTCTGTATATATGTATATGTGTATCTTTGTACTAATACTGTATCTTTATCATAAGTTTTGCTACCTGATAGTGCAAATACTCTTCTTTTATTCTTTAAAATTATCTGTACCCTTCTCTTTCATATTAATTTCAGGATTAAGTTATCTCTGCCTATTTAGAAAAAGAACTCTGTTAAATTTTTAAAAAATAATTACATTAAAAATATACATTAATTTAAGGAGAATTGACATATGTGTGGTATTGAAACTTCTCATCTGCAAACATGGCTTATCTTTTTATTTACTAAGTATCTTTCAACTAAGTTTTACAGTTTTCTCCTCCCAGATGATTTTGCATATTATGAAGAAACATATTTTTTGAGTAAGGGGATGTTTTATTATTGCTAGTATTTAAAATTGTCTAATTATTGTACTTGGTATTAATGCTATTCACTTTCGCATACTGATTTGGCTAAAGTCTTTTATTAGTGCTAATAGCTTGTGTGGCTAACTTGGACTTAAGCAGACAATCCTTTATCTGTGAATGATGGCAATTTCACCTCATTGTTTCCTATCTTAAAATCAGACCCACTTTCCAGAGGCATCATTCCATATTACACATGGTATGACCCTTAGAGTTATTCATTGTGGCAGTACTGATTATAACTTTTTTTTTTATTTCTTTGTTCTTTTGTTTTATGGTGATAGATAAGATTCAGTGATACTAGATGCTATTGTCTTGGCCTTGACATTAAACAGATTACATCTATGGATTCACCACTGTCTATGATGAATTGCTAGATATTTTTTATTAAAAACCTTCATATAGTTAAGGAAATTCCTGCCTTTTTCTATTTTTCTAAATGTCTTTTTGCCTGAATGTGTGTTCTCCTGTATCTAATAAGATTTTTTTAATTAAAAAATTTTTTTTAATGTTTATTTACTTTAGAGAGAGACAGAGAGACAGAGCACGAGCAGGGGAGAGGCAGAGAGAGAGGGAGACACAGAATCTGGAACACGCTCCAGGCTCTGAGCTGTCAGCACAGAGCCTGACATGGGGCTCGAACTCACTGCGAGATCACGACCTGAGCCAAAGTCAGAGGCTCAACCGACTGAGCCACCCAGGGGCCCCTCTAATAAGATTTTTAATCAATGGAGATGATCATTACTTTTCTTCTTTTAATCTATATAAATGAATAAACTGCATTAAAAGATGTGAAACCATCCTTGTATTAATGGAATAAATGCTACTTAATCAGGATATAAATATACCTTTTATATATTAGATTTAGTTTGCCAAAAATCTTATTACACTTTTATTATTTCAGATTTCTGAATCTTGGAGCCTCTGGGTGGCTCAGTGGGTTAAGCATCCAACTCTTGATAACAGTTCAGGTCATGATCTCACGGTGGTGAGACTGAGCCCTGCATTGGGCTATGTGCTCAGCGTGGAGCCTGCTTAGGATTCTATCTGCCCGTCCCCCACTTGCGATCTCTCTCCCACCTCTCTCTCAAAGTAAATAAATAAACTTTAAAAAATAAAATAAAAAAGATTTCTGAATCTTTGTGAGTCTGATTGGCCGATATTTTTCCTTTCTTGCACTTTTCTGTGCCTGTTTCTGGTATCAGTGTGGCCTCATAAAAGTAACTGGGGAGATTTGGAAATATCTAACATTTTTTTGGAAATATATAACATTAACAACAACAACAGCAACAACAATAATAGATATACTTTCCCGGTTCTGATTATGTGCCAAGCATTCTAAGCTTTTTATATGTATTACTTAATTCATTCAATCCTTATAAAAATCCTCTGCCCTCTATATTATTATTATTATGCCAATTTTAAAGATAAAGAATATAAGGTACTGAAAATTTAAATAACTTGTCCACGATCAAATAGATATAAATTCAGTTCTCCAACTCCAAACAATCTTGTTCCATAATTTATAGAAAAGAGAAAGCATTACTGATTGAATTACACGAGGGTCCTTCCGGTTCGTAAGAGTTAGCTCCTGGAAACCGATTGGGTCACTCCTTACTTTTTTCTTTGTGATCTTGTCTTAAAATGGTTGCATTTTGTCGTGATTTCTGAAAGATAGGTTATGGGGCTTCTAAACTTGTCTGGCATGTCATTTTTTTCTGGGAACATTGGAACTTGAACATTACTACTTTGGTTTATGGCTGTTAAAAAGTCAGCCATCACTCAAACTGTTACTGTTTTTTGTTTTTTTTTTAATATAATGTGCCCTTTCTCTCCCTCTCTCTCTCTCTCTCTCTGTTTTAATATCCTTGTTCTATTTCACATTTCCAAGTTTCACCTCCTGTACTTACGTATAAATTTCTTTTACTTTTTACTCTTTGGTAAACATTGTGCTTTTTATGTTTGGTTTATATCCGCATTTGTTACATAATATTCCCAGCAGTTATCACTTTGAATATCGGTGTCTCCCCATTCTCTCCCCCTGCTTTTTTTTTTAAGGAATTCCAATTAGATATATGATAACTTTTGTCAATCTAACCTTTCTATCTTTTTTTAAGTGTTTATTTATTTATTTTGAGAGAGAATGTGTGTGTGCATGTGTGGGGAGGGGGCAGAGGGAGAGGGAGAGGGAGAGGGAGAGGGAGAGGGAGAGGGAGAGGGAGAATCAGAAGCAGGCTCTGAGCTGCCAGCACAAAGCCCCACCATAGGGCTTGACCCAGGAACTGTGAGATCATGACCTGAACTAAAACCAAGGTTGGATGCCCAACCGACTGAACCATGGAAGCATCTCAAATCTTTCCATCTTCTAATCTCCCTTTTTAGGTTTTCCATCTCCTTACCTCTGTGTCTTACTTTCTGAACTATATCTTCAATTTTATCTTTCAGTTTGCTATTCCTTTCTTTACAGATGTCTAATCTGTTCACATTCATTGATATTATTTTTAATTTAAGAATTATAGATTTTACAGATAAAATATATATGCTTCGTTAAAAAAATCTACGTGGGGGCACCTGGGTGGATCAGTCGGTTAAACCTCTGACTTCAGCTCAAGTCATGATCTCATAGTTCATGGGTTCAAGCCCTGCATCGGGCTGTGTTAACAGCTCAGAGCCTGGAGCCTGCTTCAGATTCTGTGTCTCCCTCTCTCTCTGCCCCTCCCCTGCTCCCTCTCTCTCTCTCTGTCTCTCGCTCCCAAAAATAAATAAACATTAAAAAAATGTTTTTAAATCTGTCTGGTCATTTTAGACAGTCTCTAAGTACCCTGGTTATTTTTCATTCTGCTTTTTCTTTTTGCACACTTGAAAAACAGAACTTAATGGTCTATACAATAATTTCATTATGAGAACTCGTGTTTTGTTCTGCTGAAACTCAATCAGGATAGCTTTCCTTCTATGTTTGGTAATTGTTTTTCTCACTGGGAACACATATTTGGTGGAACACAACCTGTGGGAATCTGGAGAGCCCTTACACCAGCCAGGATTTGTGCTGGCCTCAGCTTAATGGCAGATAATGCCCCCAACCTAACACCATGTTAATTTAATATCTCAGCTTGAGGTTTCCCTGACTAAACAGTTAGTGTAAATTTGAACACCAGACTTAAATGAGAGCAGGCTAATGACTATAAATTGTCTGTAAAGAGTGCTATTAATAATATTTTCCCCTGTAGAAACCTTGGAAATGACAAGTTTCCTGTTAGATCTATTTTTTTCTACAGACTTTTTTTTTTTCCCTAGCCCATTATTTCACTACAGGGATAGCCCCATGGGGCGTCCAGGCCTAACTGAGGAAAGGCTTGAATCCTCAACTTTGCATGGACTGCAAGGCTTGTCTCCAGTTTGTCATGCTTTCAAAGTCATCTATAGTTCACATCTCTATTTTCACCTGCTTCCTACTTTTTTATTTACACATTTACTTGTTTATTTTGGTCTCTATTGAGTGCGGATACATTGCTCCTACTTCAGCAGTGAATTGAAATACGATCCTGAATCTATTTACATTTGCAGCATGAGAACATTTTTGAAGATTCTAGCTTGCTCTGTCACCAAAAGCTCCTCTATTTTGAGTTCCTCCAAGTGGGGGACTATATTTTGTTTTGTTCTGTTTTTTAGTAGTATTTCTAGCAACGTGGAGTAGAGTGAAACCAAAACAAGTTGAAATATATGAAGAAATTTATAATTTCTTAACCACGTTTTAAAATTCAATTTGGAAAAGTTTTACCATGTTTTAAAATTCTTTTTAAAAAAGTTAACAGCTTTACTGTGTAATTGACCTATAAAACGGTTGTTATTTAGGGGCGCCTGGGTGGCTCAGTCAGTTAAGTGTCTGACTCTTGATTTTGGCTCAGCCCGTGCTGGGATCTGTGCCAACAGCATGGAGCCTGCTGGAGATTCTCTCTTTCCCTCTCTCTCTCTCTCTGCCCCTTCCCGACTGGTGCAGTGTGCATGCTCTCTCTCTCTCAAAATAAGTAAATGAACTGAAAAACAAAACCTGCAATTATTTAAAATGTACAATTTGATAAGTCTTGACATATGTGCACATCCATGAAAACATAACTGCAACTTAGATAACGGACATATTTGCCACACAAGTTTCCTTGCGTAGGCACGCCTGGGTGGCACAGTCAGTTAAGCGTCCATCTTAGGCTCAGGTCATGATCTCATGCTGGTGAGCTCGAGCCCCATGTCCGGCTCTGTGCTGACAGCTCAGAGCCTGGAGCCTGCTTCGGATTCTGAGTCTCCCTCTCTCTCTGCCCTTTCCCCACTCACACTCTGTCTCTGTCTCTCTCTCTCAAATATAAATAAACCTATTTTATAAAAAAAGTTTCCTTGTGTAACCATTGATCTATTTTCTGTCCTTTTATATTAATTTTATATAAATAGAATCAGCCAGTTGAGTTTCCCCAACATTGTAGTGTCAACTTCCTTCATGTTTGTTGAGGAGTAGGACCCCACTGTAGTAATATAACAGAGTATGTTATATTAAATCGTGCATCCTGGGTAAATTCTAAGGAGAAGAGTGGCTAGATCATATGGTGGGTGTGCATTTAACTTCATAAAAGGCTATCAACCTGTTTTCAAAACTGGTTTTTATCCATTTTATTCCCCCCCGAAGAGTATGAGACTTCTAATTACTTCACTGCCAAGAGAACACTTGGAAGGGAACCATTGGAATAGATATGTAGTTATGCCTCTCTGTAGTTTTAATTTCCAGTTCCTAATGATTAATGATGTTGAATATTTGAACATGGGTTTGATCAGATGGCATTTGCCATCTGGATGTCTTCCTTGGTCAAGTGTCTGTTTAAATCTTTTTACTCATTTTGTAAAATTTTACTTTAAATTCCAGTATAGTTAACATAGAGTGTTATATTAGTTTCAGGTGTAAAATAGAGTGATTCGACAATTCCATACATCACCCCAGGATCAGCACAACAAGGGGACTTCTTAATCCCCATCATGTATTTAACCCATCTTCCCACCCAACTCCCCTCTGGTACCTATAACTTGTTCTCTATAGTTTGTCTGAGAGTCTGTTTAATGTTCTCTCTCTCTCTCTGTTTCTCTCACTCCCTCTCTCTCTGTCTTATTTTTGCTAAATTTCTTGTTGTTTTTTCTTAAGTTCCATGTATAAGCAAAATCATATGGCATTTGTCTTTCTCTAACTGATTTATTTCAATTAGTATAATACTCTCTAGCTCCATGCATGTTGCAAATGGCAATATCTCATTCTTTTTTATAGTTGAGTAATATTCTATTGTGTATATATATGCAGAAGAGAACACAGGCCATAATTTCTCTGACATTGACTATGCATAGCAACATTTTTATAGATATGTGTTGTGAGGCAAGGCAAATAAAAGCGGGAATAAACTGTTGGGATTACATAAAAATGAAAAGCTTTTGCACAGTGAAGAAAACAATCAACAAAACTAAAAGGCAACCTACTGAATGGGAGAAAAGATTTGCAAATGACATATTTGATAAAAGGTTACTATCTCAAATATATAAGGAACTCATACAACTCAACACCCCCAAAACAAATAATCTGATTGAAAATGGGCAGAAGAAGGTTACCTAGATGGCTTCATCCGTTGAGCATCTAACTCTTGATTTCAGCTCCGGTCATAATCCCAGGGTCATGGGATCAAACCTCACATTGATCCGTGCTCTACAAGGAGCCTGCTTAAGACCCTCTCTCTCTCCCTCTGCCCCCTTCCCCAGCTCATGTGTGTGCACACCCTCTCTCTAAAATAATAATAATTTTAAAAGGCCAGAAAAAATCAACAGACATTTTTCCAAAGAAGACATCCAGATGGTCAACAGACATATGAAAAAATGTTCAACATCACTCATCATTAGGGAAATGCAAATCAAAACCACAATGAAATGTCACTTCACACCTGTCAGAATGGCTAAAATAAAAAACATAAGAAACAAGTGTCGGTGAGGATGTGGAGAAAAATGAACTCTATTGCACTGTTGGTAGTAATGTAAACTGGTGCAACCAGTCTGGGAAAAAGTATAGAAGTTCCTCAAAAAGTTAAAAACATAACTACTTAGGGGTACCTGGGTGGCTCAGTCGGTTAAGCGTCCAACTTCAGCTCAGGTCATGATCTCAGGGCTGGTGAGTTTGAGTCCCGCATTGGGCTCTGTGCTGGCAGCTTGGAACCTGGACCCTGCTTTGGATTCTCTCTCTCTCTCTGCCCCACTCCCACTCCCCACTCCCACTCTGTCTCTCTCTCTCTCAAAAATGAATAAACATTAATATATATATTATTAACATATTATATATGTGTGTGTGTGTGTGTGTGTGTGTGTATATAAAACTACCTAGTTACATTCTAGTAACCATACTATTGAACTACTATAAATACCCCCAAAATCTCATTTCTTATTAAATTCTTTTCTTGTTAAATTTGACATATTCCTTTACATATGCTATAATAAGTCCTTGTCAGATTTATTACCTGTAAATATTTTATCCCATTTTCTCGTTTATTTGTCTGTCCTATTAAAAATGTCTTTCAAAGAGCAGAAGATTTTAATTTTAATGAGATCAGGTTTAATAATTTGTTCTTGTACGAATCATACTTTTGGTACATATCTAAGAAATCTTTACCTAACTCAAGATCATCAGAAATGTTTAATTTTAAATTTTGCATTAAGCTCATGATTATTTTAGTTAATATTTGTATATGGTTCAAAGTATAGATCTTTTGGTATGTGGATATACAAGTATTCAAGCAATATTTTTGAAAGATGATAGATAAACCTGTTTTTGGTGATATGAAACTTACAATGGAAAATAAGGACAATATTATTTGCTTTACATTCACATCATAGAAACTCTTGCCAGAAGATGTCTCTTCCATTAAGTAAAATGTATGTAGAACTAAGAATTGTCAACAAAAGCTGTGATCCTTCCAGAGAAGATCAGGGAGAAGTCTTTGTTAAGGGAATTTGAATTTGCCAAAAAAAAAAAAAAATGTATCTGGAATCACTGCTACATATGGGGATTTCATCCTAAGTTCAAAACACTAATTTTAGATCATTTTTAGAAGAAGATGTCTTAATGATTATGTCATTTCCATTTAAAAATTAAAATCAGTAACTTTGCAAAACATCACTTTGTTTCCTGCATCTTTCTCTAATTTTTTTTTCTATTATATTCATCAGATTGGAGCTAGTATCACAGACAATTTTTTTTTCTTGCTTACAAACATCCACACTTTGCAGAAACCATACACTATCTACAATTCATCCATGTTAGAAAAATAATGTGTCTCAGATGTTAAACTGCCTGAAATCACACAGTCAATTAATTATAAAATAAAGATTGAAACCCAAGTGTAATAATGTAATAGGACACTTAGAAATAGTATAGACTAATTCTTCTTTTGTTTTTACCCAATTTTATAGGGATATAATTGACAAATAATATTCTGTATGTTTAAGGAGTACAGTGTGATAATTTGATACATTATTTTGTATAATTGTATATATAATTGTATATAATTGCATATATTATATACAATTAGTGTGTTTTTATGGTTTGTGGTCTATTTTTTAAGCAACTTTCAGTTATATAATACAGTATTGACTATAGTCACCATACTGTACATTAGATCCTCTGAACTTACTCATCTCATGACTGGAAGCTGGTACCCTTTGACCAATATCTCCCCACTTCTGCCACGCCCCAGCCCCTGGTAGCCACCAATCTACTTTCTATTTCTATGAGTTTGCCGTTTTTAGATTCCACTGTATAAGTGAGACCATACAGTATTTGCCTTTCTCTGTCTGAATTATTTTACTTAATACCCTCAAGGTTTATCCATGTTGTCATGAATGGCAAGATGTCCTTTTTCTTTATGGCTGAACAACATTCCATTAAATGTGATATATATATATTTTTTATGAATATATATAATATACATTATATACTATGAAATTACTATTTTGAAGAGATATCTGAATCCCCATGTTTATTGCAGCATTATTCACAATAGCTAAGACATAGAAACAATCTGAGTGTCCATTGATATATGGACACACACACACATATATACATATACATGTATATATATCTGATATGTATATACACCATATATGTGGTGCCTATGATATATGTTACATGTATGTATGTATGTGTATATATATATGTATATATGTGTATATATATGTATATATATATATACATATATATATATAAAATATATATACATGTAAGAGAGAGATATATTTCTTTGTCCATTCATCCACCAAAGGACATTTAGATTAGTTCTATGCCTTAACTATTGTGAATAATGTTGCACTGAACATAGGGGTTCAGATATTTTTTCAAGATAGTAATTTAATTTTTTTTCATTTTTTTAATTTATTTTTGACAGAGAGAGAGAGAGAGAGCGCGAGCATGAGCGGGGGAGGGGCAGAGAGAGAGAGGGAGACACAGAATCCGAAGCAGGCTCCAGGCTCTGAGCTGTCAGCACAGAGCCCGACGCGGGACTTGAACTCACAGACGGCGAGATCATGACCTGAGCCGAAGTGAGACACTCAACTGACTGAGCCACCCAGGCACCCCAGTAACTTTATTTCTTTTGGATATATACCTAGAAGTGGGATTGTTGGATCATATGATAGTTCCATTTTTAACTTTGGGGGGAACCTCTACACTATTTCCATATAGGTATTATCAATTATTTTTCTTTCATACCAATTTTGTAATCTAATAAAGCTTTTTTGGTTAGCTGTTAACAATCAAATAAAAAGAAATTGAAAAGAGAAACAGCTGACAATATTGACTAAGATTTTCTGAATATTCCTGAATTTCAAAATCAAATAAAATAAAATTTCTAAAAAAATTAATTATCTGTTATCACTATACCTCTCTTTGGGTTATTTTAAATTTGTTTAATATATATTTTAATCTTTTTAATTTAAAAATCATTAATAAGTATTCATTATTTAAAATGTGTGTTTCAAAGCATTATTTTATTTTAAGAAAGTCTATCAAATTAGTAAAACACACAAATGAAAATGTATTTTCTTCAAGATTCTGGTTATCAGAAAAATCTGAAATAATCTGTTATACTAAATTTCCTAGGGCTTTTATAATTATCTTAATTAATATGAACAACACCATTCACTCAATAGATTTTAATGTGTGCCTACTGTGTGAAAAATTCTCTGTAGGGTAATATGGGGCAATGCAAATTATAACAACGTCTCTGTCTTTGAGGATGTTACAGTTCAAAGGACAGATGAAACAATTTCATAAATGGCTGATTTGTAACACAACATGTGGTTGGTAGCAAAAGAAAAGGAGAAAACATCTTGTGGAGGCTTTGAAACGAAATTAATGAAGACTTCATAATGGAAGAGAAATTTATTTCTCTTTACACTTAAAGTCTTTTCATACATTATCTATACCACCTTGAGGAGTCACTGAAGATTCTTTGGTATGACCAAAACACTAACAGAAACAAAACAACTAATGAGAAAAGAAAGAAACCGTTGCTGTCGGCGCACTGTGCCTATGCAACACTGTCTCACCCACAAAACCTGTCCTCTAAACTTATTCAGAAGACCCAAAATCAGAGACACTATTTAGATTATATACGTACTTCCTTCCGAATTTATTCTCCCCTATTTTTTTTTTACATTGTAGAGAAATATTTCTACAAAGATGATGTCAGGAGGAGTGCCTGGCGGGTCCTTCAGTGAAGCGTCCAACTCTTGATTTTGGCTCAGATCAAGATCTCACAGTTTGGGGGCGCCTGGGTGGCGCAGTCGGTTAAGCGTCCGACTTCAGCCAGGTCACGATCTCGCGGTCCGTGAGTTCGAGCCCCGCGTCGGGCTCTGGGCTGATGGCTCAGAGCCTGGAGCCTGTTTCTGGTTCTGTGTCTCCCTCTCTCTCTGCCCCTCCCCTGTTCATGCTCTGTGTCTCTCTGTCCCAAAAATAAATAAACGTTGGAAAAAAAAAAAAAATCTCACAGTTTGAGAGTTTGAGCCCTGAGTCAGCTCTGTGCTGATAGCATGAAGCCTGCTTGAGATTCTCTGTCTCCCTCTCTTTTGCCCCTACTCCACTCCTCTCAAAAATAAATAAATAAACTTAAAAAAACAAAAAGAAAAGTGATATCAGGAGATATCAATATTCAAAAATGATATTGTACTGCATTACTTAGTCCCAAGTATTTTCTATGTTTTTAATGGTTTGCCATGTGGACCAGAAGTGTGACAGGCCAATGAAGACCTTAGAAAAGTACTTGTAATTTGTTTTCTGCCCCAATGCCTATTAAAGGTTTGTATAGAGTTGCAAAACACTAGATAGGTTATAATTCCAAAGATTTCTTTCCAACTCAAAAATGGCTTATTAAAACACAGGTAAAAGTGATGTGATTATAGGAGTAACCTCAGGCCAAATTTAATTTGTAAAACTAAATCATTTAAGAAAACTTCACTTCTTTACTATTGATAACAAATTACTTACGATTTGTTTCACAGATGTTAGAACACACCATTTCAGAGTCACTGCTGAGAGACAGAGGAAGGGTGCCAAGATCAGCTGGGAGACTGTGCCCAGAGTGAACTCACAGTACTCCATTGTCTGGTACTGTGCCTTGCATGTCTACAAGTGTATTTCTTAATTTTTGTTGATGTTTATTTATTTATTTACTTTGAGAGATGAGAGAGTACGAGCAGCGGAGGGGTAGAAAGAAAGGGAGAGAGAGCATCCCAAGCAGGTTCCGCGCTGTCAGCGCAGAGCCCCATGTGGGCTCAATCCCACAAACTGTGAGATCATGACTGGAGCCAACATCAAGAGTCAGATGCTTAACAGACTGAGCCACCCAGGGACCCCTACAAATGTATTTCTAATTAATGTCCGGAGGATATTGGGCCTAGGGAGAAAGAAGTCATGTTAGCCCCTCTTATAAGAGATTGACATATAAAGCCAAGAGTCAAATGCCCTCATTTACAGAGAATAAGCTCTTAAAGGATGATCTTACTAACTTCTTCACGGGCGCATATTTTCCCCCATTTTATTTTACTTCTTTAAGTTTTTATTTATTTTTTTTTTGTTTTGTGTTTCAAGTTTTTATTTAAGTTCCCGTTAGAGTACAATATCATATTAGTTTCAGGTATAAAATTTAGTGATCCAACACTTGGTGTTCATCACAAGTGCACTATTTAACCCCATCACCTACGGAACCATCTCGCCACCAACCTCCCTCTGGTAACCAGCAGTTTGTTCTCTAGACTTACAAGTTTGTTTCTTGGTTTTCTTGTCATTTTTTTCCTCCTCTGTTCATTTGTTTCTTAAATTCCACATCGGAGTGGAATCATATGGTATTTGTCTTTCTCTAACTGATTTCCTTTGCTTAGTATAATACTGTCTAGCTCTACCCATGTCATTGCAAATGGCAAGATTTCATTATTTTTTATAGTGAGTAATATTCCATTTTATATAAACCACACTTTATCCATTCATTAGTTGGTAGACATTTGGGCCCTCTCCACCATTGGTCTATTGTTGATAATGCTGCTATAAACATTGGGGTACGTGTGTCCCTTTGATTTAGTATTTTTGTACCCTTTGGGTAAATGCCTACTAGTGCAATTGCTAGATCATGGGGTAGCTCTATTTTTAACGTTTTTTTTAATGTTTATTTATTTTTGAGAGAGAGAGAGAGAGAGAGACAGAATGCTAGCAGGGGAGGGGCAAAGAGAGGGAGCCACATAGTCTGAAGCAGGCTCCAGGCTCTGAGCTGTTAGCACAGAGCCCGACACGGGGCTCAAGCCCACGAACCATAAGATCACGGCCTGAGCCAAAGTGGGATGCTTAACCAACTGAGCCACCCAAGCACCCCTATTTTTAACGTTTTGAGGAACTTCCATACTGTTTTCCAGAGTGCGTGCACCAGTTTGCATTCCTACCCACAGTGCATAAGGGTTCCCCTTTCTCCACACACTTACCAACACCTGTTATTTGTTGTGTTGTTAATTTTAACAATTCCAACAGGTGTGTTGTGATATTTCTTTGTAGTTTTGATTTATATTTCCCTGAAGATGAGTGCTGTTGAACATCTTTTCATGTGCTTTCATTTTAAAGTACTGATAAACTGATAATAATCCAAAAGCTGCTTGCTGAATGTAAATCAGAGGAAGAGTAAATTACCAGATCAAGGAAACATATGATTAGACTTTCTGGTCTTCTCAGTCCAAACGTTCTTATTATCTAGCAATATTTTTATCCTTTTGATTCAATGTCTCCTGTTGGATAAAAACAAAAATATTTATTTTACTGAATTGGATCTTCTACATTTTCAAGTTGACTTAAATCAATATAATGTAATATCAAAGCCCTCTCAAATATGTGTTCTTCAAAGTTCCTTTCTGGGAATGTTTGTTGCTTCCATAAAAAATTTTACAATTGGAAAATTATCTAATTACATACGATTATGGTCATTTTTGTTAATGTGTCTTGCGGATATCTTACGATGAATTTTTTAACCACTCTCTGTCTTCTTCGTTCTTCAACATATTGCCAGCCTGCTTGCACTCACCTGTGAATGCTAATGGATCTTGAGCTATTTTTATTAATGGTCCAAACAGAAAAACTAAATCTACATCCAAAGGTAAACAAGTATAGTTTTGTATTCCAAAGCCAAATGTTTTAACTTCTCTAATTTTTTAAAATTTATATAAAAGAATACTACCATCTCTTACCATACGTAACAGAATATTAAATATATTTCCTTTTTATGGGCTTAATGATGACCAAAAGAGTCTTAGAAAAGTTCAGAAAAAGACTAACATAGCCCTACTCTAGGAGCTCTGGATTCAGGTGCAGCCTTCCTGGGTGGGTTCAAATGAAGTTTAATAGATCACTGAATGGCCATGTATCTTGGGTGGATTTAGAAAGTTACCAAATCTCTCTTAGCTGAAGTTTCTTTACCTATTAAAAGGAGATAATAATAACATTACCATCATTAACATTAAAAAGATTAAAATAATACTATATATTGAAGATTTAGCATTTAGCATAGCATTCAACAAATGCTAGTTACAATCATTAAAAGAAAATTACACAAAACAGTTTCACAAATTCACCTGAATTTCAAATGTTAAACCATGTCTTTAAAGCCTAGGGGCGCCTGGGTGGCGCAGTCGGTTAAGTGTCCGACTTCAGCCAGGTCACGATCTCGCGGTCCGTGAGTTCGAGCCCCGCGTCGGGCTCTGGGCTGATGGCTCAGAGCCTGGAGCCTGTTTCCGATTCTGTCTCTCTCTCTCTCTCTCTCTGCCCCTCCCCCGTTCATGCTCTGTCTCTCTCTGTCGCAAAAATAAATAAACGTTGAAAAAAAAATTAAAAAAAAAAAATAAAGCCTTAAAACAACATATTCATGGTTATCTGTTAGTAAGCCCTTTACTGTTAATGAGGAAAGAAAAAATATGCTTCCCTCACAATATAAATCCTTTGGCCATAAATAAAGCAGAATCCAGGAATAAATTTCTTTTTATGCCTAACTTACTTTGATCAAATAGTCACTAACTTAGATAAAGATTAATGGTAAGCGATGGAAAGAAAATATGAGTGAATAATATATCCCAAAAGCCTACTAATTAGTTCAGAAAAATATAACTTCTCTTTAAATTTAATAACATGTTTGTAAAAATGACTAAGGCACGAAGCATTCAAATATCTGATCTATGTTCCATATTGACAGGATACATAATCACTATGCACAAAAGAAACAAAACATTTTGTAAAAGGCTAAATACTTAATTTCTATTGTTCTTTCTAAAGGAAAATAATTCCCAGCATTAAATATTTGTATATATTGCTTAGTTACAGAAAAATCTTCATGTGAGCCAAAATGTAAGTGCTTAGAAAGTGATTAAATGCAAAGCAACATGAAGACAAAGTAATAAAGAGTCCTAAAGAAAGAGAAACAAAAGAATTCCATTTAATCCTTCCTTTCAAAGACTGTCGAGTCAATATTCCTGAAATTCTTTAATCACCAGGGTAGATGATTTAAAGTGAAAAATATGATAATGTTCACAGTGACTCGTAAGAAGTGTCTACTTCTATTCTTTAACATAATTTGGCAAAACAAATCTAAAGCCCCCATGCCTGTCAAAAACAAAACCAAACCTAATTTGATGTAACATAATAGAAACACAGCTTTAAATGATTTTTCTAGATGTATGTGTCCTAAAACATGAAAAGGTTTCATTCTCTTGAAGCCTTTCTCACAGTCTTAGCTCAACCTTCCTGAACCTTTTCATTCCTATAAGCAGCTCTAATTTCCCCTCCAAAGGCAGATGACACAAGTCTCTACATTCCAATTTGCTCTTTCTCTCACTGATAGACACGTTGAAATAAAGATTTGGGATCATGCTTTCCCTAGAGTTATGTTTGGGCACAGCCATAAGTTTGCCTCATAAGAGCCCACTAGGCAGGCAGTTTTTCAACATTTCCACATGAAATCCACGGTATACTCCTTTCTCCTCCATATGTGATAAAGACAACCCTTGAAACTGAAAAAGTCTTGGAAGAAGACTTATCAATACCCCTGCCCACGGTGCCCATCATGAAAATACCAAATTCCATCCAACCAAGACTGCTATCTCTGGATACTCTAGAAACTAGCAGCAGTCAGATGTCAGACCAGTCTGAGTATGGAGCAAGTTTGTCTCCATATAGACTCTGCTCTGGAATTTAGAAAAGTTCATGAAACCTTAGATTTATAGTCCAAAAAAACACATAATTCATACCTTTGGTTTTATAATAGCCCTCTGAGGCTATACACAGGTGGAAGGAAAGGAGGAATTATGTGTATTTCAACTAATAAGTCAGGGTGGGGAATCCAAACCCATGTTTTCCTTTTTTTTTTTTTTTAATTTTTAATGTTTATTTTTGAGAGAGAGAGAGACAGAGACAGAGCACAAGCGGGGAAGGGGGCGCGAGAGAGGGAGACACAGAATCCAAAGGAGGTTCCAGGCTCTGAGCTGTCAGCACAGAAACCGAAATGTAGCTCAAACTCACATGATCATGACCTGAGCCGAAGTCTAACGCTTAACTGACTGAGCCACCCAGGCACGCCCCACCCCCACGTTTTCCATTTTTAATGTTTGTTTTCTTTTCATCTTTGAGTAAACTAAAATGTATTAGTAGCTTGAATAACTTTTTTTAAGTTTCATTTTAGCAAAATTGTGTTCAGAAAAAATTCATAGACATTTATCATTTAAAATAACATAAATTTGCCACATTAATATATTAAAATTTTTCAGAAAAATATCTTGATGCCAATAATTAATAAACTTTTGTCAATGTAGTATTTCTTCTGACTTTCCAATATGTCAAAATTTTTAAAAATAATTTTCTGGGGCGCCTGGGTGCCTCAGTCGGTTGAGCGGCCGACTTCGGCTCAGGTCATGATCTCGCGGTCCGTGAGTTCGAGCCCCGCGTCGGGCTCTGTGCTGACAGCTCAGAGCCTGGAGCCTGTTTCCGATTCTGTGTCTCCCTCTCTCTGACCCTCCCCCGTTCATGCTCTGTCTCTCTCTGTCTCAAAAATAAATAAACGTTAAAAAAAATTAAAAAAAAATAATTTTCCAAATCACTCTAATGTTTTTGTTATAATTTTTCTGTGAATAATTTTAAATGTGTGTAAGTCATTTGAATACTTTGTTGAATTAAATAACTTTAACAAACTTCATCATTGTAAATCATTTAGTGTTAATGAAAATTATACCTTTCCTTTATAAAATACGAGGAAAACTCAGGAAAAAAATTTAGAACTCTAACTGATTTAGATACCGAGTTCCAAAACATGGCTTAACCATTTTATTAAGTCCTTTTACACTGGAATAGAGAATATAGAAGCATTCATGCTAATAAGATTAAACAGATATGAAACCTTAGGAGACTATTGTTAAAACAAACAAATATTTTAAAGTACAGACAGAAAACTTGCTTAATCTCATTTTATTATATTGTAACTTAGAGAAGGAGTAGAATTTTAGATTTATCACCAAATTATAGTTATCACAGATAATGACTGTCTATTGAACTATTTATGGCACATTAATAGTGGCTGTCTAAAATCGTAAGAAATTGAAAAAAAAAATTTCCCCTGAGGGTGACATAAAGGTACTAGTGAAAACAGAGAAAAGAAAACAAAAAAGAAAGTGAGCACGTTTATTATAAATAACTGAGTAGGCAGTTGTGTCTGTGTAACAATGAACAGTGCACCCTTGTCTCAAATAAGTACCCCAGTGATGTGTTTTATGATCTGTAATCCTACTATTAGAAATCTGTGGTCCAAAGATCTTAAATATATTTTCCTATTGAATTAGAAAACATCCTTGAATGTAACAATTTAGTCTTTATTAATATTTTTACCAGGGCTCAGATTATTTAGTGAGGACCCAGCTGTGTGACAATGGATGTAATGTATCAAATAGGAAGGATGTCTTCCTAAGAAGCAAATAAATGACAACAGCATGTGATGCAGTTTGCTTCTTCAAGTCTGTCCTCTGAGTTCAATTATCGTATTAATACTATAGAATGTGTACGATGTGAAAGTCCACATGCTAATCCTCAGCTAGATGAAGGAAAACACAAGAAAAAAGCATGTCTTCCTAAGGAATTTACTTCCGTGTTGGAACGATAAGATACATACATCTGAAAAAAAGATCTTGGCAATAGTAGACATTAACTGGTAAGTTATGGCAATGTTCATGGACAATAATACCTTTTAAGAATTGAAAGGCATGTCTTATTTGCATGCATCTGGAATACCTCATTGCAAAAAGGGAAACAAAAGTGATCCAGTGCTAAATGAATTTAATTTAATTTAATTAATTTATTTATTTTAATTTTAGAGACAGAGAGGAGGATAGAGGGGGAGAGGGAGAGAGAATCTCAATCAGGGTTCGATCCCACAACCCTGGGATCATGACCTGAGCTGAAAACAAGAGTCGGATGCTCAACCGAGCCACCCAGACGCTGAAGCGTTTCTTAATTAATTTAAATTGTGGTAAATGAAATTATTTAGTATGATTTAGAAGATCGTGTACCTATATAGATATCAAGATACACACATGGATTTAGTATAGGTATTACGATACAGATATAGAAACCAAAACAAATGCATCTATGGTAATTCCTACATAATCACATTAGCCCAAGGTCAGAGGATCCTGTTAAAACTCTGATGGCTTAAACTTGCATTTCTGGTTTGATGTCAAAATGAAATGACCTCCTATGCCCTCTTGCCCAGGGAAATGTGATTCTTGAGGGAACAGGTGAATCTTGTGTTTCTCAGTTTTTCAACATGCTCTATCTTTGTTTTCCCATTGTGGATGCTGCTTTAATTTTTTTTTAATTTTTTTTAATGTTTATTCATTTTTGAGAGAGAGAGACAGGGCACAAGTGGGAGAGGTGCAGAGAGAGAGGGAGACACAGAATCTAAAGCACGCTCCAGGCACCAAGCTGTCAGCACAGAGCCCAACGTGGGGCTCAAACTCAGGAGATGTGAGATCATGACCTGAGTCAAAGTCAGATGCCCAACTGACTGAGCCATCCCGGCACCCCAAATTCTAACATACTTTCCAAATGAAACCTGCTTATAGGTACCAATTGGTAAATGTTATTACTACTGTTATCTATAAATGCCAAGGTCTGATGGGCTTTTGAAACTGAGAAAATAACTGATTATAGATCGATGCAGTTAAAAAGTGAATTGGCACCTGAGATAGCTCCACATTGTACTGGCACCTTCCTTCCTATTTTGCAATCTCACAATAGGTGTGAATCACTACTGTCTAGTTTAATCAAATCCCACTCAAATATACCTTGCACAGTTTTGGAGATTTGATATATCTTACAAAATTGAAACAGTTCAGGTCTAATTTGATCACTTTAAGTGGAAAATCAGCCATCACAAAAGCAGAGCACAATTGAATTCATCAATAGGATGTTTTTTCGATATGGACAAAATAATCACTTGTCATCCTAACTGAAGCCATATTAAGTCAAAAGCCTAACAAAGTGTTTTTGTTTTCTATTAGTCCTTCAGCTGTCTTCCCCCTACACTCTATAACTCTATCTTTCCAGTTGAACATATTCAGAGTTTGCTGCAAACAAAACTCTAATTTGATTTTCATGGCACTTTGTTTCTAATACTAGAATGTTGGATCTGCTATTGCTAATATTGACTCCAAGGTTAAAGGTCATAGTGGGGTCTGATTCTTGGTAGAAATGCATCATCTAGGGATGAACAAGTATCTGGCATTTTCTTCTATGAAATATGGCCAAAACATGATAGATCCTCAGTGAGTTCACATGAAACACTGACACGCAGGGAATTCATCACCACACTTCATTTAACATGGAGGAAAAAAAATGTTGTTGGGCCCTAAATTCATAATTTTGAAAATGCTAGGATTTTTTAAAAAGTTATCGTATGAAACTTTCATATATTTTCAACATGACAGCATAACTCAATGAATCATTATTTTAAATCTAAGTTTTATTGTTTTCATTGACAAGTTTGTATCAATAAATAACTAGAGCTTGCTAAAAAAAAACATGCTGTGATAAAGGAAAAATAGGAGAGAAGAGAGAAATGCATTTAAAACATTTTTAATCCACATATAGTATTAATCTACCATCAAGATTGTAAAACCAGACTGGGGGCTTAAGTGGAAGAAAAGAACATAGATATGGGTGAAGAAAGAGAAAAGAAAGTTAAAGGCTTTATTTTGTTCTGTCATGTTTTTCTTGCTGTTATCATTGTTCCTTTTTCTTTTCTTTTTTTAATGTTTATTTTTGAGAGAGAGGGAGAGACAGAACGTGAGCAGGGGAGGGGCAGAGAGAGGGAGACACAGAATCCCAAGTAGGCTCCAGACTCTGAACTGTCAGCACAGAGCCCAATGCAGGACTCGAACTCACAGACTGCGAGATCATGACCTGAGCTGAAGTCGGAGGCTCAATCGACTGAGCCACCCAGGCGCCCCATTGTTGTTCCTCACTTTTAAGAGCAGAGATGCTAGAACTTGATTTTAGCCCAAAATAAAGGAGAGAGAAGGTGAAAATACAATACAAGGAAGGTATCATTAATGGAGCAAGACTCTTGGGAAAATGAGCCTAAAGAAATCCATTCGGAAGGATCGGCCAGGTGCAGGACAATGACCATCTCTCCTGTGACTGGGACAGAAGGGATGGACAGCACTATGGACAGAACACTAGGATTTGGGAAAGACCATGCATTTGAAAAGGTTCAATTTGACAGTCTCATGTTTTAAGAAATCAAAGCCAAGTTCAAGTGCTAAAAGAAGAAAAGTAGAAGTCATGTTTTAAAGTCTTTAGACACTTAGTAAAAACATAAAATAGGTCTTGAAAAGAACGGGAGTTGGGTATAAATAAAAGATTAAAAATCATACAAAATAAGCCACACTGCTATTTCAAAGGAAAATATGATAAAGTCAAAGAATTGTATCCTTGTATAAGTAATAGAATCAATGTTAACGACTAAGTAAATATTTAGGTACTAGAACTTCCTGCATAATTGGAACGAATAGAAAAACAAGTGATAAAGCTATTTAAAGGCAAAATATTTTCAAGTTTTAAACAAGGTATATTTATGTTTTCTCTTTTTTAAATTAATATATAACAAGGAGAATAAGAGAATGTCAGTGAGAAAAGCATGGGATTTTAACAGAAAGCACCAAGATTTTTCACATAGTTTATAATTTTCATAGTTTTATATTCTTGAGTCATTTATTTACACTCCCATGGTGCCCAGGTTCTTAAGCTATAAAATTAAGAAAACATCCACTCTTCAGCCACTACATAAGGTTATGGTAAATGCTACAGTATAGCCTAGAGCTTCACAAAAATTGAGAGGAAAATTTCTTGTAGGCTCATTTTAGGCTTACAGCTAATTTGGTATTGCCCTCTGTACTCTGCTCTTTACTGTTTGAAAAGCCTACTTAAAAGATGTTGTGCAAATAAATTTCATTACATATGTGATTTTTGTGGTAAACAATTAGTATAAATACAGATACAGTAAAATTCTAACTTTATAGTATGAAATTGTATTCTTAGCATAAATGCTCTCCATGAATTATTTTTTGGAAACTGAATTAAAATTTAAGTGCATCAGACTGGTTATTAGAAACATTATCTCCATGACCAGAAAACAAAAAGTTTTGAAAAATGGCTCTTTCTCCTCCCCCTTTATCTTTTGGAGCATAGAGAGAAGGTCAAGTATTTATTTCAGCCATGTGATAGGGATACAGATGATTGGTTTTTATTGAGGTGTAATTTGCATACACAGAAAGTCACCCTTTTTTAGTGTATAGTTCCTCACGTTTTGACACATCAAAATATGAAATAGTTCCATTACTCCCAAATATCTTTATAGCCAACCCTCATCCCTTATTTCCCAGCATCTGCAACCGCTGATTTGCTTCCATTCCTATAATTTTGCCTTTGCAAGAATATCATAAAAATAAAAATCAGTCACATATAGCCTTTGAGTCTGACTTCTCTAACTTAGCATAACACATTTGAAATTCATCCAGGGGCGCCTGAGCAGCTGGGTCAGTTACAAGTCTGACTCTTGATTTGGCCTCACGTCATGATCTCAGGGTTGTGAGATGGAGCCTCCATCGGGCTCCACACCGGGCAAAGAGTCTTCTTAAAATTCTCTCTCCCTCTCCTTCTGTCCCTTCTCCACTTGCACACTCTCTCTCTCTCTAAAAAAAAAAAAAAAAAAAAAAAAAGTGAAATTCATTTGTATCATCAGGTGTATTAGTAGTTCATTCCTTTTTATTGCTGAGTAATATTCCATTGTCTGGATATACTACATACAGTTTGTTGATCACCATTTGAGGGATATTTGGATTGCTTCCAGTTTTTTGCAATTACAAATAAAATCAATGTGAATATTTGCATAAAGATTTTTATGGAAACATAGATGTCCTGTTTACTGATTTATCCCTTCATTTTTGTGCGTTTTTGTTCCACTTGGATAAATACTTCGGAATAGGATTGCTGGCTCTTACAATAAACGTATGTGTAATTTTACAAGAAACCACCAACTGCTTCCCAAAGTATCTATACCATCTTACAATTCCACCAATAACATATTAGAGCTCCGGTTGCTTTGTACCTTGTCAGCACTTGCTATTGTCGGTTTTACTTTTTGGAGGCATTCTTATAGATATGGTCAATATAGTAGGTTTAATTTTTAAAGCTAGTTCCATAGGGATGCCCAGGTGGCTCAGTCGGTTGGGTGTCTGACTTCGGCTCAGGTCATGACTTTGCAGTTCGTGGGTTCCGGCCTTGCATCAGGCTCTGTGCAGACAGCTCAGAGCCGGAAGGGACCTGCTTTGGATTCTGTGTCTTCCTTTCTTTCTGCCCCCTCCCCTTCTCTCTCTCTGTCTCTCAAAAATAACAAACATTAAAAAAATGTAAAAAAAAAAAAAAAAGCTAGTTCCATAAACTCAAGCTCCTCCAGTTAATGCAGAAAAATTATCAGGACTATTCAATGAGGGTACTATTTCCAGGTGCAGTGAAATGTTAATGATCCGTCTTGAAACATGACTGGAATGCCAGACAAACTCTGTTTTTCTGTAGTTTGTCGTGCAGTGACTGAGGCACCACATATCTCGAAGGACTAAAGCTGTTATATCTGAAGTGTGGGTTTATCCTTTCTTAGTTCAGCTGAGAGAAGCAGTGGTTTCTTGTAAGTACTATGTAATGACACAATGTACCGAATACATAGAAATGGAGAAACTTTTATAGCCAAACAAATTAATTTCTGATTATAAAATTCAAGAAGCATAAACTATCACTGAACATAAACATTAACTCTGAGCCTTCTATCTCCTTTTCCCAGTGAGATAATCACATAATATTCTTTAGAATATTCTCTTACATAGTAAATATTCTTATATTTGCCTTACATCTCAACATGAGATATGCATAACTTTTAAGCAAAAGTCTGCTACACATCTCCTTTGCACATGCTGATACAAAGAGAACATTTTCTGTGGGATATCAGTACCAGAAGGCAAGTTGCAAAGATTTGGGAGCCTCAAATAATGGAAGGACGAAGGAGAAACAAAGTAATCAGTCCTGTGTTAGTTTTCAACTATGACTTAAGAATTTGTTATGGCCTCAATGACACATTTACGGCAACTATTTATTCATCCGGGATCTACGTTAATCAATTTCTAAGTGCCTAATTTAAACACTCAGGTCCATGGATTTCAGGGGTTCATAAATTCCCTGAAATCATATGTAATATTTATTTTTGTGTATATGTAATTTTTTTCAGTTGGGGGGTGGTATTTATTTGTTCCTGGAGGGAAGATTCTTAACTGTCTTGAAAGAAGTTAAAAATCATTACTTTAGAAAATATCAAGGCATATTCACATCATAATTTCCCAAAGATCTAGCATTGCATTAACATCCAAAATGTGGTGAGATCAGTATTATGGGAGGACTGGCACACCTATAGCAAACCATCCAGAGGGTAAACAGTCTTTCATGCCTGAGCAGCAGAGAAAAGAAATATAATGATGGTAGGCACTGTCCCTCTCTCTCTCTCTCTCTCTCTCTCTCTCTCTCTCACACACACACACACACACATTGTGGAAGTTTTCCTTCTTTTCCTGTTTCTTTCTTTGTTTCTTTTTTTATTTTTTATAACTCTAGCAACCATTAAACAATAAAACAAGGAAGTATAGCTAATAAGATGTTTCTTACCCCTTTCTTTTTGCTTTCTTAGGTCTGTCTACCTGGAATAATTTTTTCTACTGCTTTTTCTTTTCCCTGCCACCTCTATACCTCTAACCCTACTTTGGAATTTCAGCCGTTATACATCTATAAAAAAATTCATATTGTCTGTCCCCAATATTGAGTTATGTGGCCAACCATACTTAGTGTTCACACCTGTCTTAGGGACTACAGCATTATTATAGCATTTTCTTTGATGATCTAGACACTGCAGTAGGTACTGGTGTGTGGCAGTGAACGAGTTAGAAAGAATTTCTATTCTCACACAGCTATATATTCCATGAGTAAGAACAAATATTAACTGTGTGATAATTATAGCTAAAGAGAATTGCAGCGAAACTCGTACTTATTTATATTTGTTTTCCTACTGCCTAGTCCATTTTGAATCATAGAAAATGCTCAGTAAATAATTATTGGCTGATTAAGGAATGGAGGGATGATTTAAACGCTGTTCCCTGGGAAGGTCTTCTTTGACTTCTCCAGGAAATATGAGCTTCCACAGCCCTTAGTTCATGTCACTTCTTAATAGCCTTTATCATCATATTGATGGTAATTTATCTGCTTAAATAACCATGAGCTACTTGAGGGCAAGTTCTGTACATTTTCTATGAATAATCTGGATATCTCCAAATTAATAAACATTGTGAGCTCACTCTTTCTTTATTATTATTCTGAATTGCTCTGACTGATTTTTCGAATAGACAACCACCCTTGTGTTACTGAAATAAAGTCCAATTGTTCATTATGTTTCATGCTTTCTATATATTGTCAGAATCCATAATAAGTAAGGAATTTTATACTCTGTTTTGTATTCCAGGGAAGAGTTTGTGTAAGATTGGCGTTATTTCTTCTTTAAACATTTGGAACAATTCACTGAAGACAGCACATGGACTTGGAATTTCCTTTGCAGGAATATTTTAATCAGGCTTTCAATTTTTTTTAGTAAATATGAGACTAAATTTCTGATTTCTTATTGTATCAGTTTTCAGTTTTGGAACATTTCAGCTTCTGAAGAATTTTCCCATTTCATTTAAATTGTAAAATGTATGGATATGTAATGGTTTATATTATTTCTTAAGTAATATTTTAATGATTGTAGAAACTTTATTGATCTTACTTTTTTATTTCTTTTTTTATTGAGGCATAATTGATATATTGTTACTATATTATATTATATTATATTATATATTATATTATATCTTTATTCCTAATTGTTAGATTAAGTTCTAATGTGTGTATATTATATTATATTATATTATATTATATTATATTATATATTTATTCCTAATTGTTAGATTAAGTTCTAATGTGTGTAGGATATAAAGTGCCATACCCAGTGACCACTTCAAATACTTCTGGACATTAATAGCCTTGGAAATTACTTTATAAAGAAATCAAATTAAACTAAGATAAAAGGATCCTTCATAACTTCAATGATTGAAGATATAGTTTGGTAACATCTACCTGGGATGATACTGTGTGCTTGTGAAGCAAGGAATAATTTGTTCAATTTCCCACACATTTTACTTCGATGCTAAAGGAATACAGGGCCCAATAAAGAACACACTCTGCTTTCCCAATCTGAGTTCTAAACCATTAGCTAAATGTGAAAAAGAATTAAAGTAGATAAAGAGCAAAACAGGATTTATTATCAATGAGGACTAGGTTACAGAACATGGCAAAGGTGTATGCTGCAACAATAGCTTCCTAATGACAAATGGTATAATTTGACAGACATTATATCTCACATAGTCAACGCCATAAAATTCCTCCCTAACTCCTTTTGTTTATAAAACTTACTAAAGGTACAGTGTGGTGGAGCAGTAGCTATTATGTGTATGTAGCCAAAGACCTTGAGCTGAAGCGAGGGAGAAAAAGGCTGATCTACTCATGCACTGTTTATCCCTTAAACTCCCTAATAAGGTAGGTCATTTTCTTTCCCTGGGAGAAACCAAGAGTTGTAGATCCCTCTACACCAACAGAAACATCATGTGTGACAAATAATTACTGTCCTCTTACAGGAAAGTGTCTTTTAAGCTCTGTTAACCCCAAACCATGAAGGAATGGCGTTCCCAACATAGCTGGAGATCCTCGCTATGCTTTCTCCCAGTACAATATTTTAAAAAGTGTTTGCAGACATAGGAAGAAGAGGAAACTACTCTAACCCTAGAGCAGCTGAGTTAGCTACAGTCACCAAGTATAACCACTTCTCCTGGGATTTGAATGATTTGAGAGAGCAGCTGCTATGTTATTCTAACATTGGTCTAAGAACATGGGTTCAAGGGAAAGTCAAGAAAATTTTCTTTTTTGAATTCTCCAAGGAAAACTCATAGCTAGCATCTTCCTAAGCTTGAAGGGAGGGGATAAGGATTGTGTTCCTCAGACTGAATTAAAAAGTGTTCAATCTAGATATTCCTATAAATGTCTTTCTAATATTTGAAAACATCTACCACTTTTTTCTCCTACTGTTTAATCTAAGTATTGTTTCTTACATTCAAACCTATTACTTAGCTGCTTTGCCTTGGTAGCTATAGTAAATGCATGTTTTCCATATCACCTCAAAAACAAAAACAACAATAACAAAAAAGACTTTTTTACAGGCTTGTGGGTTGCTATTATGCATCTGTGTGGACATCTTTCCATTGCTCATATCATCGCTATGCTGTACTTTCTGTTATCCTAAGAGTTCATAGAAACATTATTAAGAGAGTTTGGTGAAATACTATATTTAGGAACATAACATTTATTTGTCCATTCTCCACATGGCCGTTTGGTTGTTGTTGTAGTTCAGAGTCACATGTGAGTAGATTTATATCATACAGTAGAAATGCTGTGAAGAGTAAAAGGACTGATAGAAACAACCTAGACACAGGAATGAAGGTGGGGGTCTCAGAAATCAACAGGAATGTTTCCAAATTATTTTTGGCTTCTGTTTTTAAAAAAACTTATCGGTTACTATTAAAAGGACATTTCAACACCATTGCCCTAAGAAATACAAAAATTGAAACAGAAGATAAATGTCAGCTAGAAGGTGACAGATTGACGTAATGTTCTTAGTCAAGATTAGTATAAAGACAGTTGTGCTGGTATAAGCAATCAGCTCCCTAAGCAAAACCAGCCAAGAATTGTTTTAGTCTATTCCTTGAAGATCCCATCCGTGAACTCAGTGTCCAGCTACTATCCCTTCTATCCCCTGTCAACCATTAGCTTTGTTCTGCTTCATGGAGCCTGAAAAAATTAGGCATGGATCTCTAAGACCTGTAGTCTGACAAATGTTTCTAATCCTAGAGGGCCTAGCAAAAGGATAAAATTCTGAAAATGTGCAAAGCTAAAATATTCACTATTGGTTGTATTTCAAAGGAAGAAGAGTAACGTGGGCATAATCATATTTAATCCTAAGGGGTAAAGTAAAAAATAATATATGTAAAAATTCAAACGTTTTCGTCTGTTACCAAAATGTCTTTAGTCCCGTAAGTATCCCATAGTCCTATAGTGTCCTATAAATTTAAATCTTGTAATAATATTTATAACAATATAATACAGTATTGAAAACATAATTTGTTCTGGAAACATGTTTGTAATCTAAAGTACTTGTATATCAAGGCAAATTTCAAGAACCATTGGCTCAGTAGTGATCATGTGACATTTGGGATCACGAACTACTTGTATTGCAAGACCTTGCTCGTTACCTGTTGGGATGAGCACTGGGTGTTGTATGGAAACCAATCTGACAATAAATTATATTTGATATAAAAAAATAAAAAATAAAATAAATAAATTAAAACTTATTCGAAATATTTGCTTGTTTGGCAGAATACTCACAGATCAAGTTACTCGCAATCCAAGGTTTTACCGTAACTCCCATGCAATTGTTGCATGGACCAAAATACATATTAATATATGAAGATTCTGCTTCAACTCATGCTTTCGGGAAACAAAGAGACTCCTTATATAAGAGAAAGCTGTAATTAACCTATCTGACTGATTTTGTGAGAATGCATAAATAACAGAGAAATCAGGAAACAGCTTGGTTAGTTTGAGTAGCATAAAATCAGACAATCAGAAAGATCCTTGCCCAGTTGGGAAATGGCTCCTTCAAAAAAAAGATATGCTGAAATAAGGGATAGTCTAACACTTCCCAATATTCACATTACATTCGAAGCATAGGTACCCCAAGGTGTGCTGAAACTGGCCTGGGAGTGACAATTGTTAAATGTTCAGAAGTGTGAAGACCAGTTGGTGTCACTTTGTTATCTCAGAGTAGGTCAGAATGGGAATATCTACATCTTGGGGGAAAAAAACCAAAAAACAATACTATAAATATAGGCCAGAATGGGAATATCTACATCTTGGGGGGGAAAAAAAAACAATACTATAAATCAAGGCCATTTTCTTTTTATTTTTTTATTTTTTTTCAACGTTTTATTTATTTTTGGGACAGAGAGAGACAGAGCATGAACGGGGGAGGGGCAGAGAGAGAGGGAGACACAGAATCGGAAACAGACTCCAGGCTCTGAGCCATCAGCCCAGAGCCCGACGCGGGGCTTGAACTCACGGAGGGGGCTTGAACTCACGGAGGGCGAGATCGTGACCTGGCTGAGGTCGGACGCTTAACCAACTGCGCCACCCAGGCGCCCCAAGGCCATTTTCTTTTTATGAGAGCTGGTTGTTAGTGGCACCTGGGTAGCTCAGTCAGTAAGTATCCAACTTCAGCTCAGGTCATGATTTCGCTGTTCATGAGTTCAAGCCCCACATAGTGCTCTGCATTGACAGTGTGGAACCTACTTGGGATTCTCTCTTTCCCTCTCTCTCTGCTCCTCTCCTGCTCCTGCTTGCTCTCTCTCTCAAAATAAATAAATTTAAAAAAAAAAAAAGAAAGCTGGTTGTTAAATACTTACCAGGATACCAATGGTAATACCCTAACCTAAAACAATTAATTATTGTATTCATTAGGAGAATACATAATATCACAATATCTACAACATAACAGGTACGTTAAATAGCTAACATATGTGTTTTTGGTTAGCCAAAAAAAAAGGAATATTTGGTCCTTCCTCAATATCAGCGTTAAAATTGGCCCTATTCAGTCAAAGAGAGGTACTAAATCATGTAAGAATATAATTATAAAACTATCTAAATGTGTTAGAAAATAGTTGGCTAAGGTAAAATAGGAAGAATGGTACCCAGTGGGAGTATAAATAACACACTGTGGAAATGTTACAAGGCTTTACTTGTGCCCCTCCCTCAGGGGTAATGAAAATATGAAAAACAAATACACCTGCACACGAAACTATTTGATCTAACTGTTATTAGGAATTAAATAATGCTGAAACCAAAAGATTGCTTTATCTGGATTTTATCCTACATGTAATAGAAACAGAAGATGCTTTGTCAAGTAAAAATAGCACAAAGCAATTAATTTATAAGAATAATGGCATAGAACAAATATGGCAGTGTTGACTCTCTCAGAACGAGTCACTTTCTTACAAGTCATAAAAATTATGCAGAAATATTTTACCTCCTGAAACCCAGAAAATGCCAGAAAAGCTTGTAACCTGAAAATACACTATTGAATAATGACTAAAAAGTAAATTATTTTATTAATCTCAACTGAACTGCTACATAAAAGTGAAATGATGACTATTCACAAGGATAATAAATATACTAAGCTGAGAAAATATTTAAAAATGTTTTTTGATTCCCTTTTAAAGTCATGATCTTAGGAGCAAGCCCATTTATTAATAGAATGAAATTTATCTTCAAAGAAGAAGAAAATATTGCAGGGGCAACATACATTTTGAACAGTTTCACTGTTAGGTGCCTATTAACACACTGTATAAACTATTAACAGATTCAGACTCTATTCCCAGTATATTTTACTGAATATCATTAAATTAGCATTTATTTTGGTAGTTTAATAAAGTTAGCCAACTTTGTGCCAATAAAAATGAAATAATAACAGGAGAAAGAACTAAACAATATGGAAGAGTATAAAAAATAGGCCGAACTCCCTTTATTTTAAGATTACCATAACTATATGTACATGAATCTTTTTTAATGTGTGCACATATACATACACACATGCTTTTACGCAAATTATTATATGTGTTTTTTCCATGTAGAACTTTGATTATATGTAATATTTATTAAGTTTATTTATCTTGAGAGAGAGAAAGTGAGAGAGAGAGACAGACAGAGCATGAGTGGGGCCAAGGCAGAGAGATAAAGAGGGAGAAAGAATCTCAAGCAGGCTCCGCGTTGTCAGCCCTCATGGGGCTTGAACTCAAAACCCAGGAGATAATGACCTGAGCCAAAACCAAGAGTTGGGCGCTTAACCAGTTGAGCCACCCGGGCACCCCTACTTATATGTAATGTTTAAGATTAATTAAAGTCCACAGTTCACATGAGAGTATGCTTTTTGTGTCAGTGCCATTGTATTAGTTTTGATAAGCTTATGTTTTATATCCATCGTCCCAGTATCGTAGAGAATTTTCACCAGGTTAAAAAATCCCATGTTCCACGTTTCAATCTTCACTTCCTTTCCCAAGAGTCAAGCATGTACTTTTAAATGTTTCTATATTTTTTCCTTTTCCAGAATAACGTATAATTGGAATCATATGGTAGGTGACATTTCAGACTTGCTTCTTTCAGTTAGCAATGTACACTTAAGCTTCCTCCAATTTTTTTCATGTTTGGTAGTTTCTTTTTTTTTCTTTATTTTTTCTTGTCACCGAATTACATTGTGTTGTGCAGAAAGATCAGTTTGTTTTATCCATTCAACTATTGAGGAACAATGTTGTTGCTTCCAGATTTTTGGCAATTACAAGCAAAACCACCATAAACATTTGGGTGCGGTTTCTGTGTGGACTTACGTTTTCAGCTCCTTTGGGTAAATATCTGAGTGCAATTGCTGGATCATATAATCAGACTATGTGTAACTTTGCAAGAAACTATGACACTGTGGGGCGCCTGGGTGGCGCAGTCGGTTAAGCGCCCGACTTCAGCCAGGTCACGATCTCGCGGTCCGTGAGTTCGAGCCCCGCGTCAGGCTCTAGGCAGATGGCTCGGAGCCTGGAGCCTGTTTCCGATTCTGTGTCTCCCTCTCTCTCTGCCCCTCCCCCGTTCATGCTCTGTCTCTCTCTGTCCCAAAAATAAAAAAAAATAAAAAAAATAAAAAAAAAAAAGAAACTATGACACTGTCTTCAAAAGTGGCTGTGCCATTTTCCATTCCCAGCAAGAATGAATGAGAGTTTCTGTTGCTATGTAATCTTACCAGCATTTGGTATTGTCATTTTTCTTTTTTTTTTTTTTTTTTGGATAATAGCTATTCTAATAGATGTGTAGTGATAGCTAAACATTGTTGTTTGAATTTGTATTTCCCTGATGACATGATGTGGAGCATCACCTCCTATGCTTTGTACATTGCCATCTGTACATCCTCTTTGGAGAAGTGTCAATTCAGAACTCTTACTCAGTTTTTAGCTAAAATGTTTAAGAGTTAAGTTTTAAGAGTTACTTGTATATATTAATAGCAGTCATTTATCAGATGGGCCTTTTGCAAATATGTTCTTCCAGTCTGTTTTGTCTTTCATTTTCTTAAGCGTGTTCTTCACAGAACAGTTTTTATTTTTATTGAAGACTAACTTTTAAATTGTTTCTTTCATAGATAGCTATTTTGCTGTTTGTACCTAAAAAGGCACATTAAACCAGAAATAACTTAAATATTCTCCTTTATTATCCTCCAAAGTTCTATACTTTTGCGTTTTATATGTAGCTCAATGTTCTATTTTGAGTTATTTTTTTTAAAAAGTGTGAGATGGGTATCTATCTATCTATTATCTATCTATTTTTTCATGTGGGTGTCCAGTTTTCCCAGCACCATTTCTTGGAAAGATTATCTGCTCTCTAAGAATTGCCTTTGCTCATTTGTCAAAGACCAATTGGCCCTCTTTGGGTGGGTCTATTTCTAGTCTCTATACTGTTACATTTGTTTCTTTATTGTTCACGGACACCACCTTGTCTTTATTAATATATTTACAATAGGTGTTGAAGTAGGGTAGTGTCAGCCCTCTGTCTTTGTTCTTTCTTAGTATTAGGTTGACTATTTGGATCTTTGCCTTTCCATATAAACTGTAAAGTAAGTTTGTTGATATCCACAAAATAACTTGCTAGGATTTTGATTGTGTTGAATCTAAAACTGTAGTTAGGAAGAACTGACATCTTAGCAATATTGAGTCTCCTTATTCATAAACATGAAATATCTCTCAATTTACCTAGATATTCTTTGATTTATCTCATTACAGTCTGTAACAAATTATACTTACAGTTTTCTGGTGTTAATATAAATGACACTGTGTTTTTAATTTCAAATTCCTATCATTCATTGCTATCATATAAAAAGCAGTAGACTTTTCTATATTTGTCTTGAATGTTGCAACCTTGCTATAAACAATTCCTAGCTCCAGGAGTAATTTTTTGTTGAGTTTTGGTGATTCTCTACAATGAGAAATATGTCAGCTGCAAATAAAAATAATTTTATTTCTTTCTTTCCAATCTGAATATTTCTTTATCTTATCTCATTAGCTAGTACTCACAGTCTGATGTTCAATATGAATGGAAATAAGAGATATCCTTGCTATGTTCTGGACATTATAAGGAAATTAGCATCATTGAGTATATTAGCTGTAGGCTTTTTGTATATCTTCCTTATCAAGTTGAGGAATTCCCTTTCTTTTCCTAGTTTACTGAGTATTTTTTTTAATAAATGGTTTGAGGTAGTCTCAAATGATTTTTCAGCACCTATTAATATTATAATTTGATTTTTCTTCTTTAGCCTGTTGGTGTGTTGGATTTCATCATCTGATGTTTGGAAGTTGAATCAGACTCACATACCTGGAATAAATGCCACTTGTCTGTGGTGTATAAATTTTATACTTTGTTAGCTTTGATTTGTTAATGTTTTGCTGGGGATTTTTACGTTAATGTTAATAAGGGATCGGTCTGTACTTTCATTTTTTATAATGGCTTTATTTGGTTTTATTATTAGAGTAATGTTGGCTTCATTGAATGAGTTACAAACTCTTCCCCCTTCTATTTTCTTGAAGAGATTGTAGAAAATAAGTATTATTTTTCCTTAAAAATTTTGATAGAATTTACCGGTCAAACTGCATGAGCCTGGTCATTTCTTCTGTGGGAGGTTATTAACAATTATTTGATTCCTTTGATAGATGTGGGCTTTTAGGGTTATCTATTTCTCCTTTTTTGAATTTGGTAGATTGTGTCTTTCAAGGGACTTGTCCATTTCATATAGGTTATCACATTCATGGGAATAGACTTTCATTCTAAGGACTATCTGGTTGCATCCCACAAATTTTGACTTTTCATTGAGGCAAACGTATTTTAAAATTCCTACTGAGATGTAGTCTTTTATGCATGGGTTATTATTATAAGCTTTTTTTCTTTTTTTTTTTTTTTTTTTTTTGAGAAAGGGAGAGTGTGCAAGCAGGGGAGAGGGGCAGAGGAAGAGAGAAAAAGAGAGAGAGAATCTTAAGCAGGCTATCTCAATTGATTAACCAACTGAGCCACCCAAGGGACTCAGTTATATATTTTGTAGTTGGGGAACAAATCATAGAAAATCTAAATCATTTATCAAAGTCAAATAGTAACTGGAAATAAAAATTCTAACCCAATTAGTAAAATTCAACAATGAAGTACTTAGTTGCTAAGCTAATCATGGAGCAAAATCCTGGCATATGTTAAACTGTAGGCTTTTTGTGTATCAATAGATGCTTGTTTATTTGTTCTATCTTTATGTAATGATTGAATTGATTCATGGAACAATGTCAATCTAGAAGAGGAAATCTATCAGCAAACCACAGTACTGTCCAGTTTAACACTTGTATTAACTAGTTGGATAAGAACACAGAGGGGAAGAAGTTAATTTTACTGGAAGGTATTAGGACATGAAATGGAGTTTATTCAAATGACAAAAAATAAAATATTGCTGAGATATCCAGGGTTTGATGTCATAAATGAAAGTAGATATAGAACATTGTTAAGGAATCATAGGTTAAATTTGAATGCATGTATCTATACTCAAGATTACTAAGAACAAATAAACAAATTTCGACTTTATTTACACACCTTTGGCAAAAAGATTAAGTGAAAACCAGACAGGGAACTTAAATAATCTCATTAATCACTCTAGACATCTTTGATAATGATATGACTCGTGCAAGAAACATATTTTTCAATTTTTAAAGACCTTATGTGATTCACGATATACTATATAATTAAAGTAGATTAGTTTCTGTAGACAGAACTATGTGACATATTTCAACTGAATTCACAGTATCAAAAGATTCAGAATCAAACTTTATAGGAAACTCAGCAAATTTTATGTGAGAGAGTTGAAATCATTTTGTAAGACACAATGGGAAATACTGTGACCATATGTTCTAATGCATATTCTAATAGTTGCTGGTGGGCCAAGTAACTCACTGGGGTCAGATAGCAGCATGGACTAAGGGCTAACTTAAGTTCTCTCGGTCAAGTCTCTTGTCTAGAAACTTATATTTCAAATAAACTAAAATGTTATGAGAAATTTATTTTAAATAGATTTCATTTTTCAAGAGTACCTAGCTTTTGGTTTTCCCTTTTATACGTAACAGAACTTAAAATTAATGATTTTACCATCCTTCTATGAAAGACCTTTGAAAATAGTAAAAAATTACAGGTTAATGATCTTGTACAGGGAAGGTCAGATGCCAGAAACTTTTTATAGCACTTTCTAAAAACAACTATATATTACATCAAAGCACAGTCAATGAAGCCAGCCCATAAATTTGCAAGGTGCCTAGGTTCAACAGACTGAAAATCAATAAAGCCATTGAAATCAATACACTGTTCTCATGAATACAGTCTGTTAACTAATCAGGGTTTAAGTGATCCTGCCCACTGGAATATAAATGTCTCACTACTTTAGATGTAATATTTAGATCAAACCTTTATTCATTAAACATGACAGATTCATTAGAAATATCTATTGATTCCACAATCAATAAAATATATTCCCAAATTCCTGAAAGAATTATTTATGAAAATCCTTTCTTCTAGACAAATTCAGTGATCCCCGACCATTTGCGTAATGAGTAAACTAAAAGTTTCCATACTTAAAGTCTTGATATAGTGAAGAAATAATTTGTTACCAGTCTTCATATATCTTCATAACCACTATTCTGATCCTAAATTTAATAAATTTTGATGGCAGAATTTCTCTTAAATATATGGAAAACCATAAAAGAATACAAAGCTTATGAACGGGCTCATCACATTTCAAGTAAATGCGCATACATACATACTTATGTATAAACACATAGATGTCTATGTGTATATAAATGTTTGTATGCAGATATATACTTTAAACCAATTTGACAATATATTTCATATATTAAAAAAATAATAAAATAAAATAAAATTAAGTCAATATAAGATTTTATTCATTTTTCTTAAAATTAATACATAATTCGCAAACTCACCTCTAACTGTCCTAAACAGAAATTAAGACTTAATTGAATATAATCAAACTCCTCATAAGTATTTTATTAATAATATGTTAAATGAATTTTTTGTAATGAAATATTTCCATACATGATTTCCAGTGGTTGCACAGTATTTACACTTAGGATTACACTATAATTTATTTAGCTTTCCCTATTGTTGAGCATTTCATTTGTTTATTTTTCACTACTTTAAATTCAGTTTTGATCTATATTCTTGTCATTAGACCTTTGCACATACTCATTATGATTTCCCTAGAATAAATTTCTAGAAGCAAAAATTCTGGTCAAAGGGCACACTAACTCTAAGGGGTTTTTTTTGATATATATTTGACATCAGGGTATATTTAAAATGAAAAGGTTAATATTAATGGATTAAATGTTGAATTATTCATTAAAGGAAAAATTCTGACAGATAACTTTAAGATTGAATATCTTAGCTTTTTAAATACGGCATGGCTTGTGGCTTGAAGGAATGTTTGCATTTCCTTTATGATGTGTGCATTTCTTGGGGAAAAAAATTAGACTATTTAAATTGTCTTTGCAAGTATTAACTAATTAGTTTTCCCAACAAACCTATTAGCTAGGCAATATTATTACTAGTCTCCCATCTTGAAACCATGTTAATGAAATAGTAGAATTGACTGTCCCGGGGCCATATCCTATTGATCTTTTAATGCAGATGATCAGAGCACAGAGATAGACCACATAGGAATAAAAACTTCATAACTGGTTTTTAGATAGGCTTCCACAAAGAAGAAAAACAAAAAGAACGGCCAGAGCAAGGAATTGAATTGGATTTGCTTATCAGATCATAATAATTCATTCCATAACTAATAAATAATCAAAGTGAGAGGAGACTTTTAAGCTACAGACCCATAGGGATAGAGGAGAAACGTCCTCAACAGCTTGAAAAAATAAGAAAATACATAAAATGTAAATAAAGCATCACTAATTTTGGCAAAATTAGTTTTAGCTATTGTTCCCAACAACTTATTTACCAAAGTAATTTTTAATAAAAATGTTCTAGAAACTTTAACCTCTACTATGTACATGTAAGCATAAAATGTAATCAGTAAATTATTTTCTCCTAGAAATTGGCACGATTTTCAAGAAACCATTTTCTTTCCCTTAAAACATTAGGTTTGCTTCAGTATTTATCAGTCAGTTTTGGGTGACATGTTTCAGAATAAGAGAGTGAATAGTTTGTGCTACTTTCTGTTCTTGCTAAACTTTCCTACAGATTTCTTCCAATACTGCAAATACATCTCCCTAAAAAGCAATTAAAAAAATAAATAAAGAAAACACCAGAGAGACTAAATGTTCCTTATAAAATTTGTGTAGGAGTCACAGGGAGCAGGTGGCTGATTCAAAGAGCCTTACACTTGTGTATTAAACTATGAAGTAGTTCAGGGATACACAAGGGGGTCAGGGATGAGGGGCTTCTAGAAAGCCAAAGGAAATAATTTACGAGCGGTGGTCAACGCCCTCTTGGGCAGGCGACTTTGTAAGTACCTATTACTGCCTTCTCCTGGTCACACAAGTAGAATAGAAAACAGCCATTTATAAACAGAGATTAGCATAACCCTTTAACCTGAGGAAGTGTGGGAAACTAAAAACCAGATACTCATTCATTCTCCACAGCCTGTATGAGAACAATATGACAAGAGGGAAAAATAGAGTCAGTCTGAGAGGAAGGGGCAGGGTTTGGCCCTAGCTGTGATTCCTTGAGAAAGACTGGAAATTAACACATTTCCTCACATAAATATGATGTAGGCTAATACCCCAGTACACATACATTTTGGAAGAGAGACCGAGTGCAAGCAGGGGAGGGGCAGAGAGACAGGGAGACACAGAATCTGAGGCAGGCTCCATGCTCTGAGCTGCCAGCACAGAGCCTGACGCGGGGCTCGAACTCACAAACCGTGAGATCATGACCTGAGCCAATGACGGACGTTTAACTGACTGAGCCACCCAGGCACCCCTGAAAACATTTTTTGAAAGGCTGAAACTACATCATTATAATGAAGATATTCTAATTACTTGAATCAACCTGATTAGCATTCAGTGTGGGTCACCCTAAAAAGACTTGCTGAGAATTTAGATTCCATTCAACCAAGTGAATGCAGATGACTACAACCCCACTCAAAATTACCAGTTTAAGCTTTGGATATACCATTGTCAGGACCTTAATTTTATTTGATTTGTATGAGATTAATCTAAGTGAACAAAAAAAGGCAATAAGTTTTGAAACCTCGGGCAACAAAATAAAATAAGGTAACATTAATTGAGTATAGCGAGTTTTCCGCATTGTAACTGGACTCTAGGCATCCCACAAATATTTATTTTGAAACCATTAATAAGGATGCAGTTCAATATCTATCATATCCCTAGCACAAGTTGGAACTTCTATTACATTTTATGGACTATTTCAATAGCTGTTCACTTTACTCTGATTCCGTTGTTCATATAATAGTCAGAATGATCTATTAAAAAATGTAAATCAGATCAGTTAGGTCCCTTATTTAATGCCAGCTACTTTGCAGGGTTGTTGTTAAGATTAATTAGGACAATATGTAAAAATTGCCTATCAGGGTGTCTGGTACACGATCATGGTGACAGTCATAAGTGCTGGGATGGTAAGGTTCTATCGTTGCTATCTTCGCGTCATCATCATCATTGCTGGCACTTACTAGTAGCAGATTGTTCTAGGGGCATCTTAAATTAAAGCAGTATGTAGGGTCTAAGGTTTTCTCTGACTTGCAAGCTAGCAAGTTAAGCTGTTATTATTTCAAGGGTATTGAAAAGACATGAGATTCCTGGATAAGAGACAAAAGATTTTATTAATCATAGCAAAAACAAAAGAACTTCATTTTTTTTTCCCTTTGATAGTTCCTTATACTCTCATGCTCAAATTCCACAGGACCAACACAAAGGGCCTATATTAGTCTGCTCAGACTGCTATAATAATATACCACAGGTTGTGTGGTTTAAACACCAGAAACTTATTTTCTCATACTTTGGGTGGTTGAGAAATCCAAGATCAAGATATTAGCATGGTCAGTGTCTAGGTAGAGCTCTCTTCCTGGCTTTCCTTCTCCCTGTGTCCTCACACGGCGCAGAGAAAGAGCAATCTCTCTCACAATTCTATCAAATTAGGTCCCCATCCTTATGACTTCATTTAACTTTAATTACCTTCTAAAGACCCAATCTCCAGATATAGTCATATTGGGGGTTAGAGCTTCAGCTGTTGAATTTTGGAAGGACACAATTCTATCCATAGCAAAGTCCATAAAAGATATCTTCACCTACAGTGGGTTGCATGGTAAGAGAGAACCATTGACGATGGAGGCTCTATTCCTTTTAAATAAATGGAAGGAAGGCTGTTCTGTGCCTGGAGATAGATGTCCCCTCATCCCAAAGAATGCTCACTGCAAACACAACTCTGAGAAATGACTCAGGAAAAGAGCGTGGTCAGGTCTTGGCATTCCTGGCTTACTTACCAAGAATGAGAAGGAAAGCCCAGGGCTCATGAAAGACCCTTTTCCAATACCAAGCTGGAGTTGAAAGCCGATGTTTGTGTTTCTGCCTCCTTAGGATGATCAGTATAGTCCTGGCTCTACCTGAAACCATTCTGTCAGCAATGCATGTCTTTATTGTTTTATGAAGGAAAGAGGAAGATAAGCATTACCAAAAAGTTAACTCTTCCTAGTGCCAAATAGTTAGTAGTGATTCAGTGAACAAAGGATGACTCAGAAAGAACAAGGGACAATAGGAGAAACAAGTGTACTCTCTAGTCTCTGTCATTTTGTTCATTAAACAGAAGACTTCTCTTCAAAGAGAAACTGCTAGAAAGGAAGAAGAGAGGTGTGTAGCCTGCAATGGCAATTTCTTTGTGTGTTATATGATTTCTTTTCCTAGAGTGTTTTATGCGAGTCATAAAGTTTCTGGTCTCAGAAACGTTAAGTGATCATTCCAATTAGCATCTGACAAGATCTTGAAAGTAAAATCACACATAGAACCGAAATAAACAGATTGGTAGGAGAGCCAATTATCTTTGGTTATTATGGTTTCGTTCTTAGCAATGATTTAAAAGCAGTGAGCCCTACTTGTGATGAGCACTGAGCGTTGTATGTAAGTGGTGAATCACTAAATTCTACACCGGAAACTATTATTACACTGTATGTTAGCTAACTGGAATTCAAATACAAACTTGAAAGACTTAAATAAATAAATAAATAAATACTGTAAGCATTACCACACAGAGTATTGTATGGAATTGTTGAGCCACTCTATGGTACACCAGAAACTAATATTACACTGTATGTCAACCAACTGCAATTTTTTTAATGTTTTATTTATTTTTGAGACAGAGAGGGACAAAGCATGAGCAGGGGAGGGGCAGAGAGAGAGGGAGACACAGAATCCGAAGCAGGCTCCAGGCTCCGAGCTGTCAGCACAGAGGCAGATGCAGGGCTCGAATCTACGAGCCTTGAGATCATGACCTGAGCCGAAGTCAGACGCTTAACCGACTGAGCCACCCAGGGAATTTAAATATAAACCTTTAAGTATTTGAAAACATGTTAAGCCTAAAAATCATTTTTCTAAATTTAAAAATGGTTGTTATAAAAAAAAAACCTTATTAGTGTATCTTTAATGAACATAAGCCATTATTTATTATCTAGTGCTCATTTACACACAAATCCTTACACAGACAGGGTCAGATTATTGGAATAGAAGGGTGTTAAAATGAGTGGAATTTCTTGTTCAATATCATTTTTTTGAAATCTGATCTTTTTACTTGTTTTTTTCTATTTTATTTAAATATAAATGCTTAAATTTTAATAATACTTTATTGTGCTTCTCTATAAGTTAATAGGAAATATAAAATATAAAATTCCATTTTAGTGGTGTTATGCCATCATCATCATCATCATCATCATCTTAACATAGTAGTGATGTGTCTATAACATTAATAGAAAAATTATTCTTGGGTGTTTACACTTTCCTGCTTTAACTTACTTTATATGTTGATCTGGCATTCGTGGACTATTTTTGCTATTGTGATATCTCTGGGCTCAACATTCACTATTTGATTTGGATGCTTCTTTTTCTATCCATTGATCGCTAGCAATGTTGCTACTCTCCAAATGAGAAATTCTAGTTCTAGTGGTCACTCTATGTGCAAGCTGAGAAAAAAATCTCTCTGAGGATGGGTGAACTGTAACATGGACTTGATTTTTCGACAAAAGCACTGTGTCTAAAGTTATTTCTTTTCTCTTTATTTTTTTTGAAGTGTTCTTCTGTGTTTCTACAAGTTTTATAAGAATTAAGGCCATATTCCTCAAATAATTGAATCTAAGTCTTTAATGACACAAGCTAAATATAGTAGTGATCACATAAAGATCACCATTAAGGGTATGGTATAAGCATGCAATGAACAATTGTTTAGTTGTATAATTTAATAGAATTTTAAATTTAAGTTAAAAATTAAATGTGAGAAATTATTCCCATAAGGATTCAAGACCACTGAATTTATAATTTACTTAAAATATATACACCAAAGTACTTGTAAAAGTATTTTTTTATAAAATTCATAATAATAAAACTTTAAACAAAGTTTTTAATTATAAGTGGAAATACATATTGGCGTAGTGTTTTATTTCTACTACATGACATGTTTAGCTACTTTGAGAAAAGAAAAGATTATCAAGTAATATTTTAGATATATCAGAAATATTTTTATATATACATTTACTTTTTATATATATTATAATATCCCTAAATTATGCTTTTTAATATCTAGAGAAACCATACATAGACACACACACACACATACAGCCTAAAAAAGTCAGTGAATTGAGTTTAAATTATTCAAATGATTCTAAAGAAGAGAGATTAACAGGACACCTGGATAGCTCAGTAGGTTGAGTATTCGACTCTTGATTTTGGCTCAAGTCATGATCTTACAAACCATGAGATTGAGCTCCATGTTGGGAGAGTCCCTGCTTGAGATTCTCTCTCTTCTTCTCTCTCTGCCCCTCATCCTATCACTCTCTCTCAAAATACATAAATAAACATTTAGAAAACAAAGAAGGCAGGAAAAGAAACAAAATTAATATAGTAGAGGGACAAAGAGAAGACTAATTAATACTAATGAGGCACACATAAATCTAATCATATATAATTACATTAAATGTAAATGATTCTAACACACTGATTATAAGACATGTTTCAGATCAGGTAAGAAAGAAAACTAAATCCAACAATATGCTGCCTGTAAGAAACCACTCAAAACATAATGATGAAAAAAAGTTAAAAACAGAAAGATGGAAAAAGAAATAGCTTGCAAATGCAATTTGTAAAAGAAAAATCTGAAGACAAAGCAGGCCTCAGAACAACAGCATCAAAAAACTATCATTAGGAATAAAGAAAGATACTACAGAAGGATAAAGGGTAAGGGTCAATTGTCAAGTTTTCAAGAAGACATGACAATCTTGTAAGTATGCACATAATAACAGAGCTTCTAAATACATAAAAAAATACATAAAACACAAAAAGTAGGAGGGAATGAATAAATAGACAAAGACAAAGCTTAAATTATAGACTCTAGCACCCCTGTCTCGGTAACTATAAAAGAATTAGAAAGAAATCAGTAAAAATATAGGATATTTGAACAATACCATATAGATCACTCACCTAAGAAGACTGAAATTCTTTCTACATGCACATGAAACATTCACCAAATTAACTTATATTCTGAATAATAAAACAAGCCTTATGAAATTTAACATGATTGGAATTATTCAAAGTATGTTTTCAACCATAACAGAATTAAACCAAAATTAATTCAAGTATTGGAACTTAAACATCATACTACTAAATAATTTATAAATAAAGAAGACTCAAGGGAAATTAGAAAATGTTTTTCAGCGAACTAAAATTAAAATATATCATCCAAATTTGAGCGACATAAAAATGTTTTAAAGGCTAAAGAAAAGCCTACAAGGAAATATACACTCATTAATGGTTATACTGGAAAAGAAAGTTTCAAATGAATAAAAGAAGTTCCACCTTTACAAACTTAATAAAGAAGAACAAACTAACACCAAACACCAGAAGGGAAGGGATTATAAAAATAAAAGGAGAAATAAATACATTTGAAAACAGGATGATAATAGAGAAAATAATGAAATGAAAAGGTAGTTCTTTGAAAATATCAGTAAAATTGATAAGTCTTCAGCCAGACGGACCAAGAAAGCAAAGAATAATTTATTGTTAAAAAATAGAAAGAGGAGATAATGCTACTAAATCAATAGACATTCAAATGATAATAAAGAAATAATATAGACAACTCTATGCACATAAATTCAACAACTTAGATGCAATAGACCAATTTGTTAAAAACTACAAGCTATGGAAACTCATGCTAAAAGAAGGAGATAACCTAAATAGTAACATAGCTACATAAAGAGATAGAGAAGACAAATTGAATTCATAGTTGAAAGTCTTCATAAAAATAAAGAAAACTCCAGTCCCAGATTATATCAGTCATAAATTCTGACAAACGTTTTTTTAAGAGTTTTTTTTTAAATGTTTGTTTATTTCTGAGAGAGCGGGAGAGACAGAGCTCGAGAGGGGAAGCGCCAGAGAGAGAGGGGGACACAGAATCCAAAGCAGGCTCCAGGCTCTGAGCTGTCAGCACAGAGCCTGATGGGGGGCTCGAACCGAGAACCTTGAGATCATGACCTGAGCCAAAGAAGTCGACTGAGCCACCCAGGTGCCCTGTAAATTCTGCCAAACATTTAAAGTGAAAACGACCACTAGTTCCACAAAATCTCTTCTAGAAAATAATACTTAAAACATCCCAATTCATTTGTAAGGCCAATTAACTTTGATAGCAAAACCAGACAAAAAAATTACAGGGAAAGAAAACTTCATAGAGGAAGAAATGTTGAACAAAAAACATTAGTAAATTAAACCCAGAGGTATGTAAAAGAAATATGTATCACAAGCTAGTAAGGTTTATCTCAGTAATGTAAAGCTGCTTCATCATTTGAAAACCAACCAACATAATTTCCCATATTAATAGCCTACACAAGAAAAACCCCATGATTAATAAATCAATACATGCATGATACACAATTGACACAATTTAATACCTATATTTTATTTACTTATTTTTTTAGAAAACTAGGAATAGAAAAAGAAAACTTCCTCAATCTGAAAAAGAACATCTACAAAATTCTACAATCATGTCCTATTTTACAGTGAAAGCTGAATAGGCATAACATTTGGAACTCTATACAGATGTTCATTCTTATCATATCTCTTCAACAATGGACTGAAAGTTACAGCCAGTGCAATAAGACAAGGAAAAGAAATGAAAAATATTCCCATAGGGAGAAAAAAAGGTAAGCAAAGAAACTGTTCTGATTCTCAAGTGAAATATTTGTCTTTGTACAAAATCCCCAAACATCTGCAAAACAGCTTTTAGAACTCAATCAGCTTAGCAATGTTGCAGGATACAAGATCAATATACTTTTCTCTATATAGTAGCATTGAACAATTGGAAACGAACATTTTTTAAATACCACATAATTTATAGTAATTTTAAAACACTGAAATTCTTATGTGTAATTCTTAAAAAAAAAAAAAACAAAAAAACCGTGTTCAGTCTCTATATACTGTCTACCAAGCTACTTCTGGAATGGTGCTGTGGGAATACAAATAAGTAGTTTAAAAATAGAAAAGTCAGGATTTTTGAATGGCTAGATGATCTCAAAAAAGATAGGGAAAGAAATCAAATGACTAAATAAAGGGATAAAGGAGAGAAAGAAAAATCAAAAGAATGTGATTTTTTTTAAGAGTTTGAGAAGGTTTTCCTTTAAAAAACAGGGACATGGAGCACCTGGGAGGCTCAGTTGGTTAAGTGTCTGACTTCGGCTCAGGTCATGATCTCAAGGCCAGTGGGTTTGAGCCCCGCATTGGCCTCTGTGCTGACAGCTCGGAGCCTGGAGCCTGCTTTGGATTCTGTGTCTCTCTCTCTCTCTCTCTCTCTCTCTCTCTCTCTCTCTCTCTCCTCCTACCCCGCTCATGCTCTGTCTCTCCCTGTCTCTCAAAAATAAAATAGAAAAACATTAAAAAATATAGTAATAAAAATAAAACATGGACATGAAGAGGAGGGGGTCCTTTCTGTTGGCAGATCTAAAGAAAATAAGTGGTTTAATTTTGGATATTTGAATTTGGATTAACATAAGACATCTGGATGAAAATGTCTGATACATGGTAATACATAGTTAAAAAATGGGCATTACATGGCTTGAATTACATAAGTATCTCCATGGCAAAAAATAGAAGTTACTCATTTTCTTTACCTTTGTATCTCTAAGATCTAGCTCCGTATCCAAATACTGGGCCCCTAGTAGATTCTCAGTGAACATTTGTTGAAAAGAATTACTAATTTTCTAAAATTTTTATAGAATATTTGTTGTTTATAAATATTGAAGGATATTTGCTTTGTGAATAACTATGTAATTCAACCAGACATTTAACTGAAAATACTTCACACCTTCAAGGCTAAGATTATGAAGGGTGCTTATAGATTTTTTTGAGAGGGAGAACCTCTCTAAATTAAAGTACAAGAAAGGATTTGTACACGAGAGCTACCACATTTTTATCCTGCTGTGACTATTAAAAGCTTTGAAGATGAAAGATCTTTTCTAAACAAAACACATTTATTTCATAACATGATTATTATGCATAATACTTTCTTTGTTTATTCTTAAAACCTCTGAGTAACTCTTTACAACAGCTGCTTATGAAAGAAGTATTAATATAGGATTTTGCTTTTAACTTTTTATTGACACCACAGAATTTTTAATGCACCATATTAGCACTGAAGGGTTTCCTTAAATTATACTATGTAACAAGTGTAAAATATGTTGCATAATTTTTTCTTAGTATTTTACTTTTAAAGACATTATACCTTATAAAAGGTGCTTTATTTATTCAGCTTTCTTCTCTGTGGACGGTAATTGGTTTAAGCATTGTGCCAAATTATATAGAGAAGAAAATATCTGTTCCTTCCATGGCTAAATTTATTTCCTGGCATCACTTGGACACTAGAAGAACCTGGATCATTTTATTAAGTGCAATAATACCCAAAGGAAAAAGTTGGTAAATTCCCATCATGCCGTATTTCTAAATAGTTTTCAGGAACATCAGGAAACCGATCTTCCTTCCTTTACTTCTCCTGCCACATCCCCAAAGGAGGACCAATTAACTAACCAGTCACCTGGAAATGTTCCAGTATTTCTCTAAGTAAGTCCCGCCCTGCTTGCAGTTATGAGCGGTAAGATTATGCTAAATAAAGGTCCCACGCTCCGGGAGCACGTATGACGACACTTAAAATATGTTTATGTCCCTTTAATTGGGCTTTCCTCCTTGCAGGAGGCTGGCGTTATGCAGACCAAATTAAGTCCCCTCCACTCCCCCAACAAAAACATGCTAGAGTTGCCATATCCCAGAAATTACCTAATGAAAGCAATTATCAAACATTCCTGCATTGGAACACAGCTTCAGTCCTGTATTTCTTTGGAGGCTTGGATGTGGTTTTCATCGAGGCTACAAGTTTTTCTTTCTTATTTAAATTGACCTTCTCAAGATGACATCCCATGATGATATATTACATTACACAGAAATATTTCTACTGACCTTAGCTTGATGAAAAATAAACATGTTGATTTTTTTCATCTGGTTTAAATACTATGTATCTATCAAAGAAGTTACTTTATTGGCACATTGCTCTTTTGGATGGCATTGGGCCACATCAAATCAAATCCCCCCTTTTTATGCTAATAGATTAAAGGAATAAATCATATTTTAAATTAATCCAAAAGAAAAACTAGCCAAGACATTTGTTTTGGTGTTTTGTCAATGACTTTAAAACATATAAATGGTCAAGCATTTTGTTTATCAAGTCAATGTTCTTAGAATCATTTCTATTTTTGTTTTATTGTGTTTGTTTTGTTCTTTGAATATTATGACTTATTATATTTGAATATATCTAAAACCATGAATACATATCTTTGTTATATATATGATTCTTTTTGTTATATACGATGTTTAATGAGGTAACTGGAAGTAAGTTACATTAAAGCTTAATTTTAGCAAGGCACAAACATTAAGTATGGGTTATTGCTCAATATGATTATTTTAATTTTTTTAACGTTTATTCATTTTTGAGAGACAGACAGAGACAGAGCATGAGAGGGGAAGGGGCAGAGAGAGAAGGAGACACAGAATCCGAAGCAGGTTCCAGGCTCCGAGCTGTCAACACAGAGCCCAACGCAGGGCTCGAACTCACCAGCCGTGAGATCATGACCTGAGCACAAGTCAGATGCTCAGTCGACTGAGCCACCCAGGCACCCCTCTCAATATGATTATTTTAATAACAATTTATCTACAGGCATAAGAGAATTCTCTTGTTTAAGAATGCAAAGCAGGACCCAGTTCTTAGTCCCCCAGGACAATTTAACAATGCTCCAAAGTTGTGGGGAAAAAAAAAAGGATAATAATCTGGCATTCACTAGAAATGTTAGAACAACACAGAGAACAACTTCAATTATTAACCACTTCAAATTCTATTGATTGATTGATTGATTGATTTAATTTATTTATTTTAGAGAGAGAGAAAGAGCACCTGTGTTGGGGTATGGGGGCAGGGGGAGAGAGTGAGAGAGAAATCCCAAGCAGGCTTCGAGCTCAGTGTGGAGCCTGACACGGGGCTCAATCCCATGACCCCAGGATCCCAACCTGAGCTAAAATCAAGAGTCGGACGTTCAATTGACTGAGTCACCCAGGTGCCCCAACCACTTTACACTCTTATTGGGAAATCAAGTGGAAAATAAAATGCACACAGAAAGACTGAAAGATATGCAAAAGACTTTAGGGAAGAAGACAGAGAAGAGGGAAGAAAAGACAGAAGAAAAAAAGGAAAGAAGACCTCATAATTTTCCATCTTAATATTGATGTTCACATCCAATGTACCCACCCATGAAAGATTTCTCACCATAAACCCAGTCCATATTAGAAACCTCATTGTCATTCTCAGTATACCTCCTTCCACACCACCAATCCTTTCTAAGTATGCAAATTCTCCCATTTCTATCACTGAAAAGCTTGTATAACTGCTCTTCTTCCACTTTTTCAACTTATTTCGCTTTAAATCTCGTGATCTATCTCTGCAGACTCTTAAGTGATCTCCTCTTTTACTACAAATTCAATCCTGTCCCCACTGCTATCTCCCTAAATATGCACTTGATCATGTTATTTGCAGACCAAAGACTTTGAGAAGGTACCACCACCCTGCTCACCTTTTCCATCGTATTTCCTCCGATTTCCTTTGTCCCTGGTGTTTTAGCCAAATCACAAAATTTCAGCTCTACTGCAGTTGCTGTCCCATCTAATTGGTATGCTTGTCCATATTTCTCGTCACTGGAGTCCCCTGGTCATCCTTCAAAACTTAGCCTCGGACTCAGCCAACAAAACCAAATTCTCCTTATTCTGTACCTCAAATCACTTTGATTTTTCCACTGATATATTTTTTTCATCTTTTAGTAAATGGAAATGGATCGTGAAACTCTGACTTTGGAGCGTGTGTAAATATGAAATACTCTTTCTCTAATTACTGACTTCCACCTGTGCTATGTCACATCTTTCTTTCCTGTCTCTTATATATCAAAACATATTCCATATTTTCCTGGTCATTTTGGTTGTTAAAAGTGTATATCCGGGCGCCTGGGTGGCGCAGTCGGTTAAGCGTCCGACTTCAGCCAGGTCACGATCTCACGGTCCGGGAGTTCGAGCCCCGCGTCAGGCTTTGGGCTGATGGCTCGGAGCCTGGAGCCTGTTTCCAATTCTGTGTCTCCCTCTCTCTCTGCCCCTCCCCCGTTCATGCTCTGTCTCTCTCTGTCCCAAAAATAAATAAACGTTGAAAAAAAAAAGTGTATATCCAGTCTAGTCCAGTTCTTCAAACTTGTATGTGATTTAATAGCCATCTGCACCCTATCTCCATGCCAGATCTTGGCCCAAGGGAACTCAAGTAGGTTATAGAGCTTGATCTGCTTTTTCATTCTTTCCTCCTCTTTAGGTCCTAGCTCCTTTGTGATTTGGGCCTGTCTAAAAGGATGGGATGAAAAAGTCAAACAGTATTTACTTAACGGGAATAAAATTGCAATTGTTGCCTCTCAACTATCGTTGGCTTGCCGAGGATACTCTTCTTTAAGGGCAATCTGTGGTGCCTTCTCCATTGCTTAGCTCACTTGCAGGTAGGATTTTTTCTTCTTCTGACTTAATCTCTTGCACCCTCCCATTCGAACTGGTACTGAATTTCATGGGTGGGGTAAGGGCAGCTTAGCCAACGACTTTCCACAGAGAAACTTATGAATCTCTGTCATGCCGAATGGCAGTGCAGAGGTAGAGAAGAGCTTGCTGCTCCTTTTCTGACTTTCTTTCTTACTTCCCCTCTGTCTCCGGTTTTCCATTTTCTCTTTCCAGTGTTTATGTAGGCTCAGAACATTCCACCAGGTCTGCTACATGCACAACTAGGGCTTAAGTTACTAATCTTCCTTCATGCATAAACACATAAACTTTACAAATCATTAACATGCATACTCTTTCCTAAGTTTTGGTATAAGAGGCAAGTATCTCCCTCCTCTCTCCAAACAACTAGCACCAACTCCAATTCAGTAATTCAAAACCCTGATAGAGTCCTCTGATCCATATAAATCCCCATACGTAGTCTTCTAGTTCAGATAGACAGGGAAAGAGAGGATTTAAGGAGTGGGGGTGGTGATTTGGGGAGCAGAATTCTGGAGATCTCTTTTCTTCCTTACAAAATGAAATTACTCCGCACCTTCTATTCTCCGAAATTCCAATATCATTTTCTACTTCTGAAAAAAAAAAAGGAGATTTTCTACTCAGCAACCTCATCATAGGCAATAATTATTTTTTCTATGAATCAATGAATGGGTGAGTCTGTCAATAATCAGCCTTCTAAGTTTCAATGCTTAGAACGCATACTTGCAGAATGGAAGTTAGTACAGGGAATTGGGGAACTCATGGAGTTTCTGAAGTGCCCAGGGAAATGAGTTTGGAGGCTATACAAAACCAGGAACAACACAGACATTAAGTAACCACTACTGCTTTCTTGAAATTGTCATAATAGAAACCCACTGCCAATCTGCAATATCTACCACAAAACAAATCTTTGGTTACTCATTCCCAAACATACCCATCTTCCCATATTCATAAGCCAATTAACAACTCTAGCAAAAACCATGTGAACCTGCCTAATAGATTGTAACTATTCATCATAGAAATGAAATATCTGTGGAAATTCTCATCTCTCAAAAAAAGTGTAGATCCATACATAGTCTCACTACATACCACATCCATTGTTAGTTTTTGTTTGTTCAGTCACAATCTCGACTTGCTATCCTCTAGTCACTGTACTAAATTATATTTAACTTTTGTCCACATAAGGAAATACGTTTGGAAAAATATGCATACACCTAAGTGTATACATAACCGAGTAAAGAAGAAATTATGGATACCTACTATGACTTTAATTTTTGGAATTTTTCACAAGGGTATGGTTTGTATTTATAACTTTTTCCCAGTACACTATGCATTTTTCATTTGCTCTCAGGAAACATCACTTGCTAACTAAATCAAGACTTTTTGCCTGTTGGTTCAGCCAACTGATGGTGTGAAAGCCAACAATTGGCTTGTTGATTTTCTCGACTATCCATTCAATTGCAACGATGCATCCATTGTTAGAAGTACTGATTCCTTGTCTTCAGCAACTTCATAATTAGCACTGTATTAGGTCACAGGAATAGGAAGCAAACATTTGAGCAGTGGGTCATTTTAGTGCTATGGGGAAAGTATCATGAAAGTGCCACTCTTTCTTCCATTCGTTAGTTTCAAGACTCATGCATTCTAATTGTGGGGAAAATATTAGCATATATTGTTTGCTGGCTAGGAATCTGTTCTGCACTTTGTAGGACAGCATAAAACACTTTAATGCATTGTTTCCCATCTGGCTCCTTATTTCTCTTAAATAAACATTTTATTTTCTATAAAGGAATTGGTAACTTTGTGATCGAATACATTTTTTAAAAGTTAAAATTAATCCCATGGGCACTTAAGAGTTTCCTCCTTTCGTGGTAAAATGAATTCCTTGGTCGGAAGTTATGTTTTGTTTTATTTTGTTTTGTTTTTGGTGACCAAAAAAATAAGAAAAGAAGTAAATCCATGAATAATATTGCTGGCAGAAACAAGTGAGGAGGAAAGAAAAAAGTAATACCAAGAATAAGTCAATTTCAATGAGGACAAATCATTGTACTTTCAAAATAGAAACGTCCAACGTAACTGAACTTTTCCCAAATTTTTAGTTGGCCTTTCCAAATTGTTACGCTATATTAACTGTTCTGTGTATGTCCCTGCTCTTGGCAGGTTGGACACTCAAGAACAGTAACATAAATAACACCCATGAAGAGGAGAGCCTCAAGTTTATAAGCCTACCTCGATACTTTGCCCTGGCTATCATGGCGGTTTGTTCATGATTACATAGAATAAAAACTGGGAGAGTACAGAAAGAGATGATCTGACCAAAAAAAGTGAATCTTTCAACAGATGACTGAGAGATTCCTCTACAGACAGGGCCATCTGCTGATCATTCACATGGGGCACAGATATTTCAAATTTGGGACCCATTTACATAATTTTCCTTCAAACCTTGTCATTAATCTTCCAAGTATATTCCTCCATATCCCTGATCATCTGGCCAAAAACTAGCTACAGCACATGAATTTAAATGGTGCCACACCCTGTTCATCACTCCTAATCAAAGTGGAAAAAACATCTATACTCAAAAGTGTTGCCTACTGGAAGGACTTTTTTATACACTGTCTTCCAGAGACAATCAGAGTAAGAATAAGACAATTGTATGTCTATGTTCTCCTCTTACTCTGAATTGGTTGCGGAATACCATGCAGGGCTGTCTACAACCGGGTTTCGAATCCATTACCTTCAGTTATTAGACATGGGGAACTCCCTGACGCTCTCGGTAGAGGTGGAGAAGGAGATGACAATGGAGTGGGCATTGGCGCATGGAGGAGATGAGCACCTACTCATAACCCTTCCTAGCACCTTCATCCCATACATACCACTTCTAGGTTTGCCCAAAAGGATACTTCTGTACACTAATTCACACAGACCACAATGAGAAGCCCAGGTCACAAGATTACTTGGTGTTTTATGAACAACCTCAGAACATCTAACAGGGGCAAGAGCGATTTCTCACAATACTATGGTACACGCCCCAGCTTTGCTTCAAAACCTAGGAGCTGAGCTATGATTCTCTTACTGGAGCTTATTACTACTTCCTTTCAGCATCCCAATCTGTCACAGACATCTCAAGCATCACTGAATCTGTTGAGTCATAAGGGCTAAGTGTCAAAACTGCTTATATGACTGCCTGAATAAACTAGAAAGTCTTTTTCTGTGTATAGGCCCAATTAAAAGCTGATAGCCTAATTATCCAATAAATAGGTTGAAATTACACAAATGCCAAATATCACATATGTTGCCTCTGAAATCCACACTAGCTTACTTTTCAAATACTAGACAGAGCAAAATATAGTGGTTTTACTTTGAAAACAAATTTTCAATATGCTCCAGAGTACGATATCTTGGAAAATTTGCTGGGCTTTTGAGACTTTGAATTTCCTTAGTGTATATCTCCTTTTTCCTGCATGCATATGTCTAATCAAAGCATCTATGTACCTGCTATTCCTTGCTCCCTAGATTCTATTCACATGTGTCATCAGTGAAAAGGACTGATTTGATGGTCTGGGAGACGTTGGAATGATGAGGCTCTCCACAGATGAAATTATGGCTCAGAGTTAGAAAAATGACATCTATCTAAAGTTAGACACTGAAGGCTTAGCATTTTGCCAGCCAAGTGAAATAAATTCTTTCCAGTATTCTTGACTTATTGGAATAGAAAGGTGGCCAAATCAATAACTGTATATCAAGTGCCAAGGTGCATGATGATACTTATTTGTTTCATTAAAGGGTCATGTAGTACATAATTTTTAAATGTGTTATTTTACTATATTCTACTCCCATTCTCTAAGACCAAGCTGTCTCCAAAAAACCAAGCAGGTGACTTGAATTGGGAAAGATAGCTCAAGAGTCATGCATCATGTGAGCCAAGGCTAAAATTTACTTGTATCATTAGCTCTTCCTGAACAAGAGAAAAGTTACTTTCTTGGTATGCAGAAATTAGCAATAACTGTGTCCAGTTTCCAACAGTTAAAAACATTCTAGTTATATCTCTTTCCCACTGCACAATTATTTTGATAAATGGTTGTAAGTTCTTTTGAAAGAGGTTAGGAAAAGATCTTACTTTATTTATTTTTATTTGCTAATGTTTGTTTATTTCTGATACAGAGAGAGACAGAGCATGAGTGAGGGAGGGGCAGAGAGAGCGGGAGACAGAGAATCAGAAGCAGGCTCCAGGCTCTGAGCTGTCAGCACAGAGCCCAACACAGGGTTTGAACTCACAAACCATGAGATCATGACCTAGCTGAAGTCAGTCTCTCAACCAACTGAGCCACCCAGGCACCCCAAAAAGATCTCATTTTAAACACCTGTAATGTTTTGAACATCTTCATCAAACTATTGTGGATTTGAAATTTGTTAAGCAGCCCTGTATCTCTAAACTTACTCAGTCCTGGCAATTGAGTACATGGCAAAATAGACTATTCTGTGGTTCAATTCAGGGTCTGTTTCTTGCTAGACCTAAAGTAGCTTCCTTTCCTTTCCCTTTTTTTTTTTCTTTTTCTTTTTCTTTCTCTTTTTCTTTTTCTTTTCTTTTCTTTTCTTTTCTTTTCTTTTCCTTTCTTTCCTTTTTTTTTCTTTTCTCTTCTCTTCTCTTCTCTTTTCCTTTCTTTTCTTTTCTCTTTTCTTTTCTTTCTCTATTTTAAGTGAGGGAGACACTTATAGAAACCAGGTAGGATGTTAGGGGCCTGCCCATTTATTTTGGTACCAAAGACTCCATGATAAATTAAAGGTCAACAAAGACCTACATGGGCCAAAGTATTTTGATTACCATTCTTTCCCTGCTGCCCATCATTATAACCATGCCATCTTGTCTGGCACTGCAATACTGATATTTAGCCTCTTCCACTATGAAATAAGAAAATCCACTTCAGTGGCAGCATTTCCTCCCCTCATCCCAGGTTACAAAGGACAACTGCTATAGTACTTTTGAAAGATACTGGTGCTCTACCAAATGCCTTGGAGGGCAGCATATCCTTTGGGATATCATGAGGACAGTATTTGAAGGTAGACGGGTAGGATGTACATAATAAATTCCCGTTTCTCTAAGTTGTTGCATTCTTTCCTCTGCATTCTTCCATAAGGAGTTTTTGTTATTTATATTTAATTTAGTACAAGCCTCTTCTGAGACCTAATACAGGTCAAGTGATTAAGCAAATAGAATCCCTCTCAGCTGCTCTTTCTACAACAAGGGGAGCAGAATCTTTGGGAAGTACCTTATAAAAATAAATTCATTAGTAGTATACTTCTCTGTCTTTTGCCTCAGAATCCATTTGAACTTCTACTCAACATATTTTTGCAGATCTTTCCCAACTGATGCATTAAGTTTTCCAAGGATTTGAATTCAATCAACCAATCATTGCAATTTAGCAATCTCAAAATTAAATTGTACATCTTATTTTTGGTGATATCAGTGTTGCAATTTTGGAAAATAGATTTATTTCTATTTCTTCCTCTTCCTTCCTTCCTCACTTCCTCCCTTCCTTCCTCCCTTCCTTCCTTCCTTCCTTCCTTCCATTTTTCCTTTTTTTTTTTTTGTTCAATCATGAAAAACTATTTGATAATTATGTTTTCTTTTCCATAAGGTCCTTACGGCACTTAGAAACAGCCAACTTGCGGCACCTGGATGGCTCAGTCGGTTAAACATACTGCTCTTGATCTTGGCTCAAGTCATGATGTCACAGTTTGTGGGTTGGAGCCCCATGTTGGGCTCAGTGCTGACAGGGCAGAACCTGCTTGGGATTCTCTCCCCTTCTCTCTCTCTGCCCCTACCCACTTATGTGCTCTCTCTTTTTCTCAAAATAAATAAAAACACTTTTAAAAAAGCCAAATCATGTCACAATATTTGTCTTCTTCCTCCCTCTAAAAATGATCTGTCAGAGTTTCCATTCAGTCTGCTAAAGGCCTTAGCTTTATAAGGAAATTCATTCAAAATGTTGAGGGGGATAATTTAAATAACTATGTGACCTTGCCTCTCATGGAATACCAGTAAATCATCCAATAATACTAACTGAATTCTCAAACACAATCTAGGTTAGAAAACCAATTCTAACGTTCATATCTTGAATTATATCATTTGTAAAAACTTCTATTTTGGTTAGGGTTCTTAGCTGCAGATTATTAAACAAAAAAAATCTCAACTGAGTAAAATTTAAGATCTAATTGATTTTATTAAAGAATTCATGAGGAGCGCCTGGGTGGCTCAGTCGGCTGAGCGTCCGACTTCGGCTCAGGTCATAATCTCACAGTCCGTGGGTTTGAGCCCCGCATCAGGCACTGTGCTGACAGAGCCTGGAACATGCTTCAGATTCTGAGCCTCCCTCTCTCTCTGCCCCTCCCCTGCTCCCGTTCTGTTTGTCACTCTCTCTCAAAAATAAATAAACATTAAAAAATTAAAAAAAAAAAAGATTTCTTGAATCAGGCAGCATCTAGGAAATAGAAAGAAGCTTCACTGATCTATAGAAAAGGAAAGGTTTTTAAAGGTAGAGAGAGAGTTGGGTGGGGGGAAGGTAATTATTTGCAAAGTGCATTTTTAGGAAAGTTGCCCTTCTCAGAGAAATGGAAAGGTTCTAGCAATAAATTTCTGGGTACTGGCCAGGAAATTCCATGTTGACTGATTAAAGTTTACATTCCTCGGGTGATTAAAACTGCAGTTTGTTTAGGTATTAAGTTTTGGTTTGTTGACATGGGGCCTTAACATAAGTGACTCGATTTGAGGCCTGTGTTTATTTGTTTTGTTCTGTTTTGTTGTTAACAAGACAATAGTATGCACCTTTTTATCTTAATTTAAAAAAAGAAAAGTTTGTTAAAGCAATCTCTATGTCCAGTGTGGGGCTTGAACTCATGATCCTGAGATCAAGAGTCATATACTCCACTGACTGAGCCAGCCAGGTGCCCTACAATGGTATGCACTCTTGACTTAGCTTAAACTTTCTAGGGGTTATTAAGAAGTTAAAAATATCTTAGATGCCCAGGAAAATCAACTGGGTTTCTACACATTCAGAAAGGTGAATGCCCCCACTAGTTCCGTAAACAACTGTTTAGCATCTATACTACTGGGCCCTAAGTTTGGACAGTAGAAATGCTAACAAAGCTACTCCAAATATTTCCTTCTGAAGTGTGTTTATTTATGTGTCAGATTGGCTAGGGTAAGGTGCCTATTTGTTTGATTACACATTATTCTAGATGGTATTTTTTAGATGTGATTAACATTTACAATCAGTTGACTTTGAATAAAGCAGACTACCCTCCATAATGTAGATGAGCCTCATTTCATCAATTTAAGGTTGTATAAGCAAACACAGGCTTCCCAAAGAAAAGGAAATTCTGTCTCAAGACTACAATGTAGAGGGACACCTGGGTGGCTCAGTCAGTTGAGCATGTAACTCTTGAATTCAGTTTAGGTCACGATATCACGGTTTGTGGGACTGAGCCCTATGTTGGGCTTTGCATTGACAGTGCGGAGCCTTCTTGGGATTCTGTCTCTTTCTTTGCCCATTTCCTGCTCTCTCTCTTTCACCATAAATAAATCAACGTTTAAAAAAAAAAAGACTACAATATAGACATTCTGCTTGAGCTTCCTGCCTGCTGCCCTGTTCTGCAGATTTTGGACTTTATATTGCAACATCAACTCTTACATGATTTCCAGTCTACTGACTTACCCTACAGATTTCAGACTTGCCAGCCTCTACAATTATGTAAGCCAAATATATATATATATATATATATATATATATATATATATATGCAATAACCTAGCTGCAAAGCAATTCAGAAAATGCACCTGTTAAGGGAAACCTTCTTGTACTGTTGGTGGGAATGTAAACTGGTGCAGCCACTCTGGAAATAGTATGGAAGTTCCTCAAAAAGTTAAAAATAGAACTACCCTATGATCCAGCAACCACACTACTCAGTATTTACCCAAAGAATACAAAAACACTAATTCAAAGGGAATACATGCACTCCAATGTTTATAGCAACATTATCAACAATGACCAAATTATGGAAACAGCCCAAGTGTCCACTGATTGATAAATGGATAAAGAAGATGATCTATGTGACATGGGATATTACTCAACCATACAAAAGAATGAAATTTGCCGTATGCAACAACATGGTTGGAACTAGAGAGTATTATGCTAAGTGAAATAAGTCAGTCAGAGAAAGACAAATATCGTATGATTTACACATATGTGGAATTTAAGAAAGAAAACAAATGAGCAAAGGGGGAGCAAAAACCAGGGAGAAAGGCAAACCAAGAAACAGACTCTTCACTGTAGGGAACAAACTGATGGCTCCCAGAGAGGAGGAGGGTGAAGGGATAGGTTAAATAGGTTATAGAGATTAAGGCATGGACTTGTCGTGATGAGAGCTGGGTGATGTATGGAAGTGCTGAATCACTATATTGTACACCTCAAACTAATATAAACTGTATGCTAAGTAATTGTGATTTAAATAAAAACTTCTTAAAAGTGTACCCCTATTAGCTTCCCAGCCTCTTAGAAGAAAAGACCACATGGAAGGGGAGTGGGAATGGTAGCTAGTGCTTCAATCTCTAGTACTGCTACATAGATATATGATTATTTATTTATATATCAGCTTCCCCTGGTAATCAGTTGGCCTTGAATCAGTATTGTAACTTCGCACCACCCATCAAATCTGGCCATATACTTCATAACATACAAATAAATAAGATATCCTAGCCCCCGATTTGTCATTTACAAATGATTTAAACATTTAATTAGTTTCTGTGTGTTTACTTACTTGATGATATTATGCCTATATATCTTTAAGAAAAAGAAAATAAATAAAATAATTTGTAATCTCTATTTTGAGAAAACTGAAGGAAAAAGGATGACTCATAACCTAAGTCATTTGACAATTCAGCTTAAGGAAGTAACAGAGCCTGGCCTAGAATACAGGTTTTGTGAGTTCTTGATTAGTGTCCTTTCCACTCTACCGTGCACAAATAAACATTATAACCCACAAGGAAATATTCACCTAACTACAGCCTGACTTGCCCATGTGTAAATAAACCAAGGCAACAGGAAGAAATGTGGAGTTGAGGCAGGGGAGATTGCAAACAGACAAAAGCTCTCTGGACAAACCTCAAACTTCAGTGCTTTATGTAAGGATGAAACCCATAGAACATATTCTTTTCCTCAAATGTTTAATTTGTTATTCTTTTATATGTAGAAATTAGACAACATTCCGAAAATCTAACAGCAGTCTGTGCTCTTTCTCTGAATTCAAATAGTCCACTTTTATTGAACATTTTACTAAGCTTAGATAAATCAGAGAGATTATCCAAACGCATTCAGCTCATTGTAAAAAACACCAGAGAGACCTTTAAAAGGATTGTAAACACTCTCAATCAAACTAGTTCTCACAGAAAATGTGTTAAAGGACATAGGACACAGTTAAGAAGCTGGAAGCGGGATCCATTTCCACAGCTACCATTTAAATTCACTCTTTTGTTACCTCCATCTAGAATTCTTTAACAGCACTCCCAATGGCCTCCCCTTTCTAATCTTCCTCCTCCAGTTTGACCTTGAAACACTGTTTTTAGATTAGTCTTGAAAAAATATCATGCCATTCTACTGTTAGGCAAAGTGATGAAGGACTGATAGCCAAAAAATCTTGGCTTGGGCTCCTAAACTCCGGTCTTGGGCAAAATATACTTTTCCTGAAAATACTATTCTGAGCCTGTGTCTCTCTGTTTTTCTGTCTCTCTTTCTCATCAATTAAACTGTTTCATAATCCCTTCCAAAAACATGGTTCATATTATAATTAAATCAAGTGATTAATTTGAAAAAATGTTAAGCACTTTTAAATATTCCAAAATAGAAAATAATAAAATATTTTGAGGTTATCAAGCCAATAATCTAAACTCAAAAGTCAACAGATAGGCTATATAAATTTTAATTGTGACCATATTTGTATTCTGATACATCATTTTCTTTAATTGGTGAACATCTGTGAAAATAAAATTAATTTTGTCCACTTTTAAATAAAACATGATTTATTAGTTCAAGGTCAAATTCCTCAAATTATCCATTATACTCATTAACCATTAGAAGTCTTATTTTTAAAACATTCAGTCTTTATTTTAGTGTTCTTTTTTTTTTTTTTTTGCTTTTCTATTCTCTCCACAAGTACACACGTGCATGTATACAGACACACACACACACACACACACACACACACACACAAAATCCTCATGTTAGTCATAATGCATTTATTAAATAAATGATGATATAATCTAAGTATTTGAAACATAATAGTAAGAAATGTTTTTAAATATTATTTTATAAAGAGAACTTGTTGACTGTTATGTACCTATGATATTTAAACAGTCCTAAGAAGTTCAAAGGGTGAAAATGATTGCACTGTGTTAGAATTCTACAAATCAGAGCAATATTCTCCAATAAAATAAAGTCGCTTCTTTTTTTTAAAGTGTATTTATTTTGAAATAGAGAGAGAGGGAGAGACAGCGTGTGGAAGGGGCAGGGAGAGAGGAAATCTCAAGCAGGCTATGCATTGTGAATGTGGAGCATGTGGGGTTTGAACTTACAGTAAGATCATGACCTGAACTGAAATCTAGAGTCAGACACTTAACCAGCTGAGCTACCCAGTTTACCCAAAATAAGTAAATATTATTGTAATGCCATGTTATCAGTAGCTTTATTATTATCCATCTCTTATTCTTCCATAAAGAGCTCAGACCACATTGACAAATTCTACAGCTAGGAATACATCTTTAAAAACACATTTAAGGTGGTCAGCTATTATTATGTAAATAAAGACATCCATATTCTTACTTATTCTACACTTCACCTCCATGTAGGATAAACTCAACTTAAAGAAAATATGTAGCTAAGATTAGCATCCCTAGATTCTTTTATGAAATTGATTCAAGCTACTGACCAAAATAAATGGTCTGCTTCAATAACACGCCATTACTTTTCAATTGTACTGGTCCCAATTCTTTTTATTAAACAAAATAAAAACTTGTTTATCAGATGAATTGATGTAGTTGTATATAGCTCTAATACATTTTTTGTGGCTGACTAGTATTTCCTTGCATGAATATACCACAATTTACTGGCCTATTCATTTATTGATAGACATTTAAGGCATTTCACTCTTGACCTTTATGAATTTGCTGACATGAATACTTTTATAAGGGTCTCCTGGTACAAATGTGCCAAGATTCTCTAGGGTAAATATGTAGGCATAGAATTGCTGAGTCATTGAGTGTATGCATGTTCAGATTTACCAGGTACTGCCGAATGTGTATGTCCTATTTTGTGTGACTCTCTCAGAACTGTCTATTCATCTCAGGTCAAATCACAGGGGGCATGGCAGAGGCCCTTGGGGCCAACCCGCAACTTTGCTTGCTTTGTCTTATTTGGGTTGATGATTTCCTTACATTCTGGCCATGGAATTTTTTCAAAAATATGTTTATTTGTCCTGCATGTTATATACTACTGTGGGAGAGTTTTAAGTTTGGTTGTTTGTTTGTTTGCTTAGTTTACCCTAACCACTCTGCTGAAAATGTAAATTTAGGTACAGTCTAGTCAACTCCTCTTGATTTATCTTTATCTTGCATCACTTTTTGCCCTCACAGATTATCCGGCTGTCATTTCTACTTTTAGTTTTAAGATTTTTTGAAAAAAAAAATTACTTCTTTTCTTTCAGATTCCATCTCTCTCACTTTCTTTTTTTATTTGTTCGGTGGCTTGCATTACTCTTTGATGTGTATTATGCAAATTCTAGAGTTGCTCTAACTCTTTCTTCATTACAAGGAACAAGTATCATAGATTATGTGGTGATAATTGGCAGTGGGCAGAAGAACAGTCATTAAAAACAAATACAAAATGTAACAGCCACAGTCCAAACAGGAGATAGAATCCACATCATAATTTGAACAGTGAATGTTTAAAATTAAGAATTATTAACTCTAACAGGGCCCTGGCACCTGAGGAGTATGGATAACTTTAGACAATAAAGCAATAGCAGATAGAAGAATCAGCCCGCACTCCTGGGACTATGATAATGTGTGCAAAGAAGAGGCTTCACATCCACAAGTGAGCTCCAGAACTTGGTGAAGAGGGTCTGGCCAAGGTACCTGAATGACAGAGAAAACACTATGAAACTATACTAGAGGGACTTGCTTGAAATCTGCCCTCTGGACCTTGCCCAAAGTCTCCTGTGTTGCAAGAAAAGTTGTTTGGGGTAGGGTGTCTTGCTGGAGACATTCTGTTACAAAACTGTCCAGAGAAGGTGCAAGGGGAAGCTGTTTGCCATTGGCTGTTGCTGATCTTGGGGCACTGAGTTCTCCCAACAATCAGTAAAAGGACCTTCAGTTCAAGAACAGAACACAGCCTTGCCACCAGCAAGACCATAACCTTGTCGAACCCTGAACAGTGGACCAAGTTAAGCTGATGGACCCAAACTCCTCACTCATGGAAACTATGAGACAACAAATGTATGTTGGTTTTAGCTGATACGTTTGGGGTAATTTATTATGCAGCGATAGTTATTCTTTGGAAGCAGTATTTTGACCCTCTGTAACATTATTCCTGGAGCCTTGGCTAATCTTGAATGTAGCTAGTGGAGAAGAATCCAGGTTTTGCCACAAGAGAGGGATGCATCTAGAGTGAAAGATTGTAAATATAAAGGCATCAAACACAGGGCGAATTTTCCCCATGAGACATTTACTGAATTATGAAGTTGAGTAAGACGGGAAACTCAACACTTAAACCACAATTCTCTAAAATACTGAGCTTCATTGATGGCAGTCTTTCATATTAAGAAGCAAAAAACCACTGAGGAGATGCTTCACAGTCATAACATGCTGTAACTTGAAGTTCCAGAAGAGATATAACCTAGAAAAGGGGACAAAGAAATATGGATGGACTATTACAGCTTACTCTCTGATTAGACTGAGATGGTTAGTCACCTACTCTGTCTGCTAGGAAAATAAAAATGTGAAATTCCTTATGGTAATGTAGTATCACGTGAGGTCTCTACAAATGTTTTATGCAGTTTCTGGAGTTCAATTATAGTAATTTAATTTTTAAAATTCATGTCAAAAGAAAGTACAGAATTATTAAACAAACAAACCCAAAATAAAACAGATTTACAGATGATCCAGATCTAACCAACAAGGATATAATTATGGTTAATTTGTTTAAGAACATACAGATAAAAAAGGATAAAACAGGGTAAAATATTGAGAATTTCATAAGAAAATTAGAATCTAAAAAATATAATAAAATAGAACTTACAGAAATGGTAATAGAATACGTGAAATGGAAAGTAGATTATTTTAATAGCATAATAATCTAAGAGAAGGAGAATTAGTCAACTGGTCAAAAGAAAATATTTACTCTGACACAGAGAAGAGTAAAAGGAAAATACAGAGAAGAGTGTAAGAGACCAATGGAATATAAAAGAGTTGCACTAGCTGTAATTGGAGTGCTAGTCGAAGAGAAAGAATTGGGCAGCAGGAAAAATTAAAAAGAGAATGAGTCTTAAAATTACTAACTGATGATACTAAATCACAGGACAGAAATCTGTGCATATACCCAGAAAGATGCAGAACAATCAAAGCAAATCAAGTAATACACTTCAGTACATCATAGTCAAAATAATGAAAAGGAAAAGGAAAGAAAGAAACAGAGAGAGAGAAGGATAGAGAGAGAGAACACGTTAAAAGCAACCAAAGATAATATAGACATAACATTCAGGCACCTGGGTGGCTCAGTTGGTTGAGCATCTGACTTTAGCTCAGGTCATGATCTCAAGGTTCATGAGTTTGAGCCCCACATCGGGCTTTCTGCTGCCAGCCTGTCAGCGTAGATCCCACTTAGGGTCTTCTGTCCCCCACTCTGCTGTCCTCCCCCCACTGTGCTATCCAAAAAATAAATAAATATTTTTTTAAAAAGAAATAGATGAAACATTCAAGAGTAACAATCTGATAGGTAGCTGAAATATTATAAAAATGTAGCAACCAGTAGACAACATGTGGCATCTTTAAAGTGCTGAACACAAGTAAATGTCCCTTCAAAATCTTCTGCACTGTAATTATTTCTATAAGTATGAACACAAATTAAAGATATTTTTGAATAAACGAAAACTGAAATAAACTGTCACCAAGAGACCTGTATTTAAAAAACGCCAAGGGACAGAGAACAAACTGAGGATTGCTGGCAGGGAGGTGGGTGGAGGTATGGCCTAAATAGGTGATGGACATTAAGGAGGGCGCTTGTTGGGATGAGCACTGGGTGTTATATGTAAGTGATGAGTCACTAAATTCTATCCTGAAAACATTATTACACTGTATGTCAACTAACTTGGATTAAAATAAAATTTAAAACAAAAGAAAGAAAAACACATTTTAATAAAATATTAATAAATAAATAAACAATACATTCATACATACATACATACATACCTAAATAAAGCTAATGGGAATTATTTACTCAGAAGGAAATGATACCAGAAGAAAAGACAGAGAAGCAGAAAAGAATGAGTAAAAACAGCATAAAATAGAAGTTAAGATTGTATAAAAATGAATATACTGTATAGAGTTTTAAATATATACATAATACAATTCTTGAAAAGAAAAACACTAAATAGAGGATGAGGATAAATGGAATTTGTAAAACTTATTTATATTAGGTTATGAGAAATCAAGTGTGCATGTTGTAATACCTTGAGTAAAAATATTTAGTGTAAAAAATTTCAGTAAACTGAAAAAATAGTGAAGAATTTTATTCTAACACCTTAGTAGAGAAAAAGTTAAACAATAACAATAAACATTACATTAATACAAAAGAAAGCAACAAAGGAAAGAAAAAAGGAATATAAAGCCCCTAGTAAAAATAGGAAACATGTAGTAAAATTTTAGATACAAACCCAAGTATATCAATAAATTAAATGTAAATGATCTAAATATACATACAACAAGGGTTTATATTAAGAATCTATAAAGTACTACCACAAATCATAAGGACTAGATATAAAACCAAAAAGATATGTACAAAATATTTATATAAGACAATCTGTGCTATGCGACTTTGTTAAGTTTACTTAAATATGCCATTGATAGAGTTCTAGAAAGGTAGTCATCAAAATCTTAGAGGTGGTTTCTACTGTGTCAACATTTAAATGATGTTAATGTATTTATTATACAGTTCTTTACTATATTATTTATATATTAGCAATATATACTTTTTATAATTTGGAAAACACTTATTTTTATTATATATTCACCTTGTAGGTCTTGTCTTCATTTCCCAACAGCTAAACTTGTGTCAGAGCTACGCAGGAAAATTATTTAAGCCTCTTCCCTCATTAATAACCCGTTTAAGTTTCTAAAAAATTCAATTCTCCTTTCCAAGGAATTAAATCAGATTCAATAAAACTGATTAGCACCTTACTGAACATATTGTACTTCCATTTTAAAGATGCAAAATACCTGAGGCACAGAATACCTTCATTAGAGCTGCGTTAGTGACAGAATTTGGCTAAAAGCATTGCATGTATTTCTCTTGCTTAGTGTGAACCCAAGTGCTGTGAAACATGGGATAAAAATGGTTCTCTTATAAATGGAAATAAGCTAAGGTAGAGTAAAACCTATGGTCAAAAACTTACAAGTACTCCAGAGTGAAGTTGAATTTCCTCTCTATAATCCTTTACTGATAGGTTTATATATAAGTTTATTAGGTTTATCAATCTTCCTTAACACAGTTACATGCTATAAAACATCTGGTAAGGAAAAACAGAACACAGTATTTGACTTAATGCTAGTACAGTCAGGATATATATTTCTTATTATATTAGTAACAGACACAATTCCACAATACAATAAGTAAAAATGTTTCCCCTTAAAAGCAAAGTACTCCCTTCTTGGAAATAAATTACCCTGGCGAGGACCATCATGGGGCTCCCGAGAATAGGTAATTCACTTCAAATGAATGAACCCTCAACCAAAGGGAGAGTGCTTCTCCTGGTGAATTTTAAACTGTCGTTTCACTTTCTGCCTCAGTTTCCTTATTTAAAACATATGGTAATACACAGCCCTTTTACAAGTGGGGATAATACGAGTGTATTAACAGGCAAGTTATGAATATATTGACACAGATTTAAATCTCCCCAAATGACAAATCCCATACACATGCTGAATAACAGACTCCAGCATTAAACTCATCTGTTTTTTTATTCACACTAACTTCTCAGCATTGTCTGAAACACACCTATGTACTAAACAAAAATCTCCCTGTATTTTACCACCTTAGGAACATCACTAGATGAGTATCTCTTGAGCTGAATACAAAGTATTCTGGGGTTGTTGGGCTTTTTCCCCCTACTATATAAAGACAATAATTGTTGGGGTCCTTTCGGTTAGAATGAGCAATTGATGTCTTTTTCAATTGTGCCGTACTTATAAAATTGAGCAGTTTGTATTCATCTGGGTGCTTTGTTTATTCACTTCTGTGTGAGCTATTGTGAACTGGAACTTTAACATGTAGTTGCTTTTCCCATTCTTTAGTGAAAAGATTTGTAATGTGCACCTCCCCCACAGTACTTGAAAAATATACACTTTATTGACCTATTATTGGATGTTTTGTGGTTCCTGAGATGATTTTATATAATTACATTGTGAATTCTGGCTTGAGTTCAAGCATCTTTGAAAGTGAAGCTCTGATTACTGACTTGTATGCATAACATAAGTAGGAGTAAATGAACACCTCCCTCAACCTTCCCCAGACACTCAGTTCTAACCTCATCTCCCCTTTCCTTTGCTTCCCTTTGAAACATGTAGAGTAAGGTCAGATTGTATTTGAGCATTTGGTAGTTAAGGATGTGTTTTATTTCCTTCCTCATTTGGCACCATTTGTTGTATCTAAACAGGTAATCTTTCCTCTTTGAGTCACCAGAAACAAAACACAGCCTCTCAGAAAGCGTTGGAGACTTTTAAAGGACCATTACTCTTCTAGACAGTGAATACACTGCTTCCATAGAAAAAGAAAAGTATCTTGTCTCCCCCTGTCTCTTCTCCCTCTCTCTCTTCTTCCTCTCTGTCTCGCCTCCTTGTATCTCTCTTTTGCATTGCATAATAAGAAATACTGTTGTATTATATACACTGATGGACCTTTCAGTGCAGAAAGGGAATGCGGGAAGAATCCACCAAATACTGAGTGCTAACTAAACACACCTCATTTCATCAAAAGGTTGCAGTTAATAGTAAGAGACTCACTAAATGTGGCATATGGACTCAAAGCCTTTGAGCAGGATGAAATTGAGTTGAATGTCAGCTGCTTTGCTTATGGACTATATGACATGCAACTTACAAAGAAACGTAGACGTGAATCTCAGTTTTTATATCAATAAAATGGGAATAAAAAATTCTGCCTTGAATAACTGTTTTTCTTTGACACTTCTTCCTCATAACTTTTGAACATAGACGTTCCTCAGACAAGGTGTCTCATGTCTCTGTGTGTATTCTGACCTGCTGAAGGATATCGTCCACTCGTGATGTTTTGACCCCATCTTTACACCATTAACTCCAAAATGTGTATCTACAGCCCAGACATCTCCAGACTCTGTCTATGTATCCCCACCAGCCTACTTCACGTCTCCTAAAATTCTTAATTGTATCTCAAACTTAAACCAAACTATGGATCTCCCTCCTGACCTACAGCTGATTCCCTTCTGGGGCACCTGGGTGGCTCATTTGGTTAAGCATCTGACACTTGATTGCAGCTCAGCCCATGATCTCACAGTCATGAGTTTGAGCCCTGTGTCAGGCTCTGCAATGAGCATGGAGGCTGCTTAAGATTCTCTCTCCCTGTCTCTTTGCCCCTCCCCCACTCGCTCGCTCTCTGTCTCAAAAGTAAATAAATTAATTAATTTAAAAAATGGATTACCTTCCAACATTCTTTTCCTCAGTGAAGAGGAAATCCTCCAATACTTAATTCAAAAACTGGAGATAACTGGAGTTATCTCGGACATTTGTCTTTTAAATGTCTCTCAAAATCTGTCCAGTTGTGTCTGTCTTTCTTCCAACAAACTGATTCCAAGAACCATCACTCTGTGCCTCCCTAGAGAGACACAACAGGTGTTTAACTGACATTTTCACGCAGTGGGTTTTTTTTGGTTTAGGGGGTTTCTTTTATTTTAGAGAGAAAGGAGGAGGGAGAGTGCATGCTGGCGAGAGGGGAAAAGGAAGAGAGAGAAAGAGAGAGAGAGAGAGAGAGACAGAGAATCTCAAGCAGGCTCCATGTTCAGCACAGAGTGCAACTCGGGGCTCAATCCTATCACCCTGGGATCATGACCTGAGATGAAATCAAGAGTCAGACACTCAACCGACTGCACCACCCAGGCACCCCCACATAGTTTAATACTCCTTACAATAGAGTGGATCTTTTAAAATGTAAACCTGATCATATTATATTCTGTCTTAAAATCCAATTGTAAAATAGTTAATGTGCATTGAACATTCAGTGTGTTCTAGATCTTGCCTTAAGGATTTTACATAAGTCACCTCATTCTATACATAAGATGGGAATTGTTGTTATTATTACTAAATTGTTATTATTATATTCATTTTATAGCTGAGAAGACTGAAACACTAAGAGACTAAGAAACATGCTCATGGAAACCCAGCTGCTAAGTGCAAGAAGCAGGTCATAGTCTAGGTTTAGTGTTCACATCCCTAACAAGACACTACACTGTTGCCCAGTATCTCCTGTTCATTCTTGAGAATAGACAAAGATTTAAGAATATCTAGCTACAATGCTCTTATTAAACCCATCTTGCAATGTGTGTGATTGACTTGTAGATTGCAAGAACCCACTGATAAATTTTCAGGAATATTGCAAGCTTATTGGTAAACACAGCCATTATTAAAAACTAAATTTTATTAACTTACAATTAAATAAATTTTCTTAAAACTGAAGGCAAAGATAATAATTACTCAAAGCTCATCACTTCCTGCTTATCTTTTGCTCTTGAGGTTATGTCTCAGCATAGTAAAAATACAATATAATGGTGAACTACCGGAAATATCTTCCCAATTCCGTGTTCATATGATACTGCTCATGGTTGGGGCATTAACTGCATAAAAACTGTAAATGCTTCAAATCAGGACTTTGTTCATCATTTTTGCTCTAGGCTTAAGAAAATAATGGAGAAAAATATTAATGATAACTGAGTAAACTTAAAATGTTTGCTGACTATTGACATTGTATTGTGACCAGCACAAAAAAATTGAGGAGATACACTTTCAGTATTCAAAGATTAGTATCCAAATCAGTAAAGGTGTTTCTCATACCATTAACGAATGAGTGAAGTTCTGACACGCATATTTGTTTCATTTCCATCTTGCTCTTTCCTGTAAATGAAAACATCAGCTAACAGTCACGTTGGAATCATATTCTCTCATCAGTTGCAACTATTGTCTATGGACACACTAGATGGGCAAAAATCAATAAAAGTATTCTGTGAAAATCAGTTACATGGAATTGATTTTAATATTATCTAAAACATGTAAGCTATTCTATATACATTTAAATATAAAGCATTTTATGAATTCTGAAATATTGTTCAGATAACCTAAGATGTGTCTTCCTTTTAATAAATTTGACAAAATTGGTAAATCCTTACTGCAAGGTGTTTTGAAAGCTATAAATCATGCACTTTGTAAACAATAGAGACTCTTCTTTTTATTTTTTCATATATCCCACAGGTTTTTATAGAACTTATAGACTTGATAACTATGTGATATGTTCCAAAGTATTCTATAAACTTGACATGTTCTTGTTTGACATTGATCTCCAGCAAGAAACCAGGCAGAGACCTTAAAGAGATGATTTATGAGTATAGAAAAAAATGAATAACCATCACCAGAAGACAGCCTGTGTTTATTTGACTCAAGTAATGGCAGACTAACCATATTCACACACTTTGAAAAGAGATGAGACTCTTGTATTGTTGAAATGCAATATTTATGTAATATATTTTTTGTCTCAGAGCATTTGACAGATTCAAGACACTGGGTAAACAAAATGTTGAAATATGGATTGAATAATAGCACCAATGAACATAATTAGGAGACATATATCAAATCAACAGTAAGCACTTTGCATGAGTTGAACTTATGCAAGAAAATAGAATGAGTAGACCTGATGAGGAGGGGGTTTTCTATTACCAGATGTTTGTTTAACCAATACATGCATGCAAGCTGGACATACCTATATAATAGAAGGGTTAAGAAGGTTGGATGAGGTTGGCCTAGAATCCATTTCAACGGGCCCTTTATGTTCTTAAGATGGTTTCAAATGTCTTTGTAAATTGTAAAATATTTATTTCTAAATTAAGGTGTTTTAAGTTTTTCTATGAAAACATTATGATAGCTAAAGATGTATATAACCCCATTCTAGAATTTGACCAAGTAAATTAGTCACTGGGTTAGTTTTAAATGCTAAGCACTGCACCTGGTATCTCAAAAGTATCCCAGATGATGAATATATTATTCTCAAAAGACAAGATGGGAATCAGATCAAATATTATCCTTATATAAAAATAGACTCATTTTTATCCTCTAGGATTCAACAGGGACTTGGAAGTCAGTACACTATGCTTCTGTTTTGTTTGAAGCACTTTCAACACCTTGATTTGATAATCCAGGAGTTGAATATTCTTGAAACATTTTACTCTTGGAAAGAAATGCTCACATCAAATTACTAATTTTGGATTACTGTTTATCATAATCTGTACCCCCCCAAAAAAAAGAAAACACTGGAAGAAATTGAAAGTACCAAATATCATAGAAAGCCTGTCAATGGAAAAGGATTACCATTAAATTCTAAATGCAGAAATTTGTCATAATTACTATCACTATGAGAAAATAAAAGTAATAAAAATAAGTGCCTGAAAGTGAAGCATGTTGTAAAACATCTCAATCACCAGAAAATATTAAAAGGTAGAAATAATAACACCATATCTTGGTGCTGATTAGCAATTAGATTTCACAGTTTTTAAACTCCATCTGGTCCTAAAGTGTGGGTAACTCTAAGTTTCGATTACTCAGAACCGCATTCAGCTTCAAATAATAGAAAACCTAAGCAACGATTTGCCCACAAATAGAGATGTGTTTTTCCAACAGAACAGAATGCCCAGAGGAAGGAAGTTACTTGTCTGGCTTTCTTTGTTCAGTGTTGCCATCAAACACTCTACTTCTCTGCTCTGCTGTACCAGTGTGTTGGCTTCTCATTCTCTTGAATTGTATCTCATAATCACAACCAATCAGCCACAAATCTCTGCCTAAAACTTTGTGCTCACATTTCAAAGTACAAAAAACAAAAAACAAAAACAAAAACAAAAAACAGGCTAAGAATTCAGGGCAAGTGGGAATTTAGTATTTCCTATTAATAGAGAGGGTAATGATTTTTCTAATATTGTGAAAGTATTTTTACAGAAAATGGAAAATAAACAAATACTTTCAATTTGATAGCAGTTGGTTTCAACTGTATAGTCGTTCCAGTAAACCATCATCCTTGGCTACAGAATCAATGTGTTTTAGTTCTGGCATGAATCTCATGGGTCATCTGGCCCAGCGTCTTACTTTAAAGATAAAGAAAACTGGGATAGAGACAACTTAAATTATTTGTTCAAGATCATACATGCTACAAAGTTGTGGGTAAACAGCAGTCACAGATTGCTAGCAAGAACATATTTTTTAGGTACCCATAGAGATCCGTACACAGACACATAAAAAGACTCACAGTCTAATGGCTGGATTGGAAGGCATCCAGCGTATTGTAATGGTACTGAGATCTATGTGGGAAACATATTCAGAATTTCTTTTTATCCTCATCCAGATTTTAATACTAGATTTAAACGTTCTGCATTAAATAATTGATTCCCAGTCTTTGCAGGTGGGATTTAGTACAGTAACACAAAATAATAGGGAAACGGCATTTAGCAGCATCATTGTTATTTGCCTTTCAATTTTTTTTTTCATTTGAGTTGATCTGTGTTTTTAAATGTTACCTTTGGAAAAGCTGTCCACAAAGCATTGGAAAAATAGGGAACTATATTTAAATGGTATAATTGTCAAGGAACCCATGTGTAATTGTGCCATACTGAAGCAGAAAGTATTGAGTCACATCCACAGATGATATCTTATAATAGGCATTAAGAAATTTAAAAGTATGTAGACTTATTGGCAGCAAATTACCCATAAGTTGGAGGGGATGATTGGCGCAGAACAAAAAGGTCAATTGTGCTTGGAAAACACATCCTTCCTGTAAGACAGCCCCCGAGTAAAGCCACAAAGCAGACATGTGTGAACCTTGAAATAAGCAGTATTTTCAAATAAGTGAAGTAATTGTATATGAATTCATTGTGTACATAAGTGTAGCACCCTACCTGTATTACAACTGAGAGCTATAAAACCAGAGAGGCATGTTATGGAATCAGAATAACCTGAAAATGGGTTGACGATCTCAGCTGCCTCGTGTGTAAACTGGGAATAATAACAGTATTTACTTCACTGTGCTGTTATGAGAACAAAATGAGATAAGGCAAAGCGAAGCACCCAACCCAGGGGCTGGCATATAGTGAGCACTCAGTGACTATCAGTGGTTACTATTATTACAAAGCCATATCCTTCCCTTCCCAGGGAACCAATGACACAACCTGGAAAGATGAGCTGCTGGTAACTCACAGACATGAAAACGTGACACACCGGATCTCGGCACCCTTGGCGTCTACCTAAAGACTTTTTACATGTCTTAAACATCACTTCCTTGTTTACAGGTGCTAAGGGACAGTAGCATTGAAATGGTATTCAACAGTGTCATAGTCCTGTCATTCTATTAACTGTCTTTAAGCCAATGGGATTTATGGAGGATAGAGAGGTTTATTATCTTATTATCCAAAATATATTCCATGGTGTGTAAGTCAAATTTACAATTTGAGCATCAAATAGTGTTGGCTATTCTTTATTCTCATTTTATTCCAGTGCAGAGTACGCCAGATATGCTAAAAGTACTGGCCAGAAAAGCATTCTATTTAACCAGCGTTCTCATTGGAAATAGTGATCCTCCAAATATAGCTCTCCATTGATTTTTACCACCACAGTGATAAGTCATCAAGTATCAGTGCCACTTAGGCGGTGTGACTGTGTGTGTGTGTGTGTGTGTGTGTGTGTGTGTGTGTGTATGTGTGATGATGTGTATGTGTATGATTGAGGGAGAGAGAGAGAGAGAGAGAGAGAGACAGAGAGAAGAGATTAAGAAACAGAAAGAGACATTGAGTGGGGGGAAATCTGTGTTTATTATATTATTGCTTCTTTCATCCTAAGATGACTCCGTTTGGTGCTGTGAAATTTTTAAGTGCCAACCAAGATGCAAAACCATCACTGTCACACAGAATAAACCCTTAAATGAGCAGATGCAGTTGCGTTTGTCTAATATGCTATTATTGATATGTCATTATTTCTGTCTACCTTTCTCTCTGGGCATTGATCACTTTTGCTCAAATTGAACACTCAATTTGTCCTATTTATGCCATAAGAAACAGCAACTTACATCACTTGCCCTTCAGTATTCCTGAGCTAAGCTTCATGTCTTCTAATAAATCATTCTTCCTTGATGGGGGGGCATATTTTATTCATCTTTGGGTCTGCAGAGCTTGGTATAGTGCTGCTGGTTCACAGTAGACACTGAATGACTAGCCACCATATTGAATTGAACTATACCATTTAAAATTGTCTTTAGGCAAGGGTTTTTATATCTACCCCCTCTGGCTTTTCTAATTGAATTCAAATAATTTGAAGTGAAGTTTCAATTGTTGTAGAGGGGTGGCATTTCCATCCTTAATTACCAGTGACCTACTCTTATCTATCGATGTTAACTCTGGTCTTTTAATGTCAAACATGACATTGATCCAGAAGCCAAATGTGATTCTTTCAGTTTGGATAAGAGCCTGAACCTATATTGTTTTGGATGACATTATCATACATGAACCTTAAACATGCTCTTTATGGTAATGCAAACTTCCTAGTCTAGAAACTCTAGCATAGTTTCTACCTTAGAGGCAAGATGGAAACATCATCCTTACTGTTGTATCTCTCATTGTTTCAACATCTTTAGCATGGTAAATTTATGCATGTTCTTCCTATTTTTTTCTTTCAGGAAAGGGGCTGTGGAAAAGGTATTTTAACATTCATATTTTCTAGTGAATGTTATTAAAATTCTATTAATTCTAATGTTTATTATTGTTGTAGTAATCTTTTATAAATAAATAAGATCAAATTGCAAAATTTAATGATTAATTTTCTCCCCTAATTTATTAGACTGTTAACAAATTGTCATCCATTTAACTCCTTTCCTTTTTTCTTAAAAATCCATCCTCAGTATACATTATAAAACCAATCATAGAGTAATGAAAACCTAGGAATATTATGGTATAATTTGTAAACTTCAAGTGTAAATTCTTGAGAACTGATCATGGTGAGTTTTTAGATTTCATAACTTAATGGAACTTTAGAAATAAATTGCCTTAATTCCTTCGTTGTTGAAATAAGGAAGCTAAAATTATGTGTCAGTTAATGATCGCCCCCAGTCATAGTTGGTGAGATGCTCAAACTTGACAGAAGATTTTCTCACTTTAGGTCTAAATATTTTACTCTTAAATCATGTGATCTCTGACTAATCCCTTTAAAAAGGAACTGAGTAGAGAATGTGTATGGGTGCCATTTACAGACACGTAGAGCCACATACTCATTGTTGGCAGGTAGCATCAATTACTATGCAGATAACTGTATATATACCATGGTGGTATATCATCCATTCAAATATTTAGTGACAATACCAACTTAATGTCTTATTTGAAAAAGCTACTAAATGTTAAGAAATCAAAAACCTGTATCATCAATTGCAATGATGCCAGAAAGAGGCATGGAGCATGGAAAGGTCACAGTTTGGGAGAATGTGTTTGACTTTTCATACCAGAGCCAATACTTCATACGAGATATATTCATACGAGATATATTCATACAAGATATATTCATACTTCAAACCTCCTATGAGATATATTATTAGTTACACCTATTTCATAATATCTGCTATATCATACGATTAGTTTTCCTTATTAACAACATTATGACCAATTGCTACCATTTTTGAGAACCTACTCAGAGCCAAGTTTTACTACATCATTCAAGAGATTACAACAGGTCCCATAAGTGTAATCTAAAAGAAATAATAATAAAAAATAAAAATAATAAACAAACAAAAAAGCAGAATCAGACCTACAAATACAGTGAATAAACTGATGGTTGCCAAAGGGCAGGGTGGTAGGTTGGGCAAATTGGGTGAAGGAGAGTGGGAGATACAGGTTTCCAGTTAGGGAATGCACAAGTCATGGGAATAAAAGGCATAGCATAAGGAATACAGTCAATTATATTGTAATAGCAATGTAATAGGACAGATGATAGCTACACTCGTGGTGAACATAGCATAATGTGTAAACTTGTCAATTTACTAAGTTGTACACCTGAAACTAATGTAGCATTGTGTGTCAACTCTACTCAAATAAAACCATAAAGAAGATGTACAACAATTCTGCAAGATAGATATGATTGCCCTCATTTTACCAAAACAATATTGTTACCAAAAAAATACCAAATTGCTAAGTAAGAGAAATAGAATGAAAAATCCAGGTACACCATAACAACCTCTACCAAATCAATCACCCCAAGTAAATAACTCTTGCTCTCTTCCCATAAATCATTCTTCCTCCTTGTGCCAGTTTGGATTCTTTGGAAAGAAAATGCCAAAGCAGAATTTGCAGTACGAAAGATTTATTTCAGGTAATGTGTGTGACAGCTAACAGAAGAGAAAGCAGAAGTGGGCAAAGCTCTCTGACTGCGGTGTGGGTCTGACACCTGTGGAAGAAAGGGGGGACAATTAGGAAGAGAGAGACTCAGGCTATGGTATAGGTGTGAGAAAGTCTGAAGCTCAAAGGGGTCTAAAGACTGTCAGTAGAGGAATCCTGCCTTCAACAGAAATAACAACATCCCGCTCTATTATGCTTGGGCATTGGTTAAAGCTGCCTAAGGAGAACATATCCTCACCTTGCTGCAATCAGAGATGGTCCTTGAGGCAGGATGTCTCTTAAACGGTGATTAAAGTAGTGCATGCCTATGGCCAACTTACTTTGTAAAAGTCCCTTAGAAGTTCTTAATTTCCTTGACTAAAATGGGGACACTTGATCTAACTTAAAATGTTAGCATTTGTTCTGCTAGTAACCAATTACTAGAAAGCATCTAGGAATTTACCAGTACATAAAAAGCACTCGAAATATTTTCATGAAAATAAATGTAGGGCATTCAATAACACCACTTTTAGTATTTTAAATACACTATCTCTACAGTTACTGGCTAATTGGGTAGAAAAATAGAGAAATGGTCTTTCAGAATGTATCATTTTAAGTTTATCATTCTCAACTCTGGATTTGCTTTTGCCAGTGCTAGGGATAACCCTAACCCAAATGCATCAACCATTAAACATCTATGGCCAGCCACTAGTACTATGGAAGAAACATCATTCCCGAGGGTAATATTCCTGTTACTATTTTATATTATCACACTCAATTAAAAAAATTCTAAAGTAAAGTTCATTGCAACGTGATTGCTCAACTCCCAAGTGAATTGAAGACTGTTAACTTGGCCAAATGAGATAGGTCTTTATTTTCCAGCCCTTATCTGGATAATTTAGGCAGAAAATAAAACCACTGAGGAAGGGCTGAAAGATTGTTTATTTTAGAGTTGATAAGATTATGGGAAAATTAAAGAACTACTCAGTGTACACCAAGGAAGATATTTTTCATACTATGAAAAATATAATGACGGAGCATATTTTCTCTATCCTCACTAACAGTCGAGCAAAGGAAAATTAGTGCTACCACAACAAATCTATTTTAGAGTATAAGAAAAATTATCCTATATTTGGGATTTTTATACTACAGAATAAGTCACTAAGGTAGGTAATATAAATCTTTCTATGGGTGTACTGATTGATTTATTAATTCATTCATGCATTCATTCAATATTATTTTTCAATATTTACAATATGTAAAATTTTAGGCTTTACAGTGGAATATCATGAAACATAGTATGAATGAAATACAAGTCTAGACCACATTAAGTGTCCATTCTGTCTATAACTTTAAATCAATATCAAAAAGTAAGCCAGAGTGGCATCAGAACATTAGAGTAGCAATTTCAAAACTTTGTCTCATTGCAAAAGCAAGATATGAGCTGGCAAAAACTGTCAGAATTAACTTTTCTTTTTTTTTGAATTCTGGAATCAGAACACAACAATCAGGGGAATATTTAATGAAGAGAAAAACTTTTGGATTTTGGTAAGAGAGCTCTGGGGCACTTTAACTCATGTGGTTGCCATCTGCACGACTCAGTTTAGCAGCAGCAGCCTTGAGATGGCAACCTGTGTTGCTGGTGCAGGTTATTGGTACCAGAGGGATCAATATGCACCTTGTTCTTAAAGAATTGTGGCTGTGTGTTTTGGCCTGTCTAGTGGATGTCTGAAGGATCATCTCAAGGGCTTGATGTGTTTCATCTACCTCAGAGCTGTCACAGGATTGTGACAGCATCCCCAGCAGTGTTTGCTGAAAACATGTAAAGGTAAATGTATTAGCCATGGCCACTTGGACCAAATTAGAATATTTGAGACAAACAAGAGACCAAGAAGCTTGGGAATAAAGAGGTTGGGGAAGGAGAAACATAGGGAGAAAAGGCTTTGAAAACCTCCCACATAGTCTCAAGTATATAGATGGTCATGAAAATGGCTAAGTCTGAATGCACGCTCAGAAAACACCTGAGAAGAACCTAAGTTTTCACCTCTTGCTGAACTTCAGGCTCTGTGTGGCAGGAAGTCAGGAAGTGAAGACCACAGCAATCTTATAAATTACCTGGCAAGTGGGGTGCCTGGGTGGCTCAGTCAGTTAAGCATCTGACTCTTGATTTTGGCTCAGGTCACGAACCCACGGTTTGTGAGTTGGAGCCCAGTTTGTGAGCTTGAACCCCACATGGGGCTCTGTGCTGACAGCACAAAGCCTGCTTGGTATTCTTTCTCTCTCCCTCTCTGTCTCGGCCCCTCCACTGCTTACACTTTCCCTCTCCTGTCTCAAAAACAAAACAAAACAAAACAAATAAACAAACAAAAACTACCTGGCAAATCTTGGAGTGCCTGAATACAGAGTCCATCTGAAAAGTCAAAGAGAGGTGGTTGTTGTTTTTTTCTCCTTTCTTTTTTGGTTTTAAGTACTTAAGAACATCTCTGTCAAATCTTTAGCTGACTACAAAGCTGAAGAAACAGAAATGTCAGTGGCCAAGACAAAGAATGTATATTAACAAAATTAGTTTAGGAAAAGAACTAGACGAACAACCCACCAAAACAAATTGTAACAACAAACTATGGGAAAGGAGAAGAATCTGATTTCTAGAGTTACCACACTGCAATGTTCAAAATATCCATCTTTCAACAAAAAATTATGAGACAGGCAAGAAAAAAAAATAATACACATGAATGTTCATACCACTAACAGGAAAAAAAAAATTAGTAGTAACTGTCACCAAAGAAGCCCTGAAATTGATCTGACCTAACAAGTAATTTAAAATAATTGTTTTAAATATGTTAAAGGAGCTAAATGAAACCAAGAGAATGATGCCTCACAAAATGGGTAATATCACTTAAGAGATGGAATTTGTTTTAAAGCCATATAGAAATTCTGGAGGTAAAAGGTATAATAACTAAAAGAAAAATTTCAGTAAAGCAGTTCAATAGCAGTTTTGAATAGACAAAAATAATATCTGTAAATTTGAAGATTGATTATTTGAGAGCATCCAGGGTGAAAAACAGAAAGAAAAAAAATAAAGAAAAACAATAAAGAAAGATGAGACTTCTGGAACACCATCAAGCATATCAATATAAACATAATGGAGTCCCAGAAGATGAGGAGAAAGAGACAGTGGTCAAAATAATATTTGAAAAATTCACGGCTAAACACTTGCTAAATTTGCATACTGAATCTACACATCTAAGAATTTCAACAAACCCAGCTTGAGTAAACTCAAACAGTTCTACACTAAGACTTCTTGAAAATTGTTGAAAGACAAAGAAAGAATTATGAAAGTAGCAAGACAGAAGTGAATTGTCTCATACAAAGGAAACTAAATAGTATTAACAGCCATTTCTCACCAGAAACTATAAAGGCCAGAGGGCAGTATGATGAGATATTTAAAGTGTTGAAAGAAAAAAAAATCTGTTAGCAAGAATTCTATATCTGGTAAATTTCCTTCAAAAATGAAGCCATTCTTATATAAACAAAACTACAGAGTTCAGTACTAGCAGAGATGTCTTGTATGAAATGTTAAAGGAGGTCCTCAAAATGAATTAAAAGGACTAGAAGTAACTCAGAGCCATAGGAAAAAAATAAAAACCCTGGTAAAGGTAACGACATAGGTAAACACATAAACCAGTATTATTGTATTTTTTATTTCTTTTTCCTCTTTTCCTCAACTTTATTCTTCATTTTTAGCAAATTTCTTTATAATTGTAGTTGACACAAAATGTTATATTAGTTTCAGGTGTGCAGCACAGTGATTTGACAAGTTTATATATTAGGCTATGTTCACCATCAGTGTAGCTTCCATCTATCACCATACAATGCCATTATAGTATCATTGACTACATTCCTTATGCTGTGCCTTTTATTCCCATGACTTATTCATTTGTAACACCTCTTTTTAGTCTATACAATTTAAAAGAGAATTGCATAAAAATAATTATTAATCAATGTTAATGGGCACACAATGTGTAAAGATATAATTTGTGACAATAATAATATAAGAGGGTTGGAATTATATAGAAGCAACTTTGTATACTATTGAAACTAAGCTGGTATTAATTGGAAATAGAATAAGATGTCAATTGTATTCCCCAAGGTTACCGTTAAAAAAATAACTAAAAAATATACAGTTAAATACCATGGGCTCCACTAACATCATATAAAATAGATTGTAATGCAAAAATTGTCCCAAGAGAAAATGAAATACTGTATATTACATACTACATATTGATAAAAGAGTCTGTTTTTAAGAATTTTTAACAATTACAAACATATACCCAGCTAACAACAGGGCCCCAAAATCTGTAAAGCAAAAACTGACAGAAATACAATAGTTTTAAACTTCAATATCTCCCTTTCAATAATAAATAGAGCAACTAGACAGAAAATGAAAAGTAAATAGAGTATTTGAAGAGCACTATGATGCAATTAGACCTAATAGACACATGTACTGCAGAATATACATTTATCTGATATGGACCTGGAAGATTCCCCAGGCTACACTATATTCTACTCCACAAAACAAATCTCCATAGATTTTTAAATAGCTAAAGAATAAAATATATTTTCTCCAACTGCAATGGAATGAAACTGCAAACCAATTATAGAAGCAAATCTGAAAAAAAATTATGGAAATTGGACAACATAGTTTAAATAACTAATAGTTTAAAGAAGAAATCACAAGAAAATTTTGATAGTACTTTGAGACAAATGGAAGCAAAATCCCAAAATAATGAAACCTGTAAGATGCAGCTACAGTAGTTCTCAGAGGGAAATTTGTACCTATAAATCATACATTTAAAAATAGTACTATCTAAAACCAATAGCCTAATTTTAAACATAAAGGAACTAGAAAAGAAGGGCAAACTAAGTCCAAAGCTAGCAGAAGAAAGGAAATGAGAAAGATAAGAATGAAGATTTAAATAAATAAATAAATAAATAAATAAATAAACAAATTATGGAATAAGTGAAAATAAAAGTTGGTCCCTTGAAAAGATCAACGATACTGACAAACCTTCAGGTAGACAAAGAAAAAAGACAGATTATTCAAATTAATTAAATTAGAAGTGAAAATGGGAACCACAAAAAAATGAAAATGAGGATATTGTTTCTGGCCTTAGATAAAAATATTATAAAAAACTTCATAAACAATTGTATGCCAAGAAATTAGTGCACTATATTATTAGTTGAGTTTATATGTTGAATCACCCTTGAAATTCTTGGGTAAATCTCATTTGGCCGCAGTGTATAATCCTTTCAAATGCTGCTTGGTTCAGTTTGATAGTATTTTGTTGAGAATTTTGCATCTATTCTTACAAAGATGTTGTGTTTTCTTTTCTTGTGATGCCTTTGTCTGGCTCTGGCATCACGCTAATGTTAACTTCACAAAACAAGTTAGAAAGTGATCCTTCCTCTCCTATTATTTTGTAAGAGTTTGAGAAAAATTCGTGTTAATTTTTCTTTAAATGTTTGGTAGAGTTAATCAGAAAAAGTGAGATTTATCCAAGAATTTCAAGGGTGATTCAACACATTAAATCAATCAATAATATATCACATTACTACAATGAAAAAAAATGCATGATTATGACGATTGATATAGCAAAATCACCTGACAAAATCCAGCATCCAGAATGTATAAGTTACACTTAAAACTCAACAACAAAAAGGCAACCAGTCCAATTTAAAAATTGGCAGAAGACATGAATAGGCATTTCTTCAAAAAAGATACACTGAAGTATCCAATATGCACTTGAAAATGTGCTAAATAGCATCAGTCATTAGAGAAATGCAAATTCAAACCACAAGATATCACTTCATAGTAACTAAATGGCTACAACAAAAATACAAAAATTAAAAAAAAAAGAAAAATACCAGAATGTAACAAGCGTTGGCTAGTAACGAAACATGGAGAAACGAACTCTCACACATTGCTGGTCAGAAAGAAGAGTGCTACCACTGTGGAAAACATTTGACTCTTCTTCGAAAGTTAAACACAGTGTTCCCATAAAACTCAGCAATTCCTCTCCCAGATATATATCCAAAAGAATGAAAAATAGATGTTCCAGCAAAAACTTGTGCACAAATGTTCAAAGTAGCACTATTCAAAATTGGTCCAACAATGGTAATAATTCAAATGTCTATCTGTTGATGGATGGATAAGTAGTGGTATATCCACAGGATAGAATCTTACTCAACCATAAAAAGGAATGAAACAAGGATATATGCCACAACATAGGTGGATATCAAAGGCATTATGCTAAGTGAAGGAAGACAGTCACAAAGGCCACATTTTGCATGATTCCCTTTATATGGTATATTCACAGTAGACAAATCCAGAGAGACAGCCATCTTGTGATTGCCAGAGGCTAAGGGATCAAGGAGTAGGGATTAAGGAGTGACCGTTTAATAGTTGTGAGGGGCTGGAGAGAGGGGGAAATGAATAGTGATGGCATAATGGGTAAAGATTTTCCTTTGGGGTAATATCAACATTCTGTAACTAGATGGTGGTGATGTTGTACAACACTGTAAATGTACTAAAAGCCACCATGAATTTTATCTCAAGTTAAAGAAGTATAAATTAATGGGCAGCATAATATGATCCTACGAAAGATGTCATGCAGTGGTATATAATTCCTACCAAATAGATGAGACAAAAAAATGTTCTGAAGGAATGTGGAAGGAGAGTTCAATAAGCTTCAGAAGGGGAAATGTTTACTAGGAGAATCAAAACTTCCTCTGAACTTTCAAAGAAGTTAGGATGGAGATGGCTAAGGGGGGTTTGAGTGAGCCGCGAGGAAGTGGGGAGAAGTTTAGAAGCAAAAGATAATGCTCTGCGTGGGGTGGCATAGTTCTGCTATCACCTGAAAAAAAAAAAGAGCCATTTTCTGAAACATAAATGGCAAATGGGTAACTCAAAAGTCACATGTAGCTCATCGATGACAACTGTTTGGTGCACATAGCTATTTAAAACTGGGAAAAATCCACTTAAAATCTGGATTTTGAACTTTTCTTAAAAATTAAATATATAGGAATGCCCAGGTGGCTCAGTCTGATGAGTGGCTGACCCTTGATTTCAGCTCAGGTTTGTGTGTTCAAGCCCCACATCAGGCTCTATGCTAACAAAGGCAGAGCCTGCTTGGGATTCTTTCTCTCCCCGTCTCTACCCCTCCCCTGCTCAAGCTTTTGCTCTCTCTCTCAAAATAAATAAACTTAAAAAAAATTAAAAAAATTAAATATATACATTTAATATATATGGCAATGGACTCCCTATTCCTAAACATTACAGATTTACTGGAGCAAAGCAATGGTGGGCCCTTTCCGAAGGAGTCTGAAAACACTCAGTTGCATTACTTATTTCCTAGACATTTAAATTTGAAGGACAGAATCAAAATTTTTAACATCTTTTTTAGCTTCTACAGTACCGTAATTCTAAAGTAAATTTGCAAGAATAACCTTTCCATGAACCTTAAGAATCTAAGTAATAATTTTAAATTTTTGAGTCATTATGCATCCCATAGAACGTAAGGTGCTCTGTGTTACAGACATCCAGTTTTAATTTTACATCAAGCCATCCAACTCTCCTTATGAGATGAGCAGATTTATTATTTCATAATCTCATTTTAGGATTTTATAGACCAAATGGGACACATGTCCTAGGAAATGTTAATGTGGAAAGGATTTGTTCAGAAATATAAATTTTCTCTATTTAAAAAACAGAATTTAAAGAAAGGATGTATTTTTTCAATCAGTTTTATAATGGCACCCCCACGCATATTTTGCACCTTCAAAATATCCCAATTCTATATATTTGTAGCTGAATATATTTTTGTTCTGACACAGCTGGAAAAAGCTTCAATTTAGCAATTTAGATTTAGCAAACAATTTGTGCATAATATGGCCCATTTGCTTTTGGTGTTATTTCATCATGATTTTAGAGCCAAAAATACTGCAATATAAAAATCAGCAATTGAGTATGTGCAGTGACTCTGATGAACTGGATTTTCAATAGTGTTTTGTTTAAAATATTATCCAGCCTGCTTAGAATGTATAATTTCAAAAATGTCATGGCTTAAAAGGTAAGATGCCCCTTACTGGGTCTAATTTCCATTACAAATCAAGAGGACACAAGCTGTGATATCACTCACGGCCTATGTGAGAAGAACTTAACCCGCTGACCCACCTCATTCTTCTCTGTTCTTGTGAACACTGAACCAAGGCTATGTCTGATACATTTATAACTTAATTTGTTTTGAGATTGTACATCTAGATTTTATGCAGTTTCTCAAATGGGAAGCAAATTATGCCCTACCTTCCAAGACTCTTGTCCTCTAAATAAAAGAAAGGACAAGACTCAGTTGCACTGAAACTAATCAGTGTGGGCTTTTCAGGATCTTCCAGGTATGGCCAGTGAGACACTGAAGCCCCGTTTTGTTCAAGTTTGGTTCAGGAGAAGAAGTTATAAAATCCATAGACACAAACGCAAATGCACACACACATACACACACACGCAATGGATGAGGAAAGGTGATCTCAGGATCAGGACCTCCTGCTTTGAGTTTCTAGTGGTTATCTGGAGGCTAGCAACCACTTGACCTCAGAGCACTTGTTTTCTTGCCTTTAGGATGAATGTTCTCTGGTGCCTCCCTGATTGTACACAGCTTGACTTACTAAAAAAAGCTGTGTGTGTACTGCTCTAGAACTCACTCAAGTCTAGACTCTATTTTTTTTTATTTTTTTAATGTTTATTTTTGATTAAGAGAGAGACAGACAGACAGACAGACAGAACACAAGCAGGGGAGGGACAGAGAGAGAGGCAGACACAGAATCCGAAGCAGGCTCCAGGCTTTGAGCTGTCAGCACAGAGCCTGACGGGGGGCTGGAAGCTACAAACCGTGAGATCATGACCTGAGCCAGAATGGGACACTTAACTGACTGAGCCACCCAGCTGCCCCAGGGGTTTTAATGAACAGGATTAATGAACAGGAAAGAAGATGGTGAGGATGAGGGGACAAAAGGAGGTAAAGAAGAAAAGTACTGCATCCGGAGGTAGCAGAATAAGGACATGAGAATGAGAATCAACATACCGTCGCAGGGGACTACAGGCTTCCTCATGGTGCCCAATTAAAAAGTGGGAGCCAGAGATCATTAGAAGTGAGGATGGAAAAGTAGGATGAATTCAGATGTCTGCAGGCCTTAAATCCCAAGATAACCCTGAGTCCTAGCATTCTACCAGATGGCAGTAAATATCCTTCAAAATTAAGCTTCTAAACGACTATACACTTATTATATTTCTTTCTTAAGGTGAATATTACCTTAATCATTATTTCCCACACTTCCTTTATGAAAAGAATCAATTGGAGTTGTAAAAAGCCTCACATTATGAGGCCCCTCTGGAAGACTGAAACAATACTGTCTGAGAGGGCACAAGAATCTGGATTCTTCACAGGAATCTTATGGTCAGACATGTTTGAAAATGCTAATGGTGGAATTTCCTTAGCAGTAATTTCTATCAAAAGATAATGTGTCAGGGGTGCCTGGGTGCTTCAGTTGTTTAAGTGTCCAACTCTTGATTTCGGGTCAGGTCATGATCTCTGTTGTGAGACTGAGCCCCATGTAGAGCTCCCCACTGAGTATGAAGCCTGCTTAAGATTCTCTCTTTCCCACAGCCCCTCCCCCACTCATGCTCTCTCTTTCTCTCTCTCAAAAAAACAAAAACAAAAACAATGACAAGATAGAAAAAAACCACACCAGGATGTGTCAAATTTGATGTTTTCTTTTTAAATTTTAAATAACATTAAAATAAAAGGAGGCTATTGTATACATTGGAGAGAAATCCGTATTATAATAAAAAAAATTATTTAGTATGTCACAGTTAGGGTAAGATTTAAATTTGTTACTTCAGAATTGTATGAAGCAATTTTATACCATTGAATGACTCTGAATTAATTAACCATAAAATGCTGATAACCAGTTTTCTTCCTATATTTTCTTTTTAAAAGGAAATGAATGAAAATACAAAGAAATGATAATTACAGTTTTATAAATTCCAAAGATTAATTTCCATGTCCAGTCTAATTTGTGTGATAACGACATTCTGTCAACCTTAATTTTTACTCTGAATTTTCACTTGGTCATGGTATATGTATTTGCGTTTTTCTTTATGCTTTGCTGGGAATTCTTAAAATAGGTGACATTTTAATCCAGGGGTAATACAGAAAATATATATGTGATATAAGCTGTGTGATATGTTCATATAGCTTCCAAAGTACCTCGCAATTCATCTACATGACAGTTGTTATTGAAGCTTAAGGTCATTAGCACAGGAAACTTGGCAAGGACATAAGACTGGGTTATAAATATTGGTTTCAGATGTCATTTTAGGACAGAATTAACTTCTCTCAGGATGTAGTAGCACGGATTATACAAGAGATCTCAGTTGAATCCAAAGTTATTTGTGAGATTAATGAATTAGACTGAAGGAAAAGCATAGAATACAATTTGAATTCATGTTGCTTTTGATTAAAAAAAAAAAGTTTTGGGGGCACCTGTGTGGCTCGGTTGGTTAAGTGTCTTTTTCAGCTCAGGTCACGATCTCACACTCCATGAGTTCAAGCCCCATATCTGGCTCTGCGCTGACAGTGCAAAGCCTGCTTGGGATTCTCTCTCTCTCCGTCTTTCTGCCCCTCCCCTGCTCAGGCTCTCTCTCTCTCAAAATAAGTAAACAAACTTTTAACAACAACAACAACAAAAAGTTTTGGTAGTGAAGTTGAAGAGTTCAATTTTTGTAACTTATACATTATCTAACATGAGGAAAGTTACTTAACCTCTCTAAATGTAGTTTTTGTCCTGAGTCAAATTCAAGTAGATGGAAACTGTTTTTTTTTTCCTATGGTTCTTGGCACATGTTAAGTTCTTCTCCTTCCTCTTTCTTTTCTATACTTCATTTTCCTTCATCTTCCTCCTCTTTTTAGTCTATTATCATTAGTTTCATCATCACTTTTACACATTTACTGATACATCCCTCTACCTCTGTTTTCTCAAGGTTCTTTAGTTCCTTGAAAACCTTGCAAAATTACATTTTATCTATGAGAGTAGCTGTATATAGAGCAAAAATGTACATCAAAACACTTTCTCAGTGACATACAGTTTGAAAAATAAATACTATTTATTCAAATATCTATTGTAAAAATGTATTAGGGCTGTTTATAAAATTGCATGGATTCTGACAGGATAAAAAAAATAAGTGATAAAATAAGAAGGGAAAGAATGAGGTGAAGTCAGAGGAAAGTTTAATACACCAAGGAATTCCATAAAATAATTTGTAAGAATTTGGGCTGTAAATTTGCTTTTCCCAAAGCTAATGCATACAATAATGATGATGGTCATAACCAAAAAAGAGAATAAGGAAAAATTATGTTTCATAAGTTACAGAGTTGGCAAGATGGGATCACATCACCAAGAACAGCAGTGGAGGGCAGTGATAACCACTGCTGTTACTAAGAATAGAGACAATTTTTTCCTTTAGTCCTCATGAGGTAAGTACTGATTGGTAGAAAGGGCAATGGCCTTGGCATTCCTCCAGGAAATGAGTCTGTCCCAGAGGGCACTGGTATCACCAGCATTTGGAATTGAGGCATTGACATGAGACCAAAGTAAGGTTCAATGAAAACTACCCTACAACTAGCCAAAATAATGTTGCTCCATTGTGGACCTCTATGATGGTCTGACATGACAGAGGAGTAAGTTGTAGAATGCCTTAGAGAGATAGTCTTGGCATATTTTTCAATCCTCAATAAATCCCGCAGACCTAGGTAAAAATTGTGGGGTAGTAAGTTTAAGGTTGTATTCTGATTAGTACCTGGATAGTAAAGATAATACATTGTCAATTTAAGGTGGGTCACATGACAATCACAGGCCTGACATCTCCTTGTGAACTGTTAGGAACTAGCAACAACATATGAACAGTTGGAAACTCATTCCATTTCTACACAGGTGTGCACAAAGGAGATAACATATTGTCAGAGTCAACATTTTCCTCAGAAAAGGAATCCAGTTTTGCTTTAACACACAGGAAAATGGCCTGTGATGGCTTCCAGTCGAATCTTATTGAATGTTGTTATAACCTAAGGCACAGATTTAAAAATTGATTCTAATTTATATCAGTTTAATAATTATTTACCTGAATAAATATATATCCTAATATATGTGTGTTTAATTATTTAATGAAAGCTTATAAAATGTATCTGGAAATTCTCATGGTTTTGACATATCTGTTAAAATATACGAGTATACCTGGACTCAACATAATCACCTTTTTATTGAGAGAGGTGGCGTAATATTATGGAAGGTGTTGGAGACTTAAAGTAGAGAGATCTATGTTCTGTTCCAGAATGCACATGAACTTTCTGTGTAACCACTATGGTGTTCAGCTAAGTTTTCTTTTTGGTGAAATGAGAGATTGGTAACAGATAAGTTCAAAGGTCCCTTCCATGTACAGATTTGAAGGGATTCTCACTGACTTTAACGTTTAAGCAGTTGTATGTACGTTATCCATGTTAAAATTTTATTCAGTTGCTAAAACAGCTCTTTCATTTTTCACCAAATACAGCTGAGAATTGTCTCCTCAAGCAGGAGTGAAACAATTACTCAGTCACCAAATCACAAACTAACTACTTAACAAACATCCATAGGTTACGTCAATAAGCAAAATAAGTAATAAAAATCATTCCTATCACCTAAGACATACAGAATAGTCCTCATTTTAGAAACATAAAAACTAGTGACCAGAAAATGTAAGTAGATTTCAAAGGCCGTACACCTAGCAAGATAGAATTTGAGTTTTGATTTTTCAACTTCAAGAATTATGATCTTTTTCTAGTAAGCCATGCTCTTGATGACATGACAGAGATTTGGGTTATAGAGATAGATAAGCCAAGACATTCTAAAGAACAAAACAACAGTACTCAGTGATAAATTGTGTCAAAATTATTCTTTGAAGATTATGTTAGTTTTTCCATAGCAAGCATGCATCACTAACAAGCACAAATCAAGTCACTAGGCTGATAAAATATTAAAAAAAAAAAAAAAACCCCTGAAACGTGGGGCACCTGGCAGGCACAGTAATTAAAGCATGAGACTCTTGATCTTGGGGTCGTGGTTCTAGCCCCACATGGGAGAGTGGCAAAGAGTACTTGAAAAAAATTTTTTAAACGTGCAAATGCTCAATTTAATTTATAAATACCCATTATTGGAGACTCAATACATTGTATTTACCTTTACATAATTGGAAAGGAAGCATGTATGCCATTTAAAAATTTTTCTGTCATTAAATTTCTGGAAATTGTCAACTGGGCTTTAAAGAAAGAGGAAGACCAAGAAGATTTTTTAAATAAATAGTTATAAAAAGTATCCCTGTTTCAGCACATGACCTTTGCTTTGTCACCACTTTCCTAAGGAAAGACAAAGGGGGCACTAATGGGGTCCAGGATATACTACCCCCAAATATGGTGTCTGGGCATATTGATTACTTTAAGCTGAAGACATTTGAGAAACAGCCAGTACAGGAAGGATTTTCCCTGAATCAGTTCATAAGATCTTTATGTGAGAAGGACCCTCTCTCCTCCCAGAGGAAAGGATCATCCTTATCTCAAAAAAGAAGAGTGAGATAAATCTGAATGAACAGGTTTTGCTAACTTTCCCTCAGTTTACTACCCTTAGCTCATATCCTTTTTGTTCTGCCACATTTTTCTACCACTTTCTCCTCTTCATCAAACCTGGTATAAAGACACTCAGATTAACTCTATCTTTCTGTCTTCATTTCCATATGAAGTGCCCATGTCAGGTAAAATTTACACGAAATAAATGTGCACACTTTTCTTAATTTGTCTTTTGTCACACAGACCCCACTGAGAACCAAAAGGATAGGAGGATGAAGGTATTTTTCTTTCCCTCCAGAATAATACTTTCAGACTTTAGCTTTCTCATACGTGAGACATAGAGACTTGTCAAAATAGTATCTAAGGTCCGTTCTGGTCAATAACATTCTTAGAGTTTATTAAAATAATTAGTTGTAAGGGTGCCTGGCTGGCTCAGTCAGTAGAGCATGAGACTCTTGATCTCAGGGTCATGAGTTCAAGCCCCATGTTGGGCATAGTGCTTTGTTAAAAAAAAAAAATTGTAAAACAGTTAACAAGTAGCAGCAATAGAGAAAGGAAGAGAAGAAAAGGGTAGTGTGATTTTACAACGTATAGTAAGTCAAGAAAAACCAAATTTTTGACTAACAATGACTTTGGAATTTTTTTCTTTGTAGGAAACATATCTCAAAATAGCAGAAGAAGATGGCCCAAAATGTGAAGAAGATTTAACATTTATCTCATTCTTAGGCCTTGAATCACTGCATAGAAACCATGATAGTCTAATAATTTCCATTAGATATTATAAAATCATAAGGATTTGCAGTTAAACATATAGACTACAATCTTTTATAAGCTACATTTTAAAATGGGGTCAATATCATTAAATTTCAAATACAGAATGTGAAGGAAATGAACTACTTTACGTTTCAAGTGATACCCTTTTTATGAAAACATGAATCTAAATCTGCAGTTGTACTAACCTATTGCCTAAGGCATTAGAAAGAAAATACCAGTATCTCTGTGTATTTCCACAATTAACTGTTGTACTTTCAAAATAGTGCACTATCAGGGCGCCTGGGTGGCTTGGTCAGTTAAGCCGCCGACTTCGGCTCAGGTCATGATCTCGCGGTCCGTGAGTTCGAGCCCTGCGTCGGGCTCTGTGCTGACAGCTCAGAGCCTGGAGCCTGTTTCAGATTCTGTGTCTCCCTCTCTCTGACCCTCCCCCGTTCATGCGCTGTCTCTCTCTGTCTCAAAAATAAATAAACGTTAGGCGGGGGTCCAGGAAGATGGCGGCGTAGGAGGACGCTGGGCTCACCGCGCGTCCTGCTGATCACTTAGATTCCACCTACACCTGCCTAAATAACCCAGAAAACCGCCAGAGGATTAGCAGAACAGAGTCACCGGACCCAAGTGCAGACTAGAGGCCCACGGAAGAGGCAAGCGCGACTTAGCGTCTGGGAGGTCATAAGTTAACAGCTCTGCTCGGAAAGCGGGAAGGCTAGAGGACAAAGGGAGGGTGAGCTGCGGAGCCCCTGGACGACAGAGCTCAGTTTGGCGGGGAACAAAGGCGCTCGCCAGCGCCATCTCCCCCGCCCATCCCCCAGCCAAAATCCCAAAGGGAACCGGCTCTGGCCAGGGAAATTGCTCGCTCCGCGCGAACACCCAACTCTGTGCTTCTGCGGAGCCAAACCTCCGGCAGCGATCTGACTCCCTCCGGCTGCCACAGGGCCCCTCCTGAAGTGGATCACCTAAGGAGAAGCGAGCTAAGCCTGCCCCCCCTGCCGCCGTGCACCTTGCCTTCCCACCCCAGCTAATACGCCAGATCCCCAGCATCACAAGCCTGGCAGTGTGCAAGTAGCCCAGACGGGCCACACCACCCCACAGTGAATCCCGCCCCTAGGAGAGGGGAAGAGAAGGCACACACCAGTCTGACTGTGGCCCCAGCGGTGGGCTGGGGGCAGACATCAGGTCGGACTGCGGCCCCGCCCACCAACTCCAGTTATACACCACAGCACAGGGGAAGTGCCCTGCAGGCCCTCAACACACCAGGGACTATCCAAAATGACCAAGCGGAAGAATTCCCCTCAGAAGAATCTCCAGGAAATAACAACAGCTAATGAGCTGATCAAAAAGGATTTAAATAATATAACAGAAAGTGAATTTAGAATAATAGTCATAAAATTAATCGCTGGGCTGGAAAACAGCATACAGGACAGCAGAGAATCTCTTGCTACAGACATCAGGGGACTAATGAACAGTCACGAGGAGCTGAAAAACGCTTTAAAGGAAATGGAAAACAAAATGCAAACCACCACAGCTCGGATGGAAGAGGCAGAGGAGAGAATAGGTGAACTAGAAGATAAAGTTATGGAAAAAGAGGAAGCTGAGAAAAAGAGAGATAAAAAAATCCAGGAGTATGAGGGGAAAATTAGAGAACTAAGTGATACACTAAAAAGAAATAATCTACGCATAATTGGTATCCCAGAGGAGGAAGAGAGAGGGAAAGGTGCTGAAGGGGTACTTGAAGAAATAATAGCTGAGAACTTCCCTGAACTGGGGAAGGAAAAAGGCATTGAAATCCAAGAGGCACAGAGAACTCCCTTCAGACGTAACTTGAATCGATCTTCTGCACGACATATCATAGTGAAACTGGCAAAATACAAGGATAAAGAGAAAATTCTGAAAGCAGCAAGGGGTAAACGTGCCCTCACATATAAAGGGAGACCTATAAGACTCGTGACTGATCTCTCTTTTGAAACTTGGCAGGCCAGAAAGAATTGGCACGAGATTTTCAGGGTGCTAGACAGCAAAAATATGCAGCCGAGAATCCTTTATCCAGCAAGTCTGTCATTTAGAATAGAAGGAGAGATAAAGGTCTTCCCAAACAAACAAAAACTGAAGGAATTTGTCACCACTAAACCAGCCCTACAAGAGATCCTAAGGGGGACCCTGTGAGACAAAGTACCAGAGACATCACTACAAGCATAAAACATACAGACATCACAATGACTCTAAACCCGTATCTTTCTATAATAACACTGAATGTAAATGGATTAAATGCGCCAACCAAAAGACATAGGGTATCAGAATGGATAAAAAAACAAGACCCATCTATTTGCTGTCTACAAGAGACTCATTTTAGACCTGAGGACACCTTTAGATTCAGAGTGAGGGGATGGAGAACTATTTATCATGCTACTGGAAGCCAGAAGAAAGCTGGAGTAGCCATACTTCTATCAGACAAACTAGACTTTAAATTAAAGGCTGTAACAAGAGATGAAGAAGGACATTATATAATAGTTACAGGGTCTATCCATCAGGAAGAGCTAACAATTATAAATGTCTATGCGCCGAATACCGGAGCCCCCAAATATATAAAACAATTACTCATAAACAGAAGCAACCTTATTGAGAAGAATGTGGTAATTGCTGGGGACTTTAACACCCCACTTACAGAAATGGATAGATCATCTAGACACACGGTCAATAAAGAAACAAGGGCCCTGAATGAGACACTGGATCAGATGGACTTGACAGATATATTTAGAACTCTGCATCCCAAAGCAACAGAATATACTTTCTTCTCGAGTGCACATGGAACATTCTCCAAGATAGATCATATACTGGGTCACAAAACAGCCCTTCATAAGTTTACAAGAATTGAAATTATACCATGCATACTTTCAGACCACAATGCTATGAAGCTTGAAGTCAACCACAGGAAAAAATCTGGAAAACCTCCAAAAGCATGGAGGTTAAAGAACACCCTACTAACGAATGAGTGGGTCAACCAGGCAATTAGAGAAGAAATCAAAAAATATATGGAAACAAACGAAAATGAAAATACAACAATCCAAACGCTTTGGGACGCAGCGAAGGCAGTCCTGAGAGGAAAATACATTGCAATCCAGGCCTATCTCAAGAAACAAGAAAAATCCCAAATACAAAATCTAACAGCACACCTAAAGGAAATAGAAGCAGAACAGCAAAGGCAGCCTAAACCCAGCAGAAGAAGAGAAATAATAAAGATCAGAGCAGAAATAAACAATATAGAATCTAAAAAAACTGTAGAGCAGATCAACGAAACCAAGAGTTGGTTTTTTGAAAAAATAAACAAAATTGACAAACCTCTAGCCAGGCTTCTCAAAAAGAAAAGGGAGATGACCCAAATAGATAAACTCATGAATGAAAATGGAATTATTACAACCAATCCCTCAGAGATACAAACAATTATCAGGGAATACTATGAAAAATTATATGCCAACAAATTGGACAACCTGGAAGAAATGGACAAATTCCTGAACACCCACACTCTTCCAAAACTCAATCAGGAGGAAATAGAAAGCTTGAACAGACCCATAACCAGTGAAGAAATTGAATCGGTTATCAAAAATCTCCCAACAAATAAGAGTCCAGGACCAGATGGCTTCCCAGGGGAGTTCTACCAGACGTTTAAAGCAGAGATAATACCTATCCTTCTCAAGCTATTCCAAGAAATAGAAAGGGAAGGAAAACTTCCAGACTCATTCTATGAAGCCAGTATTACTTTGATTCCTAAACCAGACAGAGACCCAGTAAAAAAAGAGAACTACAGGCCAATATCCCTGATGAATATGGATGCCAAAATTCTCAATAAGATACTAGCAAATCGAATTCAACAGCATATAAAAAGCATTATTCACCATGATCAAGTGGGATTCATTCCTGGGATGCAGGGCTGGTTCAACATTCGCAAATCAATCAACGTGATACATCACATTAACAAAAAAAAAGAGAAGAACCATATGATCCTGTCAATCGATGCAGAAAAGGCCTTTGACAAAATCCAGCACCCTTTCTTAATAAAAACCCTGGAGAAAGTCGGGATAGAAGGAACATACTTAAAGATCATAAAAGCCATTTATGAAAAGCCCACAGCTAACATCATCCTCAACGGGGAAAAACTGAGAGCTTTTTCCCTGAGATCAGGAACACGACAGGGATGCCCACTCTCACCGTTGTTGTTTAACATAGTGCTGGAAGTGCTAGCATCAGCAATCAGACAACAAAAGGAAATCAAAGGCATCCAAATTGGCAAAGATGAAGTGAAGCTTTCGCTTTTTGCAGATGACATGATATTATACATGGAAAATCCGATAGACTCCACCAAAAGTCTGCTAGAACTGATACATGAATTCAGCAAAGTTGCAGGATACAAAATCAATGTACAGAAATCAGTTGCATTCTTATACACTAACAATGAAGCAACAGAAAGACAAATAAAGAAACTGATCCCATTCACAATTGCACCAAGAAGCATAAAATACCTAGGAATAAATCTAACCAAAGATGTAAAGGATCTGTATGCTGAAAACTATAGAAAGCTTATGAAGGTAATTGAAGAAGATTTAAAGAAATGGAAAGACATTCCCTGCTCATGGATTGGAAAAATAAATATTGTCAAAATGTCAATACTACCCAAAGCTATCTACACATTCAATGCAATCCCAATCAAAATTGCACCAGCATTCTTCTCGAAACTAGAACAAGCAATCCTAAAATTCATATGGAACCACAAAAGGCCCCGAATAGCCAAAGGAATTTTGAAGAAGAAGACCAAAGCAGGAGGCATCACAATCCCAGACTTCAGCCTCTACTACAAAGCTGTCATCATCAAGACAGCATGGTATTGGCACAAAAACAGACACATGGACCAATGGAATAGAATAGAAACCCCAGAACTAGACCCACAAACATATGGCCAACTCATCTTTGACAAAGCAGGAAAGAACATCCAATGGAAAAAAGACAGCCTCTTTAACAAATGGTGTTGGGAGAACTGGACAGCAACATGCAGAAGGTTGAAACTAGACCACTTTCTCACACCATTTACAAAAATAAACTCAAAATGGATAAAGGACCTAAATGTGAGACAGGAAACCATCAGAACCTTAGAGGAGAAAGCAGGAAAAGACCTCTCTGACCTCAGCCGTAGCAATCTCTTACTCGACACATCCCCAAAGGCAAGGGAATTAAAAGCAAAAGTGAATTACTGGGACCTTATGAAGATAAAAAGCTTCTGCACAGCAAAGGAAACAACCAACAAAACTAAAAGGCAACCAACGGAATGGGAAAAGATATTTGCAAATGACATATCGGACAAAGGGCTAGTATCTAAAATCTATAAAGAGCTCACCAAACTCCACACCCGAAAAACAAATAACCCAGTGAAGAAATGGGCAGAAAACATGAATAGACACTTCTCTAAAGAAGACATCCAGATGGCCAACAGGCACATGAAAAGATGTTCAGCGTCGCTCCTTATCAGGGAAATACAAATCAAAACCACACTCAGGTATCACCTCACGCCAGTCAGAGTGGCCAAAATGAACAAATCAGGAGACTATAGATGCTGGAGAGGATGTGGAGAAACGGGAACCCTCTTGCACTGTTGGTGGGAATGCAAATTGGTGCAGCCGCTCTGGAAAGCAGTGTGGAGGTTCCTCAGAAAATTAAAAATAGACCTACCCTATGACCCAGCAATAGCACTGCTAGGAATCTACCCAAGGGATACAGGAGTGCTGATGCATAGGGGCACTTGTACCCCAATGTTCATAGCAGCACTCTCAACAATAGCCAAATTATGGAAAGAGCCTAAATGTCCATCAACTGATGAATGGATAAAGAAATTGTGGTTTATATACACAATGGAATACTACGTGGCAATGAGAAAAAATGAAATATGGCCTTTTGTAGCAACGTGGATGGAACTGGAGAGTGTGATGCTAAGTGAAATAAGCCATACAGAGAAAGACAGATACCATATGGTTTCAGTCTTATGTGGATCCTGAGAAACTTAACAGGAACCCATGGGGGAGGGGAAGGAAAAAAAAAAAAAAGGACGTTAGAGTGGGAGAGAGCCAAAGCATAAGAGACTGTTAAAAACTGAGAACAAACTGAGGGTTGATGGGGGGTGGGAGGGAGGGGCGGGTGGGTGATGGGTATTGAGGAGGGCACCTTTTGGGATGAGCACTGGGTGTTGTATGGAAACCAATTTGTCAATAAACTTCATATAAAAAAAAATAAAAAAAAAAAAAAAAAAAAAAAAAAAAAAAAAAAAAAAAAAAAAAAAATAAATAAACGTTAAAAAAAATTAAAAAAAAAAAAAACAAAATAGTGCACGATCAATATATAAATTATAAGGTATTCACTGTAATTTTTATTTCTTAATCTTCATAAATTCATTAACAGTCAAGATAACTAGTACCTGGGACAATCTCAACTCAAAAACCATGCAAGGAGGAACCTGAAAATATTTCACGTTTGTTAGATTCTGAATATTTGCATTTAAAAATAAGTATCCCAGGGCCCCTAGGTGGCTCAGTCAGTTAAGCATCCGACTTAGGCTCAGGTCATGATGTCACAGTTTGTGAGTTCGAGCCCCGCATCGGGCTCTATGTTGCTTCAAATTCTATGTCTCCCTCTCTCTCTGCTCCTCCCCCGCTCATGCTCTGTCTCTCTCTCCTTCAAAAATAAATAAAAACATTTTAAAAATTTTTTAAAAAAAGCATCCTAAAGATTTAAGGCCAAAAACAAAACTAAAATAAATCAAACAACAATCACAAAAATCGGTAAACATCAGACTTTCAAATGGTAACTAAGACCACCAACCAACATAATTTAGGGTTGGAAAATCTATAACCCACAGTAAAAGGTGTGTTTAGGTTAAAAGAGTATATGTTATTATCTCCAACATGAATTTAAAACGGAAAATTAAAATGAGTTGCTTTTGATAGACCCTCATTTTCAAGATTCAAATCTCAAAACATTTCAGAATGACATATTTATGAAATGCTCATCTAACGAAAGACCGTTGGATATTTATATTGTTGTAATCTTATTAAGTTTGTAAGTAAAAGTTGGGAATAAAGCGCAAAACTTTAAACTGGACATCCAGACGTCACTGCTAACCACAGACTTACATTCTTTCTCTATTTATACCGTTTGTTTACTTTTTGCATTTCCTCAGCTTGGACAGGGACTTTCTGCTTCTAGTCAATTTCACTCTTATTTTTGGCACGTAAGTAAATTTTCCAGTACTTCTGGAAAATGTTACATCTAAACAATCCTTAGCAAAGAGATGATGGAAACATTCCTATTGGGATTTAATAAATTGGGTGGTGATAGTTGTCACTATTGTCCCAGAAGATATCCACGGTAACCCAAAACAGGTCTCCCAGTCATCTCTAGGAGGCTGACAGCAGTAATAGTTGGTGACTTCTCTCCTTCATCCCTCCCCAACACTACAACCTAAAACTACTATCCCAGTGGAAAACAAAAATGGCCTCCCAGGTTAGCCTGGCAACAACAGTACATATTCCAGCCCCTCCTGAGTTTTCTGAATGATTCATTGAGGATTTCTGTCAATATGGTAGTCTGGAGAACTTAAGGCTGGTCTCTCGTGAGTACAGTTAACTCCACTCTCCTGTCAGTTACCAAATTCTTTTCCATCTAATCACATCATGTGATTTAAAACTAAACTTTGGAACACCATAAACGTATACTTCCCCCCCCCCCAAAAAAAATGCCAAAAGGCAAGGGGATATTTTGTGTATAATAACTTACAGCTTTTATGGATTACACATACTCTGTTAAAAGGGAATCGTAAAATTAATTTCCAGATCAATACTCATCCGACACCTTCATTTGTATGCTTGCAAAAGAAGTTGCCTTATTCAAATCCCAGGGTTTTCTGTTATTATTTTAACTGGGGCTCTCCACTTTATCTACCTGCTGGTGAGAAGGAGATTTTACTTGTTTTATTGCCCAGTCAGGAGAAAATTTCCACACCAGGGTAGCCAAACTAAAAATGAAGAGGAAATTATAAATACAGCTTGAGGAGGAAGGAAAGACCATTTCCTTTCAGCCACTCTCGATTTGGCCTGACTGTATTATGACGAATATCGTGCAGCCTGAATATAGAAAGTGCTCCTATTGTAAAACCCTCAGTGCCGCCTCCAAACAGAACACAGAAGCAGCTTCCCACCAGGAACTCCAAGGAACACCCTGCATCCCGAAAGTAGTTTCCTATCTCCGTAACTTTCAATCTCAGTCAGAGTCTTTAGTTCAAAGGTAACAATTGCTGCTTATGGCACAAACGTAATGATTAACAAGATTTTTATATCGTGGTAAGGGATGTGCCTGTGACCACTTCGGGGTCTATGTTAATGCCCTTTGGAATCAGGGAATGACTCCCCAGCTCTTGCTGAAATGTCCTAATACATGTCAGGAAGGGAATAGAATAAACAAAGATTATGACTTACTTGGATAGGAATCTAAGATATTTTACCATTTATCATTTCTCCTGTTTAGTTTACACAGAGAAATTCTAAATATTTCCTGGCATACCTGCATTTTCAAAGTGACCCGAAATGAAGAGGAAACATAGCAATTTTATACAATGTAACAAATCTTACATGTTATCTTCTAAAATTAAAATTTTACACTTTAGGGGCACCTGGGTGGCTCAGTCAGTTAATTCAGCTCAGGTCATGATCTCGCAGTTTGTGGGTTCGAGCCCCACGTCAGGCTCTGTGCTGACACCTCAGAGCCTGGAGCCTGCTTCAGATTCTGTGTCTCCCTCTCTCTCTGCCCCTCCCCTACTCATACTCAGTCTCTCTCTCTCTCAAGATAAAATAAAGACATAACAAATATTTTTAAAAACTTTACACTTTACATTGAAATCTATGACCATTTTGAGTTGATTTTTTATGTCGGGTATGGGGTTTAGTTTGAGGTTTAGAGCCTGGTGAACAGATCTGGGACATGACGGCAAAAGCGTGGTCTATAAAAGGAAATAATCAATAAATGGGACTGCAGCAAAATTAAAAATGTCTGCCCTCCCAAAGACCTTCTTAAGAAGATTAGAAGACAAGCCGTATAGACTGAGAAAATATTTGCAAACCACGTATCTGACGAATGACTTCTATATGTAATACGTAAAGAACTCTCAAAATTCCACATTAAAACAATAATCCAGTTAGAAACGGGCAAAAACAAAATAGATAGTTCACCCCAAACGATATACAGACAGCAAATAAACTTTTGATAAACAATCAATATCACTAGCCATTAAGAAAATGCAAATTAAAAGAACAAATAAAATATCACAACACACCTTTCAGAAAGGCTAACATTTTTGAAGTTATAGCACAAAGTGCAAGCCAGGAGGTAGAGAACGGGATCTCTTCTTCACTGCTGATGGGACTGTGAAACGTCTTCCAACAAGAGCAAGCTATAGTGGGGGTAGGGGGGGCGGGGGAGTAATCCCTCCTCCACTAATAAGGTCCAGACAGGGCCTTGTTCCCTATCTGCAGTGATCAGTACCTGTCCTAGGACGGCCAGTAAAAAGGCTTCCTTCCCCTGACCAGAGCAATTGATTTAGGCGTGAGAAATGTGACCCATACCACGCAATGTAAGTCCTTCTGAGATTAATTCATGAAATCAGAAAAAACAAAACAAAACAAAACATGTTTTGACTTCATTTACAGTCACTCCGATGATACGGTACTTAATTCAAGAATATGTTAAAAATCTGTCAACCTATGAAGAAACTAGATACAGGATCTTTTTAAATGTTTATTTCTTTTTTGAGAGAAAAAGAGAGAGAGTGTGTGCATGAGCATGTATGCAGGAGAGGCAGAGAGAGAGGGAGACAGAAGATCCAAAGCGGGCTCTGCACTGACAGCAGAGAGCCCGATGTGGGGCTGGAACCCACCAACCACGAGATCATAACCTGAGCCAAAGCTGGATGCTTGACCAACTGAGCCACGCAGGCACCCCGATACAGAATAATTTTAAAAGAATGTTTTGTAGTTTGTACATAAAATGTTAGCTTTAAAGGAGGATAAATTATAAAATATTGCTGACATATTCATTGGGTTTCTTTTCTTTCATATTGACAAGCTATGCCGAATACAGCCATTTACTTTAAAAATGTTGCTTTAGCTCCTTTTTAAAAAAAATAACTTCTTTCTTTCCTTCAATATCCTGGCCTCTGCCCCCTTACATCTCTGAATATGAAGCATGTCATCGTTAAGTTGCAATTCTTATAACTTCCTCAAATTCCTGAAAGCCATCTCCCCCTGGGAAAAACAGGAAGAAAGAATTGAAAAGTAACAGCAAATGAGCTCTGATTAGCAGATCATCTCTGGGGTTCAAAGCTATACCCCTATGACAGCTTAAACACCCCAGAAACTCAGTAAGAATTTTTATCACCATATCATAACATGTATAAAATTGTCCTTTAATTTTTATCGAAGTTTGTACGTGTGTGTTTCACGCAATTTATTATTCAAACCAAAATTGAAAACTAGAATTAGTATACACAGAAAACGAACTGACTAGGAAATGATGCATTTTTGTATTTTTCATTTTACCAGATTGAAAATTAAAAGTAAAATGACTTTTTTTTTATTGAAGTCCACACAACATAAAATTAACCCTTTTAAAGCTTTCAACAGAGTGGCAGTTAGTGCAGTGATGATGTTGTACAACTACTATATTAACTTTCAAAACATTTTCATCATTCTCCCCACAAAAAAACAAGAAAAAAACAAAAAACAAAAAAACAAACATCCATTAATCAGTAATTTTACATAATCCCTTACCTTACCCCCCACCCCCAGCAAGCACTAATCTCCTTTTTGTCTCTATTATTTTAGCTCCTTTGGATATTTCATATAAATTAATTAATACACTATGTGACCTCTCATGTCTGGCTTCTTCTATGTCTGGCACAAAGTTTTCAAGGTTCATCCATGTTGTAGCATGTATCAATATTTTACTCATTTGTATGGCTAAATAATATTCCATTGTATAATGCTACATTTTATATCTCTGTTGATGGACATTACAGATGTTTCTACTTTTTAGTTATTATGGACATCGATACTATGAACATTCATATGGAATTGTTGTTTGAACACCTGTTTTCAATTATTTGGAGTATCTATCTGAGAGTGTAATTGCTGGGTCATATGGTAATTCTACCTTTTACTTTTTAAGGAACTACCCGATTGTTTTCCACAATGGCTGCTCTCTTTTACATCTCTACCAGAAATGTAATATATGAGGGTTTCAGAGTCTCCACTTCCTTGCCAATGCTTGTCATTCATTGGTTATTATTGTCTATTATAACTATCCTATATTGTATATTATTAATAATATATATTGATAATATAAAATATTATTTTATTATTATAAAAATTATTGAGGTATCATTGAAATACAACAGTATATTAATTTCAAGATTTGTTGTTCTAAATTTCATTTTACAATGACTAATCATTTTAAGAATTGTTTGTCATTGATATATATCTTTTGTTTTGGGTATTTCTTTTTTTATTTTTATTTAACTTATTTTTTAATTAACATCCAAGTTAGTTAGCATATAGTGCAACAATGATTTCAGGAGGAGATTCCTTACCCATTTAACCCATCCCCCCTCCCAAAACCCTGCCAGTAACCCTCTGTTCTCCATATTTAAGAGTCTCTTATGGTTTTGTCCCCCTCCCTGTTTTTATATTATTTTTACTTCCCTTCCCTATGTTCATCTGTTTTGTATCTTAAAATCCTCATGTGAGTGAAGTAATATTGTATTTGTCTTTCTCTGACTGACTAATTTCGCTTAGCATAATACCCTCCAGTTCCATCCACGTAGTTACAAATGGCAAGATTTCATGCTTTTTGATTGAAATGAATAAAACTCCATTGTATATCCATACCATGTCTTCTTTATCCATTCATCTATAGATGGACATTTGGGCTCTTTCCATACTTTGGCTATTGTCAGTAGTGCTGCTATAAACATTGGGGTGCGCATGCCCCTTTGAAACAGCATACCTGTATCCCTTGGATAAATCATTAGAAAAATGTGTATTCAAGTTCTTTGTCCACATCCTAGTTGAATTTTTGTCATTTTGTTGTTGAGTTGTAAGAGTTTTTATATATTCTGAATATCAGATACTTAATATCTGTCCTTTTTCTGTTTTGGGGGTTTTCTTTTCACTTTCTCAGTACTGTTCTTTGATGCCAAAAATATGTGAATTTTAATGAAGTACAATTTACCTATGTGTTTTTCTCCCATTGCTTCTGCTTTTGTTCTCACATATAGAATCCACTGCTTAACCCAAGGTCATGATGATTTACCCTTAAGTTTTTTGCTAAGAGTTTTATGGTTTTAGCTCTTACATTTAGGCTATTGATTCATTTTGAGTGAAGTTTTGTAAATGGTGTGAGGTAGAGGTTTTGTAGCCTTTTGAGCCTCATGAATATTTGAGCCCCTGAAAAAAAAACAATTCTGACAACATAAAAGAATTATTTTACTGTGATTTGTTATCCTTGATTAAAAAAAATATTAATGTAGATTTTGATGCATGTATGGTCCTTACAAAACTTGGAATTAGTTAATACTACTCCAGACATATCCCATATTTGATTTACTACCTACGTTAGAGTTACTGTGCCTTTCTTATTTATTTCTGCTGGCAACTTTATCACTTGAGCACTAGTCAAACAAATCTGGCAGTGACAGGGAAGTATCCAAAACTATAATGTCCAGAACATGTCTGTCAATGTTCCTAAGGTCCTCAAATGTGGTGGTAGGGGGTGGGGCTGTAAATCTCCTCTGTGGTTACCACACCTCATACTTATATAGGGCTTTCCATTTTATAAAGCACTTTCAGCATAATATTCTATTTGATCCTACTAGTCTCTTTTGAAATAGACAGGACATGTGCTTTTTCATTATTTTATACATATGAAAACTGAATCTTTGCAGAGCTAAATGATCTTCCAACGTCAAATAACAGAACATACCAGATTAGTACTCAAAACCCAGTCCTTAGACTCTGGGAAATAAATATATATATCTTTTCCTTTGCCCTACTGTGATGAGTCAGTGTGATTCTGAAGCAAATTTATAAGAGGGGTTTATCAAAAATTATTTTAATTTTTATTGAAAACCAGGTTTAAAAATGTTAAAAAGCTATAAAGTGTTATTTCCTCTCTAAATGATTGTGCAGTGCATATTTATAAGCGTTTATACAATAATTTGATAACCAAACAGCTGCTGAAACAATGAATTTTTATGACCAGCATCTCAGTTAGTGTTTTTCTCCTAAGCATGATAAAATAAAGTTTGTGTGATACAATTCATCTATTTCAGATGCGTTTAATGTAAGCACCAGCAAAAGGATAATCAAGAGGAGAATCCATGAAATAAAATCACATGGGGGGGCGCCTGGGTGGCGCAGTCGGTTAAGCATCCGACTTCAGCCAGGTCACGATCTCGCGGTCCGTGAGTTCGAGCCCCGCGTCGGGCTCTGGGCTGATGGCTCAGAGCCTGGAGCCTGTTTCCGATTCTGTGTCTCCCTCTCTCTCTGCCCCTCCCCCGTTCATGCTCTGTCTCTCTCTGTCGCAAAAATAAATAAACGTTGAAAAAAAAAATTAAAAAAAAAAATCACATGGGCAGTAGAGTAAAATAAAAACACATGTCAGTTACCTATTTTTTTTTTAACTCATGTGTGTGCCTGATCATAGAGAACAATACTTTTTGAGATTCTCTAAAAGAAATCAAAACTAGGACTTTTTGGAGCTGCATGGTGTAGACATCCATCCTTTGCTCATCATCACGTTGCACATACTAAGTGAGCACCTTTCATCTGGACAGCCCCATGCTAGATATTATAATAGGATGACAATGTGAGTAAGATTTAGTCTCTGGCTTTAGTTTACAATCAAAGAGAAGTGACATATATGTATCCAGCTAACTAGATTGTAAAAGAATACGCCACAGCTAAGGTAATGAGCTGCCCTGCAAGGTAATGAATTTCCTCTCCCTGGAGGTGTTCAAGCACAAGCTGGCCTTCCACTCAACAGCATTGTTATAACAGAAGCTGATGCCTGGGTAGAAGCTGGCAGTGAATCACTTGTTAGAGCACTTCCAATTTTAATATAAGCTCTAAAATAATACAGTTTACAGTTAAAGCTGTAAAATAAACCCCTTCTCAAAGCATTAGCTTGCTATTGTATTAATGTTTTTGGCCTGCTTATGATTTTCTTTATTCATTATTCATATGTACTTGTGAAACATTTTTATTACTTCTTGAATGAAACATTTTCTACAAGAGAAATAGCCTGGTGTGTCTTTGGTAATAGCAATTCCATCCAAGATAAGTCTTACAGTTATTCCAAGTGACTTTTTGTTTTTTTTCCTTAAACAGCCCTCTAACATTTGATAATGTTGATTCCACCACCAGAACTCTCTGCAGTTAATGCCATCACATTACTATTATACAGTGGATCAAAGGATTGTGTAAAAACTGAAATATAGTGTAATTAGTAGCTGAAAGCCCAACTAACAAATGTAAAATAAATTTTAGAGAAATACAAAGTGTTATTTGGCACTGATCACGACCATATAAAGCATGTCAAATTAAATAGCATCCCAATATGCTAACAATGTGTTTTCTAAAAGGTGAAGAGGTTAATTGTGTTGTAAAAGGAATTTCCAAAAGAATGCATCATCTATTTTACATTGAAACCTCAATTTACTATGGCAGGAAACCGTATTACTGAACTTTGCAGATTAGCAAGTAATTGACCAAACATTCAGAAATAGTTTTCCCTAATTGTTGGTTGTTGGAGCAGTATATATTATTATATTTAGCAATCCCAATGAAGTTGAATAAATTAAAGTGATCTTTGTTGTGAACTAAAATTTGTATTATACATTTTTAAGTTAATAAACTTGTATGAATTTGCTCAAAGATTTCTGTGATTACATTTGTCATGGTTGATATAAAACTGCTCAGCCTGAATTTTTTTTCAGTGTTTTATGTTTAGCAAATGAGAATTGCTGATTATTATTCATCCTAACAACATTCACTTCTCAAATTATGAATCGAATACATCTTGATTGTGGCTTACGGTAATATGTAAAAAGTTTAATTAGTGTATACGAATGAGTTGGGCTTTTTTTCAGTAAATCTTATAGGTTTTGTTTTTACTTAGAGTTTTTAGTTTTCAACTTGTCCAGCTTTCGAAGGAGTAGAGAACCCAGTGAAAAGTGATGGCTTCCAGATAGCAACCAGCATTAGTAAACGCTCTCTCTCATGTATGTCCTTCTTTTTAAAGAATGTATCATCCTTTAGCTGAAGAAATACCAGAGTGATTCTTAAAACGTAAAGGTATTAGTAATGGACAACATTACCCAGTGTTTGTATATATATACACACACATATATACATATATACACACAGCAAAACCGGTGCTAACTTCATATACTCTGCACAGGCACAGTCAGTCCTGGATAATGTGTAATAGAGATAATTGGTATTTACAAATGTTTGTGGATAGGTGAAAAATTTATGTAAGATTTAGGTAAAATTCAAAAGGATTCTTATATTTAAAACCCGCTACATATTATCGTTATTTTAAAAGGCAGAGCATGATTAATTAGTTCACAAGCACTTTAAAGAGTCACATTAAATAAACAGCAGACCAAATTGAGGGAGGAAACCACTAAAAATTAAGTCGTTATTATTGTTCTACTCTTTTATATGAGCATATAATCTTTCAGTCGCTGTAAAAACAAAAATAACACAAAAACAAAAACAAAACAAAACAAACGAACAAACAACTCAAGGCAAAATAGCTCACACTATAAAGGAAATGTATTGGCTCATGTGACCCAAATGTTCTGTGCTTACTTTTATCCTTTCAAAGAAGCTTGCTTTAGCAGTTCAAATGCTGTGACCAGAGTCCGAGTCTCTCTCCTTCTCAGTTCTGCCTCTTCGGGTGGGCTCTGTTCATAGCAACCTCCTGTCGTCATGGCCTGACATTGGTTCCCAGTGGCTCCCAGGTCGTTCCTCTTCCTCCTTAATGTCATATAGAGAAGATAACAAAGTTCTATAAGAAGAATTTTAAAAAGCATCTTTTCCAGAAATCCTAGGGAAGGTTACCCTTCAATTCCTTGGGTGCATTTGGAACAAAGGCCTTGCATCAATCACTCTGGTCAGAGGAAGGCATGTGATGATTGCCTTAAGCCAATAATGAAGCTATAGTTCTGTGGCCGAAGAGGGGTTCCACTTCCCCTGAAATATATGGCCTGTGTCAGGGAGGACAAATCCCCACAAAAATAGAGATAAACTTTTATCAAAAGAAGAGGGAAATGGACACGAGCTAACCACCAGAAAATGTACATGACACTTGTGTTGTATGTCTCTCCCTTTCTACTGATCTTCTCCTTGCCTTCAAGTAATTAATAGAAAAATGATTTTTTGTAAAGATCAAAGATCATGAAACTGGTGAGCCAATTATTCTCTTTCCTCCCATTTAGAGCTCATTACCAAATGTGTTTATTACAAGAGGCTGCCTCCCACCCTGCTTAACATCTATGGAAAAAAAAAAAACTAAAGACACTGCTGAATCATAGTCCCTTTTGTAATATACTTCACTGGCTAATTCTTCAATAGTAATCATAAATGTAAGTGATCTTCTCTCCAAATGTAGAAAAGGTGAAGATACATAGAGTCCGTCCACTATTAAATCATATTCCATAATTCCCTTACCTTTCCAAAGAAACCTGTAGGCCTCAGTTCCTCAATTACAAATTCTATGGTTGTCAAATTGGGCCCCTGAGTCAATCATATAAATCCAAATAAAAGTTAGTGGAAAAATAAAATATGTGGATATATGAAAAGACACAAATTATTACCCTGGCATTTGGATATTTGTAGATGCAGGCTCCCTATGCCAAAATCGTATGTGATGGGGCTCTGCTAAATAGGAGAAAGGCCATTGTCCAAACTGGAATGGTGACAGATTATCTTCTATATTCTCCTTCAGATTCATGCTCCACCTTCGACTGTGTTCCAGTAGCTAACCTGTCTAAACTGCTTAGATTCCCTGGTTATCTCTGATTTATGGCTGGGCTTGGCCATTTAAAATTACCAGTAGGAGATAAGTAGAAGGATGGAGAAGGATATTTTGAAATTCTCTCCCCAGCTCTCTCTCCTCTAGTAATTCATGGTAGGTTGGTTCTGTCCATCTTTAAGACCCCACAGTTCTTTTTAAGCAGTCTCCCCCAAAAAGCTTTTCTCCCTGGTTCCAGTAACTGTTCCTTTCCCCTACACTTTCAGATATTGGGATGTTCAGAACTATGACAATCTGAGGGTTGGATTGTTGGATTCCTTGCACTCACTTTTGTATTTAATCCAATAACTAGGCTCACTCCAATATACCCAGTAGAATATCCTATTTCTTTCCAGGACCATGACTGATACCAGGGCCAACAGGGACATGGGAATAATATAGGAAAGAACAAGTTGTGCTCAGCAAAAAGTGGGAATGGTTCAAATACACTAGAGAGAAACCTTAAGGAAAGTGCGAAATAAAATAAAGAGGGGGCCAGATGATATAGAGCCTCTAAATCCAGAGGCCTTTATAGAGTTTGCCTAACAAGAATAAAATAACTACAAAGTGTTTGTGAGAATGATCAGGTATGCTGAAAATATCAGTTTGGCAGACTGGAAATTGAAAAGACTTAAAATAGAAAGAAAGTTTAAAGGACCATAAAGATATCTGAGCAAAGACAGATATAAGCCTGAGCAGAGAAGTTGGTAAAGAGGACAGGTGAAGAAAAATGGATGCATAGAATCATGGAGAGTTGAATAAGGAACATGAGACGAGAGATATGGAGTGTGATCATATGATTTACCATCCAAAGAAGGACACCTTTAGAAGTGATAAAAGTTGTATTAATACCTAAGGTAATTAATGCCTACCAGGATTAGTCCCATAAAATGGAGACATATAGTCAACCTAGAGATAAACAAAACATTTCATGATAGCAAACCTGAGTTCTTTAGAAACTGATCGCTTTTGGTGAGGACAAGGAAGGTAAACAAAAATGCTAAATATCTAGCTAAAGCTAAATATGTGGGAATGGGAAAAAAGATAAAGGGTCATTTTTGTACATAAAGTTGAAAATGCCCAGATAGCATTTGGCAGTATAGAACCAAACTCATGGTCAATTGAGAACACAGGATAAGAAATATGGATTTGAATCTCTTCCACATAAAGAAAGAATCTGTTCTACCAAAGAGATAATTTCCCTGACAGAAATCCCTTCCCTCTTAACTATTTATGCCTGTGAATTATTACCTCCACAGCAGTCTAGGAGCCTGAAGGGCAGGGCCAGCCTCTGATTCACTTTTGCAAATCACCAGGCTTAGCACCCTGTTGTATATCCGAAAGAAACTAATACATATTTGTTGAGTTAAAGACTTGTTTTACTTAGGCCACTTGAATAGCATATCCATTACCATGTTTCTGTCCTGCTACTACTCTGCCATACCTCATCTTTTACCTAAACAATCCTGCTGCTGCTCAATCTGGTTTGCCATGTAAAAATAAAGAAGAGTTTAAGAATCGGTGTCTCGCCAGGGACTGAGCTATGGCAAGATTCCTGTGCTGCTTGAAAGTAAGCCAGAGCATAAATTAACTGCGTTGTACATAAAAGTCTTATGTCTTGTCTGGGCAACTGAATGGACAATACTGTCACTGGAATACTGGTTAAACCGTGTTATATATTTAAATGCTAGATTTTTCTTACTCTCTTCTTCATATTTCCTTTTGAGGAGATGTTTTTGAGGTTTTAGGAGATGTTATTCTTTTTTTTTTTTTAATAAGATGAATGGGGGAAATTTTCTTTGTATTTGTAACATTTTGATGTCCCAGATCAGTATTTGACCTCCAGTAGGTCACGTATACTCTTAACTGCCTACTTATTCTCATGTTTTTGGCAACTGGTTTTATAGATATATCCATTTTACTTTTTTAAAGTAGCTGCCATTTCTTCTTTTGTCATAAAATCAATTTCCCTGCTCTGCATCCAATAAATATGAAATCCATGCTGGTAGAGTTTTTCATTCATCATTTGGCAAAAAATTTACCAAATGTTTGAAACAGTGCTGGGTAAAACACATGAGATATGGATTTTGTGGGTCGGGAAACACAAAACTAAATTAATAAAACATTGCCCCTGACCTCACACAATTATAAATTTTTATGGTGACTGAATTATGTGATTCTTTTGTCACGATATTATTTGACAGAAATAAAAATGTCTGAAGTCTATAGAATCTCTTTCTCTCCCTCTCTCTGTTTCCCTCCTGCCTTCCTTTTTTCCTCATATTTAAGACAGCTATTTTCAGAGCATGTCAATATTGAATATTCATTAATTTTCAAAGTCCTGGGTTTTTGCCAGTTTAGATTTAGTTGATGTTCCATTACACTATTGAGCACATTTCATGGTTCTCTAACCAAATTAGCTCACTTCTAAACACAAACATTTTTATAAGACTTGCCCAAAGCAGTTGTGACTTAGCTCCCATCTTATTTTTTTAAATAAAAAAAAAAAACAAGCAGCAGGTTATTAAGTTCGGCACATCACCTGCTGTGCAAAGAGACCAACACACAAGAAAAGCAGCCAACCTTCCTACAGCACATACTGTAGATCACACAGTGTAACACAGACTGTAGATCAGAGAGTTGTTACATCACTAATATTCAAAGCCCCTTGAATTTCAATTATACTTTATTTATTATCTTAGCTGCTTCACCATTTGTAATGCATAGTAATCTTCTACACATTCACTGCTTCCACCTTGATGGTTGCGAAGTATCTTCTATGATGCATTTTGTCATTTAATATTACGTTTACTATGCAAAACACAGCTAAATCTTGACAGGCCCCATAAAAACCCATCCTAAATGAACCATTATATTGTATGCTGTCAACGTGGACTAAAAAAATACAGTGCCACTCCACCAAGCTTGCAGAAGCAGTAGAAAATAGGGAGGGATGTAACTCCCAAAAAGAAGATAGCAACTACATATTTTGCACCGGACGGGACATATCCCGGCGGGAGATGGGGTGAGGATAACTAGGGAAATGGCAATAATTAATTAAAATTTGATTCCGTTCAGGAAGTCATTTTTTGAATTCTTACGGGAGACTCAATGTCTAACAAGACCTCGATTGTCTAGAAGTTCAGCCAATGCAAGAGAATAAGAGGTACACACGTGACTGTAAAACAAGGCCACTGTCATGCAGGACGTAACAACAGCAGACGCAGCAGACCACGGCAATAGAGAAGAGGGAGTGAATTGCTGTCCCTTGGGCATTTGGGGAGCGATGCGCTCATGACTCCCAGGGCCTGTTAATCTTCTCAAGGGTTCCGAAATACAGCGCAGTCAGCCTACTATGTTGGAATCATGGGGACCAGTGAGTTCTGGGATCTTTGGCACCTGACAAGTTCTAATAGGCAGAGAGGTGATCCCCTAACTAGTCTGCATGTCCAGCTCACCATGAGAGTCATGAATAAAGGGATTCTTCTGCCCTATCCAAGAGCTGCTCTACTGAAGTCCCAGAGTAGAGTCTGTATTTTTCAAAAGTGTACTGGGCAAATCAGATACGTAGCAAGGCACCGAAGACACAACTGTGCATCTGTGACTTGCTAGATGTTAGAGCTCCTGCCACCTGTGATCAACACTGAAATATGTTTTCTGTTCCTTACAATCCTTGGCCTGATAAAAACCACCCGTTTATCTCTCACCCTTCAGCAACCAATTTTTGTGGCCAAGCTAACAACCAGGACACTACAGTGTAAGAGCTACATACTTCTTTAGCTTTATCTCAACCAGGGTTGTTTTCCCTCCAGGTAATTCAGCGTCTTCAACCAAAGGGAGCCAATACACTGCTGCATTGAAAATAATATTTTTTTTCAACGTTTTATTTATTTTTGGGACAGAGAGAGACAGAGCATGAACGGGGGAAGGGCAGAGAGAGAGGGAGACACAGAATCGGAAACAGGCTCCAGGCTCTGAGCCATCAGCCCAGAGCCTGACGCGGGGCTCGAACTCACGGACCGCGAGATCGTGACCTGGCTGAAGTCGGACGCTTAACCGACTGCGCCACCCAGGCGCCCCGAAAATAACATTTTTATTAATAGGAGTTAAGGCACAGAATTAGAAATTAGTTTAATCTTATTATCTATAAACATGTGCTGTTTAAAAGTTATAAATACACAAATATTATATGTATAATATACATATATACATATATGTACATATACACATATATATGACATGTGTATGGTATAAAACATATCTCATGTGGACTTGAAGATAGTGGAGTTGTGTATATATATATATATATATATATATTTTTTTTTTTTTTTAGAAAACAGAAGTTGGAAAACAAAAGTTACCTCCAAGAGGTAACTTATGGAAATCTAACAGTAACGTTACGTAGAAAATTACAGCTTTTTTTTTTTTTTTTTTTTTTTTTTTTAGAGGGAGGCAACAGGCAGGGAAGGGGCAGAGAGAGAGGGAGAGAGAATCTGAAGCAGACTCCACACTCAATCTCACAAGTCTGAGATCATTACCTGAGCTGAAATCAAGAGATGGATGCTTAACCAACTGAGCCACCCAGGTGCCCTGAAAATTACAGAATCCTTAATATCACAATTTAAAAAGTGAACGTTATGGTAAAACTTTTATACACTAAGTGCAAAGCTCCACTCCACGACATGGCATGATGAAGTAGGTGCTCTTTAAAATCTATCTGCACCTTGTTGATACTAAGATTGCAACTTGACCATATATTTAACCTGTATTGAGACTTCAGAATATAGCCTGTGGTAATCCTGAAGTTGTGTCCTAACACATGGCTCATGGCTTTCAATGGGCAGATTTAGACCTGAAAAGGGACCTTTAATATCATTCTTCGTTCTATTTATGTTTTTATTTCATTTATTTTATTTCAGTGTCTTCCTTTTACAAAATACCTGGAAATTCTGGTTAAAATAAAAACAAGCATAGTTTTCAAATTAAAAAAAAAAGAAATTAAATAGTCTAAATTTTTATTGGAAAATTAAAAGGTTTTAGGGTGCCCAGTTAGGCAGCTACATTAAAGCTGCCATAATCCATCCTGTTCCAAATAATCTAGAATCTTGATTGTTAAAACGAAGCCAGAGAACAAAGTCAAGACATGAGGACTCAAGCGTGGAGAAATGAAACTGACCACCTGAATAAGTTAGGACATTAGAGGACTTCAACTTCAAATACAGAGACGCACTAGGAAAAGTTCACCTTCTGGAAAGGAAACGTGACAAGAAACTTCTGTCTTAAAGAGAACTGTGGGTGGGAAAATAAAATAAAATAAACTCTCCCCTAAAAGTTTATAATTTGGGCCTCTCTTCACACCAATGGAATTTGATTTTATATTTCTTGCAAGTATAAGTTAAAAAATTAAGAAAGAAATTAAGTTATCAAACTAACTCAAGTTTGTCCTGTAAGCCCTAAGGCACTCTTGTAAGGATTCACAGCCACTCAGATTTCATATGATGCAAAAAGATAAAACTCAGCTGGATGTGAACTCCTAATACAGAAAGACATATGTCAACACGAGGAAGAGTAAGCAAAAAGAACACGTGGTTGAATTAGATAACCAAGGAGTTTAGATATTCCATCTACTGCATACAGATTTTGGAGGAAACACAATTAAACTTTTTTTTTTTCAAATGAGTGAATCTAGACCATAAGTGAGAAAGAGGACCCGATCAAACAAAGCCAGATGGATTCAAAAAAAGAATGAAATAGTATCTGTGTATAAGATTATAAAAAAAATATGTATGTCCATATCTATGTAACCACCACACAATTTTTAAGAAAGAGAATATTTCTAGACCTTAGAGGATCCTTGTGATACTTGCCAATCAAGATCCTTCCCTCTGAACCATAGTTACGACTGCCTTGATTTATAGAAAAATTATTCCTTAATTTTACTTACTTGTCTTAAACACTATAATATTTCATTTTGTTTATATCTGAATTATACATACATAAAGTTGCACTTTATTCATTTGGTTGCCGTCTTACTTTCTTCAAAATTACTTTTGAAATCCTTTTGTGTTCAGTTATAATGCACTCACTTTTATTAGCCTGTATTAATTTGTTGCATGCATATGCCACAATCAGCCTGTTAATTCTAGTACTCATGAACCCAAACAGAATTCCACGAGTAAAAATATAAACATCAAAAGGAATTAATTAAAATTAATGTCATGTAATTAAAAGTAATGTTACATAATTAAAAGTGTTATTAGGGGTGCCTGATGGCTCAGTCGGTTAAGCATCCGACTTTGGTTCAGGTCATCAGGTCTTGTGGTTAGTGAGTTTGAGCCCCCATCAGGCTCTGTGCTGACAGCTCGGGGCCTGCAGCCTGTTTCAGATTCTGTGTCTCCCTCCCTCTCTTCCCCACTCACACTTTGTCTCTCTCTCTCTCTCTTTCTCAAAAACAAATAAATATTAAAAAAAATTAAGTAATATAAAACAAAAAAATTTGATGGAAGACACAGAAGGCAAACAGATAATGTGGAGGTTCCTCAAAAAATTAAAGTAAAATTACCATACGATCCAGTAATCACACACTGGATATTTACCCAAAGAATACGAAAATGCTAATTCAAAAGGATATGTGCAACCCTATTTTTATTGCAGTGTTATTTACAATAGCCAAATTATAGAAATATCCCAAATAGATGAGTAGAGAAAGTGTGTTATGCATATATATATATATATATATATATATATATGATATATATATCACTCTTCTTCCAGTATATATAATGCATATACATAATGCATTATATATATAATATAATGGTATATTATTCAGCCATAAAAATAATGAAATCTTGCCATTTGTAACAACATAGTTGGACCTAGAGGGTATAATGCTAAGCCTAATAAGTCAGTCAAAGACAAATACAACAAATACCATATGATTTCCTCATATGTGGAATTTAAGAAACAAAACAAGCAAACAAAGGGGAAAAAAAGGAAACAAACCAAGAAAGAAACTCTTAATTATAGAGAACAAACTGATGGTTGTCAGAGAAGTGGGTGGGGGATAGGTGAAATTGGTGAGGGGGATTAAGAGTACATTTACGTGATAAACACTGAGTAATGTATAGAATTGTTGCAATACTACCTTGTACATCTGAAACTAATATAACCCTGTTTGTAAAGTACACTGGAATTGAAATGTTTAAAAAAATGTGTACAAGAAACAAGAATCTTACCAATTATGGATCTTAGTAAAGAGAAATTCTAAAAGACATAATTTAGAAACAAAGAAAATAATCCTAAAAGGAAGATCTGAGCATCTAGAAGGAATAGTGAGAAAAGATAATGCATATATTTGGGTAACCTAAACAAAAATTTAGTATATACAAAATACCAATGCTTAATTTATGAGACAAAGAAAAAGACAAATTAAAATCCTGCACAAGATTAACATTTATAATGTGAGGAAATGAGATTATAATTCAAGTGTTCTTTAATCCTTGTATTATTCAAGAAGTATGTGAATTTAAACCTTAAATTAATGTTGTTTAAATTGTAATATTATAACTTCCAAACCAAAGTTGGTTGAAGGAAATGTAATAATAACAATAACAATAATAACCGCAGCCGTAATAGTTAAAAATAATCCCAGGATGGCAGGAAGTGAAGTAAAATGACCAAAAGTGTATGTAAACACGTAACATAAAAATAGTTCAAAATATATCGGTAATCAATAAAAGTAAGTTGACAAATCAATTACCAATACTTGAAGGTAGGTTGGAATTAAAAGTGGGAAACCCTGCTCCATGGTATTTATAATAGTTCCTCCTAATAACTTTATAAGTTTTGAAGGGCCTGCCTGGCACAGTCAGAAGAGTGAGAAACTCTTGATCTCAGGGTTGTAAACTCGAGTGTAGAGATTATTGGGTGTAGAGATGACTTAAATAAACACACAAACAAACATTACAATAAGTTTTAAAGTAAAAGAATGAAACATACTATACAGTTAGGAAACACTAAACAAAAGACAGCTGATATGATTGTTAATGGGGCATCAGCAGGGGGATTGAATCTCAACACGTAATGTAAAGAATGGATTCATCAGGAGCTAAAAAGTTCTCAACTCATTTGAGGCAATAACCTAGGTTCAAAACACATGAGGCAAAATTGATAAAATGTAAAGAAAATTTAACTCATTTAAAACTTTAGTGAGATTATTTAACACTCTTCTTCCAGTAATCTATGTTTGCAGCAATAGGTAACAATATAGTTTTGATAACAGAATTAAGTAACTGTGAATAGACATATATAGAACTTATAAAATTAGCATTCTTCTCCAGCTCACGTAGAGCATTTATGAAACCTGCCAAGCTACTGGGACATGTGGCAAGTCCTGTATTGTACAGACCAGAATCTTCGACAAGAGAAGAAATGAAAATCATCATCATTGATACACTGAATAGCAACAACAATGGCAACACAAGCCTTAGAGAGAGCCACACGCCTGGGTAGCTCAGTCAGTAAAGCGTCCAGCTTTGGCTCAGGTCATGATCTAGCAGTCTATGAGCTCGAGCCCCACGTCCGGCTCTGTGCTGACAGCTTGGAGCCTGGAGCTGCTTCGGATTCTGTGTCTCCCTCTCTTTCTGCCCCTCCCCTGCTCATGCTCTGTCTCTATCTCAAAAATAAATAAAAACATTACAAAAAATTTTAAAAAAAGAAAGAGGACAATTTTTTGAAGATTTTAGAATGTTTACCAAATAGCAATAGCTAACTAATTAACCCTAAGGAAAACTTGAAAAGATTTAGAAGTCAATGAAAATGAAAATATTATATATGGGGCTTGTGGGATAGGGCTAACATAGTTTTCAAAAATAAATAAAGCTTAAGTGATTCTATTAGAAAAAAAGAAAAGGCCAAAATTTAATTAACTAAATACCTGCATTAAGTACTCTTTTACTCAGCACCCCAAATTCATCCTGGCCTAGAAATGTTAGTTTCCCTTTTTGAGTTTATTTTTGTGAATGGTGTAAGAAAGTGGTCTAGTTTCATTCTTCTGCATGTTGTATGGAAACCAATTTGACAATAAATTTCATATTTAAAAAAATGTTGGTTTCCCTTTTGTGATCTCAAGTTCCTGGTCCTGATTAGACTTAGCTTATACTCAAACTATTTCGTTCTGGCCTGATAAGGTCTTAAATGGACTTAGTCACACCCCTTCACTGGACTTCACAGCACAACCTTTACCCAGTTGTACAATCTCAGCCTTTTACTGGATAAAATCAAATATATGAACCACTTGTACAATCAACCCATCCTTTTCTTTCAAGAAATTTACACGTGCCTGTTCTTTCTTGGGCCTTAATAATCTGGCAACAACACTGATAGCAGTGTGCAAAGAAAACATCTAGAGATGAAGAAATGAGCCGGCTGAATTTACATGTGTTCATTTTACTGAAGAGCATAGACTCCTGAGGCTTTGTGTTCAGATGTTTTCTTTGTGGTGATAAGAACATCTTTCTCTGTATTTAAGAAAAGCTAGATGACCCTGCTGAAGATCTCACTGCACATAGACCTTAGAGTAAATGCAGAACCTACCACTAAGTTCCAAACTGTCACCTCCTCATATTTTTTCTCACCATGTCATCCTAAAAGGACTTTTTCTCTCTCCAGTAACCATGGAGGACAAACTGGTGAGAATTTTTTTCTTTCTTCTTCTTCTTCTTCTTCTTCTTCTTCTTCTTCTTCTTCTTCTTCTTTTTAATTCCCACCGCAAATGAAGATACTGATCAGTCATTGAATATGGGAACTCATCTTGCCTTCTTAAACTGAACTGGAATAAAACTGATACACTAACCAGAAAACCCTAAGTAACTCTCTCCAAGATCTCCAAGATGAGTTTGTCTGAGAAAATCTAATCACATGCCTTGTTCAATTAAGTGTTATATTCTATCACTTGCAGAAATCTAGATAAGTTCCTGGTGAGGGGATTTTGTTGTATTGTGTAGGCACGTATACTAGCCATTTCCTTGAGAGGATATGTGACCTGTAACAGAAGAGTCCCCACATATCAGCTACTAAAATATATATTCCTCTACACTGAATAGTAGCTTCTATTTATAGACAAGTTCATCATCAGGAATCACTCCCAGTAATCTGCATATATTAATTTTATTTATTCCTGAAAGAAATCCTATGGGATAGGTACTTTTATCCTCATTTAACTATTTGAGACACAAATAGTTAAGTAGAAGTAATTTGACAAACGTGAATGGAAAGTGAAAGGGGGGGCGGGGGTGCAGAGAGAGAAGGAGACAGAATCCGAAGCAAGCTCCGGGCTCTGAGCTGTCAGCACAGAGTCTGAACCGGGGCTCCGACCCACAAACAGTGAGATCATGATCTGAACCAAAGTTGGGTGCTTAACCTACTGAGCCACATAGGTGCCCCATAACTTACACAAAAGTTTCTAAGATTCATCCTGTGCTACAATCACCCACCTTGCCCAACTATACTTTTCATTACTATACTTTCCATTATTATACTTTCATTGTAAGCCACATAGTGTCTGCCTTTACTGGGGATTTCTTGTATGTAAAATGTTATTGTTTATAGTTAAGAGTCACTATTATGTAAACCATAATATGATATAGTTTATTGATTCCTCCAACTCTATTCTGAGTAGCATATGAATAAAGGCCTGAGCTTTGGAATGAGATTGTAAATTCCAAACCAGATCTATATATTCTAGCATATGGGGAGGGGGTACAAAATAGCCTCAATAACCATCAACTTCCTTTTTTGTAAAATACTGATATTAATAGTACTAACTTCAGAGAGTCGTGATGAATAAATTAGATAACATATAGAAAGAATTTGAATAAATTTTATGTGACTCATTAAGTGCCCAGCACTTTACAAAATTAATGATTCAAGGATGTAAATGCTGAATGATTTGCAAAAAAATACATGATGATGATTTTAGAAAATAATTAATATTAAAGTGATTTATCATTTAAATTTTTGCTAGGATATCCAACCTAAACACTTATATACATCTAGAGTGTATTTATTATAGGAAGCCAGTATGAATTTCTCATTTGTTAGGTTTCAGACACCATAGTTTAATGTTTTAAACATCTTAATATATTCAGGAAAGCCAAGAGAAATTGGCAAAGGTTCAGAGAAATCAAATGCAATTAAAAAAGAAAAAAAAAAGCACCTCTTAAAGTACTAAGGAAAGTGAGGTTATTGAATCCGCATTACCCCGATTCGATAACCTCACTATGATTCTGGTGAAACTTGAGTGACAACATAGAACAACACGCTCTACAAAATTATAACGCTCCGGAAGAGGGTTAGAACTAGAAAGTGCCATAAATCTTTGGAGGATACCTGCATTTACACAATTTGGAAACCGATTATTTAGTGAACTTCAGCCAAACTGATCTAATTTAATTTTTCCTGTGCTAATAAACACATATTGGATCAAGGGCAAATCTGGGATGTGAGAAATTACAGATATCTGTATGTGTTTTGAAAGAGATTTCTTTTCAAGCAAGAGTATAGCCTAGAGGTGCTCCTACTGATACACATTTTCGCTAAATGAAGAGTGAAGCCAAGATTACTATTATCATCTGAATTTTTATTTAAAAAGTGAAATTTTAAACAGAAATCAATTTTGAACGTTATGGTTTGGGAAAAATAATTTCTCACTTAGATTGCTCTTGCAGTATATAATAAGGATTTTTGGTACAAGATGATGCGTTTACCTAAGGGCCTTGGAAGAGTCGCATATATGGGTGACGCCTTGTTTTCTCTAACATTTTCATTTCTAAAACCTTTAAACTATATGTATATGCTTTATTATGTCTCAATCAACATTGATCTATTCTGCAAAGAAAACTTTGCAGTTTTTCTTTCTTATATTTTTGAAGGGTCAAAGTTTACATTTTTATTTTAAGATTTGAAGATCTACTTAACATTTTCCCCCCTAGGCCTAGTGACCTTATTTAGGCCTCCTTAGTGGAATTAAATAAAGAAACTTTAAATGTAATTTTTAAATTGTAGTTAAACTTATTCTGTTGGATGCTATAAACATCAGCAAAACATTTAGATTATGGCATAATATAATCTCTCCTATTATAGCTTAGATTATTACTCAAATTTTATTGACATTTATGGATATAAAGGTATATATATATAATCTCAAAAAGGATAGAAAGTCTCCCAGTATAGTTACGCTTTATGATATTGTCAAAACATGTTGTATTTGTTTGAGAATTCTCAGTAATATTTATACATAAATTATTAGCTTTCACAATCGTCAGTAATTGTGGAAATATTAAATAGACATTTAAATACAACTCACTAATAGAATATTAACATATAAAGCATATGATTTTTATTTCAAATTACAGATACAATCCTTACCTATACATGAAGGTATTATAAGTTGTTAACCTATAAGATATAAGTAAAAGTCCAGATAGAATATTCCTAGTAGTACTATTTTTTTAGGTTTATTTATTTGTTTTGAGAGAGAGAGAGAGACGGAAAGAAAGAATATGAGCAGGGGAGGGGTGGGGGGGGGGAGAGAGAATCCCAAGCAGGTTCCTTGTTGTCAGCCCTAGAGCCTGATGCAGGGCTTGAACTCAGGAACCAGTGAGATCACGACCTGAGCCAAAATCAAGAGTTTGAGTCTTAACCAACTGAACCACCCAGGCACCCCAGTATGACTACTACATTTATGCTGATTAAACATAACACTACCTAACAAAATTAAATGAATGTGATTCCCAGTTTCCAAGATACCACAAAATAAAATGAAATTTGCATTTGGTCTTCAGCTTTCCAAATGTTCAATCTGAGGCTGAAACACCTGAACAAATGTTTGAAAGAATCTGAGTCCAAAGTCAAACTTCTGTGCATTTGTAGCTGGCGGATAAAATACTAGTATTATCAATTATCAGAACTAGTATTTTAAAATTTTTATTGCAGCATCTTTTTTTTTTCATTTTCTTTTTCCCTTCTTCTTCATAGTTCTATTTCTCTTTCCTTCCTTTCCTTTTAGGAAGGGAAGGGGTGCTGGAGGAGGGTAGCTGCAATGGCTAGAGCAGGTTGTCAGAGTCCAAGAAGGTGGGAAGGATATTTATGTGGAGAGCGACCTGGCATGGGAGGTCAGAGTCCAAGTACATAAAAAGGATGTCCCCATAGAAGGGCAGCCTGGTATGGGGCCTCAGTTAAGGTGAGGAGGGCATTCTTGCAGGAGAAAAGCTTGGCTTGAGGTGTTAGTGACTAAGAGAGTGAGGAGTGGCCTAAATGGAGTGTCGGATGTAAGGTCAAAGGGTTTCTCTTCCTTGGGACCATTCCTGATTCCTTTAATTCATGTTTATGTAATAGATACCCCTCCTTTAACAAAATGTGTCCTTTTTTTTTTTAATGTGTATACTATAAACTTCCACAAGGATTTACTTACAAAAGACAAATTAAGAATGGGTAAGTTTACATAATGTTTTTATAAACATCAAGGCTCAGGTATTCCTTTGAATTAGCATTTTTGTATTCTTTAGATTAATACCCAGTAGTGTAGTTGCTGGATCACAGGGTAGTTCTGTTTTTAACTTTTTGCATTCCCACCAACCGTGTAATAGAGCTCCCATTTCTCCACATCCTTGCTAACACTTGTTGTTTCCTGTGTTGTTGATTTTAGACATCCTGACAAGTGTGAGGTGATATCTCATTCTAGTTTTGATTTGTATTTCCCTAACGGTAAGTGATGTTGGGCATCTTTTCATGTGCCTGTTGGCTATTTGTGTGTCTTCTTTGGAAAAATATCTATTCATGTCTTCTGCCCATTTTTTAATTGGATAATTTGTCTTGAGGATGTTGAGTTTTATAAGTTCTTCATAGATTTTGGATACTAACCCTTTACCAGATATGTCATTTGCAAATATCTTCTCCCCTCCGTAGGTTGCCTTTTAGTTTTGCTGATTGTTTTCTTCGCTGTGCAGAAGCTTTTTATTTTGATGAAATCCCAATAGTTTGGTTTTTTGCTTTTGTTTCCCCTGCCTCAGGGGACATATCTAGTAAAAAGTTGCTAAAGTCAATGTCAAAGAGGTTACTGCCTATGTTCTCCTCCAGGATTTTAATGGTTTCCTGTCTCATGTTTAGGTCTTTAATCCATTTGTGGAATTTAAGAAATGAAACAAATGATCACAGGGGAAAAAAGAGAAAAATCAAACCAAGAAACAGACTCAACTGTAGAAGAACAAACTGATGCTTACCAGAGGGGAGGTAGATGGGGGGAATAGGTTAAATAGGTGATGGTAATTAAGGAGTGCACTTGTGATGAGCACTGGGTGTTATATATAGTGTTGTACACCAGAAATTAATATCACACTGTATGTAAACTAACTGGGGTTTAAATTAAAACTTAAAAAAAAGTAATAGGTAAGTGATTCAAAGGACTGTGAGACAAAAGTCTGCACTTCTAATTTGTGTTTATTGCGTGATTCTGGAGAGCTACCTTAGCCTCCCTTTATTTATGTTTTCTCGTTTGTACAATTGAATGATGTATTTTTTTCTTTCCTGATCTGCAAAAATACTAAAGGCTCTCTATTTCCTTGGAGAGATCTTGACGCTTGATATAGACTTCATAGTAATATACAGTCTTGGGAAGCATTTCAGCCATTGTGGAAATTAGTACCATTATTGATTCTGGATCTATGAGACATTTAAGCTAAAATCCAGGAAACAGCCAATTTTCAGAGTCACTGATGCACATTCATAGCTTGGTAGAATAAGCAAAAAAAGGGAACTTTAGTTCATAGCAATGGTGAGAAATTATGATTTACACTTGTGTTTTCTGACTTATTTTTCTTAAATCACTCTTCTGTGCCCATTCAATTCATATGGATTACAGCAACCACGTGAGATTTCTATCTGAAGCAATTCTTTAACGACTGATTTGTTTTAACCACATTAATGACTTTTCTACATGTATGATGCAGTTTTTTTCCAATTTAAACTTAAAGCTAGGCACTTACTAACAACGGTTTAAACTTTTCAGGTCACTGGAATAGCAATGTCCTGGAGCTGTGCCACTTACAGCATACCAAGCACTCACTGTGGGAGTTTCCAGATGAAAATCCATAGGCAAGTTCCTGCCCTCATAAACATGTACTTGGTTTGGCTGACAAAGTATTTAACCAAAAATTGAATTGGACTTCTGATAAGGGATGCATGATCTCTTCAGCTCAGCGCAGGCCCACCCTTGCCTGGTCCTTCTCCCAGATCTAACTCAGACATTTATGTACTGGTCTGACCTGGCAGGTATTCGAGTTTGCTCATGATTTAACATAACTGCCAAAGTGACAAAACTTAATGAAGTATGGGAAATTAAGCAGGCTGCTAAAATGACTTGAGTAATTTGAAACTATATATTTTCAAGCATATCCTTAAGTAGGTGACAATTATGTTCACTGACTACTGAATCACAATAGAACACGTGCATGTGAAAATAACATGATTGTGTGCTATTCTTGCTAAATGTCTATACTCACTCTGCATGAGAGTATCAATAATTTTTATCCAATAAGATTATTATATGAGCAAAAGGTGAACATAGTTGCTCCCAAGTCAAAGTCAGTAGCAGATGCAAGGTGCCTCATTTCCAATGATATCTGCTAAAAGAAATAGAGCTAACACTATATTATTTGATTCATAGAGTCTTAATTACAGGATATAAAATGTTCTGTAAATGAGCCATTATATGTTTTCCATTTTGTTAGTTACTTCAGTAAATAAAAACTTCAGAACTAAACACATTTTTAGTTAAGATGCAAGTTGCATGTGCTGAGAAACACATTATTTAAAGAGTAGTATGCCCTTGTTTAGAAGCCCCAGATCTTAAATCCTTTTAGTTCAATGGACTTCCTATATGATCTCAGGCAAGCCTCCTCTCAGCACAGAAGTCTTTACAGCTTGTAAAATGAAGACTAATACCTACTGTAGATGAATCCCAACAATTATGTAGATTTAGAACACTGATTTGTAAAGGACATTGGGCTTTTTCAAAGCAAATGAAAGACAAAAACTTACACGTTTTTATTGTTATTGCTATAAATTCTATCATTCTTTTGGTCAAAAATTTTCTTAATGATAGATTTATGCAAGAAATTGTTATTTGGAAGAATTGTGTCCATGCTAAAAGTCTATTCATTTGTTAAGTCAACCACCCACACAACAGTTCATTTCATCTATAATTTGTACATTCTTTGAGTTCTTTTGAATTACTGAAAAGGAAATATTTTCTTTTTTTCATGTTTGGGAATACATTATTATAAATCCTATTCCACATTCCTCCCTTCAAAGTTAAAAAGAAAAGAAAAGGAAAGAGAAAAGAAACAAAAAGAGGAGAAAAGATCCTAAACTATATTCTAAATGAGATAACTTAGTCTATAAACACCCATCAAAATATTTTTTTATTTTTGTTTCGTACATGAAGTTGCACAGGATATGACTCAATTTACTCTGATTTTAAATAATTAGAAGTGGAAGTAGTGTTTTTTTCATAGAAAAAAAAGTAAACAAAAGGCTTAAAATCTAATTTATCCAGATAAATAATCTGTGTATATAGGAAGGTGGCTGCGTTTACATTTTGGGATGTTGTGTCCATGAAGGTCCCTTTCATCCCAAACACTTTCCATTAGTTCACCATCAAGACAGGTCATAAGTGGTTGCAACTGGATTTGTAAACTTATTATATTTTGGAAGCAGATGACCTTGATTTTTGTCTATTTTTCCTTTTTTATTGGTTTATCACAATAAGAGATAATCAACATTTCATGTTATAAAAATCCTGCATGAGCACAGGTACAGAATTAGCAGTAAAAAGGTCAAGGCACATATTACATTATAAAATAACTAAAATAGTGATATACTATAGTTCACACCCGCCTGTGTCTATCATTAACAGTTACGAAACGAGCAAATTGATTTCATTGTTGGAACGTCCTGGGTTTTTCACACCATCATTTGATGTGTACATGTGGGTAAACTCATAAGAGGAAATGAGGAAGGGCAAATAATGTAGTAGCGATAGAAAATAATCAGTTCAACAAGTGGATCCAGCTGGGTACAAATTGAAGTCACTCGATTCTTCCCTTTGTCTCTTCACTCTTTTTCTTTCATTTATATTCATTGACTGAGAAGAGCCCTCAAAAAATCATCTCATAAAGCCACAATGAGATAATATAATCAAGATAATTCCGAGAGTCAGTATCTAGTAATGAAATCTGCCAGGAAGTATATTCAGTGTTTCATCGTTTTGACTCATGAAATGGTTTTCCACATGTCGTTCTGAGAACTCTCCTTGTAACATCAGAACCTAAGGACCTCAGTTCACGTTCTTCCTTTCATGGTCATACTTTCTCTTATCTCTGTTATGTGCTGGTTCCTGTCCTCCTCCCAAAATTCATGTGATAATTGATGACAAGGTCTTTAGAGAGATTATTATGTTAAGAATAAAGTCTTTATGGTAGGCTTTATGGTAGTCTTTTCCATATGACTGGTGTCTTTATAAGAAGAGGAGATTTGGATGCAGGGACAGAAACACTGGAGATTTGCAAGCACAGAGACAACCATGTGAACACAAAGCAAGAAAGCAGTCATCTACAAGTCCAGCAGAGAGGCCTGGGAAGTAACAAAATCTGCTGATACTTTGATGTCAGACTATTAGCCTCCAGAACCATGAGAAAATAAATTTCTCCTGTTCAAGCCACCCAGCCTGCGGAATTTTGTTATGGCAGCCCTAGCGAACCCACAGAATATCCTATAGCCAACTCTGGGTTGTATCCACTTACTGGTGTAATGGGATGTCTAACAAAGCAGAGAGTCAATGAGATTGAGCATTTACTTTGAAAGGAGATCTTAGAAATTAGGCTATTTGATGTCTAAAGATAAAGGAGACAGGCCAACCAAATTAGAAAAGCCATCCTATGAAATTCCCTTCTCGGGAAAATTGTAAGCAAATTTTTTTTAACATTTATTCAGTTTTGGGAGACAGGGCTTGAGTGGGGGAGTGGCAGAGAGCTAGAGAAACACAGAATCTGAAGCAGGCTCCAGGCTCTGAGCTGTCAGCACAGAGCCGACCTGGGCTCGAACCCACGGACTGCGAGATCATGACCTGAGCTGAAGTCGGATACTTAACCGACTGAGCCACCCAGGTGCCCCAAGAAATTTTTTTATTCCAGGAAAAAACACTATTCTTTTTCTTAGCACTTTAGCAAAAAATGTCTCTCCCCTTAGTAGGTATATTTAATCACAAGTGAGTAAGTGAACAGGTGTATTAGATCCTCTGGGTAGGAAGAGACCAACATCCTATTGTCAACCATATATTTAATATATTGATGTCCACGATGTTAGCTCAATAAAGACTTGATGGTAGTAAAGGGCAAGGCAGTCTTGAAATTAAACAATCTCAGGAAAAGAAGTAAATTGCTTGTTTAACACAAAGGCCTGAATGTTTGAGAGGTACTTTTGCCTGCCTCATTTCAATATACAGAATGAGTGTGATTTTACACTGGATTTATCAAATGAAGAAATTAGCATGAGTCACCTTGCCCAGAGCCTTTTGATCTTTGGACACCACTTCTTACCTAAGCCTTGATTATTTATTAACCATGTCACTCTGCCAATGGTCTCCTAATGAGAATATGAGCCCCAGCCGTAACAAAGTACACATATTATTCAGTTAGGCCTAGTACCTCAAAATTAAAAATTTAAATTTTCCCAGGACAACAATTAATATGCTTTCAGTCACTAAATACTAGTTTGTATTTTCTAGAGTTTGATACGAATGATATCAAGTGGTATCAGCCATTTGACTTTATTCTTCCTTAAAAATTTTTTTTTTCCGTTAGTCTAGGTCTTTTGCATGTTTCTATCATTTTTGGAATCCATTCATCAATTTCTGCACAATAGCCTCCTGCGATTTTAATGGGGATTGCCTAAAATTTTATCAATTTCAGGAGAAGTTCTATCTTAACAATATCAAGTTCTGATTAATGTCCTTCACATAAGTCAGTTCCTAGTCTGTTCCTAGTTTAGTATCAGCTGTGGACCTGGGATTACATTAAATGAGAGTCCTTTTGTCTATTGTGATGATCTCATGTTTTTGTTTTTTAGTTTTCTCATTTGATTGATGATATTGATTGACTTTTATTTTTTTTATTTTGTTTTTACATTTATTTATTTTTGAGAGACAGAGCACAAGTGGGGGAGGGGTGGAGAGAGAAGGAGACACAGAATCCGAATCAGGCTCCAGGCTCTAAGCCGTCAGCACAGAACCCCATGCGGGGCTCGAACCCACAAACCGGGAGATCATGACCTTAGCTGAAGTCGGTCGCTCAACTGCTCAACCGTCTGCGCCACTGAGGCGCCCCTATATTGATTGACTTTTAAATGTAAAACTAACCTTTAACCTTATGTAATCAGGCTTTTATATTTTTACATCCTACTCGATTCAGTTGCTAAATTTTTGTTAAGAATTTGTTCTATCTATATTCGTGAAGGATATTAGTCTGAAGCTTTCTTTTCTCTTGACATCTATGTTTATAGTTTAAGAACTGGGATAATGATGATTCACAGAATGTATTGTTAAGATTTGACTATTTAATTTTCTAGAAGCATTTGTTTAGGAATGGTATTATTTTTTCCCTAAATACTTAGAATAATTCAGCAACTAGGTGATCTGGGTCTGGAGCCTACTTTGTGGGAAATTTTGCAACTACAAATTAAATTTAAAAAAATAATGCCATTCACATTATCTATTCACTTAGAGAAGACTTTACTAAGTGAGCTTTGAAAGTTTGTGTCTTTAAGGAATTTAACACATTTCACCTAGAGTGTGGAATTTATTTCCATAAAGTTGTTCGGAGTATTCCTTTATGATTCTAACCATACATAACTTACAGAATTTGTACTGATGTCACTTCTCTTGTTTCTGATATTGGCAATTTGTGCATTTTTCTCCCTGTTTGGTGGGTTAGGCATTGATCAATTTTATTGATTGTTTCATAAAATTGTTTTTGGTTACATTGACTTTATTGTTTTTATTGTTTTCTATTTCATTGATTTCTGCCCTTATTTTCCTACTGTCATTAATTTGAGTTCAATTTGCTCTTCTAGTTTCTTAAAGAAAACGCTACGCACACTGATTTGAGACTTTTTTTTCCCTCATGTCCATTTGGTGGAGTAAATTGCAAAAAAAAAAATAACTTGTATATTATTGATAAATCTCAACTAATTATCCAAGGAATTATTTTTAATTCCTACCTGTCTTTTGTTTTAGTTACATTTGATTTGTTTAAATGGTACTTTTTTAGTGAAAGTGAAACTCAAATAATAATAAAAATAATAATATAATAATAATTTGCAAAAGAAAGTAGAACATCAGGTGCTGTTATTTTAGGAAGCATTATTATTTGGAATCATTTTCAGCTATGGAAAGATTCAAATCTCAAAGTCTCAACTAATGAGGGAATTTTTGTTTATTAATTTCTTCCTGCTATAAACAGTGATCAAAATCTTACTCAAAAAAGAAGCTGATAGCTCCCTGGAGATTGCACATTGTGGAATAAAAGTTACTATTATTAAGTAACATTTTCTTGAATGTTTAAGGATTTTTGAGAATAGAATAAGAGTTACCATGGGTATAATATTCACAAAGAATTTGATAGCTCTCTGGAGATTGCATACAGGGAAGTAAACATTTTTATTAAGTAACATTTTCTTGAATGTTTAAGGATTTTTGAGGAGAATGAGAATTACCAGGAGTACAATATCTGATACATATTCCACTGGTTTTTAAAATAGAACCTAACAATCATTGCAATGTCTTTAAAGATTATTTAGGAATTTTGATTTCAATTCTGACATGTAAAAGACTTGTAAGTGATCACTCCTGTTCTTAGAAGCATTGAGCTAAACAAAGTGAAAGCAGTGGCCTTACTTGAACCCATCAGAAGAGTAAGGTGCTGGGGCAAACTGACCTCCCCAAATCTGGAGAATCAAGTGAATACAGAGAATCACAGCAGCGATCAGCCTACCTGAAACAAAAGTACATGAAGCCATAATCAGGTAAGAAGACTTCACTGGTAATTTTGACAAATTACTGAAGGCTGCCTATGAACTAGTATGAGAATGAGAAGCTCCTGGGGACTGCAGGGTTATGGGAACACCAACACTTTCATAGGTTTCAATTCCAAGAACACCAACAGGTTCTCATGGTGAAGAATAAAGAAAAATCCCTTGTTTTTCTGACAAGAGGAGAGTAAAGCAACCATTTTGAAATAGACCCAAAGAATTATACATAACATTCATCAGTGTACTCTCCAGAGTAGACTTTACCAGAGACGTATTATGCCTAAAAGATGGGCACTCCCCTGACTTCAGCATCTGATAGCCTTCCTGCCTTACCTAAAGGGAAGTGGCTAGGTAGGAACTAAAAAAAACACTTGTGAAGGTCATATACCAGGATCATAAGCCAACTAAAAGAATGAGACTTAATCAGAAAATTATAGAATTAATTTTAGATATCTTGAAACCATCTTTGTGGATCATTCTGGTTGTTGTTCTCCTCTAAGCAGAATTTGTAATGATGTCAGTGAAACATCTCAGAAAATTGCATGGCAATCTTGGTGGCCTGGGTTTGCTAAGATAAATGTAGTCTTTTCCTCCAAGTGAATTCCTTGAATTGGTTTGAAGCTGTACAACACAATCATATAATCTCTTGAAATACCAAGGATCAAGGCAAACTTTCAGAATTGTTTTCATAATACTTCCGTGTCTAACTGGGTGATATAACTGACTGTTCTTCTTCACATTTGTTTTATACTGATAACTCTATATAATATTTAATGAAAAATCTTGAAACATTAAGTTTGATGACATTAGTGTTCCATTGATAAAGAACTAAAATGAAAAGACATTAAAGTTTAACTTTTCCCCCTAAATGCTAATAGAGAACATGAAAACAAAAAGGTTTCTTTAAGAAATCAAATATCATCTTCAAGGGTATGAGGGAGTACCTATCCTGTGGGCATCAAACCCTGGAATGCATGGAGCCATTATTATGCTAATAAAATACTTCCAATAAAATTTCATGGTGATTATTGTCTTTGACCACCCAGCACCACATTCTTCTTTCCTCTCATGACACAGTTTACCTTATCTCAAGCTTTGGCATGGTTGCACCACTTATAATTACCTATACCCCTGTCCACGGTTTGGTCCAAAGATAGGTACATAACACAGGTGAGACGATGGTTTTTGCAGGATCTTTCTGCTGGAGGGTTAAGTAGTCACAAAAGAACCTTTCCTTTCTCCATTATCATGAGTATATAAAATGTGACCACAGAGCTGACAAAAGTAATTCTCATTATGTAAGTATGCCTGAAAGAATTAGACACACAGGGGGAAAAAAGAGATGACAGATAAGAGATAGCCTCTGTTATACCCTGAGTTTCTAAGATTCCTGGAGCCTAGTAACTTTGCAACTTTTTTTTTTCTTGGCCTTTAAACTATGGTGTAGATATATATAGAGATGATAGATAGATAGATAGATACATAGATACATAGATAGATGATAGAAGATGATAGATAGATAGATAGATACATAGATAGATAGATATAGAAGACGATAGATAGATAGATAGATAGATAGATAGATAGATAGATAGAAGGAAACATACGTACATAGTTATACTATATATACTGATTTGACCAAATATTGAGGAACATTGTTAGAGTTGGAGTTCAGTCATGTACAAGGGAAAGGGTACTTAGATTCAGGGGATAGCATCAATTTACCATAATAACTGCAGTTTTCCTTCCTTGCACCAGCACTGTGTAAGGTGTGTTGAGGGAAATGGTAAATAAGTGCTGACCTTTTCCCCAAAGAATTCTCCTCCTTGTTAGGAACATAAGAAGATCATGGATGTAACAAAGAATAATAGAACTTAGAACATACTAGAGAGCTTTTGTGTGAGGAAATATAGGCTGTTCAGTGTGAGAAAGCACTAATAATTAGATTGTCATCTCTGTAAATATTTTGACAGTACACTTTCTAAGACCTGCACAGTAGTCCATTATATTGATAGATGTGCCATAGTTTGCTAAGGCAATTCCTCATTTAGGATATTTTGGTTGCTTTCCTTCTATTCCAGTGTTTCTCAGCTTCAGCACTATTGACATTTCGTACCAAATAAATCTTTGTTGTGGAGGCTGTCCTGCACATTGCCGCTGGCCTCCACTCACCAGATGTCAGTGGCATACCCTCTCCCCATAGCTGTGACAAAAATATCTCCAGAAATTGCCAAATGCCTCCTGGGAGACAAAATCATCCTTGATTGAGAATTACTCTTCTACTACAAATACATTTTCAGGGGTGCCTGGGTGGCTCAGTCGGTTAAGCATCTGACTTCAGCTCAGGTCATGATCTCACAGCTCACTGGTTCAAGCCCCACTCCAGGCTCTGTGCTGACAGCTCAGAGGCCAGAGTCTGCTTCAGATTCTGTGTCTCCCTCTTTCTCTTCCCCTCCCCCGCTCGTGCTCTGTCTGTCTCTCTCTCTCAAAAATAAATAAACATTAGAAAAGAAATTTATAAATAAATAAAAATACATTTTCACTGTTTTCCTGACATAAAAGTAATAAGCATTACTTAGAAAATTAATAAAATTATAGAAGGGGTGCCTAAGTGGCTCAGTTGGTTGAGTGTTCAACTCTTGGTTTCAGCTCACGCCATGATCCTGGTGTTGTGGGATCGAGCCCTGTGTCGGGCTCCGTACTGAGCATGGAGTCTGCTTAAGATTCTCTCTCTCTTTCTCTCTCTCCCCTGCTCGCATGCTCTCTCTCTGTCTCTCTAAAACACATACAGACAGAAAAATAAAATGGAGAAAGTAAAAATTATCAATTATTAGCATTTTATAAGTCACTTAACACTTTTTTTGCCACATTTCAACATAATTTATTTTTATCTGATATTAAACTTAAATCATATCTTATTTGGCATACTATAATTTTTATTCAATGTTCCACATAAGTCATTAAATACTACTTAAGAATGTGGTTTTGATTGACTATGCAGTGTCCAATTGCATGACAGGGTCTTTTTTTTCAAATTAGGAGAATTCTCCTGAGTTCAAGTCAAACTTTAGTGATGGTATAATGAGCTCTTTGTCTAATGAGAAAATGATTCTGAACAAAGACCTTTTCATTATTATATTTAGTAAGGAACATATTTAGTCAACCAATCGGTCCTGTAGTGAATCAATACATTCTTATTTTTTCAATTTTTTTGATGTTGGTAGTGTCCAGTTGGGTAAATTTCATTTAAGAATGTTTCAAATCCAAGAACACCTAAAGTTTTATTTAACTAGTGGAAGAACCTATACTAGTTTCAATATAGTTATGGCATAGTTTTTACATATTTATGACACTGTGCTAAGGACTGAATTTGTAGACTTATCAAACAATTTAACCCCACCCGTAAGGTGTTTTAAAGGAATGAGACATGCATAACATCAATACACAATGTGATGTGAACTATAGCCAAGAAAGATATGCAAAATGCAATGAAAATTCAGAAGGAAAGAGTACACTGGAAGAGATCAAGCTAGGCCTAGATGAGAAAGCAATATTTAAGGGACATCTTAAAGAAATGATAGAATTCTGACATGCCAAGCAAGGGAAGGAAAGGGAGGCCACTCCCGACAGAAGAAATGACTTGAACATGGAAGAAGGACAAGAGTGGTAAGGCTGGAGGGCAGTGAAAAGGCCTGGAATTCTAGAAGAAGGCGTCTGGGGTGCAGAAGGAAAGAGCAGAAAGCAGATGGAGAAGGAGGAAAGGAATGGAAAGCAGGATAAGTTAATGACAGCCTGCTCTTGTCAGGCACAGTGGTTTAAGTTTTATTGGCATCGTTTAATCACTCACATCTCCTTGTTTCAAATGAGAAGACCAAGGCACACGGTTACCCAGCTATTACATGGCAAAAATGGTTATAGAGCTAACAAATGGCGGTGATGGTATTGAACCCAAGGATTGACTCCAGTTGTCTTTGATTTATGCTATGCCATCTTTCAGATGCCATATAGTCTATTACCAACATTTAATCGAAATAAAGCTGAAAATCCTTTCTTAAACTTTCCTTTGAAGCTAAATGCATCAGTGGTCTCAGAGAACTCTGGCCACCTATTCAGCTGCTCCCACTATAATGCAGTACATTTACATATATACAGGTCTACCTACTTTCCTCAACCCACTGCTACAGTATTTTAAGTTTCATGAGTCAAGAAATCTTCTTCATCACTTCTCCGATTTCAATGTCTGGAACAGAGCGTCTCAAAATGTTCACTGATTCATAAAAATCCTATGAAAGTGGGGATGGGGAACACCCGCTTTGCTCAGTCTGTAGAACATGCAACTCTTGATCTCAGGGTTGTATGCTTGAGCCCCATGTTGGGTGCAGAGTTGACTTAACAATAAACATTTTTTAAAAAATGTTCATTGATTAGATAAAACCAAATCCAAGCAGGGATACGTAGAAGAGCATTTCCCTCTCCCCGCAAAATGTGGTCCATCTGCCTCTCTTTGGAGTAATCATAAAAATTGAGCAAATGCCTTTATCTAGTTCTTTATCCACATATGTTCCTAGTGGATCCTGGCTTGTCGGAGGGCCCCCAGTACAAAGAAAACCCGCTGAAGCATGTTTCCCAGAGAAGTGAGAGTGTTAAGTGTGCTTTAAATGTTAGGCTTAAAATTGGATTGATTTTTGTACTAACAGTGTAATTTCCAGGTATTTGTTTTAATAACAAACAGTATTTGAAATGGCTGCTGAATAGCAGTAAGTTTATCGCTAATTAGAGGAGCGTCTCACTGATGCAAGCTAATGAGAAGCAGAGCAATAACTGAGCAGAGTGCCAAAGTTTCAAGGGTAGCATCACAAATGCAGTTTGCTTAGTTCTGTAAATATATGTTGTTTGCTTTATTTACAACAGCCCACAGATTACTCAAGTGCATAATATGCTGGTATATTAGGTGAAATAAAAATCTCATGAACATGAGCTCTCACCAAAGTGCTCTGTCTGCTATTAAACTTTTATTAAGAACGGAGATAAAACAATTCTCTTTGGAGCAGGAATTAGAGTGCCTGCTGATGATCACTGAAGTGAATGAGGATGAGACAATAAGAGAGAGAGCCATGTTCTCAAGGAAATCCCGGCTGATCACGCCCATTGTGCTCTGACCTTGCACTTACTATCCCCAGAGGTACTTCAGGTCACTTCACATAAATGGATAACAGAACAGCTAAATGTCCTGGAGTGAGTGCCGCAGTGTGTGAAGACACAAAGGCCACTCTTGGGATGGGTGTCTGAATGTAGGTTTTGTTGTTAGGACAGAAAGCAGCTTCAGAGCCAGAGAGCTGAGTACAGCATTCCATGGGGAGATGTGAGCTTTAGAAAGAGACACGTAACCCGCAGTTTCTGAGGGGCTGGTCGTGGGCTAGACAGACAGTGAACAAGTAATGGCAAGGGCCAGATGTTTGGGAAGATCCTTAGGGAGGAGTTGGAACCTGGAAAGTTGAAAGGAAGGGATATTTTCATAACCAAAATACATGGCCATGGCGTTAACCCAAACAAAGAGAGGACATTTCAATGGAGTAATTGTTTTCACTCCAGTGGTTCATTTCTGTTTTACTGGGAATGATCTGACTGAATCAGTCAGTTGTTCCGCTTTGAAAAGACTTGAAGACGCGTTCAAGTTTCTTACCAAAACAGTCAAATGAAAACTTGCTGTGGACATACAATTGGAATGTTCACTTTTATACGTAATATTCTTACTTATGTAATTCTCACATATCATATGTCAAAAACAGCACAACAGCTGAAAATCGAGCCCATCTAAGAGTGTGCCATCAGCTCAGCCGAGAAACAACAGCCTTGGAAGCCAGGCCACACAGAGAAAAGAGCACAAACCTTGAAGTTAAACAAGTCCTGAGCTTAAGAATTGACATTGTCACCAACTGGCTGTGTGAATTTTGGCAAATTACCAAGGCTCTCTGACTTGCAGATTCCTCATCTACATATTCAGGATAATAATATGGACGGCTAGGTATTGCTTGTCTTGGTCTATTTGGGCCAGTATCACAAAATACCATAGACTGAGTGTCTTATAAACAGCAGAAACTTACTTCTCGCAGTTCTAAAGGATGCAAGTCCAAAAACAAGGTGGCATCAGATTCACTGTCTGATGAGGGCTCATTTGCTCACTGATGGTCATCTTCTCACTGTAACCTCACGTGGCAGAATGGGCGAGGGAGCATTCTGAGGCCTCTTTTATAAGGACGCTAATCCCACTATGAAGTCTCTAATCATGACCTCATCACTTCTGACATAGGAAATAAGTAGGAATGGGGAATGCTCTGTACAAGATACCTACTCCTGGATCTTATAACATTGCTGTCATTCATTTTATGTATCCATATGCTGGAATCATCCCCAATACATTGTTGCAATGATTACTTTAAAGTTATTAGATCAATAAGGATAAGAAAATTATTTTTTGTTATCAGTATCCTTCTCCAACATTCTTCTTTTCTTTCGTAATAAGGATTCCTGATTATATCACGTATTTTCCTTCTCCTTGAAGAAATTCTGTGAACATTTCTTGCAGGGCAGATCTGACATGATGAAATCCCTGTTTTTGTTTGTCTGAGAAAGTCTTTATTACTCTTTCATTTTGAAGGATAATTTCTCTGGATATAGAATTCTAGACTGGTCTTTTCCTTTCCATTACTTAAAAACTTCACTTCGGGGTGCCTGGGTGGCTCAGTCAGTTAAGTATCTGACTCTTGATTTTGGCCCAGATCACGATCTCACAATTCATGAGTTTGAGCCCTGTGTTGGGCTTTGTGCTAATGATTCAGAGCCTGCTTGGGATTCTCTCCCGCCCTCTCTCTCTGCCCCTTTCCCACGTGTGTTCACTCTCTGTCTCTCACAAAATAAATTAATTAAATATAAAAAAAATTAAGTTATATAAGATAAATACATTTTTAAAAATAAAATAATAAAATAAAATAATAAAATAAAATAAATAAAAATTTCACTCTGCTCTTGCTTGCATGATTTCTGATGAAGAGACCACTGTCATTCTTGTCCTTGTTCCACTATTTTCAAGGTGTTCCTCTCCTCTCTGGATTCTTTCAAACTTTTCTCTTTGTGTTTGGTTTTTGCAGTTTGATTTGAAAATCAAATTTTCGATGTTTATCTCATGTGGTGTCTTCTGAGCTTCCTGGGTCTACGGTTTGGTGTCTGCCATTAATTCTAGAAAAACCTTCAACCATTATTTATTAAATATTTCTTCCCTTCTTTCCTTTCTTTTCATGCTGGTATTTCAAGTATGCATATATTACAACTTTTGAAATGGTCCCAGTTTGGTCCTAGGGATATTGTCTTCTGATTTTTATTCTTTTTTTTTTTTTTTTTGGAATTTCATCTTGGGAAATTTCTAAAGACATATCTTCAAGCTCACTGATATTTTCCCTGGTCATGTGCAATCTGCTGATGAACCATCAAAGTCATTCTTCATTTTCATTACAGTGTTTTTTATTTTTAACACTCTTTTTGATTCTCCTTTAGGGTTTCCATTTCTTAGTTTATATTACCCATATATTCTTGCATATTGTGACTTTTTTTGTGCCCTGTCTTTAGACTTCAAGCAATATGATATCCTGGATTGGATCCTGAAACAGAAAAGGGGGACAACTGGTAAAATTCAAATAAGGTCTGCTGTTTAGTTAATAGCAATGTACAAATATGTATTTTGTAGTTTAGACAAAGGTACCACAGAAATATAATAACACAGTAATATCAGGAGGCTCTCACACCTGAAACTGGGTGAGGGATATGTGAGTACTCTGTACTATTTTTGCATACATAGCTAAACATACTCAAAAATAAAATAGCTATTTAAAAATTTCCCAGAAAACGAAGTCTTGCCTTCTCTTTCCTTCATAGCAGTTACTATGATACTTGAGTGACCTGAGACCCAGACTGATCTCACTTCTTTAGCCTCAGTTTACTTTTCTATAAAATTAGGTTAATAATAGCACTCATCTCTGATACTTTTTGTTAGGACTAAATGACAGAAGCCATGTGAAGGACTTAGCACAAAATCTTGAACCCAGTAAGCACATGCTTAGCATTAGCTATTGCTATTTTTATTGATGAAATAATTGATTTTTCATATATTCCAGTCCCACTGGACTCTGGACTCCTTAAGTGCTTAGCATGGTATCCGTCAAACAGACAATACTCAGTAAATATTTGTGGAGCAAATATTGAATGAAAGTATAGATTCTAATATTTTTCCTCTTCTCTCCCTAGATATGCTTCTCCTAACATGACAGAAATAAATCCCTTGCCGGTTGGTTTACTTCAGTGATCAGAATTCACTACAATATCGCCCTCGTTGGCTCTCCTACTGAACTTTTCCCCACCTCAGACCTTGAAAGAAACTGCATTTCATCTATCATCCCAGAATTCATGCCCTCTATTTATTCTACTGCACAAAAGAAATCTAAACTGCAGAAGTGTATTTTTTCAGCCAACACATCTTTTGGAAGTCAAAACTCTCCTTTTATTGAATTTCTAACTTTATGTTCAATAAGAATTCCTGACTTGCCCCTAGATAGAGATTTTTTTTCTTAGTGTTGAACAGTCTTCAGAATTAAAATGGATAAATTGTAGCTGTGAAGTGTCTTGATTAATCTGGAGTCATAAAACTTGCAAAGCAGAAAAAAATTTTAACCACTCAGAATTAATTCAATTAAGTCACTGAATCTCAAGCTAAAAAGATACTTCAATGACACATAATCTGAATGCTGCATTGCTTATCTGAACACAAGCAAGCAACGATTGCTTTCAAAACCATTGTTCCTTTTAGTGTTCCATACTTCCCCCTCCTCATACCATTAGTGATCAAACCTATATACTACTTATTCTATTTCCTATTTATTTTTAAAATACCAGTGTAAACTTCATTCCTCCTGGAAAAGTCTTAATGCACACGCACATACACAAATGGAGATACCACAAACATGCACGCACCAAAAAGCAGATTTGGTGTGCCTGCTATGTGGTCCCATGGCATCTGGTCGTCCTTCATCAAGGCATTTATTACACCTGTTTCAATTTCATTTTTAATTGGTTGTCTTGCTTGCTAGACTTTAAAACTCCATGGTCAGATAACCATGTCTATCTGGTTCTTTGTTGTATTTCTAGTTCTAAGTACAGTGCAAATTGCTTAATTCAAACTTATTAAATGAATACATGAATGATTTAATGAATTAATTAAAAGAAGTTTTTAAATGTTGGCAATGTTGAATACCAGGCCCTAAATATGCTATTACTTTGACATTAAAATTGATTTTATAAAATGGATGTTAGTGTTTCCGGTGTTACGTGAAAGATAAGCATGTACAAATACCACCAAGAATTTGCTATCTTAACCCTTATTTCCAACCCCTCTCATACCGAACACTTGGTCCAGATTGCAAAAAAAAAAAAAATTTGGAATACACCTTTTCTTTCACTGAGGTAATTCCTTAAACTGGTGTGGTAGAAACATGTTATCACTTGAAAAAATTGTTTTAGCAAAACTTGGCTAGTTTCTTTAGTTATTCCCACCCAGTGATCCCAAATTTAGAAATAACTTATTCCATGGAGTTTCTGGTGGTTCAGTCAGTTAAGTGTGCAACTCTTGATTTCAGCTCGGGTCATGATCTCACAGTTTGTAGGTTCAAGCCCCATGTCAGGCCCCGTGCTGACAGTGTGGAGCCTGTTTGGGATTCTCTCCCTCCTTCTCTTTCTCTCTCTGCTCCCACCCCCCACAATTTGTGCTCTCTTTCTCTTTCTCAAAATAGATAAATAAACTTAAAAAAAATAAATAACATGTTTCTAGAATTTATTGTATCATAAGAATCACAGGAAGGAGGAAAAGTTATTTCTTTAAGTATCTTTAAATAAGTAAAACAAAACCCAATATATCCAACAAGCAGCACTATGTTAGCATATAGTATTTTGCATTAAAAATACTGTGACTGAGACTTTTCATATGTGCGTAGGTAGAAAAAAATTCTGCTCTAAAGGCTTTACTGCTGATTGTGCTTTTTTTTGAATACAAAATTTTCCAAAACTTGATGTGATTTATGGTTTCTCATTTTCTTGACTGCTTCATTATCCTCTTATACTGTCCAAACTCTCCCCCTAGTTTCATTGAGAAATAATTGACAAGTAGAATATTGATTTGTATCAGGTTAAGGCATACAGCATGATGGTTTGATTTAAATATATTGAAAAATAATTACCACAATAGTTTCAGCTAGCATCCACCTTCTCATATAGATATAAGAAAAAGAAAAGAAAGAATAGAGGAAAAGAAAAATTTTTACTTGTGATGAGAATTCTTAGAATGCACTCTCTTAACAACTTCACTGTATGTCATATAACAGTGTCAGCTATAGTTATCATGTTGTACATTACATCCTTCGGACTTATTTATCTTGTAACTGGAAGTTTGTGCCTTGTGACCACTTTCCTCCAATCCCCCTCCCCCTCCACCCCGCACTTCCCATCCCCACCTCTGGTAACCACAAGTCTGATCTCTTTTTCTATGAGTTTGTTTGCTTTAGATTACACATGTAAATGAGATCATATAGTATTGATCTTTCTCTGTCTGACTTATTTCCTTAGTATAATGCCTTTCAAGGTCATGGACATGTTGCACGTGGTTGGATTTCCTCATTTTTTATGGCTCCATAATTTTCCTTGTATACACATACCACAATTTCACCCATATGTCCATTGATGGACACTTAGGTTGTTTCCGTGTGTTGGTTATTGTAAATAATGCTGTTATGAATATGAGGGTGCAGATATCTTTTCAAGTTAGTGTTTTCATTGCCTGTGGGTATAGTCCCAGAAGTGGAATTGCTGAATCATCTGGTAGTACTATTTTTAACTTTTTGAGAATCCATTGTACTGTTTTCCATAGTGGCTGTACCAATTTATAATCCCATCAACAATGCACAAGGGTTTCATTTATTTTCCTCATCCATGCCAACATTTGTTATTTCTTGTGTGTTTGTTGATGGCCATTCTAACAGGTATGAGGTGATATCTCATTGTGGTTTTTGCATTTCCTTAATGACTAGTGATGTTGAGCATCTTTTGGTGTACCTGACAGCCTTTTGTATATCTTCTTTAGAAAAATGTCTATTCAGATCTTTTGCTTATTTTTTAATGATATTTTTTTTGCCTTTTGAGTTTTTGTTTCTTTGTTTTTCTTTTTTTTAATTTTTACTAGTGAGTTGTGTGAATTCTTTATATATTTTGGGTATTAATTCCTTATTAGATAGATGGTTTGCAAATATTTTTAATATGAAATTTATTGTCAGATTGGTTTCCATACAACAGCCAGTGCTCATACCAACAGATGCCCTCCTCACTGCCCATCACCCACTTTCCCCTCGCTCCCATCCTCCATCAACCCTCAGTTTATTCTCAGTTTTTAAGAGTCTCTTATGGTTTGCCTTCTTCCCTGTCTGTAATTTTCCCCCTCCTCCTCCCCCATAGTCTTCTGTTTAGTTTCTAAGGATCCACATAAGAGTGAAAACATATGGTATCTGCCTTTCTCTGTATGACTTATTTCAGTTAGCATAACACTTTCCAGTTCCATCCACATTGTTACAAAAGACCATATTTCATTCTTTCTCATTGCCAAGTAGTATTCCATTGTATATATAAACCACAACGTCTTTATCTATTCATCAGTTGATGAATATTTAGGCTCTTTCCATAATTTGGCTATTGTTGAAAGTGCTGCTATAAACATTGGGGTACAACTGCCCCTATGCATCAGCACTCCTGTCTCCCTTGGGTAAATTCCTAGCAGTGCTATTGCTGGGTCATAGGGTAGGTCTATTTTTAATTTGTTGAGGAACCTCCACACTGTTTTCCAGAGCAGCTGCTCCAGTTTGCATTCCCACCAACAGTGCAAGAGGGTCCCCGTTTCTCCACATCCTCGCCAGCATCTATAGTCTCCTGATTTGTTCATTTTAGCCACTCTGACTGGCATGAGATGGTATCTGAGTGTGGTTTTGATTTGTATTTCCCTGATGAGGAGCAACGTTGAGCATCTTTTCACGTGCCTATTGGCCATCGGGATGTCTTCTTTAGAGAAATGTCTATTCATGTGTTCTGCCCATTTCTTCACTGAATTATTTGTGTTTTGGGTGTGGAGTTTGGTGAGTTCTTTATAGATTTTGGATACTAACCCCTTGTCCGATATGTCATTTGCAAGCATCTTTTCCCATTCCATTGGTTGCCTTTTAGTTTTGTTGATTGTTTCCTTTGCAGTGCAGAAGGTTTTTATTTTCATGAGGTCCCAATAGTTCATTTTTGCTTTTCATTCCCTTGCCTTTGGAGATGTGTCAGGTAAGAAATTGCTGTGGCTGAGGTCAGAGAGGTTTTTCCTGCTTTCTCCTCTAAAGTTTTGATGGTTTCCTGTCTCACATTCAGGTCCTTTATCCATTTTGAGTTTATTTTTGTGAATGATCTAAGAAAGTGGTCTAGTTTCATCCTTCTGCATGTTGCTGTCCAGTTCTCCCAGCACCATTTGTTAAAGAGACTGTCTTTTTTCCATTGGATATTCTTTCCTCCTTTGTCAAAGATTAGTAGGCCATACTTTTGTGGGTTCAATTCTGGAGTCTGTATTCTATTCCATTGGTCTATGTGTCTGTTTTTGTGTCAATACCATGCTGTCTTGATGATTACAGCTTTGTAGTAGAGGCTAAAGTCTGGGATTGTGATACCTACCTCCCACTTTGGTCTTCTTCAAAATTACTTTGGCTATTCGGGGCCTTTTGTGGTTCTATACAAATTTTAGGATTGCTTGTTCTAGCTTCGAGAGGAATGCTGGTGCAATTTTGATTGGGATTGCATTGAATGTGTAGATTGCTTTGAGTAGTATTGACATTTTAACAATATTTATTCTTCCAATCCATGAGCACGGAATGTTTTTCCATTTCTTTGTATCTTCTTCAATTTCCTTCATAAGCTTTCTATAGTTTTCAGCATACAGAAGTTTTACATCTTTGGTTAGGTTTATTCTTAGGTATTTTATGCTTCTTGGTGCAATTGTGAATGGGATCAGTTTCTTTATTTGTCTTTCTGTTGCTTCATTCTTAGTGTATAAGAAGAATGCAACTGATTTCTTTACATTAATTTTGTATCCTGTGACTTTGCTGAATTCATGTATCAGTTCTAGCAGGCTTTGGGTGGAGTCTATCAGGTTTTCCATGTCTAGTATCACGTCATCTGCAAAAAGTGAAAGCTTAACTTCATCTTTGCCAATGTTGATGCCTTTGATTTCCTTTTGTTGTCTGATTGCTGATGCTAGAACGTCCAACACTATGTTAAACAACAGCGGTGAGAGTAGACATCCCTGTCATGTTCCTGATCTCAGGGAAAAAGCTCTCAGTTTTTCCCCATTGAGGATGATGTTAGCTGTGGGCTTTCATAAATGGCTTTTATGATGTTTAAGTATGTTCCTTCTATCCTGATTTCCTTGAGGGTTTTTATTAAGAAAGTATGCTGAATTTTGTCAAATGCTTTTTCTACATCTGTTGACAGGATCATATGGTTCTTATCTTTGTGTATCACATTGATGTATACAAATATCACATTGATGTATCACATTGATTGACTTGAGAATGCCGAACCAGCCCCGCATCCCAGGAATGAATTCCACTTGATCATGGTAAATAATTCTTTTTATATGCTGTTGAATTTGATTTGCTAGTACCTTGTTGAGAATTTTTGCATCCATATTGATCAGGGATATTGGCCTACACTTCTCTTTTTTCTCTGGGTCTCTGTCTGGTTTGGGAATCAAAGTAATGCTGGCTTCATGGAATGAATCTGGAAGTTTTCCTTCCCTTTCTATTTTTTGGAACAGCTTGAGAAGGATAGGTATTATTTCTGCTTTAAATGTCTGGTAGAATTCCCCAGGGAAGCCATCTGGTCCTGGACTTTTATTTCTTGGGAGATTTTTGATGACTGATTCAATTTCTTCGCTGGTTATGGGTCTGTTCAAATTTTCTTCCTGTTTGAGTTTTGGAAGCATGCGGGTGCTTAGGAATTTGTCCGTTTCTTCCAGGTTGTCCAGTTTGTTGGCATATAATTTTTCATAGTATTCCCTGATAATTGCTTGTATTTCTGAGGGACTGCTTGTAATAATTCCATTTTCATTCATGATTTTATGTATTTGGGTCCTCTTCCTTTTCTTTTTGAGAAGCCTGGCTAGAGGTTTATCAATTTTGTTTATTTTTTTCAAAAAACCAACTCTTGGTTTCATTGATCTGCTCTACAAATATGTATGTGTATATATATATATATATATATATATATATATATGTGTGTGTGTATATATATATATATTTGTGTATACATATATTTGTGTATATATATATGTGTATATATATATTTGGCCTCAACATAGGTAATCTTTTTATTTTTTAAGGTTTCTTTTGTTGTGTAAAAGGTTTTTACTTTGATGTAGTCCACCTTGTTGATTTTTTTAATGTTTTATTTTGAAAGAGAGAGAGTGTGTGAGTGGGGGAAGGGCAACAACAGAGGGGAGAGAGAGAATCCCAAGCAGGCTTTGTGCTGTCAGGGCAGAGCCTGACACGGCCTTGATCTCATGACCCACGAGATCATGACCTTAGCTGAAATCAAGAGTTGGACATTTAGCTGACTGAGCCACCCAGGTACCCCTCCACTTGTTTATTTTTTTTATTTTGTTGTCTGTGTTTTACGTGTCATATCCAAAAAAATAAAAAATAAAAAATGTTACAAGATCCATGTCAAGGAAATTTATTCCTATTTCTTCTTCTAAGAATCTCATGGTTTCTTGTCTTACATTTAAGTTTTTAATCCATTTGAAGCTAATTGTGTGTGTAAGGTAATATATGGGTCCAATTTTATTCTTTGTACATGTGATTATGCATTATGCCAGCACCATTTATTAAAGAAACTGTCTTTTCTCCATTGAGTATTCTTGGCTCCCTTGTCAAATATTAGTTGACTGTATGTGCTTAGGTTTATCTAGGCTCTCATTTTGTTCTACTGGCCTATTTGTTTTTATGGCAGCTCCACACTGTTTTGATGACTACAGCTTTGTACTAAAGCTTCAAATAAGGAGATGTGGTACCTTTTGCTTTGCTCTTCTTTCTCAGGATGTCTTTGGCTATTTGGGGGTCCTTTGTGGTTACATAAAAATGTTAGGGGTGATTTTTTCTACTTTTGCAAATAACGTGACTGGAATCTTGATAAGGATTGCATTTGAATCTATAGATGTTTTTTGATAGTATTGACGTTGAGACAATAGTAATTCTTCCAATCCATGGACACAAGATACTTTTCCACTTATTCTTTTCTTCTTGGATTTCTTTCATCAATGTATTTTATTTTCAGCATAGGTATCTCTCACCTTCTTGGTTAAATTTACTCCTAAGTATTTTATTGTTTTTGATCATATTATACATGGGATTGATTTATTTCTTTCAGCAATTTATTTCTCTTTCATCATTAGTGTATAGAAACACTGCAAATTTTTATGCTAATTTTGTATCCTGCAACTTTACTGAATTCATTGAATCGAACTAACAGCTTTTTAGTTGAGTCTTTAGGATTTTCTCTATGTAAGATAATATTGTCTACAAATATAGATAATTTTACCTTTTCCTTTCCAATTGTGATATGTTTTATTTTTCTTGCATGATTGCTTTAGCCAGGACTTCCAGTATTATGTTGAATATGAATGGAGAGAATGGGCATCCTTGTCTTATCCCTAATCTTAGAAAAAGAAGTTTTCATCCTTTCACCATTGAGTATGATGTTAGCTATGGGCTTTTCATATTTGGTCTTTGTTATTACGATATGTTCCTTCTTTGTGTAATTTATTAAAAGTTTTTATCATGAATAAGTGTTAAATTTTGTCAAATGCTTTTCTATATCTATTGAGATGATCATATGATTTTTTTCATTCATTCTATTAACGTGATGTATCACATTGATTAATTTACATATGTTGAAACATCTTTGCATCCTTAGAGATAAATCTCACTTGATCATGATTAATGATGTTTTTAATGTGCTACAGAATTCAGTTTGCTATTACTTTAATTGAGAATTTTTGAATCTACATTTATCAGAGATATTCACCTATAGTTTTCTTTCCTAGTGATGTTTGTTTCCGGTTTTGGTATCAGGATAATGCTGACCTTGTAAAAATGAGACTGGGAGTATTCCCTCCTCTTTGATTTTTTGGAAGAGTTGGAGAAGGGCTGATATTAGTTCTTCTGTAAATGTTTGGTAAAAGTCACCAATGAAGCCATTAGTCCTGAGTTTTGCTTCATTGGGAGATTTTTGATTATTATTTTTTTTTTAATTTTTTTTTCAACGTTTATTTATTTTTTGGGACAGAGAGAGACAGAGCATGAACGGGGGAGGGGCAGAGAGAGAGGGAGACACAGAGTCGGAAACAGGCTCCAGGCTCTGAGCCATCAGCCCAGAGCCTGACGCGGGGCTCGAACTCACGGACCGCGAGATCGTGACCTGGCTGAAGTCGGACGCTTAACCGACTGCGCCACCCAGGCGCCCCAAGGGAGATTTTTGATTATTGATTCCATCTCCTTACTAGTAATTGACCTATTCAGATTTGATTCATTCTTCATAACTTGTATTTTCCTAAGAATTTTTCTACTTTGTCTAGATTATCCAGTTTGTTAGCATATAGTTGTTCATAATAGCCTTTTATGATCCTGTAAATTTCTGTGGTATCAGTTGTAATTTCTCCTTTTCATTTATAATTTTGTTATTTGGGCCCTTTTTCTTTTTTCCTTGGCTAGTTTAGCTAAGGGTTTGTCAAATTTGTTGGGGTCACACAGCTTTCTATGTGTTCTGCCTAGGTGCCCCAGTTGGACAGGCTAAAGACTGTATTCAGCAAGGAGCAGGGCTATAAATCAGAGTCTCTCCCTGGTCACAGCAGGAGAAGCAGCTCTAAAACCGATAAAACTCTCTGTTTGTTGTCTTAACTCAACTCAACCCGCACGTCAAGTTCCTTGGCCAAACAGGGCCACCGTCTTTGCTCTGCAAACTGTTGGCTCTTTCTGTTCCTCTCAGCTTGAGTGTTGCTCAATGGGCCACATAGCTTTCAGGTTTTTTTGCCAGGCCTTCTGTTTAGATGGAGTTGGAAGACACTCTCCACACTGGGTGGGGCTATGCCTCAGCTCCCTTTGGCTAAAATTTTAACCACGTTCCTAAATGTCACCTTCTGGTACAGGCTAATATTTTTACATAAAGAATACACATTAAACTGCTGGTGGTATCACAGAAGAAACCTTCCCTACTACTCACTAGCAGTGATGACAAAATAAAACCATGGGGCACCTGTATATCTTTTTCCAAACTCAATTACCTCAATATGTTGAGGGGATAAATGTGTCCTCGGCTCCTCCAGCATTCTGACACATTTTTATAAGCACGTATTATACTGCAAATTAATTATTCATATATGAATTGATTTCCCTGCTCAATTAGAACTCCTTGCATGTAGACTCTGTATCTTATCTGCCTGCATATGGAACAGGTTCTAGAACAATGATCAGAATAAAACAAATGGCCGACAAATGCTTCTGAATGAATGTATATTATAATCCTAATAATAATTCCTAACTACGATACTGATTTTGAAACAATAGTGTATCATAATTAATTTATCTTGTGGCTAACCATAGCCTACAAGGTAATATTTCTATAGATAAATTACCTTTTATCTTCCATTTTTAGAAAGACTTTCTTCTTGAACATCATACTATTTTTATGTTGCCATTTGCCTGGTATAAGATAATTAGGTAAAATCAATAACACATCATTGGAGGGGTGCCTGGGCGGCTCAGCTGGTTAAACATCCAACTCTTAATTTTGGGTCAGGTCATGATCTTGTGGTTTGTGAGATGCAGCCCCGCACTGGGCTCTGTGCTGAAGCTTGCTTGGGATTCTCTCTCTCTCCCTCTGTCTCTGCCCCTTCCCTGCTTGTGCTCTCTCATGCTGTCTCTCTCCAGAAATAAATAAACAGTATAAATAAACTATCTGTGAGAAAAGGAAAAACTGAGATGGTTCCAAGATAGACTTGTTACCATAGACAGATAGAATGCTATTCATTCACTAATCTAATTAATTTTATTACTGGGTTGACAGGAAAACTATATTCCCAGCTCATGTGGCATTAGATTGAAAACATATGAGTAAGGTCTGGCCAATGGAATATAAGTCAATATCATGCATGCGACTTCCACATTGGCTTAAAAATCCCTTGCACAACCCTCCATTCTTTTTATTTTACACACTGTGGTTGTCACAAGGATCACCAGTCTCTAAATGACTGTGTAGCACAATGCACCCCACAGCCCCAGTGGACCACAATGAACTTTTGTATGACTAAGAAATATACTTATTGGCTACACTTCTAAGATCTGGCATTTGGGACTGTTTTCCAGCATTTGCCTACCTTACTGCTCCACTCTCATCTGCTACTTTTTATTTAAATATATGCTTTTTTTTAACTTAAATATATTAAATATATGCTACTTTTTATTTAAATGTCTGTTGAAGCTGAGGGTTGTTGGCTATAAGTGAGAATTTGGGTGCTATAGGAGCATCAGCAGGGAGAACTTATTCAAGGCTTTCTTTAGTGTAGTCTGGAACACACCCAAGATATCAGTAAGAGAAAACACCGAGGCATGATCAGAATCCAGGAAATTATCTAAAGAAGCCTGATGCTGAGAGGTGCGTGGGTATCTAGAGCAGAAAGTCAACATCACCAACATCCCTGGACACAGTGAGGTGGGCTGAAATCACACAGCACTTGAAGCTGAAAGAGTGCAAAAACCCCTGGAGCACTGGGAGTACTTCCTGATAGTTCTCAGGAAAACTGGCATTCTGTCTTCAGATGAACCTCCACCCCACAAGCATAGAGACTACTGTGCCTTTCGATATTCAGAGGTTTAAGCCACTTGAAGAACACAGTAAACTAGACCTGCTTCTCAATGAGTAAACAAAGAAAAATAACAACCCATTGTTAGAGGCACGGCACTTATAAATAGGAAAATAGATTGGAAGAAACCAAGTCTATGCTTGGCACATTAGAGCTATTGGATGAGAGGCATGGGACCACTATGTAATGTTATTCAGATTATTTAATACACAAGACACTTATCCAGTAGAGCATATGGGATCTGAAATTTAGCCCCAGTGTGGTTGTTAAGCCATGCTCCTTCTTAGGGCCGCACATACCCAGAGGAAGGAGCCAACTTTTTAATTAACAGTAAAAGCACTATTAGCCAAAGCATATACCTATGGAACTGAGCCCACCTGGAGAATGTCTCTTTTTCACTAAATTTTAAAAGGTACTTTATGAGGATTCTTGTGCCATTTTGTGAAAGAGTAGTGGCCCTTAAATTAGATGGCAATTTAAAAAATAACACTAAAAATGATAACACAATTCTGGAGTGGTATTATCACTTTCCAACTAAATATATTTTACATTTGGGTGCCTGGATGGCTCAGTCACAAGAGCATGAGGCTCTTGATCTCAGGGTCATGAGTTTGAGCCCCACGTTGGGTGTAGTGATCAAATAAATAAATAAATAAATAACTTACTTTAAAACATATATACATACTTTTATATTACTTAAATATGCCAGTAATTCTAATGGGAGCCACTACCTAGAATATCAAGCATGAGAAGTATCTCAAAACACGTACCATAAATACAAAGAGAGAGAACTCATGATGAGAGCATGTGCGCATGCGAGAGAGATTGACTGAGAGGACAGATCCTGAAGAAATAAAATCAAATGTGTCCACTTATTCATTTATTCAACAAATAATTTTTGAATGCCTGTTATGTATCTGGAAATTCCGTGGGAATTTGGAATAAATCAGTGGGCAAAAAAGATAACAATCCTTATCCTCTCGGAAGTTACATGCTAGTGAGGAAAAAAAAGACAAGAAACAGTAAACATAATAATTTATATGGTATGTTAGTAGGGATGGATTTGGGGGGAAGGGTCCTAAAGATTATACAATCTAGGAGAAACTTTTTAAGAAAAAAATTCAAACTGATGGCTCCTCCTGTTCTGCTTCTTATCCTCTTACCTGCTTTCCCTGAATAATTTAATCTAAAATTATTAGCTGCAGCTGAGCAAGGTAAGTGGCCATGCACAAAAGAGCGTGGGTACAGACCAAAATAATGAGCATAGCTTGGGCAAAGATCTTGGTCTTTCAGTACTTTCTTCCACTATACGAATCAAGCCTCCCCGGGGCACCTGGGTGGCTCAGTCGGTGGGGGTCTGGCATCTGACCTTGGTTCAGGTCATGATCTCACAGCTCATTGGTTCCAGCCCCACATCTGGCTCTGTGCTGACAGCTCAGAGCCTGGAGCCTGCTTCGGATTCTGTGTCTCATTTTCTCTCTGCCCCTCCCCCACTTGTACTCTCTCTCTCTTTCAAAAATAAATAAATGTAAAAAAAAAAAAAAAAAAAGAAAGAAAAAAAAGAACCAAGCCTCATTAAAGAAGTAGCTGGTATAAGGCTGAAGCAGTGGAGAATACAAAATTTGTCTGGAATATCTTATTGTACGAGAAAGGAAACAAACGCTGAAAGAATAATGAGGACTGAAAAAAAGGTACAAAGAAATTAGTGAAAAGAGGATTTCACTGACCTAAAATTGGGCATTTAATCATCAGAATAACTAATAATAAGGATTATAACAAGTTGTATAAAATATAAAATCATGAGTCAGTGTAGGTAGAAATGAAATAATTAAGAAATTGAAATATCGATTAAGAATGAGTCTGAAATTACCTCCTTGAAAAATACTTATTAATTATAGAGAGAAAAGTTTAACCTTCCAGGAATGAGTCTGACAAGTGCCACCTTAAGTGATTAATATTATTATCAATAATGAGACAAAAAAATAAATAAAAAAAAGTAATGAGACAAAGCACATTGGGTCCACAAGACAGGATTCAATGAGAACAATAATACAACTGTAACAGTGATGCCAACAACTTCCATGCATAATCTAATTACAAAAAAGAATCAGATGGAGAATGGCCTATAATCTTCAAAAGTATCAAGCTCTTGAGAGTAAAAAGAGGAAAATAATTTAAATACCTTTAAAAAAAATGATGAGCAACTGATTCAGATTGAAGGAGATTGAAGGACACATGACATATAAATAAAACATGTGATCCCGAACTGAATTATTTTTTGCTTGTAAAAGTCACTATTGGGACACAAAGGAAAACTGAATGAAGTTTGAAGATTTAACACTACTGATACATTAATGTTATCTTCCTGATTTTGATCATTGCATAGTGACTGTATAGAAAAATGTCTTCTTATGTAGTAAATACACATTAAAGTATTTGGGAATACTGTATCTTGGACATCAGCAAAAATGATCCAAGAAAAACACATTTCTTGTACTCGTAACTTTCTATATATTTGAATTATTTTTCAAAGGAGAAAATCTTTAAGAAACAGATACACATTTAGGTATAAAAGTGAAAATGCAGAATGTGAAATTAGTACAAGGTATAAAATGTATCATACATATATTATCCTAGTGGTTTTACAATTAGCTGTCTAATACATATCTGTAATACTTTTTTACACATTTTACACACTTTTTTCCACATTTTAGCTTCATATTCTTTGCCTCCTTGTCTAATAATTCTTGATACAATTTTCTATAAAGAGTACAAAAGACAAACTAATCTTTCTTCTAATAATGTTGATTTTTTTTTAATAATTGACAGTTGAGAAAAGCCTCTTTCAGTTTCAAAACTTGTTACGGATAAGTAGCACCCATTGTCAAAAATAAGAGACACTTTTGACATTTCAAAGTCATATGTTTTATTTTGAGGAGTGAATTTTGGGCCCTCTGTTACATTTGAATTTTGAGATGATCAATAATTTTCAAAACATACAAATTTAATCAAAAATAAGGTATACACAGGGCATTTTAAATACATTTTGAGGGGCGCCTGGGTGGCGCAGTCGGTTAAGCATCCGACTTCAGCCAGGTCACGATCTCGCGGTCCGGGAGTTCGAGCCCCGCGTCGGGCTCCGGGCTGATGGCTCAGAGCCTGGAGCCTGTTTCCGATTCTGTGTCTCCCTCTCTCTCTGCCCCTCCCCCGTTCATGCTCTGTCTCTCTCTGTCCCAAAAATAAATAAACGTTGAAAAAAAAAATAAATACATTTTGAAATTACCACTATGTTGAACAGAAGTGTATGATGATATTACTCTTTTGCTACATTGACTCATTCATAGGTACATGTGAAATTTTGGTCACTGGAAATAATTTTCTTTAGGCCAGTTGACTGTGATGGCCATTTTATTTTATGCAGATCTGTCAGACTTCACAAGATATGTCATATATGCTAAAATGCAATCTAATACATTGGGAGACATTAAACACCCCTCATTCCTCGCACAAATATACTATTCTATAGGCTCACTATGATTTATGCACCAAAACACAGAAATTAATCAATTCTACTTTCTGTGATTCCCAATAGAAAAAAAAATATATGGTGTATTTATAGTTGCTTCATTCAAGTATACCTTTAAGTTACTAACAGAAGACTACTTCCTTTTTCTCTTAGGTGTTCTGGAGAAACAATTACACTTATAATTTTACTCATCTGGTGATGGGAAAAAGAAATTCCAACAGATCAGTTTCTCCCTCTGTGATGTATAAACATTGTTTCTCTCTCCTGCTGACACGTAGCTAGAGCAGCTGCTAAAGGACACATCCTTATTACAGCATGAGCTATGAACCTGGACTTTGGATTACAGTAAGTGGGTTGACACCATTGCCAGTAGCCGAACACCTGGAAGCTACTGATACAAACACATGAAACTGGCTGTAAGCCATATTATATCTCCCATTAATCTCAAACTTAATGTACCCACATTAAATCCCCCTCGAGTTGATTCTCCAAATCCCATAGCCATTCTAGCGCCACCTATAATGAGGATCAGTTTGATGGAAGGGAAATGCTTTAGGTATGTCTTTAATTCCCCCAGGTCTGTAAACACACAAACCATTGAGGTCTTGAGATACAATAAGACGAGACCACGCCTCCAGCCTGCACCAGTGTCTCTCTGTGTCACCTGCTTTGCACATCTCTTTGCCCCTGGGCTCACCGCTTCCGCTCTACCGGGGGCTCCTGCTCCTGCCCAGGCTCCCGCAAACACAAAGTGCAAATGCGCCTGCAAGAAGCGTCGCCGTGCCTGCTGCCCCGTGGGCTGTGCCAACCAAGTGTGCCCAGGGCTGCATGGGCAGGGAGGCGTCACACAGGCGCAGCTGCTGTGCCTGGCATGGAGGAAAGCCCGGTCCAGATGTAAATAGATCAACATGTACACACCTGCAGTTTTTTACTTGTTCATACTATCCCGACCCAGTTGTCACATTCCTGTTTCTATTAAATATTTGAATGACAATGAACTCATCTAGACTCCTCTCCCCCGACCCACCACCTGCCCTCCTGCCACTCCCACCCAAAAAGACACAATAAGATGAAAAGGAGAGGACAGAGTGGAGGTAACAATGCACTATCAAGGCAATAATATATGAAGTAATAAAGATTCATGTACTAGAAGGCACTAAGGATTAATAGAACAATGAGAATATTTTTCCAGGAAAATGTTAGTAATTTCTAGAACCATACTATGTATTCTATCTCAGTAAGACACAGGAGTTAAACAGTAGGTTAAGAGTAATAGAGGCGGGAGAGACACTGGAGGTGTTTTACTGACATTTCTGAACATGTAATTCCAGCCCTATACAAACTCTTTCAGTGAAAAGAAAAACAGGAAATACTTCTAATATTATTATGTGGAGCTATAATAACCATGGTATAAAAAATTAATGGAGAGTAATATAAGAGATAATTATATTTTCCCTTAGTTATGAACACAGAATCAAAAATTTTAGACCAATTTTAGCAAAAATGATATCAATTTATTTATTTACTCATTTATTTACTTACTTACTTATTTGAAAGAGAGAGCAAGAGTGTGGGGAGATGGGCAGAGGGAGAGAGAAAAAGAATCTTAAGCGGGCTCCACACTCATCACAGAGCCTGACGCAGGACTCAATCCCATGACCCTGGAATCATGATCTGAGTTGAAATCAAGGGTCTGGCGCTCAATAGACTGAGCCACCCAGGCACCACTCAGTTTGTTTTTTTAATGCATCATGGCTAAGACGGGTTTATCCATTGACTGCAGGATGCTTTATATATAACAATGTCAACATAATTCACGATAGTTGCAGATTAAAGGGGAAAATTATTATCTCACCAGATATATTAAAGCTACTTGTTTTAAAATTCAGCATCTTAGGAAACTAGGAATAGAAACAAAACCAAATACAATAAAGCCTATCTATCAAAAATCAATTGCTAAAAACATACATGAAAAATGAGTTGTCAGAAACACTGTTTTCAAAATCAGGATCAAAACAAACAATGTTACTACCCAGACCTGTCTATGAGAATCTTGCTGATAGTGTCAGATTAAATAAACGTACACATGACTAATAAAAAATTAGGAAAGAAATAACAGCATTTCCATTACCTGAGAACGTCTACATACAAATAACAAGAATTAATAAGAGTTGAAGAACATTGGTGAATAGAAGATAAATTAATGACCTCCACTCCAAATCAATATATGTTAGAAATTGTAATATTTACAGAATACCATTTATGACAGCACAAAAAACATACATCACATCAAAGAAATCTAACTGAAATAGAATAGGAAAGTATAAAACTTTACTGGAAGGCATAAAAAATCTGTAAGGAGGAATGCAAACTACACTCATAGATAAGAAAACCCAATTTAAAAAAGAATGTCAGTTTTCCCCCAAATTAATCTATACATCCAATGCAATTCCAATCAAACTCCAAATACAAATTTGACTAGAGATTGACAAGTCAATTCTAAAATGTCTGTGAAGGGGGCCAAGAATAATTATAACCTTTTTGGAAAATCAATGAGGGGATTTCAAGACTTATTTTAAAGTCGTAGTAGTTAAGACTATGAAATTGATACAAGAATAAACAAAGAGACCTATATTACCAAGTAGTGTCTACTGAAACAGAATTGTGCATAAAAGTAAAGTGGGTTTATAACAGACACGGTGCTGCAGATTAAGATGATCATGAGGCACTTGGGTGGCTCAGTTGGTTAAGCATCTGACTTTGGCTCAGGTCGTGATCTTTTTTGTGAGCTCAACCCCCCACCCCTTCTCCCCCGGGGCTCTGTGCTGAGAGCTCAGAGCCTGGAGCCTGCTTCGGATTCTGTGTCTCCCTATCTTTCTGCCCCTCGCTTGGCTCGCATTCTGTCTCGCTTTCTCTAAAAATTAAACAATAAATTTTTTTTTAAATGATCATGTAATAAATGGAACTGAAACAAATGGTTTCATAGCGATAAAGAAAAGGATACCTTCTACCGTGCAGAAAAAAATAAATGCTAAACAAAATAAATTCTAAAAAGTAAAACTTGAAACATTTAGAAGATAATGAAGAAAACATATCACAGTGTGGTATAGAAGGAATTTTTAATCAACTCCCCTTAAATAAAAATCATAGAGGAAAAAACGAACAAATTTGTCAACAATAAAAATGAAAATAGTTACACACCAAAAGACACTTAAAATATAAAAATACAATTATTCAGACCAAAGTGGATAAGTATCCAATATAGAAATTAGTACAAATAAATATGAAAGTAACTCATTCGAAATAGGAGATATGATACATAGAACAATTTACAGAAAAGAAATCCTACAAAACCAATAAATGTTGAAGAGATGCTCAACCACCTCAGTAATCAGGAAAATAAGAATTAAAATGACAAGATATTATCTTTTTTAAAAATTTTTTCAATGTTTTTTTATTTTTGAGAGAGACAGAGTGAGAGCGGGGGAGGGGCAGAGAGGGAGGGAGACACAGAATCCGAAGCAGGCTCCAGGCTCCGAGCTGTCAGCACAGAGCCCGATGCAGGGCTAGAACGCATGAAACGTGAGATCGTGACCTGAGCCGAAGTTGGACGCTTAACTGACTGAGCCATCCAGGCGCCCCTAAAATGACAAGATATTATTTCATAGGTAATCGTATTAGCAACATTTTAAACATCAGTCAAAACCAAGAGATGGTGAGAATTCTCGCGGTGGTAGTGTACATATGTTTAACCATTGGGGAGTAATTGACAATATCTGGCAAAGTTGAAAACACATATCCATCAACCTAGAAGTTTCATCCTAGAGTAAAATCTCACAAATACATACAAGGAGACAGAGAAGCATTATTTGAATAAGGAAATAATAATGGAAATAAATTAAATGGAGATTAGGAGTAAAAAGAAAAACCATAAGAGATTCATGTAATGGAATACACTATATACCCGTGACACATGAGGATGAATACAGGAAAGTGGCAGTAAGCCACAGACCTTTAAATTGTTCCAATTTTTTCTAAAGAGATGCAATATTGAGATAAACTGTACAACTTATTTCTTTTTATTAGATTTTGATTAATGAATCTAACATAGACAACTTTGTTGTGTGTAAAACATATCATCAGCAGAGCTATTTTTGTTGTTATTGAAGTACTGAGCTATTGCAAATCCTTTTCACAGAGATGTCCTTATTCAAGTGCTGAATGGATAACATTGTGTGAACATGCCCTTTGAATAAGATCCTGTAAGCTCATAAGGAACTTTGATGAGTCTGTGAAAAACGCTGAACGTGATTCTTAGTGATCCAATCATATACAACATTACTAAGAGCTTATGTGGCTTTCTTTGGCTAGATAGAAGCTTAGTTACGTTTAACGGTCTCATCAACGGCCCTAATGCTCCTCCCCTAACCACCACTGCAACGCACACAAACACGGACACACACACACACACACACACACACACACACACTTCATTGCTAATGAAACAAGAAGAAATATGACTAGCAAATCTACTAATAAGTATGTAACACCAAGAAGATCAAAAGGCATAGTACAAATGTGTATCTGAATGAATGAAAAGGGACTGTATTTATTACCTGCAGCCAGTTTTCTTGCAGCTCTACCTGGTGTGCCAACCTTAGCATATCAAGTAGACAGCATGCATTTTGAAGAGGGTAGAAGTCTTATTTTACACGCCAGAGTAAAGTAATTTTATATGTGCTCTAAGAGTGGATTAAGTAGTTACAGACAATTGTTAAGCTACTAAAATAATCATGAAGAAGAATGGATAGAAGAACAGATCCTTGCAACAAACCCATGTTAATTACCCTTGCAGCTGGGAGATCAATTTGCATAGAGAGTCTTTGAAGCCTGTCAGGTATGAATTGAACCACTGAGCTGCTACATTTGATAATCCAGCCCTTGAGCTTATTTTTTTTCCCCTGAAGATGTTGTTTCAGCCTACCAGGCAGGGCTTTTCATATAAAAGTACTCATTTCTAATTAATTTGGTCTTATATTTAGCACACAACACACACACACACACACACACACACACATTTGTGACTTTAAAGGAAATTATTAACAAAATATTATCAAAAGCATGGATACTGTTCATTAAAACTAGGAAAGAAGAGATATTTGTGTTTCTAAGTCTTAGGTTTAGTTTTCAAAATCTGGGAACTCAAAACTATCCTGAGACATTCATAGATTTGCGAACAGCTAATGATAATGAGGCTGTATTATGAAAGGCTTTACCTGTATTAATTCATGTAGCATTCACAATAGCCCTATGAAGTAGGTAATGCAGCTTTCTTCTTTTTACCCGAAGGAAAACGGAGGCACAGAGAACTACGATAAATTGAGGACTACAAAGTCTCTTAGTTAAGCACATGGCAGGATCAGAATCTGAATCTTAAGAGCCTGTTTCCCAGCACATTCCTAGCCCATTCACTACTGTGCCTCCCCTAAGAAGTCTACACTATAATGCTTCTCTAAAGGAGGGAGATTCTTTTTCTATTTTTTTCTTATAATATTTTTTTCTTATAATATTTAATCATATTAACTTAAACAGAAACAGAAATACAGACTCATGGCACTTAGTGATATTTATCCAGTGGAATAATTTATATACTTCTGGATTTTGAAAATTGAAGAGCTAAGAGACATACAATGCAGAATAGGGAATAAGGAAAAACGTGTGAGGAAAAAAAAAGAAAAGCTTTTTTTAAATTAGACTCTACTCTAATAAGACTCTACTAAGGTTAATGGAGTTTGTAGAAAATGTAGCAAAAATCAGCCTGCATAACAATTACTCAACTTTTAAAAATTAGTTAGAATTGAGAACTATAAAAAATAATGATAATGACTTTAATATATAATCTGTAGATTTTCGCCAACATTTTGAGAGTAGTACATTTTCTCTTCTTTGAGTATGGATCTGTTTATTAGCATTCTAGTTGTCTTTCTTGCTAACCAAGTCTAGTTTAACAAAAACCCCAGTTTCATGTGAATGAAGAATCTTCTAGAATTGAGCAAAATTTTTCCCATAATTTACAGTGCTTTCAATCCCACTAAATTTAACTTGCCTTTAACAAACCTTTACAAAGTAGTCAGTTTTGTTTTCATCAAAAATCCCAAATATCTTCTTATTTGTACTCCTGTAATTTGCATAATATTCAATTACATTTAATAATTATCAATATACAGGGGTGCCTGCATGACTCAGGCAGTTAAGCATCTGACTCTTAATTTCAGCTCAGGTCATGATCTCAAGGCTCGTGGGATCTAGCTCCATTATGGGCTTTGTACTGACAGCACAGAGCCTGCTTGGGATTATCTGTCTCCCTCTTTCTCTGCCCCTACCCTGCTCGAGTGCCCCCCCCACTCTCTCTCTCTCTCAAAATAAATAAATAAACTTAAAACATAATTAGTAATACACAGATATTGACATGTTGGTGAGAAAAAATAAAACAGATTATTGATAATAGATATAATAAAAGACATTAAAAAGTCACTTTATAGATGTATACACATGAAAAGTGGGTGTTTGAGAGCACCTCATCAGCCATCCTGCAGGCATCAGTCAACTGCAGGGGTTACAGAGGGAATAGAGATCCTCAGATCATCAGAAAGCTTACTAAATGCAGATCAGTTAAGGGTTTCTTCTGTATATACAACATCCTTGGAGGCAAAATAGCCATTTACTCATTCACTATTTTATGTCTAGAATGATGTAACTGTATATTAATGTTCACTCATAATATCACCCTCTAAGTGTCATGAGGCCACTTACCTATATGTATTTGTCATGTATTTCTATGTTCAAGTTACAGAACCTAACATAAATGAGCTTAGATGCTAAGAAAAATGTATTAAAGCAAAGAACCAAAGTGCAGGACTGGAATTTGCCATATTGTTAGTTACTATGATGCATGCAGTGATAGATGAAGATAACTGCAGCCCAGAGAGGCAGGGTATAGCTTTAAATGTGGCTAATTTGGGCTAATTAAGAAGAGTTGTTACCATCTTGGAAAAAAATAAAATAATTACTAAGTACACTCTCTTGTGTGATCACATTAATTTCTGTAATTTTCATAATATTCCATTAAATTTTATAATGACACGTGCATAAATACACATGATATTTTTGGGGGAGGGGAATCTAACTGACCCTCAGTAACCATAGAAGTCACACGGTTGAAGTGCACCCATGCAGGGACGGATGAGCAAGTACTGACATTGCCTGCTGACCATGAGCGGTCAGTGCCCACTTCCCATCATATTGTAGAATGCTTTTTCCACATGCAGAGGCATTGGGCTCCATGATTCATCTCACATTCTTATAGTACCAGCATGTTGAAATTCCACTTCATTAAAAAGAGTTAACCCCCCTATATTAGGTTGAATATCCATCACTAGGTCCATCACTGAAGTCACCTGAATGAGGTTCCAGTTTGTTAACTATTGCAGAATACTTATAAATATTTACAACAGATGTATAGTTATAGCCCCTGCTAACGGTGTAGGTTCCCCCGGGGAAAATTTAAACTCTGCTCACGACTGAAGTTCACATATACATATAAGCATATGTAATAGATTTAGGAAGAGTCTAACAAAGTCAGATTAGTGGGACCCGCAAGCCAAGTCACCCTAAGTGAAGCCTCACACAGGAGGGGATATTTTCCACAGGAAGGATCTGCCGTTAAAAGGCTCAGTGTGAAACTGTACTGAAAGTCACCTAATTCTGGCCTCAGGTGCCAATACAAACTAGTCAAGCAAGGTGTCTATAGTAAAATGGAAAGAAGTCTATTAAAAAAAAAAAATTCACAGCAAAGACTGACCTACCAGATATGCCTATTGCCCTCTCTCTTCATTTCTTTCAAGTTATGGAATTTTGAATTAGTATTACAAATCAGCCTTTTGACATGGAATCTAAGAAGGTGATTTTAACACAACCCCGGTGACCAGAGTGAGAATTCAAGGAGAATCAAAACATCTCACGATAGGGCAACTTCAGAGACAGACAGCTTTCAAATAGAAGAAGATAGAAAAACACCGGTGTGAGCCGGAAAAGAAGAGACAGTGCTCAACAGGAGGGGAGGAGGATATCGCCTGCCAAATAATTTTCTACCGAATATAAGTTTTAGCCTGTTAAAATTCAATTAAGTATTGACTCCATGAAACAAGATAAAAACGATGACATGATAAGAATATGAATTGAGATAAAAAATGAAAAATGTCTGAATAAGAGGTAGACATTCATAAGGGAAACAGACAAGGTAGGAAAGGCTAAAAAAAGCCCAAGACTATAGTGATTTGAATGATTAATAAGTCTGATTTAATAGATTTCCTTTTCTTAAACCCTACATTTGAAGAGATTACTTTCTCTTAAAGATGCCTTTGGAATATTTATAAAAACTAATCTTGTAATAAGACAGAGAAAACCCCGAAAACAAATACACATAAAGAAGACATAATAACATATACTTACAATAATCTTTGTCCAAAATGTAATAAAATAACAAATTAACAATAACAAAAGCAGTAACAACAACAACAAAAGAAACCAATATGGCTGATTTTTTTTTCCACATAAAAGCCTAGATTCAAAAGTAAAAACAAAGCTACATATTTACAATTAGAAATTATAATTTTAAATTAGAATTACCATATATCATATCTTGTATAATTCAAAGTATTTTGATGATTAAACAAGGAAAACCCAAATACAATTAAATATATTGTATTTCCTAAAGTACAATTCAATTCAATAAATTCAAAAAGATAAAATTAACATAGGAGATTAGGAATGAAAAATTAAGAACACATGCAAAATTATCATTTTAAATAATAGGTAGGGTTAGGAACAAATAGTTTGAAACAGCAAGAAAAGAGACAAACAGAGAGTTGAATTTAGTAAGGCAGGTAGGAAGAAATGTACATATTCACCATTAGATGTAAGAAAGAGGGTACAATTACAGAATAGAAGAGTGCAAATAATTTAAACATTCCCCATATAACTGTGGTAAATTAGAACACACCAATAGTGGCTAGAGTTTATTAAATGATGGTTGAAAAAAAAGATTTAAAGAAAAAATTAAATAGGGTCCTTGTTCTTTCATAGGTCCTCATTCTTTCCTGAACATAGCAAACAGAGGATATTCTTAAATAATAATTTTATGAAGCTAGCATTACCCAAACTATAATCATGACAAAGATAAGAGAAATGAAACAAATTTTAAGAGCAAACAACATCCTCAATTATGAAGATATATGTAAAAACCCTAAGTAAAATAAGAGTAAATTGAGTCTAGTAATAATACGAAAAGAATATTTCATGATCTAGATGTCTGAACATAGAAATATATTTGTTTTAGTATTAAGGATCCTATTAATTTAATTAGAAGTATCAATTAGTCAAAGGAGAATGAAATCATGCAATCACCTTGACAGAAGTTGGAAAGTTATCCATTCAATAAATTTCTTCATTCTTTCTTGATACGAAAACGTTAAAAAGCAAAGAAAGGATGTAATTAAGGAACGTGAAGAATATTTATCTCGGATCATTGGCCAGTTGGGAAACGCCAGAAGTATTTCTTCGTGAAAGTCAAACAGCGGCAATAAACATAGGTACTAATATTTGGTTCTCTGGAAGTTCTCACCAAAGTAAAAAGGAAAAAAAAAATACAAATATAAGATATAAAGCACCAGAAAGGAGAAAAACAATTTATGTTCAGGTACATTATTATTATTAATCCAAGAGAATCAAGCGAAAAACACTTTAGTAACAAAATTTCCCAATCTCCTATTTTCTAACTGGTGATTACTGATGTATAAGAAACTGTTTAATGTATGCATATACACACAAATAGACAGTAATAAACTTGAAAACATGTAATAACCTATTAGAGAATTTTTTTTCAAACCAAACTACATAGAAGAAAACATGGCTAAACAGGGTAACCAAGAGAACATTTATTAGCATGGATGTGGCCAGTCTCCCCCAAATCAATATACCTACTTGATTTTTGATTTATAAGGACTACAAAGGTAATCCATCTGGAAGTAAAATTTAGAGGCTGGATTACTAAAAAAAGGATTAAAAAAATTAATGAGTAGGGTGCTGGGTCCTTGCTCTTTTATTTTTATTTTTTTGAAAATAACAAAATTCCCTTGAAAGGTACCCAAGTATAATGAAAAAAAAATTCAATATAATCAGTATAGAATTTAGATGACAGGACATTTACTCTTTACAGCATTTAAAAAAAATGTTTATTTATGTATTTTGTGAGAGAGTATGAGCATTAGCAGGGGAGGGGCAGAGAGAGAAAGAATTCCAAGCAGGCCCCATGCCTTCAGCACAAATCCCGATGCAGGGCTCTTTTCCACAAACCATGAGATCATGACCTGAGCCAAAATCAAGAATCCAACGCTTAATTGACTGACCTCCCCAGGTGTCCGTCTGTTGAGCATTTTAAAAAACTCTCTACTTCACATCATACATATGCACTTTCCCTCACACAAATATACAGATGAATTTAACATATCAACGTAAAAAGCTTACACATTAAAGGTACTAAAAAAAAAATGTATCTGATCATAGAATGAGGAAGACTTCTCTAACCATAAATGTAAAGGAACAATCTTTTAAGGACAACTTAGAAAGATTGATATGAATGAAAATTTAACACTTCCATATGTAAAAATAATATTATGGACAAAATTATAAATGCGAATATAAAAGCAAAAGAAAAGAGTATTAACAAGGCTTAATGCATTTTAAAAAGCTCTAAGAAACTGATATGATTCAACAGGAAAAGCTGAAGTGAGGACAGGAGCAGAAATTTCATAGAAGAAAAGAAACAAAGTAGCAGTGAAAATATGAAATGGTCTATAGTTTTACTACCAAAGAAAGCAATACAAATGTAAAGAATGAAAAAGCATTGCAGACTATAAAATCCGCTTAAAATTATAATATGGTAATCAATGCTTCAGTGAAATAGAAAATGCACACACTCTTGGTAGCATGAGCTGATATAAAAGTTAGCAGAGGCAAACGTCTGAGAAGTAATGAGAAATACCATTTAGTGGAATGATTGCTCGTCTAGAAGCGTATTCTATCAAAACCATCTGAAATACCTGAAAAGGTTTATGAGCTATCACTTATTGTATTGCTATTTATAGTGTCAAAATCAAACAAGAAAAGTTTTAATACTTTTACAATGTGGATTGGTCAAATGAAGGATGGGGTACCAAAGCAGTAGCATATCAAAGAGCCTTTAAAAATAATATTTTCCAATAAAATACATCCAAATGTGTTTATTAGAGGATCTGTCTTTTCAAAGGGTGTCTTGACTCCAGAATAGTGGGATAGAATTCTGACACGAGTGGATCAACAATAGCTTAGCCTTCTCTGGCCCTCAGTTCCCACTTGCCCTCATGGCGGCCTGTAAGCACCCATGTTTGAAAATAGCTGCTTTAGAACAATATTTAGTGGGAAATAAAATTTATAGAGTCAATGTTAATTGAAAAATAAACTGGTTATTAGAACAATATCCCCAGTTTAAATGCATTCATATGTGCATAAAGTGCTTTAAAATCTTTAGTACATGATGGAATAAATGTTTTAACATTTTCTTTCTTGTCTGTTTTTCCGTATTTTTCCGACACATAGGGGAAGCTATGTTACATTTTAATAGGACAAAAAAAGTGTAATTCCTTCACAAAAAGCCTAGTTGCATAAAATGCAAGCTTTAAACATAGAGGGATGTGAGAATTTGGGATATAGAAAGAAGGACCAGAATTACAACCATCACATGCTTGGTGACCTTTATTTGAATCAGGCAGTGACAGCTCTTTCTATGACAACCCCCACAGGTTTTTGTGGAACTTAGAAAACAAGTTTTCCTCTCTGACCCAAAGAGAAAAATTGGTTTTGCCCACCACAGGCCTGAAGAGCACTTTAGTATTTCTTGTGTAACAGAATGATCACACAATTAGAAGACTATTGATTGAGACATTCCCAAGATAAACACATTAGAATATTAGGAGCAACTGAGGGAGAAATTACTCATCTGATCTTGATTTACTATTTTATATTTCTTTGTGCTTCAATTTACTAATTTATAAAGTTGAATGATTGTATACATGTAACTCACAAATGAACCTTTCTACCCTTTTTATGGGTTATCTCCCTCAGGTACCCACAGGGAGAGGGCAAGTTTCTCAGGGAGTTTGTCATGTGTGTGTTCCAATGTTGCCCCTTGTCATTCAAAATTTGTGTTCCGTTCTATTCTTCTTTTGACCATGGTTCACTTCCTGCCAATCTCAGTCTAGACTGGCCTGGTACAATAGAAATGTATGTGAGCTTTATATGTAATTTTATATGTGTTAGTAGGCACATTAAAACTAATAAAAAGAAACAAATAAGATTATTTTAATAAAATATATGATTTAATATATTCAAAATATTAGTTTTTCAACAAGCAATAAAAATATTGAGAAATTTCTTTTAAACTAAGCTTTGAAATCTGCTACGTATATTATACTTTCAGCACATGTTAACTTAGTTTAAAGTCTCAGTAGAACATGTGTTTAGTGGCTGCCATATTGGTTAGCACAGCACTAGAACTGTTCTCTGTTTTTTGGTTATTTTATCCTCTGATATTTCCTCCAATTCTATTTGGAACTTACCGTGATATAAAGATCTCTGGCTTCTTTCCAAAGCAAACCTTTAAAAAGCTATAATTTTGTATCAGAAGGGTTAAAAAAAATCTAGGAGGAAATACAAGAGGTAAGTAAAAGAAAGGTTATGCACATTGCTCCAAGAAAAAGGGTAATCCCACAAGCAATTACACCTTTACTTTGGGAGCTTTTCAGTTCCTAGCTGTGCCCCCAACTCTCAGGTCTATAATTCACTATGAGAGAATTTTCATCTTCTAACTTCCACCCTGTGACTCTTTACTTATCAGTTAGGAAACACCACGCCTTTCCAATAGGGCATGGCCTCACCCAGACACATCACTCACTTGCCAAGTAGATTATTGCTTGGAGTCAGAGACCTTCAGATAAGACCCAAACCCTGGTCTAAAGTCATACTTACAAAACCTGATGCTTTGTAAACCTTATGTCCCACAAAAGAATCTGGGAGGAGTGGTAGCTACCTTAATGTCACAAGATCAGTGTAATTTTCAGACTCATACTTTATTGTACTAAATTACAAGACCATAGTTTTCACAGCACCCGACAAACACACACACACACACACACACCTTCCTTCAAAGTGCAAACCTAACTCACAACACTAACACACAGTTTAACCCAACTTACAAGAACATAGTTTCTTATTTACCTTTACAATTTGCAAGGCTGCCCTCTCAGAAAAGAATAGATACCTGACCATCATCCCATACATTTCAAATTTCACCCCCTCAGGTCTAAGAGGAACAGGAAGCCACAGACACTTAACTAACAATGGCAGCCCCCTCAGCTGAACAAAAGCCAGGCTTAAGCGGCAAACGTTTTGAATTTTGTTTCCTGTGATAAAGTAAGAGCTCTTTTCCTCCCCAGTATCTGTTTAATGGCGATGGTAGTCCATTTATTCTTACTTCATAGGTTAATTGTGAGGATAAAGAAAAAGAAAATTTAACTTGCCTGGGAGTGAGTGTGCCATGTAGAAGATATTCAATAAATCTTAGCTAATAATATCTGATGAGAAGGAAGATGATGAGGATGATAGTCATTGCTTTAATTATCTTATAATCAAAATTTATTTTGCTATACTTATCATAAAATATACCATAACAGAAAAATACTCCATGTCTCAGGCTCTTGCATTGTCCCTTCGTGAAGGCGTCTGTGGCAGTAACAATGTGATTTTGCCTGAAGAATTTAAAATATCGAGAAGTATAAATATTTTATCATCAGGTCCATTTTTTTTTAAATTCCCATATTATTCAGTAATTTACTTGGATTTCAATATGGAAAGCCAAAATGTACCACTTAAAGGCATTTTAGTGGGACAGATTAACATTATAAAAACTAAATCTATGTGATAACTACACTCTAAGATAGTTGTATACCTATACTCATGCCAACAAATATACCATTCTAATTTCAATCTCACGTAGGTGTAAAAACAAATCAGTGAAATGAAGTTCTCTCTGTTCCTTGATCTAATGAAAAACAAAGAAATACATTAAAAGGGAACTTCTTTTTGGCTAAAATACGAAGTTTGTATAATAGAACAATTTTCTTAACATAGCAAATATTAAAGGAAATGATCAGAGTTGATTATAATTCAAATGCAATGAATTTTACAGGCAGGTTATACAAAAAAGGAATTTAGACACAATTTTAGAAATTATAAATATTCCTACAGATCTCTTCTCTGTCTTCTCTGAATCTCTCTCTCCCTCTCTTCTCTTGCTCAAGTGCTTGGGCTGTCATATTTTTGGCTTTTCTTTTTTCCCACAAGGTTCTTTCCTTACTGCGTGTACTACAATGCCTCCAATCTTCAAATAAGTAAATAATTAAACAGAAGTCCTGCTGTGTTACATTTGCCTCTGTGACTAATTTGCCTTCATTTCCTTCCAGCCATTCTGTACTTCTTCACTTCCCATTCATTCTCAAGCCCTTGCAGTTCCCACCTTCAGCCTACACTAAAATAACGTAACTTTAATAAAATCCCCAGAGAACCAAACTAAATTCATTGTATTTTAGGTATTGTCTTACTTGGGCTCTCCATGGGCATGGAACATTTGACAGGTGCCACCTTCTTCAAAGTATCTGCTCCCACCTTAAATGTTTTTTTTTCTTTCTCTGTCTTCAAATCTTATTGGTCTTATGGTCTTCAATTTTCAACTGGAACTCTCTGTGAGAGATTTCATTAATTCTCAAGATGTCTGTTGTCACGTATATGGTAATGATTCAGAAATCTACATTCTTCAGTCAAAACTCTCTTCTGTTTCCAACCTATGTTTCCAAAGCCCTCTGAATATCTCCACTTATATATCTGACAGATAATTTAAGTTTAAGACATATGGAAAAAATGACCATCCCTCCACCCCGCCCCCATTTGCTTGATTTACATTATGCATTCTCCATCTTGCTGTAGGTACAACTATTACCTAACTTACAAATAGGGAAGTCACATTCATTCTTCCTCCTTCATCTGATTGGTAACTGCATTCTGAAAATTCTTCCTCCCAAAGACCTTTAGTAAGTGTCCTTGGTTCTTTTTTTTTTTTATTTTTTTAACGTTTATTTATTTTTGAGAGAAAGAGACAGAGCGTGAGGGGGAGAGGGACAGAGAAAGAGGGAGGCACAGAATTGGAAGCAGGCTCCAGACTCTGAACTGTCAGCACAGAGCCCGATGCGGGGCTCGAACTCATGAACCGTGATACCATGACCTGAGCTGAAGTCGGACGCTTAACCGACTGAGCCACCCAGGCTCCCCAAGTGTCCTCGGTTCTTATTCAAATTTTATCATCTCTCATCTGAGTTAATAACTGCTCTAGCATCCTCACTCATCTCACGAACTCCACACCCCTATCCCCAAACCACAAGTGTTCTTGCTGTTCTCTTGATGGCAACAAATTTATTTTGTGAAAATATAAATCACTGGCTTTTACTCTGCTGATAATTTTTTTTCATGGTCTCCTAGCATCTACAGGGTAAATACAAAGCCTTTTGCCTGGCACAGAACACTTTTCACAATCTTTACCTACCCCTGCCCTCTGACTTCTTGCACTCCATACGTGAGCCACACGATACCAAGAAAATGTCTAATTTCTAAATGTCTTCTTAAACCTTGATATTCTGCTCATGAAATAGACTGTAGAGTAAAATGTCAAGAAAGAACATCTTCAATGTTAGACAAACTTGCATCTATAATGATGAGTAGCCAATAACAAATACCCATTAACCAACACGTAAAATAATATACGAAGAGACAGAAATCATGTGATCAATCCTGTAGAAACAAAGATGAAGTAAAGCAATGAAAGGAAGTTAAAAAAAAAAGTCACAGAAGATACTGGATTCAGGTTACAACTGAAGGATGAATAAATATTCTGTAAAACAGAAGGAGATTTTGAGGACATTTCAGAAAAAGTAGCACCAACAGCAAAGACACAACAGTAGTTATTGCTTACTAGTGAGTAGATTGACTGTCAAGGGAACAGGAAACATGCTGGCTGGGAAGCGAAAGAAATAAGATTTGATACTAAATGTCAACAGAGTGTGGAGAGCTTTGAAATTTAAATGGATAATGATGGAAATCCTTAAATAGAAGACTATTATGATTATGGTGAAGAGTTTAAGGCAAAGAAGCATTCATTAAGTTGATGGAGGTACAGTTCCATAAAATAGATGAAAAGTCATGATTAGAGAAATAGATTATAGTCATGAACAGAGTCCTTAAAGCTGTGAGAATAAGCTAGCTGTCTCAGCTAGCTGTCCACAGAGAGTATATTGGAGGGAAAAAAAAAAAGACAACCAACGACTAAACTGGGGGAGAGAAGCAATGAAAAGAATAAACATAAGCAAACTAGCCAGCTATTTCAGTTATTTAATACCCGCCAAATAGCAAACTCTCACAAAACTTAGTCAATTAAAGCGATAGCCATTTTATTATTTCTCATAGTTTTGTGGGTACCCACTGGTACCCAGCTCTATGATTTCTCTGCTGGTGTTGCTTGGAGTCTATAATTGAAACTGCAGTCAGGTGGCAGATGAGGTTCACAAACGGAGACCCTGGTGGAGATGGTTGGAAGTCTCAGCTGCAACCGTAGGGCAACTATTGGGATGGTTTAGCCTCTCTCTCTCTCTCTCTCTCTCTCTCTCTCTCTCGTCTTCTCCCTGTGACCTCTTCCTCTTCCCGTTATTTCTACACATGTTCTCTCTAGAAGGGTAGCCAGACTTTTCACATGGCACCTCAAGACTCTTGAAAGCACAAAAGCTGATGCTACTGGGTCTTAAGGTTTAGACCCAGCTCTGGCAAAGTGTCCCTTCTGCTTTATTTGCCTATCAAATCTCATTTCTCTCTTTTTCCAGCATGCTTCTTTTTCTCTTGTCAGTTGGTCATGTTATCTTTTCAGCCGCTTCACATTTACCTTAGTAGCTTTTGTTGATGGTCTTTATGTTTCCTAAAATGCCCCCCTTCACTCGCGTTCTCCTTTTAAAATATCAGTTGTGTTGGGGCACCTGAGTGGCTCAGTCGGGTAAGCGCCCGACTTCAGCTCAGGTCATGATCTCGCGGTTTGTGAATTCAAGCCCCTCCTCCGGCTCTGTGCTGACAGCTCAGAGCCTGGAGCCTGCTTTGGATTCTGTGTCTCCTTCTCTCTATGCCCCTCCCCCACTTGTGCTCGGTCTCTCTCTTTCAAAAATAAATAAATGTAAAATAAATAAATAAATAAATAAAATATCAGTTGTGTCGAAGCGCATTGCAAGGGCAGTCCATATTCTGGACGAGAGGGGAATACACAAAGGTGTCCATTTCAAGAGACATTGTTCATTGGTGGCCATCTTTGGAACCTGGATCCCACCCTAACACATAGGAAAATGTCAGTAAATATTTAGCCCATTAATGCTTTACAAAAACATACGAATTGTTATCTTCATCTGAAAGATGAAGAAACTGAGGCTGAAATATGTTATGTTTTGGCTAAAATCACACAGCTAACAAGTAGTAGTATAAAGCTTGTCAAACTCCAAAAAGCTATAGCACATGATGTGAGTTCGCAGGATTAAAATTAATACTATTTTGATAAAGACAAGGCTAAGGACCATGAGTTGAGTGTATGATCATTTCTCATACTCACCTTAAAGGAGGGTAGTGACAAGAACAATAATCAAGGGGGAAAACATGCTATACAGATGCTGTAGGATTCTTAAGAATCAAAAAGTCTTTTCGGAAGACACCATTTCCAGCTGAGCCTCTGGGCAAGAAACTTAGTTTTCACTTTACAAACGGTAATCACAGACCATGAACACCTTTTTAAATGCTATTTTTCAAGGCTGAAAGCAAGCGGTCCAATTATAAAAGAATTGATCTTGTTAAACTTATTCTTAAATTTTTTATTTCTCTCCTTGGTTAATTCAATTTCCCTTCAAATGCATGAATCATCAAGACATAATGTGAACATTCAGCCACAATGGAAGGGGATGTTACATTGTTTGGATGTACCTGATAGAATTCAGACAGAAGAGACTGAGCAGGGTCAACTGAAACTCGCCTAGCTGCATATCATCAGCAACCACGATGGCCATCGTCTTCTTTTCTTTATAGGATGTTGCAAAACAATTTGCCGTCATAAAAGAGAACACACATTTCTTTTTGCTTATTTTATCCAAATGATAACAAATCCAAAAAGACATGGGATGCTGACATTTATCTGTGCTTACCCTGGCCCAATGATCATGCCAGGAAATGTCTCTTCATCTTAAGCAGTTTTCATGAGAACTCTGCTAGAATGTGTAGTATCATTCCATTTTTAGCGATGAGGGAAAATGAACATCAGAGAAGTTAAGTGACCAATCCAAGTTTACTCAGTTGATCAGTAGTAGCAGATTGAAGGATTTAAATGAAGACCCATCTGACTTCGAAGTCCTTCCCTGTTCACCACCTCCGAAGCTTTCAGCAGCAGGATCATTTGTAACTACAGCCAAGAAACTACATATTCACCAACGAAAAGTGACCTGATAACCTCATAAAATCCATTTCTAAGAAAAATCAGAAAATTTTAAGTGGAGAGCCTTTTGAGGCACGTGGTTCTGAGGGGAGAGGGGGCAGGGATTGAGAGTCATTTGCTCTTGTTTCTCAGAGAAGGAAATGGGAACAAACCAGGCCCCAGAGACTCTCCCTTTCATCAGGATTTTGCTCATGAAATATTTTGGAATTGTCCTCTTCCTTACCCCCTGCCACTCTAACCCAGAAATTTCTGACTGCACATTTGCCAAAGGGGTTTTACTATGGTAACCTTCAGGCCTACACAAAGAACACAGTCAAAACAAATAGCTCTCTTTAAATGTCATTATGGGGAGTAAAATTCTATGTGGTGTATTAATGGGCCTCCCACAGCTAAATCCTAGCATACCACTTTGAAAAATGTCCCCTGTGGGTATCGCTTAAACCAACAAAAGTGAGGGAATTTGAGAGTTAAGAGAAAACACGATCTGGCTCTGGTGAAAATTAATAGAAGACAGAAGAGTATGAATAAAGAAGTGAGAAAGCAGGAAAACAAATTAAATTTGCTTTGTTTCCATCTTTTTAATGTTATTTTAATGTGGAAGGCCTAAAGAGAAATCTAGCTTTTTTTTTCTACATGCAATTTCCTTATTTTTGAATTTATTAAATCTTTAATGGAAGTAGAAATCCTGCCTTTGGCTTAAGAAACATAAAAGAGAGGAGAAATATGTATTTTTTTCCCCAGCCATCGGACAGTATTCATAAAAGATCAGAGCAATTCTCTAAGTAAATAATATACACATAGTGTTTACCCAGCATGCACCCCTTACCTGATAAATATGCTGGTTGCTCATTTTTTAAGGGCTTATTAAGGAATAAGCTAATTTTCAAAGCTTATTAAGGAATTAGTCAGCATATCTAATAGATCTCTAGAGACAATTTGACTCCTGATATAATGTATCTTGAGGATAGGACTGATGTATGGCTAGAAATCTTCATGAAAATATTTTAAAGCTTTCACCAGTTCTTTATTAAACCTACTACTTATTTGCTTATTGTATCTTTTTCAAAGCAAAGAAATTAGTTCTTGTTTTGCTTCTCCCTGCCTGGAGCCTGAGGCAGCTTGCTTTAATCTATGCTCTGACTCCCCAGGATAGCTGCGAAACTTCACCATCCATATCCAACAGAGAGGAAAACTGACATTGACCATAATCAGAACTACAACCAGGATGCCTATGGCGTGGCCACTCTTCAGCTCTCTCTCCTTTGTTCCTACTCATCTCTCCTTTTTTCCACACATTTCCACCCGCATTCCCCCACCAACTCCTTTTCTAAATGGCCGCTACAATACCAGTTTAGAAGATAATACAGTTTAACCATGTGATACGCAACACAATAAGGAAATCTAGAAGGTCTGTTAATATCATTCTTGGATGCTAAGTATGAACTCCAAGTCCAGTGCCTCATACATCAAATAAAAAAAGAGATATTGACTTCCTAAATGATTGTGATTTCTTTTCTGGAACTTCATAAGTATCATCAATACGATTTCTGGGGGAGAATCGTCTGAGAAAACAAATTCTTTTCGAATTGTGTCATTAGCTTTGTGATGATAATGGGTGTGGAGTAGTATCCATACCTAAATGTTTTCTACCAAAAGATAAAGACCGCAACATGATGCCAAAGGCAAGTTGCTGTGAGTATTCCTTTATATTTTGCTAATAATTATAAAAGAAAACATTCAAAACAGATTTAGAAATGAAGCCAACCTTCATGCACTACGGTACTTTCTCCAACAGTAAGAAAATGAGTTAAGTTTAAGTTTTATTAAAACATAGCTTTAATGGGATGGCTCAGTTGGCAGAATGTACAACTCTTGATCTTGGAGTTGTAAGTTTGAGCCCCATGTTATTTGGGGAGGTTACTTAAAAATAAAACCTTTTTCAAAAAAGCAAACATGGGGGATCTATAAGAAGATGGCAGCGTAGGAGGATGCTGGACTCACCACACGTCCTGCTGATCACTTATTCCACCTACACCTGCCTAAATAACCCAGAAAACCACCAGAAGACTAGCAGAACGGAGTCTCTGGAGCCAAGTGCCAAGCGCAGACGAGAGGCCTACGGAAGAGGGTAGGAAGGGCGGTGAGGCGGTGCGCACTCCACGGACTGGCGGGAGGGAGCCTGGGCGGAGGGGCAGCCTGCCGGCCAAGCAGAGCCCCCGAGTCTGGCTGGCAAAAGCGGAGGGGCCGGACGGAGTGTGTTCTGACAGCAAGTGCGACTTAGCATCTGGGAGGTCACAAGTTAACAACTCTGCTCAGAAAGCGGGAAGGCTGGAGGACAAAGGGAGGGAGAGTTGCTGAGCCCCTGGAGGACAGAGCTCAGCTTGGTGGGGAACAAAGGTGCTCGCCAGCGCCATCTCCCTCGCCCATCCCCCAGCCAAAATCCCAAAGGGAACCGGTTCCTGCCAGGGAACTTGCTTGCACCCCGCAAACACCCAATGCTGTGCTTCTGCGGATCCATCCCTCCGGCGGGTCCGACTCCCTCCTGGTGCCTCAGGGCCCCTCCCGAAGCGGATCTCCAAAGGAAAAGTGAGCTGAGCCTGCCCCTCCTGCCCCCGTGCACCTTGCTGATCCACCCCAGCTAATACTCCAGATCCCCAGCACCACAAGCCTGGCAGTGTGCAAGTAGCCAAGACAGGCCAGGCCACCCCACAGTGAATCCCGCCCCTAGGAGAGGGAAAGAGAAGGCACACACCAGTCTGACTGTGGCCCCAGCGGTGGGCTGGGGGCAGACATCAGGTATGACTGCAGCCCCGCCCACCAATGCAAGTTCTTCAAGACAGCACAGGGGAAGTGCCCCGCAGGTCCGCACCACTCCAGGGACTATCCAAAATGACCAAATGGAAGAATTCCCCTCAGAAGAATCTCCAGGAAATAACAACAGCTAATGAACTGATCAAAAAGGATTTAAATAATATAACAGAAAGTGAATTTAGAATAATAGTCATAAAATTAATCGCTGGGCTTGAAAACAGTATAGAGGAGAGCAGAGAATCTCTTGCTACAGAGATCAAGGGACTAAGGAACAGTCAGGAGGAGCTGAAAAATGCTTTAAACGAGATGTAAAATAAAATGGAAACGACCACGGCTCGGATTGAAGAGGCAGAGGAGAGAATAGGTGAACTAGAAGATAAAGTTATGGAAAAAGAGGAAGCTGAGAAAAAGAGAGATAAAAAAATCCAGGAGTATGAGGGGAAAATTAGAGAACTAAGTGATACACTAAAAAGAAATAATATATGCATAATTGGTATCCCAGAGGAGGAAGAGAGAGGGAAAGGTGCTGAAGGTGTACTTGAAGAAATAATAGCTGAGAACTTCCCTGAACTGGGGAAGGAAAGAGGCATTGAAATCCAAGAGGCACAGAGAACCCCCTTCAGACGTAATTTGAAACGATCTTCTGCACGACATATCATAGTGAAACTGGCAAAACACAGGATAAAGAGAAAATTCTGAAAGCAACAAGGGATAAACATGCCCTCACATATAAAGGGAGACCTATATGACTCGTGACTGATCTCTCTTTTGAAACTGGCAGGCCAGAAAGGATTGGCACGAGATCTTCAATGTGTTGAACAGAAAAAATATGCAGCCGAGAATCCTTTATCCAGCAAGTCTGTCATTTAGAATAGAAGGAGAGATAAAGGTCTTCCCAAACAAACAAAAACTGAAGGAATTTGTCACCACTAAACCAGCCCTACAAGAGATCCTAAGGGGGACCCTGTGAGACAAAGTACCAGAGACATCACTACAAGCATAAAACATACAGACATCACAATGACTCTAAACCCGTATCTTTCTATAATAACACTGAATGTAAATGGATTAAATGCGCCAACCAAAAGACATAGGGTATCAGAATCGATAAAAAAAAACAAGACTCATCTATTTGCAGTCTACAAGAGACTCATTTTAGACCTGAGGACACCTTTAGATTGAGAGTAAGGGGATGGAGAACTATTTATCATGCTACTGGAAGCCAAAAGAAAGCTGGAGTAGCCATACTTATATCAGACAAACTAGACTTTAAATTAAAGGCTGTACCAAGAGATGAAGAAGGGCATTATATAATAATTACAGGGTCTATCCATCAGGAAGAGCTAACAATTATAAATGTCTATGCGCCGAATACCGGAGCCCCCAAATATATAAAACAATTACTCATAAACATAAGCAACCTTATTGATAAGAATGTGGTAATTGCAGGGGACTTTAACACTCCACTTACAGAAATGGATAGATCATCTAGACACATGGTCAATAAAGAAACAAGGGCCCTGAATGAGACATTGGATCAGATGGACTTGACAGATATATTTAGAACTCTGCATCCCAAAGCAACAGAATATACTTTCTTCTCGAGTGCACATGGAACATTCTCCAAGATAGATCATATACTGGGTCACAAAATAGCCCTTCATAAGTATACAAGAATTGAAATTACACCATGCATACTTTCAGACCACAATGCTATGAAGCCTGAAATCAACCACAGGAAAAAGTCTTGAAAACCTCCAAAAGCATGGAGGTTAAAGAACACCCTACTAAAGAATGAGTGGGCCAACCAGGCAATTAGAGAAGAAATTAAAAAATATATGGAAACACATGAAAATGAAAATACAACAATCTGAACGCTTTGGGATGCAGTGAAGGCAGTCCTGAGAGGAAAATACATTGCAATCCAGGCCTATCTCAAGAAACAAGAAAAGTCCCAAATACAAAATCTAACAGCACACCTAAAGGAAATAGAAGCAGAACAGCAAAGACAGCCTAAACCCAGCAGAAGAAGAGAAATAATAAAGATCAGAGCAGAAATAAACAATATAGAATCTAAAAAAACTGTAGAGCAGATTAACGAAACCAAGAGTTGGTTTTTTGAAAAAATAAACAAAATTGACAAACCTCTAGCCAGGCTTGTCAAAAAGAAAAGGGAGATGACCCAACTAGGTAAAATCATGAATGAAAATGGAATTATTACAACCAATCCCTCAGAGATACAAACAATTATCAGGGAATACTATGAAAAATTATATGCCAACAAATTGGACAACCTGGAAGAAATGGACAAATTCCTAAACACCCACACTCTTCCAAAACTCAATCAGGAGGAAATAGAAAGCTTGAACAGACCCATAACCAGCAAAGAAATTGAATCGGTTATCAAAAATCTCCCAACAAATAAGAGTCCAGGACCAGATGGCTTCCCGGGGGAGTTCTACCAGACGTTTAAAGCAGAGATAATACCTATCCTTCTCAAGCTATTCCAAGAAATAGAAAGGGAAGGAAAACTTCCAGACTCATTTTATGAGGCCAGTAGTACTGTGATTCCTAAACCAGACAGAGACTCAGTAAAAAAAGAGAACTACAGGCCAATATCCCTGATGAATATGGATGCAAAAATTCTCAACAAGGTACTAGCAAATCAAATTCAACAGCATATAAAAAGAATTATTGACCATGATCAAGTGGGATTCATTCCTGGGATGCAGGGCTGGTTCAACATTCGCAAATCAATCAATGTGATACATCACATTAATAAAAGAAAAGATAAGAACCATATGATCCTGTCAATCGATACAGAAAAGGCCTTTGACAAAATTCAGCACCCTTTCTTAATAAAAACGCTTGAGAAAGTCGGGATAGAAGGAACATACTTAAACATCATAAAAGCCATTTATGAAAAGCCCACAGCTAACATCATCCTCAATGGAGAAAAACTGAGAGCGTTTTCCCTGAGATCGGGAACACGAAAGGGATGCCCACTCTCACCACTGTTGTTTAACATAGTGTTGGAAGTTCTAGCATCAGCAATCAGACAACAAAAGTAAATCAAAGGCATTAAAATTGGCAAAGATGAAGTCAAGCTTTAGCTTTTTGCAGATGACATGATATTATACATGGAAAATCGGATAGACTCCACCAAAACTCTGCTAGAACTGATACATGAATTCAGCAAAGTTGCAGGATACAAAATCAATGTACAGAAATCGGTTGCATTCTTATACACTAACAATGAAGCAACAGAAAGACAAATAAAGAAACTGATCCCATTCACAATTGCACCAAGAAGCATAAAGTACCTGGGAATAAATCTAACCAAAATGTAAAAGATCTGTATGCTGAAAACTATAGAAAGCTGATGAAGGTAATTGAAGAAGATATAAAGAAACGGAAAGACATTCCTTGCTCATGGATTGGAAGAATAAATATTGTCAAAATGTCAATACTACCTAAAGTTATCTACACATTCAATGTAATCCCAATCAAAATTGCACCAGCATTCTTCTCAAAACTAGAACAAGCAATCCTAAAATTCATATGGAACCACAAAAGGCCCCGAAGAGCCAAAGTAATTTTGAAGAAGAAGACTAAAGCAGGAGGCATCACAATCCCAGATTTTAGCCTCTACTACAAAGCTGTCATCATCAAGACAGCATGGTATTGGCACAAAAACAGACACATAGACCAATGGAACAGAATAGAAACCCCAGAACTAGACCCACAAACCTATGGCCAACTAATCTTTGACAAAGCAGGAAAGAACATCCAATGGAAAAAAGACAGTCTCTTTAACAAATGGTGCTGGGAGAACTGGACAGCAACATGCAGAAGGTTGAAACTAGACCACTTTCTCACACCATTCACAAAAACAAACTCAAAATGGATAAAGGACCTGAATGTGAGACAGGAAACCATCAAAACCCTAGAGGAGAAAGCAGGAAAAGACCTCTCTGACCTCAGCCGTAGCAATCTCTTACTCGACACATCCCCAAAGGCAAGGGAATTAAAAGCAAAAATGAATTACTGGGACCTTATGAAGATAAAAAGCTTCTGCACAGCAAAGGAAACAACCAACAAAAACTAAAAGGCAACCAACGGAATGGGAAAAGATATTTGCAAATGACATATCAGACAAAGGGCTAGTATCCGAAATCTATAAAGAGCTCACCAAACTCCACACCCGAAAAACAAATAACCCAGTGAAGAAATGGACAGAAAACATGAATAGACACTTCTCTAAAGAAGACATCCGGATGGCCAACAGGCACGTGAAAAGATGCTCAACGTCGCTCCTTATCAGGGAAATACAAATCAAAACCACACTCAGATATCCCCTCACGCCAGTCAGAGTAGCCAAAATGAACAAATCAGGAGACTATAGATGCTGGAGAGGATGTGGAAAAATGGGAACCCTCTTGCACTGTTGGTGGAAATGCAAATTGGTGCAGCCACTCTGGAAAACAGTGTGGAGGTTCCTCAACAAATTAAAAATAGACTTACCCTATGACCCAGCAATAGCACTGCTAGGAATTTACCCAAGGGATACAGGAGTACTGATGCATAGGGGCACTTGTACCCCAATGTTTATAGCAGCACTCTCAACAATAGCCACATTATGGAAAGAGCCTAAATGTTCATCAACTGATGAATGGATAAAGAAATTGTGGTTTATATACACAATGGAGTACTACATGGCAATGAGAAAGAACGAAATATGGCCCTTTGTAGCAATGTGGATGGAACTGGAGAGTGTGATGCTAAGTGAAATAAGTCATACGGAGAAAGACAGATACCATATGTTTTCACTCTTATGTGGATCCTGAGAAACTTAACAGAAACCCATGGGGGAGGGGAAGGAAAAAAAAAAAAAAGAGGTTAGAGTGGGAGAGAGCCAAAGCATAAGAGACTGTTAAAAACTGAGAACAAACTGAGGGTTGATGGGGGGTGGGAGGGAGGGGAGGGTGGGCGATGGGTATTGAGGAGGGCACCTTTTGGGATGAGCACTGGGTGTTGTATGGAAACCAATTTGACAATAAATTTCATATATTGAAAAAATATATAAATAAATAAATAAATAAATAAATAAGCAAACATAAGCCTTAAAATTATGTTCCCAAATATTTAGTAGAAAGAACACTAACCCAATGTCCTGACCCTAGTTTTGCCATACACTTAAGATGACTTTGGTCATTTCACTTAGCAATAATGATAATACATACCTTAAAAATTTGCTGTTAAAATTCAGTTATATAATATCCATTTATTTATTACATTTAAATAAATTATTGTATCTATCATGCCATAAAACCTTGTGCCGGGAAGGGTGCAGGGGATAAAGTAATGAACAAAAATCTCACAATGTCAAGAATCTTATTTATATTCAAGTAGTGGTTAAGAAAATAATGTTGGAGCAGACTGAGAGAAAAAAAGAGAAAGAAAGAAAGAAAGAAAGAAAGAAAGAAAGAAAGAAAGAAAGAAAAGAAAGAAAAGAAAAGAAAGAGAGGGACAGAGGAAGGAAGGAAGGAAGGAAGGAAGGAAGGAAGGAAGGAAGGAAGGAAGGAAGGAAAAAAGAAAAAAACTAGTAGAAAATCACATCATAGAGGTAACCAGTGACAGACCAGTACAGAGTAGCTTTCTAATATGTTTCAATGTGTTGGAAGTTAATCAAAATTAATAAAAATAGAAAATTCATACAATACAATATACCTCTGAAAAAATTCACTCTGACTACTGTGCAAATAATAAGAGGGAAGAATCAGATTGGGGAATTAGATGGGAGTCTACAGTAAGGGTCCTAGAAAAAGATGCTGATGTCTCAGATTAATATGTTAGTACTAAAATCCTTTAGAATTTGTCGAATGTGAGGTATGTTTTTAACTGCTGAGTCAATAGTGTTTGCAGATTAGTTAGATGTGGGATAGGAGAGAAAGAGAAGCTATTAATCTTGGCCTGGTCAAAAGTGGATGACAAAGCCTAGAGGCGTTGATGCTTGTGAGGTTAGCCTCAGGGCTCCCCACTTGCACAAGAACTTTCCAAACTTCTAAGGCTCTGGTCTAGGCCCTAAAAGTGCATTCACATGATCGTATATTCTTTATACTTTCCAAAACCAAGGTATGTTAACTGTGATTGTTTAAAACCACTGGCTCCTCACTGTTGGTCACACCACATTTTTGGAATCCAACCAAAAGGAAGTTGAGGAGAGAACTGAGGTGGATTGTTAAACATGGGCCCCAATTAATAATCTCTCCCTTTGTCCGGACCTCTTTGCAATGTGACTATACTGTTCTTTCCTTCAGGAACTGGAGATATTTCCCCTCACTGTCCTGAACGGAGCAAGTCCTGTGACTTGCTTTCACCAATAGAATGTTGCAGAAGTGAAGTCTTCAAGCCCTATTTTAAGAAGATTTATAGCTCTGCTTTCAATCTTGGAACTCATATTGAGGCCATGTGGGGAGAAAGACCATAGTGAATAAGATATCATATGGAGACAAAAACCACATAAAGGAAAATCAAGGTGTTTCAGTCTGACAGTAGCAGCAAAGCTCCTAAAATCAAGAGTAAGATCACCTTTGGTCTTTTAGTCTCAGTCAAACCACTCCAGAAAAACACCACATGGGGCAGAGACAAGCCATCCCTACTAAGCCCCAAATACCCGACCCCCAGAACTGCAACAATGAAAACATTGCTCAATTAAGCCACTATTTTATGGGGTGTTTTTTACATAGTAGCGTACAACTGATTAAAGGATAATGTCATTTGGCTTCAGTAGAATATATATATGTGGCTTGCAATCGTTTCAACGTATCGTTAGGTTATTGCTTTACCTCTATGTGCATGCAGCACTGGGCTCCAGGAAAACTCCTGCCACCCATTGACTCTCCTGGCATCATGATACCAATCAATGTGCAGGGCCAGGGATGCTACTGCCCAACGAATATGTCCTGTGGTTTCTGGCACCCAAACTATGTAAACATTGGAAGAAAAACAATGCTAAAATCTACAGAGCTGGAATAACTGTGGGCAAAATTCCTCCGAGCACGAGTTGTATAAAATTCTAAATTTATTAATGTCAGATCAAAATGGAAGTTCTTGAAAATATGGCGTAAAAATTATAAATATACCATTTTTTTCCTTTTTTGATGAGAATGGCACACAATGCAATTTATTGGAAATTCTGTGCTTGTAAGGCACAAATCTATATCAGAAATACAAAGCAAGTATATTTGCAAAGACTCATATTTGAAAAAAGCCTTATATAAGTTTTCTTTACATGATCACAGTTTCTAAATGTGGCCACAGCTTTTAAAATTCCTAGGGGGTGCCTAGTCAGTCAGTTAAGCATCCAACTCTTGATTTCAGCTTGTGGTCATGAGATTGAGCCCCATGTTGGGGGTTGCACTGAGTGTGGAGCCTGTTTACAATTCTCTCTCTCCCTTTCCCTCTGCTTCCCAACGCTGCTCACATGTGAGCTCCACCCCCCCGCCTCTCTCTCTTTCTCAAAAAAAAATCCCTATGACATTATTAATAATGAGTGTGAAGCTGAAACAAATTTTTCTAAACTATCAGGAATTTAAATTTATTTTTAACTTACTTTTTAAAAATTTTAGAACTAGAGTAATTTTATAAAATTTTAATGCTTTTACAGCAGCTTTAGGTTCATAGCAAAATTGAGAAGAAATTACAGAGATTTCCTATAAACACCCCGTGCCCCACACATGCATGGTCTCCCCCACTATCTACACGACTCGCCAGAGTAGCATACTTGTACAATTGATTAATTTATGTTGATCCATCATTATCACACAAAGTCTGTAGTTTACATTAATTTCACTCTTGGGTGTTGTACATTCTATGGGTATGGGCAAATGTCTAATGACACGTATCCACCATTATTATATCATACACAGTATTTTCACTGCCATAAAAATTCTCTGTGCTCTGCCTATTTATCCTCCCCTCCAACACTCCTTGACCCCTTGTGCCCCCCCCCAAAGTCTGGAAACCACTGATCTTTTTACTGTTTCCATAGTTTTGCCTTTTTCAGAATGTCATATAGTTGAAATCATATAGTATGTAGCCTTTTCTAATTAGCTCCAATTACTTAGTAATATGCATTTAGGTTTCTTCCATGTATTTTCATGGTGTGATAGCTCATTTCTTTTTATCACTGAATAGTATTCAGTTTTATTCAATTGTCTAGATGTACTACAATTTATTTATCCACTCATCTACTGAAGGACATGTTTTGGCAATTATGAAAAACGTTGCTTTGAATAGCCATATGCAGGTTCCTGTGTGGACATAGGTTTTCAACTCCTTTGGATAAATACCAAGGAATGTGATTGCTAGATCATATGGTAAGAGCGTGTTTGGTATTGTAAGAAACCACCAAACTGTTTCCCAAAGTGGGTGTGCCATTTTGCATTTCCAACAGCAATCAGTGAGAGTCCCTGTTGTTCCACATCCTCTCCAGAATTTGGTGTTGTCACTGTTCTAGGTTTTGGTCACCCTAACAGGTGTATGGTGGTATCATTATTTTAATTTTCATCTCCCTAATGACATTAGATGTAGACCATCTTTTCAGATACTTATTTGCTATCTATGTGTCTTCTTTGGTGAGTTACCTGTTCAGGTGTTTAGCCCATCTTTTGAAATCACTTTGTTTTCTTATTTTTGAATTTAATTTATTTTTTAGTTAAGTTTTTAAATGTTTAATTTTAAAAGAAGGGATTAACCATGCTAGAGAAAAGAATAAATTATCTTTCTATTGTCTCTCTGGGAAATATCATAGACTATTGTTATATGTATAAATACTAAAAAATATGTGGCAAAAAATATTAAAAAATATGAAGATGACTTTGGGCAGCTGATTCTTAAAGCTTTTATTTGAAAAAAATTTTATTTCAGAGAGAGAGAGAGCATGACTATGGGAAAGGGGCAGAGGGAGAGAGAGAATGAGAGAGAGAGAATCGTAAGCAGGCTATACTTAGCATGGAGCCCGACGTAGGGCTCGATCCCACAACCCTGGGATCATAACCTGAGCTGAAATCAGGAGTCAGACGCTCAACCAACTGAGCCATCCTAGCACTGACACCTAAAAATACTACATCATTTCTATAGACTTTATGATTTTTTAATATTTTCAACCTTTTAAATTTTATAATTTTGTGTAACTTTTCATTTTAAAGAAAGTAATTTTGTTACCTATTTTGAAATTATAACTTTTTTATTTTCTTACGGAAAGCAATCTAAACTCTATATGCTTCACGCCTCAAAAGTCAACCTGTAACCTTGGTAGTACCACTTACTGTAATTGGAACACTGAGGAAGATACAAAAGGGCTTTCAGAATTGTAAGGTACGACCTAAACACAAAGTCTTGCCATTTTTATATTTCTTTTCCAAAGGGCACTAAATGTATCCCCAGTGTATAACTGTGTAATGTCTGAAGGCTCACAACTTTCTAAATTCTTAGACAGCAAGTGTGCACTTTGGCTATCAAGGACCCCACTTCTGTAGGTGGGGAATTTATAAGTGTGCAAGGCTACACAATGGAAACGGGAAAGTACAAACAGGGTTGACAAAATCTTGGGACACAAGCACCCGTCAGGATCGTCAGATGACTGACAAGCAGTGCTCAAAGAGGTCCTGTAGGCAACTCCTTCCAGCTATGACAAGAGGAGCCAGTGCAGCCCCACAGCACTGTTATGACAAGGTGCTCTCTTAAAAGGCAATAGATGGTCTGAGGCATAGGCCCTTTTCTCCCAGTAATTTCTGTTTCTAGCAACAACTGCTGTTCTACAGCAACTCAATAAAGACTTTGCTCCCCTCTGCTTCCATTGATTTCTGATGAGTACTTCAGAAACCTACTTATAAGTTTAAAAACAAAGAGAAAATCAGCTAACAGAATAATGTTTGATACTTGCTCTTTGCTTTCCTGTTAATTTCTTTCTTTCTTTCTTTCTTTCTTTCTTTCTTTCTTTCTTTTTTCTTTTTTCTTTTTTCTTTTTTCTTTCTAATTTTTCTTGGAGAGAGAGAGAGAGAGTGCATGTGCTAGAGAGAGCAGGGGAGGGGCAGAGGGAGATGAGAGAGAGAGTCCCAAGCAGCTTCCATGCCCAGTGCAGCTGAATGTGGGACTCAATCTAACAACCCTGAGATCCTGACCTGAGTTGAAATCAAGAGTCGGACATTCAGTATACTGAGCCGCTGAGGCTCCCCTTTCCTGCTAATTTCTAATTCTACTGGGCCAACATCTAAAAAGAAAAGTCATGGACAAAGAAATGAGGAAGAATACACTTAAAGATTAATATATCAATATACAAAGCTATTCAAACTCCCAGATGCATTTCACCACTTATACATGTCTATAAACATCACAAAAAAAAGGGTAATTGGGCATGCCCCAAGACTGTATTAGAGATACAATGTGTTCATAGCATTTAAAAAGCAAATTTCCAAATTTGCCTTCCTTATCCAGTTGTAGATAATATGGTTTTAATATCCATCCCCCTTGTCTCCATTGTTTCTCTCCTCCAGGTCTATGAACTGATTTCATTAGTTTTTGGCCTCATTATTCTTCTACTGGAATATCTATCAAAGTTTATGAAGATATTCAGGTATCTTCTATGATTTAAAAAGGAAATTCTTCCCCAAAACCCTGTTCAATATTAACTAACTGAAACCTACTGGGTAATGAATTGATAGGAAAAAAAAATCTGAGTTTTCTATAATATTATATGAACTTGAAAGACAAAGATTTACATGATTTTTTATTATAATCTACATATTATTGTTAGATTCAAATATGATTTACATGTATTTGAAATTAAACAATTATAAAGTGCTTCGTTTTTAGTGGTTGTAGTATTTCCTATTCCTGGGCATAAATCTGGTTGCCTATATGCATTTTAATGGAATTTGGGGTCTCTTTTTATAATAACTGGTAAGATTTTTTTCCCATCTGAATCTAGGCTGCTGGTCATTTCAAGTATTTACTTCTTTTCTGAAGGCAAGTCAAAAATGCAGACTTGTTCAGAATAATAAACATAGGACTAAACGCTATGACCAAAATAACACATTAGAACTAATAAATTACTAAATTAAAGGAAAAAAATGGAATTATATTTAAAACCTTAGGTTCTTTATGTCCTATGCTTGACCCATTCAGTGCAATGTAAGTTGAATTCTACTTGATTTCCTACACTTGTATGCCAAGAAAAACAAACATTTACTAAAGATGAATATAATGAATGTTATTAAGGCCACAGCTTACTATTCTTGTAAGTTTTTGCTTTTCAGCCTCGGCTTTAAAGGTTCTATTGATTTTGGGGTGCCTGGGTGGCTCAATCAGTATAACATCTGTCTCTTGATTTTGGCTCAGGTCATGATCTCATGGTCATGGAATTGAGCCTCGCATCAGGCTATGTACTAAGTGTGCCCATCTCTCTCTATTCTCTCTCCCTCTGCCTGTCTCTCCTGCTTGCACACTCTGTCTCTCTAAAATAAATAAAATGAAAAAAAAATTAAAGGTTTCACTGATTATATTATGTAAGTAAGTTTTCATCCATATATGCAAATCACTTCAATATATCCAGACGGATGTGTTTGTCTAAGTTTGCAAAACTGACAATTTTATTTATTTATTTATTTATTTATTTATTTATTTATACTTTTAAGTAATCTCTATACCCAACGTGGGGCTTGAAATTGCAACCCTGAGATCAATTGTCACATGTTCTACCAACACAACCAGCCAGGTACCCCTATGAAAACACCTTTTAAATACAAGATAAAAGTCATCTGTTAAACATTAGTACAATTTCATATGGACTTGGGCCTTTAACTTTAAAACAAAGATCCTTAAATATTGAAATCTAAAAGAGAGACATCAAATTATTAAAATCTGGGGCTGATTTGAGAAAACGATGTTTTGTTTCTAATTGAACATCAAATAAAAGAGTGGTCTATGATACCTAACAATTCTGTCTTTATTCACCATTATAGAATGAAGTTGAGGAGTATGAGCTATCATTAGGAAAATTTTAACTTTAGTGTTTGGTCAGGTTCAGTCATATTTTACTACAAGGTGCCAGAAACTTTCAAATATGCTTTAGTTTCTAAAAATAACCAAATAATATTCATAGCTTTTCACTGAGCATTATTGTTCTAAGCCTTTGCCTATTAATGATATCTCCTACTTTTTTTTCCTTGGTTATGGAACAATGATAATATGAAACTCCTATGAGAGCGCGTTAGCTACCAAATCAAGGTACCATCTTGATGGGTACCTTCAACATCCAAGGGTTGAAGATGAAACTCTAGATTCCAAACTTTGGTCCGATGAGCAAGAGTGAAAGGTGCAAAAAATTGGACCTCTTCCAAGTTCCAACTCCTCAGCCCATTCCCCAAATTTACCTTAATTCTCCAGCATGGTTTCTAGGGTGATTAACATTCTTCCCATAGGAAAGACAACCTAGTGCTCAGGAGAAGTTAACACACTATAACTATTATCATATTTCCATTTAGATAGGATTCTGTCTTTATTTTATGCCTGCCATTTTAGAGTTCAATAGCAATAACGAAGAAGAAGTTAAGTATTTGCTCCCCTTATTTAATAGCAATCAGATAAGATTACTGTTATTTCTAAGCACCAAGAATCAAGCTATTGGAACTAAAATAAAAATTAGCCCAGCAAAAAAGGCTACACAAAATCAATTTATTAATTCAAAAATAAAATTTACACCTTAGTCACATAGATCTGCTGAGAAATGTGCATCTTGCTTAATTATTCTTAGTGAAAAATTAGAATATCTTCAGCTTATTTTGTGAGTGTAGTCAGCTCATGCCCAGACCAGAAGTTTAGAAGAACCTATGCTACATTGTCCAGTACAAACATGTCATACACTTAACTAAAACCAAACTTCCCACTGTGTCTCTCCCCCAATTCAAAATCTCCGTAGAATTTCCAAACAAATGTGTGAATGAGATCAGTCCCTCAACCAACCCACATTCACAAATAAATCAGCATGTAATATTGTTTGTCAGAAGTGGATTTCCTTCCCTACAAATTAGTAGGGGAGAACAATATCATTTTGTATGAGTGAGTGCCTTGTCTTAAATTTTGAACTAGAGTGTAGAGAAATAGATTGGTTCTAGTCACCATCAAGACCATTCATCAGAATTAAGATTCTAGTGTTACAGAGTTGAAAGCCTCCTCAAGAGGTCATCAAGCTCAGCCTCTGCCCTATTAATCAAAGGGAAGCCCAATATGTGCCCCCAGCATGCACTACGATTTGTAATTTGAAGTTGACATACTATAGATTTCTGGGAAACCGTGAGTAAATTACCTTACCATTTTCTGCTCTAGCATGACATCTGTAAAATAAGGGCAAGAATAACTATCTCAAAGAGCCACTGCAAACTGCTCAAAGATTCACAGAAGGAAAGGCATATTGATAATTAATTAATTTGTGACTAATAACCTTAGGATAGAAAAAAAATCCATGCTTAAAAAGTACCAAGCATATTTAGTTCAGTTCTCAAAAACAAGAAAAACTAAATTTAGAAAAATAGAAAACTAATGCAGAAGTGAATTTGTGGAAGTAGTTTCCTTGATATTTTATATTCCTTGATCCATCTCTGAATTGCTTTTTATATTATCTTCAAGTCTCTAATTTCAGAATATTCAACAGAATAATAGGTCTCCTGTTGTAGACTCAATGTTTAAAATAACACTGAATATTGTAGAGATTTGGACAGTGGTACTGAGAATATTGATTAACCAATAATTGGCAAAGGAAGAGGGTTTTACCTGGAAAAGGATGTGGTTGTAAATTGAATAGAGCATCCTCCTAAAAACGATGCCTTGAAATTAATCCAATTATGCAGTTTCCTTCCTTCTGTCAAAAAATTGGTCTAACAGTAGCTGAGCAAACTTTGCTGGTCAGCATCAAGGCAGACACCATGAGCACAGAGTAAGGAGAATTGCATTCGATTCTTCAGGTTCCCTTCCAAAAGAGAATAGGAATAACTCTCTGGCAGACCTGTATGGAAAAAAAAAATTTTATTTTAGATTCAGAGCTTTTTTTCCTCAGTGCCTTGAAGCCTTGTGGGTCTTGATCTTAGCTGCATTAACTCCAGTCACTGAAGGGCATCAAAATAAAAATAAATAAATAATAAAGGAAAGAGTGCCAGGTCTTTACATCATATTTCCCAAAACCAAAAGGAGAGAATCCTATAACCTCTGAGAATGTAGGTAATATGTGGAAACTGACAGGGAAATATCCTACTATTCTCTCTCCCTTGGGCTCCAGAGAAGATGATCACTGTAATAACCACCATATTTTGATGTTTATTAAATATCAAAGGACTCTGTGAGGTTTAAATTCTGCAAAACGTGGATATTAACTCTTTAATTAGCTATGCTATCTAAGTAGTAGTCATATCTAGCTTTATCATTTTGTTGAAGGAACTCATCTACTAAAAAGCAGTAACTACAGAAGTCCTCCTCACTCACTCAAAAAAAATGTAAATAGTCTTCAATACTTTATATTTTTTAATTTGCTTTATAACTTCCATTTATATTTAAATTTCTTTATTTTATCAAATAAGTAATAAGGAAGTTAAATGAAATAATTCTAAGTCCAAGATGATCAGAGTAATGACCCATGAGCCATCTGATTCATACCCAAAAGATATTTTGATTCAAAAAACTAATGATTTAATTCTGAGGCACCATGTGTATGTGCATGGCCACTTCCTACCCCTCACCCAAGATAGACATCACTGGTGAATCACAAAACATTCCTCACTGCAGGGTTCTACACACACACACACACACACACACACACGCACGCACACAAAAACACACCCATACACACACACTCACACATGCACCCTCATATAAGGCTGTGTGATTTTTCAATTTTTCTCCAGTGGGTAATTACTATTCATCTCCAAGATTGGAAGAAAAGCCAATGAGGACCCTCAAGAAGCTTCTAGACCACCAGAGCACTTGGGCAAGAACAAACCTAGGAGATTCTTTAGGTCCTTCAAAGGAATCATCAGTTTTTCATGTTCCATGGAGATTTCTTCCTTCCAATGTTCTTTGGATAAAATTCTGACCCAGCGTATTAGTTTTCTAGAGCTGGCATAACAAAGTACCACAAACTGGGTGATTTAAATAACAAACACTTATTTTCTCAGTTTTGGAGGCTAGAAGACCAAGATTAAAGTGTCAGCAAGGCTGGCTTCTTTTAAGATCTTTCTCTTTGGCCACCTTTTCCCTCTGCCTTCACATGGTCTTACTGCTATGCATGCCTAAGTCCAGGGTTCCTTTTTGTATAAGGACACCAGTTATATTGGATTAGGGTCCACTCTGCTAACCTCATTTTAACTTAATTGCCTCTTTAATATCCTCAACTACAGTTACATTCTGAGGTACTAGAGGTTCACCATGTAAATCTGAGGCGACATGACTGAGCCCATAATACCTATATTACTAGAAACTGAGATGTTCTTCAAATTTAAGCCAAATATCACAAGCTTATCAATCATTTGCCTTTATAGGTCAAATGATAATGCATTTATACTGATACAACAGCATTCTCTCAGTCAGCTGTACCATCATGGTGTGGCATCTATAGTCAATTATGCATTTAAACATTTATATTATTCTTTTCCTTTTGTGCCTCTTAAGGATGATGTCAAGGTTTGCAATTATTCTTAGCTAACTGATTGAGATTCTTATAAGGTATTGATCTTTGACCTTGAATTTCTGTGACTGAAGTTTCTCCTTTTCCTGCTGTTCTCTTCTTTCTATGTATGTAGTTTCAAGATATTCTACACTATTGCAAACCAATCTTCTGTCCTCCTTTTTTTCCATTTTGATCTTATGCCTTCATATTTCTCAGTGTTACAAATTACTTCTCTTCTTAAAATCATGTATTCAGTAAGCAAAGTGTTTCAAGGATATAGAATGCTATCCCCTGAGAACACAAACTAAGTACTGAAGTGTTTTCAGGGTTTCCTATACATGATTTACCCAGAAGTCAGATTTCTTTTTATCATAAAACAATACATATTCACAACAAAAAATCATAACAAAAGAGCTTGCTATTTGTTTTTTCATAGACGCAACTGGGTGGCTCAGTGATTTAAGCATCCAACCCTCGATTCAGCTCAGGTCATGATCTCACTGCATGAAACAGAGCCCCGCATTGGGCTCCATGCTGGGCATAGAGTCTGCTTAAGATTCTCTCTCTCTCCCTCTCTCTCTGCCTCTACCCCCCATCTCTCTCTAAAAATAAAATAAAAATAAAAATAAAATAAAATAAAATAAAATAGATGCAGCTTACTCAACGCATTTTGCCATAGCAAAAGTTAAAGTTGGCATTTTCCAGTGAGTTTGTGAATTTCCTTAAAAAGAGAGAAAAGAAAGGAAGCATTTGGAAACACCCACAGAAGAGTTTCCAAACTAAGTGCAAAATCAAAACTGGGGCATCAGCTAATAACGGGGCATCAGACAAACTAATAATATGGGACCTTGGAGTAAAAATTAATTGAATAAGTGCATGAGATGTAAATCAGCTGTTAAAGCTGGATGTTCTAAAAGTGAAGCAAAAAGATCCTGTGACGGGCATCACAAAATACAAAGTATACTTTACTGCACTGCTTCTTGGAAACAATTTCTTTCGTTGAATTAATTTGGTAGCAGAAGGCATAGAAATACTATAGCAGTCTCTCAAACTGATAAGGAGAAACAGAGTGGTTAGTTTTAATATCTACCTATGAAAACTTTCTTACATCAATTCACTTGATTACTCTTACTCTATTTTTTTCTAATAAATAATCAACTGTTTAAAGTTCACTCTCCCCATTCGTGAGTTAGTATTTTTTTTTATTCTTTCCTGCCAACAACATCCAACACACATAAACGCACGAGAACCTCTGAGTATTTGTCAGAAAACAAAATGCAATCTTTCCGTGAGTCACCTTGCACTCGCGCTGACAGATTGACTCACAGTTAGAGGTGATGCTTTATGGTTTTGTTGGCCAGACTTCCATCTGCGTGACTGTTTGGGGTATAAGAATATCCCTGCCTTGGCTACTGTTCTTTTCAGCACAGCTTTCCTTGTTCCGTGTCCTTTATTTAACCTTGATACTGAAAAGAAGTCATTCCTAGGCATTTTGCCTTTTCCCAAGTACAGTTTTATTAAATATGTGCATGCGCGTGTGTGGGTGCAATTGGAACAGCCTCGGAGCAATGCCAAAAGGAAGAGTCGCAACACAAGTTTGAACAGCAAGTGTCTTTGACTTATTGCTGTGATTATACTAATTGCTCATCTACTTGGTGGGAGGTTGCAGGAAGCTGTTTTGAAGTAATCAAGCTGAGATAGGCCCTTCTATTTATAATAATTCTGAAAATTCTTACACCCCAAAAAAGACTTAATTGCATTTTTCTTCCTTTAAAGACAGACTCATTTTTCCTTCTTCTCACTCTTTTCATTGTCTCAGTCCCAGGAATAAATATTTGATAGCTTCTTAGCTATTATAGGAATAAGCATTAACTGTCCTTCATTCAATAGATCTGAACACAAAGCCCTCAATATTCATTAACGGACTTGAAGTGCAATACAAACCCACTACAAAATAATAATAATTACTTTGGTAATCTCTCAGAGAGGGTAAGTTTTATGTGCATATCATTCTTGCGGAAGTATTTCTGGGTTATGAGAAAAGATGATGGCCTTAGCTCAAGGCTTGGATCCTTATTTATCTAGTCAATATTTTAGTATTACGATTAGCATTATAATGTCATTTAATAGTACAGAATCAACACACATAAGTCTTTCTTAGCACCATGATGGTCTTATGTACTTTATTTTAACTTGTTCTGAGTACGAAATGTTTTAATACAAATTCAAAGGTTAATCAAATGTATTATTGATCTTGGAACTATATGGGAGCCTAGATATAAAGCTCTTTATTGTATGTGCTGCTCAACTCTCCCAGATGCACTTCTTTTTTACTATTCACCCTCATAAACAAAGATCATATTGTGATCTGGTAAGAGCACACAGTCTTTGGAGTCACTCAAATCCAAATACCCTAGAGGGGCTAACTCTATGGATCTCGAGCTCTGCTGAGCCACAGTTTACCAAACACTACAAATTGGATATTAATACTTCCTTCTGACTTGTTGTAAAAATTAAGTAATTATCTTACATAATATACATGACCTAAAAGACACTAAAATACACAGTGACTTTCCCTCAAATCTCCCTCAAAAATTATATCGCCTGCAACACCTTTTAGTTCTTTGGGCTTCAGGAACTATCTCTTATTCCTGCCTCTTGCCCATTCTTCTTTACCTTTAATTCTTCTCTGAATGTCAAGGAAGCATGAAAAAGAATCAATAGTGTGAAACCATTTTAGGAAAAGCCTTTATACAAAAATGTAACCAAGTTGATAAATTAAGATGTGGTAAGTTTCATAAAATTAGCCACAGAACCACTCAATACTGGAAATTAGAGAAATCTAAAATACCTAGTCCAACCCCTTGCTTTGCAGAAGAAATTGCAGTCGGAGAACTTCATTGACTTAGAGCACAGAGTTGCAATATTTCTTTCAATGCAAAGTACTCTCTGCACATTTCATATAATTACATTTTTAAAAATTTATTTTCATATAGTGTTCAGGAAAAAAATCTAATACAAAGTAATCCTTTTTAGGGATAACACACATCATCAAAGATGATTATTTTTATTTTTGTGGGGGTTTGGACATGATTACATGGTTTTATCTTCACAACGGTTCCTAAACATCACTGTACATGTTAGCCTATTCTTCTCAGTTTACCTTTCTTCCCCAAATACACACACACACACACACACTTTAGCTCTGCCCTGAGGTTTTTGAATTATTGCTCTGGGTGGAGATCCTAGAACACACCCACATCTTAACATGTGAACTTGTAGAACTTTAGAAAGAAGTCATCATAATTCACTAGGGAATGAACTAGATAACTAAAACATCATAATATGCCTTGAATGGAAGCAAGCCTTAAAGATGGGAAAATCCCCCCAAAGTAAACCAAGTCTTTTATAAACTTGAGATGTTACTTCAGAAGATGAAAACAACATCTGCAATGAGTTATGTGAATTTAGGCAGGAGTTGGAGAGAAAGGTAGATTCTCAATTCTCCCTAAATGAATCCCTCTCAGCTTTCCTAAAAGGAATCAAGGGTACCACTTAACATTTCCTTCTTTTCAGCCATTTCCTAATAAGTTTGATGGAGAGAGTTTGTGCCCTTCAAATAACTATATGTAATGTAAAAGAAATATTGGCATTGTTTCCCAATGAACAAAAATTTGTGAAATATTCCTTAAGTCAAAATATTATAAACACTAAAATATAGCCCAATGATAAATAGTTGTACCAGTTATGCTGTATTGACACCTTTGCCTGAAATACACTTATATGGATACTTTAATCTAAGTTCACTAAGTTGAACATATCATTTACACAAGCAAAATGACCTAGAAAGAGAAAACAGATGAATGAAACTAAGACATATCATTCATACAAGACCATAATCTGGTCTGTTTTGTGACCACCAGGTATGGTATATAATTGATCTTCAGAATAATTGCATACCAAATCATCTAAACCTGATAAAAATTTTATTCAATAAGGATTGTCCACATAGCTCCTTGGTCTTTTGCCCAAATAGCACTTGTTTGAGGTCAGGGAAGCTGTGAGTTTAGAGGAGGAACTTGAGGGAAAAAGAAGAATAAAAATTGGGGTGCCTGTGTGGCTCAGTCAGTTAAGCAACAGACTCTTGATTTTGGCTCAGGTCATGATCCCAGGGTCGTGGGTTCGAGCCCCATGTCAGGCTCTGCACTGAGTGTGGAACCTGCTTGGGATTCTCTCTCTCCCTCTCTCTTTCCCCCTGCCCTTCTTCCCCTTCAAGCATATTCTCTTTTTCTCTAAAAAGTAAAATAAAATAAAGAATAAAAATCAGGTACAAGCCTTTTAAAATTTATGTTTGTCCTGAATTTATCATTTTACCTTTTGGATAAGAGTTATATTTCTTTTGGGTTTCCCAGGGTACCTTGGTGAAATCCATACAGAGTGGATATTCAGTATCTATGGCTTGAGTGATTGGCTGATCTATTTCTTCCTCTTTCCTTCTAATGGTTGTTCAATAAGTCATAGAGTAACTGCAGTAGTTGCCATATTAAAATAGTCAGATGAAAAAGAATATTGTTTCTGCCTTAAACACTATTTTCTGCTAGCACAGCACACTTGTCAAAGTCCCTGAGTATTTCAATGATAGGAATCATGTAAACATATAAATAACTAGGTAAATAACTGACAAAACACTGTACATTATTTAGAGATAAACATAAGCACACCACAAATCGCAAGATTAATACCTAGCATCTTTTAGAAGATGCTTCGAAGCTAAGAAGAATGTGTCATTAACATGAGCTTGTGGAAGGGGGTTCCGTAGTATTTAAAAGTTCTTGTTGGCCAGTGAGTATTTTCTAATTGCTAGGTAACAATCATAACATGGCATGATTCAGTTCTAAACGAATCATACTGAATGATTAAGTAATTATAAAATAATCAAAGACTCTTCTGTTTTGTGTTATGAAAGATCATAGGCTGCACTGTAAATGAGGACTGGAACGAACATCTACAACTCAAGTAACCATCAAGACCAGTGCACCATCATTCTTGGAATACTAACATAATTATGAGATCAAATATAAAAATCACAATCCCTAGTTTTCTCAGACAAATGTTATAGATACTGTAAATAAGATACTTATGATGGAAGGAAAAGAAGATCAAAAAAAAAAAAAAAAAAAAAAAACTTGGTCCCTGAATCATGACACGTCAATGCAATGGGGGTGTTTTGCTTTGGAAGGGCAGTCCCATAACTTGGTAGACCAGATCTGTCAGGCCCATGAGCAGGCCATCCTGATGTGCTTATCCTCCATGTGACACACCATGCACGGATTATGATGTATAAGAGCCAGGAATACTTGCACTATGTGTCATGATCGTGAGAAAGACAGAGCCAGAGCCTGGCTGCTATTGACAGTCAGTGATGGTATTAGCTGGCCTTCTGGAATGGCAGCAGCAGAAAACTCAGTCAACATATTTTAACCTTCAGAGTTATTCAGGCACATTCTGATCTCACCAAATGGGCTGATAAGAGTGAAGTACAAACTTGGCGTTAAACAGCTGTTTCCAAACAACCAATGGGAGGCGGGGCGAAGGAGTGCTTTTTTTTTCTTTCTTCTTCTTCTTTTTTTTTTTTTTTCTGTTTTTAGATACACTCAGTGCCTTTCAAGGCTAAGACTTCAGCAGCAAATTTTCCATTGCATAAAACACAAAGAGCTATCCTTTTAAATGTATCAGAACACAGCAAGGCAATGAGAAAAAAAAAAAAAAATTAAGGAAGAAGAAAAGAAAGAGTAACTTAAATGCTACTGGGTGAAACCAACCAGGATCTGGGGCCAAAGCACTATGTGAACATTAGATTATGCAGTTGATTCAATTCTAATTCAAGTCAAGCTGGTTCAATGTTCCACTTATAATCTTTTGTCCTTTTCCACTTGTTTCTTATCATGAAATCTGATCTATTTGTAGGTTTAATGCAGGGGACAGGGAAAAGGCTGACCTAACCTTAGTATTATAGGGGATTGCACTAAATGTGGGTGGGAGAATAATCGTTCCACAGCTTCCTACTTGGAAATGGGCCCAGCTTGAAGAAATAAAAATAGAAGTGTCTGAATGCAACTAAAAAGCTCAGCCACATGGAATTAAAATGCCAGTTCCCTTCAGCCTCTCGCTCTTTCTGTCTCTCCTCGTTTTCTTTCTTTCTTTCTTTCTTTCTTTCTTTCTTTCTTTCTTTCTTTCTTTCTTTCTTTCTTTCTTTCTCTTTCTTTCTTCAGAGTCCACAAAGTCTGGTATTGTTTTTGGTAACCCATCCCTTGAAGTTACATTGATCTAAAACTGCATATACAATGTGTAGTGCACTACGGGTCTGTATACAGGACATGCAGTATAGAGTGGTTTCATCTGGCTATTCACATTCCTTCGAAAAAGATTATCAAGCTTAAAATGTAAATAAATAAATACATATGCCTAAGGGACACTGAAACTCCAGGATAGTAATGGCTTAGCAGATGGCCATCCTTATGATTCCCGAATGCACTTCTATTAACTTTCTTTACCTTCTAAATAAGCACAACATTTTAAATTGAAATAAGAAAAAAAAATGTTTTCTTAATGTTTTACCAATCTCTGTTTCTGATTTGCCCAAGGCCCACATTGAGCATATTTTCAATATCACATATTCAAAGTGGAAGAACTGGAAACAAAAAACAGATTTAGGAAACCAAGATTTACCACTTTCATGAGATGATAATTTGATGTATCTCATGATCACTATAGACGTTAATTGTTTTTATGAATACATACATATTTTAACTTCTGTCTTCTGAATAAAAGATATGTCTTGATGGTCTCAGAAAAAAAAAAAAAAGAATTTCTCTTTCCCTCCACTGTTCATTAGTGCTTTGCCTGAATGGGATCTCTTTGAAATTAAGGGAAACTTGGTTTAAAAGTGGTAGTTAGGGTACTAGAAGGAATAAGAATCTGACCCAGGCCATTTTAAACTCATGTTTATCCAGCCTTCATCATTTTCTCCTCTAACATATGAATATAGTTTCCAAAACCACAAACCTCACAAGTGTTTAGATCCCAGACTTGTAAACAGGTTTGATTTCCTTTTATTGAGCGTCTTCCTTCCTCATCCTTTATTGCATTCAGCTGGCTGTAATTCCTTTCCATGTACTTAAAGAAATGAAATATTTTGGCCGAATTAAGAATAATCATGTGTTTGAGAAGATCAATCGTGAAACAACAGAAAAGTGAATTGTTTTCAATGAATCTGTGTACAGTGACTGAGCAACTAGGGTTCAGATGAATAAATAAAAAGACCAGCAATTTTATTGAATTATATTGTTCAATTTCAATTGTGTCTCTTAACGTAAACAGCTCAGTGATTGATGTATTGCTGAATATTCGTGGAGTGTGTCTGTAATGAATATGTTTATGAATGACCCTCTGGGAATAAATCGAGGTTAGAAAGAGACCTCTGTTGATTTGGAGTTTAGATGATTGCAAATCAAACTTTAAAATGTCCAGATTCAAACACCACATACTTTAAAATTTAAGAGGGGAAATAAAAGTACCCCAATGCAAAACAGCTAATGATTCATGGGAAAAAGAAAAGAAAAAAATCATTCTTTATTAACCTTTCTGAATACCCAAGGCCATTATTTGGAAACATCCTTAAGAACATTATAACATCATCATGACATGGTCAAAAATGACAGTGCCTAAAACCAATCATGCTTTTCATTTAAAGTTATTCAATTATTAATAATCAGGCTAATTCATGTATTATTCGGCCCTACAGATCAATTATCCCTGTGAAAATGCTACTCTCCAAATGCTACTAAACCACACATTTTTTTTTCCTTGAGTTTCATAGATGTTTAAGTATCTGAATTGTTTGATAATACAAGGAATTAACATCTTTTTATGGATAACCAGTTGCAGAATCTCTCATTTCTTATTCCTTTAATCCTTTATAAAACTCATTATCTCCTTCGTTTGCACTGTCTTCTTTCTCAGTGCCTGTGACTTGATCCAAGGCACTAATGGATTCTAGATGCATATCTTCCACCATCCATGGAACAGCTGCTTATAAACCCCCTACCCAAATAAGACACTTCCATAGTATTCAAGTAGGGAATGCCTAGAAAACCCAACTAGCTCTCATCCTCAATCATGAGGAAGTAGCATCTGTTGATACAGCTCAGGGTTGGACAAGTAATGTCTCTGTGACAAGGTGCTAGAATGCGATCCATCTTCTGATGATATCCTTTCCTTCTCATATCTTCAAATGTTACCTTTTTCCCAATTCTCTGCTTAATCTCTTTTCTTCTACACACCCACATATTCAAAAGCATCGTTCGATCATATGTGTACAACGCCTAAATTGGTATCTCAAGACTAAATCTTTTTTCAAGTCTATTTCTGTCTTATGTTTTCAACTGCCTGCTACTTTTCCCTCAAATCAACATTTTTCTTAAACCAGTTATTTTTTTTCTGACTTCTCTATTTCTAGAAATGTGTCAAAATCCTCCTAGTTAGTCAGCTCAAAACTCAGAGTTGTCTTTTTTTGTCTCTTCTTTCAATCTACAACTACCACCTTACATTTACACTTTGCTCCATAATTTGCATTTTTTTTACTTCTATGCCTCATTTAAGTTTAACAATAATCATATGAAGTATGGAAAAAACCAAAATGGCCTAGGACCTTGCTAATCAGAGTCTGCTTCATGGAGTAACAACATCTGTATCCTGTGGGAGCTTTTTAAAAATGCAGAAATTCACTGTCCCTCCCAGACCAACTGAATTTGAATCTGCATTCTATCAAGATCCCAAGTAAATGGTATATTGTCGGAGTTAAGCACTGTCCTATGATAGGTAATGGATTTGCTTGAGTTATCACAGTCCGTAAGTAGCAGAAGCAAAATTGAAAACAAAATATTCTAACTCCAGCTCCCAAACCTTAATGCAGTGCTATTCAAAATGTGATCCTTAGACCAGTAGCATCAACACCACTGGGAACTTCCTTAAAATGCACACTCTTGAGTCTTGTCTCAGATCACTAAATCAGAATCTTAGGTGGGAACAGAACCAATGTGTTTAAGGGTTCTAGAGGTAATCCTTACACATGTTAGAGTTTGAGAAAAACTAATGTGATATATGTCTCCTAAGTTCAATTAGATTCCAACTTGTCTCTCATCTTTCTTTCTATGTCCTTTATTGCCTCTCACATCTAACTCATTATTCACATTTTTTATTTAAGCCAGTAGCCAACTTATCCTTCTTTAAGCAACCTGGCCAGCTACACCTCTCTCTTAAGTATTTATACATTAATTTATTCACTCATTCATTCAACAAATATTTCCATGTCTCAGATAACTGCAAAAATTTTAGTATCTTCTCACCGCCTCCTAAATAAAGGCAGTTTTCTTTGCATTGCCCTTCATGAACTTGCCTTCTTTATCCTTCCTACAATATCTCTGCATGAGGTTTTACTCCAGATAAAAAGTCATGAGGAAAAATCCAAGAAAATTCACGAAAACAACAACGGACATACCTATAGGTGAGAGCCTTAATCTGTAACAGCAAGAACTGAGGTAGTGTTGAGGCAAGGTCTCCACAGGTCACTTCCTGCCCAGGGCCAAAATTTACCTCATAAAATGATTGGATTTGAACCTACTGGCCAAAGGAAGTGGCTTGGAGGTGTAGTAAAGAAGTAGGGACCAAAGTAGTTTTATGTAGTCTGGAGGGAGTTTTTTGAGTGGTTGACAATTCCTTAGCATTGACATGACTACAAAGCCACATAGGTGAAGAACCTTCAACGTGACTAGGAAAGACCACAGATAGGCATCCACTTTCTTTGAAGTGCTGAATGTTAGGAATGTGATCGTTTTTAGGGAACTTCAAATGACCTCCATTCTATTTCAAATGAGATAACTGGGCTCTACTGAGATCGGGTGTCTTACACTAAACCTACTATCTTGACACCGATGACATGTGGTGTTCTGATGTCCACGGAGGACAGCAGTGATGCTTAATCCCGGCTGCATCCTGAAATCACCAGTGGAACTTTAAGAAATACACATACTTAGTTCCCATCTCCAGAAATTATATACAAATCATTTAAATATAAGTAACTACATGACTTTCGCTCAAGTAACTACATGACTTTGGTTCCTGTTTTTGTTTTCTCTTCCCTCCACATGGTTTTCTTCTCTGTGCACAAACATGGAATTCTCCCTTAAAATGTTCTCCTTACATGTTACATAGCTTATCCCTTCATTCGACAGATATCCGAATTTCTCCTATGTGCCGTACTTGGTTATGGTGTCTGTAAGTTATGACAATCAACTTATGTTACCTAAAAATAAAAGTCCGAATAAAATAAATCAAGCTATTCCAAAGCAAGAAGTTGATACTAGCATATTACCTTGAAAAGTTGCAGGCCCTTGGTGGGTTTGGAAATGGGCAAAAAGGCAAAGAGAAGTGTTGTGATATAGTGTGGGGATGATGCAATGCCAGGGAAAGAACGGAAGCCTTTGAGTGTGTAGCTGAGTGCCTGTTACCTCATCTTGAAACAAGGATGATAACAGCAGCAATGTCACACAACTGTTGTGAGTCAATGAGAGTATGTATTTAACAGTGCTTTGTAAACAGAAATGTACTATATTTTATTCTCAGCAACTGGCTCTTGACATTGAAATCCCGAGAAAATTTTCCAAAAGATTAACTTCTCATTTATGTGTAATTCCTTACAAGTAAGTTCTGCAAATATTTCTTTACCACTTAACAGCTTTGTAAATTTAATCTAAGTTTTTTAATAGTAGAGGAAAAATCAATAATGACAAAGCTAATATATCTTTTCCTATAATAAAGCCTTCATAACTATCCAGATTAGATATGCAGATCTTTAAGTATATTCCAGATGAGTTCTTTCTACTTTTTAGAGATGCCATAGTAACTTCAAAGCAGTAAGGGAAGGTAATAAAATATTCAAAGCCCCACCATATAGACAGTTACCAAAAACGTACTTATGAAAAGATCATCTCTCTCAACTAAGGCAGATGTATCCTATTAAGAAAAACCCTTTACAAGTGGTTTCTTTACATCTCATTCTTATAAAGAAAAGGATTGCCATCATACCCATCAAGAAACAGGATGCTTCTTATTTAGAGATCATATGGATTTTATGTGATTATATCCTTCTTTTTTCAGTCTGAGAAATCCTCCACTATAACAAGTTTATCAGAAACAGTCATAAGTTTAGGTCCTTTCTCATTTTTTCCAATTTTAGCAACACAAAATAAAACTTAAGGGAAATATTTTTAAATACTCTTGTTTTAGTAAAAGTTAACTCTAGTTGTTCATGCATCATTTTGAATTTGTACTGATTTTTCTCATGCCTATGCATAGTCTGATTATAATTGGCCAAACTTCCTTCTAAAATAAACTTCAGCTTTAACTCTTCTAAAAAAAATGCCAAGCAAGACAAGTTCTAATGTCCGCTGGGGTCTCGCTAAAACCCGAGTGGACATTTCTGTCTGCTGTTTTCCGACTAAAAATTGAGGGCACATGGGTACTTTTTAAAAGATTTTTCACGCTTAGTCTTTTATGCTTTGATGAAATCAATATTGCTATGCTATGTGATTTAAAAAAAAAATACTGCTGACAGGTAAATGTTTCATTCTCTCTCTCTTAAAATAGTCTCAAAATAAGCAAGCATGTAATATCTGAAGAATAACAAGCATGCGAATGAACAGCTCTGAAGAAGACAGGTGGACGTCCAAGTTGCACATATTACTGTCACGTGGTTAGTTTGAGAGGAATAATATTTATGAACCAGAAACATATTTCTGCTACTGATCAAATTCAAATATTCTAGAGACTTGGAATTACAAACATTGGCTTCTCTGCCTGCCAGCAGGCAAATACAGGCAGCAGCTCGAGAATAATTAGCAGAAATATGACGCCAGGGAGTAACATCAAATATTATTAGTGAAAAAGAGAGAAACCCAAAGCGTGAAAACCTAGTGTACGGTCAGCAAGGCGTGCATGGAAGAGATTGGGACGAAGTTCGATTGTGACGAAAGGAGGTTTAATCTAGAATCACTATCTTTTCGAAACCTTATCTGGGCATGTATTACACGCAATGCATCTTCACAGGGCAGGATAAGTTGCCCTCTGTCCTATGATGGCGAATCATAAATAGCTCCACAATATGGTGTAAGACTCGACTTAGGTAACAGATGATTTCAAATAATGAATTCTAGATCTCTTCGTTTTGCCCTCAGTCACCCTGAAGACGGGAGTCAGAAAGTGGGTAGCTGGATATCTGGCCTTCCACTCCATTGCATCAATATCGGCACAGAGGGGGGTGCCAAGGAAAGCAAATTGCCATTGTCTTCCTGTGCTGTCTAGCACTCTGTGATTTCAAAGTAATTAAGAGAGTGAGTCCTTAAGACAACAAAATTAGTCATTCATTTACATGCTACTTTGACAAGAAGGAAATACCTTCTCTAAAATACCCTTTCTATGTCACATAACCTACCCTGGGTGCATACACTCTTTGGTGTAAACAGAATTGTCAGAGGGTCTGTTACCTATGAATGTTCCCGTAAAAATATCCTCCATTACCTGGATGGGGATAACGACTCTGGAAGTCTCCTCTAGCCTTATCTAATTTCTTTAAAGGTGTAGATTCATATGGTGAATTTACTAACCACTTTAGTTCAATACTGGACCTAAAAACAAAGCCTACAGGGCAAAGAAATGTTGAATGGAGGCAGGAATCAACAGAACCCGCAGACAGCAACACTTAGCCTGACAGAACGAGAGACCAGAATGAGGGCATCAAATGTGGCTGGGAATACGCTTGAACGGAATGCAGCACTGGTGTGGGATCGGATACAGGGAACACCACTCACTCATGGAAGGGTTTGTTCACAGGACCAGCACCATAATATCCTGTCCTCTCCAAATGCTGTCTGAATCTTGACGTGTCGTGCTGTAAAAAGGAGAGGATTGCTTGGCTTGTCTTTCCATTCAGGGGACCACCGCATATGGAAAAAGAGACACGCAGTAGACTCTTACCATTTATGACAAATAGTCTTGAAACCTCCGTAATTTCCCAAATTCTTAAGTTCTACTTTTATAACTAATCTCATAAAATGTAATAAAAATTCAACTCAAAAATTTAAGCAAGCCCTTCCAACCCTTACTGAGTCTAAGGATATAGGACTAATAAAAGACGTAGCTTCTTCTAACTAAACACAAAGTGTTTTTCACTTTCTCTTCTCTTTAATTGCTGGCATTATCCTTCTATCCCTACTCCCATCCCCTATCTGGGTAAATGTAACAAAAAACTCTAGGGCCCAACACTGCAGGCCAGTTACTGCGATGCTCCAAACGGTATGCAGGGAAAGAAGGTACCTGGTGAGAGCCAAGGCTGTCTGATCAGAGAAGCTTTGTGGAGAACCTTCTGATTACATCACCAGCGTGAGCACATGTGTGCCTCAGCAAAACGCAAATCGCCACAAGTGCCATTTAACACGGATGCCTTATTGCTCATGAAAAGTCAAATGCATGTTGAATCTATAAATGCCAGCCAACGGTATACATGGATTCTGAAACATTTTCTGTAAACTTCTTTATTCTCGCTTCCTATCTCTCTCCTCCCTAGAGAACTGAGGAAACTGGCAGCTGGTGAAGGTGTCTGTTGTTAAGTCTCCGTTTTTACCTGGTGTCCCGTGCGATGTTCACCTGCCAGTTTTCCATGAATTGCTACTCATAGTGTCGAATCTTCAGCGGCATTAATTTTCAGTTCCTCATTCTCTCAGTGCCTAACTGATCCAACGGGTGCTTAAAAAATCATCACCTTTTACATTTCTGAGCTAGTATTCCTTCCCCGCAAATGGCAACAGCTAATTCTTCCCTGGCAGGACTTTCCTGTTTGTATGGCATTTCAGCCATTTCATTGCGGTATGAACAATTTCTCATCAGCATGTCTGTGTCTCTCTTCTCAGTACTACCATCTCTCTAATATGCCCCAAACTATAAGAAAAGGTTTTTATAGAAGCCCCTCGCCACAGGGGAGAAGAGAACAAATGGAGTTCAAAGTGGAGAAAGACCACCCTCATTGAGCAGAGATTACTCGTTCTCTGATTGTTACCATCTGATACCCGAAAACCCTGACTCTGGTTGTAGTTGTCCAGTGTTTACTCTTTAATTATGTTATGCTCATTATCATGTAGTCCAGAATAGCACTAATGAGACCAGAAAACACAGACAAATTTACAAGTAATGCCTGCATGTTAGTCTAATTAATGGCTGATTTCCTACCTCTAAAGGTGAAAGTAAGAGTAGGGTCTTTCCCTCTAACCTAGTGGGTCTTCACTTAGGAAATGTGGACTAATAAAGAAACTTCAAGTATTCTTGCCGTTACTTCACAGAGAGATGCCATAGGAGAGAGTCGGCAGTGCAGGTATCCCACTCAGGCCAGTCACAGGCACCCTGAGAGGAGACGGGGAGGGGCCTGAGTACCACAGAGCAGGATTCCCCCCGTATAATTTACCATGAGAGGTAGAGGCAATTTACAAAATATCTCAAAGGCATTTTTTTTATATTGAACCTTCTCTCAAAGGCTTCCTAGAAATAAGCATTTAAATCTCTTCTGCAGCTTTATCATCTAACTTATCATTATAAATTGGCTTGTGATGAGTCTTGGATCAGAAATGGGTTCACTGGGGAATATCTAACTAGTAGCAAATAACTGGTGCTGTAATGACATACATATTATTTATAAGCTTTAATTTACTTTCCAACAAAATTGTATATGCCATGCGTCCTTATGATGAGAAACAATCGCTGTCCATACCCCACTGGCAAAGACCTTAGTAAATTGATCCTGAAGTGTACAGTTTTGACCTAAGTCACTCTTGACCACTGAGTAGCATAGGATCAGCCTAAAAAAGCCAGTGGAATTTTTCACTACTCAAAGATTTTTTTGGTTTGGGAATCCAAGACACGATTTTGGCCTCGTGACATCATGATTAAACAACGGAGTTAACCTGCTTAGATCTTTGTTCTGTTTTGTCAAACTCTAAAGGTATAAATATTCACATGATGCCAAGCTTAGGGTTCACACCAACAATGTTTACATGGACTTTTGATTCAAGTAGTAAAGCTGAACCCGGCGCATACCACTATTAGTTTTTGTTTGCATGCCAATAACCTACACCTGGACTTTGACTTCACTTAAGGCCAGAAAAGAGTAGTGCCTTTCTCATTTCTTCCCCTGCGGTTCAGTGTGCTTATTAAATGAATAATTGCTGCCAACAAAGCCTTGTGAAATGAATGAATGAATCAATCAATGTAGAGGCACTGAAGAAATATCTTTCCAACAGAATCCTCTCATGAACAGAGTACACAATTGCAAAACCAAATTAGTAACTAACAGCTTGAACTCCCATGGAACTACCAAGGAGCCTCTTAGAATAGAACACGTTCTATTTGGAACACCAATAGAATAGTTAAATCCATTTTATCTAAGCATTTAATTATCCATTACTATCTACTCATTTAGGGAGGTGCTAATCTTGCTGATTGTATTACAATTAGAAAAGAGTTCAGGCTTATGGGGAGAAATGGGGAGAAATTTGGACTTTTAAAAAGTAACTAACATTTTGTGCAACCACACAAACCTCTGAGCCCTATTAAAATCACTGATAAGCAATCTTGGAAAAACATTCTCCAGTAATGGCTAGCTGGGCTCTTGCAGCAAAGCAAATTGTTTTTTCTTGGCAAACGTCCCACTAGCAATAGGCAGCAAGAAATTGTTTGTTCTACGCATACAAGTTCTCATGTGTATCTGCAATTCTAATGCCAAATTTGGTTCTATCTCAAAGCCACTTTAACTGCAAAGAAAATTGAGAGAGACTTTACCAGTATAGCAAGTTGACACTTAGCAGAGGCTCCAAGGCCATCAGAATGAATTCCCATGTGTTCCTGCGGTCAGCACGGAAAATCACTCTGTCCATTTGGCTAAAGATTTCTGCACATTTTGCTCCCATTTCCCCTGGCAAGAATTTTTTTTTTTTTTTTTTTTTGGTCAGGGACATCTGGTTAGCATGTAGCATGCAGAATATATACTGCTTGCCCTTCAGAAACTTAAAAGGACATTAATAACAAATCAAAGGAAAAGCAGAAGAAATGTGCCTGCAGTGGCCACACCAGCTGGGCTAAGCTAGAAAAGATCAGTGAAGATCAAGAATTTGAAGCGATATTTTGAACAAGAGACAAATATAGTGACACCATTAGAATGTAAACAGACATTCCATGGGAAGAGAGGTTCTATACAATAACTTGGGAGGAGAGAAGAGTACGAAGACATATAAGGAAGGTTCTACAGTACTCTTGAATAGCTGTGTGTGAGTTACATACGCATGTGTGCAGACACACACAGGCACACACACTAGATTTGGTTAGAAGTTGCCTTCAGCTCTTTGATTCAGAGATAAGTTCTGGATTCTTGAGCAAACAACTCACTATGTCTGAAGTTAAGCAAAACATGAATAATAATTTTTTTAGGGTTTGTTACTTTTCTATGTAATGCTTATATCTTAAAACTGGCTTCTTTGGGGGCGCCTGGGTGGCTCAGTCGGTTAAGCATCCGACTTCAGCTCAGGTCATGATCTCACCGTTCGTGAGTTCGAGCCCCGCGTCGGGCTCTGTGCTGACAGCTCAGAGCCTGGAGCCTGTTTCGGATTCTGTGTCTCCCTCTCTCTCTGCCCCTCCCCTGATTATGCTCTGTCTCTCTCTGTCTCAAAAATAAATAAAAACATAAAAAAATTAAAAAAAAACTGGCTTCTTTATATACTTTGCATAGAAAAGAGTTAAGTAACAGAGGGAGGATAAAGGTTGGAGAAGGGATTAGAAAACAAGAGAGGAGTGTCATCGGGACCTGTATAGATGCTCAGTTACGTGGGTTTCATGGGCGATCACCCAGACATGAAGTGTATGCAGAACTTGATAGTTTGCCTCAAGCTGCCATTTTCTTCTGACATCCATCAAGCCATACTATAACATCTCATATATATGTATATGATGCCATACTATTCCATATATGCCATATATATGTAAGCCATACTATTCCATCATATATATATATAGAAATATACAGATATAGATAGATAGATAGATAGATAGATAGATAGATATCAATGTATACAGAGATACAGAGATATACCTCTACTTTTTCTGTGTTGGGAATCATACCCAAGAGAAAGCTTTCTTATATTTATTTATTAATTTAGCCTATTAAATGGAGGTTTATGTGGTGATAAGGCAAGAAAAATGAGAACCAGATTGTCACCGTGTTTTCAATAATTCCTGCCAAGGAAAGGAGCAAATTAAAGAAAAGTTTTCTTAGATTTTAAAAACTGTAAAGTTTCCTTTTTATGAGTCTCCACATTATTTTAATTCTTTTATGGCATTTTCTTGTAATATTTTTAGTTAAGGGGCATGTGAGCAAAAAGAAAAAAAAAAGCAAGATAGAAAACAGAAAACATATTCAAAGAAAAAAAGTGAGAATATAATTACTTTGAGGTTAATGAGGCCAGGTAAAAATAAAATATCCAGATAAAATATAGGTAAAACATTTGCTGACGACTTGTCTAAGTGACATATTTTATTACTTCCAGCTGTCTTGCGGTTGCCAAATTGTATGCTTGAATGTTCACCATCACGGAGATACATTTTTTCTCTATGGAATAAAGTACTCAGAAAAATTGTATTGATATGTCATTGATTTTGAGACTCAAACTCTGGCTTTGCACTTATTTCTGAATGAGTCTTATTTTTATATCCTTCTTATTGATGAAATGGAAATAACCATTTTTATGTCTTAAATTTATAGAATTTCTCATTGTTCCCTCCTGTGTGATGCACCGCCTGGTGGAGCTGGTCACTGTCCCAACCCAGCTGTATTAGCAGTTTGTAAAGGCAATAGAATTAAATTTGATATTGGAAAAAACAAAACAAAACTGTAGCTCTTTGGAATATGTAAGTAGTTAAGGGAGTAGAAGAAAAAATTCCATGAGCTATATGTAGCAATGAGGAATGATTAAATGTGGAAAAATTCCAAGGAATGAAATCAGAGATGAGAAGAAGTAAGAAAAATAGTACTAAAATATCTCCAGAAGAAATTAAACTTCTATGAGAGATTATAATGACTAGCAAGCATAGTTTGCAAAAACCAATGCCTTGCGTGCCCAAGTGACCTCTCAGATTTAGCCCCTTTCCCCCAAAAGCATAGCTGATTGGTAAATGTATTGCGCTTTCTTTCCAGGTAAACACTGATCCCATTTTATATGGAAGAAATACAAACATAGGATTAGGTGCTTGGATTTTCACTTTGCAGTAACACTATACTAAAGATATTGCTGGACTTCTGAGTGAGATATGCTGCAAAAGTAGTCCTAATGACCTTGTTTTCCAGGGTATCAGACTACCACAATGCTGTAGCCTGCTTTATCATATAGAACACTTGACTATTCTAGGATCTTGGGTTAGGATAAAAGCAACTAGACAATTAATGTACCATGGCTGGAGTTGCCTCTCCAGGACCGCTGTCCCAACCCAAGAGAGAGAATAAGGAAGACTGGGGTCTGAGCTCCATGCCTAAGGCTTTTAATCAAAATTTCTGAGGCTCCAGATAGTACAACCCCCTTCAAAGACACAACCCTGACCCTGACACAAATAGTAAGCGTGTTCTCCCAGATTCCAGGTAGTCCCTATCTAATCAGGGCTTCCAAATAGGCAGAGAGAAGCCTATTCGGCTACTTTTGTCTATAAAAAGAGCAAAAGGTTTGAGTAAAAAGTGAAAAAAGGAAAAGAGTAACTGTTCTTTAAAAAACAAAACACGACAAACAAACAAAAATCTCTGATGCTTTAGGAAAACCTGTTCTTTCCACCCTCCTCAGTTTTATTAAGATATAGTTGCATACAGCGCTGTATAAGTTTAAGCATACAGCATAATGATGGACACATGGTGTAAAATGATGACCACAACAAACTTAGTTCATATTCATCAAGTCATATGGATACAAAAGAAAACAAAATTCTCCTGATAATGGGAACTCTAAGGATCTACTCTCTTAACAACTTTCAAATATACCATAGGGCAGAATTAACTATGACCAACAGCAGTATGCTACATCCCTTGTACTTATTTATCTTGTAACTGAAAGTATGTTTGACTCCCTTCATCCAGTCTCACCTCCCTCTACCGCCCTTCTCTGGTAACCACAAATCTGATCTCTTTTTCTATCAGTTGCAGGAAAACTTATCCGTGTGGCCCTTCTGCCTTGTTTCTGGCTTCCTAGCTTGGTCCTGTGTACTTAATAGCATAACAGGTGTTTGAGAGAGAGATTAAGTATTGGCTAAGAGTAGAATTGATTCTGGATTCTGTTCTCCTGGGTTCAGATCCACTTACAACTTGTGGGACTTTTGGCAAATTGCTCTACCACCCTTTATTTTAATTTCCTCATCTGTATAATGGGGTAGAAGTCAAATCTCCATATCATTGTTATGAAGTTAATTTAGTTAATATTTATGAAGTTCTGAGCACCGTGTCAGAAATACAGCATGTGATTAGTACATTTTAGTAATTAACATTACTAACCCCACATTGTGAACTGCTGAGAGTTTGAACATTACAACTATCTTTGCCTTTCTCCCTTGTTCCCCTGTGACTTTAAGTGGCCAAAACTGCTAGATTTCAGCCTTGATCACCTATGTTTACACTCTGGGGATCTGGGCAATCAAACATGCCGTAAATGGCACAGTTGTATTCCATTAGAGTTCTACTGTACCCTTACCCCGTGATCTCATTTATCTCCTTCTCTATTGTTTAGTTGTTTCAAATGTGAAGTGATTTGAGATTTTCTAAAGGCCCCCAGAGCAAAAATAGGTATATTGGTATTTGTACTCCAAAAGTATTCTTAGTTATAGTTTTGAAAACAATTTCTGGGCAACACATTTTAAAATATAAGAAACTGTTTCAGGCATTGCTGGATATTATTTTATTATCTTATCATTTCTAAGTAACCTGCCTTCAGTTCCCAATTTATCATGTGTATAAAATTCCCAACTCTCATGTCCACACAAAAATATAAGTCGATACATGAAGACATAGAATCAGCTTCGTGTTTAAAACATCCAAGCTAACCTTGCAGTAGGAAAAAGGTAACATATTAAGAACTGAGAGAATTTCTTCTGACAGCCAGGTACCGGAATTAATATTTTGGTTGCATGGTTTAATGTGTGTGTGTGTGTGTGTGTGTGTGTGTGTGTTAAAGTTTATTTATTTATATTGAGAGAGAGAGAAAAAGAGAGAGAGAGAAAGAGAGAGCGAGAACAAGCACGTGGCGGATGGAGAGGAGAGACGGAATCCCAAACAAGCTTCACACCATTAGTGCAGAGCCCAATGCAGGGCTCCAACTCACAAACCATGAGATCATGACCTGAGCCAAGATCAAGAGTTGGACACTTAACCCAACCCAGATGGCTCCTGGTTGCATGATTTGCCCATAGTTCACAGTAACAGAAAAAATGATAACAGTCAAATGCAAGTTAGCTAATGTTCTCACAGGTAGAATTTTAACCTTGAACTTAGAAAGAAAGTCTTTGAAAGTTTTCAAGGACTTATGATATAAATAGTTGACAGTTATTGCCACGGGTCTGTAAATCAAGATTCCAGTTTTCTGAGCTTGCTCTGGAGAAAGAGAAGATTGAATACAAACAGTAGTTGATCGTGGCCTTGGTGACGTGCTTCCCTAGTAGATGTTCAAGAGATGCAGATCAACCTTTGTCAAGAGGAAGATTTGAAACTTGAAGACCTTGCACTTTTTATTAATGCCAGACATCAATTACTGCTTGCAAGAAAAATACTACCAGTAATAAGCACCAGAGAGCTTACAATCTGTGGCTTGTATACAGTGAAAACTACTAAAGAGCAGGTACATGCATAAACAAAGAGTGTAGCATCTAGCATGAGCTCACATCTCACTTTTGTAGTCCAACCTATTGAAGAAAAATGGCACTTTTGTCTTAAAATATTTATCAAAAATGGAAGCCTTGGGTCTTCTTTTATCCACTACACTAAAATAGAAGGCACCAAGGAACAGAAGATGATAGGGAGAAGGATGAGCAGAAAGAATGCAACCCTTTCTCTTGATCCTACTAACCAGCCATGCCATTGTAGAATTACAAATATTTGTATTTATATTTTGACAGGTTCACTAAGAGATTAAATGGCTCCAGCTGGAACTCATAGGAAGAGCCAGAAGCAGCACATAGTCCTTAATTCAAAGATCAAATGTCCTGGAAATCTCTTTTCATCTCTTTTCCAACTTAGCATGTTGGGGCATGGCTTTGCCTGCTTCCGCTCAGGAGAAGGAGACAGGAGACCTCATACTGCATTAAAAAAATAAATAAATAAGAAAGTCAAGTGTCCCAGAACAGTACATGGCAGTAGGTGTGACAAAATACACCACATGGTGAAAAAATCAACTTTTTACTCCCTTTCTGTTGTTCAGTGCCAACACCACAAAACCTTGCCTTCCCTTTTCCTGAGTTATTCGACCAATATCTTTTGTGTTTGTCCTTCCTTGATCACCCATTTCCTTCCCTCTTCTGGAAAACTCAATGTCCCATATCTGCTTTCTGCAGCTAAGAAAATCCATTTCTTTCCGTATGGGAAACACACTCAGCAACCAACTGCATGCTATAGCTTCTCCTCGCAGTTAGAAGCTGTAAAAGTTAAGGTTACCTGTTGATAAATGGAAAGGAGCAGGAGAAATTTGAGTTAGTAAGCATATGTTTTTCCCATAATTGCTTCCCACGGTTGCTGAGTTTTGTATGTCTTAAAAGGAAAATTGCATATTCTTGGACCTTTTTTATAGACGGGAAGAGATCTACAGCTACTGAGAAAATGCTAAAGTTAGCTAAAGAATACAAGCACTTTGGAACCTTCTGAGAATGATTGAGACTCATTCACTTACATCAGAATGGGACATCCCTAGAGTAAAGAAGAGGCATTAGAATACACTCTTGGTAGCTTATACATATATTGGTAGGTAATTGTGCATGCCCATCATGCTCTCAGTTCTCCTCCAGTGGTAATCAGAAGTTCTTTCCTTCCTTCCTTCTTCCGCTCCCCCTCTCCCCACTTCTTCCCTTCTTTCTTACTTTCTTCAATTCTTTCTTGTCTTAGTCATGTTTGGAATTGTTTTCCAGAATGTTTAGACTATTTTCCTCACATTGTCACCAGCTCATTACCACAGAATTACACTTCACAAACAAGAGCTGGCTGGAGAGCCAACTTGGCTTAGCTGAGCCATCTTAGGGAATTATTAAAAAGATGAATTTCTTTGTTTTTGAAAGGACCAGCACAATCTGATCAGCGGGCAGGCAGGGCCACTGCCTGTTTCTCTTCAGTGCTGTCCTGCGGCCTTTTGCTCTGTTACAGTCATTCAGTGTTGAAGCGAATAGCGGTGGTGTTTTTTCCACTTGAAACCAAAATCCCATGTGTTTTGTTGCAAGAACGCAACCTTCACAGCTTTATTGTAATTGGCTTTACAATTTCTGTTGCTGTTATATACACTAACAACTAGAAGTCCATGTTTCACACCAATGATAATTACTGAACTTTACACACACACACACACACACACACACCCTAGGAATAAGAATTAGCCAACACACTCTCTTTTACATGGGAAAGTTAAATGCAATTTTCATTATATTAGTAATGAATATATATATGGATATATATTGGAATATATATGGAATATATATCAGTATATATACATATATACATAGGGAATCAATAGAATTTTTGGCATAGTATTACTTTCCTGTTCAAGTAGCTTTGATTAGGACAAAAAGTATCTAAAATATCTTCGATAAATAACAGTTCAGAGGGATTCACATAAGACAAAATCATGTTACTAGTGAGTGTTGTATACTTGGAAAATCATTTAATAAGAAACTCTTCTCTCTATATATATACCTAGAAGCACTTATTTTGAGTTCAAAAGTAGAAAATAGGATACCTATAAAGTTCATAGATGGCCAACAGGCACATGAAAAGATGCTCAACGTTGCTCCTCATCAGGGAAATACAAATCAAACCACACTGAGATATCACCTCACGCCAGTTAGAGTGGCTAAAGTGAACAAATCAGGAGACTATAGATGCTGGCAAGGATGTGGAGAAACAGAAACCCTCTTGCACTGCTGGTGGGAATGCAAACTGGTGTAGCCACTCTGGAAACCAGTGTGGAGGTTCCTCAAAAAATTAAAAATAGATCTACCCTATGACCCAGCACTAGCACTGCTAGGAATACAGGAGTGCTGATGCATAGGGGCACCTGTACCCCAATGTTTATAGCAGCACTTTCAGCAATAGCCAAACTATGGAAAGAGCCTAAATGTCCACCAACTGATGAATGGATAAAGAAATTGTGGTTTATATACACAATGGAATACTACTTGGCAATGAGAAAGAATGAAATATGGCCTTTTGTAACAACGTGGATGGAACTGGAGAGTGTTATGCTAAGTGAAATAAGTCATACGGAGAAAGACAGATACCATATGTTTTCACTCTTATGTGGATCCTGAGAAACTTAACAGAAGACCATGGGGGCGGGGGGAAGGAAGAAAAAGTTAGAGAGGGAGGGAGCCAAACCATAAGAGACTCTTAAAAAGTGAAAATAAACTGAGGGTGGGTGGGGGGGTGGGTGGGAGGGAGGTGAAAGTGGGTGATGGGCATTGAAGAGGGCACCTGTTGGGATGAGCACTGGGTGTTGTATGGAAACCAATTTGACAATAAATTTCATATTAAAAAAAAGTTCATAAGGGTCTTAGATGTTTTTGCCTGGCGGTCCATTTTTGATAGTGTCATCATTGAACTTGTGACAACAGGCTGTTGTACCCTGAGTGATTGTTGAAATTAAAAACAAAACAAAACAAAATAATCCAAAACAAAAAAAGTAAAACGCAAAAAACTATACAATTCTAACAAGAGCCTATTGCCCTCAAAGAACCAAAGAACTTTGATTAATTTGAAGACCTTTTATTTTAGTGAAAATATTTTGGCTTTTTCTGAATAAAATATCTTTGATTACATTACTTTCTTTGTTTTACATTCTGCTGGTTTTATCAGATATGCAGAAAAGAATCTCTAGTTGTACCTGCTAGACTCCCCCCTGGAACTCTTCTTTTAAAGATAAAGAAGACATAAATAATGTTAGCAGAATTAGGGCAGATAATGATATCACAATTGTGTATTACACAAAGTTTTATGGAACTTCTAAGATAAATAAAGAGGAGGCAGACTCAGAAATGAGAACATGAAGGAGGGTGACCCAACTTAACATTTTTATAGACCTGCATTCATTAGAAGCGTAGTATACAAAAGTGTCCCGTACTTTCTATCCACATCTCCAATCTGTGGCCACATGTCACCATATCTAGAAGTCCAGAACTTAAACTTACATTTCTAATTACTCTAAATTAAGCTTCTGTCCTAATAACGGACACAGTATTTCCTCTCCTTATTCCCACCCAGTTCTGATTAGTAATTCCTTACCCTGGGCTCCATTTAATATGAAATTGTGTAAGTTTGATCAGATATCTGCTCTCTTAAGGGTGTTAAAGCTTCCATGGCCAGTGTTCCTTCCAGAAAAGGCAAGGACCTTATGTGTTCTTGACTTCTGTAATCAAAGTGCTTGAGTAATTTAAAATACACATTATCAATAATGTGTAATAGTGTAAATGAACCAAACGTGTCTTGAAGCCCTGAACCAAGACAGGGGGCTCTAGAGCTCAGCTTCCCTCCTGCATCTCTGTGTCTGGCCTAGATCATTGACCTCAGGAGTGGGGGTAAAACATTCTACCTCGAGGTCAGAATTCCCGAGGCTGGCCATCAGGACCATGACGGGGTACTGCTGACGTGCAAATGATTTCTGTTCACCACAGTAACTGATTCTTCCTAAATGGAGAAACTAACGTGTAGTCAGAGAGGCTTCTTTTTCGCTGAGGTCTGTAAAACATCCAATAAAGAGTAAAGTCCAAATAAAAATTACCTCATATTTTTACCTTGGCTCTTTCATACAGTGTTTATTCATATCTCATTTGTCATACCTTAATAAAGATACCGGTTACTTTTGAAATAGGCTTTTGTCAGGTTGCCAATATCTTGAAATCTTAGAAACCCACTGTGAACGTGAACACAGATTTTGAACAACCTGGCAGCTGGCCAAGCACTGAAGATCTTTAAGACAAGAGTAGTCAGCCATCCCTATGTAATGTTTTGATTTTGTGCTTGAATAAAAAAAGACCAGACTAGATAACCTTCCAACTCTAAGATTCCATAACTCTGTGTTTCAAATATCCTCATTTTTCAAGTATTCTATAAACAAATGTCCTACAAGAGAAATTCTGAAACAATTGTGGTTTGCTGTGTTAGTTTTCCTCTCTCTCTCTCTTCTCTTCTTACTTTCTCTTTTCCACTCGTCCCATCCCCAAATATGGTACAATAACAAATTCCTTCATCAAAGCAACGGAGTTGTTAGTGATTACAGGACATGTTTTTAAATTCTCCACTCACTGATGAAAACATGTGATACGAAATGCTGAAGAAACCTCAGGGGCATTCCAAGCATTTATGGACAAAAAAGTCAAAAGTTGTGGTATTTTCCTTCAAAACTCATGTGAACTGAGTCAAAGAGACATAAGAATGTACATTTAAGACTTCTTAACTAAAATGGATACATTCTGTCATTGGCAAACCATGAAAATCATAATTCTGAAATAATGTAAATCTACCCAGTCCTTTCCATCTCCGTTGGCATTCCTCTGGAGCAAAGCTTTCTCATCTCCTATCTAGACCGTCATGGTAGCTTCCAACGCTGCTCCAGGTCAGGCTTCTCAAAGTCCTTCTGTGATTCTATGACATCTCTGCATAAAACCAATATTGGCTGCCTGCTACCTACTAAGTAAATGTCTGGTCATGGTATTTAAATAGTTCTATAGTTAAATCTTGTCTTATTTTTTTCATACCTTTTGCTACTGACATTTGCAGCCAGATAATTTTTTGTTGGGATTGATTGTCTTGTGCATTGAGGAATGTTCACCTGCATCCCTGGCCTCTACCCAATAGATGTCAGTAAACACCCCTATGTCGTACGAACCATACTGTCCCCAGACATCATCAAATGTCCCCTGGGGGGCAAAAATCACTCTCCATTGAGGACTACTACTATAATCAATTCAAATTGTATTACTTTTGTTTCTAAACTTTATATTGTTCCTGTCTAACAATGTATTTTATTGATAATAGTTTCTTCTAAAATACTTCCATAATCCCCTACGCCCCCTGCACACCCCTTAGTTTCATATGTTGATATTTCAGGAGCATCTAGAACTTCCTCCATGAAATTTTTCTCAATTGTTGCATCCTTATGTGATCATTCCTTTAAATCCATCCTTTCTATCCATCCGACTCATTGAGTATCCATCCTCTTTAGGCGTACAATATTCCCATTTGTCTATTTGCCAAATTGTTCTTGAAATATTTTAATTTATTCATTCAATTTACAAGTAGTGAGCTCCTATAATATGCCAGGAATCATTGTGTACATTGAAACTACAATGATGAGCAGAGCAATTACCCTGCCTTGTCAAACTCATAGGCCAAAGAAAGGGTGGATGGTAGGTGTAATGTACGGGGAGACTAATAAATCAGTAGATTTTAAAAATACACTGATGGTTTATATGATCTGTCTTTTAAAAAATAAGTAGTACAACAGACCATAATAAGTAGACTTAATTAGATATAGAGTCAGGGAAAGCTGTACTGAGCTATGATATTTAAGCTGAGAAGTTAAGCATGAGAGAGTCATCGTTGTATCTTTGCCTTTGGCGGTTGCCACATGTGCAAAGGCCTTGAGGCAGGACTGCGTTTGGCTTATTTGAAGGTTTGAAATAAATTCCTGGGGCTGAATTACAGGGATAAAAGGGGAAAGTTGTAGGAAACTAACTGGGAAAGGTAATCAGGAACCAAACTGTGCATGGTAAGAATCCTGGATTGTCTTTGAAACATTTTAAGAAACAAATAAGGGGATTTAGGAAGGGAAGTGACATGATATGATTTGTACAAATTAATACATTACTCTGGATTCTATGTGAAGAATGTGAAAAACAGGAATGTTTCTATTTAAAGAACTTCAGAATAAGAAGATATCTTTTTTCCTAGAATTAAAACTCCAGAAAGATTGAATTCCTATCCTAGACCATTCCACATGTTTGTGCCATGAAAGAGTTAAGAGGAAATGAAGTATCGGTCCCTCCAACCCTTGGAATAAAGTGTTTCTGGTTTCCATGTGCCATAGAAATATTAATACGCTTTATGCATGCTATGGCATGAAAAAAAGTAGGAGACACTACTACCACATAGAACTAAATTAGTCATACACACAACACTTGAACACCCCCGAAGTAGTGAGTACTCACTAGCTCCAAAAAGCACTTTTTTCCCAGATTTTGAAAGCTCTAATAAGTACAAAACCCTGCTTTTCATTGAGCTGAGTCAGAAGTGTGTGGGATCTACGGATGAGATCATGAGCAGACCAATTTGGCCCAGGCAAAAGTTCTTTTAGAGGAGGCTTATCTAAGTCGACAGCCCTTCTTTATTATCTACCTCTCAGTGAAAATATTATCTTCCCAAGAACTTGTTAACCTTATACCTGCTTCTCTGCCTGGTCATGATGAGCACTTTGCTGGTGCTCCCCCAACCCTGTCCCTCTAAATCATTTCAACCGATCTCTATGCCTATAATATATGACATTTGTACTATCCCCTTTGGTAGCTTCCCTGATTGCCCATCCCCAGATTTAGGAGGTAAGTTATCCCCTCTACTTGTGTGTCTTCTCTACTAACTTGTGAACTCCCTGAGTACAAGGACTTGGTCTTACTCATCTGGACATCCGAGTGCAATTTAGAATGCCTACTATACTTCAGGTATGTAGTAAATATCTGTTAATTATTTTGGGTAGAGCCACTCTAGATTTTGGAGTAAAAATTTCAAATCTTAATTGACCACTTACTAGTTAGGGGAGTCATTGATTCAAACATTAGGTCCACAAATATTGCTAAGTGCCTATATGCCCACTGATGAAACTACATGGTCCCTACTTCATGGAGCTCATGGTCTAGATGGAGAGTCAAACATAAATCAAGTGATCAGCTGATAAATAACTACAAAATGGTAGAATTCTATGAAGGAAAAATATAGGATTCCATAAGCATATATATCAGAGAAACCCAATTTGGTCTGGGCTCTTAAGAAGGCTTATTTGGCAAAGAAAAATTGAGCTAACATCTGAAGAACAAGTAAATCTTGAGAAAGGTATATAAACTCACTAAGCCCCGCATCCCTCACCAATAAAATGAAGCTAATAATCCTTTCTCTTTAGAGTCCTCCCAAGGACTAGTTAACACATATGCCTGCTCCCTGCCACAGAGAAGCAAATCAATAATTGACAGGTTTTTTTCTCCTGTGATAAATGAGAAAGAAGACAGGCTGTGGAGGAACTTAACTGCCCCATGTAATATGTTGAATTGTTTTCCCAAAAAAGATATGTTGAGGTCCTAACTCGAGTACTTCAGAATGTGACCTTATTTGAAAACAAGCTAATTATAGGGATGCTTGAATGGCTCAGTCAGTTAAGCATCCAACTTTTGATTTCAGATCAGGTCATGATCTCAAGGTTCATGAATTTGAGCCCCATGTAGAGCTCTGTGCTGACAGTGAGGAGCTTGATTGGGATTCTCTCTCTCTCTCTCTCTCTCTCTTTCTCTGCCGCTACCTTGCTTGCTTTCTCTCTCTCAAAAATAAGTAAACTTAAAAAAAGAAAGAAAAGGAAAGAAGCTAATTATAGATGTAATCTGCTTTGTTAAAATGAAGTCATATTGGAGTAGGGTGAGTAGGGTGGGCCCTTTTTCCAATATGACTGGTGTCCTTATAAGATGAGGTAGACTTGAGTTCAGACACGGGAGAGAAAGCCATGTCATAAGTGAGGCAGAGTTTAAAATGTTGCAGCTGTATGCCAAAGAATGCCAGATTACTGATAAGCTACCAGAAAACTAGGAAGAGGTAAATAAGGGTTCTCTCCTACAGGTTTCAGAGGGAGCATAGCTTTGCCAACACCTTGATTTTGGACATCTAACCTCCATAACTGTGAGACAAGAAATTTTTGTTGTTTTAAGACGCCTAGTTTGTGATTTTTTTTGTGATAGTCCTAAGAAGCTTATACATGTTGTAAGAGTGTATAGACTGCATATTTCAGACAATTATACGGACTTTCAAGACTAGATGGATGGTAGGATTTGAACAAGAAAATATACAGAAAAAAAGTGTTTTGAGAAGATAAATCTGAAAGCACTGTTTACCATGTCAATGTATTTCCTATTCCCACTGAGTCTAGAAACTCCTTGAGGGCAGAACCTGTGACTTCCATGTAAAGTCAAACTCAAAGCACATTGGCTAAATATCTTATTTCAAATCAACATTTGGGCACACACGCTCCTTATAGAAAATTTACAAGTAAAACATTTTAACACATTGAATTTTCACTCTTGCAAAGTAAAAATCATCTTCTCATTTTATTTAATTGAAGAGGCAAAGCATGCAGTAAATTAAGTCCAATTTGCATGCAATTGTGCATGCAATGTAGAATTTGGCTTTAACTAGGGAGCAAGCTGTGTACAAACTCAAACACCCTTATATTTGAAGTTAACATTAATTGTTTACTTAAAATTTTCAGTCATTTCCTTCCCTTGTTTTCAAAGAAAAATATCATAGCATTTCTCTTTCTAATTTAAAGCCCACGAAATCCATAACTGACAATAAGAATGTATTCCCTGGGGGCTAATACATTTCTCTGATATCATAGTAGTAATGCCTTCAAGCTCTGTAGCAAGCCTGTAATTCTATAAAAAAAGAAAAAAAAAAGCCTTGTGGCTTTGCTTCATATGGCTTTGCTCTATTTAATTATATTTATCATCCAAAAATATTCTGCACTTATAAAAATAGTGAATGGTATGTGGAGGAAGCAATGTACTGTATCATATTTTATGAAACTTCATATGCCATGTACATTGATCTGGTATAAACTAGAGAACATACTTTGTTTAAATTAAGGTTTTAAATTCAATTTTATACCAATTCCTTCAACTCATTATCCATAATATATTTGTTTACATCCATGGAAATGTTACCTGGTTAACTATGTAATTTTGCCTAATTCAGATTGATTTGTATCTTCTATCCTCTCGATTTGTGCAATTTCATGTTGCAATCATTAAATAATGAAAGAAGGGCTTTTAGCTTAACAAAATTATTATTGTCCCAGAATGTTAAATACGCAAGTGAAAATAAAGAAGAAACCAAATAAAAGAGAATGCTGGACACGTTTGGAGACACTGCACCTACCCTGTCTGACTCTATGACAATCTTTGATAGAAGCGGTTTTCAGGGGTTTTCGGGTGTCCAGGGAATAGGAGACCGCTGGTGCATTTATTCTATTTAGCACCAGTTTTTAGAAACCGCCCAAGAGTTCCTCTTTCTGAGAATTATATCATTCTTTTGACCCCCCGCCAGATTTTCCCCCACGCCTCCCCATTGATAGTTCTTAGACTTGGATGGTGATTCCAAAGATCCCTGAACCACATTAAGACCTGTTGAACTCAGATTATTGACAGACAAGGCCCAGGAATTTGCATTTTTAAAAAACACTCCAGGTGACTCAGCTTCTGAAGATTTAAAATCCTCAGATGGAGAAACACTGCTTGGATGTTTTCCTGCTTATCGGCACTCCCCCAGCATAAAGCTACTGGACACCCTCCTTCCCACTGTGCAGACTCTGTGCCCTTTCCTCATCCTGAATATGATATAATCTGGCTGACTATCTCAGACTAATGGGAGAGCACTGGAAGGACTCAGTAATTCACATAGATGTATCTTCATAGAGGCCTTCTGGTGGCTATGGCCAGCCCCACTGGAAGGGGTTGTAACCTAAACCAGAGACTATAATGGTCGGAATATCATCCAGGTGGTAGTTAGGATCTTGCCATTTCCCCCTAAATAATAGATTGTATGTGTCTTCCATTTGCAGTGAAGAATGACAGTATCTCTGAGACGGGTATTCGTGTTGGATCCTCATCCTGAAACCCAGATCTGCCCGGTGCTGCCTATGTGGCCTAGGGCAGGTCATGTGCACCTTTCTGAGCCTTACATTTGTCAAAGGAGATAATTATTTATACTTACCAGAATTGTTTAGATTAATAGTGTGTGAAAAGTGCATAGTACTCAATAAATGGTAGTAAAAAGATACAAAAAGGTATACTTTCTATAAAAAGATTGTCCTGGTTCCTTCAGTGGTCCCAGGAGCCTATACAATTCTTGCACTTATGACAAAGTCTATGACGGTGAGGTTTGCTCCAAGTTCTGAGCTACAACCTTAGGGTTAAAGTTGAAGGTCAAGGTAAGGTTAAAAGTAAAGCCATTTAAATTAGCTGAAGTTCCTGGATTTTTTCTCTTTAGGACATAGAGTTGGGAAGGGGTCAGAAACAGAGATGTCTCCATTAAAATGTTCTTTAAATTGACAGCCAAATGTTTTTTGGTTAATACCAAGCAATGGAATTCAATGTGAGAAAAAAAAGTATTTCTTTTGTCTAAATGATCATATTTTACAGCCTATTGATTAGTAATTTCCAATCATCTCAGTTTCTGGGATTAAGATAGAGGCTTTGGACTTATAGTTTGTTTGTATTTTATTCTTTTCATTCGTTTAATTTTCCATTATGAATTGGACGTGAAATGCACACCAAATTCATGCATTAAATATCCCTGACATAAAAGACATCCCCAATGTATTCAATCATTAATGAGGTTAGTACTGAGTTTCAATTGCAAGAGAGCAGTGGCAAATTCAGTATGTCCTATAGCAAACGCCTGAAGGTTTTTACCCTCCTGTAATATGAAGAAAGCACAAGTCAAATTATCACCTAGCCCTAGAATTAACATGTGAGTAGTTTCTATGTCTTAGATGCTACTGCCCTGAGGTAAAGTATAAAATTACATAGCCCTAGAATAGGTTTGCAGCCTTGAATCCTGGGCAAACTTACTTCAGGCTTCTGTAAGTTAATGAGACCTTTGTGGAGGTTCCTCAAAAAATTAAATATAGATCTACCCTATGACCCAGCAATAGCACTGCTAGGAATTTACCCAAGGGATACAGGAGTGCTGATGCATAGGGGCACTCGTATCCCAATGTTTATAGCAGCACTTTCAACAATAGCCAAACTATGGAAAGAGCCTAAATGTCCATCAACTGACGAGTGGATAAAGAAGATGTGGTTTATATATACAATGGAATACTACTTGGCAATGAGAAAGAATGAAATATGGCCTTTTGTAGCAACTGGAGAGTATTATGCTAAGTGAAATAAGTCAGGCAGAGAAAGACGGATACCATATGTTTTCACTCATATGTGGATCCTGAGAAACTCAACAGAAGACCTGGGGGAGGGGAAGGCAAAAAAAAAAAAAGTTACAGAGAGGGAAGGAGGCAAACCATAAGAGATTCTCAAATACTGAGAACAAACTGAGGGTTGATGGGGGGTGGGAGAGAGGGGAAAGTGGGTGATGGGCCCTGAGGAGGGCACCTGTTGGGATGAGCACTGGGTGTTGTATGGAAACCAATAAGACAATAAATTATATTTTAGAAAAAGATAGACATTTTATTCCCTCATTCTTGAAATCCTACTTGCTCCTCCATATTTTGACACTCCCTTGCTTGCAATACTTATTTTAAAATACATATTTTCAAAGCATTTTGATATCTCTTTTTATTGAAAGTACACTTAGATTCCTGAGTAAAATGACCTAGACATACGGTTCTGTCTTATCTTCTACTGGTCAAAGTAATTTCAGTGTTGTTTGTTCATTTTCTCATAATTCTGCAAAATACGAAAAAGTACAAAAATAGCGACTTTTTAATTCTATGGACCAACTGGAGAAAACTGATTTATGAGGACTGTCTAAAACAGAAGTTAGCAAATTATGGTCCATGGGCCAAATCCAGCTCACCACCTGTTTTTGTAAATAAAGTATTATTAACTGAAACACAGCCATGTCCGCTTGTTTAGATATTGTCCATGGTTGCTTTTGCACTAAAATGGCAAAGTTGAGTAGTTGCCATGGACATTGATGATCTTACAAAGTCAACAATATTTACTGTCTGTTTTTTACAAGAAGCGTTTGCCAACTCCTGGTCTAGAGCACAACCCTAACAATATTGCGAAGGCTAATGTCTGTGGTTTTCCACAAAGCTTCATCTGTTAATAATCCCTGGATAATGGATAGAGTTTAAACTTAACAAATGGTTATTTTTTTTTAACCAATGGCTATTTTTGTGTTCTTCCATATAAGAAGTTATTTAATTTTTGTTGTCTTAAATGTTGGATACCTACTGGAAACATATGTAATTTTCTACTACATGGTATTATTTCCAAATGAGTTTCTGAAAACTGCTAACCTAATCATTATTCTTCAGAACTCTCTTAATGGTATTTGGTATAAGAGAAAGAAAAGGGCAACAAGGCAATGCACAGAAATCACCTCTAGATTTTTTTAAGGATATTATATATAAGATATATAATAACGTTTTATTTGCTCTGGTTTGTATTTGGTCTTCCATATCAATAGTTCAATACATATAATTGCAAATTACATGTCTATTAATCTTTTTTAGCCAAACACTTAACTTTTAAAGCCTAACAGCACACAGTAGAGGCTGATAAGTCCAAGTTAAGCATGGAACTGTTATATCTGGAATGTGGGTGAAACTATTCTTTACACATGTACACATGTACACACACACACACCCCAAAACCAACTTTCTTCATGCTTTCATGTAGCCATAGCAACTAGGATTAACATTAGGAGAAGTAAAACTATCTTTCAAACCTCTACTTGTCTTTGCAAAGCATCCAGGCTTGGATGAGTATTGTGCAACATTATTTATTCTTAATCCAAAAACACTGCAAATCAAAATAAGAGTAATAATGAGGGATTAAGACCAAAGCTACTACAGAGTTCATCAAGTCATACAAAAGAGTTTCACCATATTTCTGACTCCATGTCTGTTTTCCTAGAAGTTGTTATTTGACCAATAGAGTCCTTGCACTGACCTGAAACAATGATACAACGGCCAATTGAGTGACGGGGAATTAGACTACATAACAATTTATTCATAGAACACACTCTGACTAGGTGATTCAGACATAAGGCACTACACCAGCCACTGAGGGTTCAAAGTCATGGACTCTTCTTCAAAAGCCTGTCTTCATGGAGCTTACCCTTTAGCAGCAAAGAGAGACAAGCTGATCTAGAAGAGCAAGGAGCATGCTATGTTCTAATGGAGTTCAAAAACATGACCCCACCCACATATAAAATGAACAGGTTTTATTCAACTCATCAATTAATGAGTCAGATGTTGTGATCAGATCAAAGAGCATTTCAGAAGCTAGGTAGCTAGAGACAAGCTTGGGATAAGACTGATGGGTAGATAGAAAACTGGTTCTCGACCAGTAAGCCTTGGCAATTATTTATTGCACATGGCAGAAATTATTTGCATCTCTACTTTACAAAAAACTACAACTTAGCATGTAACTTCACGTGTTCTGAGATATTTAACGAATAAACAGTGACCTAAGTACATTCCCCTAATTACCTTGGAAGCTATTCCTCCGGGGACATTTTTGTCTTATTTCTAAGCTTCAGATACATTTTCTGAAGCACAAAGGAGGGCAGTTTTGTCATTTGGGGTCAAAATGGAGGAGCAGCAAGCAGGATAACATTTAAGCTGAGATTTGGAAGGTAAGTATGGGGATAAACGAGACAAGGATGGGAAGATGAACATTCTAGGAAAGGAAAAATATGTGAAAACTTTATGTTCATTCCTGTGCTAGTCTCTATAATCCACCCACAGACTGGTGCATCTTAAAACCACTCTGGAAAAGGTAGAAAACACTGAAGTTCCTTCCCTTAGAATGCAGAATAAACTTACCAACTTTTGATAGGCATCGATTAAGGAATAAACTCCCAGGTTGGCATTATTCTGAAGCTGGGGAAGAACCAGAATGCCTCCACAAACCCTAGGGCATGCCCCGTTGTAGACCATGAGCTCAGCGGAAGGCTGAGAAAGAAAAAGAGGGAAAAAAAATCCTGCAGAATGTCTATTTACTAGCCACATGTGCTGCTTGTCTAAATCAGTTTGTGGTCTCTCACTTACTCTATTTAGAATTCTGTACATCTGGGTGTATTTTTTCTAGTGTTTCCTATCATATCAGTGACAGAATTGCCAACACAGAGGTATCCATAAATTATCCTGCAGTCTAGTAGTTTCTAGTGTCTGGAAAGCTTGGAACAAAAGACTCAGATGCAAATGTGAGCTGCTTAATTCAGGGAGTATTTGTGATGCTACCCAGGTGCCAATGACATCTTTCTGACCAGCTCAGAGGCACCAGGGACCAACCCAACATACATTTTTAATGTGCTCAGCTGTGACAGCATATACACACAGAAGACCTTAAGGCCTTAAAGTCATCCTCTTGGAAACTGCCACACTTTTAGGGACCCAGAAGAAATGGTTTAATTAATCTTCTTTTTCAGGGTAGCTTTTTTTGATATAAATTATGTACACTGAAAACCTGCCAATTATAGCAAATTAGGGGACTTGGCAAGTGCACCCCTTGGAGGCAGATGGTAAATAATATCCAGATTCTGACTTGAAATAGGACCAGAGATTAGCTGGTGCAGAATGTGAAAGCAATCCAGATATGAGAAATAAACAGATTTAATGTGAGCTCAAGAGGAGGGTTTGGTTTAGGATAGCTATAGTGATGTGATTAAAACAGATGACTCATTATCATTACACGCGTTTCCATGAGATAAGCCTGCTCTTAGAGCTTCTTCTGCGATTCTATGATGAACGATTACTTATGGCATTAGTCTCCTGGGGATGTCACCTAAATGCTTCAGTTTCCTCACCTGTGTGTTGAGCGTAGGACATGTCAGGGAAGGTGTTTAATGACACCATCATATAATGTGCTTAGCACAGTCCTTGGCAGACAGATGAGTGCTCAGAAAAGTTGAGTTGTTTGTGTTAGTGAAGTTATAATATGACTATCAAAGTACCTAACAACTCTCACACACCCTCATCCTTACCTTTTTGCCCCAAGTAATAGCTAATGTTTATGTTTCATTTTTCCAGAAGGGAATGGAAGGCTCAGATAGCTGAAGTACCATGCCTGTGTCATATAGGTCCTGTGTGGTGAGTGCCGGATGCTTAATCACCTTAACACTCCGTTACTCAAAAACTGACAGTTACCTGAAACCCAATGAGATCCTGAAACATAAAGTCTTTAGTTGATACATCCTAGAAAGTGCTGAAAGGGCAGTAGGTGTATCAAAGTTGAGACGACTTTCAGGGGATAAAGTAAAACAGGAAAAGGTTCGTTCTCTGCTCACCCATTCACTCACCCAAACTCAGTTTACCTCTGGTTTAAGTTGCTACGCCAAGGAGGATGGTGTTCTCAACTTATGCTGTGGTCTGATGGCTGTGTCCCCCCAAAATTCATATGTTGAAAATGTAACTTCCAAAGGTGATGATATTAGAAGGTGGAGCTTTGGAGAGGTGATTACTGAAATGGGATTAGAGAAATTACAAAAAGGACCCCACAAAGTTCCCAGTCCTTTCCACACTGTGAGGTTGGAAAGACGTCCATCTGTGAGGAAGTAGACCCTCATCACATATCAGATATGACGGTGCCTTGATCTAGGACTTTTCAGTCTCCAGAACCATGAGAAATAAATAGCTGTTATTTATAAACCACTCAGTTTATGGTATTTTATTATAGCTGCTCAGACAGGCTAAGGCAGCTTATTTGCCTTATAACTGGATTGCTTTTTCATTAATTTACCACACACAAAAAAATCACTTAGTATAAGCACAACGTTCAGTTATAGAGTCCATACTTTGAAAAAAAGTGTAAGAGGGCAGGCCTGGAAGTAGGTGGGGGGACATCAACCAGATGACAAGGCACAAAATGGTACCAGTTAGAATGGAGGTAAAGCGACAGAACCTGTAGGCATCAGCTTGCACAGGGCTGCCCCAATCCCTGCAACTCTCAGAAAAACACCCCTGACGTCAGCCAGTTTGAGAACTGGAATCTTGCTGGAGTCAGGAGTCACAGATAGGACAAACTCAAGCGTGCATTCGTCATGTAATTCATGTTCCGCCTAGGTTGCTAAAATTGGGAATGACTCAATCATTGTACACCATTACAGCTATTTCCAAAGCTGGAAGTGATGCGGTGCACCAGCACTGATGCAAAAGCTTACCCCAATTAGCTTCTGCAAACGTTCTTCCTGCAACAGGGCTTCGTTTCCTAGGAGTCTTCAATCTAATTACAAGGCTTGATTCTCCCACAGGGCCTGCCTGGCCGGATGATTTCATTTTACTTTTAGGCTAACCTTTGCCTTCAGTGATGTCACCAGAGCGTTCTGTCTTGTGAGAGGCTCCTAGGAACACACTAAAAGGTTAATTTGTTTGATATTTGGTTAAAGAGACTTCTCTACTGGAGGGGCTTTGTTTTGCTATAGGCAGGTAATGGCACAAAGCAGGCATCTTCAGAAGAAGGCAATTTGCACCCAGCCAGCACCAACATAGCTTTATGCACTAACTACCCAGGAGCCACTCAGATGGAAAATCACTGCTGAGAACGAAGTCAGTGGATCCTTTATACAATTCAGATTATTCGCTCAAGGAGATTTTGCATATTGCCTAGTGTTTTTCCCCTCAAAAACAGGAACTACAAAGCTCCGTAGAAAATGTAACTAGTTACGCCACAGAAAAAACTTGTGTTCGTTGTAAACATTAGAAAAATGAGGGGGGAGCACAAGTAACTTATATAAAACAATTCCCTCATTACTAGTTTCAAATTTGCAGTGTACTTACTGCTTATGGAGACCCTCTCCACCCCTTGCTGCCCTGTCTCTAGTGACCGTGGCCTCTGCTATAAAGCCCTGCAGCCAACTGCAGTGCTCATCTTTGCTTAACAGGGAGAGCCAATGCTGACAATGACTTGGGAACAAAGCCAAGGCCACCAGTTGAGAAACTAAAAATCATGACAACCTAACATTTTAGGGGAGCTACACAATGAAAAGTAACAGATTCCACTAATTTTCCTCCTTTGCCAAATTATTCAAAATAAACATTCTAACCTTAACTTTGTTTATCTTTTCTTCTTAAATCAATGCTTAGCATTCCTCTTATATATGAGGGCTTCCCACAACAACCGTCCCTCCCACCGCCTTTCAATAGCATGGTCTAAATGGTTATTTTTATTTAATGAAATAAAACCTCATCTCCTCCCTATCTACACATTTTGAGAACTATTATTTCATAGAACAATGAAAAAACCTCTACAACATAATGAGAGAGTTTGAAGCATGATGTGAAATCAGCATATGAAAGCAGCAAATAAAAAAGTATATGACTTTTAAAACAAAGAATAGCAAGGTCCGTGAACAAATGTGGCAAAACAATAAGCCATATGGGCAGACTTCACACAGACTTACACAATGCACCCTGAGAACACAAATGTAGCTCACAGTAAAAGTAGAAAGCTATAATGCAAGGGTAAGTTAAAAAAAAAAAAAAAGAAAATCACTTGATTTGACAGGTAAAAAGTATATAAGACTTGTTGCCTAAGTGGTAGTTTTGGCTGAAACTTTAAAAATATGTATATCTTTTGGGGCGCCTGGGTGGCTCAGTTGGTTGAGCGTCTGACTTCAGCTCAGGTCATGTTCTCACAGTTCGTGAGTTTGAGTCCCACATCAGGCTCTGTGCTGACAGCTCAGAGCCTGGAGCCAGCTTCGGATTCTGTGTCTCCCTCTCTCTGCCCCTCCCCTGCTCATGCTCTGTCTCTCTCTGTCAAAAATAAATAAACATTAAAAAGAAATTTTAAAAAGGAAGAAAGATGTATTATTTAAAATAATAAACATTAACAAGAAACTAAAATGAAGCAACACAAGATTCTAGAATAAAGCAAAGCAGTGTGGGTAACTTCGTTGGCTTCCAAACCTTCACCAAAATTCTAGAAACAACACTGCTCAATTACATGCTGATGATATGAAATAACACTGCCAAAATTGGGAGAAGCAAATTGAGATTTTATCCTTGAATTCTTCTTCTTCTAACTGACAAGTAGTAGTATATAGTTCCTGGGAGGGATAGTGAAAAAGAGGAAGTGTTAAAAATAGGGATAGTTGGGGCGCCTGGGTGGCGCAGTCGGTTAAGCGTCCGACTTCAGCCAGGTCACGATCTCGCGGTCCGGGAGTTCGAGCCCCGCGTCGGGCTCTGGGCTGATGGCTCAGAGCCTGGAGCCTGTTTCTGATTCTGTGTCTCCCTCTCTCTCTGCCCCTCCCCCGTTCATGCTCTGTCTCTCTCTGTCCCAAAAATAAAATAAACGTTGAAAAAAAAAATTAAAAAAAAAAAATAGGGATAGTTAAGTGTAGAGTTCACAACGAAAAGAGAATAATTTAAATGGAAATGAAATGAAAACCCTACTGTTTAGAAGAAACCATGATTTAAGATATTCAGCATAACCTCAGCTTAGCTCATTTTCATCTCCCATGCTCCCATGTTTTAGCTTCAAGGAAAGGAACTAAAATAAAGGTCAATGGTGATGGGAAAAGAAGTAAAAGTTTTATAAAAACTGCATTTTAACAGAAAAATTAGCAAATTAGATAATCTGTACCAAATAGGTCATATTAAGTGTAAGCAAGATGAAAACACACACACACACACACACACACACACACACACACCTGTGTGCCAAGTGAAAGACATTACAGAGGGGAAAATCAAACAATAAATAAGTGAAGAATGGGAAAAAACATGCACAAGTCAAGGAACGACTGTATATTAAGGCAAGCACAACACAAAGAGAAAAAAAAGTCCCCATAAACACATTGATGCTACAGAAAAATGAAATAAGATAGTCTGATTCAACAAAGAAATGGAGAGACATAAAAAGAGTACATCCAGTAGTAAGGAAAATTGATGTCCAAAGCAACAGTGTTATGGAACACATTAATAAATATTAAACCACACCAAACAAAAATAGAATAGACAAGGCTAAAAATAAAATCGGTAACTTAAATTGAGAGCTTTTTATAATCACAACAAATACAGGCAATGCAGAAAAAGATAAAAAATAGAGAGAGGGAGATACAAAGGAGAAAAGAGGCAAGGAACTAAAGAAAAGAAAGGAAGGAAGACAATGTTCAAGATAGATAAAGATGAGCTTACATAATATAAATGACTTCTCTGGAGAATAAAATCCAACCATAAAACCAAAAACATATTAAAGGATATAAAACAAGAAAATTTCTGTAACATAATGGAGGAAAAAAACAACTGAAGATAAAAAGAATGCCCTCTAATTCCGGTGAAATTAATTCAGAACTCTCAAAGCCAAAGCACATCCTGTTTTACTGTTGACTTTAAAAGATAAAGACTTCTCCAAGCTACCTCCAAATAACCCAAATCACACAGTAAAAGATAAAATCAGGATCCCCTGATTCTCCACATCAACATTTCAGGCTAAAATATTAGAAGAAAAAGTCTATAAAATTCTGAAGAAAAGGGAAGTGTGTACCCAGCCAGGTTTCAGGTACATTGGTAATAATGAAAAGGACATTCAGAGCCAGCAAGAAGTCAAAAGATACAGATTCTGAATGACTAATATTTGGAGGCCACAATAAGCCACTGGGCTCCATTGTACTTTTCTCATTTTAAACAGGAGAGTATTTTAAGAGATTAAGGTTGAATTGGGTTTGAGTAACAGAAAGACGTTGGTTATAATAATGGAGGATGGATAAAATGAAGGCACTCTAAGCTGGTGGCTGTATAAATAGAACGGAAGAGATACATATATGTGTAGAACTACAAAGTTTGCAAACAATGGTAGCTAAATTGATACCTTCTTGCTTGCACACATCTCTCAGCTTCACAGAAGAGTTAGCCATCCCAGTATGTTAAATAACACTTTATATTTGTATACATTCTATTCTCATTTTTGTCACTCTCTAAAGCTTGTTTTGTTTGCTAAAAATATTTGCAAGTCAAATTATAACAGTTTTTCCTTCCAGAAATTTAAAAAATGTATTCAACTTTTAGAATTGGTAATGTAATTTATACAAAATAATTGGAATATCCATTACAACTTGTGAAAATTGATAAAAGTTTCAGCATTATTCCATTTCTATTCATGCTTCAAGGCTTAAATGCCATATTTTTAGAACGGAAATTCTAATAACTTTATTGCTTTATTATATATAGTATTCCTGATGTAATGCCATACTCACCAGATCCCTAAGGAATTATCCTGGTTTCATATAGGGAAAATAGGTACATTAACAGTCTCTAAAAAAAATTCACTGTGGGGCACCTGGGTGGTTCAATCGGTTGAGCGTCCGACTTCAGCTCAGGTCATGATCTCGTGGTTTGTGGGTTCGAGCCCTGTATCGGGCTCTGTGCTGACAGCTCAGAGCCTGGAGCCTGCTTAGGGTTCTGTGTCTCCTTCACTCTCTGCCCATCCCCCACTTGTGCTCTGTCTCTCTCTGTCTCTCAAAAATAAATAAATAAATGTAAAAAATAAAATTAAAAAAAAATTCACTTTTACAAAAGTATGGATTCAGTATTTATTTATCAATAGGGCTGTTAACTGATGCATTCAAGATCCTTACACAACCCAATTTCAGCCACAGGCGCCTTTATGTAGTAAAGCAAGGTTAGCCCCTGACCCCAGAAAGCAGAATTTAGCCCTCTGACTAATTTCTGTGAGAAACTTACTCACCCAAAAGCACTAGCGGGCAATGTAGGCTCCAGTGAAAATTTGGATGGTCGTAGATGGCAGGTCATGTCTTACAACACTAAGGATCCCTTTGTTGGGGTCACCTTTCTGCCACTCTCTTCTTTTCCCAGAGATCCCAGTCTTTACTCTCTACCTTCTCTAGAGTAACTTACTACAAGCCCTGAGCCCAACTGCCAGCCCAATCTATCCCTGAGAAGTGTTAAGACATATTCTCACACGGGTGGAGTCTCACGAAGAAGAATTCTCAGGGCACAGGCAAGGAGAATATCACTTTTCCTGTAATGTGGTACTAAGTTACACGTGGAGAACTTCACCTTGGTTAATATCTAATACATCCTTTAGGAATTCATTCAATGAATATCAATCGGACCTCCACCGTACAGGCCAATTACTATAAATTCAAAACAGGCCTTTGGAGGATTTTCATTTCCCTGCTCTTCTGTTTCTCAACTCTAGGTACATATGTGGGCCCCTGCATGTGTGCACGTGTGTGTTGGGGGTGTTAGTTTCCCAGGTGATCCTCCGGAGAGTCAAGAGATGAGACCACACCACGTGGCAGTGTATCTGGTCTCTGTCCTCATCCTAACTCGCCCGCACCACAGTGTGATTTATTTGTGGTAATGCGATTTACTCGGGATGGATAAACCTGGAAGAAGTTTAAGAAGTTTAAGAACACAGGTGGTACAGCCCCTTTCTTTTCCTTTCCTTATTTTTGATTTTTTCTTCTTATGAAGCCATACCTCCTGGAGTTCCTGCTTTCCCATAGTAGTCACACTTTGTTCAGAGCCAGGCTTATCTTTTAAAGATGGATCTGGAGACTAGTGTCTCTGTCCCAAATTTGGCAGATACCAGGCAGCAAATCTGGGTGATCATCATATCCAGGTCTGGCGTAGGGGAAATGATCAAAAGCTTAGTACGGCTGCACACTTAATTCATTCTTCAATCCAGCTTACGTATTAACAAACCTAATAATTTATCTCTCCCTGTGTGAATCTTTTGTTTTCTTTCAAAACTTGCTTGGTCAAACAATGGAAAAATATATGTTATTATCGCTTCATAAAACAACAATAGTCTCTAACTCTGTTATGCCAAGTAAGTTTAAGAAAAGAAAAAAAAGACTCAAGAAAGTTACCTAAATGATTTTTCACGTTGGCATAATAAGAAGTTCATGAAACTGGCCATAATTTCTTTTCCCTCTCTCCTTTCTTCCCTTTCTCTCCTCCTTCCTCCTCTTTCCTTCCTTCCCTTCTCTTTTCCTCCTTTCTTTTCTTTCCCCTTTTCCTTCTTTTTTTTTTTCCCCTTAATTCCCAGATTATACAGGAATGCATAGGTGAAATAGAGCCTAGTCCTATTACCTGACTAGAGAGTGCCCAGGTCACCCCACCCACACAGATTATCCTACAATACCTCTTGTGGTAGCTGTCCTGGACCGCCATGCATTAGCCTAGTATAGGAGTGAAAACCTACCCTTGAAAACTCACTTCCTGTTTCTCATTCCCAACTGTTGCATCAAAAAGCAGGCCATGCGTATATTAAGTGCTGTATTTCCCCACACTCAGATCCTCAATTAGGATTCTATTAACATTCATTAGCTTGTGTGTTCTGTGGTAAGAGACTTCTCAAGTGTATGGTCGTTTTATCTAACTGACCGGTGACCTCGTTGAGGACAGAGACAAGTGATTGCTTCTCCTTTCCTTTGATGTCTCCCCCTACCTACCCACATGTCACCTAATATTCTGAATATAACTGATCCTCAATAAAATGTGCCATCTGATTGATAAACCATGCTAAGCAGTGATGCCAGCCCCCTTTTGAGCTTATATTCTAAAATAGAAGGAACTAATGCAGACATTGACATTTACAAAAAAGGCAAATGATACATGTTGAAAATAATGTTCAGGAAGCTCAAAGCTAAATTTGATGCTCTGTTTCAGGAGCTATCTTTAGCCTATAAATTCTGGTATAGCTATCTTGACCTAGCACGGCCCATAATCACATTCATCTGCCCTTGCTTGAATAGCTTCACCATATCTGCGTCTTTCATTCTAAGCTGCCTCAAATATTTTTTGGAGGAAAGAGGGATTGTAAATAACAAGTGTAGTTTTATCTCTGGCAGAATATATGAAGAGTTAAAATACAATAACTGCATTGTTCACATGTAATGAATAAAGCACAGCATACATACAGAAAAAAAGAGAGAATGAAAATGGAAGGTTTTCCTGTAACTCAAATCTATTTTGGGGAAACAGAGATGAGAAGCTGGATCATCTGAACTTAGAAAGGGCAGAACATCAAGGTTATCACCTTAGCTGCTTGTGAAAATGATTGCACAATCTTTAGCAAGTGGCCCGGAGCCGGATCTGTGTTCAATGACTCATCCAAGATGTGGCCCTTCCATTAGCTCCCCAACTATAACACTGAGACATTCATTTAATTCTGACTCACATTGTCAAATGCCACACACTGAATCACCAAGCCTACTACATAAAGCACCTGGATTAAACGTCTCTATGAAATACTTAGCCAGGCTGAAAATCTCCATTTAGGTCAGGGAGATGGTGGAAACTGCTTACAGCTAGTTGCCTTGGAAGTCTCATTTGAGTTTGACTTCACCGGCTGCCTGATTGCAAGATAAAACCCAAGTAGTCGATTGATTTTATTTCTGCATGGTGTTTTATGATTTCACTTTTATCTTTACTGTGTGCAAAAATATTCTCATTGATAATCCTATTTTTAGTAGTTTTTGCTTTTAAAACTAATTTTCTTTTACTGGATGTTGTTTTCCTGCTTAGGTTGTTTTCCAAAGGGACTTTCCAAACATGGGGGGGGGGGATGCTACAAGGGCTTGCAAATGAAACGCATTCTGACTGTCCAGATGTTCATTTCAATGCATGCATCGTATAAATCTAAACTGATGAGAACGGTAATGGCCCAGCTCTGTCTGTCTTAGCTGGTGAACTCTGAAACAAGAAAAATAAGAAATGTGCTTTTTTTTGAGGTTAGGAGTTTTAACAACTCAAGAAAAGAAAACACTTTTTATATTTTATTGTTTTGATTTTGTGGACAGTAAAATTGACTTCCCACAATGGTGTTCTTACTATATAACAGGCAAATATCATTTCTGTTTCAAAAAGAGGTCCAAAAGTTTTTTCAGTAATGAGGTTATGTTTGTAAAAAGACAAATAAAAACCCAAAGCAATCCCAGAACAAATCTTAAAATGTGATCATTCTTTCTATCGCTTTTCTTTCTGAGGACTTCAATAGATCCTCTGTATCTCTTCATTGTTCCTCACACATCTCAAGTGTGGGCAGATGTGATAATCTTACATTTTTCCACCTCTGAGAATATATATAAAGTTATACAAATGCCATATAACACAGCTTCATTTGTTGTTCAACATCCTTTCAGAGATCGGGAGGATGGCTTCAGATAAGGCCTAGTGTCAGGACCCACAGCCCCTTTTCCTCTTATCCACAAAGCCATTCCCTTAGATTGACAAATATGGCTAGGAATCCTCAGAGTTGGGTTCCAGAAGGGCCAAGATTTCTTGATTCTACATGATAGCATTGGTCTTTTACTGTAGTTTTCACTTTGGAGAGAGAGACCCAGAGCAACATCCACCTGCCCACCCCTCCATGGAGGCAACCCTGAAACATTACAGGTGCACTTGGAGGAACGTAAGTCCCTGAGACATTTGAACTGTGTGTTGTCAGCAGAGGCATGGTGTTGCATTACTGATGTTTCACCTGGGCCTTTCCCAAAAATATTGTGTGTCCAGTAGACGTGCTTGGGTGAAGTGCTTAACCTTGCACACATATTTGCTTAAATCATCTCTATAGTAACAGCCAGAGTTAACACTTACTCCGACCCACAAAACCTCAGAGCAGGAATGCTAACAACATACTGTAAGACAGGAGTATTTTCAAACATCCTGCCTGTCTTAGTCCATTCAGGCTACTGTAGTAAGATACCACCAACTGGATGGCTTATAACAATAGAAATTTATTTCTCACAGGTCTGGAGGCTGAAAATCTACACTCTGGATGCCAGCATGGTTGGCGAGGGCCTTCTTCTGAGTCTCAGACTTCTCGTGGTATCTTCACATGGCAGAAAGGGTCAAGGAGCTCTGTGGGGTCTCTTTTATAAGGACACTTATCCCACTCATGAGGTCTCTCCCTTCATTACCTAATCACCTCCCAAAGGCCCCACCTTCTACTGCCATCACACTGAAAATTAGAGTTTCAATATAGGAATTTGTGGGGGAGGGGAGCAGACCGTACCATTACCTTTCATATTATCAATGGCAAATACTTATTAGTTCCTACCAATGCACCAACACTAAGTAGCCATCATTCCCAGTACTATAGGAATTTGAGCATATCTTCAAGAAAAACCTTTATTAACCCTATCTGTTCATAATATGCATTCACTGTGTGTGTACCCTTGGCTGGGTCAAATTCAGTTTTCAACATGTATGTTCTTAAGGTTTTTCATTTATACTTCCTCTTCCCTCCCCCACTACTAGATGATATACTCCTCTAAATGCAAGAATTGGTCAAGATTCTATTTCTTTTATAATCTCTCTATAGCTCTTAATATAGTGCCCTGGAGGGGAACCTGGGTGGTGCGGTGTGTTGAGAATCCGACTCAATCTCTGCTCAGGTCATGATCTCATGGTTCATGAGATCAACACCCATGTTGGGCTCTGTGCTGACAGCTCAGAGCCTGCTTGGGATTCTCTCTCTCTCTCTCTCTCTCTCTCTATATATATATATATACCTTCTCTCTCTCTCTCTCTCTCTCTCTATATATATATATATATATACACACACACACATATATATATATATATATATATATATATATATATATAATTTGCCTGGAAACCTTAGAATATTGGTGACAAACAGCTGAGTCAGTAGACCTGGAAACAAAAGAAGATTCTTTCTAGCATGGAAGAACAGCTAATAACTTCATTGGTTCAAGGAGAAGCAACAAGTTCAACGTTTATCGTAGTGAGTATCATTTACCACAAAGTGCGTTTGTTGTCATAGAATAACTTGATTTCATTCAAGGAGTCAGCTAAGTCAAAAGGACATTTATGGTTTCATGTACTGCCAAATTAGCACTGGCATTTAAAATTTTAAATACGAAGATCTTAAAAAATTTACTGAAACCACTGAAATACCTTTAAAGGCTGGAAGTAGTAATTTATCTTGTGGTATTAAAATTAAGTGTGTGGTTACCATCTGGCACAGTGACATTTCCCTGGATTAGTCTCTAAGTCTTCGAAACAATTTGAAAGGGGACTGTCCAAAGACAAGGAGATGGGCTGGAAGCGTGCAAAGTCTTCTCTAGCCCAATGATTATATAACTCATAAATGCGTCATGAAGCTTGTGGTCTTGGCATTTTTTTTTTTTCTAGAAGCACTACAGCACATCTTGGAATTTAAGAATTTTCTCTCACGGGTCTACAGCCCAGTGACCACTAACTTTGCTCTAAAGTCAAGCACCCTTTGGTGTGCAGAAACTGGCCACCACTGAGAGCACCAGGCCTACCTCTCTACCTGGATGAGAACACTGTGCCCTCCTTCACCCCCAGTCTTGATTCAGTTAAAAATTCAACAACTTTGGTATTTTCATTTTAACACCTTCCTCTTTGTGTCTGATGCATGATATTTATTTTAAGTGCTTTAAAATCTCCAAATCTACTCATTTCTCACAAACTCATTCCCATTAGCACTTTCTCCTGGCAACTCTCCATGTATCTATGTACTACTTAAGCAAAAGGCGCCATTATTCATTTCCACATTTTTTTTTCATGAAGTGATAGCACCTGTCCCCAAATACTTAGACTTACGTATGAACTCGGTGGGCATCTTTATCTTCCCACGTGAATAATAGCTTCATAGTTTCAAGATAACATCTGTTTACAGAATGCGGCTGGAGTACTCATGGTCCCACAGTATTTGTAAGGCAAATATCCAATGTGCTTCTGAAAACTTCTTGGAAAAAAGATTTTATCTCTCCTCCCTGAGCTGACCAAGTTGATATTCTCCCTGGTCCAGAGATCCGTGCATAGAACTCCAGGGGCAAAGCTGGGTCTATTTGCAATATGGTTCTATAAATATTTAATAAAGAGTTTGACAGGAGGCTGGAGGCACACCAGACACCATGAATTAACCGCAGAATACGTCCATTATATTGTCAGGGTTCGATAGAGGGCCAAAGATATGCAGCTGATCCCACATTCTGAGTAGACCAGCACTGTGATAGGAACGAAGCAGTCAAAAGTGGGTGAGTATCAATTCTTCCACCAAAGGAAGCTAATTCCTTGTGAAAAATCAGTGAAGAATGCTCTGATCAATTTTTAACAATACAACCAATGCTGATATATATGCAAAAGCTGGATCTCCCAGCTAAGCCAAAGTTCTCCAGCTCTGATTTTCACTTGCCAAGAGGTCTCAAACGGTGCCTTTCCTCAATAAATGAAAATCAAGCCAGAAGAAATGCAACAAACATAAGCTAGATGTCTGTATTCTTGGACATTCATTCAACTGTCAATACTTTTTAAGTTAATAAATATAATTTGGAAAACCAAAACCACCCAAGCAACCACAAAGTAGACTGTCACAGTGCTTTTGACACTTTGTGAAGGATGCTGTTTGGTTTCTAGGGAATAAAGAATGTCAGGATTTCTAATAAACCATTGATCATGCATAAAAGGTGAAGTCAACCTCCGTTAGAGCAAACAGGCGGCCTCTGTGAATATGGTAGGTGAAGAGTTGAATACGCTGATGCCAAGCCTTGTCTCTTGTAGCTTTCTGTTCTGTTTTCCTTTCCAGGGACAGTGTAGAAGGGAAATAAATGGGCTCAAATAAAGGTAAACGCAAGTTTTTGTACTCTCACGGATTTGTTCCCAGCCCCCCCCCACCCCCCGCCATTGACATCACTTCTTTTCCTGCCCCCACACTCAAATACTGAGAAAGAAAAGTATTTCAGTGAGAGACAGCAACAGGTTCCTGGTTTGGACCAAGTGCCTTCCATGCCTTTATTTTTTTTAGCAGCCTTGCCCTTTAGACAAAAATTGGAGTAGCATCTTTTAGAAGAATCCCCTAAGGCAAATTGTGTTGGAGGGAAAGGAGAGGAGACAAAAAAGTACTTGACACTGAGAAAATAGGGAAATGATTTAAAGCTCTCTATTACACTCAGATTCACATGCCAGGAAGGAGAAATTAGCTCCTTTCTTTCCATCCCTACCCACAATTTAACGCATGTGCACACGTTTGCACGCACACATGCTAAGCAAATGCACACACACATGCACAAACTCACACTGGCATGAACACACAACGCCTCCGGCAGTGTTTCAGGTGAAAGTTAAGAAACCTATTTATCTCAGGTATATGGTGTGTGTGCATATATATATTCTCATTTCAACTGTGTTAATGTATGCTCCCAGAGAATCATTTGCCACTCTGCTGGTATAAGTCTAACCAAAGCACCATCAGTAAACAATCTAGCATTTTGCACAAAGCAGTAAACACATTTTTCATGTCATTTTATGATGGGGAGCTAAGACCATGGCGGAGTGAATGGCAGAATTGTATTCCCTGAATAAAAATTGTCGATGTAACTCCTGGACCGTATTGTACATTTAAAGGTGCCTATTTTATGGACAAATTTTCTGTATTACATATGGAAACAGATTCTCACCATTAAAGAATGATTAGAGCTTCATTTTCGCTGTGGTTCTAAAAGAAAACAACAACCCCCTTTTTAATTTAAGATTTTAGAAAGCAAAGCTTAACAGATAAGTACAGGACATATTATCAGAAGGAATATCTGATTCTGTTTTTTTAATGTTTATTTATTTTTCAGAGAGAGAGACAGAGTACTAGTGGGGGAGGTGTAGAGAGAGAGAGGAAGACACAGAATCTGAAGCAAGCTCCAGGCTCTGAGCTGTCAGCAAGGGCCCGCACCCATGAGCCATGAGATTGTGAACTGAGCCGAAGTCAGATGCTTAACTTACTGAGCCACCCAGGTGCCCCAAGAATATCTGATTCTAAAACATAGGCATGAAAGCATTAAAATAGAAGCATAACTTTAATGGATTATAATTTAAGCTCTTTGCACTTTGTGCTTAGAGAATAAATAATGATGCTATTATTAAAAGTCATTATAACACATGTGATGTGTGCAACGTGTTAGGAAATAACACAAAGCAAATGCTTTATGTCACTGGACTTATCTTTCTCCTTTGCATTGGGAAATGGGTTTCCTGGGAAAAAGAGATCAGGCTCTTGAATTTCTCTTCCTAACCAAAGGGAGAAAAATTAACTATCTTCCCTTAGGCATCAGGTTTCTGGTTACAGGTTCCAGCTGAACGACCACCTACCCCACTTCTAAAGGTACACACTGGACGAACAACACAGGAAACCAGTGCCACGTCTCCAAGAAGCCATGCGTGGTGGCCACACACCTTTTTGCACCTCTGGGGTCAGCCCAGCTGCCAGTTTGAGATCCATGTTGCCTTCTCACCAGGACCTCTAGCCAGGAGGGTTCACGTCACAGAGTTATAATGTATCGGAGTTGAAAGGGGCCACAGAGGTCATTTAGTCCAACATTCTCATCTCAAAGATGAGGAAATGAGATCTATGCATTAAATGGCATGCCTAACACAGTACATTTTTGTCAAAGTCTAGACTGGAAATACATTCCAACCAGCTCTCTAGAATTTTGCTATGCAAAGGACAAGGCTCAGAGCAGCAGCATGGAGAACTCATTAGAAATGCAGATTCTCAGCCTTTGTCCCAGACCTACTGGATTAGTTGAAGCTCTGCAAAGAAACAGAACCAATCAGGGGTGTTGGGGGGGGGGGGGACGGCACGCGTGCGCGTGTGTGTGTATGTTTGTGTGTATGTGCACGTGTGTAGACTTATTCTGAGGAACTGACTCACACAATTGTGGGAAGCAACAAACCTGAATTCCGTAAGAAAGGCCAACTGGCTGGAAACTGGGGAAGGATTTCTATGTTACAGTCTTGAGGCACGATACCTTCTTCTCCAGGAAACCTCACCTTTTGTTCTTAAGGCTTTCAATTTATCGGATGAAGTCCACCTGCATTATCACCAGTAAACTCCTTTATTTAAAATCAGCTGAGTGTAGATGTTAATGATGTCTACAAAATACCTTCACGGCAACATCCAGACTACTGTTTGACTAAACAACTGGGCACCATAGCCTGGACATATTGCCATATAAAATTTATCCATTACACTTCCTGAATCAGAATCTGCATTTTAACATGATCTCTGCTGATTCGCATACACATATAAGTTTGACAAGCTCCAATTTAGCTATTTGTAAGTTTGGGTGAAGTCACAGCCCTAATTCTGTAACAGAGACATCCAATATGACAGCGCATTAAGTAAGTCAGAAGTTTATTCCTCTCCAATGGAATGTTTGAACATTGTAGTCTAGGGTGAGACAAAAAAAAAAAGATTTAACAACCAGGAACCCAGGTCTCTTCTAACTTTTGCTCCCCCATCTCCAATATTTGGCTCCTATTTTATGGTCCAAGATAACTATTTCCACTTCAGTCATCATGCCTTTGTTCTTATCAACAAAAAGGGAAAAGGACAATGAAGGGAACAACTCTTTCATTTAAGGACATGACCCAGAACTTATGCCATCACTGATGTTCAGATCCCATAGTCAAGAACTCAGTCACGTGGCCACATCTAGTAGCCACAAGGGACGCTGGAAAATATAGTCCTTTTACAGGATCATCCGTTATTCCGTAAAAACTCAGTAATGTTCAGAGTGCTATAAAGAAAGAAGGGCTAACTGGCCACTAAAGGGCTAACTGGCCACTAAAGGGCTACGTGGCCACATTTTTACCACTTATTTTTCTCCACCAGGCTACCTGCAAGTACTTCTGGCACTATGGATGAAGAGCTGGGGGAAACAGCAGAAGAGAGAGAGCATCTTTCCAGCTTTCATCTATAGTAGGGAGAATTGAAGCCAGCATATCACTGGCATGATGAGGAAAGAGTTCACACTGCCATTTGCATTGACTGGCTACTTCCTTACTGTGGAGCCACTCTTGGCCAACGCAGACAAAATGTAAGTTTCCCTTGTCCCAAAGGAGTAACAGTGGTGGAAGAGGGAGAGTTTACACTCTGGCTTTTTTAGTGTTTCATCACTTCCATCCCCTCACTGCCACACAGGAATGACTCACTTCTGCCTGTTTTTTAGGCCAAGAAGAAGCATGAGAGAGGAAACAGCTCCAGTTAAAGAGCTCTCTCTTCTTGTTCAGTCCTGGTCTTTTTAGTATCCCAGAGCTGGGGAAAGAATATACAGAGCCACTTTCAATGTTCATGTTGACCACAAAACTCTTTGTTATTTCCTTTCCTGAGGCAAAGGCTGTGTGTTCAGGAGTAACTGAGAAGCATACGGAGGTATGCCTAGGGATGATTTGACATGGGGGTGATGTTTGCATAAATATATTTTCACTTACCTGATGAAAGAAGCTTTACACAAAAGATTACTTAATAGCAGAACAAAAAAATCTGCAAAAATAAATCAACTTCCCTGTCTCACTATCTTCTGCAATAACCCACAAACATACACGAAGTCCCTGTAGAGACCAACCGGGCATATTGTACAGAATTTGCTGTAACCAAGGTAACAAAACATTGTTTATTTGTATCAACTTTTAAGACCAAAAAAAAATCATTGTTATGATGAATGTTTCTTTGTAATAACACTTATTGCTAAGATGCTCATTTTCAAGATCTAGGTTATATCAGGCAATTTATTTTCTTGTTGGTATTAACTACAACTTTCAAAAGGTAATTAGAAACGTCTGCATTATAGGGCAAAAGTTTGCTATAAATAAGAATATAGCTGTGGCATGATTCTAATTACTTTTGTGTTTCTACAAAAAAATTATTTATTAACATAACTGAATATCAGTTAACTGATACTTACATATTGATTACATGGTCCACAAGCATAGAATACATAATGATATATATTATGACACTGTAAGTAATTTGCGTGTTTATTGTTTTATACAAAATCATTCGATATCTTTCTCACCAAACTTATCTGCTATCTAGTTCTATGATGAAGTAGAATAAAGCAATCCATCCCAAATCTTATACACTCTTACAAAAGTACCATGCCTCCCAAGTGCATATATACACGCCTTTCTTAATAAAAGTACTCTTTTCAAAGTTTTTATTTATATGAAGATTTCACTTAGATGTTCAACATTGCTCTACAAATAGAACTTTTTGGATGTTCATGACAGCAGAGCTCAGTAGCTGCCTGGAATTCTGTGACATCATGCTCCCCCACTAAACGTTACCTTGATGGTCTCAATTTGATATGAATCTCTGATGGACACGTTGGCACAGCCCTCAGTCCTGCATGGATTCCACGTTACTTTTTAAAAATATCACTATTACTTTGTCCACATTTGACTCAGAAAGGCATGATGAGTGTTACTACTTTGGGCCCCGGTGAATAACTACAGATGGTGTGGCTGTTACCAAGTTCCTGAAAACTTTTACCCTGCATGTGGCGTGTGAGTGTGTGTGTGTATGTGTGTGTGTGTGTGTGTGCGCGTGTGTGTGTGCGTGCGCATGTGGGCGTGTGTGTACAATCAATGGTGCTTACAGTTTATCACATCCTGCAATTTCAAATGTGCATTACCAATATCACTAATGTAATGACTGAGTTTACACTTAAAGAGTGGCCATTTTTACTTTGGACATTAATGACTGGTTGCGAAAGTCTTTGTTTACCAGCTAAAATAAAGGGGGGGTAGCAAATTGATGCTAGTTATAGAATCTTAGACATGAAAAGTGACTTTTCTTCTGTATTTTAAAAGAAATAAACATTTCTTATAGTTTGGTGAAGTAAAAATTAAGTTGTTATAGTGCTCCCGATTTCCTCTGGGACTGTGTCTTACTCAAGCTGCTTCTCTCAATATGTTTTCTTACATTAGGGAGAAATTGTTGCTGTAAGGATCTGGATTTCTATTTCCTGGGACTGTGTTCTCTATATAACTTAGTTTGACAAAAATAATTTCCATTCCCAGTTAGGAAATGAAAGCATAGGGCAGTGTAATGAGCATATGATTGAACTTTGCCAATAGCATAGACTTATTAGCTCTAAGAATTTGCAAATTCACATTAATTTTTTCCTACTCCGTGATATATATGCCCTCTAGCTCTTGAATTAGATTTTTTATCCAACTTCACAGATGTCATTTTGGTTTCAGACTTAGACATTTTCTAAAGACTACATCTCGGGGCTACGTTTACATTCTTAAAGCAGGAATTTTCATTTTTTTTTAATTCTGAGCTAATTTTAAGAAAAGATTTAGTCACAGTAATATGTAATATGTATTTAATATGTATTCTCAAGTATTTAGAATAGAACCCTAATTAATAGTAAAAAAAGAAAAAGGTCTAAACATAGCACTGCATGGAACACAGCTGAATGGTTTCTCAGAAGTATCAAGTTTGGTCAAATACATTTGAGTTTTGGCTACCATCATAAGCAAAGGTTATTAAATCCCCTAATTTATGTTAAGGGAGAGGAAAAATCACACGTGTTGATTTGTAAAATAAAATTTCATCTAGTTCTGAGCCCCACTAACCTTGATAGTAAAAGATCTGTCATGTTTGGGAGGCATGTGCTCTTATGTAAGAGTCTCTCCCCTTCAAGCCAACATGGTCTCTCCTTAAGCCATTGCCCAGGTCCCAAGGAAGAGTCTCTTAGGGTTTTTTCCCTAGGGTATCCCTCTGTCCATCAGAATCACTGTCGTCTTCACTCCTCAGTAACAGGGAGCCACACTTTCTCACAGTTCAGCCATGTTCCATTTATTCTACTCCTCTCAATAGAGTCCCAACATCTTTCAGGGCTGGAAAATTCCAGCTGCCATCTCAGTGAGCTTGGATTTTCCAAAAAAAAAGTGACAATAATAGCCAAGCTCACTAATCATATTTACTATATGTGGGCACTTCGAATGCAGTCACTTGCTTAATAATCACAACATGAGGCAAGATGCACTATTATTGTATCCATTTTACAAATGAAACTATTGGGGACCCAGAGAGGCTAGGTGACTTGTCACTAAGGCAGTAAATGACACAGCCAGAATTCAAATCCATGCATTCTGGTCCCAGAGTCCAGTTCTTAGCCACTGCTTTATATTTCCTGTCCATATGGCAATCTCTCCATTTTTTCCTAAGTAAAGATAAGTCATCTGTGACTTTAGTCTACAGAGGCTTGATTGTACAGAGTGGTGACAAAGGTTGGGGGAAGAAAAAAAGATGTGAAGGAAAATACTTGCCATACTTATTTCTTCATGAAATGCCTCCAGAAAACTGCACACCACTGTCAAATTCTCAGTCAGGTTATATAGGTTATATAGCAAGGCTATATACTTATGTTATACTCATGTTATATACTGGGATATGCAATCAAAAAGAATTTTTTACATTTTCATATTTGTTTATTTATTTTTAAAAAATTGTTAATTTATTTTTGAGAGAGACAAAGTATAAGTGAGTGAGGAGCAGAGAGAGGGAGACACAGATTCTGAAGCAGGGTCCAAGCTCTGAGCTGTCAGCACAGAGCCCGACGTGAGGCTCGAACTCACAGACTGCGAGATCATGACCTGAACCAAAGTCGGACGCCTAACTGACTGAGGCACCCAGACACCCCTACGTTTTTTTTTTTCATATTTAAGTATTCACGTCTTCCACATGAGTTCCAGCCACTAGATATGATGAGAAAATTACCAATATCCAATATAGATACCAATTCAGTGTGATTTAGTAATTTAAACCCTGTAGGTGTGTTCAATCTGTTTAGTGAATTACTTAAATCCTTTTATTTCTGAATCTCCTCCTTCTTTGGCTCTTTTCTAAGATGGGGTCCAGGGGTGTGGGAAAGGAGCTTACATTCCTCACTGTGTAGAGTCCCCAGTTTTGTTTTGTGCTTGCAATTCAGGGGCTGATAACCTGTGCTAGTGTGCAACCTCCTTCTCCCTCCTCACAGAGCATCAACTGATGTTAGTGCACGAACTGCCACCCATGTGCTCAGACCCACTTCCAATTATTACTATGCCAAATCATGTTAAATAAACAACTGATCACTTTCCTCTCCTTCCTCTGTCATTAAACCCTCCCTCTTTGCTCTATAATCCCCAGGATGAAACTTTTCACTCCTCTATATTATCACCACTTTCCATTCAAGATAAAAAGCTTAACTTACACAGCTTTTCCTTCTTCTTCTTCTTTTTTTTTTTTTTTAGGTTATATTTTTGCAATTCAATTTTATGGCTATGGGAATCTTACTTGCTAGGTAGATGATAAATGGACATTATAATAACTGTTCTTAGCTTTAATCCACAACTCTCATTCCTTGGGAAGGTAGAAAATTAATGTTCTAGTTATTTATGGCTGTGTAACAAACCACCCAGATACTTAATGATTTAAAACAACAATCATCATTTATTTTGCTCACAAATTTACAATTCGAGAAGGTGTTGGCAGGAAGCGCTCATCTGTGTTTTAGATTGAGTTAACTGGGGTAGCTCAACAAGGTCTAGTTGATACACTTCCAAGATGGCTTACTCATGTGGCCATAAAATTAGTACTCAGCTGAGGTTATTGGCCAGGTATCTTAGTGTCTTTCCATAAGGCCTCTCCACAGAGTTGCTGCTTCCTTACAGCACAGTAACTGTTTTGCAAGGAAGCAAAAGAGAGTGGAAGCTGCCAATCTCTTAAATCCTAGGCCCTGCAGTTTGGCTGAGAGTCACTTCTGTTGTATTCTATAAGTCAGAGTTTCCACAAAGCCTCCTACCGTTAAGGGAGTTGTGGGAAGGGGGAGGAGGGTTGGAAATGAACATAAACTCCACCTCTTAACAGATAAAGTGCAAAGAATCTGGGGCTGCTATTAACCAACTATAGTTAATTTAGTAATTTTCAATGACATTAAGTAACTCCTAGGCTTTTGCAGTTAGTTACTGTTTAAAAGTAAGTCAGGGATCAGAACTTCTAGTGAGAAAAAAAAAAAGAAAAAAGAAAAAGAAAGAAAAGAAAAACTATAAAACTATGCAAAATTTTCAAAACACGGTGATCTAAGAGTTCTGAATATCAACCAAAGGCAAAAAAAATTTTAAAAATGTTTATTTATGAAAAGCTGCTGACCATCCTGTAAAAATTGGGAATGTGTAATGTTCTTGTTTGAGGCTGTTCCCATCTTCTACCCACAGCTCAGATGGTGGGATACTGGGCAGAGTTGGCCATGAAAACCGGCAACTTCACTGTTGGTGGAGGCTGACTTGTTTTTGAGCAGAAGGCAAAAACTCCCTTTTCTATTGCACTGCTGGGGAAAATAGCAAACCTGGTAGAAAAAGAACAAGAAAAGCATACAGCTCTGCTAGGCTAAGTTTTAATTCCACTTGTAGGAAGCAACAGATCAGGGACAGGGACGTCCTTGAAATGACAGAATCATGGATGAACCAGGTAATTTCTCTCTACATTTCTGGTTAAGGTGGCAGTCCATGTGGAGGAGACTCAAGAAGGCCCAATCTAGCACACATCACTGTCTGATTAGTCTGTGTAAACACAAATAAATGACCTTGGAAAGTCCACATTCTCTACATATCTATGGCTGACAGAGAAGCTGTTCATTCATTCAAGAAAGACCTGAGAGGGCCTAGCAAAAAGAACAGCTTAAGTGGGGCATGTGGGTGGTTCAGTTGATTAGGCATCCAACTTTGGCTCAGGTCATGATCTCACAGTCTGTGAGTACGGGCCCTGCATCGGGCTCTGTGCTGACAGCTCAGAGCCTGGAGCCTGTTTCAGATTCTGTGCCTCCGTATCTCTCTGCCCCTTCCTGTCTCTCTCTCTCTCTCTCTCTCTCTCTCTCTCCCTCTCTCTCTCTCAAAAATAAATAAACATTAAAACAAATTTTAAAAAGAAAAGCTTGAACAAATTGGAAAAATATCTGAATTTTGAATGCATTCACCAACCCATACAAAAATCCATCAGTAAATGGTAGAAGCCTTTTTAAGTCCAGGAAATTAAAAAAGGAAAAGAGAAAGTAATAACAACCATCAGGGGAAAAAAATCAGGCCTAGAATTTCTTAAATATATTATATAAAATGTCCAGTTACAAACAAAAAATTTGAGACTTGCAAAAGAACAGGAAAATATGACCCATATGCAGGAATTAAAAAAAATAGTCAAAAGAAAATAACTCTGAGTGAGCCCAGATGTTGAATTTGGCAAATGAAAATGTCAATGTCACTATCATGAATATATGCAAATAATTATACCTTATTTAAAGAATTAAATAAAAGTATAATGGTAATGAACCAATAAATAATAAATTCAATGAAGAAGTAGATTTTTTAATCGACACAGAAGAATAAATAATTAGTGAAATTAATGATAGATGAATAGAAAATGTAAATCTTGAAGAATAGAGACAAAAAGATTGAAGAAAATTTAACAACCTCAAAGATGTATGTGTAAGACTATATCAAGAATAGCAAAATCTTTGTAATGAGAGTCCCAGAAGGAGAACAGAGAGAGAAAAGGTAGGAAAAAATATTTAAAGAACTTAATAAATGAATATAAAAGCAAAAAAAAATATTTAAAGAAATAATGAACAGGAATTTTACAAATTTAATTTTAAAATATTAATCCATAGATCCAAGAAGTTCAATGATGCCTGATTAGGATAAGCACAGATTCACAACTAAACACACCATAGTCAAATTGTTGAAAGCCAAAGGAGAAAAGGAAACCTTGAAAACAAAGGAAAAAACAACATGCACAGAACAGTAAGATGAATAGATAATCTCAACAGATATAATGCTAGAAGACAGTGGAATAAAATATTTTAACCACTGGGAGAATATTATACTTAACAAAGAATACTATAACCAGCAATTCTATCCTTCAAAAATGAAGGCCAAGTATAGACATTCCGACTTGAACAAAGACTGAAACAGAAATAAATACTACTGGGCCTTCACCACAAGAAATTCTAATGGATGAAATGACAGCAGATGATAACTGGAATCCACAAGGAAAAACAAAGAGCATCAGAAATAAAAATGTAGGTGGCTCAGTTGGTTGGGCATCCGACTTCGGCTCAGGTCATGATCTCATGGCTCGTGGGTTCAAGCCCCATGTAGGGCTCTGTGCTGACAGCTCAGAGACTGAAGCCCGCTCCGGATTCTGTGTCTCCCTCTTTCTCTCTCCCCTCCCCTGTTCATGCTGTCTCTCTCTGTCTCTCAAAAATAAATAAACATTAAAAAAAATTAAAAAGAAATAAAAATGCAGATAAATGTAAAAGATTGCATAAACTATGCTTTCCTTTCTTATACTTTTTACAAAAGATATAACATTATATCAAACAATAATTATAATACTCTAATTTAAGCTTATACTTATAAATAGTATATACAAAAAGAATAACACAAAAATGGTGAAGAAATAGTAGAGGAAAGTAGCTACATTTTATTAGCATTAAATTGCTATATTTTACTGGAATTACATTGCCTAGGTAGACCCTATATAAGTTAAAATGCATATTGTAATCCTTAGAGCAACTGCTTAAAAAATAACTGAAAGGCATAAACAATCAACAAAGCAATTAAAATAAGACACTAAATATTGGTTAGCACAAAAGGTAGAACAGAGGGAAAAAAATATGACAAGTTACAAGCAGAAAACAAACAAATTTCAATATTCCATTCTCAAACTGATGTCACAACATGGAAAATCATCACAGATAAAGAAGACTTGCATAACTTATCAACTAACTTGACTTAACTGACGTTTATGAAAGACTACCCAAAACCCCTAAAATATTCTTTCTTTTCAAGAACACATAAAACATTCTCCTAAGAGGAGCACCTGGGTGACCCTGTGCTGATAGCTCAGAGACTGGAGCTTGCTTTGGATTCTGTGTGTGTGTATCTTTCTCTCTCTACCCTTCCCCAGCTCGTTCTCTGTCTCTGTCTCTATCTCTCTCTGTCTCAAAAATAAATTAATACACACACACACACACACACACACACACACACACACACAGAACATCTTCCAGGAGAGACCAAATGCTAGGACATGAAACAAGTCTCAATAAATTTAAAAGAATTAAAAAACAGGACTCCCTGGGTGTCTCAGTTGGTTGAGTGTCCAACTATTTCATGATCCCAAGGTTGTGAGATTAAGTCCCTTGTTGGGCTCTGTGCTGACTGTGGAGTGTGCTTAATATTTTCTCTCTCTCCCTGTGCACCTCTCCCCCACTCATGTGCTCTCTCTCTCTCTCAAAAAAAAAAATATAAATAAATAAATAAAATTAATAATAATAAAAGAATTCAAAAGCATTCAAAACATGTTCTACAGTAACTGTGGAATAAAACTAGAAATCAACAATAGAAAACACCTGGAGAAATATCTGTAAAGGAAACTAAAGGAAATTAGAAAATAATTTGAAGTGAATGAAAACAAAAACAATGTGCCAGTACATCAAAATATTGTGGTGGATGTGAATCAATGCTTAGAGTGAATTTATAGCTTTAATACCTCTTTTAGAAAAAAAAAAACAGAAAAAGCCTCAAATTAATGATCTGAAGTTTCTCCTTAAGAATCTAGAAAACGAAGTGCTAATTTAATACAAAATAAGCTGAATGGAGGGAATAATAATAATAAATCGGAGCAGAAAATAAATAATAATAAATCGGAGCAGAAAATTATGAAATAGAAAAGAAAAACAATACAGAAATAAATAGGAAATAAGAACTTGGGTCTTTAAAAAGATTACAACACGGATAAATCTTTAGCCGTATTGGTCAACAGACAGACAGAGAGGAAGAGAAAGAAAACAAAAGTCACCAAAATCAGTTATGAAAGAAGAGACATTGCTATTAACTCTACTGAAATTAAAATAAAGGGTAAGGTGAACATCACAATATCAATAGATTAAACAATTTATGTATTTATGGACAATGTCCTAGAAAGACACAAATTTTCAAACTAAAGAAGAAATAGATAATCTAACTAAATCTATAGCAAGTAAAGAAATAAAAGTGATAATTACAAATTTTCCCACAAAAAAAGCTCAGACCTAGACCGTTTCAATCATGATTTCTCCCAAATATTTTAAGATAAAATAATATCAACTTTACATGAACACTTTCTAAAAATATAGAGGGAGGAAATACTTCTCCACTCATTCTATGACCCAGAAAGATCCTGATACCAAAGTCAGAAAAAGTCAACCTAAGAAAATAGCAGACCACTATGCTTCATGAACACAGGTGTAGAACAACCCATAAGAAAAATGCTAGCAAACTGAATCCAGCAACACATTAAAAGATGACTGGTAAGCACATATAAAGATACTCAACACCATAAGTCATTTTGAAAATGTTAATTAAAATCATAAGAGATACAACTACATACCTACAAGGGTGGGTATCATCACAATAACTCAAAGTCTAGTGTTGGCAAGTACATGGAAAATCTAGAAGCCTCATACATTGCTGGTGGAAAACAGTTTAGCAATTTCTCAATAAGTTAAACTTAAACAAACATACCATTCCAATCAGCAATTCCACTCCTAGGTATCTACCTTCATTTCAAGAGAAATGAAAACGTATGTCCATGTAAATACTTGTGCGTGAATGTTCATAGCAGCACTATTCATAATAGCCAAAAACTAGAAAGAATCTAAATGCCCATCATCTGACGAATGGATAAAGAAAATGTGGTATATCTACACAATGAATACTCTTCAGCAATAAAAGCGAAGGATTGATGAAATATCTACAATATGAATTATCTAAAACTTATGCTAATTGGAAGAATCGAGATATGAGAGACGACATATTATATAATTCAATTTATGTGAAATTTCCCCCAAAAACCCTAGGTGAACCTATAGATACAGAAAGCAGCTTAGTGGCTGCCTGAGGATTAACTGTAAGCATGTAGCAAAAAAAAGATTGGGGATGGAGTCAATTTTCTTAAATTGACTTGTGGAGGATTTCTCAGCTTTACAAATTTACCAAATATCATTCAATTCTAAACTTGTAATGGGTGCATTTTGTGGCATGTAAATTATACTTCAGTAAAGTTGTCTTAAGTAGAGCCAGTTGATTTTCCTTCTCCCTAAGCCCCTCACTTTCTCTTAAATTGCATTTTTCTTCTTCAATTAGCATATCGATACTTTGGAAGGAGTGTGGATGACATATAGTCTGCAGCAATCCCTACTGGAATTCATTGAAATGTATCCATGTTTCATTAAGATCACTGTCAGCCACCTTTTGTGCTCTCATCTGCTGAAATGCCTGCTGACCCACAGGCCTTCCGTCACATGTTAACAATGCCATCTTCGGGGAACACTATTTTAGTCTATAATTCTCTCATAGATTTTTCCTGATGAACATTGCTCAATAAATCATATGAACACAAAGTTTTGTTTTAGACTCTGCTTTTAGGGAACCTGGTCTCTTAGCCCTGATGCCCCATTAATTTACTGACCTTAATAAGCTGTTAGGTGGGGTGCATCTGTAACTTCCCCCAAAAAAGAGGTCCAGGTAGGACATGACTTTCTGCATTTTCTACCCTACTTACTGTACCATGTTGGTGCAGAATAATTGTCTATGATGCTTGCTGTCCTCCCAAGCTTCACTCAAGGAATGGAATAAAGATTCACTGTATCCTCAATTCCCAATATCCCATGAATGGGAATACCAGGGAGCAGTGCATTCTAATCAAAATATAGAAGTCCTATCTCTAACTCTTGGTTATGCTCCACAGATCTCTTTACAAATCTTTCACTTTAAAAGCTACGTGTATCGCATCATCCTTCTTTGGTTTGGAAAGATCCTTTCTGTGTCAGGACAGTAATAAACCTGAACCGATGGGAATACACACAGTTTGTGACAACAAAGAAAGCATGGGATTTAAAAAACACTTTGATTAACAGCAAAATATTACCTAATACATATGCTGTGATAGTATTCATATATATTGTTTCTAGTTTATTATGTATAATTTGTAAGTTTGTAATGCATTATAATTAATATTTTTGTTCTTATCCCAGCCTCCATAAAGTCTAATAATTACAGTTTGGGGACACACTGGAAGTCCTTCCATGATACTTAGCAAGTCTTCAAATGAATCCACTTACTGATTGTTCATTTACTGAGTTGCCAATATTCTGAATGGTATTACATTTTTACTTCCTAACAAAATGAAGTTCAACAAATTGTCATTATCATTCTTTTTTTTTTTTTAGGGCTTCCAAAGTACATTGAGACTGCCATATAGAATAGTTTATTGAGATAAGATAATGTAATAAAAACTGCAGAAGCTTTGAAGACAGATAAAATCTTGAGTCCCAATCCTGGCTCTTCTGCTCTTTGCCAATGGCAAACAAAGGCTTTCATTTTGACTCCGTAAAGTGTTAGTTATTAATGAGGAGAGGTTGTTTTGAAAAATAAATGTGATAAATGCATAGGGAAGACCAATATAAAACATAAAGCACTTTAAACATGTTAATGTAATAGGATGAATTTTAAAAGATGCAGTAAAAGGACACATCAATGGGATGAAGGATAGCCAAATTTCAAGCTTGAAAGGGTGAGAGACAGAGACACAGAGAGAGAGAGAGAGAGAGCAAGAGAGACAGAGAAGAAAGAGACAAAGAGATCAATAGAGAGAGGTAGAGAGATAGAGAAGACAGAAAGAGTTTTATTCTCCCAGCTTTATTTCCAGACAGAAGAGGGCAAAACAGAACGTGATGTCAAGAGAAAGGCAACTAAATGGTCCTCCTTTTTCCGTCTTTTTTTTTTTAAATATTGCACATTTTCTGAATGAACTGAGTTGTCAGAGAAATTGAGAGCACCCAAGTGAACAAAATCAGACAAGCTAGAAGCTGAGCATGAAATAAAGGGCTGAAAGAAGTTGAATGTGTGACGGTTAATCTTATGTGTCAACTTGACTGGGCCTCAGTATCAACCTAGATACTCACCAAGATAGTTGGTCAAGCTTCCTGGGTGTGTCTGTAAGGAAGTTTTTGGAAGTGATTAACATTTGAATTAACACAGTGAGTAAAGCAGATTGCTCTCCTCAATGCAGGTGGACCTGACCCAATCAGTTGAAGGCTTGAATAGCCCAGAAAGGCGGCATAAAAAGGAAATTCTCAGGACTGAATGCTTCAGCTGGAACATCGAATCTTCCAGGTCTCCCTCTTTCCAACTGCAGATCTTGGGACTTGTAAGCCTCCATAGTCAGATGAGCCAATTCCTTATGACAAATTATACTTATATGTATGCATGCATGTATTCTGTTTCTCTGGAGAAACTTGACAAACACAGTAATACAGATAATGGAGAGTACAGGTGCTAACAGTTACACAGTAGGTAATGAATGGAGGGCCACATGGCATAGCAGAGGGAATGAACGGGCCTGGGTTCCGCCTCCGTTCTTTACCAACTGCGGGGAACACCTGTTGCTAAGATGTGATCCTGCCAGTAACATTTGGGAATATTGGAGAAAAGAAGTCAGCCGAGGCCATGGACACACCAATGTACTCAGAGCAGTTTCAATTTCAATTTCCTTGCAGGCAAAACAGCAGCAGGCTGGGAGAACTGGAAACAATGTGTGTGGAGGGTCTCGCACATATTAGATATGAAATGAATCCAATGTGCAAAAAAGAAAACCTTCTCTACCATGCCAGCCAAAATAAATGGTATGAGATACTCTGGGGTGGGGGGGGGGGGGGAATGATGATTTTAACAGTGTTCAGCTTCCATATCCATCTGTAGGCATAATCATTTTTGGACTTTTATTATTGTTCCTGAACTTCAAATTTTCTTGTACTAAGAAGGCCCGCAAAGGCTGAGAACGAAGCAACATGAGGCTATCCAAAACGATGGGTATCTTCTGGTGTGACAAGAATCCTGCCAAGCAGTGTGAGAAATTCCTAAAACAATAACCTGCATTCCCACTACTGTGGAAATGGAAATATTTATTGTTGTCATTATCACCACTATTATCATAATCGCTATTTTCTGAATCCTCTGCCAGAATAATTCATCCCTAAGTGGGTGTAGTGGTGTGAGTTTCATGTCTGTGTACAGCTCTACCTGGAGGAGCCCCAAGCACTTTCAGCCTCCATCTCATCCAGGCTGACCTCATAGCCTCCCGCCATCTGCCTGGCTGTCTTATCTTGAGTAGATAGGAGACCATTTGCTCAGTTTCCCAAGCTCAAAATCCCAGCCTCAACATGTACCCGTCCATCTCTGCCTCTTCTCTGTCTTCTCAAGTACCCAATACCCTGTTCTTGTCCATCACACCTGTTGAGTCTTCTCAATCCCTTCTCTCTGCTCCCTGCCAGCTGAGGCCACCTTATTTCAAGACATGAATAAGAAAAAGCCTTAATGGTCTTTCCACTGTCAGCCTCTAAGGAGGAGGTCTCAGCTTAAGGATTCTTGTTCCAAAACAGTGTTGTTTTAAAAAATTAAAAACTTGAAAGCCAGCCCATAGCATGACTTTGAGATACTCAAACGACAAAGAATTCCTTTTACTTTAGGGTAAATTTACATTATCCTCAATTACATTTTTTTTTTCTTATAAGGGAACTAGTCGATCCTTCCACCATACCCTCTTTGACTTCGCATTTTTCTCTTTTTCAACAGTCATTATATTCAATTTTAAGTATTTATCCTGGGCGCTTCTCTGTGCACTTAAATTTTTTAATGTTTATTTACTTTTGAGAGAAAGAGACAGACAGAGCACGAGCAGGGGAGGGGCAGAGAGAGGACACACACAGAATCTGAAGCAGGCTCCAGGCTCTGAGCTGTCAGCACAGAGCCCGACACGGGGCTCGAACCCACGAATTGTGAGATCATGGCCTGAGCAGAAGTCAGACACCTAACCGACTGAGCCACCCCTCTGTACACTCTTAAAGTCAACCATTATGTCTTATTCCTCAATGAATCTATTTGAACACCTAGAATGTTGAGTAAACCATAACAATATCTATTATAAACAGCAACTGAAAGTTTTGCCTTAGACAAAAGCAATAGTTGTGAAAGAAATGGCAGCGCAACAGCTCTTGCGTCAAGAAAATATCCAAATGTGCCACAAGTCAAAGATCTGGGACTGAAGTGTCTTGGAAGGTAGTCCCAGGAGATAAGCAGAGATACTTGCCAGTGCACCGTAGAGGTCACCTAGTCTGAAAAATGGCAGGGACGATCTTTTCCTCATACACATCATGAAACAGGGATTACTGTAATTATTATGAAAGATTCTACCTCTATAGACACCTTTAAGAGTCTCGGTTTACCAAAGAGGAAAGAGAGAAACGATCTCCTCACCTTACAATCGATTTCAGTAGCTGGAAGAGAAGCTCGAGCAGATGCTGTGGGTATCCTGCCCATATATGGCAGTCCTCACACACCGTAGGACACACTGGGTGGGCTTGCAGGACCTGTACTTCTTTGCCAGAGGGCTTCCTCAAGCTGACAAAACTCACGTGGCCCCCCTGTGCGGCATTCTGGGTATGTTTGTGTATTAACTTTCGCTGGGAGTAGACTTCAAGCAATGAATGAAAGGAATTGGTGTATAAATACCCCAGTAACCTTCTCCCTTGGGTAGATGAACTCTGAGGCACATGTTCTGTGCCAGCTTTCAGCGCTCCCCCGGCAGAATTAAGCTCTGATGGACCATAGTCTAGGATCCTTGATAACGCACACTTCATTGGCTGCTTTTCTTCGTTGTCCCACTTCCCCCTTCTCCTACCACTGCTTTCTTCTCTGCCCAGATAAATTACTCACACATTAATCTGTATCTCAAGCTCCATTTCTGAGGCACACCAAACCAAGACTCTAACTGTCACGTCCAGCAAAATAAAAACGGATGCATAAATCAGAAGTAGTGAAAACTCTAGGATAAGTCAACCTTTGAATTCAACTCAGCAAACAGTTATTGAGCACATACTATAGCAGGAAGCGTGCAAGCACAAATAACCCGTAAACCTTGACCTGAGAGAAATCACTAGTTTCAAAATAGACAATTACTGAGAAAATTTTAAAAGCACAGTGACCAGTATATCTAGAAAATGATTTTACACCCCAAAACAGGAAGCATCTCAACTTCATCAGTGTCAGGGAGTGGAGTAATGGAAGTCTTGCCAAAGGAGAAACACTTGATCTAGTTCAAGGGTATTGGGAAGACCTCAGAAAGGCTGGATGGTAGAGGGGTTAAGAGCGCAACCACTGAAACCTGATTGTCTGGGTTCAAGTATTAGCTTTTCTACTTATTTTCTGTGTGGCCTTGAGCAAAACAATTAATCTCTCTGTGGCTCAATTTGTTCACCTATAAAATGATGTTTCCTATCTCTTGTTTCTTGTGGGTTTTTTTTTTGTCCTTTAAAAACTTTAATGTAAATGAACACTTTAGAATAGTAACAGACATATAGAAAGGGCTGAATAAATAGTAATTGTAATCTAATATCATGTAATCTAATCTAATTAGATAAAATCTAATCTAACTCACTGGGAAAAGAATAAGTGATAAAGCTGGAAAAGAAGACAGGAGACAAACCATGCTGGGTCTTAGACTCCAAGCTAAGGAACTCTGTCTTCATCTTTGAGGTCAAGGGTCAGCAAGCTACCAATGACTCAACTCACTGGCCAAGTCCAACCTACCAATAGTTTTTGTAACTAAAGCTATATTGGAACATAGCTACACTCAATTTGTGTATTGCCTATGACTATTTTTATGCTACAATGGGACAGCGGAGTTGTTGCAACATACTATATGTCCCACAAAGTCAACAATATAATAGCCACCTCTTATCTGTGAAGAATATGTTCCAAGACCCCAAGGGGATGCCTGTAACTATGGATAGTACTGAACTCTATATACACTATGCTATTTCCTATTCATACATACCTGTGATAAAGTTTAGTATATAAATTAGGCACAGTAAGAGATTAACAAGAATCAATAATCAAAGAACAATTATAACAATATATTGTAATGAAATTTATGTGGATGTGGTCCTTTTGTCTCAAAATACCTTATTATACTGTCTTCACTCTCTTTCTTGTGATGCTGTAAGAAAATGCCTACAAGATAAGATGAAGTGAGGTAGGTGATATGGACACTGTGACACAGCATTAGGCTTCTATTGACTTTCTGGAGATTTGTTAGGAGAATCATCTGCTTTCGGACCATGGTTGACTGTGGGTAACTAAAACCACAGAAAGTGAAATAGTGGATAAGGGGAGAATCCTATATTTACTATCTGGCCTTTAAAAAAAAAAAAAAAGCTGCCTCCTCCAGCTATAGATGAAAGGAAATGATGTGCAGAGTAACAGGCAAGTTGTATAGAGTAAAAATCTTCACACAGAGTTAGATGGCCATTCCACAGGTCAAGATTAAAGTTGATGAAGTTAATAAAACCAAACTTCATATAGTGTTAGAGGAAGAAGGGCTTGGTAAATAGATAAGAGAGGAATATTGTAGGAGTTGACAAAGAAAGGGTAGAATAACTGTGATAAACATGCAGGCTACAGGACATGTTTAGCCTACAGGTTCGTGTTATTTATCCCACAGTGTTCATACATTTTAAATTTTTTGCCAACATTTAAAATATAAATATATCACCAATAAAACCTGACTCTCTGACTCCTTTGGAAAAACTGAAAGATCTGGCAAAGTGTACTTACAGACCTGAATGCTAGAACCTTCTTTAGCTCCAAGGCACCTGCCATATTTACATGAGACATTTGTTTTCTAATACATCACATCCTTGACTGAGTATTAGAACTGGGTCAGCTTCATTCACGCTGTAAATGTGTTGAGTCTGAATCTTCTAGGGTTCAAGAGTGTCATATCCCAGCATTTATGGGCATGAGACATGGAGCATGGGAGAAGGAGGAATTTTTTCAAAACAGCTGTAAACAGAAAGAATGACCTTGAGGGACAGCAAGATTTTGGTAAGAACAAGGAGAGAGTACTGAATGAAGAGGCTGAGGTGCACTATCAATTTATTTATGAAAGAATAGAGGTTTACAGTGAAAGAGAAGGAACATGTTTAGGAGCAATCGCACAGAAAGTCAAGGGGGAACAGGTCAACAGCAGGAGAAATATAACTGAATAGTCAAATACTGGTTATCAGAAATATCACATTTTGGTTGATGCATGAAGTTGACTGGGATGAAAGCCATAGACGAAAGTGATAAGCCCTAGAGTCCCCACCTTCCTTGTAAAGTTACTGTGGTGTTAAAACCAGTTGTGGGTAGATTTGGGTTGGTGTCGTTAAATGTCGTCTCAAAGACACTGCCTACAAATCTGTCCAAGTTATTTAGAACTGCCCTTAGGCGAAATCAGGGCCATGGTGAGGTCTCCGTCAGGAAAGCCCTAGGGACAGGTGCTGAACTGGTTCAGTTAAACATGTCTGTTTTTGCTTCAAACTCTAAGATCATATATTTCTGATATCTTTAGAAATGGCAGAGGAAAAAGTCATCTAAAACAAGTGCCTTAAAAGGAAGCCTCAATTTCAGGACTCTTCTGTTTCTGAAGGAATGCTCTTCACTGAGCACCTTGATGGCCTTTGCGTATGAAAGAGCATTGCCCCTAAGTACATGGAGATGTGGGTCTTCTCACCCTGCATCCTGGTACTCCATGTGTCTTCCTCTATTTTTCTTAATTTGCCTCAAATTTCTGTCCTTTTTTCCTCAGGAGTCACTTATCTATGAAAAAATAAAAAAAAATATAAGGAATGGCAAAATATCATTAAAACTCTCAGCCTTTTCAATACCTATTATTACTTTTTTCACTATAACAGAGAGAAACATTTCCTTGGTCTTATGTAATACGATATTCCCTTGCATCCTTCAGTGCTTGTCCCAGGAAATCCTATAAAGTCTTATTTTTATTTCATTAGCTGTTAGGAATAGCCATGAGGCAATGCCACCTGTCAGCCACATCCACCCAGACACTGCAGTAGAGGAATCAACCTTGAAGAAGAAAAAAAGGCCAAGGTCCTGAACTACTTACTAGGCAATAACCTTACACTACATTCTTGAGACAAGAAGATATTTTAATCTCTACATTCTCAGGTGAAGATAATTCTTTATTCAAATGAACCATTTTACATCTCAGAGAGAAAAAATGGAATTGCAGAAGGTGTAGATACAGATACCAACAGTGATGAAGTTTGGTAAATAAAGTCAGTTAAATTTTTTCTCCAAGGAATTATCAGTCGGGTAGGGAATAGACAGAGAACAGACAGTATTCCAAGAAATGGTTATAAATAGACAAGAAAAGTAAAACAATAGTAACCCACTTTTGATTAAGAGAAATACGATGAAATGTTGCAAATACTGACTTTTCTCTTCTGTACCAAGATTCATTCTGGTCTTTGCCCTGGGAGAAAAGTTTACTTGGAAACAGATAAGTAAGAATTATGGAGGACTTTTCAGAAGTTAGTGCACATGGCCCTCTTCAGTATTTTATAAAGTTGATTTCCCACAAAGTTTTAAGAAAGGAGGAAGGAAAAGATGAGACAGGAAATACAAGTCCCTAATGACTTCTCTTTTGACCCACAAATGCAAGTGGAGGATGAGAAAACACAAAGTACTGCTCAAAGCTAAATGATCATTGCTCATACTTCTGCTAGAATTAGAAGTTCTCTAGTTAATGGAAAAAAGGAATACTGTGGGTTTATATTTAGTCTTCTTAAAGCAGAAAGAGCCTAGGAATATGGAACTTGTTTACTTTCCCTCCCCCTTTTCTTTCTTCTTTTTGTTTTCTAAAAAGATAACTTAGATTTATGATTTTTATTAGAATAATATATATGCCCTCCTTATCCTCTTCTGGGAATAGGAAAAATACCTCACTGGTAAAGAGTTGATCCAATTCTTCCTTTCTCTAAGAATTTAAGGAAAGAAGTATTCCTTATGATACAAAATCTACTCCCTATGACTTGTAAGTCAAATTAAAACTTGAGGGTTATGTGTGTTATTGTCCTCTTAAATATGAGAAATCCAAGAAATCAAAACAGCACTTACTCTCTCCACTAGACACGGAGGTCAAGATCCAACGGTATGTCACAATCTGTTGTGAGCTCTGTGGCAAGTAATGTGTTACTATTAATAGTTCAAAGTTTGCAAATGATTTACTTTTGTTTGTAAGTTAGAGCGAAGTCAAGGTTATCCTGAAATAACTCTCGCTCAGCTGTACTCTGATATCCTTCTCTGAATGGGAGGTAAAGGGAGGCTTTATAACCACGATGCCAGTGAGTGAATGTTACCCACTGTTTGCTTTCAGAGGCAAAAAAAGGTTGAAACCACTTTATCAGACTGAGCGCAGGCAGCAAACCATGCTGTAGATCTTGAAAGCAAGGTGTCATCTCAAAGTTAAACTAGAAAATCAATGCAGGATGGATGTGATCAGAGACATGTAAAGCCATTAAGAATAAGGTGTGTGGGCCCATGCAATGGAGAAATTCCAGGCATCTCTCTTGGGGGGACGAGTGCATCAGGACCATCGCCATTAATTTTTGAAAGGCTAAATGTTCCTTGCTCTGAACGCCAGGCTCAGAAAGCGGAGTCTTATTTGGTTTTATATATTTTTTTCTTTATTCAAACAGTATGAGTATCCAAGACTTTGACATTTATATTTTTATTATAAATTTAAAAATTAGCATTCTGGTCTTAACGACAAAATGAAACGCGGTGACGCTCTGTTTGGTTCCAGATCCTGTGCTAGGGGCTAGGTTTACTGAGAAAGCGTTCTTAAGAAAAAGTCTTCTTCTTAAGGAATTTCCCTTGTGAAGTTAATTAATGTGAGTTTGTTCCCGAAAGGTTAATAGACTCCCGCTATGTGCTCAGAAAATCATGTTTATGAGCCTACAAAATCGAGGAACAGACTGGACTGTGGTGAATTCATCCAGAGAAACAGCATCTTATGTCCTCCTGAGGACTAAACACTGATCTCCACTGAAAAACATCCCGCATCACAATTTTCTTTGTATATATATAAAGTTTTACTCATCACGGACTGGTCACTGACCTAAAATTCAGACAGTGCAAGTCTGCTACTTATTAGCTTCAATGAGTTGTACGAAAGTTAACACCCTTGAGATTTGGATTTCTTACCCACAAAATGAGGCTGATCATTCTACCTGTGACTCCACACAGATGTCATGAGGCCAACACGGGAAGCCAAAAGCAGGGAACCAACTTCTCTTCACAACTCCGGTGTGTCAGGCACGGTGGTGGACAGTTTCCCCATGTTCCCTCCTTTACCCCTCACAGCAAACCTCACATTAGGCCCTATCGCCTTAAAAGTTGACTTTCTTTCGGCCGCATCTTGTGGTGGCAGAGCTAAGATGTGAAGACCTACCTGTCAGCCTGCAGGGTCCGGGCTATCCCTCACTCTGCCTGTATGACACCTGAGACAATTTATGCAAAGCCGCTTTGAACGTTGGAAGAGATTCTACCGTTACCATCCAAGTCTCTGCTCTGAGAATGAAAGTGGCCCCTGTAACGCACTTACTCTATTCCTTTCCTCCGGGTAGTTTTCTACCAGGAAGGTTCTTTTCTTTCCTTTTCCCCCTCTAATTCTTACCCATTACTCAAGGTTGACTATACTTCTCTGGGCAACAGTGATCTTTCCTTCCTATAACATTGAAATATCTAAACTATTCACTCTCTCAGGCATTCAATATGTAGTATTGTAGTTATTATTTCACATGTATCTTATTTCCTCAGCTAGACTGTAATTCCCTTTGGGTAAAAGAATGCCTTGGTATTCCTCAAGTATCGTGCCATTTTAGGATCACGCCGCTAAAAACAGGTTTTCAAATATGTTTGATATCGATATATTAAAACAAATTATAAGACAAAGACTGAAAAGGTGGTTACTAAAACAGGTAGTCTAATCTATTTTTAAAAGACATTTAAGCATTTGCCCTGCCCATGTTCAATTTTACAATCTTTTTCTCATATTTAAAATAATATAGGGGCCTCTGGGTGGCTCAGTCGGTTAAGCGCCTGGCTCTTGATTTCAGCTCAGATCATGATCTCATTGTTCATGGGTTCAATACTCGTGTGGGGCTCTGCACTGGGAGTGCAGAGCCTGCTTGAGATTTTCTCTCTCTCTTTCTTTCTCTCTGCCCCTCCCTACTCTCTCTCTCAAAATAAACAAACTTTAAAAATAAAATAAAATAAAATAAAAAAGTAATATGAAGAAAAATTTTTTTAAAAATGTCATTACCTGAAAAGAACCACTGTTATTATTTTTGTGTGTATACCTCCCTACTTTTTTTTTATACATTGATATATTTATAAAAGTTGAATTTAAAGAGGCATCTGGGTGGCTCAGTGGGTTAAGTGTATGACTGTTGATTTCAGCTCAGGTCATGATCTCTTGGTTTGTGAGATCGACTCCTGATGGGATTTCTCTCTCCCTCTCACTCTTCCTCTCCACTCCTCACCCCATGCACTCTCTTTTTTTCTCAAAATAAATAAATAAACATAAAAAAACTTGAATGATAAGAAGTTTTATTTTGTAATATGTTTTTACTTATAATCTATAGATAACATATTCCATATTATTATATAACTTCTCATTACATAATGTTAATATAAAAATACACCATACATTTATTAGTTTTATTTATTTATTTATTTATTTATTTACTTTCATTTATTAATTTGTTCCATGTTTATTTTTATCAGTTCATTGATTGAGCTCTTTCCCTGACTCTCCATTTCCCCTTACCACAGCAACCATTACCAGATTATTATAGACCCTTCAAGAGTTAGTCTCTGGATATAGAAGATAACTGAAGAAGTATGTGTATCTGTCTTTTAAAAAAAAATAGTAATGGAATCATACCATATATGTTCCTTACCTTGTCTTTTCATTCATAATGTGTTGGGGATATGTTCCTTATCAGGACATACAGATTTGCCCACATTCTTTTAAATGTCTACATAGTATTCCACTGTATGGTTATACCATGATTTATGCAACCAATCCCTTATCTACTAAATGGTGTATTTCTTTCACTTACATGATTTGTTACATATCTCTTCCAAATAATCCATCATATCATCCTTTATAACAAGGCTCACTCCATTTTCTCCCCAAAGGTTTTGCTTCTAGAGCTCTTCATTCCTAGGTTTCTGTCTGAATTGCTCACTCTCATGCCATGTATGCAAAGTTGCCACACTGGCACTTTCTCCTGAAGTCAGCTCTTCCGTAGATACTGTAATTTGTTCTTCCTTAGTTAACGCATTCGTTTTGCTGTAGCACATTCTCTAATAGCTACCTAAGAAAGTATGCTTGGATCCTCAGATGCCTAAGGTATTTGTTTTGCCTTTATATTTATTTTGGTTGGATACAGAATTCTGCACAGAAAATATCTTTGGTCCAATTTTGAAGATTTGAATGGAACTTCTATGACTTCAAGGATCCAGAGTAGTTATTGGGAAGGTCAGGGCCCTTCAGAACCTCGTACGTTAACCCCTTGGCCCTCTTGGTTAAGTCTGTAAATATACTTTAACTATTTCCTATTTTCCAAATTTGTGTCACAATTAGTTTCCAATGACATCCCATATTTGGTTTTCTTTGATGGACTTCATTCATTATTCTCAGTGGAACTTGTCGGGGGTGGGGGACGGGGATGGGAAAGAGGCAATAAATACATGTATCAGTACACCATCTCTGTCCCTAAAGCCCAATACTTAACTATTGTGCTTGTATCAACTAAGAAATTTCTAGTTTTTCACTTTTGTAAACACTTGAACATTTTCACAGCTAAGTAGAAATTATAATTATTTCTTAGGTTATACTAAACTTTAAATTCTCATATAAAAGTATTTACGAACTCTCTAATACATTTGATAGATATTTCCAAGTGTATTCATTTCCCATTGCTGCATAACAACTTCTCACAAACTTAGCAGCTACTTCATAGCTCCCAGGGATCAGCAGTCTGAGCATGGCTTAACTGGGTCCTCTGCTCAGGGCCCCACAAGGCTGCAATTCAGGTGTTGGTCAGGGCCATATCCCCATCCGGGGCTCAGGATCCTCTTCCAAGCTGACATGTTTGGCAGAATTCATTTCCTTGCAGTGATAGATCTCATGGTGGTTTATTTCTCCAAGAGCAAGAGGAAACGGGGTATCTGATCTCAGGGAAGGCCTCAGCCCTCTTTTAAACTAATTAGGGACCTTGATTCCATCTTTAAAATCCCTTCACCTTGGCCATGTAGTGTAACATAGTCATGAAATGACTCTTACCATATTCGTAGGTCGATCCCTCCTACAGTGAAGAGAAGGAGACTATGTAGGACATGAACACCTGGCAGGAGAAGCAGAGAGGAAGGGGATGGGCCTTAGGGGTCGTTACAGAATTGTGCCCACCACACCAAATTACCCTAAGAAAAAGCTATGTATTACTATATCCCACTGCAAAAATAATTTTAATTAACTACATAAAAATTCAGACAAGTGCAAGAAATATTTACTTCAGGTACAGTTACTCTGACTTTTCTACCTTTTTAGTTTTCATTACCCATGCACCAAAATTTTGACCAATCTCTATCCATTACTTTCCCTCTGTTTGCCACGGCTTTTCAATGACCCCATTTAATTCTTAAATGAAATCCTATTCATTGTTTAAAACCTAGAGGAAAATACGATGACATGGTTTCCAGATTTTTGCCAAAAATGTAATTAGACATTACTCTTTTTCTAGGAATTCTGCTAGTCAACAAATATTGAGAAAGAAGAAATAAGTAAATCAAAGTTCTTGGTCTTGAAGTGCATCTAGCCTGTGATGGACAGTAGCAAGTACAACAAGTACTCCAATTAAAATAAAAAAAAATTCCTGAGAAAGAAATCTTTTGAAACATGAAACCAGCTGAAGCTCACAGAGGAAAAAAATGAAGAACTTCACTGCATAAAGAGTAAGACCCTCAGTTTTTCAAAATAAAAACATGCCGATAAAAAACAGTGGGAAAGATTTATATAAAAAATATATGCATAGTATATACAGGTACAGAAACACACACATACTTAACAATTAAATAAGTAAAAACATGAAAGCATGAATTGGAAAATTTGCAAAGGATATGGACCCAAAATTTAAGGAAAAAAATACAAATAATAACTACTTGAAAAGTTATTCTCCTTACTGGTAATAAAAGAGATACAGTGAAAGACACTTTCTTTCCTTTTTCAAAATAGAAAATTTTACAAACTATGATCACCAAATGCTGGTGAGCATATGACAAGCTAGTTTCTACTACATAACACGTAGAAGAATAAATTGAGCAACTTTGTTTTGAAAGGGATTTGTTAATAGTAAGCAGAATGAAAGAGCTTCATACTTTGATCTTATAATTCCACAAATGAAAAAAAAATTGGAAGGAATTAAAGATTTCAACAAGGATGGAATCTGTAAGTAAATGAAATATTACAGAGTGAATATTTTTAAAAGTCAAGTCTTTAAAAATATTCTAGTCAGATGAGAAAACTAATGCATTGATATGTTACATTAAAGAGCTCCACAACAAAATTGATCACTTCTAGGTAAACCATGTAGATGGAAAAGAATTGAAAATAAATACACTAAAAATTTTAGCCGTGATGATCTCAAACCCAATAATGTCATTTTTCCGTTCTTGTTGCAAATACTCTACGTCAACAAAAAATTTTTAAAACAGTAATAACAGGTCCATAAAGTTACAAAGTTGATAAACAGATTAGCAAAAGTCAATGTTGTTCACTTATATAAGTAAAAGTTCTGGGCAGAATTGGAGCCCTGAGGCTGTAGGTGCATTATAGGAGAGCACCAAGTGAGTATAAAATCCACTTCCTGTTTGAAGCCATGAGATTGAGGACACTGGAGGGGGCATGACCTATAGTGGCATGTTGGTCAGAGAACGACCGACAATGGAGACCACTGGATGAAAATCAGAAGCTGGAGAAACCAGCCCAGCTAGAAAGGTACTTGACACAGTCTGATTATTCTAGCAGAAGATAGATCCCGTTGTCTTTTCCATATCAGTCAAACCCTTATCTTAACAATTACTCTAGCTTGCAGGTTTGTGGATTAAAAGCAATATACACCATTATTCACTGATGACTTCTTAAATAAATCGTGAAAAGATGAAATAAACTGGAATAGATTATCTGCAGATAAAATCTGAGATCAGTGACATGAACCCATATTTTCTAAAAAAAGTTTTTATAAGAACAATGTCAACAAAATTTTCCAAAATTACTTTGAACTTTGATGATTAACATTTATATGTAAGGATATGAGGAGTTCTGATGAAGTTACCAACAAATTTTTCTTCATCTTCATAAAAGATTAAATAAAGGAAGAGAAAATAAGCTTAAATCACAGTAAGAGAAAGAATTTTCTTTTTGTTGTTTTCTTTTGGAGTCGAGAAGCATGAATAAAAAGCTGGAGATTATATTACTGCAACCAGTTGCTTCCAAGGTTATAGTCTTATCACTCCTGAAGATCTTCAAAACAGTAGTAAGCCTAAAGTATCTGTCTTGAAACAGAATGGACAGAACAATCTGTCCCTCTCCCTTAAAGTTCCTATGTTAATAGACTATAGTACATTGCTTAAGACACAGATTAAATAAATAGCACACTATATTTTAGTTTTAAAGAACAGTTAAAAAATTTGCACTAAAAAGATGCCAGACACATAGTAGACTGTTTGCCATCAATGTCATGTCATTTCTCTGAACAGTCAACCACAGAGGATGGGCCATACCTGGAAGAGGAGATTGCGAGAATAGACGTGAGCTCGCGGGTGGCCCTTGCAATTGCTAAAGCATTAGTGAATGGGATCTCTTTCCTAGAGGAGAAATGCAATTTTGTCGGGAGAAAGAGGGAACTGTTTTCTTTTTTTATGAAGCAGAATTCCATTCTAATTCTCTGAGCCTTTTACTATAACTGCTCTAGCATGTGTTTTAAATTACATTGTATGCATGTGTTCCCCATAAAATTAGCCATCATGACCCATTGTTCCACAGTCCTCCCTTTCATCACATTTTAGAGGCCTGTGTTCCATATTAGCAAATAACCCTTAGGGAAAATTATGCATTTTCCATACACCAGCTTTGTTACATATTTGATAACACTTATTGTATATTTAAGGATATGGGTCGATATGTAAAGTTTTTTAAATAACAAAATAAGTGGCTGATTGTTTCCTCGTGGCAAACAAACCAGGAAGTCAAATTGAATATATCTAGCATCAATATCAAAACAGAATTAACAGCTCCACTTTTAACCCATATGTTCGTGAATATGTAACTCCATCAATATGTTAACTAGGGTGAAGGCACATTGCCAAGTTTAGAACCCACTCAAATTCCTTGGGTTCTGAGTTTAAAATGAAATTTGAAACTTTCCAGGTTCAAGGTCCTTTTTGGTGCTGTAAAAATGTGACTTCCTGGTTGAAAAAAAACTAAATTATTTTGGACACCAGCTTGCTCACACAAAACAATATGATAAGTGTGAATGAATCAGTAACATATGGTTACATTTTCTTTTTAAAACCCTATTTTTTTAAACATTTTAAATGGAAAATTCATGGTAAAAACATGCATCGGATTTAGCCAACTCTAAATCATTTGAAAAATATTTTTAAGGCATTTTTCTCTCAATGGATATGTGGCAGAATTTCCAGCCCATAGTGTTAGTGTAGCTGCACTCTTTTCCCCAGCCGTCCCCCAAGACCCTCCAATTAATGCACAGGAGAAAAGAAAGTGCTGCTAAATTCTCCTTTCTCCTGCTCTTTTTCTCGCTTACTTCCTTGAGTGTGTCCTGAAAAACTTTATGTATCATTTCTATTGCAATGGCACAGATGTTTTTAAATTAAATTGTGCTTCAAACTACTCTCAATGTAAAGCTCTAGGGACTAGCAGCAAAGGCTATACATTAATGATGAAAAGGAATACATTTGTTTGTAATTCGGAATAGACATCCCAGAGACGAGAAGTGTTTCCTTGTCCTCAGCCCACAATCCATCAATCCAGTCATCAAAATTAACTACTACATGGGTATTTTCTCAAAACAACTCCTGAGTGGGAAATAAAAATACAAGGAAATAATTGAATACTGTAATGTCTCCCATCTCAATATGTTGGTGTATGTGTGTGGAAAACACTATTTTCTGTATTCTACCTCCTCTGAAATGCTTTCTGTCATCAAGTACCTAGAATTACATTTTGACACTAGAAAAGTTCCTACTCTGGAGTCAACCCTACGTTCAAGTTCACTTAATTGTCTGCTTAAATTGTTTCTGAAAATAAGATTGTATTATCCCTGTGAGCTTATGACTGCAATTCTGTTCAGTTTTCTAGAATTCTACATGTTCGTTTCTCTGAATATTGCATGTTTTCTGACTTTGGTCGGGGCACCTTGCCAGCTGCACATTTGAGAGCTGTACTGACTTACCTAGTCAGCTCAAACATTATAGAGGTCTGAGCTAGGTCTGGACTACCTATCAGAATTTATTACTTACTGGATTTCTAATTTTAGAGTATTAAAAACAACATTCTATTTCTTCTAAATACTATTACCTTAGTATAGATACGGCAGACCACCTATTTATTTCAATTTCCATTCAAATAATCTAAATAACCATATAGGCATTGTATATGGAATATTTACTACCATAGTGTGTAATATCCATCTACATTACTTAGAGAAAAAAAAGGAAACTATTTTAAAACGAAGAACCCTGTAAGTACTTAGCACATAAAATGTGATAGTACAAATTCTACAATATTGCATTATTTTTATCTAAATAAACCTAGGTCTAAGGCCACAATTAGTTGCAATTCCTTAAACTGTGGCAGATTAATCCATGAAGGTTGTCTCCCAAATCTCTAATTATAATTAATGAATCTAATTACTGTGATGGCTTGAGAATTTCGCTTTTGTCTCATAATGTACTGTGTCTGTTTTCTGTTTTCCATGAAAAGAACATCACCCTAAAATTCAAGAACGCTGAAAATTTCCCCTCCAAAAAGGAAATTCAACTGTAATAATGCTGAGTGTATTTATTCAAGACTTAACAAAGTTTATTGAGTAAATGATCAGACACCTTCCTACATTCTGGAAGTTTTTGAGAGCTACATAAATTTTATGCCATGAGTGTTGGGAAATATCTTTAGGCTATGACTATGATATTCTTTTTCATGTTTCCAGAAATCGGGCAGTCAATTTTCAATTATGTCTTCTTTAGATTTTATTTGCTTTTAAATCATATTATATGGAAGATATATTTTGACATCTTCCTCTTAAATGAAATTTTATTAAAGTGAAAAAGGAAACAGCATAAAGCAACATTCCTATGTAATAATTACTTGCTAAGTTCTATGTACATTTTTAAAAGCTGGAAGAAGTGGCATCTTAATAGACAGATTTGGGAAATTTGATTTCTATTGACCAATTCTTAATCAAGAGTAAAATATCACTCAAACAGAAAAGAAGTGCATCTTCGGAATGTCTTACTTCACTACCAATCAAGTTAAGAATGACTCTTACGTTTTACCCTGGCAAGTTTTGGTTCCATGTAATTGTGAATAATCAAAGTCACTGAAATAAAACATGTACGAATGAGGAGTTTTTCTAATCCACAGGTTATATTAGCAAACATACATATGCCTAGATTCATGAATCAACAAATAAAAACAACTTTAGTGCCACTTCCTATATTTAATGACTTTTTTTCCTTATTCAGCATCCTCCCACTCAGAGGAAGGTACAGTCATAAAGTAATTGCCGAAAGCAATGTCGCATTTTTTTTTTTCAAAGTGAAGAAACAGGCCTGGTTGAGAAATGTACCTAAGAGTGTAATACCATCCATTCAGCTTACTCATTTAAATTATTCATATTATTGAGCATAGAAACCTAAGGATTGGAGATAGATGCCAGAAATAGTTAAAGGAAGAGCAAACCTTTTAAAAAGGTGTGAGAGATGGAAATATGGTAACAGCATCCCTGGATCTAGACTCATGGAATTATAGAGCCTTCAGTTTGAAAGAAACCTCCGTTACACATGTAGTTCTCTCACCACTATCAAATTTCTCTCAGACAGCCCTGTTTATACGATTTTGATAATTGGGAATCCACTGCTTCACAAGGGCAGCTGAATTCATTATTTAAAGAGCTCTGGCTATTTTAAACCTGTTATTTCATCGGTCTCCCTAAAACTTCTACTTCTGAATCTGAGCTCTTCCCTCTGAAGTTAAACAGCAATCCACTATATACATCATCCCCTCATGTATACAAAGATAATCGCCATGTCTACTGTCTTCACTTCTTCACTTCTACAAAGGAAATGTCCTTCATTCATACAAATGTTCCTCAGAGGGCTTGGCCTTCAGCCCATTCAATCATCTTGATGGCACTTTTGTCATTGTCTTCTGGAAGGAAATACTCCTGTGACTTAACAAGAGGGAGTTCAATAAAAGATGAATGTGCAGATATGTCCACTGATGTGTCTATGTTTACTTTATTTGGTAATTCAGGATTACTAAGGGACAACAGATGTCCATTGGGTGAGGAAGCGTGGAAATGTGATCTTGACCAAATGTCCTCAACGGAATCTGCTCTTATCACAAGGGGACTTGACGTGGTGGCTGAAGATAATTTCAGGTATCCAAGAAGAGAGATTACTCTCACCATGAAGTGCATAATTTTAAGGATATGGAAGATCTGATGATGGAAGCAAATTTACAGAGCAAGGTTACACTGGTGCCATACATGAAGTTTTGTGCTGCTTTGGACCCCCACCCTTCCCACACATATATGTGCACAAATCCGAAAGGAAAACCTTTCTATTAATGACTTCTATATCAATATTACTTTTCCTGACTAACTTTCTGAAAAATTAGTCTCACCATTCTAAAAGAATAGTCTCACCAGTAGAGAAGAAAAAAGCCTGTAACACTAAGACTTTCTTTCCCTCACCTGTGGTGTGGTACCCTACAAGATAGCTAGAAGAAGAGAAGATTCAATGAGCTTCAGAAAAATCCAATATTTCTCTACTGAATATTGAAAAGAGACCAAAGTCAGGTTGCATGGTTTCATTTGTTTGTGTGTGTGTTTGACTTTGGAAGCCACACATCCATGAGGTGGGGCAAGGGGGATAGGCAGCCACGGCCAATTTGTAGACATTCTTTGGCCAGATACAAGACTCTAGATGGCAGCATGTCACTGAGTAGGGTAAAGGGCTAGTTGTTTTAGAAGGTGACTCATCTTGAGCACCAAAATAGGTAGTGATGGTTGTGGCATTCACAATTATATACATAGAGCTCTGCACTGCTCACCTAACTAGAACAGCCAGTGACCATGGCTGCAACAAATATTCACAGATGCACTCTCCAGGCCCACAGTGAGCACACTGAGCATCCTCAAAGGATGATAGAATCCCAGAAATTTCAATGAGTAGGAAAATGTCAGAGCAAAGAGTTGACTGGAACATTTGGAGAATCTCATTTGGGGCAAAAAAAAATTCCATGCTTGGGACCTGAACACCATCTCCCATTTCCCTAGATGTGCACACATGCAAATTGCATGAAAACAACAAAATATCTCCTCTGCATTTTACAGCACAAACTCCCTTGCCCTCATTGGGCAGCTAAAGAGGTGTATTTACTAAAACATAACAAGCAGAAGGAGACAGAATTTTGGCTCAGGGACAGAGGCGAACACATCTATTAGCTCAAAGACTTTGGGAACATTGACAAACATAAAAAAAAAAAAAAGAAAGAAAGATTTGATTGGTATAATACTCAACTAGATGATGTTAAATAAATACTAGTAGAAAAAATAATACAAACCCTTTAAAAATCTCCCACTGCCCCAACTCCTTTTTTACTCCCTTATCTCCCGCTCTGATTATTTTTCAAAATCAATTCATGTTATAAGCTCATTTGGTCAACAAAAATTCCAAGATAGGTTTCATATGAATCATGTTCTGGACAAGTCTTTTCTCTCTTATGTGTAGAATTAATAGCATGAACCTAAGCGCAGGTCTTGACTTTGATTTCTATTAAATTTTATCTGGTTAGTTTGGGTCCATTATTTGAACCTATTGAAATAATTTTTCCTCTTGGCTCTCTCATCCATTATATTATCTCTCTCATCATTGTATAAATTAGTTGATAAGTAGTATCTTTTATCCTTGAGGTCCAAATGGGCCAATAACAAATAAAAAATGTTCCTTAAGAAGTGATTCTCTTCAGTCTATTGACTTTTGAGAGCAATCCATTTGCCTATTTCAGGTTTAATGAATGTACAGGTTATGAACTGAAGCTTTGTCTAAAGACTAATATATATAGCTTTTGGAACAAAGCATCATTAACCATGATTTGTAGAATGATCATCAATCAAACTATTCTCCTTATTTACTTACATTTTTATTAACGCACTTAACTTTTATTATTTTTTTCATATACTTCCATTTTTCTATAAGACATTCCCTAAATATTTAATAGTTCAATTCATGGAAGGGAAGGGAGAAGATAACAAAATTCATGATTATTCCATATGATTCAGGAACTGTGCTTGACATGTTATGCTTGACACCCTTTATCCCCACAATCCCGTGCATAATGTCTTATTCTCATACTTTTTATAGATGAGGAAACTGAGGTTCTTAAAAAAAAAAGATTATGTGCATTGGCTAAAAGCACCGAGTTGGTAACTGGTGAATCTATAACACAAAACCAGATTGCTCTGCTTCGAAAGCTTGCCTGGCTTGCTTTTCATGGAGGGTGCACTGTCCTGAGTTCACAAATCTCCCTTGGTGATTTGTATTAAGATGTTGCAAAAAGCACTCAGGAAAAAAAAATACAAATAAAACAAAAACCAAAACAAAACACACACAATCAGCAGAAGTAAGGATAGTAAGGATAAGACAGGTATAAGAATATCTTGAATACAAGATGAATGAGACTGGCAACAAGAAAGATGTAAACACTATGGTTGGAAAAGAAAGAGAAGGAAAGCTACCTTTTATTGAGGAAGCTGTATTTGTCCCATGCCCCTTCTTTCATCTGGACTTTCATCCCTGATTGCATGGTTCATTCTAGCTTTTCCCCACCTCCTTTATGTTGTGGACAACCACCCAGCACAGGAAAACAGAGCATGCTTTGGAATCAAGCACACCTGGATCTGATCCTTGGGCATGTCACTTTACCTCTCTAAATCTCAGTTCCTTTTTCAGGAAAATTGTCACATTAGCACCTGAACACAAGATTGTAATAATAAAATAAATTATATCATACATGTCATGTTGGTATTCAGAAAATGGTTTTCCATTGTCTTACTGTTTCTCAAACTATTTTTCTTTGAACACTATTTTATGTGATGTGTAATTCCTGGTTTTGGGTGTTATATGTCACTTCTCTCTTAAGAACCATTAATGACTCCCTTTGCTGTCCTTGTCATTCTGTGCCAGGTTGATAAAAATACTTCCTAATCCAGTCTTTCCTACTTGAGGACATTTAATCCACAACTGTGTATGAATCAGAACAAGAGCACTACTAACTTACGAATAGGCCTCACCCTCACCCCAGTCTCAAGGCCTCTGACCATTTTTACTCCCTCTTTTCCTCTGCTTATTCTTCACACAAATCTTATTCATCACCTAAGACTCAGCTCTGGTTCCACCATAGCTACAGTGAATTTCTCCCACTTTATTGATTTATTCTTCCTCCTGTGAACTCTTACAGTGATTAGTGTTCATAGAAAAGAATTTAGCACCTCATTTTCAGCTCTTCTCCCAGACTCCAGCCTTTTTCTTCCCTTCAGACTCCCACAGGTAGGCATCCCAACTTATTCCTATCCTGATTCTCAGGCCAGTGTGAAGGTGCAACTTACAGGTCTACAAGTATTATGTAGGCTCAAATCATGCTATCCTTTTCCTTTTTTCAGATTGTTTTCTTTTTTAATTTTTATTTTTTTTAATGTTTATTTTTGGAGACAGAGAGATAGCGAGTGGGGGAGAGACAGAGAGAGAGGGAGACAGAGAATCCCAAGCAGGCTCTACACAGTCAATGCAGAACTCAAACTGTGAGATCATGACATGAGCCAAAATTGAGAGTCGGATGCTTAACTGACTGAGCCACCCAGGTGCCCCACATGCTATTCTTCATACAAGCTGGTCCAACTTAAGACCACTCAGGTCCAGACCCTCAGTCCAGCACAGCTTTTTAGGTTTCTACACTGCTCCTTGAGTCTGTTCAATAGCATCACCAACGTTCCTCCTCAATGTCAGTGTGTTTTCAATTTATCTGTTCTCTAACGTTGGCTCAAGGCACAAAGCTAGATGTCTACCTTGTCCCTCAGATAATCTTAGCATTCAAAACCTACTTGGAAACTATTGTCCTCGTGCACTTACTTCCCCCCTCCCCTTGGTTCCTTTGCTGCTTTTGCCAGTTATACTACCCCCAATTAAATACTACTACTACTGTAATAATAATAATAATAATAATAATAACAACCTCTGCTGAATGTTTACCTTGTTTTAGACACTGTTCCAAGAATTTTACATGTCTTATTTCCTTTTATCTTCACAGCAATCTGATGAAGCTTATTAAATAAAAACCGAAGCAGCAAAGGATAAATATCTTTTCCCAGGTCACATGGCTAATAAGTGTGACCCAGCAGAGGGCACAAAGCAAGACAAACAGTCTCCACAGTGTACCTTCATAGCATTACTCCAGAATTAAGAGTTGTACCACTTCATACCCATTAAAGGAATCCTTGAAAGGTGATCAATTTTGCCAGCTGGACTCAAGACACGATTATAGCCTAGCTTACCCAATCTGAGCTTCATTTTACTCAACTGAAAATTCTTAAAGCCAAACTCTTAAAACTTGGGCCTCATATACCACCTCTGTCATTCGAACTGGTCCCAGCTGGATCAGTTCTCAGTATCTGGCAATCCCAGTTGTACAGGTATTGTGGCACAGTCCAGCTCCCATAAAATGGGCAAAGTCTTAACTTGAATGTAATTTTCCTAAAGTCAAATAGTGTGCAATCTAATTGACATGCCATCCTATATCTGCAATAAACCATCCAGAAATAAACGTTACGTACAAGCCTATACACACTCCCTGGGGAGCAAGATCTAAAGTCTTCAGTGATTTTAAGAAAGCTGGGGAAAAAAATCTGAAACAAAAGAAACATAGGAAGCATAAGGCAAAAAAGAAAATAGAACATACAATAAAGAGATTCAATGCATGGCCTCTCCAGTCATGGGTTTAAGTAAGGACATACGTGTCACCTCTTTTGGCTGTACAATTCTGGGCAACTGAACCTCAGTGTTCTTCGCTATAAATTAGGGATGATAATTTAGACCTACCGGAATGTCTTATGAGAAGGATAAAAAAGTGATAGTACATATAAAAACACCCATTACCCTTAAATTGCTATATAAATCCTGTAGCTTTGCTCAATTTTATTTACACTTCAAACAACCCTATTGAAAGTATCACCTCAAATTCCACAAGCAAATAATTCTAACCACACAACCTCTATCTACACATACAAAGTTAATGAATCAGTACGTAAAGGTGCTTTTTTTTCTAAGTACTTTAAAGTTTGTGACTGAGAAATCCATTTGGTGAATTATTCTCTTTCTTTCGCATGTATAGAGTCAACCGTGTCCTTAACTCTCCCAACTCAGACCTCACCATCTGGTTCCCGGCAGTTCTTAAACAATGTCACTGGTCGGTGGCATCTCTACCCCCAGGCTAAATCTGACAAAAGTCTTTCATCAAGTTCCTTCATCTCAGTGCACAGAATTTCAATGTATTATTTGTATTAAAACACACATTCAAAAGCTCAAACAAAAACAGCATGTCTACGCCTTTATTTTAAAACATCCACATTAACTTCTTGCTCTTTGGCTTCCCTGTTGGTTGGTAGAATGACACCGAACACCTGAAAACACTACTGCTCTGATTACCAGAATAACGTGCTGTTCTCTCTTCTATTTGGTACAGGGTTATGATTCCATCTTGAGTCTGGAATAGCTCTGAGATGGGTTATATAAGCATGAAAACACCTTGTCATCATTTGCTTCAAAACTTTATTTGAAAATGTTTTAAATCCTAGAAAATCAGGGAAGTGTCAGCAAAACCTAAATTTGGTATGGCATTTGAGAATCACAAGATTAGAGTCCTCTGTTGAAAAGATGACTGAAAACACGGTTGTTCAGAGATGTATGTGCTATGAATGTGGTAAGAGGCTGCAGCAAAAGAGCTTGGCTTTGATGATGAAGCAGCAGAAACGTGAAATGCCAAAATAGCTCTGTGCTTTCACAGAATTGGTTAGAATTACAGGAGATCATAGGCAAGGAATCATAATCTGGTTTGGCATTTGAGAGTATTAGGTAAAATAACAGCTCCGGTTTTATTTTGTGGACTAATCTATAAGAAGAAGGAAGTGATTGGATTAAAAACAACAAATTATTTTTTAATTCATAGCACTTGTATTTGGGACTGTCGCTTAAGAAATATTGCTTTTAATTGTCACTTAGAATGACAGATATTAATGAATTGGGGACTGTTTTGCAGCCCTATCCTTGGAATAGAAAATGGACCTAATTTTAAAGAATTTCAGATCTACTCTCTTTGTGAACTAAGCTAAGAAGCCTAAGGACTGGTAAGTTTTTCTTGGTACAGATCATTTTTCATATCGTTAAAGCATTCTGCAAAAGAGATATAAAAGCACATAAAATTTTGATAGGAGAATTTTCCTTATTGGTGATGTTGATCTTAAAAAACAAAAGAGCCATTATTTTACCAGCAAATAGAGTTTATTCAGAAATAGCAGAGGAATAGCACTTTGGGACAAGCAAATATGGGAAACCATAGGCAAGATACAGGAGAGTGGCTTGCTTTTATAAGGGAAAGGAAGGAATTGGGTAGGGCTGTTTTGCTGAGTTTTCATTGGCTGGGCTGTTGTTGGGCAAGGAGAAATTCTTCTTTCCTCATGTTGGGTATGTAAAGTAAGCGTCTTTCTATTGGGAAATGTAAAGTGTGCTTAGTATGATGAGTGGTAGCTCATGAAAGCTCCCTCTAATGGGCTCCCCAACTCCATTTTAAATGAGTTTTCCTTTATTTATTTTCACTTTGGCAAAAGCAAATACGATTAGCATATTTAAGCATATAAACCAATTTCTGGTCACTGTTTTCTAGCCTCAAAATCTTGTTTATCTCTGCCTCACTACAGGAAAAGAGAACTGCCTCTAAAGCACTCACGGGAGACTCGTGAGCATTACATGATACAGTGGAGAGATGTGAGGTCATTATGTCTTACCAATGGGGGTAGGTCTCCACCTAATATAATAATTGGGAAGCAATTTCATTAACAGATGCCATTTTGAAACCTATCTGGTCCTGGTTTGGCTACATAGAGATAAATATTAATCAGAATCCACTATTTAAATCTTTCTGTTAAAATAAGCAGAAGCAGAAATCAGATATGAGGAAGTTCTGCAGAGATAGCGAGGGATGAGCTTTTTTAAACAGAAAACAAATTCACCATCTGTTGACAAAGCCAATTTGTTACAATGTACTGACCCATCTTCAATCTCCCTGGAAGCTGGGGGGGGGGGTATCACAGTAACCCAAGAAAGACTGAGGAGATGGAGAATTACACTACTAAAAACTTTAGTAATGAGGGGTGTTTGGGTGGCTCAGTCAGTTGAGTGTCTGACACTTGACTTTGGCTCAGGTCATGATCCCAGGGTCGTGAGATCTAGCCCCACATAGGGTTGCAGCATGCAGCCTTATTAGGATTCTCTTTCTCTCTCTCTCCCTCTGCCCCTCTCCCCTGCTCATGTTCTCTCTCTTTCTCTCTTTCTCTCTCTCCTCCTCTCTCTCAAATGAAAAATAAAAATAAGTTTAAAAAAATAAGTTAAACAAAGCTTAGTAATGAGGAATGACAAGAATTATGAAAATGGATGATAGCATCCTATCACAATGTCCCAAAACCCATGACACCACAAAGGACTATATAATAAAGCCTTCGTAACAGCAGTCATGCACTTCAGATTCAACATTCTTCTTAACCTACATAAAAAACACCAAAACTTTCAGCCTTACCTGAAATGATGCAAGAGAAAATAAGATAAGAGAAAACAAACATATTCAAGAACTATGTATGAGGACTTTCATATCCTTTATCTATAATAAAAGTGAAGTGGGACCCCTACTTCCATTATAGAAATAAACCAGAATGTAATTTCAAGGAAAATCCATTTAATTATGAGAATTAAAAATGGAAGAATACCATTACCATCCTAAACCAGTGAGTGGAATTTCCTCTCCAGGATTTTTCCTTCCAAAAAGATACAGCTAGAAAATATGAGAAGGCTATTTTGACTTCTTGAAACAAAACTTAAAAAGCAAGAGACACACAGACATGTAGTCTTTTTTAATGAGCTGAAATTGTTGGCTTTGGAGTGACACCACCTGGATTCAAATCCTAGCTTGTTTGCCATGTGACAATGGGCATGTTACCTAACCTCTCGGTGCCAGATTTCTTCACTCATTAAAAGTAATAAGAGGAATTAACTCAAAGATTGGCTGTGAGAATTAAGGGAAACGCTATTTAAAAGTGATTACAATGCCTCCCAGCATATTCCTAGTACTTCATTCATTCATTCATTTGTTCATTTTGCACATGTTTATTGAACACCTACTCTGTGCAAGTAGGATCTTAGTGCTTGGGTTACAGCAGTGAAGACAACAATGCTTCCGTCCTTATGAACTTTATATTCTAGTGGATTTCTTCTATTATATGAATCAGTTATTATCCAAGAACTTATTAAAAACATTTCATTTCAACAGGTACCGATGCACTAATGCATTATAGACATAAGACATAGTCCAGCACTCATTTTACAGTAAGTGAAGCCTAAGGAGAAGTGAGAAAAGACTTTAAAATAACCAAAAACATCTGCACTCATGCCCTAAAAGCAATGTTTCTTAAAAAAATTAAATTTGGGATGTAAAGCTCTTTTTGAGAGTTTATTAAAAACCACAGATCTGTTTCTAATAAAGTTAACATACCTACCGAAAGAGCCTACAATTCCACTCCTAGGTAGTTACACGTCTCCCCCTAAAAACTAAAAGGTATGTCCACAAAAATACATGTAAAAGAATGGTCATAGCACCTTTATTTATGATAGTGAAAAGCAAGTCAAAGGTCCATCAATAGAAAAAAAAAAAAAAAGACAGTTGAAATCTGGTATAGTCATATGAGAGAATACTGCTCAACAGTGAAGAGGACCTAAGTACTGATAGATGTAATAACATAATGAAATTAGCAAACATTAGAATTAGACAAAAATGAATATCTATCGTATGGTTCCATTAAGATGTCTTCCAAAAATAACCAAAACTAATTTCTAGTGGTAGATGCTCTGTGGTGCATAGGAAATTGATTGGAAAAGGTGCCCAGGGAACTCTGGATGATGGAAATATTTTATATATTATTTTAAGTAGTAACTACACAGGTGTATATAATTGTCGTAGCTCATAGAAATCATCTTTTAGGATGGGTGCATTCCAATTACATATTAACACATTAAAAAAATAAGTCATTAAAAACTGTAGATACTCATATATTTTACATAAAATTTCACATGGTAAATAGACCCCAGAGTGAAATTTTCTGACGTAGGTACTAGTGATAGTTGGTTAAATTAAAAAAAAAAATGTGTAGATAGATAATTCAAGAAGGATCTTGTACAGAAAAAGCTTGATCTAAGTCACTGACATTTCCTATATACCAAATTCTATTTTGACATACTTTCCCCACAGACAGTCAAAATACAAGGTTGTACTTGATCGGGACATAATCACCATTAATTTTTTAAAGGCACAACTTTTGAGTCATTTTGCTATTTATTTTGACAGGTACATAAGGTGAAACAGAAGGTGTTTCTGTAAGTGTACTATGAGACAATCAATTCATATCTCCCCTTAAATGCCATATTGTTCTTTGAGCAATATTTTTATATATTCTAAAGAAATATGTGCTTGGGCCCTTTAAAAAGAAGCAATTTTCCGTCAGGGATCTGTGACCCTGGCCAAGCTCTACATCTGCAAAAAAATGCCTATAGAGACTAATAAGGAACCCGATTGTATGCTAATTTCAAATTAGCTTTTATACTAGCTTCAGGCTTCAAAGGGGGCTAAGAGAAAAGAAATACTGATATGGAAGAAAATTACTCTTGATTAGAAAAAGACCATCGTAAGAGAAAAAGACCATCCCATTTCTCTCTCACTTCTGATTGGAGCAAAAGGCGTGGAGAGAGGAAAACAGAGAATTTTGACAAAAAGGAGACAGAAGAAGAAAGCTAAATATAAAAGTGGCAGACCGGCCCAAAGGAGGAAAAAAAAAAAATCATTCGGACCAAGTTTGTACTTATTTCCAGGAGTGAAAAAAATAGGATTAGGCTGAGGAATGATTAAAGTTTAATAAGAAAGTATCTGAGTATACTGGCATATTTACTTAAATATTTTCTGAGTTTTATTTGAACAATGATTTATTAGTTAATAGTGTTGCTTGTTGATTTAAAAGAGTTTAGTTTTTACAGCATAGAATGTCACAGGATAAGTGGTTCTATCTTATATATGCCTTTGAGCAGTTTAGACATTTAATTACTTGCCCCAAGTCTACTGGCTTTTCTCCCCCTGAGGAAACTAGCCTTTACTGTAGGCATAGAACCTGAGAGGCCATAATCTGTACCCATATGTCTTATTCCTCTAACCCTAGCCTATAAAAAATGACTATTTATTCATCTTACATAAACCATTAGCACAGACCAATAGCTTTTAAAGTTTTGACCAAAACCCTCAGTGGAAGATGCATTTTACATCATGACTCAGAATGCATGTCTACGTCACTGAAACAAAAGTCCACGAAATAAATTTAACTCTTACCGAATGCAATTTGCTTTGATTTTTTTCCATTCCCTTTTTAATGCTAATTGTTATCCACTGGATGGATTTCACCATCGCAGTTTAAAAAGCACAAATTACAAACGCTTATTCCACTCCTCTTTGCCTAAATTACCTTTATGATTCGTAAAATGGCACTAAATTTCCTCTGGCAATATGCTAGATTCCAAGAGCCTTAAGACTTACTGAGGCATGACCTTTGGATCTTCAAAAGAGATCTCTAAAGAACTCGCCTAAAGCAGATGTGAAACTAGCAAGATACCTTTTCCCCTTGCCCTTACTTCTGCTAACTCTGATGCTCACACTGTCCCCCTCTGAAATATGATCCACCTCCATTCCTGAGGTCCCAGGGCAGGACCCGGCATCCTGCTTTTGCTCCACTGGGCAAGGCCATGTTGGCCTGCTCAGAAACGGAGATTTACTGATTTAATACAGCCATCTATTTTAGTCAAATTGTGGTAGCTTTTAGCCACTCGACCAAGTATTTATTGTTCGTTTCATTAACTGCATGTTGTGCTCTAATCCCCATGTATCTTCTTGAGTATAAATGGTGAGGATGGCGACCAAAGAGGAGGAAGGCTTTTCCCTCTAGGAAATTCCACGTAGTGAAATGGAGCCACAGCACAGTGTCTGAACCAAGCCTACATCTCTATAAGGATGTCTAAGAGAAGAAAGGGCGGTCTCCCAGCATGTTCACTCACAGCAGAACGGAAAGGATTTAGGACACTGGGAAAAGCAGAAGCAGGGTAGGCAGACAGCAAACGATGCTGATTGTTGGTGAAGCGGGAGGGGCCGGGACATCCTTTACGTGCACAAGTGGTGGTCCAGTGATTCCTGGTCTCCGTGTGCTTTAGAGCCACCTGAGAAGTCTGCTTAAGCCACAACGAGTTGGCCAGTGTGCTGTACAACCCTAGCCCTGACAGCGAGCTGGAGGACAGATAGGGAAAAGCAGATACAGAGTCCTAAAGGAGCAGGAAACAAAGAAAGGTAGAGAAGGAGTGTATAAGCCAAACGTTGGTAATGTTTTCCCAAGACGGGTGTTTCCCCAGGATCACACGGCTGATGAATCATAACACGAACCCAACCTAACATGGTGACACCAGAAGACTCTTACTTACGTATGTATATAAGGAAAATGGGGGGAGTTTACCCCAAACTGCACAACTTGATCCTTGGGCAGATCATGATCATCATTAGAATCATGTATTATTCTAATTTATGCACCCATGTCGCAGTCCTTACCCTCTAAGGGGAGAATAATAGAAGTTCACTGATGCTGGAGCTGGGTTACTCTATCATGCATATGATGCTATCCAGCACGCTGGATCCACTGTCCTAATAGGTGATGTATCCTATTAGGATAATAGGATACATAATAGTATCCTAAATTAGCTCAAAACAGCATGAATAAAACAGTTCTACAGTGCAGCTACTTCACAAGACAAATGGCCTCAAAGCCCTGACCTTAGAACTGACAACCATTCATAACATCTCTACGAAAAAATATGTTCCAGGCTCCACGCAGCATTCTTCCGGGCAAAGTTTTAAAACACATTCTGCTTAGGAACTGTCCCTACTGATCCGCGATGCGTTTGTTTTGCACATGAAGTTTGTTCGGACTGTTTTACAAAGACATTTCCGGCTCGCTCTTGGAAGATGACTTCAAGTAATAAATTGTCACCAAACATGGACATGAAACTTTAAAAAAAAAAAAACAGTCTGGAGGAGGAAAAGATGAACAAGCTGAAAACAAGTCCATTTTGGGAAGGTTCTGAATGTCCCGGTGAAGGGAGCTTTTCACTTTAAAGGACAAGCTGCTAATCTGATATGTGTTTCTTCGTTCGTGGCCCTTAATATAGAATTCTACAACGTGAAAATAGGAAGCCGGATTTATCTGGCTTTTGCTCTAATGGTACTAAACTGCCCGGAAATTGCAACGCACGCTGTCGCAAGTTCCAAACATTAAAAGAAAAGCTCTACTACCAATCCCCTTTCTAAAGTTTTATACGAGGCTCCAGACTTTGTGGATGTTCAAGAGCAAATCAGGGCAAATACAGGAAATTCATAGATAGTTTAGTGGCTTCAGGCTTCCCAATTATATTAAAACGTTGAAAAGATGCTTTGGCAGATTCATTGCCTCTGCTGTTACAAGTCATAAATTCCAACGTGTTGGTGTCAGACTGTGTCGATTGCACTCATTTATTAATATTTGGGATCCTATAAATGAGCTTACTGAACGTTAAGTATTACCCATTTACTCCTTTACGGAGGTCTAATATAACTGCTCCAGCCATAGCTTTCAGTCATCTCTGTAAAACCATACATGCATCGCCCCAGGGGAGACTTACATAAGCCCCCTCGGAGGAGAGGGGGGGAGGAGGAAGTAGCAAATTGCAGGATCTGTTGATCTTGGATATCGGTCTCCGCAGGAGCTTCCAAATGTGTCTTTGTTTATGTTCTGAGCTCTGGGTTGTTGTGGGGTACAGATCTAAAGAGGAAAGAATTTGTTGCCTCAATAAAAAAAAAAAGTGTGTAATTAAGCTGTGGAAGAAAGGTAAGGTGAAAGGAAGTTGAAAGCCTATCTCAGGGTATGCCAAAACATTCACACATTTATGAATTTAAACATTATCTTTTTTTTTTTTTTTTTTAATGTCCGGTCTTCAGTCTTGTATAGTGGTTAAGGAATCTCCAGTTCTCCACACAAAGTAAAAAAAAAAAAAAAAAAAAGGTATGCCAAAGATGCATATAATTCAGACCCAAAAACTACCCTGCATGAACCATCCATATAATTAATGCAGTGTTTCTTGGCTGGTGTTACTGAGGTCTTAATTCGGCACTTTGTGGAACTTACTGTGTAATAGAGAGATCACTGGCTCGGCTTCCTAGCCATGCACTGTGTGTAAATTAGTCGACCTCTCTGACCCTCGGTGTGGTTTTATTAAAATGTGAATTATAAGGAAATATTAAAGTGATGATTAAATAAATGGAAAAAAAAATTAAGCAAGCAGCACACCTCTAAAATGCAGTTTCCTCCCCCAGCTCTCCCTCCTCTTCCCTCTTTAAGAGCTATATATACATTTTTAATAAGAAATGATATAAGTGATCAGAGCAATTATCCAGAAAGCATAATGTTTCATTGCAGATACTGTTAGCGCACTCCACATGTTATGGGGCACGAGTAAATGGGACACCACTTTGGCCGCCGAATCCTCCGGGCAGAGGGTGAGGGGAGCAGGAAGGAGGGTAACAGTGGGTTTACCAATGTTCCCCGGGCAGTCTGGCCACTCCATTCGTGAAGCTCCATAGTGTTTCTTCTTAGACTCCAACCAGGCAGAAAGTGATTCTCTCAGTCCAAACAAGTTTAATGGCCCTACTCTCCTCATACTGCCTCACAGTAGGACACAGAAGACTCCTGAGGAAGGAACCAGCATTTCCCTGGATAATACGGAAAGCAAGTGAATCACATGTCACGTAGCATATTGGAAGGAAGCAAAACCTTCTCAACAGCATTGCATTAAAAGGATTCAACTTCTATTAAGCCTTGAGTATTTGCCTAAGTAGACACCAAGAAAGTGACATGAACAGTAACAAGCTCCAGTATCTGTTCAATTCCAGTTCAGAATCATGAAATAGAGAATTACACAAAAGCACACATGCATTCCCTCCTGTCCCCCATGCACCCACACGTGCACACATATTGGACAATAAAGGAACAGAAATTTGGACTATATCAGAACAGACAAGTGTTCTGTGTCTTCACCATAAGCTTAGTGCAGATAGATAGATGAGGTGTATCAGAACTTCATTATAGAACATTCTAAATCTGTGACACATATTTATGCTTTTCAAGTTTGTAACATGCACGTAATTCTCCTTCATTTTTTCTCGCAGTATTTTTTTTCTCTGAGCTAAAGGAGGGCATGAGCTTTGTCTTTTTTCCGTAGTTTTTTTTTTTTTTTTAAGAACATTTTCTCAATCGGGTCTGTTTCTGTATGTCTTTGCTTCAGTTGACTGAGGCAAGCACACTTTGAAGGTTAATATGGTAGTCTGTTGAGAGGTATCACTATGAAAGATAAAGATATTGGTTATGTTTGTACAAGCATCTACACCAGGGTGAAAGTGAGTAAATCTCTGTCTTCCCTTAGTATAGACTGGTAATTTTTGAATTTATCTAAATTGATCTTACATTAATTTAGGTTTTCAACCTAGTCTCCTCCCAGGCAATGAGTTCCATACTATTGTTCTCCTTTCTCCAAAATAGTACAGTTAATTTTTGTTAGAATTCACCATAAACAATTCACCAAAATTTAATTCACCTCCTTCTACAAAATACAATAACATCAAAATGTTATCTTCATTGATATGAAGACTTTCTTTTACTTTTTCTAAAGTTGAAACTTTACTCCTTCCCTTTTGTTGTGACCTTCCAAAGAACCATAGTGGCCCAGTCACCATGATTTCTTCTTACAAAAACCACATTTTTCCCCATTAGGTCATGTATGTTTGACCACTAATTGATGACTCCATCATAACTTCCAGTGGGTGGTGTAGGGACTTGAGGAAGAACTACCAGTTTCCTCATAGAAAGGAATTTCATTAACAATCCCCCCAAATTTCCTTCCATCTGTAACAAAAGTGTCACAATTTAGCCCCTAACACTCAAACCACTTTTGATTATTAAAATAATGCCCTAACACATATGTCAAAACCCACATAATGTACAACACCAACAGTGAACCCTAACGTAAGCTATAGACTTTGGGGGATAATGATGTGACAGTGCAGGTTCATCAGTCATAACAAATACAACATTCCAGTGAATGACGTAGATTGGGGGAGGCTAGGCATATATGGGACAAAGGGCATATAGGAAATCTCTGTACTTTCTCAATTTTCCTGTGAACCTCAAACTGCTCTAAAAAGTTAGTCTATTGGAGCACCTGCGTGGTTAAGTTGGTTAAGCATCCAACTCTTGATCTCAGCTCAGGTCATGATCTCATGGGTTCGTGGGATAGAGCCCCACCTCAGGCTCTGCACTGACATCCGAAACCTGCTTAGGATTCTCTGTCTCCCTCTCTCACTGACCTGCCCCTGCTCATGCTCTCTCTGTCCCTCTCTAAATAAATAAATAAATAAATAAATAAATAAATAAACAAATCTATTAAAAATAAAAACTTACATAGAACGTGAACAACAGACACTGTTTGGAGCGCTTAATACATTTTATGAAACTGAATTTATGTAGTCTTTATAACAACTTTCCGAGAGAGACATTAATACTCATATCCCCTTTTTGATGAGGAGGAGACCGCAGCAGAGAAAGATTAACAGAACCCAAATGGCACAACTAACTGCAAAGTGTCCGAGCCCATAGCTGGTGTAGCCTATGTACCCATCATTACACTGGTGGATTACTTCTCAGTCATGCATGATCAAGTCCCCCCTCACACATTTCACCTCTCCACCCCAAGCTCACTCCCTTAAACTCTTAGCTGCAGTTGCTTTCATAGAAGAACTGTATACTTTACATAAATATATTCTTAACAATTCTGCATGTGTCAATCTCAAAGATATGCTTCATAAGGAAAAGGGGAAGTGAAAGAGTCTGTAATGGTTTTCTCAGTCAAGATGAATATAAGGAGTCATTCGAGTTTTTCATTTGCATCAGAATCAGCAGATTGCCTCACTAGGTCTTTGGCTAACTGCCCAAATCTGAAGTATTACGCAAATTTGTATTTACTGAGTTAGCACCTTATTGCCTTGGTTGTCCCATGGTTGTTTTGGGAGGTTTTTATTTTCTTCTTTTACATTTTCTGTTTTAAGAGTTGTGTCCTTCTAAAAACAAACAAACAAACAAAGAATCAAAAATAAAAATAAAAACAGAAAAGAATCAACATTTTTTTAAAGTTTTGTCAAGATAGAGACATCTAAATTGTTTTGATAGTCAGGGTGCCATAGACGAGAGAACTTTCAAAAGAATCACTATTTGTTCCCAGAGTTCAAGTTTCTTTTTGAGTAGTTTCATGAAAATTAGTTTTTAAATACATATACATATATATATATATATGTATATGTATATACATATATATATATATATTTACATGCAGGGTTATGTTCTGAATGTCATACACACATGCAAAAGTCACTTTACAAGGAGAGTTGCTTGGATGCAAGAAGAATCTCACAGAATACAAATGAACTTGGAGGAATTAGTAATACTTTGAAAACAATAGGGAAATGACAGTAAGAGTTAAAGACGTAATTGAAATCTGTCTTTGACGGAAATAGTTTCTAAAAGAAATGTAAGCATCTGCTGGCAGCTTTTAAAAATATTAATGATTACTGAAATTGAGAAATGCCAACAGTATGGAGTGAATAAAAACTACTTCCCTAATGAGGTTTCATAAGATGAGCAATTGTTTTGTACATGTTCTAGACTTTACTTTTATATTTAAGGATTAAAAAATAAAACAGTGCAAAGAGTGTTTACATATAAAAAAGAAGACTTGTGGCAAATTCAGATTATGATATAATTGACCATTAAAATAGGAATGCCTTCTTTAGCCAGAAAAATGAATAACTTGTGTTCTCTGCGGCATGTTTTTGCAAAGAAAAAGTAGAAAGGATGTTTACTTGAAATGATGTTGATCTTTAGTGTTGAAGTTTACAGAAGAGAAAAATATAGAAATAACGTGTGCATGGACAGCCCCAGGATGCATACAGTGGATGCATTGTGTTCTCTCGGGTTACATAACTGCTTTGAAAATTTTCTTTTCTGTGTCATCAAGGAAGAATTTTGGGCCCTGCCAGGACACTCTACCATTTGGCCCTGTAGACTCCAAGCATGCCTGGAGACATGTGCCAATTGGTTGTTGGTTTTTGAAGAGCGTTCTGATCTCCGTGGAGTTACCCCACTGGACTCGGAAGAGTCTGACCCACATGTCACATTCCAGCTGTTGGCTTGTTTGTTTTTAATCTCAATCTAGTTTAATTGGAATAAGGTGAGTCACCTTGCAGGTATGTCGGCTGACACGTGTGTTGTGGAAACTGATTAAAGGGGTTGGACTTGAAATTGAACAGATAAGACTGTAATTTAATGGGCCTCCTAGGAACTGCATTTTGTTTTTGTTCTTGTTTTCTCTACTTACCTTGTAAACAGATTCCTTAAGCTTTACACTGTGAATTTGGGGATGCCTGGGTGACTCAGTCAGTTAAGCATCTGACTTTGGCTCAGGTCATGATCTCACAATTCTTGAGTTCAAGCCCCACACTGGGCTCTGCGCTGACAGCTCAGAGCTGGAGCCTGCTTCGGATTTTGTTTGTCCCTCTCCCTCTGCCCCTCCCCCGCTTACGCTCTCTCTCTTTCAAAAATAAATAAACATTAAAAGAAATTTAAAAAAAAAGTAACAGTATACTACGAATCTTAATCTTTGGCACACTAGAGCTTTTCTTCTGTGAAACAGGGTTACTCGGGATGTAGTCAGTATCTGAATTCCCATCTTTATCATCAGAACACTTATAATGTGTCAGGTAGTATTCAACGTGCTTTCATAGATTACTTCACTTAATCATGGAAGCACCCACATGAATTTGTTTCTATGGTTTTATCCTTCTTTATGAAGAGGAAACAAACACAAAAAGGCTAAGTGACTTTCCCAAGAACATCCAGTTAAGATGGGGAAGAGACAAGGTATAGATGTCAACACAATCACAGAACACAACCAACTTGTCTTGCAATGTGAAAATTATTCACTGAATCAACATAAAGGAAATAAACTATTTTCCTAGCTGATTTGGCAATTACTAGTGTCCAAAATAGTTATCAAGCAGTTTGGGTTGAAATAATTTAATGGGTTGAAATAATTTAATGAAATTAAAAAAAAAAATTTTAGGATTATTTATTTTGAAAGAACAAGAGAGGGGAGAGGTAGAGAAAGAGAAAGAGGGAGAGAATTCTGAGCAGGCTCCACACTGTCAGTGAAGAGTATGACACAGGGCTCAAACCTTCAAATCATGAGATCATGACCTGTGCTGAAAGCAAGAGTCAGACGCTTAACTGACTGAGCCACCCAGGTGCCCTCAAAATAATTTAATGAGTTTTTAATGGTAGAACCCCTCCCCTCAAGATAACAATAAATTCCTAAAACCTGGATGAACAAATAAAAATAGGAGAAAAAATTAGGTATTTTAGTCATTTGTGATTATGGTCTCAATTTCAAATTTCAGAAAGCCATAACTAATAATAAGTTGTACAACATTCACAGTTCTTAGAGCAGACCAAGATGGCTAGACAAAAGTTGATTAAAAATAACAACAGAACACATCAATTCTCACTCAAAGTAAATATGTTTTCGTAAGGTATCTCTATATATTTTAAATTATTTCTAATTAGAGAGATGTTACTCAATATATTTTAAAGAGGCTGGTCATAACCAAAATACTTCTGAGGTCATTGTATTAAATTTCAATTTTTTTTTATATGCACAGACTTCTAGGATATCTTTTCCATTTACTTTAGATCATCTAGTACCCAGACCATGCTATGATACAGAAGTGATCTGAGCATAAGAGAAAAGATCCTTCCTTCCTCAGAGTTCCTCCTGGAGGGCCTAGGAAATAATCCCCAGGTGGGGAAACCCAAGGACTGACAACAATGTGGTGCTTGAAGGTCAAAAATAAATCTCCTTAAGGGAGAACTGGAAAAAATCAGAGAGGGAGAAGGGAAAGGGCCAGGGAGAGGAAAAAGGAGGAACTGAGGTTTGAGGCAGCAAAGGAGTATGGGAAGAAAGCAGAGGAGCAGGAGGGAAAAAGGAGTAATGGTGGAAAATGGAGGCCAAAGGAAGAGAAAGGAGAGGAGGACAGAGAGGTAAGCACAGTTTCATTTTCTTTCCCCATCAATGAGCTAGCTTAAAACCCAAAATCAGACACTGTGAAACTAAAAATTTCAGGATATAGGGAAATACTTGTAAATCATTTAAAAATAATAACAGCTTCCTGCCATGATAGTAGAGGCTATAGGTCCCAACTCCCCTAACCGATTTCAAATGCCTCTTTCGAGAAGGTGACTAAACATATCTATCTTCCCCATGAAAAAAATTTCCATTCCTAATGGAACTGAATGGGGTTGAAGGCATTTATTATATATTGCACTTTCTTTGTTCCTTCTCCAGCCCAAACTAGTCATAAGCAAGCTTAGAGATTGTTAGACTCTGCCTCGTCACACATATAACCAACTTTTACAAAATGTGAATGAAAGCTAGTATATTGTTAGCGGCCTCTTGTGAACATAAACGATTCACCACAAAAAGGCAAGCAAAAATGGCTTCTCATGAGTTTACAGAACACTGGAATCTTATTTCTGAAATAGTAATAGCACATCTGAAATAGTGATAACATTTGGATGTTCTATACATGCCAAATAAAGCCATGGTGGTGACTACGTACGTGTGATCTGCATATGTGTATACATGTACGTATCCCACTTAAAAAGGAAGATCAGAAAAGCTAAAAATATCCTGATGACAGCTGAGGAGCTGGTTGTTGCCTTCCCCTGTAACAATGGAAATGCCAAGGGGAGAGGAATTACTCAGCTTTGGAGGGGTCATGTGGCTTAATAAAGTCAGTTTAGAAGAGGAAACTTAAGCCTATCTGGGGATCTTTCTCCCAATGAAAACTATTAGATAATGGAACCACCTCTCAAGAAAAATGCTAGAAATCCATTTAAAACTCAGCTGGCCACTACAAGGCATTGTGTTGTCCCAGACTTCATGTCCTTTGATGTCCAAACACTTTTATTTGATAAAATGTGTTCAAATCCCTCTACAAGGACTATGTATAAAGAGAGATCATATATGCATATACATGTATTGTGTAAATATAAGAATGCACACATCTTTTATAGATGCACATATGTACATATAGTCTGTGCATATATATTGTTATATATGTGAATATATATATACATGTATATACATGTATATACAATATATACATCTGTAAATACATACACACACACACACAGAGGCTTACATACATACACATATATTGTCTCTCTCTAGTCCGTGTGTGTGTTTGTATACCTCACACACACAGATTACATGCAGACTATGTTTTTGTATGTATATAACACATATATATATATATGTGTGTGTGTGACTATATATGTGTGTGTATATATATATATGTGTGTGTGTGTATACATATATATACATGTGTGTGTGTGTATATATATATATGTGTGTGTTTATATATATATATATATATATATATATATATATATATGTAAGAGAGAACTTTGAGATTCAAGGCTCTTTTGTGTATATCTGTTTTTAAACTTGCAGGTCCCAAATGAAAACACTAAAAGCTGTGATCGGTGGATATTTAAGAAATATGCTAAGATGCATATTTTCCTTATTACTCTGATTATAATTTTCCTCATTACTCTAATTATACCCTGAAAGTCAGAATTGACCAGGTTTGCATTTCTTTTCAGTTAGTGCTTGCAGCTTCTGAGAACAAGCACAAAGATTAATCTAAAATTCCAATAAAAGCAACAGAAAAAAGTACAGATGACAAATTGAAAATGCTCAGACTCAGAGTGAGAACTTCAGGTTCAATGACCTAACTTTTCCTTGAGAAGGGAACAATTGCTTTGAGAAAACCTCTGCCCCCACCGAATGACGCAGCTACTTCCTCCTAAACATAGATCACATTATCAGCGTTGCCAAATATATCAACAACCGCCTGGCTGTTGAATACCATGTTTATCGAATGGACCATAACAGACAGCAAGAACACGCACAGTTGGAGGCGGTGATCTCTACAAGTATTTTCCAAACCAGCAAAATTCTTTATTTTTCATTTTTCTTTTCTCAATTAAGGGAAAGAGGGTTACAAAGCAAAACAGATACAAGAGAAGCACAGTTTAGATACCTCCTCTGAAACCCTTTCTCTGGGCCAACATGTAAAGTAATTATGGAGAGTTAGATTTTTATGTCTTCGCATAGCAACATGGACAGGGGGGACAGAGGGCCATGGAGTGGAGTTTATATTGGCCAGCCAACCAAATCCACTTTGAACTGCATAGAGAAAATTCCTAAGGACCCAGAGATAAATTCTCAACTTTTCCCCTCTACATAATGAAAGAATTCAAAGCTGAGTGTTTGGATGGGGTCAGGAGGGGTTATATGTAACTATTTGTGAGACAAAAATGAATACAAGTTTACAAATTGTTTCACATTGTTTAATTTTAAAAATAAGACAAATTTGTTGCAAAGTATTCAGGAAACAGGTAATTCAAAAGGAGAAAATCACATGTAATCCTACAATGCAGAGTAAGCAAACACTTTAAAGATTTTGATTCATGTTTTTTCCAATCTATATCCCGAAAACAGATATTTCAAAAACAAAAAGAGAATCATTTTGCACATGTAACTTTGTGCCCTGCTTTTCTCATGACAGTATATTGTGACCGTATATTTCAGGTAGTATTTATGTACAACACCTTTCAACTGCTATTTGACACTCATACAGCCTTGTCCCTCATTCACAGACTTAATTCTCTATTGCTGTTATCAGTGGTTTGCTGTCATTAACCAACTGTGTTGTGAATCCTTACATTTTCCGCTTACGTACATCCATAAATATTTCTCTAGAATAATTTATTTGAAATCTGTCAAAAGGTAAAATCTCCAAGACTTTGTCATATAAACAGTTAAAATATACTTTAGAAAGTTTGCAATAACGTTTTCCTTTCTACCAGCGGGTTTGTTTATTGTGGTTTTCGACAGAGTACTTCTTTGTGTGTTTGTTTGGTTGGTTTTTTACCTACTCGAACCCATCAATATTCTTTTAGGGTTGCTTTCATGAGTTCATGTTTAGAAAAGTTTTTCCTATCCAAGAATACTAAAGTACTATATACAGACATAAATCACCAAAGTAAATTGGAATTTTTAAGGTGAACTTTTATTTTCTTCAAGTCTCTATACCTTTTAAAACATTGAACTGATACTAGAATTTATGTTGATTGTATGAGATAAAAGTCAACCAATATTCTGAATACATTTATTAAATAAGCCAACCTGCCCTCACTGACTAGATGTGCTACCTCATAGAATTATTATATGCACATTATTTTTTAGTTAATTCAATCTGTAAAGTTATTACAACCTCATTCTCACTTCTCTGGAAAGACCCAGGAGTAGCGATTATTTCATCTGTGTAGAAGTAGCTGAAGTCGAGCAGATTTTCATCTTCTACGTTTGTTTTCTCGGTTAAAAAAAATAAAATAAAAAATCAGGGGTGCCTGGGTGTCTCCGTTGGTTAAGTGTCCAGCTGTTGACTTCGGCTCAGGTCATGATCTCACGGTTCGTGTGTCTGAGCCCCATATCGGGCTCTGTGCTGACAGTGGGAAGCCTGCTTGGGATTCTCTCTCTCTCCCTCTCTCTCTCTGTCTCTGTCTCTCTCTCTCTGCCCCTCCCCTGCTTATGCACTCTGTCTCTCTCTCTCTCTCTCTCTCTCTCTCTTGAAATAAAGAAACTTAAAAACAAATCAAAGGTTAATCTCCCCTCAAAATCTTAAACCTATTCATGATTGAGATGAACATAGAAATCAGTAGATGGAATCAAGAGAGGGTTATGCAGCCCAACTAGAGAGCCAAACTGCACGAGGAAAATACATGCTTAATCAAAGGACCGGGAAAATCTCAGTGCTTCTTCCTGCTTCCCTGTCCTTTTGTGATATTGCATTTAATGCAGGTGTTCTCAAAGTGAAGTTCCCAGGCCAGCAGCATTGCCAGGGGACTTGTTAGACCTCCTGAATCAGAAATTCTGGGTGTTGGGCCCAGCAAGCCATGTTTTACCCAGCCCCGCAGGTGACACCGAGGGACACATAAGTTTGAACTACTGATTTAAAAGGACTTTGTCAGGAAAGAATCTGAACATAACCCACATAAAATATGATATCTATATGAGATCCCAGCCTTCACCTGGATATGCAATGCAGACCTTTCTTCATTTGCCCTTCCCCATTTATTATGTAGCCATTTATTAAACATGTTTTATGGGCCCAGACTGGGGCTGCGTGCTGAGTATGAACGCTAAATAAGCCAAACCCTTTGCCTTCAGAAAATTTACTGTAAATTTTATAGTAAATATATATATATATGTATATATATATATATATATATACACACACACATATATAATACCCACAACTATTTACTATAAAATAATACTATATATATTTTGTTCTGTCTGAAAAAAATACCTTATATAGATAAGGAAAAATTCCTTATAGATAAAGAAAGAAAACTCATCTATTAATTTCTCATTTGGTATTTTTTATCTACATGACTAGTTAAAATAAATATAAGTATTCCGCTTCTTCAAATAGAAGCTTTTCTGTTGAAAGAACAATGCTATGATCATTCGCAAGATGAGAGCCTATAAAAATAATATTAAAAGTATTTTTAATTAGAAATGAAAAGGAACCACACATGGAGCCATGCTAAAATAGTTAGGAAAAAGCCCAGGTAAGCAAGAGCTATTTTAAAGAGTAGATAACTTAAAAAAAGCAGAAGCTAACACGTAAGTTTGAAAGGATAGTACTGTAATCCCTCCCCACCCTGTATCCATGGGGGATAACCTTTCAAAGACCCCCAGTGCATGCCTGAAATTGAAGATGATACTGAACCCCATACATACTGTTTTTCCTATACATGCATACCGATGATAAAGTTTCATTTACAAATTAGGCACACTAAGAGATTAATAACGACCAGTAATGAAATAGAACAATTATAACAATAGGGGTACCTGGGTGGCTCAGTCGGTTAAGCTTTTTGACTCTTGGTTTCCGCTCAGGTCATGATCTCACGGTTTGTGAGTTTGAGCACCACATCAGTCAGCACAGAGCCTGCTTGGGATTCTCTCTCTCTCTCCCTCTCTCTGCCTCTCTCTCTCATAATAAATAAACAAACTTGGGCGCCTGGGTGGCTCAGTCGGTTAAGCGGCCGACTTCGGCTCAGGTCATGATCTCGCGGTCCGTGAGTTCGAGCCCCGCGTCGGGCTCTGTGCTGACAGCTCAGAGCCTGGAGCCTGTGTCTCCCTCTCTCTGACCCTCCCCCGTTCATGCTCTGTCTCTCTCTGTCTCAAAAATAAATAAACGTTAAAAAAAAATTAAAAAAAATAAACAAACTTAAAAAAAGAACAATTATAACAATATACTGTAATGAGTTCTGTGGACGTGGTCTCTGTCTCACATATCTTATTGTACCCTTCTTCATGTGCTTATGTGAGACGACAAAATGCCTACATGATGAGATGACGCGAGGTGAGTGACATAGGCATTGTGACATAGTGTTAGGCTTCTAACGACCTTCTTAATGATACATCAGAAAGAGGATCATCTGCTTCCAGAGCATGGTCGACCAGAGGAATAAAACTGTAAACAGTGGAACTATGGATAAGCAGGGGACTAACTGTCATTGCAATGAATATTAACCAAGGTATAATTGAAAGGTTTACCTCTTGGAAGCGAGAAAAGCCAGATGCGATGTAAGAGATAGTAAAACAGTAACAAGGTAGAAGACCTGAGGAGTGAATATAAATAATAAAAGCAGAAAGCAGGATGACCTTGAGTATTTTTAAAGCCAAGAAAAAGAAAGAGGTAACCACAATTATTGTTGTTTAATTTTTTTATTAGTTTTCTTTATTTTTGAGAGGCAGAGAGAGACAGAGCACGTGTGGGGGAGGGACAGAGAGAGAGGGAGACACAGAATCCGAAGCAGGCTCCGAGCTCTGAGCTGTTAGCACAGAGCCTGACGTGGGGCCCGAACTCGCAAACCGTGAGATCATGACCTGAGCCAAAGTCAGGCGCTCAACCGACTGAGCCACCCAGGGGCCCCCACAATTATTTTTTAAAAGGAGGACTAACAGGTTGGTTATGTTAAACCATGAGCTTCTCTTCTCTAAGTCTGTGACTCCTTCCACAGTGAGTGAAGCAATCACCTTTCCTCTGAGACCAAATCTCCACCTTCCCTTCAGGCTCCACTCAGGACACACTTTCCCTGACACGCTTCTTCCTCACCTTGACTCCACAGTCAAGGTCTCTTATTCTAACAACTCTTTTAATAAAGACAGGAGACCCTATTTTAATATTCCAGTACAGATTTGTGAGTGGCACAGTGATGTAACTCGCCTTGTGTCATGGCAGAATGACACAAAAGGGGGATGTTCTCCAGAATGTTCTGGTAGCAACTTCCCACAGGGTATTTCCATTATCTGGGGGGAAAAAAATTCTCCCAATCAAATCTCATCATCTTTCTTTATCGGTCAATATGCTTTCCCTTCCTCACTTATGCAACTCCCACACATTCTTCAGTTAAAACTTCGAGTGTCAGTTCAGCCACAAAGTCAATTCTGGACAGTTCAAATTCTTCTATTAGAAGTTATCACTTCTCCAACCTCCCTCATCACATCATGTGTTACAATTACAATTTTATATATATTTATGTAATTAAAGTCTATTTACTCCACTTGACCCTTCTCTCCCTATCTAGGTTTGTCCACTTTTGAAACATCAGCCCCCTTTCTAGCATGTGGTAGGTGTTAACAAAACAATTAAATATTTGTTGAATGAATAAATGACTGTTTGAGACCTTGAACAAGAGAAGTAACCCTCTTTCCCCTTAAGATCTTACTTATTATCCTCTCAGTCTAGAATAACTTTTTTCTGAAATCCGTGCCTTAGTTTTACAATTTTATTAGCAGCATTTGTCTAATTATCAATGGGGGTATTTCACCTGTTATTATAATACAGTAAGACCCTTCTGCCCCACCCCCTGTATGTTCTTATTTGCTTCTTGTTCTCCCCACCCTTCTAAAAGAATAAATCTTTATGAAGACAAGGACTTCTTTTTTTAATCCTGAAACAGGTTTTTATTAAACAGCAAAGCAAAATTGTAACACAATTTTAAATGTTTGCATATTAGGCCACAAAAGGGATGCAAAATGTTTGCAATGTGGCTATTTTCTATATTTATGTAGCTGAAGTCATTCATCAAATCTTGCATCAATACAAACATAAGATTATTCCATAATTAAAAGTAGCCCACATCTAACAACCATAAGTTGTACTCGTGGATCCCTTTTTCTATTTAACATTTTCACATTATTTTGTGATACTAATGCCCTTACCTAATGGGATCTACAAGCTAAAGTTTAAAAAATTGTCAAAGAATGACTAAAAGTCTGCAAGGTAGTAGGGTTCACAGAAAATTTGGGGAGAAGTAATGAGATAAAATAACAAGAAAGTATCAATTAGTACACGTGTAAAACTCTCCCATTTTATTCATGATCTTGACACTAATATACTCTCAAGGGATTTTGCAAAAGTTGAGCTTCCAGGTACTACAAATAAACCTTGAGACCAAACTCTTGTGACCATTCTCTTCTAGATGTGGTTTACATAAGGTTAGTCAAACTTAATCCACTTTCATATATGTTCCCCAAAGATCTCCTCTGTGCCAGAGATAACACAGATTTGGAGTAAAAACATTTGGAGTTGGTTACTACTGTTTACCAAGCACTTTTTCCAACCTATTTCTATTTTTCCTCAAAATTTTACATTTCAAACATACGCACAACCAGCACTCATTTTCTCAGATACCAAGGGGATTATTTTAGGCGAAGGAAGTTTTTAACAACAAATCTTCCCAAATTTACGACTCAGTTTCAAGAAAAATCTTCATTTTGACACCCTCTGTTTTTAATTGATTAAAGAGAAACCAACAATCCTCTTTTATTACTCCATGTAACGAGCTCTAACTGAGCAAGTACCTTATTTTGGTTATGTTTTAACAATTAGAGGTTAGGCTGCTCTCATAGATGATTAACTACTGAAATTTTATAAATGTGAAACCAATTTTTTTTTTCCTTAGGAGAAGGGAAATGGGGAGGAGAGAAACAGATGGGGACACCTGGATGGTTCAGTCCATTGAGTGTCCAACTCTTGATTTCAACTCAGGTCATGATTTCACTGCTTGTGCGATCAAGCCTCGCGTCAGGCTCCAGCTAACAGCATAGAGCCTGCTTGGGATTCTGTCTCTCCCTCTTTCTGTCCCTCCTCCACTTGGGCACACGTGCATGTTCTCTCTCTCAATAAATAAAAAAACTTAAAAAAAAAAAGAAGCAAATAGAAAAGAGGCACAAGTTGGTGGAAAGGGTAGACAAAGCTGTGCATTCGGTACATGATTTTGGTCACCTTCTCACAACATAATGGTTATTTCCTTGTATCTCTTACTATGCCTATAATAAAAGACAGTGTTAAATCTATAAATCAAAGCAAATTTGAAATACATTTGTTTTCATGTTTCATAAATAATACACATTACTAATTATAAAGTTCCTACAATACATTTGCACATTTTCATAGACTCATAATACACACTCATGCAAGTCTTCTATTATGCTCCTAGTTTTGCCCAGATCTGACATTATCTTCATACCCACTCAACGAAGCCACACAAAAAGGTACTATAACATTTGGAATTGATCCAAATGTTAAACAATAAAAAGATTGGCAGCAATCTCGTAAAACAGAAAGGAGACGAGTCCCTTACTTTTCTTTTTCTTTTTGTATCAGCGTTTTGAAAAACACTAGAAGATGACCTGAGATTTTCTATATAGTGTCCAAGAATTTGGTCTTATGATTTTAGCTTCAGATTTTCTTCCTCAACTGCATATACTCTTCAGATTTTCTTCCTTAACTGCATACACCCTTTAGGCGTGTGTTGGAGTTCCAACACTTGATTGAGAAGGTGTGTGTGTTTTTTTTCCCCCTCCAGTTCCACCTGCTTTTTAGCACCAACTCCAGCCATGTCAGCATTCATCATCTTGGGTTACAAATTTGGGGGACTTGGCTACAAAATTCTTGATGAATGGTTTGCCTTTGGAGACACCAGGAGGTGGAGGGTTTGGGAGGATACCTCAGGCCCTGACACTTGGACCAACTTGAAAATAAGAATTTTGACTGGTTCCCTGCTATGGTTCCAGTCCCTGGCGCTGTGTTGGAGTAAGCAGGGGGAAGAAAAAGAAGAAATGTTCATCTCTCTTGGGTTGGAATAACTGAAGCAGACCAGCACAGAACAGAGGCACACTAGACTTTTCCAAACTGTCAGTAGCCAAAAGATAAGTATACCATCCATTTTAGGTTGGTTACAGTAGGAACGACACATATGGGAGTCGCAAGGAGCAGAACAGGGAGGTGATGATAGGGAAATGTGAGGATGTCTCACATCTTTAGCCATTGTAAGCAATGCAGATGACATTTCAAAATTTGGGGAACTGAATAGCATGAGTGGGTTAGGCAGGGAGGACTTATTCAAACACTAGTTAATGACATATAGCCAATACATAGTATTTTCTGTTAGTTAAGTATGTAAATATAACCCCGGGCACCAGCCCTTACAAGATTTAGGTTCTGGTAGAAAAGAACATTGTCAGATCCTACATAATAGGTTTAAAAAAAAAAAGTCCAGATTATCCTCTCACTAAAGTGATTTCATCATAAGAGCTACAATCTCACCTCTTCAGACAACAATTACCACTATGGGTGGTAAGGAGATTGTATACATTGTGACATATATTTTATTTGTTATTGCCCTCTATTATGAGCTAAATTGTGTCACTTTTTCTTCCAAAAGTTATATATTGAAGTCCTAACCCCCCACTACCTCAGAATATGACTGCATTTAGAGATAGGACCTTTAAAGAGGTAATCAAGGTTAAAATGAGTTCATTGGGGTGAGCCCTATCCCTTATGACTGGTGTGCTTGTAAGAAGACATTAGGACAGCAACACAAGGGACCAAAAGACCATGTGAATATATAGAGAAAAGGCAGTCATCTACAAGCCAAGGAAAGAGACCTCATAAAAAATCAACCAAGCCTGCTGACACTTCCATCTCAGACTTCCAGCCTCCAGAAGCATGAGAAAATAAATATCTGGGGGCTCTTGGGTGGCTGGGTTGTTTAAGCATCCGACTTCTGTTCAGGTCATGCTGTCATCGTCCATGAGTTCAAGTCCCGCAGAGGGCTCTGTGCTGACAGCTCAGAGCTTGGACCCTCCTTTGGACTCTTTTCTCCCTCTCTCTGTTCCTCCCCTACTCATTCTCTCTCTCTCTCTCTCTCTCTCTCTCTCTTTCAAAAAATAAATACACATTAAAAATAAATAAATAAATAAATAAATACATACATACATACATACCTGTTGCTTAAATCACCCAGTCTCTGGTATTTTGTTATGGAAGCTCTAGAAAACTAATACACCCTCCATGTTAAGATGTTTTAATTTAAATATAAGAACTCAGCAAAGTATATATGTTCCCAAAGCCCATTTGTTGACTTACTGAATGAGCAAAGAAGAAATAGTCAAAGTTAGAATAGGTATCAGCAACTATTAAAAACAACTGAAATGAACAAAGTGTTTGGAGACTATTCACTGGTGATATATCTGGCTGGGAGAAAAACATGATTATGCAGACACTGGTTGTCCAGGAAAACACCATATATATTCCACTTCACATAAACTGATGTCTGAGAGCACATCATTTGTACATACTAATAAAAGGGGAGAAGATACAACTGAATCTAGAGAAGGAAAAAAAAAAATACATTTCAAAAGAGGTGACCAGTCTTAGAGATTTTAAAACACAGAAAAAGAGGCCAAAAAATAAAATTGTTGTAGGGAGCAGATCATGAAAATGACAATGAAAAAAATAACCTATGAAAGTGATAGAAAAAGGAGTCCAAAACGTAGAGGCAGAAAAGCAAAGAAAAAGAGTTATCACCACATACTCAAGGCAAGGGTATTGTAATTTTTCAAGGGCCCACAGACATCTCTGAAGTTTTAACAGAAAATGTATTGGATTTGAAAATGACAGTTGAAAAATAAAATTTTACAATATATAAAAGTTTACAAGTTTTAATATTACATTCTCCAATCCATTGTATCCTATACCTATATAACAGTTGTGTATCAACTTTATATTAAGTTGGGAAAAGGAAACATTTTAACATATTTCATATGATATATGTAGTGAATCTATAATAAGAGCATCACGAACCTTTGAAAGTCCTAAAATTGCCCCAGAGAAAGATGATAAGGCAATGTAGAAAGAGAAGGAAGATATGGTAGAGACAAAATAGCTTTATCGGAGCTATAAAATCATGGGTTCTCTAGCAAACCTTACCGGTGCACTAGGCCACTGTTCCTAAGAGAAGATATTGGGAGAGGGAATAATCAATGCTAAGAACTCAGACATCAGGTATGTATCTTATTGTTTGGCAGTATGGTTGCTAAAACATAATCCAAAAGTATGTTCTTACCTCAGCAATTTGTGGGTTTAAACAAGCACAGGGTTAGGTCTAAATAAGGACAAACACTAATTTAATGAACTCAGGGAAAAATCTGCTATCAAAGTGGAAAACATCATTCACCAGTTGCTCGGCATTATGAAGAGAGAGCTATTTTACTTTTTCAAGAGATTGAATCATCACTTCCTACAGAAATGACCTAATAAAACATATTGCATTGCTCACATCAACGAATCCATTGTTCAATAAAACACAACCAGATTAGACCATTAAAAAATAGTTTTCCAGGGAATGAAGATAAGCAATTGTGTTGGTATCTTCAGGGAAACTTATATCCTACTTTGAATACAATAAAAGACTATTGATTAACACTTAATTAAAAAGATAAAGCAACACAGTGTGATTTCACACTTGAAAGGAGAATTATGACAACTGAATTTAATGCCAAAATATAGAACTTTATTTTTAATAGGATAGTATGGGAATTTTAGGGAGAGTATAACAAATAATAAAAACCAGTATGCTTATCATATTAATAGGTCATAATAAATTTTTACAACATGCTGCCAGCATGTGAACCTTGAAAGTAAATTTGCCTATATACTATAAAAAAGCCTACGTTTCAATTCTTGGAAAAGAGAAGTCAATTGTTTAAACCATGAAAATTAAAACCATATTTAAATTTTCTATTATTAAAGATTCTACCACCTATAAGTACATACTTTCTAATGTGTATTCAGGTATATTTCTTAGGCAATAGGACTAAGTAAATCAGGAATCCTAGGTACGTCACACAATGTTTACAGATTATTAGCTTTGCAGTTATGGAGTATAATTATTGGGTACATACCTTATCTCCTTTTTTGAAACTGAAACTATCATTTGGTAGAAATGTATCACTATGCAATGAGTTGATACACTTTGAGTGCAAGTATCACTGCATTCCATCAATATAAAAGAGATTAACTAGGATGCTCTGATTCACAGATGGATATTTCTAGAATGAGAGAATATGGGAAATAAACCTTCACTGTTAACGTGGACACTACTGCCAGGAGGTAACAATGGCCCATCACGCTTAGTTATATTTTTGACCTCTGGGTTTTTAAGTGTAGATTTTTTTAAACAATACAGGTGATCAATACACAAATGTCAAAGCCTTAAACTCAGTCCTATCTCAGCAAGTACGGTTGGCCCTTGAACAATGGGGGGTTAGAAATGCTGGCCCCCAACCCCCACACAGTTGAAAAATCCACACCTAACTTTTCGTTGCCCCCAAACTTAGCTACTAATAGTCTACTACTGACTAAAAGCCTAACAGATACCACAATCAATTGACATGTATTTTGTATTGTAGATTGACATGTATTACACACTGTATTCTTATAATAAAGTTAAGCTAGAGAAAAGGATATGTTATTAAGAAAATCATAAGAGAAAATACATTTACAGTACTGTACAATATTTTTTCTAAAAACCCATGTATAATTGGACCCATGCAGTTCAAATTGATGTTGTCAGTTATATACATGGCAAGATTCATCTTTCTATGTATGTATTCCTGGTGTTATAATAAGCATACCAGGCTACATATTCAAATGCAAAGATGTAGGCCAACCTCTATACTTATTAGTTCTAGAACTATGACTAGTCCTTAGGTCTTTAGATCCCAAGTTTCTTCAATTCAATCTGTAAAATGGGTATAATTGTACCTACCCTGCTTATCTTGCAAGAATATAGGAGGGCATAATTGTAACATAACATTTGTAAACGTTACAAGTAAAATCTCAGTCAAATACTAATCAGATACTTGGGAAAATGACTTGGAAAATGACTTGGGAATGACTTGGGAAATGTCTTGGGGCAATTGCTTTCATCTCTTTGGACCTCACTTATAAGTAACAACGGTAATAATAGTATCAGAGACTCGTATAGCACTAATTCCACATGACAGGCAGTGTTGTGTGTGTTCCAAATAAATCCATTAAGTCCTCCAAATGCATGTAAAATCTATATCTCTATTGCCTAGTGGATTTCAAGACACAGATTAAGCAGTATGTTGAATGAAAGTTGGATAAGTAAAATGGAAAAATGAGGGCCACCTGGGTGGCTCAGTTGGTTAAGCATCTGACTTCGGTTCAGGTCATAATGTCGCCATTCCCGAGTTTGAGTCCCGAGTGGGGCTCTGTGCTGACAGCTCAGAGCCTGGATGGAGCCTGTTTCAGATTCCGTGTCTCCCTCTCTCTCTGCCCCTCCCCACTCGCATTCTGACTCTCTCTCAAAAATAAATAAATAAAATCCTTTCAATAAAAAATAAATAAAATGGAAAAATGACTTGAAATTCTTTCATTTTGACTTTCTTCCTGCGTAAGAAAAACTGTGTAAATTTTCTTAATCTACAAGACAGGGGAAAAGGAGGAAAAAGTAAAACCTCTGTAGGTAGAATCACTGTGAAAAGACACGTTTCTAATTTTCTGTAAAAGAATGGATTAAGAACCAAAGTATGTGAAAAAGAAACAGGAAAAAAAAAAAAAGTCTGCTGATGAATATGTGGAAGAGCCCATGCTGTTAGAATTTGCTAGAATTTGCTGTTAGAATTTGTTAGAATCTGCTACCAAAATGCTTGTAGAAGCCTTCTGGTTAAAGACTCTGTTCTAACTTTTTTATGTAAGGGTGTCTGGTTGCTAATTAGTTAAAGACACTCTGGGAGCCATTCACAGCTGTGGCTCTGGACATTCAGGACAGGGCAGTTAACTGGAGGGCAAATTATATACCAATAACCTAGGGAGAACCATGATCCATTTTCAGGATTTAACATCAAGAGTGGCAAGAAGGAATAATTATACCGAAATAAACACACACATACAAGCACACGGAGATAATTTTAAAACATTTAATGGTAGCGAAGAGTAAATTATTTAACTCTAACCAGGGATAAGAGCCTTTTGGTAGCTATCACTTACTGCAGTAAATCTGCTGAAGTTTGCATTTCCTGGCTGCTGGCTCTGTTTATTGAAAGTCATTCTGAACGCTCTGCTAGAAAGAATTTCAGCGGGGCTGCCAAATTTTCACTAGATTAAAAATGTGCACTGCTGATAATATTTTTATACACATTGCACACAGAACAACAGCAATGTTCTTTAGATAGCGATTTGCTCCTCCTCTACAACTAGTCTTTCTGCGAGGCTTCCTCACGTGGCAGAATCAGTTCAATCTGGTTATTTCTGGTGAAATGTGCTAGAAAACTTACACCGACCGGAGTCTCCTTATGGGTTAAGCGCTGAATTAGATGTCTCTCATTAACTGGTAAAGCCCGAGGACAATTCATCAATGTGAATGTTGGAATGTCTAAATATTTGTTAGAAAAGTGTCCATGAAGCGAAGACTTTCAACTCCAGAAAAGATAACAAATGACGTGATGTCAAATGTGCCTTGTAGAAAAGTATTCAGATTAAACATATCTTCCCTCACCCTAAATGCCCAGGTGGAAGTTGCTCTCACTGTTATTAAAGTAGTTGTAGTTAAGGAATTCTTAGGCTTTCCATTATCCCCTTAGCTTTATCCTGGGATACAAAAACCACAGGAGTTTTATTAAAACAGAGTTGCTCACAATAGGTTTTGTGAGTGGCAGAAAGGAGTCTAAACTGAAAACTCAGGAGTCAGCAAAAGTTAATGGCTGGAGCAAGGGGGAAGTCAAATTGTCAAAAAAGAAAAGCTTTGTCTAAGGAGCAGCAAAAGTTGAAGATAAGAATAGAAAATGCACAATGAGAAACAGAAATACATTTCTATAGGGCCAGAGACATTAGAAAATCAAGTAAGGAGGTCAAACACAGGCAGCAAAAAAAAAAAAAAAAAAAAAAATCTGGAGGAAAATCATTAAATAGGTAGAGGTGGAAATACTTATAATATTTATAATTCCTCCCTGGGTACTCCATCTTCTCCGGGTCTCTTACTTCGGATGATCACTTTCAAACTAGAGTTTTTGTACACCAAAGGATATCCAAGTCCTTCGTATCAATATAGGCCAGACTATCTCCCTCACACATCTTGTTTAGAGATAAGAGTAGAGGTGTTTAACGTTGTTTTTAAATTTATTTTTTTTTCACAAATACGGCTGATGGTTTAGAGAGCAAAGTTACATGATCTTTTAAACTAAAATAAATTTAGGGGGGCCTGGGTGGCTCAGTCGGATGAGCGTCCGACTTCGGCTCAGGTCGTGATCTCAGGGTTGGTGGGTTCGAGCCCCGCGTCGGTCTCTGTGCTGAGGGCTCAGAGCCTGGATCCTGCTTCTGGTTCTGTGTCTCCCTCTCTCTCTGCCGCTTCCCTGCTCATGCTCTCTCTCTCTTTCTCTCTCTCTCTCTCTCTGAAAAATAAATATTAAAAACAATTTTTTTATAAAGTAAAATAAATTTAGACTGGCACAGTTTCACTTTATGCCTTGAGGTCTCCTGTCTTCCCGTCTAGTCAGGGCACTTCAAGGGACACAGAAAGATAATTAAATTCCAGCCACTGAAAAGGGAATAAGGCTATAGACTAAGTTCAGGAAAGATTTCTTAATCCTTCCCAGGTACTTAGACTTTCCTCTGGTAACTGTTTCCAGCTTCTTAATGGGACCTCATTAGGGTAGTCCAGGCATGGCCTTTTGACTTTTAGCAGAGATAACTAAGAAACAGTTATGTCTCAATTTATTTTATATAGATACATACATGCATGTGTTTGCATGTGCACACACACACACACACACAGAAATATATTTAGAAAGCAGGCAAATTCATGCCGTTTTTCTATATATAAAAGTTGAGATATAACAGAGAGCAAGTGTAAAAAAATCAATTCAGGGTAGTAGTGTTTTAAGTGAGTATTTTTCTTTCAGATTTAATGTATTGCAGGCTATTGAGCCTAAGAAGATTGAATATGGGACATTGATGCCAGACATGATATAATTCCAACCCAATTACCACTACCATCAACTTCTTTTTGTGAAGGCTAAGCATTGTCTTTAGAAAAGAACTCTAATTACAACAACGATTGGGGTTCGGGCATGTTTACCTGGCTAGCAGGAGCCCAACAGAAGTTAAGTGCCAGATACGGAACGTGAAGGAGAGGAAACTGGAAGTTTCTTTAAGGCTCCAAGGATAAAATTCACCATGAGAAACGATAAAGTCTAGCACCTTGAGTTAGATTCTAGAGTGGAGAATGAAGACGGCAAAGGCATAGCGTGAAAATAGCTGTTGCAAGAACCTGGCCAGCCTTATATCATATAAGACCCTGTGGGGAGTAAGGCTGCGTATGGATAAGGCTTAACAAAAGAACGCTTTGAGGCTTAAACTCTAATGCAGCGGAGACCCCGTGAGACAGCCTGAACTGGTCGAGGCAGGGCTGTTTCCCTCCCCCTTTCCAGGGGGACAAGAAACAGGCCTGCCGCAGAGCATAGCACTGCTTCGTGTGGTGGCCCAAGCCAAGCACGTAGAATTCAGCCTTGAGTGGCATGCCAAGGGATGACAGCAGCACCAGCCTAAGGCAATGACAGCAATATGACTGGCAGCTGCTTACATGGCAGACCAGGCAACAAGATGTCAGAGAACAGAGGAAATGCGATGCGTGGGTGGAGCCTGAGTCCCTGGCGTTTTATGGGCGAGAAATAGCCTGACAGGAAAGGCTGGGTGTGCATACCTGTGCATCATGGTACCCACAATCCAGAAAAGCGTGGGAGGATTCAGAGAGGAGAGGGCAGATGGGACCATGTGGCAATAGAACTGAAAGGAGTAGGAGAATGGTGACAAGGAAGAAGGAACAGTCAAGGAGAATAGCGATGTCTTGAGTCTGAGTCTCTGGTGGGAGATTTAGAAATTATTTTTATAACAAATAATATCTAAAAATAAATAGAAGTACTTGTCGATTTGACTGTCATCTGGTGTCCTGACTAGTACATGCAATGCAACCTATCTGGAAATGAATCCCTGAATCCTCCCGGGCCGAGAGGCACAACATCCCTGGGATCTCTTGACTACTTGCCCTTCCTTGTGTCATGTCTGGAATCTGAAGTCTCTGGATTCTACCTCATCAATATCTTCTACATGTCCCATTCCTTCCATTCTTACTGTCCAAGTTACAGAACATGCCATCAGCACCTTTCTAGTGGCTTTAAAGAAAGAGTTGCCATACTAATCACACACAAACTTCATTGAGTTCTCAAGCAGCAATCACTCTCTCCTCTAATCTCCTAAAGCATAGTACTCTATATCTCTTTTGCAGCCATTTTTGCTAACTACTTATAATAATTTTTTGTGGACATTTCATCTCCCCATCAGACTGTAAGCTTCTGGGAAGAATCCAGAATGATTCATTTTCAATGAACTTGCACACGGTAGCCAAAGAATAAATGTTTGTTTGAATTATGGGTGGGTAATTATAAGTGGGAATATAAGTGAGTGGCATTCGAATTATAGACAGACTAAATATTAGGTAGTGTATTAAAAATAATCCGTGTCCATTTTTAGTATAGTATTTCTAACACTTATATTGACATTTATAAACTCCTCATATAAACATTGTCTTAAAATTCTCCCACCTAGAGATATCTAGGAGGATCTACATACACATATCCATGCATACATGTTTCGCTATGCTATTGTAACAACACTGCATTTCATAATGGTAGACTTAATCGAACGACCCGAATTTTAGCTTCTCTGTGCCAGTTACAAAGCCATGTAAACTGGCTAACTTACCTCTCTAAGCCTCCAGTTTTTCTCATCTAAGTGACTGAATTTCTGGATTTGTTGTAAGGCTAAAATGACATGGGAAAACAGTCTCTTAAAGTAGATCTCAGGGGGTGCCTGGGTGGCTCAGTTGGTTAAGCATCTGACTTTTGATTTTGGCTCAGGTCACGATCTCACAGCTGGTGAGACTGAGCCCTGCATGGGGATCGGTGCTGACAGCATGGAGCCTGCTTGGGATTTTCTGTCTCTCCACCCCCACCCCCACCCTCTCTCTCTGCCTGTCCCCCCTGCTCTTTCTCTCTCTCTCAAAATACATAAATTAATTTTTTAAAAAAAGTAGATCTTAGTAATTCATAGGTCTTAAGCAATACATGTCCTCACAGTGACATTGATTGCATATTTTCCTTTTTTCCTTTTATCTTTTCCTCCTATTGCTTTCTTTCTTCCTTTCTTCAAACTATTATTTGATGTACTGAAACAAATACTCGACCAGGAGCCAAAAGACTTGTGTAGATTTTAATAGTTGAGTGACCTCGGGCAACATACTTAGTGTTTACAAATCTCAGTTTCCTTTTCCATAGAATGAAAAATAAAAATGGAAGTGAAAAATGCCATGAAAGCTATAAATCTTTATTAATCTATAAGTTTTTATTACATTTAAGAAAAATAGCATAAGGTTATTATGACTGCCCGAGTTGTTTCAAATACTTTCCCTTGAGATCATGCTCTTGACCTTGAGTATAATACAAACTGGAGTTTTAAGGGATGGAGATTTTTTTTTTATTATTTCTTCAGCAAAATCTGAAATTGAAGTTTAGTTTTAAGTATAGAGATGCCCATGTGAAGCAATTCAATTACTGGAGAACAGGTTGGTAAGGCTAAAGTAAGTTGGCTTCAAAGTCATTTTTATTTGCCTTTGTAATGTGCTGTACCTGGACACTGATACATACATATTTTGAAAAGTAACAGAAATTCAGGCTTTGAATAATGAACGTATCCTGAGACAGTCTGAAGAAAAACAGAAAGTTTTCCACATTACCCATTTTTACTTCATGGCTCAGAATCTTCTGTACTCCTCATATATTCTAGAGACAAGTGGGCCTACCCGACATATGGTAATAAAGTACCTTTCCGGTTGAGCCCCTACTTTCCTACTATCTCAGAATTATTACAAACGCTTTCCAGCTCATTGCTGGTGCTGCGAGAGAATAAAATCAAATAAAAATTAGAAAAGAACTCCTAAAGTACTTTATGACTTAGTATGTTTAATCTCATCAATAAAATCTGAAAATAGAAGCTGTCAGATACGCAAATACTCAAGAATTGGCTAGCATTTTGCTTAGCTCTTCATCATAAAATTTTTGCATGTTCTGGCAAAGATTGTCAAATCATCCTAGCTGAAAGAAAACTAATTTCCACAAACTGTTATTTGCGATATTCTTCCAAAAGTCTGTCATTACCACCTGTACACATTAGCTAATTATCTCCTGTCTGTTGTTTCAATAAATGTATTTTGTTTACAATTGCCTGTACCACTAAGTGAGAGGTCTTTAAAAATAATTGATTGTGGAGAACTTTAATATGAAAAAAATAATAAAAACTTGTGGAAAGGAAATCTCATTGTAGGGAAGAATGTAGCTTAAGACCTGCAGGGAAAAGGGCGCCTGGTTGGCTCAGTCTGTGAAACATCCAACTCTTGGTTTTGGTTCAGGTCATGATCTCGCGATTTGTGAGTTTGAGCTCCACATTGGGATCTGTGCCAGGGGTGCAGAGCCGGCTTGGGATTCTCTCTTCTTCTCTCTCTGCTCATCTCCTGCTGTCTCTCAAGATAAATAAATAAACTTTAAAAAAAAAAAAAAGATCTGCAGGTGGGGGGGAAAGGTGGGGAGGGAAAGAGGACAGGGGAGGAACATACATTCACATATTATTCATTTAATACACTCAGCCATTTTTAAAAGGCGGGCATGTGCACACAAAGAAAAACTAAAACATATGTTTTACCAGGTTATGACCAAACAGGAGTTCTTTGAGAAGCAGACATGGCATATACACCATTTTAAAGGAAAGTTCTGGATCCACATCTGCGTCTAACTGTAGTATGAGTGAGAATGAAAACTTCACTGTGTGAAGGCACTGAGGTATTTTGGTTGCTTTTCTTAACATAGCAAGAACTAAGTACCTTAAAAAATATAATAATTAAATGCTAAGTCTTAAGGTGAAAAATCATAAGTGCTATAAAAGTTTTTAAAAGATAGAAGTCTGTTAACATCCAAACACGAGCTCAAAGACTGCAAGTACTGCTGTTTCACACCATGTTTATAAAATGGGTTGAAGCGGTCAAGAGAAACAAAGCATGAAAGAGGAAGAAATCAAGCAGGACTCTGGAGGTAAGCATGTTGTAAGTAAGTAGTAAGATTGGTATTGATCTGGTTACACTGTTTTGCTTTTTCTTCTTTTTTTTTTAATTTTTTTTTAACGTTTATTATTGAAAGACAGAGTCAGAGCGTGAGCAGGGGAGGGGCAGAGAGAGAAGGAGACACAGAATTCCGAAGCAGGCCCCAGGCTCTGAGCTGTCAGCACAGAGCCCGACGCGGGTCTCGAACTCACGGACTGCGAGATCATGACCTGAGCCGAAGTCGGACGCTTAACTGACTGAGCCACCCAGGCGCCCCTGTTTTGCTTTAAAAGAAGAAAACACTGACAAATATGTCATTAATTTGAAAGGTAGCACGCACTCAAGTCTCCATCCAGGAACCACACTAATCCTACTGAAGTGGAGAAAAGGCAATGGTGTAGGGATAAAAAAAATAAAAATAAACAAAAAAAAAAGAAGTTTGGTTAGGTTATGTTAGTTGATAAAAAACTGGCTGATGGGTTTTGGTGGGCACATAGCAGGCATTTTTCAAAAGCATTATTCCAAATTATCAATTGTCATAGCACAAGTTCTGAACTATCTTGGGTTATCAAGATCATGAAGACAAAATCATTTCAGGTAGCTCTCTGACAATATCAAATCTCCATGATGCTCAAATAATTATTCCCGGCATTGACCACTTGTTCTGTATGAGGACTCTTTACATATTTTATTGAGTTTCTTATTACAATTCCAGTATAGCTAACATACAGTATTATATTAATTCAAGTATACAATATAGTGTATCCACAATTCTCTACATCATTACTCAGTGCTTATCATAACATGTGTACTCTTTAATCCTCATCATGTATTTCAGCCATTCCCTTACCCATCTCCCCTCCTAACCACCTAACCCCCCTCCCCACCTAACCATCATTTTGTTCTCTACAGTTAAAAGTCTGTTTCTTGGTTTCTCTCTCTCTTTTTTCCCCTTTGCTCTTTGTTTTGATTCTTAAATTCCACATATGAGTGAGATCATATGATATTTGTCTTTCTCTCACGTATTTTACTTAGCACTATACTCTCTAGCTCCATCCACCAAGACTTGATTCTTTGTATGGCTGAATAATATTCCATTGTGTATGTATACACCACATCTTCTTTATCCACTCATCAGTTGTTGAACACTTGGGCTGCTTCCATAATTTGGAAACAATCAACAAAACCAAAAGGCAATCAATCTACTGAATGGGAGAGATATTTGCAAATGGCATCTATGATAGAAGGTTAGAACCCAAAATATATAAAGGGCATATAAAACTTGGGGCACCTGGGTGGCTCAGTCTGTTGAGTGTCCGACTTCGGCTCAGGTCATGACCTCACGGCTCGTGAGTTCAAGCCCCACATCGGGCTCTGTGCTGACAGCTCAGAGCCTGGAGCCTGCTTTGGATTCTGTGTTTCCCTCTCTCTCTGCCCCTCCCCCACTCATGTTCTGTCTCTCTGTCAAAAACAAATAAACATTAAAAAAAAAATTTAAAGAGCATATAAAACTCAACACTCAAAAACCAAATAATCCACTTAAAAACTGGGCAGAAGATATGAACAAACATTTCTCCAAAGAAGACATACAGATGGCAAACAGACCCATGAGAAGATACTCAACATCACTCCTCATCAGGGAAATGCAAATTAAAACCACAATGAGATACCACCTCACACATGTCAGAAGGCTAAAATAATAAATATAAGAAACAACAAACGTTGGTGAGAATGTGGAGAAAAAGGAACACTCATGCAGTATTTTTGGGAATGCAAACTGGTACAGCCACTGTGGGAAACAGTATGGATGTTCTTCAAAAAGTTGACGATAGAACTATCCTATGATCCAGACACTGCACCACTTTAGGATAATTTCCTGAGATTTCAGCCCGCATCCATAATCCCATCCTCACACCATTCTCTCTTCTCCCATCTCTTCCTCCAGATTCTTAACTCTCCTTAACATTTTGTGTACATGTTGTGAACGACGTTTTTTGGTAAACATTTTTATAAGGGCATAAAAGTATAAATCTTGAGTATTCAGACTGAAGAATTTTTATTAAGTGAACATACCACCGTAACCACCACCCAGATCGCACAACAGAATATTTTATTACCAGAACCAAAAAATTAAAAATTTATTTTATAAAAATTTAATTTATATTACCAGAACCAAAGGAGTCTTCTCCAAGTCCCTTACCTAAGAAGTGGCCACTATAATGATATCTATCACAAGATTTTAGGTCTGCTTTTGATCTTTCTATGAATGGAATCACATAGTGTGCATTCTTATAAGTCTGATTTCTGTGCAATATAACGTATCTGAGATAAATCAATAAGGCATTTATAAGGCATTTTCACTTATAAGATTTACACTAAAAATATTTATCCATTGAACTGCTTATCAGTGCTGGCTTCAGTTTTCAGCTGTGAATATACTTCTGTTGAAAATATATTGAGAAATCAAAATGCTAGGTCAAGGGGTATGAGTATAGTCAGCTTAGTAGATGATGACAAGGAGTTCACCAAAGCAATTATACCAATTTAAACTACCATTATCGACTAAAGTTCCAATTTCTCTGCATCCTATATTTGGTATTTTCAAAGTATTTTGGTATTTTGTTTGCTTATTTCAATGTTAACCATTCCAGCAGTGGGTAGTGTATTCTCAAAATGATTATTAGTTGCATTTCTCTGATAACTAGTGATGTTGAAGTTCTTCTTATTGGTTGAGTGTCCTGTTATAAAAAATGCTTCTTGGATTTTTTGCTGATTTTTCATTGAATTGCCTACCATTTTCTTTCTCCTGTTTTGGATTTCTTAATATCCGCTGTATACAAGTGCTTGGTTGGATATACGCATTGCAGCCAAATCACACTCTTTGTGGTTTGCCTTTTCAGATTCGTATTGATTTTTTTTTTTAAACTAGGCTCTATGCCCTATGCAGAGCCCAACATGGAGCTTGAAATCACAACCGGAGATCAAGACCAAAGCTGAAACCAAGAGTCAGACGTCCAAATGACTGAGCCACCCAGGCGTCCCATTATTGATGCTTTTGATAAAGTTCTATTTATCAATATGTCTTTATGGTGCTTCAGAGCTTTTTTGTACTCTATTAAAGAACTCTTTGCCTGTCCCAAATTAAGAATTTTTCTTCCGTTTTCTTCTAGAAATTCTATTGATTTATGGTAAACAGGTAGATCTAAAACCAGGGTGGAATTTACTTGGAGGTGTGAGGTTGTCTTCCTCCCCTCTCCCTCCATGTGGATATCCATTGGATTCTGGACCCTTATTTAAAAGATCATTCTTTGTGCATTATGTTGCAGTAGAAAGTTTGCCATTCGTTAAGAAAAAAATTTGATCAATACCACATTGTACTGAGTACTTTATAAAACTTAATATCAGGTCATGTAAGTTTTCCAGCTTTTCCCTTATTCTTCTTTAAACTATACTATGCTTTGGGGTGCCTGAGTGGCTCAGTCAGTTAAGCGTCCGACTTCAGGTCAGGTCACTATCTCGCAGTCCGTGAGTTCGAGCCCCCCCTTCGGGCTCTGGGCTGATGGCTCAGAGCCTGGAGCCTGCTTCCGATTCTGTGTCTCCCTCTCTCTCTGCCCCTCCCCCGTTCATGCTCTGTCTCTCTCTGTCTCAAAAATAAATGAACGTTAAAAAAATTTTTTTAAACTATACTATGCTTTTCTTATTCTTTGCATTTTAATATGTTAGAATATATTTGACAATTTCTAAAAAGTTCTCCGTTGATATTTTGATTGGAAGTGAAGTGAATCTATAGATCAATTTGGAAAGAACTCTTTATCTTTGGAATAGTGAGCCATCTAATCCTTGAATACAGAATATCTCTCCATTTGGTTTAGTTTTTTTTAATTTCTTTTTTTTACATTTTATTTATTTTTGATAGAGCGCGCATGGGCACAAGTGGGGGAGGGGCAGAGAGAGAGAAGGAGACACAGAATTCGAAGCAGGCTCCAGGCTCTGAGCTGTCAGCACAGAGCCCGATGCGGGGCTTGAACTCACAAACCCCGAGACCATGACCTGAGCCGAAGTCGGTCGCCCAACTGACTGAGCCACCCAGGCACCCCATCCATTTGGTTTAGTTTTATAGATTTCCATGTAAAAATCTTTCACTCCCCCAATAAGATGTATTCTTAGATATTTGGTGTAAAGATATCGTGAGTAATATAAGTTTTTAAATGAAACGTTTAAAATTTAAATAAAATTTAAATGAATAAAATATGCAAAAATATTTTAATTTTTTTGTTGGTACACTAAAAACATATTTTAATTAATCAACTTTATTGAGGTATTATTTACATAATATAAAGCGTACCATTTTATACCATGACATGTAACAAAAGAGTTCCATATTCTTATAAATACTTGGTATTATCAGTCTTTTATTTTTTTTTAATTTGTTTAAGTTTATTTATTTATTTTGAAAGAGAGAGAGAGAGGGAGAGAATCTCAAGCAGGCTCCACGCTGTCAGCGGAGAGCCAGACATGGGTCTCGAACCTATGAACTGCAAGATCATGACCTGAGCCAAAATCAAAAGTCAGATGCCCAGGCACCCTGGTATTATCAGTCTTTTAAATTTTAACCACTGTACTGGGTGAGTAATGGTATTACCTTGATTTTAATTTTTTTATTTCCCAGTTGCATATAGATGTTCAATATCTTTTCATGAGCTTATTGGCCATTTTTATATCTTCCATTGTACAGTATTTAAGTCTTTTGCCTATTTTTTTAAAAATGGAATTATTTCCACTATTATTTCTCTGAGTGTATACATACATGAACACACCCACACACACATAAAGCCAAATTCACTTTTGCCCACATTTTGCTTTTAACCAATCTGCTTCTTTGTATTTAAAGATTTCTTTCTTTAGGCAGCACCTAGTTGGGTCTTGCTTTTTATCCAGTCTACTTCTGCCTTTTAATTGAGGTGTTTACCTTTTATATTCAGCATGGCTATTATTCCGTAATGTAGTAATCTATTTATTTTGGTTTTGTGCCTTCTTTTCTCTTTCCCTGTCTTTTCGGTTATGCATTTTTTAATATCCCAGTTTACCTCCACTGTTGGGTTATTGGTTTATTTCTTTGGTGTTTTTTTCTCATGGTTGATCTAAGTAAGCCTTAAAATACGCATTATTTACGTCTCACAGTAAATATGTTTAAATGATATAATTTCTCTTCACTGATAATATAAGGACCCTCATTCATTTCATCTTGCCATTCTGTACACTGTTTTTAGGACTTTTAACTTCTATATATTTACAAAATACTTTGCTTCTACTTTTGCTTCAAAAATATTTAAAAATTTTTAACTGTTTTAAAAAGCCTTTAATAGTTGCCATTATAGCATTTTTAAATTGTATTTTCTGGATTGAAGTTTCCACCTTGTATTATTTTCATTCTTCCTAAAGAACTAACTCTTAACTTTTTTTTAGTGCAGATTTAGTGGCAATAAATCCTCTCAGCTATTATTTTTTTCTGTAACAATCTTTACTTCTCTTTAAATCTTGAAAAAAATATTTCAAAATTCCAAATATACACTTGTATTTTGAGTTTTGATTTTTTTTTTGAGGGTGGGTTACAAATGTCATTGTCCCAGCTTTTGATGTGCATTTGTTTCTGATAAGACATTTGTAGCCATTCTCATCTTTTTTCCCTTATGTATAATATATCTCTTTCTCTTACTGTTTTCAAGATTTTCTCTTCATTTTTTTTCTCCACCAACTTATTATTTTATCTGTGGATTATCTAGACTTTTTACATACACAATCATGTGGGGAAAAAAATGAGAGCTTTCTTCTTAGTTTATAATTCTTAAGTATTTATCTTTTTTCTTAGTTTATTGCACTGGATAGTATCTCATTATGATGTTGACTAGAATGGTAATAATTAACATCTTTGTCTTATTTCTAATTTCTTGGGAAAAAGATGTGAATCGGGAGCCTGCCCGAGAGACAGAGTCAGGTGGTAAAGATATGACCAGCTATTTGTAAGAAACAACCAAGTTTGTGGGGTTTTCTTCCCTTCATTTAAAACAACAACAACTAGGTATAATATTCTTTTTTTTAATTTTTTTTTCAACATTTATTTATTTTTGGGACAGAGAGAGACAGAGCATGAACGGGGGAGGGGCAGAGAGAGAGGGAGACACAGAATCGGAAACAGGCTCCAGGCTCTGAGCCATCAGCCCAGAGCCTGACGCGGGGCTCGAACTCACGGACCGCGAGATCGTGACCTGGCTGAAGTCGGACGCTTAACCGACTGTGCCACCCAGGCGTCCCAATATTCTTACAACAGAATAATAGACTGGGGACAATGCAGACACCTCAGTTTATCTATCAACTGATAGATTTATCTGTTTTATCTGATTTATCTATCTATCTAATTACCTGTATTAGAGTAGAAAAGTCACAGAGTAACCATATAGTCCAACAGCCTCATAAAATGCTGGCATCGTCTTTCCAATGTCTCCTGAGTTGATAAGAAAGCTTCACTTGAGCGTTTCCAGAGATAAAAAGCGACAGCGTATTTTTGAAACTTTATGCTACAAAACCATGCATTAAATAATTCCAAAATCTACATGTGTCCTTCCTTATTCAAAGATGTAGTTTTGCCCAGGCTCTTCAACCAGCATGTATTACTTACAATTAGGTTTGGTTGAGTGAAAGGATAGGAGTGAGGGGTGGGGAGACAACAGTGACATAAACAAAATAGAATTTTAGGTCTTCCTCAAACACTTATCTGGGTAGCTTCCCAGACTCTCCCATGTGACATCCCTGCTTAGATTTCACTGACCAAACTTACTCACCTGGCCATACCTAACTGCAAAGGAGCTTGAGAGACGTAGTCGGCATTTCTTTCGCGGTACTTTCCAGCTGATAATCATTGCTCGTGACTCCAGCGACCCGCTGTTACGTGAACACAGCTAGCCTCTCCTTTCCTCCTCAGGCTGTCTCCACTCTTTCTGCCACTGCTTTCTCACCCCTCTCTCTGCCATGGCCTCTACATACCCCTCGTGTCTACTGCCCCTCGGTTTCTGTTTGCTATCTTTTCTCTGGGTAGCTCTGTTTCAGCCTTACTGCAATGCCTCTCCTTAAATGCCTTAGATTGAGACTCTCCAAGAAGATGGATTTTGATTGTTTTACATAATTACTGCACAGTGTAGAGTGCCCCAGCTGCACGGAGCTGTCAGGCTAATTCATACCCCAGTATCCTGGACAGCCAGAGAGGGGTCCTTACAGTTTGAATTCAAATTCAAATTTTTTCAGACCATAAAAATTGCTCTTGTATTCTCTGTGTACTACAAAGGCCTATTTAAAAGGACGTGTAGCATGGGATTTGTTTCGTTTTCTAGACCACAGGTAATCTTCCTAATAGATTTTGCATAGAAAATTGAAAAGAAAAAGACAGTAATTTCCGTCTGTTAGAAGTCACTGGCCAGATGTCGTAAAAACAGCAACAACAACAAAAACCCCACTAATGAAAGGTCTCCCTGGAGATTCAAAATCTTTATATTCAACCTAGTGCTCTTAAAGAGAAGATCAAACTTCACTGACATACAAGGCATCCAAGTTAAATTAAAAGGTTTGAAAAGACCCTTCCCTGAATGGAAGCCTAAGGGACAGATTTTGGAGTTTACTTACTTTCCTAGAAGACTTGTACTTCTCTCTGCCATAAACTGAGTAATTTTATTCAATTTGACTTCATGCCATTCAACCTTCTGGATTAGGCCTCCTACCACTGGCTGTTCAGTTCAGGTGAAGTTGAATCCAGAATCACACTTTGTTCAGGTAGAGGAAAACGAGCAGCTAAAGTAGAAATTAATTTAAAAGGCCAAAACAAACGTTCTTCTTGTTCGGAACTCAGGAGGGGAGAAAAGACAAAGGAATTAAATCTTTCAATTGGTAGCCTTCCCGAAAATCAGTGGTCAGTCGTTTTCTGTGTACTTGACGCGAGAAATAACTGATCTGGGAGAAACCAAATTTAAGAAGAAGCAAGACATTCAACTTCTTTTAAACAGGCCTGACATAGTTATAACCTTATCTCCACAAGTAATTCAACCTTTTCTTTTTCCATTTTTTTTTTTCTAAAACCAACTTATTTGCAGCCGCAGCTTTCATTCTGAAGGACTGCCTGCAAAAACTCACTTCCCGGTTATTCATGGCAAAATGATTCCTCACCCCACCCCCATGTGATTCTGATGCGATGAGGTAAGGAACAGTTGTGTGCATCACTCATTTTCTTCACTGCTGGGAAAACAGGAGTTGCTTGGGGGGAGGGGGGCAGTGCTCTTTTAACAGTGCAACCCTCCGTCTACTGCAAGTTCATGTTTTAAAGAAAAGTGAAACAAAATGTGAATTTTCTTTCTCCTTTTGTTCACCTTCATTTTAGAGAAAAGGAGGATAATTGCCGTAGTAGACGTCAGTTTAGAACACTGCCATATTTGTCCAGGAATTTGGGAGAAAATACATCAGAGAAATAGAAGTATTAAGAAAATGACAAAGGCAGGAGGGCTGCAGGAGGTAGAGAACTCGACGCCCAAATCAGAGAAACAGCAAGTTTCGTGAGAATGTCTGACAGAAGAAAGCATTGCCTCGATGACTTTTACATACAGGCAGGCAGGTTCTGCTAATGTGTTGAAAATAGCCTTTCCTGGTTTCTGTAGTGCTGCTCTTCCTGGACCCTAAAATGAGCCACACTAGAGAAAAAACTGACAGTAATTAGGATATTCGATAGGAATTACCTGAGCTGACACCCCCCAAGGGCAGGTGGCAAATGCCAGGGCAAAAGCCAGAAAGTTATGTGGGCCTCTGCACAGGAAATTGACACCTTCGTGCAAGGCCTCTGCTGATCTCATTGAGAAAACAATCACCGAAAACCCAGGAAAATGGTTTACCCGTGAAAGTCCATGTTTGTCTCTGTGAACACTTACCTTTCCGTCTGTGAACCATTATCTTCCCTATCCTTCTTGCCTCACACTTCTGTCCCCTTACCCACCTGCTTGCTCATTTCACTTTGGCCTTTGTGTGTGTGTGTGTGTGTGTGTGTGTGTGTGTGCTTCACTGACTATTGTCGCCCATCTATGTAGCTCATCATCGTAGGCTGTCCCTCTTGCCTGTGTACTCTGCTTTATAAATGTTTCAATGCTTACAAGTAATACGAGGAGGAAGGTCCTCAGACTGAGCAGGTAATCTACTTTGGCATCTCTCATCTCCGCCGAGCAAATGACATGTGGAATGCCCCCCTAACTTGATGGAGTCACAACCTTCCCAAATCAAGAAGGGGGTGGGGGTTGGGGGGGGCAAGGCAGCTATACCTGAGGACTCCCTCCACCTATCCACAAATTCTGAAAAATAAATAAATGAATAAGTACAAGTTAAAAGAGAGATCTTTACAAAAGGTATGTATCCACAAAGGCCAAAAGAAATTTAAGTGTTGGTTTGTCTTCCTCTTCAAACAAAACAGCAGGAAGCTATGTATCCACTGGAGTCATTTAGTCTAATGGCACAACTGCTTTTCAGCGAAACTCAGTAATCAACAGCACAAAAATACTAGCGAAACGTTCATAAGATGGCACGATCTTCTAGAAAAATTGCTATTTTTGCTCTCAATAAATTTTAAGTTTACTTTGGGGTACCTGGGTGGCCCAGTCAGTTAAACATCCGACTTCAGCTCAGGTCATGATCTCACAGTTTTTGAGTTTGAGCCCTGCATCCAGCTCTGTGCTGACAGCTCAAAACCTGGAGCCTGCTTCGGATTCTGTGTCTCCCTCTCTCTTGGCCCCTCCCCTCAAAAATAAATAAACGTTAAAAAAAACTTTTTTTAATTTGAAGTTTACTTCGCAACTCCAAACGTTCAAATTTTGTTTAGGATATGACATGGTAAAGAACTTCATACAAAATATTTAGAACTTTCATGCTGTGGGTCTTACATTAGCTTATTGCAGCACTGTCACAGTACATATATTTTTATTGTTAATTATTGCTCAACTTTTGTGTAAGAGGATTTTCCATACCTTTGTCTCCCTAATATAACCTTCTACCTCTGTATAGTTTATTTTGCCAAACAGCAGCACAGGAATTACAGACAGAGATGCTAAAAGTAAAGTTATATTGAGCCAAAACATCCCCAAGCCTCTTTTTTTTTTTCTTTAACAAAACATTGTCAGTACTTCCCAAAAGTTTGAAGAAAAGATGATAAAGGAGTGTGGAAAATAAATGCATAGAACTTCAGACCAGGGCACAGCCTCAGTTTAGAGTACTTTTATTCACAAATGCCCTGTAAACACTCTCTAGGAAGCTCAGTGGTCAGGATTATGCATGTTAACTGTATGCAAACTAACTAACTATAAGCACACTAACTATAAGCAAACGAAGTTGACCGGAGTCATGAAGAAACAAAATCAGAGGCTTGACAGTTGTAGAATCTCTCCTGATAAAACCATAGTTCCCAATTGTGTTTCCAAAACCAATAGTGTGCCACAGATATAATTAAATATTCTGTAGGGAAGGAGGGGAAAGCATGCCATGGTCAAAAAAAAAAATAGGGTCCAACAGATCTCTTTACTGTAGATCTGCTCTGCATCTTTGGTATGTAATTCCATTTTGAACCACCAGAAGGGTGAGAAAAATGCAATCCTTTCCAAACTAATTGGACTGTAAAAGTCTTGGATCACAGAAAACTATTAACATTGCCCAGAACACTAGTGTCCCAAAGAACGATTTGGAAAATGCTGTATGTGAAGTTTAACAGTCCTCGATATCAGTATCTTTATTGAACGTTATGGCTATTCATCAAAATATCAAAATAATGAATTAATATAAGGAGTAGCTACATGTATAAAACCTAGTTCAACCATCACTTTCCTAAAAGTGTAATCAAATAAGCAATCCACAAATTTATTGTTATGCACAATACTGCAATGATCATTGCTTAAAGTTCATACTGATTTTAAAAATACATATTGTACTATTGGGGGGAATTTTGCCTGTCTTTCCATTGCTTGTTTTCATGAGAAAATGTAGTGTGAACAGCTAATTTATTAATTGTAAAGTACTTTGTTCTTAATCCTTCTATCTCTTCTAATGTTTATAAAGTATTTTAGAGATTTTCTCAGTTCAGTAAATAGGGAGAGTGGCTCAAAATGGAAAGACTGTTTTGTGCCCAAATATTTATTAAGAAGTCACTCAGATTACTGCCAATCCCATTTTTAAACTGGTGATTGAAAAGTCACCTGTGAGCACCAAGGAGCTTCTTTCTCATTTTTAATGACTAAGGTGACTCCTTTCTGCATTTTTCCTACTTTATTGGTGTCCAGTCTGAAAATTCAGGGTCTCTTTCAGATGTAAAGCTCTTTTACAAGCACTGAAATTGTTGAAGCAGCTTATTTTTATACAATGAAGCCTACATATAACATGTGTCATCCTATAACCTTCATGCTAATCCAAAATAAATAGAAATCATACAGGAACTGAAATCTGGCCTGTTCCTTGAAGCATAGCTCCATGGGAAGGCAGTGTTTTAAGATATTTACATTTAAAAGAAAGGAAATAATTCTTTTACCTTTAAAAACATGGTAATTTTAGAAGTTTTGGAGACAGTTAAGTTTTATCCAAAGCAAAATTGTCCACATAACTTAATGTTCATATATCTTTTTAAAAAAAAAATTAACTCAATAATCATTTGTTAATATCTGCAACTTTCTTTAAGGCTAAATAAACGAGGAAGCCATCTTGTTTTCCACATCACTGGCTCTAGCATGCTATAGAAGATCACCATGACAACAGGAGCTGGTTTGCCTGGTGTGAACACAACAGTGTAGGCCTCATTTCCTAAATGCATGTTTCCACTAAAGTTGAATCACCAATTAAAAGACTCCTTTCTGTCCTTGGGGGCTTCAGAGATGCAAATGGTCTTGGGAAGGCTGGCTGGTCAGCTGCTATACCTAGTAACTCCTCCTGAGTATCTAAAAATAAAATGATAAAATGACTCTTGTTTAAAAAAAAAAAGTATTTCTGAATTACATAGAAAGGATGTAAGACTCAAAATTAAAACACTTGCTTGAAACTGTGACCTACTATCCTTGTTATAAGTTGCGATCACCCTCTAAATCCCTGAAAAAAGACTATTCTGAATGTGTTTTTAAGAAAATTATTCTAAATATCTTATTATGATATTATTAGATACGCAAAAATGTTGTTTGTTAACACTTTGTCAATCATGTGAACAGAAAACATAGACTTAGTAACAAAAATTAATATAGATTCTTCAAAAGATATGAAAAAGTATGACGATTACAGAAAAGTAAAATTTTAATTTTATCCTGATGGTATTCCTTTAGAATACCTTTATAATTTAAGGCAAGAAAATAAAATATTTTTTTTCACGACACAGGTTCATAAAAGAGAATTTTCAGGGCATTTAGCACTCAGAAGGCAAATGTCATTAATGAGTTTTGATTTTAAGAAATATATGTCTATTTTAGTGGCTCAGTAAAGAAACTAAACAGTTTAATGGGAAGTATTTTTGAATAAATATAATAATTTTAAAAATATAGATCAGTATTATTTGTGCAGAATGATAAATGATAACTAATGCTTGTTGTCTATCTCTCTAGCGTATATTAGTCTCTGAATTTCTCTCTTCTGTATCAACTTGATGAATAGATATTTCAATTTTGACATTTTACCATCCTTATTTACAAATGAAATGCTAAATATAACGAAATTATGTTACTCAGTATATTTCCGATTTTTATAGTAAGAAAAAGAGACTATAAGAAAATCAACAAAATTAATTTTCAGGTAAAATTACACATTTCCACTAATAAGCATGCGATAAAGATATGTGTTATTAAATGGTGCTATTTAGGAATTATGTGCACAAAATTAACAATGCACACTAGCCAATTTTCTGTAACGTGTGTTTGTATATTTAACTGTTTCTTTGTATAGCTAATTAAATGTTTGTTGCAAAGTCTCATGGGAAGCTCATTTGCATGTACCTTGTTATAATGGCTAAACACTTTCTCACTAAGTATCGCCTGATGAATAGATATTTCACAAATGCCTGGCATAGACACAACAACAAACTATGGACACATGTCATTATTACTGTAGTTCATCAGACAACTCTCTATGGTTCTCTCTGCATAATTGGACTCATTTAGGAATCACTCATTGGCTTATGAGTGGTAACTAGTGTAGCATTGCATTTTAATTTCAAAAGTTTAATTAAAGTAAAAATGTATTCAGTTTTTTTTTTTTTACTTACTTGAATATGTATAGCTATTTGAATGGGAGTTCACACACAAGTCTGATGTTAAGAGAACATGTCACATCAGAAAATAAATTGTCAAATTCAGATATAAACTGAAATAAAGATGAACAACAAAAATATTAACACTGTACCTCCTTCACACAGTTATAAGGAGAATTTTGTAAGGTAATCCACGTAAACGACATGATCATTGACAATAGGTTTCACTAAGCATTAATTTCTTTCTAGCTTTTTCTCTAGACTGAGACAACTTAGAGTCACCTCAACCTAAGTCACCTCAACCCTTGTATGAACAAGGGTTGCTTAGTTTGGGTACGATCTTAGTTTTGCAGCCATGCGACATTAGAAGAGCAGAATTCATTATGCCTTCTTCTACTTCTTTGAGTAATTGGTGCACTGATTAATAAGCTTTTAAGGAATTCAATTAAATATTTTGCAATCTAAATATTGTTTTGCTATTTCTTTCACATATTTCTAACTTCTTTAAATATCTCTCCTCACAGATATTCTTAACATCTCCCAATTTAACATGATCTATAAATTTAATTGAGTCCTCTTTTTATCCCTTCTCGTAGATCTTTGAAAAGTGTGGCGAATTAAACCACGATCAACTCCTCACAGACTCCCAAGTTGTCTTGTCGTGCGAAACATTGTCCCTCACAGAGCACCCAAGTTAGAAATATTATTTAATTTTTTTTTAATGTTTACTTATTTTGAGAGAGAGGCAGAGTGCGAGTGGGGGAGGGGCAGAGAGAGAGGGAGACGCAGAATGTGAAGCAGGCTCCAGGCTCCGAGCTGTCAGCACAGAGCCTGACAGGGGGCTTGAATCCATGAACTATGAGATCATGACTTGAACCGAAGTCGGACGCTTAACCGACTGAGCCACCCGGGTACCCCCGCAATAATATTTTAAATAATGCAGAGGAGTTATGCCAATATTCCATTTCTGCAAAAAGGAGGAACTCTGAACGTTATTTTCTGGGAAATTATTAACATTTATAACAGTGATGGCAACCATAATTTTGATATTGGAAGAAGTTATATTAAACCCACTGGACTGAAATTGCTAAAGACACTTGAATCGCCCGTGTTATATACCTACGTATAAAACTATCTTGTTTGTATCAATGCGGAAGCTCAAGTACTCAGAGGAACAGACTGGGGAATAAAGTCTGGGGAGAGAAATTAACGCACTTTGACTTTTTTGGGTGTAATTTTTGTTTCAATTTTCTACAAGTGAGCACGGCTTACTTGAGTATTTAAAAACGACACTTATTTCTAGCCTTTATAGTACATACCTGCATGATCGGCCTTCGGCACCCCAAATGGGGCACTTTTTGAATCAGGTAAAATGACGTCACCAAAATAAGGAAGTCGTGTCTGTTTTTTTTTAAGGTTTTATTTTATTTTTGAGAGCGAGAGAGCATGAGAAAGGGAGGGGCAGAGAGAGAAGGGGACAGAAGATCTGAAGCAAGCTCCGTGCTGGCAGCAGCAAGCCTGATGCAGGGCATAAACTGAGGAGCCCTGAGATCACGGCCTGAGCTGATGTTGGACACTCAACCCACTGAGCCCCCAGGCCCTCCCCAAAGGATGCCGCTTTTTCTAGTTCCGGCAAATTATCATTTTATTTTTTTTATTTTACTTTTTAATTTTGTTTAATGTTTATTTTTGAAGAAGAGTGAGAGAGTGTGAGCGGGAAAGGGAGAGGAGCACAGAGAGACGGAGACACAGAATCCAAAGCAGGCTCCAGGTTCTGAGCTGTCAGCACAGAGCCCGACGTGGGGCTCGAACTCACAAGCTGTGAGATCATGACCTGAGCCGAAGTCGGACGCTTAACCCACTGAGCCTCCCAGGTGCCCCAGGCAAACTATCATTTTAAAACATCAAATTTTGTTCATCCAGTCTCAAACAAATTTATCTTGAAAACACGTTTCAAGGGAGACATTTTGCTAGGTGGTACTTAGAAATCAGAGTTCATTCATCCAGAGGCCGTGTGGTTTAGCCAGATGAAAACCTTTGGTTTTAGCAGCTACTAGCTATGTGGCCTTAAACAAATTCGTTGACCTCACTGAGCATCTGTTTCTCCAATTTACAAATGAGTATCATAATAATACTTATCCCATAGGATTGTTGTAAGGATTCAATGAGGTGGTTTTTACCTCAATTTTTGTAAAACCTCGAGAACACTGCCCGGTCCTAAGTAAGAGCATCATGAATGTCGTATTTATTTCAATTAATGAATTCAATGCAAAGATATTGAGAGATGGTCCCAGCTGTCTTACATCCTTTCGGGAGTAAGGAGAGTTGTAGGCAAGTGCTCTCTATAGCTGATCATTTGCATCCTCTAGAAATTCATATGCTAATACCTAACCCTCAGCCCGGTATACAGAGTTGGGGACTGTGGGAGGTGCTTAGGTCATGACGTGGAGCCCTCACAAATGGGATTTGTGCCCTTATAAAAGAAACCTCAGAGTGCTCTCTTGCACATTCCCCCAGGTGAGGACACAGAGAAGACAGCTATCCATAAAAGAGGAAGCAAGTCTAATCAGACATAAAATCTGTTGGCACTATTATCTTGAACTTCCCAGCCTCCGGAACAGTGAGAAATAAATTTCTAGTGTTGTTAAGCCACCCGGTCTATGGTATTCTGCTATAGCAGCCGGAGCTCAGTAAGACAGGAAACAAATAAAATATTATAATTACACAAATAAACAAAAACAACTGAATGAATTCTAATAAATGATCTCTTGATGTAGTTTAGGTTCTCATTAAAGGGAGGAACAAACCAAGTAGGTTGTGTGATACAAGGATACATTACCAGGATCCTCTGAATAAAGCCATAGGGAAATACAGACAAGGGATTAGTTGTACCTGTGAGTAAAGAGAAAGTTTCAGAAAGGATATGATATTATTGTTAAGGCCTAAAACGTAAATATAAAATACAAATATTTTATAAAATATAAAAAACAAGCCTCAAAAATCATATTAAGCCAGGCCTCCCATGCATACTTCTCTCATGTTTATAGGTTCAAGTCCAAACTCATTAGCCTTGGAATAAAATACCCCACAGAGTCTGGCTCCAAATTATCTTTCTAGTTTCATCTTTTTCACTCCACCTTAACGTCCAGCAGAGCTTTTTCCTACATCCCTATCATCTCTTATCCAACAGTGGTAGAAACAAATGTGTCTTAGAATTTAGAATGTCTCAGATTTTAGACAGGTGATTCGGCACCCAACTTTAAATTTTTTTTTTTCAACGTTTATTTATTTTTGGGACAGAGAGAGACAGAGCATGAACGGGGGAGGGGCAGACAGAGAGGGAGACACAGCATTGGAAACAGGCTCCAGGCTCTGAGCCATCAGCCCAGAGCCCGACGCGGGGCTCGAACTCACGGACCGCGAGATCGTGACCTGGCTGAAGTCGGACGCTTAACCGACTGCGCCACCCAGGCGCCCCTCGGCACCCAACTTTAGATGATCAGTAGTCTGGGGTAACACCATAGAACGAAACACACTGAGGCATCTGCAGTAAAGCAAAATCATTCATCTCATGCCAGTTCAAGTGAGGTTCCCCTGACCACTGAGGTCAAATCAGATCAGGATTAATACCAAAGGAACAAAAACAAACTTTCAGTTTACGGAACTTTTTGGGCTTTGGAACTGTGAATAAGGGATTGCTGATCACTGTCACCTAAATGTGCTATGCTCTTTCTTTTCTTCTTCTTTAAAATCTCTGTTACTAATGACCGTTCTGCCTTCCAAGAACTTTACCCCTCAAGGCCCAACTCAGATATCATCATCTTGATGAAGATCATCTCTGACAGTCATGATACGTCTTTGGATCTCATCAGTACTTTGTTAATCCCTCTCTTATGGCTTTGATGACATTGTACACAAATTATTCATTTAAATATTTGTCACTTCCTCTTAACTGTAAGCTTTCCAGGGCAGAGGTTGTGGCTAACTTTTCTTAATATCCTCTTTTCGTAATATAGCATCTGCCGTATGGTAAATGTTCAATATTAGCGGTGGAATAGAGTGAGCTCATCACTATTTAGGAATATAAGGCAAATAGACAAGTGCACATGAGTCTATCCTCCAGCTTCAAGTGATAAAATTCATATGAGTAGTTCAGACTGAAAGTTATAGGAAAACAATCAGAAAAAGTTTCACTTCTACACACACAGATCGGAGAGAGTATCTGAGAGACGGTAACTGAAGAAATATGTTCATGAAAGGGAATTCAGACTTAAAAAAACATATTAAGGAAGCAGTCCAGACGAGCTAGAGGGAATCATTGCTGGGAACAAATAGGAGATAAGGCTACAAAGGTAGACACTGCTAAATTAAAGAGAACTTGGAACTCTGTTGTTCTCATTTTACAGCACACCAGACACCAGTATTTTTATGCTTCTGTACTGGACAAGTGAAAACTCAGTAGAGCGAAATTGGGCAATAAATCCTTCCACTCTGATATGTTATGATTTGGCAGGAAAACAATTTATACTGACTAATAAGCAAAACAATTTTTTAGGTGGATGGTTGATGAAGGAAATCATTGCTCATTCCTGCACACTGAACCATGAAAAACAAATACAGGTAAGTTGATTTGACTGTGAGACAGTAAAATCAATGAAAAGGAGGTTAATAGTTTTCTAAAGGAAAAAAGGGTAATTGATGGATGAAGTTTTAAAATGCTTTAGTATTTTATTCCAGCACCAAGAAGAAAATAAAATATGCTTGTTAATTTGATGAAAATGGAGAGGATAATACAGAATTTCCAAATCTATGGGAAAAGGGAATATGAAATTTTGCAAAATTTTCATTAGTGACCATGGCTATAGAATATTTTTTTTAAAGAGAAGTACACAGCGTTTTGTAGGAGCACACTAATTATTAAAGTTGACGTTATGTATTTTACAATTTCTTTTTCCAAAATACTGTGGCTTTAATATCAATGGTCTCCTTTTACTGAATTAGAGACTAGTAAAAATTCGTATGTCCCAACGTATACCTGAGAGCAGATCTGGACAAATCCGTGGTATGATTTTGATAAGTTCATCACAGAAATCTTTCTCACTCCAATGTCAGCCGCTGGCCTATCATAGAGACTAAATATCCACCATGGGACATCATCCCATTGGGTTGTGCAGAGTTTCCCTCTACAGACTGGATTTTCCTATTCAAATGCAAATATTCTCCAAAAGGTGATCTTTTCAACTCATATCAACTATGATAATTTTTAGTACTTATTCATTCGTATCCAGATGCAAAATTGAAGGCAGTGAGACAGCATGTGGACACCTCATTTAGAATTAAGCAAAAGGTAAGAAGTCGGGGAGGGGGTTCTAGGGCGGTGGGAAAGAGAGAAATTTCACTGTATTTCATGAAATTAAACACACAGGAAAGTGCATTCCTGAAATGCCAGCTCGTCTTCCCTTCTAGTACCTGATTTCACAGCAAACAAAACTGACCCTCAGTTAATCATAAAATGGCATAAACCAGGAGCTTGGATCTCTCAACCATGCCCATGAATTTCAGTATTACCCTGCCCGATCCTTCTCCTTTTTTTGAATTGTTCTTTCTTAGAAACCACTTTTGATTCCTAGGCAACTCTTTAAGAGATTGTATTGTGGAACCACTTACATTAAAAAAAAAGTCACATTTATTTTATATATATAAAATATGTGTATTATATTATATATATAATATAAAAATATATTACATATAATACAGGTATATATATATCTGTATATACATATATATATATAACTAAAACAGTAATAAACAGCTTCTTTAAAAAAATTGAGATATTATTGACATTGAACATTATATTAGCTACAGGTATAGAACGTAATGATTGCATATTTGTGTATACTGATCACCACCATAGGTCTAGTTAGCATTCACCACCCCCACAGTTACAAATGTTCTTTCTTGTGATGAGAAGTTTTAAGACCTACTCTCAGGAACTTTGACATACAATGCAGTGGGGTTTTTTTTGTTTTGTTTTTTTAAGTTAATTTAGAGAGGGGAGGAGGGGTAGTGAGAGAGGGAGAGAGAGAATCCCCGATGCAGGTCTCCAACTCATGAACTGAACCATGAAATCATGACCTGAGCCAAAATCAAGAGTCAGACGCTTAACCAACTGAACCACCCAAGAGCCCCTACAATACAGTATCATTAACTACAGTCACCATGCTGTACATTACAACCCCATGACATTTATTTTATAACTGGGTGAAGACGGTCAAAAGGTACAAACCTCCGGTAATAAATATCTATAAGTAAATGTTTACATTAAATTAGAGAAGGTGGTTACCATTCTTAAGTAAAATCCTTGGTACCAAACTACGTACAAGTAACAACACCAATAAATAATGAATACATTAATCTCTCAGTCCTATCCATGTTAGCATGAACCTTATTACAATCTAATTACATGTCAATCAGATATTTAGTTCCTATTAACGTAACTGCTTAAATCCTTTTTGGAACCAAGAGGAATCAAAATAAATAAATCTTGTTTTAGTAAATTTACTTGAAGGTACACTCAGGAAAGCATGATCTATGTTTAGAGTAATAAACTGGCTGACCTCTCCAACCACTTTCTTACATAACCAACCAAAAGCCTTGAAAGTTTTAAGGTAGAAGTCATACAATTTTAAGTGTTAATATATTCTCCTGGCCATCCATCTCACAAATTCAGATTTTTGCTGTATTTTTTCTATATTTATCTAGCCCAATGTCATGTCACCGTGGAGTCTGAATAATTTTATGATGATTCCACGGAGATAAGCAGTAACATATAGTTTATGAATTTTGGGAAATACAGCTCTCTCACACGCGAATGCAGCCATTAACACATGCACACACCTGCCAACACATAATTCTATTAACTCACTTATGCCCCAACTTAATTCCAATAGGAATAAATAATGAGTTATTTTACAAATGTATAAATACAGAAAGATTAAAAAACAAAACAAAACCTGTTACAACAAAATAATGACCGCAAGTAAACACTTACGGGGAAACCCAGAGGAAGAATGCAAACAGGAAACCCTACCTGAGGAACAGGGCTGTAACTGGGCCAGCTCTTAGTGCATTGTTTCCTAACAGTCTAAGCAAAGAGACAACATGATGGATTACAGGGCTATCATTTTCTACGGAAAGAAAACACACCAGTTCATCAACAGAGGCAAACTTTCCTATCTCCGAGTTCGAAGATGAATTTGTCAAAACGCTCTTTATATAAGGGCAGTGAGCTCCATAATGTCCCCCATAGCAATTTTACAAGCAATATAAAGACGTTCCACATGGCTATTCCTTATATTGCTCTGACACTGAAGCCAAGTGCATGTTAAAAGTTGTAGTTCTATAAAGGCAGTGTGAGAGGTGAAGCGGGGGAATGGAGAGAAAAAGGAGAAGGTGACAGAAAGAAAAGGTACAGACGTGCATGTTTCTGCAGCAGAGCATGGACACAAATGTATGTGTAAACAATACTGAAAACTTGATAATTAATACTTCCTTAGAATATCTGGCTTGAATATTAGTGTCTCCCCAAGCTTCTGGTCGAAGTTATATGGCAGATCATTTAGGCACACTAATTTGCTGGTCATGCTACTAAAAAAAAATGGTGTATTATTATGACAATTGAATAAATTATTATGTGTTTGTCGTATTAAATAGCCAAATCACATGCACATGAAGTGGTTTGTAGACAGTATCTATTTTTTGTTTGTTATTTTTTTTCTGTCTTGTATTTTTCCAGAAATGGTTCTGTATTTTGAATTTTTTTTTTTCAACGTTTATTTATTTTTGGGACAGAGAGAGACAGAGCATGAACGGGGGAGGGGCAGAGAGAGAGGGAGACACAGAATTGGAAACAGGCTCCAGGCTCTGAGCCATCAGCCCAGAGCCCGACGCGGGGCTCGAACTCACGGACCGCGAGATCGTGACCTGGCTGAAGTCGGACGCTTAACCGACTGCGCCACCCAGGCGCCCCAATGGTTCTGTATTTTGAATAAGAGCTCAGTAGAAGTGTCAAAGTTCTGTCCCATATGCATGTAGCTTATGTGGGCACTTAACTCTTGTTTCACTGATGCATTTAATAAGCTTTATTGAGATTTCAGAACATCAAAATTATATTTCAAAGCTCTATACTTTTCTTAGAAGAAAGACAAGTGTTAGACATGCAACCTATAAAGATGATTTTGTTGCCCATTACTTATAAAAGAAACTAAGATTTGAAGCTTTCCTTTAAATTGGGGCACCTGGGTGGCTCAGACGGTGAAGCGTCTGACTTCGGCTCAAGCCACGGTCTCGCTGTTCACGAGCCCGAGCCCCATGTCGGGCTCTGTGCCGACAGCTCAGAGCCTGAAGACTACTGTGGATTCTGTGTCTCCCTCTCACTCTCTGCCCCTGCCAGACTCACTCTGCTTGTCTCTCCCTCTCAAAAACAAATAAACATTAAAAAAAAAATTTTTTTTTAAATAATACATCTTATTGAACCTTACAAGATCTTTGCGGTGAGACCTGGGTTTTAAACTCAGCTCTGACAAATACTGGGTAAGTTAGCTTAAACAAGTGACTTAACCTTCGTTAGCTTAAATTCCTTCATCTGTAAAATGGTGATGAAATACCTCCCTTAGAGGTTGTCTGGAGGATGGTGGGTCAAAGGGTGAATGCATCATGCCTAAAACACAATGTGAATATTACGTCAATCAATCAATGAATCAATCGGCCATAGTTAGTAAGCATTTTGAGTAATACAATCCGAGCTTCAGAACTGATCTTTCTTTCTTTTCAGAAAAGCAAAGCCTCCAGTTTACGCCACATACTGTTTGCTAAAGAATTTGTGGTCACTAAATGCCAGAAACTATATAAAAATAAATATATGCATAAATAAAAGAGGTAAGTAAGGGGGCGCCTAGGTGGCTCCGTCGGTTAAGTGTCTGACTCTTGGTTTCGGCTCAGGTCATGATCTCAGGGTAGTGAGATCGAGCCCCACATTGCTTTCTGCACTGAGCATGGAGCCTGCTTACGATTCTCTCTCTCTCCCTCTACTGCTCACGCTCGTGCTCTCAAAAAAAAAAAAAAAAAAAAAGAGAGAGAGAGGTAAAAACAGGTAACAGTAAGTGGCTTAGGTAGCAAATCTCTCTCTCACTGTGGCTAGATATGTGAACCATAAAAATCTTGGGTTTTATTCTATCCACAACCTTATTGGACTTATAATCGTTTTTAGGGTGAATTTGTATAAAGAGATTTTACAAAGACTGCCTAAAACAATTTCCTAAAGAAAAACGTTGTTAATGTTTTCACGATAATTTTCATGGAGTTAAGTTTTTATTGAAACTAAAATCTGGTGAACCAACTGATCTAGAAGCTGCTGCAGTGGGTGAAGCCCACTGATTTCTCTCTGGCACTGAGCTAACAGTGGTTTCTTGCTAGACCATCACTTGACAACATCAGCTCATTTTGTACCATTAGAGGCAGAGTCACAAAATACAAAGGAGTGTCTCAAAAACCTGAGAGTACCCTAAGAGAATAGCACTTTGCATGCATTTATCATGAAATTTTGCTGACTTTGGGTGCGTGTATCGGACAAATACGAATGAACAATACCTTCACTTCTCTTTCTCTCGGGAAACTGTGCCAATGAGGACTGTAATTCTGCAATCAACTATTACTTTCCTTTTATCTCGTTTATTATCTACAAGAAGGAGATGCTATTGACTCTCATACCTGTTTATCTTCTCTCACGTAACAGCAGTGTGATGTAGCAGACAGAAGGTGGGTTTCTGAATTGGCCCAGCCTGTGTGCTAATTTTGCTTTCTCTTATTTACCAGTCGAGGGACCTTGAAATCGCATACACACAAACCTCTTTAAACCTTGGTTTCTTCATGCATATATAAGGTTGTAACACCTAACTCATGTTTGAAGTCAACTTTTCTATTCTAGGGGGAGTAAAATAACTTTTCATTCCCCTCTTCATTATGTACCACTATCTCACTGTGGACACTCACAGGGAATAAATGAAACCCAAGCCAGCTGTAATGCCACCTTTTTCCTCCAACATTAAAAAGATAAGGAAGGGGAAGGAATTCCAGTCAGCTAGGGATGTTAAGGGTCACACATCTTTACCACTCCAAGCAGGCATGGGATACACTAACAACAAAGAAGGACTGCAGTGTTATCTGGACAGCCACTTACCCTTCGAAACCCTGTTCTTTTCTCACAAGCCGAAAGAATAACAGAACTTCTATCAGAAGATCCCAAGGAGGATAGGAGCAGAATGTCAAGCCAACTTCATGTCTGTGGTCTCAGACTGTCCCAGAGAAAGACTATAAGGAACGCCCAGTCTTACAGATTCAATGGGATTGGGTAGAGTTTGATAAGTGGGGGTTTGGAGACAGCCTGCTCGCACCTTGAGTGAGGAAGTGTTTAAAGGGTAGAATTTGTCAGAGGTGGCCAGGAAGACAGGGACTACGATTGGCCAGGCAACGCCAACCAAACACAGCATTTTAGATGATAGCTAAATTCCAATCCTAAATGTTTGGTGATTCCCAAATCAGACTGTGATGTGAGCTTCAAATGCCTCAGACATTTTATATCTAAGGCCTACAGCTTTTAAATTTCTTTTCTTTTCTTCTTTTTTTTTTCTTTTTTTAATGTTTACTTACTTTTGAGAGAGAGAGAGAGCTTAAGTGGGAGAGGGGCAGAGAGAGACAGGGGGACAGAGTATGTGAAGCAAGCTCTGTGCTAATAGCGGAGAGCCTGATGCAGGGCTCAAACTCACGAACGTGAGCAGAAGTCTAAAGCTTAACCATCTGAGCCACCCAAATGTCCCAGTTTTAAATTTCTTAAGGGCTCCTTTTGTGACCAGATGAAATCTGATTACAATGTGGCTTCTCCTTAGAAGAGTCTAGGAAGACGGAATTGTCCCAGGGACCCCTTACCAACATAAGAGCCAAATGAGATACTGTATGAAAAGTGTCTGGCCCATTGGAGGCACTCAATACGTACTAATTCCTTACTGTGATTAGATTCATTTCTCCACTATATATATATATATATATATATATACACGTATATATATATACACACACATATATGTATATATATATACATATATACATACATATACACATACATATATATACACATATATATACATACATATATATACATATATACATATATTATATATGTAATGACTCAAAAAGGCAAATCCAGAGCCTCATAGAATGTAAAGTCTGGCTTTGACCAATTTTTCCCAGACATGGTCTTGGAGTGTGATCTGTTAGAATGAGCACTTTACCAGGAGTTAAAAGAAAAAAAGTTAGTATGCTATCTCTACCATTAATAAGCTATGACATTGGAAAAACCATGTAATGCTCCTGGATGTCAGTTTCTATAGAAAAAGAACTTTGGACACATAATTTCTAAAACCCCTGTTTTTCTGAGCATCGGTAACTACATGAATCTCAAACATGTGTCCTTGGATTTGTTTGTGCCATGCTTCAACCAACCAAGATAGTCCTCTCAAAAGTGATATATATATATATATATATATTTTTTTTTTTTGCCTGATCCTATTACCACTTTCCCTTCATGCCTAGTTGGCTAATAATGACAGCAGTGTTTTGGGTTTTGTTTTTTGTTTTCTGGGTTTTTGGCCCAATTTTAGCCATGTTACTGTGGCACAAAGGTTTGCAGATCAAAGTGACTAGAGAGGCTTAAAACACAACCATTGACAAACAGATCTCAGGGCACCCTCTCCAGCAGTGGACAGCTGCTCAGAAGCTGTCTACACCATGATTTAACACTGTGAACTTGTTTTGAAACAGCTCTTTTCGACACCAGATGTCCAACAATGGCTATTTTCACAGGCCTTACACAGTCTCTGCAATGCTCACGCATGTCATTTTGTTCCAGAATGTGCTATATCAATGACATGTCTCGACACCATCTCCTATCTCGGGTTTCCTGAGAAAAGGAAGGCACTGGGGTGAAATGTAGAGACTGTGCTGGACTGATTGGTAAGCCTCAGCCTTATCTAGATTCCCTCATGTTTCAGGGTAGTTTTGTGCATTTTGGTGATGCTGAGAACAGATTGATGCCAATAAGCCATTTGAGATAAGAACTAATTGGAAACAGAAGGTTGAAGAATGATGATATTGGGAATGAGCAAAGGGGACAGACAAGTAATTATTCAGGCAGAATTTCTTTACACAAAAGGCAGATGGAAAAGGGAACAAAATTCCAAAGTCCATGGCACGGGTAAGCAGCTGCACATTTCTTTTTTGTGGAAAAGCAAACAGAGTGAGTGATTCACTGGGTTGGTAACGGGCTCTGGGATCCCTAGGGATTCACAATGTGCCGGCAGCCCACAGCATGCAAAATCACTCAGTGGTCTCAATCTAGTTCACCTCCTCAACTCACTCTAATTGCGAGGCATAGGAGACGCGATTTAAGGGAAAGACTGAGGAGACACAGCCTCCTGTTCACACACTGATCAGGCAGAGTTGCCCTGCGAGGAAGGCTGGAAGATCAACACGCACACGTTGCACATTTGCGACGAGCCACAGATCAGATCTAACTGAACATTTCCATATACAAATATAAACTCACTACAAATAGAAATCATGAGAAATATTCCTCAAAATTATCATAGAGTCCACGGCTTGTGGCTAAATAAAGCTCTGTGATCTCCACACTGGATTTGAAAGACAAAGGCAATAATAATTAGTAATCAGGGTGGGAAACGGAGCCTCACAACTTCCCCCCAAAGCAAAATCCATTAGCAGGAACCTTACTCAGCAGGACTAATTTAAAAGCTGTTTAACACTGTACTGGTTACAAAAAACAAAATAAAGACCCAAAAAATCTTCCTTAGAGTTTGTCTCAGGCTCTATCATCTATCTATCTATCTATCTATCTATATTATATATACATATATATGATATATACATGATGATATGTATATATTATATATACATATATACATATATATGTTTATATACACATACATATAAGCATAATTATATGTATACATATAATTTATAAACTATCTACATTATATATATTTTTATATACAGTAAAACCTTGGTTTGTAGGCATAACTTATCCCAGAAACATGCTTGTAATCCAAAGCACTTGTATGTCAAAGTGAATTTCAAGAACCATTGGCTCAGTGATGATGATGTGACATTCAGCATCACGTACTACTCGTAATGCAAGACATCGCTTGTTTATCAAGTTAAAATTTATTAGGAATGTTTGCTCACCTTGCAAACAGAACAAGTTACTCACAGAACAAGTTACTCGCAATCCAAGGTTTTACTGTATATATAACGTATCTAATACATATAACCTATCTATCTAATATGTATATTATCTCTCTAATATATATATATATATATATATATACATATATATTATTTATATATCTCTATATATACCATCTACCACATGCACAATAGTGACCTAAGGACAAATGCCCTGAGGGAACATTCTTCATTCAACATTCTAGTTGAGATAAGAAGGATCTCAAAGAAGGATAGACTCAAGGTGAAGCTGGACCCCCACTTAGCTGGGAACCTAAAACCAGATCGCAGGCTTCACAGCAATGAAAGTTTTTCAGATGTAGAAAATTATAAAGAAAAGAAAGAGAGAGGAAGTCGTGTACAAGGTAAACACCATCAGTTGGTAAAAAGGAATAAGAAAAGGATAAGTAGTTATCAAAGAAAACAAAAAAGAGCAACAATAGATTCCAGAACAAGACAATAGCAGATTCCAGAATAATGTATTTCAGGATGGAATGAGTCAGGAACTTTTACAATGCTTGATTGGTTTGGGGTTTTTACAAATTGAAGTTGAAGTACATCCAACTACAACAATTTCTCTACCCCAACTCGCCTCTCCCTTCTCCCCTCAAATGTCTTAACTTCCTCCTGCTCTAGTCCAGACACTGAGAGTTCTTCTACTGGCCTGGTCCTTCTTGACCCTTTCCTCTAGTTGAATAACACTCAGTCTTGTAACCTCGACTCAAAGTGTCAGAGACAACCAGCTTGACTGCCCTTCCCACCTCTAATATGAAACTTCTAGATTCTCCTATAAAACTCGTGGTTTCTCTTGAACATCACATAATGCAATTTGCAATTATATATCTATTTGTCTGTCTGCTTACCTCCCGCACCAAACTGTAAGCTCCTCTTGGGCAGGGAATTGTCTATTTTGTTCACCACTGTGACATCTAGTCTCTAGCAAAGAGCCTGGCATACAGTAAGGACTTAATAAAATTTGTTGCTGAATTAACAGACATCACCCCCAGAACCTCTCATAAGCCTTGGCGAGTTAGAAAATGATTGGGAGCAATAAAATTAGACCAAAAGACTGATATTTATAAACAAAATATTCTCAATTTTGAAAAAACAAGTGAAGCAGCATTTTGCCTCCTATGGCTAAAAGTGATAATAAAAATATATGTAATTATATTATTTATGATAAAACAGCAATTATGTCTAGTACTTATACAGCAATTAACCATGTGTCAGACACTGTTCTTACTTACATTAATTCACTTAATTCTCATGACCTCCCCCACATGACATAGGTACTATTATGATATCCACTTTAGAAATAAGAGATATTGAGGCACAGAATGTTAACAACTTACTGAAAGTCACAAAGCTATTCAATGGTGGAACCTGTATTAGAAAGCATTCTCCAGAGTAAAAAAGCTAATAGGATATATATATAAAATGAGAGACTTATTTTTTTTAACGTGTATTTATTTTTGAGAGAGAGGCAAAGAGAGAGGGAGACAGAGAATCCCAAGCAGGCTCTGGGCTGTCAGCACAAAACCCCATGCAGAGCTTGAACTCATGAACTGTGAGATCAGGACCTGAACTGAGATCAAGAGTCAGATGCTTAACCAACTGAGCCACCCAGGTGCCCCAAAATGAAAGATTTATTTTGAGGAATAGACTTAAGTGTTTGCAAGGGCATATAGGCTGGAGACCAAGGAAGAGTTGATACTGTCATTTGAGTATGAAGACAGGATGCTAATAGAACTCCCTCTTCCTGGGGGATGTCAGCCTTTTTTCTTGAGGCCTTCAACTGATTGGACAGGGCCCACTTACCTTATGGAGGGTGACTAGCTTTACTTGAAGTCTACTGATTTAAATGCTAATCACATCTAAAAAAAAAAAAAAAAAAAAAAAAACACCTTCAAATCAACATCCAGAATGTATTTAATCAAAACTGGGTACCGTGGCCTAGCCAACTGAAAACGTAAAATTAACCATCACAGGACTAATATACAAAGTCAGTCTGCTCCCAATATCAGAACCCTTGGTAAATACACTACCCAGGCATATAGACTTTAAGAATTGCCTTAAAGTTTATTTTCTACACTTAACGACAGTGAAGAAAGTATAGGTATTTGTGTGTATGTGTGAGCGTGTGTGAGAATAAAGAATGAAACACAGGACCACTGGGCTTCAGTAATTTCAATTTTCAACCGAACTCTACATGTCAAGAAAAGAACTCAGCACTTCAGAGCAATTCCTGCACCACAATATTCCAAGATAGCAGAATAACTAAAGTAACATTTATGTTTTCAAAGCAGAACAGTGACAGAAGTCCAGCCCGAGTGTCATTTGAGATGATGCCATTAGTTGGCAAGTGGTTATCAGTGGAGCCAAATGTCAACACTCAGGATGGCCATGAGTTCTCCACCAGAGCGTCTCCACCAACTTCTCCTCAAACCCAGAACCCGAGTTTCATGCTCAGCCCTTGGGCCATGGGTTCTCCACCAGAGCTTCTCCACCAACTTCTCCTCAAACCCAATACCCAAGTTTCATGCTCAGCCCTTGGAGCAAGGTACTGCCTCTAGACATCTGGGTTAAATAAAAAACCGTGTCACCCTGTGGTTAATATATTAGGTCATGGACATACACTTACACAAGCCAAATGTTGTTTATTATTTATAAGCCACCATAGCAGAGAGCCAAGTCCTGTCATAATGGAGCACAGATCCATTCTGCTTCACTTTTCACATCCATAAAGGAGGGATAGAATTTCCAATTATGGATGTTGACACATTATAGAACACTGAGAGAAGTGATTGCAGAGGCACATTTCTCAGAGTGCAGCTTTTTCTTTAAAATATAGAGACTGGCTTTGCAGAAGATGCCCACTAGAGAATTGGAGTAAATATTTCCAAGGATTTTTTTTTTTTTGAAATGCTGAGGATAACAGAAGCTGTTTCCTGAGAACTTTTATCTACCATTAAAACAGATACCCTGAAGCCTGGCACTGAAAGGTATCCTACTCCACCCCTGACATACCCACTTTTCAGTATGAACCACAGTAGAGATGATGAATCCGCAGATCCCCGAAAAATAAGACTCTACAGGTCAGTTCCTTAGGGCAGAGCATCCAAATGGAATGATAGCTATATCCTTCGCCAGAAATAGACATCAGTTCATCTAAAACATTCAAGTTAAAGAGTCCAGATTGAGGAATCAAAATTTTATGTATAACTAGAGGCATGATAATTGATGATTTGGAACACCAAGAAACAATGTTTACATTTCAAACGCAGAGAGCTTGATTTTCCTGGCATGAACATGAAAAAGACAAAAAGGATATACACAGTCACACAGGAGGAAACATGTTCCAGCTATGAATGTTTCACTAGAAATGACAAAAAGAGCCTATGGGAAAACCCAGAGGAGAAGAGAATGGAGTGAACACAAGAGGACTTGTACACAGAGGGGATTTTAAAGGGGGTAGGACCATACTCTTCAAAAAAAGGAGAGAAGAAATCCCATTTCATCACTTCCCCTTTGCCTGGTCCCTTCAATTCCTGACTGTAAGGAGGAGAAAATTTGACCAAACTTTGGCTGGGTCCCCCCAAAACAATGCCATGATAAGGTAATTCTATGGGGCTAAGCACCAGAAGCAATGCAGATAAGGTCGGGGAGGATATTATGAAAAGGATGTGATAAATACACTGGCTCAGAGAGAACATTAGAAAGGAAGAGGCGAATTGTGAAGCTGGTCGGTGCAAAGTTAAAAAAAAAAAAAAGCAAAAGTTATTTGTCAAGAGGCTGTGTAAACAGGGAGAAGCAGAAGTGAAATGCTTCCCCAAATTCTAAGTGAGATGTTGGAATAAAAAGACTCCCTGGCCATCTGAAGAGAAAACTGGTAAGAAAAAGATGTTTGGGGAAGAAATATCAACAAGAAGCCGTTTTATGACACACACCCTGCGCATCTGGGGCATATTGACCTCATTTGGTGTGCAGGTGGCTGTATCCGAGAGGCAGGAGAAAGGTAGATAGTGCAAAAGGGCAGAAAGGGGAAGGCAGGGGAAGCGTGAGGGGTCATTAACATGCGCAGCAGGTGGCAGCTGAACCCTGGCAAGTTAATAGGATCCCCGGGTAAAATGGCAGATGAAGACGACCAAATGGGGAAAGTATAAATGTGGAGCAGGCCAAGGAGAGACGCGGCAAAGTAATCAAAAGAATTGGATTATGCAATGGATGAGAAAAAGGAAGTATTAACCTTAGGAAAAAGGGGGAGAGAAAGCCTGCAAAATAAAATGGGAGATTGATGAGGAAAAGGGACCCAAATACAAAAAGAAAACACTGAACTGATTTCACAAAAACTATAGAAACTGGAGATAATTCAATTACCCTGGTCAGTTGAGTAGCCCAAATGTTAACAAGACAGAGTCTGAAGGCCGTCTTCTTCCCCAGGCCTCCAGCATGTTTACAAAGCCAACAGCTCCTCTTGGCAGTTGGATGCCTCTACCCCTGAGCTTCACAGGGTTCTGAAAACCAGTCGGACATCTTTCCATTCTACAAGGGTCAGCACTTCTGTGATCGTTAGCGAGTTCCAGCTACAATCTGATATGACTGAGTGTTTAAATAGCTGAAGCCATGGGGATGCTGGAGCTGTATGGAAAGAATGTTCCAATGTAGACGAGCAGTTGGAGCAAAGTTGGTTTTCTTGACATTCAGTTCACATTCTCGTTGTCTTCATTTCATGCCTGCTCTCATCCTGGTAGCTATTGGAATATCCCTGGACTTGCCTCTGCCTTCCACCTCATAAGCATCTTAGAAAGACCCATTGCCGATTACTATAGTGTGTGTGTGTGTGTGTGTGTGTGTGTGTGTGTGTGTTTAAACACTGCTGAGCCAAAGGACACATATCTGGGTTTTTAATCTTCATTAAAAGAATTGGTTTCTTTTTTCTTTTCTTTTCTTTCTTTTTTTTTTCTTTTTTGAAATTTGAAAATACCTTTCTTTCGGTTTTGTGACTTTTCAGCATACTAATAAATTCTCTGCCTCCCTTGGTTCTAAGAATGAACGGATCAAAAACCTGTCATCTGTAAGTCAGAGGCAGGTTTGAGGTGGACATGTTTTTCCCTCTACCCTGTCCGCCACAATCTTATTAAAGTCCATTATTCTGCATGTTTGTGGAAAAGCCCAGAGACACATTTCAATTTCTCCTGAATGCCATCTCGCATGGCTAAGGATGTTGCGATAGTTTAGGAGGCAATAACGTGCTAGAGTTTAGCCGGTGTGGCGTCACATGGTGCGGTGTGATGTGCTTGTCTGTGTCCTTCCAAAGGGAAGGTGTTCTTTTCACCTCTTCAGGACTGTGGCGGAGAAGAAAGCCTCTACGGTTTGTGCTCGCTTTGTCAGCCCTGGAAGCAACCATCTGTTTCAGCTGTGGAGTGCTATCTGTCTGTTTTGTTTTTGGTTGGGGCGAGAACCACAAAGTAATTAACCATTCCAGTACTGGCTACAAAAGAGATGGCCGCTCTCACCATTGGGCCAGATTTTTGCTTTATCCAGTGTTGGAAGTGCTACAAAAAATTGAATAGCTATTCATCGTGTCTCATTGTTCCCTAAAGAGGCAACATGCTCTTTGTTATAAAGGCAACCTGGATTTTCCGACATACCATTTCATTTCAATGTCTGTGTGCCGAAGATGGAACAAAGTCTGGGCGCTGTAGACAAACAATCAAAACATGACAGTGACAAACACTCCGAGAGACCTCAGTCACCAACACGTGAACAATGGTATGTTGTTCACAGATGATGGGAGGTGTGAGCTAGGCTGGGAAGAAAATAAGAAAGAAAAGGAGGCAGGCGTTTGATTTTTAATATATTTGGGGATGTAATACTTTTCCCAATTGAGTGTAACTTTATAAGCTACAGCCCTAATAAATCAAAGACCTGTGGAAAGAGATAAGGACCAACAGGTTTTATATTTCATCCTATTTTTCTCATGGTTCCTCCACACATTTTTCCTTTCTATAGCTTCAATCTTGAACACGATGCTTTGTCTCTTTTCCTATCCATAAAATGGGATTAGCAATTGAATTTTTAACTGTGGAATGTTAACAAAACACCTGTCAAGTAGTTATATAAAATAGATTTTAAGAACTTTGGGCAATAGTCACCCTATAAGAGAAAAGCAAGGGAAATGAATGAGGTACTATTTTGTTTCTAACACTAAGTTCTCTGAATACTCTATGGTGTGTATTTATTAATTTCATAGGGCATAAAGTAAGTACAAATGCTCTATTTTCAACTCACTCTTTTATCTTTTCCGGTACATTTAAAAGTTTGATGAAACAGGTTAGCTTTCATATGAGATAAGACAATACTTTCAGTGGAGTCGGCTAAATAGTCTATTTTTGTACGTATTCTTGCCATGTACATAATAGCAGGGTTTAAGAAATTAGGCTCTCATCTCCTGAATATATCCTTGAAGCCATCCCACTGCTTTTCCTGAAGCTTATGATATTTCTTGGGTTTTTTTTTTCTAATTAACATTTATTTTGCCTTAGATGATAATTTATAAAGATATTTTACTTCGCAATTAAAAATACTCTGTTAATTAACGAGACTAATCAATCCATATCTACTTATCAATGTCTCTTTCATTTTTAGGCAGATATCAAGTCTTCCATTTTTCTTTCCTCAACACTGATCACTCAACATTATTCGGTTATTCACTTTTTGGTATGCTATTTTGATTGTTTCTTTTTAAAAAAAAAAACTGTATATATAAGAAATATTGAGCCCTAACTAAAACCATGTGGGGCAAGGTGTGTTTACTTCCTATTTTTTAAAGAGACAAAACTGTAAGTTGGAAGAATTATTGCTTTCCAAGTTTAAAGTTATTATTTTCTTAACTCATATATTTCCCCCACGATTGTCTGTACGATTTCAAAACTTTTGGAGTGGTTGTGTTTTTAACTATAACCAGGATCATGCAAATGTTTCTGTTGCCTTGATGAAAGTTAGATTTAAAGTTTCTTTTTGCTCCATACAGAAAGAGAGAATGTCCTGGTTCTGACCTTGAGGCTATCTGGTCTGGTGGCCACTGCATTTATGGATAACATTGATTCAACAGATATCTTTAGCCTGCTGTCTGCATCCAAAATGATACAGATCACTCTTATCAAGGTACAGTCTTCTAGAGAACATTGAAAACCCGGCCAAAGAGAAAGCTTTTGGCAAAATTACAGAGTAAGTGATGTTTTAAGTTATATACCCCTGACCCTGTCATTAGAATTCAATATCTGTGAAGACAAGGTCAATGTTATGTTCAACTTTGCAATCATTCCCTTCCCCCCTCATCCTCAGCCTCAGTTCTTCTGTCTAATAGGAGGCCTCAGAGTAGACATCCAGAAAATGTCTACACTACATGATACTTGCCTCTATCCCATTCCTTCTCTTTTTCTTTTGTCCTTATCCCTCTAGGGTATTCAAACAGAATCTTCATGAAGCCCTGCTCTCCTCAAGAATTTTGTCATGCTCTTGCCTAGGAGTCTCAAAACTTGTTGATGAGGTGATCACCAACCCATCAATAAAATCTTTTAAACTAACATATTTTATACACTTACAATTCTGCACTCAATTCTGATTCCAAATGCTCAGGGTTCTTTCCCCACCCCCAAGCAATTAACTCAATTTTGATGCTACCTACCTGGTGATAGTGTCAGATGCCACAGGTTAAGGGCTCGAGACCACAAGACCACTCCCAATTCAGATGCCATTCCCAAGTCCAGACTGTCACCTGAGTTTCTGACCAACTGGCTACAAATGAGAGGTTTCCAGAAGGATCCCATGACCTCCTTCTCCTGTTCCATTAATATGCTAGAGTTGGTTACGGAATTCAGAAGAACAGTTTACGTACTACATTACCAATTTATTATAAAAGGAGATGACTTAGGAACAGCCAGATGCATAAGACAAGGTGTGTGGAAAGGGGCAAAGAGGTTTCATGCTGTCTCAGCAGACCACTCTCCCTGAATCTACACCTGTTCACCAACCTGAAAGCTCTCTGAACCCCTTCCTTTTGGATTTTTATGGAGGCTTCATTACATAAGCATAAATGACTAGATCCCTGGCCATTGAAGATTTAATTCAATCTCTAGCCCCTTTTCCCTCCTCAGAGGTGGGGAGGAGGGAACGAGTGGGACTGAAAGTTTCAACTCTCTAACCACACAGTTAGTTCTCTTGTAACCAGTCTTCATCCTTGGGAGACTTAAGAGCCTTTGAAAAGTCACCCCATTTACATAGCAAAAGACATATTTATGGTTCTCCTTACTTAAAAAAAAAAAAATCAGGGCTTTTAGAAGCTCTGTGCCAGGAACAGGGACATAAAACAAATATATGTAGACATTTTAATAGAATGAAATAAGGAAGAAATACATATTCTTTAAATAATTTTCCTTTCCCTTATTGATGGTACAAAAGTTTGCTTTCAGAAAATACATTATCAGTTTGAATGTTTTGGGGTTTTTTAAGGGAAAACAATGTTGAAAATGCTTCCTTCCTTTAAAAAAACCTTTGTTTAACACCAACAGGTATATAATTAAAACAGTATGGTAAAAACTTCAATTTATTTTGGTTCTTGATTTTTGTGGCTGTTATCTGTGAAAAAGACAACTCTCAAAGACAGGGACATTCTTATAAAATTGTAATACCATTTTTTTTAACTCCACCCAATAAACCTGAAAAGAATTTTGTTGAAACAAGGCTAGTAAATTTGCATCTTCCCTAATGTCATTTGGTTGTTTGAGGAAATAAATTGAAGATGTTGTAATTTTATATGTGTAACAAACAGGCACCTTTGAAGTTCTTCGGCTGCAATATATTAAAAAAAAAAAACAAGTTTGGGAATTCTTTTTCCAAAGTTTTTAGGTGTTCAGATGTGAGACTTTAAATAGATGACATATTCATGTTGTTTTTAGCACCAAAATCACTCCAAATTTTCCTAGCATGAATTTTTAAAAAATTTCTCTATAGCATGCGTATCTTTCAAGATTGAGCCATTGCTTTCTCACTCCTTGTAGAAAATGGCACATTTACAGATATATATGCCAGATCACTTACCACTGACAGTCATTTCCTCATAATTTGGATGATAAAGAGCTTCTATTAGGGATACATGTATATTGTGCCATTTTCGTGTTTTCATGTGCCTGCCTTACTAGTCATTTCCCAGCCAGAGTTTCTGTGACAGACGACTTATTGGTACACTTGACTGTTTTGTCCATTACCTAAACTGGATAATGTAATGAATGCATCAACTTAACGTAGCTTCACATTAATAAAATTAATGAATTTTAACTTAAATTTAACATATCCCTTTATTAACAGCAAATGAGGCTAAAAGAATAGAAGAAAGTATTTTGAAATCACACACCCAAAAGGACTTGAATCCAGAATATATAAGGAATTTTCGAAACCCAACAATAAGAAAATAAATGATGCAACAAAAGAGCAAAAGAGAAGGACAGATATTTTGCAGAAAAAGACAAGGAATGACAGAAAAGATAACAACGCCAAGCAGGCACCCAAAAAAGATTTCGAAATGAGGAAGATGTAAATTAAAACCGTAAAAGAGATGCCACCCTGTACCTATTGGAATGACCAAAATAAAACAATATTGACAATGCCAAATACTGACAAGAATGTGGAACAATTAGAACTCTCCTGTGTTGCTGGTGGGAACGCAAAATGGTACAATCGTTCTGGAAAACATTAGATCATTTCTTACAAAGTCAAACATGTACTTACCCTGTGACCCGACAATCCCAGTTTGGATACTAGATAAGTGAAAAACACTCTCACTTAAAAACCTGTACCCATTAAATAGCTATTTTCATGACTGGCCAAACTGAACACAACTCAAATGGACTTCAGAGGGTAAACAGATAAACCGTGCGTAGTCACACAAGGAAATATTTTTCAGCAGCATATAGGAACAAGGAATTATGCTAAGCGAAAGAAGCGAGTCTCCAAAGGTCACATATTTTATAATTCCATTTTTATGATATTCTCGAAAAGACAAATCTATAGAGATGGAGAAATGATCCGTGGCTGCCAGGGATTACGGGTGGAGGAAAACACAACCCCAAAGACATAGCCCAAGAAAGTTTTATTTATGGTGATAGAACTGTTTTATATCCTAATTGTGGTGGTGGTTCTGTAAACTCATGCATGTGTTTTAATTTACAGTATTGCAAACCAAAAGGAAAAAGTCAAATTTACTGTACTGATAATTAAAAAAAATATAGAGTTAAAAATAGAAAGCAAATGAGGCCACAGTCAACCCATCGTCAGCATTATGACCATTTGACATAGGGACAAAGTGAGGACATAATACGTGTTAATAAAGCCTACTTTATTTCTTTTAGGTGAAAAGTAAATAGAAATAAAAACTTTAGTGTTTTCTGCAACTCACTAGATTTTCCAAACACACACCTGACTCTGAAGACTGCTGCCTTAGACTCTTGTCTCTCCAAGCATGGTTCCTGGATCCGCAGAACTTTGCAAACCCTGGTAAGTTGTCAGAACTCTGGGTGTGAGGTCCAGAGATCTGGGTTTCAGCTGGCCTGTCAGATGATTCTGAGGATGATAAATTTTGAGAAACATCGACCTGGAATGTTTGTCAAAATGTAGTTTCCTGGACCCCAGGAGACTTTTTTTCTTTTTTCTTTTCTTTTCTGTTTTCTCTTCTGGGCCAACCAGGCAGTCTCCCTCCCATCCCTAGAACTTCTGATTCAGTAGATCTGGCGTGGAAACCAAGAATTTTCTTTTCTGTAAGTTCCCAATGTTGTTGCCACTGGCCTGGATGCCATACTTTGAGATCTACTGCTGTAGCCCCCTCTGTTCATTGCACTAGCCACTAGCCACAAGTGGCTATGTAAATTTTAATTAATTAAATGAAATAAATATTAATACTTTAGTTTCTCATTTACACTAGCCACATTTCAATTGCTCCCTAGTCATGTGATTTATCATGTGGCTCTTTAAGAAACAATTTCCTGACTGGTTTAGGGAAGCGCTGCCCAGTAGAACCCAATGATGATGGAACTGTCCCTTACTTACGCTAATATAGTAGCTGCTAGCCATGCATGACTCTTCAAAGTTAAATTTTAACAAATGTCAATGAAATAAAATTAAAAATGTAATTCCTCAGTCATACTAGTCACATGTCAAGGACCTATTAGCCACATGTGGCTAGTGGCTACCATATTAGATATGGTAGCTAGAGTATATGGTAGACCAATATGGTATATTTCCATCACCAAGAGTTCTATTTATTGAAAAGTGCTTTTTAAGATCATGGGTCAGAAAACCTTTTCTTAAAACTCCCTGAATGGGAAATAGTAAATAATTGAGGTTTCCAGACCCCATGGTCTCTGTCACAACTACTTAACTCTGCCTTTGCACTGGAAAGCAAGTAAGTAAGCCTATGGACATGACTATGTTCTGATGAAACGTTATTTACAAAAAACAAGCAGTTGGTCTATAGGTCATAGCCTATATTAATCTAAAAACCGAAATGAGTCTTCTAGAAGCTCTCTTGGCTACTTTAAGTCTGGTTATGCCAAGACAATGTCCAAATGTTGTTGTAAAAATATTAAGTAATATTATTGGTGGTGATTTACTGTCAAGTGAGAGGAAAGATTGGCTCTATGGCTGCCTAAAATGGAGATATTTTGATGTAGATTGAAACACTTTGGAAACATATTGTTTTATTGGCTTAAAGTAAATGAAACACTGCTATGGAACACTTTGTTTTCATGGTGTCATTAACTGCTTCGCAATGTGTATCTCCATATACCTTCTACCATTACAACTTCATGCGCAGTCAGTTCTTTTTGGTGCAACAAAACTGATATTTGAAAATCATCATTCGCTCATTCTTTATATTAAAAAAACTTATGTTCAGGAGGGAAGCAGTTAACTACCTAGTGCTTAAGAGAAAAAAATTTACTAATATTTCCTTTCAAGGTAAAGGAACTTGTATCTATATAGTTTGGGTTAATACATCTTTAAATGCATATAATCTACCAGGGACTGGAATACTATGGGATAAACATGCAATGTTGCCTTTGCTAAGCATTTAAATGAGTGATGAGGTTTCAAAGTACCTAGAATCTTGAAGTAGATATGTATCTGTTGTTTTCCTCCACTTGACCTTCCAACAGGTCTGGTGGTTGTTCCCGAGAGCCTTTGGATTCTGAGGGGAAATAGCTGAGAGAAGCCCTTGGTTGTTAATCCAAGTGCTCAAAAGAAGGGTCAAGTTCCTTAGATAAATTATTTTCAACTACTTTATTTTTACTTTTATCTGCCTTAATTATCATTTTAATGTGTCTTCATTTAAAAAAAAAATAAAGTTTCAAAAAGGAAAAAAAAAAACCAACAAAGATAAGAAATTCACTGACCCCAAACCATCTAATAATAACAATGAATGTCTGCTCTCATGGGGTAAATGTCATTTCCAGGTAAGTAGGAGTGGGGTACCCTGTTCCAGATGACAAATGTTATCTTTCCAGGAAAATAGACCCTTAGCTTTGCTGTGTTTCCAAAGGATACTAATGCTTGTGCTGTTTTGTTTGTCACCTGTTTGCTCTCTTTTGAGAGTTGTACTCAAATTTGTGGACCTTGTCCAAACCTCAAAACAACTGGATCCTGGCAGAAGAATGAGCTGATAGGGGCAAGTGCCAGAATTCATCCTAACAAATGAAAGGTAAGTGGGAAAGGAAAGTCACAGGTCATAGTACTACAGGCACAATACTGTGGAGTTGTTACCTATTAAGGGGGGGGGGGGAACTGCAAAATTAAATATTAGAAAAATATTGCATTTTAGTAAATAGTAGCTTTTCTGTTATTCTGATAACTATTTAACATTTTTTTTTCTATTGACTATACGTTGTTACTTTGTAGGAAAAGAATTTATTCAGTTCTGAGCCAATTCAATGATTGGGAAAAAATGTCATGGTGAATGTGGAATTTTAAGACAATTGGATATATTAAAAACCTATCAAAGATCTTTGGTACTCACGGGAATGGTCATCCCTATCAATGTACCAAGGACATAATAGGTGTGTGGTAAGTATTTATGGAATGAATGTTGAGTGAATTCTGAACTGAAACATTGGAAATGTAGGGTTCCAGTGCAAGTTTTTCCAGTTCATGAGTTTACAGAAGACAAATGATCACGCTTAAATAGGGTAGAGCTGATTAATCCACTGGACAAGAAAAATAAGGTGAGTGTATCTAGCCAAGAGGAATAGATACTTGGGAAAGGAGTTCCTCAGAGTTTACAGATCAGTGGCATTGACACTCGGCAAAACATTGCTTTAAAATCACATTGTTTTTCAAATATTTGTCTTTCTGCCAAGACTTCACTCTCAGCCTTCTGATTGGCAGTTGATGAATCATGCCTCCTGTAATCACATGCCAACTTATCTTGATCTTTCCATGTAAACAAGCAGAGGAAGAAGAGGTATGTTTAGAGCGAAATAGTACAGTAGAGTTTGTAAATGCTTTTCTCACTGAACAATGATTCTGAAGAGTAACAAAGTCTCCATGAGTATATAAATGGCACCAGTATAAAAAAATAAACATAAAGGACATCCTTTAAACAACCACAGCACTTTGTCAAATTTAAGGTGTTAGCTAAAACTTAAATACTTTAGGTATTTAAACAAGGAACAATGTTTAAATGGAAATATAAGACCAAAAAAAGTGGTTTACATAATTATTAATATACTTACTGTGGGACTATTGCCCTAGGAATATCTTGAGGAAACAGTTTAAATAAGTGATTAATTTGTTGAAGGTGTTGTTTATAGTGTTTTGAATTAAGATCATAAGTTTATCCAATAAATAAGCCTATTTTTGTCTTAGTATGAAGTTTCTGGCAATATATAAAAGCTAACAGATCCTCACTGATGAAATCATTTGGAAATCCCATGTAGACGGTCATTTCAAAGATGCCCATAACAATATACATCCGACTTGATCAAAGTTAAGGTGGATTTTAACTTAAGGCAAAAAACAGCCAAATTTGGTAAAAGTGTGAACCCAATTTTGCAGACACAGTAATTATGGCTATAAAAATGAACTATGGTGGGGCCAACTTAAAAAAAAAATCTGTGTAAATGTGTTAACAACTAAAAACTGCAAATAAAACTGTCAACATTTATGGTATGTTCCATTATACCTCATGTGGCAGAAAGTAAAATGATAGAAATGAAGTTTTCTTTAATTAATAAAAAAAAAATTCCTGTTTCATTGGACCAATTCAAAAGTCTCTTTCTTGTTAAGGTAGACTGCTGAACAAAACTTTCTTAGCAGGAGATTTATGCTAGCTTTAAGTGACAAAATATACACAGGAATGTTAAAAATAGAATTATAATAAGTAGAAACTTAACATAAGAGTATTTAAAATGATTTTTTCCCAGTATTTTTCAATCTTTGGCCCATTGTTTTTCAATTCTCCACAATAATGCATGAATTCAGGTATTTGCAAATATCTTAAGTACAATATGCTTTATTACTTTCTCTAATTTTATATATTACTGCACAATTGTTTTATGCTGTAAATATTAATACCTTTTTTCAGATGTCTAGTAATTGATTCCATTCAGAATTAATACAGTACATTTTCATGCAGTTTGAGATTTCCTTACCTCTAGTTATTCCCTCTGTTTCATTTCCTTGTTGGAGATACAGTACACAGTCACAATCAAGAAAAATGCAAATTTATATTTACAAACATTTAGCAAAATCCTTCAGTAGGTCATGATGACCATTCTGTTTGTTATCAACAACACAAAAGTACTTAAATTTTTATTTCCCTCACAATATTTAGAAACAATTTCTCTTATTTTAACATTATTTGGCTATTTCAAATTTGTATATTTAGATCATTCTTAATAAAGCACATATTCCTATGGTACTGAATTAATTAGAAAAAATAGCTATCACTAAGGTATATTATTTGATAATTGAATTACAAAATTAACCTAACAGTGATAATTATCTGTAACAAGCTGTAATTCCATCATGGACTTTGAGAATACAAAATAATGAAAATAAGTCAAAGGAATACTTTTTTTTTTTTTAATTTTTTTTTTCAACGTTTATTTATTTTTTTTTGGGACAGAGAGAGACAGAGCATGAACGGGGGAGGGGCAGAGAGAGAGGGAGACACAGAATCGGAAACAGGCTCCAGGCTCTGAGCCATCAGCCCAGAGCCTGACGCGGGGCTCGAACTCACGGACCGGGAGATCGTGACCTGGCTAAAGTCGGTCGCTTAACCGACTGCGCCACCCAGGCGCCCCAAAGGAATACTTTTAAGACGAATAAACAACAAAACATTTTTAAAGATCAGATTGCAGTTTTAAATAATAAGTGGAATTGAATAAATTGGTTTTATCACCTGATGCAGGGATAAATGAGTTCAAAAACTTTTCTATCTTTATATTTCTTCTACTAAGATGTTTTGTCTCCATTTTCATATATCAATGTCTACTTTGACCTTTTATTTTATTTCTTACTCAAAACATGTTTACCTTCTTAAGAACTAAATGTAATTGAAAAAAAAAATTATTCTGTGACCACACAACTAGCCACTACCCAATCTCCGGTAGTTGTGAGCAGGGAAGATAAACCACAAAAGCAGGGAGAGCTCTTTTTAGTCTTCTCTGCTTATAACATATTTGTGATCTTGGGTAGCCCCGAGCCTCAGTTTCTCCATCTTCATAAAGAATTAGATACCTTTTAACTTTGCTTCCAGTTCTGATTTCTGATATTCTATAAAATTGTTTTGCTTGCCAGAATATTGATATTAGTGGCATGCCAATAACACAGTTCAGAGTAACTGCACACAAAACATCACATATGTGATCATATCTATGAAATATATGAAGAGCATGTAGTTTGAACTAAATGAAAATTTAAAATAAAAACAACTTACCAAAATTTGTGGGATGCAGCAAAAGCAGTGCATAGAGGTAAATTTATAGCATTGAACGCACATATTAGACATAAAGAAAGATCTAAGATCAATAATCTAAGTTTCCTCCTTATGAAACTAGAAAAAGAAGAGCAAATTAAGCCCAAAGTAAGCAAAAGAAAATAAATAATAAGAATTTTAGCAGTAATAAAAAAAATTGAAAACAAGAAACCAATAGAGAAAAATCTCTATGAATACAACCAAACGCTGGTTCTTTGAAAAGATCAATAGAGGCGCCTGGGTGGCTCAGTCGGTTGAGCTTCCGACTCCGGCTCAGGTCATGATCTCGCGGTGTATGAGTTGGAGCCCCGCCTCGGGCTCTGTGCTGACAGCTCAGAGCCTGGAGCCTGCTTCGGATTCTGTGTCTCCCTCTTTCTCTGCCCCTCCCCTGCTCATGCTCTGTCTCTCTCTGTCTCAAAAATAAATAAAAACATTTAAAAAAAAAGAAAAAAAAAAGAAAAGATCAATGAAAGCAATAAGCCTCTAACCAGGTAAACTAAGAAAAGGAGAGAACACCAGTTAGTAATACCAGAAATGAAAGAGTGCACATCACTACAGATCCCCTAAACGTTAAAAGGATATTAGGATGGGTGCATGGGTGGCTCAGTTGGTTAAGTGTCTGACTTCAGCTCAGGTCATGATCTCATGGCTCCTGAGTTCAAGCCTGGTGTCCAGCTCTGTGCTGACAGCCTGGAGCCTGTTTCAGGTTCTGTGTGTGTCTCTCTCTCTGCCCCTCCCCGACTCGTGTTCTGACCCTCTCTCTCTCTCTATCAAAAATAAATAAACATTAAAAAAAGGACACTATGGACATAAAGAGAATATTATAAACAAATTTATACTCACAAATTTGATAACCTAAGTGAAATGAACCACGTTCTTAAAAGATAAAATCTGCCAAAACTCACAGAATAGACAATCTGAATTAGTCTATGTCTATTAAAGAAATTATATCAATACTTAATAACTTTCCAAAACATAAACCACCAGGTTTACCAGTGAATTCTACCCAATATTTGAAGAAGAAATATAACAATTCTTTACAATCTCTTCCAGAAGATAGAAACAGAAGAAATATTTTCTAACTCATTCAATGAAGCCACAATTACTCTCATACCAAAATCAGACAAAGATATTGCAAGAAAAAGAAACTATAGACCAACATACCTCATGAAAATAGATGCAAAAATCAAAATATTAGCAAATCTAACAATGTGTAAGAAGAATTATAACCATGATCATAATGATATTTATCCCAGGTATGCAAGGCTGGTTTAACATTTGAAAATTAGTTAATCCAGCATATCAATCAACTAAGGAAGAAAATTCATCTAATCATATCAGTAAAGAGAAAAATCCCATGCCCATTCATGAAATAAATTCTCAGAAACCTAAAGTACAATGAAACTTCCTCAATTTGATAAAGAACATCTACAAAAAATAAAAAAACTGTAACTAACATCATTCTTAATGGTGAGACACTCAAAGCCTTCTGACTGTTATCAAATACAAGGCAAGGATATCCCCACTCAACACTTCTTGCCACCCCTATGCTGAATGTTCTAGCTAATGTAAAAAAAGGCAAGAAAAGGAAATAAAAGGTGTACATACTATGAAGGAAGAAATAAAATTCTCTCTGTTCACAGATGACATCATCATCTATGTAGAAAATCAGAAAGAAATGAAAGGAAAAAAACAAAAAAAAACTCTGACAACTAATAAGCAATTACAGCAAGGCCATAGGACACAAAGTTAATATACAAAAGGCAATTGCTTTCCTGGGGAAACTCAATATTATTATGATGCATATGCCAATCAAAATCAAACCAAAGCAACACCGATCAAAACCTCAATAGACTATTTTGTGGATATCAAAAAAAAAAAAAATTCTAAAGTTTATTTGGAGAGGCAAAAGACCCAAAATAGCAAACACGATATTAAAGGAGAAGAATAAAGATAGAGGTCTGACACAACTTGACTTCAAGGCTTACTGCAAAGCTACAGTAATCAAGACAGCGTGGTAATGGTGAAAAGATAGATAAATAGATCAACGGAAAAGAATGAAGAGCCCAGAAATAGACTCACCTAAATATGCTCAACTGATCTCTGACATAGGGTCAAAGACAATATAATGGGGCAAAGATAGTCTTCTCCACAAATGGTGCTGGAATAACTGGACATCCACCTGCAAAAAAACAAATAAAACCGAACAAAAAATATCTAGACACAGGCCTCCTAAAAATTAATTCAAAATAGATTGCAAACCTAAATGTAAAACACAAAACTAGAAAATAACATAGGAGAAAACCTAGATGATACTTTTTAGATGCAACACTAAAGACACTATCCACGAAAGAAAAAATTGGTAAATTGCATTTTTTTTTTAATTAAAATGTTCTGCTCTGCTAATGATGATATCAGAAGAAAAGCCATAGACTGGGAGAAAATATTTGCAAAAAAACACATCTGGTAAAAGTCTGTCATGTACAATACACAAAAAACTCTTAAAACTCAACAATAAGAAAGCAAACAACCTTTTAACAGTTGATAAGTTATCTCACCAAAGAAGGTATGCAGATAACAAATAAGCATATGAAAAGATGCTTCACAGCATATATTATCGGGGAAATGCAAATTAAAACAACAATGATATTCTACTGCACACATGTTAAAATGCTAAATATCTGGAACACTGACGACACTGGTGAGCATGCACAGTGACAGGAACTCTCATTCGTTGCTGGTGGGAATGCAAAAGAGTACAATCCCTCTGCCAGAAAATTAGTGGTTTCCTACAAAACTAAATATCCACTTCCCAAATGATCCAGGAATCACATTCCTACTGGGATTTGCCCAAAGCAGTTGAAAATGTATGTCCACACAAACACCTGCACCCAACGTTTACAGCAGCCTTATTCGTAATTGCCAAAACTTGGAGGCAACCAAGATGTCCTGAGTAGGTGATTTATAAATAAACTGTGGTACGTTCAGACCATGGACTATTAATCAGTACTAAAAAGAAATGACTATCAAGCTATGAAAAGACATGAGGACTTTTAAATGCCTATTACTAGGCTAAATAAGCCAATCTGAAAAGGCTATGTATACTATGATTCTAACATGATTCTAACATATGACATTCAGGAAAAGGCAAAACTATGGAGAAAGTAAAAAGATCAGTGGTTGCCAGGGATTGGGAGGAAGGCGGAAGACGGCAAGGGATGAATAGGCAGAGCCCAGAAGATTTTTAGAGCACTGAAAATATTCTGTATGATTCTGTAATGATGGGTACATGTCATTACACATTTGTTCAAACTCATAGGCTACACAACACTAAAAGTGGGCTGTACTTTTCCTTAACTTCTCTTTGAACTTGAAATTGCTCTAAGAGTATAAAATGTTAATAAACATTTAAAAGTAAAACATTAAATAAAAATATCAAAAGATAGGGGAAAAAAACACCAAGTAACAGTGATAGGAATAAAAGGACATGTTTGCATAAAATAGAGCCTTTTTAAAGTGAAAGAAAAAATGTAATGAGACGTAATATGCCAGCCCTGTCAAAGTTGTGTTTAGGGCACACAGCGCAATCTGACTCAAAATGAACATAACCAACACTGCCATCAGTAACTGAAGGTCTTAATTTCTTAAAATGCAAGCCCATGACCATTTCTTTCTGTCACATCGGAATCTAGAACAGAGCTCTTGATACAAGTAGGGGCTATGTAAATGTGTTTTTAATAAATTGGTAGAGGGGGTCTACTGGAATAGGCTGACAAATTTGCACACAAACAGTAAGTGACAAACATACGCAGAAACCCACCAACCCCAAAAGGCAACATTTTTGTCCTTAATATAAAGAACAAATATGCTGTACTCTCCAGGAAGAATCCTTGTGCAGAAATTTAGCTTCTAGGTCAATAATGAAATGCTTAAGACATCATCAGGAACAGAAATTTGGGAGATGAAAGATGATGATATTGTTGTACGTCCATAGGACTCTAAGCACTAGTTTATAAACCACTAAAAACTGTCAGTTTTCCCATGACACATTATATTCTCATAAAAAGACACAAATGCTAGATTAAGTTTGAATTTGAATTAGCCAAGAATAAGAAAATCAATTTAAATGTTCCCAGTGCAATCTCAACCCTTGCACTCTTGCTTTGCATCTGTGTATTTCATTAGTATATTTTGTTACATGATCATGTAATATTTATACAGTAACATAATATGCTCTGTACATCTAAGATTAGAGAAAAAGTGCAGTGTTCCTTTCCATTATTTTGTGCCCTTTATCTGCTGAACACTCTGTAACATTAGCCGGGGTTTGGTGATTATGTAATAAGGGCTCCCATTCTAATACACCCTGCACAGTTGGAGGATTGCTGTGGGAACCTTAACTCTGCAAATCCTGAGTTTTGGAACAATTAAAGCCTTGGTTTTAATGTCACATTCACCTCATTTTTTTCCCCAAATATTTTGCTTTTTCTCCTGAAAACCCGTAAGTACTGCAGTAGAAGAGATGTAACAAGAATTATAGGAAAAAGTTCCACAGGAGATGAAATAACAGCTGCCATCTGGTGCATAACAGATGTGTGTTCCACGAACTTTTTTTTTTCCTTTTGAGTTCTCCTCTCCAAGTCCTGGCCAGACCCAAACTCTGTGCCTAGCTTATGAGATCTGACAACTTTACAGCCCCAGGCTGAATGCCTGCAGGCTAGTGTTTTTCCTTGAATTCACTGAGGCTCCAGGGAATAAACTAACAGGTTCAGGAATGATACCCAAAGGTTATTTTCCCCCAGAAAATTGTGAAGCACTGACATTAAGTTCCCTTATAAGAAATAAAGTTCAAATAGTTTCCAACAAAGGGACATTAAAGATTCTATGCCTCTGAAGATAGATATTCAGGATTTAGCATCTTCAGCAGATGCTGTCCCAATCCTAGAGAAAGGAATCACCTGGAGGATCACGTTGTTTCTTCCATCCAAGGAAAATAGGTCAGACCTAATTAGCCATTAATATCTGTACAAGTACAACCCTACAGAAACAGATAAAGCCACCTGCTTCCTAGCACCTGGTCATGGGTCCTGCAAATTCTGGGGCTTGCCATTTCTATCAGAAAGCATGGACACATGTGAAAAGTAATTAGAAGTTTGGAGTGCTGTAAGCTTTGTGATTTTATAAATTGAGACAGAATCGCTTTTATTTTTCTTCTTAAATTTATTTATTTATTTTGGGAAACAGAGAGAGACCGTGTGTATGAGCAGGGGAGGGGCAGAGAGGGAGAGAGAGCAGATCCAAGCAGATTCCATGCTGTCATCATGGAGCCTGACATTGGGCTCAAACCCACAAACTATGAGATCATGACCTGAGCTGAAACCGAGAGTCTGACACTCAACCAGCTGAACCACTCAGGCACCCCTAGACAGAATTGTTTTTAAAAGGTTGAATGACCAAATTAAAATTAAAAAGTCTTCTTTTTTTCCCCCAAAATAGGCTTGGCAATGATATTTTCTTTGGAAATTTTTGTTTGCTTCCAGAGCTCAAGAGCTAGTTACATCAGCTCTCACATTTTTGTCATGGTGCCTATTTTTAGGGGTTAGATTTGTCTATTCTTTTTTTTTTTTTAATTTTTTTTTCAATGTTTATTTATTTTCAGGACAGAGAGAGACAGAGCATGAACAGGGGAGGGGCAGAGAGAGAGGGAGACACAGAATCGGAAACAGCCTCCAGGCTCTGAGCCATCAGCCCAGAGCCCGACGCGGGGCTCGAACTCACAGAGCGCGAGATCGTGACCTGGCTGAAGTCGGACGCTTAACCGACTGCGCCACCCAGGCGCCCCTAGATTTGTCTATTCTTAATGCATTGCATTGGTAATGCACTTGACATGCCCTTGAAGTTTAACAGTTGTGTGTGTGTGTGTGTGTGTGTGTGTGTGTGTGTGTGTGTGTATGAATGAGAGTACCCTTATCTCTTTACCTTTCAACTATGGGACACTACAGAGCTCAATCAAGCAAGTATGGGTTTCAATAACTACAGTTCTGAGACAATACAAGGGTAATTGTTGGAACTCTGCTTTACTAGCATGTTCCATGTTTTTCTCCTCTTGTTATGGTCCCAGAGTAGCTCAGATTTCCATTGGTGGCCACTAATCATTTTTCTCTCTAAAGCCACTGTCAAATATAAATTTACTTCATTTCCTTAGAGCCTCAACCATGCTGAAGTTCTCCATGCTACACGAAGGCGCTTCCTGGTATTTTCATGCATTGTGAAGGATTTATGTTTCTGCCTCACTATTGTTTCGGATGCTGTGGGTTCATAATGGAGTGTGTGACTTTAATATTGTCCACGTTGTCATGAGAACCATCCTCATCGTCATCATTACCATTACTTCAATTCATTTCTCCTCTGACTTAGCCTCCAGTAATGAATCCCAGCCTGTGCACTTGAGAGTAGTAGGACAGAAATGTACAGAGTCAATTCAAGGTAACTTACTATTTGGTCATGGAATTAATGTGTTTATAAAACAAAAATGTACATAAAAATCATTACTGAATGCAAAATAGTCCATTTTAAAGTTGGATGTATGTCAATCAATAAACACTAAAAAAGATGGCTAATTTAAGTGGAAATCACTGGGTTAGCACCTATTACTGGCCTCTCAAATAAGGTGGCTTTGAGGTCTGAGTCATTACAATAGCCTAGTTTTACAACACTTTTATTGGACTAATATGGTAGTTCTACTCTCAGGAAACCTGAAGCAAATTCCTTAGCAGTGGTTGGGGGAATGGGGTTTGAAAGCTGAAAGCAACATAATTTTCTGCTCCTATGTGGAACAATCCCAAAACCAAAGCACAGTACTCTATCTTGCAAGACTTGACTGAAAACCTTCCCAGTCCAGGCCCTAAAACCCTGTTTGATATCCTACCCTGGCTCCCCCTTCTAAAACACTACTAAAATTTTGTAAAGGTGGCATTCTTCCACATCTGATAAGCATGGATTCTTGTTGATCAACTGGTATCTCCAGTGAATTTTTAAGGAGTCAGTCCTATACAAACCTAGAAGTTCTGTAAGGATCTAATCAGCATTTTTTGTTGCTTTGTGCCATAACTGGAGAGGTACATTCCCCCAAGACTCCCTGATAATCTAAGCTGGACCTTCAGGTTCCATGGAGTAGTGGTCATCATATCTGCTTGACATGCAGAAAATCCTGAGTTAGACTCCCAGTGGAGCCACCACATTGCTGTTTCCATTCAAAAGAAATTACGAGAAGCACTTGATCTGCTAAGTTGGAACTGAAGGGTGGTCTCTGAATCCAAGTGCGGTATGATCTAAGTTGGGTCTAAGCTCCAATTTACTTCCATCAACTCATAAAAATTGTTTGTTTTCTCAATGAAGAATAAAGGATCTTAGTAATTCTTTGATGAACAACACCCCCACCCTTTTTTTTTAACACTTTGGTTTATATTCCTGTCTGTCCTGCTGTTATGAGTCCGTAAGAGAAAGTCTATAGGGAGAGGAGGTACATAGACCCAATAAGCCCTCCCCCCAAAGAACTGAAGAGTTCAGAAGCTTATGTATGACTGTCATCCTTCAACAAAATTTGTAATACACTTTGAGTGAATGTAGCTTATTTTCATAAATTATGTGTTAACAAAGGTGATTTAAGATAGACATTTAAGAACATTCCTGAGACTTGTCATTAGGTCCCTAGAAATGCTTTATTTAGTTTTGTCTGCCCTCAGCTCCCAACAGTTAACAACACGTCTTTGGCCCCGTCTAAAGACACAAAGTAGGAGCTACTACCTCTTTCTGACATTTGCCACTTATGAGGGTCTCTTTACAGGTATTGACTCATGTGTATATCTCTCCACTTTAACTCCATCCAGGACAACCTAAAATTTCAATAGCCACTTCGGGAAACTTTTGGCATGAACAAGAATATTTATTTAAGAGAGGCACTAAAACAAATAGAGAGATTATAGACAGATTCTCTGATTGACTTGTCTGTCTCAAAGAAACGTTTCTTTGTTTAAAATAGGAAGCTCTCCCTCTCTCGTGACCCTGCTTCAAAGTTTGATGTACAATTAAAAGGCACACAGCTTGATAAAGTTGCAAAAAGTCCAAGTTACTGTTTAAATCAGCTATAATCATTTCCTCTGTCTCTCTCTCTCTCTCTGTCTCTCTCTGTCTGTTGTGTGTGTATGTGCGTACCTATGTGCATATATGCAAAAATGGGTTCTCCTGAACCTCAGCCTTCTCTCCTTGCAGAGAAAAAGATCATTTGCCGTTTGCAGTGAGAACTTAATATCTACCTAAAACTGTTCCCTCTTATATTTTTTTTCTCCTTTCCTTTCCCACTTTTTTTTTTTCTGTCTCTTTGGTAAATTTGGAGACTAATTGATCAAAAAGTAGGTGTTTTGTTATTCTATACATACTCTAGGAATATCTAGCTCAGATAAACAGTCAAGAATTTCCAAAAACAAAAAGAAATAATTCTAAGGTTTGTTTTGTTTTCTAAAGTATAAATCAAAAGAAAAAGCTTATCTGTATATTTGGATAATGATCTTGTTAGATGAAAAGAAAAGCTAGGCACATATAGCTTTTGGCATAAATTCAGAATCGTATTTTTCTGATATATAAATACAGAGGTTCATTTCTATTTATTAAGTTCATGCAATATAAATAGATGGTTACTTAGACAAATTAGAGTGATTAACTCTAGCTTGACAACAAGTTTAGTCTTCTCCGTAATATCACCACCAGAAAAGTAATGCCAGCACAATATTTTTAATTACCATATGGTGTGGGTTTAATTTCTCATGTTTTAAACTTCTTCCCACAACAGTTACATGAGTTTCTCAAATTATCATTGTTTCTATAAATAGCTTAGATGACATACCTATATTAAAATGTTTAATTGAATGAAATTGAATAATAGATATCTTTTTAATATTGTGTATTTTTATGCTATAAATCAACAGGGTTTAATGTGTCAACTAATAATTTCCAGATTTGTAGTTAACTTTAGGATCTTAGCCTACTATAAATTAAATTTAATACATTTTTGATAGACACATTCTAAATATGAAAAAAGCACTACAAATGCTGGTTACTAAATATTGTTTTACACAATATTTTTCCTTATTTTATATGGAATGGGTACATATTTAGCATATTTATCCCTTTAAATAATATTATGTGTATGTTTATTCTGACAGCTTAAAATACACTCAACTTGCATAAAATATGTGCTCCTGGGGGGAAAACTGCTTAATAAGTATTGATGTGCTATCTTCTAGTTCTTTCTGCTGTTCACATTCGAAAGAAGTTGGTTCCTTTAGTTAAAGGTTTTAATTAATATAAATGACCACAGAGAAACAGGAACCTATATGCAAAATAATAAATATGGTTTACCTGGTTTTTAAAGGAATTGTTCTAGATATTGAAATAATAGTGTTAAAATAAGACATACATATTGATTGTGTGTAGATGATGTAGCTACTGATATTTAAAAGATAAGATTAAAAACTTCAACTTTATCATCCCTTTGCATAGATATCTATTTAAACACAAACATAAAACGATATCTTAGGATTAATTCAGAGATGTATAAACAATAAAAGAAAACAAGTATAACAGTATACTGTCAAGGTAAAATTTCCATGACAAGAAAACTCTGTGTATCTGACAAGGGCTATATCAGATGCTATTAACAGTTGACACAATTGTAAAATTCTAGAGTGTTGGTCCTTAGATTCACATTTCCCAATTGAAAACACAAATATATTTTTTGAATTCTGTTCCAACCAGAGACAGTCTTAGGAATCCTCCCAAAGTAGGTAACATTTGGGAAGATAAAGCTTCCACTCAAAGCTTGTGTGTATAAAGATTACTGTGAACATCTTCTATACAAGACCCATAAGCAAGAGCCACAGGTTGTTACGCTTCAATCTGCCTGCTTTATTTTTTTCTCGGTGGTTTTCTTTTTTCTTAGCTATTATAAAGTTCTGGATTTTTAACAGACTCTTGTCATCTCTTAATTTTTACATTTATAAGATTCTTATCTTTAATAATGCCTTTAGCATCCTTAGTCACTCGTTGGTATAAATTCAATGCTTTACTAAAATTTGCTTATGGTTTGGGGAAAAAAAACATACAATCAAAATTATTATTGGGTTTGTACTCATTTTCCTAGATGTCACCAAGTTTCCTTTCACAAGCACTGGTAAATTAATCTTTTTGGTTTTCTTAGTAATTGGACCAAGCCATTAAGCAACTTTTAAAATTAAGAACAATAAAGAGGGTTCGAGATGGCTACAGAGGAAGATTCTAAACTCTCTCCGGCCTATGGGCACAACAGATATACAACTACATATGGAATAATTTCCTCTGAAAAAGACAATTAAACTGTATGAACAGAGCCTCCATAACAAAAGCCAAAAAGAAAAACATTGAGATGGGTAGGAGAGCCAGAGGCATCATCTCACCAGAAAAAAAACAAAAAAAACAAAAACAAAAAACACTCTAGGCTCAGCAATACACAATCAGGAGAGATCTCAAAAGCACAGAATTTTTTTCTGATGAATGAAGGGTTTGCACCCCACATCATGGACCCCAACTTTTAGATCCTACACAAAATAGGTGAGACTTCTAAATGTTGGGCTTTGAAACCAATAGGTATTACATCCAGAAAAACCAAAGAACTGTAGAGAACATAGAGCCCTCTCCTAAAGGACTTGTGTACAGACTCACTCTCCCCAGGACCCAGCACTAAAATACCAATTTGAAAAGTGGCTAGACCATATGTGAAGGAGGCCCAGTTGTTAAAATTAAAGTGCCTGCTGGAGAGGAGAAAACTATTCAGACTTTCTCTGGGGATGGAGACACTGGTAGACACCATATTTGTGACCTCATCCTGCTTGGCTAAGGTTGGCACTGCTGAGTGCCATTTTGGAACTGCCACTCTAACTTGTTAGAGTTAGTGGGTGCACCTAGCTGAAAACCCTGCCAACCTCTGCAGTAGTCAGACATTGCATCCAGGCTGGGTGACAGCACAGTGCACTCCCATGCCCCAGCATAACTGGGAGCATGTTGTAGCTATGTTGGGTACAGCCCAACATATGGGGGCATGTTGTAGCTATGTTGGGTACAGCCCAGCCTACCCCTATGCCTCAGTGAGGCCACATGTCACAGCTGGGCTGAGTGCCAGCCTCACTACCTCCATGCCACAGATGTAGCCCTGACACAGCAGATAGGTACATACAACCCACACAGGGGATGCCCCTTGACTGCCTAGCTCTAGTGGTCAGAGGGGATTTGCTCCAGACTCAACTTGAAGGATGCCCATTCAACACTGGGAGAGGTAGTTGATTTGCCTAATACATAGAAATAAACACAGAGAATCAGGCAAAATGAGGAGACAGGAGAATATGTTCCAAATGAAAGAATAAGACAAAACACCAGAAAAAGAAGTCGGTGAAATGGAGATAAGCCATCTATCTGATAAAGAGTTCAAAGTCATGCTAATACTTGGAAGAAGAATGGATGAACACAGTGATATCTTCAAGAAAGAGATGAAAAATATAAGAAAGTTTTAAACAAAAGTTACAGAGCTGAAGAATACCATAACTGAACCAAAAAATACACTAGAGGGTTTCAATAGCAGACTGCATGAGGCCAATGATCTGATTGTTCTTTTGCTGGAAGACAAAGCAATAGAATTTACCCAGCCAGAGAAGCAAAAAGAACAAAGAATTTTAAAAGATGATCCTAAAGAAATCCACACTGAGACATATAATTGAAATAGTAAAAGTTAAAGATTAAGAGAGAATCTTAAAGCAGCAGGAGGAAAACAACTTATTACATACAAAGGAAACCCATAATGCTATCAGCAGATTTTCAGCAGAAACTTTGCAGGCCAGAAGAGAGTGTGGCATGACATATTCAAAGTGTTGAAAGGAAGAAACATCCAACCAAGAATTCACTACCCAGCAAGGTTATCACTGACAATTGAAAAAGTAATTAAGAATATTATAGATAAACAAAAGCTAAAAGAGTTCATCACAACTTCAACTGGCCTTACAAGAACTGTTAAAATGTTTCTTTAAACTGAAAAGAAATGGTACTAATTAAGAGCAAGAAAACATACAAAAGTAAAAATCTCACTGGAGAAAGTAATTATAGTAAAGGTACTGGAACAATCACCTATAAAGCAACTATGAAAGTTAAAAGAGAAAAATAATAAAATGAACCAAAGTTTCAGTAATTAGTTAGAGGATACACAAAATAAAGAGATGTAAAATGTGACATCAACTATATAAAATGTAGGAAGGGGAAGAAAAAAATGTGGTTTTGACATGTGTTCAAATTTAATTTGCTGTCAACTCAAGCCAGAATATTATACCCATAGGAAGTTTTACGTGAACCTCATGGAAACCACAAAACAAAAATGTCTGGTAAATACAAAAAAGAAAATGAGAAAGAAATCTAAGCATAACATGAAACAAAGTCATCAAATCACAAGGGAAGAGAAAAAGAGAACAAAAAGGAACAGAAAACAGTGAACAAAATGGTAATAAGTACATAGCTAGCAGTAATTACTTTAAGTGTAATGCACTAAATAAACACTTCAATTAAAAGATGTACAGTGGTTGAATGTATAAAGAAAACAAAAACTGTCTATATGTTGCCTGTAAAAGATTCACTTAAAAAGTAAGGATATACACAGACTGAAAGTGAAGAGATAGAGAAAGATATACTTTACAAATGGAAACAAAAAGAAAGCTGGTACAGCTATTCTCGTAGCAGATGAAACAAACCTTAAAACAACAAAGGACATACATAATGATAAAGGGGTCAATCCAACAAGAAGACATATCATTTATAAATATGTATGCACCCAACATAGAAACACTAGGATACATAAAGCAAATATTAATGAACTTCTGGGGAGAAATTGACAGCTGTACAATAATTGTAAAAGGCTTTAATGACCCACTTGTATCAATGGCTTGATCATCCAAACAAAACTTAATAAGGAAACATTGGCCTTAAATGACACATTAGACCAGATGAACTTAATAGATATATGCAGAAAATTCTATCCAAAAGAATACACATTCTTCTCAAGTGCACACACAACATTCTCCAAGATAGATTACAAGTTAGGCCATAAACAAGTCTCAATAGGGGCACCTGGGTGGCTCAGTCAGCTGGGCATCCAACTTCAGGTAGGGTCATGATCTCACCATTCATGAGTTTGAGCCCTGCATCAGGCTCTGTGCTGACAGCTCGGAGCCTGGAGCCTGCTTCGGATTCTGTGCCTCCTTCTCTCTCTGACCCTCCCCTGCTCATGCTCTGTCTCTCTCTCTTTCTCTCAAGAATAAATAAACATTTAAAAAGTTAAAAAAATTATTTAAAAAAAAACAAGTCTCAATAAACTCAAAAAGTTTGAAATCATAATCAAGCATCTTCTCCAACCACAATGGTATGAAACAAGAATTCAATTACAGGAAGAAAACTGGAAAGAACACAAAATATGGAGATTGAAAAATATGCTGCTGAACAATTAACGAGCTATCAAAGAAATCAATGAATAAATAAAAATATACCCACAGACAAGTGAAAACAAAAATACGACATATTAAAATATTTGAGATGCAGCAGAAGAGAGAAGAACATAGCAATACAAGCCTACTTCAAGAAACAAGAAAAATCTCAAGTAAGCAATCAAATTTTACACCCAAAGAGCTAGCAAAAGAAGAACAAAAAAAAAATCCCAAAGACAGTAGAAGGAAGGAAATGACATAGATCAGAGAGGAAATAAGTGAAATAGAGACTAAGAAAAGAGAAAAAGGAAAAAAGAAACAATGAAACTAACAGCTGGTTCTTTGAAAGGATTACCAAAAGTGACAAACTTTTAGCAAAAGTAAGCAACAAAAAAAGAGAAAGGACTCTAATAAAGAATGAAAGAGGAGAAGTTACAACTGACACTACAGAAATACAAAGGATCATAAGAGATTACTATGAACAATTCTATGTAGCTGGGCAACCTAGAAGAAATGGATAAATTCCTAGAACACACACTCTTCCCAGACTGAAAAATGAAAACAAAGAAAGAAAGAAAATCTAAATATACCATTTACTGAGATTGAATCAGTAATCAAAAACCTCCGAACAAACAAAGTGCAGGGCCAGATGGCTTCACTGGTAATTTCTACCAAACATTCACAGAAGAGTGTATACCTATATTCTTCTCAAACTCTTTGAAAAAAATTGAAGATGAGGGAATATGTCCAAACTCATTTCATGAAGCCAGCATTACCTTGAGACCAAAATCAGACGAACATACTACAGAAAAAGAAAATTACAGGTGAATATCACTGAGGAACATTCATGCAAAAATACTCAACAAGATATTAGCAAATTAAATTTTAATAATACATTAAAGGAACACATATCTTGATCGAGCAAGATTTATTTCAGAGATGCAAGGATGCTTTAACATCTGCAGATCAATACCACATTAACAGAATGGAGGATAAAAATAATATAATTACCTCAAAAGATGCAGAAGAAGCATTTAACAAGATTCAGCATCCATTTATGACAGAAACTTTCAACAAAATGGGTATAGAAGGAATGTACCACAACATAGTAAGGCCATATATGAGAAACCCATAGCTAACACCATACTTAATGATGAAAAGCTGAAAGCTTTTCCTGAAAGATCAGGAACAAGGCAAAGATGACCACTCTTGCCACTTCTATTCAATATAGCATTGTAAGTTTTAGCCACAGCAATTAGGCAAGAAAAAGATAAAAGGCACCCAAATTATAAAGGAAGAATTAAAACCGTAGGGATTTACAGATGACATGATACTTTACATAGAAAATCTAAAAGACGGGACACCTGGGTGGCTCAGTCAGTTGAAAGTCCGACTTCGGCTCAGGTCATGATCTCACAGTTCATCATTCCAGCCCCGCGTTGGGCTTTGTGCTGACAGCTCAGCACAGGCTTTGTGCTGGAGCCTGCTTCAGATTCTGTGTGTGTCTTTCTCTCTGCCCCTTCCCCACTCATTCTCTGTCTCTCTTTGTCTCTCAAAAAATAAATAAACGTTAAATAAATTAGAAAAAAAAACCTAAAAGACTGCACACACACACACATACACACACACACACACACACACACACACACAAATGTTAGAACCAATAAATGAATTCAGGAAATTAGCAGGATACAAAATTAACATACAAAAATTTGTGCCATTTCTACACAATTATAATGAAATATCAGAAAGAGGAAACAATCCCATTTATAAATACACCAGAAAGAATAAAATACCTAGGAATAAACCTAACCAAGAATGTGAAAGACCTGTAGACTAAATACTATTAGAAAAATGATGAAAGTTAAAGAAAATACAAATAAATAGAAAGATATTTCATGCTTATGGATTGGAAGACTTAATATTGTTAAAATGCCCCTACCACCCAAAGCAATCTACAGATTGAATGCAATTCCTTTCAAAATTCCAATGACATTTTTTGCAGAACTAAAACAAATAATTCTAAAATTTGTATGGAACCACAAAAGATTCTGAATAACCAAATAAAACTTGAGAGAAAGAACAAAGCTGGAAGTATCATGCGCTCTGATTTCAAACTACACTACAAAGCTATAGTAATCAAAACAGTATGGCATTAACATAAAACAGACACACAGATCAATGAAACAAAATTGAGAGCCCAAAATTAAACTCATACATATTTGGACAATTAATTCATGACAAAAAAACTAAAGAACATAAAATGAAGAAAAAAACAGTCTCTTTAATAAATAGTGTTGGGAAAACTGGACAGCTATGTGGAAAAAAATGAAACTAGACCACTGTTTTACACTGGTCACAAAAATTAGCTCAAAATGGATTACAGATTTAAACGTAAGACCTGAAAACAAAATTCCTGGAAGAAAACATAGATAGTAAGCTCTTTGATTAATCTTAGTAATATATCTGTGGTTCTGATTCCAAAGGCAAGGGAAACAAAAGTAAATAAATGGGATTGCATCAAACTAAAAAGCTTCTGCATGGGGAAAAAAAATATCAAACAAAAAGGCAAACTACCAAATGGGAGAAGATTTTTGCAAATCCTGTATATGACAAGGCATTAATATCCAATATATAAAGGACTCATATAACTCAACAACAACAACAACAAAGCAAACAATTCTATTAAAAATTGGGCAGAAGATCTGAATAGACATTTTTCCAAAGTACACATTCAGACGGTCAACAGGCTCATGAAAAAATGTTCAACATTACTATTAGTGCAGATCAAAACCATAATGAGATATCACTTCACACTGGTTAGAACAGCTATTATCAAAAATAAGAAGTGTTGGTGAAGATATGGAAAAAAAGAACCCTGCGCACTGTTGATGGTAATGTAAATTAGTGCAGATGCTGTGGAAAGCAGTATGGAGATTACTCCAAAAGCTGAGACTAGAACTACCATATGACCCAGTTATTCCACTTCTGGGCATATATCTAAAGAATACAAAAACACTGATTTGAAAAAAATACATGAATCCTTATGTTTACTGCAACATTCTTTACAACAGTCAAGAAATAGACACAACATCAATGTTTATCCATAGATGAATGGATAAAGAAGATGTGATATATATATGTGTGTGTGTGTGTGTGTGTGTCATATATATATCATATATGGATATATATATATCCATATATATCTTTTAAAAAAATGAACAAAAACAAACTCATAGATGCAGGGAACAGATTGGTGGTTACGAGAGGGAAAAGGGGGTGAGGGGAGGGCAGAATGGTGAAGGGGGTCAATTGTATGGTGATGGATTGTGACTAGACTTTTAGTGGTGATCACTACATGTTGTGTGCATACAGTTGTCGAATTATAATACTGTACACCTGAAACTTATATAATGTCATATACCAATTTTACCTCAAATGTATGTGTGTGTGTGTGTGTGTGTGTGTATCCAGACAGACTGGAAAAATAAAAATCTAAAATCCTCTATCATATCAAACCTAAAAATGGAGGTTTCTCAGAAACAAACCTTTATAGAACTTTCACAGGAGCTATATCCTCTGCAAAGAGCTAGGGACCAGATAGTGTGTATTTGGAAACTATCCCACTTTTACAAACCTTACCCAAAGGCATACCACTTAGGTTGTACTCTAACCTCTTTGGTCAATGATCTCTGTACTATAAATTCATCACCTGGCTTAGGACTGTACTTGATGAGTGGCACCAAAATGTTATAATGCTGTTTAAAAAATCACATGCAGATATATTGACTGAAAATGTAATCATTGTGTGGTCTTCTGGCGTTAGACTTATAACACAAAAGTTTCGTGCCTATTACCTGCAAACTAAACAAGTATCTGTTATCTTTGTAAACTGACACCTGCCTTCAGTATATCCTCTGGTATCATCAAGGGTCTTTCAGGCTTATTTCCTCACCTCCAGAAAAAAAGATCTTGACACAATTTAATTCAAAGACAAAAACCGGGGGCTTGAATTCAGTTAAAAACTGAAGTCATTGAAAAAAAAATTTGAACTTGTTTCTTCTGTCTCAAATTCTCAGCTCAGTCAGTTGGGCATCTAACTCTTGGTTTAGGCTCAGGCCATGATCTCACAGTTTGTGAGTTTGAGCCCCATGTGGATCTCCGTGCTGACAGCGTGGGGCCCGCTTGGGATTCTCTCTCTCCCTCTGCTCCTCCCCCATGCTCTCTCTCTCCCACTCTCTCTCTCAAAATTAATAAATAAACTTTCAAAAAGTAGGGGAAATTACACATCCTGTCATTCGGAGAATAGAAGGTGAATGGGACTATGTCACTAAGGATCTAGCAGTCTCTTATTAATTTTTGCAACAAATTACCACAAACTTAGTGGCTTAAGACAACACGGATATATTGCCATACCGTTCCAGAGAGCAAAGGTCCAAAATGAATTTCACTGGGCTTGAATCAACGTATTGGCGGGACTGCTGAAGTCCCTAGGGACAAATTCATCTCTGGATTCATCTCTAGAGGCTACCTGCATTCACTGGCTCATGACCTCTTTCCATTTTCAAAGCCGAAAATCTCATCCTTCTGACCACTGTTTCCACAGTTGCACCTCCTTTGTGACTCTCCTGCTTCTCTCTTCCACTTATACGGCCCTTGGGATTACCTTGTGCCCACCCGGATTATTTAAAAACTCTTCATTTTAAAGTCAGCTCAGTAGCACCCTTAGTTCCATCCACAACCTTGGTTCTCTTTTACCATGTAACAGCATACTCAGGTTCCAGAAATGAGGAGACAGATATAGTTGGGAACTATTCTTCTTCTAACAAAGGCCAAGAGGTTCATGAAAATTGTACAGTGATAGTTCAAACTACAGCCACTTGAAACTCTGAGCTCTCCAGATGAAACATGTGCTGTCTGAAGGAAAGGATGCTACATTTATATCTCTATCTTTTTTTTTAATTTTTTAATGTTTATTTCTTTTTGACAGAGGGAGAGACAGAATCTGAAGCATGAGCGGGGGAGGGGCAGAGGGAGAGGGAGACACAGAATCGGAAGCAGGCTCCAGGCTCTGAGCTGTCAGCACAGAGACTGACATGGGTCACTCACGGACCCCGAGATCATGACCTGAGCCGAAGTCAAATGCTCAACGGACTGAGCCACCCAGGCGTCCCTATATCTCTATCTTGCAAGTATATTACTAATAAATGTCAGAAACCGCAAAATCATGAAGGAAGGTAATTTGGCTAATATCCCTCATACAATTCTACAGATTAGGAATGAGATCTGTTCCTTTGTTTTAATTTGAGAGCCATTGGCTCCTGGCTTACACATATGTAACAAACAATGATCATCATCGTTTTCTTTGTGTTGCAGTTCTCAAATTTGTGATCTCTAAAGACTTAAAATGCTGCTATGCAGCCATTGTCCTGGCAAAACACTCCAACAAATGATATTCCCACTTGAAAAACAAGAGAATTAGGGAAACACAAAGGTTGGAATAAGTATCATCAGAAATTCTATGCAGCACGCAGTGGCACAGGTATGGATCGATCATATTCCAGATGATAATCACCTATCTTCCAGCTTACGCTGAAGAACGACCAATATGAAGACAGAACTGAAACTCAGTCCCTAAATTAAATCCTACTTGGATCATCAAGCCTAAATTCCTGTCTCAGTGTTGTATTACACAATACTGAGAGCAAGCAAAGATAACTTAGCTGCTTGCTTCAGAAAACATCTGCTCCTAGAAGATAAACTGTAAACCAGTAATAATTGATTTCTTCTTATAGCTAACAACTTCTTCATCCAGAAGTTCTCAGTGGGCATCTGCTGTCAGTAGAGCACTCATCTTGACATCATGAGTTCAAGGCCCATGTCGGGCCTAGAACTTACTTAAAAACAAAAGAAATTCTTCAAGATCCCCACCTCTGTGCCCCAAACAAAACTATTATAAATATTGCCTACCCACATCCAGTCCTTTACCTTGAAAGACCTTAAGTTTATCCATCCCACACATTAAAGACTGGAAGTATTCTTCCCTGACTTTTCTGAGACATTACTAAGATCCTGTCAAGGTAATATTTGTTTTCTTTTGCTGTTGTTAAGTGTACTAAATATAGCTTTGATATGCAGCAGATATTTTTGGTGGTTATCTGGAGAGTTCAGAGTTGACAGGGTCCAAGTCAGAAAACTACAATCTCATGGTAACTTCCCTGCCCCTGTGCAGAACTATGCAAAGGTTGAAGGGGTAGCCATTATGGTTACCTTTTTTTGCGAACCTCCTTCTTTAGCTCAGCAATGAAGTCTGTGTGGGGCTACACTGGACTGTCATACAAATAAAACCACTGTCAGTCATCTTTGACACGCCAGTGTTCCAAATGGGATAAGGTTTCCAAATGGGAGAAGAGAAAACTGAGGGGAAGTTTACGTTTGAAATACTATTACAATAATATTTTATAATATATATAAAATCATACATATGGTATCCCATATATGATATCGTATAATATGTCCCTTTTATGTATATTAAAATGTATAGATAATATTTTAAAATTTAATTTTCTAATTTTGTCAGGTGTCAGAAGAAAGTGATATGATAAATTTTCTCAAATAAATCTAAAATATATACAGCTGATGCATACAGATGAATCTAACTCCCAAAGACTTTACTTAAATACTTCTCAATATTTATAGTTTCTATGAAGAAGGATATGCCTCGTTTATCTAATTACGATATTAGAGCATGTTCAGTAGAATGATAATACCAGTGAGACTCATTGTTTTATCAGTTTTTACTGAGAATTTGTGGGTCTATAATTATGAATCATTCAGATATACCTAGAACACACTGTCATTCTATTTTCCCTCACGTATCATGGTTTTATCATGACTAGTTCTAATTATGATGATTATTACTCAAGTAATCATTTTTTCTCTAAAATATAAAATTGGCTTAATTTATTCATGTTGAGTAAGTCCCAAAATTTTTTAAATTTTTTTAGCATTTATTTATTTTTGAGAGAGCGAGAGACAGAGCGAGAGCAGGGGAGGGGGAGACACAGAACTCGAAGCAGGCTCCAGGACCCTCGCTGTCTGCACAGACCCTGATGAGGGGCTTGAACTCACAAACTGGGATATCATGACCCGAGCCAAAGTTGGACGCTTAACCAACTGAGCCACCCACGTGCCCTGCAAATGGATCGTGGAACCTAGCACATAATTTGCAGGCTAAAAAAGTACCACATGGTTCAAGCTCAGGGTGAACTGTTAAATGTCCATGACCACTCAAGCCAATCCTTTTCATACAACTGGTTAATTAAGTCAAATTCAGGGTAAGAATACAGAAGCAGATCTAAAGATCTGATATTTTTCATATAAGTTCGAAATTTCAAGGTTTTATTGTTTGATGGAACATAAAACAAAAAACTTAACTATGAAAGCAGTGTTTATGAGTTAAAGCCAAAAGAGCCCTATCCCCCAAAGCATATTTTTATTTTTTTTACTTATTTATTTATTTTTAATTTTTTTTTAATGTTTTATATATTTTTGAGACATAGAGACAGAGCATGAGCAGGGGAGGGGCAGAGAGAGAGGGAGACACAGAATCCAAAGCAGGCTCCAGGCTCTGAGCAGTCAGCACAGAGCCCTATGCAGGGCTGGAACTCAATGACCGTGAAATCATGACCTGAGCCGAAGTTGGGTGCTTAACCGACTGAGCCACCCAGGCACCCTCCCCCCTCCCCCCTTCCCCCTCCCCCCTCCCCCAAGGCATATTTTAACAAATGAAATTCTAAACACTTACCAACTGGATGCTTTTTAGCACATTGTCTTATTTGGCCATTTCACCCACTTGGTAATATTTTAATACAATATCTTGACTCATATTTTAATTTGCATTTATCACATTGGCTCTTGATAAGTCTTATCCTGATGATACAACTGAAACAAATCATCCTACTTCACATTCAAAGGAATTATTTTTTTAAGCAAAGTACATTCAAGCCATAGAGGTTTTAAGCTGAAAACTGAGCTTTTGTATAAAATCATCCTAGGATAATCCAATCCCAGAATTGACTTGGATGTAGAAGAAAATAATGGGAAAGCAAACGCACAACATATTTCAAACACTAGAGGGAGTGAAAAAAGGAATTTGAAAGATTTGGGTTTGCAACAACTACAAGCAGATGTTTCTCAGAACTTCAGTCACAATTCAACGATTAAATCTTCCAATGCATGGCCATACGTGTCATGTACCATGAATGATGGTGGGTCTCAGATTACTTAGCATTGGATATTTAAGCTAGTTAGGAACCAAGTTCCCCATATTGCCCTGCTGTGTGACTTTGCACAAACCATTCAACCTCTCTGGGCCTCAACCCTCATGTCTTAGTTGAAAATAATGCAAAAAATTAAGTAGTTATAAAGCTACTTGCTCTAAATTTTAAACTACTAATATTAATTAAAAAAGGAGAAGCTGCTGAAAATTGCACGCGATGGTTACATTTTCAGCAAGCTACTACACGGTGGCTTCACCACATATCTCTGCCTCAAATGTGTCTAAGCCTTAAATAAATGTGTAATAATGTTAGTAAATATAAATAACAATAAATACTTTTCCATCTTAATGAGGAACAAAATTGATGATTGACCTGAGATTCAAGAATGACTTTCTCAAGAAGCTTTCTCTGACACCCTCAACACGTCCGCACATTAGAAGAATGCACTGCCCTGAGCCGAAAAGAGCTCACTATCACCATATGTGGTTAAGCAAAGATGTGCTATAGAAGGAATTGAATAACGAACAGAACAGCTCTGAGAATAAGCAAGAACTGCATTTAAATCCCCAAACTACCTAAATCCACATTTTAGTTACTAGCTCTGTGAACTTGCACTACTTACAAAACATGTCTTAACCCTTTTTTTCTTATCCATAAAATGGAACTGATCCCCATCTCAGGAATTTTGTAAGAATTACGTATGGCAAGGGAGTACATCTGAAATGCTAGGCTGTAGGCAATAGTTATTACTATTTTCCAAATAGTGTGGGTTTTTTTTACAGTATGTTAGCCAGAAGATTCACCCTCAAATTCGAAAGGTCCCTTTCAAGGTTCTAAGTTTCTACCCTATAATCACATGAATGTGCTCACATTAATTCAAAATGGACTCTTTCTGGACTTTTGTGGATCTCATCAGAAAGTGTCAAGCAGCTATGTTCATACAGTTATGTCATGGCTGCTAACACACTTAGAGCAATTGCAAGACACCAGATATTGTAAAGTACTGTAGATTATTAAATGCATTAGAGAAGTGTTCCAGTTTTAAAGCTGTTTGCCTTAGAATCAATGAAGTAAGTATCCATAACAATCATGACTCTGTAGAACTGGGGTCTTCCTCCCAATTCTTCTTTCCAGGCTTTTCTTCCACTAGGGCATTAACTTTCCTGTATCAACACACCCTTCCCTTCTCTTCAAATGTCCCTCTTCCTAATTCCACTTCTTCCTTGTTGTCTTCTCCTATCCATCTCTCCTCGGAACACCTCCTTTATTTGTTCCTATCATGTGGAGACATAGTGCATAATGCTTATGTTTTGCTTTGTTTTATCCTGTATTAGAGTGCAAAGTTCTGAAAATCTTGTTCATTTTTGTATCCACTATAGTGCTTGGCAGAGGATAGAAACTTAATATTTATTGTTTAATCAAAAAAATGAAACTATAGCAGAATTAGTTACATTTCCGTGAATGGTAAGTTGTTTCTATGAATTTCAAAGATAACCCATTACACAGAGCAAGACGATGCTAACCCGCATAATTCTTATTTTAAGTAATGTGAACAAAGAATTGTTCATTCCGTCAAGTAAAATGAAAACTAAAAATACTCTCTACCCCACTTTTTGATGACTAAAGATGTTGTTTATTTCAGACGTCCTTAGGGACCATCTTTAGTTTGCTGTTATTGGATACATCATTCTTTAAAGTAAAAAAAAAAAAAAAGACAGTATTTAATGATCATCATTACGTTTGCAATAAGGTCCTGAACTATATTGAACAATAATTTTATGAAGATATCTGTAATACCATGACATCTCGCCCAAAACTGAAGGGTCTGGGGTTCTATACTGTTTACAGACCAGTGTCTGCTCATCTTCCACAGCTTCGTGCATGCTAACGAGAGACATGGAACCTTTGAGTCAAAAGCAAAGGAAAGTTTATTACCCAAAGCAATATTAGTGGCCAAAGATTTATCGTTCTTGCACTCGTTCTCCAAGCCTCAGTCCCCACAGAGTGATACAAAGAGGGTCAAACGACATGTGGACACCCAGTTGGTTGTAGGAAAGAAATCCTGAGCTTAGGGAACCAAATCTTTTATACTGAGTAGTAAACGTACTTGCCCGTTGCTCTGGAGGGGAAATACTTTCTCTGTCTTCCAAGACTGTAAACACACCCGCCTTTGCTCCAGAGAGAGATGCTTTCTCTAACCGCAGACGCCGTTTGCTATATAAACATCCTTGAAAAGATCATCTGGAAGAAAGACACTTTGTGCCTTTACTCAGAAGATGGGCAGAAATGTGAGACACCTATAGATAATTATCTCCCGACAAATGCTACTTATGGACTTCCATCAAAGCAGAGAACCAGACTCCGGGATTCATTATTCTATCACATATAGAATAGGACCAGTTCTACAATAATATAACATATGCGTTCCTAAAAAGTGCCATGCTGTGTAAAATTATGCAATGAAAATAACAGAGCTTTTGGGGAAAATTGTGTTAAGGAGTACAACACTCAAAAGTTTTGTCAATGACACACTAAAAATAATATAGAAACCTAATAAACACAGTAGTGTGGCTTTACACATATGAAATATTTAACTAAATATAAATATTCTAATAAATATGACACTTTACCTTGAAAAAACTTGAAGTTTGCTTGTAGAAGGGACTGTTGAGAGTTTCAGTTCTGAGCTATTACAAAGCAATGGAGCGGGTTATCTAAAATCAGATGGAAAATGTAACAACAGATGTACATGGGTGACTCATAATACATACAGTGACTGAGATAGGAGGCAAATGTTTGAGGTGTGTGTGTGTGTGTGTGTGTGTGTGTGTGTGTGTACATTTTGTGTTTTCCTCACAGTTCAACTGAGTTGGGTGCTGTTCTCTGTATACACCTAGTGTTTTCCATGGATAGACACAAACATAAAGGAACAGAACATTTGTGTTATGCTCAAATTATTCCCTATTCTATCAGTTTGTTTGGGGAAAAAAATCGCATTTTCAAAACAAGTGTTATAACTTCATATGATATTCTATTTACAAGTAACCCATTGTTCTTATTCATTCATTAAGCATATTTTTTGCAGACCTGTACTAGCTAACATTCTTGTTAGCTTAATTTGAAATCACCTATGAACTGGAATATGTGTTCTTTTTATGGGTTTGTGTTACCAACATAAAACATAATTGAAACAATCTAGGATAGTTTAGTAATTTCCTCCTCATTCCTTGTTATAACCCTCTTCTTTCCCCAGAGTTACCTTAGTGACAGTTTTGTGTTATCCTTTCAAGTATTTGTTGTACTTTTATACACATAGATAGGTAGTTTTCTCTTTTTCCTCTCTCTCTCTCTTTCTCTCTCTCTCCCTCTCTCTGTCTTTCTCTTTTGCATCTATGAGGTCACTCTGTGCTTATGTTTCTGGGATTCATCTTTTTTATTCTGAGATTCAATATATTGCACAGGTATTTCTGTTAGGACATCATCCACGTTAACTATTATATAATACTCCATGTGGTGAATATAACAGCAATGCCATCAATTAACTGCTTCCCTATAAACATTTTTAAAAAGGGGGAAAAAACTATTGGTGCTCCCATCTGAATTTTCTGTAGAATGACTTTCTAGAAATAGCCTTAATGGATGAAAGGGTTCACAATTTTACATTTTGATAGGTGTTGGCAAACTATCTAAAAATACAGCGTATTAAGTTACACCATTACTTTTTTTCTCTATAGCTTTGCCAACATTGGATGTTATCCACCTTTTACAATTTTTGTCAATATCATCGCAATTTATTTTCAGTCTGTATTTAACACAGTTTACCGGTGAGAATGAGCATTTTTTTCACATTTCTTAGCCATTGCATTTCATCTCTGAATCATAGCCATTGCTTCTTTTTGGCATTGAATTTTTTATATGTTTCTCCAAAATATTTGTTTGTAGGAGTTTTTATATAGGTTATTGTCAACAATCTGTTGTCTCATGAATTTGGTGCAAATAATTCTAATATATTTAAAATTTTAAAGGTGGCGTGGTTAGCTTGAAAAAAGAAAATCTCATTCGTATAAAATATTCTGAAAATTTTTTTCATTGTTTCCCTGATGTAGAGAAGAATCTCTGAATTAATCAGGTGTTAGAAAGTGTGTAAGTAAAGTTAGAAGGGGCTGAGCATTAAAAAATACAAAGAAAGAACAAAAGGAAATAGAGAGAAACTAGAAGCCCAATAAGGTATACAATGTCAATGAGGATTGCGAAAGACACATCAGCCTTATAGTGCTTTTCTCCTAGATGAATCCTATTAAGAGCATTATGACTAAACTAAATCTCCTTTATCTGGGGAAGAGAAAGCCTTTCAATAAAGAGTAACACAGATCTATTAATAATATTAAGATTACTTTTACATATGTGAAGAAAATGTAAAGGGAGATGGCTATTCTTAGGTTTAATTATAACGTCAATTAAATGGAAAGGCTATATTTGATGGGTTCAGTAATAATGCATATAAAGACTTTTCTCTAAAAATTTCCAGCATCTTAGAATTTGTGCCACCCCAAGGTCATATTCCATTTCTTAGGTGTCCAAACCAAACCTCTGAAGTGGGGTGGAGGAATAAAAACCCTAGAGGTCTCTGGACTCAATATGAAAGGAGATCAGGATGAAACAAATCATCCACAGGCTTTGTCTGAAACATGTTCATAGGATACAAGGCAAATGTGTTTCTTTACTTTAGTTCATAACTTTATTTCATAACTTCAAAATATTCAAATACATTTATAACGGTCACTACCAGTTCTTTATGTAAGCAAATAATACAATTTGAGAGCAATTTTAAAAAATGTTCCCAATATGATCACCTGCCTTTGCAAGGTCAGTGTAAAAAAAAAAAAAAAAAAAAAAAAAAAGCCAAATTTGACAATTCAATATCTGCCTTCTCAGATTAAGTGAAAAGAAATACACAATCCACAAGGGGCTGAAATATGTGGGGGTGTGATTATAGGACTGCTGTCCCTTGAGAACCTGGTAGAAATAAGATATGTATCTCTTGAGGCCATTCCAAAGATGAGAGAAATTTAGTGAATACAAACAGATAGACACGTTGCCCACATTTCTCAGCTCTAAACATTATGTTGAGCATAGCTGGGTTCCATTATTGCAGTTAGGCTGTAGGGCAGTGATCTGGACCGGCTTTGTTCTCCCCAGTAAGAACTGATGCATTTCAAGTCGCTAATCAGCATTGTCTGTGCTTTTGCTCAGCTAATCTTCTGGCAATGTGCGATGAACAATCTGCCTATTGACTGTCTCAGCGGTTGAGTCCCTCCGCCCTCACCCCATGTTGATCCCCATCTAGTTTCTGCTGGCTGCTCTTTTTTCCTATAAAAGAAGGAGGTATAAAAAGCTGGCCATTCTCTTCCCCTCCCCCAAGACACAATTCTCACTCTCCTGGCCAGTTCTCTGCTCCCCTCCTCTCCGTGATTCCTTCTGGAATTTGAAAAATGCTGCCTAATTCTTAGCATGTACTTGGATCATGACTGAATTTCAACCACCTTCAGCTCCCTTTTACGCAAGAGTTTCTGCTGTGTTTTACTGTGTGTGTGTGTGTGTGTGTGTGTGTGTGTGTGTGTGTAGAACTAATTTATAACAAATAGGGACGTTTTGGTAACATCTGTCATCACTTCGTCCAGAAAATACTTGTGATTAACACTTTGTATTAGGAGACAGAGCAGGCAGTCAGGAGGATATTGACCTTTGTATTACTGAAATAAATATAAATTTGCCAGTGGATGTCTTTATAACACAGCCCTAAGAAGGGAATAGGGAAAATCTCTGGATTTCCTATTTTAAAACTTTGTATTATTTGCATTCCTGCAGAAAAAAAAAACCATGAATTTTGCCGAGACGCCACATGAATTTACTTTTAACAGGAGGTGTAGGAGAAGTTGCAATATAAAAAATACTTAATTATAATTTTTAAAGTTACTAGCACAACACAAAATATTATTGCCAGAGCTATGTAATTTGACTTTACCTGTTCTTGTAAAACTGCTCAAATTCAATCTCAGGCAAATGTCCTCATTTGCTAAGAGCAAAGTTAGAAAGGAAATCAGATAATTACCTATGTTTTTACTCAGCGTCATCTTCTGGCCTCAACCACACATAATTATAACCACATATAACTCAACCACATGTAACCAGTTCTATAAACATAACTAATGGATATAACTACATATAACCCCAAAATAGAGAAAATAAAGCTCTGTCCAGGCAGAGCAACACATACCACAAAGAATTATTTGCAATCCTTAGACCACAGTCCCCTCCCCTCGTTTCCTCTTTATCTTTGTTTCTCCAGAGGAAATAAACACACAAATATCGCCATTGAAACCAAAAAATTTTAAACAAAAATATACTTTCCCCACTTATAATACCAGGATCTTAGAACAGTCATTGCTTAAACACTCAAGATCCTTGGGCATAGTTGTCGATTCCTTTATACAAGTTCAAAATCTTTTGGGATTAATTCAAGACCATGTGTGCTGTTGCCCTATGGGGATTCAGACAAACTAAAAATTGCCTGCATATCTAGTAAGTGTATCAGAGTCACTTTACTAAGCAGGCTATGCACCTCGGATTGTGGCGATGCTTACTCCGAATTTTCTGCTTAGTCCAGGAATCTAGACCTCTCCTGGGGCATATAGTAAAGTTATGTACATTTTAAGGAATCAATTAAAGCAGCACCTGAAAATCAACAGGCTGCTGATGTAGTTACTAGACCCACTGTGCTCCCCTAGTGCTTTGTCATCTCCTGATGATAGCACTTACTCATATTGTACTGTAATTTTTCTATAGCTAAATCTATCCTTTGGTAGACTTCAAACATGGAAGGGCAGCTTAAAGGTAGTTTTCATTTCTTCTTACCTCGAATCATGTGTGCAACAAGGCAAATTATAAATATATGTGAAAACAAATAAATGAAATGTGTCTTTCCCAAGAGCCCAGTACAATGCCTGCTGTATGTATATATGGTAGACAATCAGCTCATTTGGTTACAAGAACTAATTTGTGAATAAATATAGAAGAAGGGAGGAGGCCCAGATCTTCTGATTTAAAACTCATTTGAATTCAAAGCTTCCCTTGACTGTAGTTCTCTTTCCAGGCCCTACCTCTTTTCCTTCTTTTTCTGCCAAACGTCTTGCAAGAAATGTCTACATTTACTGTCTCCAAGCAGAAGTGTCCCAGACAACTGAAAGTCTTAACAATTCATAGATTCCAAAGTGGAAACTAAGACATTAAAAATCATGAAGTAACAATATTTTACTTAAAAAAAAAAAAAGCAAAATTAGAGAACAGAGAGCCATCTACGGAAGATTAAGATTTTGAGAAATCCTCATTGAGATATTTATTGCATTTTCTTATTTTATTCTGTCTTTCTAACAAATTCCAGTAACTGTATCTCTTCCTAATTATGATTTTTAAAGTGTTCTGCAATCTCCGGAGAAAATGATTTTGAAGACTCGTTGTCTAGTCATCTTGGTACACGGTAGGACTCATTTGAAAAAAGTTTTCACCTTCTGAATCCTTATCAGAGCTTTAAAAATAAATTCAATTGCTTTGTGCCACTTAAAAGACTCAGCTCTGGGAAAGTGGAGTAATCTAGAGTATAGTTGCTCAAAGACACACAGATTCACTCCTTAGCACTCTGGGAAAGTTCTCTACCTAGTAGGTGGGTTTGTTGATTTTCAAACGAGGGGACCCTGGGCAACTCAACCTTATTTTCTCATTTAAAGAGGTTTTGCTATTGTTCCTGTTTAATGGGCCTCCACTATGAAAGTGTGGAGGCTACCAAAGTCAACACCATCTTGCAAGGGTAGATCAAATTCTTCATTCAGATTGGTAGGCAAAATTTAAGGGAAGATTTCACTTCAGCAGCATGGTACCAAGAAAGACTTATAAGCAATAGAAAAAAGTGTTGCAATGGTATAAAATTTCAGACCTACCACCCTGTAGCTTTTCCTATTTATGCTTCACAGGGTCATCAATGGGCTACCCTTCAGATTGTTTGTAGTATTGAATTAGAAATCTTTAAAAGTAGAATACAGCCAAGTCCCCTAATTTGTTCTGTTTGAGAATACATCAAGAACCTAGTCATATACTTATAAAACCCTATCGAGACCTCAAGGAAGGGTCCCATATACTTACTCTCCAAACACATGCTCTTTTAAACACCAAAGCTCTACTTTTAGTGTTTTATAAATGGTTAGGAAGCTTTTAAGTGACTTCCTTTTATTATCATAAACAATTCTGCTACTGTACAAATGAAGGAGTGAAAAAAAAATAGAAAAGCAAAATACCCCCAAATCAGGGGTGAGCATCCACATTGAAAAGACCAAGCAATTGGGGCCCCTGGGTGGCTCAGTCAGTTAAGCGTCTGGCTTCGGCTCAGGTCCATGAGTTCGAGCCCCGCGTCAGGCTCTGTGCTGATACTTCAGAGCCTGGAGCCTGTTTCAGATTCTGTGGTCTCTCTCTCTGACCCTCCCCCGTTCATGCTCTGTCCCTCTCTGCCTCAAAAATAAATAAATGTTAAAAAAAGTTAAAAAAAAAAAAAGAAAAGACCAAGCAATCACTCTTTCCCCCTAAAATCTTGAGAAATGCTATATCTGAGAGGAAAACACAGATATGATTATAAGTGGTCAAAATTATACTTTAAAAATAAGATTTAAAAGATATACTTTTGTTCATGGTAGAAAAAAAAAAAGTTAGAACTAAATGGGAAAGAATTTTATACCTGCCTGAAGTAATTTTATAGACTCCCACAGCAACCTAAAAGAAAGTGCTAATGAATGGCGTTAAATTGGATCACGCAGGTCCAAAAGTCTTGCAGTAAAAATAACCGAACCTGTTAGAGAAATGAAAAGCAAATTAAAGTTTTAAAATGTCTGAAAGTACAGAATGAGAAATGAAAACAATGTGACTAATTCCGAAATTACCTTTGTACTAAGCTATCAATGTATTAAGGATTTATTATTATTATTATTATTATTAATACATACAAAGAAGGTTCATAGGTCTAACAAGAGATAACTGGGATCAGATGTCTTAGGTTCAAATCCCAGCTCTGCTCTTCTCTAGCTGTGTGATCTTTGGCTAATGACTTAACTACTCTGTACCATTTCCTCATCTGTATAATAAAGACCTATCATAAAGCCAATGTGAAGATAAATTGAGTTAATATGCATAATGCACTGTGCCTGGCCCACTGTAAATATTTCATAAGTCTCCCTTTCGGTGCATGTATTGTTTAGTATATAGAATTAATATATAATTCTCAGGTCAGGCCCATACAAGACTTATATGGCCCAGTAGGAAACAGAGAAGTCATACTCCTATTGATGTGTACCCCTCAACACATATAATGCTACACATTGTCGTGTGGGCTAGTGGCCTTCAAACTGGACTGATGTCTTAGGAAGGAGAGCAAGACACAATTCCATTTTCTTTGTGTTCCAAAGGCTGCACTCGCACAACTGTGTTTCACAAGTTTCAAATGCAATTCCTTGAATTTTGAGAGGAATTCTTTTCTTTTTTAAAAGGTATCTTATTGAATAAAACCCTACCAGTTTGTTCCCTCATTGCCATTTCTGAAGTTGCTCTGCCAAGACAACATCATCAATCAATGAGAGAATGTGTCAGCAGGGGGCTTCTCTTCTTCTTTTTCTGAGGGGCTACGATGTTTGTTTTTCAACTGAAACCGAGCTCTAAGTAAACACAAATTTTTATTTCAGAGTAAATGTTTTCAAGTTCCACAGCACCTTTGTTTTCTAAGAATGTCAATTTTATGTTGGTTCCCAAGTCGATAGAAAACGAAATAAATCATTTAAAGAACACATTTATTTCTTGCAACAAAACAGTCCAAGGAAATAGTCAAAATGTTCAGTAAAGCAAGGCATTTGCTAAATAAATGAAAACTTCACAAGCTAAGTACGGAGTACACATATGCGTGCATGCCCAGAGAAGAAAGGGAGAAAGGAAGACTAAAGAAGTCAGTGAGCTTTAAATAAAAAGTGCCATGGCATTATACATCTCTCTAAAGATGGTAAAACAAAAACAGAAACACATTTGGTCTGTTTCCCCAAAACCTTGGTTCACATTTGTGTTCCGTCTTCTGAAAAAAAGGAACTTGAAATTCAACATGAAACATGGTTGTGCTGAAATTCTGCAAAACAGGCTTATTAGTGAAGTTCCAAAATGTTGACATTAGTAGAAGATTCACAAACATGTGGGAAGCAAGCCCTTCTGATTATTGATAGTGATCCTGTGTGTTATTTTACACATCGATTTAACCACAGCTCCTAAGAATCAGACACATAAGACCCCAGCTGTAGCCGTTATATCGCAAACTGACATTCATACATCCCTTCGAGTCTCTACAAAGCTGTCTGCAAGTTGAAGTTTTAATGAACACAGTTTAAAGAGCCACAAAATCAAGTGGAAGGTTGGCAACCATCTGTTGAATTTGTGCTCCATAGATAGACAATCCCCACCATTTAGAGACTGGAGTGGATTGTTTTACCCTGAATGGTGTGAATTTCCTCTCCAGGCAGTGCAACAGCACAGATAATGACCACGTTGTACTGGAGAGGCCTGGCCTAAGAGCTTGGAGACCAGAAATAAAATCATACATTGTATTCCTTCTTGAGGAGGTCAACTTGCTTTATGCACACTATCTAATCAATTCTCAAAGCATTCCATTGAAATGAGGGAGAGGCAGCTACAATATTCGCTTTACAGATGGATAACCTGAGGCTCTGAAAGGTTAAGCAGTTTTCCAAGGTCAGGAAAGGCCATTTCCACACAACCGCAATTACCTGTGCAATGTAGGCAAAAAGGAACAGACACAGACTGCCGACTGCTTTGCTTAAATGGAGGCGCCGTACCTGAATGACTACAGAAAAACAAGGACCGGGCCAGAATTCTCCCCATAAGCTGGCCTAGATGCCCAGATTCACCAGATGATTGACAATTTTCTATTCAACTTGAAACTGGAAACAGCTAGGCAAGGGAGAGAACAGGAATGAGGTCACAGATCTGCTATTTATAGGATATCAGCCACCGCACTCAGCTGCTTTTCAGTTAAGGTGAATATTGAATGCAATTTTCTTTTTCCAACTCCATACAGAGAAACTATTTTCAGAAAAGGAAATTATAGAATTTAATAATATTTCTTGTGACATGGTGATTTGCTTTGTGACGGTCTCAGCAACGTTTACCGCATTTTCATCCGGGCTCATTGACCATAAATAAAAACGCAGTCACATTCTTTCTTGCTCCACAGATTTTTCTTTTTTAAATAAGGCAATAAAGATTCCGTGGGCTTTTTTTTTTTCCTCACCTGCAAAACATTCGTTGAATTTGCAAAGTTATAGCAAAACAGAACACCAGTGTGGACGAGGAGAACACAACGTGGGCTTTTATGAGGTAAGGGATCTAAAGCAACCTGATGTGCCTGTTTAGCTGCAAGAGTTAATTCCTGTGAAAACTACACTTCCGCACATTTCCTTCTGCCGAGCGAGGTCTGAGGCTTGTGGAGGCTTCAGACAGTGAGCAGGGGCGGGCCGGAAGCCATGGGTTCTTTTGATGTAGATTGATGCATGACAGTAGCCCCTGTGCTAAATATCAAGTTTTCTTTCTCTTCTGCATTTTTCCCAAATCCAGAAAAGAGATCCCTTGGCCCAAAATGCACAGATAATAGTCCCTAGGGCACACCAAAAGTTGCAGATAACAATGCCTCGTGCTTTCTGTGACTCACCAACCGTAACCAAAACTAAACCAGCAATCTGAAACAGAAAGGCCAGGGTGAGGATTCAAGATAAAAAACAAAAGGCAAAGAAACCAGGGATGAAACCGCCTCCGGAGTATCCCCGAGCTTCTAAGCGGGAAAAGACCCAAGGAGGATGAGACACTTAGGACCCTAGTTTACCTTCCCTCCAGGGAAAAGCCTCTGGGACAGCTGCTGGGAGCTTTGGGCATCTCAGCCAGCCTGAAGCTCCCCCTGCTGAGGTTGCCCTGTTGCCAGGACCCTGCAGCTGGTGCCCACAATGACCCCATCAGGGGTGCTCACCCCGGTGTGTGGGCAGCGACCACCTAAAAATCTCGTTCTGCATACAGATTCCCGGGCTCTGTGGAAACGGACATTGATGTGCTCAGTTTGAAGGTCTCAGGAATCTGCGTTAACACCAGAACCTCAAATAATCCTGGGACCGCAACTGGAAACTGAGAAATTCATTAATCGTGTCACCTGGAGGATGTTTCCAGAACCATTTCCACGCCCAGGCAGTCAGAGCACCACCTTAAACCCCGCATTTGGTGGACATAGTCTGTTTAATGGATAATGACATGCAAAGGCCTAAGAACAAACCCAGAAGCTACCAGTTAAAGGCCTCTTATCACCCACAAAATGAGACCGAGATTAAATTTTTTAAATAGGCATGGCTGCAGCTGCCAATCTGCAATTGACAGCTGATTTTATAAGACAGGATTTGACAAAAAGATCATTCAGGGACATTTCCACCCTACTATCCATCTTTTACTTGTAAGAGCTACTTCTACAGAAGCGTGTGTGTGTGTGTGTGTGTGTGTGTGTGTCTGTGTGTGTGTGTGTTGTGTGTTTCTTCCTCTGACCAGTATCCTCTGTGCCTTGCCCTTCCCCCACCTCACCATATGCCAGTCTTTCTTCCTGTGCCCTCACTGTTTCCTTTGTCTCATTTGACAGCCCCCTTTGTCCTCCTTTTCCCATCATCCAGCTATTGTCGATACAATAAAGCTTACAAAGGAGATTGCTCATCAGTGAGACTGTTGACCAATTGATGGAGAACAAGAATCATCAAGATCATAACTTGATGTTTGTTAACATTTTAGAATTTACAAAGCATGTTCACCTTGTGTTATTGGTAGTCACAAAACAAAACAAACAAACTGAGGTCGTAATATTATGCCCAAGGAAGGCATTGAGACTGAGAGTATAAATGACCTGTTCAAGACCACACTGTTGGGGAAAGGCAAAGCCTGAACTTGGACCAAAACTTTCAGTTTTAGTCACACTGCTCTTTCCCCATGCTATCTGAGAGGACAGTTCCTAGCCCTACTTAGATTTTTTTATATTATTCAAGTGTTCCCATTTGAAACCAGGTTGCAAAAAAAATTGATTACATAAAACCACTGGACTGCAAACAAGATTCAATTTATCCTAAGGTAATTTGTCCAGTGGTGTGAAGAAAGGCATTTTTTTCTGCATTTTCTTAGAAAGGGGACAGAAAAAACAGTAGAGAGCACTCCTCTGTGAACTTTTCAGAAGAATGAATGCTCAGTGTCCCGGGGCTTACCCAGCCTCTTCAAGGGCTCCTGGTGGTCTTCCGGTTCAGTCCAATGAATCCTTGAACATTTTAATGTTGATCATTCCAGTCAACAAAACGACAATACTCAACCACGCATCCTGTTTTGATTGGAAAAATGCAGAAATAGCTGAAATATACCGCAGAACAATGTGATGTTGCAACTCTTCTGTTCAGTTAGTCTATGTGCTTAAAGCAACTGAGAGCCCATTGTGTGTAGACTAGCACACCAGACAAGTCATGTAAGAAATCGCTGGAGAAGACCAATTTTCTAAGTTAGCTACTAAGCTTGATCAAATAAATTAGACAACAGCTTACTCTCCACTGTACTTTATAACTTGTAGAAACAATATTTGAGGCCCAGAATGATTCCCAGATTGCACTGTTACTCTTACAGCAGGAGATGCAAATGCAAAATGAAAAAAAAAAAAAAAAGGTAATCAACTCTCAAGTGCTGTGTGATCCTCTAGGTATTGTAAAACATCCTTAACATCATTTTAAGCAAATATTATAAGGTTATTTTTAAAACAATCCCTCCAAACCAATTACGAGCTAGTTTGAAGTGGTTTAAGAGAAGAGGAAAAGAACTCAGTGCAATTTTAATTTGCACCCCCTGTTGACAGAGTGTAAAACTTTGAATTTTCTAGGGATGTGATTTCAGGAAGTCCAAGGAACAGTGTCTCCTTAAAAGCACATGGCAGAAACCTTCATCAGAAGATTGTGCTTTAAAGTCAGAATTCTAGGTTACATTCCAACAAAAAGAAACTGACATCTCACGTGGCTGTTTTTGTTTTTTTTTTTTTTCTGATTAAAAGTATACTCTAACCTTCTCTGAGTCTAATGCTTAAGGCTAAGACAGTCATCTCATTTGGCTGCTATTGGCATCAAGGATTCTGAAAACTCAGCAGTACATGGATATTTCCTGCTTATGGAGGTCAAGAGAAGCAGCGGTTGTAAATCTTGAGAGAAAGATTTGACCCAAAGGAGAAACTTAATGGCAGCGCAGTGATGTAGGTACTAAATGAACTTTACTTGGGCTTGATATGAAGAGGATGCTAAGTAAGTACTCATGTAGATGTAGAAAGTAATTAGGCTGTGAGACTTAGTCTGCCCCAGCATTTTTCTCTCAAACCCCACCTGCATGTTCTGGAAGGTGATAATACCCAGAGGTATGCTACCCAGACTTTTTTCTAGAATACACATAGGTCCGGATTTATCTAACCTTCTCTTATTGAACTTACATGCCTTATAAAAATGACCACTCTACTGTGCTTCGAGGCCCCATCTCAACATGCTTCCATCATAGATTCCTCCTTCTTTGAAGACTGAGTAATTCTGGATAAGTGGATAAGTGGATAAGACTTAGTTGTCTGACAGCGAAATCATTACATAGTCCAAAGTTGTCTTGTTCCTCATCCCTTCCCTTTCTTCATTACAGTCAGCTTCCCAGTGTGCCTTTGCCTTCTAAGTATCCAAGACCTCATTTCGGACCCAACATCCTTGCTTCAGAGGAAAAACAAAACTCCTTTAATGAAATGAATTTCTGCTATGTAATTTATATCTTAATGTATTCCTTCACACAAGAATTTGCATAAGGATTACACTAACTAATGGTGGGATTGAGGCATTTGCCACATGCTGTTGATGGTTCAGAAGGTTTTCCTGGAACCTTTCGGTTACTGCTTTGGAGGTGACCAACAGCATCCTCCAATAAGGCTTGACTGTGAATGTGGGTAGAGAACTGCTTAAAGGTTCCTTACGCAGCTCTACAATGTAAAATGATGCTGGTAATGATGGCAGAATGCCATCTCCTGCTCAGGCTACTGCAGCAAATAACTTACTATGGAATTCTTTCAGAGGAAAATAAAAATAATATCCCAGGAACTAATGAAATGTTCAAATAAATATGGAAAGCAAATACATGATGATTCAGGCAATTCAAGTCTTATACCTAAAATGATTCCAATAATTTGAATAAAAGATGATGAAATGCTTGAAAGTCAAAATCAAATATCTTTTAATTGATCCAATAAATGTTTAATGCTTCACTTCACTTCATCTTGTGGACACAACAAGGGAACACTTAGTAGACAGTGATTTGAGACAGTTGTTGAAAATTCCCTCCAGGATAATCATGCTATATAAACAGTGGGAGTACTTTTAGAGAACATTTAATGTACTGTAGCTAAGTTTTAATTGTTCGGCCCTGGCAATTCCCTGGGGACCACGTATAAGAAAAGGGAGCAAGAAGATAGATAGAGACAAAGAAAAATGTTGGCTCTTCTGGTATGGGGGACCAAGCATATTCATGGGGGTTCAGATAAATGTTTGCCTATAACATATACACACACAGATGCGAGGGTGACCAGGTTATGACATCTGAAATCACTTGGTTCGCTGAGAAGTCCAGAATCAATCAAATTGCATTCTCCTTCTCTGTGAGTGTTTCCTATCATATGGGGGGGGGGTCTCCCAGAAATTCTGTATTTGGTCAAAGAAGAGTTCTTAAACCATGGAATAAACCAACTTACTTACATAGGTAGCAAAAGGATGGGAATGCCTGGGGACAAACCAAAGTACAACTTTGCTATATACATTGATGAATTGCAGTGTTTTATTTTAACTTCAAAGCTATCTAAATAACCCAAGATAAATAAGTGTCCCAAATGGAAATGGCAGAAATATCCACTTCTTTAAATAAGCTTTGCAAATATATATTTATCTTCTTCTTGCAATCACGTTATTCGGCTACTTTTCCTATTGAATAAGAGAGAAAAAGAAAGAAATGAATTTACTATTGCATGATCAAATTTACAAAGATTTTCACACTGCATTTATGATAGATTTCACAAGGGTATTGCTATATCCAGCTAATCAACTTTTGAACAGACTAAATTTATTCAGAATAAATCAATTGGAAGAGTAAATAAAACTAAGATAACGTTAAGGGAGCATGTTGCAATGTCAAAAATTCTTGCAAAGTGTAGAAAGAGAAATAAAGACATACAAAGCTGAAATTAACAATTTCATTCATTTACTAAACTTTTGTCCTAAACTTTCATGTATTTATTGTTCATAAAGTAAATTTTTCGATGAAAAATCAGCAAATTTATATATAACAAGTTTGAACAGTTTCCTTTCATGAACTGATTATTTAACAGATATATACTATATTAGGAAATTCTTAGCAAACTCAACACATTACTAAACAAATTTTAAATAATAAAATTAATGGAAAATAAAGGAAAAAATAACTATCCTGGAAACTATACATAGCACATACACAAAATGGACATATACTGAAGATAGATGATGAACAATACACAACAAGGAAAGCTTAGTTTGGGGATGGAAAGCTAACCCCAAATCTAGCTGAAACTTCCAAAAAGTGCTAAAAGGCAACCAGTAAAAATAGACTGCTAAGAAAAATAAATGCTTCAAATCTAGTAGAAGACCATCAAAACCAACTCAAAACAGAGCTCTCAAGGATGCTAGAAGTCTCAAGCTAAGAGGAAGGAAAGTAAGATGAAAGAAAACTAATCAAGACATACCCTGGGACAAAATTCATCTTTATTATGAGTGTTCCTTCCCAAATGAACCACCTGCTAAAATATCAAGTCCAAGAAGGCCAGTGTTTCTATGGAAGGTAAGATGTGAGTTTACTCACATGACTTTAAGGGACATGTCTTACTTATCTGTATAATCCTAGTAGCTCACATGATTCCATACTGAATAAAGGAAGGAAGGAAGAAAGGAAGAAAGGAAGGAAGGAAGGAAGGAAGGGAGGAAGGAAAGAAGGAAGGAAAGAAGGTAAGGAAGGAAGGAAAGAAGGAAGGAAGGAAAGAAAAGGACAAAAGGAGGCAAGGAGGCAGGGAGGGAAGAGGAGAGAAGGAAGGAGAAAAAAAGGAACAGAGGGAGGAAGGAGAAAGTGAGGAAGGAAAAAGGGAATAAGATTATGAGACTCATAGGCACATTTAATTGTTGTAAATGGGTTAAATTATTTAGACTCAAGCAAACTTTATCCAAGCTTAAAGATATGTCCTAATTCTCAGAAAAGAGAATGAGATGAATGCCAGAATTCACAAAGTAAGTAGTGAGTTTGAAGTTGATTCCCCAGCCATTTCTAGAATGATTTGTTAAACAGACACTAACTAGGTAGGCTCTCAGAAAATGGCATTGTAAACACCTGAAGCTGGCATGATTCATGAAGAAAAGGTTATGTAAATTAGCCTTTATTTTTTTCTTTGGGTCACTGGATTATAAATTTATACAAATGTCTATATTGGAAGGCCAATATAATGAATCTAAACTTCAAAGGTTATTAAACATGGTTTCATGATATTCTTGACAGTTGTACAGTTATGTGGAGTCACAATTGCTGTTGTAAAAAAAAAAGTGTTTATTGTAGAATTTTATTAACCAAAAACGTGATTTCTAATATATTGTTCAAAACCTTAGTCCATAGCCCAATCTTGGTTTTTTTTTAATGTTCTTTATTTTATTTTTGAGAGAGAGGGGGAGGGAAAGGCAGAGAGAGAGGGACAGAGGATCTGAAATGGGCTCTGTGTTGAGAGCAGAGAGCCCAATGTGGGGCTTGAACTCACAAACTATGAGATCATGACCTAAGATCAAGTCCGACACTCAACCAACTGAGCCATCCAGGCATCCCCCCAATCTTATTGTTTTTTAAATGGATAAGTTGGCTAAAGATAGAAGGGATATCCTAAAGCTAGAAGAAATAGCAACAAACAAAATGTAAAATTATCTTAATAGGGCCGCCTGGGTGGCTCAGTCAGTTAAGCGTCTGACTTCGGCTCAAGTCGTGATCTGGTGGTCCATGACTTTGAGCCCTGCGTTGGGCTCAAAGCCTGGAGCCTGCTTCTGATTCTGTGTCTCCCTCTCTTTCTGCCCCTCTGCCACTCGTGCTCTGTCTGTCTCTCTCAAAACCTAAATGAACATAAAAATAATAATTATTATTATTATTATCTTAATAGGCTGAAATGCTAATCATAGTAAGATCAAAATTTTAAAGGATAAACATTAAATCTTGTTTGTAAGTTAAATAATCAACCGTATGGGTATATTGCTTTTATAAGAGGCCTGGTAATTTTGATTAACTAGAAATGAAGGACAAGCTGTTTCGCAACAGTCCAGTGGTCCATGGATAGAATTCAAGGGGGTCCATGAACTTGAAGAGGGAAAAATTATATATTCTTATTTTCACTAACCTCTGACCGAAATTTAGCATTTTCTTCCATTATGAATATAGTCAAAATATCACAGCAGTAATAACAGTACTGTAACTTTGGTAACAACAGCAATCACAGATATTTTTCTATGACATTACCATTTTTGCATATGTTTCTCAAAATGGATTTATGGTCCCCTACTTCAAGATTAGCTTAACTATTGGACCCACCACCAGATCTTATAATAATACATTAATAAAGAGATGTATACATACACAGGTGTAACACTAAACTAGAAATGTCTTTTCAATACTTTATAATTGCATTTTTGCATAATTTGCTCCTTTGTAATTCCATGCATTATATTTTATGCACTTAAAAACATTATTCAGGGAAGCGAACATTTTTAACCAGTCACATAGGGGTCTGTGGCGCAAAACCGGTTAGGAACCCTTTTGATGAAATGTAGATATATTGCTTTAAAAATCGGCTGCCTGTACAGAAATATGTGGTATAGCAGTGTTCCAGGGAAAATCTGTTGTCAGCTCACACATTCACAGATCATGCTTGGATCTGCATTTCAATATTGAGATATTGACAATTGGAATACATTCAGGGAGTGGAGAGAAGCCACGACCAGGAAGACAAAAATCTAGAAATCATATCACGAAGAATGTCAGTCCTCTAGAAACAAATACTAATCAGCGTGAGACGCAAGAGAAGAACCATGATGCGGGGGGGGGGGGAACACATGCTTTGATGTGGACAGAACTACAAGTATCTCCCAACTCCACCACTTGGTGCCATGTTACTTTAGGTGGTTATTCAATATTCTTGTTCTCAGCTCTGTGTCTATAGCTTGAAGATAATGTGTGCAACACAGACTCGTGGTGAGGATTAGGAAAAAATATATATTAGAGACTAACAGAGCCTGGCACATAATTGATGCCAAGAAGTTGCATCATGGTTGGTATGGTCTTAGCAGGGGAAGCAAAATGCTCAAATTCACATGCCCAGGTATCTTCTACCCCAGCAGAAGTTGGGGATAGTTTGAATGAGGCCTTCTACCCTTGGGGCTGAAGAGCATCACTTCATCCTGCTGCTGGGGATATGGGCAGGAGAAATGGTTCAGGACAGATTTTAGCTTACTGTCATGAAGAATTGCCCAGCAATCAATGCTGTCCACCAATGGCCTTGACTGCTTCATAAAATAATGAGAATCTTGCCTCTCCACGCGTTCACGCAGAGACTAGATTCCCAGCACATTCCGGATGTGGTAGACAAGTGTGCTAAGATGGGGGTGTCTGCCCACCGGGCCTCCCAGGTTACCTCCAAATGTACTTCTCAGAGTCTCTGTAGCCTCACGAACAAGGGCGAAACACAAATAATGTATTAAGCTGTCAGATTCAACAAATGGTTTTCCTCTGCTTCTGAGGAAGATCGTCATCATTTAAATAAACAGGTCATTAATTTAAGAATAGATTTCTCAGCCTCTGCAAAACAGACATAATATTGGACAGGGAATATTTATATTTCGAAGAGATAAAATGACAGTCATAGCTACAGATTTACAAAATGAACTGAAGTTCAATTTTGTAGTAATTAATGACCACATAAAATGGCTGAAATGATAATAAAAATGTACATGAGTATGCTATAATCAAGGGAATGTTTAAACAGACTACTGTTTTCTCAGGGGAATTAGAGTCCTAAAGTCAGTTCCAAATAACACCAACAAGCCCCTTTAACGAAAAGGTCCATCTCCAAAAACAGCTGAGTAGCAGGTTGGGAATTTCTACTTTGAATACCAGCAAAGGAATCATAAACATGTTCTTGCCAGATGTGCTTCCCAGATGTAAGGACACTCAAAGTTTTAGCAAGTAAGGATAGGCAAAGAGAAACAGGAAAGCTGGAAAGCAGTACAAGACTTAATTGGTTGCTTTAATAAATATCCAAATACCCGAGAGATATTTATCATGTATGATGTAGTTAACAGAAAGAACATTCTTCTTCTTTTCCTTCTCTTCCTTTTCCTTAGCATAGTCCTTCTCTTCAACTCCTTCCTTCTCTCTCTTTTTTCTCTGGTCATTTCCTCTCCTTAAAGGGGCCCCTTGAATTGCTTTCAAACTCTGAGGTTTCCTCATGGTCTACACTTTCACGTGCCCTCCCCTTCTCCCATTCCATCTCCATTCTGCAAAGACTATTCATCAAAAATAGAATTAACTTTTGCAAAGAAAAGCAAATCCTGATGGAATCACAGTTGATTAAGTCACTTGCATTTCCAAATAAGTAACCGCAATAAAAAAGAAGTATGAGCAAAATTTCATGCCATTTAGGCCCACAGTTGACCCTTGAACAACATGGGTTTGAACTGTGTGGGCCTAATTATATATGATTTTTTTAAATGTTTATTTTTGAGAGACTGAGAGACAGAGCACAAGTCGGGGAGGGGCAGAGGGAGACACACACAGAATCCAAAGTAGGCTCCGGGCTCTGAGCTGTCAGCACAGAGCCTGATTCAGGGCTCGATCTCACCAACCACGAGATCATGACCTCAGTAGAAGTCGGATGCTTAACTGACTGAGCCCAGGCACCCTACATGGATTTTTTTTGATAAATGCAGTACTATAAATGTATTTTCTCTTTCTTATGATTTTTAATAACATTTTGTTTTTTCTAGCTTACTTTATCATAAGAATATAGTATATAATGCATATGACATAGAAAATATGTATTAATTGACTGTTATATTTTCATTGAGTTTTCCAGTCAACAGTAGACTATTAGTAGTTCTGTTTTTGAGGGAGTCAAAAGTGATACATGAATTTCCAACTATGCAGGGGATTGGTCCCCTAACCCTGGTACTGTTTAAGAGTCAACTGTTTTTATGTACATAAAAATACTTACTATAATATATTTATCCAGATATAGAAAATAAAGTATAGGAAAGAGATTTTAATACATATATTAGCATCTAAAAATCTTCCACATAAAGTGTTTCTACATTAAATTCTGGTCTAATATGCAGTTTATGTAATATTTTACTGATGTCCTCTTTACATAGACTATAATTATTTAAATCCTTCCTACAAAGACACAATCTATATTATGCCATAACTTAGAAATCTCAATGTTGCACCTGATTAAATCTTATATTGTCATTGCAATAACGCCAAGAGAAAGGGTCACTCAACATCATACTACCTTGGGAAGTCCAGTTAGTAGCTCAAAGTCCCCCAGAAGGGGAATTCCCTACTCTGAAGTTCAGATCCAGGAACTTGAGTTTTCCCAACCCCACCGTGAAACCTCTCCTGAAGCATGAACTCATAGTACCAACACTCCCAAAGAATGATAAACTCCATTCCAGTTTATTAAGGTACTTTGGAGATTTAAGCGCTAAAGGGACATTGTCTCTATATAGAAGTTTTATGGAGATTTAGCCTAAGACACCTTGGGAGCAGTGAATTAGAAGGGGAGAAAGAGAGGGTTTTAAAGATGAAGAGAACGTTTGATAGAAGAGCCTGAGGTATGTGTCTGGGTTAAGGTTGGGTCCATCATTGTGTCTGGACAGACCAATTTCTCAAAACAGGTAGTACTTCTTCTGGAGCATGCTAGAAAGGACACTGATAATGATGGCCTTTTCTACCTCTTTATAAAAACCAATATTCTGATTATTATGTTTTTCTTTAGAAACACAAATATTTTCCAAATATAAAGCCAAATATTGATGATCTGGGTCCAATTTATATTTTTAAAGTGATTTTGCGTCTCTCTGCTCTGATCCACTGATTTGTTGATATTAGTGCTTTACTCTAACATAAGGGACTGGGGAAGGTTTCTTTTTGAAACCCAAATATAAAAAATGTATACCTGTTGGTAGCCTGAAATGTAGCCAAGACAATTTTCATATATTCACATCAAAAGTGATGCGTTCAGAAGCTACATACAGCTCATAGACAGTGAGACTGACTCCTGGCCCCACCATATGCTACTTGCATGAGCACTGGTCAAATTATTTAATCTCTCAGATCCTCAGTTTGATCGTCTACAAAGTGAGAATAACATCTGCCTCCCACGTTGTGTCATGAAGACTTAATGGATGGAATGGAGTGTGAAGAGCCTGCTGTGCTAACAGGCTGTGGTACATTCGTCACTTGATCGCTTGTTCCCCATTACTCACTCCTTTCCAGAAAAGTAAACTTTTGTATCATTCCCCATGGCATTTCTAGCAAGTTTAGCAAATTCATGTGGGACTCACATATGTCTCTCTCATTTGCATGTGCACCTCCTTCCTTTCCAATCACCTGCGGAGACGTCTTTTTTGATGAATATCAGCAAAGTCACCTTCAGGATTAACATCTCCTCCTACTTGAATTGTCGTCCCTCACACCATTTCATTCTCAATCTGTCCTATGTCAATTTGCACTTGATGACATAGTGCTCAGTTTCATTACTTCCTACGTGCCTGACTGTCCTAAAATTTCAACTTCTTGACGAGGAGAGATTTTGTTTCTAGTTCTTTGAAACTGCACCCCCCCCCCCGAGTCCCCTAAACCCCCACCCCTAGCTCTAGCTAATGCTGCAGTGGAATTAATTTCGTGTTGACTGTCTGGCTAATGAGAAATTATTTTAGCACTACAGAAGGAGAAGGTCTACAGAGGAGCTGTTAGATATATCAAAGCAGCAGAAAAAAGGAGGAGAATCAAAGAAGGTGAGAAAACGACTTACTCTTCCCCTCCTCAAAAAAACCAATGATTTATTTGCTTCAGTATCACAAGGAATGCAGATACCTTCCCTGTGGCTGCTCGCCACAAACAGTGGTAGCAAAGAAAAGTCAAAAATGCAAGTATCAAAGCAGAGATAACACAAACACTGGAAAAATAAAAAAGCCACAACAAATCAATAGGTACTTAGAGTTACAAAGAAATTAAAGAATCTAAATGCAAACATTTTTCTCAAGTTTATTTTACCATCTTAACACCTTCACTAAGAAGCTATATTTTCAAAAAAATAAATAAATAAAGGTCTACTATGACACATACATTTGAATATATGTCAATTGGAAATATTCATAATTAAACCTATCCACAACTTTTGAGTAAATTCTCTGTTAAAAGAAGTAAAAATGAATAATTTCATAATGGATAAAATGGATAAAAGGAAAAGTTCTCTATTTATTAAAATAAGATTAACAGAGAAAAAAACAAGGAACACATATGCAATTATCACCTCTGTTTTCCCATAAAAACCCTTGAAGAACATTTTCCCTCCTTTCATTTTCCAAAAAGAGACACTAATTCCAGAAATGTGCCCTCTCTCCAGAGGGAAAATTCATATTTGTTACAAGAGAATTACAACCAGGAATGAGTATTCGAATTGTGGACAGATTTTGAAGGAAATTAGTAAATAGGATTAAAATTAGGACAAAATCAAATCATAATAGACAAATGGTAAAGCAAATCCCATCTTGATGTTTGGTAGTCAGAATTTTACTAAACAATAAAAATAGCAAACTAGTTTCAAGATTTAAATCTCATTTAAATGCAGCCCCATTAAAACGTGATCATTCTAAGTGATTGTGATAACTTTAATATTGTACAAGCAATATAAGATTTTGATTAACATGACCTGATGGATGGGAAGGACATTCTCCCTTAAGAATGTTTCAGAATGGTTTTAAAAGTAGCTACTTTAAAGTTATATGTTGAAATTATTTTAAAATGTTTTATTATGATAAAGAAACATTTAATTTTATCATACTTTCTAAAAAGCATCTTGCTAAACATTTGTTATTAACATCAAAGTGGATTTATGTTGATGTTTGAAACTTTAAAAAAAAAGTTTGTCTATTTATTTTGATACAGAGAGAAAGCCTGAGTAGGGGAGGGGCAGAGAGAGAAAGAGAGAGACAGAGACAGAGACAGAGAGAGACAGGGAACCCCAAGCAGGCTCAGTGGAGAGCCTGACACGGAGTTCATCCCAGGACTATGAGATCATGACCTGAGATGAAATCAAGAGTTGGACCTTAACCAACTGAGCCATCCAGGTGCTCTAAATGTTTTGAAAGTTTTAAAGGACTTCAGGGCATTCCGAGATAATTCTTGACATTTTGGTGTCACCAAGCATTAGATTGCAAATCAGTTACCTAAACAATGACCACAATACTCTTGAGTGAAGACAAATTTAAAGTAAAATGGTCAGGGGTGCCTGGGTGGCTCAGTCACTTGGCCCTCCAACTTCAGCTCAGGATCAGTCAGTTGGGCCTCCAACTTCGGTTCAGGTCATGACCTCACAGTTCATGAGTTCAAGCCCCACATCAGGTTTGATGAGTTGCTAGCACAGATCCTGGACCCTGCTTCGTATTCTTTGTCTCCCTCTCTCTTTGCCCCTCCCCTGCTCATGCTCTGTCTCTCTCTCTCTCTTTCAAAATTAAATAAACATGAAAAAATAATGATAATAAAATATAAAAATGAAATAAAGTAAAATGACCACAGAAAATTCTGCTGCAAGAGACTTCTAAAACACATGTAATATCTTTGAGAAGTAAAGCAGAAGTCCCTGGACTCCAAAACACTTCTTGCTAAGTGTTTATAGCTCTTAGAAAATTGAGTTCATTTCAGTCAGAACTTTAAAAAAAAAGGACAGATGGGTAAGAAACAATGGCAGCAAGCTCTGAGAGTTTTAGAAAGAGGTTTATAGGAGGGGTGCCTGGGTGGCTCAGTCGGTTGAGCGTCCGACTTCGGCTCGGGTCATGGCATCACGGTCCCGTGAGTAGGAACCCCGCGTCGGGCTCTGTGCTGACAGCTCAGAGCCAGGGGCCTGCTTCGGATTCTGGGTCTCCCTCTCTCTCTGCCCCTCTCCCGTTCATGCCCTGTTTCTCTCTGTCTCAAAAATAAATAAACATTTTTTAAAAATTTAAAACAAGAAAAAAAGAAAGAGGTTTATAGGGATAAAACAGTTTAGAGAGGTCTTTGACTTGGGGTCACTCCAAGATTAAGGTGTATGTGCATTTGCCATAAATAAGGACATTTGGTTAGAAGCTACTGGAAAAAGCAAACTGTGTATGTGTGTGTGTGCTTTGTATGTTTGAATGGTTTGAACGGCTGGAGTCATCTATCTTGATGAATCTAGTTGAATTATAATCCTTTTCCCCATAACTATACACAAGATTTAAAATGTGGATGGGAGTACTTGAGGTCCGTCAAAAGGATAAAAGACAATAGATTCACGTTCCCATATGGGAGAACAGTAAGAAAAGAAAATTAAGAGAACCTAAAGAACTAAGGAACAAAAAAGGAAGCAATTTTCTCTTCTTTTGTTTTCTTTTTTTTTTTTTTTAAGGCGAGCACTTTGTAGGCACCAGGATTATTTTATTATGGCAATTAAATAATTTCCAGAATTCCTAATTCTTACTAAAGGGCAAGGGAGAAGGGAGGAGAGGAGGAGAGGGAATGCGGGGAGCTTGACACAGAGATGGGAACAAAGAGAAGACGTGATCATTGAGAAAGATTGGTGACTATTGCCTATTTCTCTGTGTCCTGTAATCTCTCATTTTAAAGCTACTCTCTGACGGCCCCATTGACTCGTCATAGGTTAAATTGAAAACTTCCAGAGTGACTTTGTAGTTGGACACAACTAGCATCTATTCAAAGTCTTTTTAGTACCAAATTTTCTGCCAAATGCATTACATAAATGATCACATTAAAATCCACAAGAGCCTTAGAATGTGGCTACTACTACTGTCAATGGTTTTAAAAGATAAGGACATGGTAATATGTGATGCGCCCCAGGCCACACAGGTAGCAAGTAGAGAGCCTGGGATTCAAACTCGGTTCCTTTACTCTTCAAGTCCAAATTATTGATTGAAGACAATGTTGGTAGTAGTCCTGTTATATCATCACTGCATCATTACATAAGTAACTGTGGGAATTCTTTTTTTTTCTTAATGTTTATTTATTTATTGAGAGAGAAAGCAAGAGAGAGAATGGGCAGAAGGGGGGCAGAGAGAGAGAATCCCAAGCAGGCTCCGTGCTGTCAGCACAGAGCCTGATGTGGGGCTCCATCCCACAAACTGAGATCATGACCTGAGCCAAAATCAAGAGTCTGACACTCCACCAACTTAGCCACGCAGGCACCCTACAAATATTTCTTATGAAAGTTAACTTTCCACCATTCTCCCACTGCTTTAAGGGCTTTTCTTATAGCCTGAGTTTACCTTTCTTGATGAAAACACCAAGAAACAATTAAAGCAAGCGAATATTTTGAAAATTTCCCACCATTCCTCCCATGACTATACCTCATGATAACATGTGGTCTCCAAGATATAGCAGGCAGCAGCTTGACCAAATGTTTGCAACCATATATTATGGCCACCCATTTTCCAACTTAATATCTTCCTTCCACTAGCTTCATTTAGCCAATGTCAAATCTTAGGTTCTGTTTTACAGGACCCAATTCCTGGTACCAAGTTCATTATGACTTTGGTCATAACAATATTCGTGACCGATCACAGTGGCTTAAACAAGGCAGTTTATTTCTTTTGCATATTCAAAAGTCTAAAAGGAAGGTATCCAAAACAGGCATGGTTCAGTGACTTATGGTTCAGTGAAGTTTCCAAGCCCTTGTTTTTAGCTATCATTCTAATATCCTTAGCCCATGGCTTACATCCTCAAGACCATCGTGTGCTGACCCAAAATGGCTACTAGAGCTATAGGCATAATGTTCCATTCTAAATAGTAAGAAAAATAAATGGAGGAGAAGGAGCACTCTTACCTTTATAGGGAAACCTTACAGAAATGTTGTACATAATACTTCTATTTATTCTCGTGGGGCATAACCTAGTCCTGTGGCCACACTTGGATACAAAGGAGGCTGAAATGTCATCTTTTAGCTGGGTAGCTTGCACTGACGTAAAAACATCAGGATTTTTTTAGTGAAGGGAGAGAAGAAAATCAATGTTGTGGGATATTTCTCATACATTGTTTCTCATAGACGTTTTAGAAATTTCTCAAGGAAGATTAAGCTAATTTTATGTGTCTATATTTGGCATCAAACATGCTTAGTTACCAAAGCATTAGCCAATGATTTCTTTCTATTTGCTTACGTTTTTCAGTTACACACCCTATAGAAACATCTACAAATTCGGGCCATTTTTGGAGATGAAAGTGATATATATGTATGTCTTCATACAGAGACATACATATAATGGACAAGGAGTCCTTATCTCTGGTGAAATCAGGCCCTACTTTGATGAAAAATCTACCACCGCAGGGAATTTGCTTGCCATAATTTGTTGCATAGAATAATATTTTCTTATGTATATTTACAATATTTATCATGCTGAAGACTACCAGCAAAGGAAAATTATTCCAAAGAAATTATATTACTGAGATGAATTTTTGGTCAACTTGTAAACTGAATCAAATCTGTAAGTTTCTCCCCCCAAATTGAGTTACTTTCTCCATACCTATAAACTGGATTGGATTCCGTTCGCAGTGGACATAGTGTATGACAAGAAAGGCAGTTTATTTTGCTGTTGATAGCCCTGAAAGTCCTGGATATCTCCAAGGAAATTCCAGTCTTAGGAGGATTCCAACAAACATGCAGAGCTGGTTGGCTGGGTGGTTCAGATTGGGGTGCACTTTGGAACCAGAATACAGACAGTATTCCAAGTCCAAAGTGTCTGAGTTTTGAAGTTCAGTCTTTATTCATGCAGGCTCCTCCAGCAAAACATTTATAAATAAACCCTGGAGAGAAAATAGAGTCAATATATCAATACATAACCTTCATTACTGATATGATGAAAATTAAAATTTACCACTTTCACATAATCGATTACCTAGTCTGTGATAGATGGTGGTTGCATATAGTTTAAAAAAAAAAATTTTATTGCTGACCCAGATTCTATAAAGAGACAGAAATGCTTAAAATCTTGAGTGACACACCAGTCAGAGTGGCCAAAATGAACAAATCAGGAGACTATAGATGCTGGAGAGGATGTGAAGAAACGGGAACCCTCTTGCACTGTTGGTGGGAATGCAAATTGGTGCAGCCGCTCTGGAAAGCAGTGTGGAGGTTCCTCAGAAAATTAAAAATAGACCTACCCTATGACCCAGCAATAGCACTGCTAGGAATTTACCCAAGGGATACAGGAGTACTGATGCATAGGGGCACTTGTACCCCAATGTTCATAGCAGCACTCTCAACAATAGCCAAATTATGGAAAGAGCCTAAATGTCCATCAACTGATGAATGGATAAAGAAATTGTGGTTTATATACACAATGGAATACTACGTGGCAATGAGAAAAAATGAAATATGGTCTTTTGTAGCAACGTGGATGGAACTGGAGAGTGTGATGCTAAGTGAAATAAGCCATACAGAGAAAGACAGATACCATATGGTTTCACTCTTATGTGGATCTTGAGAAACTTAACAGGAACCCATGGGGGAGGGGAAGGGAAAAAAAAAAAAAAAAAAAGGACGTTAGAGTGGGAGAGAGCCAAAGCATAAGAGACTGTTAAAAACTGAGAACAAACTGAGGGTTGATGGGGGGTGGGAGGGAGGGGCGGGTGGGTGATGGGTATTGAGGAGGGCACCTTTTGGGATGAGCACTGGGTGTTGTATGGAAACCAATTTGTCAATAAATTTCATATATATAAAAAAAAAATCTTGAGTGACACAAATAAGATTACATATAACCATTGATTTTCATAAAGCAAATTGTTCTAATATATGTTTAAAGTGGGCTCTTGATAGTCCTTTATGTTATTTAGCTATATTTTCATTACAATGTACAATCCATGCATTTTCTTAATAAAGATACTTAGGGCTCTAAAAGGCAGGTAATTGAGCCATAAATTAGTGGGTCATTTCTGTAATATAAAGTTCAACGTTCGTATAAAGTAGCCCTTCCTCCTTTTTACTCTATCTTTATCTAGTAAAACATCCTGTGCATGGAAGGTATTCAATAAATGAGGTTAAGTGATAGGTAGGTCGGTGGTAATATTAGAATTACCTTTTTACAAAGAGATGAATTAGGAAGCAATGTAGGTCAGTCCTGCAGAGTCTGAGCAACTGGATCTGATCCTGGCAAATGGTTCATTTTGAAAAATTCTAAAGATTACTTATTACCAACACATGTAATTTTAATTTACTGGGGCCACTATCAGACACAAAGATGACAGAATGATTCGATCCATAGTATTACACTTCAATCACTGAGTAGAGGCAAGATCTCTCAAGGTTTCCAGACACTACAACACCACCATGTACTCAGTAATCAGAAAAACCTATTAATATGTAAAACGTACCAATAACCCAATCTGACTTTACTGTTATCCACTGATTTGGAGCGGGGGAGGGAGTATATTGCATTTGTTGATTTCACTTGACAATTTATATACATGATCCGAAAGAATCTGTGACAGCATGAGAAAAGTAAACTTGAGATCATTGATAACTGTTCATTAATTTTCCAGTACATAATATTTGTGCCCTTTTCAATATTTCTTCCGACCTGGATATATTTCCCTTGTCTTCAGTATTTGATAGGTATATTTACAATTTCACCATTGGGCAGAGAAAAAGATGGAAAGAAAAAAATCATAGACACATATATGCATATTGAATATTTATTTTTATTTGAGAGAGAGAGAGAGAGAGAGACAGAGAGAGAGAGAGAGACAGAGAGAGAGAGACAGAGAGAGAGAGAGAATCCCAAGCAAGCTCCATACTCAGTGTGGAGCCTGAGGCAGGACTCAAACCCATGACTCTGGCATCATGACCTGAGCTGAAATCAAGAGTCAGACGTTCAACCAACTGAGCCACCCAAGCACCCCTGAGTATGCATTAGTTAATACAAAAAAAAAAAAAAAATTAAACAATTAGCTTGAATGAAATTAGGAGAGCAGAATTTTCATCCTAACTTTGTCCTTAGTTTCTGGGTGACCTTGATTAAGGCAGTTACTTTCTTTTTTTTTTTTTTAATTTTTTTTTTTCTAACGTTTATTTATTTTTGGGACAGAGAGAGACAGAGCATGAACGGGGAGGGGCAGAGAGAGAGGGAGACACAGAATCGGAAACAGGCTCCAGGCTCTGAGCCATCAGCCCAGAGCCTGACACGGGGCTCGAACTCACGGACCGCGAGATCGTGACCTGGCTGAAGTCGGACGCTTAACCGACTGCGCCACCCAGGCGCCCCTTTTTTTTTTTTTTTTAATTTTTTTTTTTTAACGTTTATTTATTTTTGGGACAGAGAGAGACAGAGCATGAACGGGGAGGGGCAGAGAGAGAGGGAGACACAGAATCGGAAACAGGCTGAGGCAGTTACTTTCATGAGCAGTAATTTTCTTGTCTGTGAAATGGGAATGATGGTCACATTGCCTCTTCCATGGCACTATGGAAAGAATCTCATAGAACATTCACATCAAATACTTTGAAGTATATAGAATTCTATAGCAACATGTTAGCTTTATTAAAAAAAAAATGCCTGAAATATGATATGTAATGCTCACCAAAGAGATAAATTAGTACTTCATTACTGGTATTTCAAAATGATTATTTGCTTCACAAAATTTTGCCACAAAATTAATATTTACAGTTAGGGGAAGTATGAACGAGGAGAAAGGGAAGGGCAGGAACTTCTGGATATCTCTAGGGATCAATTATCACTCAATTTTTGGATCCTGGCATAAAATGTTTAGTAAAAGTCTTCCTTCGAATTATTTAGATTATATTAGGAAGTAAGTCTTATTTTATTGTGGACATGAAGATTACATCACTATATTCCACCAAGAAGGCATCCGAGGGCCTTCTCAATGTGATTAGTGTAATCTGCATTGCGGTCTATATGAACCGCGACTCATGGGGTTGTGTCCAACCCAACCTGCACCGCCATACAAAATAGTCCCAGTTAAGGAACCGTGAGCCTATATCCAACACACTGGGACTGAGTAAACGCTTCTAGAACAAATTATCAAAATTCTCAAAACATATGAAACTACAAACATAGGAGACTGCAAATCCTTAATACTGAATCTAGAAGGGCAGGGGGCTTCTTTCCTTAAGGGTTCTTAACACATCTCTAAATTGAAGACTACTAATTTCATTTTGAAAGAACATACCGGGAACACAATGATTACACGAAACAAGGGTAGCAGTTGTTCCAATCACCTATCTGCAGATCTATTTACTAGCATTTTCCAAATCGGAGCCTCAATTTTTGGATACATTTCACAGTCCCATCATTCTAAACTCTGTAAAATTAAGCATATAGGGGCACCTGAGGGGCTCAGTCAGAGAAGCCTCTGACTCTTGATTTCAGCTGGGGTCATGAGTTCTAGCCCCTAGTCGGGGCTCTGCTCTGACAGGACAGAGCCTGCTTGGGATTCTCTCTCTTCCTCTCTTTCTGCCCCTCCCCCAAGTGCTCGCATGCTCTCTCTCTCTCAAAAATAAATAAACATTAAAAAAAATGTCTTCTCCAGCCATCTACTTCAACTATTTAAAAAGCAGCTAAATATAGTAGCACCGGTGATGGTGGAAATACAGAGCCTTGTGTTTTAAACATGTCTTGCATATATGTTTTAAGATCACAAATTATTCAGCCGTCTCATGCAGATTTCTCTTTCTTTTTATCTCCTTTGGAGTAATATGTTGCATTGCAGAATGAAAGGACAGTAAAACATTCCCTTCAAACAGTGTGGTTTCATTGGTTAATTATTTTGCAAACTAAAATGAAATCCAAACCAAATTCAGAGTTTAGAATTTTCTAATAGCTTATAAATGATTTCATTTTGTGTGATTTCGTTAAATTTCATCTTTTATTCTCCTTCAGCAAACCATTGCTAAAACAAAAACAAAAACAAAAACAAAAACGAACAAACGAAACAAACAAGCAAACAAACACCTTCTCTACCTGGCCTTTTTGCTCCCCTCCCCAGATTTCAGCTTTCTGCATCTTGCTGTCCTGGGCAGTCATTCCAAAAGTGAGCCAGTGGGACATTGCTTATACAAAGACACTTATGTTTATGGTACTGCTCTCTATCAGAATCTGAGCACACACATTTACATATACGCACTCTAAGCAGGTCACTGAAGATTACAATCGTTCTGGAAATAATCCTTAAGAATGAATAAGCTAAAGATATAGTGTGTCGAGTCTATTCTCTCTCTTTTTCATCCTCCTGTCTCCCTCTCTTCCCCATTCCTTCCTCCTTCTCTCCTTCCCATCCTTTTCTTTCTTCCTTTCTCTCTCTTTCTCCCTTCCTTCCTTCCTTCCTCCCTTCCTTCCTTCCTTCCTTTGTTTTTTTTTCTTTCCCTGAAGAGGTTTCTGAAATTCATCAGTGATTTCTTTAATTAAGAGGGAAAACAAACAAACAAAAAAACAGGAGAGAACAAAAAGGAATAGTAAACTGTTCCCTTCACTGCCTAAGGGGTTAGTTACAAAATAAACATTTCATAGACTGGGCCACATCTCCTATAATGAGACAGCTCTGGCTAGTGAGTCTGCAACTGAAGTCCCCATTAAGAGCATTCACTTGGAAAAAGTAAGTGACCCACTTGTGTTGGCTAAAGAGCCTCGCGGAGGTTTTTTGTAACCACCTACAGCATTTTTTGACAATGTGCCTTGTACTTACCCCTGCCTTTCCTGAAGGCTCTCTCTGCTGCATTTTGTTTTAATGGCTCAGCCTCCTCACTGGTGATTCAAAGTCTGAGCTCTTCCTATTAAGCCTCCATATAAAATAAAACCCCTTAACCTAGAGAAAAGGAAAGGCGAAAGGGTGTTCAGTTTGACCGGGGAGAGGGGAGAGACATAGAGAGGCAGGATATCAGTATTACATTTTTCCTCCTCCAAACCAAAACATTATGATAAAAGAAGATTGTTCGTATTTGCAATATTTGCCTTGAGCTCCTTGGAGGAGAGATGCTATACAAACTCTAAAAATAAGTAATGATCAAAATGTCTCAGAATAAAAAAAAAAAAATCCTAGTAATAACCTCAGAGATGTTAGCATCAATCCAAGATATGCAGGGAGAAGTCACATTGCAATTTTTTTTGGCAATCTACTGACAGGTCACATACCAGAAAGTACCATGACCTATCAAAATTAGGTCGCTATCGCTAATGTAAAAAACACAAACTCTTAATGAACATGAAATTCTGCTTGTATTAAATCAGGGGAATACAGAAGTACGGACTAACTTGGCCAAAATAATTGGAACAAGAACTGAATTCTAGCTCAGTGTTTCCAAGCAAGAAAAACTCAACAAGAGTCATATTTCATAACATTAAATATGAAATGAGACACAACTCCAAAGCACCCATTTATTTGCCTTTCAAGCTGCAATTAGGAGCTATTAATCTCTGAAGGTGTTGGTTCACTTGTCAGCCAGCACAGCAGTAAATACTGAAACATATAATTCACTTCCAGTTCCCTTCTCTCCCCTACGTCTATTTGACCCACTCGCAAAAGGCGTTTTTCTTTCTACTCTATTAAACCATTGATTCCTACTCTTTGTTTTGACCGTTGTGTTCAGAACCAAAGAAAAATACACCCAAATAAATTTGCCTCCAAAATGTGGAAACGTGTGCCCTTTGAAATGTGACTCTAAGAAATAAATTAGTAGCTAAACGTCTCAGGAATGAATTAAGAAGTAGGAGACATAGAACAATTTAGTTTATTCCAAGAATGGCTGGGTCTTCCCTGCTAGCCATTTACATCTGTTTGCTATTGGTTTTTTTTTTCTTTTTTTTTTTTTTTTCTCCAGCTTTCCTATCTCCCTTATCTTTTTCAGCTACCCAAACCCAGTGCGGATTTTACAACCTAACATTAGCACCACCCTTTTTTTTTTTTTTAACCTTCAGAAATCTTTGAGAATGACAGCTTTAAATTGTTTCCCATCTCCGAATTCCTTCCGTGGCTAGATTTCATACTATGCTTCTTAGGACTTGATTATGCCGCGTTACGCATGTTAGTTTGTCATTGATCCATTCATTCGGCAAACATTTATTGAGTGCCTGCTGTGGGCCGGGTATAGCTCTAGTTTCTGGGTACATAAGCGTAAGTGCAAGAGATAGAAAGCCCTGCTTTAATTGGAACTTACATTTTATTGACAGTTTTGGATAGTAAGCTATATAAATAAGTTAAACAGAAAGTGTCAGATAATGAGAGCGCACAGGAAGGAGGTTAGAAATCTCATAATGGGGGCGCCTGGGTGGCGCAGTCGGTTAAGCGTCCGACTTCAGCCAGGTCACGATCTCGCAGTCCGTGAGTTCGAGCCCCGCGTCGGGCTCTGGGCTGATGGCTCAGAGCCTGGAGCCTGTTTCCCATTCTGTGTCTCCCTCTCTCTCTGGCCCTCCCCCGTTCATGCTCTGTCTCTCTCTCTGTCCCAAAAATAAATAAACGTTGAAAAAAAAAAATTTTTAAAAAAAAGAAATCTCATAATGAAGATATCTGTGGGGGGAGATGGTATATATGTGTGTGTGTGTATATATATATATATATATATATATATATATATATATATATCTGTGTGTGAATAGAGTTCCAATTTATTATTTTGCTGAAGATAACTGAAAAGTTTCTTACAAATTGGCGTAAGAAAAAGCTCTTGCAAACCACTGGTGTGTAGTTCTTAACAGAGCAATGGACATAATTTAGGTCACAATAAATCCGTAAGACTCCATGGTTCTGGCTATCTGCTATTGTTTTACTCCATAAATAAGCTATTGTGTCCTCTGATGAGAAAGAAACTAAATAGATCTTTACACTAAGCAAAAAAAAAAAAAAAAAAAAAAAAGTAGCATTTGGAGTCTGAATCTTGAATTTTTTTTTTTTAATTTTTTTTTTCAACGTTTTTATTTATTTTTGGGACAGAGAGAGACAGAGCATGAACGGGGGAGGGGCAGAGAGAGAGGGAGACACAGAATCGGAAACAGGCGCCAGGCTCCGAGCCCTCAGCCCAGAGCCCGACGCGGGGCTCGAACTCACGGACCGCGAGATCGTGACCTGGCTGAAGTCGGACGCTTAACCGACTGCGCCACCTAGGCGCCCCTGAATCTTGAATTTTGAATTCACCTCTACTACTCCTTTACTTTGTAACCTTGGCCCAACCCACTTTCCTCAGGTTCTCTTTCATCATTTGTAAAACAGTCATAATTCTACCTGCTTCAGAGAATAAGAACCAAAGAGGACAGATATTTGCCAATATTTGCAAACTGTTCTATAACTGGTGGTTACTATTATCCAATGAGAAGTTTGGAGGAAAAGAAATGTTCAGGAGGCCCAGTTAGGAGGGAGGTGCGTAGAAAAGGAGTCTTCGCTGAAAAGAGCTGCATGAGGGCCCCAGAGTTTCAAGAACCCGCTCATAACATTTTCACAAGGCCATGTTTTGAAACTTGCCCGAGGGCTTCAACCAATAAAAAACCGTAGCTGCCGCTGGCTAGAGGGAATAAATCTCCAGAAGCTGTACAGTATCTGTTCCTTATAGTCTATCCTTAAATGGAGAAAAACAATCATACACACAGAGAAATACCAAGAAATACCAAGTCAATCGGCCCTGAAATCATTACCAGGAACTTGAGGCAAGCCACATACTTTTGTTCCAATAACTAACTGAACACATGCTTCACTCGGGCCTGCTCCTAGATAGGTTTAGGGCTTCTAGTTCGCTCTGCTGGGTAAGGGGCTTGCTACTTCCCTGACTGTGGTCCCTCGTGCCATTATGACATTGCTCCCCACTCCTATTCTCAAGTCTGCAGTAACCCCGCTTCGTATGCCACTTCAACAGTTGAGAAATCACGTGTTCCCAAAAGCTGCGGAAAAAAGATTCAGGTGTATGTTGCCAGATGAGTTGTCTGTCTCTTCTAGTGGCTCTTTGTTTCGTGTCTAACTGAGTCCATAAAAGTGCAAAGATGGCGTCTGGGGGCTCAAAAAAGGAATACTTGCCTCCCTCAAACATTTCTGAAAAGAATCAAAGTTGAATTATTTGGATTCCATTCATACCCAGAGAAATAAAAATGTGAAGCTAAGTGTACAGATTTAACAGTCTTTAAAGAGAACAAGAAAAGTCTTGTGTTTGCAACGAGGGCCAAAGGAAGGCTCTTTCTGCGTCTTTTCTCGTGGCATTAGGAAAGCAGGCTCTCACCAGAGCACAGTCCGTGTAGCCCGGCTGTGGAATCGGTGGGACACTGTTATCTCAAATCCTTTTGGCATTCTCAGTGATAACTATTCAGAGTACATTTTTTTCTTCCCCCACGGCAGGCAATCTCCTTTCAGGCCAAAACTGTCCTTCGGTGGACCATTGAAATAGTGAGTGTTCAGTGAATCATACAGTTGCCACAGGATAAGTATTCCAGATGGTTGAAGCGAGAGGTTAAACCAGGTTTCGTTTGCCTTACTAACAGACACCTTTCCACTTAAATCAGAAAGACTCACGGGCCTGCAGGAAGTGACATACAACCTCAGAGGTGTTTACTGTCCACAGTCTGTAATAGCATCTCACTCTATGCAGTGTTGTAACTGCAGAGACGTTCTTGGACATGTGTTCCCAGCCCTCAGTAATCTCCATAAACTTAGCCATAAATCTAGCTACAGCTAAACGTGAGAGTTTCTGTTTTGTTATTGTATATCTTAATCCTCCGTGTGGAACATCACTCATTGCACCAGAAAAAGGAGAAGAAAGGCACTGAACAATAAAATCAGCAATGTGTCTCCAAATCGTGAAACAGTCAAGAATGAGCTGCGCTGAGAGTAACTAGCGCAGTCACTAGTAACAACTAGAAGGTGAAGCAAAGTCTCTCGCAAGCCCGTCACAAAACTGTGGTCTGGTCAGGCCCCCCTCTGTCGAGGAGTCGGGAGTCGGGGCTTTGCTGCTGAAAACACTGAAAATGTGGAGGACTGCCCACACTTGAGTGTGACTGTCAGTAGCCACAGGCAAGTATAGAGAGATGATAAAAGTTCCTATCAACTTTTTCAAATACCACTATATGAGCGTTGTTTTTTCTCTGTAAAACTAAGTTGATAGATGCCAGGCTCATAACCAATTTCTCTTATCCGGTGATAAAATACAAAATCATTATCGTAACAGCAAATCATAATACTTAACTATTTTGATTTACATAACAACCTGCTTACATCAGGAAAAATAGAAGCAAAATTGTTGACCAAAGCTGATGGAAATAATTGATTTTATCTTTAGGCCTGGCCTTAGTGTATGTGGGTATGACTGAATCAAAATAAGACAAGGGGTTCCAGATAAACATGGATGATTGAACACATAATATTTACATAATATTTACCATGTTTTCTTCCTAAAATCACAGTAATGAGATTAAAATAGATAAAAGCACATACTCAAAAGAGAAAGAGGAAAAAACAGGAAGCAGATTTTTTTTTAAGCTGAAAGCCAGAAAGGAAGAATAACTAATATAGCAGAAACTCCATCCTATTTTAAGGAAACTCTAGAAATGAACCAAATCTTACAAGAATTCTGAAAAGCCTTTGAAAATGGAGGCATCAAATACCTATGAAAGTAAAATATACAGTTAAAAGAAGTCTAATCAAGAAACGCATAGAAATCTGCATCCTAGCTGCTCAGAGATATGGTCCCTTCCTCAACCCTGGGAGAAGACTAGAATTTTACTTTCAAGGGATCTTGAGGGACAGAAGCCCAGGATGTAAGAAAACTAGTCCCAGATGAGAGCTAGGATTCAATTCTGAAAAGGAGAAGGTTAAGTGAAAGTCTACATTCTGAACACTGATCCAGCCTCCTTACTTGGCAAAAGTTCTAGAGAGAATTGCCCCTCAGGCTTATACCTACTAAGCAAAAGATGGGAGAATTACTCTGGAGAGAAAAGCCCTACAAATGCTGCCATTTGAGACCCCCAATAAAGGATTTCAATACTGTCATCCTACTGGAAAGTGTAGGATTTAATAAGTTCTACCTTATATACAGATCTTCCTGTAAGCTTTTTAATGTTTCATTAATAAATATACATAGGTTGCTAAATAGTCAAAGAAATTTGATGGGAGGCCAAGAAAGAAAGAAAGAAAGAAAGAAAGAAAGAAAGAAGAAAGAAGAAAGAAAGAGACTTGGAAGACGTGAAAGGAAGGAAGAAATCTATAAAACCTATCATCAGTATCTTTATTATAAGAAATATTACAATAATGCAATAAGACAATTTTTTTTTGATTTCAGAAAGCTAAAGGACCATTTAAAATAAAAAATGTGGGGCATCTGTTTGGCTCGGCTGGTTAAGCATCCAACTTTGACTCCGGTCATGATCTTGAGGTTCGTGAGTTCGAGCCCCACTTCGGGCTCTGTGCTGACAGCTCAGAGCCTGGAGCCTGTTTCAGATTCTGTGTCTCCATCTCTCTCTACCCCTCCCCCACTCTCACTCTGTCTCTGTCTCAAAAATAAATAAAGCACTAAAAAAATAAATAAAAAATAAAATGTAAAATACAGTACAAGAAATAAAAATGCAGTACAAATGTAGAAGATAAATTTGAGGAAGCTGCCTAAAGTAGAATAAAAGAGAGAGACAGAGACACAGACAGAGAGAGAGAAAGAGATGGAAAACAGGAGATACAAGAAGATAAAAATACAAGACCAAAAATAGCCAACATCTGAATCCTAAGAGTTCTTGAAAAAGAAAATAGAAAAAATAGAGAGGGCAAATTACCAAGGAAATTATTCAGCAGACTTTCAGAATCAAAGGACATGAGTTTCCAGATGAAACGTTCCTACAGGGCCCAGGGCAATGAATGAAATGACCTATATCAAGGCATGTTGTTAACATTTTGGACCACCAGAGGTATAGTGAAAATCCCCCAAACTTCCATACTTTAAAAAAATTGTTTAATTTTAAATAAACAACAAAAACAGACTGCAGATGGTAGGCAAATAATCAGAAAATAGAATGCCACCTGCTTTCTCAGATGCATCCCTGGAAGATAAAATTCTGAATGAAAATTATTTCTAACCCAGAATTCTATATCCAGAAAACTATCAAATAAGTGTGAGAGTAGAATGAAAATATTTTAAAACCTGCCAAGTCTCAAAAATTTTAACTTTCCTGTGGCCTTTCTCAGTGACCTACAAGAAAAGGCACTCCAGCAAAATGTGTATGGAGTTTAGAGAAAGGGGCATTTGGGATTCAACAAAGGGGACAAACCATAAAAGAGAGAGTAGAAACACTCCTCTCCTGAGGACAAAGGGACATCCTGGAACAAGAAGTGGGCGGTAGACCCAGAGAAAATTTGGTCCAGATTAAAGAAGCAAAATGGAAGATTCCAGAAAGGATGTTTCCTAGAAAAAAAAAAAAAAAAGAGGTGGGGTGGGGAATGAGTTCTCGCCTGATAGGTTTGAAGGACACTCCTAGCAAAGAATTTTGGAAGAAATTAGTGGTAGGCACACTAACATCTTCATTTATTCGTTTTTAGGTAAACAACAAGCAGTACAAAAAAGAAATGTAGTCAGGGTATATACTGCACGGTTCACCTGTGAATCACAGTTAAATAGTATTGAACATTGGAGGTGGGATGGTACTCAGGGGAGGAAGTTGGAGGAGAAATTCAGAAATGAAGATCTAAAACTAAAAAATCAAGAGGCAGTACCACAAGCATATCGTTTAGGAAAATGGATGTAACTAGATGCAAATGCTAAAAAAAGTTGAAACTGCCAGCCTCCGAGAAGTGAGCTGAAGTCAGGAAAGAGTGAGCCAAGGAACCTGTTTGTTCCTTTGATCCTAAAGGACCACATGACTCTGAAACCTTGTGCCTGTATAACTGGTAAAAATAACTTTTCATTTTAATTGAAAAGGAAGAAAAGCTAAAAAACGAAGCGCGATAATAGTTTGGTATAGCCAGCTCCTAACTGGGGAGGTTTATGCAGAAGATTATCATTGAAATGGTTTTTTAGGGAGAAGTAATTGACCAAGAAGAAAGCATGAAGATGGGCATTCCCGGCAGAGGTCAGAGCCTGTACAGAGATGTAGAAGCGGAAGAGGGCAGGCCACATTCAGGAGCCTACAGGTCAAGAGAAATGGTCATGGCGTGGAGACACAATGGCAGTGGCCTAAAAGGAGGTAGGTGGGATTACGCCCCAGGGAATGGTAGGATCTTGCAATTCACACTAAGGAGTCCGGACATTTTTCTGTAGACGGCATGGAACTGTCAGCATATTTAAGGCAGAGAGATAGCATAACAGATATCCACTTTGGAAACGTATCTTTGGCGGTGTTATGAAAAGTGGATACAGAGACTTGAGATAGGAGGCAAAAGGTCCATGTAAGGGACTATTATAAAAGTCCAAGGAGAAGGGGACAGGTGACTGAACCAAGCTAATGGTAATGTGGATATAGATGCATGAGGACATTGGGAGCTACCACCTGAGAAACTAGTGCAAGAGAGAAGCAGGACATCTTAATTACCCTTTGAGACACATCTCATTATCCCCACGTAGAAGGAGCACTTTGGCAAGGGAATACAACTAGTAAACGGTAAATTCAGGAATAAACCTTGGTCCCACTGAATAGAGATTGCAGGCTCTGAGGATTAGATCACATTGAGACGAAACATAAACTTCATATATAAAACGAGAATGCACATAAATTTGGTTTTTTAACCTAAAAACCAGCTCCATAACGTTGGTAGTTAAAATAACTTTGCCTTAGGCCCAACTCTCTATCCATCACACCCACTGGCTGCAATGCTCTTGTACTACGACTGGACAACTTTTATTTACTTATTTGATTTTTACATAAATGATAATTTTATGCAGCTGTTCATCAGTGATGTAAACCCATTTTCCTGAAAATCAACCTCATCTAAATTCCCTTGAAAACCAGGAGGGCCTTTTAGCCTCTTCACATGAGGTCTATCCAACACTTTTAATCTACTCAAATATATACCGACCCTTGGAACTGAAGGTCCTTTTCCAATCTCTGAATTACTATGCAAGATCAAAACACTCCCTTCTTTCCCTACCAATAGGAAGGACAGGTTGAAATACAAAGGCAGAGGTTATTTTTTTAGTAAACTGTGTGCACTTGTAGGTCAGGTTAATGATACCCAAGCGCGCAAAAACGTGGGAGACAAAAGCCCAAAGGTCTTATCTTTGATATGCTCAAAGGTCTCCAAGTTTGTTTGTTTGTTTTTTTTATTATTTCTGTTTCAGTGTGACACACATTGTCTGGAGGGTGGAGCAGGAGGGTCTCCGCTGGCAGCTCAATTATCTCTGCCTCATTGTTAGCCCCAGGAAAAGATATCATTTACTCTGCCACCTTTGTAGCTCTTTGAGAATCAGATAACCTACTTACGCTTTCTAACTAGTTGAGCAATCTGGACCCTCCGAAGATGCTGTAACTCCTTGGCACTGATTTCTCAGGCTAAACTGTTCGGTGCCTGCGACTACACGCTAACTACTTCACAAGAACGCTGAAGACAACAGCCTGGTGAAATAAGCCTTGCTATTATGTCTGCGGATTGCTACGTTGGTGTTCCTAATACGTTGTCAGTTTCTCCCTATTCAAGATCGTCTGCCTTAATTTTCCTCTATGATTGCACGACATTTATTGCTCCAGTAAATGTCTGCAGGAGAAGGGGAGTAGGGAGGTACCTGAATACCCAAGGGATTGCCAACCGGCATGAAATCACCTGACAGCTTGGACCTTCTGTCACAACAAGAACATTCCTGAGGGTTCAGTTGCATTGTTGGTGCTAATCCCAGGCTAGAAACATCAGAGGAAACTAAAAGTGAGTGTGTGTTTTATATAATTGGAAAGGAAAGGAGTGAAGACAGAATTCTCAGGATGTGGGAAGAGAACAGAGTCACAGCTCTCTCAGATGTGTTCTTAGGGGAAATCAGTGAAAAGCCACACTGTGCTTACACCTCTGCCAGAAACAGTCAAAATGGGGACACTTCATCACGACGAACATATTATTACAAATAAAATCGCACCATTCGTTGGTTTTTGTTATCACGACTGTATTATTCTCCTTAATTATTCATTACCATTTTTCTCCATTTTGCTATTATTGATGACGCTGTGTGTGTGTGTGTGTGTGTGTGCGTGTGCGTGTGGTTTTTTACCCTGCTATAAAGCCACTTTCCTTAATCAGTCACTGTTTATTTTTTTGTACTTCTGTCTCCATGGTGCAAGAGACATAATTGTTTTTCATTTTTCTGCAGGCAGCAAGGATGAAGAGAGAGGGAAGGCACTGGGAAAGGAAGACTCTCCCCAGGGCCTTATACATCATACATGATGAAGCTATTCTCACAGGCATTACATTTTCATCTGACCTTCTCGGCACACGGAAGGTGTGGTGTGTGTTTCAAGGATGAGGAACATAACTTTCAGGAGGAGTTAACCCAGCAGGACCATTAAGCTGTTACAAGTCATAAAATGCCTGTGCCCAAGAGTGAGTCATAAAAACTAAAAGATAAAGTTGTTAAGTAGATGCCATTGCCTCAGAAAAATTTCTTCCCCTCTCTTTCTGTCTAAACTTAGCTTATTTGCACCGGAAAGGTCTATACCCACCTGTGTAGTCTATTTAAAATGTAAAAATTAGAGCAGTCCTGTGCTTCAAAGTACTCATCTTACAGAAGGAAAAACTGAGGCTTAAAAAAGTTGAATGTCCTACTCAAAGTCACACAGGAAGTCAGGACTAGGCCCAGGAAGAGAAAACCAAAGCTCCTGGAGGTTCATCCTCTACCCTAAACCACAGCTCCCCTCCGTATGATTTCCCAAAACTGACAATGATGATAAATAGCTTATAAAATGATGTATAAACTCTCAGTAAAGCCTATGCTTGCCAAAAGCAAAAAAAAAAAAAAAAAAAAAAAAAAGTTTTACTTGAATTGGCTTTTCTCCCAAAAAGATTTGTTCATCAGACAGAATTTATGTATGTTAGACTCTGCATTGTTATAATTTACTTTCAGCAAATTGCATTAATCTTTCTATTAATGGTAGCAGATCAGAGATCTATATTATTCTAATTTAGTCTACCATATATTGAAAGCCAGCTATGTGTGAAATACTGTGTCAGATGCTATGGGGACAAAAAGAGTCCACTCTGATAGCTCAGTTTCAGTGAGGTTGACCTGAATCTTCTTTAGACATTGTCCTCAAAACTTCTAGGTAAAGTCTACTTGCTTCTCTGGAAGCCTCACCCCCACCCTGTGCAGGAATCCAATCGCTTGCTCAATTCATTTTTCTCCCCACCTGAGTGTGTTATTCCATCCTAGGTGTGCAGCAAGATAAAGGGTGTTGAGTGTCTGGGACCACACAATTACCTCTTCAGAACCCATTGTCTTGATCAGTTGAGTTGTATTTCCAGGAATGTGTGCTGAAGGCAAGCCTGTCTTTCTTGTTTGTCTCTTGATACATGAAATTTATCTCTGAAGGATAAACATGGTGGAGAGGGGAGAAGGGAGAAAGGGAATACCACAGTGAATCCCACACTGAAGATTCACTCACTGGTCCATTAGTGTGGACTAGGTATGGTAGGCTGAATTGGCAACTCCGATTCTTTACCCTTCCTGGTATCCCTACCTTTTACTGTATAACTTTGCAGTCCCTTCCACAAAAAGGGGTAATTGCTTGCCTGCCCTTTTGACTGTGGGAACCTCGGTGTAACTTGCTTTTGCCCACAGAATATAGCACAAGCAACAGAGAGCCAGTTTCAAGCTTCAATTGTAAGACAGCTCATGTGTTTCGCCTAGCTCCCTACGCTAATGCCAATGCCATGAGGAGATCTTTACCCGAGTAGCTTCTTATTCAACCTGGGCCCCAGACGAATACCCGTGGAGCCAACCAGAGGCCAACCCATGGCAGACAGCCAAGTCCAGCTGGATGCAGAGCTCCCTGCAGAGCTCAGCCAACCCCCAGCCAACCTATAGGTGCAAAAGAGATAACTGCTGTTCTCATCTACCACTGGGGTTCAGCGGTTGGTTAATACAGCAATAGCCAAATGATTAAACAAAAAAGTGGTTTTTGGCTTTCGATTTTTAAGTCTTTCTTTTTTGCTTCTTGGAGTAAAACCTGATCAAGGACAGAACCACTTTCTCACATATCCGACGTGTTCTTTTTGACATAGGAGTTTGTCAAATGCCCATTCTAGTAATGGCTCTTGAAAACGCTTACCAAGAATTCATTTAAGTCTTCATTTAAGGGGGAAAAAAAAAAGACGCTCTCTTCTTGTAGTTATGGGTTTTTCTAAGAACAACAAGTGGAACATTTATCTTTGGAACGTAGACTTCGTGGAAGGAGCAAAGGTTGGTAGGAACTAAATTATACAGATTTTGTAAGGTGGGATTAATTCTGCTTTGTGAGAAGTTAGGTCATGTATTAAATATGTTACACAAACACAATGGAAAAGGAATAAATGTAAGGGAGAGAAGGACACAGATTGCATGGAGTTTTTCAGCTTGGATTTCTGGGAGGATGGGGAAGAAGAGAAATATTAAAAGTTAAAAAGTAGGGGCGTTTGGGTCACTCAGTCAGTTAAGGGTCCAACTCTTGGTTTCTACTCAGGTCCTGATCTCACAGTTCAGGAGTTCAAGCCCCACATCGGGCTCTGTGCTGACGATATGGAGCCTGCTTGGGATTCTCTCTCTCCTCTCTGCCCCTCACCTCTCATGCTCTCTCTCTCTCTCTCTCTCTCTCTCTCTCTCTCAAAATAAAAAAAAAATACACTTTTAAAAAAACGTTAAAAAGTAAAACAAATTACCTCTAAGAGAACTTTAATGAGAAAAGGAGAAGACTAGGAGGGAGCCTGAGGTACTCTAATATTTAATGATTTGATAGAGAAGGAGGAGCCTGCAAGAGAAATAGAACAGTCAGAGAGGTCAGATAAGTGTTGTGGAAGATAAGGAAAAAGAATCTTTCAAGAAACGAGAAGATGTCAACAGTGTCCACTACTGCTGAGAGATCCAATAAAATAAGGGGCAGAGAAATATACATTGGGTTCATACATCTCAAAGGGTATGTGAAGGGGTAATCAAATATTCAATATTTAAGAGAGAAGCTAATAAAAGTAGAAATGTAAAGAAAAAAAGAAAAGGTTTTATTGGAATGGAGGAGAGTGAATCATTTGTTAATTATATATGTAGTAAGCATGACCTGGGGTAATTCATTGACTGACACTCCTTAGAGGAAACGTGAGAAAATGAGGGGAAAGAAACTCAACAAAGAACAACTGTAGTGACCAGGACTGTGCTATTTAGTCATATTTTCTGTGTTGGGGGGAAGGGAGATTCAACATTGGAATTGGATAAAAAGGGGAATGTGAAGAATCCGTATAGAAAGGATCTTGTTGGGCGCCTGGGTGGCTCAGTCAATTGAACATCCGACTCTTGACTTCAGCTCAGGTCAGGATTCTGGGGTTATGGGATCAAGCCCCAAGTCGAGCCCCACATTGAGGCTGCTTGGGATTTTCTCTCTCACTCTCTTTATCTCTCAAATAAAAAAAACGTATCTTGGTCTTTTTCTCCATAAGAAATGGTCTATCATATAGTAGGTGCTATTTTGGATGCTGTATCTATGATTCTCATTTAATGCTTACAGTTATAGTTAGTGCATATTACTATGTATCAGGCATCTTTCTGTGGGCTTTCTATGCATGAAATCATTGATAACTTTTCTACAATGTTAGTCAACAGCACTCCCTTCTTAAAATAAGAATAATGAAAGGGTTCAGTCAGGTTAAGTAATTTGCTGGGAGTCACAAACTAATAAACAGCACATCTGGGTTTCAACTCCCTGAGTCCAAAGTCTATGCTGTTCCATATCAGATTACTTGGCTTAAATAAGGAAGAGAAAAAACAGAAGTAGGAAGTGAAATCAGAGATAACTGTCAAAATGTTTAAATTTAATTAATGAACCAGTCACATTTTGGCTTAGATTTGCACATACAGTGTCCTGAAAATAGCTTTGACTAAAATTAGCTAAGTAGTAGTGGGTTCTGCTGAAGTCAATATTTCAAGGAAAAAGAAAGAGAGACTATGACCCTGTAACCACAGTCATAAGTGAGAAAACTCTCTCTCCTTCAATTTGCTTAAGTGGTAGGATTATTTGAAGCCCTGGGAATGCTGGATCTTACCCTTCTTTCTCGTCTCTTTTTCCCAGTGCACTGAAATATGTCTGCTTAGCTTTCACCCTTAGAAACACTCACTGAATATGAGCTTTTTTGCATAAAGGAAGAACAATTGTATAGTCGAAAGACAAGGTCTGGGTCTAGTGACCTTCTTACTAGATCCATAACTCTAATTCACTAGATTTTTTTAAATCGTTCACTTAGTTCACTTAAATATTTGTTTTTGTTTTGTTTTTTTGTTTTTTTGTGTTTTTATCTGCAGCTAATTTCTACCATGCTTACCTCATAGATTCAATGGTGAAAATCCAACAAAACAACATATTCATAAATACTTTATAGACTATAAAGTGATATACAAATGGTATATATTATTATTTCCCCAAACATTCAGATTCTAAGAGACTATCCTGTACTCCGTGAGTTCACTAACTTTCTTTTCAATTTTCTCCATTTCACATCCAGCTCTCGCTATTTCCCATAAGGGACAAACTCTGGTCACTAGCCATCATTGCTGATTGCCAAAGGCTAGATGGCAAAGCATTGTAGAGATATATTGTTAATGTCAAAACTCAGGGAAATCCAAAGGAGCTAGTACTCTATAATATTGAACTAACTATTACATTTCAATCTAAGATGCACATATTTCTACATTCTAACCTCTCTGAAAGATAGATGCTTCTCGTGTTAATGTGATAAGAAACCATAATGTTGTATAGATCAAATCCAACGCGCCACCTGCTTTTGCATGGTTCTCGAAATAAAAGTTTTTCATTTTTAAATGGTTGCAACAATTCCAAGAAAAAAATAATGGTTCATGACATATGGCAGTTTTATGAAATTTGAATTTCGACATTCGTAAATAAAATGTTACTGAAACACAGACACACCCATTTGTTTGTGTACTGTTCACAGCTGCTCTCTTTCTACCATGGCAGAATTCAGTCACTGCAACAGAGAACTTATGGACGTCAAAGCCTAAAATAATGACTATCTGGTCATTTACAGAAAAAGTTTGCCAACTCCTTCATACTTTAATTAACAGCATTTTATCTTTCTTAGTGGTGGTATTAGTCAGGATTCTTTAGTGAAATGGAACCAGAAGGAGATATATGTAGAAAGAGATCTCTGTCTATCTATCTCTATCTATCTCTCTATCATCTATATCTATCATCTATCTATCTGTCTATCAATGGGGAGAGGGAGGGAGAGACTTATTACGTTTATTACAAAGAATGGGCTCCCACATGGGGCACCTGGGTGGCTCCGTCGGTCAAGCATCCGACTTCAGCTCAGGTCATGATCTCACAGTCTGTGAGTTTGAGCCTTGCGTCGGGCTCTGGGCTGACAGCTCAGAGCCTGGAGACTGCTTCAGATTGTGTGTCTCCCTCTCTGTCCCTCCCCTGCTCATGCTCTGTCTCTCTCTGTCTCAAAAGTAAATAAAAACATTTTAAAAAATTTAAGAATGGGCTCACACAAAGGAAGCTGAAGTTTCTTGATCTACCATCTGCAAAACTGGAAACCCAGGAAAGTTGATGGTGTAGTTTTGTCTGAGTCCAAAGGCCTGAGCACCAGGGGAGCCAGTGATAAAACTTTCACTGTAAGGGAAGGAGAAGACTGATGCTGATGCTCTGGCTCAAGCATTCAGGCAAAAGAAGGAGAATTCTCCTTTCTCCACCTTTTGTTCTATCCAGTCCCTCAACGATTGGATGAGGCCCACCCACACCAGGAGAGAAATCTGCTTTATTCAGTTTACTGATTTAAGTGTTAAGCATTCAGAAACACTCTCACAGGCAATAATATTTAGCCAAATATCTGGGTACCCCATGATCCAGTCAAGTTGACACCTTAAATTAACCATCATAGGAGTAATACAATAATAGTGTGTTTTATAACTAAGAGGCTCTTATAGTCAATGAAACGTGATAGATCCTTAATACTAGTAGCCTTTACTTGAAGTTAATTTTTCTCTTACCCAGGGGGCAGTGCTAGATGGTTTGCTCATCTGAGAAAATAAAACATGATTGGGCTTGATTGGCTTCAAGTCCTCCACCTTTTTTACCTAAGAGGATAGTAATAATATTGGGACACGTATCTTTCAAGACATCTCCAAAGCACAATAGCTGATTTCAATTGTTCCTGTTCCTTAGAGCTCTTGTTCAAATGTCTTTATTTTTCTATATGTCAGACTAGAAAAGTTGGACTTTGGACTTTGTAATCAGAGGGATGTAGACTTGAATTTTAGCCTTATCCTTGACACGCTGAGTGACTGAGGAATTATTCAATTTTTCTGAGTCTCTTTACCCTCCTGTTTCACAGGGAACTAACATATTAACACCTGCTGCAGAGGCTACTGAGAAATACAGTGAAGTACACAAGGTAATATATAGGAAATTGCCTAGCATAGTAGCTGTTTCGTATTTGATGTTCAAATTATATTTGTTCTCTACCCGCTAGGACAAAAAAGTTTTCATTTTGATCCATTATAATCCATTTTAATGAATTCAGAGTATGACATCAAACAGGTGTTTCATAACTAATCTATTCCCATATTGTTAGAACTTTGTTATTCAAAAACATTTGCTAGCAAATAGGAGGAATGCAAAACCAGCAAAGAAATAGATACCTCATTGCAGAGCATCTGAGTGTATTAAACAGAGTTTGTCATCAGATTAAAAACTAGACTCCCAAAGGTGAAGGTGGCCACAGCCTGTCTCCCCTGGTAGCTCTTTGAAATGACTGCTTATCAAGGGGGGTTGGAGACTAGACACTATAAACTCCCTGGAACAAAACTCTGAATTAGAAATTGGGGTTTGACACATGCATAGACAAATATCTCAGATTTTCTAGTGCCTAAATGGTGATAGCAGGTCCCCCCCCAAGAAAAAATATTTCTTAGGAAAGAAATCTGGCATAAAAAAAATCATTTCCACAGTGTGCCCTGGAGTTTGAGAAAGACCACAAATTATAAAATTAGTGTGTCAATTTAATCATACCAATCCAGGCTAATTTACCCCAGTCAACCAAGATGATAAATGGAAAACCAAAAGAATGTTCTCATTAAATGAAGGCTCAAGACACCCAAGTAGTGGACATTATCATTGAGTATAACATCAGAGGCAGAAAGTATTTGTATTTAATGATTGCAAAAGACAACAGAGCAGTCTCATTGTGATAATGGAAAGCTCAGAGGCTGGGCCATCTTGGCAAGAATCTACACCTGGGAGCAAAAAAAAAAAAAAAAAAAAAAAAAAGAGGCACTGTGAAAAACCAAATTAAGGACAAGGGATTTTCAAATGTAATCTAGATGTATTATTTAGAACCCTTCTGACTGCATATGAAAGAAACCTTTTAAATAAAAAGGTGAATTTTTTGGCTCATGTGACCAAATTAGAACAAGAACATGGAAAGCAGAAAATAAGAGGCTCTCTCACTTTCAGGGCTTCTGAGGGCATAACTCTTCATGATTGGTTTCATTTTTCTCAACTTTCTCTTCTCCATGTGTGAAGTGCCTTCTAGGCTTCTGGGTCCTCCTCCCCTCTGGCTCGGATTAGGAAAATCCAGTGGAAGCCTCTGACTGGCTGATTTAGTCATATTCTCATTACTTGAACTGATCTGAAGTTAGGGAGGTAAGACTGTCAGAGAAGCTGTGCAGAGGTCACGTCCTCTTAAGCCACTAACTGCAGGCAGGATGGTGGAACACTTATCTGGACCTCACGCATGTCCAAGTGGAGAGCAGCTGAGGGAGAAAGGATGCTCCCCCAAAGGAAAGAGGCACAGGTACCACCCCATGTAAAAGAAGGCCAATGTCCATGTTCATGACAAGAGGATCTTTTCAGAATGTATGGTGAATAGAAACAACTTCACTGATATAGTAAAAATGGCAAGTATAAAATATCTACTGTGTAGAGCGGTCGTCAATGCTACCCTAATCAGATAATCCTTAAAAACGTATTTCTCACCAAGATAAATTTACCAGTTATAGAAAGGAGATTTAATAGAGAAACAATTTGTAGTTGTGGCAGCTGGTCATGATTCAGATGTCCTGCTGTCCAACAGTGGATGAGTAGTCCATGAGCTCTGTTTATGAGAATTAAGAATTAATGGATGACCAAAAAACAACATGAAGTATCTTGGGATCAGTGAGGGGAAGCTCAGGAATGCCCCAGCTCTCTCTTTGTGTTTGAGAAGACTTGCCTTTTGACATATCACAGCACAGCTTAGAAGCATCTCTAAGCGGTTCCAGTTTCTGGTAAAGATGCAACCCAGCCCTTAAAATATCTTCCTCCCTCAACCTTAACACGCGAAGGATGTTGGCCTTTTGTCAGCAGAAGGACCCAATATATAAATGTTTTCAACAAGACTTATTTCTGAACTCTTCAGAGACCTTTTTTTCCTTATTTTTCCTTCCAGAGCTCTCTAATTTCTTCTTAACATATTTTCCTTTAAGCCGCTTTATTTTTAGTTTCAATGCCTTAATTTTTTCCTACTTAGTGTTTAATTCCTACTAATCCTTAGTTTTATCTATTTTTACATTTAAACTTTTTATCTTTGGGGTTTAAGTATTTTATCTTATTCCTTAATCATCTATAGTTTTATAATTTTAATGATCCATCCTTTTATCTTTTATTTTAAATCTCATTTGCTTAATCTTATTTTCAAATTCAACATTTTATTCTACTGGAATTTTAATTCTCTCATACCCACTCTTACTTTATTCTCTTTTCCATTATTCTCAATTTTTACATTTAATTTTCTCCTGTAGGCCTCTACTGCCTTAACATTTTTTTTTTTACTTTTTTTCTTCTACCTTCTCTATTTCTTTTTAATGTTTATTTATTTTTGAGACAGAGGGAGACAGAGCTCAAGTGGGGGAGGGGCAGGGAGAGAGGGAGACAGAATCCAAAACAGTCTCCAGGGTCCGAGCTGTCAGCACAGAGCCCGATGCGGGGCTCAAACCCACGAACCGTGAGATCATGACCCGAGCTGAAGTCCGACGCTTAACCGACTGAGCCACCCAGGAGCCCCTCTATTTCTTTTTAAAATACATTTTATGATGGCTAACAAGATAAGTGCGAAAGTGGAAAAAATGATTATGATGATGAAATTGATAATGAATAATAATAATAATAATAGCAAAGGAGAGAGATTGAAACCCTTCTTTCTCTACATGGCTTTTTAGGCCTCTCCTTTCTCTTCCAAGTGAATCCCTAAGTCCCTTTTAAGGTTATCTCCCCCACATACACACATACATACTGTAGGAGACTGGAAAAGTCCCTAATCAACCTCCTCAAGATTATTCTTTTCTCCACATAGAAAGAACAACTCATTTTTTGAGATAGTTGTACTTTCCAAGATCTTACACCACGTTGGTTTTGGCAATTTGCAGAAGTTGGCAGGCCGGCGGAAGTGGTTGGTGAGACATGTTGCCTGAAGGACATCTTCTATGCGATAACTCTAGCCTGAGTTTCTTACAAATATTTAGCCAGCACCAAGCCTTCTTAGAGCTACACGCAGAAAGACACCTAGTGGATAATTTATAGCTGGGCCTCTGCCTCTGCTTAACCAGACCTGTCCTCAGAAATAGCGCCTACCTTGTACATTTTCCTAACAATTAAGTGGGTGGATGTTCATTTAACCCGTAGAAATATGCCTGACATAGAGTGACTACGGTATGTTAATTAGATTTTAAATGGGTCCATTTCCAAGTGGATCCCACACATTTATAGGCATCATAGACACATCCTCTTGTGGGTCAGGGAACCCAGATTCTATTTCATCACTGTGAGGATTAGGGAAAAGCTAACCAAAGCAATCGAACGCAAGAGGTTTGTTGTTCTTTGCTTTGTTTTTGTGGTGGGGTCACCTGGCTTGTCAGGAATCTTCACACTTTATTAGAACCCACATTGTTCAGATCAGACACTTCTGACTTTTTCATCTTTTTGCTCTTGGGCACAAATAAGTGCTTGAGGCTGATCTTCTCTAAGGATTTTTCTATCTCCTTATGGGACAGTTGAGGCCAGCAACTAGGGGAATTTAGACCATCCAAAGAAAGAATAAATGACCATGTATATACTTCACAGGGATGGTGTCCTGTGAGATCAAACTGATGATGTTTCTACTACATGAAATTTTCTCCCATCAGAGCTCCAGTTGGACATCCTGTCTTGAAGGAATTCTCTCTCAAGGGCTTTTGTCACATTGTTAATGGGTACCTCCCTCCCAAGCCTTTAGGAACTGACATTTCTACCTTTTTCTGCATGAAAACTGGACACTCAGGTCTTTCTCAACCACTATCTAACACCCTCGGACAACAAATAACGTTTCAGTTGATTCACCAATAAACTCTACCTCAACACAGATGACCTCCTCTTGAACACTCACAAAGAGTCCATTTCAAGAAGGTACTATCCTATATAGATAGATTGTCAGGTCTAGGTAATATTTTTCTGCTTAGGACAGGGGCTTTATTATTTTTTTAAGTTCATTTTTTTATTTATTTTGAGAGAGAGAGAGAGAGAGAGAGAGAACATAGGAGGGGCAGAGAGGGAGGGAGGGAGGGAGAGAGAAAGAATCCCAAGCAGGCTCCACACTGTTAGTGCAGAGCCCGATGTGGGGCTTGAGCTCATGAACCATGAGCTCATGACCTGAGCCAAAATTAAAAGTTCGTGGTGCAACTGATTGAGCCACCCAGGCGTCCCGGGACAGTTGCTTTAAATCATAATGATCTACCTACAAATATTGACAGTACATTTTCTTTATTAAGTAAATTTCCTATGACTTTTTCTCTCAAAAGCAGTGTTTTGTTTTGTTTTTCTCTTCTGGGACTCAATGCCTGGGATTTTACAGACTTCTGTATTGTGGTAAAACTATTTCTTTGGAAGAGAACTGAATTTTAAAATATACATCAACCTGTATATACAGTTTCAGCTTCATTTACTTTTCTAGTAGATTTGTCATAATACTTATCTTTATTTTCATACGCACATTCCCTAGTCAGGGCTCAGTCTGTGTGGATATATGATTGTTCTTTAACATTCATTTACCCTACATATCTATAGCAGAGTTCGTCATTCTTGGATATGAGCCCCAAGACTACTGGTGGCTCATATGTTAAACCACCAGGACCATTGGAAAGTGGATGGATTACTTCCCCCATGCTTCTCCACCTTTTAAAGACCAATTTATTTATGAAAATATTTTAAAAATCACTAAAATTATTTATGAACAGAATACTAGTGGTGCTGAGTGGTAACATATGGAATAAAACCAGAGCTTTCATTTTCCCCACATTTTAACTTCTGGAGTGGCTCTTATGCAGTGTGTCTGTGATCCCAGTCGGACCGCAGGAAGTAAGGAGACCAAAAAGGGGAAACTTTACAAGATGAGATGTTACTTTCGAATCAATGTGAAAAACTACATTGGGACCATAAGGAAGAGAGTTCTTCTATTAACGTATACCTGATAACTTAAGCTGTTTATACCAAAATAACAGAAGTAAAAGAGTAATATCGTTTCCCTCCTTCTAGCAGAATTACAACTGCAGAAGTAGCTGTCTTTGACTAAGAAAATATTTTATTATATCAATTAGGGTATCGTTTAAAAAAAGAGCTAAGGCACCACATTAATAGTTAACTGCTTTTCATGAGAAGATTGGAGGACTTTGTTTTTGTTCTGGAGAAGTGTGGGGGAGAAGAACCAGAAAAAGTGGGAGAGGCTGTAGCCTATATACAGCGGGAGTAGCCAGGACACCCCTCTGGGGATACACAGTGACTTGGTTCAAACCCTTGCTATAATTTCATCTCCATGAGGGTGGGAATTTTTGTCAGTTTTATTCACTGATACACCACCCCCCCCCCCCAGCATCTTGAGCTGTGCCTGGCACAGTGTAAGCACTTAATAAATGCTTGCTGTATAAATGAATGAATGAGTAGGAATTTTCAGGGTCCAGCCTGAAATCGTTTCTGTTGTTGGAATGTAAACTCCTCCCCAGTCAAAAAAAGTCAAATTTACTATATTCCAAAGTTCTTCATGAGTTAGGAATTTTCAGAGGAGACTGAGGCTGAATTTCACATCTGGTGAAATGGTGCAGAATAGAGACACCATATGTGGGAGAGCGGGATGATCTCAACCAAATTAATTCAGTGAAGGGAGGGTCCCTAAGTCCGAGGTAACTATGAGAAATAAAACCTTAATGAATGCACAGAAAAAGTAAAGACAGTTTGGGGCTTCCATAGGGTATAGAATCAGGCTTCGAGCTGGTCTTCTGTCGAAACTAAGAAGTATGAGGCTCCCACCTGATTCCTAAATTCCACCCATGGATGTTCCACCACATGCAAAACTTGCCTCCAGGTACTTGATCATGACTGCAAGAAACAACAACATAAAAACACACATACATGCACATACGTCAACAAAAAAAAAATAGCCAAGTTACTATAGTGACTAAAAAAAAAACAAACAAAAAGGATTTAGAAGGTAATTATCCCAAGAAAGCATTAATTTAAGCCATACTAGTCTAATGAAAATAGATTCTGTCTTTTTAAATCCTTTGAAAAATTTTTCCTTCTCATTGGATGTTCCACTACATTCAGGTAACTCCAGTCGATTCCATTTCCCCCTGCCACACTGATCAAACGACATTCACCATCCTTGTCTTTCTTCTGTCTCTGTGGGATTCCCAGGGTGGCACTGAGGCTGGGGTTCATGGATGGGGGTGGGGAGAACCATCTCACATACACTTGCAGCTCTGCCCTCCTCCCTCAGGTTGACATTTTGCTCATCTGTGTTGATGCTGCCCTTACATGTAGGCAAACTAAGCTTATGGCTGGCCACGGGCTGCTGCCCATGCTGTTGCAAAATACCTCGGCACCTACAGACTCTGCCTAGACCGTGAGTCACCATCCCGTTTGTGTCACTAATTCACCCATGACCTCCATCTCCAAAGGGCACAGAGCATTCTGCTGCCAGTGAGTAGCGTTCCTCTTAGTTTATCTCATTGTCCGCTGTTCACTTCTCCAGACGGTGGATGAAATGTCATGCTTCCCTTACGTCTACCCTTTAACAGAGGTACCACGAGATCCAAGAGTTTATTGGGCCCTAATGATACTCTTCTGTTTCACCACTCAGCAATCTGGCGTGAAGTCTAGTTTTACAAATGTTTAGTGTTTTCTGTAGCCCTTTGTTTCTCAGGGCACAAAAATATTTCCTTCCCAAGGCAGGGAAGATAGGGACAGTGAGGCTAGGGGTTACCATTCACCTACAATTTACATGTGACCAGAGCACTCACTGAACATTGTTCACCTAAAACGCAAACTGTACTTCATTCCAGCTTCATCTCATTTTTACATTCTTATTTTCCTCGGGTCTTTTCCTCCAACCACTTATTTTCAATTTATGTTATCTAGCTGTATGAAATATAATTATAAGTGTTCTCCAGTTATTTCTGGAACAAGATGGTATAAAATTAAATAAACATATACAGACGGGCATATGCCCATGCCAAATGAGGCCAAGCTTTTCACTGAATCGCTAGGGAGCGGGACAGCATCTTGCTTTACTACAGGTTCATCAGACGGTCTTGACTAACTTGCTTCTCCCCCCGCCTTTGTTTTCATTTACTTTGGCATAAAGGGGTATCATAGCAGTTAACCTATCTCTGGGGTGTGTTCAGGTTTAATGAATAAATGTGTATAATGCCTTCAGAGTGCCTCACGTGAGATGCGCTGTAACTGCACATTATTAGTGCTGTATTATAGCACCACCTTGGGACCCTCAGCCTTTAAGCTGGCTCGAGACAGGAGGTCTCGGAAATAATAACCACTCTGCTCCCAGTGTGCCTTTCTCCCTGAAACCTCAGAGAACGTAAAGGCATTACCTTATTAATGTAAAACCCAGCACGAGATGGATGGGGATGACTACTGAGTGTTTCCCGTTTCCAGATGGGAGATATTAAGGCAACACTTTTGCATTTACACGCAGCTCACCTGTAATGTAAGCACTCACCAACATTCTTCATGCAAGAGACACAGCCTACCTCACTGTTTCTCCACTGAGGCATGGCCCTGGGTAATACTGCTGGGAAAAATGGGTTCCAGTCCGCTATTCTTTAAGTCTCTCAAGATAATGATGAGAGAATCAAGCCACATTCATGTATTAAGAAACCTAATGGCGACCATGTATTTTTATTTAGCCATGGTTTGGTCGGCTAAAGAAAGCATCCAATTTCTTTTTTTTTTTTTTTTTTTTTTTTCCTACAATGATCTCAATGGAATGAATGACACGCCTCTGTCTGTAGTTCTATAGGTTACTGCCTAATTTAAAATGGATGACACATTGGTTCTAATGAGCACCATTTGGTAGTCAAAATATCCGGTTTATAAGACACTATAGATAAGAAATTACTGCTGGGAATCTGAGTGTGTTTGCCTATAACTCCATCACTTAAAGGATGAAGAAGCTGAAGCCTTGGGTTTTAATCAGCCTGCTTAAAAGTAATTCAACTATACTTCCTAAAACTATTCTGTAAATCAGACAGCCCTTTCCTACAATTAGTTTAAATTGGCAAGCAATAATGATACAGCAGTCAGCCTCAGTATTGTGCTGTCCTTAATACCTGTTATGATTTACCCTGATGAGTCAAACTCCCTTGCAGTAACACTCTTTGGGCTCTTTGGTGATGAAGTCTCTTGGAGTTGGGCTGCAAATGACCTGATTAGAATGAACTCTTCCCGGGTACAATTACCATCCCTCTTGTTATTTGTAATGGTGAGCCCGTTTTATGTTAAATTTCCTCCCATGGTTTTGTAAGTGATTTTTAAAGTAAATTCCATAATTTCACTGCAGAAAAACTGGCATTACATACTGAGATGATGGGGATTTTAGTGAGTTGTCTGCTCATGCCAATATGTATTGGAAATAGAATGAGCCCCTGAGCTCTCTGTCACTTGGTTAAACCTCGGGCATTTAGCTGACATCATTCTTTGGCATTTTCCTTTCTTCTCTCACTCCTGTACCGAAGGGTAATGGAAATACAGTTGTCAGCTTCAAATTATTCAAATGTGAGGAAACTGACTCCTCATAACATTCTGCCTTCCCCGTTCCAGCCACACCCAGCCCCACACAGACCTAGCACCTCTATTCTTTAATAGCTAATGGGAAAAGAGCCCAATCTCCATGTCAGACATTTAACTTAGTCTTAGGCCACTTGCAGTGACCAATTCCTCATGCTTCACGTAAAAGCAGAAATAGATGAGTATTTGCCTGGGCTGCTTATGATGATGTATGTAATGGAAACATTCCTCCTAGACACCTGAAGCAACTAGCTTAGGCTTTGAAGCATGAGATTTGCTTTCCCCATTTTAGCATACAGGCTTGCAAATACTGTTATTGATCATAAAATTATCCAATCTTTTTAAAATACAGCTATGCTATTTGACTAAAGTGCTTTCTACTGCCATAAATTTCAGACTGACTCCCCCTTGGTGCAGAATTTTCCTTCCACTTAGTTTTTTAAAGTGTCGGCCATTAATTTTGTGGAGCAATTCTTTAGTCCCATGTCCGTGGATGGCTTAAGCAGGTGGAATTGGCAGGTTCTTTTTACCCTCAGCTTAGCGATACTAAGCTGTCTTCTCTAGGAAAATGCTGAGTTTTGCTGCTGTCTGACTTTCTGGAGAAAAGTGCAACCTTCCTTCTACTGGGCCGGGGAACTGGAGTTATAGAAAATCCTGTTGTGATCCAGACTTGGTCACATCACTCATTCCTGTGCTGACATGACTCAGCTCTTCCCGGGCCCTTACAAACATACTCTCTTCTCCCAAGTCAAAGAATTAGTTCACCCAACTGGGCCACCAATTGTGCGCATGCGACCAAAGGGAACCGTTTTTGTTTGCTGAGAGCCGATCATAGTACTTGTGTTACAAATCAACTCAAGTCCTGACTCACAGCTTTCTTTCATTCCAAAGAAAGATATTGAGGTCAGTGCATTGTAAAATAGATTTTGAATTTTCCCAGTTATTAACCCCCATTCGTCACTAGCCAAATCAGAACATTCCAGATTATTTTTAAGATCAGTACTTTTATTGAAACAATTAGAACAATTTCCTAGTAATTTGCATTGAAAGATACGATTTCCAGAGGAATATTTTGAAAATGGGTTTTTAGCATCAATTACTGGGGTAAATGTATGGCTTTTTTCCACTGTGCTATTTTAGATTTGGCCTTAGGAAATCTTTTGGAACATCGCTCTCGAAAAAATTCACTTGCAGCCAGCAATCAATCACAATTTCAGAGTGCTTGATTACCAAAAAGACTAAGATAGAATAACCTATCATTACTCTTCATGTGAGCACGTGTCACTGCTGACAACAGTTGCTACCTATGTTATGGGGGTGATTGAAAAGATAGATTCGGTAACAACATTTTTCTCCCAATGTTTTGGACATGGAAAAATGGCCTTTGATTTGTGGGTATAGAACTTATTTGATGGACCTTGTATTGCTTTCAAGGAAAAAGGAGCAGTAGTTAGTAATAATCAATGTGATTTTAACCCCCAGTGTTTTTATTTATCCCAGAGATCAATATCTCTATAGGAGCACTCCCTTCAATCAAATACACTATAGAGAAGCTCTGTTCATCATCTTAACCATATCCATTTCTCAGCACCAATGATTAAATAACTTCAGCATGTATGGATCTGTTTGGGGTGTCCTTAAAGTAGGCCAATTCTGTTCCAGTTGAATGTCCTTGATTATATGGTACTCAGAAGGAGATTATAAAACACTAGAAACTATTCAAATGTCTTTGTGTTAATTAAATCACCAGAAATTTTATCATGAAGCTGTAATGATTCCAAGGCCCTGGCAGGATGTGGCTCCTTTAAAAGGAGCAACATGCTGGAAAGGCAGCTTCCTTCGCTGACTTAGCAGAGCTGAAATCAGCCTGCCTGCTAGAACCCCCTGGGAACTGGGCGAAACAGCCCTTTGGTACTAAATCGATGTATGAAAGTTTTGCAAGGAAATTTAAAAATGTGCGCAGTATATCAGACCTTGAATCTGCTCAAATCAGGACAAGGTTTTCTACCTCTTTTATTTCAAAGTCCAGAACTACTATTTGAACTTGGAAATGTGACTTCTCTCTTCACCTTCACAGCCTGCTAGAACTCACTTCATGAATAATATTTTGGGGACTTTCTCTTGATTCTTATTGTACTTTCTCTTCCACTCTTTGGAACTTGATAGGAAATGTCCCATGCATTATTCTCTCTTGTGTGAACTTTGAAAAACCCTCTGGGAGAGTATTTTCCCCCCAGCTTGGCTTTGAATGTGGGAACCTTATGATACGATGTGATAATGAACAATGTAAAATTGTTGGTACAGTGATAGCATCCTGGTCCATTGAAAACTCCCGTGTGTTCTGAATGAGAGTGGATGGGTTTCCATGAAATGCGTCTCCCTGGAGGTTTTATTCTCAGGCAATTGTCTCCTTCGATAAATTACCAAAATCCAAACCTGGGATTTTCCTCAATATTGCAAGGAGCCTTCTTGCTCGGCCTGCTGAAACTTTAACCCTTGAGATTTGAATTCAGGTAAAATTTACAAATTTGTTTTTGGAATCTGACTCTGCCCAGTTTACTAAGGGATTTGCCAAGATTTGATGAACCTTTCTATGAACCTGGGGAAATTTCACGCTAGGGCTGAAACCGGAAACGGAGCACATTTCACTAGGTGTCAGATTGCATTCTGACCAGCTCGCCAGGCTGTCCCCCAAGTTGTATTAATTATTTCCTGCCTTAAGAGGAGGGAGAAAGATTAACTGGCCTCATACCACCAAATCAAACATTCCAAGGAAAAAGGAGTCCCGTCAAATACTATCTGAAGCAGTTGGTATCACAATATCATGTCATTTTCATCTGGACTCCTCCTTTGACCGGTGGCTTTGTCGCAAGACAGATAGTGCTCTGTGAAAATAAAAGCAGAGATGCGGACTAAAATTATTACTAACAATGTTAATAACAACAAGACCACAAGGATAGTTTCAGAAGGAAAGACGAGAGGAGTGAAGAACTTCGTAAGATAGTCTTGGATTAATAAATTCATTAGCATTTTCACTGACCCCACAGAGCCCTCGATGTGGAAGAGGGAATTCAAAGGCAAACACGCAGTGTATAAAACTTCACGAACTTAGTACATCTAGGCAAGCAATTGTGTGTAATTCTCTTTTCAAATAATGAAGTCTTTATGTGTCTAAATAACTGATGCTTCTTCCTTAAATGATCGTGTTAATCAAGCTTTCTCAACCTCCGCAATATTGGCACCTTGGACCGGATAATTCCTTGTTGTAGGGGCTCTGTCCTGTACTTACTGCCGCATCTCTGCCTTTTATCCACTAGATACCAGAGGCAACTCCTCTCTGGTCATGACAATCCCAAGGCATCTCCAGACATAGTTAAATGTCCCCTGTGGGGCAAAACCACCCCCAGGTTGGAAACATTTGTGTGTTCTACGTCTTCCAATGTCTCCAACTTCAGCAATTTGTTTCTTCCCGTGAGTTCAGAACACTTTACATATATCAAGACCGCAATTGCTAAACAACTCCAAGGAACATCTAGACACCATCCTAGAATCTATGAATTGGAAGGGACCTTAGAAAAAAGGGAAAATCGTAGCCACAGCAGCAGCCACAACAAAATAAATTCTAAGGTGGGAACTGACTAATGAAGAGACAAAAATGTCCTGAAAAGAAAATACAAAGATGAAAATGCTTGTAAACTTTTTGAACAGTCCGCAGGTGAAAACGGCTGCTGGCTTATTCTGCAAAAATGTCCAATACAGTAGCCATTCGCCGCATGTGATTATTGAAGTTTAAGTGTAACTGAAGTAAAAATAAATTTACAATTCATTTTCTCAAGTCGGTAGTGCCCAAAGCCAAATAGTGGCTAGTGGTTACCATATTGGACAGTGCAAATAGAGAACACATCCATCATGGAAAATAGTTCTACTGAAGAATGCTGCTTAGATGCAGGAGCAGTGGCTCTCACAAGTTCCTGTGAGATCCGTTTTAATGTAATAGAGAAAAAAGATATTAAAAAATTAGAGGCTCACAACAGTTATCCGCCAAAGAGCGTGAACATGTTTTGAGCAGATGCCAAGAAAGAATTTTTGCTGGGTGGACTGCTATCCCGGATGAACATAATCTTCTAACTCAGACTCAAAAGGATCTATGTATGAGTTTTTATAATGTTTTATGTAATAAAATTTTCATCATTTCCAAACACAACCCATGGAATCAGAATAAACACTCATATTTTAAAATTGAGACACTGCAAATATTACATAACTTCTAGAGGAAAACAATATTCACCAAATGAAGACTGCTTCATTTTGCTCTGTGGTGAGGTCTATTCCCCACTTATCTGTCTTCAATTTTTTTTTAAGTGTGGATTATTATGTCAATATTTTCAAATGAATTCCTGACATTTATAAAATATGAACCTGAGTCATATGCCATTTTAGTTCATACAATATTCGAATGGAAGATTTCATCCTGTAATGGAGGGAGTAAAAGACAAGGGCTTGGGATGCTCAGAGCCTGAGAGGGAATCCAAGTGGAAATCCAAGGCCACACCAACTGAACAAGGAGAATATTTGCTCTTCTATTCACCAAACAACTTCCAGTGAAAGGAAGAAGTACTCTGGGAAGAATTTGAAATTCAAGTAATAATTGAAGATAAATTATCCTCAAAAAAAAAATTCAAAAAACAACATATACTCATTTTCTTATCCATGACCCTTTTGTCTCTCTAAAGTAAAAAGTCCACTCATAAACACACACACACACACACACACACACACACACACACTCATATACACACGCAGACACACAGATGCACTTTACAAATCCAGGTCACTGAATTTCAAGGAATCAAGTATTACTTATGGAGAACTTTGTTTTACTTATGGTTTTTATTTATTGTGCTTTGCACTACTGGTAAGACAAAGGGGAGACACAACCTCAGCACTCTAGGATGGTTAGTAGCCTAAGATGGATTAAGGCGACACATAAGTACAATGAGGGAATGACGGTAGGTAACGCTGACCGCAAGGACAGTTCTTGTTAAATGCAGTAAAGTGACTGCGACAGCTAGAGCAGTCAATGAAGGCTTCAAGGAGAGCATGACAGGAGTAGAATTTAGATAAATAGATGAAGGAGCGGAAAGCAAACTCTGGATGGAAAGCGGAAAGTGCAAAAGCAAAGCGATAGCTTGATGAAGGGAAAAAAGATACGTGCACATCAGGACAGGGGTTATTAGAGCGAAATAGTGGTTGAATAATGAGCAGGACCCAATTGTGGGTGGACTTGAGAGTCGGGCGGAGAATCGTAGACCAGATGTGCCGTGAAACTGGGAAACAGGAAGTCTTTACACACTTTACAAAATCAAGTGGCACAGTGATCTTGTCTTAAGGAAGATCACTGGGCACAGACTATAGAATGAACTGGGCAGAGTGGGTGGAGGAGGAGTGCAGGAGAGGAATTATGATACCAGCCTAGTCAGAGAGCTGTTACGGGGATGGAGGCATGACATGATGAGTGCTGGGATATGGTTGTGGGTGACGGTGAAGTCTGAGGAAGAACGTTCTAGTAATGAAGAATGTTCAACCTTGGTGTGGATTATAGTCAGGAACTTGACATTTCTGCTGGGTAAATTTACATATAAGCTTCCCTACAAAGAGATAGTGGGCTGCTAGTTTCTCAGAGAATCGTTCAGCTCTGTGGTGCTCTGATCCTTAGCAAAAGAGAATCACAGAGGAATTAGGTTATTTCTTTTCTTGATCTTTAGTCTGCTATTCCTTACTGAGCTGCTGGAGGGCCAGAACAGATCACATGCTTTCTCTGTGCCTCAGTTTTAGTATCTATAAAATAGAAATTGGTTTGTTACCCATCTCACGGTGATGCCGCAGGGCTTGTGAAATATTAGACCCTAGAAAATATTGGGCCTTTGGAAAAAAAAAAAAAAACTTGTGATAAATAGGAGACAGAAACCATCTAAAATTAGATATAGACTTTTACCTTTGAGAGCTGCATATTTCTTACCCTGAAGGTAGCTAGACTCTGTCATGAGCAAATATATTCGCACACACACACTATGAACGGTATAGAATATTAAAGTCCACAAATCTTTTCAAGTTCCAGAATCTCAATGACGAGTTATAAACGCGAAAGCTTAAAAACAAAAGAGAATCTCTTCAAGCATTTAATACTCTAGAAAGGAATATGCGGAACAAATGTTAAAACAAAATGAAAAATCTTCATGAGCAGCACTTAGGAGGTGAAAAGAAGTAAATCGTTCTCTTATAAGCAACACCACTGAAAAATCAATTACAAAAAAAATCCATTACCATCTCCCGGTCATCAAGCACAGCACTTCCAACCAAGGAGAAGACTACTACCGTGTGATATTAAAAACCACACAGGAAAGACCTTATTAATGGTTGGGATTCACTAATGTCAAAAAAGGAAAAAACCTTGGGGAACAGCTAGTTTCAACCCCTTTACTTTCAATAGATGAAGAGACTGATGTTCACAAGGGTTATGTGGCAAACTTAAGGTCCCGTGGTTGATTTGTGAGAGCTGGGGTTTGGACCCCCGGTCCAAGGACAACTTGTTCACTTTTCATGGATCAGGGCCATATAGAGAGTAATCATGGATATATTATGCCTGAGATAAAGTGCTACTATGTCTCTCCCTGGGGTTCCAATCTTGCCAGAAGACCAAAACTGAACAGCGGCAGCAAAGGGATGGAAAAGAACGAGTAAGAAAAAGATCTGGAACATTCGGACTGAAGATCTCTTTTGTGGAGACCTGGGTCATCTCTACTACTTGTCGTCGCTGCGAGCATCTGGTCTTAAAGGCCAGCAGGAAGGAAAGGGAGGAGTTACATTACAACTTGTACTGTAGATAACATATCTGCTAGAAAAAAAGATAAACCTAAAGGGAAATTTTCCATTTTTTGATATGTTAGAAAATATGAAAGTTGGCTACTGAGAAAACAGAAAGATCAAACCTGAACCTGAAGGAAGTGAATCTAACCTCAAGATGTGGGAGAACAGAATAACAAAACAAAGAGGAGAACACCTACATGATTGGATCCACATACTGGGCCTGAGAAATTTTCCCAATAAAGTGAACCAGGATCTTCTAAAGAAATATATTGCTGGGTTCCCACAACATTAAGGGTCCTTAACAAGTTCAAATGAGATGAGTTAAGTCCATTGTCTAAGAGTGATTGGTCACCCTCAGAAAATGAATTTAGCATCGTTCATGTCTCAACTTGATGTAAAATAATGTAGAAGTAAAACAACGTGTAACATCCGGTGGACACCCTGCTTGTACCTCCTGGACCCAATAACCTCTACCAGTTTCGTTTATTCACCTGAAGCAAATAATAAGGGGAACACAGAATTGGGCAAAAAACATACAGGAAGAGACACAATCTGTATCTGGTGACTTTCATTCCATTAGGAGAGAGATGAAAATGTGAAGACCCATGGACAATTTGCAAATTTTCTTTAAGTTGAGTCTCATGGCTTAATAAAAGAAAGCATTTAGGGGGCATCTGGGTGGCTCAGTCAGTTAAGCATCTGACTCTTGATTTCTGCTCGGGTCACAATCTCGTGGTTCGTGGGTTCAAGCCCCACATCTGGCTTCATGCTGGTGGTGCAGAGCCTGCTTGGGTTTCTCTCTCTCTCTCTCTCTCTTTCTCTGCCTACCCTGCTCTCTCTCTCAAAATAAATAAACTTAAAAAAAAGAAAGTATTTAGATGATAATGAATGACTACTAGATTTTTCAGAAGTATATCACCCATGACATAAAAACAGAAAAAAAGTTAGGAGTATTTATTGAGTGATAAAAAGCAAAAGAACACTGTGGCATCAGAACACTGGAATAGAAATTAAAAACCTGTACTTAAGTCCTCCATGTCTTCCTCTGTAAAGAGGAAATAATTATATTTCTTCAGCTTTTCTCAAGGGCCGTTGGCATACTCAAATGCAAATATAAAAGCAATCTTACAATGTATGAAGTATTAAACAAAAGCAATTTGATATAATTATTTGTAAACTTAATCTGATCTGAAATGCGTTCACCTGAAATTTGAAAGAGAGAGATAATTAGTCAGATAAATTGATAAAGCAGGGAATAATCAAAAGCAGCAGATATATATGGGAAGCATATGTTTTCAAGAGAAAAGTGTATTTTCAAGAGATAAAGTATAACACCAGGGTAATATTAACAGTTTCAAATGATTGTATCCTAATGTACAGAGAATGCTATAGTAAGGCAAGCTTAGAATTTTTACAAAAGACAATACACAAATCTGGTGTGTTAATGAGATTTGAAATAGAGCAATGAACATTGTGTTTACCAAAAGCTTATATGCTTATTCAAAGTAATTAGAGTATAAGACAAGAGACCAAGACTTACGCAGTTACATAAAATTCCACGAGCTACCAGAGTAAACTAGAGAAGGGGCCATTTAGGTGAGAATTAAAAGAGAGGGAGAGAGAATGTAACAGAATGGCAGGACACTTTTGATGTAGGACAGCAACTTGTCCTTGTTAGACTTAATCCTGGTGCATGCCTGTTTTCCCAGTGAAATTGCTAATAGCCTATCTTTCACTCTCAAAAGTGTCCTGATTTGAATAAAAAGTATATGGTGCCCTTAGTGGAATGTAAATATAGACTGCAAACTTAGATTACATTTATAAATGCATAGTGTGCCTGTTAAAAAAGAAAAGAGGCTCATTGTATTTAAGCGACACAAACAGTGCTGTGTTCAAACCTAGTTTCTATACATTGAAAATAAAACAAACGAGGGTAACCTAAGCTAGCAAAGAGCTACAAATTCTATCATTAGAGAATCAATTCAAGCACGAAAACAAGAAAAGACTTAAAGCTAACATGATATTGACTTTATTGTTTTCATAAATGTTTCATGAAACAATGGTGATTCAGCTTCATCTTTAATATTGTAACAGGAGGGGGTGCGTCTGGGGGACTCAGTCAGTTGAGCGTCCGACTTCGGCTCAGGTCATGATTTCATGGCCGGTGAGTTCCAGCCCCGCATCGGGCTCTGTGCTGACAGCTCAGAGCCTGGAGCCCGCTTCATGTTCTATGTCTCCCTCTCTCTCTGCCCCTCCACCACTCATGCTGTCTCTCTCTGTCTCTCAAAAATAAATACACATTAAAAAAAAAATATTATGTCATAGGAGGATGTAGGGTTGCTGGGTAGAATTCATAGAAGGGCAGATTTCAATGGACCTTAAGCAAGCTCTTCCTCATATTGAGAATTGCTCTAAAAAGGAATGAACTGCTTTGAGAGCCAGTGAGCATCCTGTCCCTTGTTGAGTTGAATCAGAGGCTGGATGTCCGCCAGTCACGGATGATACAGAAGTAAATCTCGCTTTCTTCGGAGTCTGGACTCTAGTACTCAGAACACTCTATGTATCCATAGCTTAATTCTCCAGCAAATGAAGTGTGCCTCTTCTCTGAGCTCTCTGTAGCTCAGTAAAGGCAGATGGCCAATATCCACTTAGAGCTATAGATTCATAAACAAATAGAGTTTATTGTTTATAGACCTATAAGTAAATAATATTTAGTAAATCCCCACTTTATACCAGAGCTTTTCACAAGTAGTAATACTTTTAATTCTCAGAGTAGTCACATGAGAAACTCACTGTTATCCTTTCCAAACAGAGAAAGAAAATGAGGTGCAGAAAGCTGCTGATGTGCCCAAAGTTATTCAGTTAAAAACCGGTAGAATTGGGATCCTCATAATACCCTGTGATACCCATCTATTCAAGCTGATTTTTATTTTGTGCCCCCCATGCCCCAGCAGTGTCCCCTCCTGGGAGGAGTGCTGAAATGCTCTATTTCTTTACCTCTTTCTGTATTTTCCATAAAATCAGTACAGCATAGCTCTTGACTACAGGAAATCAAATACCAGATGATACCAGAGGAATGTGCTGTAGAGAGTCTTTCTCCCCCTCTCTGTGTATGTCACCACTTTTGGTGATATACCTCTCTTCTCTCCTTAAGGCTAAAATTAAACCAGTGGAAAATGTTTGCCTCGAAGTACGTGCCCTCTTAATGAAACGCAACTGTAGTTAAAGGTCAGTAGATCAACAAGGGAACACAGATAGACAGTGTTCTTATCTGGTAGGCAGAGAGATAGTGCCAGCATAGGCATTTGGAGAATAAGAAAAGTAAGATGGTGGGGGGAAGGGGGACGTAATATAGACGGACCAGGGATAGCAGGTGAGGTGAGAGAAAATAGGAGATAGTTGAAGCTGGAGAAGTGTTTGAAAGTCATGTTCAGACTAATAGCAATTCAGGGACCAGCAGCGATATGGTTTAAGAAATCATTTGTCCTAAAATTACTGCAAAATAACAAATAAACTTCATATGTGCACAGCACTTTATGCTTTACAGGACATGTTCACTTGCATTACTTTATTGGATTGTTGTGATATTTGAGAAAAATAAGCATAATCGTCTCCCGTTATACCAAAGAGGAAACTGGGCTCCAGAGACATAAGTGACTTACCAGTGTCCCTAAATTGGGAGCTGTCTAGTGATAATGTTTTTCCACTATATTTCTTTTATTCCACAAATACATTATTTGGTCCTTTGGCGATCGTTTTGGCTGCCTGTTATCAAGTTGCATGTAAAAAGAGAGTTTTGACTTGTATTAGAAAATCTGAGCAAACAGATGTTAATAAAGGGACCTAGATACCACCTCTATTTATGATACTTATTTGTTTTTGATGCAATGCTTCTTTTCCCTGTGTACAATTATTCTGAGTGAATAATTGTACTCGGTGGTTCCAGATTAAAATTTTACGGGCCTGTAAAGAAAAAAGTTGTTTGAAATTAGCCAGAGGATTATCATCTGGTTAGATTTGTGACTCATTCATTCCAAAGTGATCTACCTGTCTCTTGCTTGCGAAACCAATCTTTGCTGGGGTTGATTTTCATTATTGAACAAGGTCATCTAAAATACCCCACAGTGGCGTGCCCGTGTGGCTCAGTCCAACAAGCGTCCAACTCTTGGCATGGGGGTCAGGTCATGATTTCACAGTTCATGAGTTTGAGCCCCACGTCAGGTTCTGCGGTGATAGCACAAAGTCTGCTTGGGATTTCTCTCTCCCTCTCGCTCTGCCCCTTCTTGGCTTGCTCTGTCTCTCCATAAATAAATAAATATTTTTTTAAAAATTAAATTCTAAAAAAAAAAGTACTCTACACCAAGGATCAATGAAAGTCACAGTTTTTACGTAAAGATCTGCTTTAGGGAGCAGAAAGATAGTTAGACGACTTTTACCACCAAGAAATAATTTGTCAGCCAGCAATGACATTCACTGAGTTGAGCCATATGATTTTCAGCACTATTTTTTGGAGATTTTCTTCTATCCCTAGAATATCTTATAAATACCAACATAGATGGCAATATAACAGGATAAATTTGACAATGATTTCTACCTGTCCGTTTGCCAAGGGGGTAAAAATGGAGCCAATGCCCTGCACGTTGACTAAGAGGCATGACATCAAGGACTTTGAGACAATCGAGTGTCTTTCCGAAATAAAATGAATGGAGTCAAATTAGAAGGGGTTTTGGTGTATCACAATTTTTCTGAGTTTATTCTCTTAACGTGTCACATCTTCTCGTGATCTTCACATGGAATCATCTGAGAATCAGCAACTTTTACCAAACCAGCTTACATCGTTAGTACTGGAGCGTTATAAGTTTGAATTTGCTTTACAAGAGCTTCCAAGGAGACACTGGTGGTGGGGGTGAGAGATGTCGCTTTATCCTGGCATAATCCTCTAATGACCCTTCTACATGAAAGAATGGATTGTAGCACAAAACACTCATTCTTTTAGTGTATTGACTAGAGATCATGGAGGAAACTGCAAATCGCCCACCAAAATATACTCTTCCCTTCTTCTATAAATTAGCCCATGACTGCATGGCTGCCCTCTGTTTCCCAACATCCTTCGCTGTTACATATGGGCATGAGACATATTGCTCACAAAGGGATTGTTAGGGGAAGTCGTGTCTGCCATTTCCGGGTCTTGGACCACACAGGCATGGAAAATGCCCAGATGACGGCAGATCTCCTGTCACCTAAGCCAGCCACATTTTGCTTGAAAGCAAAAGAGACTTTTACTCTTTTCTTTTAAACCACTGCATTTGAGCCCTTCAGATACAGCAGCCTGATCTCTGCCCTAATTACGACAAAAGCTGACTGAAAGCTCATCAGCTGTCTGTTAACCTCATCATAAAGGAAAAGGCACCAGGCTACATAAAGGTCAAGATGAGGAACAGCAATTTATATCTCCTCATTGTCAGAATTCAAACAGAATTCAGCCTTCGAAGCGGGTGTGTAAAGAGGCATTTCAATTCTTTGCCGAATTTGTGCCCCTTTCCTTCCTGTCTACGAGAACTGTGTCCACTGTGAAACACAGACTTGACGTTTTGTCGCATGTATTTCTGAGTGCGCGGTGGCCAACTGTTCTTAGGCCAAATGCAGTATTTTGCCGGACGCTAGAGACATCACAGTGACCCAGTCTTCAATGGAGACATTAACTAAATTGAAGGTGATAGCATGGAACATTATTTCCTAATGAAGTTTCCTTAAAATGAGTATGTGCCAGGTTTTGGTGGGGGTTTTTCTTTTTCTTTTTCTTTTTTTTTTTTTTTTTTTTTTTTTTGCAGAAGCGGAGGATGTCCTTGCGTTCAGAAAGTGCTGAGTTCACGTCATTTACGTAGAAGTCCTGGCAGATCACTTTTTGTATTCTAAATTGTATCAGAAAAGTTAAGTCAACAGGCAGTGGTTAGCCACCTACTATGTGTTGAGCACTGGGTAAGGGCTACATGCATGAAAAGAAAAAAAGACACAAAGTCTACCTTAAAGAATTTGTGTATATTACAGTTCATCTTCACCCGCCACAGAGCTACGTATCAATCACTGTTCCCGACTCTGACATCAACGCCTGATCCGCACCTACCCTGTTCTACGCCTCTGTTTCCCAGAGTCCAATTACCTTTTAATTTATTATATAATTTACCTGTCATGTTTGTTATTTCGTCCCCACCCCAGCTATCATCACTAGAATGTAACCCCAGAAGACAGAACTCTTTGTTTGTTTACTGAGGTATCTCGAGAATTAAAACAGTGCCTGAGACACAGTAGGCGCTCAGTAAATATTTGTGAAATGAATGCTGTCCAAAGGGGTGATGGATACAACTGAGTAGTGCCACCTGACATAGATGTAGGGTTTATTGGGATGGGGAGGAATTACAAACAAAGAAATAGTAGAATGCAAGCAATCATCTGAACTCTGTGACCCTGCCGTTTAGAACAGTCATAAATGATCTTTATTTACACCCCATGGCTAACATTCTAGTAGAGAGGGTCCCCCACCCCATAATGCATTGTGTAGCAATGACTGGAAAAATAGCCACATTAGGAAGAGGTGCTTTTTATGCCTGTGATTGCTATCCAATTTGGGGCTAAATCTAACTCAAACCTGCTGAGCCAAACTTCAGCCAGACTACCAAAAAGGGAAAGAACATGAACATCTAGAGCATCCAATTTTCCTCTCACTAATAAATATACAAATAAATACTAAATCAAAGAATACATTTGATCTCTTTAATCCGCTGATACATGGGCAATGGTGTTTAGTCTACCACAGGGTCTGTTTGAGTGAAACAGGGAAAGACTTAAGAAATATAAACTACATCCTGTCTGTTTCCTGGCCCCATAGTCCATGAATATCAGCTTCCATATTCACCATCATGGATTATGACTGGGTTTGGGGGCGGGGGGGGGGGGCGGGGAGTCCCATTTTACTGCCAATATATTGAGTGCCCCATACTTGCCCGTCTTAGAGAACTAGGAAAATGTAGCTGCTGATGGTGATGCTTCTTTTTATTTCATTTTGTAGATTTTGGTGATCTGCCAATATAACAAGAAAAGTAGCAGGGACTGTATCTGAAGGTGTTACTATAGCGGATCAAAGAAAAATGGCTACAAATGGAAAAATAAGATCAAAAGGAATGAGTTTAGTTTGATTTCCAGAATTCAAGGAATAAAATACACACTGAAGTCCGCCAATGATTTTCAGTAAATTTAGTACCAGTATTAGGTACGCAGGTCAAAAACTCTTAAAATCGAATCTTAAATTTTATCTTTTCTCCCCCTTTTTTTGTTTCCCATTCAATCTCTACCATTAAAATTGTTATTATTACTGTATTAAGGAGGGCAAAGTGACTATATTACAAAAAAAAATCTGGAGATAGGCTTTTTACTTACAGAGATAGGAAGGTGTAACTTGTATGAGGAAGAAAATTTATTTTTACATAATTCAATGAATCTACTGAGGTGTGAAAAATGAACCCCCTCCCGAAGAGGAGATCTGGAAGAAAACTGTAAGACGTTAATCAAGAAAATTAAGTTCCTGGAGCGCCTGGGTGGCTCAGTCGGTTAAGCGTCCGATTTCGGCTCAGGTCATGATCTCGGGGTCCATGAGTTCGAGCCCCGCGTCAGGCTCTGTGCTGACAGCTCAGAGCCTGGAGCCTGTTCCAGATTCTGTGCCTCCCTCTCTCTCTGGCCCTCCCCCGTTCATGCTCTGTCTCTCTCTGTCTCAAAAATAAATAAACGTTAAAAAAAATTTTTTTAAAGAAAATTAAGTTGCTATTAGCAACACAGGCGAGAGAATAAGGGACACATTAACAGTAAGAATTGGTGACGAGGGGCCATGGAGACAGAGGCATGCCAGCAACAAGGTGTAAGCAGGAGCAGACATAGGGATGTGACCTGTGAAAATGTCCTCAGGATAAGAGATGCTCAGTACATTTCTACGATACTACGTGACATCGATTTGAAGGTAATTCTGCTTTACTGACTAAATAGCCTCATCAACCACAAACCTTTAGTAAAAAGTATGCTCCATGCTTTCTGCTGATGGTGAAGTTATTTTCTGCTCTGTCCTCTAGCCCCCACTGTCTTCTAACCTTCAGAAAAGCCTCTTCCATACCCTCCCTCTTGGGTTAGTGGTACATAAAAGTAATGCAAGAATCGGAGGTGGTGGGTGAAGAAAGCAGATAGTCAGAGACAGCAGCAAAGTATGAAGCAGACTGCAGAATCATCTGACCAGAAGAACAGAAATAAGTTCACAGAGATGTGCGCCATCTTGCTGGATATTACAGTAAGGGGTAACCTCCGAGGGTTGGAAGCCATGTGGGCGCTCTGAATCACACCTGGGAAGTGCGTCTGGAATTGCTCTCGGCTCTGGTGCATAGCCTCCAACATCCTGAACCAAGCAGTATGCAGGATCTGAGCCAGAAGTGCACCCTTCCCATATTTACAAAATGGGAGCGGCATGTTCTGTGGACGTGCCATCACACAGCAATCTGGGGACGGTGGCACCAACTTCCTTACCAGGCCAGATGGGGACATTGCATTAGAAGTTTTTTTCCTGAAGGCTTAGCCTGCATCTTGTAACACCAGTCCTTCCAATGATTCCATGAGCAACACCTTCTTGTGTAACTAGGTAGAGTGGATTCTGATGTTTCCAGCTAGGAAGATTGACAAATATAACAGCCTAACCCTGAAATAAAAGAAAGAAGAAGAAAGAAAGAAAGAAAGAAAGAAAGAAAGAGAGAGAGAGAAAGAAAGAAAGAAAGAAGAAAGAATAAAGAAAGAAACAGAGAAAGAAAGAAAGAAAGAAAGAAAGAAAGAAAGAAAGAAAGAGAGAAAGAAAGAAAGGAAGGAGGGAGGGAAAGAAGGAAGGAAAGAAAACTATTATTGTAAAATACACAGAACATAAAATTTACCACGTTACCCATTTTTTTAATGTGTATTTATTTATTTTGAGAGAGGAAGTGAGACAGTGCAAGCAGGGATGGGGCAGAGAGAGAGGGAAAGAGAATCCCAAGCAGGCTCCACACTGAGCATGGGGCCCAACACAGGGCTGTAACCCACAACCCTGGGATCACGACCTGAGCCAAAATCAAGAGTCATACGCTTAACCACCTAAACCACCCAGGCACCCCTCTATGTTAAGCATTTGTGAACGTACAGTTAAGTGGTATTAAATACATTTGTAATGTTGTACAAGCATCACCACTATCTCTATAAATCTGTTCATTTTGTAAAACTTAAACTATATCCATTAAATACAAACTCTCCATTATCCCCTCCTTCCAGCCTGTGGCAACACTCTTCTACGTTCTGTATCTATGATTTTGACTGTTCAAAGCACCTCACGTAAGTAGGATCATGCAGTATTTGTCTTTTTGAGACTGGCTGTTTCACTTAGCATAACATCCTCAAGGTTCATCCATGCTGTAGCTTACGTCAGAATTTCCTTCCTTTTTAAGGCTGGATAATATTTTATTGAGTGTATATGTCACATGTTTAACAATCCATTCATCCATCAATGGACACTTGAGTTGCCTCCACATCTTAGCCTTTATGAAGAATGCTGCTGCGAATATGAGTGTACAAATACCTCTTCGAGTCTGCTTTCGATTATCTTGACTATATGCCTAGAAGACTTGCTGAATTTCACATGAGAGAAATCTTTATATGATTAAGATCTAGTCATTAGACTTCTGATATTGGCAGAAGTCCTGATTATCATAAGCAGATACTGGGGAAACTATTAGAGATCCACAAGTAAAAATTTTTAAATTATGCACCAAAGAGAGGGAGAAGAAGTCTTCCTAATATGCTAATATTAGAACACAGCTAATATTAGAACAAGTCATTTCCCAGGTTTATTTTCCTCCACCAAGTTCACCGTCTTTTCGTAGTCCACTTTTAAAAACATAAAATCCGAACTTCTCTCAGTCATGTTAACTACATATGCTACCTCCCTCATTTTCTCACCCTCCTGCTTTTATTAGTTATAACATTTCCACAATTTCATGGTGTAAAATTTTCAGAGTTAGTTCCATAAGCATAATTCCCACAGTTGTTGGCATTAGTCGAACGTTTAAATGGATTCACTGCTCACCATGACTCCATTTATCTTGACTTTTAAATTCATATTTTGGTTGGCTTAAGTCTGTCCTCCAGGAGTTTTTACAAGAATGTTTATGGAAACAATATTTCTTGATTTCTTGTATGTTGGAAAATACCTTCCCTTGGTTCTTATTATTGCACAGTGGGATAGCTGGACATAAAACATGATGATGTTCCTTTTCATTAAAACTTTGTAGACATTGTTCCATAGTTGCTAGCATTGGATGTGATTCTAGAGGACTTTAAATCCAGACTTACTGTTTTTCCTCCCTAAATATCAGGCTCTATTTTTTCTGCCTTTGCCAGAGGCTCACAGGAGTGTTCGGATATGGTTACATCCAATAACCTTCCTCGGGAAAGACTTGTAGTTGATCAATCTGCATCAGTGTGTCCTGTGACACATTCCTGCTCTCCACTGTTAGAATGTCTTCAATTATTCCAGGAAATTTTTTTTTAACATATTGGTGGAAATTTTGTCTTCTTACTGGATATTGACAGACGAACATCTGTCGAGGCTTCAGACGTTTTCACATTTTCCTGCTAATTCTTTGAAACTTTTCATACTTACTTTTGCTCACTTTTTATCAAAATCTGCTCCCCTTAATTGTGTTTTTAGCTGTGTCTATAGTTTTATCTGCTTCTAAAATTTACATTGTATCTACGGTGGTTTTATTTTTTTCTCCTTCCATTTTTTGTTTTGGTGGTGGTTGTAATTGTTTATGACCTCTGTGTTCACACTTTGAATAAATAATGCGTGAATAGCGTTCAAACGTTAAGCAGCGTAAGCTTCATCCCCTAGGACTCCCGTTCTAGTCTCCATCTCTACGGTGAATGCTCATCTGTATCTTCCCAGATGTGCAAGCAATAAAAAAATATTTATTATTTTCTCTCTTGACCCACATAGTGGCCCCTCATACATGTGCCATTCTGAATTTTGATTTTTTTTGTATATTTTAAATTTATCTTGGAGAGCTTTCTCTATTAATATATACAGGGCTTCTTTTCTTTTCTTTCCTTATTTCTTTCATTTTTTTTTCCCTTTTCCTTTTTAGTTCTCTCTTTCTTTCTACAGTTGGATAGCATTCTTCACATAGAATTTCTTCAGACTCCTGTAGGCAGACATTGAGGTTGTTTTTATTCTTTTGTTATTACAAACAATGCCGAACTGAATAATTTGGTAGGGAAGTCATCTCACAAATGTGCACATATATTTGTTAGGTACATTCTTAAAGGTGTAATTGCTGAACTAAAAAATATTTGTTTTAATAATTTGTATAAATATTGCCAGCTTGTGATTAGTAAGAGCTGCCCTAATTCACACTCCCACCAGAAACATATCAGTTTTCTCACACCCATGCTAACACATGTTATGAAATATTTGCTCTTTGCCAATCTGATAGGGAAAAGATGGCATTTATTGTTGTGTTTATTTGCATTTCTCTGAGTATGAGCGAGCTGAGTACCTAGGCACGTGTTTAAGGGCTGCTTGTATCTTCTTTTCCTTGTGTTTTTCCTTGTATCCCTCACTCATTTTTATTGGGTTATTGATTTTTTTTTAATTTTTTCTGAACACGTAATAGAAGTTATAAATAGTAAATCGTTTTCTACAAGTTTCTCGTCCATATTCTAATTTCATTAACGGCGATTTTTTTCTCAGCATACTTTTTAGGCCAAATAATCTTTCAACCTTTATCTTTTTATGATTACTGAAATTTATATCTTACTTCAAAGTTCTTGTCACTCTAATGTCATTACAACTTATCCCCATAAGGCTATCCTTTTTTTCAAGCATGATTTATTCAATACTAAAATTCAATAATTGATTCAATTTGTGCATCTCCACTGATTTGAGATGCTAGCCTGTGCATTGAATGATTTCTGGACTTTTATTTCTGTTCCATTGATTGGTCCACCCATTTTTTTTTTTTTTGCCATTACCACATTGTTTTGATTTTTGTAACTGTATATTATTCTTTTATTCAGAATTTTCTCTGCTTATTTATTTTTCAACGTTTTTTATTTATTTTTGGGACAGAGAGAGACAGAGCATGAACAGGGGAGGGTCAGAGAGAGGGAGACACAGAATCGGAAACAGGCTCCAGGCTCTGAGCCATCAGCCCAGAGCCTGACGCGGGGCTCGAACTCACGGACCGCGAGATCGTGACCTGGCTGAAGTCGGACGCTTAACCGACTGCGCCACCCAGGCGCCCCATCTGCTTATTTATTTTTAATATGAATTCAAGATTGTCTAGATACCCCAAAATCATCTACACGTTTTATGGTTACTGTGCTAATATGTTCACCTAAAGAAAATTGATATTTATATTATATTGATCTTCCTGTCTAAAAATGTTATGAGATTCACTTTGTTTAAGCCCTTGAATCACTCAGAAAAATGTTAAACCTTTCTTTATAGAGATCTTACACACTTCTTACATTTATTCTACATATAGAATTCTCTGTCCAATCATTTGGTGATCACTAATCTAATGCAACAGACTGCAGTGGTCACACCCATTAGAGAATACAGACTTTACAGAGTTAGGTGAATTGAGTCATTCAGAAAACGAAACAAAACAAAACAAAAAAAAGAAAAAAAAACAGCAACAACAAATTCTGAAGAGGGGAATATTTAAGATATATCAAGTTTCATATATTTTTTGTTGTTGTTTCTGAACAAAAATTGTGAGATATTCAAAGAATCAAGCAAGTGTGGGCCATAAACCAGAGAGGAAAAAAGCAGCCAATAGACCTCTGAGGAACTCCAGGGGTTGGACATGCTAGATCAAAACATAAAATCAAATATTTTAAATATGTTCAAAAATGAAATAACTAAAGGAAACTGTGCTAACAAACTAAAGAATAGAATCAGAATGATGTCTCACCAAATGTAGAATATCAATAAAGAGATAGAATTTATAGTCCAATAAAAATAAAACAGAAGAATAAAAAAGACATAAGACACCTAGCAAACAAATAAAAAATGGCAGTTATAATCATCCCTTATCAATAACTAAATTAATTATAAATGGATTAAATACTCCAATCTAAACTAAAAAATGTGCAGAATACACTAAAACTATGATCCAAGTATATGTCATCTATGGAGACATAATTTAGATTCAAAGGCACATACTTTAGATGCAAATACACAAAACGATTGAAAGTAAAAAGATGGAAAAAAGTATATCATGCAAACAATAATTAAAAACTATCAGGAATGACTATATGGATATCAGATAACATACACTTTAAGAGAAAAATGATAACCGGAAACAAAAAAAGGACATTTCATCATGATGAAATATCAATCCATCAAGAAGATACAACTTTCATAGACAAATATTCACTTGCCAAAAAGAATCCCAAAATGCATTAAGTAAAAATTGATAAAACTTAAGGTAGAAAAAGACATTTCAGCAATATTTAAAGGCTCAGTAACTCACTTTCAGTAATAGATAGAACAACTAGATAGAAGATTAACAGGTAAAACTTGAACAACATTATTAAACCACTAATCCGAATAGATATCTATAAAGTACTCCACCTAAAAATAGCAGCATGTATATTCTTTCTCTTTGCACATGGAATATTACCTATAGGTTAGGCCATAATATAAGACAACAGTTGTACAAGTATTGGAATCATACAAATAATATTGAATTAGAAATTAATAACAGAAAAAAACTGGGGAAATTCACAAATATGCAAATTAAACAATATGCCAGAAAAACCAATTAGCCAAAGAAGAATTCACAAGGAATATTAGAAAATACTTTGAGGGGCGCCTGGGTGGCTCAGTCGGTTAAGCATCCGACTTCAGCTCAGGTCATGATCTCGCGGTCCGTGAGTTCAAGCCCCGTGTCAGGCTCTGTGCTGACAGCTCAGAGCCTGGAGCCTGTTTCAGATTCTGTGTCTCCGTCTCTCTCTGACCCTTCCTCGTTCATGCTGTCTCTCCCTGTCTCAAAAATAAATAAACGTTAAAAAAATTTTTTTAAAAAGAAAATACTTTGAGATGAATGAAAATGAAGGGATAACAAAAAACAAAATGTATGAGATGTAGCTCAAGTATTGCTTAGAGGTAAATTTTGAGAGAAAGCTACATTCAAGTAAAGCAGAAAGAAGAAAAGAATAAGTACCACGAGAGAACTAAGTTGAATAAAAAATAGAACAAAGAGACAATCAATGAAACCAAAAGTTTGTTCTTTGGAAAGTCAACTAAAGAAACTAAAAACTTTTAGGTAAACTGACCAAGAAAGGAGAATGAAGACTCAAATTACAAAGATCAGGAATGAAAAGGGGATGTTACTACTGGCCATACAGAAATAACAAAGATTATAAGGTAATACTATGAACAATTGTATAGTAACAAATTAGATAACCTAGATGAAATGAACAAATTCTGAGAAAGAGAGAAACTGCTGAAATTCACTAAAGAATAAATTTTTAAAAATTGAATAGGACTATACAATAAGTAGATTGAATTGAATCAGTAATCCAAAATTTCTCACAAAAAGAAAAAAATCTTAGAACTAGATGGTTTCAATGGTGAATTCCACCAAATATTTAAGGAAGAATACCAATTCTTCACACACAAAGGAAACTCTTCCAAAAAAAAAAAAACAGAAGAAAGGGGAACACTTCCCAATTCATTTGATGAAGCAAGTACTATCTGGATTCCAAAACTGAAGACATACAAGAAAATTACAGATCAAATATAGACACGAAAATCCTCAGCGAAATATTAATTAAATATAGACACACACAAAAAAGGTGTATGCTATGAAATAAAATTCATCCCAGAAATGCATGATTTTTAAGCACATGAAAATCAATCAATGTAATAAATCACATTAAGAAGATAAAGGAAAAACCACCTGAGTGATAAGATGGAAATTCCTATCAAAATCCTGGATGCTCTTTTTTGTAAGAAATGGATACACTGATCTTAAAATTTATACTGAAATGCAAGGGACCAGAATAGGCAAAACAATCCTGAAAAGAAGAACAACGTTGGAGGACTCACATTTCCTGATTTCAAATTTTACCACAATGCAAAAGAAATCAAGACAGTGTGACACTGATATACGGGTCAGTGGGATAGAAGAGACAGGGAAAAATTCTAAAATTATGGTCAATTGAGTTTTGGCAATGGTGCCAAGAAAATTCAATGGGAGACAGAGTAGTCTTTTCGACAAATGGTACTCAGAATAATGGATACCCAAATGCAAAATAATGAAGTTGGGCCCTAACGCATACCAGATACATAAATTAAGTTAAAATGAATCAAAGATCTAAATGCATACACCTAAAAGTATATAGCTAAAAGTATATGGTTCTTAGAAGAAAACACAAGCATAAATCTTTGTGACTTTGGATTAAGTAATAATTTTTTTTTAAATATGATACCAAGAGCAAAAGTAACAAAAGAAAACCCTTAAATTTGACTTCATGAAAATGTAAAACTTTGTGTAGTAAAGGACACGATGGATAATAACAAGTATTGGTGAGGGTGCAAAGAAATTGGAACTGTCATTTATTGCTGGGGAATATCAAATGTCATAGATGCTTTGGAAACAGTTTGGCAGTTTCTCATGGAATTATTGTAAGATTCAGAAAACCCATACCTAGATGCATACACAAGAGAATTAAAAGCATGTCCATGGCAAAATGAATATTCAAATGCTCATTGCAGCATTATGCATAATAGTAAAAAAAAAAGAAAGAAAGAAAGAAACAACCCCAATGTCCACTGACCACTGAATGGCTATAGACATGTGGCATATCCATACGATAAAATATTATTTTGCCAACAATGAATGAAAAACTGACATACTACAGCATGGATGAACTTGAATGTATTGTAAGTGAAGTAATCCAGACAGAAAGGTTACGTATTATAGGATAACGTGTATATAAAATGTCCAGAATAGGCAAACCTATACTGGTAGAAAGTAGATTGAAGTTTGGGAAGAATGGGGTGTGCCAGCTAATGAGTACAGGTTTTGTTTTGGTGACAACAAATATTCTAGAATTAGAGAGTACTGATGGTAACATAAGCTTGTGAGTATACTAAAACCAGTGAATTGTACACTTTAAAAAGGTGGATTCTATGGCGTATGAATTTTATCACAATAGAAGAAAAGTTAAAATGGGCTACCTGTTAGGAGAATTGTGTATTTCGCCATCTTGGCCCAAGGTTTTCAGCAGCAGCCATCTCGTGGTGTCACTTTCTCTTCTATTATTCTAGTCCACCTTTCACTATGTTTAGCAATTCTTCGTCAAATGTTTCAGATCAGAATTTCAGCCTTTCCATTATTTCATGGAATAGCTTCCATTTTTGTTTTTCTCTCTTTGTCATTTTTCAATCAATTTTTAAGGAAAAGTAAAAGCTAATTTATAATTTTCTTCTCTCACATTCTGAAGATGTCTGAAAAACTCTTTTCCCCTAATATTATAAGGCATCAGGTTTTTTTTTGGGGGGGGTCTCAGGACCCCTTTGTGATACTGAAAATTATTGAGGATCCCAAGGAACTTTTATCTATGTATACTACATGCTATGTACATCATAGCAGATATTAAAAACAGAATGTAAATTTTTTTAATTTATTAATTTGTTTTAAAATAGCTTTAACAGCACATTACCTGTAACATATTTTTTTCATTTTTTTAACGTTTATTTATTTTTGATAACGTTTATTTATTTTTGAGAGAAAGAGAGCAGGAGCGGGAGAGGGTCAGAGAGAGGGAGACGCAGAATCTGAAGCAGGCTCCAAGCTCTGAGCTGTCTGCACAGAGCCCGACACGGGGCTCGAACCCACAAGTGGTGAGATCATGACCTGAGCCAAAGTCAGACGCTCAACTGACTGAGCCACCCAGGCGCCCCTGTAACATATTTTTTTTTTTTACAAAAAATACCTATATTTTAAAACATAGAAGTGTGGCATTATTTTACATTTCTACGAATACCTTAAAGGTCTCGCGTAATAGAAAGCAGCTGGATCTTCATCTACTTCTCTGTTCCATCTGTTGCAATATCAAACATCTTGTCAAGCCACTGGAAAATTCCAACAACCATTTATAAGAGAATAAATGAAAAGTGTAAATGACATCTCAGTATTATTATAAGAACAGTTTTGATATCATGGAGTCCCAAAATGGTCGTGAGGAGCCCAAGACTCCCCAGACCCTACTTGAGGAACTACTGTTCCAAACTATATGTATTACACTATACACTTCTTTCCAAGCCTATAAAAGTCCATTCTCAAAATTCAGGGAGTCTGTGTCTCCCCTCTGATTCCCCATCTCATGTTCTGCCTATCTTCTTGGACACATCACAGAAGCAAGAGAAATAGGCTCTAAGAGTGAAATCCGTACTGTTCGATCAATCCCGTTAGCAGAAGACATTTGCTACCTGGGCAGCTGCTCTGTAAAAAATAATCCTGGCATAACAGGAGCCTGAGTTAACACGGGGAATCTCCTAAGGGAAAAAGGTATCTTTTCACAGTGTTTAAGCCCTCACCAGCTTCGGGGACAATATGCTAGACTGTGGGATATGTTTCTCAATGAAATGTTTTCAATCTACTCTGATGTTTTGAATCGACTCTACCACAATGTGTTGCTCACCATCCTGGAATGTTCCACTCTGCCCAGAAGAAAAAAAAGGCAATGGCTTCTTTCAAATACTCTCCCCGGGATCACCTTGCTTGTTGATTATTTTTTCAGGTAAACTGTGTTTGATCCAAAATACTTTAGGTTGGACGACTTGACATCTTTTCAGAAAGCTAGGGAGGTTGGGGGAAGAGAGGCTAGCATGTGCTGTTACCTAGCGATGCCGTGTCTCAGTACCTAGGACAGCATCTTACACGTGGCAGGACCTCATCAACTTGTTTGTTGAATGACTAAGAGAATGAATGATGGTGTCCCAGCACCAAAATGGGGCCATCGTTTCAAGTAAATAGTATAGCTTTCTGGCACTTCTCTCTCCCTTTCCTCACATTGGTGCAACGTACTCTTCTCCCTTACTCTTTGTGATTAAAAACAATCTCATAATGATTCATATACAATATAGATTTCGATAGAGGCAAGAGGGTGCTTTTGTAAATTTTCATGGAAATAATACCTTTAGTCTATGAAAATAAAGTCTAGTGATGAAGAAAGTCATTACAAATGGCAAAAATAGTCTGGACAGGGAAGTTATTTCTTGCACCTCATAAACCACGAAAGAGAAAAAATATCTGGTCCACCTCTGGATAAAATGGTCACAGCTAAATCCTTTCATGGGAAATCGGATTTTTTTTAGTTATATTTTCCTCCTAACTCTTTTGTGGAATGCATGTCAAGGGCCCTGCAGTGACTTTTTTCTTTAATATTATCTCTACCCATTTTAAATTAACAGTTAGGATATCCTTCCCAGACCAAGAGTCAGATGCTGATCTTCTGTATGCCAGGTGTATACAAATAACTTTTCACAATTCAGAGATTTTTTTTTATCTCTTCATGGAATATTTTAGATGCCATATAGCCCAAAGTCTACCAAGATCATCTTTTGGTCTATTTATTTACAAACAAAAATGAATAAGAGCCACTTAAATCTATATTTAGTCCACATACCATACATTTTGTTTTGTTTCGTCTTCATTTTCATTCATCTCAAAGTATTTTCTTTTTTTCAATTTACTGTTTCTATTTTACTTTTGAGAGAGTGAGAGACACAGAGTAAGCGACAGAGAGTGAGCAGGGGAGGAGCAGAGAGAGAGGGAGACACAGAATCCCAAGCAGGCTCCAGGCTCTAAACTGTCAGCACAGAGCCCTATACGGGGTTTGAACTCACAAACTGTGAGATCATGACCTGAGCCGAAGTAGGATGCTCAACTGACTAAGCCACCCAGGCACCCCTCTCAAAGTATTTTCTAATATCTCTTGTGATTTCTTCTTTGACCAAATGGTTATTCTGGAATATTGGTTAATTACATACTTGTAAATTTACCCAGTTTTCTTCTGTTATTAATTTCTAATTCAATGATATTCGTCCGATTCCAATACTTATACAACAATTGTCTTATTTTATGTCTTAACCAATGGGGAATGTTCCGTGTGCACTGAGAAAGAATATGTATCCTGCTATTTTTAGATGGAGTCTTTTATAGATGTCTATTAGGACTAGCTGGTTAATAATGTTGAAGCCTTACTTGTTGATCTTCTATCTAGTTGTTCTATCCATTATTGAAAGTGAGCGACTAAAACCTTCAAATATTACTGTTGAGTTGTCCTTTTCTACCACATGGGCATGCACATGCTTGATTTTGATAACTGCTATGTTTACATTTGGAAGCAGTTAAATGTAATGGATATACTAAGGGGACCTTCAGTCAGAGGCCTGAGTTTTACCTTGAGTCTATGTATTACCAGCCGTATAAGCTTAGGTAATTTATTCAGCACTTCTGATTTCAATTTCCTCCCTTATATAGTGGGTACAGCAATAATAACACTACCTGACAGTAATATTATGAGATTTGAAAGAAAAAATTGTGAGCATGCCATGTAAACTATTAATTATCTTATGGGTATCTATCCCATAACACCGCACAGTCATTCTTGACCTTATTTCTGCTATACCACTAGAAATGGGTGATGTGCGTATACACAATGCACTGCGGTGCTTAAGCTTCAGGATTGGGCAGAACTACATTAGAATCCTTGCTCTGCCATTAATTGAACATCTCTAAGTTTTCCTTTCCTATCTAAAGCATGGAGAAAGTAATAATAATAATTAATAAGTGACAATGCATATAAAACACAGTGATTGGCACATAATAGTGACTAACAGATGTTTAACTACTACTTTGATTCCAATCATACTGCCTTTAACTCTATCCATTCTCTCCTATGCACAGAAAAATACCACCGTAAAAGTGGGAGCAATGATTTTCTGATACACCATTGAATGCACCTGATTTAGTCTTTATTGGATCAGTCTCAAATTCGACACTTTAACTATTCTTTTAAAACTATTATTTCGGGGCACCTGGGTGGCTCAGTTGGTTAAGCATCTGCCTCGGTTTCAGTTCAGGTCATGATCTCCTGTTTCATGGATTTGAGCCCCACATTGGGCTCTGCGCTGACAGCACAGATCCTGCTCGGGATTCTCTCTCCCTCTCTCTCTGTCCCTCCCAGTTTGTTCTCTCTGTCTCTCTCTCAAAATAAATAAACTTTAAAAAGCAAAAATTTTATTTCTAACACACCTCTTGATCAACTTTTATACACCGATTTTATACAACTTTCTCCCCAAGTTGTACATCCCTGACTGATAAAAGAGCTCAGGAATTATTGAAACACGCCCTAAGTTTTATCTGTAAACCAACTACATAAAATAAAACTATTCTTAAGTTGGAGTTCACCAGGTATTTTAACATTTAACATGGTTAAGAATTAAAATATGAAGAGGCTTGGAAGCAATACCTTTCAGAAAATTTCCAAATGACTGAAACCATAACCAATTAATTTACATCATCAAAATTCTAACACTACTGTAGGCTCGGGGAATAGTTAATCAGTTTTTCTTGATGATGGTTTGATGGAACAATGCGAGGTGAGAACGAAATTAGGAACCTGAAATTAGAGGTGATGAATTCTGACCTAGATGTCTTTTCTGGTAAGTAAGCATTATGCTTCTCTAAAATGTTGAATTCTTGATTGAAACAGCCGCCACTAAAACTCCTTCTGGTTAGAATTATGATTATGTTGTCACGGTGCTGCTAATGGATCAGCGGACAGATGCTTTTTTCGATGAACATTCATTTTCATGATAAGAGATTATAAGAGATTATGATAGATACAAGAGGAGCAGAAGCCAGTCTTGAAGATGCCACAGATTATGGTAAGGTTAGCTATACGTTACTACAGCTGCACAAGCATGCTTGTTTGAATGCAGTTAGAAGTGAGAGGAAACTCAAGGGAACTGTTATAGAAGTTTTCCATATACCTAAATAACTACTTTGATTAAATTTTTCTTTCTTTTTTCAAATCAACTGCCAAATCAATTTTGTCAAATCAATCGTGTGTTGACTGAAATTCAAAGCAATTAATCTCTCTATAGATACATAGCAAAATAGATCGATCTATGTTTATCACATTGGATTGGGGATTTGAAATATTGCTGGAGTTTGTGGGACTGGACAAGTGAAGTTGGAGGAGAGTATATGGGGAAAAAAAGAACAGAGGACAAAACTGAGTCAAAAACTTGTCTGTTATAGGTACTAACTCTTACCTATGGTGAATTTCTGATGCCTAACCCAGCTGTTGCTTTCAACATTCAAAACCTTTGAATGGCAGCCAGAATTAGATCTTTTTCTGAATCAAAAGCATAAAACTTTAACCATCTCAGTCAAAACTCTTTCATTTTGTCCAATGACATCAGATTGAAAACATTACCAAACATAATTTTCCTACCATCAGTCCACTTGACAGAGATTATCTCATTTAAACCTTACCACAACTCTGTGAAGTAGGGATTAATATTATCTCCATCTTATTCATGAAAAAGCCAAAGAACAGAGAGCAAATTGTGTATCATCACATATCTCACAAGCTTCAGAGCTGAGATTTGAATCCGGAGAAGTTCATGATCACACTTGTGCTTTTAATCACTATATCTATACTTCTTCCAAGAATAAAGTGCTTAACAATGGGATCCTTGGAAGATAGATACATATTCATGCCATTGCAATTATCTGAAAAAGATTTGGAACACTTTTTGGAATTACATCCATAGTACTTTACAGATTTATTTATCTCTATGTCTATTTTTCTATATCATCTATATCTATATATCTACATCTATCTATATCATCTCTATCTATATATAGTTATATATAAATATAAAAAAGAAACTTTAATTACTTCCTTGTTACAAAGAAGTGAGAGTTCCCTTTTTCTCCTCCTTTCTTTCTTAGATTTCTCAGTTTCATTCACTTACCTACATAATACAGAGCTTAATTTTAAAAAATGTAGGCGGGAAAGGTAATACAACATAAAGAAGTTGTGGAATCAACTCAAGGTTGGAAGTTGGAAGGTCAGAGGTTAGTCTCTCCCTGTTGTACATGCTCTGAAAGCGCGGATGTGACAGGTTGAGGATAACGAATGGGAATATTTGAGAGACCACACTAAGCCAAGGACTAATATTCTACAACACTATGCGATTAAATGTTGAATGCATAGAAAGAAAACAAAATCGGGGCGCCTGGGTGGCGCCGTCGGTTAAGCGTCCGACTTCAGCCAGGTCACGATCTCGCGGTCCGTGAGTTCGAGCCCTGCGTCAGGCTCTGGGCTGATGGCTCAGAGCCTGGAGCCTGTTTCCGATTCTGTGTCTCCCTCTCTCTCTGCCCCTCCCCCGTTCATGCTCTGTCTCTCTCTGTCCCAGAAATAAATGAACGTTGAAAAAAAAAAAAAAATTAAAAAAAAAAAAAGAAAACAAAATCAGTTAGGAGATTGGAAAAAGATCAATGTTAGAATCTTTATTGTAAGTGGAAATTAAACTGGATTTTAGAGGAATGGGATACATTCAAAACAGCAGAGAAAATGAAGGCGGGAATTCCTAGCAGAAGGCTACTATGAGCCACGCCTGCAGCCTGACTTAGCGGGATATGTTTACAAGACACCAAGGAGAAACCATGTACTAGAATGCTGTGAGCATTTTGTTGAAAGTAGAAAATAAAGTGAGGACTGGAAGATAGTTATAAAAAGCTACTTAGAGCTGAATTATTTGATGCCGAATGATCTGGTATAAGTCTTTACACTTTTATTTGTAAGCATGTTCGGGCAATGAATGACATTTTATGCAAGTTGAATTGATGTGAGGAGAAAGTAGGGTAGAGAGAGCATTACAAAATGCTTGTACATTGAAGACAGGAGATGACAAAGTTCTTGACTACAGTGGTGGCAAAGGGCATAGGAGCAGCAAGACAGATGTGAAATTTTAAAAGAATCTGCAGGACTTAGCGACAGATGATCCTTGGGAAGAGAAGTGTAAGGATTCAAAAAATAACTTTAAAACTAAGACCCTCAATATCTGGTAAAAAAAATATATGAGTGCCTTTGGTGGACTCTAGGAAAATGGAAAGAGGTTGTCAATTTTTACAGGAAAGAAAGAAACTCATGTGGAATATGCACTTGGCAATCTACCAATATGGCCGAGAGGGAGGTCACAGGTTGAGGTTCATCTTTGGGAGATGGACCCATAAAGGTAAATATTATATTTCTATGAATGATAGGTCCTTCAAGAACAGTTGAGAAATTTTCTTCTGACCATGATGAATAAACAGGGCTCAGATTTATACTCCTATCTTAACTAAAAAATATGAAACAAGAGTTCTGAAACATTTGACATAGGACTATACATTTGACATTTCAGGACGATAATCCCTAAAAAAAGGAAACAAATGAGGTGAACCCTAAAATTGCACCCACATTTCTGCCACAGTTCAGACAGGCCAAAGTGGTTAAAATCTACAGTTCAGAATATCAGAGAGGAAGGGCACAAAGAGATTACTTCAAGGATTGCAGAGAGGGCCCCTCAAGTACTTGTGTAAGTACTGCTCTGCACACACACGGAACAGAAACTACCAAAGGCTGAAGAAAAATCTGCTGGAAATCAATACGTTAAATAATTCCCAGAGCTCACACAAAACTGGGAATGATTCATATTCCCACCAGCCAATGTAAATAGGCACAGAACACTGGGTAGACTTCTTAGAACTTAGGAGTAGCCTTAGACCCTTAGAATGTTGGTCTTAGACTAAAGGTTGCCTGGATTTCACCCCACCAATCCGAGAAAGTTTCAAATGAAGCCTAAAATGACCTATTTTATTCCAGTAAATGTGCATTAAGAAACGTACAAGACTCCTGGGTGGCTCAGTCAGTTAAGCGTCCGACTTCGAATCAGGTTATGACCTCAGAGTTCGTGAGTTCGAGCCCTGAGTCAGGCTTCATACTGATGGTGCAGAGCCTGCTTGGGATTCTCTCTCTCTCTCTCTCTCTCTCTCTCTCTCCCCCCCTACTCCACCCACTTACAGTGGGCACACGGTCTTTCTCAAAATAAGTAAATAAACTTAAAAAAGAGAAAAGTACAAAACACCCAACATTTATTAATATAATATTCACAACGTATGTTATCTAATTGAAAATTGCCACATCTAAAAAAATAGCAAGGAAATAATAACCCACAACCACCAGAAAAAATAAATTAATAGAAAAGACACACATTTGACACAGGTAGTAAAATTAACAGGCCAAGAATTTATAATAATATATAAAATAAAATATATAATATAAAAATAAAATATAATTATATTATATATATATAAAATAATATTATATTTTATATTATATTATTTTATATATATTATATAATAAATAAATAAATAATATATATAAAATATATATTTTATATTATGTAAAATATAAATATTTTATATTATATAAAATATAATTTTATAATATATATTCAAATATTTTAAATATATGTGTATATTATCTATATTAAAGAAAGTAAAGCATGAAAGTGATAAGGGAAAAAATGGAAGTGATTTGGGGTACCTGGGTGGCTCAGGTGGTTGGAGTACCTGTCATCAGCTCAGGTCATGATCTCATAATTTATGGGTTCGAGCTCCATGTCAGATTTTGTGCTGACAGAACAGAGTCTGCTTCAGATTCTTTGTCTCCTTCTCGCTGCCCCTCCCCAACTCGCGCACTCTCTCTCTCTCTCTCTCTCTCTCTCTCAAAAATAAACATTAAAAAAAATTAATGAAAAAAAGTAAGTGATTTATAACACAAACCCTCATACATGCGCAGAGGTAGAAGGTATATGAGAAATCTCTGTACCTTTGGTTCAATGTGGCTATAAACCTAAAATTGCTTTAAAAATAGTCTATTAAGAACAAAACAATAAAAATTAAAATAAACCTCAAACTTCCAGAAGTGAAAAATGTAATATCTGAAATTAAAAAGGCACAGGATGAGATTAATAGTAATTAAATATTGTAGAAGAAATTATTACTAACTTAAAGATGTAGCAATAGAAACTACCTAAAATGAATTAAAAAAAGAAAATAAGCCTTTAAAAAACCCACAAAGAACAGAGCTTCAGCAATTTGTGGGACATTACCAAGCAAATGAACATACATATAATGGGAGTACCTGAAAGAGAAGAAGAGATACTAAAAAATATTTTAACAACTATTGGCCTCAAAATTTCCAAAATTGATGAAAATTATAAGCTACAAAGATCCACAAATCCAAGGTCAATGATTACCAAGAAGAATTATAAAGAAAACTAAACCACACAATTTATAATCAAATTGCTGATAACCAGTAATAAAGAAAAAACCTTAAAAGCAGAGGAGAAGAAAAGACACATTATGTGCAGAGAAACAAACACAGTGAAGACTGCTAATGTCTCACCGAAAGCGACATTAGCCAGAAGACAATGAAGTGATAATGCTAAAATATTCTGAGGGGGAAAGAAAAAAAAAAAAAAAACTGTAAACCTAGAATTCTACATGCAGCAAAAATATTAATCACATGTAAAAATGAAATGAGATTTTTTTTCAGACAAAGGTAGAGAAAATTGATTGTCAAAGACCTGCAGTAAATATATATTTATAAAAATTATTGAGGCAGAATTATAACTAAAAAGCCAACAGTAGAAATTAAAAAATCATAATAATCCGATAGAAGACAGCATAAAGAGGCGGGGGAACAGGGGTGAAGAAAAATTGCAACAAAAAGAAAATAAATAGCAAGAGGTTTTAAGTCCAATCACATCGATAAGTATATTAAATGAAAATGATCTAAATGCTCCAACTAAAAGGCAAATATGCCAGAGAGGATAAAAAAGCTAGATCCTAGCTACACATCTACAATTTATAAATATTTTCAAAACATGTAGTCATAAAAGACTTACATCGAGTATATGTAAAGAACTCGTACAACTCACTAATAAGATAAACAATCCAGTTACAGAGTGGATAAAAGATTTAAATGGATACCTCTCCAGAAAAAGAAAAAATGAAAATAAAAACATGAACTGATACTCAACATTAGTTACCATGCAAAAAAATGCAAATTAAAGGCACCATGAGATTCCACTATAAGCCCACTAGCATGGTTCAAATTCAAGAAGATTGACAATACCTAGGATGTAGAATAATTAGAACTCATACTCTGCTTGTGTGAGGGCAAAATGGTACATCCACTTTGAAAAAGATTTGGGCAGTTTCTTACGATTAAAATATATACTTACGATATATACCAACAGTACCTCTCGTAGGTATTTACCCAAGATAAATAAAAATGTATTTCTTAGCTGTTCAGAATAGCTTTATTTAAAAAGGATCAAATAGGGGCGCCTGCATGGCTCAGTCTGTTAAGCATCCGACTTCAGCTCAGGTCTGATCTCACTGTTCATGAGTTTGAGTCACGCATCAGGCTCTGTGCTGATAGCTCAGAGCCTGGAGCCCGCTTCAGATTCTCTCTCTCTCTCTCTCTCTCTCTCTCTCTCTCTCTCTCCCCTTCAAAAATAAATAAACATTAAAAAATAATAAAAAATAAAAAGGATCAAATATAAATACTCCAGTTTCCATCAACAAGTGAATAAATAAACAAATTTGGTTTATAATAAAACTGAATACTACTTATCAACAAATTATTATTCACAAACAAATCACTAACACATCCACAACATGGATGGATATCTAAAACATGATGTTAAGTTAAAGGAGTTAGACCTGAAACACTAAATGCTGTGTGATTACATTTATAAGAAATTCTATAGCGGGTGAAACTCTAGGCAGAGAAGACCGATTAGTGATAGGCAGGGACTAGGCTTGTGGAAAGGAGATTAAGTGTAAAGAGGCAGAAGAAACTTCTTGGAGTGATGAAAATATTCTCTACCATGGTTGTGGGGACACTTGCATGGCTGTATACATTTAAGTGTACGTTGTACACTTAAAATCAGAAAATCATACTGGGTATAAATGAATATAATGTTTCCATAAAGCAAAGTGAGAGATAGAGAAAGAGGTGAAGAGGGGATGGAGGGAGTAAGAAGTAACCAAGGACCATGCCTTGAAGAATGGCCACAGTTAAAAGTGCATAGGAGAAAGGGGCAATTGCCCACCAAAGGAAAAAGAGGGATCAGAGAAGCAGGAAGGAAAAGAGAAATGCCACTTGAGCCAAAGATGAGATCATCTAGAATACGGTTCTTAAGAGGCACCACACCACCAGTAAGGGGTATTTTGGAAATTTTAGGTTGCCAGCAATAGAGGAGAATATGTTCACATTGTGTGCAATGATGGGTGTTGGGGGAGGAATGCTAGACATCTTTCAATGATTGAGACAGTCACACGTAATGAAGAATGGTCTTGCATCAAATAACCTTTTGAATGATTCATGGACATTCATACATGTAAAATAATGTTTACAATTATTTCAGGATAGAATCTAAATTTATTTCATAAAAACACAAAGGTTTTTGCCTGTTGTTAAATACATAACTACTATAATTTCTTTACTGAAATCTTTATCAAACTTTGCTCATCAGTTCATTAATCATATTTTTAAATGTTTATTTATATTTGAGATAGGAAGAGAGAGAGAAAGAGCATGAGCAGGAGAGGGGCAGAGAGAGAAGGAAACAGAGAATCCCAAGCAGGCTCTGAGCCATCATCGCAGAGCCTGATGTGGGGCTCAGTCTCACAAACTGTGAGACCATGATGTGAGTCAAAATCAAGAGTTGTTTGCTTAACCTACTGAGCCACAAAGGTGCCCTGGGAATCGTAGTTTTCATGGTAGTGCTGCTAATGATATTTGATTCACATTTATATCAATCTGAATTTGTATCTATTGTATTAATGGTGTTTCTATATATTGATGCATATTTTTAATTAATTTATTCATTTATCTTTTAATTTGCATCCAAGTTAGTTAGCATATAGTGCAACCATGATTTCAGGAGTAGATTCCTTAATGCCTCTTACCCATTTAGCCCATCTCCCCTCCCACAATCCCTCCAGCAACCTTCTGTTTGTTCTCTATATTTAAGAGTCTCTTATGTTTTGACCCCCTCCCTGTATTTATATTATTTTTGCTTCCCTTCCCTTATGTTCATCTGTTTTGTATCTTCAGGTCCTCCTGTAAGTGAAGTCATATGATACTTTTCTTTCTCTAACTGACAAATTTCGCTTAGCATAATACCCCCTAGTTCCATCCACATAGTTGCAAATGGCAAGATTTCATTCTTTTTGATTCCCGAGTAATACTCCATTGTGTATATATATATATATATATATATATATATATACCACACCTTCTTTATCCATTCATCCATCAATGGACATTTGGCTTTTTCCATACTTTGGCTATTGTCAATAGTGCTGCTATAAACACTGGGATGCATGTGCCCTTTCAAAACAGCACACCTGTATCCCTTAGATAAATACCTAGTAGTGCAATTGCTGGGTCGTAGAGTCATTCTATTTTTAATTTTTTGAGGAACCTCCATACTGTTTTCCAGAGTGGCTATGCCAGCTTGCATTCCCAACAGGGGTGAGAAAGAGATCCTCTTTCTCTGCATCCTCGCCAACATCTGTTGCTGCCTGAGTTGTTCATGTTTGCCATTCTGACAGGTGTGAGGTGGTATCCCATTGTGGTTTTGATTTGTATTTCCCTGATGATAAGTGATGTTGAGCATTTTTTTCATGTGTCGGTTGGCCATCTGGATGTCTTCTTTGGAGAAGTGTCTATTCATGTCTTTTGCCCATTTCTTTGCTGGATTATTTGTTTTTCTGGGTGTTGAGTCTGATAAGTTCTTTATAGGTTTCAGATACTAACCCTTTATCTGATATGTCATTTGCAAATATCTTCTTCCATTCCATTGGTTACCTTTTGGTTTTGCTGATTGTTTTTTTCGCTGTGCAGAAGCTTTTTTATTTTGATGAGGTCCCAATAGTTCATTTTTGCTTTTGTTTCACTTGCTTCTGGAGACGTGTTGAGTAAGAAGGTGCTGCGGCCGAGGTCAAAGGGGCTTTTCCTGCTTTCTCCTCTAGGATTCTGGTGGCTTCCTGTCTTACATTTAGGTCTTTCATCCATTTTGAGCTTATTTTTGTATATGGTGTAAGAAAGTGGTCCAGTTTTCCCAGCACCACTTGCTGAAGAGACTGTCTTTATTCCTTTGGATATTCTTTCCTGCTTTGTCAAAGATTAGTTGGCCAAACATTCGTGGGTCCATTTCTGAGTTTTCTACTCTATTCCATTGATCTGGGTGTCTGTTTTTGTGCCAGTACCATACTGTCTTGATGATTAGAGCTTTGTAATACATCTTGAAGTCTGGGATTGTGATGCCTCCCACTTTGTTTTGTTTTTTTTTTTTCAAGATTGCTTTGGCTAATCAGGGTCTTTTCTGATTCCATACAAATTTTAGGATTGTTTGTTCTAGCTCTGTGAAGAATGCTGGTGTTATTTTGACGGGGATTGCTATATTGATGTATATTATTTTATTATAAATTACTTTCCTTTAATTCTTATTTATATACAGTTAAGGCATTATGTTGAATTATTAAAATTACATGAGTAGGAAAGTTATATTGTCAATGCATTTTACTTCACGACTTACAGCAGCATTACAAGCATTTGTTCTAAAAGAAATTGAGGGTCTGAGGGGTTGAGAGTGATTATTCTAGAAGACAAGATTGTTAGAAGGGTTGAATTTCAAAAGACATGGAGAAGAATCAGGACTTAGTAATTGCCACAAGAAACTGTCAATTTGAGGTCAATCAATCTTCTAAAACATGAGTAGTCACTGAGAAACAGTGGCAGGGGATATATAGAAGATACACTTGAAAGCCAGGGCAATAGAAAAGGCGAGATAAACAAAATTGTGAAAGTATGCAACAGGATCAAAGGAAGAATTATCAAGTTGAATGAACTTATACGTCCTTAGCCATAGAAAGTAAAGAAGTACAGATGAAAAAAGGCCATAGAAAGTGCCAGAAAAATCATAAGAACAAGGTCCATCCTGAGGTAAATGGAATGGGAGAGTTTCCCTAGTTTGAAGATTTGGCTTTGAGCTGATAAGCAGGGCAATCTGTCCATGTATAAATGGAAGAGATGACCCACCCGTGAGGTGAGGTGATTTTAGGACTGTTGCTCCCCAAGTGCCTTAGTCGTTTTTCATGGTGCCTGATACCCCAGAGTTATCAATGTGTTTCTTTATATGTGGCTGCTTTATCCTATTAAATAAAAATTTAAAAGCTCATGTACTGAGAAAAATACCATTGAGCCTTAAAGATTTTTACAATTCCATGTCTTAGGCTCTTCTCTGAGTTCACATTTTCACTGAGGGAGGTAGGGTGGCTCACGGGTCCCAGACTTCTGAGACAGAACGGGGGGAACCTTGAAAGCTAAGAAGGACACCAGCCCCCAAAACAACCCTCAACGGTCCTACCAGTTACTGTAGGGAAGTCCAGTGAGGGGCAGCTCTTCTGGCTTTGGGCAGGACAGTAGGGGAGTTGGGAGTGCAGACGTGGAATTTATTCAGGTGAAAGGTGGTATGTCAGATGATGTCAATGTTTACAGCACTAAACTGTAAAATGAGATCATTTACCAACTGCATCGAGGACCTGGAAAGAGAGAATCCCTCCAATGGCTCCTGGGAGTCTCAGAAGGAGATGACTAGCCCTGTCAGTGAGCAGATGTGACCACTCAACGGTAACTGGGGACCTTGACGTTGCAGATGGCCAGGGATGCATGGGCCTCCATCTCATTTGAGGTTTCCTCTATAAAGCAAAAAGAAAAGCAAATAGCAGGGGTGTGATAGATGTGGCAAACCCAACAGAAGGAACATTGGACCGGGCTTCAAAAGACAAATTGTGATCTCATGTCTGCAAATAAGAACTTATTTGGCCTTAGGCAAGCCACCACTAAAATTTCTTCTGAAATAAAATTTTATTACTGATTTGATGATGAAGTCTGCTCAGGGAAGGAAATCTAAATACAGAGAAAGTGAGTGATAATTCATTTGAAACTGACACAGATAAGGGGATAAGGGCCTGGAAGTTTCAGTGAAGACACGTAGAGAAATTACTCAGCAAGGGGAAAGGGAAGGGAGGCCAGGCTGATTGCTCCTTCAGACCATCTCCCTTCCATTCTTTTTCCAAGCAGGTTGAGAATGTGGTGAAGAGTTAATAGTCTGAAAGTTTAAAATCCTGCCCTGCCTCTTCTTTTCCGACATCACTCTGGACGAGTTACTTATCTCTCTGGGCTTCAGTTTCTTTCTCTATTAAATGGGGGTGATAATAATACGACTCTATCCACACACTGTTTTACGTGGCATAGCACCTGTAAGATATCCACAAGAGCTGATACTCCAAACATAAATTGATCCTTTTCTCTACTCTGTTTTCAAAAAAACATTTAGCTCAGAATTCACTTTTTCCAAATTCCTATAACACTTCTTGTTCATGCTCCCATATTTAGTCATTAAACAAAATGCTCTGTTGCCTTTGTTCCCGAGAGTATATGTGTGTGTGTTTATCCGTCTGTCTGTCTGTCTGCCTTGTCTTCTTATCCAGACTACAAGCTTTTAGAGAGTAGGAAGATATGTGTTAGATCCCTTGTGTATCCCTTTCAGTTTCTAGAATATACTATAGCATTCAGCAAATACTTGTTAAACAAATGAGTTTGTGAGTCCTAGAGAGAAAACTTCTCCGTGCTCCCTATCAATTACACAGCTTAGGAAGAGGCAGGTGTAGAATAATTTAGCTCGGGTTTGGTGTTTTTGTTTGTTTCCAGTTGGTCTGTGACTATACATAGATTCAATCATAATGAAGCTGACAGAGGAGAGATGACATTTTGGAAACAGAAAAGGAATTTTGGATATTACAGCCCAACATTTGTCACCTCCCCGGCTGATAGCCTCACGCGTTCCTTCGTTCCCTTTGGCTAAATTTGGATCAAATGCTGGCTGAGTGCACTAAGCAAGCCAGAACTGCATTGTACCTCTATTTTGTGACATATGAGCTCCCTGCTTTAATCTCCCCTCTACTGTATAAAAGAGGATCTGAGGCTGTTAGACTTCAATCCGGTGATTCATGCAGCTGGCACACAATAGATTCCACCTCTCTCCTCACTGCTGCACAATATCAAGCTAAACAAAATGTCTTAGAAAGCTTCAGTACATGTAGTTAGCCTGTCACGGATTCCCCCCCCCTTTCCCTCCCCACACACACACACTCTCCTTTTTTTCTTCTGCTGAGCAAAAGAGTCCAAATGCCCAGCACCTGCCTTTTTACTGACATTTCCACAAAGGTAAAGGAATGAACCTTTTGTCAATTCCAACCAAACGATCTGTTTTGAAACAATGAGATGAAAAGCCTGGGCCCCTCTCCTTGGATTACAGTGCAGAGGCTTAAAATAAAGGACACTTGATTTTATTGATTTAATGAGGGACAGAGGCTTTTGCTGGAGCATCCCTTGTGGCAGAGGAACAAGCCTTGTTGGCAGGTACCTCCACTGAGGCACTTCTCTCCCATTTGTTTGGTTTCGCGATGGTGCTTGTTTATGGGTTTGGCTGTTATGATGACCCCCCGTGTTCCTTCCCGTGCGGCGTGAAGCGGTCAAATGCCTGCAGTGATTTCCGTGTGGCTCTCTAGACAGGGAGCCGCGCAGGGGAGGCGGCACGGTACCGCAGGAGAAAGAGCTGCGGGAAGAGGTGACGGGGGGAATGCACATCTTTGAAAAAAGAAAAGTCAAATAAACCGGACTGGAAGAGAAATAGCACTTCTAGCTGCAAAAGAGATGGTGCTCAAAACCTATTATTTCTCGGCAGAGTCTATTTCAGCTAGGTTTCTAACCCGGTCTGCGTCCGCACCGGTGGCAAGGTCCCCACCCCCACCTCTCCCCCTCCCCCTCCTCCTCCTTTTCCCAACTTTGAATAGTGAGGAGGCTAAGAGGGTTCGGACACGATTTTTTTTATTGTGAACGGTCCCAGACACAGCTAGATAATCTTTTTGCCTTTGTTCTCTTCTTCTCTGGGGTTTCTTGTGATATTATTATTGACATGTTCATATGGAAATTTTGGCATTATATGTTTCTTCTTTTATATTTGTCCTATTTTTTTCTCCATACGGTCTGACTTCATTGTCCACTGCGCCGTGTGAAAGGGACATTGCCAGTCACCTGCTGACCAAATGCAAGCAGCGATCTACTTTTAATACCGAATTGGACCGCGTGTTGCTTACTAGACATGTGGGTAGCCAGGATTCCTGTTAATAGGAGCATATGTCCCTATACACTCTGTACATTTATTTCGATGTATTTATACAGTCCACCCATAGATGAAACACCCCAATTCCCTCTGGTGTTACTGTCTTTCTGATTGCTGGCTTAAAGAGAAACAGTTCCTAAGAGCATATGGTTTCCAAAACCCAGCCCTTCCCCCTCCTTTTCAGTCTACACAAAATAAGCCGCTGCCCCTCCCCCGACGGCTTCTCTGCTCTCTGCCCAGAGTGAGTCTGAAACCAGGGGGCAAAATCATTAGTTCCCAATTACCTTAAGCCATGTACGATAACCTCTCTCAAGGGCTGTTGGTAAAATATGCACATGGTTCCGGTGTCTAGCCAGTTATGAAGTATAGGTGCGGGGTTGTGCGACTCCAGAACCCCAATGCATCTCAAACGCAGTGCTTTTATTAAAGAAGTATAATCACCAGGATAACTAATTACGTCAATACCACATAGTTAATTAAACCCATTATAGTTATTATTCCCATGGAGAGGAGGTCAAATAAAGCGACCCTCATCTTGATTCTACTACCCTAACAAAAGAAAAAGAATATTAAATAAAACATAACACGGACCTCTTCATCTTCCATCCTTTTTCTTAGATGCTTAATAACTACCTGGTATGTCCCCCAAGAAGATCTTCAAGGGTAAGCTAGACCCAAAGATTGCCGGGCTCTTCAAAACACCACTTTCAAACTTACCCGTACTTCAAGTAAATGATTACCAACTGTTTGCTTGATTGGTGCAAGAGGCAGTGACAGGTAAAAGTGAAAAATAGAATGTACGGCCACTGTGTTTTTATTAATATCTTGCAGAGAAACATGATGGAGGGCAGTGCTTATGTCTCGGTTCAATCTGGTTTCATGACTAATGACAGGAAGGTGGCCCGTGTACCCCTCCCAACCCTGGCCAAGGACTTCCAGAGGGACACACGGAGGTGAGGTATTAAGGCTCATCGAGCAGACTGAAGGCACACAGACGACATATCCCGCAGTTGCAACAAAAACAAAATCTTCTGGCTCTGACACTCAAATCCGAAGGAGAATTCAAATATGACCGTGGAAAAGGAGAGATTTCAAGAACTCTATTACATAGGGACATTGTTTGCCAGAGCAAGAATGTGGGCAAAAAGACACACGTCTCCCCACCCACAAACACACGCGCACGCACACACGCGCGCACACACACACACACCTCACGTACTAATCTCTGGAAAATAAAACCAAGATATTTTGATTTCCCTTGCCTGAAAATTCACCAGGTCATTATATCACTGTCACACCTTCTTCTCAAAGCAGTTCATTGTCCATCGAGAGGATTTGCATTTACTTCTCCTGATTAACAAAGAAAACTTTGTATAAAAGGGCTATGCACTGAGACGTGCAAATGTGGCCAGCCTGACCCCCTGCAGGAGAAGGCAGACAAGCAGTAGGGAGAAGAGGTAGATGAGGAAGGGGAAAGAATGCTTTGATCCCAGTGCAGCACACACAATGGAGCAGCGGCAACCCCAGCAAGCCCTGACCCTGGGCAGGCTGGAGTTTGGCGCGGAGTCACCGAGCGGGAAGCAATATAATGAGTAGCGTTTCATGCGATGGTGAGCACCGTAAGCCTGCAAAATCTCTGCCCTTGCTGGCTTTGCTGGTCACCGTTGTCCTGATTGCTGTCCACGTTACTGCCGCGGTGCTGTCGCTGTTGTTTTGCAGCTCGGGAGATTCTACTATCGCGACAACTGCCAGAGGGGCCCGGGGACTTTTCAATGAGGACACGCTCATAAAATCGAGGCTGTGAGCAAAAGGCAGCACCATCCCATAGGCTGCATGAAGAACAAAAGGTCAGGTGTTAAATCCCTTATTTGTCCAGTGGTTTAAGCTGACATATGCGGCATTTAGTTTAGACGTAAAACAACCTCGTATCCGCCATCCACAACCCTCACCCCTGCCCCAAAAGCTCTTCCCCAAACTTTTTTGTTCTTCCTGGGGAGCCACCATTGCTACCAGTCACGCCCCAGCAGAAACACTGAGGGAGGGGTCTGTCTTTCCTTTTCGTTGTTGTTGTTTTGTTTTGTTTTTTAACTTCGGCTCCTTTGCTCCTTCCTCAAATCAATGGCCAAATCCAGGGAGGCTCTTGCCACCAACTGACCACCTCCCTCCAACTCCTTTCTATCACCACCCTCATCACATTTGTTTTCTCTCTGCCCCTCCCCAATTTCCAGTCACATTCCCCTTCCGGTCCCTGTTACACAACTCACCAGATTATCTTTCTAAAGTCTTATTCTCATCTGATTACTCTTTGGCTCAGAGCATGCGTTGATTGCCCAGCATTATCCTGTAGAATAAATTATAAGCTCTCAGTTTGCCCTTAAGTTTGTCTCCATTCTGACTCTGTCCCCTGTGCTCTCAGGAGCAAGATTTACCTCTCACGACTTCCTTACCTGTGACCTATGTCCCCTCCCTGATTGGGTCACATGCTTCAGACACTCAGGCCTTTGCCCTATATGTGTGCTTTGCGCCTAATCCCCCTCACCTTGCATCCTTGAACTCCCACACATTGTTCAATGGTCATCTAAATGCCTCCACCGGGAAGCCTTTCTTGATGTGCCTCAGCTACAGGTGTCCTTATCACTCTGATTTTCTAGACCATTTTTTAAATATGTATTTTATGACCATTATCATAATCTGCCTGTAGTAAGTATTGATCATATCATGTCTTGAGATTTTAAACTCTGAGAATTCAGAGACCATCTCTTCTGATCTCGGTAAGAGCTTAACTATCTGTCTATTATTGCTGCCCCTTTAATGTTACACATATATGACTAATTCAAAGAAGAGAGGCAAACTATAATTAAAAAAAAAAATAACTATGACACAAACTTGGAACAACCCAAAACAAAAAGCAATATAAATGTGATAGAAACTCAGATGAATTATCATGTTGTGTCACCACTACCACTTGTATATAACTACCGAAGAATACAGAGTGATAACTGAATAAACCAAAGACTGCCATTCTGGATGCACACGTGTAATGCAACTCCAAGTGATTTGGAACCCACATGAGAAACCATGGGCCCTTTAAGGTTTTACTCCTTATAGAATTTACTTTGTTTCGTGATGAAGAAAAGCAATTATTCGGATTGATAATGATTTTATTGTTTGAAAACTGACTTCTCCTCCTATTGGATACATGAGGTATAACCTACTGAAATACAAAAAAAAGAAAAAGAAAAATTCTGAGTCTAGAGGCTTAGAATACTGACTCTGTCACAGCCTGAAATGAGCCCCAGATGGTTCAGGGTTTACCATCAAGCAATGGTAATGATATAGAATATGTCATTGTCATCCCAAGAGGTCTTCTATAAGGGAACAAAAATATAGAAGCAGTTTCTGTGTTGAAGAAAAGAAGGAAAGAAATTAAAAAAGAGGCAGGGAAAGAAGGAAGGAAGGAAGGAAGGAAGGAAGGAAGGAAGGAAGGAAGGAAGGAAATAATGGTGCAGAGAGAAAGACAGAGAGTAAGGGAAAAGAAAGAGGGAGGTAGGAAGTGGGGAGACAAGAGAAGAAATGATATATAAAGGAAAATCTGAATGAAATTTGAGAGGCTGACAAATCTGGAGAACATTTAAGTGACTCCCCTAAATTTCTGTCAGGTTCTTCATCAGCTGCCTCAATTTTCTTCCTGACTTGGGTTCTTGTCAGCTCACTCTAATTATAGCTTTACTAGCAAAATGAGAGCACATGGATGAGGAATGGCCATGGATAAAAAGAAATGGCAACCCTAAGCGTAATTATAATAAAATGTCTTCCTGTGCATGTCCAACAGACAAAGGTACCCAGTCTATTCTTGAATAGCCCAATGTACTTAAGACATCACCAGTACCACACATAAATATTTCCTTCCAATGGCTTCCCATTTTCTACAAGATCTATGATCCATAGGCTCTCTAAAAACCAAGCACAGTTCAACACTGAAACCTCAGTTTCTGCTACAACTCCACTCTCACAATGTTCTCTAGAAGTACCAAAAGCCTCACAATTTCCTGGGGGTGTTCATCAGATAATAAAGGAGAGATAGTCATTTTAAGTGAGGGATTCAATGTTGACTCAGAGTTGCTGGAGAATATAATCTCTCCTCTGTGAAGCCTCCCTTGACCTCCTCGGTGCTGTGGACACTCCCTTACAAAAAATCTCTGACCTGTAGCTTTCTTCTCCTAAAGTACTTGCCCCGCTCTATTGGGTTTCTCTCTTATGTTTGTGCCTTCTCTGCTGAACCAGAAGTTCTGAGAGAGCTAGAATATTTAATCATTCCCAAAATCGGAAACCCTCACAATATGCCTGATACATATTAACAGCAATACTGGTTGATATATGCATCAGGCATTCAGAAGAATTCTGCTTTTGGGAAACTTAGCAGAACTATAAAAAATCCTTTCATTGTTGGGCACCTGGGTGGCTCAGTGGGTTCAGTGGTCAACTCTTGACTTCGGCTCCAGTCGTGAGCTCACGGTTGGTATGACAGAGCCGTGCGCTGACGGTGCAGAGCCTGCTTGGGATTCTCTCTCCTTCTCTCTTTGCCCCCCACCCTGCTTGTGCTCTCTGTCTCTTTCTGAAAGTAAATAAATAAACATTTTTTAAAACCCTCTCACTGCTTAAAATACTGTCAAATATAATCATATTTCATCATTAGGTCCATGAAGACATTTTTTTATCCTCAATTTTAAGTTGAGCCAAGTGTTACTAGTCCAATTAAACTAACCAGAAGAACTTAGATTAACCAGTTGTAGATTAACCAGTGTAGAAGTTACTGAACTTCTCTAGGCCTCAGTTTTTCTACTTATAAAATTAAAATATCTGATGTGAGTCTCTTTAAAACCCCTACCTCTCTGTAATTATTTATTTGATCTTAGAATGTAAGACTCATCTGGACAGGATGAACTCTAAAATCTAATTTAATTCTAAAATACTAGTAGGACCAACTCTCAGGTACTACTTCTGCATGAAACTGAGGGCACTCTGAAAACATAAGAATAGACAATATAAGGAATAAACAAAGAACAGAGGCCTCCTGTAGCAAACAGCTAAACGGAAAAAAAAATAGCCAAAATCGCATTGTATTAATAAAATGGAAGAAAGGTCAAGAAAACTCACAGCATGGAGAACTATTATAATTTCCAGCAGTTGCTGGCTCTTTCTGTAATCCTGCAGATGGTAGATAAGAAAGGGGGATTTTTAAATTTGCAGGAGGATAGAAGAACCATGAAGGAGGACCAAGGAGCTGTACAGAGTAAAAAAGATGAGGATCAATAAATTTGATGTATAGCTTTCTGGAAATCTTTTCACTCCACAGAGAGGACACATTTTTCCCCCAGATATTCATGGATGACCCAAAAAACCTGTCATGAAACAGGCCACCAAATGGCTGTAATAAATTCCAAAAAAAAATCAATATCATATGGACCTTTTGATCTAATCACGATGCAGTAAAAAAAAAAAAAAAAAAAAAATAGCAAGTGACAACTGTCAAAATCCCATGTAACTGTAAACTATAGAGCATTCCACCCAAAAATGCAATGTAAATGTAATGTGAAGAAAAAGACAAGAAAAAAATTGTGAACATTTACAGTGAAATAACAATCAATGAACGTTTACAGGTCAAATTCTGGAAGTAAAGGAGTACTGAGAGAAGAGTTTTCATTTTAAATACATTTATTGGAAACCAAGAAAGATTTAAATACACGAGGTAAGTGATTACTCAAAGCGCTGGTAAAAGAGTGACCAAGTAAACCAAGGAAGCAAGAAGGAAATAATAAAAGATAACAGCAGGGAATGCCAGTTAAAGATGGGGGATTGGATGTGTGCCTTTTATCCAGCCCTTCCATAAACCCCATAAAACAATGGTGAAGGGATCTTTTGAGGCATAAATCTATAAAGACAAAGAGCACAGAGGATGAAAGAATAGCAATAAAACTTCAGATGATGAAAAACAGAAGAATAAGTATTAAATGGCTTAGCAAACTAAAAAAGAGAATCCTAAACTGGTAGCAGAGAAATCTGAGAAACTTTCATTTGTCTCGCAAAACCTCCCTTACACTCAGATATTTTCACCACCTGCATCCCTAAAAGTGAGGGTGAAAGTGGAACCGAACAAAAACAAAAGATGACTGATTAAGACTGTTTGTGAAACAGATGTCTATATGCCCCCCTCCATTCTGTGTAAAAATCCTTACCCCACCCAACAGCGGAATCGGAAGCTGACTCTCTAGAGACAGTAAAACAAAAATTCCCTGTCTTTGGGAGCACCAAGTCTAGTGGAGAAAAGAAATGGCATGCTGCATATTGTGGAATTAACGAAAGGTTTACGTACTGAATTTGAGATCTCCATTCCTCTCTCCACTTAATGAGGGATGTTAATAGCCCAGCCTTAGAACCTTGCAGCTGGAAATTGGAAGATTTGTCTCTGGGAAAACTGATAGAGCAAAGAGGAGAGGCATTAAGATACTGATGTTGCAGTTTGCCTCATAAGACAGCCAGTTTAGGTGACAATAAAGCCCACAGCTGACAAGTTCCAACCATGAACACAGAGCCTCCAGTCATCTTGGCAAAACATCACTCTTAAATACGACCAGGCATTGAGGATGAGTGAGATGAGAAGGAAGTGGGAGGAAAAAGAGACTTTAAAGGAGAAGAAAACTAAACAAAGAAATAAAGCTATTATCACTTTTAAAGAGGTAAGAGAAGATATTGCATCCATGAATCAAGAACAAGATTTCGGTCAGCAAGGAACAATGAGAAAACATGACAGAGATCTGGGCTATGAAAATGATATTAGTCAACATAAAAACGCAATGTACGATCTGAAATTAATGTTGGGGAAATCCAAAGGCCAATAGAGTAGACTAAGAGAAGGCGAACAGGAGAATAATTATTAAAATAATTAATTAATTAATTAGATTAATAATATTAAATATAAATAATAAATTAATATTAAAATATTAATAAAATATTAGCAGATCTACTAATATTAGCTAAAATCTACTGATTGAAAATACTATAAAGACCCAAACAATACAAGGGGAAGAAGCAAAGTCATGGTCTCTCATGACAACTGGGTAGCAGCAAATACCAGTGGAAGAGAATACAGAGGCCAGGAAGAGTCCCCTGTTTATATGGACTCTGTATTCGATACAGGTTGGTACTACTAATTTAATCAAGGAATAGATATGCACATATACACAAAACGTTGTATATTTTTCAATTATATGCATATAATTAATGACAAATGTGTATTGAAAAGACAAATTTGGTTGAACCACTTGCAATTGCTGATATTTGGCAGTTTTTGACCTACATAAATATCAATTTCATAAAGTTCAATCTAATACACTAGATGCTTGATGGTCACTTGTGAAAGAACAGCTATAGAGGAATGGACTAAAGAACAAAACAAAAGGACGGCCGTTTCTGGATGTGTGAAAAGCTATGAACTGGAAGTAACTCCACGCACCAGGAGGTAATGATGGTGGTAGGTTTGTGGACCAACTTACAAAATTATAACAGATGGAAAAAACCTTGGTAGATGGAATTCAAAGTTGTTATGTAAAGAAAAACAGCAAAACTATAAAAAAGAGAAGACAGATGAGATAAGAAATGATAAAGCTGTTTGGGGAGAGGAAGAAATATTTGAAAAATGAATAATCATCACTGAGAGAAAGGGTACAATTAGCTAAATAGGCTCTCAGTGAAAAACAACAACAAAATGCCTAAAACTCAGAGGACAAAAGGAAAACTGAATACGAGAATTTTTAATAACACTTCAGGATACTCCCTAACCAAAACTAAAAGGCAGACTGTCACACTTTCCTCAATGAGTTAGTGGTATTAGCGAAAGCAAGGCAGATGTCCAACACTTTTTTTCCACCTCCTTCCACCAGGCCGCCGTGCTCAGCATCATGTCCAATACATGCTAAGTTCACCAAATGTGCTTGATGAAATCTAGTGGGAGGGGGTGATTGTAAATGATTTTGTTTTTCCCCTTGAGAGGGATTTTCCTTTCGATTGCACAATTCTTAAACTCCAGATTTAGAAAAAGACATAGGCTTCCTTCCCATATTTTTCTGGGTAAGAGTGATTTCTCTTGCCCTCTTCAACAGACACTTATGACAGTGAAAATTAAGCCTGTAAATTACATATATTAGACGTGATCATGACATGATACATCTTCTACTTATAATTTAGGTGATCTTATATAATGTGCCAGACAGTAATGTTATCATTATTTACAGAACCTTGAATGCAGCAGTAATCATCAATCTAAATGTCCGTACATTATCCTTAACAGAGCAGCACAGTGATCTATTCTAGGTTAGTGCATAGGGCGTAGGCTGGAGAGATCAAACCAGGAGACAGAAATAGAGATTTCTCTGTAGCTACATTAACGATCTTCTGCGTGTTCTCTCCCCTCCCTGGACCACTCTTCCCTTACTTTGGTGATCCATTAAGTCAACTTCTTCAAGCAACTCTGTACAGTTAATCCTTTACAATTTTCACAAATAAAGCAAAAGGTGTGGTAAATTGCCAAGGACATTAATTACACGAGTAGCGTAAAACGTTTGCGCATCATACTCAATAATCTCTCAAATAAAGACTAAATTGCTGTGCTTGCACTTACCCATACTGAAACTCAAGTTCTTTAACAATTTTAATAGGCTTTAACATTTAATTTGCTTAAATTATTACTTTGTTGATATAAATAGGATGTTTATTTACTCTAGCCTAGCAAGAACTGAAAGAGGAAGCCTCTAAAGGCAAAATACTCAAGTACGTTATGTACCAGGAATCTATGAATCATAACACAATCATTGAGGCAAGCGTCTTCCGTCAATCTCAGAGTTGCTGTCCATTCGCAGCACGAGACCAGAATGAAAAAGCTAGGTAGCTCCCCAGGTCCTCCTGAGTCATTTTGGTGTATAAAACTGGGTTATCTGGATTGAACGTCCAGGGTGTCTGACCTTCCCCAATTTTGTGTTCAAAACCACTCTCTGGCCGTGACAGAAAATACAGGGGCTCATAAATACCTTTTGACTGAAATGAGTCTCTTTCAACTATTTATATCATTTTTTCCTGCTTTAACCACAGACAATTGTCGATTCTTCCTTACCTTTAAGATAAATAATAATGCCCCCAGAACATTGCGAATTCTCTGAACATCTACTATAAACATATTAACCAAAAACACAAATGAATTTGTGTTTGCTTATTAGTTGGGAATTTTCCTGTGCCATTTCTTTTTACATATGCACACATAAACTTGTGTGTGTGTGTAAATAATTACGTTCTAGACCTACAGCTTTACATATTTCAAAAGGTGTTCTGGTTCCAGAGCCAGAGGAAAAAAGGTGAGTGACGGGAAGCCACTACCTTGAGGAAGTTAAATATATGTTTAACAGTCTTTCAATTAAGGTCTCATTACATAAAATTTAAGATGGAATTTATAATAAATTTACAGAATTTATATTATGTAAATACATTTTCAGAAAAAATATGTACACTCAGGTACTGCAAACTACTAGTTATATGATCTCTGGCAGAGTACTTAATCTCTCCAAACCTTAGTTTCCTGGCCTAGGAAATAGAGATAATAACAAGTACTCTATGGGGGTGTGGTAAAGTTCAAAGGAAAGAATGAATGTAGAAGTAACTTGCTCATTTGAGTATTGTATGCACGACCTCCTATGCACCCAGACCTAAATCTTTAAGTTTAGAGAGAATATAAGAAGAATGAAAGGTAGATTCTCTTCCTGCAACAATCCCAGTACCCACTTGGGACCAGGAAATAATTAGAAAATGAGACGGAACTACAGAAAACTAAGTTGTATGGTCCAGGCTATGTGTGCAATAACAATTCTAAGAAAAGAGAACTTAAAATGGGCTGGAAATTATGAATATTTTCTTCCCAAATGGAACAGGCTAAGCTTTGCCTGAACAAAGAAGCAAAGATATCTAACAGCTGCTTACCACTCTCTGTTGCTTAAAATATCAGAGGAGTATGAGGTTTAGGCAGCTCTGAGGGCTGAGTCATCTTCCTTCTAACTTGGTATTTATTCAGGACGCAGCCCTCACCCTGATGACAACAGCATTCCTGACCTCTGAGCCGCTCAAAATGCTAAGATGTTTCTGAAGGTGAAATGGACACCTCACGCAGATTCCCGGGGTGGTTACGGTTCCCAGCTATGCGCTGCCTCCCCGTTTTGTCGCGGTGTTTGTTCCAAACCAGAGAGGTCTTGACAGCTGAAGAAGAGGAACTAAGGCCAACCGAGAAATATCCGAGATTGTCTTCTCATGATGATGCTTAAGGCTCATAGCTGAGGTAATTATAGAAAGGACTAGAGCACGAGCCTCTACGGTGTATCTATCATCCCGTGGTTCGGTGTCCCTTCTCCCCCCGCCCCGGAAACGATCTAGGTACAGGGCTATATAATTAAATCCCATTTAAATATCATTGCCTTTTATATTCCTCAAGTAACGTGGGGACAATTCTTGAAATGTCACTTGTTCTTCCTTTCCCAGGAGCATACCTTCTGATGGAGCCGGGGGAAGGTAGAGCTTTGAGGCTCAGTGTCAGCTAAGGTGCCTGCTCCCGCCCAGGTGGCCGGCCCCTATTACATGGGTAGACCTCTTCAGGGCTCCGTTTTCCTGCCTGTTCTCCCTGCTTCAGCTCTCTGAAGTTTATTTTGGAATTTTGTCTTCTATTCAGTCTAAGAAATACTCTTAACTGTTTTTTTTTTTAATCACTTAAACAATATATTTTATTGTGGCAACCTCAGAAAATACAAATACAAGGGGAAAATTTTTCTTTAAAAAGGTTTAATCAATTCATTTCAATGGATAGGAGGGCCTATTTTTTTTTTTTAGTTTATTTATTTATTTTGAAAGAGAGACAGAGACAGCATGTGCATGCAAACAGGGAAGGGGCAGAGAGAGAGAGAATCCCAAGGAGGCTCTGTGCTGTCAGCAAGGAGCCCAACACAGGGCTCGATCTCATGAAACCCTGGATCAGACATGAGCTGAAATCAGGAGTCAGATACTCAACCTCCCAAGCCACCCAGTTGCCCCCCTATGAGAGCCTATTTTGAACAAAGCTCTGTAAGTATCAGATATGTGAAATTTAGCAACGGAGATAAAAGATAAAATGATAGTTATTGTGACAGACAATCTCATTATATTTTAGGCTCTCATCTCATCACATCTTGCTATGTGTAAACAGGGCTTTTGTCACTATTTTTCCAGGTGAGGAGGCTAAGGCCTAGATAGGTTCCATAATTTGCCCAAGATCCCACAATTTATAAACTACAGAGAGCAAATTTAAACCCAGAAAATTCTAGCTCTAAAGCCTGGGCTTTTTATACTTAGGTTGTCAGAGGGAGAATTATGAACAAATACAGAGACGTATTAAAGAAATAAAATAAAAAAGGAGGAGGAGGGATCAGGAAACAGAATAGTTCCACTATTCTAGATGATGGTGATTCCTTCCTTTCATAAGAGAGGAGATGTGGAGGGGTAGGCTAAAAAGACGTTGAGGCCATTGGTGGAGAACTTTGTTACCGGTCATCACTTTGCATCCAATTATATCAACAATGGGGAGTTACCAGTGGCTGACTAAATATGGAGGTGTTAAGAGTAGCTCCAGGTAAGGGCAGTAGGTGTGTGGGGTGGGGATCCCTTGTAAAGATTACTTTGAAAAACAATAATAAAATCCAGTCATTCTGATTGTAATCATCACCTTGTGCCTAAAATTCTAAACAGGGAAGTGATCAAATACCCCTCCTCTTCAAAAAAAACAAAAAAACAAAAAAAAAACAATTTGTAAATTTTACTCTTAAACAATTGCTGTCATTAATGTTGAGTTTTAAAAATACATTGTAGGGGCGCCTGGGTGGCTCAGTTGGTTGAGCGTCCGACTTCAACTCAGGTCATGATCTCACGGTCTGTGAGTTCGAGCTCCACGTCGGGCTCTGTGTTGACAGCTCAGAGCCTGGAGCCTGCTTCGGATTCTATGTCTCCCCCTCTCTCTCTGCCCCTCCCCTGCTCACGCTCTGTGTCTCTCTGTCTCTCAATAATAAATAAACGTTAAAAAAATTTTTTAAATAAATAAATAATAAAAATACACTGTAAAGTTTCAATGATCACATTCTAATTATTTATCCTTTACTAAGCACTGTGTTCTACATGGAAGTTATTTCGGCAAACTCCCAGTTATACGGTTAGCCCCCAACACACCCACGCTCAGCTGCATGAATCCAAGAGTAAATTGGGAATTTTTGAGTTTGCCTTGGGCAGACACAGCTGGGATTGTTGAGTCAAAAAAATCAGAACTTGAGCAACCTCACTGATGTCATTGTATGGGATCACTTGGAGTTTTCTATTTTCTTACAATAAATGCAAAATACAAGTGTAATATTTTTGCCTGAAAAAGTGCAAATTTTAGTTCATACATAAAATATTCTATGAAGCTGAGAAATCTTCAAAATCAAAACCATCCATTTTATTTGTTGTTTGAAAAGATTAAAAAACTATGTTGATTATTATTTACTGCATGAAAATCATTTCATCACACGGTGGAGCTGGGGAAAGGGGGTTATAAAAATGACCCAGTCAGGGTGTCAAATATGTTAGGAATGCCACTGGGAATTACTGAAAGGTTTTGATGGGAGGAGTCACAAAAGAATGGTCGAGGTGAATCATAAAAGACACCATCATTAAATCTGCATGTGCTTGTATGTATGTCTAGTTGCCTATATGTTGTAACTAGAAAAGGAAAAAAAGCAAGGTACATGTTGTCAAAACAATACAAATATTAGTTATGGAGAGTATTCTGGCATGGGGTCTTGAGAGGTTGCTGTGTTTTCAGGGTACAATATCGATTCTACCTCCAGCTGGTCTGCCCTTGAAAGCAGACAGTTCTCCTTTTTAACTGCCAGGAGAGAATACTGCATTTCAAGGAGTCAGTGGGAAATAAGACAATTTAGAGGCTTTTGTCACCCAAGATCTCGGGAAATGTCAGCTGAGAAAATCATTCCTTAGAGTTTTTTGTTAAGGATGCACGGTTGTCATGACTTGTACTGTTGTTCACAATATTCCATGCACATCCCTACGGGAAGATTATACTTCCCCATCCTATAGAAGACTGGCCTGACTCCACAGCCAACTTGCTTCAGCTAGTAAAATGTCAGTAGACGTAACACGGCTTTTGGGCAGTTTTAAGAGTCAGTGTGTGGTTTGCTGTGTTTTTTTCCCCAGTCTCTGTGATCACGAAAGCATGGAGCCAATAATCACTTGGGTTCCTGAGTGACTGCCGTGCGCCTTACTCTTTTGTCAAACTATGATGAGTATATAGCATGGACAAGAAATAAACACTGGAATTTTAGGCCGCTAAGACTTCCCAGTTGATTATTTGTCATCACAACACCAACTAGCCCAACTTAATTGGTAGAGCGGTCCTTCCATTTGGGCAGATACTCTCAAAACTATACCCAAACGTAGCCAGACCAGGAGAAATTACATTTGTGGAACTCATTGTACAGATATCGGTAGAACTGCTTTTACTGAATAGCAGTTGATGTGAAGCTCATCCAGATTGAAAGACACTATAAACATGCCTCATAAAACTCATCCTGGTCCACACCTAAGAATATCGTCATGGTTTAGGAGCATTCTGCTGATGTAACTTGCTGAGCAACCTCAAAAGAGGCTCTCAGCTTCCTGGAAATCAACCTGAAAAAGATGAATTTGACCAAGTTTATAATATGAAGCATTTAAAAGACAGAAATAGGCACTGATTTTGCTCAGGAGAACGTTAAGAATCCTTAACGCAAAGCCCAGCCAGAGGAGGAAAATGTTGACCCAGGTCTATTCATCACTATTCCTTCCAAGCTTCCCTTATCACACTCTCCTCCCCCTCCTCCCTTAAACATGAGAAAAAAAAAATCCAGCAATTAAAATGTCTGGCCCAGGGAGACAGAGAGCCCAGCCCCAGTCCATACCTAAAATTGGGCCTCAGGACCCCTAAGGCCTCATTCTGGTTTAGGTGCAGATCTGCCATTTGTTGACAGACTCTTTCCCAGCACCAAGTATGTTGGGGTCACTGGGAAAGAGGAAACTTATGAATAAATTTGAAAGGGGTCTGAAAATTTAGATGAATGCCAGAGGAGTCCTTTGTGAATAAAATTAAGCAGTCAGCGCCATTGAGGACAAACATTTTAACTGGCTCGGCTTCACAGCTACCTCCCAAGGCTTCCTCCAGGAGGCAGAGGCATGGGTCTGTGTTAAATGGCTTAATTTTCTTAATCAACTATTTCATTGTGAGTTTTTAATTTCATTCCCATGCTTATTTTTTTTTTTCATTTTGCCATAATACAGCTCTAAGTACCGTGGCAAACATTTGACAGTTTGCTCAGCAGGTGCTGGGCTCTGCGGGGCTCGCAGAGCTCTACCTTTTATTAATTGGGTTTCAAAATGTGTTCCTGTGTGAACAGAAGCTAAGATGGGACTATTGTACCTGTCAACATGAAGCTGGGCGAAATAAAATATTTGGAATGTGTTTTAAAATAACTCATTGTGAGCTTGATCGGTTGAGAATTTAAAAGCAGAAATATTCTTTAATGTTGAAATAAATAATCATGCAATCAAAAAGGCAATAAAATTAAAGAAACGATGGGGTTTGTTCAAGGTGCTTCAGTATTTGATAACAATGAGAACATTTTCTTTATGCCCAACAGGTTATGCATTGAAAAGGTAGTTCTGAAAAAGCATTTTAATAAAAACTTCAGGGGCCCGGGGAGGTCGCACCTACTTTGGAAACCAACAACGAAGGCTCTCTAAATATTTCTGATGGTTCCAATTTAATTTTTTGGCTCAGTTTGGAAGGTTTTCTCCCCTTATCAAGAAAAACTCTCAATCTGAAATTTCAAATTTCGGTCTAAAGGAAGCCCTCCCAAGCAGTGACGCTCTGGGAATGTGTCTCTCTTTTGGCGACGCAGAACTCTTTGTGACTCTTTTCTCCCCTTTTCGTATATGCACTTCAAATTCAATGAACTTTAATGACATATATTCTAAGACTCCCACTCAGAGCAGAAGATAAAAGGGAGGGGAAGGGAACACAGTAAAAGTTGGCCCAAAAAACTCAGGCCCTGTCTTGTCATTACTATTGTCCTTTCTATCATCAATTTTGCTCAACTCTGAAAAAAATGAATGTTCTCCGTGTCCCCCAAAAAGGGCTGTGTCCTGAAGTTTAAGCGTGGGGAAAATAAAGATAAAGCCACAACAATCCTAAGATGAAAGCCTAAAGAATTTATATTCACACACATATATAGAGTCATGTTTGTTTCTGATTTTAAAAAAATAATAAATTATCATCATGAAAATCTTGAAGAGTTGTGGCAATGGGCAAGGTCAAAAGAGAAAAATCCCTTAAATTTTACTTGCAGAGATGGCCCTACTGGACTCTTTCCATGCATTTTTAACACGCAAACACACACACACACACACACACACACACACACACACGGGTTTTTTTATTGAAAAACAAAAATAGAGCCATGTCAAACAGTGTGTTTCAACTTGCTTTGTACACTTGTCAATATATAAAGGACAATGTTTTTGTTTGATGTATAGAACTGCCACATTCTTTTGATGTCTGTCCAGTATTTTGCTGAAATCCAATACATTGATGGAAAGTAATTTTTTAACCAATTCTTATGGACAAATGTTTTCAAAGTTTCTGATATATCAATGTTACAGTCATTTGGTTGGATATTTCCAGAGGATAGATTTCTAAAAACTGAACTAAGGAGCTAAAGTTAAAATATTGCTACCTATTTCCAAGTTACCTCCAAAAACGTTGCAACAATGTACATTCCTATCTACAACGTATGAGAAAATATGCCACTCCACCTTATTTTTAAGTTTTGCTAATCTGAAAGATAAAATATATCTCATTATTGTGTAAATTTGCATTTTTAGCTATGCTGAGGTTGTTTACACATATTTACTCGGAATCTTTACAGTATTTGTGTCATCTTACCAAGGAATATGGGACAGCTTTATTAAGTCTTCTTTATGTCTTTCAGCAAAGCCATATTATTTTCCTGATAGAGACCTTGCAAATTTCTTATTAAATTTCTATGTATTATATATATTTTATTGTTGATGAACTGGGATTTTTCTTTCATTATATTTTCAAGTGATTTTCCTAATATACCTATTCATATAAACCTATTCATATAAACCTATTCATATTTGGATTCCTGTTTTATTTCTAGCTGCTTTCCTAAACTCTATGAGCTTTAGTAAAGTTTCATTTGGTTTCAGTTTTTGTATTTTGATTTTGCTCTTAGGTAAACTACCATAATGCCACAGGTAATACAGTTTGCCTGTTATTTTCCAATAAGGATGCAGTCATAACAATGGTTATTCTCTCCTTATTTCAGAATTCACTGAGAAAGCCTTTAGTTTTTCACTGTTTATGATGGCGTTTTATCATCTGTTTGGGGCCTTAGACCACTTTAGGAATCTAATAAAGTTATAGACCCTTTTTCCCCTTCCTTCAAATGTATGTGCTGTACAAACAAGAAAATTTTTCATATATCTTGAGTTGATTCATACCCCCCTGAAGGCTGATGAATACACTCACACAAAAACACAGCACAAGACAGGCTCCACTGACATAACTAAAGTTGCTTCAACGGGACTGGCCAAAGGGAAAATTTCCAAGTAGGCGAAGGGTGTCGATTTAATGCAACAAGTATTTGTTGAGCTCTCATTAGGGGTTCTAGTTTCCCAACAGAAGGGTTAGCTTTCCAACGCAATTAAAAACAGACACTCTGCAAGACACTGGCTATAAATCCTCCCTGAATTACTCTCAGTCCATCCAGAAGGAGGGACAGATGAGTAAACAGAAAAACACAAAACTCGTATTAAAGATGTGTGTGCGTTCTGGATGAGAGCATACCTGAATATTGTTTCCATCAACTACAGGAAGATTTACAGAGAATGTGCTTTTTGGAGTACGATTTTAAAGATGATATTGAAGGGGCAAAGACAATCCAAAAAGAGGAAAAAAAAAAAACAACAGCAAAGGTAGTTTGGCCTCAGATATTTGTAGAATGATGGGTAGTTCCCCATGCTCGACACAGAAAAAGGACAAAGATTTTCACTGCACTGTTTGAAATGACTTTGTTTTTATGGTAGCCTCAGCCAAAATAACATAGTGTTACAAATCTTGCAAAATAAAGATTCCTCAGAAACCTCACACAAATTGCATAACTCTTGAGCTATTTCTGTTTCAGGATAGAAACCTCATAGATAGGCTCAGTCTTACCAATGGTTTACCAATTTAGTCCTTTTGTTCCTTCCTTACTTAATTGATCCAGAATACTGTGGCCCGCTGAGAATGCCTGAGGGCTTGCTTTGTCTGGTACCAATTTCAGAGACTTCTAACTGAATGCGTAGCAGAAGTTGTTAGCAGTTGCCGGCAATTAGTGTGAAAAAGTTGGCTTTGGGAAGACTAACCTAGAAATACCAATTATCTGTTTTACATCCATACACAGAAAAGAATATGTCTCTTAGAAATATTCACTTACGTTCTATTCATCTTTTTTTCTTTTCTTTCTTTTTCTTTTTTTTCTTTTTTGAGAGGGAGAGAGAGAAAGCGAGAGCAAGTGAGGGGCAGAGGGAAAGGGAGAGAGAAAATCTCAAACAGGCTCCACACCCAGCTCGGAGCCAGAGGTGGGGATCGATCTCACAACCTTGAGATCAAGACCTGAGCAGAAATCAAGAGTCTGATGCTTAACTGAGCCACGCAGGTACCTCACGTTCTATTCACCTTAATTGAATTCCTTGGCCACATTTGTCCATGAATGGCATACTTCTTTTTCATTGTTTCTGTCAATCCATTATCTTTTCTATCTTGGTCCCCTCTATATTCTAATTTTCTCCATGGTTCTTCCTTCCATCACTATTCCTGGGTAATCTCCGGTGCTAGTCACCAGACCAGAGGTTGCTCCTTCATTCTTGCGCAACGATGGTATTTTGCCTTCCAATCTCAACTGAATCAGAGTATAATTGGGTGAGGCTGTTGTGGGGCTGGGGGAAGGGGAGGAAATGGGGAGAAGGGTATGGCAGACATCAGTACTTTTTTAAAGCCTCTCAGGTGATTTTCATGAATAGCCAGTATGGAGAACCACTGGAACCAAGAACATCACTCATTAATCCCTCTATATAGCCCTCACCGCTCATCTACCCCTAATCCTGTCACCCATCCCCAAATAGGCTTTAACTGACTAAACCTAGCTTCTCTAGAAAACAATCAATAGCTGCATTCTACTATGGATAGGACCGCTTATGGATTAAATGTTCTCATAATTATGAATGTCTATTAATTTTCACAATTGAGATGCCAAATCTATAGATATAAAGGAAAAACAACTTTAAGAAAAATCTGGTTTAGGGGCATCTGGGTGGCTCAGTCGGTTGGGCACCCGACTTCGGCTCGGGTCATGATCTCGCGGTCCATGAGTTCGAGCCCAGCGTCAGGCTCTGTGCTGACAGCTCAGAGCCTAGAGCCTGCTTCAGATTCTGTGTCTCCCTCTCTCTCTGCCCCTCCCCTGCTCATGCTCTGTCTCTCTCTGTCTCAAAAATAAATTAAAAAAAAAGAAAAGAAAAATATATTTCCTATTTTTTTTTCTTTACCTCGATCTCCCCAGTGTAAAACTACTCAGTTCTCTTTATTCCCTACCCATTGGTCATCTGCCTTATTCCTTTAATTTGTGAAGTCATGTGACTGGGAATATATTTATATAGTAGGATTGCAACGGTGCTGATTCTCACAGAAATTAAGTAACAGTAATGCTTAGAAACACGTTAAAGAATTAGTCAGTCTTTCGAAAATGCTTAAACGTAAAATATTGCCTAAAGTATTCTATTGTAGACACAAACTGCACCCATTTGGGTTTTCTTTCTCTTGTTATTTCTTAGGCTTTATTGGCACCCTTTAAGTCAAGACTGCTTTGGTAAACTCTTCATGAGTGTTTGTCAAATTATTGTTATATTCAGCTACCTTATGTTTTGTTATTATTATAGTCATATCCTCAAAGTGTATTTGTAAAGCATTCTTCACAGATGATCCTAAAACAAGCTGTTATTAAGCATATCATTATAGCATATACACTAGGAAATTTATTTTCAGAAAATGTCAAATAGCTTGAGAGGCTTCCAGAGAATTCTTAAAGATTTAATCCAAAAGCCTTCATAAGCTTTCTCTTTTCCTTTCAGGGCTTGTTCCTCTTGGTTCTACTTGCTGCCTGACCCCTCTTACACCAAGCATCACACAGTGGGTTCCCACTGGACTTGTGGTACGCACATGACTGGAGGGGCAAACTTGCTTATGTTCACTCCATCAAACTCTATCCTGCCCCCAGTCTACTAGTAAGCTCACAGAATGAATTACAATTGAATGATACTGCTTGAAGGGCAGTATGTTTCACCCAAACCAAAATGTCATATTTATGCTTTAAAGCAATTTAAAATAATTTAAAATAATGGTAGGTCAAAAACAATTTTCCTAAACTTAATTGATGTCATGCCCACAAATAGCAATAATTTACCTCTGCGCAAAAGCTCTTCAACTCTACACTAAATGCTAAAAGACCTGAATTCTATGTTTCGCTCCAGCACTGATTTCCTGCTATAAGTCTTTTGGTTTCCACATTTATGAGACCAGCAAGCCAGAGAAAAATAAACTGTTGTGTCCTTGGGGCATAAGGACCTCAGAAATTAATGAGTTAATAATTTACACACAGCACGTGTCCCTTTAGAGGGGAATAGCTTTCATAACACACAACAAATATAAAGTTGAAATAACTAAGGATGATAGATGTAGCTAACTCCATTTATTTAGTAATGCGTATGGCATTGTGATTGTAAAAATTTGCCCTAACATGTGGTAGCATTTAGCCAGTACTCCTAATAATATTTATAAGTAGATTGAGAATTAGCCCACAAATACAATTCAGGAAGTTTGTTCTGATGATTTGTTTTTCATGTTCTGTAAAATGAATTGCATTAAAGGTCAGAAAAAGTGCCTTAAAGGAGCACTTCTGTAATATTTAAGGCGCAGTTGATCTTGTTGAACATTATAATAAGACACACATAATTGGCTTCTCTCCTGGGAGTCAAGCTCAGTAACTTTCTGCCAAATTAGCCAAACCGTTGCATAATACACAGAAAGATGGCAGAATGCAGAGCCAATGGTTTCTGTATTTACTGTTGTTCATTTTTAGCCACAGGAAAGAGGTAAAGAAACTACTGTATGTGATGACAAAGCAGGAATTGGGACCTAACTCCACAGCTGGCTAAATCCACTATTCTCACAGTTCATTGCAACATGAATGCAATTCCCAACAAGTGTACTTAATTTGATCCTGTGACCTCTTGACTTGTAAGGGAATTTTTTTTTTAGATAAAAAGAAAAGAAAGGGAAGGGAAGGGAAGGGAAGGGAAGGGAAGGGAAGGGAAATAATGGTTGTCAGTCAAACCAAAGGCAATCACCTCCCAAGGTTGACATCAGCTACTGAACACATCAGTACATACACACCTCCAAACCTCAATTTTCTCCTTCAAGACCCACTTTCCATATTCCAGCCATTCCACCCACAACACACACGCACATGCACAGGCACATACACACGTCCCACAGAGGCAGATGGAACTATATGACAAGGTCAACAGCATCGATAAAATTTAACAACTTAGGAAAAATGTAGCAAATGTTAAAGAAGAATCAGTTTGGGGGGCCTGGGGGGCCCAGTGGGTTAAACGTCTGACTTTGGCTCAGGTCGTGATCTCACAGTTTGTGAGTTGAGCCCTCGTCAGGCTCTGTGCTGACAGCTCAGAACCTGGAGCCTGCTTCTAATTCTGTGTCTCCTTCTCTCTCTGCCCCTCCTCTGCTCATGCCTGTCTCTCTTTCACTCAAAAATAAAGTAAACTTAAAGAGGAATCAATTTGACAAAATAATTTGTTAAAGGAATACAAATTCACATATATTTTTCTAGGGCAATTTTCTAAGTAATGATTTTGCAAAATTTTCATTTGAAAAGGGAAGCAGTGTACTTCACACATTGTTTTTCAACTTTAGTAACCAATCATTTGAACGTGCCCTTAATTTCAAAATGCAATTAAAGTTCAAGTTTACCTGTGGCCTACTTAAAGAAGCTTCCTGGATCAGAAATAAAAGGATATAAATGCTTGTTAAAAGTCTGTAATATGCCTTAGACATCTGACGGAACATCCTAAGATTTTTGGATAAAGTGTTCTGTCATAACGAAAAGACTGTTGTATTAAGTGTGAACAAGTCAAAAATTCACATGAAATGTTTCATTTATTCTGCAAAGGGGAAAAATGTTTAATCAAGTGAGTAAACACTTTTTTAATAACTCAATAAGAGATTTCATGGAATCCTTCAAAACATAGAAATATTTTGAGATTTTTACATCCTTCTATATGGCAATAAGTTGTCCATCTCCACTTTTCATGTATTTAATTTATTGTTATCTCTGCCTATGAATTTTGGCTTAATGTTCTCTTTTAGAATGTGTAAACAGAAACAAATAAGCAGATGATTGTTATCAGGCCTATTCTAACTAAAATGGCTAAGTTAGTATTAAAACAAAACATATATACCACAAAATTTATGTGTCAAGCTTTTTAGCATTTATTTTCTGACACATTTTCTTTCCATTATATCTAAATGCAAATATAAGCCAGGATGTGCATTTTCTGTGCCTTTAAGAGCCCTTAGTGTAATAAGCAGATTCATTCTACACTTACCAGAGTATCAAAGCACTTGGAACATCAGTGGTAGAGTTATGCAGATATAAAAGAATTTTCCCACAAAAGGAATCTAATGTCATCTGAAAACAAATAATTTTTGTCCCTCAATTACATAGGCAAATAAGGTCTCTGGGGAACCAAAATAATTTTCCTGACATCCAGGTGGTAAAGTCCACTCACATCATAAGGCATTATTCTCCTGTTTTCAATTTTAAGAATGTTAGCTATGTACTTCCTAGACCCACGGCAGATTAGTAGCTGTAAATGGAAAAGGGATAGAAAAAAAAAAGCACTCCAACAATGACAAGGATAAATAGCTACAGAAAAACTACTAAAAGCAGACAAATAAAATATAGTAATTTGAGATGATATAGAGATTTATTGAAAGGCAAAACTTCTCCATACTTTTAATGGGCCATAAGTGCATTGGTACATGTACATTTATAGTTATACCTGAGTCATAAAATGTTATATTTAATATGCTATTTAGTATATTTAAGAAAGCAGAAATTTTCAAATGGAAAATAATCAGATTTTTTTAAGTTTTAAGGTTAAAAAGTGTAACTTTTAGATATTGAGGAAATTTATTTTTGCAGAACACCTCCTTTTCGGGCAACCACAGAACTATGTGAGATATTTGGCTTGATATAACTTTAAAGTTCAAATGATTACTCTGTTGAAGTAAAAAGCTATAGGAAGTTCAAGTAAAGGACTAGAAGTTTTACCTAGAAGAGAATAATCCTGTTGTCACATTGAAAATGTTTTACCAGGGGCGCCTGGGTGGCTCGGTCGGTTAAGCGTCCGACTTCGGCTCAGGTCATGATCTCACGGTCCGTGAGTTTGAGCCCCGCGTTGGGCTCTGTGCTGACAGCTCGGAGCCTGGAGCCTGTCTCAGATTCTGTGTCTCCCTCTCTCTCTGCTCCGCCCCTGTTCATGCTCTGTCTCTCTCTGTCTCAAAAATAAATAAACATTAAAAAAATTTAAAAAAAAAGAAAAAGAAAATGTTTTACCGGTGACGAGACAAACACAAACGCAATAAGTAAGGCAGAATGTTGTTGACTGTCCTCGTCTCATTGTTTTTTTTAACCAATTAGCAATGTTTACAGAAAGAGGACAATAGATATGAGGGTTAAGATACGGGAGGGGTGGCTTGCTGCTGACTTCATTTCCAGGTTTGGCTAGACCCTACATTTTTCTAGTCTCGGAAGATTCTTTATTTTAAAAACCTGCTGGTTCTTTTCACACAATCCACTGATAGATAAATACATGCATGCCAAAATGGAAGTATAAACCATTCTTGGTCTTATGTTATGGCAAGGGGCAGAGAAGGAAAAGTTTGGACAGGATGATGGTTTTTAGGTTAGGTGTTTTAGAAAGCATGCAAAGCTGATTAAATAGGGGTTTTCTTGAGCATAGCAATCAGAAAATAATGTACTTAGCTGATGAACCCAGTTCACGGTAAACATTCGCTAGCTACCTTTTTGATTTGGCCATATTCTCTCAGCTGAGAGATCTTGGCAGCTTTATCCCATTATCCCATGCTGTTACAGGGCTTGTATTTTATCCCATCATGCTTTGCAGCAGAGTGGCAAACTGATATCACAAACTTTCAGTAACTCAATAATGCTTAGTGTCTATTGCTCAAATGAGGGAAATATTCATTCAGTGCAGGTTGGATCCCACTGGCCAAGCTGATGGCTTACAACTGATTCAGATGTCTGTAGTCATTCATAGCCAATTCTCTAGTCCAGCCAATTAGTCTTAACATTGAAGCAATTGACTTACCTGCTGACAGCCTGAATCAACAGATAACTTATGACCTGAACTTCTGTAATTATTTTAATAGCCTTTTCATACCCTTTCCATTCTATTTATCATAATAAGAGCATTTGAAATGAGAACTCCTCACTAAAGGAAAGAGATGGGTACGTATTAAAGAAACATTTTACTGAAGAAATCAGAGACGTGCCCTTTTAAGAGGGTCCATACTGGAAAAATCCCCCTCTTCCTCCTTTCAACCCATCAGTTTAGAAATATACTGGCCCCTTTTCACCATTTTAAGTCATTAATATCTCTTAAATTCCAATATGCTTATTGCTTATTATCTTCAAACATCTCAAAGATCAACCTACTCTCTATTCTCTTGCTATTATTAACAATGGCGGCTGAAAGAGAAGCCATTCATTTACGTCTGATTTCTTCCCACTAATCAGGCCAAGGGGGTTCTTAACTTCAAGAGGCCAGTTTGCCGCCAAGATTGTGCCAACCTGTCTTCATTCTGTGTTCATTCACTTTCTGCTTCTTCACTGCACGTTGCCAGAGGTATTCCCAACATCACTAACCTTGATGACAGACAACTATCATGGCCACCAGAGATGGGCTAAAGAAGAACACAGAACAAGACAAGCTTTGTGAAGAAAAACGAATACATGGTTTTAGTCTACTAAGAGAACTAGAGAAACTGTGGTTCAATACTGAACTGCTATACTTTACAGCATACCATGGAGAATACCAAAGAAAATATTGCCTGGGGAGATGCATGCTCAAACCTTCCCATCTGCAGCTGCTATCAATTATTCTGCCCTGATGTGACCAGAAATCTCAGTTTTCAATAGAGAAATATGAGTTGTAAAAGAATCCTTATTGGCCACCCTTACATTCCCCTCCCCACCCCCACCTCCTGATTCTGTTTTGCTTTCCAAACATTTGAAATGTCCACATACTTTGTATCCTAGCCCACTGGGAAGTTAGAAAAGCAAACTTAGCTAGTTTCAGGGCAGAGGAGAGATTTTGTGGCTTTCAGAGAATCTCCATTGGATTACAAAAGCTCATAAAAGGGTACCTTCACCCTAAATGTTATATAAACAGAGTTCTGTCTGTGTGTGTGATTTATACTCTTATTGAAGATCTTGAATCTTCCTTCTCTTCATGCTAGAAGATAAGTGAAGGACAAAAAGTCCATTTAGAACAGTTAACCTGATCATTTTTTAAAAGACGTGTGCAAATCACTGGGGCTGGGATCCCGTTTGTCAACCAAATTGCCAGGAAATAATTTATTACCGACAAGAACAAAGTATGCAGCTGGATATCCCAAACAACGGCATGCTAAATGAGCCAGAGACTTGTTATAAATATCTTCCCCAGGACTGCATTTCCTATAGTCTAAAATTATTCTAAAAGCAGCATGGTATTCATGGAAAAAATAATTGTACTGGGCATCAGGATGTCAGAGTTTCTTTTGCCTGTTCTAGTAACTAGCTTTGCTAATCACATGGGGCCAATTTCAGATTTCTGTGGGGATAAAAATATATATATATAAATATGTATGTATAATATATATGTATATAATATATACATATATATTATATATACACATATATTATAATAATAAAATAAAAAGGAGAAAAAGAGGAAGGAAAGAAAGAAGAAAGAAAGAAAGAAAGAAAGAAAGAAAGAAAGAAAGAGGAAGAAAATAAGAAAGGAAGGAAGAAGAGAGGGAAGGAGACTTTATATTGGATGACCTCTGAATTTCTTTCGAGCTCTAAAATTCTACAATGACACCATTAATATCCTGTACAGGAACCCCAAATGCTATACAAATTAGTCTAGGCCCATTTAGAAGATGAGAAAACTGCATTTAGAAAAAGGAAAATGAAGGGATGTTGTAAAATAGGCTTTTGCTTTCTGTGTGAATTATATCATTAAGAAATTGTTCTTCAGGTGCAGTTAGTATAGTCACTTTGAGAAGTGAAAAACGTTAATAACAAATCAAAAAGCAACAAAGTAATTGGAAATGAGACTTCACTATTAAAAAAACACATTTAAAAAAAAGAAATTGTAATAAATGAAACCTCTCTTCTTGAGAACCCCCAGTTTTTCACTTTTGTTATATTCCACCTTGCATTGAGTCCCTGTGTGTCCGTCTTCTCTGCTAAACTATAAGCTCTTAGATGTCAGGGGTGGTATTTTATTTGTGTTTCTATATTTCATGCTGATTTGCCCAGAAAGACCCTCAATAAATGTTTGTTGAATTGAATCCTACGTTCAATATATTGGATGAAAGTGGGAAATACTTAGATGGAATAATTAATCAAACTCGACTTGTAAATCTAAATTTTAGATGAATCTCCAAACTTCCTTCTTTTACAAAGTACTTGTGAGACAATGATGACAAGTAGAATCTGTGAAATCTCTAACCAACTGGAGAAGACTCTTCTTACGTGCATAGAAAGAAAAATATCAAAATGTAAGTATGTAATTTTTCCCTTATCAGAATTTCTCCGTGGCTCGCTCATTTATTTATCCATTCATCACATATGTAATGGGTATCCAATAGTCCGGTTGTACAACTGTGATTAAGATATGGCCCCTGCTTTCAACAGAGTGTTTCTAGTTTATGGAGAGAGAAGGTCAATTACAATACAGTGGGGTAATTGTGGTGATATTGATATGTATATAATACATTTATAGCACATAAAAGGGATGCCTGAATGAATGTTGAGGATGATTTAGCTTCTCAAAAGAGGCTATGGATAGCTAAGCTGAATAATGAAGAGTAATTCTGAGTCAGTCAGGGCAAAGATCTAAGACTTGTAGACAAAGGAGAGTGGGGCACATTTTATATTTAGTTAGGAAACTTTAGGTAGCACTTACTGTATAGCAGGCATTTTTCCAATCACTTTGAAAACAGTAACTCCTTTAATACAACAATTATATGCAGAAACTCTTACCAGACCCATTACAAATGAAGAAACCAGGGCACTACCAAAAAGATAAGTAACTTCACAAGGTCAAATAGCTAGTAAGTGGCAGAGCAGAGATTTGAACCCAGGCACTGTGGGGTCAGAGTTTATGCTTCTAACCCTGTTGATTAATTGCTGTTGCTCTAAGGCTGGGAGGCAGAGAGGCTGGCTCCTCCCCACTCGCCTCTTCCTCCTTTGGTCTTTGCCTGAGCATCCGATTTTGTAATGACGTGCTGTCTACTTGTGTGCTGTCCATCTTCCTCATTGCAGGGGTTCTCACTGAGGGGTTCCAAGCAGGAGAGTCATGTGGTCATATTTGTACTCCACAAAAGAGCACTCTGATTGAAGCTGAGGGAAAAGATGTCATTTTGGTAATAATGTCTATGATGTATCTGATATTAAAGTAGAGTTTCAGCACAGGCACAATTCAAAACAGGGAGATAGACCAAGAAGTAAAAATATTTCAAAGTAAGAGTCTAAGATCTACTCCAGAAGACTCTTAGATATCTCAACCACATTAAAGTATAAAAGGGTCTAGAGCTGGAGATTAGAAGAGAATTTTTGGAGAGGAGAAGATGTATTTGAAGAAGTCTTTGTTCTGAGTCACACCGACCCCATCTCTGGTCCAGGAGAGAAGGAGATAGCCCTAGCTTCAAATCTAGTCAGACAGTTTCAAGGTGATAGTTGAAGGAAGAATGTTCTGGAGAAAGCAATAGGAGACGCTGGTCCCTAACTCACACTGAAGAAAAGCAACTTTATTAGGATTACTCCAAGAACTTAATGCTTGCCCTCGGCAGTTTAGGTGCTGACTCCCATCCAAAATCCTAAAGGACAAAGATGGGCTGGTCATCTGCAGGCACGTGAAGGAGCCTACTGTACTGAGATGGGGCAGCAGGCCTGCTGTCCTGGCCAGGAATGTGGGGAGGACGGAGCGGGGGGGGAGCCATGCACGGGAAGCCGGCACAGAGCTGAGCCAGCAAAGGGCTATCCTACATCCCTGCAGAAGGAGTGTCCAGAAGCTGTCATGCTGGCAAGAGCTGGAGCTTATGCTGGATACACAGGAAATACAGATGAGTAAGGAATCAGGCTCAGTCAAACAGCACTTGCCTTTTCAAGCAGAAGTGCATGTGAGAGACCCTCACTGATTTGGGAGCAAGGTGAGGAGGAAGGTCTTCTACAAATGCACAAAAGTGACCATGATAGAACGAGATGGTTTCACCGACCTGCCAAGTTCAGAGAGAAGATGATGCATGATCATCAGGAGAGTATCAGGTGAGTGAGGACTTCCTCGCTGCCTTTTTCTCTCCACTTTCCCTCACCCCCAGTTTAGGAGGGATTCAGAATCTGCAGCTGGCCAAAGAGGGAAGAGAAGTGGAAATCACCACATGACTGAAGAACGAAGAAGCCAACCTTACTTCCCCTTACCTAATAGCAAATTTGATATGGGACATCTTAATGGTTCCAAAGAGGCAATGTTCAGTGACTTAAAGTACGGATAAACATGACCACAGGAATTCATGGAGGTTGCCAATCACTCTAAAGGGTAGAGCTTCCTCACCCACCCTCCCCCCACCCCCTCACCCCCCCCCCCACTCCTGCCCGGAATCAATTTAAAGGGAACAGTGAGGGATGAAAATAAAGATCCTTGGTGATTACATTACCATCACAACTGGTATTCAGCTGAAAGGATAGATCCACCTAGATAGAGTATGCTTCCCCAAGCCAGCATTAGCCAGATCCAGGTGAACTTCAGGAACACCAGTCACCCCCAAACTGCCCCTGGGGAATTGTTTTCCTGTGGCAAATGACTTCGTGCAGCCTGCAGCCTTGCAGGCTTCATGGTCTTTCTCGGTTCCAGCCTCAGGACCCGACAAAGCAGGTTTCTCCAGGAGCTTCGCACTGAGGGCTAAAGATGCTCGCACCGCTATCTGGCCCAAGCACAAGAAGGAAGATTTCAGCTGCACACTGCTGGGTTCTCCATCCCCTGCTGTTGACAACACCTTCAGCCCATCTTCCGCCACCTTTCCTACTTTGCTCCTGCAGGGCAAGGAACGACTCAGAGTTCCTTCAACAGAAGGGGAGCTTCTGTTCTTCAACACGTCATGCTCCTTCACCACGGGAGAAAATGACAGTGCTGCCCCCACATCTAGAACCCTCTCTGATCATTTCCTGCCCTGTGTCTGGAAGCCAAAAATGTATGATTAAGAACATGACTCTGAAATAAAACACGTTGGCTCTGAAGCTGACTTTCCCTACTAACTTTATGACCTCGGATGACGTATTTAGATGTCCTAACCTCAACTTCCTCATCCGTAAAATGAGCATAATGGTATTATTTACCTCATAAAGTCATGATGAGAATTGCATGACATGATGAACAAAAAATATTCAGCCTACGGTCTGGCACATATAAAGTACTAATTAATGTTTGTCAAACAAATTGAATAACTGGGTCCTGACACATCCAGTTTCCTCGTATTGGAAAGCCACTCCCTCTGCCATCTGTGTGGCAAACTCCTACTGACCCTGCAAAACCTAGACTGAGTGACTGGGGTTATTACAGAGAAAGTAACCTCTCACTGTATCTGCTTCAATAGCCAGAATGTATTGTTAGGTGAGAAAAGCAAAGTGCTTAACAGTGTATATGGCACTGTTTGTAAAAGAAAGTTATGTTAACTTTTGTGTAGAAAGAAGGGCAAATAGCACATAACAGGTATTTTATATGAATTTTTGCTAAGTAGAAACACTAAAAAAATAAGCCAGAAACTACTAGCAGTGATATTTGAATTGAGCCTTCACAAACAATAAAGTCATCTCTGACTCTGCACGTAGGTGATACAGATATTTATGCATCGACATTGATTATTGTTTAAGACCCTATTTCTGTAGAGACACCTGGTGGCATGGTTGGTTGAGCGTCCAACTTCGGCCCAAGTCATGATCTCACCACTGGTGAGTTCAAGTCTCGTGTCGGGCTCTGTGCTGACAGCTCAGAGCCTGAAGCCTGCTTCGGATTCTGTGTCTTCCTCTCTCTCTGCCCCTCCTCTGCTCAAGCTCTGACTCTCTCTCTCTCAAAAATAAATAAACATTAAACAAAAAAAAAAAGAAAGAAAAGAAAAAAGACTCTACTTCTGTATAAACCAAATCACTGGCTGACTCCGTTAAATTTATTCTAGAAACCTATATTCCAAGCAAGAGAGGAGGAGTAAGAGAAGGGAAAAAGACCTTCACTTGTGCCAGGCACCTAGTTCAGCACTTTATGTATACTAACTCATGTGATCTTTACAGCCTTACTAGGTCAAGGGCCAGACAACTGGAGGCGGAAATGGAGCTGGAATTCAAACTCGCTTCTGAGTCTCAAGTCCTGCACCCTTGCAGTCACAGTGTGGACTCTGTATATTGCCCAGTTTGGTGAATGACAGTGACTTGCGAAGCATGACTTCCTCCTACTTCTTCATTGAACTTGTTAATAAAGACATCCAAGTACAGACTCTGGCTGCATACCCAGACAGACCCTCTCCACCGGGCATGGATTATTTTACGGCACTTCTAGCATGCAGTTAGTTCTTCAACCACTCATGAATTCACATAAACATGCTCTCCCCTGACTTGAGTTCCACATATTTCTACACGTATCACCTAATCTCGCATTAAATTCCACACTGAGGACTGAAGACTATAAAAATGCAACGAGTTTACTTTGTCGTGAATTATTTTAATAAGTCAGGGCTGATGTCTAATTATCGCTGTTTTCTACTCTCAATACTTCCGAGGCATGAAAACGCACTGATAAGCCTAGTATAATTTTCTAGAAAGTTTTTAGAAAATTATATTAAGGTCACCATCTTCTATTAATTTTCTGGAGTTGCCAGGCACTTCCCATTTTCCACAGTTTTCCATGTTAAACACAATGGGTAAGCAAATATTAAAAATGTTTGTGTTCTAAAAATGTATTTTTCCGAGTTTAGATACTTAACATGATTTTAAAAGACAGATATGTCCTTACCATCACATTACCAATTTAAGGCTTTCGTTCAATCATAATGGTGATGTATGTTCATGCCTTTCCGATATGAAGATCCTTGATAGAGAAAATGTCAATAGAACCAATTAGTGGTTCTGCTTCCTCTGTGACATTTGTTAAGGTTACCTATTTGTGTCACGACTGGGCCCCATTACTCTTCTTTCATTAGGTACTGCTTTTAAAGTCCCTTTTGTACTAATTAGTATTTTTCACAAGCCTCAGCTCATTCTCAACTTAGCCGCGGTAACAGTTTTGAGCCACTTTTGCTGGTGGTAGTGGTGATCAGTGATATAGTGTCCCCCGCCCCCCTCCTTCTTTACACACACTTTTGAACTCTGGCATCAAGGATAGGTGAAGTCACACAAGTGAAAATATTTCTGTAAGCCAATGTTATTACAGTCTTAAATTTAAATGACATGGTCTGATCAGTAGAAGAATTTAGGGTTTGAAAAATATTATCAAAACATCATAACATTAGCACATCCTTCACTGCTTTCCTTCCTCTTGTTTTTCATTCCCTGTAATTCATGAATGATGACATTGAGAATTAATCTTCCAAACAGAGCCTATCAACACAAACATCACAGTGGGAAGAGGGTATCTCTGTTTCCGTAACCTAGGGACTCACTCATCAGATGCACGCAGACGGGGGCATTTTTGTAATTGCCAATTGGAAAGTTGGTATTCTTTTTGGGGAGGTAGACTAGTTTGTTTTGGAAATCAGATTCTGGGAGAGTCAAACTATAGGACAGATGCAAATCATTGCCAGGGCTGGAGAGATTATTCACTCCCCTGGGACAATTTTCATTTGCCTGTCCTGCATCTTCCTGTGTCAGATGGGACTCAATCTTTCCTCTCTTGTGCAGAATCTATGTGGAATGTTCAATATAAATGGAGATTAGTAAGAACTCAGTAGCTTTAAATACAGAAAGCCATCACTTTGCTCATTTGATTTTTTTCAGGTCACTTTGCTTTTTGGGAAAAAAAAAAAAGAGTTTCAAGGGGGCATGTTTCCTAGACCAGACCTAAATAAAAATATCTTTTATTATTATTAAGAGACAGTTCTCTTTGCTATACTTTAAACAAGTGACTACAAGTTCTTTCTCAGCTGAGATACCACCGGCTTTTCTTTGACTTATCTTACAACCAAGCAAGCATTTGCAAAAAAGACATTATAAGAAGCATGGGCAGCTCTCCTGACACAGGCATTGACTTTGACACCCAGTTTCCTGTACTGTGCTATTCTAAGTGCTGCTTTCTGTTTCTTCTTTTTAAATGTTTATTTATTTTGAGAGACGGGGTAGGCAGAAGGGCAGAGAAAGAGGGAGAGAGAGAGAATCCCAAGCAGGCTCCACACCGTCAGTGCAGAGCCTGATGCGGGGCTCGAACTCACGAACTGTGAGATCAGGACCTGAGCCAAAATCAAGAGTTGGGTGCTCAACCGACTGAGCCACGTGAGGCACCCCAAGTACCGCTTTTGTCTAAACCCTTTTCCACATCCATGCACTGATGGAGAGAGAGGGAGGGTCTGCTGTCATTTCTATTCCCTCCCCTCGATGAAGCCACTCCTTCTATCCTTCAGTCTCGAATTTAAACAGAAGAACTTCGAGGAGTAAAAACCTCATTAACAGAGAAAATGTCTTCTTCTAAGACAGAACCTGCTTATTTCATAAAAGAAGAAATTGACAGCAGTTAATGTCTGATGGAGAAAACTGTTCTTTGGCCTGTGCGACATGTAGGCCACTGTAGGTAGGAGTCATGAATTAAACTCCTCTTTCTTATATATGCCTGTATCTTTACAATGTGTTGTCTTTTCCTGACTAAGCAGCTTGCCAAACACCAAAAAAGTGAAGGAACGATTCACTTTCCATTCAAGCAATCCATTGCTTTCCATTGAAGCAATCCATTCAAGGGCAGCAAGTACCTTGCAGCAAGATTGCAATACCAATGCCCAGCAGTGCCCAACAATGCGATACCAATGCCAGCGCCTGGCTGGCAGTATGTTTATGAAATTAACTCCTCTCTAGATTCATTCTGTTTCTACTGACAAGAAATGAAAGGGCATTAGTAAGCCCATCTAAAACTAAGATATTAAGAACATGAAATTACCTTCTGTCACGTAAACTGAAAAATAAGCAAAATAGGTCAGAACAGAGAGTTGAACTCCCTGTGGCTCACAGCCTTGCATGTCTGGTTCTGGCCCTCTCATGAATTGCGTAATTTTGAAGGACTCACATAAGTTCTGTGAGACTTACTTTCCCATCGATAAAATTAAGAGGTTAGCCTGAAATATCTCTAAGCTTCCTCCCGATTCAAACATACCATGTATCCTCAACAACTCCCATAAACGCTAGCATTGTCCGGCACTAGTTTTTATGGGAATTCTAGCCCTTTGAGGGGAACAGATGTGGGAAGCCAGGAATTCCAGGATGCCATGCATTTCAGAGTTTTGTGCTTCCCACCCACTGGCTCGATAATCTCTACTCTTCCTGTTATGTACCTTCGCTCCCTTTGTTAGCATTTGTTTCTTTTCGTGAACTGATTGAAGATCTGACAGTGGTCAAGTGACCTATCCAAAGTCACACAAAGTACCTAGAGATGAAGTCTAGATGTTTCTTTTGTTTTCTGCCCCAGGTTTCTCTTCGTGTTAAACGTGGCTTTATTTAATGGGATCATATTTATCACCATCATAAGACTTGTTGGGTTCTTGCTGCATACAGAGCCAGTTACCAGACCCCATGGGATTTATGTGGCTCACAAAAGGCATGACTCCTACACATGCACTTTCAATCTAAAATAATCCCATCTGTTTGACCTTTTGAGTGTGGTACATAAACATCTCTTTGTCCTTCAGTAGGCAAATAATACCACTATAGCTCAATTTGAATGGTATTTACAGATGAAGAAACAGAGATTCAAAAGAAGCTAATTAATTGGTTCAAGACCATATGGCTCGAAATTGGTAGAATTAGAACTAGAATTCAAGGTCCTTTTTCTTCTTGTTCCATTTACTTTCATCTAAACCATTTTACTTCTGAGTTGCATGGTACAGAAAAAAATTTCAAAATTCTGCACAACTCAAAATTCTTATTCTTTCGCATTAAAAAAATGACCTTCCCAGGTCTCAGAGATCATAGCAGAGCCATTTTAGATCTAGCACAGTGAGTATTACAGCCTGTCGTGGATGAAACGGTGGACTTCAATCATTAACCGAGCATCTTCTGAGGCTGGGCAAAAAAAGCCAGAATCCCTGAGAGTCTTAAGTAAGAAGAGGTTAGCCATGAGCCCGTCCTTCCACTTGAAAAGGCAAGGCAAATGAACTCTTAACAAGATACCTTGTAGTGTATGGTAGTAAATGAATGGAAAGTGGCAATCTTCCAGGTTCACTTATTCACATATTTAGTACCTTCCATATTTAAGTTACTGGGTGTACTAAAGGCTGCTGAACATCTTTTAACAGCGTTAAATAATCCCTAAGAGGAAACTAAAGAAATAACCAAACCGGTTCTTGACAAAAGGGCATTATACAGGGGTTCCATGAGCCTGTGTGTGCACCTGTGTACATTTGTTCGATCGTCTCACTCTTGCTGCTGGTAGACATCTTACTTACCCTGTCAGGGGTACTAGCGTAGTGGCAGAATTGTCCAGAGACCCATAAAACACTATAGACGAGAAGAACCTTATTGGAGACTTAGCCTCCACTCCTGCCCTTCCTTCGCAGGGAACTATTTCCCTCACATCCTTCACATGGGTGTTGAGCCTCTGTGTGCATATTTCCTTTGGAAGGAGGTTATTTTTTCTTGAGCTACGTCATTCCACTTGAGACCAGCTCTAATTATTAAAACATTTTCTTTATGTAGCAGGAATCTAAAATTGAGAACTGAGCTGTAGCGACCCTCTCGTTCAGATGTGCTTGTCAAACCAGTGGAGGTGGTGGGGTCGGGCTAACCAATCGAAGAGTGATTCAAGAAACATAAATTTGACCCCGGTGTCAGTAAGGCCATTTTGAATAGACCACATTGTCAGTCTTCCATGTTTCCCTCTAGCCCAGTGGGCTCTGATATACTGGATAGACTGAGTCCTTTGAAGCAGTAAGCACACTGAAGAAAAAAAAAAAAAAAAAGAACGAGAAAAAGAAAAAGAAAAGAAAACAAATCTCTGTATGAGACATTAAGATCACAGGGTAACATTGACTGAATTCAGCTTGCACTGAGGGTAAGACACAATGTTGACTATGGGCAGCATACCAGGGCTGAGGTTGTTTCCTGAGAGAGAACAAGGCCAGACTACAGCAGGGATGAAAAAGGACATAAAATCATCAAGTTGCTCTATGTGTCTGGCCAACCACTGGCCCCAATAGTAGATATTGTGATCATGAATCAGAACTAGACAGGATTTGAAAATTGGTCTGACCCTTCACTATATCATGCTATGTCCTGAAATAACATGCAACACACAGGTTACATAAATATTAAATCAAAATCTGCCTCCTTAAATTTTCCACTCACTGATCTGAGTTCTGTCTTTTGAAAAAATACTGTTGTTCGTGGGCTACTCCTTCTACCATATGGCGGCTACTCAGCGATCGAAAAATGCCTATCAAGGACGGCACTGAATCATGCTCATCTTCTTTTATTTATTTTTTATTTTTTTTAAAGTTTGTTTATTTATTTTTGAGGGAGAGAGAGAACACAAGTGAGGGAGGGGCAGAGAGAGACAGACATAGAATCCAAAGCAGGATCCCGCTTCTAAGCTATCAGCACAGAGCCCGACACAGGGCTCAAACCCATGAACCACGGGGTCGTGACCTGAGCCAAAGTCAGACACTTAACCGACTGAGCCACCCAGGCATCCCGAATCATGCTCATCTTGACCTCAGGTAGTCCATTGTCCAATCTCCTCATCAACCTTGTCTTCCTCCACCGGGAAGGAATGTCTAGTTTGTCAGTGTCCCCAGGACTCCAGATGTTCTCTGATTTCCACTAAAACCAATTTTCCCACTATACCATGGTGCTCCCCTGAGTTCTCAGGACTTCTGCATGCTGCCAGAGTTCCCCATTTTCCCAAAGTTTGACATGAGATACCATCTCAGCATCCCCGTCAAGAGCCACTGAGGTGGTGGACAAAGAACCCCAAAGCCCACTGGATTCCTGGGGCCCAGCTTCCTGCCATCCTAATGTAAATGCTGTGATAAAATATTAACCTTTATGTATAATTGATGATTACTTTATAGTAATTCAGTGTCTTCTTTGCATCAAATTCATTATTTACAACCTTCTACTAGAAACAACTTCTGTTTGTTAATCTCTCTCTCTGACTGCTAGACACCTTTTCCTAGGCAGATTGAAATGTGTACATTCTTCTTAGAGTTAGCATCTAAATTTCTGGTAGATGGTGTTTGTTATAATTTTCGTTTTTGCATGGTGAAAAATGCCTACATCTACGCTACTTGGGGATATTTATGGACAGACGTGGTCCAGCCCGCATCATACCCTATGCATCCTAGTATGAAGCCCATGGTATAGATTCCACATAGCTAAACTCTACAGGTGATAGTTCTGCAAGAGGCCGTTGCTTATAGACGAAAGAATAGGCGTCAATGAAATTCGTGTTTCTATCATTAAATAAAATGTTAACATAATTAGAATTTTTGACATCATTTACATTGAGTGCAATAGAAAGTTTGGAAAGTCTCCCTGTAGCACCCCCGCTTGTGTGTTGAAGGAGAAAGAGAAGTCAATTGACATTTTCGAGAAAACTTGCCAAGTCATCCACGCAGTGAAGGGAACAGTTGCATGAGAGGATCTCCTTTGTTCATTGCTGTGGTAATGTGTAAACCGCCTCCAGAGGCGACAACAGCGGGAAGCCCATTTCTGCCCATCCAGGAGTACGTGCAGTTTCTAGATTTGAAAAAGGAGACCCATGCTTACTAACGTGAGTAAAGCTTTTTCCCACCAGTCATGAGCCTTCCGAAGAGCTGACTGTATTAACTTACGTGGTAGGTAACTCAATAACTAATAAAGGCTAACAGCCACACAACTCCTCTGAGAGGATCCATATATTTTAAGGAAGACATTACATTTCCTGACACTTGTTCAGCTATAAATTAACTGGGAAACTAGTCCTGACAAAAAACCATGAAAGGTTTCCTGATGATTTCTTAAATCTGTGTATGCAGAAGATGGAATTATTAATAGTTTATTGTTTGACTGACTTAAAACTCATAAAATAAAACCACATAATTTAATCATATCAAGAGGTACACTTGAGCCATTTGGTACCTTCTTTTCTGAGTATCTTTTGATTTCCAATGAAAGCAGCAACTCCTAAAGCATTAATTGCATGCTGCCCTTTATTTAACAAGTACATTGAACCATCTGACATCACTTGCTGTCTTTTTTAGTTTTTAAATATGCACTGTTAATTAGCTTTTTACATTACAATTATTCATAAAATCTTTAAGTGAAAATACCGTTTCTCATACTGCTTTCCGTCTTTCCAGAGCACCTAAAATAGTGCCTTCAATAATTATTCATTCACCTATTCATTCAATGGTCTACGTGTTCGCTGTGTGCCGGCAGCTGGGGATCCCACCCCTGCCCTCAGAAAGCTCTCATTAAATAATCTCCTCTGAGGGGTGCCTGGGTGGCTCAGTCGGTTAAGCATCTGACTTCAGTTCAGGTCATGATCTCACGTCTCGTGGGTTCGAGCCCCACGTCAGGTTCTGTGCTGACAGCTCAGAGCCTGGAGCCTGCTTCGGATTCTGTGTCTCCCTCTCTCTCCGCCCCTCCCCTGCTCATGCTCTGGCTCTCTCTGTCTCTCTCAAAAATAAATACTAAAAAAAATTTAAACAGTAAATAAATAATCTCCTCTGAAACAGAAAGGGCCATAGTCCAGATCATCTGGAGCAGGGGAGGGGGGATACTGAAGAAAACTGAGGACTTCAATGGAAGGTAGGGGGTGCCTGACTCTTCTCTGGGATCAGTGAGTAGTACTTTGCCTGTGGAAAGCAGGTAGGCGATTGTTGTAAAAGGGGTTCTACACATAGTAGGCACTCAATAATTGTCTTCTTGTTCTGAAAAAAGTGGTACTGACTTGACATTAGTGACCTCTCAACCCTAAGATTCAATGGGTCTCTGACTTTCTTAAACTATGAGAGGCCTGTTTATTAAGCTGGCGCTTCAGGCTTTCTTTTCACCCAGGACAACAGCCCAGAAAACAGGACAGCTTTTTCAGAAAAGAAAAAAAAAAAAAAAAAAAACTCGTTGGGCTTGATGTCCATATGTCCGTTCTAAAAGTAATATACACTAATTTTGGTATTTGCAAAATGAAGAAAAACGAAGGGAAGAAAAGAATCACACATCCCACCACTAAGAGCCAACCTTGGGGTTTATTATTTTATTTGACATAGTTACGATCGTATTAATTAACAGTGCATATTTAAAAACTAAAATCAACAGTATTAGATGTCACACGGCACAAGGTACTGCATTGTTAAATAAACGCTAGCACGTTATAAATCCATTAGAAGTTCCTTCTTTCATGGGAAACCAAAACTAAGCTTTTCTATTAACATTACAACAAAGCATTCTAACCATTAGATTTATTGGCTCCACATCCCATGGAGATTTCATTAGATGTACATAATTTAATCAGTAGTTCTCTTGTTAGACATTTAGGTTATTTCCACAATGTCAGTGTTCCAAATAATTCTGCGATGATCATATTTGTATAAACTGATCTTTTCCCCTATATTTTGGATTCTTTTTAAGGATCAGTCTTAGAATTAGAATGAAGGGATCAAAGGCTCTGGAGTTTTTAAGGTTCTTGATACACTTACGCCAAATTGCCTTTAAAAGAGATGATACTAATTTTCACTCCTGCCAGCCATGAGTGTTTTGTTGACTGCTGACAGCACTGAAAATTATCACTTAAATCTTTAATTTGATCGTTTAAAAGATGGATCGTTCAAATTCGCATCTGTTTGATTACTAGTGACATTGAGCATTTTCCCCTTTGTCATTTGGTTGTATTCATTTGGGGGGGATCTAAGGCTGAACTCACATTAGGTCAAAATCAACAGCTCAGGTCATCTGCCTGCGGAACAGCATGAAGGTTTCTGCCCCTTGCTGTATCACCACCCCATGTGAACACTAAAATCATCTCGTTGCCCACAAATTGACAGTCATACACTTCTCAGCTCACTCCAGGTTTCAGAAGCGCCCTGGGCCAGGTACCATTTGCAACAGAACCTGTCATAGTTTCCTAGACTTCCACTTGCGTCATCTCTTGGTGCTTATTTTTAAACAGATGTATTTCCTGCAAGACTCTATGCTTCACGACGCCCAGAACTTGGCAGTCTTGTTCGGTGCCGTGTCCCCGGTGCACAATGCACAGCCTGGGAGACAGCACCAACTTCCTCTGTTCGTCAGACTTGATGTCACGTGGGAGAAGTCAGTCTGGAATAGGACAGAGGAACATCTCCAAAGAGGCTAACATCCTGAATTTCACCTCCCCCACAGACATACCCTACAATAACTTCCATTAAGTGTTCACCACTTGGGAGCACTTTTGTCTTTCCGTGAAGAGGTAGTTTGGTAGACTGAATGCTCCCTCTATTTATCTGTAAATTTAACTTGACCTTCCTAATCATTAGGCACAGAGCAATCATCTCTGTGCTGCTGCTCAGGACATGAGATAATTAGCGAAGAGAAATTCCTCCTGCCAGTGTGTGCTATGAATAGAAAACTTTTATTTGACTTCCTGAGTGCTGTCCAGTTGTGATCCATCTCACTCTGTAATCCTAACGTCATGAAAATTCACACACAATTCATGACTTTAACCTCAGCTTCATGTGGGATATACTATTTGGCAAAAATGCACTGGTTTAGAGCAAAAAAAAAAAAATCTATTTCCAGTTTCAATAAATACTGTCTCCCTCTGTGATTTTCTGGTGGGCTGTGCATGAAATTACTTCTTGGGAAGATCTATTCTATCAAACTATTCGTATGTCTCGATGATTCAACTAACATTTACTAAGCTTTTGTGCATACCTTTCACTGTGCTAGTTGCTCTCACATGCTGTTCAGTTAAAAAAACAAATAAATCATCTTCAGTAAATATTATTTTTCCCATTTAATTTAGGTTTGGCTAAATGACCTACCCAACCTCATCCAACCAGGTAGTATCCAAGAGAGAACGTACACTTTGATCTCCCAATCCTTCTTCCATTAATTTCTCTGAAACTAGCATGATTTGTCCCCATGAACATTTGTATGACGATACCTCTCCCCTGCCATAACATGCTGTGTATGCCTTAGCACATCGATTGTAGCCTTCCAAAATTACTGAATTACTTGCCTGTCTCCCCCTGTAGGTTACAAGTCCATTAAGGCAGAAATCATGTTCTATTTGATGTTGTATTCCCAGAGCCCAGCAGACTACCTAAGATTCGTGTGTTTGATAATATTTTTAATTACTGCATGCTTGAATCAATAGACCACTAAATAACTGATGGAAATGGCAGTATCTGGGCCATGCGCTGCTGTGTTTTGCACATAGGAAAGTCTAAAACAATTAATAGTTCCCTTTTCTTCATCTATATAGCATTTATTTTACATCGAGTGTTTATTAATTAAACCACATCTCCAACCTCAGTTATCCTACTCAGGGCCTTTGTTGATTCCAACCTCCAAGTTGTAGAGAATTGCTTACAAGCACCCCACTGTTGTTTTTACCTTTTTTTTTTTTTACTGTTTCATATAAACTGTCACCAAAATCAACTGATTCATGTATATATAAAACAGAGTACAGGCAACAGAATTATTCAACATCCTTCCCTCTTTCTTTTCCTCTACCTCCATCCTGCGGAATTCGAAAACTTCACTGACAGTTCAAATACTCAACTAGATTTCCCTGGCTAAATATCCCATCCCCCCTAACTTTCCAGCACCTACTAAAATGCCTCCAGTAACATGGAACTCATTTCCTCCTAATGGAGCTTGTCCCATATTTAGTTTTCTCAGATTAGAAACTGAGAAGCAATGGAACATGTTAGTTGCTAGAAGTGTGAAATTGGTATAAACATTCACAAAATAAATCATGAGCTTTTAAGCAGGTAATCCTAAAAATTTACCTAAAAGAAATTACCAGAGATATAGACCACGATGTATATTCTAGGTTGTCCTTTGCAATCTTGTTTACAATAACAAAAAAGAAAGAAAACTGAAAAACACTTGATTGCTCAACTATATAAAAGGGTTATAGGCGCGCCTGGGTGGCTCAGTCGGTTAAGCGTCCGACTTCGGCTCAGGTCATGATCTCACGGTCCGTGAGTTCGAGCCCCGCGTCGGGCTCTGTGCTGACAGCTCAGAGCCTGGAGCCTGTTTCGGATTCTGTGTCTCCCTCTTTCTCTGGCCCTCCCCTGTTCATGCTCTCTCTCTGTCTCAAAAATAAATAAATGTTAAAAAAAATTTTAAAGGGTTATAACAAATGACGGTGCATGTGTATAAGAGGATTACATATCTTTTAAAAATTGTGCTTTATATAATATTTCATGCTATATTGGCAAGTAAAAAGTTAAGTTACAGAACAGTAGAACAATATCTGCACAGCACAAAATATTTTTTTAATTCATATTTGCATGCACAGAAAAAAGTCCGGAAACTTACAGAAAATGTTAATAGTTATTTCTGAGCAGTGGGATTATGAGTAGTATATTTTAGTTATGCTTTACTCTTTTCTTACACACTTGCTAAAAAAAATTGTGACTTCTGTATTCAGAGAAAAAGTAAATTTAGAGTAGGTCCTTCCTTGAATTGAACTAAAATTTCTCTTTTTTAAAATAACTTAAGCATATTTTATTTGAGGATATAGAAAAGAACAAACTCCTTCCTTCTCATAAAAGTACTTTAAACATTCGAAGCAGCTGCCACGTTCCTCTCCCTACCTCTCACCTTCGTTCACCAGTTGAACATCTGTGGTGTCGTCAAGTCGGACCCACCTACCACACCTTCTCTGCACAGCAGCTAGATTGGTCCTATGAAACAGATTAACCATTTCCCTGCTCAAAACCTTCCAACACCTTCCTATCACGCTCAGAACAAAAGCAATGTTCATCTCAGGGCCCATAAGGCCATCTCTCCAATCTCACTTCCTATCACCATTAATTTTCCATTCTGCTTTAGTCTCAAAGTTTTCTTGCTCCTATGTTCCCACCTGTCCTAGCCCATTCAGGCTGCTATCACAAAATAGCACAGGCTGAGTGATTTGCCAACAACAGAAACTTATTTCTCACAGTTATAGAGACTGGGAAGTCCAAGATCAAATCACCAACAGATTCTGTGTCTGGTAAGAGTCAACTTTCTGGTTCAGAGACAGCCATCTTCTCACTGTATCTTCACATGGTGGAAGGATGAAAGAGCTCTTTGGGGCCTCTTTTATAAGGGCTCTAATATTATCCATAAGGGTACCTCCTCGTGAACTAATCACCTCTCAAAGGCCACCTCCAAGTGCCATCACATTGGAAATTAGGGTTCAACACATGAACTTTGGGAGACACAGCCATTCAATCTATAGCATCATCTCAGGCCATTTTCACGTGCTATTGCTTTTGCCTGGAGCACCCTGTCTTCAGGTATTCCATGGCTCCTTCGCCCACTCCATTCAGGTGTCCATTCAGTGTCACTTCAACAGAATGGCCTTCCCTGAACACTGTATAGCACCCTATGACTCTCAGCTCCCTTATTCTACCCATTTCTCTTCCTAGCGTGTATCACTGTGTAATAGCTTCTTATTGATTTGTCTGACTGTCTGTGGTCTGTCACCCCAACCAGCATGTAAGTTCCATAAAGACCAGGGATTTTCTCACTGCTAGAGTCTCCGCTGCCTAGAGAAGACGTAAGAATTCAATATATACGATTAAATTAATGCAGGATGAGGTTTCAGGTTTCCTCACCCAGCTACCTGAATTCTAAGCCTCCAACTCCAAAATCAAGGTGATGCCCAGGTAAGACCATCATGCTCCAGGTATGGTTTGGCTATATGGGCCTGCATGCCCCTCCCCTTTCCTCGTCTCCCCTGCAGTTCTCCAATAAGCCATCTACATTCCAGTGACATCCCTAGCAGCCACATCACACTTCTCACACCAAGCATCTAGTAACCACACTGCTGCAAAGCAGGTATGAACCACAGCTCCCAATATTCATTTGTTCTAGCAAAAAATAAACAACACTGAAGGTGCATAGTTTCTTTTAATAGGAAATTTGCACAAGGATTTCTCCTTTTAGAAAATTAGGTGAAAGGCATTCTCTCTGAAGCCAAGACATTTAAAAAGAAAAGATGAGAAAGAGTAAAATTGAATACCTGAAGCTTGTGGAAGCTTCAAGTCCTGGCCCCAGTGACAGATTAAACAATGAGCAACTTGTTTGTGCACCGTCTTGGCAAAAACACGCAGTTGGGGAAGGGATGACTCAGAGAACAAGGAACAGAACACACAACAGTTATTCACGCAGATCCACCCCAGGCAGGCAGACGAGCACCCAAGTTGCTAGTATTTCGTCAATAACGTGGAACAGACAGGTATATGGGGATGAGGACACTATGTAAAAGAAAATATGCACTAATTAGATGACAAGCTTAAATATGTTTTTCTTTTCTTCTACTGGTGGCCCGGGGTCCCTGAGGGGCTGTCATAGAAGGGGAAAACCCCAGTGATGGTTTCTGCGACTCTGTGTTTCATATGATCTTAAAATGTCTCCACTGAATAAAAATGAATCAGTCACAAAGTAATAAGAACAGAAAAAAAATGTTTTCATTTTGCAATAACTTGAGAGATGATGTCATTAAAAATGGGGCTCTTAGCCACTATTACTAATGGGATTCTTTGTAAAGGAGTTTTGTTTTGATTAAAATGGGGCTGCCTTTCTCCCAAAGGCTGTAACTGCATTCAAGGTTACAGGGCACCTAAAGACTACACGAATGACCAACCAGGGTTCGGAAGGAAAGTAGGATTGAGACGTAGATACAGGGGAGATTTTCATTTTTATTCCATCAACTTCAAAACAAAGTTTAAACAATTTTTATTTTGGCAAAATACATATGACAAAAAAATTTACCATCTTAACCGTTCTTAACAATACAGTTGAGTATTGCTGAGTACATTCATATTGGCATGCAACCCAGCTCCAGAACTGTTTTCCTCTTGGAAAACTGAAACCTTACACCTAAACAACTTTTCCACTAGCTTTTGGACAGTTAAAATTTTTAGGACTCAGAATACATTTTTATCACCAAAGATATGAAAGGGAAATCTTGCATTCACAAGGTGAAAGAAGATAACATTTAATTCATATTTGCAAAGGAGATTCAATCCTGAAATAACAAGATCAGTCAAAAATCTTGGAAGACCACAAATTAACAAATTAAAAAAAAAAGTTGGTTTTGAAAATATATTTACCAAGGAAAAGTTGTCTGGATGACTAACAAATATTTGAACTACCAGTTTATAGGCAGAATAAATACTGAGCAGTTGTTCCAGTCTTCAGAATGCAATGCCAAATCCATCCTCCTGTTACTCACTAGCAATTTCCATTGACTGCAAGTACTCACAGACAGATATTTGAATAAAAGCCTATTACTAGTAGTAACATGAGCTCTCCAGCCAAAGGCAGCAGAACCATAGTCAAAATCTCCTCTTGGCCATCCACATACTGCCTTTGAAAAGACATCTGAGTATCAGAGGACGCTGTTGACTTATCCTTCCAAGGAACTTGGCTTGGGAGCCTAAGGACCAGTAATGGGCCTGGATTCAAATACCTATCTATGGGTTTTCCCTTAATATCCAATTGGCCTGGAATTTCCCCAAACACTGAACAGTCATTTTCCTACTGTATCATCTCTGCCAAACTCTCTCTATTCATAGTGACATTACTTTGTTAGGATGGGGGAGGGAGTAGAATGTCTAAATATATCCCTAGAATTCGGCCATTTTCTTATCTGTTCATGCATCGTTTAAAGCCACGGACAGGTCCATGCTATTGAGGAAAATTCATTTGTCACTGCCCCCTTCCCTGCCACTTGAAAAGAGCAGTTGGATAATAAAACTGCATTTCCTCTGTGATTAACTGGAAGAAGGGGGAATAGTGTGTGTGCGGGGAGTGGGGGGGGGGGAATTACAATTTATTAACAGCTGCCTAAGCTTCTATACCTAAGACATAATCATATACAACAACCCAATCTAATTAACAATTACTCTTTGCCAAATTCAAAGGATAAAAAAATTTTTCAACTTCATGAGAACTTCACATTCCATTAATCTCAGGAACTCTTAGTTTAATTTACAATTAACAGTGATAAAAATAGCACCTCATATTTATATAGGGTTTTAGAGTTTTTGCAGTGCTTTCCTAAGCATTCTCAGGTTGGTAGATACTGTTATTTCCATTTCACAGATGAAGCAATTAAGATACAGACTATTCGAGTAAATGGTCCCTAAATTGTACAGTAAGCATGTGCAAAGCCAGGACTCAAACCCAGGTCTTCTGTAAGCAATTCTATCTCATATCCCAGTCTGAGCCTTTCTTGTAGGTCCACGCAATAAATGTTCATTTTTGGCACATTCTAACACTGTTTTTAATCAGTAGGAAAAAATATATAGACTTTTTCCCTTGGGCTAAGTCATCCCATTCATATGCAAACATTAGATTTATAAAATGATTAGTGTATATACCAATTAATACTTCCTTTTTTTTCTTTTCACTAGTATAGGTCGTGCACACAGCTGATTTATACGGATGTTATGATTTTATAATTTCTGTACATTTGAAATTGGTTTGAAATGTCAAAGAGTTTTGATATTTTAGGTTTTACACTTCATGTATTTCTCCCCGTGTATTATGGTTTCTGCCAAGCACCAAATTTAGCAGCTTTTCAGAGCTTTTTCTAGCCTGTCCCAAACAAGAAGCACTAGAAATTACTGAAGACAAGTTGGCCTTGTAAGCTTTCCAAACTAGTTTCTAAACCAAAGAAACTGAGTGAGATAAATTTAGAACACTTGGGAGCTTTGAAAGTCTATTTGGATAAATTTCAGTTACTGCCAATGAATAAGCATGTCCTAGAAATAGAAAGGGTGATCAAAGTCTCACCTCCGAGTAACATTCACCCCTCACAAAACGCACAAGGCAAACTGCTTTGTTAGAAGATAACACAGTCTTTATTCAGAAACCAAACACATTCAGATGGTTGGAAAGAGGGACTTGGGGTTGATATTGTTGTCATTATTACAGTTTTTGTTATTTGGAGTTTTTGTGGTTTTTTTCAAATCTATATTGTTTACCTGGGGTTTTACCTATACTTGCAATCAGATCAATTTTTTAAAATTCTATTTATTATGATCAGTAACTGTTTTGTGAATTTCAGGTTGAATAAAGAATATACTGCATTTGAGTCATTTATGGTAGTGAATTCACTATAAGGTGATCAATAAAGCACTATATCTGTAGCCCATTAATCAAAGCAGGAAATATTTTCATTAAAGTAAACTGTTTATGGAATTCCAGAAATGCCATGGATTTTTCTGGAAAGCAAAATGTCAAATGCTGAGAGTTCATTCCTTTTGACCCCATAATGAATTCTAGGAATCTGTTGTAATACATTAGCTCTAAATACAAGAAATAACATAGACTCCAAAGATGTTCATTACTGGCATTATTTATAAAATAGTGACAAGTTACAAAGAGCCAAATTATTCAATAATAGAGAAATATTAAAGTAAATTACAGTATATTCATAACAATGAAATATTATAATGTAGCAATTAAATACCATTATGAAGGTTTTAAACTTGTAAGGATGTACTTTGAAGTCAGACAGATTGGAGTTTGAATCCTGATTCTAAAACTTTATTCGGTTCTATGAAAAATCTCAACTTTCTAATCTGTCATGAAACTTACAAAGACATAGTCATTTTGAAATAATACACGTAACAAGTAGTACAAAGCTGGACACATTGCAAACACTCAGCAATTACTACAAAATATTAAAAGGGAAAGGAAATTCAAAACCATTTACATATTACAATATGTATCTATAAAAATGCATGTGGATATAAGAAAAAGACTAGAAAGAAATATTAAAATATCAAATAGAGATGATCTCCAGAAAGGACACCTATAAATTATATATGTGTGTATGTGTGTATATACATATATATCATACATATATACACTATACATATACACAAATACACATATGTGTGTGTATATGTGTATATGTATTGTGTGTGTGTATATATATATATATGCTTTCCATATTTTTTCAGATTTCCCTAAAATGTGTTAATTTCTTTTATAATAAGATTAAACAGATGTTATAAGCATTTACAGAAATGTGTTCATTCAACATTTTGGACTTTAAAATTAGCATAGGGAATATATATTTTTTAATTCCTAACTTCAGATAATTTCCCATCCCTCTCTAACCACATTTTCCTTAGAATATTTTCTGAATATGCTCATTTAGTCTTCTGTACCTTCCTTCCATTCTCTCCATGACAACCCCTGCTCATCCTTAAAGGCCAGCTGAAACATTCCCTTCTCTGTGAAGCAATTTTTAATTTCCCTAAGCAGCATTAGGTCCTTCTGCCACTGTGTTCCAGAATATTCTTCTTGATGTACAGCTAATGCAGGGCATCATCATCATTTTCATCACATATTAAACATTTATTAAGGTTTTACTCTCTAATATGTATACCATATTATCAAATCCTCACAGAAGCCCTGTGAGTCAGATACTGTCATTGTCTCCCATTTAAAAGATAAAGAACTGACCCTCAAAGAGAGTTTGAATATTCTGATTCCAAATCCCATACGTTTAACCACAGTGCTATAGACTCTTAAATCTTATACTCTTAAGCTTGATATTTTCACAACTAGAAAAGATTAGTGGCATCTTCCAAACTGGACATAGACTATTTCAGGTAAATATTCCTGGTTTACTTTAATAGGATTTGCCCTGTATATAATCTATCATATCTGTCCCTTAAGACCTCTAGACCTACTTATTATTTCCTCAGTTATTTCTTTTTGATCTCCTTCATGTGGAGAAACGCTCCTTCAAAGAAGTGAAGATGAAACTGGGGTCTAATGGGGTAAAGAGAGTCAAATGATCAGGACATGAATTTTGCACATGTAAATGTGAGCTTATTGTTTGTCACTGAGAAGGCAAATGGATATATAAGTCTTTAGTTCCACAAAAAATTATCTGGCCATGCCAGATAATTTCAATAGAAATTGAGGAATGGTTAGCATGTAAAAGTATTTAAAACATTAGACTTGATGAGACCTCCACAGAAGTTAGTATAGGTAAGAAAAATGGGATATCCAAGATCTTAAGCTTGCAGCAGTTCAACATGTAAATATCAGAGAGATGAGGTGCAACCAACAAGCAAAACTCAGGAGAGACCCATGAAGCCAAGTGAATTTAGAATACTGAATTCTACTGATAACTGAGTGAAGCAAGTTCTGCAAGGAGTGAGTGATCAGGTGGGTCAAACATTGCTGCTAGGTCAAACGAGATGGGTACTGAAAATTGACCATTTGATTTCCTAACATGACAATCAGTAATGACTTTCACCATTTCTTTGCAGTGGTGGGGTCAAAGTCCTGACTGAACTGAATTCGAGTGTGAATGAAAGGAGAGGAAATAGTGTTGTGAATGTAGAGAATAATTTTGAGTAATTGGGCTATGAAAAGGCGGGAAGAAATGGAGTAGTGTGCTGGCCTAGGAGGAAAAATAGGAAGGGAAGAAAAATCTTTTTTTCTAAGGATGGAAGAAATAATAGCATGTTTTTATCCTCATTAGAATAATCCAATAGATTGTTTAATAGTGACAATGTGATACGGAGAAGGGAGAGATGCTGGAGCAATGCCTTTGGCTGGGCACGAGGGATGGGATTGATTGAGAACAGAAAGAAAAGGAGTGACCTTTGGAGCACAGATGGATCATCCATAGCAACAGAAGAAAAGGATGAGGAAAAAGGCACAAATATACTAAATGGATAGAATGGAATGGCAGCGCTTACGGAAGTTTTCTTCTGATTGCTGCTCTTGTCTTGGTAAAGTCAGCAAAATCAACAAATGAGTGTGAAAGCTTGAGGATAAAAGAAATGCATGAAACAGTCACCAGGAGAGAGACAATGGATGTATAAAGGAAATGTAGCTTGACTGCCTGGCAAAACTGAAGGATCATCTTAAGTTATTAGACTTGAATTTAAAATGAGAAGATGGGGTACTTTTTTCAAACCTGTATTAGAACCCTCACAGAGTTGAAAAGAGAGTTGGATGGCAGCATGGTATAAGAGTATAAGGAACAGAGATGGAGGCAAAGGGAGTTGATGAAAGATAAGAAGTGAGAATATGGGGGAGTAATGGACAGTGGGAAAAGGTGGATTATAGTTCCTACAGTACTGTTGAAGTATGACCATTAGAGAAAATGAGAAGAAAGATAAGAGGTAGTCGTTGGAGAAGAGGATGCTTGAAGTGGTAGTTGTGGAAGGCTTAAAGGTATTAATATGACAAGGTCTAGAATCTGACCATGGCAGTCAACTACTCAATTTGGAAGTGGACAAGGAGCTGATAGACCAGGAATTGAAGGATCATCTGTGTGGTATAGAAGCCATAAGGACTTATGATGACAGCAGCACTCGAGAGAATATAGGAGTGAGCCAAAACCTCTCGCATTGAGGAGCATCAGAGAAAATGTGAAAGTAAACAGGTTCTATGGCTGAGGCAACTAAGAAGGGCAGCAGAGAGTATAGTCAAACAACTAGAGATTCGAAGGAGTTATTTTAGGGAGGAGAAGGAGAAATAATGGCTTGGAAGTTGAAGTGAGGAGCAAGAAAAGCACCAATCCTACCTTCCAGAGTCCTCCTGATGCAGGGGTGTGGTAAAGAAAAGAGCCACCTCCTGACAAAGTTGCAAAGGAATCACTATTCTCAGGAATCATGGTCCTTTCAAGCTGAACTTTCAAGTACTTGCCCAATTGTGTTTCTCAAGTTGAACTGGAGACTGACAATCAACTGAGCTAAAAAGGCACCCTCTTCTCAATTTTGAAAAAGGGAAAAGAAATTGCAACAGAATGGTAGTTGAAAAGCACTCTAAAATTGTGACTGAATATCCTGGTGTGCTGATAAGCCACAATATATCACAGATGGAAAACATAACGAAAAGCCAAAGAATGTTAACAATCATCCATTAAATAAGTCAGAGCCCACAAGCAAAGTATTTTCAGGAAAGAACTCAGGAAGTGAAATGGGGAACAAAAATGAATATCTCCATTATTAATAAAATAATGACAGTGGAAGCCAGATTAATGGTTCAGCGTCTGGCTGCCAGAGTCCTAGGCTTCCAGAAAGCCAGGATAATACTCTGAATATAGGCAATACTTTGGCTTTAGTATTTCCTTTATTTCTCCCAATTCTCATCACTTGTTTCCATGCCAAACAGAGAAGTTATGGGATATTAGAGAGCAGGGTAATACAATAGGAATTTCAGTGATGATGGAAATGTTTTATACTCACACTGTCAACACAGTAGCCACTAGTCACATGTGGATTTTGAGTCCTTGAAATGTAGTTAATATTACTGTAGAATTGCATTTTAAATATTATTTAATTTTAATTAATTTAAATACCAAGATGACTTCCAGTTTCTGGTCCTACATATAAGAAGCTTGAAAAGTCACCACTTTATCTTACCAACAAGTAAAAAGAAAGTTGAACAAACAAAACTCAACAAGTCGTCTCAGTTCCATTAGAGGAGTGACATTGCAGGGCAAGCTGTTGCCCCCTAAATTGGAAAGACTGACAGGAAGATAGAGAGAATCACAACTTACTTGAGCAGAAACCAAGGAAGTGCAATCTCTGTGGAAACCAGTACCCAAGTAGGAAAACCTAAACTATAATTGACAAATTGCTAGAAAGTCAATGTGAACAAGTCTGACAGATAAAAGCTCTAGGGGGGGAACTGGTCACTGGGGGTAAGGGAGAACCCAGTCATTGAAGAGAAATGGGACACACTTGCAAGTTCTTACTGTCTGGAGCTCTGCTACATTCTCACAGGGAATATCGAAGGAAAATCCCCTCAAGCTTCCGTTAGGGGGAGGAGAAAAGAAAACATTTTGAATTATGCCAGAGTATTCTGTTCTTGACAAGGGCTATACTCAGGAAAAACTGTTTAACCAGAGCCTAACCTACTAGGGCTTTATCAGAGCGTAATGTTCTGGCAGAAGCCAAATACCCAACTTCAGCTGTCTCTAGTCTTCCACATGAAGAAAGGGAAATAACCCTAGTCCAGCCCACTCCAGCCATCCTGCTGAGAAACACTTGTGAAGTTCATACTCAAGAGGCATAGACTCACTAAAAGACTAAGATCTAATCAGAAAACTACGGAACACCTCCCTTCCCCCCAACACCTTACCACCATATTACTGAATATTTCTTTAGAACAATTCTTTTTACCCAGTATACCATGCCTAGCTATCAAGAAAAAGCTACAATGCATAACAAAAGGCAAAAAGCACAATTTGAAGAGGTACAGAAACATCAAAACCAGAACTCAGATATGACAGAGATTTTGTACTTATCACACCAGGAATTCAAAACAACTATGATTAATATGTTAAGGGCTCTAATGGATACAGTAAGCAGCATTCAAGAACAGATGGGCAATGTAAACATAGAGATGGAAATTCTAAGAACAAAGCAAGAAAAAAAATTCTAGAGATTAAAAATACTGTAACAGAAATGAAGAATGCCTTTGATGGGCTTATTAGTAGACTGGGCATGGCTGAGGAAAGAATCTCATAGTTTGAGGATATCTCAATAGAAATTTCTAAAACTGAAAAGAAAATGGAAAAAGTCTGACGGAATAGAATGTCTAAGGACTGTGGTACAATTATTAAAGGCGTGACATAGGCATACCAAGAGGAGAAAATCAAAATACCTTTTGATAGATGTTTTGTACAAAATACCTTTTGGGAATACCAAAAGAAGAAAAAAGAGATAAAGAAACAGAAGATATATTCAAAATAACAATCACTGATAATGTCCCCAGATTAATGTCAGACACCAAATTGCAGATCCAGGAAATGTATTCAATTATGTATGCTTATGTATAAATGCATATATATGCTTATATACAAGTGAAATTAATTACAGCAAAGATACAAGAAACAGGAGAGAGGAATTAGGATTATATTGTCATTCGAAGGTACTTGCCCTACCCAGGAAGTGGTATAGTGTTATCTGAAAGTGGACTTGGATTAGTTATAAATGTGTTTTGCAAAATCTAGGGCAACCACTAAAAATAAGAAAAAACAAGTAAAGCTGATAGGCTAAGAAAGGAGAGAAAATGGAATCATATAAGATGCTCATGTAGAACCACAAACAGTAGCAAAAGATTGGAAGAAGAAAATAGGAACAAAAACCAAGGACAACAAATATAAAACAGTAACAAATACAGTAGATGTTAATACAAATATATCAATAATTACTTTGAACATCAATCTATGTGCACCAATTAAAAGACAGAAATTGTTACAGTGGATCACAAAACAAGAGCCAACCATTTGTTGCCTACAAGCAACCCATTTTAAATATAAAGACACATACATATTAAAAGTAAATGGATGGAGGAAGATATATCATTCTAACACTAATCAAAAATAAATAGAAGTAGCTACATTAATTTCAGACAAAGCAAATTTCACAGCAAAGAAAGTCTCTAGGGATAAAAAGGGGCATTACAGAATGATAAAGGGGTCAATTCTCCAAGAAGATAGAATAATCATTAACATGTGTGCATCTAACAGAAGAGTGTCACAATATGTGAGGCAGAAATTGGTAGAACTGCAAGGAGAAATAGATGAACCCACTATTATAGTTGGAGATTTTAACTCACTTGTATCAAAAATGGACAAGGTGGCAGAAAACCAGTAAGGACATAGTTGAACTCAGCAACACCATCAATCAACCAAATATAATGGACATATATAGACTACTTCCTAAAACAGCAAAATACACATTCTTCTCAGGTTCATCTGGAATATACACTACGATAGGCCACATTCTAGACCATAAAGCATACCTAAACAAATTTAAAAGAGTAGAAATCATACCATGTATGCTCTCAGACTATAATTAAATTAAACTAGAAATCAATAACAGAAAGACAGCTAGAAAACCCCAAAATATTTGGGAGGTAAATAAAACACTTCTAAATAACACATGGGTCAAAGGAAAAAATCTCAAGAGAAATTTAAAAATATTTTTAACTAAATAAAAACCAAAACAAAATTTGGGGGAGAGGGGTGCAGTGAGAACAGTGCATAGAAGGAAATTTATAACATTGAATGCACATATTAGAAATGAAGACAGATCTAAAATTAATCATCTAAGCTTCCACCTTAGGAAACTAGAAAAAGAAAGAACATATCAAATCCAAAGTAAGGAAAATAAAGGAAATAATAAAAATTAGAGCAGAGATCATTGATGCTAAAAGAGGAAATCAATAGAGAAAATCAATGAAGCCAATAGCTGTTTCTTTGAAAAGATTAATAAAATTGATAAGCCTCTAGGCAGGCTAAGAAAGAGAGAGGACACAAATTACCAATACCAAAAATTTAAAAGGGGATATCACCACAGATCCCATGGATATTAAAAGTATAAAAAACAAATACTATAAACAACTCTATGCTTACAAATTTTATAACCTCGATGAAAAGGACTGATTCTTTGAAAGACATAATCTGCTAAAATTCACACAAGAAGAAATAGACTATCCAAATAGGATTATATCCATTAAAGTAATTGAATCAGTAGTTAATAATCTTTCAAAAGACACCAGGTTTGGATGAGTTTACTGGTAAATTCTACTAAAAACTTAAGAAATTATACCAATTGTCTAAAATCTCTTTCAGAAAATAGAAGCAGATGGGATACTTGGCAACTCATTCTATAAGGCCAGAATTACCCTAATACCAAAATCAGACAAAGACATTACAAGAAAAGGAAACCACAGACAAATATGTCTGATAAAAATAGATGTGAAACCTTCAAGAAAATATTAGCAAATAAAATCAAATAATATTAAAAAATAAAGAATTATATGTCATCACTACATAGAATTTATCCTAGATATACTAGGCTAGTTCAACATTTGAAAATCAACTAATATAATTTATCATATCAACAACTAAAGAATAAAAATCACATAGTCATATTAATAGATGCAGAAAAAGCATTTAACAAAATCCAGCACCCACTCATGATAAAAACTCTCATTAACTAGGAATTAAGGGGAACCTCCTCAATTTGATCAAGAATGTATAGCAAAAACCTACAACTAGCATCACACTTAATAATGAGAAACTTCTCCACTAAGAGCAGGAAAACAAGGCAAGGATGCTTCTCCTTGTCATTGATTTTCAATATTGTACTAGAAGCCTTAGCTAATGCAAGACAAAAAGAAGAGGAAATAAAAATGTTTTTTTTTCCAAAGGCGACATTATTTATGCAGAAAATCCAAAAGAAGTGACAAAAAACAAATTAACAACTCCTTGAACTAATAAATAATTATAGCAAGGTGGAGGATACACAATTAATATACAAAAGGCAATTGCTTCCCTTTATACTAGCAACAAACAAATGGAACTTGACATTTAAAACACAATTCCATTTATATTATCACCCCCAAAATGAATTATTTGAGTATAAATCTAGCAAAATATGTATAAGATATACATGAGGAAAACTACAGAACTCTGATGAAAGAAATTAACTAAATAAATGAAGAGATAATCCATATTCATAGATAGGAAAAAACTTCAAGATGTCACTACTTCCCAACTTGATCTATAGAGTCATTTAATTTCAGTAAAACTTCTAGTAAGTTATTTTGTGGATATTAACAAACTGGTTCCAAATTTCATATAGAGAAACAAAAGATCCAGAATATCTGACACAGTACTAAAGGAGAAGAACAAAGTTGGAAGACTAGCACTACCCAACTTCAAGACTTACTATAAGCTACAGTAATCAAAACAGTGTGGTAATGGTGAAAGAACAGGTCAATGGAACCAAATAGAGAACCCAGAAAGATCCACATTAAGTAGAGTAATTGATTTTTGACAAAGGAGCAAAGGCAACATAATAAACAAAAGATAGTCTTTTCAACAAATGGTGCTAGAAGGATACCTGGGTGGCTCAGTTGGTTAAGCTTCTGACTTAATTTCAGCTCAGGTCATGATCTCACAGTTCGTGAGTTTGAGCCCCACGTTGGGCTCTCTGCTGACAGTGCGGAGCCTGCTTGGGATTCTCTCTCTCCCTCTTTGTCCCCTTCCCCATGTGTTCTCTCTCTCTCTCTCTCTCTCTCTCTCAAAAATGAATAAATAAACATTTAAAACAACAACAACAACAACAAATGGTTCTAGAACAGCCAGACATTTACATGAAAAAAGAAAATGAATCTATCTATAGACCTTACATCTTTCACAAAAAGTAGCTAAAAATTGATCACAGACCTAAATTTAAATGCAAAACTATGAAAGTCTTAGAAGATAACATTGGAGAAAAACTAGATTACCTTGGTTTTGATAATATACCAAAGACATAATGCATGGAAGAATTGATAAGCATTTCATTAAAATTGCAAGTTTCTGTTCTGTGAAAGAAAGACCCTGTCAACAGAGTAGAAAGACAAACCACACTGTGGGAAAAAAAGATTTGTGAAAAATGTATCTAATGAAGGACTGCTATCAAAATATACAAAGAATACTTAAAACTCAAAAATAAGAAAAAAAACAATCCAGTTAAAAAATGGACCTACAACCTGAACAGACAGCACACCAAAAAATATACACAGATGACAAATTAAGCATGTGAAAAAAATGCCCTATGTCATGTGTCATCAAGGAAATGCAAATTAAAACAACAATGAGATTCCACTGCACACCTATTAGAATAGCCAAAATCCAGAACACTAATACCAAATGCCAAGCAACTGAAACTTCCATTCATTATTAGTAGGAATGCAAAATGATGCAGCCACTTGGAAAGACAGTTTTGTGGCTTCTCGCAAAACTGAATACTCTAGGGGCACCTGCATGACTCAGTTGGGAAAATATCCAACTCTTGATTTCAGCTCAGGTCATGATCTCACAGGTCATAAGTCCGAGCCCCACGTCCAGCTCTGCCATGACAGTGATGAACCTGCTTGGAATTCTCTCTTCTCTCTCTGCTCCTCCCTCTCTCTCTCAAAAATAAATATACATTAAAAAAAAAAAAACCTAAACTAAATATACTCTTATCACACAGTCCAGCAATTGTGCTCCTTGGCACACAATTGCCAAAATTTGGAAGTAACTCAGATGTCTTTCATAGGTGAATGGATAAATAAAGCATGATTCATCCTGAGAATGGACTATTATTCAGCAGTATAAAGAAATGAGGTAACAAGCCATGAAAAGACATAGAGAAAACTTAAATGCATATTACTAAGTAGAAGAAGCTAATCTGAAAGGGCTACATACAATATGATTTCAACTGTATTACACTCCGGAAAAGGCAAACTCTGGAGACAATAAAAACATCAGTGGTTGCCAGGGGTTAGTGGTGAGGGAGGGTTGAATAGTCAAGTACAGAGGATTTTTAGAAAGGTGAGATGATTTTGTATGATAGCATGATTGGTTTATACATGTCATTAGAAATTTGCCCAAACCTATGCATATACAACTCCAAGAGTAAAGCTGAATGTAAACTATGGACTTTGGGTGATAATGATGTGTCAATAAATATCGGTTCGTCAATTGTAAAAAATGCATCAATCTGACCAGAGAGACAGATGTTGGGAGGCTATGCATGTAGGGCAGTAGGGGAATGTGAGAAATCTCTGTACCGTCCTCTCAATCTCTCTGTGAACCTAAAACTGCTCTAAAAAATAAATGTTCACTAAAAACAATAGCCACAGATTGACTACTATATTGGACATTTTTATAGCTTTCTGGCAAAATAGGATAGAAAGCCGTTGAGGGGGGAGTAGGTCATAAAATTCTGGACAGATAAATATGACTACCCTCAAATTCTGCTCCTTATTCAGGCTTACATGTTGGCCAATTTAGGTGTAGAGCTGCAGGGCTCCAGAACACTCCGCTGTCAGGTAACATTTTTTTTTTTTCTCATTCATCATCCTACAACATCTCTACCAAGTACATCTTCATTAAGTAGATATGTTTAAAACCTCAGCCTATGTTAATGAAGCAATGGTATGATCTTATTTTAAACTAAGTTACTCATAAACTAAAAGAAGCCCAAAATGAATGGAGAAATTAAACAGTTAAGCAATTTTATAAAAAGATTATTTTATAAACGGATAGATTATTCATAAAAGCTATTAGAAAAATACCATAATTTGACTGGTAGTGGTAGAAAGTCATTTTTAATGATTAAAATGGAAAAAAAAACAATACAGATTTTTTAATGAGAGTTTATTTGATTTTCCTTTTGCATAAATGGATTTTATGTACTGAAAAAAAGTAGCTAATCTTGATAGTTAGGACTAGAATTGATTTTACAACTGATGGCTATTGAAGCCAGCTTTCTCATTCTAATTTCTTTTTTGAAACTTTCAGTTGAAGATTACATCAATATTTATGTGAACAGGGAAAAAGAACCAAGACGCAAGGTACATAAAACTGATTACTGTAAATGGAAGAGGAAAACCCTAAAACCAAATCTAATGATCCATCAAAAAACAGTCAGTCTTCTTCCTAACACTGTAAATGCTGCCAATTTGAAGTTACAACTTAAATTCCATAAGAACACCAAAGGATAGCAAATATGTGGCTCTCAAGAAATAAAGGATAAAACCTTATTAAAATGAAAAAGCAAAAGAATAAGAGTGAACTCTTAGAACAAAACTGGCATCATTCTCCAATTAACTGAATACCTTAGAGAGGACTGCGTGCCTGTGTGCTATATTTAAATTAGCTTTACTTGTAAAATCGCTACATGCCACAGTTCAAAACGCAGCTGAGAAATCACCCTGTCTGACATACAGATGATAACCTAATTCCAACTATTTTTATCTACTTTGTAATGCAAGTGATGCATGCTGTATATTATTTCCCTAAGAGTCAAAATTATATTTAGAATTAAAATTGGTTTTATGTAGTTCAAGTTATTGCACCCGAAAGCAATGAGTCATGCACCAGAAGTACACAGATTTGGGAGGCAAATATGGAACCATTAACTGCTCAGCGAGAGCTTGCGCAGCCCCTTAGCTCTAAGAATAAGCTTTAAAAATACTGTATAGTTAATGTGGGTTGTAACAAGGTCACCTCTGTTCCTTTTCAAAGGTGTCATGGGCTCCTTTGTCTTCCACCTAAGGCCATGGGACAGAATTAGGTTGAAAAAAGTTTCTAACAGCTTTGTGTTCTGTCCTATGCTGCACCTCATATGTGAAGATAATGGTACTGACCCACCTTCCAGGCACAATTTTAAGTTATTTTTCCTTGTAGTGGAAATGGGTATTCATGGTCCTTGTGCACATTTTTTCCTCTATTACCTCTTAACCAGAAGGTAGAGACCATTTCCAAAGATGAAGAGTGGGGTGGGGGGAGAGAGAAAGAAAGGAAGGAGAGAGAGGGAGGCTCACATAGAATTTTTAACCCATGACCCAGGCCTCATTATTACATAGTTTTAACCCACTGGGCTAGACTACTAGCCATCAAACAGCCTACAGTGATCTATGTACCTTTCATCAGAGTCACTTTTCACTGTCACAGGGACACTTATGGAATGGAAGACAGGGGAGAATTGACATTCATCAGGCACCTACTCTGTGCAATTCATTGTGCTCATTTCTTTTCATAGGTATTTCATTTCATCCTCACAAAAGTCTTGTGAGCGAAGGCCACTTCACAGAGGTTAAGATAGAAGCCTGAGAAACTAAATGTTTTCTCCAGGGCCTCATAACTGTTCAGGAAGGGGGCTAGGATTGGAACACAGGTAACTGTGCCCTGTTATCTAAAGCTCCTGGTGGACTTCAAGCTGTACTACAAAGCTGTAATCATCAGGACAGTATGGTACTGGTACAAAAACAGACACCCAGATCAATGGAACAGAACAGAGAACCCAGAAATGGACCCACAAACATATGGCCAACTAATTTTTGGCAAAGCAGGAAAGAATATCCAAGGAATAAGGACATTCTCTTCAGCAAATGGTTCTGGGAAAACTGGACAACGACATGCAGAAAAACGAACCTGGATCACTTTCTTACACCATACACAAAAATAAACTCAAAATGGATGAAAGACCTAAATATAAGACGGGATGTCATCAAAATCCTTGAGGAGAAAGCAGGCAAAGACCTCTTTGATCTTGGTCTCAGCAACTTCTTACTCAACACGTCTCCAGAGGCAAGGGAAACAAAAGCAAAAATGAACTGTTGGGACCTCATCAAAATAAAAAGCTTCTGCAGGGCGAAAGAAACAGTCAGCAAAACTAAAAGGCAACCTTTGAAATGGGAGAAGATATTTGCAAATGACATATCAGGTAAAGGGTTAGTATCCAAAGCCTACAAAGAACTTATCAGACTCAACACGTAGAAAAACAAATAATCTAGCAAAGAAATGGGCAAAAGACATGAATAGACACCTCTCCAAAAAAGACATCCAGATGGCCAACCAACACATGAAAAATGCTCAACATCACTCATCATCAGGGAAATACAAATCAAAACCACAATGAGATACCACCTCGCACCTGTCAGAATGGCTAACATTAACAACTCAGGCAATAACGGATGTTGGCGAGGATACAGAGAGAGAGGATCTCTTTTGCACTGCTGGTGGGAATGCAAGCTGGTGTAGCCACTCTGGAAAACAGTATGGAGGTTTCTGAAAAAATGAAAAATGGAACTACCCTACGACCCAGCAATTGCACTACTAGGTATTTATCCAAGGGATACAGGTGTGCTGTTTCAAAGGGGCACATGCACCCCAATGTTTACAGCAACACTATCAACAATAGCCAAAGTACAAAAGAGCCCAAATGTCCATCGATGGAATGATGGATAAAGAAGATGTGGTATATTTATACAGTGGAGTATTACTCAGCAACCAAAAAGAATGAAATCTTTCCATTTGCAACTATGTGGATGGAACTAGAGGGTATTAGGGTAAGCAAAATTAGTCAGTTAGAGAAAGACAAATATCATATGACTTCACTCATACGAGGACTTTAAGGCACAGAACAGATAAACATAAGGGAAGGGAAGCAAAAATAATATAAAAACAGGGAGGGGGACCAAACATAAGAGACTCTTTAATATGGAGAACAAACAGAGGGTTACTAGAGGGGTTGTGGGAGGGGGGATGGGCTAAATGGGTAAGGGGAATTAAGGAATCTACTCCTGAAATCATTGTTGTACTATGTGCTAACTAACTTGGATGTAAATTAAAAAAATAAAAAATAAAAATAAAAATCATGGTATATCTCCTAATCACCCTCTATTGTTGGCTTTCCACAGAGCTTGAGAATGAGGGAAAATGTATTACCAAGAGTGAGCTCTCTGGTGCTCTTTTTTGGACACAAATTCCTGTGAAAACGGTGTCAAGAGCTTTGATGGCCTAAAGGGTCCCATAAAATCACATATTATTTTGGGAATTAAAAAAAAAAGCTAATTTCTTACCTTAATTCTAAAATATCTTTATTTTCAGATATACCACAATGCTAGATAAGATGCTCCAATATTTATTCATTAAAGCCAAATAACATAAGGATATGCATAATTATTGCCAATTGATGAGAACAACAAAAAAAAAAAACTAAGAAAAGCATACTCAAGCTAAGCCATACTTAAAATCATGAAAGAGTCAAAAATGAGAGATTTATCTCTGAAAAGGAGCACTCAAAAGCAGGCAATATGAAAAATGCTACTTCCAACTGTGACAGACCTCCTTGTCAGAAGAATTTTCCTGTCCAGAACAGACCAATTCTATTACTTCTACTACCAACAAACAAACTACAACAACAACAACAACCAAAAAAAAGCATAACATTACAAACAAAAATGTTTGAAGACATCAGATATTCACCCTGACATCAGGACTTGAGAGGCCAATATTCTGGACAGAAAACAAAGCACACAGGTGAACACACCTGCCACATTTCTTCTTAAATTATTTGCCAATTAGTGAGTGGCATGGGTCTGAGATGCCAAGCAGAAAATGACAGCGCAGAGGTTTAAGCAAATTCACAAGTCTATAGAGAGCAAAATGAATTATGAGGCTACTAAGCTGATCAAAAATAAGGGACCAAGAGTCTGGAGAAAAGGGAAAAAACATGGAAGGAAATTCAATATTTTGACATTTTTCACCACATTTTTTCTCTTTAGCATTTAAAAAATACAAAGCTGCATAAGGTGTGAGCCAGAGAAGTCAAACAGAAATCTATAGCTAAGAGGCTAAAAAGCTATTTGGAGATTTCTGTAATAGTATTATGCCAGAGAGACAAAAGTTAAAGAATAGTGCATATAAAGTAGAGGCGAAGGGATTATAAAAAGTTCCCCCAATTTTCAGCTGATACCTATGAAGGAATAGATTTAGGAAAAAAGGCAAACCAGACGTACATCAGCACAAAAGGACCCAAACAGGACCTGGAATCAACTTAATCCTTGATTGAATTGAGATGATCCTCTAAGCCTCTAACAACCAGGCAAAAGTAAAGCCAGGTCTCTCTGGAAGAACATAAAATAATGTAGTCACAGAATTTGTGGCATTCAATCCGAATTTACCAGGCATACCAGAAGACAGGTCCAAACAACCAAAATCTAAAATGAAAAACACAGACAATAGGAACAATCACACTACAAATAAAACATAAATTTGGAGGTAATCAGACACTGACTTTAAAATCATTGTGGTTGTTCTAGTTAAGAAAATAGATAAGAAGATGGAGAATGCACCAAGAATTGGAATCTAAAGAAATGAGACAATAACATTTTAGAAGTAAACAATAAAGTAACTGAAAATAACAATTCATTAGAGTCCAAAACATATTAGATACACCAGCAATGAGAAATATTAAAAATCAGTGAAATATATCCAGTAAGAAAAAAGATAGAAAATATAAAAGAGAGCATATGAACCTGAGGAAACAGGCTAACATATCCATAATTGGAATCCCAGAGGAGACTACAGAGATAATAGGGCAGAAGCAATATTTGAAGGAGTTGCCAAAATTATACAATATCACCAAGTTACAGGTTCATGAAGCCCTAAGCAGGACACAGGCAAACAACAATAGCAACAACAACACCAAACACATAATTAGGCACAGAATATTTGAACTACTAAATAATAAGGAAAAAGAATATTTCAAAAGGAGCCAGTGAAAAAGGCACATTACTTGAAAGAAGAAATACTAAACCTGACAGTGAACTTTTCAACAGAAACTAAATGAACTAGGAGGAAAAAAGAATTAACAACTTTCAAAAGTTGAAAGAAGATAACTATCAACCTAGAATTCTATACCAGCAAAAACAATGGCCGTATTTTCAGACAAAAAGAAAAAAGTCTGAGAAAATGTATCTCCAGGTGACCCACATGAAAAGTACATTTTCCTGGCAAAAGAAAAAATAATCTCAGAGACAGGAAAATGGAAGCAGGAAGGAAGACCAAAGAAAAAGAAAATAAGTGGATAAGCATAAATGAAAATTGATTGTTTAAAGCAATCTTAATCCTTGACGAAGTTTAAAACATAGAGAGTTACATACTTGAAAAAATAGCACAAATGTAGGTGGAAGTAAATGACATAGAAAGGATTTAAGGACCTCATATCTTCTGTAAAGTGGTAAGAGTACTACATTATAGTAGACTATAATAAAGAAAGGAAGCGTGTCATACTCCTGGCCACTGAACCCTAATGTAATTCTTTATAAATCACAACTAAAATACAACTAACAGAGACAAAAGTGTAATCATTAAAAATTTTTATTAATACAAAGAAAGATAGGAAAAGTTGAAAGAAAAACACAAATGGGAAAATGGATACAAATGTGTAACATGGTCTATTTAAATCCAAATGTATCAAATGACCCAACATATAAATAAACTAAAAATTCCACCTAAAATACAATTATCAGACTAGATGTTCTTCAAAAGCCCAACTTTATGCCATTACAAGAGAAACATTTAAATATAAGGCCACAAAATATTGAATACAAAAAGATGAAAATTGTCTACTGTGAGCACATTGACCAAAATAAAAATGACCTAACACTGCTATTACCGACCAAAGTAAACTTTAAGACAAGAATTGCAAGAGATAGAGTGAACATGTCATGAAAATAAAAGAGTAAATCCACCAAAAACATGTAACAATTCTATAAATGTATACATATAGATTAAAAATATATAAAGCAAATATTAATAGCACTAAGAGAAAAAAGAAAAATTCACAAAACTAATTGGATAATTTAATATATTTCTTTTAGGATGTGATAGAACAAGAAGACCCCCACACACAAAAATTTTATACCTATATAGAAGATTTGAATAACAAATTGGGTCTAAAGGACCTATATAGATCATCTATATTTTAGAGTCCATTTTTTTTTTTCAAATCCACATAAAACATTTGCAAAAGTGGACCATATGTTGGGGGAAAAAATTCTCCAACATTTCAGAATATGTAAATTATATCAACTGCATTCATTGGCTGGAGTAAAATTAAGCCAGAAATCGATAATGGAAAAAGAATTAAAACATTCTGGTATGTTTGGAAATTCACTGATTCTTCTCTAAAATAATCTAAAATTAAAAAAAATAATTTAAAAGGCAATTAGAAAATATTTTGAAATGAATACTATCAAAAAAGCAACATATCAAAACTTGTAGGATACACCTAGTTAGTGCTTTGAGGGAGATTTCTGATAATAAGTGAATATATTAGAAAAGAAGAAAGGCAAAACAAATAAACAAACAAACAAAAACAGTGATCCAGATGTCCACTTCAAGAAGTAGAAAAAGAACATCCAATTAAATATAAAAAAGTACAAGCAAAGAAATAATAGCATAAATAAATAAAATAGAAAATAAATGTATAATAGAGAAAAACAATAAAGTTAAATGTTACTTTCTTGAAGTGATAAACTCTAGCAGAACTGAACGAAAAAAAAAAAAAGAAATGATAGAAATGACCAAATTGCAGGAATAAGAAGAGAAACATCACCACATACCTTAAAGTCATTTCTGAGGCACCTGGGTGCCCTGTCAGTTGAGCATCTAACTCTTGATTTCAGCCCAGGTCATGATCCCAGGGTCATTGGATCTGTGCTGAGTCTCTCTCTCTCCTTCTGTCCCTCTTCCCTGCTCATGCTCCCTCTCTCTCTATTAAAAAAAAAAATTAAGGCATTACTAATAATGAGAAGAATATTATTATGAGTAATTTATAGCCAATACATTTGAATAAATAGGTTAAATAAACCAAAAACTTCTTTAGACAATACAACTTACCCAATGTGACATAGGAAAAGAGACAGGAAGTCTGAATCGCCCATTTAATTAAATATATCCATAATAAATAAATTCTTGCAAAGAAAATTCAAGGTGCAGGTATCTTCATTATTGCATTATTTCCAACACTTCAGAAGAGGAAACACACACACACATACACACACACACACACACACACACACACACACACATACACACACACAGAGCAATCTTACACAAACTAAGGAAGAGAACCAAAAAGGGAGAACATTTTCCAACTTGTTTTCTGATGCTGGCATGATCTTGACATCAGCACCCGGCAAAGACATTTAAAGAAAAGAAAATTATGGTCCAATTTTTCTCATGAATGTGGGTGAAAAGTCTTGAACAAAATATTGGCAAATTAAATCCATCTATGTATAAAAACTTTTTTATTACAGAATATATTTTATTATATATTAAGTAACTTTTATTACAACTTTTTTATTAAAGAATATGTCTTAATATATATTAAGTAAAGGAGTAAAGGAGAAAAATACATAACCATCTCAAATGATACAATTCAATTATAAAATTCAACATGTTCATGTCAAAAATGTATAGCAAGTTGGGAACAGTAGGAAAACCTCAACATGACTGAATATATCTCTAAAACTCCTACTTTGGCAAAAGTCATATTTAGCTAAATATTAAAAGCTTTATTTTTTCTATTCAGATAAAAAAATAAGAATGCCTGCTACCAATTTCTGTAAATTATGTTACTGTTGGTCCTAATCAGCATGATAAGATAAGAAAAACGAATAAAATATATAAAGGTGAAAATGAAGAAACAACTATCACTATTCATGGTGATATGATTGTGGATTTAGAAAACCCAAAAGCATCTACAGTAAGCTATTAAAATTACTACATGTATTTGGCAAGGTTGCTACATGTTAAAAATATACAAAAATATCATTTGTATATGTAAATAATATATACCAGAGTAATAAAAGCAAAATTTTAAACTGATACTACTTATAATAGCATTAAAAATATCAAATGCTTAGAAATTAATCTATTGAGGAGGAGGAGTCAAGATGACAGAGAAGTAGGGGGACCCGAATTTCCCTCCTCCCTCAAACATAGCAGTTTTGAGGTCAGAACACTTGGAATTCCAGAAATCCGGGCTACAGAGTGACAAAAACACCTCCAGGAACCCACAGAGACAGCTTAGTAGGACAGAGGTGCATGTTTGTGAATTGGGAGAGATAAAACAGGTGGCATAGGCACAGAGCGGGAGAGACAAAAGGAAGAGAAAGGCGGTGGAAGTGGGGGATTGTGTTTGGGCAACAGAAAAATCTCTCTGGACCAGAACTGGGGAATGGGAAAAAAAAAAAAAAAAAAAAAAAAAAAAACAGAGAGAGCCAGTTTCTACCTTGCAAACAGCCTTGGGAGTGACGATCCAGGGTTGCACGACTTTCTCCAGACCAGCCACCTGCCATGTGCACATGCCTGGGTGGGGGAGGGGGAGCCAGTCCCAGGCTCGGTAGTGAACTCAGAGGTGCACTGGGAGACAGCTGTGCTCTCCCCCGAGTGCTATGAGAAGAGGGTATGTTGCCTTTCCAAGGAAAAAATACCCTGCAGGCGCCAACCAGAGACCCTTTGTTGGCTGGGCAGAGTGGCACTACCCCAGAACTGGGGCATGTGCAGCAGGATCCTTTAAGATGTTAGAGTTTGAATCCCAGCCCAGTGCCTAGGAGGCCTGGGAGACTGCAGAGCAGGACAAGCCGGCCAATCGTACCTACTGCTGCTGTAATACTCCATTGTGTATATAAACCATGTCCTTTTTTATCCATTCATCCATCGATGGACATTTGGGCTCTTTCCATACTTTGGCTATTGTTGATCATGTTGCTATAAACATGGGGGTGCATGTGGCCATTCGAAACAGCATACCTGTATCCCGTGGATAAATGCCTAGTAGTGCAATTGTTGGGTCTAGGGTAGTTCAATTTTAATTTTTGAAGGAACCTCCATACTGTTTTCCGGAGTGGCTGCACTAGTTTGCATTCCCACCAGCAGTGCAAAAGAGATCCTCTCTCTCCACATCCTGATACATGAATCTAGCAAAGTCACAGAACATAAAGTCAACGTACAAAAATTGGTTACATATCTATACACCAATAATGAAACAACAGAGATAACAAGGATTGAGTCTCATTTACGATAGAACCGAGAACCATAAAATACCTAGAAATAAACTTAATCAAAAAGGTAAAAGATCTGTACACTGAAAACTATAGAAAACTTTTGAAAGAAATTGAAGGCACACACAAAAGAAGGAAAAATATTCCATGCTCATGGATTGGAAAAATGACTATTGTTAAAATGTTGATACTAACCAAAGCAATCTACACATTCAATGCAATCTCAGTCAAAACAACACCAGCGTTCTTCTCAGAGCTAGAACAAACAATCCTAAAATTTGTATGGAACCACAAAAGACCCTAAATAGACAAAGTAATGTTTTTTTTTTTAATTTTTTTTTTCAACGTTTATTTATTTTTGGGACAGAGAGAGACAGAGCATGAACGGGGGAGGGGCAGAGAGAGAGGGAGACACAGAATCAGAAACAGGCTCCAGGCTCTGAGCCATCAGCCCAGAGCCCAGAGCCTGACGCGGGGCTCGAACTCACGGACCGCGAGATCGTGACCTAGCTGAAGTCGGACGCTTAACCGACTGCACCACCCAGGCGCCCCTTTTTTTTTTAATTTTTTTTTTAATTTTTTTTTTCAAAGACAAAGTAATGTTGAAAAAGAAAGCCAAAGCTGGAGGCATCACAATCCCAGACTTTAGCCTGTACTACAAGCTGTACATCAAGACAGTATTGTACTGGCACAAAAAACAGACACAAATACCAATAGAACAGAATACAGAACCCAGAATTGGACCCACAAATGTATGGCCAACCAATCTTTGATGAAGCAGGAAAGAGTACCCAATGGAAAAAAAAAGACAGTCTCTTCAGCAAATGGTGCTGGGAAAACTGGAGAGCAACAATGAATGAAACTGGACCACTTTCTTATGCTATATAAAAAAAAAAAACAACAACAACAACAACCTCAAAATGGATAAAACACCTAAATGTGAGACAGGAAACCATTAAATCCTAGAGGAGAAAGTAGGCAAAACTTCTTTGACCTTAGCCGCAGCTACTGCTTACTCCATACATCTCCAAAGGCAAGGGAAATAATAGCAAAAATGAACTGTTGGGACCTCATCAAATAAACACCCTCTGCACAGCAAAAGAAACAATCAAAACTAAAAGGCAACCAATGGTATGAAAGAAGATATTTGCAAAGGACCTATCAGATAAAGGGTTAGTATCCAAAACCTATAAAGAACTTGTCAAACTCAACACCCAAAAAAAAACAAAGAATCCAGTGAAGAAATGGGCAGATGACACAAATAGACACATTTCCATAGAGGACATCCAGATTGCTAACAGACACATGGAAAGATGCTCAACAGCACTCATCATCAGGGAAATACAAACTAAAACCACACTGAGATACCACCTCACACTGGTCAGAGTGGCTAAAATGAACAACTCAGGAAACAAAAGATATTGGTGAGGATGTGGAGAAAAGGGAGGCCTCTTACACTGTTGGTGGGAATGCAAACTGGTGCAGCCACTCTGGAAAACAGTGTGAGATTCCTCAAAAAATTAAAAACAGAACTACCCTACAACACAGCGATAGCATTACTAGGAATTGATCCAAAGGATACAGGAGTGCTGATTCGTAGGGGCACATATACCCCAATGTTTATAGAAACACTATCAATAATAGTCAAATTAGGCAAAGAGCCCAAATGTCCATAAACTGATGAATGGATAAAGAAGTGGTATATATATACAATGGAATACTACTCAGCAACGAAAAAGAATGGGATCCTGCCATTTGCAACAACATGGTTGAAACTGGAGGGTATTATGCTAAGTGAAATAAGTCAGTCAGAGAAAGATATCTTGTGTTTTCACTCATATGTGGAACTCGAGAAACTTAACAGAAGACCATGGGGGAAGGGAAGGGAAAAAAATAGTTTAAAACAGAAGGAGGCAAACCATAAGAGACTCTTAAATACAGAGAACAAACTGCGGGGTTAATGGGGGGCGGGGAGGGGAAAATGGGTGATGGGCATTGAGGAGGGCACTTGTTGGGATGAGCACTGGGTGTTGTACATAAGTGATGTCATGGGAATCTACACCTGAAGACAAGAGTACACTGTATTCACTGTATGTTAGCTAATTTGACGATAAATTATATTTTATAAATAAATAAATGTAAACACACACATTCAAAAAAAGAAGAAACTAATCTATTGAAATATGAAGAGGTCTTTACATTAAATATAATAAGACATTCCTGAGGGAAACTATGAAATGTTAAGTTAATGGAGGGATCCATTCTTGGGGTACCATTTAATTTGTACTAATGTCAGTTTTACCCAAGTTAGCTTATACATTTAAGAAAAATTCAATCAAATCCCGGGAGGATTTGTGTGAATGTGTGTGGAAATCAAGAAGGTAATTCTAAAATTTACACGAAAATATGAAGAGCCAAGAATGATCAAGACAATCCTGAATAAGAAAAACCTGGGATAAGTTAAACTAGCAGATATGAAGACTTATTCTGAAGCTCTCATAATTCAGACAGTAAGCAGTATGATATTGGGACAAAGTCGGATATTAGACCCATTGATCAAAATAGAGTCTAAAACTAGATTTGCTGAACTACAGTGTGGAAAATGGATAATCTTCCCAAAAATTGGTGCTGAGTTCATTGTCAATCCATCTGGGACAAAAGTAATGGCCTCTATAATGCTCTATAGACAAAAATCAATTCCAGGGGATTGCAGACCCAAACTTTCCCTTTCAAGCAAAATAACAAACCTTTTAGAAGAAAACGTAGAAGAATATCTCCTTAATCTTAGTCGAGACAAAGATTTCCTAAACATGGCACAACCAATACTAACTATAAAGGAAAAGATTGAAAAATTGGTCTCTGTTAAAATTAAGAACTTCTATTCATCTCCAGTTATCATAAGATTAATAAAATAGCAAGGCACTAAGAAGGAAAAGATATTTGTAATACATACATTCAACAGATTTTTGCCCAGGTATATACATATTTACCTGATATAGGAAAATGTATCAGATATATGTATATGTGCATGTGTGTATATATGTGTGTATGTTTATTACTTCAGAGTAGCAAGGTAAAACAGTAAATTGTCTAACTCTATAACTTAGAAATTCCTCTACTACATACCCAAAAAGTGAATACATATATGTGCCAAAGACAAGTACAAGAACAGGAATAAAAAAGTATGTATTATCTGATTCCATGCATATAAAATTCAGAAGGAGGCAAAAAAATTTTGTGGTGATAGAAGTCAGAAGAGAAGACTGATAAGTAGAAAACGCAGTATGACTGATAGAAGGACAAGGGAAGCTTCTGGGCTATAGAAACTTCTTTTTCTCGATCTACATGGTATCTGCATAGGTAAATGTTCACTGTAAAAATTCATTGAGTTCCTCACTTACGATTTGTGTATTTTGCTGAATATATATTATACTTTACCAAAAAGTATACTTTTATGAAACCACTTATACATCGACACTCACATGCATATCCATACACACAAACAAATCTTATGAGGCTGTCTTGCAATAATTTAACTGTTTATCCACATGAATAGTTGGTTGAGGGACACTAACAGCTGATAGCTAGAGCAAGAATAGTAATATCTTTAAAATGAGAGGGCCTTCTGTTCAATCCCATTACATTTCATTATTAAAGAACCTTATCTCATTTGATATTTACACCAAACCTCTGATTGTCTTCTCCACATCAGAGATGAGTAAAAGTAAACAGAGGAGGGAGAGTTAAAGGAATTTGCCCACGATCGCACAGGCATGGAAGGGTGGAAGTGAGATTCAGGCAGCAATGAAAAATCAATCAGCCAACTTTTATGAGGCAAGTCCCTTGTCTTGTACAAAGAACTTCTTGCTGAAAAAGTGTCTCTAGATCAATACCCCATAATACCCAGTCATTGAAGGGTTAGAGTTGTTGACCTTTAGATACGTTAAAAGCAACAAGTATTTACTGGGTTTATATTAGGTACCAAGGCTTGTCTGAGGTTCCAAGACCTCAAAATTAAAGAAGACGCCATCTTTATCCTCAAATAGCTTACAGATCCAGTAGAGAACATATATCAAAAGAAAGTTCAAATCAGCCTGGCAGTTTTAAAACATGGCCTCCAATATTTTTGATACTTCTCCCATTGAGAGGTGGGGTCTACACCCCCGTACCTTGAATTGAGTTGATGTGCAATTGTCCCAGCCACGCAAAAATAGGAAAGTGAAGGTAGGTCACAACAGGCCATATAGCTTTTGTCTAGTTCTTTTGAATGCATGTTCACCTGGACTCTCCCTCTCAGAACCCAGATGCCATATTGTGAGAGGTCCAAGCCATATGTAGTTTCTCTTGTTGACAGTCTCAGCCAAACACAACCTTTGAGTCATTCTGATCACGGAGCCAGCCATGGGAGTGAGAAAACCGCAACGCAAGAGATCCTGTGGCCTATCTATTCCAGCCCTCGGCCACGCGAGTCACCTAGACCTCTGCGTCTTCCTTGCTGAGACTCCAGGTGTTAAGGAACAGAGCCAAGTCATTCTCCTGTGTCTTAGACAAATTCTTGACTTCAGATCCATGCCCATAATAAACGTTGTGTTTTAAGTCTCTAAGTGTTTGTTTATGCCACTAAGGGTAGCTGGTCATGCAGCAATAAATAACTGAATGAGTCATTTTCCTCAAAGTCTGTTCCTCATACATCTGTATCAGAGTTATCTGGAGTACATATAGAAATGGCAGATTTCTAGGGGCACCTGAGTGGCTCAGTTGGTTATGCGTCCGACTCCAGTTCAGGTCATGATCTCACGGTTTGTGGGTTCGAGCCCCGTGTCAGGCTCTGTGCTGACCACTTAGAGCCTGGGGCCTGCTTTGGACCCTGTGTCTCCCTCTCTCTCTGCCCCTTGCTCTGCTCATGCTCTGTCTTTCTGTCTCAAAGATACATAAACATTAATTTTTTTTTTTTAAGAAATGGCAGCTTTCTGGATTCTTTCCTCAGTATTCTTGAGTGAGAAATTTGATTTTCTTTGGGGTTCTAGTAATTAGAATATCATCCAGGTTTGGGCAATTCTGACATTCAATAAGTTTGAGTACCTCTGTCCTAAACTGAGCTTGTGATCAACCATAATAACAGCAAGCCAGACATTTATTGATCTCTAAAACTGTCAGTGATTCTCAGACATCATTGAAAAATTTGCATTTTTCAAAAGCTTTGTGGTGACTATGTGAAAGAAGGAATTAGGTAAAACCATTAGAATGCTATTATAATATCTGGGCCAAGAAAAAACTTAGACTAGTTGTCAAAGTAGAGAGGGAATCATGACATGATATCTATCAAAAAAGGAAATGCCTCAGGTCTCCCCTTGGTCTCTGGTTGAAAGAGGAAGGCCAGATTAACGCATGCGTCTTCCAAAAATATAAAGATGTGGGAACCATTTATTAATACCAAGTATACTTGTTATTCCATAACCTTCCCTTAGTTACTTTTTTTTTTTTTTTTTGGAGAATTATCAACATAACAGAAAAAGAGGTATGGCTTTTTGCAGGTTCTTGACCACTGTGTCTAATGGAGCTCATTTACTCTGTAGAAACAATTTGGAATTAGAAAAAGAAGTAAATAGTCTAACTTCGGATGGCTTCGTCTAACTGTTCATCCAGCTGCTGCATTCTTGATGTGCAAAGTGGGATGTTACTGGAGCCGTTATTAAAATTGCACAACAACAAGGAAGAGATGATGAAATGACATATCGTTCTTGATTGGGCTGTCCACTCACATAGCTAAAGACAGGATATGTGTGATAATAAAATCTTAAATCTGTGAAAGTAATTGCTTCTGACATCTCCAACTAGGCAGCAGCCTGCTCAGGCAGTGCTGTTCAGTCACAAATTCTAAGCCTAATGAAGTGAGAAGACCACAGTATAGATACAAATTAAAATCTACTTACCATGAACAGTCAGTTTTGCTTTTTTGTATACTTCCTTGTTTTATGGAGAAGGAGAAAATATCTGTTAGGAATAATCACCCTTTTATGTTCTGAGTCAACACAGCACACCTGCTATTAACCACAAGAAATGGCCATCCGGTAATTCTAATCTATTATTGAAACCATTGGCTCCTCTAGAACTATTTTAAGATTTTTTAAATGATTATTGTTAAGCAGGTGAAATACAGTTGTGAGGGGGAAAAAAAAGGAACTGCTTAAAATAATAACCAACCATTTATCCTATTGCTTTGATATTTTTGACCTTTTTCTCTAGCACATTTGAAATTTGTGAAGGCACAATCTTCTATCAACTACATTGCAATGGATATTATACATTTGAGAGGAGTCAGAACTTTAGGATGGGGATTTCGTGTAACTGAACTGCAATGAGGTCTTATGTAAATAACTAAAGATCATGAACAGTCCCATGAATTGCCTTTCTAATGATCATGTGTTCTGTTTCTGATGTGAATTGTGAGTAACCTTGTTGTTAACTTAGAAAAATAGACAGAAAACCTCCTACAATATATGACTCAACCTAAAACCTTGCTCACATTCTTTTATATCACCTCTGAGTAAAATATAAGTTGAGATGCATCTTCTGTGATATGGAACTTTCAATAAGGAAACTAGGCATCACTAAACATAGCAATAAGTCATCTATCATTCAAAGACCAATTATACGTTGGCAGCTCTAACTTAGACTTTTGTGGCTCAGATAAGTCTCTCTGGGTTTGAGAAACGAGATGAAAATTCATGCAAACAACTCTACTTTTGTTCGTTCAAGGAGGGGAGTTCTTTTATAACTATTTTCCAAATGTGGGTGCAACACTATATGTGCAGTGCACTTTTCAAATATAAAAGTGATTATTGCATTGCAAGTAAGAAAGATAAGATGATATGAAAAAGAAAAAATGGGTCTTCAGCCCCTCCTTGCTTCTACTCTACATCCTGAATATTGCTGCCAAAATTGCGTAGACACATGGCTCAGTTTCAATGAGGATTTTATCAACTATAAAGTTGCAAAATTGGAGGTAACCTCGACATGTCCCTCAAGCAGATTATTAAGACATGTGAAGTGCTCATCTTAACTAGGAAGACACAAAGAACACCAGTTAGAGAACTCTCTGCCTCAATGCATTTCAGTACCTTTTCTTAATGACTACTGTCAAAGTTTTTATATAATAAAAATACATTTTTTAAGAAAACCTACCAGATGCTGACATTTAAAAAAAGAAAAAAAAAAGTACTTCGGGGTGCCTGGGTGTCTCGGTCAGTTGAGCATCCGACTTCGGCTCAGGTCATGATCTCACAGTCTGTGGGTTCAAGCCCCGCATCAGGCTCTGTGCTGACAGCTCAGATCCTGGAGCCTGTTTTGGATTCTGTGTCTCCCTCTCCCTCTGCCCCACGCCTGCTCACTCTCTGTCTCTGTCTCTGTCTCTCTCTCTCTCTCAAAACTAAACATTAAAAAAATTTTTTAAATACTTCTAATATTTTTCTATGTTCTATGACTTCTTTCCAAATGTAAAGAAAAGGGAGGGATTCAAATGAGAAGAAATCAGCGTAACTGGGCAAAGAACAGGATAATTTCAAAAGAAAAAGCAAGAGTTAGCAAGTACTTATTGACTATCTGCTATGTCCTTGTCATTCGTGGCATGAGAAATGTAAAGCAAAGTGCACTCTGATGTCTACTTTCAATAAATTTGTAATCCCACTGGAAATATAGAACAAACAGAGTGAATAATACCAAAGAATAGTTAATGAGTCCTTCCTATTTTTTAGTGTACCAAGGGCATAGCATATACGATCTCCTTCAACATAACATGCAACAATCTGGAAAGCTAAGTATTATTTTACCCATTTTACACATTAGAAGGCTGAGACTCAAAGAGACAAAGATAATAACTCCAGATCCACACAGCTAGTAAGGAACAGACCTGGATTGAAACCCAGGACTGTGATACCAAAGCCGGTATCCTTAAGCATTACCATGTAGCACCCCATTTTTAAAAGTTAAACTCAATTACTTCTTTCCAAACCACTTGCAATAGCTTCCCTGAAACCAAAATAAGAGTATAAGCATCTTCAGGGTGCCTGGGTGGCTCAATTGGTTGGGCGTCCAACTTCAGCTCAGGTCATGATCGCGCCGTTCATGAGTTCAAGCCCTGCGTCGGACTCTGTGCTGGCAGCTCAGAGCCTGGAGCCTGCCTCGAGTTCTGTGTCTCCTTCTTTCTCTTCCTCTCCCCCACTCGCACTCTTTTTCTCTCTCTCTCTCTAAAAAAAAAAAAATCAAAAAAAAAAGAATATAAGCATCTTCTGTGGCATATCTCAGTAGCAATGAGAGAGTCTATTCAAAGAAAAAAGCATCAGTTGTCCAGAGCCTTGTTAGCCAACACCTTGAACTTCCCTCAAGGCTGACTTGGTCATGAACATCAGTTCTCTTGCACCATAGGTGGTAAAACAGTCTTCTAACGATTGACACAGTGACTGGTTACAAGAGCCCAGAAGACTTGAAACTGCCATGGCATTCAAGCTCCTTAACCATTCTGCACATTCCTAAAGTGTCACCATGATAAAGTGTGCACTGATGCACAGATAACACCAAAGCCGGCAGGGGGGAAACATGACTTTTAGAACAACATTTCAAGGTCAAATGTTACCTAACTGTGCAGGAACATGTTCAACTCTTGGATTATAAAAATGCAGATCCAGTTTCTCAAGGTCTCTAAGATAAAGTTCAAATTAGGTGTTTTAAGAGCGGGCTCTTATCAGTTGTATGAGCAGCTTTCTCTAGAATTTAGCCAGCTCATTTGATAACATTGGACAAGAGGAATTTTCCAGCAACAGACCAAGGAGCCAAACAGTGGCAAGTTAAGAGCTATGCTCTGTTCCGATCCAGATGTAACATTTATCTGAGGAAGCTCTTCTCCAAGGAGATTATACAATTGCCTCTTGGGACTCACTCCAAACCTACTGCGGAATCTCCTAAAGTGCCACCAACCCTCACCCTCCCTGACTCTTCATATAAAGACAGTGTTGGTTGATCCTCCCTAAAGAAGCTTTCCCCAGAGTAAGGAGTATGGCCAAATAGTATTTATGAAGAATTTATAGATTGTATTTAACAACTGAACTTCCACTCTTCTGGAGTCAATCTGAACATGGCTAGTGAGTTGTTATTTACTTGGTATGTCTTTGCCAGAAATCTGTATCCCCTGATAGTGAGGTTGGTTAATATATTGAGATATTAGTTTGGGTTTTGTTTATCCTCTGCATTTTTTTCTTTACCTCTCCCTTATCCCAAAAAGGCAGCCAGGCCTGTGTGCTGCCTACATCAAAGATTTTTGTTGTAGAAGTTTCCTGAAAACATCTCTGTTCCTTTTGTTACTTTTGCATTCAGAAATTCTGGATTGCTTGAAGATATTAAGCTAAGAGTCAGGAAGAGGTAGAGAGAGGGAGTGCTTTTGGTAGGTAAGGTATGGAAACATCAGTGGAAAGCTGGGCATTGCCCTGGAAAGGGAGTGGAGTGGAGGAGCCCATTGGTGGTGAGGCTACAAGCTCACTTTCTGGCAGGACTTTGAAAAGTAGCATAACTTTATACAGAAATGGCTGCCTTGTATATCTAGAAGGCTGAGTCCTAAGAAGTGTGGCTCCCAGATCAAGCAAACACCATCACAGCCTACTTGGCATTAGGACAGCAGAGCCATCCACATTTAAGCACTAGTAAGGCACAAACAATGAGGATCTTAGCAGTGGCCATAAGACTCTTTCACAATTTTTTAAGCACCATTTTGGCTTTTTGATGACCCTAAGGTCCCAAAATGACTGAGATAGGATCTCCTACCCAATTGGATAGAGATTTACTTTGATTTAGAGGCACCTGACTGCTATTCTCCACCTGAATTCCAGTTTAACAATAATTTGAGCTTCACTACTCTTCTGGCTCTACCCTGTGCCCCTTTGCTTCCTGACCCCATCTCTACCCCTTCCTCTCCCCACCCTCCACACAAGTCATCAGAGATACATCTATACCATTTTTTCTTGTGGATGATAGAGGGATTTTTAATATCCAGTAAAAGGAAGTAGTCACCCATAACTTCTCAATATGAAAACCGTAAAGATTTATCTTCACTTACATATGCAACTAGAAATAGCAAATAATTTGCCAATTCATTACCTTTTGAAGAATATCCTGGAAAATTTGAGCTGAAATTAAGTGAAACTTTTGCCAAAAGGAGCATTTGAATTTTGCTTTATTGAGCTATTAAACTAATATATTCTCTTCTTTAAAGTTTCTGCTGTGGTATGTTTGATTCAAGCAATCTTCCAATTGTTTTACCATTAGCTTGAAGCAAAGGAAAATGAAAAGCATGACAAGGCATAAAATTGGCCTTAGCAGTATCTAAGCTTGGTTCAGCCGTGACCATTATCCTCAGTGATCTTACAGTCTGAGCAAAACAGCCATAAAATCGGGTTATTGTTTTTAATTTTACAACCCATGATTTATTTTGTTTAACTTTGGTGACAGCCTGTGATCCCAGTAAGTGTCTTCAGTTAGGAAATGCAAGCAGGAAATCAAGGCCCAGAAGTCATTAGTTGTAGCATGTAGCCATCTCATTTATCTTCCTGTATCACTTTGAGAGTGCGATCCATGTGATTCCTATTATATAAACTCACACTAGAAATTCGGTAATAAGAATAGCTCATAGAATGGAACAGAGTTCACATGGTCGCTTCAACTTCCATGGCACTCTGATTCTGGACCCTCTAGAGCAGAAACCTGTGTTCTATATTTTGCATTCAAGGGCTCCCCAAGCAAAACTCGCAGCTAAGGAGGTAACAAGTTTGATAAGGAAGACCTGACCCTTAATAGCTGTATGCCCTTGGGTCACTCTATTTAACTTTTCTGAACCTCAATTTCCTCATCCAAAACTAATAATAATGAATAATAATAATAATATACCTGCATCATAGGCTTGTTCTGAGAAATAAATGATGGAATACCTACAAAGTATTTAGCAAAGTACTTGATAACACAAGCCTTCCGTAAATGTTTGCCATTACTATTCCTCATTTTTTTGTGAGGATGGCGATGAATGAATGAATGAATTTTGAATCCTTTACAAATGTCAAATTAACCAGCTCTTTAACAGAAAGGACATTCCCTTTTCACATTACAAATGGTGTTATTTGTTGGCATCATAAAAGACTGTGATACAAATTTGTCTGGCATATTATTCTGAATTTGCTTAAAGTAAGTGAGGAAGAAAGATACTGATGTTATTTATTCATCTTTATACCCCATGTTACTTATCTACCAATACTTCATGGCTTAAAATAACAATATTCACCCCAAAACTTCATGGCTTAAAATAACAATATTCACCCCAAAACTTCATGGCTTAAAATAACAATATTCACCCCAATACTTCATGGCTTAAAATAATAATATTCACGTACTCAAGGTTTCTCTGGGTCAGGAGCTCAGAAGTGGCTCAGTCAGGTAGTTATGGATCAAATTTCTCGTGAGGTTGCAGTCAGAGGTCACCTGGGGCTATAGTCACCCAAAAGAAATGGAGGAACCATCTTCAATGTGGTTCACTCACATGGTTGGCAAGCTGGTGTCGGCACGGTAAGTCCTCTCTAGGTGGGCCTCTCCACAGGGCTGCTAGCTTCCCACAGAGCTGTAATGCCTCTTAAGATCTAACCTCAGAAGATATATACCCTCATTTCTGTCATAATTTATTAGCCACACAGGCCAATCTTGATTCAGGGTAGAAAAGTGCTATAGACTAAATGTGCCCTTCCCAAACTTCAAACGTTGAAACCTAATCCCCAATGTGGTGGCATTTTGGAGTAAGAACTTTGGGAGGTGATTAGGTCAAAGGTGGAGCCACATGAATTGGGTTAGTCCCCTTGTATAAGAGACTCAGAGGGACGCCTGGATGGCTCAGTCAGTTGAGCATCCACTCTCTCGCTCAAGTCATGATCTCATAGTTTGTGAGTTCAAGCCCCGTGTCGGGCTCTCTGTTGTCAGCGCAGAGCCCCTTTTAGATCCTCTGTGTCCGCCTCTGTCTGCCCCTACCCCCCCTCTCAAAAGTAAATAAAAATTTAAAAAATAAAATAAATAAATAAATAAATAAATAAAAGAGACCTCAGAGAGCTCTTTTTCCCCTTCTACAATGTGAGAACACAGTGAAAGACATCTGTCTGTGAATCAGTAGACCCTCACCAGACATCTGCCAACACCTTGATCTTAGACTGCCTAGGCTCTGGAACTGTACAAAAGTACAGTTGTTTATAAGCCACTCAGTCTGTGTTCTTCTTTTACCGAAGCCCAGATGAATGTCTTACAGACAGGGCCATAGAGGGGTCTGAGTACCAGGAGATGAGGGTCATGTGGCAGTCTCTTGGAGGCAAGTTACCATGGCCCAATATCTGACTTTCAATGATCCACCCACTCACTCACTCACTCACTCACCTCACCCCAAGGCTACTAAAATTCTCATCCCATTACAGCATCAGCTTAGGCTCAAGGCCCAGGAGCTCATTACCTAGCACATATGCCAGATCCTTGATTGGGGCTTAATCCTACTTCTTCCTGGGAAGTTTTGTCCACGGTTGTTGGCTCCTCTCTCTGGGCCTTCTGTTTTGGGTTTTTTTGTTTTGTTTTGTTTGTTTTTTGGTTTGTATAGCATTGCTCTACTCTAAGATACCAAGTTGCATGTTAGTTATTTATTGCTGCATAATAAACCACCTCAAAACTTAGTGACTTACACTGTTATTCAACATAGCTTGTTCCATGTTCAACTTGGAAAGCCTAGCCTCAGCAATCAGACAACAAAGAAATAAACAGCACCCAAATCGGCAAGGAGGAAGTCAAACTTTCACTCTTCACAGACAACATGATACTCTATATAGAAAACCCAAAAGATTCGGGGCGCCTGGGTGGCGCAGTCGGTTAAGCGTCCGACTTCGGCCAGGTCACGATCTCGCGGTCCGTGAGTTCAAGCCCCGCGTCAGGCTCTGGGCTGATGGCTCAGAGCCTGGAGCCTGTTTCCGATTCTGTGTCTCCTTCTCTCTCTTCCCCTCCCCCATTCATGCTCTGTCTCTCTCTGTCCCAAAAATAAATAAACATTGAAAAAAAATTAAAAAAAAAAGAAAACCCAAAAGATTCCACCAAAAAACTGCTAGAACTTATGCAAGAATTCAGCAAAGTCACAGGATATAAAATCAATGCACAGAAATCTGTTGCATTTCTATACACCAATAATGAGGCAGCAGGAAGAGAAATCAAGGAAGCAATCGCATTTACAATTGCACCAAAAACCATAAAATACCTAGGAACAAACCTAACCAAAACAGTGAGAAATCTATACAATGAAAATTATAGAAAACTTATGAAAGAAATTGAAAAAGACACAAAAAAATGGAAAAGTATTCCATTCTCATGGATTGGAAGAACACATATTGTCAAAATGTTGATACTACCCAAAGCAATCTACATATTCAATGCAATGACTATCAAAATAATACCAGTATTCTTCACAGAGCTAGAACAAACAATCCTAAAATTTTTATGGAACCAGAAAAGACCCTCAGTAGACAAAGCAATCCTGAAAAAGAAAACCAAAGCTGAAGGCATCACAATTCCAGACTTCAACCTGTATTACAAAACTGTAATCATCAAGACAATATGGTACTGGCACAAAAACAGACACCCAGATCAATGGAACAGAATAGAGAACCCAGAAATGGACCCACAAACATATGGCCAACTAATTTTTGACAAAGCAGGAAAGAATATCCAATGGAATAAGGACATTCCTTTCAGCAAATGGTGCTGGGAAAACTGGACAACGACATGCAGAAAAATGAACCTGGACCACTTTCTTACTCCATACACAAAAATAAACTCAAAATGGATGAAAGATCTAAATGTAAGACAGGAAGCCATCAAAATCCTAGAAGACAAAGCAGGCAAACACCTCTTCGACCTCGATCACAGCAAGGTCTTACTCAACATGTCTGCAGAGGCAAGGGAAACAAAAGCAAAATTGAACTATTGGGACCTTATCAAGATAAAAATCTTCTGCACGGCGAAGGAAACAATCAGCAAAACTAAAAGGCAATCAATGGAATGGAAGAAGATATTTGCAAATGACTTATCAGATAAAGGGTTAGTATCCAAAACCTGAACTTATCAAATTCAACACCCAAAAAACAAATAATGCAATGAAGAAATGGGCATAAGACAGGAATAGACACTTTTCCAAAGCAGACATCCAGATCACTAACAGACATATGAAAAAATGCTCAACATCACTCATCATCAGGGAAATACAAATCAAAACTACAATGAGATACCACCTCACACCTGTCAGAATGGCTAACATTAACAACTCAGGAAACTAGACATGTTGGCAAGGATGTGGAGAAAGAGGAAACCTTTTATACTGCTGGTGAGAATGCAAACTGGTGCAGCCACTCTGGAAAACAGTATGAAGATTCCTCAAAAAATTAAAAATAGAACTGCCTTATGACCCAGATATTGTACCCAGATACAGTATTTATCCAAAGGATACAGGTGTGCTATTTTGAAGGGGCACACGCACCCCAATATTTATAGCAGCACTGTTGAGAATAGCCAAAGTAGAGAAAGAGTCCAAATGTCCATCAACAGATGACTAGATAAAGAAGGTGTGGTATATGGAGTATTACTCATCAATCAGAAAGAATGAAATCTTGCCATTTGTAACAACATGGATGGAACTAGAACGTATTATGGTAAGCGAAATTTGTCAGAGAAAGACAAATATCATATGATTTCACTCATATATGGAATTTAAGACGCAAAACATATGAACATAAGGGAAGAGAAGCAAAAATCATATAAAAATAGGGAGGGGACAAAACATAAGAGACTCTTAAATATAGAGAACAAATTAAGGGTTGCTGGAGGGTTTGTGGATGGGGGGATGGGCTAAATGGGCAAGGGGTATTAAGGAGGACGCTTGTTGGGATGAGCACTGGGTGTTATATGTAGGGGATGAATCACTGGATTCTGCTCCGGAAATCATTATTGCACTATATGCTAACCAACTTGGATGTAAATTTTTAAAAAAATAGGTAACTGAAAAAAAACTTCGTGGTTTAAAACAACAATTATCACTTCTAATTTCTTATGGTTTTCTTAGACCATGAAGTCCAGAGTAGTTAGATTAGTCATTTCTAACTCAGAGGCAGGCATTCATGAGGTTGTAGTCTTACGTTGGCTGGGGTTACAAGCACCTAAAATCTTAACCAAAACTATAGGATCTATTTCTAACATGGTTAAGTCATATGGCTGTTAAGTTAATTCTTCTCACTGTGGGCCTCTATACAAGACTGCTTGGGTGTCTTCATGATATGGTGGCTGGCTTTCCCCAGACTAGGTGAGCTAAGAGAGTCAGATGGAAGCCACAGTGCATGTTATGAGTCTGTCTTGAAAATCACACACGTTCAGGGGCGCCTGGGTTGGCTAAGCGGCTGACTCTTGATTTCAGCTCAGGTCAAGATCTCATGGTTCATGTGATCAGGCTCTGTGTCGGGCTCTGCACCAACAGTGTGGAGTCTGCTTGGGATTCTCTGTCTCCATCTCTCTTTCTGCCCCTCCCCTACTTGCATTCTCACTCTCTCAAAATAAATCAATGAACTTAAAAAAAATCACACATGTTCATTTCCACCATATTTGCCACACAGACCAGCCCTCATCCACCTGAAAGGGACTATGGAAAGGCATGAGCACTGATGATCACTGGAAGCTGGCTACCACATATCCCTTCCCAAAAGAAAAAATTCGGTAATCCTTTTCTCTAAATTGAACTATGACTATACATTTATATTTTATAAACAGGCCTATTAACAAATCAAGTTTATCAATTTTCTATATACAACCCCTATGAATTATGTATCTGGAAAGGAACTTTTTTTTAAAGTTTATTTATTTTGAGAGAGGGCGAGTGCAAGCAGGAGAGGGGCAGAGAGAAAGAGACAAAGAGAGAGGGAGAGAGAGAGAGAGAGAGAGAGAGAAAATCCCAAGCAGTCTCCTCGCTGTCAGCACAGAGCCCGATGTGGGGCTCAATCCCACAAACCATGAGATCATGACCTGAGTCTAATTCAGAAGTCTGATGCCCAACTGACTGAACCACCCAGGTGCCCCTCTGGAAAGGAACTTTCTTCCCATAACTGTATTAAATCAGTGTGAGGAAAAGTCGGCCTTCAAGGTCACATGTCACAGGGCAAATGTCACTCAGTGAGAAGTCACAAGGCATCAAATTAGGGAATTCATCAGAGTCTAGGGTCTGACCATTAACCCTAGAAGTTAAATTTGCCATCCTATTAAGAAATAATTCGCCTTTCTAAGGTTGCTATAGATTGAATGTTTGTCCCCCACTCCCCACTTCAGATGGTGAAACCTAATCTCCAGTGTGAGGGTATTGGAGATGGGGCCTTTGGGAAGTGATTGGATAATGAGGGTAGAGCCATCAGAAATGGGATTAGTACCCTTATTAAGAAAAAAAGACCCCACAGAGCTCACTTTCCCTTTTCACCATGTGAGGACATACACATCTGTCTATGAAACAGGAAGTGGGCCCTCATCAGACACCTGTCAGTGCCTTGATTTTGGATTTCCCAGCATTCAGAACTGTAAGAAATAAACTTCTGTTGTTTATAAGTTACCCTGTCTATGGCATTTTGTTATAGTTGCCCCAATGGACTAAGACAAGGGTGGATTTATATATTTTTTTATTATTTAACTTTTTTAACGTTTATTTATTTTTGAGAGACAAAGAGAGACAGAGCAAAAGTGGGGGAGGAGCAGAGAGAGAGGGAAACACAGAATCCAAAGCAGGCTCCAGGCTCTGTGCTGTCAGCACAGAGCCCAATGTGGTGCTCGAACCCACAAACCATAAGATCATGACCTGAGCTGAAGTCGGACGCTTAACCGACTGAGCCACCCAGGTGCCCCAAGGGTGGATTTATATTAACCAAGCTCTCAAAGACTAATGTACAGAAAACCAATAGTCAATTTGTTTATTTCAACTGAGGCCCTAAACCATAACAGACTATGTATGATGAATAGGGTTCACTCCACAGACATATCTACATGCGAAATAAAAGTATTACTAGAAGAAATGTTATTATTTGTTGAGCATGGAATCACATACTGTAAGAGGATTTAGTTGGACTGTCATCAAACTCTCAGAGCTTCATGTTTTTATCTCCACTTACAGAGATAGAATTGCCACCCTGGCAAGCAGTTCAATCCTAGGTCAGGTTGCTCTGAAACACTCTTGGATGAGGACCGTTGGTGTTTGCCTTTGTCCCTCAACTTTTGCAGTGTTTCTGTAGCTGACCAACTCCCATTATTTTCTGACTTCACATCTAGTAGCTTTCATCTTATTATGGACGATTCCACAACCATTCAGTCACTTGAAGACAGGGAGATTTACATTTTTTTTCCACCCCAGCATACTTAAGAGGAATGATGTGTTATCACCAATAACTGTGGCTATATTATAGTAGTGAAGTTAGGAGAGGGTGAGAAGGAGGTGATTTTAAAACTAAATCATTCTAGGGGCGCCTGGGTGGCGCAGTCGGTTAAGCGTCCGACTTCAGCCAGGTCACGATCTCGCGGTCCGTGAGTTCGAGCCCCGCGTCAGGCTCTGGGCGGATGGCTCAGAGCCTGGAGCCTGTTTCCGATTCTGTGTCTCCCTCTCTCTCTGCCCCTCCCCCGTTCATGCTCTGTCTCTCTCTGTCCCAAAAATAAATAAACGTTGAAAAAAAAAATTTTTAATAAAACTAAATCATTCTAGGGGCATCTGGTGGCTCAGTTGGTTAAGTCTCTAACTTTGGCTTGGGTCATGATCTCATGGTCCATGAGTTCAAGTCCCACATTGGCCTCTGAGGTGACAGAGCCTACTTCAGATCTCTGTCTGTCCTCAGCTTGTGCTCTCACTCTCTCTCTCTCTCTCAAAATAAATAACATTTAAAAATAATAATAATAAATAAATAAAAATAAGATCATTCCATTATGGTCATGATAAAGAGATAAGACCACCACTGTCTCCATTTTAAGAATTGCAGATAAGATAAGTTTACATATTTCTTCTTTTTTAACACTGAATTCCATTCAGTAGCAGCTATAACATCTTTTTAATATTGACTGATTGATTGATTGATTGATTGACAGAGGGTGCAAGTGACCGAGAGGCAGAGAGAAAGGGAGAGAGAGAGAAACCCACGCAGGCTCCACACTTTCAGTGTAGAGCCCAAAGCGGGGCTCAAGTTCATCCAATGGGGGCTCAAGTTTACCTCATGCAGGACTCAAACTCTCAAACTATGAGTTCACGACCTGAGCCAAAGTTGGATGTTTAATCAACTGCACCACCCACTCACCCTTACGTATTTCTACTGTGATTCATTGAACATGTTTATAGTTCAGCTGTTAGGGTTATTTCCTTATGTTCAAATTTTAATAGGGTACCTCAGTTTTGCCTCCAAATCTTGCCTACATGCCCCTATTTTTGGCTTGAGCTTGGAAAGAGGCACATATTTTCTTCCATCAAATGGAATTACATTGGTTGGGCATGCTAAGTTTAGAGGCAGAAATCAGCCAATTGACCCTGTCCCAGAAGCTTCACAATATCCATATCACTGACTGACATATAACCACTTACATCCAGGGGAGTTTTTGTGAGTTTGCTCCTATAAACTCACCTACTTCGTGATCTTGGAAACTGCTTCATTTTCTGCTGCCCTTTGTTCTAGACAGCAGACCAGTCGCTATCCTCCATCCGGTTTCTAACCAGAGCATGAAGTCATCTAATTCTCTGCGTTTTCTGGAGTTTCCACTCATCCCACTTGGCATCCCATTCTGCTTCCCAAGTGAAAGTCAAGTATAAGCTTTCCCTGGCCGTATACATTTATGAGAGTTCTGGTATCTTTCAAACATTCAGTTTAATTGGTGTTAAGATTGTAAAATTGCGGTAAATTTACATGAACACTTCCCTCACTCTCTTTCCCTTTTTTTAAAAAAAGAAAGTTAAATATGTGATCTTTTTTTTAAAAAAATGTATAGATTACTTTGTTACAAGTTGGCCTCTCCTTTCTAATTTCATTGTCCCCACCCCACCCTTGCCCCATTGCTCAGGAATAATATTCTCCCATTTTGAATAGCAATAAAAATGATGATTTATAATTATGTAATTTTGCTATGAAAGTTACATTAGTGGACCTAACATCCATTAATAGGAAACAAAATTACACACTACTACGTGTTATTTCATTAAAGAAATGCCCACTCTGGTTACTTATTGAAATGTTTATTTTCATTCTTCCTAGATGGAAGGCATATTTCAAGACACCTCTACAGAAATGCTAAGTTCTCCTTGTTACCAGGACAGGGTGAGGTGCTGAGGTCAAGGAAGTACTCATGTAGTACCCCTGCATATTGCTTTGGAGCATAACCAGACCATTGAGCAGGGGGTGGCGATACTGCCCTTAGTAAATGTGCAGTGTTCACACTGAACCTCTGACTGGTCATCATCCACATGATAGTGAACCTCTCCCAGGCAGAAATCCGCTGTGTGTTCACACCCCCCCCCATTTCCCTCGCTGCTAAGAGGGGCTCAGCACCACCTAATCTGGCAGCACCTCACTGGCATCACTACCGACAGGGTCAATTCCTATTGCACAAAACGGATTGGATAGAGCACCTGCTGTGCACTGCCTCAGTGGAAATTTCTCAAGAACCAGAAAAGAATTCCACCAGTTGTCAGGAACTGTGGTGCCTTTTATGTTGAACAGCTTACATAGGAAAGTCCAGAAAGCAATAAAACTTTAAAAGTCAGCTGGCCTATGTCATAGATCTTTCAGTCCAGTCCTGTGAGAGACTGTCATGATGGGCCTTGTCTAAATTCTGGATTTCAGGGGCACCTGGGCAGCTCAGTCCATTAAGCAACCTTCTCTTGATTTTGGCTCAGGTCATGATCTCACAGTTTGTGAGTTTGAGCCCCACAGCAGGCTCTGTGCTTACAGTGTGGAGCCTACTTGGGATTCTCTCTCTCCCTCTCTCTCTCTCTCTCTCTGCCCCTCCCCAACTCACACATGTGCATTCTCTCTCTTACTCTCTCTCAAAAAAAAAAAAAAAAAATGAAAATGAAAATAAATAAATGCTGGATTTCATTTCTTCTCAGACTCATTCAAATGTCCGATTTTCACAAGTGAAGTCCAAATTACCAAAGCATGCTGTCCCCATTTGTTAACGCAAGGTGTCAGCTCATAATCTTCCTTTCAACACTACCGCTAAATCTCTTTTGGATTGCTTATGAAATTTCCAGGGAGATCAGGGGCTCCTGAGTTGTTATGGCACTGTTGTCCTCCAAGAAGGCACCACCGGATCTTGACAATGGTGGCCCAGAGCTTCAGAGGCAAAGCTGTGTCCTTGGTGGTGGTGGATGGGGAAGCCTTGTACGTGCGTGTGGTATGAGGAGGGTGTGTATAGTGTGTGTATGTGATATTTGTGTGTGATTCACAGTGTGTGTGTGTGTGTGTGTGTGTGTGTGTGTGTGGTGTCAGACAATGCATGTGGCTCCCTATTCCCAAGGCTCCAGTTGCATTACTCTGCCCTTGAACCTCTGTGACTTGGATGAAACTGCCTCTACTACCCACTCTCTCTGCTCACGCTCCAGATCGGCCCCGCAGGGCCAACTGGGCAGGAAGGCAACAACACTTCTCTAACCCTGGAAGTTCTCGTTCCTTTTCCTCCCTCTCAAGAGACTCTGTACTCCTCCCCACAACCCCATCTCAGTACTCCTTTAGCCAAAAAAACACAAAACAAAACAAACCCTCCCAAACACGTCAATAGATACAAGAAAGGCTGGGGAAGGGGATAACCCGACACCAGGCACGTCTAAGCCTCAGTTCCAGCCCAGCCGGGGCTTTGTGTTACATCAATCTATCCATTAACAAAGCAATTGAATTCCTCAATAAATAATCCCGAGCTCTGAACATGTGCTCAACAACAAGCTAAAAACTGAGACACAACCATAAATAAGATAAATGAGAGGTGTCTGTGGGTGCTGAACTTAGTTTAAAGGGAGATACACGCGGGGTGCCTGGGTGGCTCGGTTGATTAAGCGTCCGACTTCGGCTCAGGTCATGATCTCATGGTCTGTGAGTTTGAGCCCCTCATCAGGCTGTGTGCTGACAGCTCGGAGCCTGGAGCCTGTTTCGGATTCTGTGTCTCCCTCTCTCTCTGCCCCTCCCCTGTTCATGCTCTGTCTCTCTCTGTCTCAAAAATAAATAAACGTTAAAAAAATTTTTTTTAAATAAAAAAATAAAAATAAAGGGAGATACACGCAAGGAGGAGACAATTATGACACTCTGCTCTGTGCACTTGGTTGGAGGAGGCAGGCTCCTAATGGAGGGCAATGAGAAGACATCAACCTTATTAGGGGCTTCAGCAGCGACTTCCTGGGGAAGGGGATGTCTAGGTAGAAATCTGATTGGCAAACAAAGACATAGGAGAGGGCTTCAGGTAGAGGACCCATTATTTGTGTGAAGGCCTGAAACACTGAAAAATTTAAAGAAATTCTAGTAAGCTCAGAGAATAAAGTGGAAGGGGAGGGTGCAAGAAATACATCTAAAAAAGAAAACAGGAACTAGGTTGGTTTCTTAAAAACACGGTCCAAAGGATGCCTGGATAGCTCAGTCGGTTAAGTAGCTAAGCATTCGACCCTTTTTCAGCTCTGGTCATGATCTCACTATTCGTGAGTTCAAGCCCCGCATCAGGCTCTGTGCTGTCAGTGCAGAGTGGGGGAATTCTCTCCCCGCCCCCTTTCTGCCCCTCCCCTGCTTGTACTCATGTGCATTCTCTCTATCTCAAAGTAGATAAACTTAAAAAAAAAAGAAAAAACAAAATACACGGTGTAAGGACGACCTGAAAAAGAATCACCCACTTTAGTTATTTTTTAATGCTTTTAGCTACTCTCCAGATTCATTCCCTTTGAATCAATTAAACACATTTCCTAGGTGGTTCTTCCCAGAGTAAAGTATGAGAACCACTGGATTAAATCAAGCAAGGCCAGATGAGTCACTTTCAAGAGTTTGGACTTATCCAAAAATAAATGGGAAGCTTTGTTATGCAATGCAGTGACGTGATTAAGATGTGTGCTTTTGATAGCTCATTATAGAAGCAATTTAGAGAATGGACAAGTTGAGCAACAGAGATCTCTTTGCCCATTTTTAGCTGCGGTCATTAGGTTGAAGTCCAAGATTTCGGCGTATTTGAATATTTGGATTACCAAATTATAAAGCCAACTAAAACCCTATCCATTTCGTTTCTCAATTTATGTTAGTTTGCTTTAGGGTGATCAACTGTCCCATTTGCCCAGATCTGAGGGATTTCCCAGGAAGTGGGACCTCAATGCTAAAAACAGAAAGGTCCCAGGCAAACTGAGATGGATTAGTTACCCTATAATTACCAAGAATAATCCCCATAATAATCTATCAGGTCACACAGAGTTCTCATTAGAGTAGCCTTCTTTAAAAAAAAAAAAAATTCTGAGATTAAAAGCATCTTTTGGAAAGTGAAAAAAAGAAGGTATTAAAGAGAACAGAATTAAAGCAATCATTTGTAGTTGAAAAATAATAATAATCCCACACACACTGTTGCTTGAATGCAAATTTAAAGCAGAAATAAAAATTCTGGCAGCACCTTTTAATTTGTAAGAGCAGAGGCTCTCAAGCATGGTGTTGCAATCAGTAGAGGGGCGTGTTGCAAGGAAATTGTTTTTTACTACTCATAATTAAAGGACTGAGTTCGTAAATGATTTACTCTTAAAAATACAGAAAATCAAGGTTGCCTCACTTGCATTCTGTTATACTTGCTTCGGCAGGAGAGAAAGCGGTAGAGTTATGGCACACTTGTTCACAATAACCAACAGCTCAGGGACTGGTTCCGGACAGAGAGCTCTCTCTCATTCATCCTTCCAAATGGAGGAACGGAGATCAAGCAACGCTACTTGAGGGGTAACGTGACAAGTCAGTTCACCATTTCCGGACTTCAAAAAGGAAAGAAAGAAAAAAAGAAGATAAAAATATTAAAAATCCTTTTCCTTTAAATGGACCCAGTTGTCACACCAGGAGAGTTTTTGCCCAAACATTGGTACTGCAGTTGATTTTAGGAGGTACAAAGATAAGACATTTTGAATTTTAACACGGTAGTACCTGTGTTACTACTAAGGAATGGGAGAACATTAAATTAGTCCATCAAATCTGTCATTTCATAAGTATTGCTTAAAACTGGTTAAGCAAAAAGGCAGCTGAGTGGCTCAGTTGGTTAAGCGCTGACTCTTGATTTCGTCTCAGGTCATGATCTCACTATTCATGAGTTTGAGGCCCACGTGGGGCGCCACACTGACAGCATGAAGCCTGCTTGGAATTCTCTCTCTGTCTCTGCCCCTGCCCTGCTCTCTCTCTGTCTCTCTTTCTCTCAATATAAATAAATAAACTTTTAAAAATGTTTAAGTACAAAAATAAGTCGATTAAAAATATATTTAGCTGGGCGCCTGGTTGAGCATCTGACTTCAGCTCAGGTCATGATCTCGCTGTCCATGAGTTCAAGGCCCGTGTCAGGCTCTGTGCTGAGAGCTCGGAGCCTGGAGCCTGTTTCAGATTCTGTGTCTCCCTCTCTCTCTGCCCCTCCCCCGCTCAGGCTCTGTCTGTCTCCCTCTCTGTCAAAAATAAATCAACATTAAAAAATTTTAATAAAAATATATATATCTATTTAGTAAATAATAAGACAGGTGGCAGGCAGCAAAAATTTGTGGAAGTGGTATGGGAAGACTCAAGTGTGGGTAATGTTATACTTGTCCAAGTTAAAAGCAGAGAAAAATGCTACATCTTCATGTTGCAAAGGTGAGAGCAACACAAAATTCACATTTCAAAGCAGAATCACTTACCTTCTTGCATAGTAGAAATGTCAGCTCATGTATTTCCACCAGGTTCAGTTATCACAGTTAGCTCCAAAGTAACTGTCCAATTGAAAAAAGAACAAATCAAAATAAACGGCAGCATGAATACACAGCAGAATTTTTAAATTATGATTTTTTTCATCAATCAAATCATAAGGAATCTAATTTTCCAACAAAAGTGTGTCATAATGAAAATATAATAGCAGCGCAAACTTTCAACTTGATTGCCTAAATGGGTATGGTCCATCCAAATAGGTCAGAAAACAAACATTTTTAAGTCAAAAACAAAACCAGACAACTATGAAAAAATTAAAGAACTTTGACTGTGGTATAGATACAGCTCGTGTCTTCCATGGATGTTAAGATACAAGAATGTGGACAACAAAGCCCCTTACATTTATTAACAACTATGATTTTAAACCATTCCTATTTCTCCAAGTATCTTATAAATTTTTCCAAAACTCTATTGCAAAACTCCATAAAGCAAAAAAAAAAAAAAAATAAGCTTCAAGATGCCTGCCATCAGATTTTATTTTCTCTCCTTTACAATCTAATTATTTATCATGAGACCACATTTTTCAGTTGAACTCTACTGTATGATTTTACGGTCGAATAAATGCAGTTCTCCTGGATTTGAGCAAAACATATTAGACTGGACTTTTACACTCCAAAATGTATTTTCTTAAGTTAACTGGATTTTTCTTCCTGGAAAAAGGTACCATTTTTTAAAAAATAAAATAAGATAAAAACAGAAAGCATCACAATTCAACCTAAAGCTTATTCTCTAACTGGCCTTGTGTGCAACTGTTCAGTTCCAGAAATGACATTTTCATGATCTATAGGAAGTCAGCAGTTACACTATGATTCTGAATCTTTCATTGGTCAATTTACTTCTAATAAAGTAAACATCAATGTTCCTATGGTGTTAGAATGCTCCTAATGTCAGATAATCATACAGAAGGCTCTGAAAGTACCCTTAGGGAATCAGATTTATCTCCATCATAAGTAACGTCTCCAAGAACTATTCTTATTTCCACTAACTACAACAGTCTGTCTTCTAGAACAGTATGACCTAATAGTAAAGATGCCAAGTGTTGGAAGCAGATGCTTTGGTTTGAATTCTACCTCTTTCACTTACTAGCTGTTGACCTTGGGCTATTTACTTTACCTCTCTTTTCCTCATCTGGAGACTAAGAATGATAATAATACTTTCCTCCTAAGGTTGTCATGAGTATTAAAGAGTTAATGTACGTGAAGTACTAGGAAGGTGTTTCCCCACATAGTTTCCTCAGTCAGCTAGCTTTTATCATAATCACTAACCCATCACTCACCACCCTTGTGCAAGCTATCAAGGACGTCTCAGGAATCATTGTTTTCAAAAGACCCATTTCCTTGAAAATACACTGGGAAATACTAACAGGAGATTTTTCTTGAAAGCAGCAAGTGTGGCCTAAACATAAACCAAGACTGCCCCCATTTCTCAGGAACAAGTAGACTCACATTAGCCAAAATGTGAAAACCAGAATGACTGAAAGGAACGAGATATTAGAAAGTATATTACTAAATCCATGCTATCAGTGAGCCGCAGCTGATGTATGGAAAGAACTGAACAACTCTCGGTGAGTCATGATTCTTCGGTAAATGTGGACTAAAATAGCTACTTTTAAAGATAACTCTGTACAAGAGCGAGAAACATACATCATTTCATATTTCTACACTGAATTTAGAGGAAACATGGAGGTTTGCTATTTAAATAAAATAGTATTTAAAAATAAAATTTCAGGTGATATTACTAGACTTTTATTAAAGTCTCATCAATACAAGGTACGTATTTAGCACTTTGTGCTATGAAGTGAATTGTGCCCACAAATATCTATTTCTTTATCTCCAATCAAATATTACCATACTTCTCAGAATCTTACAATTATAATAGCAAGGATCTCCTAGTTCCTTTTTACCATAGACAGGGTCCAAGATGAGTCTACTCTATGATGCATTCTAAGGATAGCAGACCTATGTTACAGCATCATTACAGCAAGTTCTCATGGCTTTTTGCCCCTTTATTGGAATACAGAATAAAGAACAGAAATACTCTTTTCATACGAGTACCCTTTGAAATGAGGACTGTTGCTCCGTGGAGATTTTCCTTGTATGTGAAAAGTTTAAATAAAGAAAAAAAAAGCACCGTTCTCAAATTCCACATTAAAACAACAATAGAAATAAAAATAATTCTATCCTATCAAGGCATGTCAGAGCCTTCAGTCTTTGATTTAGTTTAAACCCAGGTTTGGTGCTAAGAGATTTCAGGCTCCAGTGAAGGGAGAGAATCAGAGCCCATCATTGATGCTGGGTAATCTGGATAATCTTGGATGAGGTTCAAAGTCTTCAATTGGCTCTAGGATTGAAATATAGGATTATGCAGCCAGTATTTTGTTGAAAAGCAACATTTTAGAAATTAATTCTTATATGTTAGAAAAACTCCAGATCGTGCAGTATAAATGCTAGCTAGCTACAGACTGAAGTTCCCATCCTGACACCAGGTGCCTACATTTTCCTCGGAAAATGAAGATATTAAGCCCTGCAATGATACTTGTAAATTATCCAGAGAAAACAGATTAAAAACTGTGCTTTGTCCTCAATTAACTAAATAATTCAAAATACTCCCTCTCACCTGAAGTAGTGGGGCTAATTAGAGCCTAAAATAGGTTTGGCTTCCATTACCTAGATAATCTACTTGTGTGTTTATTTAGTCGGAAATTAGAAGTTTAAAAATGAATCAACTTTCAAGCGAAAGTTAAATGGTTTTGAAAACTCACTTCCAGAATAGTTTGACTTTACAATGACCTCTTTGGGTGCCCTATTTGTAAATCTACGTAATAAACATTGGTCTTCACTAATTTGAGACTTGCACTTCAAAACTGTAAGAAATTAATACATTCAAAAGCACTTCCTCCCCTGCCCATCACGAATTCACTTCCTTCACCAATGTCACACACACACATCCACACACGCACGCTCGTGCACACACCGCATGCGCCCATCCTTCCGCTCACGTCAGCCTCATTCTGACAGAAGCACTAACAACAATCTGCGTCACGGAGGGTTTGGATCTCAATCTTGTCTGCCCATTGGCATCACTGGGGGAGCTAATACTCAGGCTGCAACTGAACACCAATTAAATCAAAGTTACTACCACTGGGACCCAGGCTTCACATTTGTAAAAATCTTCCAGGTGAATCCAAGGTCGAGGAGCACTGTTTTAAGAATTGGATAATTTTTCTGCAGAATAGCCTGAAAAAGACAAATGAAAGCACGTAATTTTTCCTCCTCACCTTCGCTTCCAGATTTTCCCCTCTAATCGTCTACCGTGCTTAACCGAACGCAGTCATTCTAGGTGTAGAAAAGACAGGAAGGGAGAAAGGGTTCCCACATCACCTCTTTTTTTTTCATTTACGTATTCAATCAATGCATATTTTCTACATATCCACTACATAAGGTAAGCTTTATGAAAATTTACTAAAGCACAAGCCTTTCCTTGAGGGATCTCATAGCATAAGAGGGAAGATGGTCAGGAACAAAATGAATTATGGTATTGGGTCATAAATGCCAATACTGAGGAATAAAGGAGGCATAAAGAATCATTTTCCTTGTAGACATCAGGGACAGCTTTTCAGAAAAACTGCCTTGGACTTGGTCAGGAAGGCAGAGTAGGGGCCCTTAAGCAAACAGAGGGGGAAATGGAGTGGCATTCCAGGCTGAGAGAAAATCTGTGTAAAGGCACAGAAGCATGAACAAGTTGGGTGGGTCAGGAGCCTTAACTAGTTTGGTGTGGCCAGAGGGCAGCAGAGTGTGTGTGTGTGTGTGTGTGTGTGTGTGTGCATGCATGTGTATGTGTGTGTATGGGTGTGTGTGTGTCTGTGTATGTGTGGGGGTGTTGGAGGGTGGGGGGGTGTCTATGTGTGTCTGTGTGGGGGGGGGTGAGTGGGTGGGTTGTGTATGTGGGTGTGGGTGTGTGTCTGTGGGTGTGCATGTGTTTGTGTGTGTATGTGGGGGGGGTGTGGGGGGGTGTGTGTATGTATGTGTGTCTGTGTGTGTGTATGTGTGTGTGATAGAGAGACAGAGAGAAACATGATAGCACTCAAGAATATGTAACAATTAGAAATCAGGTGATTCTTCAGATTTTAATTTTGCAATTGGATTAGAAGGTAGAAAGTGAGATAGAAAAATCAAGTCCTTTCAGACTTTAGATGATGAAGTGACTATGGTCTCAGCTCAAAAGTTATTGTCTTAAATCACACAGCACACACTGAGAAGGCAGCACATTTGTAATATCCTCTTCAACATAAAGGATATGTGTGCACGTGTGACTAAACTATTTAAGCTTCTCTATATTTACTACTTGTGATCTTATCTGATCTATGATCTTACTTCTATTTAAACTACTCTTGGGGCGCCTCGGTGGCACAGTCGTTTAAGTGTCTTGACTCTTGATCTTGGCTCAGGTCATGATCTCACGGTTTGTGAGTTCAAGCCCCGCATCAAGCTCTGTGCTGATGAAGGCAGGGAGCCTGCTTGGGATTCTATCTCTCCTTCTCTCTGCCCCTGCCTGCTTGTGTGCTCTCTCTCACTCCCAGTCTCTCTCAAAATAAATGAATAAATACAAAAAATAAAATTTAAAAAAACTACTCATCCATTTCCTCCTGTGTAAATCCTATCCTGTTCAAATGCCAGTTCCTCTGGTTTGTCAATCCCTGCCCTGTCACATATACTGAATTCAGTCTCTCCCTGGATTCTACCAGCATCCATATATCTGTATCTCTTCTTGCCTCTTACAAGAGTAACATATGAAATAAACAAAAACAAACAAACAAGCAAAACAAGAGTAACATATACACATGTTTGGATTCTTCCTTAAGGCAGGATCTGTATCTATTTTTGTTAGATAGGCATTTATTAAGTACCTGGTACCATTCACATATATCATCTCGTTTAATTCTAGCAACAGCTAGAACTGCAATTTAGAAACTACTATTCAAATATTCAGATACAGAAATTGAAACTCAGGTAAGTGAATTCCCCAAAATCATACAACGAGAAAGAAGATGAAGCATCTAAATCAAATTTGGAAACAGGTTCTCTTATCCCAACTACATTGTGCTCCTTACTCTTACTGAAAGAGTCCGTTTGGTAGAGGATAGGTACACAATAACTGCTTAATGAACAGTTCCTATCTTGCTTTTGCTATAGTTATATGAATGCATGTCTAAATATGCAAAAAACACACCATACCCGTTCTCTATGTAGATTTATTCAGGTGCACAGACAATTCGCAATTTACAAACTGGGTATGTCCCAAATGTTTGATTACAAGTCAATTTTTGAGGGGCAAAACATTTTTCCCACAGAAATAATGTCCTACAAAGAGGGTAAGACATCACAGGAACCCACAAAATGCCTTCCAAATATAGAAAGTATCAGAATGCAAGTAGCCACCAGATGTACAATGTTTCATTTGAAAGTATATTCATAGTTTTTACCCTGGGGGAAAAAAGTGAAAGTATATTCATAGTTTTGCTTTCTCCAGGAGCTGGGAGTTCCCATGATCCCTATTCCCCAGCTTGTGTGGATATAAGAAGGCGACCCTATCTGGATGTGTAAATGTTCCAGATTTTAGGCCATAAATCATGCCACACAGTACATATAATATATGGACATCGGTCATGTGAGCTGCAAGAGGACAGAGATTTTTCTTTTGTTCCCTGACATATCCCAAACCCTCGTACAATACCCAGCATGTAATAGGCTCTTAATAAATATTTTTAAATAAAAAAATGAATACTTTATGGACAACGTTAGCAGCTTCCTCTCTTTTTACCCTAGCAGGTAAAAAGGCAGTACCTAAAACACTAGATGTGATCATTTCTAAATGAAGTCTTAAAAATGAAAGGTCACGGGCATCTGCATGGCTCAGTCAGTTAAGCATCCGACGTTGGCTCAGGTCATGATTTCACAGTTTGTGAGTTCAAGCCCCATATTAGGCTCTGCGCTGATAGTGAGGAATCTGCTTGGGATTCTCTCTCTCCCTCTCTCTCTGCCCCTTCCCTTCTCTCTCTCTCTCTCTCTCTCTCTCTCTCTCAAAAATAAATACACTTAAAAAAAAAATGAAAGGTCAGTCTTTCTGGCTCATACTAGAATTAGAACACAAAAGTCAATGTACTTTTGACCCAGCAGCGTTCAGACCAACTCATGGCCACATAAAATCTTGGAACCCGCAGATTGGGGATGAATGAATAAGACACAAAAATCTAAAAAAAAAAAAAAAAATCCATTAATGTTGCTATAAGGATGGAAAATTAAACCCAGAAGATAAATGGCCTTTAAAATGAGATTATTTGGTCTAGTTGAGAGCTAACCTTTTATAGGTATAGAATCTATGAGTCATCTTTGCACAGAGGTGGCTGACCACCTGAGCTTTGTCTCTAGTGGAGACAGGACACAAAGTTCCAGGGTGAAATTGTCAGACGAGAATGGAAAAAGATTAATTTAAGTTGGATGGAAAGATATGTTTGGGGTAGAAACTGTGGTCTCATAGAGATTTAGGTTACCAAGGTAAATTGTGGAATTTTAAATTATGTCAACACCACACAACTTAGAGGCGGAGGCTGGAGGAGGTGATCTTTCAGGTTATTCACTAGCCCATGAAACTAGGAATAAAGCCAAGTTTTAATGAAATTGCGTATAGCTTTGTTCTTATTTCCCTGGAATTAATATGTTAAGTGAAAACCTGCATATATGTGGTGTCTTATCAATATAGAGATCTGAAATAATTTCTCCAGGGAACAAGTAGCATTTCACTGAGTTCCTGGGGCAACAGGAAGTGAATACATAAAAAGAATTACCAGATTGAAAAGCTATTCCCCTAAACCTCTTATAAACTCGAAGTACTACTTATAATGAGAATGTTCTTACAATTCTCTCACATGAGGCATTATTTACCTACTGGGGAGAAAATTAACTGGACATGAAAATAAATTTTGAATTAAAGAACTTCAACTTAGTTTTGTATCTCGTTTGTTACTTTATGGCTGTAAGAAATTAATATAAAATATAATAATGTCACCAAGTTAGATCCGTAGATGCTTCTCTACCCAGAGTTGTCTATAATGGGATTTGGAACATGGGGATAATCACAGTAAAAAAAAAAAAAAAAAAAAAAAAAAAAAATATATATATATATATATATATATATATATATATATATATATATATCTCAAATGCTTTCAGGTTGAAATAAATTCAAAAAACTGGCATGATAAAACAAAGGGCCCTGGACTGGCAGTCACAAGTCTTGCATTCAGGTTGAGGTTCCATAATACACAAGTAGAAGTTTATATAACCTCTCTAAACTTAATTTTCTCCATCTGCAAAATAAATGTAACACTAACATAAGAAGTTACTGCAAAAACTTTCAAATAGGTGTGTAAATGAATCTGTCTAGCAGAGAGGATACTCGATGTTGTTGGAGTGTTGTTGCATATTATTTTCTTACTTTGCTTGAAAAATTATAACTTCCTTTTTAAATATTTATGTTCAGAGAAAGAGAGTGGTGGAGAGGCAGGAGAGAGAGAATTCCAAGCAGGCTCCCAGCTGTTAGTGCCGAGCCTGACACGGGGCTCAATCTCATGCCTATGAGAATATGACCTGGGCCAAAGTTGGACGGTTAACCAACTGACACACCCAGGTGCCGCATGACCTCCTTTAATAACAAGATCAGAAAAAAGTGGTAAGCGATCTGCAATTAATTTGTGGATATTTATAGTGATGGGATCGGGGAAGGAGTTGGTTTACCCATAGAATATATATATGCAGGTAAATAAGTCCCAAGTTCGGGGTCTGGACCCAGTGCCTCCTGTGCCCTTATCACCCAACCACCTATCCCAAGGCAATTTGGGGTCCAGGGAGCACCATCTTGCTGATTCCCACTCCAAAACAGCTAAAAACCAATTACAACCAAGATGGCCCCAGTTCTCTAGCTCTCTGGTGTGACCCTATTTGAGTTGAGTAGTGTGACCCAAGTCCCCATTCTTGTTACAATGGAATTCTGGTGCCCTTTTTAACATGTCTGAGGCATGGCATTAGGGATGCATTTATGTTTTCCATTGGTGCTTACTAGGGATTTCTGCCCCCACTCCATTTTCTGCACTCTGCTCCCCATCCCCTTCTCTGAGTCGTTTTTTCCTCTCTCGTCTGATTTTCACTTGTATGGACATGGTCTCTTCTCTCCTGCTCCTTCAGAGAAATTCTAACACAAAGCTGTTTTGCATAACAGAGCTTAAGGATTGTTTGCATTACCAAAATTTAAGGATAACAGGAATGATTACAGCACAGAGCTGAAAACATTTGCATAGTGAATTTCACATGTTACTTTTCCTAGAAATCTATTTGTCCTCACTTCATAGAAATTTCTCACTGACTATAAAAAGGGGGGGTTGTAATGGAGGGTATTATGCTAAGCGAAATTAGTCAGTCAGAGAAAGACAAATATCACATGACTTCACTCATATGAGGACTTTGAGAGACAAAACAGATGAACACAAGGGAAGGGAAACAAAAATAATATGAAAACAGGGAGGGGGACAAAACATAAGAGACTCTTAAAAACAGAGAACAAACAGAGGGTTAGTGGAGGGGTTGTGGGAGGGGGGATGGGCGAAATGGGTAAGGGGCATTAAGGAATCTACTTCTGAAATCATTGTTGCACTATATGCTAACTAATTTGGATGTACATTTAAAAAAATAAAATTTTTAAAAAATGCAAAAAAAAAAAAAAACTGAGGGAAAAAGGGGGGGAGGGAGTTGTAGTCTGCAGCCAGGTTGCTGGGACCCCTTCTTCCCAAATCTTCTTAGACTTTCCTCTCCTTTCATCTTTTCGAGAGCCAACAACAGAGAAGCGCTAAATTCCTGCCATATTTGAGCACTTGATACTCTACTTCATAGAGCTCTCTCCCATCTAGACTGACATGAGGGCCTTTGGCCTACTTTTCGTAGTCAGGAGAGCCATTAAGGTATTTTCTTAGGGGAAAAAAAAAATCTCCCTAAGGGGAATTCTTCTGGAACAAACAGCTCAAACAGGAGTGAGATTAAAAAAAAAGAAGAAGAGAAAAAGAAAAAAAGCTTCTTCCTACTTTGTACAATTTAGGGTAATAGTGTCCTATTATCAGATTTAGGTAGAAGGGATACACTAATCAGGCATGTGTGCCAAGGGAAAACATTGTTGCCAGGAAGGAAGAGTAGAAAGGTCATAGGTAAATGTTTTCTTTAGCTTTTGTTTTTCACGAAAAAGATAATGTTCTCCAAGGTTTTCCATTACCTCCACATACTCCAGCAATTCCGGTTATAAAAAGCACACAACTAAGCCCAATCTGGGCAGAATAGAGCGTATAGATCCCAGAAAATGGAAAGAACCACCAAGTGTTGCCCAGATAAATGAGCCCAGCTTTGCCATGTCGCTTCTGAAAGAGCCAGATAAGCCTAAGTAAACCTGGAGCATGTTGGCTCAAAGCCCCCCATGTCCAAAAGCCAAAGTGGAGAAGGCAAAAGTAATTAGTAAAGTTGTGGGAGAACTCATTTTATTTCCTACCCTATCAGAAGTCCAAACATGGGAAAGAGATTTTAGTTAAGTGTAGGAGTTGCCAGTAAAGCTGCTTTCATGAAATACACATAAACCTTGCCAGACATATTTGCTAAGAAAATCGAATCACTCCCTCGGCCCTGGAAATTTGGCCACCTCTTTTTACATCCACCATCACCTTCCTAGTCCAAATTGATATGAACTTTCTCCTGGAGTTCCGCAATCATCTTCTATCTAATCTGTCCACATCCAAACTGTCCTCCTTCCCATCTACTTTCCAAACTATAGCTTCTGTGAACTTCCCAAATCTTGACTATGATCATGTCAGCTCCCACCTTGCTACAAACCATTGCTTAGGAACTTCAGTGGCTTAGTATACCTATTAAGATAAAGACAAATCACCACAACGTGGTGTACAAGCCAGCCCGTGGATGGTCTGACTTTCACCTTCCTCTCAAACCTCGTGCCTCCATGCTCCCCACTGATCTGTTCAGGCCACAGACCCCCTTCTTCAGTTCATGTGATTCACCGCACTTGACCTTGCCACAGGCTATTCTGGTAGGAACACCGTTTCTTCCTTCTTTTCCTTGTTAACTTCTCTTTTTCCTTCAGGTGTCAGCCCGTGTATCACTTTCTCAAGGAAGCCTTCCCCATTCTCCTTGAAGGATCTGCTGACATCACAGGTGCAGTGTTACATTTGTTTGGGTATTTGTTTGATAAATATCTTACCCTCTCCCAGGACTGTAAGCTTCATGAAAAGGAGACACTGTCTGATATTTTTAGCAGTGGATTCCTTTATTGAAGGAATGAATGAATGCATGGATATCAGCCCGTTAGTCAACAGACTTCTTTTTCTGTATCTAAAAAATTATGGAACTTCTCAATTTGATCACTTTTCAAATAGCCATAATGTTTTAGAGCTCTGTTATGAATGACAAGTGCTGTCAGTACAAAGATTTGCTACAATTAGGTTTATTACTATTATTATCATCATAGTTTACTGTCAATATCATTGCCTTCACAACACAGCGTTTTATAACTATTCTCACATTCATTCATTTATCCTTCAATTATTTATGAAATGTTTTTTGTGAAAACAAAATGCCCCTCAAAAAAGAATATAAAAAGACTCCAGAAGTGCCATACTGTGGCTAACAGGTCACTTTAGAATGAAGAGTTGCCTATGGATCTACTTCATTAGTATTTCCAGAATGTATACACCATTTGGAAAATTAAGGCCTTGAGAAAGATCAAAACGACATTTACAATCACTTATGGAGTGACCTTTTCTAATGATAAACTCACCACGTTAGATTTGGATGGTACCTTCATGGTCATTTATCCACATTCCTTAATTGCTACCCAATAAAGCTAAGCCCGGACTTCCATAAGGTCCTATGGCCAAGGCAAGCCCTGGATCTACTTTTTTCAGCTCCTCTAAAACTACCATATATCAAATTAATTCCAAACCTATTACAACCAAAGGTCCTAACTACTCATATCCCACTGTCATACAGCCAGCTGAGATGTGAAAAGCTTTCCAGGTTGTCCGGCTGGAATATTCCACATAAATGGACACTAGTCTGTGTTATTTAATTCCAGTCTACGTTTATAAACTGGCTATGCAATACAATTCTATGAATGAAGAAAAAGATATTTCAAGATCATTTATATAAATCACTTTCTTTTAAAAGCCTTCCACCTTAAATAAGTATGCGCTGTCACTATGAAAAGGGTAAGTTCCAGTATGACCCCAAGGTCAGCTGCACACTCCCCAAAGTCAGTTCCCCTATCTGCTGTTTTCATCCATATCCACATGCAGAACTCAATACCTATTTGATTTCACCCAGAAGAATGCATCTGCTCTAATGTTAATGAGCAATGCAGCCTTTACTGAAGATACTAGAGGAGGAAGAAGGTGCCATTAACTCTTACTAGTCTCTGTGAGCAACTTAACACTTTAGCAGAAATATCACTCTAAGTCCCTCTTCAGGCAAGTTGCACCAGGGTTTTTTGATGTTTTCTTTTCCCTTTCATGGTGTGCAACCACAGATTTCCCTCTCCTCCCTTCTAAATGCTCCCTTTCCTCAGCGATGTCTTATGCATTTCCCACCCGCCCATCCCCCCCTTTTCTTTCAGAACTCTACCTGTGGCCTAGCTACTGTCTTTCATCTTTCCTATCCAAATCACCAAGGAGTTCCACAGAACATGGGGACTTCTGCTTAACAGGACCCACTTTCTTAGATGATCATTTAGGGCTTTTGTTACTGGAGTACATATATATTTTTTTTTCTGTTCTTTTTTTTCCCCTTCAGAACTTTTCCCTTGGAGGAATTCTGGCAGTTAAAATTTCCCCATCCTATTAGAGTAGTAAAAATTCTTCTGGATTCTTCTCAGGGCAGCTGCTGTCATAAAGGAGTTTTCTACAGTAATTTTGTTTTTAATGAAATTTTTTTCAATTTAAAAATTCCTCAAACGGAAATAAAAAATAACAAAAAACCCTCTAATTCTCCCCCACCCCCGCACCCCCCCCCAGGCCTTCCGATTCCTAGTGGCCCTTGGAAAAAAATTCACGAGGTCTCATAACTGACATACAAAACAGAAATTCCTTCCCCTTCTGAATCTTAGTCTTAGGAAATGATCGTGAGTTGAAAATGTAAATACACATTTTCAGAGAATCCAGAAGTAGCTTCACTTCTCATTTCTTTAACATGCTTTTCCCTTAACAAAATGATAAGGAAATGATTAGTTTATAAGGTAATAGCTGTCGCTGTCAACAACACAAGGAGCAGCTGCCTTTATCCCATTACTGAATGACTGCAGGCCATCAAGAAAGTTCCTAATGAAACTCTGAGGAGAAAAGTCTCTTACAAACAAATGGTATGCTGGCAACCTTTGCACTCCAAGAATCTGTTCTCATAAATGCTAACAGGACAAGAATAGTGAATAAAATAGATAGTATCTACCAAAACAAAACTGTTCCTTTTTAGTTCTCCTCTGAGGAATTTTTAAATTATAAATTTTTTTTATTAAAAACACAGATACCTTGGAGAACCCCTTTCACAAGATACAAACGATGGCATCAGTAGTACTTTTCTCAAAAGTAGAGGATAGGCCTCAGGAAGTTGCAAAAACCGGGAGGGGAGGGAGAATGGGTTAGTTAGAAGAATAAAATCCACAGTTCCTATTTTATGCCACTTTTTTTCAAAATATTTTCAGATATAACATTAGCTTATAAGTGGAAATGGACAAATAATAATAATCTACGAAGGTAAGAATAAGACTTGTTCATCCTTTATCTTCTTGTAGACTAGAGTTTGATGTTGGACTATCTATACGTGGCCAAATTTTTTTTTTTTAATTTTAAAATTATTGAGATTTCAAGACATCAATTCTTTTGTGTGCTTCTGCTAATAATATTTTTATGATAACACTTTACATATAAATGAATCTTTCTCTTATTTTTCTATGTAGAAAAGTATTTTTAAACTTTTTACTTGTTTCTTCAAAATGCATAAGAATAAGTGTAATTTTTAATTACAAAATTGAAATCCCGAATTAAGCATATGTATTTCATTCTTTTTTTATGTATAACACTCCGAACTCATAATTACGCTTTGCATATTTTGAAAAACATTCGTTTCAGCCGTCTCGTGGTATAACATTACTTCACAGCACCAAAAAACCTGAATGGGCCAAATTCGTTAATCAAGAAGGATAGCTAATTTGAAATGAGTCCTAACGGCTTCAATATTCTATCCTCTGTAGCAACATAGAGTCATTCCTATTTAATTAGGTGAGCCAATGCATTTGCAAAACAATTAAGAATGCAATTTAAATGTAGGGGGTTAGAAAACATCTAGGGATTCATTCATTATGACCGCCGCGTTAAGTTTACTTTGTAAAGCAGCATAACATGATTCACTTAGAACGATAGCATAGAGACCCTTTTTTATCCAAAGACCTTATACATTATATGTGCCTTCCATGCTTACACGGATTCTGTTTATTTCACTGCCTTTCAAAACTACAGTTTGAGTGAGTTAATAAATTACAGCCACAGCAGCAATTCCGGGAGTGACGGGCAAGCCCCGAGTGGCTGCAAGGAGGGAGGTAGAGGAGATACGAGGAACATGCAGCTGTCAGCATGTCCCAGCAGCACTAATCTGTAACCCACCTGCTGACCCGGTGCTGGGATTTTCCTCAGGAGAAACAACCATCATCTGACTTGAATCAAACTATTTAAAGTATGTGTTGTTCTAAACCAGGGGAGGGAGCGGGAAACCAGCCTACCACAAACATCTAAGCGCTGGACTCATTTGGAGACAGATGTTTATGTAAACTCCCAGGTCGAAATGCTAACTCCCAGTGAATTAACCTATGATGCCACCTAGCCCCTCATATTGATTAGTCATTATTTTTACCCGATGAAATCAGAATATGGGTCCAGAGGCCACACACTTCCATACCGTGAGAAAATTCAAACATCTTCTTGTTCTCAAATGCTTTCCAGACTACTACTAGTGTCTGAATATTGGGGGTGGGGGGGGAGAAGGCATTGTTTTCAAATGACAACCAAAATGGACATTTGAAATCAGGTCATGTCTCTGAGCCAGATAACAAAGTTACAAAGTTAGAACAATGATCCATGAAGGGTGACTCTGAATTTAAACACAAAATAACTTCATATTGTTATTAGACACTTAATACATATCACAAATATAGATCACAATGTGCCATCCTGGATGAATGGGCATGTTTTATTTCTTTGTTTCATTATATTAAATTTAGGAGTAGAAGAAAACAATTTTTTTTTTACAAATGAAGAACTAGCTAAGAGAAACTGAATAAAGGCTGAGAAACTTACCCAACATCCGTGATGAACGACAAATATGTATAGAGAAGAAAATCTTACACTGCCCTTAAAGCACAATGTCATATACCCTTAGATGATCAGTTTATAACCTAAATCTCTGGAGTGTCACTCCTCGTGTTTTGCAAGTCAACTTTAGAAACATTGCCTATCTTTCATACCAATAATACTCCCTTCAACATTTTGGCTTACTACCAACCATTGTTTGTTTGGTTAGGCAATAGCAAACATAATCTAGGAAACAGAACATATCTAATGTTACGGTACCATTATACCTTCACATAACATCATTATCGGTTCTATCAGCAATTAATTACTCCTTGTCTATAGTCCTACACATAAAGCTAATGCCTACATGGCTACAGACATCGTATTTCTACATGTACACACTGGAATGCGTGTGTTTGTGTTTACATAAATGCCTCACTCACCCAAACTGGCCTTATGAAGCAGCCTTGTCTACTTAGACTAGAGTCAAGAGCCCAAAAAGAAGCCACTGGACTGTAAATTATAGAAGTCCAGGAATTTTGTCTTATTGTCCATTGCTGTATTTTTCTAGAACCCAGAATAGATTCTGGCATGAGATAGGAAATGGCTAAATGTTTGTTAAATAAATGAATGTTACGTTGCCTATGCACAAAAGGTCATGCATTTTGCTCATAGGAGTGCCCTAGGCCCAAATCTGGAGACTGCTTGTCTTATGCAACATTTTAGCGAGCTTGGTTTCCCGGTTTCCCAGGCCACCAAAAATAAAATGCAGCAAATTACAAGGGCACGGGGGAGTACTGCTAGAAGCATACTCAACATAATGAAAAATGAAAGCTGACGTCCTATATCCAGAGAAAGAGGCAGAAAACCCATAAAATTTAGCTACAAGTCCTCAAAAAAAAAATGTATGTGTAACATTTGAATTGCTCAGTGTTCCAAGATGTATATAATTTTGCCATGTTTTATGTGTCCAAACACAATCTAAGTTTGCTTTGGTGTGTTTCTGAACATTATATAAATGGAATCACATTGTATGAAGCCTCCCGAGACTGGCTCTTATCATTCAAAATTATTTTTGAGATTCATCTACTCTGATGTGCCGAGTTTGTTTATCTTCACCACATATGAAGAGACAATTTGTCCATTCTAATACCAATAGGCATTAACCCCTCTTTCCAATTCTTTGCCTTTACAACCAATGTTATGGGGAACATTCCTATATGTACCTGCTGCACGTACACGAATCAAGAGCTCCAAGGTTTTTGCCTAGAAGTAGAACAGCTGGATTGCAGGGGATGCATATTTTCAGTTTTCTTAGAGACTACCAAATCGATTTTCTAAAAGCTTATACCCTTCTACGACCATACCAGCAGCTGAGTGTTCAAAACTCCACATTCTTGTCAACATTTTTGTATTTACCCATTTTTTTTTTTTTAACCAATCTGTGGGTATGGAATAGTATCTCATTGTGTTTTATTTCTCAGGTTCTTAATGATGTTGGGCATCTTTTCAGACACATATTAACCATTTTTCTTTCCTCTTGGCAATATGCTCCTTAATATATTTTGTATACTTTTATTCTAAGTACTGAAACTCACTTTGGTTGATTCATAGGAGTTCTTTAAAATGCTCCATATTAATCCTTGGTCATTTCTATTGTTTTTACAAACTACGGCCTTTCTTTTCATTTTTCAAAGCAGCATTTATAAATAGAAGTTGTTAGTTTCTGTAAAGTACAATTGACCATATGCATGCCTTCATGGTATGCTATCTCTTTATTCAGTTTCATTACTTATCTAAAGTCGTTTTTTCCTTCTAAATATTTTAGACTTTCCTTTTACATTAAGACATTGGCCCATCTAGAGTTGTTTTCTTATACATAGTATGAAAGAGACTTCATAGGATTTTTAAATAAACTTTCATTTTAGAATAGTTTTAAATTTACAGAGAGGCTTCAGAGATAATACAGGGTTCTCCATAGAGCCCACACCCAGTTTCCTCTTTTGTTAAAATCTTTAATTTGTAAACTTCTGTAACAATAAATGTACCAATATTAATATTTGTTATTCACTCATGTCCATCTTTCATTCAGATTTATTTAGTTTCTACCCGATATTCTTTTTCTGTTCCAGAATCCCATCCGGGATGCCACATTACCTTTGGACATGGGTCCTCCTTAGGCTGCTCTAGACTGTGACAATTTCTCAGACTGTCCTTGATCTTGACAATTTTAAGGGGTGTTGGTCAACTATTTTGTAGACTGTTTCTCCGTTTGGATTGGTCCAATGTCTTTGGCATGATTAGTCTGGGGTTGTGGGTTTTGAGGAGGATGAACACAGAGGGAAAGCGCCATTCTCCTCACATACTATCAGGAGTACAGGCCACTAACACGACTTCCGCTATAGATAAGTGATCGCAGAGGTAGTGTTTGCCAGTTTTCCCGCTGTGAAGTTACTTTTTTTTCCTCCCTCCCAGACTGTACTCATTGGAAGAAAATCAGCATGTGCAGCCTGCACCGAAGGGTGGGATCTATGCTCCACCACCTTGATGGAGAAGTGGCTGCATAAGTTATTCAGAATTTTTCCCTATGAGAGATGTGTCTACTCTCACCCAACTGACATATTTATTCAATTTCTATCATTGTGGGTTCACGGGCATTTTATTTTATACTTTGGATTATAACATAATACTACGTTATTACATTTTTTGTACTCAAATTATTCCATATCTGGCAATTGAGAGTTCTTTCAGTTAACTGTGGTTTGGGGTCTCCCATCAATTTTTTTTTCTTTAATGTTTATTTCTTTTTGAGAGAGGGAGAGAGAGAGAGAGACCACAAGCCAGGGAGGCACAAAAAGAGAAGGAGACAAAAAATCCAAAGCAGGCTCCTTGCTCTGAGCTGTCAGCACAGATCCCGATGTGGGGCTTGAACTCACAGACTGTGAGATCATGACCTGAGCCAAAGTCAGAAGCTTAACCAACTGAGACACCCAGGCTCCCCTCTCATTAATTTTTTAAAGTTCTCTTCCATTATTACTTCAGATATTTCTTTTATCCAGTTCTCTCTCTCTCTCTCTCTCTCTCACTCACTCACTTTCTGGTATGCCAATTGTGCTTATGTTACACCTGTTGATATTGCCCCACAGTTCTTGAGGTTTCTGTTTTTCTGAGTTTTTTCCCCTCATTATTTTCTCTCCTTGTGTTATAGCATGGGAAGTCTCTATTAACCTATCTTTAAGTTTACTTATTCTTTCCTTGGCCGAATCTTGCATATCCCTTTCATTATTTCTTAGAGTTTCCACCTCTGTGCTTATATTAATCATCTGATATGGGGGGATGTGTGGAGGATGAGGAGAGTTCCATAATAATTTTCTGATTAAGTCTCAGTCTTTTAGTAGACTGTGTCTCCAGCCTGTAGCCTTCATGAAAGTCTCTGTCTCTACTCCAGTGCTGTAGATTTTTCCCCCTCAGTCCCTTCTCTGGATGCAATATTCCCAGTCTGTTTCTTTGAAGCATTTCCTGTGTCGACTATGTTTCCTTTTTTTCCTCATGGGTAATACAGAAAGGCTGGTGGAGGTAAGAGTGGGGAGGAATTCTTTCCATCATCTAGGAGAAGGCTTCAGAATTGTGTTCTGGCAAAATGACCTTTGACCTGGAGCGTAGGCCCTTGATATGGAAAAGCTGGAGACACGGTAGTTTCACGATAGTTATTTTTCCCCATCCTTCCGCCAGTGCCATGAGGGGATCTTTCTCACATAATTACTTTGAGAACCTTGTGGGTTTCTCGGAGGGGAAGTCCACAGCAAAAGTGCCCCCACCTCCAAAGACTGCAGCACCCATGCCCACCCCAAGAAGGTTTTCACTCCAAAGCTCGTCTAAACTCAGCTTCTAGCAATTCAACAAATTTACCATTTACGTATTCCTACAAGTTCATGGCTCTCGTGACTTTGGCTCTAGGTAATTAGATCTCAATGGCTGTAACCCTTTGGATGCATCTGTGTCTCCAGATTTCAAGGCAGCTATTAACCCTACAATCTCATTTCTCTGATCAGTCCAAGGAACTGATTTTCCGTTTGCTCAGCTATTTCTTATTCTAAGGATGAGAATGATGACGTCCAAGCACATTACATGTCAGTGCTGAAACCACAAGTCCTCCGTAGATTTTTTGAGTGTGTGGTAAAGAACACATAACATAAAATTTATCATTTTAAGCATTTTTTTTTATGTCTGGAGTACAGTAGTGTTGACTATAGTGTTATCTATATAATTAACGATAACTATATTGTTATGCATCAAATTTCTAGAATATTTTCATTTTGTAAATCTGAAACTCTGTATTTATTCAACAACCACTCTCCATTCTCTTTCCCCCCAGGCCCTATCTTTAGGACAACTGCATGCTACTTTCCTTTTCTAAGAGTTTGACTACGCTAGGTACTTTGCATATAGGCGGAAGCATGAAGTATTTGTCTTTTCATAACTGATTTACATCACTTATAATGTCCTCAAGGTGTATCCATGTTGTAGCATATGACAAGATTTCCTTCTTTTTAAAACTTGAATAATATATATACACCATGTGGTAGAATATTATACACACACACACACACATCACGTTTCTTTATCCATTTCCCTTTAATGGACAGTTCCTACCAACATTGTGCAATTCCAATTTCTCCCCATCCTTACCAATACGTGTTATTTTCCATTTTTATGATAGTGGCCACTCTCAGGGGTATGATACAATGTCTCATTGTGATTTTGATTTGCATTTCAAGGAGAACTACTGATGCTGAGCATTATTTATATATGTTTGTTGGCCATTTGTATAACTTTTTTTAAGAAATATCTGAGTCTTTTGCCCATGTTTTAATTGCATTGTTGGGGGGGGGGTGCTGTTGTTGTTGTCAGATTGAAGGATTTCTTTATATTTTCTGGGTATGAATCCTTTACCAAATATATGGTTTGTAAATATTTTCTCTTATTCCATAGGTTGCCTTTTCACTCTGCTATTTTTTGTTTGTTTGTTTGCTTGTTTGTTGTCTGCAGAGAAGTTTCAAAGTTCAATCTAGTCCTATTTGTCTATTTTACTTTTGTTGTCTATGTTTTTGGTATCTTCTAAGAAATCAATGCCAAATTCAGTGTCATGAAGTTTTCCCCTATATTCTCGTCTAGAAGTTTTATAGTTTAAGGTCTTATATTTAGGATCTTAATCCAATTTGAGTTAGATTTTATATATGGTGTAATAAAAGGGTCCAACTTTTTCCTTTGCATGTGAATATCCAGGTTTCCCAACATCCTTCGTCAAAAAGCCTATCTTTTCCTCATTGAGTAGCCTTGAACTCCTTGTCAAAGACCATTTTGATCATATACATGAAGGTTTATTTCTGGGCTCTCTATTCTATTATTGTCCTAGATGTCTGTCTTTATGCCAGTACCATACGGTTTTAATTACTAAAGCTCTGTAGTACGTTTTGAAATCCAAAGTATGAGGCCTCAAGATTTGGTTTTCTTTCTCAAGATTATTTTGGCTATTTGAGGTCCTCTGAAATTCTATAAGAATTTCAGAATTTTTTCAATTTTCAAGAAAGTGCCATTGTGATTTTGATAGTTACTGCTTTGAATCTGTGGATTAATTGGGATAGTATGGACATTTTAAAAATATTAAGTCTTGGGGCACCTGGGTGGCTCAGTCGGTTGGGCGTCTGACTTCAGCTCAGGTCATGATCTCACGGTTTGTGAGTTCAAGCCCCCCGTCAGGCTCTGTGCTAACAGCTCGGAGCCTGGAGCCTGCTTCGGATTCTGTGTCTCCCCTGTCTCTGCCCCTCTCGTGTTCATGCTCTGTCTCTCTCTATCTCTCAATAACGAATAAACTTTTAAAAAAATTTAAAAAATAAAATAAAAATATCAAGTCTTCCAGTCCATGAACATAAGAAGTTTTTCCATTTATTTGTGTCTTTAATTTCTTTCAGCAATGTTTTGTAGTTTTCAGTATACACCTCCTTGGCTATGTTTATTCCTTAGTATTTTATTCTTTTTAATGCTGTTATAAATGGTATTGTTTTCATAATTTCCTTTTTGGATTGTTAATTGTTAACAATCAGGTTTTGTAGCCTGAAATTTTGCTTAATTTGTTTTAGTTTTAACTGTGTGTGTGTGTGTGTGTGTGTGTGTGTGTGTGTAAAGTCTTTAGGATTTTCTACATATATGATTAGGTTGTTTGCAGACAAACATAATTTTACTTTTCTATTCCAATTTGGATGTCTTTTATTTCCTTTTCTTGCCTGATGGCTGTGGCTAAGATTTTCTATACTATGCTAAATAGAAGTGATGAAAGTGGGCATCCTTGCCTTGTTCCTGATCTTAGAGGGGAAATTTTTCCATTTTTCACCATTGAATATGATGTGAGTTATGGGCTTCTCATACATGACCTTTTTTATATTGAGGTGATTCTCTTCTATTCCTTGGTTGTAGACTTTTTCAATAAGGAAAGTGCATTGAATTTTGCCAAATGCCTTTTCTGCCTCAGTTGAGATTATCACCTGATTTTTATTTTTTATTCTGTTAATATGGTGTATTGTATTCATTGATTCCCATGTGTTGAACTATCCTTGCATTCCAGGGATGAATCCTGTTTGATCATGGTGTGTGATCCTTTCAACGCATTGTTGAATTTGGCTTGCTAGTACTTTACTGAGAATTTTTACGTCAATATTTATTACAGACATTGGTCTAAAGTTTTCTTTTCTTGTAAGTCTTTCTCTAATTTTGGTATCAAGATAATGCTGGCCTCATAGAGCGAAATTGGAAGTATTACTTCATATTCAATTTTTTGGAAGAGTTCGAGAAGAACTGTTGTTATTTCTTTAAATGTTTGGTAGAGTTTTCCAGCAAAGCTATCCGGCCCTGGCGTTTCATTGTCAGGAGGTTTTGGATTACTGATTCAACATCCTTACCAGTTACAAATTTGTTCAGATGTTGTATTTCTTCATGATTCCATCTTGGTAGTTAGTGTGTTTGCAGAAACATATTCATTTCTTCTATGCTGTCCTATTTGTTGGTATAACTCTATAGGTTTTTAAAACTAATATTATGTTACTGCTAATATATGAAACTATTTGTATCATTGGCTTTTTCATCAGCATTTTATTGTATTTTTTTTTACAATTTATTAATACTTAATAGGTGAAAAAAGTTGTAACTTGTAGCATTACTTTAAGCAAATGTGAACCTCTTTTCCCCTCTATACTGGTTTTTAATGTCTTAAATGTAAGCCATCACTTTGAATAGAGTAAGAAAATATGGTAGTGGTGGTATGATATGCTAGGTGATAGCTTTCAAAGATGGCTTGAAAAAAAAATTTTTTTTAAGTATCAGATATTTCCTGAGGCATCACCACCAAATATACTTTCCCTAGAATGCTTTTCCAAGTTATAAATGGAGCAGGAAAAAAATGCTGTTGACACGAAAAAATTATGGCATAAGTGTGGCAGATAACAACAATCAAATGTATCCATATACATTTAATTTGCTTATAAATTATAGACATTTAAAAGTGAATACAGATTAAACCCAATGTCTCTAACCGCCATGCACTTTTTTAGGAGTCAAAAGCCTTAATTAGGCAGTAATATTAGGAATGGAGTCACTGTGGGCCATGCCCAAAGTAAATATGCCACAATCTTTAAAATGTTAGGTTTACACACATAAATAAATATGCATACGCGTACACAGAAGGAGAGGAAAGAAAGTAGAAAGCACATCTTAAAATGCAGATATTTTATAAATTAAAAATATACCTTCAGGCTTAAAGGAAATTCCTAGCTAGAGTGGCAGGAAGAAATCGGAGAATCTCTCTTCATAAAACGTGTATAAGCTGGACAAAACTGGCATAAACAACCATGTCAGAGGTCTGGAAAGTGACCAAAAGCAGACAACAAATTGGGAAGCATATATTCATGAAAAACTGCTAGAGCTTTGGGTAGAAGCAGCTTTAGTCAGTGACCTTCTTGCCTGGAGATGTGCCTATTTTTGCCTTCTTCCCTTGCTCATTTGGTGACCAAAGCAGAGCTGGGCAGAAAGTCAGCAGCTTTGCTACCAGAAAGAAATTTGCTTTGGGACGGGGGAAAAACTCACGACTGTGGCAAACAACATAAAGAATAAATGAGAAAAACCCACATCTCTGCTAGCTTGAGGCTGTGGTCCTGTTTGGGGCAAGCAATGAATAGACAGAAATTATATGGAGACATCCTGGGAAAGAGAGCACTGTTTACAGACTAGATAAGTCCTCTACATGCTCATGGTTGGCTGGGAAACCACAAGTATACAAAAGGGAAACCTGAGAGAGCCCAGTTAGAAATTAAAACCACGGGTGACTCGTGAACGTGCTCCCCAAACCACACGCATGGTGATTGCCAGAAGGTGGATATTTTATGGGCTGACAGTGTTTGAGTATAAACTCTAGTTGAATTATTGTCTCTCCCCTAAGTTGTGCAGATACAGGGGTACCACCTATGAAGCCAGCCTAAAAAAAATCAAAGTAAGAATAAAAAACTAAGCGGGACACTAGTAGATGCCTATAGGGAGAGAGATTTTACATTGTTAGCCCAGACAAAGTACAAAGAGGAAAAAAAAAATCAGAAAAGTAAATCAAAACCCAGAGTTGCTACAATTACAGTATATAAAATGTCAAGTGTGTGGCCAAACAATACAAGATAATCAAAGAAAATTTGATCTATGCATGGGGGGTTGGAGGGATATAGTTAATAAAACCTAATTCTGAGTGGGCACAAACACCGAGTTTAATTCATGCACAATGAATTAAAGTAAACTATCAGAATAATGCTCCAACAAATAGGGAATCTTAGTAGAGAAATGTGCACTACAAAAAAAGGGGGGGGGCAATTGGAAACCTAAGAATTGAAAATATAATAATTAAAACAAAACATGCCTAACATGGACTCAAGAGCAAATTAGAAACGACAGAAGAGTCAATGAACTTGAAGACAGATTAATAGATACTATTCAGCCTGAAATAGAAATAGAAAAAAAACACTGAAGACAAATAAATAGAGCATCAGAGACTAACTGGTGATGCCAAGCATAATAATATTCCTGTAATAGAATTCTTAAAAGCATAGGAGAGAAAGAAAAAGGCAGAAATCCCTATCAAAATCACAGCTGGTTTACTGAAAAAAATTGACAAGACAATCCTAAAAATTATATGGAAATGCAAAGCAATTAAAACAGCCAAATCAATTTTTAAAAAGAACAAAATTGGAGAACTTACACTAAGTGATTTTAAAACTTTGGAGAAAGCTACAATAATCAGGACAATGTGGTACTGGCCTAAGGATAGACATATCAATCATTGCAACTAAATACACTGAAATAAACCCTTACTCCTGTCAACTGATTTTTGACAAAGCTATCAAGACAATTCATTGAATGAGGTGCTGTCTTTTCAACAGTGTTGAAACAACCAGATATGCATATGTTAAAAAATTAATTTAGACCCTTTACTCACCCCATACACAAAAAGTAATTTAAAATATAAGAAAGGTGCCTGGGTGTCTCCGTCAGTAAGGTGTCCAACTTCGGCTCAGGTCATGATCTCACGGTTCATGGGTTCAAGCCCCATGTCGGGCTCTGTGCTGGCAGCTCGGAGGCTGGAACCTGCTTTGGATTCTGTGTCTCCCTCTCTCTCTGCCCTTCCCCTGTTCACACTCTGTCTCTTTCTCTCTCTCAAAAATAAATAAACATTAATCTTCTTAAACATATGAGCTAAAGCTATAAATATTATAAAATAAGATGTAAGAGATAATTTTTGTGACTTGTTAAGCAAAGATTTCTTAGATACGATACCAAAAGCATAATCCATAAAGAAAAACATAATAAATAATGACATTATCAATAAAAACCTTCTTTTTCAAAAAGCATCATTAAGAAAATGAAAAAACAAGCCACAGACTGGGAGAAAACATTTGCAAATCATATGTTTTATAAAAAAAAAATGTACAAAGAATACATACAGAATTCTTCCGATTCAATCATACTAAGAGATAAAAATTTGAAAAAATGAAAAAAGGTTTGAATAGATATTTTAACAAAGAAGACATTCAAATGGCTAATTAGCTCGTGAAGAGATGCTCAATATCATTAGTCATTAGGGAAATGCAAATTAAAACCACAATGGTTTACACTACACATTTACTAGAATGGCTATAATCCAACAGACTGATAATACCAAGCATTGATGAGAGTGTGAAAAAAATAAGATCCCTCATACATTGCTGGTAGAAATGTAAAAAAAAAAAAAAAAAAAAAAGGCACAGACACATCAGAAAGTAACTGGGTAGTTTCTTAAATAGCTAAACACACTTACCATATAACCTCACAATTCTACTCTTAGATATCTGTCCAAGAGTATTGAAAACACATGTCTATACAAATACTCGCATATGAATGTGCTTAGCAGCACTTTTGATAATAACCCAAAACTGGAAGCCATTCAGGAGTTCATCATCTAGTGAATGGATTAACAAAATGTGAGCTATCTTTACAATGGAATATTATTCAGTGATAAAAATGAATAAACATTGATACATCTACAATATAAATAAGCCTACAAACCATTATGCTAATTGAAAGTCACACACCAGACTATATATTGTAAGATTCCTTTTATATTACTTTTTTCAAAAAAAAGGCAAAACTATGGAGACAAAAGCAGATAGTGATTGCCTAGGGCTATATTTTTGGAGCAGGGATTGACAATTTAAGGACCCATGGAAACTTTTTGTTTGTGGTGGTAGAAATGTTTTGAGACTGGGTTGTTTTTGAGATGGTTACAAGTCATAAGATTTCTAAAAGTTGTTAAACTACTACAGTGTTTAAAGTACTACAGTGGTTAAATTATATGATACAAAATTACACTTCAGTAGCACAATATATGTATATACAGTTGATCCTTTAACAGCCCTGAGTTACGACCCCCCTCACACCCAAAAATCTACTAACTTTTGACTCCTCAAAAACTTAACCACTAACAGCCTACTGTTGACCAGAGGCCTTATTGATAACAAAAACAGTCAGCAAACACAGATTTTGTATGTTATATGTATTATTACATACTGTACTCTTATCACAAAGTAAGCTAGAGAAAATTTTATTACTAAAATATTAAAAGAAAAATAGTACTGTACTATCGTTATCAAAAAAAGATCTGTATGGGCATTTGGGTGGCTCAGTTGGTTAAGTGTCTGACTCTTGGTTTCGGCTCGGGTCATGATCTCACTGTTGGTGAGTTTGAGCCCCACATTGAGCCCTGAGCTGAAAATGCAGAGTCTGCTTGGGATTCTCTCTTCTCTCTCCCTCTCTCTCTCTGCCCCTCCCATGGTTCTCTCACAAAATAATAAATAAATAAATAAATAAATAAACAAACAAACGAACGAACGAACAAAACAAGATCTGCACATGACTAGACTTAAGCAGTTCAAACTTATGTTGTGCAAGGGTCAACTATATATGAATATTTGTATTTTACTACTGCCTTTTCTGTTATCACATTGCTTAAGGTCAATCAGAGAGATTCTCTCTCAGTTCTTCCAATTTTTAACATTTCCCACCGCCCTCTACTTCCAGCCCATCTCAAGCACCATGAAAGATTTGTGACAATATCCCTATTCGTTTTCATGTCCCTCCTGGTTGGTCCACTTCATCTGCTTTAAAGTTGAGGCCTTTTTCTTTGCGGAAGAAAAAGATTCCCCTACTAGCTGAGTCCAAGTTGAATATTAATATTTTTTCATCTAATTTTTTCACTTGATATTTGTGGTATCAGATTATCACAGACTTGATAAGGACTTTAAGAAGTATTGTCTAATTTATCTGCAAACAATAAGAGTTAGTGAGTACCAGAAGTTATATTAAAACCTGAGTCTGGGGGCGCCTGGGTGGCGCAGTCGGTTAAGCGTCCGACTTCAGCCAGGTCACGATCTCGCCCTCCGTGAGTTCGAGCCCCGCGTCGGGCTCTGGGCTGATGGCTCAGAGCCTGGAGCCTGTTTCCCATTCTGTGTCTCCCTCTCTCTCTGCCCCTCCCCCGTTCATGCTCTGTCTCTCTCTGTCCCAAAAATAAATAAACGTTGAAAAAAAAAATTCTTAAAAAAAAAAAGAATGACTAGGATAATATTTTATTGATTTACAAATTTACCTTATTTTGTGATTCACAAAGCAATTTCTCATGTAATTTTATTAATGTTTCATAAGCATCCTGTGAAGTAGTTATAATCAGCCTGGGTTTACAGGCAGAAATAATAAATTTAACATCCAAAGATGCAGGGCACCTGGGTGGCTCAGTCAGTTAAGCGTTGGACTCTTGATTCCGGCTCAGGTCATGATTTCATGGTTCATGAGATTGAGCCCTGCATTGGGCTCCATGCTGACAGTGCAGAGCGTGCTTGGGATTCTCTCTCTCCCTCTCTCTCTGCCCCTCCCCTACTCATGCTATCTCTCTCTCTCTCTCTCTCTCTCTCAAACAAATAAATAAATAAACATTAAAAACAATCCACAGACACATACAAGTAAATGGTAGCTTTGTCTCCTAACTCCAAATTCACTCTTCTTAAAATTAAACCATTAGACTGATTCATTGTTTCTCATTGAAAAATTGGGAAAATCACATTGGCTCTCTTCCCTCCTGGAAATATAAAGCGGGTTGAAATAGCTCTGTTCTACAGTGCAAAGCCAAATTTTGACAAGCAGAGAGGCGTTTATTCTGGAACATTTAGTGAAGCCTGTGTTCGTGGTCCCACACACAGGAGCATGATCAACAGAGACCCAGCAGTATCTGGTTACTCCAAGTAGAATATGTTGACCAAATGTTATCATCTTAATGGATCTGTGAACATTTCCTAACATGGAAATATATCATCTTGGTAGATCTGTGAACATTTCCTACCATGTTATAAGATCGAGAGGTCTCTTGGGAATACTGTTTATCTCCAAACCAATGAATTTCAAATGTGAAATTTAGCATGCACTGTACTTTCTTATTAAAAACAAATACAAGGCAAGTCTTCCAACTGAGAAAGGCAATTAGCAAATCTAGTAATCACGACCTGCTATGCACTGATTATTTGTCTGTACTAATATTCCAGTCTTCTTTAGAGAAGCTACCTGTCAGTCAATAAATATGTATTTGATTATAACTTTTCTCCAGTTGAATGGCCAATCTGTGCTTTGTAAGAACCTCTAAAATCCATTATTTGATTGCATCCTTTCAACAGGAATGGCCATGCCAAAACACAGTCAGAGAGGTAGATTTCTTCTTGGATTAGGAAATTCTGGGTCAAGAAGTTTGAGTTATTTGCTCAAGTGCTTATACTTCTCAGAAGAGGCATGAATTAGTAAAGTTTTCACCTGACAGTTATAATTAAGGAATGATGTATTAGTTAAGCCACCAAATGATTTTTCTATAAAATAAAAATCAAAGCAGGACATTGAATAATGAAGCTGAAAGCCAGTTTTCCTTGTGTGGACATTATTTTAATTACTTGTTTTATTTATTTATTATTATTAATAGCTCTATAAATGGGGAGATTGATATGTGTTAAATACTGCGCTATACGTTCTGCTTGCAATATTTCACATGAATCTTTTGTATGAAAGATTATAAAAGTATGTTCATCTCCATTTTATTTTTTTAAACATTTTTTTAACATTTATTTATTTTTGAGACAGAGAGTGACAGACAGAGTGCGAGTGGGGGAGGGGCAGAGAGAGAGAGACAGAGACACAAAGAAGCTGAAGCAGGCTCCAGGCTCTGAGCTGTCAGTACAGAGCCTGATGTGGGGTTTGAACTCATGAACCGTGAGATCATGACCTGAGCTGAAGTCAGACGCTTAACCCACTGAGCCACCCAGGCGCCCCTGTTCATCCCCATTTTCAATATGTTACCTACTATTGGGGGGGTGGGGGGGGGTGGAGAGGCTTGTCTAAAATCACATGAGCAGTAAAAGAGTAAAGTCAGGATTGAAATTCGAGTATTTCAGATTCCAAAGAACTTACTTCTAGCCGGTAAGTTATAATAGAGCAAACACCAGATTTTAAAACACCACCCACACCTATGTGCAACGAATATATGCATGTCCCATCCACATACACTTGTGCACATGTATGCACACGTATCTATAAACAACTTATAAGTGTCAATTGTTGTGTGTGTGAACTGCCTTTTCTTCCTGCTGTCCTAGTCCCCAAACAGGCGTAGCTATTTTGGAATTATAATGGCTTCACTCTATGAGAGCCATGATACAAGCGACTGCAAAGACGCTAAAGGAGTTATTTCATTCCACAGAGACCATATTATGCATGTTATGAATGTTTAAGACAGAGTGCACAGTCTGTCATGTCAACTTTCATCTACTTCAATGACAGATTATTTTTCTTCCAGCACTAGTGGTTTGAATATATCAGCTACCAAAAGAGGGGACATTTTTCTTGGAGTTCAAACACACACAAAAATCGTGAATTTAAGTAGCATTAAAACTCTGACTCCAACTCACAAAGCAAAGAAATGCAGCATCTCACCAAACAATTCAGAGAGCATCAGAGTCCTTAGTTCACCCCTCGCTAATACCAGCTACACACAACACACACAAACCCTCATGTATTGAGTATTACTGTGTGCCAGATGCTATGTTAAGTACTCCACGTGAATGATCTCATTTACTCTTCGCTGTAACCCTATGAGATATGAATGATTTCTGTTTCCTTTTTCAGTATGAAGTAACTGAAGCTATGAAAGGTCAAGTTAAGTTGTTCTAAGGCGCTCAGCTAGTGAGACACAGGGCTAGGGTTCCAACTCTGGTTCCAGAAACTGAGCTCATAATCTCTGCATATAGGTATACATACATTTGCGTTAGAACTAAGGAACCGAATTTTAGCACCAGGGAAATTCAGATTTACATGAGGACAAATATCAAAATGTCCAGAAGTCACTTTGTTTGACAAATATTCAAAAAACAAAATCCATTCGGGGCGCCTGGGTGGCGCAGTCGGTTAAGCGTCCGACTTCAGCCAGGTCACGATCTCGCGGTCTGTGAGTTCGAGCCCCGCGTCAGGCTCTGGGCTGATGGCTCGGAGCCTGGAGCCTGTTTCCGATTCTGTGTCTCCCTCTCTCTCTGCCCCTCCCCCGTTCATGCTCTGTCTCTCTCTGTCCCAAAAATAAATAAAAAAAAGTTGAAAAAAAAAAATTAAAAAAAAAAACAAAACAAAATCCATTCATGGACATATTTGGCTTCTGAAAAATCTTTTTTAGACTCTCAGTGCACTAGACTATGATTTCAAATAGCATTTGTCTGTTTCTGCTTGAGGTTCTTGCTGAGATCAAAACAGCAAGGGGGAGGGGTGCCTGGGTGGCTCAGTCAGTGGTCATGATCTCACCTGCTTGGGATTCTGTCTCTCTCTCTGCCTCTCCCCTGCTTGCTCTCTATCTCTCTCTCTCAAAAATAAATAAAAAATAAAACTAAAACAAAAAACAAAAAAAAAAAAAACCAGCAAGGGGGAAACCTTTGAAAAAGGTAGAGGAAGTACATTTTCTAGTATATTTTTACCCTTTTTTATTGGAAAGCCATATTTGATCCATTTGTGTCCTAGATTTGTCTTGGCAAATAGCTCTCATCCCTTGTGCCAACTCTAACTAACTCATGCACCTTGAAACGAATCCTGATATTGTGCACAGAGAACAGTGATTGATTAGCATTGTCTGTCAGGCAGGGGTGTGGCAGCATGCATGACCTGTATTTGACAACCCTCCCTCCCTGCCTTAGACAAATAAATCCACCCCTGCTGAAATATACTCCAAAGCAGTCTGTCTACAAACAGGAGAGGTGGAAGGAAGGAAGGAAGGAAGGAAGGAAGGAAGGAAGGAAGGAAGGGGAGGAAAAGAGGGAGGGAGGGAGGGAGGGAGGGAGGGAGTAAGGGAAGAAGGAAGGAAAGGAGGAAGGGAGGAAGGGAGGAGGGAAGGAGGAAGGAAGGAAAGGAGGAAAGGAGGGAGGGAGGGAAGTAGGAAGGGGGTAGAGGCAGGAAGGGAGGGAGGGAGGAAGGAAGGAAGGAAGGGATGGAGGGAGGGAGGAAGGAAGAAGGAAGGAAAGGAGGAAGGGAGGAAGGAAGGAAGGGAGGAAGGGAGGGAGGAAGGAGGAAGGGAAGGAGGAAGGAAGGAAGGAAGGAAGGAAGGAAGGAAGGAAGGGAGGAAGGAAGGGAGGAAGGAAGGAAGGAAGAAAAGGAGGAAGAAAGGAAAGAAAGGGAGGAAAGGAGGGAGGGAGGGAGTAAAGGAAGAAGGAAGGAAACGAGGAAGGGAGGAGGGAAGGAGGAAGGAAGGAAAGGAGGGAAGGAGGGAGGGAGGGAGTAAAGGAAGAAGGAAGGAAACGAGGAAGGGAGGAGGGAAGGAGGAAGGAAGGAAAGGAGGGAAGGAGGGAGGGAGGGACACAGGAAGGGGGTAGAGGCAGGAAGGGAGGGAGGGAGGAAGGAAGGAAGGGAGGGAGGAAGGAAGGGAAGGAGGAAGGGAGGGACGCAGGAAGGGGGTAGAGGCAGGAGGAGGGAGATAAGGACAAAAAGTCTTAGGATGACTATCTCTATAATTGGAGTAGATTTTAACCAGAAATGTCCAGACTGACTAACTATATGGATAACATTGATTTAATAATTGCCGACCTTTCCACACATTTTATTTTATATCTATCTATCAAATGTCCCCTTGCTGTCCCATATAAACAGCACACTGGCCCTGGCCACCATAACTTTGCCCAGGCTATTTTTCCTTGCGAGTAGTTCCCTTCCACTTTTCCTCATCTAGCTATAGTTCCCTCATTCAAGTCCTGCCTCGTGGGGTGACTGGGTGGCTCAGTCAGTTGAGCCTACAACTTTGGCTCAGGTCACGATCTTGAAGTTTGTGAGTCCGAGCCCCACGTAGGGCTCTGTGTTGACAGCTTGGAGCCTGGAGCCTGCTTCGGATTCTGTGCCCACCCCCTACCACCACCCCTCTCTCTCTCTGTCTCTGCCCCTCCCCCACTCATACTGCCTCTCTCAAAAATAAATATTAAATAATAATAATAATAAACAGTAAGTCCTGTCTCCATGATGAATCCTGGTGCAGGCACTCTTGGGGGAAAACAGCCGCTCTATTTCAGGCGGCCCTAGACAGGCTTCGTCTTTGGTGATTTCACAATTCCCAGAGAGGGGCAGGGGCGGTGGGGAGGGTGGGGGCTTATAGCTCTACAGATAAGAACTCCTAAGGTAAACAGGCCGGCTAGACACAGAACGGAGTATGGAAACTCAACTTTTCCACATTTCAATTATACCAGACTATTGCTTCCTAATCAGCCAAATATAATCCTTTACTAGCAACTGGAATTCTGGCTTTCATTCTCTAAGTCCCTTTAATTTCTTCTTTTTTTTATTCTTCACTGGCTCTTTCATGTGAATAGATCGTCTTCCCGGGGAGACTGTAAAACCGCGGGGCTGAATACTTAAGAGCAGCAGTGTGGAGCAGGGTGGAAGGAAACAAGGTTAGCCGTCCAAAGATCTAACTCTGGTTCCAGCTCTGCCACATTCTGACCGTGACACCTCGGTCAATCGTTTCTCTACAACCGAGCTTCCGCATCCTTAAATCGGAATGGATAATTACCTTGTCTATTGCTCAGGATTGTTAGAGGGACCAAATTTATAAACGACTGTACACACCGAGGCAATCTGAGATTGATTCCCTTTATGAGCCTTCCCAAGCTGTAGCTGCACCGAGGGAGCAGATCTCAGCATCCTGGACTTCTGTCCTCCAGCGTCGAAGGACTATCCCCACACATGAGCCCTAACCCAGCCTGGGCTTCACCTCTGGGTCCAGCCCCGGTGTCCTCACTGCACTAAACTCTTTCCAATCTCAACAGGACTTTTGATATGACGTCTGTGAGAGTTTTGTTCTGGTTTCTGGGCTTTGTCAGCGTTTACGTTCACAGGGAAGAAGGATTGTTTTAATACTTACCTAATACCGTGTGGCAGATGATGAAACGCCATCATCACCATTTATAAGTTTATTCTGAAGAAAATGCAGTTCTCTACCTGCCAACATCTGAAAGCTATAAATAGTGAGAAAAATAGAGAAGCCTTAAAAGTCCATTGAAAAGTATTGGATTTGGAGAGTTTCTTGGATGGCCAGAGTGGAAAAATATTTTGCTAAAAAATTGGGAGTGTTGCTCATACTCACACACAGGCAGACAGTTCAGTTAGTATTTACCCAGCCTGTGGCGAGGGAACACTTGGCTGTTTATTTCAGCAGAAGGGATGTTGGGAGATGCTGTTTGTCTAGTCAGAAATGCCCTTTGAGACTGCAAGGCTACCTGTGACCAATTTTCAACTAAATTTATCTTTGGACTTTGGGTAGGTAATCCAGCCTTAACCAAATTCATTTGGTCTTCGATACAACCATGTCACAAAATTCTTACCGAAAGCGTCCCCGCTTTGGTCCACAATGATGGCTTCTGATTATTCGGCCAAAGCTGGATTTGAAACTTAAATGTGAGTTCTGGGTAAGTAGAGCGAGTTTTATTTAATGTAGGAAATAACTATCACTTGTTAAATAAAAGGGACTGATATTTAACCAGTCCTTTTCAAACATCTCTGCCCCTTGCTCCATGGTAGAATAAATAACACATATTATTGACTATTAATCATTTAGCTAACTTTATTTCATGAAGTAATTTATGTTTTATTTCATTTCTTATTTGAAAGCACAGCTTAGGTTTTTAGTAACTACTCTCATTGCCAATCTGACACTGACATGTTGAAAACGTGAAAAATGTATTATTTCTCAATCTGAAACATTTCAAGTTTTATGCTCTTTTGATAAAACTCAGTAATTTCAAAGACGGAATGGCTGTAATAAAGTGCAAAGATGTGTTTCCCAGAATGCGATTAAGTAGTGATTTACTATTTGTTAATCAGCTTTGTTTATTTCCATTGCCTTTACTTTTCATGTGCAATCCCACAGGTTTATTTGTGTTTTGTTTTTACTTTTGTTTTTGTTTTGGCCATTATATCGGGCTGCTCAATTTAAAAAGCAGTTCTTCTTAGCCTGGCAAGATAATGAGGCCAGGACCGAATCTCCATAACAGATCAGAATTATTTGACCAGTGCAAAAATCAAGCATAAAGATTTGTGAAGCAGAGCTTTGATTTGGGGATTTTCACCCATTATTTGGCTTCTATTTCCTTGTTTATTTCCACATTGTCGTTTCGGTATCATTAACCATTCAATCTTCACAAAACTCTTGGGGATAGTTATTATGACCCCATTTTATGGATGATAAACTACAGTCAGGGGAAAGAGGATCCTAGCACAGTAAGTTGCATGGCTAGGACGGCTCTGCCCTGAGTTTGACTTTCATGCCCAGGCTCTTCCTGCAAAGCCTCAGAGTCTCATGAGGGCAAGAGTCTGCAGCCCCAACTTCCTGTCAAGTTGACAAATGTATTAAATCAAAGATAAAGACCTCCACGTTAGGCTGTCAAGGGGTCAGTTCACCGAAGCCTTAAGAAGAAGAAGGTGTACTAATGAAATTTGGAGAACCTAAAATTAGAACAGCACGGAATCATGTTACTTCCAATTTCTTGTTCTATTGTCTCCCATTTGTCTCTTACTGAAAGCCTCATACTATACATTTCAAAGGTGGTGATCTTTAGATACTTAATCTCAACATTTTCTTAGACACTGATCAGTCACTAAAAGTTTTTTTTTATAACTTCTTCAACTGTGTCAAAATAATAGTAATGATAATAATAATAACAATAATAATAATAAGTAGTGGTACCATTATCCAGGAGTCATCTATTTCTTTGCCCTTGAGTGTCAATATCAAGAATTAAATAAAAGTCAAATATGTTACCAGATGCCATTGTTGCAGAGGTCACGGAAAGGAAAGGAAAGAAGTGAGGAAATATACAGAAGGAAGATGAAAGAAAGTGAGGAAATGAGCACAGAATCAGTGTTAGAAAGTAGCATGTCATAACAAAAGTTTAGGGCTTTGGGGCCAAACAGATCTAAGCTCAAGTCCCAGCTCAGAAACCTACAAGAACTGGGGTATTTAGCAAATGATTTAACCTGTCTGAGCATCAGTCTCTTCATGGATAAAAATTAATACCCACTTCCTGGAGCTATTACAAATAAGGAATAAGTAAAAGGGACAAGTTTGATCAGCCTAGCTTCTAGACTAGAATGAAACATTAGACATCGTCTTGTCCCCCCCCCACCCCCCCCCCACCCCCCCGGTGTAGGAATCCTCCTCTCTCACCTCTGTCAGAGGAAAGCCACCTGTGAATGTGGAACTCACAATCTAATGAAATGGCCATTTTTTTCTTGGCTATACTTATTCCAAATGTATTTTTAAAACTAAGCCAATGTTTCCTTCACCCTAACTTCAGAATAAGTCTCTTAAAATGTGGGACTGAGGGGCGCCTGGGTGGTTCTGGTAGTTTAGTCTCTGACCTTTGATTTCAGTTCAGGTCATGATCTCACAGTTCATGGGATTGAGCCCTTGGATAGGGCTCTGCGCGGCCAGTTCGGAGCCTGCCTGGGATCCTCTGACTCCCTCTCTCTCTCTGCTCCTCCCCCACTCACATTCTCTAAATAAATAAATAAGCAAACAAACATTGAAAAACAAAAAACAAAAAACGTGGGACTGAGACCTGTGCACGCTGCACCATGGGACCTGTATCCCGCCTGTTCTGGAGGCACTGGTCCACACCCCGGGTGACGCATATCCCGGGTGACCCTACACAGTGACGCACAATCAGCTCAGCTCTGGAGGACTTTCCTGCCACGAAAACTCCTCCTGACATGAAAACTCACAAGCTGCTGGCTCTCCCCCCATCCTGTAAGTGTGCGGTTGATTTGTATAATTTTGTTTTCTACTGGTGAAAGCCATGCCTAATTAATCAAGGCAGCACAGTTTGAAAAAAAACCTAGAGAAAGGAAAGAAAAGCCTAAAATTTCCCTTCCGCTATTAACATTTTGGTATGTGTCCATCTGCCGTTTTTCTCCCATGCAGGAATATATATGTTGCATTACGGTATAAGGGTGTCATTCTACAAACACCATTTTATAGCCTTGTTACTCTGTTCAGCTATCTAGAAGATAGAGATACTAGAGCTCGGAGGCTCATCACCCTCGGGGGTGAAGTGACAGAGACTGATTGATAGAAAAGTGAATGAATTAGACACGCCCTACATGATCAAGTCTGGTCGTACAGATGGGTTAATTTGGGGATTCAGTCTTCCAACTATGAATCTGCACTATAATTTGTAATCTTAAGAGGGCTTTTGGATCTTAGAAAAATACCGGGAGTCGTTCAGGTTTATCTAATTAAATTGTCATTAACGTCAGAGACACATAATCTTATGTTTATCTGTAACAGTCACACGCAAAAAAATCATAAAAGGCTCTCCTATTCTCTACTGAAATTCAGACACACTACCTATAATATGCCTAGAAACACATGTCTAACAGCCCTATCCATAGAAGGGAATTAGGTTAGTTTTGTAATCTTGAGGATTGCCATTGCACCTTGGCTGTGTATTCACAATAAGACAAGCCAATGCAGATAATCAGGCCCAAGAACGTGACCCACGTCCTGGGTGTGACGGGCCCTGGGGAGCACCCAGTTCTCAGAAGAGGTTCAGCAGGGCAGAGAAGGTGTGGTGTCCAAAAGAGGCAATGTCTCTAATCCTCATTCCGACAAAGCAACTGAGCACTTTGGGAAAAAGGACTGTGTTAGAACCGTCTCTGTGCTCCCATGGCCTTTCTTAGAGACTAGCGTGTCATAATAAGCCCAACTGGGAGTTATTGTGTGCCTTCTCTATCCCCTGCTCTGCTCTAGACACTTTACCTGTTTAATTTCATTCAAATCTCACCAAATCCTAATGAGATGGGAATCGCTAACCACATCGTTAAAGATAAGAACTAAAGACCATGGAAGCAATTAGTCCATGATCATGTAGCCAGTAAGTATGGATCAAGATCCATTCATTCATTCATTCATTCAAACATTTATTGAGCCCCTGCCATATATCAGAAACTGCCCAGGTGCTGGGGACAGAGTCCCTGCTTTCATGAAGTTTGCATTCTGGGGGTCAAGAAAAGGAAAATGATCAAGGAAAGCAAATAAATACACATGGTAATTCGCGAGAGTGTTAAGTGCTAGGAAGACCAAAAAAGCACAATGTTGACAAAGATTTACTGGCGGTGGGGAAAGAGGGCTGATTTACATAGGGTAGTCAGGAAGGCTTCTCCCTAGAGGTTAAATTTAAACTGCAACTTGCAGTGAAGTGAAAAATCCAGAAATGTGAAGATCTAAGGGAAGAGAGCAAACAAGTACAAAGGCCTTGAGGCAGGAACAAGTTTGACTTGTTCAAGAACAGAGGTAGGCAGTGGCCACATTGTGTTGATCTTTGCAGACCGTGGTAAAGAGTTGAGATTTTATTCCAAGTGTGATGAAAAAAACCTTCGGAAGATTTGAAGCGAGAGAGAGATGATCTGACTTATATTTTTGAGCGATAAAATCTCTGTCATTCTTATCCTGAAGCTAATGCTCTTAACCCTAAGGCAATAACGTGTTTCAGAGAGCTGGTGTCCAATTATCATAGAATAAAGGAATTACAATGACATTGTTTAAGAAGCAGGAATAATCCCAGTGGGGGAGAAGAGCATGAGAATTCAAAATAGGTGTAGTCCATAAAGGCATCTGTAGCTGCCCAGAGGTTTCCTGGTCGCACCCATCAATCAAGGATATGGACCCTAGAGAAATCAATGGACAAAAGCAAACCAGTAGCCAGTTCCTGGATGGGCAAGATTCTCAGAACAGGAACAAAGGGAAGGTAGCTAACTCAGAAGCTACCTTCTGAGGGTACTGAGGGGAGACAAAGCCAGGGAAGGAGGCGTCAGGATAAGGAGCTTAGAGAGCTTAGAGAGCAAAAACTACAACGCAGGGCCTGACAGGGAGCTCCACGACCCGTACGGCCTGTTCTCTTGCTAGGATTCACTTCCGGAGAACAGCTTGGAGACTGTCACGTTCTAACTGGTGTTGGTGGCACTGCTGCCTCTCTGGGTGACTTCAGAGTGGATTCCACTCTGGGGAAATGAGAAAAGACAAGGCAAAGGAAATTGAAAAGGAAGGAAGCTCCAAGTGGAGCATGATTTTTTTTTTTTTTTAATTAACCTTCTCTGATTCTTATTAGTCATCTCCTTTATTTTGTCAAGGCATACATTATGTTTATTTAATAGCCCGTCCTGAAATTTTGCGGGATTATTGAGGTCACAACTGTAGGCAAATTGAGTTGTGTGTACTCTGTAAACTTGAGGTAATTGCCATAAATCGAAGGAACTTGTTATTCTCTCTTCTTGTTTTTTTTTTTTTTTCTGCTCTCTTCTCCCTTCTCCTTTCTTTGTCCTTCTAATTCTCCCTTCCTTCATTTTCTCTCTGCCCCTTTCTGCTTCCTTTCGTCTTCGTATTTTTGTAAGTGGAGAGGTAAAATAAAAATTTTTTCAAGGTCTGCAGGGAATCAACCTGAACTTGTACTTTCTGTGAGTTTATCTTTTATATTTCTCTAAATATGAGAGCAACCTTTGTCCTTCTCCAGGCTCCAGGCACGTTTTACCCAAAATTTCTAAAAAACGAACCTGAGCCCAAAACCAAAAAGCAAACAAACAAACAAAAAACACCTGAAATTAATATCTCCTCGGTGGTTTATTGGTCATTTCTGCAAGTTCTTTGATTATTTGGATTTAATTCACTTAGATCTGAAGACACAGAGGCATTTAAACCAGACAGGGGTTCCCTTACTATTTTTTCCCTTGACTCATGTTTCAATTTCCTTTTATTAATGTTTGCTTTATGCTATTTAGTTTGAAGAGCCTTGCTGGAGAATGTTAAAAAAAAAAAAAAAAAAAAGACAGGAGCTGAGTTCTGCTTTCAGGGTGCCCGTCTACTAACATTATACCATCTGCCCGAGGCTACCGGCCTAGTCCTTCCCTGTTCTCTTCCGGGCAGTAAACAAATTTACTCAAAGGAAAAAAAAAAAAAAAAAAGATCCAAGTGAACAAAAGGTGTGCTACAGAGAGGTGGGGAAGGGGAATGCAGTGACGGCCCCGTTGGTGCAGGACCCAAACAGTTTGCCCACTGTTGTCAGGCCCCAAAGCCACCTGCTTGCTTCCAGATCCGCTGAGGCCTCTCTGTACAGCTCCCACCAAAAGTTATTAACAGGAAACGGGGGGTAATATCGCACCGTGGTTGGCTTTATCTGTGAATGCCGTAACTTCCATAGAGGGAGAGCAGTCTGAATCATCTCCAGCTTTCAAAACCTAGCTCAGCAGTTCCTCCACGAGGCAACCTTCACTGTGCAGCCCCCCCCCCACCCCCGCACCCCCGGCGCCTGTATACACCTCCACAAAACTCGCAGCCTTCCCTGTGCTGCACGTGAATCTTGTTCAGCTCTCCAGTATTGGTCGCATCGCATGATAACACACTATGTTTATGTCTAGCTCTGAGTTGATGGGGATTGGTACAGTACTTTGCTAGGGTGGTCATAACAAATTACTACAAACTGGGTGGCTTGACCACAGAAACGTATGGTCCTACAGCCCTTGAAGTTACATGTCTGAGATCAAGGTGTCAGCAAAGTTGGTTCCTCCTGAAGGCTGTGAGAAAGAGTCTGTTGCATGCTTTCTCCCAGCTCCTGCTGGTGATCTTTGATATACCGTCGTGTATACAGGCTTCACCCGCATCTCTGCCTTCAAGCTCAAGTGGCACTCTCCCTGTGTGCGTGTCAGTCTCTCCATATGCCCTTCTTTTCATAGGGACAGCAGTCAGTTGGATTGGGGGCCCACCCTACTGAGTATGACCTCATGGTAATTAGTTACATCTGCAATGACCCTATCTCCAAATAGGGCACCGAGAATTAGGACTTCAACACAGGAATTTGGGGGGGGGGGGGTAAGCACAATTCAAATCATAACAATCAGGTCCGAGGCTTTATTCCTTTTTGCATACCTGATACCCAGCACAGTGCCAGCTCTTTGCCTGAGGTCCAAGACCTTCAAAAATGTATGTTTAATTGGCTTAAATATCTCTGCCGCTTTCAGTATAGGTGTCGGCCAAACTGAACGTGGGATCTACTTTTATTTATTTATTTTTTTTCTGAAACGTAGAACCATCAGGAAGCCAGAAAAATCTCTGATAAGAGAACGGGTCCCTCTGATCTCCAGAGACATCTATGTGAGCATCAGAGGCTTGGATAATAACATTCCCCTCAGTCTTCATGCAAGGAGACTGCATGTGACAAGGTACCTTAAGGCCATTACTTGGCACATAGAGGTGACCAAGGCTTTGCCTGGCTCCGGTGACCTAACACATAAAGAATGAGGCTTTTGAAGCCTGCAGACCACATTCATTCTGCCGATACCTGCAAAGACAGATCCCCACTCCTCCTTCATTTCGCCTTATCTTCTATCAGAAATCCAAAAATGAAGAGATCAGAGATGAACGGGGCACAGGACTTTCTTAAAAAGAAATGACTGATGGGGGAAAGAATGGTTTGATGGGAAAACAGAATGTGGCAAATCTAACAGGGTGAGGCCAGGGTGCAGTGGGAAGCCAGAGGTCATGAAGACTAGGCTGGATCTTCAGAGGAAAATACCAGTGCGCCAAGTGAGTAGGTGGGCAAAGGTCTTTCTAGGCAGCGGGTATAGCTTTACACAATCCCAGAGGTCAGAGAGCAGGAAGGACTACCATGGGCTATCAGGTTGCAGTCCTTGGAGTCTGGGGTCAGGGATCAGATCATGAGCTCAGGCAAGTCATGTTAAGGAGGCAATAAGGGCTTTAAGCACCAGACCAGCACTACTAACTTTGCAGCTTAGGAAGATCGCTGAATACAACAAGGATTCATTAGAGGAGGCCTGCGTGGATCAAAGAATATCAACTGGGAACCCATTAGATGTTCCAGAAAAGAAATCATCACAGGGACATGAACTAAAGGAGGACAGCGGTGGGCAGAGAGAATCAGGAAGAGGTTGTAGACACTCCCTGTGTCCACCGAGAGCCCCTGTCATCCTTGGTAACACGTTCTGTGTATCCCCTGTAGCTGCACTTGGGCATGAATGCTCATATTCTCCCTCCCCACCTGTGCTTCTCCTTTAAAGACACTGCTTGGCCACTGGAGGGGCTTTGCCCACAGGCAAAAAGAGCTCAAAGGGACTACAAATTTACTCCCTGCACCCCCCCACCACCACTAACCTTTCAAATCCCATAGTCCTCAGCCAGTGATTATAAAATAGAAAACATATAAGCTTAGTTGCTTTCATTCTGCTTGGGACAAATTCCCAGCATAAGTCACACTTCAAAGTTCTCCCTGGCACCAGCTAAAACCAGGCCCTCACCTGTCTTTACTTCCCTTATTCCCCTACCTGCTTCTCCTAGAAGAACTTCCTTAATAAATCACTCACACATGATTCTTTCCCCCTGAGATGTCCTCATGGTGAACGTGTCCTAAGACAGAATATTTGAAAGCTATTGAAAAAGAATGTGATGTACAGAACTTGTAGTCACTTGGGAAGTGATTGGATGTGGGAAACTCTGATAGGAACTAGAAGAAAAATATTTAGGGCAGCACAAACCATGTTCACAAACATGTATTTGGGAAATGAAAAGGACAAATGGGTAGAAAGTTAATTTTACACATCTAATATTTATCCTTCCATTAACTCTCTATGGGGGGAAAAAAGAGGCTTTTGATCAGTAAATTGTTCAGGCTTTGTTACTCCAAATTTAGGGCATTGAATATGGTGCCATGGAAATCCGTATCTCTTTAGTAGGATTTGAATGGGATTACCTTTGTATCCAGAAGGGGAGACTCAAAATTCATGATTCATCCAGATTTCCATCAGCCTTGTGATGCTATCCCTCATTGCCTCACTGCTCACAGATCCATGTGGTCAATGGGTTTCTCCAAATGCCTCATATTCTTCGTGTCCCAATGTTCTGCACTGACTGTTCTCTACGCAAAACTGAGAGGGACTTCGGTTGGTACTTGTGGATTAAGCTCCATATTCTCTAAATGTATCTTAAGCAGAAGTAAAGTTTGCTATTGCAATCAAACACAATTGGACAGCAAAGTTAATCTGATACACATGTGATGACAAGTAGAATAAGTGTTATGGTGCTAGGTGTTAATAAGCCATAAGCAGCTCACATAAATATCACTCAATGTGTAATTTTTCCACAGGCAAAGTAAGCATGCTGTTTGCAGCCTTCTTTTAGAGAGGCTATAACCAGCATTCAGGTGAATCAACAGCTTTCCAATCACACACATGATTTAGACAACATAGTTCCCAGGTTTTACCCCCTAGTAATTATTACCCAACTGCATTTGAAGGCCTGCTTTAGGCACCCTGTGCAGGGTGCCATAGACACATGGAAAATGGCAGCATGGTGTCCATCAGTAAGCAACCTCGGTTCTCTAATTTTCACTCCCAGCCTCAATATCCAAGAGTGACATTTATTGGGTTCCACTCCCACCCTTTTGTGTCCCCAGTTATGGCATTGCCAAACTCTCCCCTTCAACAGAACAGCCCTGTCCGTGGCCTCCTGGTACCTGCCCACAAACTCCAGGCTAAGGTCTCAAGTCTATGGAAACTGTCCATCAGTTCATGGCTTCTCTGTTAAATCAAGTGGGTGTCTGCAGAACTGTTTCTTTATTAGTCTCAGGGTAGAGTAGATACAAAAGAAAAAAAAGACAAGGCACAGTGAAAAGGGATTCAGATCCTTAAAGGTAGAAATATAGGATGAGATGTGGTAGGGGCTAGGAGAATAGCAAAGAGAAAAGATGGAAAAGCAAACAATCAGGTGGTCACATAGACATGAGCTTTGGCAAGTTCCCCTGAGCCCAGGAGCTGTCCTCACTGGCCATGGTTAGCAGGGTCCTTCTGAGAAGAACTGAAAGGGATCTAAAAGTAAGTGCCGAGATAATAAAATAATAGTAGTGTGTGTTCAGGGCTTACTATGAGCCAGAGACCGTACTAAGCCCTAAATTCATTAACTGTTTAATCCTTAACAACCACACTCCTGCCATTTAGCAGATGGGAAGACTGAGGCTAAGAAACATGCCTTAAGCCAAATGGGCAGTAAGTGGAAAAACAGGGCTTTGAACCAGCTTTTCCTAAAGTCAAGTCAAAATTCGTAACTGCTTCAGTCAACCGCCTTCACCAAAGACACTCAGATCTGCCATCTTGCTGTAACTTATGCCAAACTACAGCATGGATTTTGACACAAAGAAATGGCATCCTTTTCCTTAGTGTTGTCTTCTTCATCCCAACATAAAATTAAAGAAGAAATACTTTTTAAATAAAAGGGAGTCTGAGAGAATTAAGGCATCAATATGAATGAGATTTGATCAAAATATAAATGGCAAGATGAGAGGTACTGACATCAGGAAGGACACCATCTCTGGTGGAAAAGACTTAGAAAGCAGAGACTGGAGAGGCCAAAGTAACAGGTCATTTAGCTGGTTCTTTTGCCAAGTCTGGTCACATTTCTATGCAGCCAAACACAGGCAAACAGAGGCTGCATCCAGAGGTTCTTCGTGTCCCATCTGGGCCCCGCGACCTCAGACTCTGGCCCAGGAACCTGTTGAGGAGCTGTGAGTATGGAGGCAGGCGGCCAGAGTTCGGCTCTCCAACCTTTCTCCTTGTGTCCTCGAGTTAAGGCCTGTTCCAGGAGAGACTTTAAAAGGACTAATGAGCTCAAGACCTAAACTTTCAATACTGGTGCCCCAAATTCCTTACCTCTATCTTCCACCGAGAGGTAAGGATGGTCACTTGGACTTCAACATACACCCATCCTTTTGGGACAGAAAGATTGGAAAATTACACGCAGTTAAGTAACTAACTGGTTAAGTAACTAATTTCATTGATAGCAGATGGACATTAATTCAAAACTCCAGATACCATTTTTGGCTCAGTGCTTGTGCCACAAGGTCTTCATCCATCATCCTGGCGAATTTACCGGGACCCAGAGCATTGCCCGGAATCCGGCCGGCTCAGATGTATGAATTGTCAGCACATCTCCTGCAGGGGCAATTCACATTTACCAAGTTCACAGGGTAGATATATAAACCTGAAGGCAATTTATTAATTGTGTGGAATGAGCAATGACCATCACAGGGACTGGAAGTCTTCAAGCCGATGCCGCTAGTACATCTCCTGCAGTGGGCACACCTGTGGAAAACCAAATCACACCGCCAAGTTTTCCTGGGGGCCTGGGAAGGAGAACAAAGAGAGTGAAAGAAGCAAATACTTAATGGTAGCAGGCTGTGATGGCCAGATGCAACCATCTCGCAGAACAGAGTTGAACAGAGGCTCGGTAGCTCAGGTTCTCTCTCCATGGACCCAAGGCACTCAGATATGTCAGCGGCCTCTGGCAAGTTAGCATACAAGGCTTTTTATTTATTTATTTTTTATTTTATTTCTTTACTCTGAGAGAGAGAGCATGAGCACAAGTGGGGGAGGAGCAGAGAGAGAGGAAGAGAGAGAGAGTTAGAGAGAGAAAATTCCAAGCAGGCTCCACAGTGCTAGTGACAGAGCCCGATGTGGGGTTCGAACTCACAAATCAGGATATCATCACCTGAGCTGAAACCAAAAATCGGTTGCTTAACCGACTGAGCCAGCCAGGCACCCCAAGACTTTTTATTTTTAATGTTTTCATGGCTAACCAATGTTTTAGTCACCTTCTTCTTCTTCTTCTTCTTCTTCTTCTTCTTCTTCTTTCTTTTTGATATAATACATTATATCTGTTATCAATCAAATCTTACAGGCTTAGGAGTTATTCTGTCTTTTTTTATCATTGTTTATTTATTTTTGAGAAACAGAGAGACAGAGTGCGAGCAGGGCACAGGCAGAGTCACAGAATCTGAAGCAGGCTCCAGGCTCCGAGCTGTCAGCACAGAGCCTGACGTGAAGCTGGAACTCAAGAACCACAAGATCAAGTCGGATACGTAACCAACTGAGCCACCCAGGTGCACCATATTCTATCTTTTTAAAAATAACTTCCATCTTTAGTTTTTATCATTTATTTATTTTAAACGTCAATTTCTCTGATAAGCTTATTTCCCTCTTGGAGAAAGCCTTCCTAAACGCACACAAAAGTTTTACGTAAACCCCTACACACAGACAACTGTGTGCATTTTCACGTTATTGGTGAACAGAGAGAGTGTGAGAGGCAGAATACTAAAACCAAATAACTTTCCCTGGGAAACCAAGAATTCAATACTAGCAGAATATATCTCTACAGTAGCACATACATTTACTCATTCTTTCATTCCGTAAGCATTTACTGAGAACCTACCATTGGCTTGCCATGTTCTAGAAACAGGGAAACTGTAATGAACCAGCCTGACAAAGTGGCTGCTTCCACAGACCTTCAATTCAAAAAGAGGGAGGGAGACAGACCGCCAACAAATTAGAAATAAAAGAAAGCAAGTAGTGCCTAGTGTTCTGATTAAAAAAAAAAAAAAAAAAAAAAAAAACCGTGTCTTACAGGGAGACTGGGTAGGGTGGTCAGAGAAGTCCTCACAAGGTAATGACATATAAACTAAGACCTACATAACAAGAAGGAAAGAGCTACATGTCAATCTGGGAGAAGAGCTTTCCACACAAAGGGTACATCTGACAAAAGGCACACATCTCTCTCTTAGACAAAAACATCTCTCATTAATGTGAGTTTCACAAAGAATTCTATACGCAACAATTGCATTGCAGATATTCTCTAGAATTTTAAGAAGAGAGAGCCTCAGGGCACCTGGGTGGCTCAGTTGGTTAAGCTTCAGCTCAGGTCATGATCTCCCAGTTCGTGGGTTCGAGCCCCGCATCGGGCTCTGTGCTGACAGCTCGGAGCCTGGAGCCTGCTTTGGATTCTCTGTCTCCCTCTCTCTCTGCCCCTCCCCCCGCTCATGCTCCATTTCTGTCTCAAAAATAAACATAGAAGAAGAAGAAGAAGAAGAAGAAGAAGAGCCCAAATTTTAGGTGTTTTTTGTTCCAGGATATCATCCATGGAACTTATAACTGTTGAGACAGAGTGATTTTTCATTTTATTCACCCAGCCATTATAGGCATGGTAGATGACAAAAACAAGAAGAGAGAACTGCCCATGGCTTCGCTGCTTTCCTGCTGCTCACCCTCTCCTTCCCCAACCAAGATCCTTCAAAACCTGACATGATGCCAGCACAGTTCCGAAGCTTCTGCTATCAAGTGGCGATATTGACCGTCAATGCTCTCATATATGCATTTAATTTTCTGAGCAAGGAGAGACTTGCTTGGTTAGAAGTGAATCCTGGCATGATCTCTATCCCCTCATGATGGCACCAGAAAGATAACAACAGCCACCAGGTTTGGGCGCCATTCTGAAACAGGCAGTCTTTCTTCATTTCTGGCTCCTGCCTTACGGAAACCGGGGTCACATTTTGTTCTCATTTTTCACATAGGATTGGAATAGACAAGAAAGAAAACAAACACTAGGAGGAAAATGTAGCTACATTTTTTGTGCCTTGCCTTTTTTATGTCAACGATATTTGGTACTGAGCTGAAAGCAGCAGTGGTGAGGGGACAGGGAGTGAGCATTTTGTCGTGGTCAGTCCACATGGCAACTATGTCTTCGCTTGTGGTTTGTGGGTTTCCTTTGGCATATTCTGTCCCTCTAGATACTTTGCTGTTGTTTCCTAATTTAAAACTCACCATTTTAAGATCTTCTACGTCCTGCTACTTAATGTAAGAAAATACCCCAAATATTCTAGTTTAATAGCAATGTTTTATAAAAACATACAAACTCATGCTTTAGGACCTTACTTCACAAATATCTAATATCAATATCACTTATGGTCCATTTTTAAGACATAATTCCCAAAATACATGCCTGTTATATTCCCTGAACGTATCCGCCTTAACCCAAACATCTCCAAGTATCTACAGAAGTGACATTCCAGTGGAAATTAGAGCCATCACCATCGGAATGAGAAAAACATTGTAGAAACAGATACACGCCATAGATGTCCAAGCCCTTCCCTACACCCACCCATTACTTTTACATAACAAGATGTAACTTTGTTTACGCTGCATTAGAACTTCAGCTGTAGTGAACTGAAATTGTACTAGGACTACACTTGCATTTCCTTCCGTTATATAAGCCATCCTTTTCTACTTATGTGCCTCTCTGACTTCTCCTTTAACAGCTAAGAGTGTGGTAAGCAGTGGCAGAGCATTTCCAAACCGACTAGGGAGTGCTTAGGGCTGGACTTTCTATAAGAAGTAACAAAGGTTTGAATATTCTTTCCCAAGAACTGCAGAGGAAGTTCCTAATACTTCTTGCATAACTTTGAGATAATCAGACAGGTTACCTCTGTCAAATAACTCATTGGTATATTTAGCAATTAAATAACATAAAAATGCTTAAACATAGAAGTCTCCAAACATGCATCCTCAGTTAGGGTCTATCTGAATCTTCAACAGCTAAGTTGCTTTATAAAATATCCAGATTTTCTGCATAAGGCATAGATGCAAAGATTTCAATATTAGAGACTTTTGACAGCCATGACAGAGTTGTTAATGAAATGTATAAAATTAATATCCAACTTAGATATGTGGACATCAATCTGGAGAATATAGGGTTATCAACAGAGCTTTGTTGTCTATACTGGAGAAATTTTAAAACTATTTGGGGATATTGCATTTCCTTTCCTTTGCTTCAGATGATTTACTAAGACCTTGGGCAAGTCAATTTCTTTCAGAATACCTCAGCTTATTTCCATTTGTGAAACAGGAATGGGGACAGCTCTAAACGGACCTGTCCATAAGATTCTGGAGTTGCTTCAAATGGAGTTATGTAAGAAGAAAGCACCGTTGTTGTTTTTAGAGTGATCCCAGAAAAGCACTTTCAATAATCACAGTTCAATCTCTTATTAGACACTGGAATATATTGCCAACATGACTGGGTGTTGAACTCCAGTTTGGGTAGATCTATCTCCCTAGCTGCACATTAGAGAAGCTCATCAACTCTTTCAAAAGGAGTGATCTATCAAATGGAAATTTAGTAACCCGTGTTGAGTAAGTGGAGCATCTCACTAAATAAGAAAAACACTGGGCAGCTTGTGCCTGATTGTTTTTGCCTTTCCTCCCAAGCTACCTGCTGTGGTTCCTGACTGAGCTGCATTCCAGTATCTCCAGTCTGCTGGTCCCCCCCCCCAAGAGTGGTTCAAAATGCCCAGAAATGTGAAGTCTCTTTACCTACCGAGCCCTCCCTTGATGTTACCTTCTGGAGTTCACTCTCCCCAACCCAGAAACACAGAAACTTGATAAACTACCCAAATTGTGGGTCAAAAATGGGTTTGTTTTTATTTGACTGATGAAGTTTATTCCAATTAATACAGTTCAATATGTGATTGTGCTCTTGGGATATATATGTATTTCCCACATGTTAACAAATACTGGATGAGCATCTACCATATGCTAAGTACATACAGGAAGTTTCTCTCCCTACTCTGCATCCATGTAGTATTTTATATCTTTCAAGTGGAATTTACCTTACTCTGTCTTCTCCATTGAATACTGAAGTAGGCAGAATGCCAAAATGACCCACAATGGCCCACACTGTTATATAATCCCCTCCCCTTGAGTATCGGTAGGACCCGTAAATATGGTGGGATACCCTTCCTATGCTTAGGTCATATTCTGTGTCCCAGGTGACCCGATCTGAATTCCTCAATGAGACCATAAAAGGGACAGGTGGAAGAGATTTGAAATGTGAGAGGGATTTGAACCAATGGGGGATTCTCTGATGCTGGCTTTGAAGATGGAGGGAAGCATACGGCAAGGACCTGAGAGTGGCCTCTAATTGCTGAGAACAGTCCTTAGTCAGCAAGAAAATGGGGACTCAGTCCTACAACTGCCTCCAAGCTCACAACCGAGTGAGCCCGGAAAGAGGGCTCCAAGCCTCCAGATAAGAACTCAGCTCAGCCAGCACCTTGAGTATGAGACCCTGACACAGAGAACACGGTTGAGCCACATGACTGCTGAATTACAGAACTGTGGGCTGATAAATGGGTGTTGTTTTAAGCTGTCCAGTTTGTGGGTAATTCATTACACACCAATAGAAAATTAATATAAGTGCCATATCCCGCAGCTAGACTATAAACTATTTTAAAACCAGGGTTTTGTATACTTCTGTATATCTTCTATATAACTTTGGGAAATGCTCTAAGTTGACAGTGAGAACCACTTCCTATGTTTCTTTAACTGGCTTATCTATGGAGCTCTTAAAAGTCCTCCTAGTACAGACTCATTTCATTTAGACCTAGATTCTTGCTCTGGTTTCAAAGAGACATGGATCAACTTTTTCAAGAATAAAAGAAAAGGTCATTAGTGTTTCCAAGTCCTGCATTAAAAAAGAGAAGTAAGAGGCAATGAATTGGAGGGTTTTCTGAAACTTGTATTTATTCCCTATGATTGTTTTGTTTCTCCTGCCAGTTGTGACATTATATAGGAGGAACACTAACAGAGGAACACTTTTAAAGACTCAGGAGTTAATTGGACATAAGAGTTAGCCAACTGGAAGTCAGCCAGGAACAAAGAGGGGGAAGAGTGTTACAAAGAAAAGGGATATTTTGTGAAATATCTGGAGAAAGAAAAGAGCAGACCTGTTCAAGAACTCTCAGTATTTCAGTATGATTCACATCTAGTGTAGAAGAGGAGAGGGCAAGCTCTGGGGCATGAGAAATAAACAGGAACCTGAAGACTTTGACTTTTCCTCTGGCTCTAAGACCATCTTAGAGTGCTCTCCGAAGCCCAATAATGTGTCTATGCTAGTGTCAGCTAAGAGCTAATGAGCTTGAGTCCCTCATGGGTGAGTGGTCGGTGCAGGAGTTTCATGGGCTTTTTGGTGGCCTCACGAGAATGTCCAAAGAGCACTGATCAACCCTTAGAGAACCACTCCCAGGTGAAGCCTTACCATGAGTGCCTTCTATCTGGACAAATGACAGGAAATAAAGCGATTTGGGTTCCCAAGCTCTGCCAGAAGGATAAGAGCAGTAATGGGTTTCAAGGTTCCCCAACCCTAGAAGAGTAGGAACATGGACAGCCTTGTCTGTATCCAACTAAATTGCCTCTTTGTTCTACTGAATGAGTGTATCAGAAGACAGTCCATAAATGCAAGACAAGAATTCTTCTCGACTAGCCCATCATGGATTTACCTCGTTGTGTATAATAGTATTAACATTTCCATTTTTCCTAAGGAAAACCTACCATTTCATTGAAGAATAACTCTTTTTTCTACGGTTACTGCAGGAAGATAGTGATCTTTCTTACAAGTTGATATTTTCAAGGGCAATTAAACTGTTCTTATCCTTGACAGAAAGAAGCAGATTTTTTTCTGTGGCTTCGATTTCTAAATAAGGCTTTACTCCTTTCTATCGCTAATGTGGGACAGGGCTGGGAAGGATGGAGTTAAGGTGAGTCAGGCACAAACACGAGGCAGGGGGTGGAAGAAAAAGTAGCTTTCTCTCCAGAGAGGTCTTTGACATGGAAATGCGCCTCCAGAAGATAATGCAGAGGGAAGGAGCCCTGCTGGTGCAGGAGTTGAGGAAGATGAGCCCAAAAAACTAACGCCCAATACCTCCCTAAAACAAATGGTGAGAATGAAAGAATGCACTGTTGTGCTTCCCACAACCTCCTCAAAGGAGAGAGAAGGTGACAGGGCACTTGCTCTGCACCAAGTCCTTCAGAAAAGATATTTGAGGCCACACTCTCAAATGACAGCACCTCGCACACAATTAGCGCAGTGTAAAGCTGAGGTAAGTTGGATTTCTTACTTTTCACATTCAGATTGTGAATAAAGGGGGCCCTGAGAGGCGAAAAATAGACTTCTGTTATTTTATCAATGGTTAATCAGTGAAATTTTAGAAAGAGTTTCCCACACTTCGTTCCACCCCACTTAGGATTTTCTGGCTTTGACCGGCTCCTTGTCACTGTTGTTCAAATTATACTGTGGCCTGCTGTTTTTCTCCTTCTTCAGAAGGGGCCCAAATAGTGTCAGTTGATGAGCAAACACGGGAACCTGCCTGAAATTTCCTCACCTTCTCTTGTGTAAGTGTAACTGCTGCTTTTGTTGCCGGTTTAAAAGTCAGCTTTGCAGAGAAAAAATTAGCACAGCTAATGGGCCGTTGGTCATAGTTGGTCATAGAAAGCCGTTGGTCATAGAAAGCCAGGGAAGGTAAAAGCCTGGAAGCTGATGAACCCTGTGACATTGTTGATTGAAAGTGGTTAGGTTAGAACACGACACATACCAAGGACAGATTTTTCTATCTCGCACCCTCCACACCCCCACTCAGCACTTCCACTGAAATAAAACCTGGGTAGGGAATGGGATATTTCTCCCAAGTGTTAGGAGTTCGGTCCAGTTTTTCCCTTCCTCTAAAGAGTTATTGGCAGGAAGCTGGGGGAGGGGTGGTTTGTTCAGGAAGCTGCCTGGCACATGGAAGTGTAAGGAAAGGGGAGTCTCTTCTTTTCTGGATTGTTCAGTCACTCACACTCCAGGATCCTTCTTAGGGGAGAAGGAAGATTGCTACTCCATGCTTTCTGTGCCAACAAAATAAATAAAAAATAAAGACTGCATTATTTCCCAGATCTCTTCACACTTATGTGTACCAGCTTCTAAGGGATACATCTGGGGAGGCTCTAACCACTTAGTTGCTGTGGAATTTTGGGTTAGTGTCTTTCTTGCTTTGAAAACTAAAACTGGTTTTCACTGATAGGAAACAATGAACACACCTACACACCTTCGAAGTGTGCCGTAAACCCCCTATTTTCTCCCCAGCAGAGGAGGCCAAGGTTAAATTTGGTTAAACTTCCCAGGGTGCCTGCGTGATGTGTATCTCACAAGTAGAGATCATACGGTACACAATATCTGTTACGTACTTTTGCTCTTAACAGCACTTCATGAACAAATTTTCCTGCCAGTAAATTTTCCTCCATATTTACTTTGAAAGGCTGCGTGTGAATTAATCTCTTTCTGATGTTGGATAACTCCTCCTCAGCAGAGGTGAAAGGAAGGCATCAGAGGCATGTCTAAAAGCCCGTAAGCGCTTTGCCTCTGCTATTGACTCACCTTGTGCTCAGGGTAAGCATTAAGGCAAGTCCCTGCTCCTTCAACCTCACCCTCTGTCAGAGGTGGGAAAGGAGGCAGCCAGGTATCTGTTGCTGAGAAGGGGTTCCTGAAATGGGAAGGCCAAAGGGTGCCCAGAGAAGGGGCTCAGGAAACTTGAACCACAAGAACATCCCACACTCCCATTCTTCTCTTAGAGACGCTTTGGTCATTTTGCCATGCCACTAACGCTTACCTATGGTTCCTTTCCGAGGTCTTGGATTATTATTAAAGCCCAAAGTAGATCAAGATAAACATTTTACAGTTAGATGAAGACTTCAGATGCCTCTGTTATCGTGGCCTCCGTATTTTCAGTGTGGTCTAGACCATAGATAAGTCCACTTCAGAATGCACAGGAAACAGTAAAGGAAAATTGCTTATCTCCCCCTTCTTTTCCTCTTTTCCTGGTCCTGAACAAAAAGAGTTGCTTCTTTGTCCACTCTTATCAGCCTCGTTTTGCCTTATGTATTTTTCCCAAGATCCCAAAGCAGCAGGCAGGGAAAGCAGAGAAGGCCCTTTCCAGCTCCCCTCACAGCTCCTGGGTGACATCTCCAGGAGAGAAGCTCCCTCGTTCTGTGGCCGTAATGTAGGTAGTGGAGGAAGAGGAGAAGGAGGAAAGAAAAGCAGGGCAGGGCACTCCTCATTTCCCTTTTACCTTCCATTGTTGTCTCTTCCTTTATTTTGGCACAGAAAGCATGGAGTAGAATCATCTTCCACTAAGAAGGATCACTCTAAACCTCCATTAATACATTCTCCTTCGAAGAGATTATGAAGGTACATGGTTCTATCTCCAAAAGATCTTACAAGTCTTTTAATTTTTTTTACATTTATTTATTTTTGAGAGACAGAGAGAGATGGAGCAAGACCAGGGGAAGGGCAGAGAGAGGGAGACACAGAATCCAAAGCAGGCTCCAGGCTCTGAGCTGTCAGCACAGAGCCTGATGTGGGACTCGAACTCACAAAACGGCGAGATCATGGCCTAAGCTGAAGTCAGACGCTTAACCGACTGAGCCACCCAGGCACCCCAGGATCTTTCAGTTTTTAAGTTCTCGTGGGTTAGGTGCAGTGTAAGAAAGTAGAAATGCATGGATACGTACATTTATGATAGATAGTTGAATATAGATGATAAAACATCAATTACGACTAACTCTGACTGCATAATTCAAATGGCCCTATTACATTTCCAAGCTTTCAAAACTAATGTATGTCAGGGGCAACCTCCTATATTATCTCAAAGTCTGAGGCATATTCTAGAAGAAATCAATCACAAGAAATAAATAAAATATAATAAATGCTATGGTAACTACTTGATTTCTTGCTTTGCTTCCTAAATAATAGAATTATGTTCAGTAGGCAAATAGCTGAAAATAACTCCAGTATAAATAATGACATAATTATATAGTATAATAACTTTCAAGTCCACTCATTATTGTCTCTTCTTACCACTGCCTTACTAAAAATACATAACATTATTGAGTGTTTATGGTTTGCTAGACACAGATCTAAGGACTTTACACATATCAATTCATTTAATCTTTACAACCTGATGAAGTAACTATTTTGATCCTTGATTAATAGAGGAGGAAACTAAAGCATAGAGAAAGTAAGACACTTTCCCCCAAGGTCATGGCTTGTAAATCCAGGATTCTGAGGCACATGATGAAGGCACTCGGTGCTCTGCTGCACCTCTCACCAAGAACTGGCTCTTATCCCTCCTTCCCTTTCCTGATGGATCTCCCGGTCTTCAGTGTCTCTAGCCCACCGTCACACAGCTACCAAAGTGATCACACCAAGTCATCATGCCTGTTTAAAGTCCATCAGTGATTGCCTTTAGCCTGCAGAACAAAGTCCAGGCTGCTTAGTGTAGACCCCAGCATGTTTCCTATTCTTATCTGAAGTGTCCTTCCAATGTCATTGTCTTTCTATCACTCACTGCACAAATGTCCTACACATTTTCTTATCTCTCAGATTTTACATAACATTCTCTTCCTCAGTCTTCATCCCTATTTGGAATCCAGATGAGATTCTAGCTCCTCCATGAAGTCTCCCTCTATCTCAAAGCAAGAAATAGCTTCTCACTCCTCTAGCCCCCCCACTGTACTATATTCATTTCTTATGGTCTTTATTTTTGTTTTTATTTTTCTTTTCTGCCACCTTCAGTATTGCGTCTTATATGGTTATCTGGATTACAGCTCCTAAAAATTAAAGACCCTGCTTTGTGCAACTTTAAACCTAGAGTGCCTTGGGCATAGTAGATGCTCAATATATGTTTGTTGAATGGAAATTCCCTCAGATTCTGTACGGGGGAGAATACCTAGGTTTGCCACTTGTGGCTGTATTAGTCCACAGAGAAGGGTGGGAGAAGTTTGCTGCTGTGGGCATGCAGGAAGGAAAATTCCCAAAGTTGGGGGAGACCGTGACTCAAAATATAATGTCCTTGACTTGTCAATTATGGTCTCATATTTCTGCTGCATGAGTAAGTAGGGGAAACTACTCTGCAGCAGGCACGGCTTTCTTTTTTCCACTTCCTATTTACTTTTCTTCTGAGTGGCCCCATCATGATTAAGCCTAACTGACCACTACAAAAATGTCTCCCCGCTCCATGCAATGCATATGGATTGCCACAGAAAAAGCAGATTCAGTCATGGCCTCATTCCCTCTTCACTTTCTACCTGTCCAAAATTCTTTTTGCTCCCATGAAGACATTGTCTGCAACGGTGGCAGGTAAAATGTTATTAGAAGGAGATAATAAGGAGGTAATAAAAACATCTAAAAATAAATTAAAAAAAAAGAAAAAAACAAAGACAAAAGAAAGGAAGAGACCCAAAATATTCAAAATAATGGGGGGTGAGGCACCTGGGTGGCTCAGTTGGTTAAGCTTCCGACTTCCGCTCAGGTCATAATATCATGGTTCATGAGTTCAAGCCCTGAGTCAGGCTCTGTGCTGACAGCTCAGAGCTTGGAATCTGCTTCAGATTCTTTGTTTCCCTCTCTCTGCCCCTCCCTTACTCTCACTCTGTCTCCTTTTTCTCTCAAAAATAAATAAACATTAATTTTTTATTAAAAATGAAAATAATGGAGAAGAAACACAAATTAGAAGAAGTGATTTAAACAGCAAAAGCAGGGATACCTAGGTGGCTCAGTTAGTTAAGCATCTGACTTCTGCTCAGGTCATGATCCCATGGTTTGTGGGTTCGGGCCCCACATTAGGCTCTGTGCTGACACCTCAGAGCCTGGAGCCTACTTCAGATTCTGTGTCTCCCTCTCTCTCTGCTCCTCCCCCGCTCATGCGCTCTCTCTCTGTCTCTGTCTCTGTCTCTGTCTCTCTCTCTCTCAAAAATGAACATTAAAAAATAGTTTTTTAGAATTTAAAAAAAAGCAAAAATGAAAAGGAATGGAACAACATCTAAGGAAAGAGAGAAACCACCCTCCCCCACCCCATTTTTTCTTTCTTAAAATAGTATTCCAGCCTCTGCTGAAACCTGGAGTATTCCATCCACCTAAACCTCACTTTCTCAGATGTAACTCTAATGAAAACTGATATCCCTGATATCCCAAAGAGTTGAAATGCTTGCCTCCAAATCACCAAATAGCTTCAATAAAGACCTTCATCTTCCACTTAGATAAGTTCCTACATTTTATTGCTTGGTCATGGGTCAACTTGGCATTGATATTGTGCAGATTAATGGAAAGAATAACACTACTTCCATTAAGACAATATACCTGGGTCTAATCCTTTCCCCACTCTCTTCACTGACCTAACATCTTCCTCTAACTGTGTCTCCTGCCACCCATCCTAAACAGTAGCTTCAAATTATACAAATAAATTTTAGTTCAGTTGAATGACACAGATAGTCATCATAGATAAGATGTAGAAAATCTCAACTACAATCTTCACATGTATACAGTCCTCCTGGCATTCGTTCAAAACATTAACGATTCTTTCCAGCAATTCCTTTTCATCACTTTACTTTAATCCAAGGACTCTCTAGGTCTTTGTTTTCAATCCTGAGGACTAGTGCATTCCAGTTCCACACCAAGAGTGAAGTATTTCCTTAAGGTATTTGAAGTGCTCACATCAGCTAAGACTTTACCAGCTGAAGGCTTTTGTTAAACTTTTCTTTCTTTCTTTCTTTCTTTCTTTCTTTCTTTCTTTCTTTCTCTCTTTCTTTCTTTTCTGATTACAGAAAATGTCATCAACTTGATTGATCTTTCCTAAGGTCTGTTCCTAGGAATCTGATTTTCTCCCTACTTCCTTCTCCAGGCTTTGATTCTTGGTACCTCCTAAAATCTGTTCTTCCATTATGAATTACTGAGGCTTGCTTAAAATCTAACCAAGTGAAATTCAATTTAAAAAATAAATCAAAACTCAGAAACTAGAAATAAAAAATATACGCAATTGCAAAAACACAAGATGGTGGCATAGTTTATAGCTACATAAGTAAGGAATACCGAGGGGTTTTACTTCTTTGCATGCACATTGACAGGCCACAGAATGATCAGCCTGATGAAAAGGAATGTGTTCTTATGCTTCACTGATAGGACTATCAAGACTAGATTATAACAGGAAAAGTTCTCGTTTCCTCTGCATTTTTCAGAAGTTACCCATAATATTGTCTCCTGGCATAGGTAATATATTTGAGGAGGTATAAAGGCAAACTAGAGAATTTCCAGTGCAGACAGTAATGAGTAAGAAGTAACAGATAAACTCTTCTGACCAAGATGGAGTAATAGGGAGCAAGGTTGCCATCTTGCCCAAAAACAAAAAACAAAAACCTAGATAATGTACGTGACACAAAAGTTTAAGACAATGGGCATCAGGCAACAAAGGACAGTGATTTTTGAGAGATGGTAGGGGGAAAAAAAGGTAAATTCTATGATTATTTCAGGTTATTGCTTTGAGAGAGATATCAGGTAGTGGCTCAGAATGAGGAAAGCCAGATGAAACTTAATGGCACCCTGAGTTGAAGACACAGAGCTGAGAGTCCAAGGAGATCAAAGTAGCTAGAGTTCATAAAACAAAGTACTACACAGGAAAGTGATGAACAGAAAGAAACTCCTGGACCTGCAGAGGATCTTCCTCAAGTACCTAGCAGACTACTAGTCAGAGTATACATGTGAGGAAATACTTGATGTTAGGGAAAGAAACCATCTGAAAGGATCATAGCAGTTTCTAGTGCTCATAGTAGACTGGAAATAGTGCCTGTTCCCACAAACCAGACTAGAAAATCTTAAAATGTATAGGGCATGGGTAAATTCAGAGGGTCCTGAGTCAGTAATAGAGAATAAATAGCCTCAGAGTAAATGTTACTCTGGTTCTGACTAAAAGATTTTAAAAGAAGGATGAAATAGATCCAAACTATTTTCACATTATTTAGCTGCATCCCAAAAGAAATCTGAAGAATATTTTTAGCAATACAAAATTATGCAGCACCACGAAAGTAAAATTCACAATGTCTGCGATTCAGTCAAAGATTACTAGATATGCAAAGAAGGAAAATATGACAAAACAAGGGGAAAATTCTATTGAAATATACCTTGAATTAATGACAGCTGTTAGAATTAGCAAAAAAGGACACTGAAGCAGTCATGATGAATGCATTCAATATGTTACAAAAAATTCTGCAGATGCATAACACACTTTAAGAAATGAGAACTATATAATGTCTTAGATAAAAATATAATGAATGAGATTTGTGAACTTGCAGACATAGCAATAAAAACTTCCCAAATGCAGCAGAGAGAGAAAAAATAATAATTAAAAGAAGAAAAATATAAAGTGTATAACGACAATATCACAAAGATCAGAAGGAATGAAATGGAATATACTATATCAAGTTCTCTATATTATCCATAAATTGGTAAAAATCACTGAAACATAGACTAAAATAAGTGAAATCGCTTACTATAAACCATTAAGCAACAACTAAAATCACAAAACAGTTTTAATTAGTAAGCCAAAAAAGGAGATAAAATGAAATCATAAAAATAATTGATACAAAAGAAGGCCAAAAAGAGAAAAAGGGGGTGGGGGGAGAACTCATTGAAACATAACTAGAACTAATGGCAGATGTTAGAATTAGCAGAAATGGACACTCCAACTAAAAGGCAAAGATCGTCAGACTGTACCAAAATAATAAGAGTTAATTATACACTACTTAAAGAAACACCCTTTGAATATAAAGGCACAAATAAACTATAAATAAAGGAATGGAAAAAGGTATAGTATGGTAACACTAACCAAAAAGAAAATTGAAGTGGTTATATTAATATAGACAAAGTGGGTATCAAATCAAAAGATGTATCTAGGGATAAAAATGATTATTTCTCAATGGTTGGGACCAATTCATCCAGAGGATATAAAAATGTTAACACTTACGCATTTAATAACAGAGCTCCAAATGTATAAAGTTAAATCTAATAGAGCTGCAAGAAGAAATAGAGAAATACAAATTATAGCTAGAGGCTTAAGTTTATTTCTCTCAGTATCCAAAATATACAAAGAATTTATAAAACTCAACACCCAAAACACAAGCCAACTAAAAAATGGGCAGAAGACGTGAATAGACATTTTTCCAAAGAAGACATCCAGATGGCCAACAGACACATAAAAAGACTCTCAACATCACTGATCATCAGGAAAATACAAACCGAAACTACAATTCTCACACCTGTAAGAATGGGTAAAATCAACAACACAAGAAACAACAGGTATTGGAGAGGATGTGGGCAAGGGGAACCTTCTTGCACTGTTGGAATGCAAAGTGGTGCAGCCACTGTGGAAAACAGTATAGAAGTTCCTCAAAAAGTTAAAAATAGAATTATCCTATAATCGAGCAATTGCGCAATGAGGTATTTACCCAAAGAACACAAAGATAATAATTCAAAGGGATACATGCACCCTGATGTTCATAGAAGCATTATGTACAATAGCCAAACTATAGAAACAGCCCAAGTGTCCATCAGCTGATGAATAGATAAAGAAGATGTGAGATAGATAGATAGATAGATGATAGATGGATGGATAGATAGATGATAGATAGATAGATAGATGTATATATAATATACAATTGAATATTAACCATAAAAAATGGCATCTTGCCATTTGCAATGAGGTGGATAGAGTTAGAGGGTATTATGCTAAGCAGAATAAGTTAGTCAGAGAAAGACAAATACCACATGATTTCCCTCATATGTGGACTTTAAGAAAAAACAAACGAGCAAAGGGAAAAAGAGAGAGAGGCAGACAAACCAAGAAGCAAATGCTTAACTATAGAGAACACCAGAGGGGAAGTGAGTGGGGGAAATAGATGATGGGAATTAAGGAATGCACTTGTTATGATGAGCTCTGGGTGTTGTATGGAAGTGTTGAATCACTATATTGCACACAGTGTAAATCACAGTATGTGTTAACTAACTGGAATTTAAATAGGAACTCTTCTAAATACATACATAAATAAATAAAAATTTCCTTCTTTCAATATTCGATAGAACAAGTACACAGAAAATTATCTAGGACATAGGATAGTTAAACAAGACTAATAGTCAAATTTACCTAATTGACATCTATAGAACACTTCTCTCAACAATAGGAGAATACACATTATTTTTAAGTGCACAGGGAACATTTAACAAAGCAAACCATATTCTGGGCCGTAAAACTAATTTCAGTAATTTTAAGAGGATTTAGGTCAAAAAAGTGTCTGCTCTGACCATAGAGAAATTAAATTAGAAATCAGTAACAGAAAGATCTCCAGTAACTAAATAGCAAGTTTCTACATAACCCAAAGGGCAAAGAAGAATTTAAAATGCAAATTAAGAAGTATTTTAAACTGAAAAGAATAATATGACATATCAAAATTTGTAAGATGCTGTCAAAATATTTTATGGGGAAATTTATAGCATTAAATGACTATATTAGAAAATAAGGTTTCAAACCAATTAACTCAGTTTCAACCATAATAAACCAAAACGGGGCTTGGCAAAACTATGGCCCATGGGCCAAATCAAGATCACTGCCTGTTTTTGTAGAAATAAAGTTTCATAGGAACACAGTCATGCTCATTCTTCAGTATTCTATGGCAACATACATACTGTGGTGGCAGAATTGAGTAGTAGTTGGACAGAGAATGTAGGGCTCACAAAGCCTAAAGTATTGCATCTAGTCCCTTGCCTAAAAGGTTTACTCACCCCTGAACTAGAAAAAGAAGAGCAAATTAAGTCCACAGTAGATGGAAAAAGACGAGCAATAAGGATCACATAAAAAACTCGGTGACATTTAGAAAACAAATGAATAAATAAAAGCTATGTTTCTTGAAGAAAATCTATAAAAGTGATTAACCATTAACCAGACTTACCAGAAAAATGAAGGAATACACAAATGACCAACATGAGAAATGATAGAAGTTACATCACTACAGATTCTACAGATAATAAAAGGAAAATAAGAAAACACTTTGAACTTTGTACTAACAAATTCAACAACAGATGAATGAAGAAGTTTCTTGAAAAACATAGATGACCAAAGGTCATTGAAGAAATAGGCAATCTGAATACTATACTTATTCATGAAAATGAATTGTAATTTAAAATCTCCTCACAAAGAAAGCTCCATGCCCACATGGCTTCCCTGGAAAATTCTTTCAAAATTTAAGGAAGAAATAACAACAAGTTTACACAAATTCTTCTAGAAAGTTGAGGAAAGATTCTTCTCATCTCAGTCTGTGAGTCTATCACTACCCTGATACCAAAAGCAGATGAGGATGTTAAGACAAAAAAATTCTATACCAATATTCTTCATGAATAAAAATGCAAAAATTCTTTGAAGTCTAGCAAATCGAATCTAACAATACATAAAAAAAGATAATACATCATGAAAGAGTGGAGTTTATCCCAAGAAAGCAATGTTGGTGAGCAATTTTGGTCTAACATTTGAAAGTCAATTCATTTAATTTGTCAAATTAACACACTGGAAAAGAAAAATCATATGACCATCCCAATAAATGCAGGAGTAATATTTGACAAAATTCAACAAGTATTTCTGTTAAAAACTCTCAGCAAACTAGAAATAAAACTTTCTCAATTTGATAAAAGTCATCCATGAAAACCTACAACAAACATCGTACTGAATGATAGAAATAAATATTGTCCCCCTAAGATTAGGAAAAACACAGGGATGTCTGAACTTATTACATCTATTTAACACTGCACAAAATGTTCTACCTAACACAATTAGGAGCGAAAAAGAAATACAAGGCACCAGATTAGAAAGGAAGACATAAATTCTCCTCATTGTTAAACAGTATGGGTGCATAAAAAATACCTTGGAACTTACAAAAAAGCTGCTACACCTAATAGTAAATTTATCAGGTTTTCAGAATACAAAATAAAAAGTCAATTGTGTTTCTATATACTGGCAAAAAATTCAAAATTGAAAAATACCGTTCAAAATAATTAAAAACACAAATTTTGTAGGAATAAATTTGACAACAGACATGCAAGACTGATGTGTGAATATCTACAAAACATCGCTACAAGAAATTGAAGAAGACTCAAGTAAACACAAGGATAGCAATCCTCCATTAAGATGTCAATTCTCCCCAAATTGGTCTAGACTCAGTGCAACCTCAACCAAAATCCCAGCAGGGTTTTTATAGATATTGACAAAATCTATATATTAAAAAATATATTATATCTATATAATCCATATATCAAAAAATATATTAAAATGTGATGGACCTAGAATAATCAAGACAACTGGGAAAATGTAGAATAAAGTTGGAGGACTAATTTTATCTGATTTCTCATTATGATTGACTTATTGTATTATTTTTATCAAAGACTTATTACTGTTCACTTATTATAAAACTACAGTAGTCAAGATGATATGGTAGCCATGTAAAGGTAGATAAATCAGTGAAATAGTTAAGAAATAGAGCTTTGTATTTATAAATAACTAATTTTTAATCAAGTTGCAAAGGCAATTCAGTAGCAAAACTGTATTCTCTCAACAAATTGTGCAGGAATAATTGAATATCTATAGGCAAAACACATGAACTCCCGTCTTATCTAAAGGCATATACAAAAATTCAAAACTGATTATAAATCTAAATGTAAAATCTAAAAGTATAAAACTTTTAGAAGAAATTGTGTCAGAATTTCTTCGTGAACTTCAGTGAAGCAAAGACGTCATAGATAAAATAGCAAAAACATCCATAAAATAAATAATTGATAAATTGGATTTTATTTTATTTTTTTTTCAACGTTTATTTATTTTTGGGACAGAGAGAGACAGAGCATGAACGGGGGAGGGACAGAGAGAGAGGGAGACACAGAATCGGAAACAGGCTCCAGGCTCCGAGCCATCAGCCCAGAGCCCGACGCGGGGCTCGAACTCACAGACCGCGAGATCGTGACCTGGCTGAAGTCGGACGCTTAACCGACTGCGCCACCCAGGCGCCCCTGGATTTTATTAAAATTAAAAGTTGTTTTCAAAAAAACACTGTTAAAGAGAACAAAAAGACAAACCACAGGCTAGAGAAAATATTCTCAAATCATATGTCTGATAAAAGAACTGTATCCAGAGAAGAAAAGGAACTTCCAAAACAAAAATCCAGTTAAAAAGATGGACAAAAGAGTGGAACAGATATTCACCAATGAAAGTATACAAATGGCAAATAAGCACATGAAAAGATGTTCAACATTAGGGAAATGCAAATTAAAGCTGCAAAAGCACTAAACATCTAGGATAATTAAAGACTGATACAAGCCAAGCTAATGTCAGTGAGGATATAGAGGAAATGAACTCTGCTGGTAGGATTTTTAAATGGTACAACCACTTTGGAAAATAGTTTGGCAGATTTTTTTTTTTTTAAACTAAATGTACATCTGATCTAATCATTCCAATCCTACTTATTTATCCAAAAAAAATTAAGTCTTATGTCTATACAAAGATTTGTACATGAATGTTCAGAACAGTTTTATTTGTAATAGCCAAAAACTGGGAAAAGTTCAAATTCCATCAACAAGTAAATGAACAAATGTATCGAGGTATATCCCTAAAACAGAACACTATTCATCAACACAAAAAATATACTGGAATGCTCTGCAACATATACAGATCTCAAAATAATTATTCTGATTGAAAGAAGCCAGATTTACCAATCCACCCTCCCTAAAATAGTATATATTATATGATTCTACTTACATGAAACTCTAGAAGGCATAAAGTAATCTAAAGCGACAAAAGGCAGATCAGTGGTCCCCTGGGGACTGAGACAGGGTAGAAGGAAGAGGGAAAGTATTAACAAGGATCATAAGGAAAGTCTTGAGGATGATGGGTATGTCCACTATCTTGACTGTGATGATGATTTGTGGGCATATACATATGTCAAAACTAACTTAGTTATACACTTTTCATATGGTTAGTTTATCATATGTCAATTATACCTCAATAAGCTATTTTTTAAAGGAAAAAAGAAGTTACTGATGGAAATGTTTAACCAAGAAAAGAGGAAAAAATAAGGTGAATAGGATAAGCATCCTTAAAAACTTGAAGGGCTGTGTCTGAGCCAGATGGCTCTAGAAGAACACAACAGGAAGAAAAATGTGGGTTACACAGATATGTAACCCTGCTAAATCCATGCTCCACATAGTCCTGTGTTAGAATGGTGCCACAAGCAAGAAACATAGTCCAGCTAACAAAAAATAACATAAGAATAATTCCATTTCCTCCCTTGCATTTCTTGCACAATATGAAGTATACGATCTCCAGTGATGCTTCTTAGAATTGCCTTTGTCCCTCCAAAAATTTTCTCATACTCTGTTGGCTATGGGCCATATTTCCCAAAAATGTCTTCCCTTAGCCCATCTGCTTGCTTTTTATTCTTCTTGTTACTGTTGCTGAATCTGCATCACCAAAGTCTAAATTTTGTTTAATGTTTATTTTTTGAGAGAGAGAGAGAGAGAGAGAGAGAGAGAGAGAGAGAGACTGTGAGCGGGGGAGGCGCAGAAAGAGGAGACACAGAATCCAAAGCAGGCTCCAGGCTCTGAGCTGTCAGCACAGAGCCCAATGTGGGGCCTGAACTCAAGAAACGTGAGATCATGACCTGAGCTGAAGTCGGACGCTTAACTAACTGAGCCACCCAGGCGCCCCACCAGAGCCTAAACAAATAGGCTGACCACAGCAGATCTGTCCTTGGAAATCAAAGAAGGGGAAAAACCTGAGTGGGTGACACTAGAATCTACCTGACCAATCTAAGGGTGAGAAAAACTTCGGAACGTTCATTCAGTGAAGGGAAGAACATTGATGAGGTTAAACGCATGGTTTAGCTCCAGAGCTAGAATTTTGGGGTCCTATGCCCTGTTCTATTATTTACTAGCTGGGTGACATTGATAAATCTATCCAACCTCTCCGAGCTTCATTTGCCTCATCTATAAAATGGAGGTAATAATAGTCTCCTAAGATGAATCTCTGAGCACTAAATGATTTAATACGTGTAAGACACTTAGAACTAAGCCAGCAATAGAAAGCTCTGTGTAAGTACTAGCTATTCATATTGTGTATTAATAACCTTGACCCTTTCACACCAAAGATATTTTTGGAAATCAGCATTTAGCCAAAATGGAATGGGCAGCCTCAAGTGGCAGGGAGCTTCCTCTTTCTAGAAGTGATCAAACTGATGCTACATGAGTACTCCACAGGGAGATTGCACATCAGATTAATTCATTTGATACTGACTAGACCAGGAACCGCTGAAGTCCCTTTCATATGTGAGAGTCTGTATCTCCATGCAGCTTTTTCCGTCTTGGTTATTTTTTTTTTTTCCTGCTTTCCCAATTCATCCACCCTAGATCAGAACATCCTGAGTTCTCTTGATCCTAGACTTTTTATTTTAGCTTGAAGGGGTTTCATAAAAAGCCTCCTTTCAGGTGACAAAACTGACAATTCATAAAAGAGAGAAATAAAAATATGAAAAATGTTAACCTCATAGGAAATCAAATATTTGATAATATGAAGAATGCCCCTGCCTTGTGTATACACAAGTTTTTAAACCACTCAGATTTTTATAAAAAATGTAAAATGTTTTCAGCCAACTGACACCCACATAAAACGAATCTTTTTGCAAGATGGATGAAATAGGAAAACAAATTTGAAGTTAATGTCCTCCATATAGAGCATTGACAGTCATTTAACCATAAAATTCATTTCCCTGTTTTCTTTTTTTCCTATTTCTTTTGCATTCAGGAAAATTCTAAGTAAACAAATGGGTTTTTCTACCATGGTGTTCAAAGAAAAATCCATTTCCTAATCAGAGTGAAATCAATAATAGCTATCAGAGTTTGTCCCCACATCTGCTTTTTCTCTAGCCCCAGAATGTGGGTGGGGTGTTTTTCCTTTTCATTAAAGGCTGTCACCACCTCCTCTGAGAAATTGTCCCCCCTTTCCTGTACCTTAGATCTTTGTCTCTGTTCTGACATCCCCCTCAAACTTGCAAATATCTCCGTGTTTCTCTCATTCATTAAAAACCCTCCTTTGACCTTGGGTCCATCTCCAACTATCACCCAATCTATCTCTTCTACCTCTTTGCTCATCTTGTCGGTCCACTGCCTCCATCTTCTCCCCTTTAATTCTGCTCTTATTCCTGTTTTAGAATGATCTCAGATGTCATTTCCTAAGATACCAGACATCACCTCGACCCCACCAAAAGTGGTTGATGTCTCTGAAGGGCTCCAGTGATACCCCAAAATACTCTATTGAAATTCAGGTTTGCCTCAATAGCCTTGAGCGCAGGGCCACTGGGCTTGGCCATGGTAAATAAAGAGATGCACACGGACTCTTTGCAGAAGGAATGAATGCCCCAATTCTAGAGAAAATGCATATGAAAAGGAACTGATGAGAATTTATGCTATAACTTTGATATATAGTCTTGGTTATTGGGATTTTAAAATTTTCAGATCAAAAGGGAAAGTAGTCAGTAATCTCTTTGGCTCTGAGTTCCGTCTCTAGATGCAACAATGTATAAGCCCCTTACACTAGTCATTTTTTTTTTTTTTTTTTTTTTTTTTGGTTCCCGCCAATCAGTAATTCAATCATGAACACATATTTTTCCCTAGGCCATTTAGGCTAATCCTCTCTATGATCTACATAACTTCTCTTGACCTGTCCTCCACATTCACTGACCAGTGTACTGCTATGGCCATCCCCAGATTGTCAGTTACTTCCTGTCTGGCATAGAATTGACTATCATTGACTTTGAGATATAGAAAGATGTGGAGGGGCGCCTGGGTGGCGCAGTCGGTTAAGCGTCCGACTTCAGCCAGGTCACGATCTCACGGTCCGTGAGTTCGAGCCCTGCGTCGGGCTCTGGGCTGATGACTCAGAGCCTGGAGCCTGTTTCCGATGCTGTGTCTCCCTCTCTCTCTGCCCCTCCCCCGTTCATGCTCTGTATCTCTCTGTCCCAAAAATAAATAAACGTTGAAAAAAAAAATTTTTTAAATTTTAGAAAGATGTGGAGATATAATTTAAGCTTTATTTATCCAAGGCCACATAGTTTGATTTCTTTTTTTTTTTTTCACTCGGGGTCTTTTTGAAAGTTTAAAATTTTTCATTTCATGTATCTTATTTTTTAAACTTTTTAAACTTTTGAACATTTCATATATCTTATTTTTTAAACATATATCTTATTTTTTAAAGTTTCATTGTGGTACAGAAGTACATTAAGAGCTTTGCTGACATTTTCTCATTTAATATTTACAACAACTTTGTCGAGTTCACATTATAATTATAAACGTATGCCCATTTTACAGTTGAGAAAACTGGGGTGGAAAGAGATGAGGAAAGTTCATTTAAGCCATGCAGCTTGTAAGGCTTGAGTCAGGAGAGGCTGTTCCCAGGGCCAACGTTCTTAACCAGTACCCTACACTGTCTCATAGCAAATCCAAGAACAGATCCTCAGAGAAAAACCGACTATAGACACTTAAGTATGTAGTTAAAAAGAGAATAAAGACTGAAAAAATAAGAGAATAAAGAATAAATATTTCTTTATTATTAATAGAGTGTGTACATTTTTAAAAAGGTAGAATGACATGGGGAAAGAAGAAAAAAAACCAAACATCTCAAAAATAACACTTTAAAGAGGCTCCTCAAAGCAAGTACTTGACTCTCAGGCCATTAGTCATGGATTTAGATTTTTCTTTTAGGCTATTGATAGCCAGTGACATGGCAGTTTACAGATTTAGTTAATCATTGTTCTCTCAGTGAGCAAATTTTTCAATCTGTTTTAAAAACAGTCAAGTAGAAGAACTAAAACATATTAAGCCAACTTGGATGGGAAAGGAGAGTCTTAAAACATTTGCACTGACATCATTGCTTACCTAGTAGAGACGCTCCTAATATTCTAGGAAAAACAAGTCCTTGAGGAAGGGTTTCTGTTCTCAGAGAACATTCCACAAACCTTTATAATTACGATGAAAATGCAAGGCCCAAGAGACTTGACCCTACCAACAAAATCATCCTCAACATACATGCCTTTATTTTCTAAGGTAATAAATAAAAATAAGATAGTTTAAATACGAATAAATGGAGGGGATCTGTTGTCTGTTTGTTTTCCTATGACATGAGCCCATCTCTGTCTCCTCTTTGAGTTAATCATCATCGAATTACACTAAATCAGAGATGGCAGGGGCTGCGACTGGCTGGATACCAGTGTTTCTCATTGTTTGGTTATACTGGAAAGTCTTTGGAATGAACTTAATCTGAAAGACCTTTAACCAGCAATTCCTGTAGACTTCTAAACAGCAGAGGTTTGGGGTTTTTTTATTTGTTTTTTGGGTTTTGGTAAAAGACACATGAAAGGAGGAGTGTGTATGTGTGTGATATATATTTTTTTCTTCAGTTAAAAATAAGACAATATTAACACTCTTTCTCTTCCTCCCACCCCCCCTCCTTTCTCTCTCTCTCTCTCTCTCTGTCTCTCTCTCTCTCTCTCACACACACACACACACACACACACGCACGCACACACCCTCTTTCCCTCACAAAACTTTTGCTGTTGGAAGTCTAAGAGAATGGGAACAGGGCTCATGGGTGTGGAGAGGGAGAGATTTCATTTTAATTTCATACATTTCTATTTGTTTGCTTTTTTAACCATGTTTGTGTGATATTTTTAGTTAAAATAGCCTTTTTGAAACCTGAACAAAATGAAAAGGCAAAAAGACACGACACACACAGACACACACAGCTGTGTGTGTGAAGGAAGAAGAGAAGTACAAGCAAAATATTCCAAGATGGCCGTGGCATTAGTATTACTCTCTAGCTGAAAAGTGAAGTTTTTCCTGGGGAGTTACATTGTTTTCCCTTCTTCAGGGGTGGGGTGAGGGATAAGGAAGGCAGATTTGCATCTGTAGCTGATTGGCAGGTTCTGTGAGAAACTATCCACTCCAATAAGTTTTCTTATTTAGACAATTTCTTTCTCAAAATTGATGGTGCCCTTTACTTTGAGGCAGGGGATGGGGTGGGGAATTGGATGTTGTTTCTAGTGACTGCTGGGAGAAGGGAGCGGGGGCAGCTGTCTGACTGAGAGACTGAAAAGGTTCTGGGAGAATGGAATGTTGTTGTTTCTCCATTTTTGAAGCCACTCCTCTTTTTTGATCATGTTTATACTTTAAAATTTCACACAGTGGTCAAACCAGGCAAGTTGCAATTTCACACGTCCCCTATGAACACTGGCCATCCACACTCGTCCTGTGTGCACCCAGGCACACGATTTTTGTGGACATTTAAGATGAGTACCTTAGTTGTGCATGTGGGGTGTGGGGAGGGGGGAGATCGCATTTTAATACCAAAATGTGACAGTCACATATTTTAAATGCAGCCTCCTTTTTGCCTTCCCTATAGAGTCTTCTTCCTTTTTAATAGAGGTAACATATAAATCCTAGTGCTGTTCTTTTCAACTATAGTTTAGAGTTACACTGAAGAAGATGGTTATAAATAAGATAAAGTTAAAATATATATTTCAGATGAAGCATTCCACTGTGCCATAAAAAAGCAAGCTTTAAGTTGACTAAAAAGGAATATTCCAGCAATTACCCAAAGATTCCACAGCTGCTAAACTAGAGAAACTATCTTCCTTTCTTTGAGGCTAACTCATCATCTCTCACAATTACCTCACAAGTAATCAAAGCTTTTATGAAAACGTTAGTAGCCAAAAGAGCCACTCTGAATGCCTTCATTCCACTGGAACACGATTTACAGTCTTGTTCAGTGCCACTAATAACTTTTTTTTTATTTAAAAATTTGCTCTCCTGAAATCTGCTTTAACAACAACGATAAAGTATGGTCTAAAATATTAACATAGTATACGGATAGAGCATCCATTTTCTAAAGCATTTCTTTACAACGTGTAATAAAAAAGAGTATTTGGGGAAAGGGAAAGGAGGCAGTTGTTGATTTTGATGACTGCTGTATCCAAGTTTGGTGGAACTCTTCGTGTTACCTGAGAAAACCTGCTTGGAGGAATATATTTTAGGAATATATGTGCATGACTTATAGAAATTCATGGTAGATAAACAGCCATGCCTACATTAGATCGTGGTCCAGGCCTGCATTCACGAGATGCCCGACCAAGACTTTATGTTCGGTTTTGCTAACACAGTCATGTACCAGAGATACATGCTACTCTTCAAATGCATGTAAGGACTTAAGAGACTGTTCTTTTCTACTAGCTCCTAAACCCTTGTATCAGCCAGCTAGTACCAAAATAATATTGCATAACTAAACTAAAACTCTTGACCTTTTTTTGGCTTATAAAAAAATAAGCATTTTTTTCTCGCTCATATATCTGTACATTGAACTCAGCTGATACAGGCCAGCCTTAGCCAGGTTTGGCCTCAGACCTTGGGTTGGACGCAGGTCTGCTAATCTCTCCATGAACCAGTGGCTATCTAAGACATGCTCTTTTCAAAGCAAGAGGAAAAAGCACAAAAGGGAAAGTTCCTCTACACGTTTTAAGCACCTGCTACTGTCCACCTGCTGGTACCTCACTGGCCAAATCACATGGCCACGGCCAGCACCGATGGGACAGGGAAGTAGACTCCTCCCACAGGAAGAAAAGAAGAGCGTGCACACTTGCTGGCCAAAACTCCAATACCCCAAGACCCTTTTTCCTTTCCAGATCATTTGCTCTTTCTCTAGCGGTCTCATCAAACCCAACGATTTCCTTCCTGTCTATGGATTATCCATGGATAATTCACCAATTTATATGTGTAGTGCCAAAGTCTCATCCTAGTTCCGGAGTTTTACGACCAAGGAACTACTTGGCAACTGTACCTGGACATTTCAAAGACAGTTCAAATGTAATACATTTAAATAAAGCCCACGATTACCCCCACTACCTCTGAGAGACCAAAATTGGCATTCTGCTAGCATTTTCTATGCCACTGAATGCCACAACATCCGCCTATGCAAACCAGAAATCTAGGAATGTATAATATTTATTCTCCTTCAACTGTGAAGTCCAGTTGATTGCTGAGACTCATTCTACCTTCCACATGTATCTTGAAACTTTTGTTTCTGCTTCTCTTCATCTTCACCAGCATCCTATTTCACCCTACCAGCAATTTCTTTTTGGATCGCTCTAATATCTATTAACCGACACTGGCCCTATTTAATTTGTCTTCCATTTAGAGTAATATTTTTTGAAAAGCAAATCTGGTCGTGTCACCATTCCTGCTTAACGCCCTTTAATGGTTTTGTGATTTTTAAAATACGTCCCGAGTGATGTGACACTACCTCTTTCGAAAAGTGGAGCTTAATTGCCCTCCCTTTCAATGTTCATAGAAGTAAGTTGGTGACTTAGTTCTAACAAATAGAATGTGATGGAAATACCGTGTGACTTCTGAGACCAGCTCTTAAAAACGATGGCTCTCTCTCCCTCTCTCTCTCGCTCATCAGTAGCTCTGAGGGAAGACAGCTGCCATGGCATTGGACACTCAAGAAGCCCTGTGGAGAGGTCGATGTGATAAAGAGCTGAGACATCCCACCAGCAGGCAGTACCGATTTGCCAGATATGTAGGGGAGCCACGTTGGAGACCCTCCGCTCCAACCAAGACTCCAGATGACAATAGAGCTTTGGTCGACATCTTGACTGCAACCTCATGAAAGATCTGAGCCAGAACTGCCCAGCTAAGCTGCCCTTGGATTCCTCCTCCACAGCAACTGTGAGATACTAAGTGATTATTATTTTTTAAGGCACTAAGTTGGTGGCAAATTGCTACACGGTAGATAACTTCCCATTGCTTTTAGGACAAAGAACAAAATGCTTAATGTGCTTGTAAGAGCCTCCATTCAGCTTCCTAGCCCTGCCCCCTAACATATCCCACCACTCTGCCTCCCAGACATTCGGGCTTTCTTTCAGTTTTGTGAATTATCATGCTCCTTTCTACCCCAGGGCTGTTGTTCATCCTCTTCTTTTTTTCCAGGAAAAGACGTTTCTTTCTCTGTTCACTGAGTTTTAGCCTATATTTCCACTAAATCTCAGCAACGTTTTTTACTTCCCCAGTTGTACTTTCCCAGACATCACTGACCTGGACAAATTCTCTTACTACAACCTCTCTCTGTAGCATAGATCTCATCCACCTGTATACATAGTTATCATGGATAATTTGATTCCTATCTCTTTCCCACTAGACTACAGGAGAGCAGTTTATTCACCATTGTAGGCCTGGTGCCTGTAATATGATCAGCCTAGCACTGGAAGTCAAGGAAAATGTGTAGAATGCATAGATGAATTGACACGGATGTGCACAAAAACAACAATAGTACTGGGCAACACCCGGCAGGTTCAGAGGGACCAGAGCTGGAAGCCTGTGTAAATAAGTTAAAGGCCGATTGTCCAATTTGCCTTTTATCCCCACAATTTCTGCTGCCTCTGTCTTTCCACCTCTCCTTCAGGGCTTGCCTTCCCCTTTCTCCCTGCTTCACCTTAGAAGTTTCCAAAACTCTCATGTCTGTTTTCCCTGTTTGTCAATCTCAGCTGTCAACCAAGGGTCAAATAAAATAATTCACACCCAGGTGCCTGTTGCCAGCACTAAATTCCATTGTGCTGGAAGGCACTGGAGGGAAATAGACATAGAGGCAATGAGCTGGCAAGTGGGGCAAACCCTAAGACAGAAGGGAGGCCAGGTAAGAGCTGGCAACACTGGAGTAAATCCAGGGCAGGAAGAGAGGTGAGGACAGAAGAGAGGGCAGCAGGGCTAGTTCAGACCAATGCCCAGCAGGGCTCCTGATCTGAAGGCGTTCAATCCAAGAAACAAGAAAGGGACACAGCTTCCAAGCTATAGAGTGCCTGTGGCGGAGCTAGGTTCCATGGAGGGATGAGCTAAAGAATACAGGGGAGACAAAGACTAGCACTGAGGAAAGAGGCCTTCAGGAATAAGCAGGAAAGAAAAGCCTCCAAATCACAAACCATAGAAGAGACCAGCACCCCTCTGGACATCAGAAAATTGGAGGAAATAGAGAAGGGAAAAAAAGGCCTTCCCATATAGGGCATTGTATCCATAGACTCGCCATTCTGTTCCAAACCTACCTCTTCCGGTCAGAGGGCATAGAAGGCTGTTCTAAGCACCACATGGCCAGGGGGCAGTTCTGAAGGTTCCATCCAGACATCTTCACAGGGCTCCCCGCCGGACAACAATAGATGGTAAGTGTTCACACCCCATTGGTGGACTGAAGGTTTGCTGGTTGGTTGTTTTTCCAACTTAAAAAATATATTTGAGTTAAATGAATAGACATTGATTATGGACTTCTCAAGGTGAAATAGCCAAGCAGATCATTGCAGCATGCATTAGGAACACACGTGGCCTCAGAAATACCTGCCGATACCTGCCAGGAAGCAGCTACCTCCTCTGGAAGCTGAGTGTGGTCGCGCGCTGAGCCACTGAGCAGTTCCTAGCAATGCGGAGTCAAGGTGACCATGGCTGACATCACACATTCAGGGAAAATCCTGAGATAGACGGTGAGGAGATTTAAAGAATCACATTTTGCAATAATACGTTTCTTCCCTGCCTTTAATTTGGTAAACCCTAAAGCCTCTTAATGGCTTTAGGACAGTTTATTTATTAGAAATATCAGTGGCATCTCAGTGACTAGAAGGAGAAAAATGGACCAAAATACCACTGATCCAGGATTTTTTTTTTAATTTGAAGCTTTGGTGACTGAAAAAGATCAGCAAACTGCCCCAACTGATTGGCCTTGAGTGGACTGTGCAAAGATAAGAAGAAGAAATTCTAAATGATTCATTGGTTTTGACACAGTTTGCGCCATTGTGTGGACAGACACAACACTTTCTTTTTTTTTTTTTTAATTTTTTTTTTCAACGTTTATTTATTTTTGGGACAGAGAGATACACAGCATGAACGGGGGAGGGGCAGAGAGAGAGGGAGACACAGAATCGGAAACAGGCTCCAGGCTCTGAGCCATCAGCCCAGAGCCCGACGCGGGGCTCGAACTCACGGACCGCGAGATCGTGACCTGGCTGAAGTCGGCCGCTTAACCGACTGCGCCACCCAGGCGCCCCCAGACACAACACTTTTAACCTATCACATAAAGAGAACACCGCCTTGTCTGGCATATCTCCTAGTCCATATGTCGCCTGAGCTTACAGACTCCAGGATGAGAATACCCCACCCCAACCACCACCACCACCCCTGACCTAATGGATAAATTACGCAGCTACATCCTTTGACATGCGCTGTTAGAAGTCAAAGGCCTTCAGAAGAATTGCCCCAAGACTATCACGTTTGCCTTCTGAACTTCGCTTTGGGGCTCTGCTCAAGTGCGGTCTGGCAGAGAGGGCACTTCCCTGGCCATAAATAACCATTGAGTCTGACCATACTTTCTCATTCTTAGTGTTGGGAAAGTAGGAGGGCAGCTCCGGTTGCCACCATTTATGTGGCTGGTAACACGTAGTGTCATCAAAAATAAAATTATAAAATCAAATGTATTTGCTCTAATTTGTTCCCAAAGTGATGTATCGAAAAGCTATGTAACCACGGGAGAATATAAACTCCTCAAAGATGCCTTTGGTAAGCTTCTGAAACAAGTCATTGTCAACTGCAATGAAACAGCCCCACAGTCACCATCTATTTGAAATCTTCCAGGGATAAGTTGTCGCTGTAAGTTTTTTCAAAATATTTGCTTTTAAGTAAATTAGATCACATTCAGATTAGCCACCCAATAATGTCAGTCACTCATTTGCATCCTCTTTTGTTTCCCTGAAAGGGGAGAAAAATACGTAGATCCAGCTAGTGGGGGATAACCTACCAATCAGCCGTTGCCAAAGTTTCCCCTTGTCTTCCTCCACCTTTCCAGGAAAACTCCCTCTTCTGAGAAACATGGCTTTGGATATCTTAGTTGTATTGTCCCTGTGGCGGTGTGTTCCCTGTGATAGTGTCATTAATTGTGCATCTCATAAGAAAAAAGAAGGTGAGGCGCCTGGGTGGCGCAGTAAGCATCCGACTTCAGCCGGGTCACGATCTCGCGGTCCGTGAGTTCGAGCCCCGCGTCGGGCTCTGGGCTGATGGCTCAGAGCCTGGAGCCTGTTTCCGATTCTGTGTCTCCCTCTCTCTCTGCCCCTCCCCCATTCATGCTCTGTCTCTCTCTGTCCCAAAAATAAATAAACGTTGAAAAAAAAATTAAAAAAAAAAAAAAGAAAAAAGAAGGTGATCTCAGACACGAAGTCCTCTATGAATATTTAGGAGCATCTGAAAAGAATGGCCTGTCTTCAGCTTGGCTCCGAGAGTATCCTGAGCTAACACAACACTGCCGCTCTTGCTTCTCGCCTGCTCAGCTGTCCATTACAGTGGCCATTTGACTACATTGCATTTGACTACAATTATTATTCCCGCCTATCCCCTCACTAGGACTCCTGGCCTTGAGATTCTGAATGTGTCTTTTTCTCTTTGTGTCCTGAGTCCAGCACAGTGCCTGGCACGTAATAAAAATTCGGTAATGCTTGTTGGGTGAATGGATGGACAGACAGAAGAGGCTCGATGGATATTTGGTAGAATAAATGCAGAGGACAACGTCCACCTAAACCACAAATGCTGCCTTCTTTTATTGAACTTGGAAAGTCCTGACAATGTTTTGAGAACCAAGGTTATGTTTTGACCAGACTAATTTAGTGTTTTGCGAAGCATAATTTTGGAGCCCAAATGACTACGTTTGACAGCGTCTCTTTAAGCAAAACTGCATTTTGTTTAGACCAGGGCATCCTGACTGACAAGTTATATTTTTTCTTTGTTTGAAAGCCTTTGCAGAATGTATGACTGCACCAGCTATGGATTCTTTCTGGTTTCTGCTGCTTTATAACCTCTGACGGAAAGATCTTGCTTCCAGGAGTACGGTATCTTAGTGGCTTTCCCAGAATCCTCAAAATGCTATAAGAAGGCAATAACATTTACGAGGTACTTGAATTCTGCTAAAATGATTTTGAAAAAATAGGAGTTTTTTTAAAAATGTGTCTCTTTAAGGGATAAAGATTAGAAGCAACGCTGTGGGACCTTGATGTGGCCCACTGAGAGGGCAACGGATGTGCGTCTTTGAGGAAGGGCTTAATTCATAAAGTACTTGACTCAACTCAACGCAAGCAAACCAGATGACTTTGCAAATTTGTCTGTGAATTGAATCATTTGTTCCAATTTCGTGTTTCAGACTTTCTGAGAAGAATATTTCCAAGAATACCCAGGAGGATTCAAAGTGTGAATAAACCCAGATTTCTCTCTCTTCTCTTAAACTAAAAAATGTAGGTAATAAAGGACAAATTACAACATTTGCATTTTAGGGTTTAACATAAGCTTACACAAATTGATTATTTTGTGGCAAGTTCTAACCTGAGACATTTAAAAAAAAAAAAATCAACTCTGACTTCAGAGAAGATGGTGTGAGCAAGTGGAAGGCAGAATTTAGCTTATTGTTTGACTCTGGTTTCTTTTTCCTGTACTATCTTTATAAAGGCTGTAAGTAGCAGCTTAGAGATGCTGGAGAGCTTTTTTTCTTTTTTCTTTTTTTTTTTCTTTTTTCCTCCCTTCTCTAAAAGAAGACTTGGCCAGAAACTGCATTATTTGCATGTGGTGGGATCTTGACATATCCTGTGCTTTATCTTGTCCACATTGTAAAAGGTGCCTCTGGACTTTAGGATTTCCAACAAATCAGCAGTTGCTGAACACCGCGCAGAAAATGTATCCATTCCAAACGGAGTCATCATCGCCGGTGACGTTCTCCTCTCCAAACCTGAAAAAGCTGCAAACTGGTAACACAAACCACATGGTTGCTTCAATTCCACTCTCACCCTTGGCTGAACAAGTGCTGCCTGGCAACCTTGCCGTCAGCTGGGCCCGTGCTAATCGGAGCAGCACTGCCCTGTAGTTAAATCGAATGCCTGCTTTCTGGGAACCCTTCAGTGAATGCTTTTCCTTCTTATCAGTTTTCTCGGTACTGTTTGAAAAGGGCTTCTGTGGATGAGAAGAACAAGTCCTCATAAAGGGAGCTGCTGAAATAGTAAAAAAAAAAAAAAAAAAAAAAAAAAAAAAATTCAAGTATTCTAGAGACTCTGCAAAGAAACGTCCCGCAAGGACAGCCTGCGTGTTGCTTTGGACTTGGGCCCCGCAGATGCATGGCCCCAGCCTCCCTCGTCCCGGAGTTCTCTCTCCCTGTGGAAACTCAGCGAGGATCCAGCGTTTGGAACAAAGAAATTAGGATCTGAAGACTCGAAACACAAACGTGGCCTTCTTCTATCTGGCTCTGGAGACAATGACACTATCTTAAGGCCCACATGCTTAGGGGGAAAATATGTATTTGGAACGCACGGATGATGACGACATCCCTTCAAGTAAGCCTGGTTATGACCGAGATGACAAATTTGCTAAGATAATTGAGCATGTGAAAAGCGACACTTCCAGGAAAGAGGGATGGCCAAGCAGCCACACGGATGGTGTCTAATGCAAGGGAAGGTCGATAGGAAATTGGATTCACCTGGCAGAATTGGACTTCACTTTCTGGCCAAATTGCATAAACAAAGATATCATTCAACTCTTGCTGTTCCCCGGTTGACAAAATGATAGCATTTCAAGCGACTGGTACTGTCTCTGCACACTGTTGGCACTTAATAAATGTGAGTTTGCTCTTCCCCAATCAGGCAAATTTCCTCTGAGAACCCTGGGTTCGGAGCCCCTTAGGTGCATGCGATGCTTACCACAGCTCTGTGGGCCTTTTTTCTTTTTCTTTCTAATTGTATTTATTTATTTTTGAGAAACAGAGAGACGGAGCACAAGCAGAGGAGGGGCAGAGAGAGAGAGGGAGACACAGAATCCGAAACAGGCCCCAGGCTCCGAGCTCTCAGCACAGGGCCCCACGTGGGGCTTGAACTCACAAACTGGGAGTTGCCTCACCTTCTTTCCTGAAGCCTACAGTGACTAAGACAAAGGGAATAATCTGAAAAGCAGTTGAAAAATCCAGCCATATTCCAGCTACTTTTTTTGAGTAAGACTTTAAAAAAAAAAATAATGTTTATTTTTGAGAGAGAGAGAGAGTGAGCATGAGCTGGGGAGGAACAGAGAGAGAAGAGGACAGGGGATCCGAAGCAGGCTCACATTGACAGCCCAGAGCCCAACGCAGGGCTCAGACTCATGGACCATGAGATCATGACCTGAGCCGATGTCAGACTCTCAAACAACTAAGCCACCCAGGCACCTCTGAGTAAGCCTTCTTAAAGCAAGCTTTTCATGTGTCCTTAATCTCGGGATCCTTGAACCCAAGAACTTGGATGGAGTTGATTCTAAAGGTAAGAATACCATACCCCAAAAGGAGTAGATGGTTCCAAGACAAAAAACACAGGACCGCCTGGCTCTTGTGAATCAGAGAGCAGGGGTAATTTTTATTTGTTCACCTTCACCTAGAGTTGCTCAATGAACAGGCAAAATATTATATGTGTGTCTGGAACTAACAGTATGCACACATCAAAGGTTACCCCATAATTAAAAACATATCCACATTTTAGATTTTCGTTATTATGGACAGAAAAGACTTTGGACCTTACTTAATGTTCCTGTTCCAGTCTTTTCATTCACAAGTCCAGCTCCTGAAATACTCAGAAATCCACCTACTGAGTGAATACCCCCCACGCCCCCCAGGACGCACATGTTCTGGCTTCTTCCATTGCCCGTTTTCCTTCACCTGGCCAGTAGGGAGAGTAAACCACATCCCAGTGTTTGTTGTAATCACCCTCTGTGCAAGTGTACAGATTTAACTTTCAGGGCTATTATTTGCCATTCAAATAATAAATGAAATTGCTTATATTTGCATATGTTCTATTTCCCAAGTGTTTTACACTTGTTACCTTCTTTGATTGTCACTTCTGGGAAGCAGGCAGAAATAGATATTAACACCCTTATTCTAGTGATAAAGAAACAGATATAGAGGTGAAAAAAATGTCTTAGGGAAATATATTCCACGTAGAACTGTCACCAGGTGGTGGAAGGCAAGAAGGTGATTTCTTTCTTTTTAGTTGAGATTCCTGTGACGGACACAAGTGGGCCAAAGTCAATGAAGTTTAAAATACATTGCCCATTATTTCAGTTCTAGCGTGTTTCGAACAACTTTTAAATAGCATAAAGCTGAATTTCTCACAGGTACTTTTCCCAGAAATCTGTCTCGATCACCATTTAATCTAACCTATGCCTTCCCTCCAGACTTGATTGGGCTGCTTTTTTAATCCATGCTTTATCCTCTGCCTTCGAGCCAAATCCGGCGTAGGCCTAACCCTAGGTGCCCCTCTCTATCTGAATGTAGTCTCTTTTCTCTTATCCGCTTTCTAGAAACAATTAAATGCACAGCTTTCATTTCCTTCCCAGCCCCAGTGCCTTAGGTGCACTGGGGTCTAAACCCAGTCTTGAGCCGGTCTCTCCAACGTAAAAGGTCTTGAACCGTCTCTCCAAACATAAAAGAAGCACAAGCTGATCACCAACATTTAGAGCACTCTTGCTCTTTCTGCAGACTGCCCCCCGGCTTCCCATGACCAACTCCTCCCAGTCAAAGAAAGCTTGCCCCCCCCCCCCCCCCGCTTCCCATGGCCAACTCCTCCCAGTCAAAGAAAGCTTTCTCCTGGCACTGTTCTTTTCAACATACGAGGGAAAATGTTTCCCTCCTTTCCCTAATTCCTTCTTTGATTAGCAGCTGCAAGCTAGGTATGGTGACTTTCAACTACAAAACATCTCTGAAGCCTGTTGCTACCAGTAACACAACATACAACTTTTAAACAACCCTTTCTGATACAAACTGTTCTAGCCAAAGAGTTCCTCTGAACTGATTTCTAAAATGGGTGATATTCTTCCAGAACAAAACGTTTTATGCTAGATTTTTTTCAATGGTGATTTAAATCATTGCATGACCCATTTATCCTTAAAAGCTCAACTTCTTTCCTGTTACGCAGCTCGGTTCGGTAATGATTTCTAGCACAATGATAATGTAAGGGTCCCTTATGACTTCCAAAATGCTCAAAGTGCTTGAGCATTTGGTTTTAGAAATCCTCACAGGGTCCTTTTTAAGGGGAATGCAATAGGTAGGTGTAGATTTGGAGAAGAGCCAGTGAATGGTCAGACGTCTTTTTTTAGTGGGCTTCAGCTTTATTAAGACTTTTTAACTTATTTCCCAAAAGATCGTGTGTCTGTCATATACCCCACATTTCTCCTATTTAAAATGGCAATTATTGGGGCGCCTGGGTGGCGCAGTCGGTTGAGCGTCCGACTTCAGCCAGGTCACGATCTCGCGGTGCGTGAGTTCGAGCCCCGCGTCGGGCTCTGGGCTGATGGCTCAGAGCCTGGAGCCTGTTTCCCATTCTGTGTCTCCCTCTCTCTCTGCCCCTCCCCCGTTCATGCTCTGTCTCTCTCTGTCCCAAAAATAAATAAACGTTGAAAAAAAAAAAATTAAAAAAAAAAAAAATAAAATGGCAATTATCTGGAACTCAGTTACTTCTTCCTTTAGTTCTACAATATGTAGGTAGTTAGTAATTTTCCCAGGCTCCAACTGTTCACTTTCTTTGTACCCTACTAGACCTGTCTCTCTGTACCACCCCTAAACCTGTACTATCCAATACAATGGCCATTATTTCTATTTGATTTAAATTAATTAAAATTAAATAAAACAGGCAAAGGAAATAAAAGCAAAAATAAACTATTAGGACTACATCAAAATTAAAAGTTTCTGCACAGAGAAAACAATCAACAGAACTAGAAGGCAAACTACTAGATAAAAGAAGATATTTGCAAATGGCATATCCAATAAAGAGTTAGCATCCAAAATATACAAAGAACTGATACAACTTAACACCCAAAAAACAAACGATCCAATTAAAAAAATGGGCAGAAGGCATGAACCAGACATTTTTCCAAAGAAGACATCCAGATGGCCAATAGACAATAAAAAGATGCTCAACATCACTCATGTCAGTGAAATGCAAATCAAAATTATGATGAGATATCACATCACCTGTCAGAATGGCTAAAATCAAAATCACAAGAAACAACAAGCGTTCGCAAGGACGGAGAGAAAAAGGAACCCTCTTGCACTGTTGGTAGGAATGCAAACTGGTGTAGCCACCACGGGAGACAGTTTCCTCCCGGAGTTTCCTCAAAAAAATTAAAAATAGAACTACCTACAACCCACTGCTGGGTATTTACCCCAAAGATACAAAAACAGTAATTCAAAGGGACACACGCACTCCTATGTTGACAGCAGTGTTATTTACAATAGTGAAACTGTGGAAGCAGCCCAAGTGTCCATTGAGAGATGAACGGATAAAGATGTGGTATATATGTGTGTATGTGTATATATTCAGCCACATGAAACAGAATGAAATCTTGCCATTTACACAACCATGGATAGAGCTAAAGAGTATAATGATAAGCGAAATAAGTTAGTCAAAGAAAGACAAATACCATATGATTTCTCTCATATGTGGAATTTCAGAAAAATAACAAAAGAGCAAAGGGAAGAAAAGGGAGAGAGAGAGAAACCAGAACAGAGGCTCTTAACTACAGAGAACAACCTGATGGTTACCCGAGGGGAAGCGGGTAGCAGGATGGGTGAAATGGGGGGTGGGGATCAAAGAGTATACTTATCACGATGAAAAAATAAAATAAAATAATTTTAAAAATTAACTGAAACAAAAAATTTAGATCTTCAGTTACATTGGCCACATTTTAAGGGCACAGTAGCCACTAGCCTCATGTGGCTCAGTAGCTACATACACTGCATTGGACAGTGTAACCATAATACATTTCCATCATCACAGAAAGTTCTACCGGACAGCACTGCTGTAGATTATATGGTCCATAAGAACAAAGACTGCACCTGTCTTTCGTATGCAGCACGGGACCTTAAGTATTCAGCATATAGTAAGTGCACAACAATATTTGTTGAACAAATACTTCATCCAGGAAGATCCCTCCCTACTCCCAGTGTGGGAAGACAGGGAAGGGGGCTTTAAAAAGAATTCCTTATTGAAAAAAGCAAAAGTGACAGCCTAGCTAAAATGACAGCTGATAAATGTGGGCAAGAGGAATGGCCATAAGCCAAACACAAGTATGTACTTCGTCTTGCAAAATTCAGTAATTGCGAAAAGATTCATATCTCACAATGAGTTAAATATCCATTCAGCACTTAGCTTGAATTTTTTTTTTCCAAAATCTGGCTACTTTATCCAAACTAGCAATCCAAATTGTTGATCTTAACCAACTCCGGGTTAGAGTTGGAACAACAACGACAACAACAACCAAAAAAAAAAAAAAAAAAAAACCAAAAAGCAAAAACCCCTCTCATTGGGATTATCATCAGGTTCCCTGGTTAGTTCTTCATGAAGTCAACACTTGAGTTCAATTTGCAAAGAGTGAGAAACGAAGTGGGGGAAATAACACTGAAGGTACTCGCCACACAAGAACTTCTTTCTATAAAGGCAGTTCCTAAGGGAAAATGCATTGGCTTGGGGAGTTTACTTATAAGTTCTTTGTTAAAGTCATTTTTCCCATAGAAACAGCATCCTAAAATGGGCGACTCCGAGAACAGCCTTCCGAAACCAAGTCACCCATTGCCATGGCCGAAGTAGACAGTTAAGACGACGTGCGTACCGCTGATTCTCTGGGGAAATACATTCAAATTCTAATTCGGGGTGCCTGAATAGATGCCTCACCTAGCAGTCCCTGCCTGACTTAACTCTGAATTGGTGGTGGGGATTTTGTAGCCTTAGGCCAAGAGGGCAAGAGCCCCAACAGTGAGGAAACCAAAATGGGGAGAAGCAGAGACCCAGAGTGAAGAGGTGTCAGGAGCTCCAGAGTAAGGAGCAGGATGACCAAGGGGTGAGAAGCAGAAATAAGGCATCTGGGAGGTGCTAAGGTAAGGGCACAATGGTGGGAGGGAAAGCAGTGGTGGAGGAATACAAGGGAACACGCTTTCCCCATGTAATACCACCCGTCAAACAGCCATGACCCCTCTTCCTCACCGCACACAGCCCTGTGATAAACCCATAAATGGTGCACGCCTCCTCAGTTCCCTTAGGATAAACCAGAATCCGACTTTGACCTTAGATCCATTTGTCTGGCTCTTCTCTTCTCCTGCCTTAGCTGTCACCAGGCTGCCTGGACCTCTTCTCCTCAGCCACACGGGTCCTCTCTCTATCATTCTCATGCCCCCTCCCCACTAGTGCAGATCTTCAAATAGGCTACTTACTTAACCTGGAAGTTCCTCCATTTCCTTCTGGGTGAATTAATTCCTATCCAAACTTCACATTTCAGCTTTGATCACTTCCTCAAGAAAACCTTCTTTGAACTCCTAGATCAGGTTCAATTTCTCCTCTCTTTCTATTCTTACAGCACCACGTACTTTTTTTTCCCCCTCATTGCATTATCAGAGCTATGGTTTTACATCTATTCGTGTAATTGTTTGATTAAAGGCTATTTTTGCTCATGAGTCTAGACTGTGAGCTCCAGAAGGTCTATTTCTGCTCAACACTGTGCATGGCACATAATAGGTATTCACCACATATGTATTGAGTGAATGCATGAATGAATGAAAAGCAATGAGAAAAGACGGTTTTCAGGCTTTAGTTAAGGGACCTTAGGGGTTAGCTTCTCCTGATTACAGAGGAAAAGGCAAAGAGGGGTGGTGTGTAAGCATACCCGGCTGTTCATAAATAAGAAGTGACCGTAAATGAAGAGTTGCCTCTGTTTCTTTGACAGTTAAAATGTTTATGCAATTCGGTATGTTTTTCCATTCTTTCTCTCAAGCCATCCTCCTTTCTCCTCTTGTATGATTTATTCTAAGAGGCTGAGGCTGAGTTTTTTTAGTGTAATTGAGAAGACGGGAGGTTCTGTCCTCCAGTAGAACACACACTTCCTCTCCTTAAAAGAGAAAAAATACTTTAGAAAGCTAAACTGTTCACAGAACACTCGATTTAGAATTGTCAGAAGGGAAAAAAATCAAGATAGAAAGTAGCTTCTTTGCCTTATTTTTATGACTGCAATTGAATAACAGCAGATCAAGAAAATAAATGTGCCTATAGGTGTAGTTTGTAGGACCTTGAGGAGTTTTAAGACAGGGAGCACTGGAGGGGCGCCTGGGCGGCTCAATCGGTTAAGTGTCCGACTGCAGCTCAGGTCATGATCTCGGTTTATGAGTTCGAGCCTCGCGTCGGGCTCTGTGCTGACAGCTCAGAGCCTGGAGCCTGCTTCAGATTCTGTGTCTCCCTCTCTTCTCTGTCTGCCCCTCCCCCTCTCACGCTTTGTCTCTCTCTCTCTCTCTCTCTGAAATAAATAATTCACTCTGATAGGATTAGCCTCCTAAGAATACACCAGTATTTACGCTTTGCGCTTCTGACCTTAATGGGTTAAAATGGAATGAGGCAGCATTTTCAGTATTCATTTTGTTGTGTTCTGCTCAAGTCAAAAAAAGAATTGCTTGTAAAGGCACAAAACGTCATCCTTCTTGCACTTGCCCTGACCCCAGCATCTAAAAATACAAAATGCTGGAATTTCTAGAGAAGGTGACTTAAAAACCAACAAACTTAAGAGGGCTAATTGTTTAAGGTCTAAACGTAGCCCACAGAAGACAGAAATAGGGAGGTGTCTCTCCAAGAGACACTGCCTGCATGCAACTGGGCACACAGTTCGTTTTGAAAGACTTTTTGTCTCTGCACTTTTAAAGAGAAGCACGTCCAGCATAATGGGTGATCGTGTCATCTTGGCTACCTTCTGTCTACAAGTGGGGTTAATTTTAGTCTGATCCTTATTTTGAACACATGGAAGATTTTATATTACTCGTCAACCTTGGTTGGAAGCTGAAGACAGCCCTTGCGTCTCATAGAAAGTATCTTCTGTTTGAAGAGATTTTCCCGCCACGTGTTAAAGCCAGAGAGAGTGGCTGTGGATTTAGAAAAGGTTGCACCTGTTCTTATGTGTACCGTCGTGGCTAACTTGGGCTTGGCTTTCAGTTTAACTTTTCTTTTCCCTGTGATATGTACTCTACTTCTTAGTTTAAATACACATTTCAAAAACACTTCCTTTGGGTTCTAGTGTGAAGGAAATTGATCACTCTTCATCTGTATGTTTTTAATTGACTTCCTCCTTCCTGGCTAGGAAATTAGCTTTCTCCTCTCTTATTTGATCTGTGAAACAGTATATGTGACACCTTCCCAGACAGCAAGATTTAATGAATCTTAAATGCTGCAGACTTCACCTGACAGAGGCTCCACGTTCCCACATAACTTTAAAAATATAACAATCAAGCTCACAACTGAGCTTCTCGTTGCAAAGCATTGGCTGACATTGTTTTCCATAAAATATTGAAAAAGGTGGCTATTGTCTCAGCTGCAAGGCACTCTTTAAGAATCAATTGCCTTCTCCCTGTACAGAGTTGCCAAAGTGGGTATCTGATCCCTGAACTCTAAAAGTATTTATTTATTTCTAGTCTCATATCAGTTGTTTTTATTCCCATTAAAATTGAAATCTAACGTTTGAACCGAGAGGGATCAATAACGTCTGAGCAAGACTATGCCCGAATATTTCACAGTCCATTGCAAGAGGTTGTTGTTGTTCGTCCTGGTTGTTTGCCAAACTGCCACCTGGGCAGGTCGGTGACCAAACAGGTGATAATGTTCTCACAGTCCCACAGAAAACACACCCTGAACTCCTATTGCCACACTGCAATTCCTTGACTTTAAGTGCTTTATAGATTTTCCTGTTGTTCGAGGGATTATAGTCCGCTGGTGAGATAAATAGCTCTACAATTCCCGATCTCAGGCAACTAAGGTGGCGTTTACTTCTCAGAAGAAAACCCTCCTCCAAATCCTGGAATGTACTCTAGTTATGACCTCCAGGGGATTCCACTGCCCAAACAGCCTATTTTCCTAGGAAGGAAACTTCCTAGATTCTCTTTGTAAATACTCTTCACCATGGGGAAATTTTGTGACTGTGACCTCCTACATTCCTCCATCACGTTGTCTCAACCAATCACAGAAATACATCGGAGCGCTCTCCCTCTCTCTCTCTCTCCCTCCCACCCCTCCTTCCCTCCTTCCCTCTCCCTCCCTCTCTCTCTCTCTCTCTCTCTCTCTCACACACATACACACACACACACACACACACACACACACACACCCTGCACCCCCTGTGTGCACATCTACTCTGACCACCCCCCAGAGATGGAAGTTTTCAAGGAAATAAAAATTTTCTTAGTAACTGATTTTCCTGGGATGAATTAATTAGCAGCCTCTTCCTCAAATCCTGTTCCCTCTTTTACTTTTCTTTCTCTTGCCAGTTTTGTCCTATTCATTTTTAAGACGCGAATACTCTTTTTGTTTGTTTGTTTTCCTACCTTCTTTTATCATAATTTCATTATTGTTTTCATCTTCCACATCAAGCAGTCAGTTTGGTTTTTAAATAAGTCTTTTAATGTCTTGGAAAAAAAGGGTCAGTTGGGGAACAGGAACAGGGGAAATGGAGCTTTGTCATGTTTGCAGAAAGAAAAGACGAAGCCAAATGAAAATTGCAAGATCTGTTACTTTAGTCCATCCATAATTTTCCCCTGACCAAGTGTAATACTTCAGACTTTCTCCCTGATTCTAATGGAACTGACACACTGCAGGTGCCACACTTTAGATTTAACAATGAAAAAAGTCCATTTCTTTTCTAGTTCCGCAGCAAAGACATCACAAAAGATAAAGTTATCATGAGCTAATTACAGTCCTTGAAAATTACCTTTGTGCTTTGCAAATATGCATTTTTTTTTCTTTGCTGGTGATGAAGAAGTTGGCAGTTTAAATAAAAAACACTATTTAAAGTAACAGAGTACAGTTATATAACCTTTTCACATAAATCACACAATAACTCTTTGTGCTTTGGAAAAAAAAAAAAAGAACTGCAGTGCTTGTTAAGAAGATTTATTTATATAATAATCTATGCAAAGGGGTTTTTTTTCCCCTTTTATAAAAGTGGGATGTTCCTTTTTTAACCTCTGGAAGTTACAGACTAGAGGGCAGGAATATCCTCCAATCACCGCATTTAATTGCACACGCCCCAGCTACTAAAGACTCCAACTTAAGTAGTGTCTTGGCATTACTAGGTCTTTATTTCTAAGCACACAGAAAACTGAAGAAACAGTGCGTGCCTACTAAATAAATAAAAATAGAGAGGCAGAATCCAATCCACTAGATGGATTCCTTTTCATCCACAGATCACATTAAGACCTGCGATCATTTTTCTCATTTTTCTAGGAATAATTTTTCTTCGAGTATTTTAGATGAGTCAAGGGGCAGTGAAATCCATGGGACCACTGATGCCCTATAGTTCCTGCTCTGATTCTCTATAATTCTTCCATCAGGTCCTTGTTTCTCCACTCAGGTTCCTACCCCACCCCTGATTTGCTCCCCTTAAACTTATTTGCTGATTTAAACCAAGCAATAGTTTTTCATTATTTACAATTTTGTCCCTACCACTTGAAAATGTCCCCGACATACAACGTCCTGACATCAAATTAATCTTATGTCACTGACCAGTCCACCCTGAAGAACCAGGGCTATACATGTAAGTTGCTAAATGCTGATCTTGGCTCAATCTGACCCACTTAATCCTCAGTCCAGAGGATCACTCCAAGATGAGCTGTCCTTTCATGAAGATACGCCTAGTGGAGGCATTTTATTGGTCAAATATATCTATTCTAACTCTTTCTGAACACTGGGGCTTCTGAAGACAGGGAAACCCACAAGGGCTTTCTTGTGTGTCCTTATCTTTCATTGAGATGCTGACCTAACTTTTAAAAGCTATCTCCATGGAAAATTCTGGGCTCTACTCCAAAACCAACCAGTAGGAGGTGGCTCTCTTAATCAGTGACTGTGTTCCGTCTTTATATAAACAGGTTAAGCCAGCTGCCAGTGCCTCTGCGACCAATTCCGGCTCACATTACCCTTAGCTGAAAGATGGGCCTGAACCAAAGCTACATTATGAAAGCAGAGAACTCTACCTCTCCCAGGTTGTAGCAAAAGGCTTCGTTGCCATATATGGTGACCAGAATCATCAGCAATCTTAATTTTTTCCCTCAAGACAATGAATAAAATGTGGCACATGTTCATTGCCAGAAGGGATGAGATTTTTACCACCCTGCCAACTGGAAGGAAAGTCTCAGAAGAAAAAGAGGAAATTTGATTCTTCTCGTCACGTCATTGTCAAGCTACTCATTTTCCTAACACAAGGGGGAAAATGATAAAAGTAGAGACAGTTCTTTGGTTATATATGGAATGGAATGATTGTTAGGGTAGGACTTGATTAACTGGAGAGACATCTTCCCACCAGCTAATCCACAAAGGGCTTTCATAGCCCTGGATGGAACTCAAGAGTGTTGGTCATCGAATCAAAGGCATGACTAATACTGAAGGCACTGCTAGCAAAATCTGTTACTTTCCTAAGACCTCCACTTCTCTCCTTTGACCCTGAGGATGTTCCTCAAAATCCTGAGTCTCCCCAGAGCAGCAACAAACCACATGGAATAAACGGAAAACCTGGAATAATAAAAGTCTTCTGAGCAATACTTACAGATGTTGGCCAAAAACAATCAAGGCAGAAAAGGTGATCCATCATGTTCATCTGCCGAAAAAGTCTGAAACTTGAAGGGTGCTTGGGTGGCTCAGTCGGTGAAGCCGCCGACTTTGGCTCAGGTCATGATCTTGTGGTCCGTGGATTCGGGGCCTGAGTCGGGCTCTGCGCTGACAGCCCGGATCCTGGAGCCTGCTTCAGATTCTGTCTCTCTCTGACCCTCCCCCACTCATGCTCTCCCTCTCTCTCTCTCTCTCTCTCTCTCCCTCCTCTTCCTCTCTCTCTCTCTCTCAAAAAATTTAATTAATTAATCAATTAATTAATTATGTAAAAAATCTGAAACTTGATTATGGTCATTATACCAGAAGCAAAAGAGAAACAAAGCACACAAACAAATGAAAATCTCCCCATGCATTGTGTTCTTATAATGTACTGGTAAAGAATATTCTGCTTACATTAATCATTATAATGGTAATAATTAGGAATTCTGGACCTTGCTTCTGAAAGAAATACTTTCCCAGAGAAAGGATTTTACCGTGCTATCACATTGATTTAAAATCACTGAATTAAGGCCACTGGTTTATAGGTCAAGCCATATTTGAATGGCTTAGAATAACGTTTCTCTCTTTTGCTACCAGAATTGAATGCAAAGTGTGGAAGGCCCTTATGTTGATCTTATTTTCAAAGACATGCAATATAGCTACTGCAATTCCAGTAGGATTCCTCTGGGGTTTTTTGGGTTTTTTTGTTTTTTATTTTGACAGCATAACACTACGCCCATGGGAGCTGAGCTTTTCAGGTGTTAAAGAGGATTTGTTATAAGAAAATGATTATAATAGGATTGAATGTAATTGAAAGTCAAGGTACAGTAGCCATACGGTGTATCAGCGAGTGTCAAAACTTGCAGTGAGGGTGGAGTGCCTTTTGCTAAGTAAACAACAAAAGTGGAGAGAGAAGAAAATATTCTCTGCACAACAGGATGTACAAGGTTGGCCAACCAGATAAGCCTGCCCCGCCACAGTGGGTAGCAAATTCACAGGTGCTACAGCACTTCCCTGGCAAGAGGGGCTATGAACAGCTCCCACCTTCTCACCCCACAAGAATTTTTTGAAAACAAATTATATAATAATCTGAATTCTCCTCTAGAACTTCACAGACAGTAACCACAGGCCCTCTGAAGCTCCAGGAGGGAAAGGCCCATCACTTAGTCATTGCCCCGGCCCTTCCAGGCCCAGACATGAGTGTCAATCTGAGTCCCGTCACACCTTTGCTAGGTTCACTGATACAGGTGGACACGCGCACACGTGCACACACATGCACACCAGGCAAGAACTGTCTTTCCGTGTTTTCATTTCTTTTCTTGAAAATGCCATTCTCTTTCCAATAGCAGTGGGTTATCAAGCATTGGAACGCTTTTCCATGGAGATAGTCCCATGAAGAATGCATATATCCTAACCACTCAGGCATCATAAATAATAAGCCCTCAAGATCAGAACTGAGTGGGGCAGCAAACAGAAGTAGGAGAGTAACAAGTGACTGCTGGTCCCCTCTCTATCCTTTATAGGGCTTTTTTCTTTCTCCGTATTTGCTTTCTGGCCATTTCAGGATGTCATTAGGCAACTTGGTCATAACTTCTATTAGCAGCTATATGTTGGTTGACTTTTCATTGCTACCTATGACTGTACGTGGACGGAAGCAGGACCTGAAGTGTAAGGCCGTGTTCATCTTAGACAAACAACTGGAGAACATTCTTTCCAATCATTACTGCTAGTTCTTTACTGCTGTGGCATCCCATAACAGCCTTTGAAGAAGACAGACGTTAGGGTAGGCAAGACCGGGAAATTTCTATCATTGCTATTAGCATTCATGTATATATTGTGTTTCTCAAGCATGAGATTCATTTACAAAATGACACAGGACAACAAATGGCATGCACGGACTCGAGTCCAGTGTTTTGAGGTGCTTTTTCTTCACACCAAGTGCATTTCTATCTGCATTCGCAATAAACAGAAATGTAAGCATCCTTCCTATATTATGTCTCAAACACGAAGGTAATTTTTTTCTTCTAATTGTTGTTGCCTCCAAATCGTGCAGAGTCATTTCAGAAGACTCATATCACACTTAAGGAATTTTCTCTCCTCCCTTCTGCCTAGGTTCTTGGTATTTTTAAGTTTGTCGCCAGCCTTTGCTGTCTTTTCTCCTCTGCGGGGCTTCCCTTCTATCTTAACGCTAGCCAATGTTCTAGACACACCAACATAAGAGACAATCGTGAGAAACAACCTAAAATGTGAATAAATGTAACCATCACCAGCCAGCCAGCATTGGACAACATATATATGCATATATGCATCATTTTAAGTTATATTTGGCATTTTGAAAACGGTTTTATACCCTACATCTGAATATATGTTTTCAGTGATTTGTGAATTAATATTTTACCCTACACCATGATGTCATTCTAAGAACAATGTGTTCAAAGGAACCATAAAGCCTCTGTATTTGGGACTACTCACCTCCCAGGCTGATGACAGAATACCACATTAAAGCAAAGTTGTTGTTGCCTTTATGAACCAGGCAATCAACTAATTACCTGCTTTGATTCTAATATCCCTCTCTTTTAAAATTTTCACTTCTCCTGTCCGGGTTAGAGTAAACCATGCTGTGGCAATGTCCATAAGTAATAAATGTCAAGGTATGCCACCAGCAAAACCAATTCGTATGACATGACATAGAAATTCAAATATTTACTATACTGTCATTACAGATGTCCCCTGTTGTTTGTCACACCTCTTCCCTTTGAACACATTTCTTTCATTCCAAGCCTGCTTCCCCAGGCTCCATAGAGGATCATTCTGCTTGAAACACAAACGTGACTTCCACGTCAGAATCCTTAATAAAGAAGTTCTGTCATAAACCATTTGTTCCTTTGATCACTGCTCTGTGTTCTTTCACGCTTCGTGAACTTTAACCTCAGTTAATTTTGTTTTGTTCCTTTTGCACATTCTCAGGGCTCAGAATTCTGACCGGCCAGTTCTCCTATCACGGCAGCCCACCAATGAGCACCTGCCACATGGCCCTCCTCTTCCTTCACCCTCTCCAGGAAAGCTCCCTCTTCGGGGAAATGTGGTCAAATCCAAACTCAACTTGACTTTGTTGGTTTGCATTTTAAATTTTTTTTTCAACGTTTTTTATTTATTTTTTGGGACAGAGAGAGACAGAGCATGAACGGGGGAGGGGCAGAGAGAGAGGGAGACACAGAATCGGAAACAGGCTCCAGGCTCCGAGCCATCAGCCCAGAGCCTGACGCGGGGCTCGAACTCACGGACCGCGAGATCGTGACCTGGCTGAAGTCGGACGCTTAACCGACTGCGCCACCCAGGCGCCCCGGTTGGTTTGCATTTTAAAACAATTCTTACCTGGAATTACAGTACGGTTTTTCGCCTCCAGATTTAAAAATGAACATGCTAGTGATGTCATATTTGTGAAGATCTAATGTCATAATAATTTCGTAAATATTCAAGATACCCTCCTTTGGGTCACAAGGAGAATTACTTGTCCTTTACCCCCTGTGAACTTAGGCCTGACCATGTGGTTTGTATTGGCCAGTGAAATGATTAAGAGACAAGGTGTAATTCCTATTTTTCTCCACTAGTCATATTGGGATCCCTGAGTCTAGATGGTGCTCCCACGAGCCTGGATCCTTAAGCAATTATGATGAGCAAAGCCCCCACCAACTTGCATTGACTTGTAGCAGAAGTTAATCTTTGGGATTATTTGTTGCCACAGCATAGCCTATAGCGTTCTGACTAACTTATAGATAGTAATTTGTCCTTTCCCTTAGTGTCACGGCAGGGCTCCCCTTCTTCGTAATAATAATGCCGTGTATTTCAAAGCTTTAAAGCATGTCTTATGGCTCATTTTCAAAGTTTTCTTTTTAGGTTACCATTTTCAAGTCTCAGATGGAAAGCCCAACACATAAAAAGGAAAAAGATTCCATCATTTCTAAAAGCAATCATTTCTAAAGGCAATCATTTCTGTAGGCAGAATTAGAACAGATCTGATGTCTGGCCAGTACTCTCTCCTCCGAACCAGAAATTACAAAGAAATCCAGGTTACAATCCAGTTAGAGGCATAGGCATAGAGGCATAGACTATTAAAGCTGGAAAAACTTCAGAGCTCATCTGATCCAGGTACCTGGTTTTAAGAGGAAGATCCTGAGACCCAGTGGGTTTAAAAGAGTGTCTTAGCTACCACCACACATCACGTAGTTAGAGGTTGGGGAAGGCAAAAACTCAGACCCATTTGCCAGTGTTTTTCTTTGATAATATGAGTGCCCTAAATTGAAAGGAAACTTCTTGAGGACTCCAAGAACACATATGCATCGTCTCAGTTTTTGGATTAAGAAATTTAATCCATAATCTTTGGATGTATCTTTCAGATCTGAGTTATGGTTAGTAAAAAAGAAAACAAAAACAAAAAACAAAAAATTCTTGCCTGGAAAACTGGATAACCGTGTGCAAGAAAACAAAATTGGACCCCTGTTTTACACCACTACAAAAATTAACTTGAAATGGATTAAAGCCTTAAGTGTAAGATCTGAAACCATAGAATCCCTAGAAGAAAACACAGAAAAAAAGCCCCTTGACATAGGGATTAATGAGGGCTTTTTAAGATATATTTGCAAGCTGTATATCTCAAAAGGGGTTAACATCAAAAATATATAAAGAACCTATACAACTCAATAGTAAAAACAAACAATTAAAAAAACAGGCAGAGGAACTGAATAGACATTTTTCTGAGGTACACATAATAAAATGCAAATCAAAAGCACAGCGGGTTGTCATCTCAACCTATTAGAATGACTGTCATCAAAATGACAGGGGGCAACAAGTATTGGTGAAGATGTGGAGAAAAGGGAACCCTCATGCACTATTGGTGGGAATGCAAACTGATGCAGCTATTGTGGAAAACAGCATGGATGTTCCTCAAAAAATTAAAAATGGAACTACACTATGACTCATTTTTGCAATCTTACTTCTGTGTACACATCCAAGGAAATGAAAACAGGATACTATGGTGATAACTGCATCCCCATGTTTGAAGCATTATTCCCAAGAGCCAACATAGGGAAAAAACCTAAATGCCCTTCAGTGGATGAATGGATAAAAAAAGATGTAGTATACATACACACTGGAATAGTATTCAGCCATGAGAAAAAAGGAAATCCTGCCATTTGCAACAACATGAAATGAAACTTGAGGACATTATGCTAAGTGAAATAAGCCAGGCAGGGAAAGCCATACTGCATGGTATGAATGATACGTGGCATCTAAAAAAAGCCAAACTTGTATAAACAGAGTAGAATGGTAGTTTCCAGGTCCTGGCGAGTAGGTAGCAAAAGTGGGGGAGAGGTTGGTCATTGAATACAAACTTCCGGTTAGAGGATGAATAAGCTCTGGTGATTTAATGCACAGGACTCACTCGACAATGTTCTGGTGGGTTCCCTCATTTTTGTGACTCTAACACCCAGCCCAGTGTCTGGACAGAGTAAGTGTCAATATGTATTTGCTTCTCCTTGCAAGACCCAGTTCAATTCTCTTTTCAGCATATCATGCTGAGTTAGTAACAAGTTGATGGTGGCTCAGTTAACAAATCACCTGGATGACAGAGGTGATGAGCTGGCACTGTACCAGCCTAAATGATTTCTTTGTACACACTCATAGGAGACGCTAAGAAGAATGAGAGAAAAAAGCCCTCGCATATTTTTAACAAATTAGAGGAAAAGTTGATTGACTTCAAGGAGTGTAAACACCACCTCCCAACATACGCACACTCCAATCCCATCCCCACTAATTCTGGAGATTACGGGCTTGTATAGAAGGCATGTTCTTATCCCCCAGTATGGTTAGCCACTCCCCAAGATGAAACTCCCTGCCTGAAGATGAGGAAATCGATGCTATGGGCCAGATACTGTATATGGATTGGTTAGATCAACGGCTCTCTCTCCACTTAGAGAGAAAGAAAACTTTACGAAGCTGGAAGTAAGTAATTTGCCCAGGCTTCTTAGCTAGAGTATGGTAAACGCGGGCTTTGAACCCAAATTTAAGAGCAGAGACAATGATAGAATTATCCCACTAAACCAGGTGGCTTCCTACTGCAAAGCAGCCCCCTTTTATGCCTCCTCTCATTGCAGCTCCTTGGGGAACTGTCACATGACTACCATCCGTACCAAGGAGACTTAGTCCCTGAGAAGGTCATTCGCACTTTACTCTCATTCCTCCCAGGGCAATAGTGAAAGAACAGCATAGTCGAGAATGACTGTCTCTAATCTTAAAGCATCAGAAAACCAGAAACTCACTCCTTGGGCCTCATCAATAATCCTCCTGTGGGTGAAGTTAAATTCAGTAGATAGCTTAATGAGAGTACAGTCTTTGACTCTTCTGGAACTATATAAAGATTGCTCTCTGGTTTCTGTGGTAAAGTGCCTTGAAGTCCTACTTTCAAGTCTAAGTGGACAGGAGTTGAACTGGCACAAAAAATCAAGAGAGGTTATAAGCCTTCTGACCCACCTTTGTCAGGTAGAAGGGAAGCTTTGAGGCTTACCATGAACCCTCTTTGGACACTTAGTTTCCAAAATTCCATATACTTCACCCTGTACCAGTCCCCAGGAGAACTTCCAGCACTCTAAAAAACAATGGACAACTTAAGAGGTGCCTGGGTGGCTCAGGCGGTTAAGCATCCAACTTCGGTTCAGGTCACGATTCCATGCCTAATGAGTTTGAGTCCTGCATCAAGCTCTCCGCTGACAGCTCACAACCTGGATGGAGGCTGCTTTGGCTTTTGTGTCTCCCTCTCTCTCTGCCCCTCCCCTGCTTGTGCTCTCTCTCAAAAATATATAAACCTCTTAAAAAATAAAAAATAAGAAATAAGAAATGGACAACTTGAATCAGAAGGAGGGGGCGGGGTGAGCAGATTCTCCTCCACTTAGTTTTTTTTTTAATTTTTTTTAAAGTTTATTTATCTTGGAGAGAGGCAGAGTGAGTGGGGGATGGGCAGAGAGAGAGGGAGACACAGAATCTCAAGCAGGTTCTGCCCTATCAGCACAGAGCCCCATGCGGGGCTCGAACTCACAAACCATGAGATCATGGCCTGAGCTGAAACCAAGAGTGGGACGCTTAACCAACTGAGCCACCCTGGTGCCCCATCCCCCACTTGGTGTTTTTAACATCGCTCTTCCTCTTTAGGCTACCTTTCTGTCTCTCAACACAGATCCAAAGGGATTGGGGTGCCCCGGTTGGGGGCCTCATTGAAAGTTGCCAATAATTTAAGCACTCTGACCAGAGAAAATTGGTATTCAAAATAGAAGTTTTCCAAACTGAAAGTTTAGATTTTTTTTTTAAATGTACATTTTTTTTTTTTTTTTTTTTTGGAAGGGAGGAATGCCTGGAGGCTGCACAGAGTTTTTAGAGGCTGGTTCCCACCACTTCTGCTGGGCTATATGATCTTGAATTGGCAGTATCTCTGAATATCCATTTCAGATTTCTAAGATCTCTTCCGTCTTTAAAATACAACAGTTCTGTCATCTTAAGTGTCCTAAGGAATAGTTAAGAAGTATGGCAAACTTTCCTTTTGCCTTTCACGTCCCCTCCCCACCCTACCTGCGCCCTGTGACTTTACACTCTTGTGCCCTACTAGATCACTTGTTTGCATCACCAGACCAAATATACCCAATTGCCATCTTCATTCCTCATAGCCCTTTCAAGCTCTGGTTATATGATGCATGGAGTATGAGTCAGGCTCGGGGGAAAGGGGGCCTCTTTTTAAAGTTTATATGTAACTGCGAGAGCATTCAAGCATGTGCTGGCATGCCAGCCCTGTGTTTAAAAAAAAAAAAAAAAAAACTGTTAGCCATAATGTTTTCCTGCTCAAAAGTGGTTCGGAGACATCAGAACCTCAAGAGTGGTACGGATAATGGGGAAGGGTGTGCATGTTCAGGGAGCACTGAGGGGGCACAGTAGCCCACAACCATTTCTCCACCTTAAATTTCTGCTACCAAAAGGTTCTCCGGCCTCATTCCCCTCTGAAGTCGAAAGCTCCAGTTTAAATTCCTTACTTGGAAGGTCATTCATTCTCTCATAGCCAAAAAGCCTGTTTGCTTTTGTCTTCCCACTTGCTTTCAAATGAAAATATCAGACCACAGACCATCTTGCTTTCCCAATTCAAAAATTAATTACATCATGTCCAGAAGTGAAAGATGTTGGAAGTTATTAATGTATTAGTTGGGAACACTCTGCATTCTGATACCTTTTACATGTGCACAGATGTCTGTTGTTGGCCAGACCTGATCATTAGTTCTGGGGGGAGGAGGAGGGGCGGGCTGGGAGCAAAAACCATGGGCACATATCCGCATATTGTCCATGTACTCATTCAAAAGCACATTGTCAGGCACATTTTTATTATTGTGAAGTGTATTTATTTATTTTCCAGCGTTAGTCAACATCTCCTAGAAGCTTTTGGAATAGGACTTCTTAACCTGACAATTCCAACCATTTAAGTCTATCAACCATTATTTCCACTGTTCTGTGATTCTAACAGACCTTGAAATTAGCACTGTGTTTCTGTTTGTCACGCACGCGTACTCGCCAGCAGGATCACGCCCACTGCATCAGCTGGACGACAGACTACAAGTCATATGTGGCCTGGGTACCTACCCTTGCCACTCCGGGCAGGGCTCCAGCCCCGGGCCTGGAGGTCACGTGTGCCTGCTAGCTATTGCTCTGGAAAGAAGAAATAAAGGCCCAATTGTTTGGGGGGCAGGGCTCTGCAGATGTGGAGCTACAGTGAGAGCTGAAACACTTTTAGGTAATTTTTCAGCAGTAGATTTAGAGAGTATTTTTTCACCAGTTACAGCACCAGTCTGGATACATAATCTCTCCACATTTAGGGTGGGTCAGGAAATGACTAGGCACGAACCCAGGATTATCCAAGATTCTCTGTGCGCCTTCTTAGAGCTCATCCAGACATGGGGGGCAAAGTTGGGGGCCGTGGCTTTAAGGAGGAAGTGACAGGTTGAACACCCAGCAGAAAATAAAAAACCGAAGTCTCGGGGCTCCTGGGTGGCTCTGACGATTGGGCGTCTGACTCTTGGTTTCAGCTCAGGTCGTGATCTCATGGTTCGAGCCCCCCGTTGGGCTCTGCACTGACAGGGCGGATCCTGCTTGGGATTCTCTCTCTTTCCCTCTCTCTCTGCCCCTCTCCTGCTCACTCTCTCTCTAAATAAATAAATAAGCATTACAAAATTTAAAAAATAAACCTAAAAAAAAAAAAACAGAAGTATCAGAATACAGTATGACAGACTGAAAATTTTGAAACTTGGTCCTTCACCACAGAAGGTCTGAGAAGCCCCGTCTTGGGCACGTTAGGGAGGTGCACTCCCTACAGGCATGAGGAGACTGGGATGGGATATTATAAAGTATCACAGGAGTCAGGGTAGTTAGAGAAACTGAACTGTGGTGACAACAGGGCAGGGGCTGACTTTGGGAGTAGATGAACCTGGTTTGAGTTTGAGATCTATCCTTTGAAGTTGACCTCCAGTGCAGGATTTAACCCCCACACAAGGTCTGGCATACTCACCTCTTCGGCAGCCCCTCATTAGGTGCCCCTCTGCACCTGTTTTTCTCAGAGGTGCAGGCATGACTTCCTTCTTTAGATTCTTCTAACACTCCATGGATGTGTGTTATTATCGACGCCCAAAACCCTCACCCATGTCTGTTTGCTTCGTGCCACGTTTCTGTGTAAATGTGCAATCAGTCTGCTTCACTGGATCCCAAGCTTGATGGGGGCGGGCACGGTGCCCATTTTTTTGCACCGTAGTATCCCTAGCACCAAGCATCATGCCTGGCTTTGGTCAGTGCTTCAAAAACTAGTGTGAAATAAACAGATGTTCCCTAAATATTTCTATTTTTTCTATAAAATGGAAATGAGAACGGAATCTGCTTCAAGTGTTACTTCAAGTGTTACATTTGCAGCACATGCAAGGTCCTCAGAATAATGCCTGGAACAAGGCAAACACTCAGCAAAGTTTGGCAACATTAATATTTAGAACCATTAGTTCATATCCTAGGAGCCTCTCTTCAAATTAAGGAGTTATGTGAATCACCTGAACTGTGTGCAAAGTGTGTGTGCACATTTTTTCTGGGAAAAGGATCTTTGATATTCCTCCAACTCTTAAATGGGGACTATTTCTCCTGGCTCCAAAAGAAATTTAGAATCTTTGCCATAGAGACTGATAGAAAATATTAGACTGTATTCATTACCTAAAAGCCTAGGGACCATAGTTTCTATTCCTCACTCAGACTGAGCTTGCTTTAATGCTCAATTAACTCACAGAGCACTGAGCTAAGAACCAGGGCACATGGGCTCCCATTAGAGTCCTTTTGTTTTGTTAGCTCTGTGACCTTGGTTAACTCATCCACCCCCTTATTTTATAAATGTTGTTGTCCTCGATCATGCAGAGATAATGAATGTAGGAAAAACTTAAAACAACAACAACAACAACAACAACAACAAAACAAGACTAAGATATAAAATACAGAACTGCATGAAAAACATAGGGTCTGTAAGTCAGAAGATCTCTTACTCAGAACATCCTGTTTCTTAATTTGTAAAATAAGTGAGTTAAATTAGATGACATTTAAGATTTCTGCTAACTGCTCTCCATAATCCAAAGATTTGATATATAAATAGTCTCTGTTCTGGGGATTTGTTTTCTATTTGAGTTTTCACTGAACTAATTTACACTCTTGCCCACATCAAGGACACTATTTTTACTGACCCATTTGCAAAAGTGGGGTAGGGGTGGGAAAGTAAGAGTCATGTTCTGCTCTTAGCTGATTTTGATTTCATATATTTAACACTGTGTTGGGCTTCTCGGACTTGAGCTAAGGAAAGATAGTAAGAGGAACCCAAGAGTTGGTGAAGCCAAAAGTACTAAATTTCCAGCTCAAAACATCTACCCCACAGGGCTCAATAGACTATGGGAGATGGGTCGAACTCCTGTTTGGGGCTATAAATTCTGTTTTCCTTCCTCACCGCCTATGAATCTATCCATTTTGCACACTGAGGTATCAATGTCTTTTACTGCACAGGAAAGCCATCTCAGGAAATGTGAGCTTGGGAAGAGAAGAAGGGAAAAGAAGCAAGTGGAAGGTATTAACTTTCAATTATAGGACACCTGAAAAAGTTTCACAAAGGAGGGGTCAAAGGCTCTGAATGCTAGAAGACAGAGAACATGACCCTACAGGTCCACTGGAAGGTGAGAGATCTAGGAAGGGAAATGGAACCAGAGCTCTGTAGCACAGACTGGATTTCTGGAAAATCACCTCTGTCAGCCCTGGAGAGCCCACCGAGGCCAGTCTCAAAGGACTGAAAATGTAAGCTCACTCTGGCCAGTGGGCGCTTTCCAGAGAGAATCCACACTAATGAATCTAGTTACCTCCAGATCCCTCTCCAGGGTTCTGTTCATTGTCTGTTCATTCAGCTCCTTCTTCAAAGCCCATTATTTGGAGACACACAGATAAATTTAATATTATCTCAGGTAATGACACCCCCAAACTTCTCCACCATGAAGACAATGTCCTATATTCTGCTCTATGATTTCTATACCATTTCTTTGCTGACGGCCCAATTCCTCGGTGAGGAAGATTCTACTCTGAAAGACAGTTGAGCCTGGAGTGCAATGAAACCGCATTGCCTATAACTCACACGGTCTCACTGACCTGATTTCTATAAATAGATAAATTCGTCAAGGAAAAACACAGGATTGAAATCTAAAAGCGAACTCAGGAAATTATTCGTTTCGGACTTTTGCCTCAGGTCAAATTAAAATTTCAATCATCCCTAAAACCATGTCTGTAGTTTTTTAACAGAGATTCAGATTAAATAAGCTTCCTTGATAACTTCTAATATATGGTCAATTTTTCTGTCACAAGAGTTCTTTCTTATGAATGTGGTAGAATAGATGAGAACTGGATAAATCTTCTAGACTGTAGTGGATGTCATTTTACAAATGACAACATGGAGGATTAGAAAAAAATAGATGACTTTCCTGAGGTAACAGATATTCATTCATTCATCTATTTATGCATTCACTCAACATTCACTCAAAAAATACTTATTGAATGCTTACTCTATCTATTCACGGTTCTAGAGACAGAGATACAGCAGTATATTAATTTGCTAGGGCTGCTATAACAGAGTGCCACAAACCAGCTAGCCTAAACAATAAAAATGTATTGTCTAACAGCTCTGGAGGCCAGAAGTCCAAGATCAAGGTGTCAGTGGGTTGGTTCCTCCAGAGAGCTGTGTGGGAGAAACTGTTCCATGCCCTTCTTGTGGCTTCTGATAGATGGCTGTCACTTTGGCTTTCCTTGGTTTGTAAAAGCATCACCTCAACCTCTCCCTTCTTCACATGACATTTTCCCTGTGGGCATGTCTCTGTGTCCAAATTTCCCCTTTTATGAGGGCTCCCATGATACTGGATTAAGGCCCACCTTCCGTATGACCTCATCTGAAGTAATTGCATCTGCAACAACCCTATTTCCAAACAACATCACATTCTGAGGTGCTGGGAGTTAGGACCTCAACACACAGATTTTGAGGAGACAAAATGTAATCCGTAACAAGCAACAACAAAATAAAACCTCTGCAACCACGGAGCTAACATTCAAAGGACGGGAGACATTGTGTGTGTGTGTATGTGTGTGTGTATTATCAGGCAATGAAAAATGCTAGGCAGTAATAGAGCAGGGTAGGTGTGTAGGGCAGTGATGGAGTTTAAGGGGTTGCTACTGCAGATATATGTCTCTCTGACGAAATGCCTTTTGAACAGACCTGACTACAGTGAGAGGCTGAGCCAGGAGAAAATCCAGGAGGAAGCACATTCCAAGCAAGAGGCACAGTGTGTGCAAACACTGGAAACTAGAACTTCTCACTTCTGCTTGTCCCCCAAAAATGATCCAGGGAGTGTTAATTATGTCGGAAACAATGTATCCTGGTGCCTATTTCGCCACCAGCCCCTAGTCCTTTTCTTTCCCTTTTGAAGATTCCTTTCCCTTTTGAAGATTTCTTTCCCTTTTGAAGAGTCATTGAGTATCTATTATACACCCAGCATCGCTTGGACCTACATGGAAACCAAATTGGGAACCCTCCTTGCCCTCCTAGAGTGAGTTTAGAAACAATCGCCTGGGGCGCCTGGGTGGCGCAGTCGGTTAAGCGTCCGACTTCAGCCAGGTCACGATCTCGCAGTCCGTGAGTTCGAGCCCCGCGTCGGGCTCTGGGCTGATGGCTCAGAGCCTGGAGCCTGTTTCCGATTCTGTGTCTCCCTCTCTCTCTGCCCCTCCCCCGTTCATGCTCTGTCTCTCTCTGTCCCAAAAATAAATAAACGTTGAAAAAAAAAAAAAAAAAAGAAACAATCGCTTAATATTAGATGGGATGAGCCATAAGCCATTATAATTTCACTTTTTACCTGACTCTAAGAGCAAGAAAGACCATGAGGCCCCTGAGGGAATGCTTCCCATGACCTGGCACTAAAACTTCACAACAAGGCTCATTTCCCTGAGAAGAGCCCACGGGTTAGAATTGTCCTTATGTGGAGCCCAAATCTGACTTTCTGACACTTGCACCTGTTGGACCTAGACCAACACAGAACAGATTATTTTAGCTCTTAGACGTGTTAATTCTCAAAAATTTGCGGTACACTAGAATTTCTATTTATTTACTCGTTCCCTTCCACTATCACATGTAACCCATAGCCTCTGAGGTAGTTACCTGCCTCTAGGTCCTAGCTCTACTTAGTCCAAGTTTTTAGTAAATACTGGGTCCAGAAAACGTGGGTCCCATGTATGCTTTGAACAGTTCCATGCTTAATGGGGGTATTGCTTATCATGATGTAGACACGTTTCCCTTCATCCAGGCCAAAATTAAATCACCATTGTAAGCAATCATACAGAAATGTTGGCCTATATCAAACACTCAACTTAAAACATACTTTGTACTTCAATGTTAGACTTTACATTCATCGCCTTCATACTTCATCTTGATGGCTTTGATCTGGCATTTGCATGTCTTGATGTTATTTCTAATCATGACTCCAAATCTATGGCAGTGGGACAGAAAACAAAAATCCCCAAGTTATTCACCATATGACTCTGATTGAGTCATTTGATTTCCCTGAACCTCAGTTCTGCTCACTGTAAAGAAAAATTGGGGGATAGGCGGAGAGAGAGAGGTGTGGGAGCTAGTAATAAGTCTTGTTAAAGCATGAGAATCAAATGTGACAAGCTATGTGAAGGATTTGTACAATGGGACACACTATGCAAATGTGAATTAATGGTAGTGATAAGACTGGCTTTTCTCCTCGGTTTTATTTCATCGATTCAAATGTTAAGCAAATTAAGACCAAAAAAGCAAGCAACATGCTTTAGGTTTGTTTTCAACCTGTTGTGAATCTGCCTAAAGGTATTATGACCCTGCCTGTGTACCCTTAGCCTCAAGACCTCATGAGCCCTCTGTGTGTCAACACAATATGATGCGGTAGTTACCATCAACAGCTTTGAGTCAGATAAATCTGGCTTCAATTCCAGCCCAGTGACCCACTGGCAATATGACTTTGAGTACAAGACTTGCTTTTACTATCCTCTGTTCCTTATCTGTGACAAGGGAGATAAACAAAGTCCCTACCGGCTGGAATCATTATGGGAGTAAATGAAATAAAACAAATAGTGCCTGGCATATATAGGAAGTGTTCAACAAGTCATTCTATTTTTATGATATTATTGTGAAAATTTAATTTTCCTAGTCAATCCTCTGGTCTTTTAAAGTAGCTTTATTTCAAAAGCAAGAAAGTAAATTAAGCTAGCGTAACATGACATTCCTTATAGACCTATGTTCACTCCTAGTAACCACCACATTGCTTTATTAATATTCACAAACCATTAGCTTAAAAATCTATTCTTGACTTTTTCTGGGATGGCCTCTGAGAATAATTGACCTGTTTATGGATTGTGGAATTTATCCCTCTTTTTGAAAAATGCATTGAGACTTCCCTTAATCGTTCACCTTTTGGTCTCTGCAATATCTCAGTAATTACTGAGATTTGTCCTCAGTTCCTATTCATTCATGAAAAAAAGGATATTTTGAGCACCTACTATTTGCCCAGCACCCCAGTTTTCTGAGTAGCCTGGCATCACTGGCACTCAGCGATGGCAAATAAAATTCATTTATCCTGACCAGGCTTTATCTTACTTCCACTCATTTACAGACAGTTGCAGTCAACTGTCTCTTTGCATTGTTTGTGAATGTGGACGAGTCATTTAACGCTGAGTCACGATTTCCTTCTCGGTAAAGGAGGATAATAATAACTAGTGTGACTACCTCACAGGGTGAAAATACAATGAGACAAGGTATAAAGGAAAAAAAAATCCCCAAAAAACAAAGATTCAAAAAAAAAAAATTCAAGGTGTTATTTGTTCTTATCCTTCTAGCCTGCAGACCACTTTCCTTGCTGCAGAATTTGAAAGCAAAATATGAATTTAATAGTTTTATTGTCTGTTATCATTACACCATCTGCCACAGGCAGCCTGGTGATCACTTCCTGTTCTTCTATTTTCAAACACAGAAAATGTCCTTTTGTGGTCTTTAACATTTTCAACCAGCCCAAATTTTATTATTTATTTGTTATTTATAAACCTATGATATCCTATATTAAGATACAAGTACAATCAGATCCAGCAAAACTAGAAAAAGATGAAGAGATCAAGAATGAAAAAGAAGAGATGGATGGGTAAGAAAACTTTGGCTAAATATAATCTGTGCAGTGCAACATATACTTAGCTTTACTTTTTGGAACCAGCTAGAAAACTGGACGGGAAAGCAGTACAGGAGGAGATACATTGCACTCGCTGGTTAATTACAGGAAGTGTAACAATAGACACACTTTGCCATGGCACTAAACTCAGAGAGGGGTCACCGACAGAGTTTTACATAAGGGACACAAAACAAGCTCATGGAAAGTGTCTTCAACAGCAATTTCACCAAAGAAGAAATATGTTCTCTAAATGGTCCCTGTTACATACGATCCTTAATAAAAGATAAAGCTGTGCTGTCAGACGGTCTTTCTGTGAGGGTACTTGGGAAAAACATAACGTAACATTGCGCACGTATAAATAAATGTTCTTATAACCTGGCTTCATACAAAGCTGAAATTTTTTAAATCAAGAGTAATGAATTCATGATTGTGACCATTATGTTCATTCCCTTATCTGTGTTTAGGCAGATCTTGACAAGTGGCCAGACTGCTGATACATCGAGGCTGAGGCTTGACTGGAAGTCAAGCATATGGGTTTTCTGTCTTACTGATGCAATAAAGAGCTCCATGCTTAAATAATTGGTATACAGGTGGCCACAGTCTATTTCAAAAATTAAGGTCTTCTCACCCAAAAGGAAGGCCTTCCCATCATCTTCAGGGAGGCACACTCTCAAACCAAAATTTCTCTTAGAAAACAGTTTGGAAGACGGTGAGAACTTTAAACAAGGGCTTAAAACCCGGCAGTTCTACATCATAGAGCAAGGGCCAGCACACTATGGTTCATGGGCCAAATCGCCCTGACACCTGTTTTCATAAATAAGGTTTTCATAGAATGTAGGTACACCCATTAGCTCATGAATTGTCTATGGCTATTTTTTTTTATCACAATGGCAGAGTTGAATAGTCACAACAGAGAATACAGGGCTCACAAAGCCTAAAATATTTATCATCTAGCCCTTTGCAGAAAAAGTTTGCCAACTCCTGCCAGGGAACAGAGAGAGAGAGAGAGAGAATTCAGGTTTAAAGGGGCTTAATGGCTATAGTTACTTGCCCACCATCAATTTTCACCAAAAAAAAAAGTGTAATTTAGCCCTTTTAAATGCTTTTATTTTAAGCATTGCAACATCATAAAGGGCTCCCCGCGAGGAATTAGCTCACAATTCACACCGAAACAGTAACTGAATTAGTCTTCAAGTAGTGATTTCAGTGGGGTAAAAACAAATATGTGCTTGGACTGCCTTTTCTTTTCCATGTGAATTTTAATAATTTAATGACACTTTTCTATAAACAACGTATTTCCCCTGTTCTGGAGAAGAGATGAATAGACATTCTCTTATAAGCAGACACTGAGTTTATTGCCATGAACAGAGTGGCTGCGGATCAAACCTCCCTTGATTAGTGCCAAAAAGGAAGGGCTGCGGATGAACGTTTCCGAAACCCAAGTCACCGCGTTTGGTAGACATCCCCTTTGATGGATCTGATTTACAGTCATCCAGCACAGCTAGTTTGTCAATGGTTTCTGCAAATGTAAACTTTATACCTAGTTTATATTAGATAGGACATCAGGAAGTTATGTTCCTCAGAGACACAAATTTCATTGATGCTTTACTGATTTATTTTCAATTCAGGCTAAAATGATTGTTGTTATGCCCAGGGTCAGGGTCGTCGGGGCCTTGATCTGCCATGGTGGTGCCCTGAGAGACTCAAATTACATCCTAAAGGATGTTGCTGGGGACCTTGACTTAAAGCCCTTTTTTTGTATGAACAGCAAGAAAGCTTACGGTTGACTGTGTAGTCAACCCTCGTAAGGGCAGGAGACCTTATTCAACAGTCAGTCTAACCCACTCCTGATTTCCTTTAGTTTTCTAAGTCTCATTTTCCTGTTGTCCTACTTTCCTCACCACTTACTTCTCACTTTATTTTATCTTGTATGGTATTAATAGGTAATCCACCTTAAACCCTTTCTGGAACAAGGCAGGGTGTAAATAAACAAGTAGAAATGAACTCACCTGTTGAACGGAGTTATTTAGTATTATCCCTCTGACTACTGAAAAAAAATATCTCCTGGAAACAACTATTTTCTTCTGGCAGGGTAGCTCTGAGGTTTTCTTTCAAAAAGAAATTGCTCAACAAGTTCAGGGCTGTCCTGTTCCTCCTGCAGGCACGTGACGTTAGGACCGTGCATCCAGAGAGAGGTGTAGGTTCATGTTACCATCTGCGATGGCAAAACAGTAGGCAACCCAGTGCCCTTGCATCGGCAACAGATAGTTAGTGAATGGAAAGGGGGTGGCCAGCATCACCTCTTCTGTCTCCTGGGGTGGGGGTGGGGGGTGGAATATGTCTTAGTAATTAGTATTCGAATAGAGCTCTACAATTTGTGAAGAACTTTACACACACAGCATCATGTTCAATCCTCTCAGTAAAACTGTTGATTTGGCTTCTGACACTTCGTTTTCAGTTGAGGGAATGGAGGCTTTGAGAAACCAGGTAAAGTCAGTAGACAAACGTCCCCAGCCCTCTCACCATTTGATCCCAGCCTGATAAAGTCTGGGAGGCTGGTAATGTGATAGGTCATAGTAAAAGGCTTTGGAGTTAACCCTGAAATTAAATATCGCACTTTCCATTTTCTAGAAGATTCTTTAAGTCACTATATTAAGTTCCTAAGGCGATTGTAACAAATTACCACAAACAAGGTGGTTTCACAATCAACAGAAATTTATTCTTCTAGAATTCTGGAAGCCAGAGGCCAAAACCAAGTGTCTGCAAGGCCACAATCCCTCCAAAGGCTCTAGGAAGAATCTGCTCCTTGCCTTCTCCAGCTTCTAGGGGCTCCAGACATTTTTTTTGGCTTCTGGCCATCTCCTGTCTCTGTTTCCATGGTCACATCACCTCTTCATCTATTCCTCTGTGTGTCTGTCTTATAAAGACACATGTGACTGCATTTAGGAGCCATTTAGGATAAGCTCCTCCTCTCCAGATCCTTCGCTTAATTACATCTTTTGCCATATGAGGTAGCATTCACAGGTTCCGGGGATTAGGATGTGGACACATCTTTTGGGGGGTGGGCATCATGCAACCCACTAAAGTCACTGAGCCTCATGTCTCCCTCCCTTTCATAAAAATTAGAATAGTATTGGGGCGCCTGGGTGGCTCAGTCGGTTAAGTGTCCAACTTCGGCTCAGGTCATGATCTCACAGTCCATGAGTTCAAGCCCCGCGTCAGGACTGACAGCTCGGAGCCTGGAGCCTTTTTCAGATTCTGTGTCTCCCTCTCTCTCTGCCCCTCCCCTACCCATGCTCCGTCTCTCTGTGTCTCAAAAATAAATAAAAACATTAAAAAAATTAGAATAGTATCATTTATCTGAAGGGTGAAGATTAAAAAAGATATTTAAATAGAACAGTCCAATATATAATACTCAATAGAAAGGGGTCCCTCCTTTTTCTCATTGGGAGAGCTGCTAATATAATCACACTACTTTTTAGGTGATTTCCCTCATTTGTCCCATTGGACTAATTCCCAAATGTACACTCAAATTCTCCCATTCTTTCATTTTGTCTTTAGATTCCTTTTCCTAATAAACTGCATTCTAAGGAGCAGTACACTTTTTGAATTCTATTTTGTCATGAACTAAGAGAGTGCTTCTCAAGCATCTGCAGTGAAGAATTAGGTTTAATTTTATAAAATAAAATTTAAATATGGTGATAACGAGAATTGCTATAAAAGGTCCCAAACACTTACTTTGATCTTGTTACATACCAGTAACAATTTGCCCTTGTCCGGGACATCATTTTGAGGATTAAAAATGTCAACATTAAAAATTAAGCACATATCAAATACTTCAGTTTTATCAAAATTATTTTGGGGCGCCTGGGTGGCGCAGTCGGTTAAGCGTCCGACTTCAGCCAGGTCACGATCTCGCGGTCCGTGAGTTCGAGCCCCGCGTCGGGCTCTGGGCTGATGGCTCAGAGCCTGGAGCCTGTTTCCGATTCTGTGTCTCCCTCTCTCTCTGCCCCTCCCCCGTTCATGCTCTGTCTCTCTCTGTCCCAAAAATAAATAAACGTTGAAAAAAAAAAATTAAAAAAAAAATTATTTTTCCAAAAGGTAGTCACATTCTCTCATTACTGCAAAGGGTTACTTTATACTAACAGCCCCAAAAACATAATATCTGTATGTTTCCTCTTCCCAAGTGGTCTGAGTGGTATATTTTTATGACAGCAAATTGGCTTATGTCTCTTTTGTTTGACCTTTGTTTTCATTTAAATGTATACCTTAGTTATATGTAGCACCATTCTATTTTCCTTCTACCATATCAGATTTTAAATAAAGTATTTTTTCTCTTGATATTTTTAGGCTGAGTTTTATCCCATTAAAGCCTTGTCCTCTCAATAACATACATATATATATATATATATATATATATATATATATATATATATATTTGGTTTAAAACTTTGGTTTAAAACTTTGAGTTACTTTGCCACCTCCTTTTCTGAGTTGACATACATAGTTTCCCAAGGTCATAAATATTACTCTTAGTGAACATCTCTGTTATTCATTGAATGAATGAAAGAATAATTACAAAGGACCACCTCCACTATACAAACCCCTTCTCTGCCATGCCGACTATCCTTATTACCTCCCTGGTAGTTAGTCTTGGTTTTTCCTCTTCCCTTTTATCCATTCTTCTTTATTAAATATGTTCTCCACTTTGATCCAGGGCCCTTTTCCATTTTTAGTTGTTCATCTTACATTCCTAGCATGATCCAGAAGACAAATTCTTTCCTTTAGATACCTTCTATGTAACCAGCTATTACCCTCCTTTCTCTTCTAGAGTCATGAACACAAATGGGAAGAGGACAAAAAACATCCCACCCAACCCTAAATGTTTTCCTTTTCCTACCTAATCCTAGAGATGCAGATCCTGTGACTAAAATTTTTGTTCCCACATGAACCATCACAGTGGCAGGGGTCAGTGAGGTTGGCGATCTTGGCAGGTTCTCTATCATATCTGGAGGCCTGCTCTGAGAAGTTATAGAACACAGGCCCATGAATACTCCACGTTTATGCATGGCCACGTCCTCCCAACCAACAGAGAGTTCACTATCAAATAGTTATGATACGTATGTTTTTATTTGATTGAGATAACAGTTCCATCACTTTTTGAATGCCCAGGAATCTCTTGGAATCTCTTAGAGGCTGGAAAATGCCTCCACTTGAGTATGTCTGGAATTGCCCTCCAGGAGAAGAACCTCACAAAGTTTCCACCCAGTTTAATTTCCTCTTGCTCATCCTCAGCTGGGTCACAGTTGTTATAGTCCAGGCTACTCCCGGTGACAATTCTGGAGTCACCTTACAGTACCAAACATCTTCCTCCTCATAGGCCCAAGATATTCAAACTTCTTAAAAAAAAAAAAAAGAGAAGTTTTCCTAGCTATTTTCCTTAGCATATAATTCTGACTTCCTTTTTCTTTTTTTTTATGTTTACCTATTTATTTTGAGAGAGAGAGAGAGAAAGAACAAGAAGGGGAGGAGCAGAGAGAGAAGGAGAGAGAGAGAATCCCAAGCAGGCTCCACACTGTCAGCTCAAAGCACGATGCAGGGTTTATGAGATCATGACGTTGACCAAAATCAAGATTTGATGCTTAACCAACTGAGCCACCCAGGCACCCCATTAACGACTTCCTTTCTATCTGGTATATTTAGAAACCAGAGTGAGGTTTTCTGGATTTTTAGTGTCTTCTACAACTTACATTCTAAAATTTGTCCCTGGTGTGGGGCTTTGCAGGTTGTTCCGTCTGGCATTCCAATGGGGCCCTATTTTGAGACAGACAATAGAAATACCTAAAGATCCCTTCTCTGCCCTTCAGGCTATTTTACTCTGAATTTTCAGGCATGTCCTCACTCTTTCTGAGACCAGCCCAGTCTTCCAACCCTGTAAGTCCTTCTTTTTGTCTCTCACATTACCCCAGAGAGAAAAGGGTCTTCCTGATTAACTTCCTGAACACTCCTCCCCCAGAGGATACCTGTCCTTGACCAGTGGTCCCATCATTCACCCTTCTGGGAAATCCACCCTGTACAGTGCCTGCAACACACTCAGGGGCCAGGTAAGATGAGTTCTAGTTACAACCAATGCTTGCTTCTTCCCCTGTTCTTTGCAGATATTATCCATTGCAGCTTCTCTGATCTTGGCCCTTGCGGCTCCCATCATCTTATTAGCAGCCAGGACCAGCTACCTAATTTGCAGGGCCCAATGCAAAATGAAATTGTGGGACTCTTTGTTCAAAAAATAAGAAGAATCTCAAGACTGCAAGAGGACGGCACAAATCAAATCCAGGGCCGTCTGATGATAGGATTCTATGAGACTACACAGGCTAGGCTCCCTGCTACGAGCACATCTTTCTGGAATCTTGTCCTTGTGGCAGCCTCCAATCTTGTGTCACCTTCTTTGTCTCAAGGTATCATTTTTTTTTAATTTTTTTTCAACGTTTATTTATTTTTTGGGACAGAGAGAGACAGAGCATGAAAGGGGGAGGGGCAGAGAGAGAGAGGGAGACACAGAATCGGAAGCAGGCTCCAGGCTCTGAGCCATCAGCCCAGAGCCTGACGCGGGGCTCGAACTCACGGAGCGTGAGATCGTGACCTGGCTGAAGTTGGACGCTTAACCGACTGTGCCACCCAGGCGCCCCTCAAGGTATCATTTTTGACTAGATTCCCTGTATTCATGTTTCAGATTGTCAATGACAGTAAAAAAAAAAGGGGGGGGGGCTTGCACTTCTTAACTAGTCAATAATCTAGCCTAACTCATGTCAGCTTGTTGCTTCCATTCACCCCCTACATTCTCTGAGATGACCCACAAGGGCGACCCATTCCCAAGGAGTGACTGTTGTAGAATTAAAATTCTAGAGTCTAAAAAATAATCTCACTCATTCATTGGTCACTTGTTGCAAACCTATTCTGTGTCCAGCTGGAGGCTAAGGATACAAAAAAAGATGATGCATGACCTCATGTCGTTCATAACCTACTAGAGGGAGGCTAACTTAGAGAAATCAATGTAAAACAACCAGGGTAATGCTCTAATGGAAGGATACAAGTTTAAAAATCAAATCAAAAAGAAATATGAATAAGCCTAATTTCTACCAATGGACAAAGATACTTAGTTCATCACATCTACTTGTTGACAAAGATTTCCCTTCTCCTCCTCGTTTTTTCATCTGGCTTATTTTTTTGTGTTAGTTCTTCAACACATCCTTCTTCCAGTGTGGAATATACAGAAGTTTTCCTCAAGCCTTTTCCCCTTCTCCTCTAAGCAAGAAACAAGTTATAATTACCACAAACATTGCAGGCCAACCCCTCAAGCACAAAAGAAATATATCATCTACCTACCCCACAACAGATTGCAACAGTGGCTGTGTTTTCAGTATTTCTTCACCTTCTAGATAAAGTAGCAGTGCTTCTGGAATGGCTGTAGAAGAAACTTCCTTCTTAGAAAGTGTTTTCAGGGGCACCTGGGTGGGTCAGTTGGTTGAACGTCCAACTTCGGCTCAGGTCACGATCTCGCGGTTTGTGAGTTGAAGCTCTGCATCCGGCTCTGTGCTGGTGTCTCAGAGCCTGGAGCCTGCTTCGGATTCTGTGTATCCCTCTCTCTCTGCCCCTCCCCCACTCATGCTCTGTCTCTCTCTCTGCCAAAAATAAATAAACATTAAAAACAAATTTTAAAAAAAAGAAAAAAAGAAAATGTTTTCATACACCATGGATCATGTTATAAACTGGCAATGTCCTTCTGCCCTAGTTACCTACAATAAGTAAGAGGATAGGTAAATTGCTGACACTCCAGGAACCTTCCTGACTTCCACAACTAAATGTTCTGGACTTCAAAAACGCTTCCAGGAAGCAATAGATATGGAAACAGATTTAGGAAAACTTCATCAACTTCTATTGGCATCATAGACAGTCAATGGACTTTTTTTTTTTATTGTGCTTCACGGTTATACTGCATTGCCTAAGGCTGCCAGGATTCATAATCACTCTTTCTTCTCTAGGAAGTATCTCTGACCAAGTTATAATAGGTGAAAGAATCATCTTGGCCTTCTTCTACAGAGGCTGAGAACCCAGCTGCAGGAAAGAAAATACTTCCACCCACCGGCCCCCAACTCCCCACCTTCACCCCCACCCCCATAGTCAGCTTCAATCCAAATGCCAGAGTCCATAGTAGAGTGATGCGGAAGATAACAGAGCAGCAATGTGCCCTCCAAAGGACTCTTGTTTTGTTTGTTTATTTGTTTGTTTGTTTGTTTCCCAGAGGTACACTCTGGTCAAGCACCCATCTGCCACCTACATTAGCCTTCCTCCATCAACCTCCAGGGTCAGTCTTTCCCATGAATGGCTCATGAATGAACGGTCACTTATGTCTTAAACATGGAAGGGTGTTAAGAAACCTGTGCTGCTTTGAAGTTTCTTCACTTGCCTACTTTGATTGTTGAAATTCTACCATCAGTCATTCCTGCAAGTGATGATATAACTGTTTAGATTCTTCCCAAGTGATAGCTCACCAGATCAGATGGTGTTCAGGGGAAAGTAGAAATAATATGAAGGTCCGGTGTGCAGACAAAAGAGGAATTTCCATAGTAGAGAAAGAAGCTCTGAAAAGGAAACCTCTATCCCAGAAAATAAGTCTGCCTATTTTCCAACTGCACTTTGGGCCACAACCACCCCAGTCCCACCGAGCACTTGTTCTGATCTTGTCAAGTGAGGTTGTCTTGACTCAACACCTTATAAAAAGACCACACCTGAAGATCCTAGGAAAACTCAGGCTGACTCTGGTTTAGTTCCTCGCAGCTGATACAGCAGTGTTTGCATATGCTTCGTCTCCTCAGCTTGAACGCTCGGCAATTGGCTGAAATTCTGGAGTGGCCTCTCTGAACTTCTCATTTCCCTTAGGCAGAAGAGTGAGGCAAAGAAGACACTCTGCTCATCCTGAAGATTCTTGGAGAGATGGGTTAGCCAAAGGTTGGCAGACCACTGGAAGACTTAGTATTCTCTGTGCATTTACCTGTGTAGGTAGGCAATACTGGTAAATATTAAATTAGCCTTCTCACCTATAGGAAACAATAGGTTATAATGGAAAAAACATGGATTTGGAACCACATAGATCTTCCTAGTGCTGCTACTTATTATGTGTTTGACATTGGTTAGATCATCTACTTCCTCTGAACCTCTGTTTCTTCATCTGCGAAATAGGGATAATGATGCCCACCCTGCAGGTCTGTGGGGAAAATACACATTGAGCCCGGCAAACCATAGGTGTTCAACAAATGCAGTGGTCTTTCTCCATTAGCTCCCTATTGGGATGGAGCATATGAAATTACAATGTTCTGCTCTATTAAAGTTGTTAATCCCAACCGAGAAAAAGAAACTTTTGAAAAATTCTTACTTGCATCTTAAATATTCTAGTTAAACTGTAGTCTAGCTATCTCAGGAAGTAATGTCCCCCAAGACAAGAGAATGGACTTAGAACTATTGTTTAACATAAGCTTTTAATATGATCTTTATGCATGAAGGAAAATACAGCTCTCTTCCACAGGAAACAAGAAACATGGGTTTGTTATGATAAATATTTACTCAGGTTCCCCAAATCAATTATTCTAATGTATTCTAAGAATTACCAACAAATGAATTTATAATATTCTTTCAATGTTTATTGACTGCACAAGGAACATAGGAAGAAAGAAAGAAAGAAAGAAAGAAAGAAAGAAAGAAAGAAAAGAAAGAGAAAAAAAGAAAAGGAAAGGAAAGGAGGAAGGGAGGGAAGGAGATAAGGAGGAAGGAAGGAAAGAAGGGAGGGAGGGAGGGAGGAAGCAAGGAAGGAAGGATTGAACCTATCAATCTATTGTGTGAACACCCAAATAATACTAATATTTCAGGAATACAGAAGAGTGTCCTGACCATATGCCTGCAAAAACCCCTCCCCCGCAAAATGGTCTAATTTATTTATGTAGCTCAAAGAATAAAAAACTGTGGCCATGTTACGAGCCTTTAAGGTGTTCTCAAAACAAAAATAATCTATAGCCTGGACTCAACAAAATAAAAAGACTTACCACAAGCTTCAAATTCCTGAGGTGGGAGTTTTCCATAGATCACAGCAAACTGATCATGCATAGAAAGGCTGACACAGCGAGGGTCAGTAAGGAAAGGAAGAGAAACACAAGGGAGAAACTAAAAAGAAAAGAAAAGAAGAAAAAAGTGCTACTTTCTCCGTTTTGGCATATGTAATTTCTATGAAAGAGCTTCTGAAATGGTCAACCCTCAGTAAATAGTCAGTCAGTTAATTATTTTTGAAAAGCTTTTCAAATTCCAGATAGTAATGAAGTTGGGCAAAATGGTGTTTATTTGGGGCCCCCAATGAGAAATAATAAATTCTTGGTGATTAATGGCACTTATGTGCTCTTGGCTCTTAAAAACATTTTCTGCTCTTGAGTCACAACGGAAGCTACAGCTTGAATTTTATTGTTCAATTTGCTGTTTCCTTTCCTGGGTGAGCCAGCACTGGATTTAGGAGTTGAACGTTTATAGAGTCAGCAGGACCCCAAGGGACTGAAAGCAAAACTGAGCCAATGAGGATAATGCCGAAGATTATCTACCCTCCATGAAAATGCGGGGTCCAGAAAAGAAACAATGAAGAGCGATTATAAAGACTGACAGTCTTGTAACTTCGACAAGATGTCTTGGCTAGGTTGGCAGATCTTTTTTCAAACAAACAAACAAAAACTGCCTGGTTCACAGTTGCTCAAGCTCTTCTTTCTCTCCCTCTTGGGCACACTGTCAAAGGACACACTGGTATCTTCCCAGAGGACTGGAGAACGTGTGCGTCTTCAGAGAGGATGTAGCAAGGCTAGCTGTCAAAAGCAGGGGGTGGAAAGCGAAGAAAGAAGCTTTAGCGGGTCGAAAGGGAAAGCTCGTTGCTCAGTAAATGATCGGTTTTGTCAGTGTGGACATGTGTTTCCCGGCGTCCACAAAGAAGTTCTCCAACTTGGGTCTTGGGCCTTACCTAAACGGGATATTGTGTCTGTAAAGTTCTTCAAGCACATGTTAGTTACACTCTACAAAATCATCCTTGTCATTTTGCCCAGTCTTGGCAGTGACTGAAAATAGTGCAAAATAGAAGCCTTTCATGGGAACCGCTAACCACACCAAAATCGAATATGGTTTTGCCGGTCCGGTATGTGTTTCCTCTAGCCTTAATCTCCCCATCTGTAAAATAAGGACCACAGGTACAAGGTATCCTATTTACAAAAACCAGGAGCTAAGGGCTTTCAGGAATGTGAAAGAAACAAAAACGAACAAGCAAACAAAAATGATCTCAAGGGAGTAGCGGATGATGGTCTCAACTGTCCCATCTCCTAGGGCCGCCCCATCCAGGAGCTTCTACGAGACCCATGAGGGAAGGCGTATCTTCTCCCATTGAGTCATTTTACTGAAAACTTGGGTAGATTCCTCTCCCTTTTTCTCTGTGTCCCAATTTCCTGTAAACGATAAAACTGTAAAACAAAAAGTAATAAGATCCAAATCTTCCTGCCGGGGACTTGATGAAGATGAATTAGACACTGACGGTCAGGAAGAGATGGAAGTCCCTCCATGACAGAGGCCAAACTACTTCAAAATGAAAATCATCAATTTGAGTGTGCTCACATGTTACTTAAAAATCAATGAAGAAACAAAGTGAGGGAACCCTGAAGCCATTTTAGCACCCCCACTTTTTCACGCCACTCCAACTTAGCAGCCTTGAAATATCCTGGCTCTGAAAACCCAGTCAATCATCATTAATAATGATATTTTTATAGCACTTTAAAAATTGGAATTTCCAGAGCCACTTTGATAGATGCCCTGTCACTACCTTGCCATTTGCGTAATTTTTTTCTGAGCTGGGTTTTTCTCCCCCCTGTATTTAAAGGATTTTTTAACAGAGAAGAGGAGGAATTTCTTTTGATTGAAAAATACAAGGACTTGCAACTTTAATGATTCGAGAACTTGAGTTTACTTAAGGAGTTAAAACAAATGCCTGCCTGTTGCCTTCAGATCTGGAATGAGAGTTCAGTGAGTTTGCACAAAGATGAAAAAGATTAGAAGCAAAAGCCGGGTTGTTGTTTTCTCTGAGACACAAACATCTCGAGCAATTTACCTGTTTTTATCTCACTACAAACCTCAGGAATTACTTAGTACCTCTAGAGTGACTTTCGCAGAAAGTTCAGAATATTCCTTCAAAATATTTTACTGTAGGTGACTTCTTAACTGCTTCTGGCTTTATTTATCTGCCCATTTCTTCCTCATACACATACAACCACGCGCGCGCGCACACACACACACACACACACACACACACAGCACTGAGTATCCTTTGCCTTTGAAAATGCAGATGAAATTTCTTATTTCTATTTTAACTTCCACGAAACTAACCAACCTTATGAGATACCTTGGCAGACTCCAACTTTGAAAGGGAACTCAAACAATTCGTGTTTAACCTCCGAGCCAAAATAAGCCTGAATTTTTTCAAAACTTTGTATTTTTTTTTTTTCTGTGTAGCTTCTTTTACTCTTTGCCTCCAAAAAGACTGCACAGGAATTTTTATCACCACTGGGGGCTTAATACGGGTGGTGAAAAAACAAGTTCCTGTCCTGGTGCTGAACTAAAAAGGAATAAATGTCTTGGATGTATCAGGTTTCTTTGTGAAGCAATCAAAAATAAAGGGATCTAGTTTACTGGAATAGTTGCAGTGCTCATTAAAATTGATGACTTCGAAGATTCTGTGCCTCTCTTCCTTTAACCAGGGCCATCAGCCAAGAATCCGCTGTGCTGTTAAAGACATCATGTTATTGGGGTGTTGTAAAACAGACCACTGCTGTTGCCTTTGCTCACCCTTCATGTTTCAGTGTGACGGGGAGAGAGGCTAGGGGGACTAGCAGAGAATGGGCCTCGCCATTTGGCCAAGGGATGCCAATAGAATTGGTGCATGAGACTAAGACTCAACCTGGTATTTTTTGGCCGTGAACCTCAAGTTCGAAAGAGAAAGAAAAGAAGCTGGATTCGCATGAGGCGGAGTTTGGTTTTTCTTAGAAATGCGCGACTCTGCAAAAGTGTGCCTTTATTTTTGGCACAAATTGCTATAGCAAATTACATAGCTTATCAGATGTGGTTTTTTGGGCTCAGTGGAGAAGCCACTGCAGAGACTTGTTCTCTTTGTTGTTTGTTCCCAGTTGGGTATTTGGGATATATCAAAAAAGTGTCCCCTTATAGTTTAGGAACAGGCTTGAATAATAAGCGATAACAATACTTGTGATCCAATTAAACTCACATTATTACAACTTACCAAATTAGACCTTGGACTTAAAAGAGATTTTCATTCTGCCCTAAGGGATGTAAGATACAAAGTTTGAAACTCCATGTCACAGATTAGCCAGCAGGCTCGTGTCAATCTTGGAAGGGAGTGAGGAGGACAGGGAGGGGCAGGAGATCGATCCCAGGGAAGGAGGAGTTTCGGAGAGAACATTCTCAAGTACTCTTCACCATCCACTCCTTTATTTCTTGACCATCTATGTAGACTCACCCTCATATAGCACGAGACTCCAAGTAGAATGTCACTTTTGATGTACTTATTATTTCCATTTATTTTGTTGCCAAAAATGGAGAATAGATTAAAAGTGTAATTTTAGAAACAGAAATTTTCCACTAGCTAAAATAACCAGAGTATGCACATGTTCATGGGTTTACTCACTCATTTATACCAAGATAAAGCACATACCAAGGGAATGCAGAAGAAGTACAAAAATAAGCCTCAAGGAGGCAGGTATATTAGAAGTACAACCCAAGGCAATAGGTAAGCAAGTGCATCCCACCCGGGAGCACAGTGCTGAAGGTAGAGGGAAAAGTCAGTGTGGAGAAGAGAGGCTTAGTAAAGAACCACTCCTGGGGGAAGATGAATCTTCATTGGAAACTTCAATGATACATACATTTTCAAGTGTTTTTTTCACACTGGACCCTTTTCTTTCAATGAAATCTTGCACAGAAATCCAACGCAGAGCCGTGAGAACAGTGCCCACCCCTCACCCTCTCACTTTCCACATCCCTCCCCTGTGATTCCCCTATCTTCAAGCATTCACAGTTTGAAAATGGACATCTATAAGGAGCAAGTTAAATAAGAGAAGGAAGGCAGAACTGAGTGTGGAGAACAGCGTGAATGAAGCTGAATCAGGAGGTGGTGCTAGAAATGTTCCGAATCAGTACAATGAAAACATTTAGGCAAGGAAGTCTGCCTGAAGTTGATTCCACAGACTCTGGAGGACCACTGACAATTCTCCAGTGATAGGAGAGAAATGAACACTTAAGAATATTAACATGGCAAACCACGTGCTGATGGTCTGCAACAGAGAGAATCCAACGAGGATACCATTGGAGTAATCCAAGAAATAGAAGGCAACTTTAAAAATAGGGGCGCAGCCAACAGGTCTTAGTGATTGATCAAATGTGGGAGTTAAAGGAAATGCAGGCTTGAAAGCCATTTTTAACTGATGTCTTTATGTTATACACTTGTAAGAATCTACAGTTTTTCCATGGCCTTTATCTCTATTAGTCATTTCGTATTTGTGTCGTTATTTTACTAATACATTTCTGCCACTGCATTATGAAACTCCATGAGATCAGGGACTCTACCTGTTTGGTACTAAAACTTAACATCATGGGTATCAAATAGTCACTCAAATATTTGTGAAACTAAGACACTCAGCAAATGATGGTATCATTGACTTGATTAAGGGAGCTAGAGAAAAGCAGTTGAGTTCAAGATTTATCCTATTTTTCTTAGATGAGGAAACTAGATCCCAATTCAGATTTTTTTTACCCCTGTTTAAGACATGGGGCTGAAGAGTAGTTGAAATGTCAGGAATGGGTGTAAAAACTAGGCCATCAACAACAGTCAAAGCCATGAGAATTAATTACTTTACCCAGCGCAAGAGAGAGTGTGTTTAAAGACAGACAAATTCTCATGCAAAAGTCAAATGGAGAACCAGAACAGGCAAAATTAAAGAATATTTCTCTGAGGGTAAATTTGGAATGGTTTGCCATACACCCACACGTTGAGACATTTATAAACTATAACAGGAAGAAATCCTCTTTTAAAAAAGTTTAAAACATTAGGAATTTTGGAAGTGGGAATAAGATGTACAATTAATCAAGAGGAATGCAACCCATTTTTAGTCTGTATCAAAATTTTTTATTGTATTTGTAAAATATGACTGACCACCTTACCCCAAATACTCCTGGTGTCTCTGTTGAGAAATGTTGACCCAGACACAGAGCTTTTTCTTTTCTTTTTTTTCCTCTCCTTTCTTTTTTTTCTCTCTCCCACTTTCCTTTGATAGCAACATATAAAACATCTCTTTCTCAGAATTATATAAGCCACATGAAATTCTAAATTCTCATTTGCTGATCTACTTTTGGTACCTTTCCACTTAAAACCTCTTGTTCATTGTTGTTTTTGTTGTTGATGCTGGGATTCTTGTGAGTTGTTGTTTTGTTTTTAGAGTTTTTGTTTTGTTTTGTTCTGTTCTTTGGTTGGTAGAAAGGAGAGAGACAGAAAAAAATGTTTGAATGACACAAACCATGATTCTTTTGTAGTCAAAGAAAATGCCTGTATCCCCCACCCATTCTTACTTAGAACATGAGACAAATAGACCTTTCTTTCTTTTTTAAAAACAACAATAGCCCCAAGGACATTACTATGGCAAAGTTTCAATGTGAATTTTCTCAAATGTAACACTTTTTTCTATTTAGTCCTATGAGAAGTTATGCATACTTTATCTAGAAAATAAATAGGTATGTATTTTGAATATCCACTTGCTAAATGCTGTTAATTCCTATAAAATTTTTTGGTTAAAATTCTCAAGGTATTTGATTTTATTTTTTAAAAATTTTTTAAAGTTGGGGCGCTTGGGTGACTTAGCTGGTTAAGCGTCCGACTTCGGCTCAGGTCATGATCTCACGGTTTGTGAGTTCGAGCCCCACATCAGGCTCTGTGCCGATAGCTTGGAGCCTGGAGCCTGCTTTGGATTCTGTGTCTCCCTCTGTCTCTGCCCCCCCCCCCCGCTCATGCTCTGTCTCTGTCTCTCAAAAACAAATAAATGTTAAAAAAAAAGTTTTTTCAAATTTTTTAAAGTTGATTTATTTATTCTGAGGAGGGGGGAGGGGCAGAGAGACAGGGAAAGAAAGAGAATCGCAAGCAGGCAGTCAGTGCAGAGCCCAACGTAGGGCCCGATCTCCTGAACCATGAGATCATGACCTGAGCCAAAATCGAGAGTCTGACGCTTAACCGACTGAGCCACCCAAGGCATCCGTCTGAAGGTATTTTAAAGTTAAGTCCAGGGGCGCCTGGGTGGCGCAGTCGGTTAAGCGTCCGACTTCAGCCAGGTCACGATCTCGCGGTCCGTGAGTTCGAGCCCCGCGTCGGGCTCTGGGCTGATGGCTCAGAGCCTGGAGCCTGTTTCCGATTCTGTGTCTCCCTCTCTCTCTGCCCCTCCCCCGTTCATGCTCTGTCTCTCTCTGTCCCAAAAATAAATAAACGTTGAAAAAAAAAAAATTAAAAAAAAAAAATAAAGTTAAGTCCAACAATAATGGCAAGGAGTCTGAAAGAAGAAAACTCTGGGAAGAAAAAGGCATTGCAGCTGCCAATAGTGTTTCATGAGCGAAAGCTACACAGGTACTTTCTGGTTTCGGGTCTCAAAACTGGAGATAGGTCTGGGGACAATACAGAGCCAAAATGATCCTCTGCTAAATCTAGAAGTTAGGCTTCCGAAGGCTACGGATCTGCTTGAAGGTGTCACGAATCCATGAAACCCTTTTGGAGTGTGTTTATTTACTCATGCACACGAAGCTCTAAGCGGGCATCTAAGATGTGTCCGGCACCCTAGTAGGGCCCAAGAAGTGAAAGAGACCCAGTGCCCGGTCCAGGGAGCTCACTGGGAGCTGGTGGGAGCTCCTACAGAGACATCCTCATCCGTCTTTCCTCCTCACCTTCCTAAAGATCTGTCAGGTACCAGACTGGAAACAGACAGCTCTCCTTGTTTCTATCAGCTGTGTTTGTGAGCGTATAAAAACCTTACCTAGCTATGACTTAATCTCATTGTCCTAGATTGACACCATTTTTTTCACATCCCCATTTATATTTTTCTTCTCGTGTAATTCTACATTGTAGATGCAGCCAACTCACCTCTCAGGGTGGTGCCTGCCCTGCCACTTAGCAAGAAGGCAGGGGGCACCCAGAGGTCTGAGGACAAAGAGTCATCCGTCACTGGGGAGAGAAATCGTGAAACTTACACCAAGAGTCAGGCTGACGAGGAATACATGGAGACACATGTGGCATGAATAAAAAAGAAGACGAGGAAGAGGAATTAAAGGAAGAAATCGTTGAACCCATCATGCCTGCTTTGATGGAGCCGGATCAGACTACGGTGGGTAACCTGTCAGGCATACGGGAAATAGCATGCCACCTGCTCGCCAGGGCCGAGTGGGCCTGTCTGTGGCAGGCAAAGCACAGTCAAATCATGATTTCAGGTTTTCCAAACACCGCTCTGCCCACACACAGACTTCACCAAAACCCCACCTGTGTTGGCAACAGGGAATGTCGCCCAGGGGTCAAAAAGAAAAAACATGTTTTTCTTAAAACACGCAGCTATCCTATTCTAGAAAGATGCATTCTCTTTACATGTGTGTTTTATCCTATGTTCATAATTAGAATGATCTGGCCGGTTATCTTGCGTGCTGTCTACTTTCTTCATAACTTTTCTCGATGTCTACCTACCTAGCACACCAAAGCCACCCAGGAAAAGCGCAGGCCACAGTGTAGATCACATGTTAATGAGGTGTCCCCAAGCACTGTTGATCACAACTGCTACCTTAAGAAGCAAGAATCTATGAGGAATGACTAGGTGGACTCCATCGGTGTTGGGCCCAATGGTGACATCCATGAAAGGAATGCTTGACCTTCCTCTGCTATCCAGCCAGTTCCCACCGGCTGGCCATCCCTGCCGGTCTGAGTTTCTTCCGCCTCCGCAGCATGCCTTTGCTCCTGATGATTCTATAGCTAGAATGTCTTCCCCAATTCAAAACATAGTCACTCTCCACAGCCCTGCCTACGAAGCACAACTTCTGTTGAATGTTTCAGTCCTCGGGGACCCTGTACTCTTGTCAGGGTTTGCAGCCAACGATGGTCTGCATTTAGCATCTTTATTTACTTTTCATCTGTACTCTTCCTGATTTGCTGGGCCCTTGTCTTCTCTATTTCTTATCCAGATTCTAAACATCCTGAGAGCTCATTGCCTCACAGCGCAGTACTGTGATTTATAAGTGATCAATAAGTGATCGGTCGAATGCGTAGCTTCTCGGTCAACCAAGAACTGAGTAATATGAAAGTATGAACATATGTGCACACTTACACACATAGACAGAAGGCATCATAATCGAGTGTTAGTTTCTTTGTATATTATCTCACTTAATACAGCAACTCTGTGTGGTAGGTACCATTCCAATCTCCATCTCACGGATGGGGACATCGAGTTCAGGGTTGTGACATATTTTGCCCAATGTCATCAGGTTAGGGACAGGCGCAGACCCGTATTTTATTGTCTTCCGATTCAAGATAGTGTCACCTGCCCCACAGATAGAACCATAACAATACACCAGCTAGTGCTCTTCTAAAAAATCTTAATAAGGTATAATCTATCTCTCCCACCCACTCTTCTGAACCTTTCTACCTCGAATACTGAATACGTCCAGCATAGAGATGATACCTAGCACGCCAGGTGTAAGTCAGGAAACATTACCATGGAAAATAATGAAAGGATGAGCTTCTCAGTGTTTGTTAGTGTAAAAACCACAACACACTCTGTATTTTCCAGCAAATGTATCAAATGGGTCACTCCGCTCATTGGCATGTGGACTTGTTCTCCCCACATACTGAGTCAGTCGGAATTGGAACATTTGAGCGGATGTGTGTCAAGCTCTTATGAAGGAAAAATATCAGCACAAGCAATGAAATCTGTAAATATTAAAAATCGTAAGGCTCACAGCCCATCCACAAGGATGATATCACTTGATTCTGACATCTATGAGATTCAGACAACACATACAGTACGACTGTGCCCAATTTACAGGGGAAGAAAACAAGGCTGAGAGAAGTTAAGTGATTTCCTAAAAGTTGTTAAGTTAGTAAGTGGCAGATTCTTAACTGGAATCCAGTTTTGCTTTTTTGTTTTTGTTTTGTTTTTTTTTTTTTTTTCAAGTTGTGATCTTTCCCCCACATGCCAGGAAAGGAGTTGAATGGAATGAAAGTGATCACATGACAAAGCCCGGACAAGGGTAAGCATGCTCCAGAAGAGAAGAGCCCTCAGCCGTGTGAGGAGAAGCCCTTTCAGTAAGAGAAGAAGATTCCACACGATCTGGCAGAGGGAGGAAAGGAGGCAGGAGCCGGGGAGAGGCACCTGCAGCTTGGCAGGAAGAGACTGTTCTCCAATGTTCCTGTTCAGAAAGTAAATGTATTTGAAATGCTGAGGACTCCACATATATTCTGTTAATAATTTACCAACTGAAACCATTAGAGATGTTGACAAAAGCTTTCCATTTACTATGGGTGTCTATGGGTGATTTGAAACCACTCATTACCTTTATAAGCTTCTGGGTTATTTCTGAGTGTCCCAACTGATCAGCAGCAGCAAAGGCAGCTTGGACAGACAGCAAATGGAGCTTTAGTTTGAACACACAACTACCCTGATTCCACACTCAGGCATTTTGCCACTAATTCACTGCAAGACGGCTGGCCCAGGACTCCGTAGGCAAATTATATTTGCCAATAGATGAAATTTATACTGTAACTGGGTATCTCTGATTCAGAAGCTCAATATTAAAAAGTAAATATGTTTTCTCAGAAGAAACCCATCAAGGTGTCATCAGAGTCAAACATTCAGTGGAAGTGAAGAAGCAAAACATTCCTGTATCAAATAATTTCATATTCTTCCAGAACCTTCTAAGTACACAGGGACTAACGTTCCTAAAGTGAAAGGAACAAACTCCCCTTACCGTGCAGGATGAATTAACTCTTTTAAGCTAAGATTTGTAAATAAAAACCAAGCACAATAGTACTTGCTGTTTTAAAGTTCTGGATTCCTATTCCATTTCTGCCATCTCCAACCCCCTTGTAGAAGTATTTTAGGTATATAGACAATGGAATACTACTTGGCAATGAGAAAGAATGAAATCCTGTCATTTGCAACAATGTGGATGGAACTGGAAGAGATTATGCTAAGTGAAATAAGTCAGAGAGAGACAGATATCATATGTTTTCAATCATACATGGAACTTGAGAAACATAACAGATGACCATGGGGGAAGGGAAGGGGAAAAAATTCTTTCAAACAGAGAAGGAGTCAAACCATAAGAGACTCTTTTTTTTTTTTTTTTTTTTTAGTGGGTTGTGAGATGGCCTTTTTTTTTTTTTTTTAACGTTTATTTTTGAGACAGAGAGAGACAGAGCATGAACGAGGGAGGGTCAGAGAGAGAGGGAGACACAGAATCTGAAACAGGCTCCAGGCTCTGAGCAGTCAGCACAGAGCCCTACACGGGGCTTGAACTCACAGACCGCGAGATTGTGACCTGAGCCGAAGTCGGCTGCTTAACCAACTGAGCCACCCAGGCGCCCCATAAGAGACTCTTAAATACAGAGAACAAACTGAGGGTTGGTGGGGGCGGGGGGAGTGGAAAATGGGTGATGGGCATTGAGGAAGGCACTTGTTGGGATGAGCACTGGGTGTTGTCTGTAAGAGATGAATCACGGAATCTACCCCTGAAGCCAAGAGCACGTTATACACACTGTATGTTAGCTAACTTGACAATAAATTATATTTAAGAAAAAAAAGTGTTTTGGTTAGAATGCATCTGGCTACAAATAACAGAAGATGTAACTAACAGTGATCAAACAATGAGGGTATTGATTATTTTTCATAACACAAAACCCAGAGTTATGGAAGTTACACTATGGCTATGTGGACAGCTCTGTGACTCGTGACCATGTCTCTACTCCGCCATGCGTCTTGGACAGGTTGTCCTTCCGTGGCCCTTAGGTGGCTGTATCCACGTCACACACAGATGATGAGATTCAGAGCAAAGAAATGTCTGTTCAGATGTCTCCCTTTTTTAAAGTGAAAGAAATTTCTAAGAAGCTTGGTCTGACCATGTCATGTGCCTAAGTATAAACCCAATCGCCTAGCAAGGCTCATGAATGCAGTCTCCATGACTGACTTACCCTAATCCAGACACACTCCCTGGGGCCGAAGAGGGAACCCAGCCTGCCTTCAAGCGTGTGGCCGCTCAGAGGAGGGTAAACAAAATTAGAGAAAAGGAGGAAAGGTGAGTTTTGCAGGCAACAGAGATTATCTGCCATATCAAGAAACCTCCTGTCATCTTTATGGCTCATTTTCCCCATGTCGCTGGGTAAAAACTAGGTTAGAGGTCACAACTAAGCTATCTCCAACTGCTAAAATTCCACAGTTCAAACTGAAGAGGACTCTCTCAGCCCCACTTAATGAGAGAATCAACATGATCCAATGAAATAAGGTTTTCCCAGAAAACAGTACAGATTAGAAGGAATTAATACACAATATACCAAACAAATGACCTCACCTTTACAGTCTAGCGTACCATCCATTGATCTCTACATTTCTGTGAGGCTATATCATCAGGGGAGGTAAACTGAGGCAGAGAGAAGCATAATAAGTAACCCACGCCCACATGCTCTGATTTGGACCGAATCATTAAGTCACAGCGGAGAAAGTGGGAGAAGTCACATTACAGCAGTGACCTCGGAACGGGAGTGTGCCATCCGCGGAGGGGGTAACAATTATCCACCCAGGGCTGAGAAGAAAATTCTGGAATTTCTATTTATATTTTTGTCTCATCTTTTAATTTATATGAGTAATATTTTATAATGTGCATGATGCATTAGCAAAGTAGTAGAGCATGCATGTAATTTATAGCTATGTAGAAAGAGAAGATGCAGGCTAATAAATTTTTTACTTATAGAATGCACAGTTAAAAACTTTGGAGATGACTGGTGTAGATCATACTAACGTTTTGATGGCTTCAAGCATAGCATAGAACCAGCAGGAAAAAAATACATGCAGAAACTGACACGATTGGATTTGTGATTGGTGCACAATGATAAAGCAAGGCAGCCCTGAATCTGGGTTTAGAACACTCAATTCGCAGTAAAACAGAGACTCCCAACTTATTTTTATCTGTTGACCCTTACAAAGGCTCTCACTCTGTTTACCAGGAGACCACTTCTAACATTGTTTTCCTCCTCCGCCTCCTTCAAAGTGTCTCCTATCTGGAGAAGTATTAGGCTTGCTCTGTCTGGCTCGATAGAAATTGAGTGCAGTCAGGAAGTCGGAAGAGCTCCGTGGGTTCCCACAGTTTGTTTGCTCATTCGATTAACAACCGTGCATCTCCTAAGCACTGGACGGGAGGCTACAAAGACTTGCCAAGACTCCTGGAGTCCAGCATCTGGAAGGAGGACTGACCACTCTGTAGAGAGACCAACAAGAAGATGGTACCATAGAGCCTTAGGCAGCTAGGGAGGAAAGGAGAAAAAGGAGCAGGTTGAGGTCTGGAAAACCACTACTATCTGACGGGTGGAGATTTAATCTCCACGCATATGCCACGTAGCATTGAAAAGGGTTGATTCGACGACGAGTGTAATCACAAAACCTGCTAGAAGAAAACTGTGACTCGAACCTCAAATTCACCCCAATGAGTCAGCACTTTGAAACCATACGCTGGAGGCAACACTGGACTTTTTGCTCACAAGGTTGTTTTCCTTCAACGCTCTTCCCTTCTTCCCCACTTCGGTCTTTGCAGTGTTTAGTTCAATAGTGGTTTAGAATCAGTCTTCCCGCCTTAACTCAAAACGTTCTGGGTGGTGTAGAAGAGGCGTTTAGGATATGACTCAGCATAAGGGGCCTTCAAGCCACATTCTTTGCTACTTTTGGAAGAAACAGGACAGGGTAGCTTAATTCCTCTTTCCTAAAACATGGAAGGAAGGGCGCAGGGAATGAGGAGTCAAAAAGGCAAGATTAGAGTTTTATTAGAAGCAGAGAAAATCTTCTTTGTAAGTAAATTGAGAGTTTACCATCAAAATAGGGAATCCATCAAAGCACTGTGGTGCCTAGTCCTCAGCAGTCAAAACAGTTGGGTGGGGGGGGGGGTGAGGGAGGGGAGGGAAAATTTATCTATATCCAGAATTCTTTAATCCGATGATTAGGAGCAAAGCAAAGCAAAACAAAACAGGAAAAGAGGATAGAGAAAAAAAACACACACACACACACAAAAAAAACTTTTGCAGTCAACTTCTGAGTGTTGTTCAAGTTGAACAAGGAAACTGGAATTTGAACTTAACTTGCAAAGTAGGTGCCCTGTCTCAGGAAAGCAGCCCGGGGCCATTCTGGAGCCTTCCTTCGCTGCGGGAGAACACATTAACAACTTCATCTATTCTCTCCAAAATGGACGTTAATTTTAAAAACTAAATGTAAAAAATTTAAAGCAAATGCTCAGGCATTTTGCCTCAATTGACAAAGGTTTCACCCAGAATGTAGTACCTACATCGTTTACAAAAGACTAGATTCAACACCTCTGAATAGAGAGCCTCCGTCCTTTTTACCCATCCCCTCTTTCTCATTGTTGGATATGATGTGTACCTAATGTACTTCAATGCAAGCCTGAAAAAGACAAGGATAAATGCAGGGGAAAACAATGAACATGGGGGACGTTGGCAACTTTTTTAGGCATTGTGAAGGATAAGGGAAAACATAGTTGTCTGCATCGGGTAACACATGAAGATGTCTGAAATCCCATTAATACATGCATTTCGGTCCCCATCATAACCCTCTCCCTACCCCCCTGCCTTGTCTCCCTCCTTCTCTCTCTCCCTCTCTCTCTCTCTCTCTCAACTTTAATTTGCAGCTGAAATTTTCTGATCTCTTTCCCTAGTTGACCAAAAACATCTTTTTTTTTTTTTTTAACAAAGATGTTGACTGCATTTCTGAGCAGATTCCATCTCAGAAGCCATTGTTGAGGGACATACAGAAACAACAGTTCCAAGGCATCTATGATGGGTTGGGGGGCCCCAGGCTCCAGGGAGATGCCATCTAAAGCATGTAAAGAAGTTTTAAAGATTAAGCAAAAAATGTTGTTTTTCATTGACCTTTCATGTCTTTTTGTGACTGTAACCAGAAGATTTGAAGCTGAGGTAAAAAGTAAGAGGATAGGGTTAGCATGCTTTATCTTCAATGTGTTTCTAATTTTATACATTTTTCCACAGTTATGTCCTTCGGTGGATGTCAGTTTACAAAAATAACAAATAAAGTAATAGTCGTAGTCTCAAATTCTAATCAACTATTTGCTTTTCGTAGTAAAATTTTTTTTTTTTGGCTGGTACTCCCTTTTTCAAAATATTTCTCTGTTTCTTTGAAATTACAAGTCTAATAGAAGTGGAAATACATAATTTCAAAGTTCTGGTTGATTTCTCTCTTCCTGTTTCTCTCTTAGGTCAAATTCTCACTGTTGTCAACTGAGAAAGAGTCACCTACTCACGAGGCAAATGGGGAAAAAAAATAAGATTAAAAAAAAGAAAAAATGACATGGCCCAGCAATGAGAAATGTTGTTGAAATTTAGGAAATAATTTCCTAAATTATAATTTTCTGGGCAACTGTCACAGCTGAATTCCCCAGGGTGTAGCTCTCCAGCTCTGACTGCTGACCTTGTTCCAGCAAAATCCACATTAGTGTCACACTAAGTCCTTGTGGCCAGATCACCTGACATGTTTGATTTAAACAAAATGGGGCAGGGACTCTAAAGTTCTAGGCAACCTGTGAGTCATAATAAACACATTCTACTTTGTCTTTATTCAGCTTGTCATTTCCATCGCAGAAGGCTTATTTGCGAATTGTTGTTTTTGTGACTCGCAATATGTTTGGTCCCTGGACTCAAGAGTTCTCAATCTAGGAGATAAGAAATGGCAAACAAAAAGAGTCCACTCTCACAAGAAAGGCAAACACACATTGCCCTTCTCCTTTTGCTTTACAGGCATAAAAGGATCATCAAAACAAACCAAGCAACCAAGAAACACAATTCGGAAGAGACACACAAGAGATCACTATATAATTATCAGCTATTAAGAAAAGGTAATCAAGAAATAAATATGTAAGCTGCTCTGATTTATAAGAGACTGCCGCAAGAGTATGTATTTTCCCAAGGATCAGGAGGGTCACAGTGATTTCCCATCATCCATACCGAGATATAAACAGAAGTTCAGAGCTGAGCCTAAGAATCTCAGCTGAGGGTAAAATCAAATTGAAACCCTCAACACCCTTCAGCCTAGCGAATGAGAAAGGCTTTTTGGAGCACGTCACACACACACACATAAGATCATCTTAATCACAATAACAGTCCACATTTTTTCAGTGCCAATTATGTGCTGTGCCCCACTGCCCAGTGAAGTATGATTATCTACAGTTGGCAGGTGATGAAACCACATCTCAGAGGGATTAAGTAACTTCTCAGTGCCCTGGAGAGTCAGGACTTAAACTTCTGTCTGTCTGACTTCAAGGCTATGGCTGACCACTTCAATGCACTCTCTCTCTCTTTTTTTGAGAAACTCTTGGTTTGGTAAGGCCATGACTACTCTCCCTGGCATCACTCTGTAGGCTGGATCTATCTTTATTTTCAGGAGTTCTCATAATTATTCTTAGTAATTTGTTAAACACAGCAACATATATCCTATGAACGACCCTTTTCTCAAACTCTATCCTTAAAGTCTTTCTCAGGTCACCCGTGTGGCTTAGTCGCTTAAGCATCAGGTGGATCTTCAGCTCAGGTCATGATCTCAAGTTCGTGAGTTCAAGCTCCGCATTGGGCTCTCTGCTGTCAGCATGGAGCTTGCCTCAGAGCCTCTGTCCCCCTTTCTCTTTGCCTCTCCCCCGCATGTGTGTGTGTGTGTGTGTGTGTGTGTATGCGTGTGCACAAGCTCTCTCTCTCTCTCAAAAATAAACGTTTAAAAAATAATAAAGTCTTTCTTCCAAACCTTCATTTTCATCTATTTTGCCATTTTTATTGTCAATCTTCTTCTATTGGTTGGTTTCCTCTTAAATTAATTTGACTAGAACTCACAAAAATGCAGATGTAAATGCTCCCCAATTATAAACCAATAGGACAATATCTGGTTTGGTATTTCATAAATTTTCTTTTCCTTCTTTCTTTTTGAAGTTTCCTCTTTGAATGGTTTCTGGATCTTTAGTCTCTTTCCTGGATTCTATTCCCTTCATCTTCTATACATTTAATGAATTCCCTAGAGTGGTGGTAAGGTACACAAGTTTTGAGTCAGGATCCCTAGGTTGAAGACCAGCTCCACTATTTGCCATGTGTAGAATCTTGGGCAAACTATCTGAAGTCCATCAATAACGAAATGAGGATAATAATAGCACTAACTTCATATGGTGATTATAAATCTAAGTAAAATAATAGATGTCAGGTGCTTAGAAGAGTGAACATTACATGGTAAACTCCTGATAAATATTCATTTTTGCTATTACCTAAAACCTCTCCAATGTTCTAGTTGCCATTTGATCCATACTTACACCAATTTATGAACTTCCTGCATTTGTCTCTTTTTTAGCTTGTCCTCTGACCCAAATAACTTTGTGTTAGTCACAAATTTAGACACTAAAATTCGTCTATAAGGAGTTTGGTCAAAACAAGGACTTGAACATTGCTCCCTTTATATTTCCCCATTTGCAATTGCCTGTTTACGACATACTTCATTTCCTATTTTTAAGTTGGTTCCCCAACTGTGACTAATGATCCTCTTTCCCCCAGTGAAAAAGTCATCAGGATACTACAATGAAAATCAAATCACCAAATTCATTATGAAAATCTACATATGCTCCACCCACACTTTTCTCCTTATCTGCACATAAATTTATATCATAATGTCAGGCAATTATTTAGGGTTCGTAATTGCCTATTGAAGAAATCTTTTCTCCTGCTTTTCTGTGAGTGTTCAATGATCCTAGCGTGATAGACTACCTAAACCGGAGAATCAGAGGTCATAATCTTCTGGGTCTGTGCTAGATTTCTTCTTGGTTCTGAGCGTAAATTACAATTTGCTTAAGATTACAGATCCAGCCAAGTGCTTCCTCAGTGTCTTCCATCAACTCTTTTAGAGAAGCTCTGGGGAATCCATTTTGTAGTTCAGTCTTCTTGTCACAGGTCAGTTTAGAACAGTCAATTTAAAGTAAAGCAAGGAAATGAGTTTGACAGTATCCAGACAAGCAATAGAGAGGGTGATGGAAAGAGACACCCTGGGGGGAAAAAAATAAAAACCAAAAAACAAACAAAAAAAGAAAAAACAAAAAACAAAAAAAAACATGGCATCCCAAGTATTCCTTCGCTCTTTTCAAGGACCAAGTTAGCCCTGAATCAAAGGTTCTGTCACCTACTGACCTTAATCACAGCCTGGGAGTGCTCCTCAGTTAGTCATCCACAGTAAGCACCAGTTGGGGCTGGGTACTGTGCTAGCTACTTGCCGACAGTGCAGAGAGGAACAAAAGAGAATAACTCCTAACGTTCACAAGGCTAAGATTCTAATAGAGACACACAGACAAGGGAAAAGAAATTATTTTAATATAGTGTTGGTGATTAAGTGCAATGAATAAATTATCAAGGAAATGCAATTTAAAAAATTTTTTTTTTCAACGTTTATTTATTTTTGGGACAGAGAGAGACAGAGCATGAACGGGGGAGGGGCAGAGAGAGAGGGAGACACAGAATCGGAAACAGGCTCCAGGCTCTGAGCCATCAGCCCAGAGCCTGACGCGGGGCTCGAACTCACGGACCGCGAGATCGTGACCTGGCTGAAGTCGGACGCTTAACCGACTGCGCCACCCAGGTGCCCCAAGGAAATGCAATTTAAAACAAAACAAAACAAAAACACTAAATACTCCTGGTTAGGGGAATCTACCGGGATTCAATCTTTGAACTCGGAGATGTTGGAGGAGTAACCGTTTCCACGGAATAACATGAGGACTTTTGACCTGACAGGCTGTCTAGGTCACAGGCAAGAACGGGCCCAAATCAAAGCAAACAGTAACGCTGAGTAAAGGGCTAAGAGGAATAAGTCAAAATTTCGATGTCAGAGTAGCGTTAAAGTATGCAGTTGTCCTAGTCAGCTCAGGCTACAGTAACTGAATACCATTGACCGGGTGGCTTAAACAACAGGAATTTGTTTATTTGGTTTATTTAGTTTAGATCTAGAGTCTGGGAACTTCAAGATCCAGGTGCCAGTTGATTAAGTTTCTCCATGAGGACCCCCTTCTGGCTTGCAGATGGCTGTCTTCTCACGCTGTCCTCACATGGCGGACCAAGAAAAGGCTCAAGTCTCTCTCTTCTTATAAGGGCACTAATCTCATCATGGGGCCCAGCCCTCGAGACCTCATCTGAACCTAATTACCTCTCAAAGGCCCCACCTGCAACTCCTATCACACTGGGGGTGAGAGATTTAGCCTATGAGTTTTGGGGAGACACATTCAGTCCATAACAGCAGGTATGAACACCCTTCAAAACCATGCTTGGAAGCACTTTGTCCCGTGTGCAGAGACCAGGGCTTTCGCACCACAGTCAACGGTCTGGCTCCAATAGTGAAGGCAGTCTTTGCCTCCCTGGAGACGGGTCTCCAGTGTCGCCTGGCTTCAAACCCCCAGGCACTTCAGTGGCGAGCTTCTATGACAAATCCCTTGTTACCTTCAGGCATGTTTCCCGGCTGGGTGGGGGCGGGGAGAAATGAGATGCTATATACAGTGTCTGTTTTAATGTTGCAAATGCGGAATATCACTCTCAAGAATGCTCTTTCTTTCACAACGGAGAAAAGAAAAAGAAAAAAAAGTGTATTTGAACACACTTTGATACAGTTACAAAGCAATTTAAAAGCCTATTCATTCTAATCCTGAGAAATGTTAATCTGGGTCAGACATGTTTCTGCGCTTTTAATGTAACAAGGAAAAGAAAGTACATCTTACATACATTCATAGTAATGGGCTTTAATTTTTAGGTGTCCATTTAGAGCTATAAGGAATGCTTCTGTGTAACCGGATCAGGGATGAAACAGGAGAACACTTCATTCTTTGTGAATACAGATGATATGACCACGCTCAGAAAGAACCTCTTCTAAAAAAAGTACTTCTCCTCTCCTTGATTTTGAAACCTATGCACCTGGACTAAAATTAATGCCAAGTTATTACTCTCAGAGAGTTGGGGGCAGTGGCATACAGAGAGTGCAAACCTATTATTAGTAACAGTTCAAAGTGATACAGTGATACAAATGGGGAATAACACGTCCTTCCGTTAATGCTTCAGAAAGTATGATCACTATTTTATTTTTTTTATTTCTTTTTTTAATGTTTACTTATTTATTTAATTTTTTTTTGAGAGAGAGAGAGAGAGAGCATAAGCAGGGGAGGGGGATAGAGAGGGGGAGACAGAATCCGAGGCAGGCTCCAGGCTCCCAGCTGTCAGCACAGGGCCCGACGCGGGCCTCGAACTCACAGACAGCGAGATCATGACCCAAGCCCAAGTCCGACGCTTAACCGACTGAGCCACCCAGGCGACCCTATGATCGCTATTTTAAAAAATGGTTCTAAAAAAAAAAAAAAAAATGCTGCATGTTCATCTTGGCCAGATTCACAGAGGGCCTCAACGAAATTGGGCCACGTATAACCAAATCAGGATGTGCGCACATAAGAATGCTCAAAACAGAGAAACAGGAAACTAATAGAGCCCCTGACAACATCGGATGTCTCGGTTGTTGCGACCAGGAGCAGGAGCTGTTGCTACCCATCCCTCCTGCCAAAAGGGGTCAAAATACCGTTCACTGGTAGGAAACATTTGAACTTCATGACCTGATATTATCAGAAGGATTAAAAGAATATTTTTTAAACATTTTTATTTATTTTTGAGAGACAGAGAGAGACAGAGTGCAAACAGGAGGGGCAGAGAGAGGGAGACACAGAATCCAAAGCAGGCTCCAGGCTCTGAGCTGTCCGTGCAGAGCCTAGGCGAGGCTCAAACCCACCTACTGTGAGATCATGACCTGAAGCGAAGTTGGATGCTTAACTGACTGAGCATATTTTTAAAAGAAGCTTCTAGGGGCGACTGGGTGGCTCAGTCGGTTGGGCTCAGGTCATGATATCACAGTCAGTGAGTTCGAGTCCCGCTTCGGGCTCTGTGCTGACAGCTCAGAGCCTAGAGCCTGCTTTGGATTCCGTGTCTCCCTCTCTCTTTGCCTCTCCCCCGTTCATGCTCTGTCTCCCTCTGTCTCAAAAATAAATAAACATCAAAAAAATTTTTTCTTTAAAAAGAAGCCTCTAATAGACCATCTCTAGAACAATAAAATAAAACAACGATTATCTCTGGGAGAAAAGCTAGACCATCATAGGATGAGGGTTGAAGGGAAATGAACTTGTCATTGTGTGCCCTTTCGAATTTCATATCACCGGGGGCACCTGGGTGGCTCAGTCTGTTGAGCGTCCAACTTCGGCTCAGGTCATGATCTCACAGTTCGTGGGTTCGAGCCCCGCATCAGGCTCTGTGCTGACTGCTTGCTCAGAGCCTGGAGCCTGCTTCAGATCCTGTGTCTCCTTCTCTCTCTGCCCCTCCTCCGCTCATGCTTTGTCCCACTCTGTTTCTCAAAAATAAATAAATGTTAAAAAAAAAAATTTGAATTGCATATCATCGGGTGTTTAACCAAATCAAAGAAGAATAAGATGTAATTTTTTAAAGTTGCCTTTGAAACTCCTCCCACTTCGTATATTTATCTCTACTGCGGGGGTCATCATGACTTTGAGCTTGACTCTTGACTCTGCTCCCTGGACATCACTCAGTGTGAAAGGTATTCCACATGCAGAGTAGATGGGACCCTACTTCAAAGAAGGAATCAAGCCCAACAATTATTAAAAATTGTCTTAATAGGAACATGGAATGTGTTAACAAGTGAAACTGTGATATGTTATAACTGGCCCATCCCACCTTAAAAGAAAAAATACTTACGTTACCAACGTTTCCTTCCTTCTCCAATCAGCTGCATTTTCCCTAGTCAGCTGCTTTCTCTATAATGAAAGTAGGTCATACACCTCCTTACTTTTCCTCATCACCAAAGATTAACTTGCAACAGAAAGAAAGAATCAGTGTCATTGGGACAAGGATAAAAAGTCTCTGAATTTCCTTCAGAGTCCTTCTTGATTGAGATTTAAGCCTCGCCAAGGGAGGGTCCCTGGTCTTGACCTTAGGACTAAGAAGGGCTGGCTGGTTGTTCGGCTGGTGTGCTTCAGGAGTTCTTAAAACAGAAGTACGCCAAAAGAGAAAAATCTGGAACGCTTAAATTAAGCTTTAGAAGCCAAGACAGGCCCGGCCCCCCTTCGCCGGGCGCACAGCTCGGTACCTGGCCACCGGTGCCCCCGAGGCGTCGGACCCTTCTGTCTTTTTCATGCTCTGCCACTCAAGGGCTGGCCCCCTTTTTTTTTTTTTAATAGGTAAATTGGTATTATTTTTACTTACCTTTTTGTACAGTGATTTTCAGTCTTCTCTTTGAGGTTCATGGTCATCCTGTTCTGCACTCGTGTAAATACTGGGCGTCACGCTCTAAGCTACCCCCGCTTGCCGCTCGGGCGGCTGTGCACCGACGACCCTTCACGCCACGCGTTGCTGTCACAAATGTCAACAAAACATCTCTTTCTTTCTCAAAAAAACTTTTTTTTTTTGGAAAAAAAAAATCCAAGTTACAATTTAGGCTACCGATCATGTTGTCTTTTAGAGTCTTAAGTTCTCAAAGGGGAGAGCATGTTGTCTTTTCTTCATCACCTTAAACGTGGTCAAGTCTACCTATGTTTAAAAATAAAGAATGAAGATAACAGTATTCTTTCTGTGACTCAGAAGCACCATCGTGTGACAACTGATTTCACAGCAAAGCAAAGCTCTCAGTGATATCTCATTAAACCCACATGCTTCCAGTTCATCTCTGGACTCACCACTGCCGTATGCACCCAACTGTAGTCCTGTTTAGGACAAGGGGAACTGGGGAGCATTCTAAGGTCCTATCCCAGGGAAGCTCCGAACCACATGCCCTCCTCACTAAACAGCAGCCTCCTCGTGCTCCTCCCATGATTACTGAAAAACCTCCCTCAGGGAAAATGACATTTCTCAACGTTTCCCTTTTTACACCTTTGGTACAATTTATTCATACATGTCATAATCAGCCTATTAGTACTCTGGACACCTGAGAATATCTCTTCAGGAAGATAATGAGAAGTGATGCATCTTTATTTTATGTTTGAAAGAAAAGAAAATTTGTGAAAACAGTTTTCTGTGCTATGGTGCCCAGACCTCCATGCTGGAAGTCTACAGTAAGGCACAGAAATTTGTGGAGGAAATCTCTTAATTCAAAACAATAAGGGCTGCTTTGAGTTAATTATGTTAAGAAGGCAGTATTTTAGTGATTCATGTTTAAATGAAACCATTATTTTCTAGATCCTGCCAAAAACTTACCACAAGTCATTCATGTGATTTTATTACAAATTAAGATACCCATAATTTTGGAAGAGAGACGTACATTCTAAAGTCTCTTGGGAGGGGAAGTCCTGTGCTTCATGGCAATGAATTGCCCTGACAAGTAGAACAAAAAAGAGGACCTCATTATAATGCTGCTAAGCAGAGGCCTAGGGTCACCCTCACACCAGTGGTTCTGAATGATGCAAAAGAGAAGCCCTGTGAACCCTAATGTGGAGGGACACACCACCAAGGCCTAGTGGGATTTACTTAAAAGGAAGTACAAAGAGGGAGAGGTTACAAAAAGTTTAGAGGTTTGGGGGCGCCTGGGTGGCTCTGTTGGTTAAGCGTCCAACTTTGGCTCAGGTCATGATCTCACAGTTCGTGAGTTCGAGCCCCACGGCGGGTTCTGTGCTGACAGCTCACGGCCTGGACACTGCTTCGGATTCTGTCTCTCCTCTCTGTCTCTCTCTCTCTCTCTCTCTCTCTGCCCCTGCCCCACTTGTGTCCTCTCTCTCTCTCTCTCTCTCTCCCTCCCTCAAAAATAAATAAACATTAAGATGATTTTTTAACAAGTTTAGAGGTTTTGTTTCATTTTTTGTTTTTACTCTATAGAAGGGTCAACCATCTCGATAGCCTAGTCCCTACAAGAAATAGGAAATAAGATCAAGAAAGGATTATACACTTTTTTTTTTTCTTTTACATTTACTGGAGACAAAAACTTCTGGACCTCACTGAGGGGTAGAGGGTTGGAAACAAGAGGATAAAAGAAACAGGGGGGCACCCTCTCCCCACCAATAAGCCCAGAGCAAGAGCCTCTGGAATCACATGGCCTAACAAAGGCACAGGAAGTTGACAATGTGTCCTTTCTGGACCTTTCTCCAATATTCAACGCTTCTCCCCCATATCAAATATTTGCTGCCCTTCCATTTAATTTTCTTTATTCACAAAGACCTACAGGCCAGGTCCGTGATGGTTCAGCATTATCTGGAACAAAAGTTTTCAGTACAGTGTCTCATTACTTTACATACCCGGTATGCACGTTCCATATACACAAGCACGTATTGATTATGTCCACAATAACACCTCTGTAAAAAGTGAAGGCGTCAATGAAGCACTATGAAGACTTCTATGTAAATAGGCAAAACTTGGGAGCAATTTCTCAACATTACCAGCCCTGCCCTATTTTCTGCGCCAAGAGCTCATAGAAGCAGTACGATTTACTGGAAAGGGAACTAGACTAGGAATCCAATGGCCTGGGTTTGCAATATGTTAGCTGTCTAATCTTAAATGTCACCTCTCTAAGGATCTGTTTCCTTATTTAGAAAACAAAAGTGTTCTTGGGTCCCTTCTAGTTTTAATTTAACATTCTCCGTGTGCATATTCCTATTGATAGGTTGGAATAAAATATCAACCCCTATTCAACAGTGTTATGAATTATTACCAGGAATGACAGCTACAAAGTAACAAAAATATGACTGCAATCATCTTTCTTCCCTGTGAAATTAGTGATTGTGGCAATACCTCCAAAACTTAATGGTAGATTATCTCATTATTCCATATGTCAAAAGAAAATATACATACAGAGAAAAATCTGGTGCCCTCACCAGAAAAAAAAAAAAATATGCTACCCTATTTGTGGAGTGGTGACTTCCCTGAAGGTGGGAGCAATCCAGGCATTTTAGAAAGTTCTTTGTCTTTATCCAAACTCCACAATCTGTGATGAAAACTGTGGACTTATTTTTAGTCCCAACCCATAACAGAGCTGGTTCCATGTATGTAAAGAAATTGTTCCAAAAGGAATCCAAGTTTTCAGTTTGTTAATAAGACGTGACTCCAGATTTTATCAGCTTTCACATCCCACCATTATTTCCCCATGACCTATACTACCTGGATTACAGGAAGGTACAGTCTGTGACTGTGAGAGAACATTTCATCATCAATAAAAAAGCATTTATTAAGTCATAATTATACCTGGGATTCACTGATCACAGAAAGAAAGAAAGAAAGAAAGAAAGAAAGAAAGAAAGAAAGAAAGAAGAAAGAAAGAAAGAAAGAAAGAAAGAAAGAAAGAAAGAAAAGAAGGAAGGAAAGAAGGAAGGGAGGAACAAAGGGAGGGAGGAAGGAAGGAAGGCGTTCCATTCCAACTGTGCCCAGTCTATTACTAGAATAATGCTCTGCACCAGCAATGATGGGAATACACAGAGAGCAAAATGAAAACAGCAGCTAATCAAGGAGGCCTGACTTCCAACGAGCATGAGTGGTAAAGGAGGAAGCAGGAGAAGTGCCACATGCATAACTGAGATGGGAACAATCAATAGAGAGGTCTGGAAATGTTGAGACAAGATAAAACCTCTGTGTTCTTATCAATCTGGAAAGACTTCCTTGAACTGGTATGGCTTTTCAGTTTAGAGATGTACTTTGGTAGGTGGACTGGGGATTCAGTTAAATAAAGCACATAAAAGCAAGTGAAATCATCAGTCAAGAGGGTTTTCACCTCATGATCAGCTTGGGGAGGTCTGCTCCCCCTGAAAAGCCACGCAGGGCCCTAGAGCCAGCACAAAATCTCTGGAGGAGAGGACGGCTCAGCAGCTAGCTACTTACTGGCAAGGACTGGTGGGAGGTAAAAAGTCCGACCAGGACATAGAGACAGCGGTCCTGATCAAAGAGGACAAAATTCTGCATCCAGGTGGAAATAAACAGCAAGGGAAAACAGTCTGTTCAGAAGACACTGTAAAGGAAGGCATTCTCTTAAGCAGCAAGTGACTTCTGATGTGTGTCACCTGCACCCGATAGCATTGCTTTAAGGAGCCATTTGTTACTGAATACTTTGGCATTTAGTATCTGAGAACGGTGACCAACTTTACACTAGTATCTTAATATGTTGAAACTTACCACACACTTGAAATTTTTATGGGATATGACTGTGAAATTGTCTCCCTCCCTAAATCTTTCCTTCCCAACCGCTAGTCAAAGGCTCTAAAATAGCACTTAACTCTTGGAGTGATTTGACTGGCTTAAAATAATTCACAAATATCTTCCTCAAAGAAAGTAGGGGAGCGGTAGGAGGTGGAATGCAAATCAGCTAACAGGTTTTGTCAACACTGAGAGAGACGAATAGATCAGAACCAACAGATCAGAGGGATCTGGGGTTAGCAGAACTGTAGATTTCATCTTGATCAGATTACTGTGGCCAGGAGTTGGTTGTTGGATTCAGAGAGTATAGAGGTTAACAGGACAGGAAGACTGGGCCCTGGACCATAAAGTAGGTAGATTAAGGAGGTGTTGATCAAGGAAGGAAAGTCTTCTTATCTCTATTAAGCCACATCTACATGGAATTAACAGTCAATAGACTTTCTATACCTATAGGAGAGCAATTAATTTCCCAAGAAAAGTTAATGCCTGAGCATGAGCACCAGGCAGGGAAAGGGATGGGGGGGGGGGGGGCGGGGGGAAGTGCACGGCATTGTTGCACCAGTCTATACACACTACAAAAAGACATTCTTCTTTCCTTTGGAAGCCATATTCTGTAAACTTATAAATTAATTCATTAATCCACCAGAAGTGTATTTTGCACTCATCACACATCAGGCACTGTGCCTGGCCCTGAGGATACAGAAGTGGATAAATAATATAATTATCACAACAATAGCTTCCATTATTGGGTGCCTAATATGTGCCAAGAACTCTCCTTCCCTTACGCAGTGGAATGCCCACAACAAACCTTTAAAGAGACTCTCTGTTCCCACTTTGCCAATGAAAAACACAGATGAAGACACGAAGACGCTGAGAGGGTAAATAAAAGTGGCAGATCTCTCAAGGAACTCCATTGCAAGAGTGAGATAGGCAAACTAATGTTTACAATATTCTATGGTAAATGCTAAAACAGAGATTTTAAAAGAAGAAGAAGAAGAGAAGAGAAGAGAAGAGAAGAGAAGAGAAGAGAAGAGAAGAGAGAAAAGGAAAAGAAAAGAAAAGAAAAGAAAAGAAAAGAAAAGAAAAGAAAAGAAAAGAAAAGAAAAGGAAGCGCTCTAAGTCAGCATAGAGGAAGGGAGATAGGAGGTGATAGGGGGCTGTAAGGAGTGTGCATGTGCATGTGTGTGCACATGTGTGTGTGTGCATGTGCGTGTGTAACCAGGGTGGTGGGAAAGGAGCACAGGAGGATAAGGATGGGACACAGGTGGGCAAAGAGTCCAGGAAGGGGTCATACCAGCTCCTTTCAACCATCCCCACAAAAGCTTCCCTCTCCATTTTGGCAGGATGAAGAATGTTCCTAGGAAGAAGCAACAGGGCTCACACGGTGTTTCTGGGATGACACAAGAGGCTCTGACAGGACACTTTTTATCAGCTTGAAGAAGAGGGGGCATTTATCATTACAGACTAATTGCTCACTTAGGTAGATATTGTTCCATCTATCTCCATACCCTATGTGTCTTCGTAGCAATGACAGGTTTTTAAACAAAGAATCCAAAGCTTGTATGTCCAAATAAATGCTCCAAAGTAGTCACCTTAAGTTTCAATGCTAATTTCGGTGTCCCCATGCATTACTTAAAGCATTTCGGGTACATCTCTTTGGAAATTGCCTTCACAGTGTATAGCACGCTGTTTTGGATATCCTTCCTGGTGACAAATTTTCACCAGTCAAAGTACAATACTTTGGGTTTTGTTTTAAGCCAAAAATCATTTTGAGCTAAATCAGAGATGTGATTAAAATGGGTGTAAGTAATCGAGAATGTCAGATAAATGCCAGGCACTAAGCTAAGTGTGTTTCATAAATCATCTCACCTATTCCATTCTTACCACAAATCTATAAGGTGGATATAAGTGTCCCTATTTAATACTTCTTTAATAATCATAAAATTAGTACATGTTCACTGAAGGATGTCTAGAAAATCTAGAAGAGTGGAAAGAAGAAACCAAACCTCATTCAAGGTCTCAATGCTTCAATCTAACCACTGCTAGCATTAATTAGCATGCTTCTTGGTTTACTCTTTCTTCTATCAGTGATTACATAGATATGCTCTTTCCTCCCAAATTAATCACACTGTGAATAATTATAAGTTTTCACCTAACATGATATTCTGAACAGTTTTTCTTCTACACAATCATCTTTACTCAGTGTTTACTATTCCTGTATGTGGATATGTCATAATCCACTCAAAGAATTCCAACATTTCAATGTTTCAATTGAACACTCTTCATAGATAAGTCCTTGTAGATTTCTATGATTATTTCCTCCAGTTAATTTCCTAGAAGTAGAATTACTGGATTCAAGGCATGTGTATTCTTAGAGGTTGTTATAATTTCCCCAATTTTTAGGTGAGTAAATGAAAACTCAGAGAAGTACTTTCCAAGGTCATAAACCAGAATATAGCAGAGGTTGGATCTGACCCAGGTCTGTGACTCTCTAAAGCCTGTATTTTTTCTTCACTCTGATAAATTAATTTTGATCAAAAATGGAAGATGTCAATAAAAGAAAAAACAGAACTTTCACATAAGCAGCTGATATTCCCGAAAGACTTTTTTAAAAGGAGTTTTAAAAATGCCTTAGATTTGCATTCTTTCCCTAATGACCCTTTAAAGGTTCAAGCTTTATTTCTGAGTTTATATTTTGTTATATTCATTTTTAAAGCACTCACTTCAACTCACTGTTACACTCTTAGAAGATGCAGGTCTGTCCTTTATGAATTTACAACACAATTAATATTCTGGCCTACGCACTGGACTTCTGGTTGAACTGCCAAAAAACATAATCTCTCAGGCATTTAGGCAACTTAACTGGGACAATCTTGGTTACAATTCAGGCAAGCCACAGCCAGGTGGGGAGTCCACACCCACGTGTTTAGAATACCAAAGACTAATAGATAACCAGTCTTCTTTAAGTCAGGGCTACATTCTGATAACAGGGAAGAAAAACATTTCCCACCCAACCTTCTACTGGTTTGTTATAAACATATAGTCTGTTCTCCTAGAAGGATGAGTGGAATGAACAATACAAGAACAACCAGATTTGTTCCTTGCACATTTGTCACGGAATGTAGTTCAAAACGGATTAGAAAGAAACCAGACTGGTGGGGGAGGTGAAGTGGAAGGGATGGGTGGGGATATTGTGCTGAAACTGTATTTTTTATAGTTGAGTCTACAAACATTTCCAAACTGTCCTTAGTTCATCTGCCCCAGGCACTCGTGCCTCTTGAGGGACCACAAGGATTTTGAAGATAAGGCAGAGAGGAGGATTTTAAAGATAAGGAGATTTTAATGACAAGGCAGAGAAAGAAGTTGATTTGGTAATTCTGACTCAAGGCTTTCAAAGCTTTGTAAGGATGATTTCTACTTCTTTGGGATCTCCACCAGCTTTCCCTAGTGCACTGTTCATTGATTCAATGATCAGTAAGCCACGCTGCTTTCTCTCCTGATCACTCACCTCAACTTGAGTGGTTCACCAACATCTCAAATGTAACTTAACCGACAGAACTCTCTATTTTTGCCCAGACCACCATCACGTCCTCATTCCCCCACCCCAACCTACTCCTCCAACTTGCTTACCCTGTCAATAAATGGCACCACTGTGCACCTAGATGTTCAAGCCATCTGAGTTCTGCTTTTTCCCTTAACCCAACATCCCGTAGGTTTTACCTACCAAACACATCCCGGTTTGTCCGTTGACACTTCTCTCCATCTCCACTGCTATCCCTCTAATATGAGCCTCAGTAGAATGTCACCTAAAATTATCGTTTCTACCTCCATCCACCACTTAACAATGCTTTCTCTACACAAAAATCCAAGAGGCCTTTCAAAACATAAATCAAGTCAGTGGCCTAATTAAAACCCTTCAATGACTTTTTGTCACAGAAGGCCAAACTCCTTATCATGGTCTCCAAAGCCAAGTCCCTCCCACCTCTCTGCCCTCATCCTCTACTCCATACCATCTCCTGGCCCACCACTCAGACCTTGCTGTTTTCCCAGGTGTAACCTTGACTCAGAACCTGAAATTTACTGTTCCCGCCACCTGGAATACTCACCCTCTCAAACTTTCTAGAAGATGGTTTATTTTTATGATTCAGAGCTAAGCTCACAGGTGACATCTTCAGAAGACTTCCCTGACTCCCCCCATAAAAAGTTGCTCCATTGTGTTTTCTTTATATCACTCGTTACTAGCAGAAATCATCTTCTTTTCATCTATGTAATTACACATTGCTCTGTCTCCCTCACTCAAATATGAAGATGGGCCCCTAAAGGATGGACTTGTTAAACTTACTCAACATCCTGTACCGGCACATAAAGCAGCCCCATGCTCAGAGTAGGCACTCAGAAAGATGTGTCAAACAAAAGAATCAATAAATGACTGACATCGATGGCTGGGAGCCATTTCCCTACCATTGCATTAAATTCCTCAAGAAAATAACTGTCTGATTTTTCTGAGATTCAGGCAATAACACCATATTGAGTGAGACTGAGTCACTAAATAATTCGCTCCAAGTTGTAAATTACATACTTCTAATACTCACATCAATTCTTAGGCTACTACTACATTAACATATCAGTGTGACCTGAAAAAAAATGACAAAGCTTCCAAAGAACATTTCTCATGACTAGCAAGTTGGTGATGATAGAGAGAATCTGGCACATTGTATTTTATACAATTAACTCCTATTGCCTTATTGATTTTTATTTTTTTCCTCTCTTTCATTATTTTATTTATTTTTTTTATTTTTTTAAGTTGTTTTTTATTTTAATTTCAGTATAGTTAATATACAGTGTTATATTAGTTTCAGGTATACAATATAGAGATTCAACAATTCTATACATGACTCAGTGATCATCAGGATAAGTGTACTCTTTCTATTTCACCCATCCCCCCCACCTACCTCTCCTTTGGTAACCACAGCTTGTTCTCTATAGTTAAGAATCTATTTCGTGGTTTGCCTCTCTGTTTTCCTTTGCCTGTTTGTTTTTGTCTTAAATTCCACCTATGGGTGAAATCATATGATATTTGTCTTTCTCCGGCTAATTTACTTCACTTAGCATAATACTCTCTAGCTCCATCCATGTTGCTGCAAATGGCAAGATTTGATTCTTTTTTTAAGGCTGAATAATATTCCATTATATATGTCTTCATTCACCTTTATCCATTCACCTAACGATGGACACTTGGACTGCTTTCGTAATCCAGCTATTGCAAATAATGCTGCAATAAACATAAGGGTGCATGTATCTTTTCGAATTGGTGTTTTTATATTCTTTGAGCGCCTCAATTTTTAAATTAACTCTCTTTGTTTAAAGAATTCTGGATTTGAAAAGTAAATTCTTAAAGTATATGACTATGATCGCATAGGAAGGTGCTTACATAATTGATAACTTCTGGATTATTCATCTTGGCATCTACAAAAAGTATATTTGCACCCAAAAAATACATATATGTATTATGCCCACACATATAAATGTGCAGACATTAAGAACATATTAAGCATTAATGAGTTTGCTGTATGCACGAAACTTTCCACAGTACATAATGCATGAGTGGCAAAATAGGTCAAACAGTGGGAACCTCCACGTCTTTGAAATCTTTATGAATACAATGCTGTCCTCACATCACCTCTTGCCTAAGAGCTTTAAAATAGAGCCTTGTGAGGAATGTGAAGCAAAATAAAAAAGTCCTAGCTCTTGTGTGGCAAATTAAAGCAACGCAGCAGTCTGGGGCTCTGGTGTCATATTCATTGGGACACATTCTTGTGGCTAAAATAGTGCTTCTATGTTGTCTGCTCTGAATGAAAAAGGATTTTCCATATGTGTTTTTATAATGAGTGTTAGGATTTGGTTACATATTTTATTCAAACTGTGAAAACCAATGGTAGCAATTCAATATTCTAGCAATGATCTAAATGGCGTGCTTACTTTTTTCATAGAAACATTGTGAGGGAACGCTCTTTAAGCCACTCTTTGATGCCGGGCTTTTTTTTTTTTTTTTTATTTTAGCATTTATGTCTCTATACCTTTTCCTACATGAGACACAGCCCCTTCCCTCTCCTCCCATCACCTCAGTAAAGCTGTGTCCATGTCAGAGAACCAGAAAACTGGGCTATTTAGAGGCAAGGAATAGAGGGGTATTGTGCAGGAATAATTGTGGTGCCTCAAACGTTCTCTGAGTTAGTCTTCAGGGGTGAACATTCATTTCTCTCTAAGTCTCTAATAAAAATGTTTGCAACCATAGGGCTCATCGTTCTCAGACTTACCTCCTCTCTTTCTCAGGTCATTTTGTTCTTTGAAAAGAACTGATTTCTCTGGCCGCGTCTGTAGCAGATGTTGCTTTATTGTTTGCTAACATTATGCTAACATTACACTTACAAAACAGTCTGCAGAGCCTGACTTCTGTCAACACAGTCTACGGGTTACAGCACAAGCTGGGAGATTTTTCCCAGCCCAGCTCTTGTCAATGACTCCCTTTAGGCAAGTTGCTCAACGTAGTCAATTTCCACACATATAAATCAGGATCTATGATAATATATAGCTGAAGCCTTTGGAGGAAAGGCCACCTTCCTTGTTTTTCAAACTTTCTCTTTGTATTTGTAGGCATGTTAAAAGTCCTCTGGCTTTTCAGACAAGAGAAAGACCCGTCATTTAAAAATAATCTTCCCTTGCTTAGCTGGTCAAGCATTTTTTCGACCTTGCTTTTTAAACACATCTTTATCACTCAAATACCCAACTGTCTCTTTTGACATTTTTCAGTATTTTCCAAAAGTTGAACGTATGTGCTCTCAAAGACAGGTTATCAAAGTGTAATTCTGGAGATAGAATATATTACCAATTTATTTTATTGATAACATATAACTGTTCTGTAAGAACCATGCTTGTCAAGCTGAGCAAAATGAATTTGTTTTAAAGCTGAGGGTCAAGTCAGCAGTCCTTGAGCTCAACTCAGTGCCAAGCACAGCGGAGAAATGACTACAGATAAGACATGGGCTCCTGCCTTAAAGTGATGATCCAAGAGGAGACTAGGACTTGGAACAAGTGTAGTATACAGTCGCACTACGTAGGGACTAAATCGAAATGTAGTTGCTCTGAGCCAAGCATTGAAACTGTTGAGACTGGCAAGGGCTTCAAGAAGGCAATGACGTCTAAAACAGATCTCTAATAAAGAACTGAATTTCCACCCCTAAAGCAGTGACTAAAGACAGAATCGTGAAGGAAGTAGTGATTCTCGATTTTAGGGAGTCTGTTTTTTGTCAGACCGGGCTATTTTTAAGTGTTAGATGTTGCCATCGTTGTTGGTATACTACTCTAATTTCAAGGTATTGAAACCCTGTGATTCAAATGTCTTTACATCATGAAATTATTAGGGTAAAATTAGGGTCAGAGAGAAAGGGGGGGCCTCAGGTCCAGTTCCATGCTTCCCCTCTTCACACCCCTCCCCACCCACCACCCTAATTTCCTCTTTTTTTCTCAGAGTTAGATTCGCTTCATCAGAGCCATTCCCAGAGTCTCTAACACTTCCCACTAGGATAATTTATGTTAGCATGCATCTTCTTTCCCACTCATACTGCCTTGGGAGAATCCAGCAGGAAAAGTAAATCTCTGGCCTGGACATTGCTGGAACAGCATTTGATTAGGAAAAAAATGTCATTAGAGCTCACTGTTCTATAAGGGTATTCTATGAACTAAATACCCAAATTTTCTATCTTTCTTTCACTGTAGAACTACGATCACTACAAGGGAATTATTAGTATAAATACTTGAGGCATTGACAGCATCTTGTGCTTGATTGGATGTGACTGGAGGTAGGCGGTGAGGGGCAATATTTGGGCATATATTGGAACATTCAGGACATATTTATACTAAAAAGTTATTCTCTGTTTATCTGAAATTCAAATCTAACTGAAAATTCTGTATCTTTGCTAAAATCTGACAATTCTAAATAAAAGGCCATTCAACTTAGAAATTATAGGACCTTTGCAGTCTTTAAAAGATAGTTTCCAAGTGAGTTGAGGTGAAGCCAGATTACCAGAAGAAAAGACATGAGTGATTATAAAGAAGGGGAGACAAGTAGAGAGCTCTTTTCCCAGAAATTGGATCTGGAAGGAAACAGAGACATGTGTAGCTATTTGATTTTTTACAGATTTTTTGGATATGCCCAAAATGATAACAGGATCCAGTTAAATAAAGAAAGAAATCCATTTGGTTAAGACCAGATAACATCACCTTGAATAGATTGTGCTAGAGAATGACAGAAAACATATATCTGCTGTATTGCCTTTTAAAAAAATGAACACAAATGTATTTTACCATTTCTAATTCTTATGTTTGAATAAAAAGTGTGAGTATTATAATTAATTTAAATATGGGGCAGAAAAAAACTTGTTTGCCTTGGTAAAAAAAAAAAATTAAAGAAATAACAGACTATGTCAAAAGAAATTGAAAAGATAACAATCTTGGAGAAGATGTTTGCAACATACATGCAAAGTCAAACAAGCGTTTGTGTCCAGAATATATAAAGAACTCCTAAACACCGACAGGAAAAAGTCAACAACCCAATAATAAAATGAGCATACGAAATGAACATTTAACAAAAGTGGAAACATATAATCAGAAGCTCAAACTTTTTAGAAACAAGGAAAAATAATACTAACTCCACTACAAGATACCATTCACACCCACTGAATTGGCAAGAATTTGAAAGTCTAATTATACCAAAGGTTGGAGAGAATGTGGAGTAATAGGAACCATGAGCCACTGCTGGTGGGTGTGTGGATTGATTTACTGATTTTGGAAAACAATTCGGCATTACCTGGTAAAACTGCAGATGTACATATTCCATTAATCGGTGATTCCACTCTTTATACGTTAGTGAAAATCTTGGCTGTGTACATCAAGATGTGCCTGTGTGTGTGTGGGCGCGCGCGCGCCCGCATGGGGGTGGGGGGAAGGGGAAGTTCCCAAAAGGCTGGAAACAACATGGCTGTCCATCAAAAGGGTAGTAAATAGATAACTTGTGGTATATTTATGCAACCGAATACTAAACAACAGAGAAAACTGACGAGTTACATGCATATGCATGAATCTTACAAATAAAATTCTGAACAGGGGCGCCGGGGTGGCTCAGTCATTTAGGCATCCGACTTAGGCTCAGGTCATGATCTTGCTGTCCTTGAGTTCGAGACCTGCGTGGGGATCTCTGCTGACAGCTGACAGCCTGGAGCCTGCTTCGGATTCTGTGTCTGCCTCTCTCTCTCTCTGCCCCTCCCCTGCTTGCTCTCTGTCTGTCCCTCTCTCTCTCTCAAAAGTAAATAAACATTAAAAAAAAATTCTTAACAAATACCAATCATGGATCAAGGCATAAAATACTATATTTACTCTTCTTACAAAGTTGCAAAACTCGTAAGATAACATGATTTTGTAGGGGGTATGTGTATATTTATATCCTTTTGTTTACAGATTTGCTATATATTTTTACAAATATATAGTATATAGATTTAGAGATTTATATTTACAGAATATATGTGTATGTTGATATATATTCATGTATATGTATTTATCATATGTACATATGTATATATATGTATTTATCATATGTATTTTATATATGTATTTATCATATATGTATGATATATATTTATATATATGTATATTTTTATACATATTTGAGGATTGTAAAGAAAAGTGTAAGGAAAAGGATGGGAATGATAAACACAAAAGTCAAGACCGTGGTTACCTCTGGAGTGAGGCAGGAGAAAAAATTATAGGGAGCTTCAAAAGGATTAGAAAAGTTTTCTTTCTTAAAGTAGATGATAAATGCAGACGTATAAATGTTATTGTCATAATTTACACTTATTTTATATTTATAAAATATTTTATAACTTTTGAAGGGAAGTCTACATGAATTCTCATTATCAAATTCTCATGATCATTTTTTGCAGGAACTGAGTTTATTTGGATACAGACTGAAAATGTGTAACACACACCAGTCAGCCCTCTTCTGTCAACATATGGCGAAAGATGTGTCAACCCCGCACGGGTTTAGAACATTCCGAACATTGTGCATATTCAGCATAGCTGCGAACTTCTTGCATTAATACTAATCACTGGCCTCACAGCTCTGTTTTGCGTTTAAGATTGAGCCTTTCAGAAACCACTCCACCCAGAATGTTACACAGAATCTCCAAAACATGTTTTTCAAGTGCTCTGAGAGCCAGAAAATATTGGGCATCATGACAAATGATCCCATGAACCCTGGATCCAGAAGAGTCTGTGATTTTAAAGACTCAGGTGCAGGATTTCAGAAATGGTACAATCAGGTTTTCTCCTTGGAATATACTTATATATAGGTATAAAGGAGATGACCAAACTGAACCCGTTTCATCTTTATTTCATGCCAAGTAGAATCCATAAAATACAGAGCCTGGAACTTACCAAAGGCCAATTAGTGGGGGTCTGGCTGGCGCCCTTCTTACTGCTCTCCGCCAGTGTTCCACTAGTTCAGTGAGGTTCCCGTGCCTTTTGTCTGTCACCCTCATCTCTGTTGCCATTGCCAGGTGTTCCTGTCAACAAATCTTTAGTGGCAGGTGTCAAGACCTTCTGACAATTGTCAGAGGGCCAGCATGTATCTCATTCACTGATTGGCTAAGACTCTTATATTGAGTAAAAGACCGTTCGTTTTCTTTTGGAGCGAAGGAGGAGTTCTTCATTTTCCGATACGTGTTACTTTGGGGACTTTTTTTTTTTTTAACCATTCCTGATATTAGTCTTTTTTGTTTGTTTGTTTTTTAGCTTATTTATTTTGAGGGGAGGGCAGAGAGAGAGGGAGAGAGAGACTCCCAAGCAGGCTCCATACTGCCAGTGCAGAGCCCAACGCAGGGCTTGAGCCCACAAACCGGTGAGATCATGACCTGAGCTGAAATCAAGACTCAGGCGTTTGACTGACTGAGGCACCCAGGCGCCCCCTTATATTCGTCTTTAAAATAGAATCACAAATAGAGTTGTCTCGTAGATGTACAAGAGAAAACTTAATTCTGACTGAATCTCACAAAGCATGATCAGCGCATCAAATCAACCTTGCTTATCTACCACTGCCGTCCTGTTCCTTGTCTTAGAGCTGTGTAAGGTGGAGAACATTCCCACTCACTGCCATTCCCATTTCGCTGCTGTGAAAAAAAACTGGAGACGAGTTTCAATAACTAGACCGCTGTCATTTAAACAGATGTGTTTTTCTGAGAATATTCAAAATCTCTCATATAACCTCGGCATCCTCAGTAGACTGTTGTTCAGAACTCTTTCCCACCGTCTACATTGTCATTTCTTACTGATGTCAATGGATCAGTGTCTTGTTATCACGTGCCTTATTTTTCATGTATTGTTTGGGTGCTTGAACGAGGGTCGTTTTCTACAAAGCAAGGTTCATGGGCTTTGTGATAGCAGTTCCCCACCCAGGGCCGGTCTTAGCTCAAATCTGGGATTGTGGCTATATTCTTGGTGGCTGAGGTAACTGAAATGTAAACTCTACCTAAATGAGGCAAAACAAAGCCCTGTTACAATATGAATACTGTAATAGCAGAAGTTTAAAGATTATACTTCATAATACTGAAAGTTTTATGAAAGTTTTTATGTGTTAATTTTTAAATAGTTTAATGCAAAAGCAAGGAAAAATGACAACAGCCTAAAATCAAAACAGAAATCTGTCATTTATACAATTCTAGCTATAACATCAAGAACCAAAGGGCTATGTAGGTCATATTTGTATGGTCGCTGTTGAATATGAAGCTCTCTCCCTCTCTTTTCTAAGTTTTCCATTAGTTAAATGGGAACAGTAACTCCATTCACCTCCTGAGGATGTTGGAAGGATTCATGAGGCAATGCTTGTGAAGCACTCAAAGTCCTTTCAATGAAAGATCCTATGTAAACACAGCCTTGTACTGTTCTCTCCAACCATAACCACACTCTGCTTGTCAAAAACTCAACCTCTACACCCCAAAAAGGAGTATACATTTCTAGTACTATACTATTTGTAGTTAGCTTCCTCTGAGAAACAGGATGACATAAAGAGATGGACAAAATTAAAAATGTATTTTGGGGTATATGATATCTCATTCAATTTTATTTCTTTCCCTCTACAGATTGCTTACATGAATATTATTTGTAAAATCGAAAGCCTTTTATTTTATTTTATTTGTTTTTGAGAGAGAGAGAGAGACCGTGTGAGCAGAGGAGGGGCAGAAAGAGACAGAGGCAAACATAGCATCCGAAGCAGGCTCCAGGCTCCGAGCTGCCAGCACAGAGCCGGACTCAGGGCTCAAACGCATGAACTGTGAGATCACGACCTAAGCCGAAGTCAGATGCTTAATCAACTGAGCCACCCAGGTGCCCCTCAAAAGTCTATTTTTAATTACCACTGTACTTTCACTGTCTCTAATTTTCTATCTGGGGCAGTAACAAATATCACTTAAGAGTGCTTTGGAGGGGTGCCTGGGTGGCTCAGTCGGTTACACAGCCAACTCGAAATCAGCTTGGGTCACGATCTCACAGTCATGGGCTCGCTGGAGCCCAAAGTGGGGCTCCGTTCTGAGCATGGAGCCTCCTTGGGATTCTCTCTCCCCCTCTGCCTCTGCCTCTTTCTTGCTCCCACACTCTCTCTTTCTCTCAAAATAAATAAATAAACTTAGAAATGAAAACAGTGCTTTGGATAACATCGCTATTCTCATTTAGCCGAGAATTATATTTAGTTAATAAAATGAAGCTGGGGTGCATGGGAAAAGAAAAGCTCTACCGTAATATGAGTGAAACGGCCATACCCAACCTGTATCACTTTAATTTCAGGAGAGAATAGGAGAAAAAGAAACTTATGGTTGGTTTCAGATTCCTGGCCCACAGCTGTGTTTTGAATTGCACCATACATTTGATGTCCCATCATCTGATTACCCGGTCTCCTGGGCCTCTTCTCTACCCTCAGGAATTCTTGACAGCTCTTGCCCATGTCTAAAAGGACATGGCCATTACTCTAAGGGGACACAATTCTGTCCTTGGTTTCAGAAACCTTTTAAAGGAAAATTCAAGGATCTTCTTCCAATGAAAACTGTACTGAGCAACACAGTATAAATATTCTTTCATCCAAAACACCTTGGTGAAATATTGCCCTATGTATGAAGCTCTCTGCCCCCAAACGTGAAAAGGTGGAAAGATGAAAAGCATTCATGCAAATGTCAAACAAAGTGGTGGTTCACATTCAATCGAATTTATTAATAATTTATGGAACTCAAGTCTGAAGATGTGTGCTTGTTGCTTCAAGCAAAACAAAGAGGATATAGGTAAAGCCCTGCTCTAAAGATTATATTCCATCAGTGCAGGTGGCGGGATAGGAAGGAGGACAAAAAGGTAAAGTAAGCACACAAGTAAATATAATCAAGAAGATATCAAGGAGAAGTACAAAATGCATTGGGATGGCCAATGAAGACTTTTTATCTGAGTGAGTTATAAGGAAAATCTTCATGGAGAATGTGGTGTTTGAAGTGTACCTTGAAATACGGTTGGAATGTTATAAGGAAAAGATAATAGAAGAGAGAATGACTGAGACAAATGGAAGAAGGAGAAATTTTTACAGAAGATTTGGAGGACAGCACGTGGTCAAGTTTACCTGGAGCACGAGCGGCTTACACTGAAGTAGAGGATAGACGAATATGGTGGAGGCTAAATTAGGATGTTCCTTGAAGCTCACCATAAGGAATAAGAACGTTTTGCACGGATGTGGGACCCACCAAGGTTTTGGAGCAGGAAAACAGCATGATTCAAACTGTGCTTGAGGGTAACGAATTTGTCTACAGTTGTGTAGATTGATTATAGAAGGGAAGCCCATGTGTGGAGGGACCAGTTAGAAAGCATGTGCAATATTCTAAGCAAGAAATAATAGGGGGATGAACCCTGGTGTAGCAGTCAGCATGAAAAGGAGATGTCACAGGTGGGATTCCCCGGGAAACACACTGAGACCATAAAATGTTTATGCAGGGACTTCACTGAGGAGTGCTCTCAGAAACATCTTGAAGACAGTGAGGAAGTCAGTAGTGGGCAGAGGGAAGAGGTAAACGAAAATGCAGTCACAGCAGAAGACTGAGCCAATCCCAGCTGAGGTTCTGAAGCTGAGATGGCCCCTTATATGTCTCTGATTGGGTCTGGGCCATGGGTCTGGGCCATGTGTCCATCAAGTGGGTTAGCCATTGAATGTAGGCAAAAGGAAAAAGGTTTGCTGAAGTGAAATGTGTAAGAACAGGCAGGTGATGTGCTGTAAAGGTAGAAGGACAAAGAAGAGTCAGAGCCAAAGTCAAGGTTAGGAGCGCCCAGGAAATACCTAGAAATACAGTGAAAGACCTGGTTCGGAGGTGAAGGTAACAGCTTCACTTGGAGACATGCTGGCACATTCTTGTTCTCGGTAACATGGTCATTAAGATCATGCCTTTCAGGCCATAGAGCCTACAGTTCATCATACTTGGGTTCATTCAGGCGCATTATTGAAAAAGAAAAGACAAAGATAACGAGTTCACATTAACTGCAAAAACAGTACTGGGGAGTACAAAACGTCAGCAGAAGATTCCAGGTGAATACCACATAAAGATTTGAAAATAAAAATTAAATGATCTCTATTTGTAAATGATATGATGGAATCCCTAGGAAACCATTCAGTGACAAGACAAAGCAATAAAATCCATAAGATATCAGGATACAAAATTAATACATAAAAATCAATGGCCTTCAAATATACAAACCATAACCAATCAGAAAATTTAATGCTTTGGGGCATCTGGATGGCTCAGTCAGTTAAGCATCCAACTTCAGCTCAGGTCACGATCCTATGGTTCGTGGGTTCGAGCCCCACGTTAGGGTCTGTGCTGACAGCTCAGAGCCTCAGCTTGCTTCAGATTCGATGTCTCCCTCTCTCTCTGCCCCTCCCCTGTTTGCACTCTGTCTCTCTCTCTCAAAAATAAATAAAACATTAAAAAAAGAAGAAAAAAATTTAATGCATTTGCAGGAGCCACAAAAAAAGATAAAATAATTAGGAGTAAATTTAACACAAGTAATACACTTAAATGAAATTTACATGAGGAAAATTTTAAAGCCTTAAATCCTGAAAGGCATTAAGTTGACTTCAAAAAATGGAAAGATTTCCCTTTCTCTTGGATAGGATGACTCAACATTACAAAGATATTGATCAGTTCTTGAGTTATATAAATATAATGCAATCCCAATAAAAATACCAATAAGCCTTTGCTGGAGTTAGTCAGATTGGTTCTAAAATTTATATTTTCAAAAAACGCAAGAATAGCTAGAAAAATTCTGAGGAAAAAAAAAAGAACAATGTGGGGACAGGGGAGGACTAGCCTTACCAGATTTAAAGCACACTAGAGGGGGACACCTGGGTGGCTCAGTTGGTTAAGCATCCAACTTCAGTTCAGGTCATGATCCCTTGGTTCAAAGGTTTGAGCCCCGCACCAGGCTCTCCGTTGGCAGCTCAGAGCCTGGAGCCTGCTTCGGATTCTGTGTCTCCCTCTCTCTGCCTCTCCCCTGATTGCACTCTCTGTCTCTCCCTCTCTTTCAAAAATAAATAAGCATTAAAAAATAAAATAAAATTTTAAAAAGTACACTCAGATTCTGTGTCTCCCTTTCTCTCTGCCCCTCCCCTGATTGTGCTCTGTGTGTGTGTCTCTCTCAAAAATAAATAAACACTAAAAAAAAATCTAAAAAGAGGACACTAGAAAGTCTCTATAATTAAAATATATATATGATACTCTAATATGCATGGAGAGACAGGCCATGGAATAGAACAAAAAGTGAAACCAAATATATGCCAAGGGAAGGTGACAAATCTTACTAAATGGTGTTGAAGAAAATGTACCTTGTTTGGAATAAGATAAAGTTAGATTTGTACACCAGAATAACATCAGAATAAACTTCAAATATATTAGAGATTTAAATGTAAAACATGAAATACATGGGAGAATATCTATATAATCTGGTGGGGGAAACTTTCTAATTAAGATTCAAATCCAGACATGAAAAAACACATTGATAAGCATATCTAAATAATTTTTTTTAATAGGGGCAGCTGGGTGGCTCAGTGGTCTGATTCTTGGTTTGGGCTCAGTTTATGATCTCACGGTTCACGAATTCAAGCCCTGCCATCGGGTTCTGTGCTGACAGCATAGAGCCTGCTTGGTGTTCTCTCTCTCTCCCTCGCTCTGCACCTCCCCTGCTCACTCTCTCTCTCTCTCTCTCTCTCTTTAAAAATAAATAAGTAAAAAATAAAATAAAAATAAATAAACATTTAAATAAAAAAAATAACTTGGCCTGGCAAAAGAATCATAAAGAAAATTTTAAATTTTTTTTCAACGTTTTTTTATTTTATTTTTGGGACAGAGAGAGACAGAGAGGGGCAGAGAGAGAGGGAGACACAGAATCGGAAACAGGCTCCAGGCTCTGAGCCATCAGCCCAGAGCCCGACGCGGGGCTCGAACTCACGGAGGGCGAGATCGTGACCTGGCTGAAGTCGGACGCTTAACCGACTGCGCCACCCAGGCGCCCCATAAAGAAAATTTTAAAACTAACAACAAATTGAGAGAAAATATTTGAAACATGCATCACAAATAAAGATCTAATCTACCTAATATATTAATATCTTTAAAAACACCAGCAGAGAAACAACCCAAAACCTAATGTAAAAATGAACAAAAGATAGACAGTACACACACACACACACACACACACACACACAGATAAAAGAACACAAATATATATATATATGTTCAACTTTACTCATAATAAAAGAAATACAAGTCAACACTACACTAACTATATCCTGACATACTTTCTTACCTATCAGATGGGCACAGATTCAAAGCTTGACAATACATTCCTTCACATCTTGCTTTTAAAAATGCAAGATAGTACAAACTCTATGAAGGAGAATTTAGCATTATCTAACAAAACCACATATATGCTTTCCCTTTGATCCAGCAATTCCATTTCGAGGAATCTACCTCAGAGACATATCTTTACAAATCCAAAACAACATATGGACAAGCTTATTCACTGTGAAAATATTTGTATTATCAAAATACTGGGAAATGACCTAAATGCCCAGCTCTAGAAGATATGGGAATAAGCTATGCAACCAGCCACATAATGGAGTATTAAGCAGCTGTAAAAAAAAAAAAAAAAAAAAAAAAGTGAGGAAGATCTCCATGAGTTGTTTTGGACACATTTTTAAGTGCAGAAATAAAGTTGCATAGAGAATATACAGAATGCTACATTTTATGTAAGAAAGACAAACCTGAAATTAATGAAAATAATTACCTGTAGTTGGTGGGCAGGAACAGAGTGTGAAGGCTAAGGATAGAAATGAGACTTTGTCGATATGTATATACATTTTTTTACAAGGTTTTACTTTTTGAACCATGTAGATGTTTTATTTATTCAGATAATAAAATTTAATTTGAAAGTGATCAAAGAAAAGCAACTCCTAACGTGGAGCACAAATTGAAATAAATCAACATCATATTGATAATATATCAAAGTGATAAGATAACATGATAAAATTAATTTAAGTAGTTGTTGAAAATAGTACCTCAGCCTGTAGGTGCCCTCTCTTTGAAGTAATTCTTGGGTGCTTGGGTGGCTCAGTCATTGAAGCATCCAACACTTGATTCTGACTCAGGACATGACCTCAGAGTTGTAAAATCGAGCCCTGTTGTTGGATTCCACACTGGGCGTGGAGCCTGCTTGAGATTTGCTCTCTCCCTCTGCCCCCCCCCCACTCATGCACTCCAGTGGACGCGCTCTCTCTCTCTCTTTTAAAAAATAAATTTAAAAAAAATTAAATGAAGTAGTTCTCAATAGAGGATAATTTTGACCCCAGGGGACATTTGATGATGTCTTTAGATATTTATTATCACAGCTTGGGGGTGAGAAGGGAGTACTGGTATCCAATATCTAGAGGCTAGGGATGGTGCTAAAGTCCCAGAATGCACACAGGACAGCCCCCCAGAACAAATAACTATTCAGCTCAAAATGTCAATAGTATCCAGGTTGACAAACACTATTTTAGTAAGATACAGTCGAAGAACCAAAAACCAAAAAATTATGAAGACTGTTTTTGTTTTTGTTTGTTTCAAGTTTTTATATAAATTCTAGGTAGTTAACATATAGCGTAATGTTAGTTTCAGGAATAGGTTTGTTGTTGGGAGAAGCACCGATGTGATAATTCTGAAAAGCGTTTGTGAATATCATAGGATAGAGAGAACCAGCAAAAGTATCCATATTGTCGAGAACCCAGGTTCTTGTCGGAGAAAGAAGATACAAACATGGAAGCAGAGAACCCCTGGGATTGCTGAATATGAATTAACAACAAGGAAAAACTGAAGAGATAGCTCCTGGTTTTTCCCACTGAAAGGGCCTGAGGTAATAACATCTCAGTAGCAGTAAACACACTTGGCACCCATTTCAGTCTCTAAAGGCCGTCATTCACCCACAAGAACCTGCGTTCCCTGGAGAAGCCACCCCGTCGAGCGCTGAGTGACACGGGGAGCCAGAATACCTAGCTGTGCCAGAATGCCAGGAAGTGCTCAAAGACCAGTGAGGATACATTGAAAGGTCACAAGTGCTATCTTTTTTAAATTTTTTTTTCAACGTTTTTATTTATTTTTGGGACAGACAGAGACAGAGCATGAACGGGGGAGGGGCAGAGAGAGAGGGAGACACAGAATCGGAAACAGGCTCCAGGCTCCGAGCCCTCAGCCCAGAGCCCGACGCGGGGCTCGAACTCACAGACCGTGAGATCGGTCACAAGTGCTATCTTGAAGGAGCTCACATAGGCCAAATTTGGAGCAATGTAAATGTGAAAACTAGTAACAGTGATAATGGATTATAGTACATTGAAGCACAAAAGAAACCATGAGTCCACAGTGTTAACTCAAAAAAATGGGAGAGTAATAAAACCTCATATACATTATATTATATTTATTATATTTATTATATTATATTATATTTATTATATTACATTACATCACATTACATATAGCACAAGTAGATGTTAACACCTTTGGGGAAGGTAAGAGGTCCAAACATTCTCAAAATACTACTCCACATATTACTTATTAGTTACAAAAGGAAAAAGTTCCCTTTGCTTTTGTGAAATCTGGCACATTTCAACTTAATCAAAGAATCAAGCTTCACATAACCAGTGTTGGGGCAAAGTGACTTTACGGGCCTCTTGATGTGATGCAAAGGGAAGTAAACAGCATCACGTATGTATATACTCACAGGACCCTCCCCCAACCCTGCCCGGCCACAGGCCGTGTAATGCAGGAGAATGGGCTCTGGGTCAGGCAAACTTTGGCACCCACCCCAAAGGAGGAAATAATCAAAAGAATTTTAAAAGACTAAAGGGACATGAAATATTATGCATGATTTGTCATTGGTTCCTGGAATTTTAAAAATAGCCTTAAAAGACATTATTGGGATAACAGGCAATATGAATATGGATTAATTGTCAAATACTATTATTTTATTAGTGGTAAATTTATTTTTTACGATAATGTATTGTCATTATGTAGAAAAGTATTCTTGTTCTTAAAAAATACATGCCTGGGCCAACAGGCACATGAAAAGATGTTCAGCGTCGCTCCTTATCAGGGAAATACAAATCAAAACCACACTCAGGTATCACCTCACGCCAGTCAGAGTGGCCAAAATGAACAAATCAGGAGACTATAGATGCTGGAGAGGATGTGGAGAAACGGGAACCCTCTTGCACTGTTGGTGGGAATGCAAATTGGTGCAGCCGCTCTGGAAAGAAGTGTGGAGGTTCCTCAGAAAATTAAAAATAGACCTACCCTATGACCCAGCAATAGCACTGCTAGGAATCTACCCAAGGGATACAGGAGTACTGATGCATAGGGGCACTTGTACCCCAATGTTCATAGCAGCACTCTCAACAATAGCCAAATTATGGAAAGAGCCTAAATGTCCATCAACTGATGAATGGATAAAGAAATTGTGGTTTATATACACAATGGAATACTACGTGGCAATGAGAAAAAATGAAATATGGCCTTTTGTAGCAACGTGGATGGAACTGGAGAGTGTGATGCTAAGTGAAATAAGCCATACAGAGAAAGACAGATACCATATGGTTTCACTCTTATGTGGATCCTGAGAAACTCAACAGGAACCCATGGGGGAGGGGAAGGGAGGAAAAAAAAAAAAAAAAGACGTTAGAGTGGGAGAGAGCCAAAGCATAAGAGACTGTTAAAAACTGAGAACAAACTGAGGGTTGATGGGGGGTGGGAGGGAGGGGCGGGTGGGTGATGGGTATTGAGGAGGGCACCTTTTGGGATGAGCACTGGGTGTTGTATGGAAACCAATTTGTCAATAAACTTCATAAAAAAAAAAAAAAAATACATGCCTGGCTGTCTCAGTCGGTAGAGCATGTGATTCTTGGTCTTGGGGTTGTGAGATCAAGCCCCATTTTGGGGGTAGAGCCTACTTTTAAAAATAATAAAGCATTTAAGGATGAATTGTCATGATGTCTGCAACCTGCTTTCAGGAGTTCCTAGAAAGAGAGAGAGACAGAAAGAGAAAGTAGATGTAGCAGAATTTCAACAACTGGTGCATCTAGGTAAGAGATCTACTTTGTCAACTTTTCTACAAATTTTGAAGTGGCTCATTAAAAAAAAAAAAAATGATGGAAAAAGGCTTGCTTAAATCCATGAGTTGGTCAATACACTAATTGAGGGATACCTGGGTGGCTCAGTAGGTTGAGTGTCCAACTTTGGTTCATGTCATGATCTCATGGCTCATGAGTTCAAGCCCCACATCGGGCTATGTGCTGACAGCTCAGAGCCTAGAGCTTGCTTCAGATTTTGTGTCTCCCCCTCTGTCTGCCCCTTCCTCACTTGCACTCTCTCTCTCTCTCTCTCTCTCTCAAAAATAAACATTAGAAGAAAATTTTTTAAAAGTACACTATTTGAAAATTGGTAAAGGGAAGAAATCAAGCATTTATTCTGCTTCCCATAAAAGAACTGTAACTAGGTGTAAATAAATAGTTAATTAGGGAAGTCTCTCTACATAGAAGACTTCTGTATCATAAATGGAGTAGCACCATTGACAACCCCGAATGAATTGATGAATCTAGGCATAATTATCAATGACTTCCAACATGCCGAAAAGAGAATTATAAGAAAGTGTGTACCTACTGCAGGAAATAGACATCACCATCTATGAAGCAGTCTTACCAAAAACAACAACCACAACAACAACAACCAACCCTGAATCTGATCAGCTTCTAGATCTATCAATGCATAGGAAAAACAAGGGACAGAGGGAATAAGTACACATTACCATAAAGATGCAATCAGCCACATGGGGAAGAGTTTCCTGAGAAAGCAACAGGACAAACAACTCAGTTCTGTCCCAAATTGCTAGAGGGAACATTGTGGAGAAGGAGAGCTACAGCTTAAAGGAACCTAAGTGACATTCCAACTTATTGCAATTTATGGACCTTAATTTATAGTTCTAATTTGTAAGAACTTATGGGGAAAAAGTGTATGAGAAACAATTCGAAAATGTAAACATTGCTGGGATACTCAACAATGTTAAGGAATGATTTGTATTATTGGGGGACATAATAATGGTATTTCGATTATGTGTTCTTAAAGAGTTATTATCTCGGGGCACCTGGGTGGCTCCATTGGTTAAGTGTCTGACTTTGGCTCAGGTCATGATCTCGCAGTTCCTGGGTTTAAGCCCTGTGCCGGCCTCTGGGCTGGTGGTGTGGAGCCTGCTTGGGATTCTCTTCCCCTCTCTTTCTCTGCCCCTTACCCACTTGTGTGTGCTCTCTCTCTCTCTCTCTCAAAAACAAAAATAAATAAACTTTTAAAATATTTAATAAATTAATAAATAAATAGTTTTAGTTTTGAGAGCTATACCCTGAAATACTTACAGATGAAATAATGTAATATGCTGGGAATTTTCTTCATAATAATACAGAAAGATGTGTAGATGGAACAAAAGGGTCTGTGAGTCAGTATTTGTTGAAGGTAGGTGAAATACGTGGAGGTTCGTTATATTAATTTATTTACTTTTGAAAACAATCAGGTATTTGAATTTTTTCTCAAATAAAATATTAATGGAAAGAAAAAAACAAAGACAGTGTTGGAGAAAGAAAGTAGAAGGAGGCAAGTGCTCTGCCTTTTTCTTCTGCATTTACTGAATTCTTACCATGGATCACCTTAAACCCAGACCTCTCCTCATTTTTTCAGATCCATTCTTTAAAGCTGGATACTGTTCCTGACCTTCGTTTCTTTATACCAGAGACTCCTCATATTAGACCCACGGAACTTTGATATCAGTAGTAGAACAATCAGGAGCACCTGGGTGGTTCCGTCGGTTAAGGGTCCAGCTCCAGCTCAGGTCAAGATCCTACAGTTTATGAATTCAAGCCCCGCATCAGGCTCTCTGCTGTCAGCGCAGAGCCTGCTTCAGATCCTCTCTCCTCCTCTCCCTGCACCTCCCCTCCTCACATTCTCTCTCTCTCTCTCTCAAAAATAAATAAGCATTAAAAAAAGAAGAAGAAGAGTAATGTGTAATAGCAAAAGAATGAGAATGTTATAGTATATTTGTTGAGGGGTAGGGAGTAGGAGGTGGCAGTGTTCATTCTGAAAGGCAAAGGAGAAAAGACTAAGAGTTATCAACTGGAGTAGAGCCATAGATAGACTGGGCAATAATGCCTTGGGAGGGCACAGGCTGAAGGGGCGCTAGAGACTCGCACGAATTAAAATGGCTGAGACCAAAAATTGCACTCATGATGATATTAGGGCCAAGCCAGAGAGGAGATCCCATACGTAGTCAAAAGGGTAAAAACACTGCTTCAAAAGTATCCCTCATAGCCTTATCAGTTTTTCTTGCCTATAGCACAGGGAAATGCAGTACTATTTCTTTTACCTTAAAAATTGAGAAATCTGTAAGTAATAGCTTCAACCCTTTAACCTCAACATTGATCAACACGAAAGACTCTAAATTGTTCCTTCGTTCATCAATGACTAGAAACGACATCGTTTACTCTTACCTGTACTGCCGAGCTTCCAGAGTTTGAATCACTGTGGTAAGTGATGTTACTTCTCAAAAAGATTATGGTCATTCCTACAAAGGCAAAGTATTCTTACCTGTTTTCAACAGACTCACTGTTTCAGAAATGTTCAATAAATCATTTATAGCTGTTCTCGGCCCTTCGGGCTGGTAAATAATTAAATTATTTAAGGCAAGACTACATACATTATGGATCTCCTGATGGATGCGTGTGACAGTCGCAATGACATAGTCTAGTCAAAAAAAAAAAAATTTCCTCAATCTGATCAAGTGTCTAGATCTAGCTACCACTTTTTAGAAAATGCAAGTTCAAAGGAACATGATAACTTATGTTCCTGAAATGACATCTGTTGTATCTGCATGGTGGAAATACTACATAATGGTGTCTACTGGGCATCTCTTCTCGCTCCATTTCCTGTGACTTCGTGTCGATAGCTTGAAATTGGCCATGGTGGGAGTATCTACACCACAGAAAGTGACAAGTGCTACAAACTAGGGCTTCCATTTCCTAAGAGTCCATCGTTAAACAGTGATGGATACACCACTGCCTCAGCCAATTCCTTAAAATGCTCACTGTCAACAACACCCAACTTACAGGAAAGAATGGCAGAGGGGAAGTCAGAGAGGAAAGTAGCAGTGGTCTTAACTGATTGCAGTTAAGACACCTTATTTTCCAATTTTACAAAGACATATGGCCACTGCTAACCCCCCCTCCTAGAACTACAGAGTGAGTGGTCCTAAAGCATAATCTTCATCCATTTCTTGATCTACTTAGCTGATTCTATCAAGTCATTCAAATCTTTTTCAAATGTCACCTCATCAGAAAATCTTCTCTAACCACTGTAGTCGACCACCCTCTTTGTCGTTCTCTACCCCAAATACCTAGCATTACATTATCTATTCATAATGAACTTAAGCTTTAGGAACACAGATTCTGTTCTTTTTTGTTCAATGCAGTATCCCTAGAAAGTTCTCCCATTTACTTTTCTGCCCTAAAAATGGTCAAGGTCAGGTTCTGATAAAGGTCCATCTTTTTTTTCCTTTCTTGGAGACTTATAAACAAAGTTGGAGACCAAAACATGTAAGAAAAGAGGAGGGTCATCAGGTTTGACATAACTAACGTCATCAAAGAAGAACCACGTCAGAAAAAGTAAACAAAACACAAAAGCATGAGGCCAACAAAACTATCTAATTCATAATATAGTGAAGATAAGTAGGCAGAGAGCAAAGGAAACTTTCTGGAGTTTACTCTTCTCAGTATTCTACAGTTAAGCAGCTAGAATTTTTTTTTAAGTGGCATCCTATGCATCCTTTACAAAAATAGTGGGCTTCTAATAAGAAACTGCTTTTTATTTTCTCCAGATATAGAACACAGCTTCCACGTTAGCATAGTTATTCTCTATGAGAGCAGGTCATTTTTCATACAGTGTTGGGCACTGAGTAAAGACAGGAGTGCTGTTAACTTATTCCAGGCATAAGAGACTCTGCACATGCACAGGTAGATGGGGAAACAAGATTTAGTGCCCATTCCTACCATAATGCCTAAGACGTAAAGGCTGTTCTCGGAGTTGAAATCATCCTTCTCGTTTCATGAATGGAAACTCATGAGGTCAGAAGAATCTGGGTGGTGTTTTCCCTCTCTTCCTTGCAGACAACAGCAATACAGAACAGCCCCAGCTGGCCTTAGAATCAGCAAAAGGTCAACACTAATCTCCCCAGCTCCCCACCCCTCTGTACACCCCACCACCCTGCCCCATAAGTTCTTTTTCCAATGGCACTTCCTGTAAGATGTCGCTTTCAAAAAGAATTCTACGGATTAAACATTTGGACCGATAGCTTCCTAATTAACCCAAGTGTAAGAAAGTCTAGACCATCTTGGAGTTTCTGCCCTGGAAGCTACAGGAAGCTGGAGTGGGTGTAAATCTCCATGAGAAAACTACTGTGGTTCGAGGGTGTCACTCAGAAAGATGCCCCCATATGATGCTGGGTCAATGTTTTTCCCACCGTAGACTGGACTGGCAATTGCAGACCTAAAAAGCTGTACAGCTACCATTGTCCTCAGAAGTCAAATGTCATATAACATGTTACACAACAGAAATTAGGAATCTTCAAACGAGAGGTTTTCTCAAAAAACCACAGATATCATGAGTATATGCCTGGTTGATGGGCATGAAATTGTACTATATTGCTTTCCCAAGTACATTTGTTTCCTTAACAGGCAAAATTTCTTTAATTAAAAAAAAAAAAAAAAAAAACTTTCCAAGGCGTTTATTGATCCTTCATCGTGAACATTGATATTAGTGGTTGAGAATAAAATTTGAGCATTTAAGGAGAGAAAAAAAATCAGTAGGCAAGCTAATCTTATGCCAAGCCTACAGCCAGCTAATTGAATTTTAAGTACAGTAGTGAGTTCCTCTTTCATCACACCACTAATATATTTCACTGAATATAGAAATAATTTTTCACTGTATCTTTTAAAAACACATAAATAGACAACATTATGGCTCACAGACTAAGGGAAGGCTTCTCCTGGGTTTTTGTTCGCCATCTTTCTTTATAAGTCTACAAGAAAGGAAAAAAGATGGACTTTTATCAGAACCTGACCTTGACCATTTTTAGGGCAGAAAAATAAACGGGAGAACTTTCTAGAAGGCATCATTAATACTCAGTAAAACAAATTCATTTTAAGACATGAGAGTCAACTTCATCTAACAAGCCAATAATGAAGAAAATTTCTTCTAGGACTATTTGCCTGAGGGGTTTAAGGCTTTGTTATCGGAAAATAAGAAATTCTAGATTCTGAGAAAGGCCGCTTGGCTCAGCATGGCTGATCCCTTCAAATTCCTTGATTCCAGCTCCCTATAGTTTCTCAGTTTACAAATTCATCTAGTCATCATTTTGGAAAAATAAAATGATGCTTCTAGCGTCTCTAGAATTTTTTGGCAACTGCTTGTTCGTGACATTTACCCTTCAGGTGAGAGCATTTGTGACGGTAGCATCTTTTTTCTCCTACTGTCCTATTTGTATAAGGTCGGATTGGCCTCTATACCGTGAGCATGAAGAGCTTAATTGGAACAACATTATTATCCTTCACAATTTACAGAAATATATTTGGCCTCTGTGAAGTGTCATTTTCCTCAGAGAGAATAAGCTGTTTCCTTATTAAGCCCTTTGGAAAAACAGAAATAGTTCTGAACGCTTTGGTGTCGGCAAGGCATTCCATCATGTTGCTCTTAAAGTAAAAGAACAGAAGAAGCATAATGTCTTGAAATTTTCTTCTAAAATGTCCACAAATGAAAATCTGAAAAAAAAAAAAAAAAACAAATCACTGAGTCAATCTTAGAATCTGTAGGTTTCAGAGGAAGAATCCCATTGAACCCACACGGGAAGGGATTTGGTTTTATAAGCAGGCAGGATCTACCTCTCATGTGATCTCCAGGTGTGAATCTATCTTGCCCCTTTGTAAACCCGATGTCATCCACACCTATGCTCTTCAGCTCCCTTTTTTTATGCAAGGATGGCACCACTTCTAGGCAGCCACATTTCTTGACTCCTCCCCTCGAAATTTTAGCCAGAAAGACTACCACCAGAAATTCCACCTCCCCAAGATCGAAATTAATGGGACCGTTTGGCTTTTTTAATTCCTTTCATTATTCCCCTGTTCAGAGTCTTCTCAATGATTTTTCCATCTATCACTTCACTTCAACATCAGAGTCTCTCAGCACGCTCCCAGCTACTCCACTCTCCCTCAGTTTCCCCATTTTTTTTCCCTGAATGGTATTACCGTTCTCTTACCTTTTTGGTCTAGCTACTTTCCCGGCCTCTTCTCCTGTCTTCTAGGCGCCGTATCTTGTGGACCTGCCCTCCCCAACATCGGTCGGTCTCCCCTTTCCTCCATGTTTCTGCGACCATTGCCTAGGACCCTTCTCTTACTGGAAAATCCTAATTCGTGATATTCTGTATACCTGTATCCACACCCCCCACCCATTCTTGTTCAGTCCATCATACACCTCGTGTATGATGTCCTCCGGTCTCATCTTTTCCAGGCCCCTCCACCCACGTTTAATAACCTACACTGAAACAACATCTATTGGCTGAGTACCTGCCACAATCATCCTAGGGCCTAGGCAAGTTGCTGTACATACAGTATATTTAATCCTCCTACAACCCTCAGAGTTAAGTTTTGTTATTCCCATTTTTATCAGAGAGAACGCGGAGCCTTAACGTGGGTAAGCAACTCTTCCCACAACGACTAGAGCTGAATGAGAACACTCTTCAGATGGTGATGAAGGTCGTATACTCTGGAAGCAGCTGGTCTGGGTTCAGGCCTTGGTTCCATAGCTCACCGAGTGAGCTAGCCCTCCTTCACCTCTCTGTACCTCCACTTTCTCATAAATTCTACAGCACTGGTCGCAGAGAAACGTGAGCTTAAATGAGACATTGCCTCTCTTTACATGACCCCATGTTTCTGCTGCCAAGAATGATCTTTCCTCTCCTTTTAACTTATAAAGTTAACTTATAAAGTTAACGAACCCTGGGGCGCCTGGGTGGCGCAGTCGGTTCAGCGTCCGACTTCAGCCAGGTCACGATCTCGCGGTCCGGGAGTTCGAGCCCCGTGTCAGGCTCTGGGCTGATGGCTCAGAGCCTGGAGCCTGTTTCCCTCTGTGTCTCCCTCTCTCTCTCTGCCCCTCCCCCGTTCATGCTCTGTCTCTCTCTGTCCCAAAAATAAATAGATGTTGAAAAAAAAAATTAAAAAAAAAAAAAAAGTTAACGAACCCTTAGCAATTAATTTCATTTTCATGGCATTTTCTGTAGCTAAAGTTCCCTAATTCCGACTACGGGGTCTCACAAATATATCTAGACTACGTCACATTATCTTGCTCTTGATCACATATGACCTTGTGTTGTTCTTTTGTTCTTTCTTCTACAGTGTTTTTTTTCTCTTCCCAAAATGATTATAAATTTCAAAGGATGCAGACATTATTTCCTGTGTGCCTCACAAGAAGAACTTCATACTGTCCTGAGCGCAAAATGCTTTGCCCGAAGCTGAGAACCTCAGATTTACATTTCATAAATTATTACTTACTGACCATAATATCAGCCACATTTTATTCTTTCTTCTCTTTGCTGTGGTCAAATTCCTCCTCTAAGATTCTAATCATCTCCAGCCTCCATCCTAATACCCCACCCCCACTGCCTTAGCAATACGCTCACTCATTCATGACCAGGAAAAGGGACTGAAGGCGGGCCAGTGTGACTGAAACAGGGGCAGGTGAGAGGACACAGAGCAAGACTCAGCCTAAGAGGAAGGCAGACCCAGAAGAGGCAGGACCCATCAGGTTCCCCGTCCTATTTTAAGACAGAGCATAAGGGCGGAAAGCGCTCGTTCTAGAGCCAGGCTACTGGGCTCTGAATCCTGACTATGTGACTGTGGGCTGATCACTCCTCTTCTGAGCCTCAGTGTTCTTACCTATGAAAATAATTACGAAGTTAGCGTGGCTGCCCGATTCCCTAGGAAACAGATTCTCAGAAAGAAATTTATGCAGGGAGTTCTCTCAGGAAAAATATCATAGGGGCAATGAGGGAAGCCAGTTTGAGGAGATGGATGAAGTGGACGGGTGATACGGTTGCAAAAGAGCCTCACCTGCTCCCACACAGGGCCAGAATGGCCCTGCAGACATCCCCTGAATTGAGGCAAGTCAACCGGACCTTTGTACCCCCGAAACTGACCAATCTCAGGAGGCAGGACCTTTGTACCCCCGAAACTGACCAATCTCAGGAGGCAGGCTATCGCCGGGAAGGTAGGCAACCTTGAGCGGGGCAGCTCCTTTCTGCCAAGGGCAATTTCCAGGGAGGGATTTAGCTAGAAGCTGTCCGCAGACCACACCTCAGGAAAGGAGAGAACAAATGCCTTGTCCTGTAGGAGACATCTGTTTGACACACTACAGCATCCACTACAGTTGGTATAAAGATTAAAGGAATTAATATCTGCAAATCACTTAGAGTGGTATCGGACACATTTTAGCCCAAGGTAAGCATTAGCTATTACATCAGTTTCATTGCCCAGAAGGTCTCTTTGCTTTACCTAAAGGTTCCCTGGCTAAAATTCTAAAAGAAAGGTGACAGGTTTTGGGGTTTTTTGTTTTTTTTTTTTTATTTCAATACCCTAAGCAGCTAAACTCTATAAATATTTATGCGTTTTTTGATTACTTGTGGGTTTGCTTCTACCTATTACATAATGCCGTGGCTTGTTGGACTTTCAAAATGTTTATTTCCATACTGTCTGTCACAGATTAAAGCAAATAGAGGGGGACAGTGTCTTCTTAACTAAACATGGTCATCCCTAAACACATACCAGAGCAACTGATGGTTATTTAAAGAGTAAATTAATACAGATAGCCTTGAAGAGAAAGATGAAATTTTTAAAACAATGCCAACGTAGGGGCAAACTTAAATGTTAATGCCAGGGGGACTGGAACTTGGCAAATCTCTGAATGGATACCCTCCAGCTACACTCTGAGACTTCCCCCTCTTCCTGAGGCACTGATTTTTTTCCTCCGGAGCCCCAGATACCCAAAAAACAATGTTGGGGGACCCTGGTGCTGTTACTGCAGGGAGACTGATATATATATGTAGCTGCCAAAAATGAAACTTAGCAAAAATTGAAAGTATAGACCACCATATATACCAACTAGCCCTCAAAATAATGTAATGCTCTGAGGTGCTCTCGGGTGGCTCAGTCAGTTGGGCATCCTACTCTTGATTGCGGCTCAGGTCATGATCTCATGGTTCGTGGGATTCGAGCCCCATGTCAGGCCCTGCACTGACAGCACAGAGCCTGCTTGGGATTCTTTCTCTCCCTCTCTCTCTACCCTTCCCCTACTCTCTCTCTCTCTCTCTCTCTCTCTCTCAAAATAAGTATTTTAAAAAATATAGTGTAATGCTCTGATTCACAATGTGTAAACTTATTTAATAGATTACTGAATAAATATATAGTTTTCTATTACCAAGAATTTCCTTAATCAATGTCTAACAACCGTACAACTATTATATATTTCATGGTAAAAAAAAAAAAAAAGACATTCCAATACCCAATTTCTATAGCTTTGCATTCTTCTTAATCCCCAACACCATGTGTCTTTTTTAACTGAAAGGCATCAGAGATATGGATTTCTCCTTAAGGTTAGGAAAAATATCTTATTTATCTATGTATTCCTACAGCGCCCTTTAGACAGTAGAAAGAGCAAAAGAAAAATCATCATTTTACCAATATGAATTGCATACACTGAGCTAGGTGTTAGAACTATAATCCTGAACTAATATATAAATCAATTCTCTACTCACATGTAGATAACAATCTAGTAGAAGAAACAAACCATTAAAGAAATAGATCTCTTGCACTTTTGATAAATGATATTAAGGAAAAATAAGGGTGTGATGAGTGATTATTTTAGGGGAAGCTGTTTCAGACTGGGTGGGCAAGAGGAAAGAGGGAGATACCAGAAAGGAAGCGGAGTTTGAGCTGAGATGGAAAGAATGAGCAGAAGTTAGTCAACAAGACATCGGGTGGAGGATTCCAGGCAGAGGGTACACGACATGTAAGGAAATGCAGGAAATCGTCAGTGTTACCATTGGCAGAGAGACAGGATGATACGCAATTTAGAATGCAATTCAGGGATAAATCTGACTGAAAGCTGAACATGCAAGTTTTTAAAAATGTGCTTACTTCAAAAACAATGATAAGAAAACACATTTTTGGTTTGACAGTGAAATATTTATCTCACCAAGGACCAATCATCATGGGTCTGCAGAAGACAGTGGCCATCCTCCGGGAGCTTACGGTTGGTTCAGCCAGAAGGGGAAGTCAACAGACAGTTACATGAAGAGGGACAAGTGCTGGGGATGGGGACTAGGACAGAGAGACAAGACAACCCAGAAGGGGCCATTAAATTCCAAGAGGGCCTCCTGACAGGAAAGGGCATATAATGGAACATGTGCTCTATGGTAACTGCTACAAAAGCAGGCTGAGCCAAAAGCTGGGGATCCCTCATGGGAGAGGATCAGATGGCCTGCAAATGTAGGGGGCCCTGAAAAGGGGCCCTGATCGAGGAGAAGCGTCCTGAAAGAGGACAGAATATGAGGGGACATTTGAAGAAGAGGGCCACTTAAGCCTTAAAGGGTTTTGTTTTGTTTTTTTCTTAAAGAAGCGACATAAATTGAATTCTATTTAAAATTAAATTGACACGTTAGGGCATTCACTTTCGAATGTCCCCTCTCTGTAAAGAGAGCTTGCCTTCTATTCCTTTCTAATCTTATATTCTAATCAACTTTTTCCTGCTGCTCATAAATAAATAAATAAATAAATAAATAAAACTGACACATTAAAAGGAAACAATCCCATACTACTTTAACAGCAAATCCATGTAATTTGGTATCATTTCACTTAATCATTCACAATTCGCTGCTCTTCTCAACTCAGTGATAGTGTGTTTTCTTTTACGTTAACTCCATTGTTTATGTTTCCATCCAACTTCTCCTTACATTTAGCAGAATTCATCTGTCAAATCCCAAGAGAGCCAGTTTTACATGTGCACCTTATCATATGTACCCCACACATTTTTTAAGTAATACTAATAACTAATAATGGAAACCACACTATCTCAGCATTTCCCGAGGGCTGTGGCTTGGGTAGTAGACTCTTTGCAGTCTCTTGGCGTCTTAGATGGCATTCGTTTTGGGGTTTTGTTTGTTATCTCTTCAGCCAGGACCCTCAGTACTCCCTCTTCCTTAATCAGCTCAACTGTTGAATGGTAAAAGCCTCTTTTCCTTGGGGAACTGGAACATTGTAACATTTCCACCATTCCCAACAAAAGACTGTGTCACCTGACACCTGTTGGCCCTAAGTATTCGAGTTTAAGTTCTAATGCCACATACTTGAGTAAGAGAGGAACCCCAACCCCAGTAAGAGAAGAACAAAAGGCTGGGAGGTAGGAAGCAGGAAACCAGAGGCAGGGAGCCAAAGATAAAGAGCAAAAGAAAGAGGGACCAGTTTACTACCGAAAACAGTCGGAAGAGAATGTCAAGGAACCTGAATGCCTTCTCTTTCAGGTTAAGTTGCCAGAGTTTCTAAAGTCAGAACAATCTTTGCAGCTATTTCTTTAAAATTGTGGTCACATTTTATAATGATCAGGTATTCCCAGGCATCTAAATGTCTTGCATATGTTAGCAGATCAATTCAGTTCTAATCACAGCTCCAAATACATTTGTGACTCAATGAATATTACTCAGTGGGCTTGTACTAAAAGCAAATCTTTCTCCTGAAGCACCCCATATATTTCACGGTGATTAATCAACCTGCAAGGTAAGTAAAGGTACAGAAATTGCTGCTATCTGCACTTTGAATTCAAGGAAGTGCTAGAGAAATGTTTTTAATGTCTAAGGTCAAACATCCAATCAAGGGCAATGCCTAGACCAGCTGCCATACCTTGCCCTGTGGATTCAACCTGCTTTCCCTCCCTGGATCACGAGGGGTTGTTAATTTAAATAAAGCTATCCTTTAGCCATAAAACAAACAAAGGAGCATTCTTTTGTGATGGGTACTTTTTTTTTTTCCTTAAAAAACATCCTTTGAAGAAGATATCTATTTACCCTATACATAACAGAATGTAGTAAAACATAACATCTCTCTGACTTCCTTCTGCTAATAGTGAAATACCTAGTGGGCATTGCCCAGTAGAAGAACCGTCAGCCTCCACTGGGGTGTTACCTACTATTTATTTGAAAAATAATTTTTATTTGGATTCATGCTTCACTTCATGCTTTCAACAGATCTCTATCTGAGAAGTTAATTTGCAGAAATTACCACACATGCAACAGATTTCCACGCTGTGTTTGCCTCTGTTTGCCTCTGGTAAAGTAACTCAACTTTTTGTATTTCAAATGTGGTCTCCTGGTCTCTCTAAGATGTTCTTGGGGACCCTGAACAATACACGAGCTCCTGCTACTGCTCACAAAGGCACAGCGGTGGCTTTCAAATGGAGTCATTCCATTAAACCCAGCATAACAATTGGAAGTGGAGGACCCACTCTCCAGCTGGTGCTAAATCGTGCAAGGTATTATCAAATCCTTTCCCCAAGGCTGGCATCTTCCCTTCTATTCACTAAATCCCTCTGCAGCCTCCAAATACTCCAGGGTTCAATCCTTGCGTGGTGAGCATTGACAATCACCCTATCCTTTCCGGAGGGGGTGTGCACACACAGTGGAGGGGGCTCAAAGCTGTCAGCAACCTAGACAATCTCTATTAAGCCTTGCTTCCCTGCGACAATCAAGCCTGATAACATTTGCCCCCATCCCGTAACACAACATGAAAGTACTTTACTTTACAGAATCATTGAACGTACGGGGCCAGACAGAATTCAGAAATCAAAACCCTGCGTTTTACAAACGAGAGAGGAGTTCCTAAGAGCTAAAGTGACTTGTCCACTGTTACATCAACAAATGACGCCCCAGGCAGGACTTGAACCCCGGGGACCTGGCTCCAGGCTGCCTCGCACTGGATCATATTTCCTACGCTCTATGGTATGGGAGCATAGGAACCATGCCTCCTAGTTCATTGGTCCTACATATCTAGCTCTTAGCACAGTGCCTAACGCCTAGCATCGGTGGGAGGAGGGGGTGAAGAAATGTTGAATGGTTGGGTCCCAAATCTAACTCTTTTTTTTTTTTTTAAGTCTTAACTATTTTAGCTTATGTAGCTGTAAGAATGGCGTTATGGTGGAAAAAAGATAGATGAAAGGACCACCAGAAAACAGGGAGAATAGGATGTGGGGTTTACAGAGAAGGACAGGTTGCATGGAAATATTAGACGTTTATAACTGAAGGGCCGCCTGGGTGGCTCAGTCGGTTGAGCGGCCGACTTCGGCTCAGGTCATGATCTCTCGGTTTGTGAGTTAGAGCCCTGCATTGGGCTCTGTGCTGATGGCTCGGAGCCCAGAGCCTGCTTCGGATTCTGTGTCTCCCTCTCTCTCTGCCCCTCCCTCACTCACGCTCTGTCTCTATCAAAAAATGAATAAACGTTAAAAAAAAATTTTTTTTAAGTTTATAACTGAAAAAAGAACATCAGGGTAGGATGTCTAGCCCCAGAGTGCATCTCTCTGAAGCCCAGGTCCCAAAGAAGTTGTGTCGTGTATGAAGGGTACCCAAGGGATCCAGGACAGAGCAGCCGATGCCCTCCTTTCCCTACCAAGAGAATAGCCAAAACTATAGAGCAGGTTTTTAATATTTATTTATTTTTGAGAGAGACAGAGACAGAATGCGACTGGGTTAGGGGCAGAGACAGAGGGAGACTCAGAATCCGAAGCAGGCTCCAGGCTCCGAGCTGTCAGCACAGAGCCCGACACGGGGTTCCGCCTCACAGACCGTGAGATCATGACCTGAGCTGAAGTCGGACGCTCACCCGACTGAGCCACCCAGGCGCCCGGGGCAGGGATTCTTCTAAGACCTCACTGCCAAGTTCTGACCCCCACACACCCCTCCCCATGACATGTGCAGTGATGATCCTGAATCCAGTCTCCTCGGCCCCTTTCAGGGATGTCACCCAGAGTCCAACTTACATCAGATTCCACTGCAGGGTGTGGAGGGGAGGGATGCACATAGCAGCTCACTTCATAAGGATCTAGAGTTCCTCCACTGTGCTGCCATGTTCTGCCTCTGGCATCACAACAGCCCCTGCCCCTTTCTCTACTTGTCACCATGATGTACTGGTAGACATCATGAGATTATTCACTTACACCCCATAATAATCTCTTACACCCCATAATCTCTCACACAGTCGGTATGGTTTAGCCATTTAAATACTAACGTGGGGTGCCTGGGTGGCTCAGTCAGTCAAGCGTCTGACTCTTGATTTCAACTCAGGTCACCAGGGTCATGGGATCAAGCCCCACATCAGGCTCTGCACTGAATGTGAAGCTTGCTTGAGATTCTCCCTCTCTCTCTCTCTCTCTCTTCCCCCCCCCCCACCCCTTTCCCTCACTCATGCTCTCTCTATCTCTAAAATTGAAAAAATTTTTCAATGGTTACTTATTTATTTTGGAGAGAGAGAGAGAGAGAGAGCATGTACACAAGTGGGGAGGGGCAGAGAGAGAAAATTCCAAGCAGGCTACGAGCTGTCAGCACAGAGCCCCATGCGGGGCTCAAACTCATGAACTTTGAGATCACTACATGAGCCAATGTCGGATGCTTAACCAACTGAGCCACCCAGGCACCCCCCCCCCAAAAAAAATGTTTTTAATAAATAAAATACGAGCGTATCTCAAGTATTTGTTTTCTGGCTCAACATTCTCTGGACTTTCAACTGCATGACTTAAAGGCACTTCATAAGCAAAATTTTCAAATCTTAAGCGATTTGAAAAATGATTATTTGTGGATTCCAAATTGCAAGTTTTTCTATTTGCTAAATTTGTCTATAACCCCCAAACCAATACACAAAATGTACTCAAGGTCTATCACAGACACGTGCAGAATGGAGAAAAATTTGAGGTGTTGGACCCATACATTCCCAGTGAGGTAGAATGAGGCAGTGTTCACACCGCCATGTGCTAAACAAGGGCTCTTTATGCAGTCTATTTGGTGGCACCTTTTTCCCATTTTTGTGTGTTTTGTTGGGGATTTCACTCTTAAAACGAACACCCCAAGAATACTGTTGAAGCGTTACTTAGTGCTACTAAGCCTAAGACCGCGGTGTGCCTTACAGAGAAAACACAGGTATCTGTAGGCTTTCTTCGGGCATGAGCTACAGTGTTACTGTTAATGAATCAACAATATATACTGAATTAGCGTCTGTGGTGGCTAATTTCAGGAGTCAATTTGACTGCCCTCTGGGGTGCCCAGATTAAACATTAATTCTGGGCGTGTCCATTAGGGCCTTCAGGATGAGATTAGCATTTGCTTTCTTAGACTCACTAGAACCACTGCCTTCCCCAACAAAGGTGGGGGGGGGGGGGGAGGTACCATCCAATCCCTTGAAGGCCTGGATGGAACAAAAGGCAGAAGAAGGAGGAATTTGGCACTTTTCCCCCTGGCCTGACATTTGAGGTAGGTCTTCTGCTGGGCTGGAATTTACCCCGTACGTTCCCCTGGTTCTTAGGCCTTCAGACTCACGCTAGAATTACACCACTAGCTTTTCTGAGTCTCCAGCTTGCAGATGGCCAATCGTGAGACAACCTCTATAATCAGGTGAGCCATAAATCTCCTTTTATTTATCTCTGACTCTCTCTCGATATATATATAGCTTTGCATTTACATTTACACATATATTCCACTGCTAATATAGAGAGATTATATAAATATATCGATATTTTATTTGTTGGGTTTCTTTGGAGAACCCCAACTAATACAGTGGTTTTAAACAGAAACACACAAAAAAGCAAGATTAGATGTTAACCCATTGATGCAAATGTGACCAGCGGCTTCCAGGAGCCTAACCCTGTATTTCCCCTAGAAGCAAGGGTTCCATATTCACTAACTCAGTGTTTGTAGCGACTTTATAGAACATAAATACCATAAACACAGAGAATTGACTGTACTTACCTCTTCAGTTCATCTTAAGTCTCCATCTTATCCACAAGCTCAGTTAATGTCCCGGAAACCTGGGAGTTAGCCTAGGAATGGATGAGTCCATTCATACTCAGCCAGCCCTCAGCCTCAATAAGCACACTCCGTCCTCCTCAGTGCCACTACCTGGGGTCAGGTCCTCCCCATCTGGCACCAAAATGATCACATGGGCTCCTAACTGCTCTTCCTACTTCTTCTTTTCTGCGCATGTGACTTGGCTGTGACTGACTCTCCCCTGCCTGAAGCCCCACCTTTGAGATCTAACCAGCCACACCTCAACCGAGGCTTCCGTGAAAGCAGACTGTTGGAGTCCTGACTTTGCATTAGTCACAGCTCCCCAAGTTCATGTGTTTGCCTATGTTGATCTCCCCGCCGTCCCCCGGGCTGCCTGTGCTTTCTCCTTTTTAAGTTAGTGAACACCTACTTGAGACACAACTCAAATAGCACCTCCTGCACGCAGTGTTGCCTGATCCAAACACGGGAGGAGACCGGCAGTGTCCTCCTCGGGACCACCTCGGCATCCGCCGTGCACTTTTCTAACTACCGTGATCACATTCGGTGGTAATTGTTTGCATTTTCCTATTCCTTTGCCCTGCAGGCTGACCTCGAGGACAAGAGCTTTTTCTCCCTGCCTGACCTCACGAGAAGTTCCTGCTTAGAATATGGTATTCGGTAAGCAGTGATGAAAAAGTGGCAGGGGGAAAGAATAAACGACATTATTCCCATGGTGTCACCCTGACTCACTCTCCTGTGTCTTATGTGAATCTCGTCTTGGCCATGGCTCTCTAGCTGCTTAAAGTAGTAATAACTTGGTACCTACCCACTCAGAGAAGGGGCAAGGTTTCTAAGCAAAACTGTAACTGCCAGGTGTTGACTATTTTAAAGCTTATGGCTGAAACCAGAAAAATACCTGGCCTCCTGCCTAACCTTTGCTTTGGTCTGGAAATTCCCTGCTGCTTTTGTCCATTATCCACAATGATCCTTCCTTTAAGGTCTAAATCTTTTCTTCTCTAGAAAGCCTTCCCAGCTACCTTCTCATCTACCCGCAGCCTCTGTCTCCCTTCTTTTCTGTGCTGCTTGAGAGGTTCTTCGCGTGTGCTAGCTAATACTTTTATTTATCCTTCTAGGTCTCCTGACCTGTCCCTAGACCTGTCCCTTGAGCGATAACGGAAGGTTCCTAAAAACGGGTATCAGTGCATGCCTGGCACACAGCAGGTGAGAACCATGTTGGCTAAGTAAGTGAATCACAATAACCCTTCGTAGGGGGAAGAATAGCCTAAGAGTGGCACAACATGACAATTGAGAACTCATGCTCTGGGACACAACTGCTTGCGTTGGAATCCCGAAGCGATCACATTCTATCTGGGAAACCTTGAATTACTAAATCTCTTTGTGCCTCAGCTTCCCCATCGGTGAAATGAGATTAATGACAGTCTACACCTCATGAGTCTTTGTCGTGATGGAAAGAGAGAAGGCATGTTAATCACCTACTTAGCAAGTTCCTTAGCACAACACCTGGCCCACGGTGCGTATTCAATATATATATATTATATTCAATTATAAATCTATTTTGTAGAGATAAGAAAACTGGTGCTAAAGAAGAAATCATCCGAGATCACTCAGACATAAACTGCCAGGTGGGGTTCAAGTAGCAGAAAGTTAAGGGGGTTTCAAATGGTAAAAAGACAAATCTGATTTTGAGAGGAGCAAGGATGTGCTGACTCAAAGAGCAGAGAGGCTCAGAGACAGTCCTGTTGGGTCATACGTGTACAAACGGGAAAGTGCATGCGTAGAGGCCTCTGGAATGAAGTGGTTCTGAATGTGCAAAGCTTGGGACTGTGGGATACGCAATGCAAAAAAAAAAAAAAAATGAGAGTGCAGTTCAGAACAGAGTCCAAGGGGATACTGGCTCAAATAAAGCGCATAGGGCTCAAGAGAGGATAGGAGGGCTGGGAAGGAGTTCAACAGTATCGCAGACAAGGGGTAGAGGGAAGGATAAGAGTGAGCTCCCCCGAGATGGGCCGCCCCCCAAAAGCTGAACCTAGCAGGGGAGTCTGAGACAAAGAAGTGTCTGGAAGGAACTGTGAATGCTTTAACCACACCATGACATTTAGCACTTGTACTCACCTAAGTCATCCTCCCCTGGGGAGAAGGTGTGTCGTGTGCCTGTGCCAACCCCCAGGCCAGTTTCTCCATCAGGCACAGGATGCCAAGTGCCCAGGGTCCGCGATGCTTTTAGTCACCTATGAAAATGTTCTCAGTTTCTCTTAAAGTCAGAAGAGAAAAAAAGGATGTAACAAGAATGAATACATAAAAATAAGTCCATCCTGGATGATACACGTCTTTCTACCACTGCAGTCACAAAATAGGATCATCAGTATGGAGGGAGGGCCCCTGAACACAAAAGTCCTCGGCTAAAGTATGTGAATCACTTACCAGATAAGTACTGCTCATCACGTCAGCTGGAATCCAGTGAGCAAGAAAAGTTAAGAAATAGGAGTCCAGAACACCAGGGCCCTATGTTTGGGAAAGAAATCTCTCTCTTCTGGGAAGACAAAGAAGTTCCCATATCCTACCCAAGCCCCATTCCCAACCCCACCCCCACCCCCACCGCAGCAACAATGGGAGTCCAAGAACCCGGACGTCGCACACGTTAATTACACCTGCAGGACCCTTTCACTCATTTCCATGCAACATCAGTGGTCACCCAAACAGGTCCCCATCCTCACTTCTATCATCTGGTCAAGCTCTTCCTCCTTTCCGTCCATACAGTCAACCCCCAGCCCGCCAATGGAGCCTCCACATGTTTAAGAATGACTGTATCAATTCCCCCTATGTTTTCAGCTCTTATTCATAAATTTTGAAAACTGGAAGTTTTCATCCACACTATATAACCCATTCATCGATTCTTGTGAAATATTAGGATCAATTAAGAACAGCTCACATCACTGAAACATTTTAAGCAAGTGAGAAAGAAAAGAGGACGTTTCTTCCTTATTTTGCACCGAACACAGCCCATTGAGGTTTATAAATACACTTTATCAAATCCCTCTGTGAAAGTAGTCCTGAGTGTTCCCCCACCAACCCCGCACCATGAGAGAATGAATAAATGAATATCTAAGAGGGCCCACACAATACCCACAAGATAATCGGCATTCTGAAAGTGTCTGAAGATATCATGTATGATAGACACCCAAGAGTGACCCTGTGCATTTTACTCCTGAATTACTGGTTGGCAGAAATGGCTGAACAATACAAACAGACCTGTGGAGGACACAACAGATAAATTCAGAACACAGGGTCAGCATGATTAGTAGATGTCAGAAATGATACTTTTCTGTCCCCCGCCCCCTTCTGATTTATGCAGGACACAGTTTCTGATTTCCTTTGTTTTGCAATCCCCGTATATTGCAGCTCGTTATTCAGTACAAACGGCCACACTGTTTACTGAAGGCTGGTGTGTCAGTGGTTGAGGGAAGAAGAGACCCAGCGGGGCCCACCCCCGAAGCCCAGTCCCCAGCCCGTGCGCAGCTCTCGGGGGCTCCAGCCTCCCCGGAGTACACGGAGACTGCCAAAGGTCGATCTCCAAACAGGGTCTCTACCAGTGTAGTTTGCAGTGGCCTGCCGATCAGAAGGGGACACTGAGGTAGCATCCCCACGACAGCCACGCTGAAAATAATTATTCTGATCCACCCACGCCAGCTAAGCTGGGGGAATGCTCTTGTGAGCAAGGTCCGCTTTAATAGAAACATAAGTATTATGCATTGCAGTCTATTATAAATTGGTTGTAATTTTCTCCTGACACTTTCTGAATTAAACTAGTTAGTATACAAAAAATAATAATAATAATAATAACAAATGCCACAAAGCAAAAAGCAAACTCGGTGTCTGAAGGTTAATGATTGCTCATGAAAGCCACCGAAATAAATTATCTGCCTAGGGACACTGTCACATGATCAGCACAAAAGCTGCAACAGCCAAAAATGTTTATGTAGAGGAAAAAAACACTGTCAGCGTCACACAACCCTTCCCCCCACAGCTAAATTCGAGTCCTGAGCCAGCCAGCTGCTCCTGACTGCTTACATTAAACTAATTTGTGCTGCTACATTGCAGCTGCTTAATTTTTAGTCTGAACTTTATCACCAATAAGTGTTACAATAACAAGCGATATGATGGTATCTCTGAAGAAATATCCATCAACCCCCCAAACAATGACAGCTTCAGAAGAGTAGATTGCAGAAAAACAAATGTTAAAAACGGAGAAAATTACCCCCACACTGCCTCTTTAAAGCGGGGGGAGGGGCGAACTTTTAGTGGGAAAGGGGCTTTAAAACGCTGCTTTGTTCCGAAGGCCATTCTGAAATGAAGACGGGGGATGATTGAAAAGGTTAGTGAGCAGGGGAGGAGTTAAACAAGTCAGATGTGCTTTTGCTAAGAGAGGGTGATTTGCAAGGTGAGAGCCGTAGAAGGGAGCCGGCGATTTCCCGAGGAGGACAGCCTAGACCACACTCTCCGCTCCCCAAAATGTTATGCAAACCCCAAGTGCAGCTTGGGCAGCAATTCCCTGAGTTGCTCTAAACATTATCCTTTGGCCAGCTGGGCGCTGGAACTTACAATATTACTTGTTGTTCCCCATGTTTTCCTGTGTTATTTTCCTAGCCCAGTGTAAATGCAGAAACTCTTCCTTGGGCAGAAACAGACACTGACCTGAACTGGTTTAAATTCCTGCCAAATATGCAGGCACTGTTTTTGCTACATTTTGGAATTTGGCTTCTACCATATGTCAGGCATTTACTTGTACTCCCAAGTAGAATAGAGACCCAACAACTTAAAAAATAAAAGCTCGAGAAAAAAGAGCATTAGGAATGCACTGAAACTTTTCCATTATTAATTCATCTGAATATCTGAATATGATGGATGTTTTGAGTTGAGATATCTCATTACACTGTCCTGCTTTCTGCAGGGGGTGGGGGGCGATTCAACTTCACCCCGCACAGTAATTACAAAAACAATTCCTTTGAAAGCAGGGGAAGAACGCCCATGTCAGCTATTTACAGCATTTTTTAAATTCTGTGGTTTTCAGAATTAAGGTTCAAAGTGAGGGTTATTAATGTTGAGTAATAAAGTAGTTTTTCTTGCACAAAGATATCCTAAATTTAAAAAGAAAAGTTTACGCTGGAATAATTTTCTGAGGGGGCGGGGGGAGAGGGGTAGATTTAGACCCACCCTTGTTTTTTCAATTTGACATCTTTACACCTCAGGGTCCCAGCCTAGGTCCTAGCAGTATTTTCTTTTTGCAGACAGCTGCTAAATCACGCTACAGGAATGAGTCAGTATGCCACGGGGCAGTGCCTTGTGTCCTTGGGTTTCTGTCGATGACCCTCTGCTGTGGCAGGGTGACTGTGTGCCAGGGTTCCCCTTGGGCTGACCCAGGGGACCCCCACGGAGAAGTCTCCGGAGCCCATCAGGGTGGCTCTGCCCCTTTGCCAAGTGGGTCACTGTTGCTCAAGGCAAGGCTTGCCCTCCACCCAGGGCTCAGCGGGATGCCTCTGCTGTTGGCAAAGCTCTCAGACTGCTGGGATCTCCGAGGGGAGCATCCTGGGCCCCGGAGGTGTGGTGGGGTGTAGCTTGAATGAGGGTGACCACCAGAGGCTGGCGGGGGGGGGGGGGGGGGACTCAAGATGGAAGAGCAAGAGAAGGGAGAATCTCTGAACAGCAATGACAGGAATTGGCAGCTTCATCCAGTTGCCCCTGAGCAGAGTAAAAAGACCTTCTCCTTGCAATCGGAGGCCAGACATCCTGTCAAAACTTCAGCTGTGAAATGAGGAATTAATGTGATGGAATGCATCAGTCTATCTCACCTCTCTGTTTTCTCAGAGCTGGACTAAACAGGTCTGACGAGAACCCTTGAAGGCTTATGAGTTAAGTTCACACAGTGGGTGTGAAAGGCAGGTAGAAAGACCTGGGCGCTGGTGTCGAGGTCTGTAAGCACACGTGGATAGCACATGTATGATTCAGAAGCAGTAGGTATGAAGATACTCTTCGCTCTCAAGCAAGCTCCACGGTGACAGAAAGAACTTGCTACCAGCCAGGAATGAGCTCACAGAGTTGAGCAGTTTGCATTGGCCACTTTCCTGAAAATCTCGAGAAACAGATCTTTTTCGACGTAGCCTTTTCCAGAATGGTGCCAAATGAGAGGAGAATTAGGCTCCTAATTCAGGAGCGTGCTTATTTTTACCCGCGTGAGCTCTGTAAGCAGCAAGGCCCTACAACTACGGGTTCCTTCATCGTGGCTCTGAACTTCCTTCAACCTAACTTTGCTTTTTAGCTAGAAATGATGCCTTGCTGGCATCATTCTCTGTCGGAGAAGTGGAAACAGTTAATGAGGTATGTTGTAATTTCCAATCCACAGCATTAATGCTTATAGTCATAAGCTTGAAATATACCATTTTTCACAGAGGCCAAGCGTGGAAAGTAATATATATGACTAAGGAGTATAAATTTTGTTTTGCCTTTTGCCTCCACATGAGAGCATAGGCCACAGTGACACGAATCATATATAACTACTCATTCTTAGTATTATAAAGGACAAAAAAAAAATACTTATCTTCAAACCACTTACTATGAATATTTTTATACAAGTATATAATATTTTTCTCCTAAGGTCACAAATGACTTTTTATGTCATCAAAAGAGATGATGTACTTGTTCGTGGTTTACAAACTGTAGGTGTTATCAAAGTGTAAAGAATATTTTTATTATTCCAGCTGTCTTCGAGTTTTAACCATAATCCATTCTGTCTTCTATCTGCAACATATGTAAATAAAGGTACGTTGCTCAGGCAAAATATTCCAGGAAACAAGACTCCGTGATGAGTCTTCATTCAACTAGGATATATTGTGTGTTTATTGTGTATACAGTGACGGGAGCTAGACTTGAGTCTACAGTTAAGTGTCCGACTTCGGCTCAGGTCATGATCTCACGGTCTGTGAGTTTGAGCCCCATGTGGAGCTCTGTGCTGACAGTTCAGAGCCTGGAACCTGTTTTGGATTCTGTGTCTCCTTCTCTCTCTCTCTGCTCCTACCCGGCTCATACTCTGTATCTCTCTCTCCCTCTCTCTCTCTCTCTTCAAAATAAGTAAATATTAAAAAATTTAAAATATATGTATGTATCCAATGTAAAAGTTCAAGAAGCCATTATCTCTGAAATCTCCCAGTTGGCATGCACTTGGCTACACTGAACCCAGTGTGGTGAACGATGGGAAAGATTAGATAGACATGCCCATGGGCAGACCCAACTAGCCATCAGGCAGACTTGGCCCATGATACTCTTAGGTCCCCACAAACATGTTCTAATTTCTTTTAAACTCCGAAGAAAAGGGAACTTTTAGGACAAAGAGTGTTTTAATACATGATGTCAATACATTCATCTTTGTGTCAACATAATCAGAAGATATAATTTTTAATATTTTTTAATGGAGGAAAGAGCCCGTGAAGGTAACAATTGTCCATATTAGTTTCCTATCGCTGCTATAACACATCAGGACAAACTTGGTGGCATCATTATCTTCCAGTTCAGGTGGGCAGCAGTCCAAAACGGTCTCGCAGGGCTAGAATTAAGGTGTCAACAGGGCTGCTCCCCACACAGAGGAAGAACTGAGGGCCTACCATCTATTAGGCCATGGCAAGAGTCCTATTGAAGTTAGAGCTCTTATTGGGAACCTCTGGTTTGCTACCATCTGATGGCGAGGTGTGAGGAATCCCTCCCACCTTCTTCAGGTCAATGCACGCTGCTCCCATCAGAACATTCACTTTAGAATAAACTTTCTAAAGCCAACGCTAATGGCCTTGGGCAAATGGAACGCGGTTGTCAGGATACCTCCACGCGGTTCACTGGGGGTTTTCTACTAACAGATTCTCTTGTTCCAAACCTGGTTCTCTGAGGTCACCGCAGTATAATCTTAAGATGACCATTAAGAATCTGACAGACATATTTTCAGGATTAGAATCATAATTACAAGAAGAATGTGGAAGGCAGCCATCCTGGCATCTTCACAGACAGGATAGTGATATTTCTAAAAACAAATGGGCTGAACAATGATCCAACAGAATTCATCCTGCCAGAGAAGACCATTGAGCCAACATATGTTTCTTACTACAAGGGATTCTTCTCTATAGAATTTTATATAATTGATTCCTATCTCCTCATTTTTCCTTTACAAACCGAGACACAGCCCCAGAGATGCTAAGTCCCTACCTGTTTCACTTTTTAAATCAGATACGTGACGCGCAGAGACACATTTGCAGTCAATGGTTTGAACGAAATAATGGTTGGGGAACCTTTTGTGATTGTACATTCTAATTTCAACTCCCTTGTAATCCATTCCTCTGTATTACCATCTATAAAATGGATATAGCAATAATAAACCAAGTAATGAAATTATTTATAGGTATAACCACTGATGGGATTGTAGAGCACTTTACACATATAAAATCCTAAATAGCCCAAGCAATAAAAAGTAACATTTCCCAGTGACATCTTCATGAAAGCCATTTTCTTCTGAACAAGCACAACATCCACAGAGTTGCCAAACCTACTACACTGCCCAAGTAGACATGAAATGTAAACCAGATAGAAAAACAGGGAAACACAACTAGATCTGAATTTGAAAACTGGAATTTTATCACAGTTACAACACATCTTATATTCTCCTTCTCCTTCTTCTTCTTTTTTTTTCTTCTTCTTTTTCTTCTTCTTCTTCTTCTTCTTCTTCTTCTTCTTCTTCTAGTTATTGCATAGTATTTTTCTTTCCATCATGAAGAAAAAATATCACAGAAAACTAGTTTACAGAGAGATTACCACATACTTCCTGAGTCTTTTGGTGAAAGATTAGGTTTTTCAAAACACTTCTCCGAGAGAAAACTCTTTGAAGTGTGTTTACTGCCATTTGGTCACTAGAGATTTTGGTTATTTGCATTATTTTAAGATGGCCTCATTTTCTAAAGCCTGATCATAGGAAGTGTAACTGTGGGAGACACTTGGATAAATAAGAGAACACTAACAAAATAACAATATGAAATGCATTTGGAATTCCTGACTGAAGAGAATTGAAAGGGGGAGGGTGTGCTCATAAGGAAAAGTTAACGACTGAAATCTGGGGCAGTTTTATTTCTGAGGGGGGGGGAACAATTCTCCACTGTTGATGTGTAATTTGTACAAAGACAAGGTTTTAAAAAAAGTGAAAGAGCAGAGTCGGGAAGGTCAGGGTGTTAAGTGGGATTTCTGCAGAGAAATTATATAATAACACTTTGGAAAGAAGACATAAGTGAAACTGGAATAATGACCTCCTAGGTGCTGTTTGGCCACAAACTAGAAATTTCTCCCTTTGTCAGCCTTTGCACCTTATCTCTGCAAGACAGGCTAGGGAGCAGAATGAACTTTGAACAGCAGAGAACTACATCCAACCTGCAACAGCAAAGAGAAAAGAAGCCACGAATGTGGGATGTTATATTCTCCCAGAATATTTTTTGACATTCCCTCGATTTTTTTTTTCCATCTTGCTACCATGGTTGCCCAACCATGCTGAGGTATTATGCTATTTTAGACATGAGTTAACAGGTCTCTTACATACACACATTTCCACATTCCAACGACACCTATTATATCCTTTTCCTCCCAACCCCACCCCCGCCACACACACACACACACACACACACCCCACTCTCTCTTTCTCCACCACAAAGTGCCCTTTCCCTCCACTCACTTTTCCTTGTGGTTTAACAGTTCCCAGTTACTGAATGCTTCCAAGGCCATGCAAACCCTCAGGTTTGAAGGGGTTCCTGGCATGTGACATGGGTGATTCTGCAAAATGTAATGGCTGCAGCCAGAGAGCCGGTAAAATGGAGCAAAGGGCAAAGAAAAGGAAGGGTTTTCATTCAGCTGATCATTAGGTGAGGAGTTGGGCATGGCCTCAAGGGATCTCCTTCTTCACCCTGCATTGTGGGGACCGGAAGCATCAGCTGGGATCACATCAGAAATGCAGAAACGCAGGAGCCACTCTGAGTCAGACCTACTGAATCAGAATCTGCATTTCAGCCAGACCCCTAGATGATTGAGGTGCACTCTAAGGATAGAGATATGCTTCACTGTGTCGGTCTCCTTCCATCAGGAAATTAAGGAAAGTTGTCAGTCGTGTAAACATTTATATCCAATGAGGGAAATGCTAACCGGCCTTGATAACAGATTTCAAGAACCTTTCCCTCAGTGATCAAGGTGCATTTCCACTCATCTCTCGCTTACTACTCTTCTCGGAATTCACTAGAATTGTCTTTGCTGCACACTCAGGGCCCCTTTCTCCCAGCAACTTCATGGCAATATAAGAAAACTATAGTCTAAGATGCAGGCTTTGGAACAGAAACCTAACCCCTCCAAACCCCCCACCACGTCGGATATTTAATAGTATGATGAGCGCTCCACCCTCCACCTCCCACCGCTGTCCATGAAATCCACTCACGGAGACAGAGTAGTGTGACCCCTCCCAGGGGTACTTCCATTCAACTTATAAGACATTTTTGAAAGCGTAGTATTTGGCAAAGGATATCAGTTCTCTTTTCCTTTTTATGCTACGAAGTCGGGCTCGAGGATGTTCAGGAACCCCTACATCATATCTCACAAGTATCGACTTCTTCATAAGGTGAGTCTGCCCTCACTACAATGAGAAGAGTCGCTTGCATGTTTGTTTCTTTGTTTGCTTGCTTGCTTGCTTTTACATTACTGGGGGTTTTATTGTAAAGTGCCTTCTAGGCCTTAGAAGTGATGGAAAACATCAACTGAAGGGTCAGGACAGAGTTACGCAAAGTTGCCTTTAAAAAAGGGGAATTGCTGTATGCAAAGATGAGTGGATCTGAAAAGGGGTTCATCGCCACGGCAGCACAGTAAGAGAAGAGTCCCAGAGACAAACAGGGGCAGAGCCCATCCAAGCACTCTGGGGAAGGCACTCTCCATCGTCAGATTTTGAGTTTGTGCTTTTCCAGTCCCACCGAAAAGTCATTCTTACAATGGAGGTGGATACAAAGCCTGTGTAATTGCTCCCATTCACAAGATCAGTCCTATTATGGTTTGGACGTTTCAAGCTAACTTGACCTGATGCTGCTACTCATCCAGGGTATCTAAATCCTATTTTCCATATTCTGTCCTACCAACATAAAAATAAAAACGGACACGTAAAACTGAAGGAAGATTTGACTTTCCTTAAAACCTAGTATCAGCAAAGAAAGGGCTAATCATGTGGATTCCGCTTACCGCCATGTCTTTTCACAATGAACGGACGGACTTTCTCAAATATATATCAGTCTTAAAACCTGTTTTAATGTGAGTCCCTCCATGAGAAAAGGACACTCAGCCAAGATGCTGGCAAAGCATCTTCCTGGGCTACAAGCCTGGGGGTTAAAGACAGATCATGACAACTTAAGGCCCAGTGGCTGCTCTAGTAGGCTTGACAAGAGATAGTCCTGGGCATTTAGCTTCTGGTGACCATATCATTATTAACATGGCATTGTTATCTCTAAGATCTGTGATCCATGAAACTTTCAGGACTCATTAGAACTATCTGTTCCTCATACAGTGCTGGGAATGCCTTGGGGATATGAAAAGACAATCAGAAAATCATCAAGGGAAGAAGGGTCATCTACCTATTTTTCAACAAATATTTCCCAGGTTTCTTCCATGTGCCTGGCACTATAAGTGATGCTGGGAATACTTTGAATCAAGAAATGTAATGTGCTAGGGTCATAATAGAAGAATATAAGAATAGTGCCCAAAGGACAAGAGGTGCCCAGATCTTCTGGGGGAGATTCAGGGCAGTTTTACAAACGAAAGTCATATTTGAGCTGAGACTTGAAGGGTAAGAAGGATTGGGCCGAGTAGGTGATTTGGAGACAGAATCTGACTGGTTATGTGAATAAAAATGGCTAAAGCTATACAGCAGTTAACACTGAATGAATGGCAAGGAGAAAGAATAGCTGTGACTTGGTAATTGAGGACTTGGATAAGAATAGATCCTGTAGCCTTGCTACTAACGTGTGGTCTGCAGATCGGCAGCATCAGCTGGGATCTTATTAGAAATACAGACTCTCAGGCTGCATCTGAATGAGATCTTCTGAACTAGACTCTGCATCTTGGCATGTTTGGAGAACTATATGTATCTCCATAAAGTTAGGTGGTGAAGTCATTAAAGGATAGCAGGAGATGTACTTAACAAGTAGTGCTACATGGGGTCATATTTGCCATACAAAAGGGTAACTTTAAGAACTTGAGACAGACTAAATTTGCATATTCAATGTGTCTCTAATAGCAGGATGGAGAATGGATTGGAATTAAGATAAGTAGTAGTTCTGGAAAAAAGAAAAGAGGACAAGAGAAGGGAAGGGAAGGGGAGGGGAGGGGAAGGGAGGGGAGGGGAGGGGAGGGGAGGGGAGGGAAGGGAAGGGAAGGGAAGGGAAGGGAAGGGAAGGGAAGGGAAGGGAAGGGAAGGGAAGGGAAGAGAAGAGAAGAGAAGAGAAGAGAAAAGAAAAAGTCTAGGGTTGCCTGGCTGCCTCAGTTAGTGGAACATGCAACTCTTGATCTCAGGGTGGTGAGTCTGAGCCCCACATTTGATGTAGAGCTTTAAAAAATGTCTAAACTAAGGCAGAGGCAATAGAAAAGAGACTTTGAGAGCCTTTTAAGAGATAGACAGAAGAACTGATGATTGATTAGCTGAGGAATACGATTCCTAGGTTTCTGACTTGGATACCTAACTGGATGGTAATGCCATTCATATAGATGATGAAAATGAGAGGAAAAGTAGGTGTGGGGTGTCAGAACGATCTTTTCCAGGTATGCTGAATATGAGGAGCTTTGTACACACGTATGTAGAAATATCTACTCAGAGTTGTATATTTAAAACTGGGCTATGGAGAGATCCAGAAATATGAGTCTGGAAGTCATCAACACAGAATAACTGACTCCATTGACAGAGATATAATTTTCCAAGGAGTCTGTATCAAGTGAGAAGAAAATCCTTCCTCTGCTATTTCTCCATGAAGTCTTCTCCTCCTGCCCCCACTTCCCCACCACAGAAGTTCCAGGGCAATGTTGCTGTTACCGGTGAAGAGCAGGTTCTTGGTTCTGGAATTTTCTGTGACATTCCTAAATATTCCTAAAATATTTCTGTCCAAAATCTCACTTCATTGTGTTTCTACCTTGGATCACATGATTGTGCATGAATCTGATTTTAAAATGCATACCAATGATTTCTGAAAATTAACATGGTTCCCATCCTAAGAAGTACATGTGCATTTTACAAGATTACTTACCTAATGCCTAAAATTTAGAACAATACACCAGAGGATATGTAATTCCCTGGTAATTTCCAACACCGTGGCCTACCAATACCAAGCATTTTTGGGAAACAGATAAATTTTGTGTTGGTCCTCCTTCTACACCACCACTAAATGGACAGCTACTAGTGTCCCCCTTCCCAACAAAAGGCTAACTAAAACCAGGCATGATTATCAATATCAGTGATGTCTGGGATTATCTTTAAGATAACTCAAGCTATTTTATTAGAGTTCAAGGAGAGATCAAAGAAAATATATATGCAAACAAGATTGGTCATCAGTTGATAATTGTCAAAGCTGAGTGACCAATACTTTTAGTTATTCTTATATATGGTTGACATTTCCGTAATAAAAAAGTTTTGTGTTTGTTTTTGTTTTGTTTTTTTAATAACAGGAATGTTGATTGACTATTAGGCTTAGCTTCATGCTCTGGACCAGTCGGATTTGACCTAACTTCTTGCTCTGGACCAGTCAGATTTGGCCTAATTTTTTGGTTCTGGGACCGGTCAGATTCTTAAGGATACAAAGTAAATAACAGTTTTATCTTTGAATTTGCCAATAGTCTCAAACTATCACTCTTTGCCTAAGGCGTTTTTGTCATTCCAATTAATCCAACATCATTCAACACATTCATTAACATTATACTTACTCCATCTTCCAAATCATAATTAATAGAAATAAGACCAAGTATTTTATGGTGGTATAAATCACTGGGAGAATCTTCTCAATTATATAGTTGATGAAAAGCAATAAATGATAATAATTCTGCAAATTCACCTCAAGATGATCCTCAAAAGATCCATAAGGTGCATTCACTTAATTTAAATTCCTACATAGCACATTGAAATGTCTCCAATATTTCAAAAGCCAGAGTTAAAAAGAGAAAATATAATGGCAGTTATGTCTAATTTGGCTTTTAATTTACTAGAGAGGAAAGATTCTTCATTAGAAATGCTTATAAATATAGCCTCAAAGTCTCTCTCTTAGTTTGCCATTTAGAAACAAGTCAGGAAAAAATATTTTTTAACTATTGAATTTTTTGTCACAATCACAAAAATCCCTAACATCAAGTGAGCAAAGAAATGCATGTTTATTTTTGATGCAATGATACACCATTAAAATAACGGAATAAAGAATCAATAGGGGATTGGCCATATTACCTACTGCTGTGAAAAGGATTCCTGAACCTAAAATGATTCTTCAATCCACACTGACATTCTCACCCAAATACATCTGAATAAATATATAAATAATTACTATGACTAAACAGATCTAAAAAAATTTTTTTGGATGAAACAGGACTATTGAATGAATGGAGTATATTTTTCTCTTTAACATCCCATTTGTTTAGGTCATTTGCCTGTTCCCTCTCAGAACCATTCCTGATTGTTCTTTAAGTCCATACCATATTTTATGGGGCAAACTCTAAACTACAGTTCCCAGGATTCCTTTCACACTAACTTCCTGTTAGGTTTGGCTAATGGGAGGCATTCATGGGAGAGGTGAAGGAGGGAAGTGGAGAGAAGCCAGAGCATTTTTTCCCCTCTTTCTACTCTGGGTAGTGACTATGTCTTCTGCCTAGACCAGTTTCCATCAGAGAGCCTCTCCCTCTGTGGTTCAGGCCCTGGGGATAGCCCCTCCTTTTCCATCTCTAGGGTGTCACAGTACCCACCCAGTGGTGCTGGTCTCAGCCCCCAGGAAACACTGCGTGATGCCTTGATTCCTCCAGCTGTAAGGGTGACAGAGGGTTCCTGCTGTTGCTAATCCCTGGGTTGCCTTCCTTCCCCTAATTTTTAAGCTTTCCCAACACCTTCGTAATTATTTTCCCCGTGATAAATATGTTTACTGAAATATATCTGGTACAGGCTTTATTTTTCCTGACTGGCCCCTGACTAATACACTCTTCGTCTTTAATTTTGCAATTTTATAGTCTTTATGAAAAAACAAAACCATTATGTGTGTTGGCATCATTTTTATCCTTGCCAAATGATTCTATTTATTGTTTATGATCAATTGCTTCTTAAAGAGCTGCAAGTATTCTTACCAGCAATTCTATTATTTTGCGGAGTACCGTTGAAAGACTGTTTACAAACATTTGGAAAAGATTGTAATTTTAAAAATTGGTATCTGACGGCTCCTGGGTGGCTCAGTTGGTTGAGCGTCCTACTTGGGCTCAGATCATGATCTTGCGGTTTGTGGGTTCGAGCCCGGGAGCCTGGAGCCTGCTTGGGATTGTGTGTCTCCGTCTGTCTCTGCCCCTCCCCCACTCATGCTCTGTATCTCTCTCAAAAATAAATAAGCATTTAAAAAAAAAATGAAAATTGGTATCTGTGTTATTGTTTTTGTCCAGCGTGTCAGTCAATAATTACTTAATAATTTCTTCCTGCATATGAAATACTAAAAATAAATTTTTTAAATATGAGCTCTCCCTGAAAAAGAATTTACTGCCTTGCTATAGAACCTTGGACATATTCACTGAAAATGGCTACAGGACATTTAGTAAACATGTTTGCATTACTGCATAACATCTATCTGCACCTTTACTTGCTTGTGTGATAAGGGCATACCTAAAAAGCTAAAACGTACATCAAGTCAGATATCATTTTGTGATAATGCAAAATGTAAACAACATAGAGCTTTATAAAATAAAAGTCCCCTCGCCCACCTCCTTCACCTATCCATTTTCTCCCAGCTTTGCACCTGTATTCCCCAGAGGTGGGTATTGTTAACAATTTGGTATATTCTTCCAGACATTTTTCAATACATGTTTTAATTCACTCATTTGTTCGACAGATATTTATAAGCATCTACCATAGGCCAGGCACTTTCTAGTCCCAGGAGATATGGCAGTGGGCCAAGCTGTACCTGAAGCTTATAGTCGAGCAGGGAAATAACGACAATCAAACAAACACATGAACACATAGTGTACAGATAGCAATAGAAGCTAAGAAAGAAAGAAAGCACAGTCATGGACAGGCAATAAGGAAAAGGGAAGGAGCAGCCTTTCTATTTTATTTTTTTTTTTATTTTTTTTTTCAACGTTTATTTATTTTTGGGACAGAGAGAGACAGAGCATGAACGGGGGAGGGGCAGAGAGAGAGGGAGACACAGAATCGGAAACAGGCTCCAGGCTCTGAGCCATCAGCCCAGAGCCCGACGCGGGGCTCGAACTCACGGACCGCAAGATCGTGACCTGGCTGAAGTCGGACGCTTAACCGACTGCGCCACCCAGGCGCCCCTCAGCCTTTCTATTTTAATGTCTTCTTGAGATTATGTCGCCCTGCAGATTTTAGGGGGGTTCCCTTTAAACCTACAAGTATTTAAATGGCTGATAACCACCTCTCCTAGTCTCTTGGAGTAGGAGAATGAGGTAGATAGTCTCTTGGGGTCCCTTTCTGCCCTATCACTTTGCTATCAACAACTTCACAATTAACCACATAATTCTCTTCTTCCCTCTTTCTCTTTCTCTTCTAACAAACAGCTTCCTCCTCTCTTCCCTGGCCCACCAGCCACACCAATTACTGACTTGGGTCACACAGGCATTCAAGGTAGAAATAAATCAATAATCTGTTTATGCTAGAAAAGCAATGCAATTTGTCTGACACCATCACTACACGCTTCCCAGATCCTCAAAGTGCCTGACACACCCAGAACTTTTTACAGAAAGCTGCTGGTTTATCAGATGCTAGGTATTAACACAACCGGGCCATAAATTACGGCAGGGGTCAGCTCCTGAGTCCAGGGCAACTGGCTCCAGACTGGCCAGGAGCTCATGCAGGACCAACATCAAACCTCCGCCCTAAACTAGGCGCCTTAAACCAGGTCGCACTGGATGCTATCATAGGGACTGCATGCAACTGAGACTTACAGCTGTGTCAGCTGACATAGAGCACTACAGAAATAAACGGGCAGCGGATGTCCTCAAGCAATGGAAGCAGTGTGTAACGAGAAGTTGCGTGCTATCAAGAATAAATGGGGAGAGATGGGGTGCCAGGGTGGCTAGTCAGTTAAGTGTCTGACTCGGTCTCAGGTCATGATCGCACGGCTCACAAGATCAAGCCCCGTGTAAGGAGATGTGCTGTCAGCGCAAAGCCGGCTTGGGACCGCCTCTCCCTCTCTCTCTGCCCCTCCTCTGCCCATGCTCCCTCTCTCTTTCCCTCTAAATAAGTAAATAAATAAACAAAGTTAAAGAAGGAGAAGGAGAAAGAGAAGAAGAAATGGGGCGAATTGAACCGGGGGGGGGGGGGGAAGGGAGGCCGAGGCGTATTGTCCCCGAACAGTCTCCTTTGGGACATGCTGTCGGGTCACCAGGTATCCTGCCAGCCTCCTGGAAGCATTTGCTATATCCCAAATGCCAGGAACTTTCTGATCTGTGTGTGAGTTAAGATAATCTTGGGTCCTTCTTACTTCCCCAGGGTTTATCCTTCCTTAAAACCCTCTGAACTGAAGTCACCTGATAGCTATAAAGCAGGATTAAAATTGCATTTAAGGAAGTTTGCCAACATCGTTTATGCAATATGATAACCCTCGCTGTCTGGCTAGCGAGGTCAATTATCACTAACACATTCCAAAGGTCCACTGTATGCAGAGCAATTTGGAAAACATCAATGACATAGCCCACAGGGACATTATGACCCAGTGAAAGAGAAATGTATAAATAATAATGCCCTGGATAAAATTTAACACAAAAAATTGCATCATTGCTATATAGTCACTATGAAGAGCAGACTCTGGACCTATGCTGCCGGGTTCAGTTCCCAGCTCCCTGCTGAGAAGCTGTTTAACCCTGGGTAAATTACTTCCATCTTTCCATGCCTCTGCTTTGTCATTTGCAAAATGGTAATATTAATAGTTCACCTGCCACAGAGTGATGTAAGGATTAAATGAGTTAATATATGTACAATGTTTATTGTTACGCTACTATTTATAGCTTTTAATAGTGGAAAGGATGGGGCGCCTGGGTGGCTCAGTCGGTTGGGCGTCCGACTTGGGCTCAGGTCATGATCTCACCGTCCGTGAGTTGGAGCCCGCCTCGGGGTCTGTGCTGACAGCTCGGAGCCTGGAGCCTGCTTCGGATTCTGTGTCTCCCTCTCTCTCTGCCCCTCCCCCACTCACGCTCTGTCTCTATCAAAAAATGAATAAACGCTAAAAAAAATTTTTTTTTTAATAAACTTTAAAAGGGGCGCATGGGTGGCTCAGTGGGTTGAGCATCCGACTTCGGCTCAGGTCATGATCTCACGGTCCCTGAGTTCAAGCCCCGCATTGGGGTCTGTGCTGAAAGCTCGGAGCCTGGAGCCTGCTTCTGATTCTGTCTCTCTCTCTCTCTCTCTGACCCTCTCCCGTTCGTGCTCTGTCTCTCTGTCTCAAAAATAAATAAACATTTAAAATAAATAAATTAATTAATTAATTAATTAAATTTTAAAAAAATAGTGGAAAGGATGGACTGTACAATTACAAACATTGAGAATAATAACAACAAAACAGTTTTAATTTTATATTCATCTTTCACATTTGTGCTAGTATTTTAATAGGCATCAATGCTCCCTGATAAGACTATAAACTCTGGACAGTTAGGGACTGTGTTTCATCTGCAGGTCATTGTCTCCTGGCAACTACCACAGTTTCTAGCACATAATAGATGCTCAATAATATGTATCGGGGCGCCTGGGTGGCTCAGTCAGTTAAGCGTTAGACTTGGTCTCAGATCATGAACTCAAGCTTTGTGGGTTCGAGTCCCACGTCTGGCTCTGTGCTGACAGCTCAGAGCCTGGAGCCTGCTTCGGATTCTGTGTCTCCCTCTGTCTCTGCCCCTCCCCTCCTTGTTTGCTCTCTCTCTCTCTCAAAAATAAATAAACATTAAAAAAATTGAATGATATTTATTAAATTAGTAAATGGATAATCTGAGCCCGTGTCTAGATCCTATGATCAACATACTCAATTAGTACTACAGTGCTGCCCATGTTTTTCCTTTTCATCTGTCCAACGTAGATTTTATTTATTTTCCTTGCTGTTTCATTTATTTCTTGACATATTAAGTCTCCTCAGCAATAGTGCAAAGGATTCAAACTTACTCTGGCTATATTCCTGCTTGATAAAGCACTCCCCCCACATACAAGTCTCTTCTATTTATTTTCTGAGCGCAAACAATCTATCACATCTATTCTCCATTCTAGATTCTACCAGAGACCAAGTACAAAAACTCTGGATCACCCAGTACTCAGGCTGTCCCCGGGTCCCCCACACATGGCCTCTGAATCTGTTATACGTGATTTACCATGACCTGTGTGTGCACGAGAGTAGCGCCGGAATTCCTTACGGCATCCTTAGATCTTTTTTGCCACATCCTTTGCCCTGACTCAAAGAGGAAGCCAACCATCTCTCCTCTGGCCTGTGCCACAGATGTCTTCCACATCAATACCAACTGTGATCCTGACGGAAATGATAGTTAAAATTTGTTGCATCTGTTGTTGGACCTATCTTTGTAGTAGGAGTAATGAAATTCAGCTTCCAATCTAATTCATCTTTATGCAGATAGCCCAAAATAACCTGTAATGAAAACACTACAGGTAGACCCAACTGGGAGATACAAATGAATGTGGGAAAAAGTTCGTTCTTTTTAAATGAAGAAGCATGATGATTTTGAAAAATATCAATTCCAGGAAATATTTATAATCTAAGCAGGTAGAAATTAAAGTTACGGAAAGATCCCTTTTTGTCGGTGGACGTGAAACTATGGAAATGAGTATTTGATAACCTGAAATATGGTCTTTCTAAAATACTGTTTTTACAGTGGAATCGGGAGGTGGCTATTGTTATGTTATCATTCTAATTATTTGTGGACATATGGGAGAAGGAGAGGGAACATAAATGTGATTGCAATTAAAGTGTATCTAGAAGAATCAATTAAATGTATTTTCTATAGGAACATAAAAATAATAATTCTGTCACTCAAAATTGAAGATGCTTAAGCTCTGTATGAAATCGGTAATTTTTAAGACTTTCAAATAGCGTACTTTATGTTGATTAAACAAGATGTCAAGAGTTTTCACATGGCAAGAAAGTTTGACAGTCTTGATGTTTTGGTGTTTATCAAAAATATATTTTTGCAATTTCTGAATTATGTTAACATCTCAACCTTCTAGATAATAAATTTCTCACCCAGAAGAAAATTTAACCATATTTTGTTTAGCTTTGCATACACGTTACATAGATAAAAACACTTCTCTGGTTTTCCAGTGGCCTCATACATGACTGGTAACAAGTTGGGACACAGCCTCATCCGTCTACTCTCTCATCTAGGCCCCTGTGGGCCCACTACCCTGCACACAACAGAGTACAGACAGTTTAACCAGTGAGCCAGAAAACCCTGGAAAAGCTATCTGAAGATTGGACTACTCAAACTACCCCTGTATCATCATTGTAACTTTACTAGTGGTGAATATTTATTCTGCCAAAGGGATAAGATAAGTTTTGCTTTCAACAAAAATAACTTTGCAGAGCAAAGATTAATGAGATAACCAAAGTTATTCTGGCTAGGAAAAGCTATAAAGATGACTGAATGGAACATTCTTGGGGCCCTTTCACACCGAATAATCTAAAGTTCTGTCTTGAGGAAATTAAACGCTATTCAAGAAACATATTTTGAGACTTACACCACCCTGCTGGTTGCACCAGGTGTCATAATTACAAAGCAGGATTAAAATGTCCTCTACAAAAGTTTACCAGCATGACTTATACAATTAGATGACCATATATGGAAGGCGACATCGCTCTGGGATTAGGAACTCTGGATTCAAATCCAGATTCTATCATTTCCTAGCTGTACCTGAGACAACTGCTTTATGTCCTTCACGGCCTCTGTTTCCTTATATGGAAAAAGAAGTACAATAATATCTGCCTTGAGGGACTGTTGTGTCGATAAGAAAGGTAACATATGAAGTTCTTGGAACTGTCTGGGTAGCTAGTAAGTATTTATTAAATATTAAGCCACTATTATTATTATTGTCAGTGTGAAATTAGCGGGTCATCAACAACAAATATCCATGGAATGTGAGCACATTAGAAGACACTGTGAGATGTTGCAAAAAAAAATATATATATATATGATTCCTTAAGAAGATTATGATGCAGGGGCACCTGGGTGGCTCCATTGGTTAAGCATCTGACTTCGGCTCGGGTCATGATCTCATGGTTCATGGGTTCAAGTCCTGCGACTGGCTCAGAGCCTGGATCCTATTTCGGATTCCATCCCTCCCTTCTCCCTCTGTCCTTCCCCCATTTGTGCTCTTTCTGTCTCTCTCTCTCTCTCTCTCTCTCTCTCTAAAAAATAAACATTAAAATTTTTTTTTAAAAAAAAGAAGTTTACAATGCAGTGGAAGAAAAATGGAAAATGCAAATATAAGTTATAAACACAGAAATATAAATGGCATACGGAAGTCTAACGTAAAACAAATGTTACAAGTGTCAATTATTATAATTACCCTCCCACTACCCATTAATGATCAATAAATTAGTAAATTATGCCCGTGATAACATCTTTACTGTCAACACAATTGTTTTTTAAATACGTGGCTACAAAAAACATTTTGAATGAAAGCATAAAGACAACTATTAATTACTTAGCATAAGAAGGAATGTCTATCTCAAAATAGCAGCTAGCATAATATGTATCTATGAAACACTGGAGGCAATCTCTTTAAAATAGAGATGTCAGCATTGTGAATTTTGTTCTTGGCATTCTAGTCACTGTAATAAGGCACAAAATGGAAATAAGAGGTATAGCTATTATCATTTGCCAGTGGTGTCATGGTGTACTTAAATTTTCCAAAGACTAAACTAAAAATTAATATAACTAATAAGAAAATTTACTAATATGGTTGAAGACAACATAAATATAAAAATTCAGTAACTATCTTAGATCATGCCACCAATAACAGTGAATGTAGGGATAAGAAGATTCTTTTCACAACTGCAATTTAAAAAGTCAACTTAGAAATAGAACCTTACAGGGGCTCCTGGGTGGCTCAGTCAATTGAGCGTCCAACTCTTGATTTCAGCTCAGGTCATGACCTCACAGTTTCAAAGATTGAGCCCCACATGGGACTCTGCATTGACAGCACAGAGCCTGCTTGGGATCCAATCTCTCTCTCTCTCTCTCTCTCTCTCTCTCTCTCTCTCTCTCTCCCTCTCTCTCTCCCTCTATCTCTGCCCCTCCTCCACCCAGGCTTGCTGAATTGATATGCTGAAAAGCCACTTACCAAAACTGTAAGCATATACCTATTATTAAATCCTCTGCTGAGACCAGGCAACTACATGGGTATCATCTGTTAACTTGTTAATTATTGACAAAATGCCATTTAATGCCTAGGTTTGGCATTAAAGAAGAAGAAAAGGTGGGAAAAGCCTAGAAATTTTCCAAAAATGAAGATGTCTTTTGAGAAGAGCAAGAAGCAGGGAGGGGCAGGAGAGTTAGTTGGACAAAGAAATGAAATGTGAAGTCACTGCCAATGAAACTGAATAGATTTCGTGAATTCTGTCCTGGCCTTGGGTCAAGATTACCAAGGCTCCTCACTCAATTTGATTCCACTTTACAAGGATTGACAGAGGTCTCCTGTGAACTCAGCACACTATTAGATGCTGCGATAGTCACAAAAACAGTGTGAAAACATGGCCCTTGATCTCCAGGACCTTTCAATCTGGTTGTGGAGCCAAGAGAACACGTGAACAACTTGAAAACAACACAAAAGAATAAATAGATTAAGTGCCCATATGAGAGGTTCAGCGAATTGGTGTAATAGAAGGCCACTGAAGGGTAAAATTTAGGGGCCAGAGTAAAAAGGACAATGTTCATGCCCCAGGAAGCATGTTGTGACTTGTGAGCTCGTCCTTGAGACCTCCATTCCCTCTTCCATGTTACACAAGAATTTCAAGTCCTACGAGCAAGCCAGTCACCAAATTTTAAGTCAGTACCTAGAAACTTAGCCTGTCTTTTGCACGATAGCTTTGTTTCAAATCACATTTTTAAAAAATCATATCAATGCTTAATCATAGCACTTTTCCTTGACAAAACCCTTACTTTTCCTAAATTCATGAGGCTGAGATGTCAAGATGTTTTCCACTGAAGTCAATTTATCCAAGCTGTGATAATGTAAGAGACTCAAGGGAAGCCTGGTTTTGAATCAGATACAAAACAAACAAACAAACAAATAAACAAACAAACCAGTGTGGGCAATGATCCAGCCGGAGAGCATACTTTTCACATAGACTACTCTTGAGAGCCATGTCAATATCAGATTGCATCAAAAATTTCCCAGGAAATTGGATTATTCCGTTTTCTTTGATTGGAATTCAGAGGCAAATGGGATTCAGAGTGAGATGTAAAGAGCTAAGGTCTTTGTTTTTGAAGGAATATCAAGGCCTTAAAGTGATCAGAGATCACTCCAATGGAGAAGGGTTCAAATTAGGCACAGAATTACGCCTAACACACACAATTGCATTGGCTCCCACAAATAACATGACACATAGCTGTGCAGCTAGTTGACTTAATAAAAGCACGATATTATTCATTACAGCAAGTTTTTCATCATGTCATATGAGAATGAGATCTATAAGAATTGGTGCATTCTTTTTATAAGGAGTTGATTTGATCATCTAAGATACTTCTACTGCATGATGAAATCAAACTTGGAGTTGGAATTTAAGCATTCCCAAGATGAAAATACTTGGTCTCACATTCTGTCCTTGTGTCAGGCTAACACTGAACATAAAACACACTCAAAGTGTACTTCAGCTTCTTTGGTAGAATTTCTTTGACACCTGTTAAATTTTAAAGAGCTCTGTGAAAAGCATTTTCTTAACTATTCAACTGGCTCTTGATTCATTTATGTGCATGGAAATGCTCTGACAGCTTCAAATTGAAAGTACACTACTTACTAAGACTTTTTTCTCTGGTGTTCATTCTCACTCTTCCCTGATAGGGGCCTACTCATCAGTGGATGGCCGATTTGAAATTCTTATGGGCCAGAACCATGCAGATCTGATCCTGTTGTCCTGAATTTCATTGTCAGTTATTTTGAGGAGGAAAGACGATTGGACCAAAATGTACCTTTATGATAAATTTCATCTGAAAAGCATGGTACTTTAAGCCCCAATTTGAAAAAGATAAGACCAAATCTGAAAGCTATGTCTAAATGATGGAAACAACCAGATTTCTACCAGCTTTGCTACTTCAGTCACCTTTACCACTGATGTGAACCACCGAGTGGACAACTGTGTGTAGACTTACCATGCTGATAAAACCCAAAGTACCCAATCAACCGTGCCTCAGGAAAGTTAATGGCCACACAGATGCTGAATTCATACACAACAACCTATGATTGTCCCCAGAGGGTCACGTTCTTTACTCTTCTGTGCCGTAAAAATTGTCCTCTCCTGAGACGCCCTTCTCTTCTTCACCTGGCTAAGCCCTTTAGAAACCATCACCTCCAGAATGTCTTCTCTGATTGTGATGTGCAAAGATCAGGCTCCCCGACACTGTCCTTCCCATAATGCACCTTAAGCAAACACTCCCAAAGGAATCAGGTAACTTGAACTCCAATCCCTGATTGGTCATCTGTCAGTTTTGTGGCCCTATGCAAGCTTTTGTCCTAGGAAGGATAGGGGTAATGGCAGTGCTTGCCTCATAGCGTGCCTGTGAGAATTAAAGGAAGGATATTTACTTAAAGTACGGAGAAGAAACAACACAGAGCAACATTTGATAAAGATTAGCCTATGGATATTCAATCAGATCCGCTATTTTTCTTTTAATAAATGTAAATTATGTAATGTTACTTAAACTTCTTTGTTGATATTTTGCATGTTATGTTAATACATTCTTTAGAAATTCATTCAATCTAAATATGTAATCTAAATTCACTTGTTAAAACTGTTGAAATGATTTTAGAATGAATGGGACGAAATAATTAGTCAGGACAAGCCCATCTCCAATTTTATTGAGGAAATGAGTGACAATATAAGCTTCGGGTCATGGAAAGTAGCTTCCCTCGCCCAGGAATACATCAGCTCTATAATCTAAGTTTCCTGGGTCTGACTATAAATAATTATATAGACTTCGTGACCAGAAAGAATAATATTATTTCTAGTTATTCAAGTCTATTCAGTAGGGGAAAAAAATAGAACCACTAGTCGTGATAAACCATGCTCAAATAACTGTTGAGGAGATTTTTTAAAATTATGGGCCTGCAAATATTGTTATTTCTCATTCTCTGCCTATTGTTTCGGTTTTTCTCACCGAATATCAAGCAAGAAATAATGATAAAAGAAAATTCTCATCTCCTTCATAAGAGAGCTTTAAGATCCAAGAATCTGAATGTCCTTTCTTAAAATGGCTGACAAAGTACTAAGTCAAAATATTTTAAAAAGCAAACAAACAAAAACACAGATGAATCCTAGTGAGATTGTTAAATTCCAAAGACAAAGAGAAAATCCAAAAATTTTCCAAGGGGAAAAGGAAAAGGATTATCTAAAAGAACAAAAATCAGCTTGCCATCATATTTTATACCAATGACTTGGAACGAAAAGATAATTGAGAAATGCTTTTTAAAAGCTAAGAAAAAATGACCTTGAGCCTAGGATTTCATAACCAGATAAAATATCAATCCGGTATAAGGAAAGAAAATACAGATATTATTACACATGCAATGATATATAAACCTGACCACCTAGGCATCTCCTCTGGTTATAGAAAATACAAAATACAAGAGAGGAATTTAAAACAAAAGAGATATTTTTAAAAACTCCAACGTGTTGCAAAAGGATAAGAAAAAAAGAAACCTGCACTTATAATTAAGTCTAAATTATTTTTTATAACGTGGCTAAGAAGCTCGATGCAATTATTAAGAAATGCCACATGAAACAGAGGAATTGCATTGTAAAAAGCAGTAAATCTAGAAAATCCCAAATGTTTTCATCAAAGTAAAGGAAGTGGGGAAGGAGAGGGAAAAGTGGAAGCATGCTACCTGTCTTGCCATGTTGAGAGGGGAGGAAGAAATTAGAGATTCAGGTTAATTCTCAGTGTTGATTAAAATATACAGGTTTGGGGCGCCTGGGTGGCGCAGTCGGTTAAGCGTCCGACTTCAGCCAGGTCACGATCTCGCGGTCCGTGAGTTCGAGCCCCGCGTCGGGCTCTGGGCTGATGGCTCAGAGCCTGGAGCCTGTTTCCGATTCTGTGTCTCCCTCTCTCTCTGCCCCTCCCCCGTTCATGCTCTGTCTCTCTCTGTCCCAAAAATAAAAATAAACGTTGAAAAAAAAATTTAAAAAAAATAAATAAATAAAATATACAGGTTTAACTGTGTTTATTAAAGTTGTGTGGATGGGTAGCCCAGATTTAATGTGTGAAGGTTCTATCTGAGAATGTGACCATGGGAGATATGGCTAAGTGGGGGCCATCTCTGGGGACCAACTGCCATGAAGAGAGTCTATCACCCCAACTGATAGTGTATATCCTTTGACCTAGCAACTCTATTTCTAGGAACTTAGCTATAAATTGTTGCACACAGGCACAAAGATTTGTGTGTATTTAGCATTGTGGAACCCAATCCACATGTCCTCCAATGTGAGATTGGTTTATGAAGCATGCAGTTCTTAATGTGGAATATTATGTAGCCATTAAGAAGGATAAAGTGGAATTATTAACACAGACGTGGAAAGATAGATTGTTACATGAAAAATGTGCTGAAGATAGTATGTGTGATATAACCTCTCAGTTGATGAAACTTGACTCTTCAGTGTTTATGTGTTTATGCACATTTATGTTTATAATGCAAAGAAAAAGTGTAACAAGCAAAAGTAGAGAAGTAGAACTGGAGATACGTGGAAAGAAGGATTTTCAATTTTACTAAAAACAGCTTTGTAGTCTGGATATTTTCTACAATAAACTTGTATTACTTTTGTAATCTTATACGCAAAACAAGAAAAACATACACGTATGAAATATATATATAAATACTTTATTGATGGAAAGTGTTGTATTTTATGGTTTGAAACTACAAACCCAACCTGTTTTGGAGAGGGTGGAGAGATGGAAATCATCTTGTTAGACATGGAATACATATTAGATTTTATGTGACAGCAGCAACACGCAGGGAAATCCAGCTGTTGGAAGGAGGGAAGGAGAGAGGAAGGGTAGCTAGCAAGTACCTGAGAAGGGCAAATCCTGTCTCACTTGACAGAAAACAGCCTCTTTCAAATCATGACATGACTTACGTTTGTCAGAGTGAATTTTGGTATATATCTCTGAATAGATTAAGGGTCGCTTCAACTAGACTTTCCATGTGGACCCACTAGCAAAAAACTAACAAAGTGAGAGGGAAGCAGATACGGACCGTCAGGGCAGCAATTATTTTCCCTTTGGGGAACTGAAACTATTTTTATACTTTAGTGTAAATAGTGTGGTTTCTTCCTACAAAAAAGTAAGTGTGCAGGCACAGTATTTCACATTCGGCTCCATAATGCTACACACACAAAAATGATTTGCCATGGAAAACATGTGACATGTAAGTCGGTGCAAGCCAGTTGTCCTAGAAAAATGACCCAAAGACAATAGTAGCCAAATGTTTACCCACCTCTCTCTCCACATTTATGGAACCTCCCTTCTGTGACTAGACACAGGAGATTTAAAAAAAAAAAAAAAAAGTTGAAAAGGACATCCTTGGGCTCTCAAGGAGCTGACAGGAGAGTGAAAGTCTCCTCCTAAAATTTGGAAAGTTCTATAACAGAGGTAAATAAAGAGCATTATGCCTTGTTATCCAGTTCTAAGCAAGTTGCTTCATCTCTTTGTGCCTCAATTTCCTTATCCTCAGAGTAGAAATAATAACTGGACTACTTCTTACCAGTGTTCCGGCGACCCAGTGAGATAACACACAGAAATCCACACACAAAGTAAGCCATCAGTAAAAGTTAGCTACTATTATTGGGGGGGGGGGAAGGGCGAGGGGGCCTAGCGGGGGGGGGGGGGGAGGCAGGATTAGGATGCTGGACTCAGTCTGCCTGGGTTTGAAACTTTGTTGTGGGAACCAGCCAGTTATTACATTGTCTTAGGGGTCTCATCCCAAACCGCTAGATGATAAGCGTGTGCCAGACGCTGCTGTGCAGACCGAATGAGATCCACTAGGAGAAGGGCTTAGATCAGAGACTGGCACCTAAGAATTTGATTAATGTTAGTCATCATCACTATCAAAATGCTTCAAAAGGAAAAAGGAAACAACAATGAACTCTTCCTGAGGATGACAGAAAATGTTCCCAAGAGGAGGTGGTGACAGGAAGGCTGGTCTTGAATAATTAGCAAGAGTGCTCCAAGCAGGGAGGGGGAGGGAGGAACATGGCAGGCCAAAAAAAAAAAAAAAAAAAAAAAAAAACCAGCAAGACAAAAGGCCTAGAGGATTTGATGATGATGATGGTGATGATACAGCATGTTCAGAGAAAATGGACGAAAACGTCCTATAGGCTCGAAGAAATCTGAACTGAGTTCAGTCAGAAATTATGAGCAGGAAAGCGTCATCAGTGCATCTGGGCTTATTGAAAACCTTAGAGCAGAGCAAGTGCGTGGGGGTGTGAGTAAAACGTAAATAGATCCCCTAGAAAAACAACATCAAAAGGTGGGATGAACTGGCAGGGGCCACCCCAGAAGAAAGCTTAGAGAGGCAGAGCTGATGACATCCAAAGAGGAGGAGAAGGGGAAGAGTTTCAATAAGAAGTGGCTGGTCAACCGTGTCGAATGTTGCATAAATGTCAAGTTGGGTGACAAGGAAAAGTGAGGCCATTGAACTGGCTGATTGGAAAGACGCTGGGGAGAACCCGTGTTTAATTGTGGTGTTGGCGGAAGCCAGACTGTAATGGGTTGAGGAATTAATGAGATGTGAAGACACTAAGTATTGACTAAGTATAGACCTCTTTCAAGAAGTTTAGTGATTGAAAAAAAAAGTAAGAGAAACCGGTCTCATAGAAACTAGACGATGCTAATTTTTAAATGTGCAAGTGAGCAAAATTCACTTTGGGGGAAAAAGGGTCAAACTTCCCAGGCCTCCAAAAAACTACGGGAAGAAAGGAAAGAAAAAGAACCGCAGTACTTGGCTTAAACGGGATTACCGGATTAGAGTCAAACTGGGCGTGGGGCATAAAGTTGAAAACCCCAAAACTTGAAATGACTAGGAAATTAAGATTCAAAAAAGAAGAGGGAAAAGGGGAGAGTGAGGATAATCTAGTGGTTTTTGCTGAAAGAGGACAAGGCAAGCTTGAAGTGCCACATAAGAAGGTTTCAGGACAAAACACAGAACATACCAGAATAACAAAAAGGACTGCTAGGCAATATGAACGGTGGAATTTTGGAATGAAAGAGAATACTGGATTTTTTTTTTTTCTGGAATATCTAGAAAAATCTGCCTTGGAATGTTTCAATCAGCTCTTGGATCAGAGACCAAGTGTTTTTTTGGAAAATATGACCAGACTCTCTGCTCTGCGTGGTTCCCAAGTCCCACATCTGTCGAACAAGGAAGGTTGGTTTTAAGTCCCACCAACTTTGAACGGTATGAAATTTAATGATTCTCTCTTTGCATTTCTTCCCTTTTCACAGGAACACAACGCTGATGCCCTATCTTCCTAACCATATTGTTGGCCCCAATTTTGTTCTGGTGTCCTTCTTTTGTCTAAAAGGAGTTAGAAAATGTGTTAAAAGATAAGACGGTTGAGGACACTCTGGGTGAGGCCAATTCTTATCCAATCAGAAAGCTCTTATGTGGAAAACACCCCTCACCTAAACTGAGCCTACTGGTTCGAAATAAACATTTTAATGAAACATTCTGTAAATAAGACCTGGTTCTTAAGTGAAGAAATGCCTGCCTACATCCCGGTACAGCCGTGAATTCCTTCCGGAAACATTTTCTTGTTGTTATGTAAATACAACCTAAATGGGGCTGTTACAGATAATTGCTGCTAGTCTCCAAACCTAGTTCACTTGGAGAGAATAAAAAAGATGAGAATTATTAAGAGGAGATACAGAGGCAAAGGAGGAAGGGCCAGATTACTTGTAACAACCAAATGTCTCTTTTGTAGGCCAGAGACTTTGAGAAATTATTTTTATGCCTGGTTTCTATTTCTCTTTCTATTCTGGTTGCTTGGTAGACAGATGATTTCTCAGGATCTTTCTGAGCACTTTCGTGTGTAGATATGTGTGTCAGAATGCCTTTTGCATCTTGAAAGTAAATGTGGACAAAACTCATATCTCAGACACGCTAACGTTTAAATTGTGAAAAGGTAATTTTTAGAGATGCCACATTTTATTCTTAGAACATTTTAATCTCTTCTCCCCATATTCTATGTTGCTAACTTCGTAGAAAAAGAGCGAAAGACTTGGCTTCCGATCAGCCTCGTAGCAAAGGAGTAGAGGCCTTACCCGGGAACTCACGATTTGGCAAATTATGTGTGACTTCACTGTCGATGGGATGGCCGGTATATGCATAGACCCCACACGAGACTTGGTGTTTCAGACCAGAGGAGGTAGATGAGCCTCCAGGTTAAAAGGGTCTGCAGGCTGCCCTGTAAAGCACCAGAGCCACTCCAACATTACCCCATTCCATGACCGGAGCTCTCTTACAGTTCCCATCATCAGCCAGCACTCCTAGAAGGAAAGGCTCCTGGGTATAAGACAGGGCTCTCTCTAAACCATTTGAGTTACTCTGTTTTTCACTGCCCTTCCTGAAAAAAAACAAAAAAAAAAATCATGTTTAACAAGCACCGCAGAAAAAGAAAACAACCTGCAAGAGGACAGTGCTGTAACATACCATCCTGCAGAATTTTCAATTCTGGCCAAGACTCTAGTGTTTGTTTTGCGTCCGACTTGCCAGGAGACCTTAAACCACCAGCAAAACATCTCGGTGCCTTAGTTTACCTCTCCACGAAATATTTGCCTATTCCTCAGGGTTGTGAAACAAAATGTCCTCAGTGTTGTGAACTTCCATGTTTGCATAATCTGTTCCCTAGCATTTAGTCTGCTGAGCTAATCCAGATGGAAACATGCAGCAAAATCAGAATTCAAATGAACCAGGTGGAAGCGAGTTACTATTATTGTGTTATGAATGAGGCTGTATCCAACTGAGTTACATTAGCAAAGAACAGCAGCCCGAATCACCTCCGTGAGATGTTGCAGTTTCTGGTGGGAGTTTTTGTTTGTGATTCTTGCCGAGTGAATCCTTAACAGAATACCCTTGGGAGACCAGTGTGAGACAAAGCAGGTTTGGGCTTTAATTTTTCTTATGTGCCGATTAGGGGAGATAGTTTGAATCCAAAAGGATGTCATTGAGCGCAAACACAAACTTGGAGCGGGGCCCATTGGGCATGAATCTCAGGGGCTATTAATCCACAACCTTCAATTTGTAAATGTGCAGGAGACTGAGTCAGTAGGAAAAAAAAATAATTTTAAACATCTGTGGTATTCTTTCTGTTCCAGATTAATTACACTGCTTGTTTGTTGATGCTGACCAGAATTTTCAATCTTCTGATGCTATGCTTGGAACGTCACAAGTATTTTTCTATTTGCTTATCACTTAAGTCCCATGAAACTTTCTCTCTGCCCCGGTCTGTCTTTCATAATTTATTGTAGGTCCTAATTTTGTTCTTTTGCTCACCTGCCCTAGACTTCTTTTTCCTTTTACACTGAGCAATATGCAACTCTTTTTTTTGTCAAGTATTTATTATTACCTTGAAGAGATACCTTGTTAATACACAGTCCCACACACATACACATCATTCAATCAAAATGATGATATAAGTGAAAATCCAAACATGCTGTTTAATCATTTCGAGAGGCTGATAATTATTTTCAATCAGCTAGGATTGCTCTGCCAGTTCAAAGAATTATTAATGAGAGCCAAATTTGTTAATAGATTGTGAGGAGCCCTTTTTTGTGAGTAGAAGATACCAGGACGATCATTCTAGAAGTTGCTATCCAGCTTTTATGTCATACCCTCGTGAAACCCATCCTCTCCTGAGTTAACCAAGAGCCCGACTGCTAAAATCCCCATCCTACAATCCATGAAGACACTTTGCCTGAGCTGAATCACTGGCAGCTCTAAATAGAGAAAAATCGCAAAAGTTTTTGTTTTGTTTTGTTTTTTCCTAAAATAGTCCAATTTGTAACTGAGAAATGGGCGGGTCTTTGGTGGGAGGCCAGGGGGGGAGGCGGGGAGCAGGTGTAAAGCAGCCATAATGCTCACCTCCACCTCCAATCTACCTTGATGGTCACTCTCCCCTCTCTTTCCCCTCCCCCACAACCAATGTCCCATGAGAAGTCTGACCCCGAGATGACCAGGGAGCCCTTGTTTAGGGACTCAAGCTCCCTTCCCTCACTCTTGGCCCTAATAGCTTCTCCTTAAACCCCAGCCAGCTCCCTTGATCTTCCTTTCCTCTTGGCCAAACACTCAAGATCTTGGCCAGCTTTGGTTTCTTTTTAACCCTGCTATGATCTACTCTATTCCCTGGAGTTTTCTCTCTTCAGGCCAAGGCACACAACAGCTCACTTCTTCCCTCCTCCTAATGATAACCCCACAGCTCTTTTCATCTTGTGGGTTTTACTGAGAATCAACAAGGAGAAAAGAGAAACAAAAGAATCCACATGGAAGAAATGTAACTGTATAAGAAGTCTTATATAATTGCTTCATTCAATAATAACCATTTACTGATCATTTCCTACCTGTTGAGCACTGCCTTCTAGAATCTAATAGTTATTGCTTCTGGGCCATGCTTCCGGGATGATCTTGGAGGCCCCACTGGCCACCTCCTTCCCTTGGCAAATAGTTCACTAACCTCTCCTTCTCTCAACAGGACAAAATAAAAAGTGGACAGGGCTCTCAGTAATTTTTATTTCTCTATAGCTCTTCAGATGGATAGCATATGCATCATTGGTCTCTTACCCTAGAGATAGTAAGATCATAACATAACAGAAGTTAAATTTAATTAACACACACACACAGCAACTCTAATAATAGTGGAATTCTTTGACATTGAGACTATTCTGAAGACTTCAGAATATGTCTTCATTTTCTCGTACTCATCCCACCGGATCCCCTCCAACTATTGTGTTTTGACTAATGAGAGCTTTCTGCTGGATTCTAATAATTCAGCATGTATCTAGTGATGTGCTCATAAACTGGATCTCTGAAAAGGACAACTATACACAAAGCCCTGATTCACAGCGTTTGCCGATTTCTGTGATATAAACATTTCCTCTTGGTCAATTTCAAGCTACCAATGCTTTAATAGCTAGCTGGCAAGAGCGCTTTCAAGGCAGTTAGAACCAGTTCCAGCACACCACTTACTTTTCCAGTCTTTTCCTTTATCAAAACTTGTTCTCTGCCTCCCCTCCAAAAGACTGCTTCGGAATTGCTTTTCATTTGCAAAAACTATATAGTAAGTAAATCCCAGCAAAATATGAATGACTGAATGAAAAAGTCTCCACGTTTTTACCCTGCCAATGCCATGGGACTCGTCATGGAGCGCTCCTGGAAGAGGGCCTCAACCCAATGGATGAAATCTACTGTCAACATTGGTGGGGCCTCTAGGTAAAGGGTGCATCCCTCAGTGGCAGGGCAAGGAGGCACAGAGGAGTGCCAGTGTGGGCACAAGGTAGCTAAGAGCACGGATTCCTAAACCAGGATGCCAAGGTTTGTGACATTGAACAAATCACCTGACCTTTCTGTGCCTTAGTTCTTCATTTGAGAAATGAGGAAGTAATACTGTATATCATGAATCTAAGCCGTCATTTATTATAAAACATACCATTATTTTATGTTCCATTAAGAAATTTTAAAATCCTGCGATGCCTGGTGGCTCAAGTGGTCAAGCGTCCGACTCTAGATTTTGGCTTAGGTCATGATCTCATCGTTCATGAGTTCAAGCCCCGTATTAGGTTCTACGCTGTCAGTGTAGAGCCTGGTTGGGATTCTCTCTCTCTCCCTCTCTCTGCCCCTCCTCAGCGTGCTCTCTGTCTCTCTCTCTCTCTCTCTCTATATATATATATATATATGTGTGTGTGTATACATATATATATATATATATACCTCAAAGTAAATAAAGAAACTTTTAAAAACTTTTTAAAAAGAGAAATTTTAAATCCTGCCAATTAAGCCATGACATGTCATTAAAAGTGACATCCCAATGTCACATATGCTAAAATGTGGGAGAAAACTATGTTTTAGAGTCGATGAATGATGGTAGTACCCTCCTCACAGAGTTGTTGGAAAGATTAAATGAGGGGCGCCTGGGGGCTCAGTCGGTTAAGCAGCCAACTTCGGCTCAGGTCATGATCTCGCAGTCCGTGAGTTCGAGCCCCAGGTCGGGCTCTGTGCTGACCGCTCAGAGCCTGGAGCCTGTTTCAGATTCTGCGTCTCCCTCTCTCTGACCCTCCCTCATTCATGCTCTGTCTCTCTCTGTCTCAAAAATAAATAAACGTTAAAAAAAAAATTTAAAAAGAAAGATTAAATGAGCTGATACATGTTCAGAAGAGGGCCTGGCATGTTGTAGGAACTATGACTTTGCAATTATAGAACTTGCTATTATAGTATCATCATTATGGCAAAAACATTAGTGAAAATAAAAAAGATGCAAAATATCTGACTCAAGCATTAAAACTTCAGGTTTCCTCTCGAGACTACATATGAACTCAAGTGGTTCTACAGTAGCATTTTTTGAATTACTTTTCTCATAATCACATGAGCGTCAGGGACAGCAATAGAGAAGATCTAAAAGTGGGAGCAAGGGTGGGGTGAAGGCCGAGTGAGAGAAACTCAGTCACCACAGTCAACACTGAACCAAAGCAGTTCCATTTTTATCAGCTGAATGCATTGGAGTTGAACGTAAGGTTTCATTTTAATTGTATTCCTGTGCTTAAATATATATATACAGTAAAACCTTGGTTTGCAAGCATAATTTGTTCCAGAAATATGTTTGTAATCCAAAGCACTTGTATATCAAATTTCCCCATAAGAAATAATGGAAACTCAGATAATTCGTTCCACAATCCAAAAATATTCACATAAAAATTATACTGAAATATAATACAAAATAATAAAGAAAATACTAAAAATAAAAAGAAAAATAAATAACCTGCACTTACCTTTGAAAACTTCCATAGCTGGTGTGAGGGAGACAAGAGAGAGGAAGGTTATTGTGCAGGACTACTTTCACTGTCACTAATGGATGTTGACTATAGTACAGTATTAATAAACTCTGGTCATATACTGTATTTAATGTAACAGGCAATACAGCAGCAGAGGAAAGGGTCTATATTTGCAGGCAGCCTGACCTAGGGTAAAACAAAGCATTCCTAAGCTCGCTCTGGTATGAAAAAGCAAAGGACTGTCCATAGGTGCTTTGAAGTGACAAAAAATACATGAGTGCCAGTTGTGGGCACCTTTCAATGTTCTGAAAAATCACTGATTTCTGCCAAACACCCTGGCGTGAGACCAAGCATGTGAACAAGGGAGACAATCACCCACAATCCCAGAGGGAGGGAGGGAGCGAGAGAGTGAAAGAGAAAACCATTGGGTCAGTTGTAATCATGTGATGTTTGCATCACGTACCACTCGTATTGCAAGACATCGCTCATGTACCAAGTTAAAATGTTTGAGACTTGGGGCGCCTGGGTGGCGCAGTCGGTTAAGCGTCCGACTTCAGCCAGGTCACGATCTCGCGGTCCGTGAGTTCGAGCCCCGCGTCAGGCTCTGGGCTGATGGCTCAGAGCCTGGAGCCTGTTTCCGATTCTGTGTCTCCCTCTCTCTCTGCCCCTCCCCCGTTCATGCTCTGTCTCTCTCTGTCCCAAAAATAAAATAAACGTTGAAAAAAAAAAAAAAATGTTTGAGACATGTTTGCTCGTCTTGCAGAACACTCACAGAACAAGTTGCTCACAAGCCAAGGTTTTACTGGACAGGTGTGTCCAGCCAGCTTACAGAACACTTGCCTGCCCCTCCCCACCACTCCGGGTAGGTAGCAACCTTGGCCGCTGCACGGGGATGATCTTCTCCAATCGTAAGCCAATTCGCACTCAAAGTCATGCATCTCTGAGTCCAGAAAGTGATCTTCTTGTTCAGCAGGCAGGCGCAGACCCCTTCCCTTCTCTGCAGCAGCCTACACTGCCTCTTCTGACAGTGCCCTCCACCGTATCACATCCATCACCCCTAGGACATTCCTGTCCTGACCGGAGCTGTTTAAATTTTCAAGTCCAGTAAGCAAGGGCTGTAGCAAGAAATTTAAATACGATAGCAAAGTTTATACCCTAAACATCTCTCTAGCGGTTCCCTTAGCAACAGCCCTTACTTTTTAGGGCTCACCTTGGCTACACACCGTTTTAGCGATCGTTTGTCAGACTGATTTCCAAAACAGCTCCTGTCCTTCTCACAACCAAATATTCTAAGCAGCAGTTGAAGTAGAAAACATAACACATTTTTGAGCAGAGGTCTAAAATCTCCTTAAAAGTACAGCCTCCTTCAAGAGCCAGGTCCAGATTAAAATATATATAAATCTAAAATATATATATAAATATCAGATTTATATATATATATGTAAAGATTAAAATATATATAAATCTAATATATATGTGGGGAAAAACAAATTACAAAAGCCAATGTACTGTGATTCCAACTATATAGCAAATGTACATAGATATAAAGAACAATATCTGGAAATGAAAATAGTCATCTTGAGGTATTGTAGAAGTGGGAGATTAGAGAATAATTTTATATGCCTGTTTGATCCTGTTAGATTTGTCCTTTATTTAAAATGTCAAAACACCTCTCACACATTCATTCAACAAACATTTGTTGTACACATACATGTGTTTACCTTGATGTCCTTCACCCCGTCCTCAGGGTTTCCGCACTTCCCTTATGCCCCCAGGTTTTTAAGTCCTTCCATATCTGTGCCTGGGGTGTATAGGCTTGACCTATACCATCACACTCTTTGATGGCAAAACAGTGTCTATTTTTACCCTGCAAACCTTAGCTATTTCCCTCCCATGGATACTGTCTACTTGAGTTATGTAAAACGAATACAAGGTCCAAGTTCAGGTAACATACCATATGAGTTACAGAAAAGCCTTTTCCCAACTAGGGCCGGTATTCCCCAGGACGATATAAAGAACATGTGAACTCCAGGGCCGCTGTTTGCAAAGGGATGCTGGTATTTGTTTAGGATAAGAATAGCGTATCAATCAAAGTTCAGTTAGAGAAACAAAACTGCCATAAACGATGTAGAATAGGCACTTATTACGGGGGCTAAGCTTTACACGAGAATGGGAGCTGCTGGGAAAGTGTTTGCAAGTGGCTTCCGCGGCTGGCATTGTGCGGGAGTTTGCCGTCGGCCTGGGTCAGCGGTCGGGAAGGAGAATAAGACATGAAACGAGGTAGAGCAAGGACAAATTAGAACCTGAGACAATAAGCGGGAACCCACGAGGACAAACTGGAACTCACCTCTGTCTTTCATCACCCTCAGTGTCAGTGATGACGTGATCTGCATGGAAAAGCCAAGGCAATTTACCATGTAGTTGCCTGTAGGCTGAACTCCACGTCCATGGCTGGGGACTCTTGCTGGAGGAGCTGTGGCCCTGGGGGGTCCGCAAGGTGAGCAAGCAAATCAGCGCAGAGCAACATCGACAAGAAAGACCTGCCATGGTGCCTGGAGTTGCACACCCGCCATCAGTGTGCAAAGTCTGTTGCTTCACTTTTGCCTTTCTTTAAATGTATCTTACGCTCAGGACCCTGGAACCATACAGGAAAGGGACCATGGGAAAGATCATTCCAGCTTAGCGATTGAACAAAGCTACACCATAGACCCCTCCACTTCCCTCCCTGGGAGGAGTTTGTAGAAACAAATTTCTTTAACAGTTCTAAACCCAGTTTAATCCCAGTCTTGGCACCCAATCTGGAGGCCCTGGAATTTCTAGAGGTCTCATTCTCACACCTCGATTTAGGAATGGAAAAGTCAACGCAATGGGAGATCCTTATAGAAAAGGGATACAAATAAAGTATTTCAAATTGGGAACTCTTTGAAATCATACTAATGTTCATGTCTTCTGCTGCATTACAAACAACTACAATTGTTCCCCCTTATCCACAAGAGACACCTTCCAAAATGGAAGCCAATGGATGCCTAAAACAACCCTATCTATACTATTTTTTTTCTTGTACATACATACCTATGATAATGTTTAATTTATAAATTAGGCATAGTAAGAGATTAACAGCAATAATAATAAAACAGAACAAACATCTCTAAATATTTTATTGTACTGTATTTACCCTTCTTTTTGTGATGATGTGCGATGATAAAATGCCTATGTGACCAGATGAGGTGAAGTGAATGATGTAAGCATTGTGACATAGTGTCAGGCCGCTACTGACTTTCTGACAATGTGTCAAAGAGAGGACCACCTGCTTCTGGACCAACGTTGGCCAAGAGTAATAGAAACTGTGGGACCACATAAAGCAAACCAGGGACAAGAGAGAAACTATTGTAACAATAATGTACCAAAGAATTTTCCAAATGCCTTAATCCTCTTTGTCCCCTTCCAAAAGAAAAAGAAACACAGAAAATCAGGGGCTAATGGAGCAGGTTGATCTTTGTATGAGAAACCATTCGTGCATTCGTTACAAAAAGCAGCAACGGAACATTGACGGAGTACCTAACTAGTCCCTCTCACAGGCTAAACCGGTAAGTGTTCTACATGAGGATGTTTTGAGGGAGGATTGGGACAAGGGTCAGAATCGGTTCTCAATATGTGTGAACAGACAGCTGCTATGCAACAGCCTTGCACCTAAACAAATTGCTGGCCCCTGGCCCTGAACCTGAGCATGGCCAAGGACAGGCACGGGCAACTGACACAAGGAACATGCTCGCTGAGATAAGACAGCTTCTGCAGAAGCCCCACTACCAGAGTACTTCTGAGACCCTTAGATTACAAATTATGTACAAATATTCATCAAAAAGAGCACCCAACTAAAAGCATCATGATCATCATCTCCAGTATCATCATCGCTGTCATGGCGACTACTCACAACGTGACCTGCAAATAGCGGGACATTTATCCTACACGGACATGGGGTGCAACCAAATATCTATGTGGGCTAAACCAGCTGCAGGTCACAGACCCAGTCAATAGACGCCGAATGACTGGATGAGGGCCAGAAAATTCTCTACTTTTATTTTTTCCACTCGGTAGCATAAGAACACTGCACCACACTGGTAAAGACCACCGCTGTGCCTCTTCCCTTTCCGAAAGGCAGGCTGGACACCATTATTTTGGAAACATGACATTTTTTGCATTCATGAGTTGGGCTGGGTTTTGTTTTGCTGGGGTTGGTTCCCGTATAATGATTCTTCACATACACCTGACTAACCACCTGTCAAATTAAAAGTCAGGGGCCTCCCATCAGGAATTTTGAGCATTTATTTTCTCCACCACAGAGGCCGCATCAGGAGTTACCTGTTAGAACCACAGGTTCTACCACCTGTTAGAACCTGCAATCACCACAGTGGATTGCATGTTCACTATTGCCCCATGGTCCTTTCCACCACTGGTCCTTTCCACCACTGTCTCCAGGCAGACTCCTGAGAAGTCTGATTCCATGGGGGGATGTTTAGCTGAAGTCGGTTGAGAAAATGGTGTCATCCCTCCCCCATTTGGACACACTGTCACGATAACATCCATCCTAATTAAGTTTCTGTAAGGTTTATTTGACTGTATCTGCTTTTATTCTAAAACAGCTAATCAGAGCCCTAAACTGCTGTGGATCATACATTGTCCTATGCAAGTTAATTGGTAATACCAAAAATGTGCCCAATCATGGATCTCTACCAGACATTAAAGAAATATAATCATGGCGCCCGGTGTCGCAATCAGTTGAACGTCCAACTTCGCTCTGGTCGTGATCTCGCTGTTCCTGAGTTTGGGCCCCAAGACATCCTCTCTGCTGTCAGCACAGGGCCCACTTCAGGATCCTCTGTCCCTCTCTCCCTCTGCCATTCCCCTGCTGCGCTTGCTCTCTCCCTCTCTCTCAAAAATAAACATATATATATATATATATATATATATATGTGCAGCTGTATTGAGACATTCATATAAACTCTAGTCAGCACATTTTGGTTTCTTAGTTATTCCTCCATGGCAAACCAAAAGTTACTAAATGTGTGTATGGTAAGTGGTAACAATTCTTCAAGTTAAGTGAAACTCCAGTCTTTTCAATATTTCACTTACCTATAAGCAGCTGACTTTAAATTCATCTCATTTTTATTAATGATTATGGTGATATATAAAATTATGCTCATCCGTAAAAAATAAATATATTTACCTCATCAGTATTTTATACATTTATTTATACATTTCACAAAATACAAGTACCCACTTAATAGCCTTTCCTGCTAGGCTTCACTAGAGAATAAAAATTCTATTTTTGAAAAATGATATGTGTTTATTGGTCCTTTCCTCTAGCCTCATAGTTCTCAGGAAAAAAAAAATTATCCTCAGTAATAAAACATAAATATTCAGAATTTGAAGACATATGACAATGAAGCAATGATCACATTTGTATTCATTAAATATAATAAAAATGTAATATACACCATCACTACGAATTTGCTATAGACCAGGAGCTGTGCTAAGCACATTATGTCTGTTATCTCTTCTAATCCTCCTAACTCTCCTATATATAAGTGCTATTGGCATTAGACCCATTTCATGCATGAATAACGTAAGATATAGGGGAAGAGCAATACTCAAGCCTACCCTGATTGTAAGCCGTAGAGCTGGGATTTCAGCCACAGTTCTGACTCTAGAGCCTGAGCTCTTGGCGACCCAGCTACGTCAGTGATGAACGAGTGATCTTAACTTGTAGGGGTCATGGATCACTCTGAGATTCTGATTAAAGTTATGAAAACTCTCCTTGGAAAAATGCATCTCTCTCTCTCTCTCTCTCTCTCTTTCATGGCCAGAGCAGTGAGTGAGAATTAAGGAGTCCTGCCTTAAGGGTGTCTGTGTCAGTTTCTTCTAGGTACCAAAAGGAAATGAGGGAGGGATGGTTGTTGTAAGGATACACACCACAGAAATAAGAACAGGAACTATGGCAGGACCAGAACTTTCTGAGCATAAAATTGGGCCAGAAGACTGTGCAGGTCCCAGACAGCCATCCAGATCCCAGCAGCAGGAGCGTGTGGGTTTGCGCCCCCGCCCCCAACCCCGACGGTCTTTCTCTCCTTGTTCACTCTTTTCTTTCCGAGCTGCTTGTTCTTTACTCCAGATCGCTTACCTCATCCTTGAGAAACTTCCGTGTGTAAGTATAACCTCTTAATTTTTGCAAACTCCAGTTTCTGCTTCCTCCTAACTCAGGTTACCCTGACACCTCACGGTTCTGACTTGACCTCAAGGCTTGGGTCTTTTTCAGCCTCCGTTTCCACCAGTGGAAGGAGTAGGGCTGTTGCCCCGATCTTTCAGTATTTCCCAGTTCAAGAGACTGACGGCAGCTCATGTTTGTTGCATGAAGTCATGCCACGGGTGTTTGAGCAGCCTTAAATTTGGCTGTGATTGTGCCACATGCCCCCTTAATCCAGTCAGCTGCGGCTGGTGGCAGAGAGGGTAGGACTCCTCTAAGGGACCAGATACGTCCCTGCCAGGCATGCTTTCCTCATTAGAAGATGTGGGGTGGGGAATTTCCTGTAGACATCCAGTGATAAACTGTAGGACAGACCCTCAGGATAGGTTGCCGTGGCACATGCCAATACAACTTCCCACGCTTCAGACTGGGTCCGTCTACTGGTGCAATAGAAGTCTATGCTACCGATGCAAGGCCAGAGACTAGGGGAAAACATCTGCATCTGACCCCAGTCAGGTGTGCCCGTCAGTTGAGTGCCGTCCAGGATACGTGCGTCAAGAGATTTTTGTGTCACGCTTCAGGAAACATCATACTTCCCAGTATTTTCACTGGTTGCTCACTGAGCTTTTTCAGGAGGAAGGAGCTTAAAGGGCACTGTGACACATGCAGTACAATAGAGTTACAGAGTTAGACACCATTCTGAGCATCAGCTGATCTACCCACGTCATCCGTAAAGAGGGAGGCCGAGCCTGAGAGGAGCTACGTGCTAGGAGAGAAGCACACAGACAGTTGGTGGCGAGGCCCCAATTCCAGGCCACTTCTCCCTTTATCTTCCCTGTCCTGTCAGCCACATTGGCTCTTCATTCTCTCACTGTCATTGAGCACTACCATTCTGTAGCAAAATAGAAAAATAGAGAAGCCTATAAAACAGCTCCTGCTGTAAAGATTCCATTCCAAGTTGTGTATATCTATAGAGTCCCTGTGACCATAAATATATGATTTATTGGAAATAATCCTAGATTAGAAGACTCACTCCGTCACTCAGACACGTGGGTTAACCTCTATTTCTTCTTCTGAGATATGGCTATTCATTATGCACTCATCATTTATCTAAAAAACATTCACTGGGTGTCTGCTATATTTCAGGCTCTGCACGTAAAATCATGTAGAACAATTGGTTTGTTCCTCAAAGAGCTTTACACTCCAGCAGGGGAATGAATGCAAGAGACCTGCTACACCCAAGGGATTATGGATTCGTGCAAAGGAGGAACAGGCAACCATCTTGTGGCTGGAAAGGGGTCAGGAAAAGCTTGCCAGATAGACACTTGAAATGTGAAGGCAAAGGAAGGGGAGCAGTTAGCCAACCAGGGCAGGGGGGCTGGGTAGGCAGACAAGGGAGAGCAGAGCACATCTGGGGAAGGCAAGCAGGATGACTAAGAGCTCAAGGGGCAGTTAGGATGGGAATGGCAAGAGATGAGGCTGGCCAGTAAGGAGGGGTCCTGTGACAAAGAACTTCGCATGCCATCGTCTCTGTTTACCTGTTGGCCATGAGTTATACAGCCATATTTTTATTTTACAACACTTATTGTAACAGCTATGTGGAGAATGTGTATCAAGAGCTGAAGCCTGGAAGAATGGAAACGAGTTAGGAACCTGCTGCCATCACTGAGAAGAGTGATGATGGTGTCCTGGCTTAGAGCAGTGGCAAGGGGACGAGAGAGGAGTGGGCATGTTCTAGAGATTTTTTAGAAATATCACTTAAAGGGCCTGGAGATTGACTGTAAGCCAAGGGAAGCAAGGGCTGTGCGCAGCGGGAGGGGGAGCGTGTGGGGAGGGAGGAGCAGGAGAAGGGGAGGAGAAGGGGATGTTGCAGTGTGGTCCTGACTTGGGTGGGGGGATGGGCACTAAGAGGTTTCACTTGGGACATTTGACCATTTGACGAGGTTCTGATGAAACAAACAGTCAAGCATAACGTTCCTGTAGAGAACTGGACAGGAGATCCAGAGTTCAGCAGAGAGCTTGGCTGAGGATATAACCATCAAAATATACGGCTAAGTAGTACTCAAAACAAAGAGGAGGGAGGGCTATCCGAGTTATCCCAGAAGCTTTCTCCAACTGCACGCACCAATCCCTTGAAGTTCTCCAATGCCTTCTCTCCCCAGCCCTCCCCCTGGGCTCTCCTCTCTAGTTCTTGAGCATGTCAACCCTGAGTAGAGTAAATCACTAGTGTATAAAGTGAAGGAGAAGACATCGGGAGAAGCACTCTTAGAGACACTGACATTCAAGGGATGAGTTAAAGGAAAAGAACAGGGATCGATCCTGAGGAGCATCCAGGGAGATGGACAGAGCAAAATCTCACAGAAGCCAGGAGAGGAGAAGATGTCACAAAGAAGGGTGTGGCCAATCGTGTCACACAGGGCAGAGAGGTAATGTGAAATCGACTCCAAAAGTGCTCAGGCTTTCTGCAGGGCCCCACAGAGCTGTGACAAGTACCACATAAGCATATGTATATGAAGGCGCTTTCTAAAATATAAAATAGTATACAACAGTATACGCAAAGCCTAACCCTAACTCGATCCGACAACCCTGGGATCATGACCTGAGCCGAAACTAAGAGTCAGACGCTCAACAGACTGAGCCACCCAGGCACTCCAACGTAAGCAGTTATTATTGTAACTTAAGACTCAACTCAGTTCCCCCTGACTCCAGGAGTCCCTCCCTGGACCCTCCAGGCCATTCTCCCCAGGTTCCTTCAACACCCGGCCTGTGCCCAGGGCAGAGGCTGTGTTTAGTTGGCCTGAACTCAGCACTAGAGCAGTGAGGGCTCAGTCTACAGAAGACAGAATGAATGGATGGCTAGGGTGGAGGCATTCATTCCCTGATTCAACACAAAAGATCCAAGTTCAAATTGCTTTTTTAAAAAATAGAATCCAGGGGCGCCTGGGTGGCTCAGTCAGTTGAGCGTCCGACTTCGGCTCAGGTCATGATCTCACGGTCCGTGAGTTTAAGCCCCGCATCGGGCTCTGTGCTGATGGCTCGGAGCCTGGAGCCTGCTTCCGATTCTGCGTCTCCCTCTCTCTCTGCCCCTCCCCCGCTCATGCTCTGTCTCTCTCTCTCTCTCTGTGTCAAAAATAAATAAACATTAAAAATTTTTTTTTTCATACAGAATCTAGGAGCTCCTGGGTGTCTCAGTGGGTTAAGCCTCCGACTCTTATTTCGGCTCAGGTCATGATCTCGGGGTTCCTGGGATCCAGCCCCGAGCTGGGCTTCACACTGACAGCACAGAGCCTGCTAAGGATTTCTCTCCCTCTCTCTGCCCCTCCTCCCATGCACTCGCATGCTCGCGCTTTCTTTGTCTCTCTCTCTCAAAATAAATAAAAATAAAAATAAATGGAATCTAATATATTTATTTCTTCTTCCCAGCATATCTTTGTTTTTGTTTTATTTTATGCCCTCACAGTTTAGAAAAAAACTAATCAGCTCTTTATAGTCATCAAAAAGATACATTAAAAATTATCCCCTATAGAAAATAATTATTTCCTACAGAAAAAAAAAGATACGTAAAAAATATTTCCTCCCTCTGATAACTCCCTTTCTACTGGGTGCCTTGTATGTCTCCAGAGCCCATGTTTGTTGTCTGATCTCTAGCATGTTCATATCCAAATCAATCTGAGCTAATTTTGCAAGTAAAATGTTTGGAGAACTCACCCTAAGCGCTTTCCTAAATTCTAAACATTTAACATCTGCTTGGCTGGACTCAGTTCCTAGTCTTCTTAGTCTACTTAAATCCACCAATTTGACTTGTCGTAATTTATCATTTCAAACTCTGTATTATTTATTGCCCTTGATTACATTATCACAGGTGTTAGGTACTATTGATGTTTCCCTCAGTTTTCCCTATATTCTCTTGTGAAATCATCATACCTAATCTATCAGGGGGTCATTTCTACTCTTCCTCCAGATTCTGCAACCTTGTTTCCGACTCTCCCTCCTAGCTCTCATGTGCATTTCTAGGGATGATAAACCACGGACGTTTATCTTCTAGACTTGCAGATTTTCGGGACATTTACATTTCAGAGACCTACTTTTTATGAGCAGATAGTTTTACAAGGTGTTTTTACTAATCATCTCTTCTTTATTCTCCATTGCCTAGTGAGTTTCTCCAAGGCTGAAGATGAGCGGCCGAGTATTCAGAGCTGGCACCCCTCCCCCCACAGTGCTCCTGGGGTGCAAGCTCTCTGCTGAAGCCTACCTTCCTCTTCCTCCTTTCACACCCAGCGGGGAGCAGGGAGGAGACCGGCCCCACCCTGCAACCTTTGGTCGGAGCCATCTACTGCTTTCAGCCTTACCACCCACCCCTTCCAACCTCAGGATCATAGCAGATAAGGAAGGAGGAGTTGGCGGTTGCCTAGCAAGTATCGTAGTAACATGAACAAGTTTAGGAGACTTTCATGGGCTTCTGTGTCCACCTCACATCCCACAAAGATGGAATGGATTTCTCTCTCTTCCTGCAGACATGGAGTTCAAGGCAGAAGAAAGATCAAAACAACAGAGCTGCACATGCCTTGCCCAGATGACATATGGATGCCTGTAACTGTCCTCCCACCCCAGCTCCGGATTTGTTAAAACACCAAAAGCACAAGGCATCCATATAGGTAGAGAGACTGATACCTACCAGAAGTGTCAGTAGCAGGCAGCTTAGGACCAACCCTCTTCCACGTTAAGTGTTTATTCATGCCCGTGACTTCTGAATTCTGACGCCAGGATCTCCGGAGAGAGAAGCTTACGGACCAGGGTTGGGTCAAGAATTTTGGGACCAGTCAGCTGTCAGGAGCAAAGGGTTAGTATAGACATGGACGTTGGGGAAATTACTGTCAACCATGGGGCCAATTTGTACCTGTGGCATCCTAAAACATGAGCTCTCACTTTGGGGAAATACTTGTGGCTCCGCCTCCCGCATCTCTGCCAAAGGGTTTTAGTCCTCCCAGCTGATAGGTTCTCTAGCAAACCTCTTCAACACTCTTGTCCTTGGTGGACAGTGGAAATAAAAACTCTTGGTCTGCTTCACTTCTTTTAGTCTTTGGGAAAACAAAGAAAAAGGACAACTTGGAAAAGCCAGCAGTGACAATTTGGGGATGCAAGTAAGATGAGATGTGCAACATCCTTAAGCCTCATTTTGGATATTTATAAATTGGAAATAATTATATCTGTCTCTTACACTATCTTGTAGTGAAGACTGAATGACATACCTAACGCAAAGCACAAAGGATCTCACCTAGAAAGAGCTCAATAAACACGAGCTGTAATTATGTCTGCACGGAAATACATTATTTTTCTTTAAGATGTATTGCTTTGCTAGGAAATACACCAACAAGATTACCCTAACCTCAGTAGATAAACAGCCGAGTTTCCAATGAACCCACATTCCTTCACACTACGAATTAGATCATTAGTATGTGTCGTAAATGTAAGCGTAAGTCCCCGAGTGATTTTTGAGTATCTTCTAGGTTGGAACCCCGATTCCACCTATGTCTCTGAGCTCCTCAGCTCTCTCAGGCCTTCTGCTGTACCCCAGACCCCCTCCCCTCTTCTACGGCTGGTACCCAAGGGTCCATAATGGGCCCACAATTCATTTGTGCCTGAATCTTATCAGAAGGCATTCTATCAACCTAAGGGAAACTACCCATCTATCAGAGGCACTCTGACTGTGGAAAATAACCGATCCACACTGAACTATATAAAAATCCATTCGTAAAAATCCTAAGAAGAGCAAACACCTCACCTGGCAAGTTCTCTAGCAGGGTCCTTGGCTGGCAGGAGCAACCCTCACTAGGCACCAACCAAAAGACCAGCCCTGAGCAGTGACAAATCTGGAATTCTCTGGCAGATGCCTCTCCAGGGCCTCCTGAACAAAGGAGACCCTTCTTACTCCCTCAGCACTGACTCTGAACAGACCGAAAATTAGTTTTGGCTGTAAGGGAAAAGCCAATGTGGAAAATATAATCTGATGGACAGGATTTGAAATGAAAGACACAATACCGCCCAAGCTTCCCAAGTCTAAACTCTTACAGGGGCAGAAGTGTAAACACTTTTTGGAAGTTGAGACTGGGACACAATATGATACCGCAGCAAAAACTCAAAAGTAGCGAGGGGTTCAAACATGGGAAGACTAACTCCAATGTTCACACTGTGAATCACCGGGCTCTAAATAGAGAGGAAACGGTGTCTCAGCCAGCATTGACCTTGCCTTGCCTGAGCTGAAAAACTCTCCCACGGCCTGCAGCGCTCTCTCACAAAAAGATGACTAAGACCAGTCCTGGCTTTTGAGGTGTTTGTACCTGGTGGGGGAGGCTGGCAGGTAACTAAAATATAAGCCTTCCTATGGAAAGTGCCAAAAGCTGAATAAAATCAAAAAGCAGCAGGAGCAGATACCTTTAATCACCAAGGGTGCATGAGGGTCCACCCAGAAGAAGGGTCAGCCCACTGGGGTGTTGGAGAGACAGAAGGATTTGGGGGGAGGAGAGCTCTCTAGGCTGAGGCAGCAGGAACAGAGGAAGCTCAGAGGGGGAAGGACAGGGTGTGGCAAGGAACTGGGCTCAGTCTGGCTGCAGCAGCAGCCCAGCCAAGTGGGGGTGGGGGGTTGGGAATGGCCTGAACATCCCAGGAAGATTGGCCTTGACTCCTGGGCCTTTGGAACATTTTAGATCTGCCTTTAAAAGGAAAGGCTCTGCCACGGGTGTCAAGAATGAATTGGAAAGAATTCATTGAATTGGAAGAGAGTTGAAATGTGGATTTTTTTTAATGTGTTGTTGTTGTTGTTGTTGTTGTTTTCACTTGTCTGCTATTTGAAAAAGTGATCACACATGCAAATTGACAATCGTCTGGTCATTATATGCATATAATGCAAGTACCTGTTCCTGAACATATATTTACTCTCCATAGCAGTGATTCTCCACTATAGGGGATCCCTGTACCCCTGCCGGTCTCATTCCACCTGGCGTGGGGGCCAAGGGCAGGACCTCCCGACCAGGGGTGCCCTGATAACCCTATAGAGTCCCCCACCTCGAGTCCAAGGTGGCTCACGCTCTCTGCTGTATCCAGCTCACTGAGCAAGTAGAGAATGACCCTCCGACGTGATGGAAAAAGGTGGTGGGATGAAGGTGATACAAACAAAAATCCTCCTACTGCTTTGTAGGCCCTATTAGACCAGATCAGCTTTCCTCTAGACATTTGCCCTCTCTCCTGTGCTCATGGACCACAGAAGGCTAACCTTCACTGGAAAGGGGTCATTATTACCACTGCAAGTGTTCAAGTTCCCCACAATCTTGTATGAGTTTGTTTCTATTTGGTTTTTGTTTGATTTACTGTGTTTCCTCAGTGAATTCCAGAAGCAAATAGAATTTAAGGAATAATTCTAAAGGGATGTTATTAAGAACTTAGCTTTTTACATTTCTCATAAAAACACAAGCCCATGCCTTGTTGCTAACATGGAAACTTTTGATGACAATTTAAACATGAAATATCCAGCAGAGACAAACCATGATTATTTATAAGAGGCGCTATCAAGAAATTATTGACTTCTTCAGGCACTTTCCACTTTGTTTGTGATTTAAGTCCTAAGAGTATATAGGCATCTAATTACTTACACAAAGTTAATGGGGCTATTTCTCATTAGGTTTTCGATAGTACAGCAAGGAGAATCTGACTCTCGTCTTACTTTTCCTAATTATTTGTAAGATTTCCTCACCTCAGTTTTACTTCTTTTGCAGAGCCGTTTTTCATTTCATAAGGGAGGCAGCATGTGGAGTGCTCGGTATGGTTTGGGAACGTTCACTAATGCTAGAGGCCTTGTTCTGGACCGGGCACCAACCACTCAGATTACAAGAATAAGAGGACTAATTTGTAACTGTCTCCTGGAGAAGCTCTAGTCTGGCACCACCAAGCCCTTTCCTTTTCACCCAACTCAAAAAGATAGGATCTCGGTGGGACCTGTTATACTTTCTCAAAGTGACTCTAGTCATCAAACTGTCTTTGTCTCCTCAGTGTGGAAGTCACTGTGCACTTCCCAGCCATCAAATTAAGAAAGAAGCAACTGACTACAGGTTGGGTCATTGGCCAGAAACCCGCTCCTATGGTGGTGACAGTGAAGAAAGTTCTGGCACAGCATTTCAAACTGAAGAGAGACTTATGAGAGATGAAGCCAGGATGGTATCAGTTATTTTTCCTGCACACTTTCAAGTTAGATGAGTACAGCTGATCTCTTAATTCCCAAACCAATGGATTTTAAAGGGCAAACAGTCACGCTGCAATGCTGAAACAGATCGTCCCCGATGTCATCTTCAACTACTGATTTAGATGGGAGTATCCTAGAATCAACACAGTGGTAAAGAGAATACATTTCCCACCAACCACACGTGAGAGCTGATACCTCCCTGGAGCACCCCAAACTGTTCATACTGTGTGAAGTCCTAATGGAGAAATAAACCTGTCATATAAAAACTTCATTGCCAAGAAAGCTGTATTCTCCAATGAAGGGGGAGAGGGTGGAAAAGAGAGATGAAAACTAACATTTTCTGGGCATTTCCACCTAAAATGCCAAGCATTTTCTCCGTTATCTCTTTTAACCTCTAAAAAAAAAAAAAAAAAAAAAAAAACTTGTAAGCAGCACTTCCTCCATTTTACAGAAAAAGAAACTAAGCTTCAGAGAAGTAACCCAAAGAAACCAAAGTCACACAACTCCTAAGATGTCCTGTCAGGTTGCAAATCCAACACTCCCTTATATCAAAGTCCATGTTTGCTTCAAGGAGCCACACTGCGTAATTTTAACTTGTAATTAATTCAGTATTGGGTGTATATTCTGAAAAAGAGAGGAGGGTGGCAAAGACATGAAGCTAGAAATGCCCCACTTTTCCACATTACTAGTAAGAGCAGTATTCTAGATTATTAAGAATGGGCTACACAACAAAAGTCATTGATAGCTGGCGTTCAACAACATTACATAACCATAGTTTTGCAATAGCAGCAGAAGTAAATTTACTTTCCTTAATATGTTCTGGTTGTGCTAACACTGACATTTGACCGTGGGTGTTGAGCATGTAGCAACTAATGAAAAGGCACCCAAGAACTTTTATATACAACCAATCTGAGGACAAAGGCTTTGCCACAGATTCCTACCGTAGGAGAAAAATGCCCCATGCAGGGTTGGGGACAGGGGTGGGGCAGATGGGGGACAGAGCAAAGGAATTCAAGATAAAACTTTCACCTTTACATCCTGTCAAATTATGTAATCGGAATATACACAGGCAAATTCCCCAGGAACTTTAGGAAATCATATGTGCCTGTGAATGCCTGCGTTCCATTTGTCCTCAAAAGAAGACTTACCTACATTGCATCCAAGGGCGTGGCCCATTTCCAGAAGATCAATGGATGTTGAATCCCAGAAGGTAGGCAACAAGCACTTAGAGGACAGTATGCTAATATTCACCAGTACCATTAGAGTCTAGGGAAGAACAAAAAAAGATTTTGCACTTGACAAGTTTTATGCTGTGGGAAAAAAAAAATCCCTCCACCATCATGAGCAGGGCGGGTCACCAGCTCTCTAAGGAAATCTTGTGGCCTCTAAGGATAACCCTGTTATCACGAACCACAGCGGTGACCATCAGGCACACATGGAAGTAAATTTCTTTTTAACCGTCATTTTCCTAGAATGGCAAATATCCCATCATGTGTGTATCGACTTAAAGTAATCACCATATTAGATGTTCCCAATGAATAGCCCAGTTTGTTCTATGTCTATGTATTTGTTTGAAGTCAACTGTTTGAAATTGCTAACACGCCCCCCCCAACACACACAAAAAGGCAAAAATATTTACTACAAAAGTCTACAAAAGAATACTGAGAAAAAGGCAAGACGCCAAGCATTGTGGAGATTCTTTTAACCTAGGTCTCCTCCTCTGCAAAATGGGGTCACAATACCCTCTTCTGCCCACCTCACAGAAGTATTGAAAGGATATTTTAGAAAATGTGTCAGTGAGCAACACAAGGCATTTTAACATTACTCAGCTCATAAAATTGGCATAACATAGTACGGAATTAGCCTCGAGTATTAGTCATGCCAGTAGTGAAAAAAACTAAATAAGAAATTGCAATAAGGGAAAAAATCCTTAGCGGTATACTGAGTGCTGGAGCTAGAAGAAAAGTGAAGGTGGGAGATGAAATAATAGCACCTTTTTCCCCCCTTTTCTGTTTTTTTTTTCTTTTTATCACTTCACGCCATCACCTTTGTTGTGTAACTGAGTTAGTACCTTTACTGTGCGTGGTCTGCCCCCTCACCCCCACCCCACACCAGACTGGGTGCTCCCTGAGGGCAGGAACACTAGGCAGTTTGTTCACTCGCGTGCCCTCAGCATCTAGCATAGCACCTGGCACATGGTGACTCAGCAAATATTCTTCAACAAATGAAATGTGTAATGTGATAACGGTGCAAGGCCCCCAGTGCACCTTCAAGAAGGACCGATGGAAAGTATTTCTTTGGGCCAGTTCCTTAACAAACATTCCCAGGAAAACCTGATGGTTGCTCTCCTTCGGGCAGGACTTAGTGATGGCAGAGAAATTTGGGATTGCTCTGGACGTGGCTAGATCTTCAGGAACTGGGATTCTGCGTTCGGAATGGTGCCACGCCGTGTTTCGGTGTCAGGCTTTGGAGTGAGGACACTCCAGTCCCCCCTTATTCACGCCACCTGCTTCTCCACAAGCCCACCAGCACCCTCTCTTTGCTCCTTCAACGAGAAGGACGTCCAACTCCCCTATGAGTTTTCCTCTCCCTTCTCTGGGGCCTGTGGAAGCATTTTCCTGAGCAGGCTCCCACCTACTTTCCTAGAACTGCGGTCTTTTATCTACAGGAACTGACCTGGGGGGCGGGGAGCAGGTTGCCTCGCCCCGCCCTGCAGACTCCGGAGGGGGCGGGGGAGGAGAGGGAGCCCCGCCTACCTTTTCCCTCCCGGCGGGAAGAAGAGAGCTGGGCGCCCATCCAGGGGGAATCCAGCCCTGCTGAAGAAGTTTGTGCTTTAAAGCCTTGCACCTCACCAACGCTTCTGATTTAACTCATTGAATTTTAGAGCTAGAAGAGAACTTAGACATCAAGTTCAACTCCCTCAGCTTAGAAGCGAAGAAACTGAAGCCCGCAGAGGGAAAATTAGCCTGCCTGAGGTCAACCAGCAAGTCGAGGCAGAGAAGCCTTTCCCATTTCAGTCACTCGTTTCCCTGTAGTGCCAGGAACTTCTGCAAAAGCCCGACGCTTACTTCCTAAGACTGAACACCCGCAGTATTGTAAGAGCCGCAGCAAAAGAATGCATACGGTTGTAGGCATGAATCGGATTTTCATAATTTTTGAAATGCCTATATCCAAGTAAATCCAGTAGTGGTAGTTACTTGATCTATTTAAGAAAAAAAAAAAATACTCTTTTTTTTTCTTTTTTTCCAAAGGCTTTCCCAGCCGGTTGCTTTAAATAACCCGTTCTCCCTAATGTATGTGAAATATGGTTTTCATTCACACACTTTGCTGCTATAATCTCAATGCACAATGTAGTCTTGTAAAGTGTGATTGAACTCGATATCTTGGTATAATGGTTAAAACCAATGAGATGGGACTTCAAGACATGGGACTAAGTTTTCCAAAATTCTTATTTTGGGTTAACAAAGTTAGGTTTGGGGGGAGGAGGAATATAGATGAAATAAAGTCAGTGAACACCTCCAAACAAATATGTTTTTGCAAAAATAGGTTGATAAGTTGGTGTCACTGAGGGGGTAGGGGTTGCTTCTGAAGTGTGAATTGGCAGATTAAAGAACACCCAAAAAGGGGAGCCTGGGTGCCTCAGTCGGTTAGGCGGCCCACTACAGCTCAGGTCATGATCTCGCAGTGTGTGAGTTCAAGCCCCGCGCCGGGCTCTGTGCTGATAGCTCAGAGACTGGAGCCTGCTTCCTATTCTGTGTCTCCCTCTCTCTCTGCCACTTTCCTGCTTGCTCTCTGTCTCTCTCTCTCTCTCAAAAGTAATGAACATTAAAAAAAAAATAAAAAAAGAAGACCCCAAAAATAAGACCAACCAGACCACAGTATTCTAGAGTTGAAAGGCCACGAAGACGTATTATCTCTATTATCTCGTCCAACCATTCCAAGTGTGGATAAGAAAACAAAAGCCCAGAGCAGGGACTGGCTGGTCCAAGGTCAGTGAGGTCTGTTGCTCTCCAGCCCGGTTCTCACCTTATCATAGTTTTCACACTGGGTGGAAAAAGAAGTAATAGGGTAAGACCAGAGAGGAACGTGGAATCTTCAGGAAATGTCATGAGTTCCACCCAACCAATAGGGAAGCTTTCAAAGTGTTTTTGTCAATTCTATTCCGTTCTGGTGGAAGAGAGTAAATGGATCTTTCAGATTCACTGGGGGAAAAAAAAGTGTCAGCAAAGGGTGGGTTAAGCAAGCAGGCTTGATTGGATGCAAATTTATTTCCAAGGACCAAGACCAGTCTGCACCTGGATAGGGAGAGATTGCCCTTGCCAAGGAGTTCAAGGTTTGCCCAAGCCCCTACCAGAGTCCTGAAGTACATTCCTAAGAAACTTGCCTCTAAGTCAGGGTTCTTAACCCAGAGACTTTGGGCAATGTCTGAAGATGTTTTGGGTTGTCACAACTGTGGAGAGGCGTGTTACTGGCATCTGGCTCATAGAGGCTAGGGGTGCTGTCGAACACACCCTACAATACAAAGGATAACCCTCCCAATACAGAAAAGCACTGGCCTTGAATGCCAATAGTTTCAGGGCTGAGAAAACTTGCCCAAACTGCTGCCTGTCAATCAGCTTTCTGCTCAGGTCCCGTATTACTTCACCAAACGCGTCCTTCAAAACCCAAGAAATCGAGTAACAATTCTCCAAACTCATCTGTCTCTCTTCGGATCTTTAGATGTTTAACCCCCTCCCCCCAGAACTCCAGATGAAGAGTAGGCAAGCAGAAGAGGAAACAGCAATTTCAATAAAAATACTTAGTACTGAGAATATATGCGTAGGAGAGACTATTTTCCACTTATATTTTCCTTGCTCCTTGTTGTCATTCCATCATCCTTGGTAAATTTGTTTTCATTTTAAGTGTTACAAGCAGTTATTATGTATTCCAGGCAGGGCTCCCAAGCTGTGACAATTTAAATGAGGGAGATTTTTTTTATAAAAAAAAATGATAAAAGTATAAATGGTGTGTTGAAACACTGAAGAAAAGCTTACCTCAGAGAGCAAGATGCTTTTATATGTAGTCTTAATATTAATCCAAAATGAAAATGTCTTTCACTTCCAAAAGGGTAAGATTTGGCAGGTGTAAGATATAAAAGGGCAAGGACGTGTCCCTTCCACATTTAGAACTGTGCATCTCCTGAAAAGACTTTGAAATAAATAGTGTATAAGAAGCTACAAGTAGGGGCGCCTGAGTGGCTCAGTGAAGCGTCCAAATTCGGCTCAGGTCATGATCTCACGGTTCGTGGGTTCGAGCCCCACATCGGGCTGTGTGCTGACAGCTGAGCTTGGAGCCTGCTTCGGATTCTGTGTCTCCCTCTCTCTCTGCCCTTCCCTTACTCATGCTCTGCCTCTGTCTCTCAAAAATAAATAAACATTGAAAAAAATTTTTTTAAAGAAGCTACAAGTAATTTTTTAATGTTTATTTATTTTTGAGAGAGAGAGAGAGAGAGTGAGTGGGTAGGGGGCAGAGAAAGAGGGAGACACAGGATCTGAAGCAGGTTTCAGGCTCCCAGCTGTCAGCACAGAGCCGGATGCGGGGTTCGAACTCACGAACCGTGAGATCGTGACCTGAGCCGAAGTCAGATGCTTAACCAACTGAGCCACCCAGGCGCCCCAGAAGCTACAAGTAATTTTTAAAATGGCTTAAATCTCGCACACATTCAACTCAGAGGAGTAGAGGAGCTCACAATGGCACAATATGGAAGAGCAGAAGGGACCCTGGGTGAAGGATATGAAAACTCGGGTTCTAGTCCAGTGTCATGAGTGTTCGCCATGGCCTCGGCAAATAATACTTTTTATGTGTTCATTTATTCTACAATTAAAATAATAGTAATAGTAACGGTAACAACAGCAGCATAAACAATAATTGCCTCACCGACCTCATAAGGTTGTTGCAAGGCTCACAGTGCATGTAAATGTAAATGCCAGGATGTAGCCTACCTACTATTTACCACATAGCAGCTGGGCCATGGACCCTTTCATCAAAATGAGGCGTGGCCACTGCTGGCAAACTCTCAGGGCAGGATCATACCCAGAGCCATGACAAAGGGGAGTTTTTGATGGATTACTTATTGCACCCTTTAAAATTTCCTTTTCTTAATTAAAAAAAAATTCTATAAGGTGAGGCATTATTGGAGTACGATGAATATGGCTTAAATAAATATCTTTACAGAAAAAAATCCTGGCAAGGTGTCGTGACCCTGAAACCACAGTGTTAAATGTTAACTACCAAAGAGAAAATTTGCTGTCTTGAAACTTCTAACAAACCGGTGAATGAGTGAGAGTTCGCAACAACTCTGAAGGGGTCAACCAATGGAATTTATGTACTTTGTAAAGTAGCCCTAAATCTTACTGGCTGTGTCACAGCATTAAACAAGACAGGGAATATGTATGTCTTTGGTTTGCAGAGGGGATGATACAAACAGAAAATTACTATTAAGGGAAAGAAAGGAAAAAGCATCACTAGATAAAGTGACCTATCCCAAAAGGAGGTGAGAAGTTTCTAGCACATTTGGAAGTTGTTATTTTGTTTATGAGCCCTGGGTATGTTTGACACAAAATTTTACGGAGGCAACAAAATGGTGGATAAAGGAAAACTAGTAGATGTAATTTATTTAGGCTCTCAAAGGGTTTTTGATGAAGTCCTACACAAGAGACTGTTAAGGGAACTTGCCAACCACTGGGCAAGAGGTAAAAAGCTATCAACCATGAGTTAAAAGTGAGTTAAGAGATAGAGGGGGAATGAAAGAATAAATGACCAGCTCTCAGCATGGAAAAGAGTTAATAGTGGGGTATCAGCAATCGGTGTAAGAATAGTCTCCTCTAGGATATTTATTAACATCCTTGAAAATGAACCAAATAATGAGGTGCTGAAATTTGCTGACTAAACAAAACTATTTTGGTTCCCTAAATCTATACAGATGGAAGTGAGAAACATAGACTCTAAGCTCAGTAATTGGGTGAAACAGTGGCAGATGAAACTCAGAGCAGACAAGTGCAGAGTATTGCATGTTGGAAGTAGCAATTTAAATTACTCATCCACTCGGGTGAGTTCTGAATTAGTTCTACTTACAGGGAAAAGATTTAGGCTCATGGCAGACATCTTAATGAAGACATATGCGTGATGCTCAGTAGAGTTTAAAAACCAAAAGAAAGAATGAAAAAGGAAGAAAGAAAGAAAGAGAGAGAGAGAGAGAGAAAGAAAGAAAGAAAGAAAGAAAGAAAGAAAGAAAGAAAGAAAGAAAGAAAATACACTATTTAATTGCAGTAAAAATGAAAGGGAACATATTCCAATGTCATTACAGAAATCAGTGGTACACGCTTATTCTGCATTCAGTTAAAATCACCTTGTTTCCAAAAGAAGATGGTAAAAATAGAAAGAAATATCTGATAACACCAGGAACCTCGTTACAAGCAATGGGGAAAGACAGGTACAATCTCCTAAGGAAAGTCTTTAAAGTTATCAATTATTCATAATTGGAATGAAGTAAAGATGAACATAGGGGGTATATATGTTTTCCATAAAGGTAAAAACCTATATTAATATTTTTGCAGCTTGTAGGCAGACTAGGAATGTCTGTAAATGGCATCATAAATTGAATTTTCTTCTGATATGAGATGTTATGAGCTGGTCTCAGTTCCGCCTCATGAGATCCAGTCTGTCTTCTTACTTATTAGTTGCCATTGTCATCTTTTCTAAGATGGGAGATGAGAAAATGTATATATTAAAAAGTTTCATAAGTATTATTTCAAATACCATTTGCAAATTGTTTATATCTTCTTCCAAGCCCAGAAAATGCACAAAGATCTAATATGGAAATCGTGTACCAACTCCAATAAAATAAAGGCAAGTGTCAGTTAAGTCACTGCATTCCCCTGACCCTGGAGGTTCCCAAATACACAAATCATTGCACACTCTTTTTTCCATCTTCCCCAGGAGGCAATTCATCAATGGATTTGACCACCAGGAGCAATAAGATTGCCTACCCCTCTGCCCTTCTCTTCTCCCCAACTGTCTCAGTGAGATTGGCAACTGTGGTTACCAGAAGGTAATCAATCCCCAGGCTTCCAGAGATCAAGCATCTGCTGACAGAGGTCAGAAAGAAATGCTCTCCCACAATGCCAAGTACTTTATAATTGACCGAGTGCTTGTAGAGAAAATGACATCCTAACACTCAAGCTAAGGATCGCACAACTGGGCAGGTACATGGAGAGCAGGGCATGATGGTGGAAACAGTTACTGGCTAATTCCCCTCCTGCAGTATTTTGACCTTACCAGAGGGTTGAGGCTGAGCTATTGGAGTCTTGGCATTTCTTCGCCTGGATTTACTATGTTGAGGCAACTGATGTGCTGGGGAACTTCAGAAGTACTTTTCCTTGTTTGCTTTTCTTCCTGAAATCTAATCCCTGAGCACTGTGATAAACAAAAATAAACTAAGAATGACTAGCAATAAAACATGAGCAAGAACAAACAAAATATTAATGTAAAAATAGCATTAATAGAAGCTAAAATATGAATTTCACCACAGAAGGGTCACAGCATAGCATTTTTGCAAGTGAAGTGTAGTTATTCTGGAAGAGATCAGCTTATCCTTAAGAAATGATTTTTTTTCTCAGACAGGAATTTGAATGCTTAATAAAACATTTCAGATGACATAGATATTTTCCACTCCAAATGTGTAGATTCTTTCTAAAAGAGGGCATAAGGTAACATTTTCACAGCAATTCTGCAAAATACGAAGGGCAGACTGATTTGCTGGGTGTTGGCATAACACAAGAGCGTTACATCAAGTGGAAAGTTACTGGCATGGGCCAGTGTTTACAGAAGTACCTTCACCTCTACACTCTTTGCACCAAAATATCTTATAAGCTTCTTCCAAAAGATAAACACACACACACACACACACACACACACACACACACACACAGCTGTTAAATAACTTTGCTATTTTTAGGCTACATCTACTCATCATTTATCTTTGTTCTACTTATGATGACTTACAGATATCAATGTTGCCACCCCCACCCCTCACTTGAGCCTTCCCTAGTCTCTACAGATGCCAGATTTTGTGAACGACAATATCAACACCACTGTCATCCAAACTATTACACTAAGTGTACACACCAATGGAATGAGAGAGACATATTCAATATGCTCAGTATGGTTCATCCAAAAGGGCAATTAAAATTCCTGTATGGTAAGCAACTCATTCAGAGAGATGGATGTTAGTTATCTAAGACAGTGACTCTCCAGAATATAACCATAAAGAAAAAAAGAGTTTCAGAAAGAAAGAAAGAAAGAAAGAAAGAAAGAAAGAAAGAAAAGGAAGAAAAGAAAGGAAAAAAGAAAGGAAGGAAGAAAAAAGGAAGGAAGGAAGGAAGGAAGGAAGGAAGGAAGGAAGGAAGGAAGGAAAAAGGAAAGTAATAAGAGTTCCTTAACAGCCAAAACATGTCAAAATCCATGCAGTTCATGGATGAATTCTTCAGGTTGCTGCTCAAAGCCAATTTGCTTTTTTTTCCCCTTAAATTAATTAATGTATTAATTGCATAGGAATATTTTCCTCAGTTTAGATCATTCTTGTAGTCTATGAATTAAACCTTCACTGTAATGGAACTGCTTTACTGAGATATAATTCACATAGCATATATCTCAGTAAATATAATTCATTCATTTAAAGTACACAATTCAATATTGTTGTTTTTTTTAGTACATTCGCAGATATGCACAACCATTACCAAAATCCATTTTAGAACATTTTCATCACCTCAAAAAGAAACCCCATATCTTTTAGCTATCATTACCCTATTCCCTTGCTCCTATCCCCACCCCAACCCTAAGCAATCACTAATCTACTTATTATCTCTAAAGATCTCCCTATTCTGGTCTTCATGTGAATGGAATCATATATGATCTTTGTGACTGGCTTCTTTCACTTAGCATAATGTTTTTAAGGTTTATCCGTATTGTAGTAGGTATCAGTACTGCATTCCTCTTAATGGCCCAACCATATTCCATTGTGTGGCTACACTACATTTTACTCATCCATGTGTCAATTGAATGGACGTTTAGATTGTTTCCATTTTCTGGCTACTATGAGCTCATGCTGCTGTAAACATTCACATACAAGTTTCGGTATAGACATATGTTTTCATTTCTCTTGGATGTATACTTACGAGTAGAATTACCCAGTCATATGTATAAGTCTGCGGGTCTGTGTTTAATCACTTGATGTGTTTTCCAAAGCAACGACACCACTTCTCATTCCTCCCAAGTGTGTGAGGGTTCCAGTTACTCCTCATCTTCATCAACACGAGTCTTATTGGACTTTTTGACCATAGCCACTCTGATGAGTACAAAGCGGTATCTCGTTATGGTTTTCCTTTCATTTCCCTGATAACTAATGCCCATCAAGCATTGTTTTCATGTGTTTATGGGCCCTTTGTATATCTGCTTCGGAGAAATATGGATCCTGATTCTTTGCCCATTTTTTTTTTTTTAATTAGGAGCCAGTATACATTTACTTTACACATCATGTTAACAACTGATTCTTCAGCTAACAAATGATGAGAAATAGCAAACAGTAGGTGGGGAGGAACGATTAAGGCCAGCCATACCAACTAACCTGATATAATAAGAGAAGGAAAGACGGTGTCTGGGTTGAATGGCAACTCTCAATTTTTGGCTCTGGTCATGATCGCAGGGTGGGGGGATCAAGCCCAGCATCAGGCTTTGTGCTGAGTGTGGAACCTGCTTAAGATTCTCTCCCTCTCCCTCTACGCCTCTCCTCTGCTCACTAAATAAATAAATAAATAAATAAATAAATAAATGGAAAAGATATAAAAACCAAACATAGGGGAGCCTGGGTGGCTCAGTCGGTTGAGTGTCTGACTTTGGCTCAGGTCATGATCTCACAGCTTGGGAGTTCAAGTCTTGCATTGGGCTGTGTGTTGACAGCTCAGAGCCTGGAGCCTGCTTCAGGTTCTGTGTCTCCCTCTCTCGCTCTGCCCCCCTCCCACTTGCTCTGTCTCTCCCTCAAAAATAAATAAAAGCACTAACAAATTTTAAAAAACAAACATAAAACCTCAGAAAGTAGAACATTCTCCAGTCCTATAGGATAGAAAGGACCATTTCAATGGGCCCTGGAAGTATCTTTGTGTTACAATATGGAAAATGACTCAGGTTTATGGTGATTACCTTATATCCTCTTTACAGGATCATTTCAAATTCTATATGGACCATTTACAAAGGCTGGGAGGTCTATAATAAAATTTAGGGCTGTGACAAACGGGGATTAAGATTTGTTATCGGGGCGCCTGGGTGGCGCAGTCGGTTAAGCGTCCGACTTCAGCCAGGTCACGATCTCGCGGTCCGTGAGTTCGAGCCCCGCGTCGGGCTCTGGGCTGATGGCTCAGAGCCTGGAGCCTGTTTCCGATTCTGTGTCTCCCTCTCTCTCTGCCCCTCCCCTGTTCATGCTCTGCCTCTCTCTGTCCCAAAAATAAATAAACGTTGAAAAATAAAAAAAAAAATAAAATAAAATAAAAAAAGATTTGTTATCAACAGTGTGCTCTTAAATGTTTGTAACAACCAATTCTTCAGGGAGAAGAAAAGGTCTGATTTGCACTCCATAGCTGATTTCAAGCTACCAAAGTGATGGCAACCAGCACAAGAACTTCCTGAAAATTTAACAGTTGGTTCACAAGTCAGTGGAAGCCAACTTGGACATACCACAGCATGATGTGTGACTGACATAAACTAGACACTGTGTTAGTCTCTTTACATACATTACCTTATTACCGCTCTCAATAATCTTTAAGAAGGATTAAGTGTATTCATCCCCAAAGTAAACTGAGTCTCAGAAAGATTGTACAACCTTGCCCAGAGAGACGCAGGTAAGAAATCCATTCTGGTCTTTCCAAAGACTGTGTTCTTCCTGGTACATTAAGTTGATCATCGTTGTTAAGTTAGTCAAAAACAATTCTTAAATTGGATGAAAAGGAACTTCTAAAAGAGAGTCATCCATTACTCCAAAGTTTTACTCACTTGGAACACCATAAGCTTTGACGTCCATGAGCAAGTGAGGTGTAGTACAAGTATTCAGAACCAGAAGCAGCTCACTGCATCTTCCCCAGAGTCAAATGGACAGAAAACTATTATACGATAAGGCCAAAAGTCAGGCCAAAAGAGTTTGCAAACAAAGCTTCCCAGCACCCCAAGCAGTGTAGAAAGTGGCTCTGAGTAATCTAGAGACAGTCCCTTCCAGCTTTGCATTCAGCAGTAGCTCCTGCCAAGACCATCCCTTGCCAGGGCTGGGCATGGGACTCTCACCACATCAGTTCCGCATGCCCCTGGCTCATGCATTCCCACATGCAAAGTCAGCACGTAACACTTAACAAACAGAGAGTCTTATGGCAAAATACAGAAAATCCCATTTCAGCATAAATCATGTGACAGTATTCCCCCCTACCTGCAAAAAAAACAAAAACAAAAACAAAAACAAAAAAACAAGGTAGCGCCTGAGCACACTTTTTGGAAGCAGAAGGAGTATATCCTGGAACTGAACATCACCAGGATTCTATTCAAATAAAACACCAAATTCTCCACCCAGAAGCTAATGATCACCATACATAACAATTTGTAATTAGACAAATTGTATGGAAGGAATCACTTATGCAATCAGTGGCAAGTTTCAACTTCTGTTTCCAGCCAGTATCAAAGAGGTGGGGCGATCCACTGCAGGATAACACATTCCCTTTGCCCTCCCTGGCACCCACTGTGGAATATATTACTCCATTATGGAAGCTGCTATTGTATGCCTGTTAGGTAAGTAGGATTTGTAATTCAGCAACCAAGCTTTGGTAATTATCTCTATGCCAGCCAACGCTCAAACCTTACCATGTCCAAAAGGCTTCAGTTCTCCAAACAACCTAAGAAGGAGATCAGTCAAGGCTTTGGAAGGTCTACTTTTAACTTACAGCAAGAACACATAGCTGTATTCTCTCAATATCTTCAAGAAGCTGGGACTATTAATGTACAATACTCTTCATTGTATTGTGCTCTGCTCTATATTAAAACCTGAATGAACTGGATAAAAAAAAAATACATGCACTTTTTCTTAACCTTTCACCCAACAAAGAATACAATAAACAGTAGCCTCATTCAGAGATCTTTGGTACAAAGCAGAATGCTTTGACACTGAATATTGCCATGATTATAGGCTTAGTAGTAGACACGCAGGGGAATAAAAGGAGAAAAAAAAAACAAGAAGAGAGCAGTGATGGACAAAATTTGGAGACCCCCTCCCATCCTCTCCTTTCCACAGCCCACATCATTGGCACCCATGTCCACCTTCAATGGATGGCCCATCAATAACTAAGAGTGCTTTGCTGGACGCTACAACATTTTATACCAACCTTCATCATGCTGTGCTCCCTACCTCTTCCCTCTCTTCCTCTTGTGCTCCAATTTGCAGGTTAGCCATTTGGAATCTCATGTCCTTAGGGCCAGGCTTTTGGTTGTTAAGAAATACAATTCACTAGTCCAACGAGCTAATGGAAAAAGAATAAAGTAGATGACAGCGCTCATCCCCCTGCCCCCTATAGGTACATTCAAACTACTACCGACAGCCTCCTGGAGGTGATTGCTATCCTTTCATTGACTCACCCCAAGAGAGATCCCAGAGGTGAAGATCCCAGTATAGACTACAAAAAAAGATGACACCATGTCAGACTTTATCCTTGGCCACTAGGGTAGAGATAGTCAACGTGAAGAACAGGTGACATGAGATTACATGGCTAGACCTGGCTTCATCAGCATGCACATTTCTCAACAGTATGCAGATGGCCAAGCAGAGACCCAGCCAGCCTTCCCTGAGGGACTCATTTCCATTCCCATCTCCATACAGATTAACCACAACCAACATTTGAGTCACAACACCCAACAAAGTGGATGGCTTGTAAAAAACAATGTTTTAGAATTCGAGCACCAGAAACACCAGTCTCTAGCAACAACCCTTATCATAACTAAGATGTTGTGAGTTGTGCAACCAATTTCATGTGGCTGGAAGGTTCTTTTGTTTGCCAGGCAGGTAAAACAAGGGTTGACTCCTTTAAACAATCTCCCTTCCCCTACATACCCGTCATATACAGAATTCCTTTGGAAGCCACTGAAAATCCCTGTCACAGAACAGAGGGATGAGAACAATCCATTTGTTTCTATATAAATCTAAGCTCTGCTTCCCACTATTCTAGCTAGTTCCCTTTTCTTTTTCAGACCTCTTGTCAAAATTCTCACATTCCAGGAAAGCTTTTCCTACAATGGGTCTCCTCTACATCAAAATGGCTCCAGTCCAAAGGTTGTGCCAAAGAAAAATTCAGCTAGCTGCCAGCAATGTCTTGGCAGCTTGACTGACCTTTCCTTTCTCTACATTTTTGTTTTTTAATTGTCGTGTCTATCTCAGTTAAGTGACAAACATGTGAGGTAGGAACTGCTTTTATCCTCATGTTTCTACAGTGCTTCAGATGATGACTCTACTCAATAAATTGAAAATCATTATTATATACAAATGCATATGCTAATGCATGACCTTCAAACTCAGATGGCAGAATGAATAAACAATTACTGGCAAACACCGTGGCATGGCATTTTAGTGAAGTCATCACAGAATCACTAGCAATTATCCTTGCAAACTTAAGGTGAGGTGTCTATGGACTTGAAAGAGAGAAAAACACATTTTTGTTTTAAAAAGAGAAACAGAAAAACTGAAAAAATTAGACTCAACACCTTAACATTCAGATCCAGAACTACAGTACAATCTTCCCAACACACACACACACACACACACACACACACGCACCCACACACACACAGATACACACAGTAGCGTGCTGGATAAAATCAAGGCAGTTTTGTTTAAAAAAGAAATCCTATCACATTAGTCAAATGCTATTCCTCAGAAGCATAACAAAACTAAAGAAACCAAGTAGAAGGCAAAGATATGAAGTATTTTGACCTACCGTACAGTTTTAAGTTTTGTCTTGCTTGACGTTGGGCAATTAAAGAACTACATCCTGAAATCATCTTCTCATTGGATGGACTCATTAGGGCTTAGAAGGCCTTTCTCGGTAAGTAATTATTAATGGTCCAGTGCCAGCCCAGAGATGCATACCTCATGGGATTCCAGAGAGGTTGGTCTTTACCTGATGCTATTTTTAGTAGGGACTTAGATGATGATGGAGAATATGGTTATTAAGTTCAGGGATGACATCACACCGGGTGTGGTACATTCCACTTTGGAAAACTGGATAGAAGTGCAAATGATCATGATGAGTTGGAGAAGTGGGTGGACACAAACAGATTGAGGTTCTGTAGTGTAATTCACATGGGAAGAAAAACAAAACACACAATTGCAGGATTCATTTTGTGAAGTCATAAAGAAAACGATCAGGAGGTCACAGTCAACACCAACTACTGGTGTTCGTGCTTTAGCCTTAAAAGCATAATTGACTTAGTAAAAGCAAAACAAGAGGCCTTTCCTTGGCGTTCAGTAGATACAGGCTAGCCTGAAGTGTTCTCTACTGTCTTTCGCTCCACATTTTTAAAGTGGGATATGGAGAATGTCGGGGCATTTAAGAAGAAATCATTTTTTTCTTCTTGATTGTAAGTTTGAGAAACAGCCCTTAGAGAAAATAACTAAAATAATAAAGCTATTTGGCCCAGAAAAGGTTGAGGAAGGGACTTAACCATTTTCAAGCCTAGAAAGAGGAAGAAAGATGGAAGGAAGTCAGTTTTAATGATATTAGAAAATCTCCCTAGCAAAAAAAGCTGTGGAAAACCAGAGTGCACTACAAACAGAACCAGACATTCATTCCTGAAAACTTCAAAGAATGGGCCTTTCTCTAAATTTGGAAACAGCTTTATACACAGAAGATTAGATGCCACATGTGAGAGTAAAAACAAAAGCAAAAATGGTGTTTTCTGTTTATCTGTCTTTCCCCCTTGTATTGAAAAGGAAAGTGGTGGGAGGAATAGAAGGGGAAGAAAGGGTCACCATGCTTGGGGACCATCACTCCTCCATACGAACCCAAATGGCAACTCGAGCTCCATCACCCATCCATACCTCTCCAGGGCCCAACACTGCACTGGCCACACGCTTTGTCATGTTGTTTCAGGAATAGTCTTCACGGGTAATTTTGAGTCCTGAAGACATTACAACACCCAAGCCCTTTGCCACATCTGAGTAGGATGCACTCTGATTCTTTAACATTACACTTTGCTCACTCTCATTACTGGGCTTTTGATCAAACCCTTGGCCCTGATCCGGATGCCTTTCATCAACCTCCTAAGAACGTCCCACCTTTTGAGGTCCGACGTTGCTGTGATATCTCAGGAAATGTTCGATCCCCATTTAACATGGACTACTGTCTGCACTGTAACTCCTAGACTGTAAGCTCTTTGGAAGTGAACTTACAGTTACCGGATACAGAACAATTTATGTATTAAATCGTACAGGTGTTCTGTATCCTTCTATAACACCCAATTCAGCAAGCACTATGCTCATAGAAGGGGCAAAGTTAATATTTGCTTAATGAATGAAGGAATGATTAACGAGCATATTTAAAGTAAATTTGATCTCAGGACACCTGAGTGGCTCAGTCAGTTAAGCGTCTGACTTCAGCTCAGGTCATGATCTTGCGGTTTGTGAGTTCGAGCCCCGCCTCGGGCTCTGTGCTGACAGCTCAGAGCATGGAGCCTGCTTCCGATTCTGCGTCTCCCCCACTCTCTCTGCCCCTCCCCTGCTTGTGTTCTATCTCTCTCTGTCTCTCAATAATAAATAAATGTTAAAAAAATTGTTTTTAATAAAATAAAAAATAAAAAAATAAAGTAATTTGATCTTTACCTAGAAAAGTTGCCTTCTACCTTAGAAAACTATTTCTAAGAAGAGACGATTTCATGAGAAAATAATAACCAATTTCATGAAAATGCTAGTTGGAAAAATTTTATAAATTTTTGGTGGGTAAAGTAAATATTAACATTATAAAACTCAATAAAATGATCACAATGTTTCCTTAGATAGAGAAAATATTAAATTGCAGAGTCTCCAAAATTAGGGTGATCGTAAAAATTATGCAGGAGGTGACATTTCCATCTAAGTGAAACATTTCTTAACAGCACATGCAATTATAAAAGCAAAAGGAAGCTATCGTATGTATGTATGTGTGTGTCTTTTAAGATGATTCGGCCTGAAGGTAACGATCTCGCGGTCCGTGGGTTCGAGCCCCGCGTCAGGCTCTGGGCTGATGGCTCAGAGCCTGGAGCCTGTTTCCAATTCTGTGTCTCCCTCTCTCTCTGCCCCTCCCCCATTCATGCTCTGTCTCTCTCTGTCCCAAAAATAAAAAAATAAACGTTGAAAAAAAAAATTAAAAAAAAAAAAGATGATTTGGCCTGATAAAATTTTTACTTTTTCTCTTTTCTTATTTCACTTTTATGTTTTCAAGATTAATATCTTATGTGCATTTTACCCCAGCTCACTACAAATAGTATTTTTGCTACGACTGCCAACAAGGTATCGGAGGTGGTAACCAAATTTAAAATATATCCAGCCACATCTTAGATTTCGAGTTAGAACCACGGTTCATTTTCCAAAGATAAATATTGCATGAGAGCCACTAGTCTGGGTTGCACATGAACCTATGACCTAGAACCTAAAAGCACCATGTCCATAGCACCTTTTCAAAAATCTCAGCGTGAAGCATTGCCTGAGAATGAGCAGACATTCCTACTGTAAGCACTGTCCACTTGTTTGTTATCTAAATACTGTACATGCCTAGATGTTGAGATCTCTGAAACATAGCAAGCAGGCATTATGGGGTACGCTGGTTGAGGAGGTTGTGCGACATCCAAGCAAAACTTGTTCTTTGCTTGAGTTACACTTTGAAGTAATTTCCCAGGAACCTATTGCGCATAGGAACCCAGAATATTCCCTAAATTTCCAAAATAATTCAGGGTATCCAAAGTTCTTGTATAAGCAAGTGGAGTGGGTTGGGGGTGGGGAAGTGAGTTTTGGCATAAACTGTGGGTTTGAGAATCAGTCAAAAATAATAATTTCCTGCCAAAATCTACATTACCTCGTTTCTATCTGAGACTGTATAATAGAAGTCTGTTTCTATACTAACTCTTCTGGGATTTCCGTTGAAGGCTGGCTACCACCCCCCCATAATTCAGTCACGTATGTTTGTCCAGTTGCCCTGGGCTGGGGGGGGTGGAGGAGAGGGGGAAGAGCTACGTTTTTGACTCTCTTTAGGGCCCCGAACAGAGCAGACAGTTTGGTATAATGGGGTCAGGCCAACAAGGGTCAGACAGTGGAAGGGAGCACCTAGGGACCTGGGAATGGAAGGGCTCCGTGAGCAACAGTAATTCTTGTTGTTGATGCTTCACCAGCCCGAGTGTTCGGAAGAGGGGTCTCCGCTCTTCTGATATTAGATTTGAGGTTTCCAATAAGGAACAAGTTATAAATTTAGGGGCAAAAGGGTGGAGAAGGTTTTAACCCTTTCTGCCAGAGGCAGAGAAAAGATGCCGGTTGAAGAGGGTGATTGTTGAGGAGCCGGCTTCAGGGGACCTGCCATCAGCACTCTTACCAGCTGGTGACTTCATGACTTCACACCATTTGGTTAGCCTCTCTTAACCTTAGTTTCTTCTTCTCAAAATAATCTTTACCTCAGGTTGATGTGAGACTTCAGTGAAATAATATTTGTACACTGTTTATCACAGCACCTAGGACATACTAACCTCTCAACTAATTGGGCCTTGTGGGAATGTCACTGTTCTTTGGTATAAAGAAGCTCATAAAACACCCAGGGCAAGCAGGATGACCTGGACCGGAGCCACGTGTGCTGAGAGGCAAGGCCTGAAAACGGAGGATATTTCAAACCAGGTGTCTGGAAAAACAAGACAGAGGCTCTGAGCTAGCAGCAGGGGGCCTATCTTTCATCTGTTTTCCCAGTGCCTGTGGCGATGCCCTAGACACAGGAGCATTTTTTCAGGTATTTCCTGAATAAACTGTACAAAAGAGCAGGGCACAAGGGGCAGGAGCAGAAGCAACATCTTGAAGAACCTAAGGCACTAGATTAAAGCAACTACCAACTAATGTTCCAGAAATTTCTTTTAAAGTCAATATTCATTTCCTTCAGGTGCATTACCTTGACACATTTTTTCATTCTCTTTCCTACTCTCCTCATCTTTTGGCCAAGACTTCTGATCTCCAAAGACTTCAGCCAGATGCAATTCATTACAAAACTTGCCGAGGATGTTTTCATTCCTTTTTCATTCCAGATTTGTGGGCAGGTTGGACCGTGACAGACCCAGCACTAGGTGCTCAAAAATTGTGACCCACTTCAGGGATTCCTCTTGCTCATTCAATGAGTGTTCCCACGGATGAGAGAAACCACAGGCCTTGAGGAGGAAAAGAGACAAACCTATCAACTGCTCTCTAAGTACCCTTTCTTCTGGGTCTGGTGCTACATCAGACCTGCTTTTACTGTTTGTCAATGTGTCACTTCCTGGGTCGTAGACTGAAGTGAGAAAAGAGAAGGAAGGAAGTAGAAGATTTGGGAGGTCTTTTCCCAGGAAACAGGTATGTGGATGTGATTCGTAAATTCTTCTGATGGGAAAGAGATCGTTCCCGTTTCCATCCCACTTCAAGTGCCGAGGATTTAGGAAGACTGGCTGAAATTGAGCCAAGAAAATATAGAATAACTATGAGGTAAGAAGAAATTTTCCTTTGTTTTCTAATTGACTCACATACGAACACAGAATTTTCCCCCAAGTTCCCAAGATATTTCATATGCAACAGACACTCTTCAAAAAAAATTAATCCTGGACATCCCCTCAAAATTTTTCAAAGCCAGAATGCTAGTTGGAAGATTTTAGGTCCAGGAGCTATTAAAACATGGTGACCCAAAGACCCAAAGATCAGTTACGTTTCAAATAAAATCATAAGTTGGTATTTAGTTATCAGACGTATTAATTTCAACAAAGAGTAGTGTCACATTTATTAGAATGTAAAAGCAATTTCAAACTTGGAGATATATGTTAAATAAATAATAAAGGGGGATGTTACAAAAAGTTTCATGAATTTTCTAACTAAAAGCTATGGCAATTCCAAAGTTATGCTTAATCCAATTGACATTTAATACAATAGCACAGAGTGACTGGACATCAGAAACGAATAGGACGCAGTCATTGCCTCAGAGAGCTCCAACTTACCCTCACCGTGCAAGGCAAGAAAATAAGCAAATTGGTATAGTACAAAGCAGGGTATGCTTATTGCTGGCAATCATCCCAGAATGATCTCCTAATCCAATCTGGAGAAAGTTGGGGGAAGCTTCTCTGAAGATTATGCATATGAAAATCCTGAAAGGTGAAGAGGAATTTTCCAGGTGGACATGGCAGAGGATAGCAACGGCAGAAACCGCCATGGAGCTCAAGGCAGTTTGGTGAGGCTGGAATGAGCCATCTGTATTGTGTGGGTGGCAGGGAAGGAGACTGGGTAGAGGTAAAACTGGAAAGTAGGTGAAGGAAGACAGGGACATTGAAAGGCTGGAAGTGATTGGTAGGGTGAAAATATATCCTGTATCGCCCAGGGAAACCCAGTTTACACCTGTGGCCTCAAGGTAATTATTAACAGTGCCCCCTTGCACTCTCAAAAGTGTCCCAAATTGATTTTTATGGTCTTCCTTGTGATTGGCCCTAGAGATCTAAATATAAATAATATCTGACTCCTGCCCTCAAAGAGTTCATGGAAATGGAAGAGGCAGATGCAGAAAAAACTAACTATAATACAAATCAAAAGATAATAGGCTGGGAGAATGAATACCATTCCCACAAATGACAACATTTGAGCAGAGCTTTGGAGAACGAGGAGAAATTGGACAGGAACACAAGACCATTCTAGGCAAACAAGGTCCTGCCATGTTGCAGAAAGGTGAGTATCCAAGGTGCTCGGAAGGGAAAGGACGTCAGTGGCTTTGGTGGCAATCGAAGCTAAAAAGTTAGCCTTGAAGACAAATTGCCAAGGGCCTTTGAACACCACATCAAGAAACTTGGACTTGAAAATGTCAGCAATGAGGAGCTATCAAAGATTTTTAATAAGAGAACTGAGGGGTCCAAAGTGCTTTTTGAATCAAAAACGCCATCTTCTCTTGGAGGGTGAACTAGAGCGAGGAGATAGGTCATGGCTGTACTTTGGGTGGAATGGAATTCGATGCCGCCAACTTCGAAGCCTGACAGCTATCTTCTGTGAAGCTTGATTATTATGACTTTGGGGGTCCAGAAATGAAGAAAAAGTAGCCTTCTCTATGAATGATGGTAGGCAAGAAACAGAAGAATATTTACAGTCCTAGGAAGATGTGTCAGCCAAACAGCACAAGGGACTGAGGAGATGTTACAAAAGATTTGAGGAGTTTACTACTCCAAAGGTTATGGCAATGTTTACACTCTATAAATTTTATAATAAATCATAAGACCAAATGAGCCCATGGAACAGTTTGTGACTGAGCCAGAACTACTAATGAAGGAACTTTTGCCTTCACTGACAGGGATGAAATCATTTATAATAATGGCGTATGCTAGACCACGTCAGTGAAAAATTTGGCAAATTGGGAATTTGGGTTTTATTTCAATAAAGTAGCCTGCTGGCTGTTTTCATAACCAAAATAGACTGGCCAGAAGCCACAGGAAAGAGAGAAAAGCTCATTTGTCTCCTTTGCTCTCTTATCTTTTATTTTTCCTTCTTTTATTTTGGAAGATGGTTAACAGTGAAATTTTTTAAACAAATGTAAATTCAACTCAATAAGCTATATTAAATCTAACGATCAGCAGATGGCAGATAAAGGCACCGGATTACCCTCACATCCAATTGTCAATGGAAAGGTTAAAAAAAATGTTCACCAGAGAAGCCATATTTGCCTAATAATAAGATAATTTCCTCAGCTTTCTGAAAAGGAGATTCTGTGCAGATAAGAAAGTTGTGGGCTACCTGAGTCCATTAACAAAAGCAGAGACTTTCCCATATTTGTACCACAAAGGATAACTTTTATTAGGTGTTTTCCCCGTGAATGAATCCAATCTTTGAGAAATTTCTTCCACTCAGTTAGCAGTATTTAACTAACAGATAACTTATCTTCGTATTGTTTTATTAAGCACACATAGCCTTTCCTGCCAATCATAGTTTCTGATCAATAAAAGAAAATCTGTCACCACACCAAATTGATGTGATTTTAGCCAAAACAAAGAAACTTGACATTTTATTTTTTAGCCTATAGGGATTTATCTCAGCTTACTGTAATGGTTTCTGTTAGGGTTTTTTTTGGAAATACTGAAAATAGCTCAAGGTGTCCATTACAATCTTCAAGGACATGAGGGACATAGAAACCTTTAACAGGGAACTTTCACACCAGAGAACAGACTTTCACAGGGTGATTAAGAGTAAGCAAACCTTGGGGCACCTGGGTGGCTCAGTCGGTTAAGCGACTGACTTTAGCTCGGGTCATGATCTCATGGTTGGTGAGTTTGAGTCCTGTGTCGGGCTCTGTACTGACAGCTCAGAGCCTGGAGCCTGCTTTGGATTCTGTGTCTCCCTCTCTCTCTCTCTGCCCCTCCCCAGCTTGTTCTCTCTCCCTCTCTCTCTCTCTCAAAAATAAATAAAAATTAAAAAAAAAAAAGACTAAGCAAATCTTGTATGCATTACACTCCCCTAACTTCTCTCCATTCATTCTTTTTTTTAAAAATTTTTTAATGTTTATTTATTTTTGAGAGAGAGAGAGAGACAGAGTGCCAGGGAGGGGCAGAGAGAGAGAGGGAGACACAGAATCTGAAGCAGGCTCCAGGCTCTGAGCTGTCAGCACAGAGCTTGACGCGGGGGCTCAAACTCACAAACCATGAGATCATGACCTGAGCCGAAGTCGGACACTCAACCGACTGAGCCACCCAGGCACCCCTTCTCCCCATTTATTCTTACATTCACTCCAGTTGACAAGAATGTTTTGAGCACAGCTGGTCACGTATTAGGCTCTGAAGTAGACATCGAGGATACAAAGACAAAATTCCTTGCCCTCAAAAAGCTCACAGTCTAGTCTGAGAAATAGAGATGTAAACAAACCCAATACAACTTAACAAAAGCTAGACTGCACACACTAACTCAGCACTGTGGCTGCAAAGGCACTGTTTCTTAACACTGCCTTGGGGAGCCCTGGAAGTTTTCCAGAAAAATTCACAACTGAGCAGAGACCTTTCAGTGGAGAAGAAGCCAGCTAGTTGAACAAATGGGATAGGACTTTCCAGGAAGTGGGGACAGATCCTAGGAAGGCAAAAGCCATGAAAAAGAATGAATGGGATGTACAGAAACAACTAGCAATTCAGCAGGAGAGGCAGTGTGGTGTAGTGGTTAAACCCACAGACCGAGACATCAGACCACCTAAGGAGGGACTCTGGGCTCCACCACTTAGAAGCTGATGACTTCACACAAGTGACTTAACCTCTCTAAGCCTCTGTTTTCCCATCTGTGAAGCAGGGACACCTACTTCTGAGAGTCATAAAGGAGATCAAAGGGCGCTATAAAACATCTAGCTCTACACTTGGTCCTTGGTAAATTGTGCTTCTGTGTACGATGCTGAACATTAGTGCTTATGCAGTTGCTCTTGAAAAGCATACTGGGGGCGCCTGGGTGGCTCAGTCGGTTAAACATCCGGCTTCAGCTCAGGTCATGATCTCGTGGTCCGTGAGTTCGAGCCCCGTGTCGGGCTCTGTGCTGACAGCTCAGAGCCTGGGGCCTGCTTCAGATTCTGTGTCTGTCTGTCTGTCTGTCTCTCTCTCTCTCTCAACAATAAATAATAAAACATTAAAAATTGAAAGAAAGAAAGAAAGAAAGAAAGAAAGAAAGAAAGAAAGAAAGAACTGAAGATATACAGCCAACCAGGAGATTATTGCAATGACACACCCAGTGGCACTTAGCATCTATCACGAAGTGATAATGGTTATAACTGATTGCCAAGTTGAATCTGCTAAGGAAAGAAAAATGTTGGTTTCATTCATTCACACCAAGTCTACAATATTCTGTGAGAACTTCTCTTCCTGGAGTGTTTGTTTTTCTCCTTAGGGCCACAAAGCATCTTTTGAATTAGGCTAGCAACCAATGTGGGAACTCTGTTGGCAGCTCAACACTGGGGAATGTATAGAAAGTCCTTTCTAAAGAGTTCCACACCTGTAAAAAGCTTCTTTGCCTTAAATGTGATGACTTAACTAATGGGATAAATAAACCCTCTTTGAAATGCAGAAGCTCAGAAGGAGCCTCTAGGAAGTCGTATTTGATATGCACAAGCCTCTCGAAAAATCGTTTCCCTCTCCCAGTCCCCACTTGGGGATCTGTGGAAGACGATTCTTCAAGCCAGGCAAGAACACCAGCAGAGCAGCGTCTTCACAGCTTGGTCTCCACCCCCCAGCAGCTGGGCTTTAAGAAGAGTACATATTGTAAACTGCCTTTTGCCAGAAATCTCCGACTTCAGGCTAACACAAGGCCGCCAAGGGAGATGGGGAGCTTGAGAAGTGTAATCTAGGAAAAGGAGACCACCAAAGCGAGGGGGTCTTGAGGAGATGGTGCTGAAGGGATAACTGTCCACCAGGAATACAACTCAACCACCAGCTTTTCCGTTCCTCTAAAAAGGTACACCGTACAAAAAACTTGCTGGATAGACACTGAGAAAGGGAAAGCCACACGGCTTTATTTATTTATTTATTTTAATTTAAAGTGTACTGAGTTAACATACAGTGCATTCGGGATATATTCAAAATACAGGAGAATTCAGTGATTCATCACTTACATAAGAAACCCAGTGCTCGTCACAAGTGCCCTCCTCAATCCCCATCACCCATCTAGCCCATCTCCCACCCACCTCCCTCTGCCAACCCTCAATTTGTGCTCCATCGTGAAGAGTCTCTTGAGAAGAGAGGAAAACACACTACAAACAGCTTTAAATAAAAGTTCTTAGGCAAGAGGGTGGGGAAACGAGAGACTATTAGAGAGAAGGAAAGGACCCTTAGGGCTGAAAGCAAAGTGCCATATTTGAAGTTAGCATGTTTTATCCAAATGGTTTCTTCACAGCCTGTTAGCAAACAGCTTTTTCCCATACTGAAGACCACCCAGATGTGATCGGTTGGTGTTGGACTCAGCTTACCGGCATTTATAAAGGCAGCTGCTTGCAGCTCAGGGAGTTAGAAGCAACCCACAGGACAGCTCCAATCACACACAAGTTCAAGGTACGTGGTGTTACAAGCATGCTGCTGGAGACGGTCATGTATTTTTCCAGTCTCCTCTAGAGTCCTTAGAAGTTCCTGAAAAGTAGTGGACGAAAAAACCCTACAGTATCAACATTAGGAAAATGGCAATTTTTGTTTCTTTTTAAAAATTTTTTTTAATGTGTAGTTATTATTGAAAGACAGACAGAGTCAGAGCGTGAGCAGGGGAGGGGCAGAGGGAGAGGGAGACACAGAACCTGAAGCAGGCTCCAGGCTCTGAACCGTCAGCACAGAACCTGATGTGGGGCTCGAACTCACAAACCATGAGATCATGACCTGAGCTGAAACCAAGAGTCAAACACTTAATTGACTGAGCCACTCGGGCACCCCTCTTTTTTTTTTTAATGTCTTTTTGTACTTTCCATGGAAGTTATTTTTTTCACAATGGACAGTTAATTTTCCTATAATTTTACTCTTCACTAATGTCTTTACATCAGTTGCTTTCGTCACAATCATACAAAATTTATAAGAAATCAGCTGTAAATGTATCACCCTGTTACAATAGAATCTCCCCCCTTGGTCTTCCAGCAATCTTCAGTAAAATTGACTCGACATGCAAAAGGAAAAAAGAAGTTATACCCCTACATAAATGTCAGACGTAGGCATAATCCATGGATGCAAGAGCTGTCCTCAAAGAAAGTATGTGAAGAAATACAACTGAGGAACTGTCACTAAAAGGAAAAATAGTCATAATGATTCAAATAAATGTGAAAAAGAAGAAACAGATTATTCAAGTCCAAAAGCAAGCGCTCTGTAGAAAGTTTTGATTTTTGGCATGCAAAACAAGAAACAAAACAGAGAAATATTCATGAATGGTTCGATCTGGAAGTCTAAAAAGGAGGTTTATTAAGGACAGAAACAAACATATCAGTGGGTCATAGGTCAGATGAAGAGAGATATGGTTTAAGGAGTAAAATTCAGATGTCTTGCATGACTGCTATTTCCAACGTAAATATTGATAGTGGATTCTTTAAAGTATAAACCATAATGAAAAATCTAGTCCCCGTGAAAAAATCCCATATGTGCTATATATACATTGTGTGTGTGTGTGTGTGTGTGTGTGTGTGTGTGTGTGTGTGTTGTGCAAAGTATAAGGAGCCAGCACAGTCCTTTTGCAGAGGAATTTTCAATCTAAAATGGGCAGGACAAGAGTAAAGAGGCCCATACTACAAAACTTCTTATGGGAGAAATATTCTGAACAATATCATGGAAGAAGGTTATTAAAGAATTTCTTTGATCAATATATCAGAAGTTATTGTGCCATGTTGAATAAACAACCAAACCATATTCTCTGGTATTTTCTCACTATGTCATTCAATATTCCTTTTAGGATAACTTACATGATAAATTCCTTTCAGAGATAAGAGTCACAACAAAACAAAAGTAGATCTTTCCTAATGAACTCGTAGTCCCTTCCATATTCGACCATGAAAGTCATGTAACACAACATATTTCTCCCTTGCCTTGGCTACCAGGAAGCCCTAAGAAAATTTCCCTCCCCCAGGGTTTACTGATACGATTATCCATTGTTCTTCCTCCTTTGATGTTTATCTTTCACTGTTTTATTCTTGCCTTAAAACTCCTCTGTCTTATTGTATCTTTTGAAAGCTGTTCTTTCATTCAAAGTGGGAAAGTAGAAAGTAGAAGGAGAATGAGTATTTCCCTTCCTTTCCATTCAGGATAATGCTGATTATTATCCTCTCCTCAACGTGGAGAAAAGAAGGATGAAAGGCCAAAGAATTTTGGAGCGGTTTTTCCGGATTTGGAGAAACAATAAAACACAACCCTTAGTTTGCAAAACTTAACTTTGGTCTAGAGTCATATTCCACCCCACTGCCTGCTGTTTGTCTTTTTAACATTATTAACTCCCTTGTCATTCAGAAATTTTAACATAATCAAAGTTATCAATTTTTCCTGTATAATTTATGCTTTCTGTATGTTGCTCAAGTTTTCCCCTACCCTACAATCTTAACAATATCCTTTATATTTTCTTCTAGTTGTTCTAGCTATTAAAACTTGAATTATTTATCAGAAATTTCATTGGTAGACACAGAATCAGCACAGGGGGAAGAATGATCGAGGGAAAGAGTTGACAGACACCACATTAGAGCCACTGAGAAAACCTTCCCACACAGTAGAGGACACTTCTCAAGACACCAAAATTTGTGCTTTTTTGGTCCAGGGCACATAGACACGGCTAAATTCTTACTTTTTAGACTCCATTTCATCTAGATGTCATGCTGACCTTCAGGGAACGCCTCTTTCTTCAGACAACTCATTAGACTGCAGGTTGCATGGTTGGTCCTAATCACTTCTGTTACTCTTTGGTTTTTCCAAAGTGGTTTCATTGTCCTATTGTCCTAAGAATGCCTCCCTGAGATTCAGAGCCTGGTCAACATTGACTAGATGTGGGTGATTCCTGTTCTCCTCAGCCAAATGTGTACAGACAATCTCTTGAGTTATTTCTCTAGATAACTAATCTCACACGTTATGTGTCGTCCTTCCTAGTTTCACTCGCTTCCATTGTCTACTTACCCTTCAGCATTCCAGTGGGGCCTCACCCACTCTGTGTTCTGAAAATTAAAAGAACTTTGTAATAAACAGGGGTGTTTGGAAAGAACGGTGATCAAGTAGTCTGGCACTGACGAAGGGACACAATTGAGTTAGGAGAAATGCTTGGTTAACTTGTCCATATAATCCATACTACGCACTTTTCTTTTTCAGATTCTATTTGCCTACCAAGCCATCTTCACCTGAGTTAGAACTATAACCTTTTTTCCAGGTGTTCCAGAGTCCTAGTTATAGACCTTGATTTCCACCTTCTAGAGCACTATATTTGCCCCCGGGACTCTTCAAACCAGTGCTTCTGCCTGTTGTAAATAGTTCTCGTCAAATAACCTGAGAGCAGAATATCAAGATGTTTTCAGTGAACTGATTCTACGCCTTTGTCTAAACAGAGGTCCCTGATCTTTTGTCTGCCTCTGAGGACACTCTTGGCCACCAGCATGACTTACCCGTATGCCCTGGCTCAAGTTCTGATGGCGATTGGGCTTGCCAGAGATTCCAGAGAGGGAAGAATCCTGCCGGTCTCCAGAGGGCAACGCGTGTGCGAGGAAAGTCTTCAGCCACGTGTAGTTTTTTCTGGTGCCATTTCCCTTCAGGTTTGTCAGCAAGGTATATGCAACAGGGCAAGAATTTCACAAGATAGTTCATAACATCTGTGCCCCTCCTTCTGGCTCATGAGTCCCCCCATCTTTGTGGGCAAGTCATTTCACCTGCCTAAGTCTGAATTTTTATAAACTCTAAATGAAATGGGTTGGACTCGATGGTTTTTATGGGTCCTCTCATCTGCAACTTTCTATGATTCCACGATCCTTTTGAGTTTACTTCAAAAGCTCCATTATCAGGGCGCCTGGGTGGCGCAGGTGGTTAAGCATCCAACTCTTGATTGAGGCTCAGGTCATGATCTCACAGTTCCTGAGTTCGAACTTCGCATCGGGCTCTCTGTTGTCAGCACAGAGTCCGCTTCAGATCCTCTGTCCTCTGCTCTCGGCGCCCCCCCCCCCCCCGCCCCACCGCTCATGATCTCTCCCTCAAAAACAAATAAACGCTTTTTTAAGAAGCTCCATTAGTGGCATTCAAGGTGCAGCAAGAATCAGGCACATTTCTGCATGTGGCTTGTGAAATCTATCCTATTATTTGCGCACTTTGTGCACAAACTACTAAACTAGTAAAGAGTTGTTTGGGTTGTTTTTTTTTTTGAGATATAATTGACATATAACATGACATTAGTTTCAGGTGTACAACATAATGATTTGATATACGTACACATTGCCAAATGATCATCATAGCAAGTCTTGTTAACATCCATAACCACACAGTTACACATTTTTTTTTGTGATGAGAACTTTTAAGATTTATTTGTTTAGCAACTTTCAAATCTACTATACAGTATTATTAACCACAGTCACCATGCTATACATGACCCCAAGACGTATTTATTTTGTTACTAGAAGTTTGTACCTTTTGACCACCTTCACCTATTTCACCCACCCTCCAGCCCCCCATCCCCTGCTTCCGGTAACCACCAATTTGTTCTCTGTATCTACAAGTTTGGGGCTTTTGCTTTGAGTTTTGTTTAGATTCCACATGTAAGTGGGATCGTACAGTATTTTTCTTTCTCTGACCAACGTGTTTCACTTAGCATAATGCCCTCAAGGTCCATCCATGTTGTCGCAAATGGCAAGGTCTCCTTCTTTTTTATGACCCAATACCCTTCCACTGTGTGTGTATATATATATATATATATATATACACACCATCTTCTTTACCCATTCATCCACCGATGGACACTTGGGTAAATATTTTTGATACTGTTGGTAACTTGATGCATTTATTATTTTTTTTGAATGTGTATTTATTTTTTAGAGAAAGAAAGGCAGAGTGTGAGCGGGGGAGGGGTGCAGAGAGAGGGAGACACAGAATCTGAAGCAGGCTCCGGGCGCTCAGCTGTCAGCACAGAGCCCGACATGGGGCTTGAACTCACGAACCTTGAGATCAAGACCTGCGCCAAAATCGGACACTTAACTGACTGAGCCACCCGGGCGCCCCAAATAACTTGATGCATTTAAAGAAAATCGAAGACTTTCTGCCTCCAGCTGCCTAGGCTCTTTCAGTTTTAGAAGCAGAGCTACATCAAGTTGAATCACTAACCGTTATGATTCAGTTGGATGCTCTTCTTGGAAAAGAAAGGATCCACCGTGACAGTCAGAAAACAACAGATCCGGACGCAGACCCAAACCTCAGTGAACTCCGTAGCCCCGAAGCATAATTAGTAACTGCAAGGGACCCCCCCCCCCCTTACGAGTTTTGCAAAGCTGAACACTTTGCTGTTTACCAAAGTACTATACATCGAAACATAGTTTCTGCCTTCTGTTGAATTTTAGATCTATATTTGAACAAATAAGACAGTTTCTGATCCATTAGTGAAACCACTTTTACCTCCTGAGCACAGTTTTACTCATCAAAATCTCTCCTCACCTGAACTAACGTACCTCTATCAGCCAAGCAGAGTGACAAGGGAGTAGGTCTGGGTGTCACACGAAGCGTGTTCTGAATTCCCGCTGTGCCAGGGATTAGGACACGACGAGAACTCCGTCATGGCCCCCAGGCTGGCAGAAATCGTGGTGGTGGTAGCCTGAGGAAGCGGGTGGCATGTAGGAAAACCATTCTCTGTTAGAGCTGGCTGGCTGAGTTCGCCTTGTGGGTTCCAGGTTTGCAGCTTTCACCTGATTGCCTCAGATCTCAAATAGCAGAGCTCGTCCAGCCTCGTGCACTCCGGACTTCTTTGCTGATGTCCTCCTTGGCTTCTTCTCTCCTTTTCAAGGAGGCTCCCTGTTAAACAAAAAAGACAACGGAGGGCCCTACCTGTTGGTGTTATGACGCCCTGGGACTTATATCTAAATTAATGTTTCATAGAAAGCATCACGTGTCCCGCCACTGCACCAGACAACATGAACATGCAGCACATAGGTTCATCTTCTGCGGGATCCGCTTTCGTCAAATCCTCTTAAATGGAGAAAGAAACAGGATGAGAAGCCCGTACCTCCAAGCACAGAACTGATCCTTGCTCAGAACTCTCTTCCCCCTGATGACACCTTATGAAAGAGCCACAAAGCCAACAAAAATTACAGGAAAAATGGTCTACAGAAGAGCTTACATGCGGGGGGAAGATTTGGAATCTTGAGAAGGTGGTGAAACGTTTTTGAAATGCAAATGGTAATTTTATAAAGATCCTTCTGAATTATTCAGCATAGATTAGCAAATATGGAGAAAACTTTTAGAGGGTCCACAGAGTAGCCAATTAGAAAACTAAAAAACAATTTCAATTTTTTTTTTTTTTTTAGAAGGAGGTTTTAAATTAAATCTCAATTGCTTAACTGTTAGGGGGAAAAGAATTAGAAATTTTAGCTTCATGATCACCCCGTTTGCATCATGTACTGGTTTTGCACTGGGGATACAATGTTGTAGCACTGGGATACGATAGTCGTATGGTCCCTGCCTTCACGGGGGCGGTAATCAAAGAGTCACAAAACAAATGTGTAACTCCACATTGTGAAAATCACAAGGCATCATACATAATAGGGACAAAAATGGAGGGTCTAAACTGTCTAGAGCAAAATAGAGTAAAGTCTCATAGAATGGCAAGGTACGATAAGAGATCAGTAAGTAGGATTCTGACGACTCAGAATTCGGTTTCAACAGACCCATTATAATTGTAGCTCAGAGATAACAGGAAGGGAGGAAGGCTAAACGATCTGCCATGGCATCTATGTCTTTCCTTTGGTGATGACACCAGAGACCGAGGCCTGGTCTTCAGCATGGCTGGTCCATCCATCCAGAGCTGTACTGGCTCCCACACTCATCAGACCGTCAGAGACTACGAAGGGCAGTTTATTAATTTACAACAGGAGGACACCCTTCTCGTGCCTGGAATTCTTATGTCTACGAACTCTCAAGGTAGCCACCAGGCCTAAGAAGCTGGGCCTTTCCTGCTAAAGGTGCTGATTTTCTCTCACACATGTTTATGCTCCCTCCATTTCACTCCCAGAAGATAATCTTCTCTCAACGTTCTAGGAGGAGCTTCTCTGGCACCCCTACATACTGATTCCAGAATCGACACTGCACGTCAAATTAGCTTAGAAGTCCCTTGCTCACTACAAATGAGTGGTATAAAAGAGACTGCTTAAAATATTTAAAGAACTGAAGTACCTGCAAGCACTCTGAAAATACCGTTTAAAACAGAAATAATTGACACAGTAATAAAAATCATGCTTATGTAGTTATTACACAGGCATTTACTTTTTTTAAAATTTTTTTTAGTGTTTATTTTAATTTTTGAGAGAGACAGCAGAGTGGGAGAGGGGCAGAGAGGGAGAGAGACCCAGAATATGAAGCAGGCTCCAGGCTCTGAGCTGACAGCACAGAGCCCGACACGGGGCTTGAACCAGTGAGACGTGAGATCATGACCTGAGCCAAAGTCAGACGCTCAACCGACTGAGCCACCCAGGTGCTCCATACACAGGCATTCAAATGAATGGAAGAAGGAACTAGTGACTCAATAAATAAAAGAAGATTGAACTCACAGACAACTTTGGAGTCATGTATTTATTTGATATAGGAAAGAAATCTACATATTTTTTTTAAATTCCAGTGTAGTTAATGTACAGTATTATATTAGCTTTGGGTGTACAATACAGTGATTCAATCATTCCATACATTATTCAGTGTCCACTGTGATAAGTACACTCTTAATCCCCTTCGCCTAATTCATCCATCCCCCCACTCGCCTCCAGTAACCATGTTTATTTTCTGCAGTTAAGAGTCTGTTTTCTGGTTTGTCTCTCTCTCTTTTTTTTTCCCCCTTTGCTCATTTGTTTTGTTTGTTAAATTCCACATGAGTGAAATCATATGGTATTTGTCTTTCTCTGATGGGCTAAGCAAAATAGCTTAACATCGTACTCTCTAGATCCATCCATGTTGTTGCAAATGGCAAGATTTTATTCTTTTTCGTGGCCGAATGCTATTCATCTTTATCCTTCATCTTCTTTACTCATCTATCGATGGACACTTGGGCTGCCTCCAGAATTTGGCTATTGTAAATAATGTTGCAATAAACATAGGGGTGTATATATCTCTTCAAATTAGTGTTTTTGTACTCTTTGAGTAAATACCCATTAGTGTGATTACAGAATCAGAGGGTAATTCTATTTTTAATTTTTTTGAGAAACCTCCATCTCGTCTTCCACAGCATCTGCCCCAGTTTGCCTTCCAACCAACAGTGCACCGGGGTTCCTTTTTCTCCACATCCTCACCAACAGTCGTTGTTTCTTAAAGAAATCTATAGTTTTAAAAGAAAATGGTTAACATTCAGACTTCCCACTAGTTTCAACTCTCCATTCCCTCCCCTACCTCAGCCACTGATCCAAATTTTTTATTATAATCAATAACTACGTGATCCAAAGTATTTTTGGTATTAAAGCTGGATACTCCCCCAACCAGTTTTTGGTTTTTGGTTTTTGGTTTTTCATGTGTATTTACTTTTGAGAGACAAAGAGAGACAGAGTGTGAGCAGGGGAGGAGCAGAGAGAGAGGGAGACACAGAATCCGAAGCAGGCTCCAGGCTCTGAGCTGCCAGCACAGAGCCCGACGCAGGGCTGGAACTCACGAATCATGAGATCATGACCTGAGCCGAAGTCGGACCCTCAACCGACTGAGGCACCCAGGTGCCCCCAGTTGGCTTTTAATTTTTTTATTTTAATTTTTTTAATGCTTTATTTTATTTTACTTATTTATTTTTTTGAGAGAGACAGAGACAGAGCATGAGCGGGGGAGGGGCAGAGAGCGAGGGAGACACAGAACCCGAAGCAGGCCCCAGGCTCTGAATTGTCAGCACAGAGCCCGATGCGGGGCTCGAACTCACCAACCGTGAGATCATGACCTGAGCGGAAGTCGGACGCTTAACGGACTGAGCCACCCAGGGGCCCCACCACCACCACCACCACCACCACCAAACCAGTTTTTATTCATCTAGAGGTCAAGAACCCTTCACACCACTTAAAGCATTTGGGGGAGGGGAGAAGGGGGATTCTCTTTTTCTCTTCAAAAACTCTTTAATCTTATGTTTTTATTTTATTGGTAATTTAAAAAAAATTATTACAATCATATTGTGCGTCATCAAAATGACCATCTTTCAAATTTGGATGCGGGAACACAACCGTGGTGGTGTCAGGCCATATTACTTAAAACCTTGGAAAGAAAAGAGCAGAAGTGATTTTAAGACGTAAGTGACATGTTCACACGACCTGAAAACTAAATGAAGTCATGGGCCACTCTATGCAAGTTTTTGCCATGGTTCCAATAGAGAATTTCATTGCACGGCATGTTCGAGCACCAGCGGTCAAACTTGGTAGACAAAAATATATATGTGCTGTAATTCTTGTTGCTAGACTTGTACTGAAGGGATGACTTAATTTTGACAAAATCTTCCATTAAGTGCTGTTAATTTTACTTTTTATTAACTCTCTAGTGTTATTTTTTGGTTAGCATATGCAGGTATTCCAGTATTACAGTCGTATAGAAGCTACAAACACGAGTATGTGACGTACTGTTTTTCTATTCTTACATACTTAAGAAATATAATTAAAATAACTTAAGTAAGCATTTAAGGTTTTACAGATGTTTTTCTCTTGAAAGGCGTCCATATATTACTTGTGAGAAATACTGTTTTAAACTAGTATTTTTTTCAATATTTCTGTCCCTTTTTCTATTATTTCATGAGGCACTTAGGCATTTTTTAAAAACTATTTACTTGTGGGGGGCGGGGGGGGGGGGCAGAGAGAGAGACAGGGAGAGAGAAAGAATCCCAAGCAAGGATTCCATGCAGGGCTCAAACCCACAAACGGAACCTTGGGATCATGACCTGAGTTGAAACTAAGACTTGACACTCAAACTACTAAACCATCCGGGTGCCCCATGAGCCACTTAGGCATTTTTTAGTTATTTAAAAATGTTTTGTACGATACCTAAAAAGAAGAGAGTTCACCGAAAATATTATGTCTTAGATAAATATATTACTGAAGTGTATTTTGTGGAATTTATTTTAAGCCTACCTTTAACAATATTTATTACACAAAATTATAAAAGCAAAATATTTTCTTCTTACATTGTGGACTTCCATTCATAATTTGTTTAGAATCAATTATTAAGGAAAAGCATCACTTGTTGACAAACTGAAAATCAATGATACCTTCTCTTTGGATTTTGTACTAAATGTTTATTTAAATAGAAATTGAAATACAACTACAAACAGCGACATCAGAAATTAACACAACATACTTTCATTTCTGGATGTGTTTCGTTCTTATATTTTGTGCTTAAATAGCAACTGGGGTTTGTGAAAAGAATTTGTGTGTTTTCTTTGCAACTAATGAGGTAAAAGGAAAAGCCGTCCAGGCTCTTATTTGTAAACACACCTCCACGACTGGTATATGTGGCAGTTGAAACTTTGTTTGTAATAAATTGAAGGCCAATTGTTTCCTCTTTCTGGCTCTGACCTCTGAGTTCTAGAACACTACATCAGAATTTTCATTAGATGACGGTAACCTCTGCATGGGGTAAGCATCATCATAAGTCATTGGCAGAATAATTATCACAACTGCATTTCTCATTGATTTATTTTATTCGGGGCCATTTCTCTTCTATCTGCACAACTCTCAAGGTCTGCAGAACACAATTTGAAAACCACTGAATGGGAACTAAAGCAACTCAACGTTGTACAATGGTAAAAGTTACCCCTCTGCCAGAGGGAATTTGGCGAGAGAGTAACCCAGTTAAGTACCCGCAGATCAGACATGGGATGTCTATGCCCAGCTCAGTAGACTCCCTCAGCACACGCTCAGAGACTTTCAAACTGCTATTTTGAACAGCAAAAATACTTTTAAATGATTTTATTTCCCAGGTTTTAAAAACTAGAAATTGATACAGATACCATGCCTTTTACAACGCCCCCGCCTATCACACAGAGGGCCTGTTGGGAAATGCTGATCTAAGCCATTCAACACATCTCTTATCCTATTTCACTGAAGTCTTCATAAAGACTTAGTTCCCTCTGATAATCTGCTGTGGTGTTTTAAAATCCTGATGTTTCAGGAAGTCCTTTACGGGCAAGTCACTTAACCTCTCAGGACCTCAGATTTCTCATTTGGAAAATGAAGGGGGTTGGATAAGATTCTTTTTAAAGTCTCACCTAGAGTTAGAATGCTCTGGTTTTTGTGCGAGCCAAAACTTTCATTTTCATAACTGTTTAATGTCAGAACGATGTTTTAAAACAAATTCAAACAAGAAATCCTTAACACATAAAGCACGTAAAAGTAAAGCCGAGAACTCTCCAGGTCTGCAGAACACAACTGGAAAACCACTGATCTAAAGCTCTCTTTTAAAAATGCTTTCCTTTTTTCTTTGTCTCAGTGGAAAAGCAAAACATCTGGAAAGGATCCTCCATATTAGTTTCCCTATGTGTATACCAGAACATATGTATTAAGTCACCTGTCAGCTTTTCTTCTCCAGATTAAATAGCTATTATAAGTCCCATTTCCCATCCCTTTAAAATATATTTCCCCTCTTTTTTTTTAATGAACCTTCTTTAGTTTCTGTAATTCTTTATTAAAATGTAAAGCTACAAACCAACCACAATCTCTGAAAAGAGCCAAGTGTAGCAAAAGGATTACTTCCGGCTCTATCATGAGATATTCTCACTCCTAATACACTCCAAGTTGTTTCCTTTTTAATAACATTCCACTGCTGCCTCCCATTCAACCGACAGCTCCGTTTGACCCACACTTTTTTTGTGTCCTTCCTTCCTTTCTTCCCTTCTTTCTTTCTTTCTTTTCCTTTCTTTCCTTTCCTTTTCTTATATCTAGTCAACTAAGTTTGTTATATCTAGTCAACTAATTTCCCCTCTAATACCCACGTTATTGTCCTCACAGGCCCTTTGAAGTGTTTCTTATTGGACATAATTCCGTTTTTAATGGAACATTTCTGTAATTAGTTAAGGTCGCTGAAGTTATCTTCTGCCTTCCAACATACTTCATCCAGCCTCCTAACCAATGTGAATGTTGTGTAGTTTGTTGTTGAACCTGTAGGCTAATAAAATGTCAGTTACCTCTATACATGAGGTGTCTTATGGGGTGAACTATGTCCCATAAAATTCATAGCTTGCAGCCTTATCTCCCAGGATCTCAGAATATAACTATATTGGGATATAAGGTCTTCAAGGAACTGACTGAACTAAAATGAGGCCATTTGGGTAGGTCCTAATCAAATCTGACAGGCAGCTGGGGCTTTGGCAATAGAGGAAAGGACGCTTGGAGACACAGCAAGAAGGTGAACACCCGCAAGCTAAAGAGAGAGGCCCCAAATGAAACCAAAGCTGCTGACACCTTGATCGTGGACTTCCAGCCTCCAGAACTCTGAGAAAATAAATGTGCATGCAGTGGTGGTCTTTTGTTGCAGTATCCCAAGCCGACCAATACAAGCTACTCTATGGATGACATTGTGCAGTTCCTGGGGGCTCACCAGGGAATGTCTGCCATCCCAGAGGGCTACAGGAGAGCCCAAATACCCATAACTCAAGCCAGAAGAAGTCATAAAGAAAGATCTAGAGCAAAATGTCCTGGGAGCAACAAGGGAGCCAGATTTCTTTCCACCTGAGGGATTGAGGCTTGAAACAGAAGATGTCACCTGAGCAGGACCTTCAAAGACGGGGCAAAGTTCCAATCATGGGTGGCAATCCAGGGGACAGGACTCTATGAGTGTGAACTACACTCCTGCTCTACCTGAGGACAAGGTTGGTGGTTTGCAAACCTGTCTAAACCTCAGAACTAACTGGAAGCTTTTTAAAAAACACATAGATCATCAGGCCCCCTCCTCATCTGCTGAATCAGGAGTTCTAGAGATGATGTCCTGGAATCTTTATTTTAACCAACTCTTAGGTGAGTCGTATCAGTTTCATCAACTTTAAAGATCCCTTTTTAATAAAAGCATCTCACTGCCTGCTCCCTCTCCCCCTGGGAATCACTGTATTTTTATTGAGTGAGAAAATACATAAAGACGCAAAACACTATCATGAGTGTAATGGTGATTTCAAGTGAATTTGTATTTTATTACACAGAACCAAATCCACAAGGTTAAAACTGACATGAACGTATCATTTTTACATAAGCACATACATTGAGGGCATTATTTATTCAACTTGCAGACATGCATAGACAGATTCCGCCTCTTTATTAACCATAGTTAATAACCCTCTGAGAAGGCGGCCTTTTTTTTTTTTTTTAAGTTTTTGGGTGGGTTTTGTTTTTTGTTTTTTGTTTTTTAAGTTTTTGGGTGGGGTTTTTTTTTTTTTTTTGCTTTTTGTTTTTTGGTCTTCTTTTTTTTTTTTTTTTTTTTTAACTCTCTGAGACTCGAAATCCTCCTTTCTGAAATGATGAAAGTAATCCTTGCTCGTCAGGGTAAAGATTAAGTGAGATCATTTATACAAAGTACAAAACCTAGTATTAGACCCCACCCTAGCCCCTGGCCCCTAGCCTCACCCCCACCCCACCAACACATGTATAAACTCTTCCACACATTTTTTTTGAAGCTGGGTACTTTAGTCATCCCTTCCTCAACTCAAGAGTTTCCTGAAGCTCAAAGCATACCTCAGAAAAGCTCTGTTTCAATCAAAACATCACACCGATATGGACCTCCCTCCATAACTCAACAGTCAATGACCCCCAGATGAGCTATCTTCCCAAATAGATCACAATTTTGTTCAAGTGCATGATAGGCCACATGCAGACAGCGGTGCCCTGCTGTCCTTTCCACTAGATTCTTCTATATCCAGTCTTGAAAGTAACCTTCTCCAGAAAATCTTGCCTGACCTCCCCCTTCATAAATCCTTCAAATAAAAAAATTTTTAATGTTTATTTATTTTTGCAGGGGAGAGAGAGAGAGACAGAGCATGAGCAGGGGAGGGGCAGAGAGAGAGGAAGACACAGAATCTGAAGCGGACTCCAGACTCCGACCTGTCAGCACAGAGCCCGTCATGGGGCTCAAACTCACAAACCACGAGATCATGAACTGAGCCGAAGTCGGACGCTCAACCCTCCAAGTGCCTCTCTCATAAATCCTTCATTCAGTTTCCCTCAGTACCTCTGCTATATTTCATTCATTCATTCATTCATTCATTCATTCATTCATCTGGTCAGTAAAAGACTTACCGTGTCAGGACTTGTTTTAGACACTAAATGAACAAACAGGCAAGGTCTCCACTCCCTGGAGCTGCCAATGTAGGGAGGAGAAGACAATAAAAATTCAATATGCAACATATCAGGTGGGGATAAACGCCAAGAGGCAAAACCAACAGTGTAAGAAAGCAAACAGGGCTATTGTTGTTTGGGTAGGATAGTCAGGAAGACCTCATCGAGGTAGTGTCTGAGCAGAAACATGAAGAAATGAGTGTGCAGGCCGGCAGGGTACCTGGGAAGAGAGCCCCAGGCAGCGTCTTTTTTTCCACAAGGGAAGGGGTCTGGTGTTATTCAGTTTCTCCACCACTGTTATAGGATGAATTGTGTCTCTCCAAAAAAGATGTGCTGGAATCCTAACCCTCAGTATCTCAAAATGTGACCTTATTTGGAGATGGGGTCTTTACAGAGATATTCAGGTTAAAGTGAGGTCATTGGCATAGGCTCTAATCCAATATGATGGGTGTCCTTGTAAAAAGGGAAAATTTTAAACATACGCACACAGGATCACACCATGTGGAGATGAACGCAGACATGGGATGGGGCAGGTACGAGCAAAGGGACACCGAAGATGGCCCACAAATGACCAAATCTAGGAGAGACACACGGAACAGATTCTCTGCCACAGCCCTCAGAACCAGCCTTGCCCACCCCTTGATCTTGAACTTCTAGCCTCCAGGACTGTGACAACAAATTCCTATTCTTTCAGCCTGAGTGGCATAAAGAGAGTAGTACTTTGTCACGGCAGTGCTAGGAAGCTAATATAGCTGCCTATCGCTGTGAAGGTCACACACAGAGCATGTCCTTACCCGGGTTCAGAGGATAAACCCCTGGTTCCATGGGCTTCTGCATACCCCTGGATGACTGAGGACTATAACTGCCCCTAACTGGACTCCCTGTTTCCAGCCTTACTTTCTGAATCCATTCTCCACAGTACTGTCCTGATCTCTCTGAAACAAAAACGTGATCGCCTCACTGATTCACAAGTCTTTGCCTGTATCCCCTTGTCTTCAGGATATAATCCCAATTTTCTCAGTTTGGGAACCAACGACCACGGGATCCAGCCCCAGTTTACCTCTCCAACCTTGCCGCTCTCGTCTCTGCCCCCTCCTGGGGTGGCCTAACCTCTACTCATCCTCGGCCTCAATTTAGTCACCACCTACACTGGGAAGCCTTCCCAAGGCCCCTGAGACCAGGTTAGGGGTCCCTCCTAGGTACTTCCAGAAGTCCTGGTGTTGGCTGAATGCTGTTGCTGCATTTATTCCAGTGTGCCCCAAACCTGTCTGCCTGACTCTTCTTTTCCAAAATGAGTTCCCATACCTGTTGTTCCTCTAGGCGCTAAGAAAGTGCCTGGCGTGTAGGGAACATTCACTGGGCGGATGAATAAATGAGCAAAGCACGCCACGTTTTGACCAGCTGGTCCCAGAACTAAATTTTTTTTCCCCTTTAAGGGATAGGGGGTGGGGAGGTGACCTTTCAGGAGATTTCCCAACAGTATGTGGAACCACTGGCACTGGATGGAGCTGTACCTTTTCTTAATGGCTGCAAGAGGAATTTAGATTAGGCATTCAAGAGCTGGCCGTCGTTGTGTCGCAAGACCCTGCAGTATGAGGAAAGGAAGTCAACAATCTATCTGACAATTTTTGAGTCCGGGCTTGACCAGAATTTTGGAGCCTTTTTTTTTTTTTTTTTTTTAATAGCAGGTGGCACGTTCAGGTTTCTCCCCAGCCTCCGATTCAATAAGTGCAAGTCGATGACCTACAGGTAAAAGTGGTGGGTAGACAGAACAGGAGATTTTTGCAAACAATGCAACGTGTTCCATGCGCAAGTCTCCAAAAAGTAAATATTTTTGAGGTTTAAATATCATTGCACACACAGCTATAAATGCTGAAGAGCCTGGAAAAGGAAAGAGAAAAAGACGGTAACAATGTTTAAGTACATATATTAAAAATATTGTATTTGTATAGTAGGTCTATAAATTTATGTATCTAACTAGAGGAAGACAGAGGGATAATAGATTCACATAATCAGGATTCGCTCGCAATCCTCAGGGTTTCTGCAAACTCCTGAAAGGGGAAATGTATCAGAATTTCCAGTCCTCCAAAAAATAGGGCCTAAAAAAGTCTTGTGTGCAAGGGAGAAAAGGAGGGGTGGAAGGCGGGGGACTAGCCCTTCGCAGCAGGAAGTCTTCAATGGCTATCGAGTTATGAAGGAACAACTCTGAACAGAAGTCCTTATTCGGAGCGCTAAACTCGCTTTTACCACATAAAGCGCAATATAAAAAGCTCAGAGCAACCTCATCATGGTGTTGGGGAAACAACTCGGCTTCTCCAAGTGAGAAAGCGAGAGGGCTCCGACCGGGTAGTAGCCCAGACCGGTGTTAGGGTTTTTATTTGCAAGTCAATGAGCCAAATGGACGACCAGGCTACTTGTGCCGCGTTCTGGGAAGCAAGGTTATTATTATCGCCTATTGCCCCACTGAACAATTTCACTGAAAAGGAAGAGTCCCAGCAGTGTGTGCGCGCGCACGGTGCCATACGGGACGTGCAGCTACGTGCCCACCTCCAGAACGACTTTATTTACAAAGCGATTACCATGTTATCTATTTGTTTTCCTTTTCCAGCAACAGCAGTTTTACTCAGCCCTCGAATTTCTTAATTACAAACCCGTTCGCTTCTAAATCAACCCCAAATCGTCAGGCAGAGCCCGGAGGGAGGCTGTGCAAGTTTGCACACACCCCCACCTCCCGGATCAAGGGCAACAGCAGAAGCAAGAAACTGTGTATGTGCAAAAAGGTGGATCTGGGGACGAGGATCGCTGAGTTTGTTTACAGAGCAGAGACGCCTCAGCTCGGATGCCAAAGCTACCAAGAGCTGCAAACGCAAACTTAGCAGAAGCACACGTACCCCGGGAGCGGCGAGCGGGCCCGAAAGCGCGGACCGGACTCCAGGGCGAGGGAGCGGAGGCGGCCGGGCCCGCGGGCGCGCTCCGTCCACCTGCAGCCGCTGCCGCTCCCCGCCCCCAGCTCCTGTCCTTGAAAGGAGTCGGCGGGGGTGGGGGGGGGGGGGGAAATGCATCTACACTCAGAATAGCTAGATCAGGTTCACCCAGTGCTCCTATAAAAACACAAAGGCACAGCCCGGGAAAGTGTGCTCGGGGAAGGGGCATTATTTGTCCGGGTATTTAAAACCGCACTCGGGGAAACACAGCCATTCTTCGCAGCCCGGGGAAGGGGGGGGGGGGGGGCGTGGGTGGAGGGTTTGCAAAGCCGGGGTGGCAGAAGGGCACTATGCAGGAAGAGCACTATGCAGGGCACCCCCTTTCCCCCGCAGAAGGCAGCCCAGATAGCTAGGTGAGCCGACTGGGAGTGCGGGGGGTGGGGGATCCGGCCAGCGGGAAGCAGCGCGTTTTCCTCGCTCTTCTCGGGGCAGGCGCTAATTTGGAGCTAAAGTGCAGGGGGCGTTTTCTTCCCGCTCCGGGGCGACCGGGCTGGCCCGGTGTTTGTGGGCTGAGAGGAAACCAGAGTCCGGCGGCACTGAGGCGGCGCCTGGGCCCGCAGCCTCTGCGCACGTGCCTCTGGCCGCGGGGACGCGGCTCCGCTACCCGGTCCGGCGTGCCCGAGGCTCCGGAGTCCGCGTTTTGCCACCGCCCTCCCGGGAGGCTCTCGCTCCGCCCTTCCTGAAATCCCTTATATTAACTGTGGCCAAAGCCCTAAGAAACACAGCTCATTGTTGGCAGCTGCCGGGCGGTCTTACAGAGCTGCGAGGGCAGCGGAGGGGAAATAAAAGGGAACGGCTCCGATTCTGCCCCAGCGGCTGCTGCAAGAGCTCTGTGCCGACATCGCGACAGCGAGCGCCCTGCACACCGGGAAGGCCCCCTCTATGTGCTGCTGAGCCGGTCCCGGACCCGACGATCCCGCCCTCGGTCTTCGGAGCAGAAATCGCAAAGACGGAAGGTAAGCGCGGCGGGCGAAGCCGGCTGGGGCGCCTGCCAGCCCAGTCCTCCGAGGGCTGGGTTTGCCCGGAGGAAGAGCGTGAGGCGGAGCTGGGGAATAACAACAGGATGTGCAACAACAGGATGAGGAGGGCTGATTTAATGCCTGAAGTTCGCGGCACGGCTACGGGGCACTTCCTTTATTAGGCGACTTCGGGGAGCAGAGGGGGGTGTGGGCACGGGTCCGCCCGCCCGATCGCAGGGGAAGGGGCTGTTTGTTCGCGCCCAGCTCTGTTGTGGGTGGCAGGTCCGCCGTGGCGGCCAGCCCCGGGTGCACGGGCTACTAGTAGGATCCCGGGGATAGTTAGTGGTTCGCAGCCGACGTGCGTCCGGGGAGCCTAGGGGACAGAGGCAAGAAAAAGTGGGGTGCGCCTTGGTGGGCGGCACGTGTGGCGCGAGTCTTACCGTCTGCCCTTTTCACTTTCAGGACTGGAAATGGCAGACCATATGATGGCCATGAACCACGGGCGCTTCCCCGACGGCACCAACGGGCTGCACCACCACCCTGCCCATCGCATGGGCATGGGGCAGTTCCCGAGCCCCCATCACCACCAGCAGCAGCAGCCCCAACACGCCTTCAACGCCCTGATGGGCGAGCACATACACTACGGCGCGGGCAACATGAATGCCACGAGCGGCATCAGGCACGCGATGGGGCCGGGGACTGTGAACGGAGGGCACCCCCCGAGCGCGCTGGCCCCCGCGGCCCGGTTTAACAACTCCCAGTTCATGGGCCCCCCGGTGGCCAGCCAGGGAGGCTCCCTGCCGGCCAGCATGCAGCTGCAGAAGCTCAACAACCAGTATTTCAACCATCACCCCTACCCCCACAACCACTACATGCCGGATTTGCACCCTGCTGCAGGCCACCAGATGAACGGGACAAACCAGCACTTCCGAGATTGCAACCCCAAGCACAGCGGCGGCAGCAGCACCCCCGGCGGCTCCGGCGGCAGCAGCACCCCCGGCGGCTCCGGCGGCACCTCGGGTGGTGGCGCGGGCAGCGGCAATAGCGGCGGCGGCAGCGGCGGCGGCAGCGGCAGCAACATGCCCGCCTCCGTGGCCCACGTCCCTGCTGCAATGCTGCCGCCCAATGTCATAGACACTGATTTCATCGACGAGGAAGTGCTTATGTCCTTAGTGATAGAAATGGGTTTGGACCGCATCAAGGAGCTGCCCGAACTCTGGCTGGGGCAAAACGAGTTTGATTTTATGACGGACTTCGTGTGCAAACAGCAGCCCAGCAGAGTAAGCTGTTGACTTGATCGAAACCCCGGCGAAAAGAAATCAAACCCCCAACTTCGGTGTGAATTAAAGAAAAAACAAAAAAACAAAAAAACAAAACAAAACAAAAAAAAAACATTCCCTTAGACACAGTATCTCACTTTTCAGATCTTGAAAGGTTTGAGAACTTGGAAACAAAGTAAAACTATAAACTTGTACAAATTGGTTTAAAAAAATTGCTGCCACTTTTTTTTTTTTTTCTGTTTTTGTTTCGTTTTGTAGCCTTGACATTCACCTCCCTTATGTAGTTGAAATATCTAGCTAACTTGGTCTTTTTTGTTGTTTGTTTTTACTCCTTATTTCCTCACTTTCTCCAGTGCTCAACTGTTAGATATTAATCTTGGCAAACTGCTTAATCTTGTGGATTTTGTAGATGGTTTCAAATGACTGAGTTGCATTCAGATTGACGAGTGAAAGGAAAAATTTGCATTAGTTGGTTGCATGAACTTTGAAGGGCAGATATTACTGCACAAACTCTGCCATCTCGCTTCATTTTTTTTAACTATGCATTTGAGTACAGACTAATTTTTTAAATATGCTAAACTGGAAGATTAAACAGATGTGGGCCAAACCGTTCTGGATCAGGAAAAGTCATACTGTTCACTTTCAAGTTGGCTGTTCCCCCTCCCCCATATGTACAGACAATAATAGGGTGTGGAATGTCGTCAGTGGCAAACATTTCACAGATTTTTATTTTGTTTCTGTCTTCAACATTTTTGACACTGTGCTAATAGTTCTATTCAGTACATGAAAAGATACTACTGTGTTGAAAGCTTTTTAGGAAATTTTGACAGTATTTTTGTACAAAACATTTTTTTGAGAAAATACTTGTTAATTTATTCTATTTTAATTTGCCAATGTCAATAAAAAGTTAAGAAATACTTGTTTTCTAGAAGTCATTGGGGGGTGGGGGTGGTTGTTCCTTTTGGTGGCTTTTTCTCTCTGTAAGTTGAACACTTTATTGATGAGAGTAAGCATTCCAAAGGATAAATTACAGGACACTAAAACAGGTCATGATGAGCTTAAGTGGAGAGCAGGATTTAACATAATTGGCATAATGCTTCATTGTTATCATTGTAACATGCCTCTTGGTGTCGTTTAATCAGAAGCTGCAAAGTTGTCAAAGAGCATTTTTTTTTCTTAATTGTCATCATATTCAAGTGTACTCCAGAGTTAAAGGTTTGTGACACTAAATCCTATAAAAAAATTTTTTTTCACGGGATGGGAGGAGGGAACACCAAGTGTTTCTGGTGATATACCTGATTCAACTATGTAAATGCAGGTCAGGATAATATACTGGGAAGAATGGTCAGGATGGCATTAAACGTAAATCTCCCTTTATCTCTAGTGACGAATTTTATTTCTCAGCAAAAGTCCTAAGGAGAGGCACACATTTTCTAGCTTAATCTCTGAAATAGCTTCTGACTGGTTTATAGTCCTAAGAGGAAGAGGGGCAGAATTCCACCTTGAGGCTTTCTATTTTGTTCTATAATATTTAAAATTTACACAGGGAGGTTGATTCAAAGGTCAAATTACAGTCTTCACAAGATCTTCCCTTGCACGCATTCCCTGTTTTCCAGAATTCTGAGCCTTTTCTGTTACAGACAAGGGGTGCAAAGGACATAAGGATAAGATTGTTTAATTTTACCTAAATGTTTTACCAGGAAGACATAATTACAATTAAGTAGGTGTCGAGTTTTGCCTATAACCAAGCAAAAGAAAAAGTCATATTGTTAAAATCTCAAGTTATCCCAGCTTGAAGATGGAATTTTGTTTTCCCTTTCATGTTTTCTTAGCTTATCTTGTAAGAGCAACATACATACCTACATTCAAGAAAAAATAGTCTTTTATATTTGACCCACTGAAGAAGTAAAATACAGTTTGAGGAAAATCTCACAAATAATAACTTTAAAAGAACATTTCATTCTGATCCTTAGATTCTAATCTTAAATCCCATATTTCATAATTTTAAAAAAGAGGAAATGCAGAAGTGTTAAATTACAGCGAGTCTGGCGTAAAGGCTCATTTCAATATAATTCAGATCACCTACATTCTATAATTCTATTTCCAAGGCAAGCCATTAAAATTAAGATACACACTCCACTGGGCTTGTTATACTTCTCTAATTGACATTTCCTTATTAAAAATTATGTTCTAAATAAATAATTTCTCTGAAAATTGAAAATAATTCCAAACTCTTCACCCCATTTTAAAAAGCTAATCCAGATTTCCCACATTAATAGTTGAAGCTGAAGTTTTCTTCAGCTAAGACCTGTCAATACTAAATCTGCAATCAGCAGTAAATCTTCCTGGCTAGGCATTTTTGCAGTAAGTTTTTCTTGTCCTTTTTTTTTTTTTTTTTTCCCAGAGGCTCAAGTGAAAAAATATGTTTGCATACATATTAATACAGCAATTCTTGTTCTTTTTCACTTGTGCCAGGAAAAAAAAGAAAAGAAAAGAAAAAAGAAAAAGGAAAGCTATTGGAGGCATTGTGTTTTTTCTTTTTTTTTTTTTTTGCATAAAGAAAGAAACAAAATAATTGTCTTGCCACCACCCTTCACCATTCATTCTGCCAGGAAATAAGCCACAACACCTGCTCTGTCACTAAATTCCTCCTGCTGTTCTAACACCGGAACACGTATGTGGAGACGCGGAGCCCAAGGAACTATTATTAGATCCTGAGCCCATCTCTGCCAGAACAGAGGAGCTGGTTTAAAAGCACAATTTCTCCTCGGTGCAAATACAACCCCCCTCCACCCCCTATTCATCTGAATGATCTCTATTTCATTAAAACTCTTTCTCGATCAACAATTGAGCAGATTCCATGTGATGTCTGCAGGTCTCTTAAGCACAGGAAAAATAACTCCTTGTTTGAACAACCTGATTCATGAAACCTGTACAGTGACCTAGATCACCGGGCTACTGGCGGACATTTGCAAAACCTTTTGTGGTCTTGCTTCCTACTAAGTTGCTTATAGCATATGGGGAAATTTGACCTCCGTACCTTGGCTGTTTTTCAAAAAGTTCTAACATGGTACAAGAGAGCTTCTGTTCTTTAAGCTTTGCCCACAAATAGATACTCCACGCTTGATTTTTCAAGATGAGATCAATGATAAGCAAGAACATCATAGAAACAAGTCAGAAAAATAAGAACACGTTGGTGAAAACTTGCACCTCTGCCTTGTGCCTGCTCGGATCCTGGTGGCGGTATTTTTGCGGGAGCTGATAAAGACGTTACATCTATGGATGAGTCTTTGAAGGACAGTTACCTAATCACCACTGTTTATGGGGTGCTAAGGCTAGAGCACTGGTACCAGAAGGCTGACATCTATTGTGAAGTTTATGGTCTCCGTGACTTTTACTACTGTAAACGCCTGGGCTAGCTATAAATTGATGTCAACATTAAAGGCCAGATCCTTTAGAGCAAAATATTAATCCACTAATCTATTATGGGTGGCCGGCTTTGAAATACAAACTTTGCAGTCCCAGACCATTAGGTGTTTTCGCCCCCTTGTGGAATTTATTTAGAAGGTCAAAGGAAAGCCATTTCCTTAAGAGGGGTTTTTTTTTGTTGGTGGTGGTTTGTTTGTTTACCTTTTCTGAATGCTTCATTTTCTTTCTTGAAGCAAACAGCATATATTTGAGCAACAAATTTTTTTTTTTATTAAAAGAGATTTCAAAGTAAACACCCTTTATGAAAATAAGAGTATTTTCCTTACCACAGAACTTAACTTGGGATAAGCGTACATAATTGAGATGTGCCTCACATTTCAAAATATGCATTGGCTAAGGGGTTTTCTTTTATAAAAGTATAATGAGCAAATGCTTTAGCCTGTCAGTTAAAACTGATACTCTGCACTCTCACAACAGAACTGTTGTTTTGGGACAAGTACAAATAATAATGCATTTGATGGTAAGTGTTTGGAAAGGTGGAGGGAAATATCTAGGAATGCAGAATGCGGTTATCTGTGTTGGAATGCGACCAAGCCACAGGCTCTAATCTTGTGAAAGGGCCACAGGATGTTTAATGGGAATGAGTGTTGCTGTCTAATTGATTCAGTAAAATTTACTTTAAAATAAGCTTGGCAGATAACATTGTCTCCAAAGAAAGAAATACATTTAGAATTCAAGGAATTCAGGACTCAAGCCATTGGAAATGTTCTCCTCTCCAACCGTATTGTTTTGCTAGCACAAAAGAGGTGTTACGCAGCTTCAGAGATGGTATTTATCATTTTGGTACTGTACCACTGTCATCAGAATCACAGCTGCCAGGCAGGTTAAAGCCAGACAAGGTTAAAGGTTAAAGGTTAAAGGTTAAAGCAAGGTTAAAACAATGGATAGCACATCAAGTGACTTAGCCAATGAACCCCTATCATCTTGTGTTCTGTTTGTCTCTTCCCCCCAGAATAGAAGAAACAATGGCAATGTCAGAATTTTAATTGCAATGGACTGGCTTAAATTACTTGACCTATTTTTATCCAGCTAGGAGAGAAATGATTCTGTTTTTTCTTGGCAGCAATACTTATCATTTAAATTAGAAAAAAAGAAATATAAGGACATTTCTCTATCAAGTAGTGTACTATTGGTAAATAGTTTTAGTTTGTTTTATGGTAAATAAGATTCCCATATATTTTTGAAACATTTTGAGACACCTGAAGTAAAGAACTTTTCCCCTTCACTGGAGAACTTAAAATTATGAGGGATGCTAAATAACGAAATGAAAATACTCTAGGAGCTGCTGCAGTGAATTCCCATAGTATTTTGATATTTACGGACATACTAAAAGAAAAACTAGGAGAAGTTGGGGTCTACTGTGTGGGGGAACTGAATCCATGGTCCTTGGGAAAGAGAATATCAACCAACACCTTCCTTGCGACCTAGAAACAAATAATGGCTTTTTAGTACCTGGATCCTCACCGGCCGCCAGATGAGCATTAAAGGTGTCACAGCCCGTCCCAGGAGCCAGTTGGTGATGCTTTTTGAGAATTCTGCTTGGCTAAACCAACACATGAAGAGTGAACTAAAGCAGATGCAAGACGAATGAGTACTATTACTCGCTTTATATGTTGTTGGCTTTCATCAGGCTGAACTAATCTGAAAGATTAGTGAGGCAGGACACGACATGGGTGAGGACAGTAGGTCACAGGATTCTTGGAATTTTCCCATGGCATCATCAGCGTGCCCCACCCTGAAATCCTTCCCCTTCCCTCTACAGCGGAAGGGCTCCTTGATGACATTTTGAGTTGCTGAACAGAGCAGACGAGGGACTGTGGCTCCAAAGGGGCCTGTGGCACCGCAAGGTTGGCCTTGGTGTGCCTTGAAGGAGATATGCAAATAGGCGAGTGGCTTTTGAAAAGTTAATAGTGTTAAAGAATCCTGTGGGTCTATTCTTGAAGGCTGGGTGGGGAGCGAGATTTAGGCTTGAGCAAAAGTCAAACCGGCAGAAAACCACAAAAAAATGTTGTCAGAGGACAGCCAACTCCAGGGTATGGTATTTTATGAACACTTGTAGGGGATAGGATGCTAGGGTGGAGGAAATGTGATCAGGGCTACTGAACCCTTTTCTCTGTGTGTCTCCCCAGGGATCGACAGAAAAGTTGGCCTTGTGGTTTCTTTAGCTTGACCACAGAGCTTGTTTGTTTGTTTGTTTGTTTTTTAATTTCTGGTAACCCACCATTCCCCCCGCCCTTTGCTTCATGACCATATCTCCACACTGACAAACACATAGCACTTAAATTGTATATAAATATCTTTAGGTCTCCTTGTAAATATTGCCCCATTATATTTATTTTGGATAACTCTTTGAAGGAAGATCCTGGACGCAAAACGATGGCTAGTTCCATATTTCTTCCCTTTATCCGGTGTGTTTAGCAAATATATGCATGATGGGGCCAGTCTGTGAAAAGTGATTGAACTGCTATGCTCCTACTATGAACTGAAAATAAAAATCTAAATGTTTCTTAGATCCCTGTCTGCCACCATGTTTTTTAGGGCAAAGATTTTCGGCTAGCTAGGGCCACCCCTGTAAGAGGCAGAGCAGAATGGGAAGAAAGTATAGGGCAGTAACTTGAAAAAACGTATTCATATATATATTTGGAAAAATGTTTAAATACATGTTATTTCAGTAAGACTTTTTAAAAAATCTTCTTGACTGATAGAGCATGGATTGTAAACTGGTGAGAAACGCTGTTTAGACGACACGATTCTACCAAATCAGAGAAATTCACCCTGCTGCCAGCACCACTTAACAAATCATTTTGTTAACTCAAGTTGCCTGTGACCGAGCTGACTTTGCTGAGCGCCCACTATGTGACAGGCATTGTGGGGGGCACTTTGCATATGTAATCTTATTTAATCCTCACAGTGTTCCTACAAGGGGATGTCATGTCATTATTCCAATTTTACATATGGAAACTGTTATTTAAAGAGGAAGTAAAATTGTTCAAGGGCAATACATCTGATAGGAGGCTAAGTGGTTTTCCAGACCTAGCTTCCAGTACAGTGTTTATTCTGTTTTTTAAATTTTATTATTATTATTATTATTTTTATTTTAGTAAGAGAGAGAGAGAGCAAGGTGGTCGAGGGGCGGGGGGGGGAGAGAGAGAGAGAGAGAGAGAGAATCTCAAGCAGGCTCCACACTCAGTGTAGAACCTAACATGGGGCTCGATCCCACGCCCCTGGGATCATGACCTGAGCTGAAATCCAGAGCCGCTCAACTGACTGAGCCACCCAGGCGCCCCAGGACAGTGTTCATCCTAATACATGACACTACCATTCTAAACCAAATTACTCTTAATCGTTTTTTGTTTCTTTTCTTTTCAAATTACTCGTATTCTTAGATCCCATGATTGTCAGCTCATCAGTTGATTTAATAACGTGCTTCAGGGGGGAAAAACCCACTACATTTTATGTACGCAAATTATAAAGTATACTAACACCATTATGACACGTACCTATCCCTACAGTTGCATACCATTTCCTTTTGGGATTTACAAGATTTGGGTCTACCCTTTTCACACCCAGTCTAAAAATTCTTCAGAATTAAGTTTGGCCCCGACAGACAACTGTGAGACTAGCAGAGGTGGTGAGACTGCCTAATCCCTTCTTAACAGCTTTACCTGGTTTACACTTCAAGTCAGATGAAATAATACCAGTGACTTGCATTTCAAATTCTGTTTTTTATTTCTTAATGGAATTGCATACTGCTGGATGGTAAATAGTTTCTTTCGCAAAGTAAGCCAACAAAACTAAGTAGTTTTGTCAATTCCATAATCTATTACATGAGAATGTCAGTGGCTAAATTCTTCCAAGTAAAGAGGATCATCTCACAACTTGACATACTTCCTGGAAGCAACTATGACTTAACATTGTTTCTAAGGGTCAGGCTGATTTCGGAATATTAGCGTGTATACACACACACACACACACACACACACACACATATACACACATATACATATACATATATATATACATCTTAAAATAAAGAAAATAATAGTATTTAGTTCCTTTACACTTAAATAAGCTTCCTTTATCTATCTAAACTTTCTTGACGATTTAAACTTTCTCTTGCTTTGGTCTTCTATGAAAACCCAAAACTCTTCCATTAATAATTGTAATAAAAAAGAATGTAGAACAGGAGTAAAAACCATGGGTAGTCTTAGCTCTGCAACCAAATAGCTGGGTAATTTAATCACTGCTGACTCAAGTTTCTCCATCAGGAAAATGAAGATATATGTTTAATTAATATATCCTGTATTCAAATTCTCATGAAGGAAACACAAACCCATATGTATCATCTTCTTCCTCGGAAAACTGGAGTGGAATACCACAAACCCCTTCAAAATCTTTATATCATTTCTTGCCATTCTTTTTCCAAGGGAACTGTGAGCTTGGGGATGTGCCATAGATGTGTTCCCAGTCGGTTCGACTCTTCAATGGTTGGAGTCATCTCTGTAAATGTCTGCCTTCATGAACATACGGGATTTCTCCATCTGTAAGCAACTACCAAAAAAAAATGCCACTTGCAAAAAGATACAGGTGACTACGTAACATTCTTTGCTGATGTAGTGGTTGAAGTATATATATTATACATTGAAAATACCTTGATCAATTCTTCATTCAGATTCTGCTCTATTTTCTTACAGATTGATTTCATTTCTCCAACCTGATAAATATCAGATGCAAAATAAATATTTGGTCTCTCTTTCCTTCAAACAACTCTTCCTGGGCCACCATCATCATGATCACTGCTACTGTTATTTGTTTTCTGGAAAAGACAATCCTATATGTAAAGCTAAAGTACAGGAACCTAGCAAATGCTAAAGGCTTACGCCGGCACTTAAGAGTTTTCAAGCAGGTAAGAGGTACACGTCTATGCCCATGTATTTCCTTCTCCCCAACTTCCCAACACACACAGTCTCTTTTTGTTTTCATATCACCACATTCCTCCAGTTTGGGGAATCAATTATTTAGCTAGATGACAAATAGAGTCACTGAAAAATAGTTATACAGAGGAAACTGTACACTATAATACATAACTACCCAAGAAACAATTATTGACTGACTTGTAAAAGCAAAGAATCTCAAGAACCAGGATAAAATATTACAAGAAAATATTTGTTCCTTTCCCTACTTGGCCACTAGGTGTAGCTGAAGGTCCATAAATTCATATTTACGCTCCGTCACCCTCTAGACTAGATTGTCACAAGCTTCAAGAACTTGCCTCTTGCCCCTGCAGTGTGTTTTATTAACAGGTAAGATCTTCCATGTGACCTATTATAACTCTCAAAATTACAGAGAAGCCAAAGATACCTCAGCACACTCTGCCCAAGCACCATTGCTCACCACAGTCTGATAGAAATTGGAAATCAACAAAAGGTATCTTTGAACAGCCTCCACTTCTCCCCCCTTTTATCCCCTTCCATTTCTGAAGTGCTCTCATCCAGCCTTCCATTCACTCAGGTACCAGTGGCTCAATTTTATGCTCTGCTGGGGACATGTATATCTTAGGAGACAAACACTGGAGAGAGTACAGCATTTAAACTAAAGGAGGAAGTTCTGAATGGTGGGTTTTTGTGCACCCGTCAGAAAGAGATTTGAAGGCTGCTAGGTCTTTCTCTACCTTTATTTGACCCTTAAGTCATTACCTTCTCCTGATCCTCCTCTTACCTCTCAAGCCAGTCCACTTCGATGTCTTATATGAAACTCTTTGCTCTTACCTTAAGTATCGGCGTTCACCAGACTTCTCACCTCACGTCACTAGCCAATTCCATAAATTCCTAAACGTTTCCAAAACAATCAGAAAGGGTTCTGTTCTAATACTAAGGATTCCAATACCTGGATCTTCAGCCCAATCGCTTTCCCAAGTTCTACCTGCATACACACACACACACACACACACACACACACAATGAATTCTGATAAACATTTAAGCACAGCATGTCCAAGATTCACTCAGTCCTCTCTGCCCCCTGGGTTGAATTCCTGGTAGTGGAACTATCATTCTTCTAGACACACAAGCCAGAAGTCTAAAAATGCTAGACTTCTACCTTCTTATTCATCCCAGCTTTCATCAATCGAATTAATTGGTCAATGCCTTCAATAAGTCCTTTGCTCTTGCTGTCCCTCTGCCTGAAACGTGTTTTCCTTCCTGAACCTCCCTTTGCCAAAACTTGCTTCTTCAATGGCCACGTAAATTAAAATGGAAAGCTACTTCCTGCTTTTCCCCATGGGATTCCCCACCCCTTTCAATCCTGCTCAGTTTTTCTCCAGAGTGCTCATGGTGGTTTTCAAATCAGTCTGTAAAGTTCTGGGCACTCATCTCCTCCAAAGGTTGATTCCCTGAATCTGCTACATAACTTCAGAGGCTGAGTCCAAAAACACCATATAGCTTCCTCCTAGTTCTCTTGGGACCTTGTCCTTGGAGGCCTGAGCTGCAGTATAAAAGGTCCAAGTATTCCAGAGGCTGCCAATCCCATGAGGAAGCCGGGCCACTTAGAAAGGCCGTGTTTAGGTGCGTCCACCAGCAGGTTCACACCTGGTAGCCAGTAACAACCTCCAGGGTGAGCGAAGATGCCTCCACATGCTTCCACTCTCCAGCTGTTGAGTTGCCCTTAGCTGTAAAGTCTTTCCAGCAGAAGCCCCAGACATTAGACATTATAGAGGAGAGACAAGTCATGCTCCTGGTACCCTTTCGGAATTCCTGTCTCACAGCACCCATGGGCATCATAAAATGGAGAGTCTTGGGGTGATTTGATAAATAGCAATCATAACTAAATAGCACTTGTCACTATCTCACAGAATTCATAGTTTACTTTTGCAAAATTTTCTTGATTTCTGTCTCTAAATTATGAGCGTTATGAGAATAGGAATTTTTGTCTATTTTCCTCATTATACCTAGAAAAATACTGGTATATGAGAGATGCTCAATAAACATTTGTTGACTAAATGAATGAGTCAATGAGTAAATTAATTTATTTCACCTTTACTGTATCATTCTCCTTTCTATTCCCCTCCTATTGTCTTAGTTCAGACCTTATTTCTTACTTAGACTACAATAACTTCCTATCTGGTTTTACTTCCTCCCATTTTACCCCCCTACCACCCCCATGCTTCTTGCTTCAGGAAGAGTTATTTGAAGATATAGACTTGATCCTATTGTCAGGTGAACTGAAATTGTTCATCTGTGCAGTCATGTTAATATCATAATGACCCTGTCTCCCAATGACACAACTGATCAACCATAGGAAAGTAACTGTCCAAAGGCTAGCACATTGGCCGGCCAAGAAAATTCCAACCAAGACACAGGTCAACTATAGTCAGATCACAGTAGTGTTTAAACTGAAATCATCTTGAGGTGAGCCCAGGATGTCCTTTTGAGGTTATATACTCATATTGAAGACTGGAGAAACTAGCTTGCAAAAGTCCACAGGAGAGGAACACCTGGTCAGAACAAAGCAATACTAAGAGACCATATGACCCCAAATATAGATGGAGAGAGAATATACATCTGTCCCCAAGAGATGTGTAATTCCCCAGATCAGTACCCATCACACCCAGTTGTGCATTGTTCCTATGAGATATCTCCTGGCTTTATTTTCTCTACCTTGAGTGATTTAAAGAAGAACACCTATTTTATTACTCTATGCTTATGTACATGTTGTTCCTTCTGCCTGGAAAGCTCTCATCTTCATACCCTCGTTGAAGTGTCCTTCAAAATCCATTTCAAGTGTCTTCTTCTCTGAGAGACTTTCCATATGACTCTGTACTTTGTGGCACCCCTATACATTATAGATACCTTCATTTATTTGTATTTATCACACAGTACTATAATTATTTCGTAATTAAGCTCCTCTTTTATAATTTGCAATTGGAATAGTCCCCCTTTATCTGTGGTTTCACTATTCATGGTTTTACTTACCTACTGTCAACATGGTCCAGAAGTAGATGATGACATGTAAAAGTTCAACAGGAGCCCACACTAAGTCACAATGCTTACATCATTCACCTCATTACATCTCATCACATAGAAATTTTATCAACTCAAATCATCACAAGAAGAAGGGTGGGTATAGTAGAATAAGATACTTTGAAAGACTACACTCACATAGCTTTTATTACCGTATATTGTTGTAACCGTTCTATTTTATTGGTACTTATTATTGTTAATCTCTTACTGTGCCTAATTTGTAAAATGAATTTTCATCATAGGTGTGTACATCTAGGAAAAATCATAGTATATATAGGGCTTGGTACTATTCATGGTTTCAGGCTTCTGCTGGGGGTCTTAGAACATATTCCAAAGATAAGGGGGAACTACCATATATTTATTAAGAAATTTGTAGCTACAAGTAGCAAAAACCCTGATTTTAGCTTAAATCGTAAGGCGATGTATTAGCCATCCTAAGTCAATGGAAGGAAAGGATCCAAGGTTGGTTGCAACAATGTCGACAGGGACTTGGGTTTTTATATCTCTAATGGGCTAACCTCAGTATTGGCCTTACCTTGTACTGGTGACAGGTAGAATTAGCAGAGCATTTGTGACATATGAACCCAACCATGTTCGAAAGAAAAGTTCTTCTCTTTCTACGGAAGAGAAAATTTTTCACAGAAACGTTCAGTCCCCTGCTATCATATTACATAACCCTTTCTGAACCAACCACTGAGATTGGTTTTATCATGGGATGGAAGTTACACAGTCGACTGAAACTAACCACTTGGGAGTGGAACAGGTAGACGCTGGACAACAACTATATCATTAGAAGAGTTAAAAGCTAAGCTGACCCTTTCTGAAACTGAAGGCAGAGATTTTTTTTTTCTGGACCAGAACAGGACTATTTTTAAAGTTGTTATATTTTCAAATAGGTTTTCTTCCTATAATAAAGATGTATAGCCAACAAAATTGTATCATAAATCACTGAGAGCAGGTTTATTTGATAAATGTTAAAATGCTTCCTACGAAGTGATTTCTTAATATAAATAATCGTCTTAAAAAGAAGTATATAATTATGATGACTTCATTTCTAGCCCTCCAAAAATTCCCTTGTTAATATGATTAATAAACAATTTCTCTGAACCAAGAAAATCATGTACATGTTGGCAGGTAATTAATCTCAGGGCAAAATGAACAGAACCTAATATTTATGAACAAATTACTGGTAGCTAGCTATAAGGTCCATTTGCACAGTAAGATACACTGGCCCATATACCAAAGCCGAAAAGAAAATGACATTAGTCTGGTAACATTGAAACACAGGGGATAAGAGAAATCTAATACACAACATCTTTTGTTCTATCCAGTCATTGTTTGCTCTACCCTTCCCCAAAATGCCCCTTCATGCATTCCAGTCATGTACATCCATTTGAGAACTCCCATGATCTTAGGACCACAGTGATTGGTTAGGGCTACCCAGATAGACTCACTTGATCCAATCATCGTAACTTATCCTCCTGGCTGCCGCTAATGTGTCCACAAATAACACTTGACCCAATGAAAACCTTTCTCAGGGAGTTTTTAACTTCACAATGGAGATCAAGTTTTAATCCCTCTCCAGTGATGAAATTGAGCCTGGAAACTGCTGTGAGCCATATTTCCAGCTGTGTGGAAGAAGCTAGTGTCAGACAAGGAAGACGGTATGAAGAGAGAAGCAAAGACAAAAAAGTGATCCGTGACCATCTGAGTCCCTGAGGTCTAGTTGCAATTTTGCCTTTCCTGGAGTTTGGTTACATGAGACAATACCATTTCCTGTTTCCGAGCTAATTTTAGTTGGGCTCAATTATGTGAAACAAAATCATCCTGACTAATACATACGAACACAAATTTCATCTCCATTTGGGTTCTTTTTTTTTTTAATGTTTCACAGAAATATGTTTGAGGGGGAACTTCTATTTTAGACCTAAGCTACTGAGTGACTCAAAACAATCCTTTTCGTGAACATGAGGTCTATAAAGCGCCAGTATTAAAATTCACTTTGTTCCTCTCAGATGAAACTTCCAGCATCCTCTTCCACTAATATTACAATTAGCAATGGATGCCGTGATATGCTGCCCAGATTTCCCCCCAGGACTGAAGAACCTATTCCCTCGGTTGCTGGGAATGCTGCCAGCAGATAGCCCACAGCTGACAAGAACTCTGTTTCAAAACTGCCTCATTGCCTTGCCCAAGGTCACATCCCTTTCACAAGGCAGCCTGCTTCCAATGACTGGTTAATGTTTGATACAAAGGCCTGGCTCCCTGGCCCCAACTCAGGAAAACTCTGAAAGGCCATCCTCACTTCCAAGCTTCCCATGGGGGGGAGCTGAGGATGTCACTGGGCTGCCTTGCAGCCCATCTTCTCCTCACGCACTGGGCTCTCCTCCCTTCCTTTCCACAGGCATTGCTTCCAACAGCACTCCCCGCTCAACTCCCAGCCTGCTAATCTCCACCTCAGAGGCCGCCCTCTGAGAAACCCAACCTGCAACACGGTGCTTTTTAAACATCATTAAACCATAAAGATATGAGGTGGCCCTTTAAGAAAAGCTCAATGGTTAGTTAATGGCTCCTTAAATTTCCCTAGCATTCTGCTAAGCATTACAGAGGAGAGAATAAAAGTATAAGGTGTATCTCCTGCCCTTAATGAACACACAGTCTCATTGGACACATGCAATGTAAGCAGTTGTTCTCATACAACTCAGCAGCATGTCCAGATGAAGAAAACTAAAAGGAAGCCCAAACTGGCACACAGTAGATGATTCGTTGGGTAGATTCATTCATCACAGTAGATGATTCATTGGGTGGATGGATGGATGGACGGACGGATGGATGAATGGAAAGAGATGTATGTGAACTGGGCTAGACCATAAAATGTATGTGAAGGCTCTCCACTTTTGCCACGGCCACCTTCCTTCTCTTCATTAACCTCCTTTATCATCCCCTGTTTTTCACATTAAAAAAATAGAATAATCGACCAAAGTGAGCTCACAAGATCTCACTAGGAACTCTGCTTTGCTCTGGGAGAATATGAGGGGGGAAAGAGCCTGCCCTTTTGCCTCTGTGCCAAAATTTAATCTCCCCCATGCTCTCGGAAGGGCCAAAGTGAACCAACAACCTTCCTGCCTCACAAGTAATCTATGGAGAAAGAGAGCTATTTTATAGTCAGTAACAATCATACCAACACTAATAATATCTTACAGCACTATAGTGTTTTATGAACTAGCCTCTTACCTTATTTGATCCTCACATCATCCTGGAAGGTAGGGAGGGTAAATATTGTATGCTCCCTTTCACAGAGAGGGAAACTGAGGTCTAGAGGTCCTACATATTAAAGCAAAAATTAAAATGAAGTCTTCTTCCTTTCATTGCCATCCAATAAACTATTAGAATTCACATGGACTATGAATGAGGTCTGTCTCTGAAGGCTACCAACTGAGAGTTACGATTTATGTAGTAATAACATGATAACATTCTTAGTTCCAGTAGCACAGTTAGTTTGGGTCTCAGTAAAAGTCAGTCGATCTTTACCAAGCAGAACTCCTATCATTGCCTATATTATTCAGAAATGATGTATCTGAACATAAACTTTGAATTAGAAAAACAGAGAGAAGTTCGACCAATTAATTATACCCACCTTTGAACAGATAAGTACATATATTACATTCTAGATCATAAATATCTCTAATTTCTATCAGGATCTTACTTACAATTACACAGTTCCGCAGGAGATAAAAGCTGGATCCTAACAGAAACCTATTTCCTTTTCTACTCAGTTGTATGGCATAACATTCTATTCTTAACTGAGATCAACTTATTTTGGATGTCTACTTTGGCAGGTCCCTTGTGGGGGTGGGGGTGAAAATTGATGGGAAAAGAAATTGCTCTGCCAGCTCCTGCCATGCACCTTCAACTCAAATCAGCTTCCTACTTCCTCTACATGTCTTCAGCCAGCATATGGCAGAAACATCAGTATGTTTTTTTTCTTCCCTTCATGAGTGAATTGAGGTCATCTCTTGTGCAGTCATTATTTTGTAAGGATTATTCTGCAGGATGATTTGATTTCCTATTGTCTTGTCTACTCTTGTTTCCACCTATATTTGCATCTCATTGACTCTCAAGAATAATGTCTTACTCAGCTCCATTCCATCTGTTCATGTATATAATGAAGATTCAGTTTCTAAAGTGTTCTATTCCTGAATCTGAGTCACATCCAGCAGTCTCGTTTATGGACTATATGACCTTGGCCTAGACAATTGCATTCTCATTGGCTTCAGCTACCTCTTCTAGACAAAGGGGAAAATTATAACTGTTCCATTTATTAATGTGCTTTGAAAAATCACAGGAGATCATTGGAATGTATGGATTTAATCTTCATGACTATGCATTCACACATAATCCCTGAAAGTCCCTGACATATTCAGTAGATTGTCATTTTGAATTAATAGATGTTTAAGGATGATGCCTGAGGTAGTCACTTAGCATGCCTCAGCACCTGGACTGTCCAATAACTAATTTTTTCAGGTTTTGTAGTTCCCTTCCCATCAGCAAAAATTCACATTGAGCAATAGAAACTTTCTATCTTTGTTAAACATGGACACTGAGCCAAAACAAAGCACATGCAAGTGTTGTCAGAAAAATTGAAGCCAAAGTAAAGAGAGCTAAAAAGTAATAATTATTAGTCAGAAAAATTAAGTTTTCAATATATTCAAGAGTGGAATGCTAGGGGTGCCTGGGTGGCTCAGCTGGTTAAGCGTCCAACTTCGGCCTAGGTCATGATCTCACGGTTCATGGGTTCGAGCCCCACATTGGGCTCTGTGCTGACAGTTCAGAGCCTGGAGCCTGCTTTGGATTCTGTGTCTCCCTCTCTCTCTCTGCCCCTCCCCTGCTCATGTCCTGTCTCTCTCTCTCTCTCTCTCTCTCTCTCTCTCTCTCAAAAATAAACATTAAAAAAAAATAAAAATTAAAAAAAGACTGGAATCCTGAATTTGGCCATGACTAGTGACTCTATTATGTGAAAGGCTCTGCCATATTTATTGAATACAGAATGAAGAAAAAGTGATTAAAGAAACTATTTCATCTAGTGCTTTAGCCAGTGCAATTATGGAAATTTGTAGGGATAAAACTATATGTTAAAGGCCCGCTGTAACTTGAAGGATTCCAGATGAGTTCAGATGTATCTCTCTTGAATGTTAAGTACCTACCATATAAGGCAGTGTGGAAATGCTGGGCATGTTATGATGGTCCCACCCAATGAGATAATGCTGATCGTATAGAAGTTATTTTTAAAGATTTTTTTGTTTGACTGCTACATAAAAAGAGTATTTTAACCCCCCCAGAGCTCATATTCCATACTTCTGACCGAGAAAGCAGTAAGCACTTTGGGAGATTCTTAAGCATTTGTTTAAAACTATACCAATTTAAAGGTGACCCTATGACTCTATAAATACTCCTGTCTTTTAATTTATCTGTTTTTCTTCTATGAATCTATCTTAAGAAAGTAGTCCAAATATAGAGAAATGTTTATTCATTACAATATTTTTGCAGCATTTTAGGTAGTGAAAAGCTATTGGAAATAATCTAAATATCTACTGTTAAGGGAATGGCTCAGTTAATTACGGTTTAGACATGAAAGAAAAATGTAGTTGCCACTTAAAATGTTCTTTAACAGACTTTAATGAAAAGCTGAAATTCATGTAAAGATGTGTGTTGCTAAAAGTCTGGAAAAAAAGTCTGTCAAATGATAATACACTGGAGTTTGAACACTGGAATGAAAACTTTTTTTATATTGATGTACTTTCCAGTTTCTCTATGATATATACATATTACATTTAAAGTCAGGGAAAAAGTTGAAGAGAATTTTTAAATAATCTATCTTTCTTAAAAATAACAATATTATCTGGAGGAATGATGAACACATGAAACACTACCCCAATGTCAGAAACTAGAATTGCTGTTGACAATCTACTGCGCCTATGCCCTACAGGCATGTAAATGTCTCCCAGTTTCTTGCTTACCGCTTATGACATGTTTGTTTATAATGTTGGAATGTTTCCATAGCTAGTAAAACAGAAATTACTGACAATATCAAGAGGGAAATTTGCAGATGTTTGTGTTACCGTCCAAAGTAGTTATTTATTTATAAATATTAGACTAACTAGATACTAGGTACTATGTGTGCTAGGGGCTGGGGAAATCAGAACGAGAAATGCAGAGTTTACAGTCTGATGGTAGAGTTTTATGGGAAGCAAACAACCATTTCACCTGAAGCTAGAAAGATTAGTGTTAGCAAAGCCAAAGTGAGGGCTAAGTCAGGCATAGGGCACGCTATGCAATAGCCCTGGAGGCAGAAAGGCGAGTTCCTAGTGTTCTCCAGTATCCAGTCCTCCTTTTCTTCTCTATTCACAGAGAATTCTACGGCTCAGTTCCCTTGTAACTGGGCAGAGCCATGTGATTAATTCTGTCCACTAAAATGTGAACAGGAGTGATACGCAGCATTTCCAGGCTAAGGCAGTCTCTCTTCTCCTCTGACCTTTAACTGAAGAGGTCATGGGTTCCAGGTCACAAGATCTTGCCTCAGTAACCACATAGATAGCAGCTGTCCTGGAGTCATTTAGACCCATAGCAGATTTTGCACTGATAAGAAATAATTATTTATTTCGATCAGCTGCAGAAAATGGGGAATTTCTTATTTCTAGTATAACTCAACCTATCCTGTCTTTTTTTTTTTTTACTTTTTAAATTCTATTATTATTATTTAATAATTTTATTGTCACATTAGCTAACATATAGTGTATACAGTGTAGTCTTGGCTTCAGGAGTAGATTCTCGTGATTCATCACTTATATACAACACGCAGAACTCACCCCAACAAGTGCCCTCTTCAATGCCCATCACCCATTTTTCCCGCCTCCCCTGCCATCCCATCCCCATCAATCCTCAGTTTCTTCTCCGTATTTAAGAATCTCTTATGGTTTGCCTCTCTCTCTGTAACTGATTTTTCCTTCCCTTCCCCTACGGTCTTCTGTTAAGTTTCTCAAATTCCACATATGAGTGAAAACATCTGATATCTGTCCTTTTCTGACTGGTTTATTTCACTTATAATATCCTCCAGTTCCATCCACATTGTTGCAAATGGCAAGATTTCATTCATTTTCATCACCATATATATATATATATATATACACCACATCTTCTTTATCCATTCATCAGTTGATGGACATTTGGGCTCTTCCCATAATTTGGCTCTTGTTGATAGCACTGCTATAAACATGGGGGTACATGTGCCCCTGTGAATCAGCACCCCTCTATCCTTTGGATAAACTCCTAGTAGGGCTATTGCTAGGTTGTGGGATAATTCTATTTTTAATTTTTTGAGGAATCTCTACACTGCTTTCCTGAGTGGCTGCACCAGTTTGCATTCCCACCAACAGTGCAAAAGGGTTCCCTTTTCTCCACATCCTCACCAACATCTGTTGTTTCCTGAGTTGTTAAATTTAGCCATTCTGACCGGTGTGAGGTGGTATCGCAATGTGATTTTGATTTGTATTTCCTTGATAAGGAGCAGCATTGAGCATCTTTTCATGTGCCTGTTGGCCATCTGAATGTATTCTTTGGAAAAGTGTCTATTCATGTCTTCTGCCCATTTCTTCACTGGAGTCTTTTTTTTTTTTTTTTTTTTTTGGTGGGGGGCGGGGGGTTGAGTTTGGTAAGTTTTTTATAGATTTTGGATACTAACCCTTTATCCAGATATGTCATTTGCAAATAGCTTCTCTCCATTCCATTGGTTGCCTTTTAGTTTTGTTGGGTGTTTCCATTGCTGTGCAGAAGCTTTTTATCTTGATGAGGTCCCAATAGTTCATTATTGCTTTTATTTCCCTTGCCTTCAGAAACATGTCAAGTAAAAAGTTGCTGCAGCCAAGGTCAAAGAGGTTATTGCCTCTTTTCTCCTCTAAGATTTAATGGTATCCTGTCTCACATATAGACCTTTCATCCATTTTGAATTTATTTTTATGTATGGTGTAAGAAAGTGGTCCAGTTTCATTCTTTTGCATGTTGCTGTCCAGTTCCCCCAGTACCATTTGCTAAAGAGACTGTCTTTATTCCATTGGATACTCTTTCCTCCTTTGTCAAAGATCAATTGGCCATACATTTCTGTGTCAATTTCCGGGTTCTCTATTCTATTCCATTGGTCTATGTGCCTGTTTTTGTGCCAATACCATACTGTCTTGATGATTACAGCTTTGTTACAGGCTGAAGTCCAGGAATGTGATGCCTCCAGCTTCGGTTTTCTTTTTCAACATTACTTTGGCTATTTGGGGTCTTTTGTGGTTCCATACAAATTTTAGGATTGTTTATTCTAGCTCTGAGAAGAATCCTGGTGCTGTTTTGATTGGGATTGCACTGAATGTGTAGATTGCTTTGGGTAGTATCAACATTTTAACAATATTTGTTCTTCCGATCCATGAGCATGGAATGTTTTTCCATTTCTTTGTGTCTTCTTCAGTTTCTTTCGTAAGCTTTCTAAAAGTTTCTCTTTTTTAAATTTTTTTAATGTTTATTTATTTGAGAGAGAGAGAGAGAAAGAGAGCGAGCATGAGCAGGGGAGGGGCAGAGACAGAGGGAGACACAGAATCTGAAGCAGGCTCTAGGCTCTGAGTGGTCAGCACAGAGCCTGATGCAGGGCTTGAATTCACAAACTGCAAGATCACGACCTGAGCTGAAGTCGGACGCTTAACCGACTGAGCCACCCAGGCGTCCCAGATTTCTATAGTTTTCAGTGTACAGATCTTTTATCCCTTTGGTTAGGTTTATTCCTAGGTATTTTATGGTTCTTGCTACACTTGTAAATGGGATCAATTTCTTGATATCTCTTTCTGTTGCTTCATTATTGATGTATAGAAACGCAACTGATTTCTATTCATTGATTTTATACCCTGCAACTTTGCTGAATTCATGTATCAGTTCTAGCAGTTTCTTGGTGGAGTCTTGTGGGTTTTCCGTGTAGAGTATCATGTCATCTGCAAAAAGTGAACGTTTGACTTAATTGCTGATTTGAATGATTTTTATGTCATTTTGTTGTCTGATTGCTGAGTCTAGACCTTCCAACACTATGTTAAACAATAGTAGTGAGAGTGGACATCCCTGACGTGTTCCTGATCTCAGGGGGAAAGCTCTCAGTTTTTCCCCACTGAGGATGATACTAGCTGTGGTCTTTTCATATATGGCTTTTATGATGTTAAGTTATGTTCCTTCTATCCCAATTTTCTTGAGGGTTTTTATTAAGAAAAGATGCTGTATTTTGTCAAATACTTTTTTTTGCATCTATTGACAGAATCATATGGTTCTTATCCTTCCTTCTACTAATGTGATGTATTGCATTGATTGTTTTGCAAATATTGAACCAGCCCTGCAGCCCGGGAATGAATCTCACTTGATCACAGTGAATAATTCTTTTAATATGCTCTTGAATTCAATTTGCTAGTATCTTGTTGAGAATTTTTGCATCCATGTTTATCAGAGATATTTGGCCTATAATTCTCCTTTTTAGTGGGGTCTTTGTCTGATTTGGAAATCAATGTAATCCTGGCTTCACAGAATGAGTCTGGAGGCTTTCCTTCTGTTTCTATTTTTTGGAACAGCTTGAGAAGAATAGGTATTAACTCTGCTTTACATGTCTGGTAGAATTCCCCTGGGAAGCCATCTGGATCAAGACTTCTATTTTGGGGGAGATTTTTGAAAACCAATTCAATTTCTTTGCTGGTTAGGGGTCTGTTCAAATTTTCTATTTCTTCCCATTTGAGTTTTGGTGATGTGTGAGTGTCTAGAAATTTGTCCATTTCTTCCAGATTGTCTAGTTTGTTGGCATGTAATTTTTCATAGTATTCTCTAATAATTGTTTGTATTTCTGTGGTGTTGGTTGTGATCTCTCCTGTTTCATTTGTGATTTTTATCAATTTGGGTCCTCTCTCTTTTCTTTTTGAGCACTCTGGCTAGGGGTTTATCAATTTTGTTTATTCTTTCAAAAAACCAGCTCTTAGATTCATTGATCTGTTCTACTGTTTTTGTTTGTTTGTTTGTTTGGTTGGTTGGTTGGTTGGTTGGTTTTGTTTTTGCTTTTGGGTTTGTTTGTTTGTTTGTTTGTTTTTGGATTCTATATTGTTTATTTCTACTATAATCTTTATTATTTCTCTTCTTCTGCTGGCTTTGGGCTTTCTTTGCTGCTCTGTTTCTAGTTTCTTTAGGCATGAGATTAAGATATGTTTTGGGGATCTTTCTTGCTTCTTGAGATAAGCCTGGATTGCAATGTATTTTCCACTTAGGACTGACTTTGCTGCATCCCAAAGGGTTTAGACTGTCGTGTTTTCATTTTCATGTGCTTCCACATGTTTAAAAAAATTTTTTTTAACACTTACTTATTTTTGAGAGACAGAGAGAGACACAGAGCATGAGCAGAGTGGGGGAAGAGAGAGAGGGAGACACAGAATCCGAAGCAGGCTCCAGGCTCCAAGCTGTCAGCACAGAGCCTGATGCGTGGCTCGAACTCACAAACCGCAAGTTCGTGACCTGAGCTGAAGTCAGACGCTTAACTGAGCCACCCAGGCACCCCTTTTTTTTAAAATTTTTTTAACATTTATTTATTTTTGAGAGACAGAGCATGAGCAGGGGAGGGGCAGAGATAAAGAGGGAGAATGTGCTTCTATACATTCTTTTAAATTTCTTCTTTAATTGCCTGGTTGACACACATTCTTTGGTAGTATGTTCTTTAACCTCCATGCATTTGGAGGCTTCCCAAATTTTTTCTTGTGGTTGATTTCAAGTTTCATAGTGTTGTGCTGTGTTCTGAAAATATGCATGGTATGATCTCAATCTTTTTATATTTGTTGAGGGCTGTTTTGTGACCCAGTGTGTGATCTATTTTGGAGAATATTCCATGCACACTCGAGAAGACTGTGTATTCTGCTGCTTTTGGGTGAAAGGCTCTGAATAATATATCTGTTAAGTCCATCTGTCCAGTGTATCATTCAAGACCATTGCTTCCTTATTGATTTTCTGCCTAGATTATCTGTCCACTGAAGTGAGTGGAGTATTAAAGTCACCTACAATTACAGTATTATATCAATAAATTTGCTTATGTTTGTGATTAATTGATTTATATATTTGGCTGATTCATTTTGGGAGCCTAAATATTTACAATTGTTAGTTCTTCTTGATGGATGGAGCCCTTAATTATGATACAATGCCCTTCTTCATCTCTTGTTACAGTCTTTGGTTTAAAATCTAGTTTATCTGTGGGTCGCCTAAGTGGCTCAGTCAGTTGAGCAGCCAGCTTCAGCTCAGGTCATGATCTCACAGCTCATGAGTTCGAGCCCCACGTCGGGCTCTGTGCTGACAGCTTGGAGCCTGGATCCTGCTTCAGATCTGTGTCTCCCTCTCTTTCTGCCCCTAATTCACTTGCATTCTGTCTCTGTCTCTCTCCAAGGTAAATAAACACTAAAAAAATTTTTTAATCTAGTTTGTCTGATATAAGTATGGCTAGTCCAGCTTTCTTTTGACTTCCAGTAGCATGATAGATGGTTCTCCATCCCCTCACTTTCAATCTGCAGGTGTCCTCAGGTCTAAAATGAGTCTCTTGTAGGCAGCATACAGATGGATCTTGGTTCTGTATCCATTCTGATATCCTATTTTTATTGGGGCATTTAGTCCATTTACATTCAGAGTGATGGTTGAAAGATATGGATTTAGTGTCACTGTGTTATCTGTAGGTTTTGTGCTTGTGGTCCTTTGTAGTCTTTGCTGCTTTCCACTCACAGAGTTTCCCTTAGGATTTCCTGCAGGGCTGGTTTAATGGTCATGAACGCCTTCAGTTTTTGTTTGTCTGGAAAAGCCCTTATCTCCCCTTCTGTTCTGAATGACAACCTTGCTGGATAAAGGATCCTTGGCTGCATATTTTTCCTATTCAACACATTGAATATTTCCTGCCACTCCCTTCTGGCCTGCCAGGTTTCAATGGACAGGTCTGCCGCTATCCTTATGTGTCTACACTTGTAGGTTAAGGCCTGTTTGTCCCTAGCTGCTTTCAGAATTCTTTCTCTTTGCATTTTGTCAGTTTCACTGTGATATGTCGTGGCGTTGACCCATTTTTGTTGATTTTGAAGGGAGTTCTCTGTGTTTCCTGAACTAGGATGTCTGCTTCCTTCCCCAGATTAGGGAAAATCTCAGCTATAATTTGTTCAAATAAACCTTCTGCCCCTTCCTCTCTCTCTTTTTCCTCTGGTACTTGTATGATACAGATATTATTATGTTTCTCTGAATCACTTAGGTCTCTAATTCTCCCCTCGTGGTCTAGTAATTTCCTATCCCTCTCTCAGCTTCATCATTTTCCATTTTACCTTCTATTTCACTTATTCTCCCCGCTGCTTCTTTCAGCCTTGCTGTCACTGCATCTAGTTTATTTTGCATCTCATTAGCAGCATTTCTAAATTTGTCATGACTATTTCTTAGGTCCTTGATCTCTTCAGCAATAGATTCTTTGCTGTCTTCTATGCTTTTTCAAGCCCAGCTATTAGTCTTATGACTATTATTCCAAGTTCATGTTCAGATATATTGTTTATATCTGTTTTGTGCAATTGTCTACCTGTCATTTCTTCCTGGAATTCCTTTTGAGAAGAATTCTTCTGTTTCATCATTTTGGCTAGTTTTTTGTCTTTTACGTGTTTTAATAGCTTGTTATGAGTCACCAACTTGCGAGTACTACTATGTTAAAAAGTGGTAATACACTGTCCAGGGCCTGGCATTTCAGGAAGTGTTTTGGAGTGTGTTGCACACACTCTGTTGTGTCTCTCATTGCTTTGTCTCCCTACTGGTAGTGGTGGTTTTGTTTGATTTGTGCTTTGGTTTGTTCATTGAATTAAACCCTGGAAAAAATGGAAAAGGGGGAGGGTGGAAGAAGCCTTATCCCATACAAAGAGAGAAATGACAGGGATGGCAAAAAAAGACCAGGCAAAGAATCAAGTAAACTACAATGCTTAATCCAGAGAGGGAGAGAGGAAAATAAAGAAGACAGAGATAAAGAAAAGGTGTAGAAAGAACAGAGTAAAAATGCCTGATTAAACAAACAACCAGAATAGAGAAGCAGTTACCAGGCACAGAGGGGCAAGGTTTGGTGTAGGAGGGTCTGCCCTCCACGGGGGGCTGTTGTCTTGTTCCCTGAAGCCCCACTGTGTTGGTGATGAGGAGAAAAATGGCTACACCCCAATCTCTCCTCCCCAGACTAGGTGTCCAAACCACAATGTTCAGGCAGTCCTCACAGAGCAGTGTGGATGGGCCGGTTTGTCCTGCTCCACAGTCTCCCGTGCCTTCTAGGTGCTTGGCTGGGATTCAAAACCCAATGTCTTAAAGGATCCCCCTCCACATGGACCCAGTTCTGGAGCAGGGCTAGTCTGCCCAGCCAGCAAAGGGCTTCTGGCTGGCATCTATCTTTTATCCTTGGAAGAGTAATATACCCTCTTCCCACAGTAATCAGGGGAGGGCACTGCTGTCTCCCAGTGCACCCTTGAGATCGCTACTGAGCCCTGAGATGGTTCCCCCTCCCCCAGAAAGCTTGCACACACAGTGGCAGCTCTAGTCTAGAAAAAGTCACACAACTCTGAAAACTGATCTTCACTCCTAAGGCTGTTTACAAGGTATAAACTGGCTCTCTCTGTATTTTTCATCCCCCGATCCATGGTCTAGAGAGGTTTTTCTCTTGTCCAAATACAATCCCACACTTCCACAGCCTCTCTTTCTCTTCCTTTTGTCTCTCTGCTGAAGAGGTTCCCCTCCTCCAAGCCTACGCCACCCATTTTATATCAACCCAGTTGGTAAACATGCACCTCTGTCCCCCCAAGCTGTCTCTGTGTACCTGTACACACGTGGAGATGTTTCTGTCACTCTGTAGCCTGGATTCCTGGAATTCCAACTGTTCTGACCTCAATACTGCTGTGTTTGAGGGAGAAGGTTAATTCTGGTTTCCCTACTTCTCTACCATCTTGATTCTCCCCCCAACACATCCTGTCTTAAACAGGGATTTTAAAAATCAAAACACTGTGATTGAATCAAGTAGAAGGGATGGGCATTTAGAAATGAGTGTTAATTGCATCAGCTATGGCTGACATCATTATAACATGATCCCTATAAAGATGCATTCCCCAGCATTACGAGAAGGTACTCACCCTCCCCTTCTCCATTCTCCCCATGACGTGCTTCTGGAGCACTTTTTTCTCACTCTCATTTGTTAAATTTCTGGTCAGACCTTCCCTTTTGCAGTTATGCTTATAGTCTACTTCATTATAGACTACCACCAATCCCTAACTGTCTATTTCCACAACTTTCTTTGAAGACTCTTCTAGTCAATGTAAAACTCAAATTTTAACACCCAGTATGAGGTTTCTTTGTTTCATTTTTCTAGAACACTGTCAGCAAATCTATTTGCCAAGTACAAAATAAACAACTTAAAGAGAAGCCACAGAGAAGACTACCATGTTGCAACATAGTCAACTCAACTCAGAATAGTACAGTGGAGAACATTTGGGGCATGCTACACAAATGCGCATTGCCATAAATGCAGATTACAGTCTGGGGAGCTAGTTTTCATTGCTTAAATGTATAATAATAGTTGACATTACATAGGGCTTAAAATGTGTTAGTAGATTAGAACAGACCAACCACCTCCATCAATCACACAAAATTGAAACCGTAAGAACGACCTCCAAGTGCAACTTTAAAATGTCTTATGACTCACATCACAATTCCTCCTTCATTAAAGACATCACAGCACTGGCATCAACCCTCACTTGAAGAAATCAACCGATCCAAAGACCATTCCCACTTGTGATATCCTACAACCAAACTGAACAATAGAAAACTATACAGTCATTTCTGCTAATGAGAGACCATTTCCGTTGAAATGTTCTCCCCTGTTTCTATAATTTTATATAGTTTGTTCATTTATATTATAACTGGTTTCTTTATTTAAAAAGGAGGCTTTCCACAGTTTGGAGGACTTACCAAGGTTCACCTCTAACTTTCCTGACACAGACCAGGACCACTGAGCCAGACAACTTCTGTGTACATTCCTCAAGGCCTTGTTTGTCTCTTTTGCTTGAAGTTCCTGGGCTCTGCTGGAGAGATGAATCATGCATTGGGTCCAAAATATTATTTAATTACAGCTTCCAAAAATAACAAAAAACTTTTTTATTTTTTCCTAAGAAAATATTTTATTCATTTATATCTTGAACTTTCTGATCAGATCTGCACTACAAAAAATTCTTGGTGATATAGTGTTCTCTATCTTATGTCAACTTTATCTTGTAATATCTTCTCATAAACATTACTTGTTGATTAAAGGGAAAACAATATAGAATGATCAACAGATAAAATACCAGTAAGTCTAAGTCCATGACAAAAACTGTCACCATGGTCTTCTGCTTATGGCCAAGATGGAATAGCAGATAACAGATTTACTCTCTTGCCTAAACAACCAAAAACAAATGGACGAAACATATGAAGAAACAGGTTTCAAGATATAGGACATCAGCTGAAAAACACTGGTAACGGAATGAGAATCAAATAAGGTGAATCCTATGATTGCCTGAGCTTATGGCCTTAAGGAATTTCCAAGTTACACCACAGAAAGGAAACCCAGGAATTCAATGCAAACGTCCTGCATTGAGGAGATAAAGCTCAGAGTCATGGGAAAACAAGGTGGCAGAGTTTACAGGGCTGAGTATTAGAGATTGCTGCTGGGAAAGAATCACCCAAAAGGACTAGAACTAACAACACTTGATGCTCACCCAGGACTGGGAATAGTGCCTGTAACCACTAACCAGACTGAAAAACCTCATAACTCACACACCTTTTGGTAAAGCGTCTCGCTTCGGTAATCTGGAGTATTTAACCCTAGACTAAACACTGCACTAGGACTGCTGAGCACATCTTAAAAGCAAGTCGTGAAAGAATCAAACTTTTTCCAAGTAACTTACCCTCATCCAAGAACAATGCCCAAGAATATTTTTACTAATATAAAAATATCCAACACTGAACAAGGAATAAATCTATAATGTCCAGCATCTGATAAAAGATTACGAGACATCCAAAAAGCAAAATACAGCCTTTAATGAGAAGGGAAGTCAATCAATTGAAAACAACCAAGTATTAAACTTAGCAGACAAGGACATTGGAACAGTTATAAGGGTTTTCCATATGATCAAACATTACATACAGAGATGGGTGACATAGAAAAGACCTAAATCAAAATTCTAGTGATAATAACTTTAAAGTGATGATATGAAAAATATATTGGATGGAATTAAAAGTAGATTAGAAAAAAGAGAATAGAGAAGATGCTTCACAACAGCGTGAATATAATTACCACCATTGAACTGTATGCTTAAGAATAGTTACGACGGTAAATTTTATGTGATTCTTTTTCACCACAATAAAAAATTGTTTTGAAAAGTTTTGAAAATTTCAGAAGAAAAAGTAGTGTGTTTGAAGACATAGCAATAGAAACTATCCAAAATGAAGCAGAGAAAGAGAAAACAGTTAAAATAAGAGTATCAGTGAGGGGTGCCTGGGGGGCTCAGTCAGTTGAGCATCTGATTCATGATTTAGATTTGGGTCATGATACCAGGGTTCATGGACTGGGCCCCAGGTCAAGCTCCACGCTCAGTGTGGAGCTTGCTTGGGATTCTCTCTCTCTCTCTCTCTCTCTCTCTCTCCCTCTGCCCCTCTCCCCAGTTCATGCTCTCTCTCTCTCTCTCTCACTGTCTCTAAAATTTAAAAAAATGAAAAAAAAAAACCAGGCTCAGTAAGCTGTGGACAATGTGAAGATGCCATATCTATCTATATATGTAATAGGAGTCTCTGGAAGAGAGGTTGACAGAAAGAAATTTGAAGAAATAATGGCCAGTAACTTTCCAAAGTAAATGAAAACTGTGTTTCTGTATACCTAAGCTCAATCAATCCAAGACACCAGATATAGGAAGAAAGAATACACCAAGGCACATTATAATTGAATTTTTCTAAACTAGTGATAGAGAAAAATTTTAAAGCAATTAAAAACCAGAAAAAAACACATTAAGTGCAGAGAAACACAGATAAGGATGACAGCAGATTTCTCGTAGGAAGTGATGCAAATGAGAAGGCAATGAAGCAACATCTTTAATCTAGTGGCAGAAAAAAAAAACAGAAAACCTGTCAACCTAGAATTTTATACTAAGTAAAATATCTTTTAAGAACTAAGGTGAGGGACACCTGGGTGACTTAGTCAGTTGAGCATCCAACTTTGGCTCAGGTCATGATCTCATGGTTCATGAGTTTGAGCCCTGCATCAGGCTCTGTGCTGACAGCTGGGAGCCTGGAACCTGCTCCAGATTCTGTGGTCTCCCTCTCTCTCTGCCCTTCCCCCACTCATACTTTCTCTCTCTCTCTCTCTCTCTCTCTCTCTAAGAATAAATGAACATTAAAATAATTTTTAAAAAAATAACTAAAGTGAAATAAAGACTTCCAGATGTACAAAAGCTGAAAAAAATTCATCACCAACAGACCTGCTATATAAGAAATGTTAAAAGAAAAAAAATTAGAAATGTTAAAAGAGGTTTTTCAGACAAACATATGAGGACAAAAGGGGAAAAGGAAGAATTGGAACAAATAGAAAACAAACGGCAAGTGGATCAATAATCACATTAAACGTTAATTGTCAAACCATCCCAGTTGAAAGGTAGAGATTGTCAAATAAGATTTGTTTTTTTTAAATGTAAGATCTGACTATATGCTACCTATAAGCACTCCATAGAAAAGGATAGAAAAAGGGGCGCCTGAGTGGCTCCGTCAGTTAAGCACTGACTCTTGATTTCAGCTCAAGTCCTGATCTCACAGTTTGTGTGTTCAAGCCCTGTATCGGGCTCCATGCTGACTGTGCGGAGTCTGCTTGGGATTCTCTGTCTCCCTCTGTCTCTGCTCCTCCCCTGCTCACTCTCTAGCTCTTGTTCAAAATAAATATATATATATATATACAAAATAAAAGGATAGAGAAAGATGTACCATGCTAACCCTAATTAAAAGACAGTTGGAGGGATTATGTCAGTATTGGACACAATAGATTTCAAAGCAGAGTAGCATAAGTATTTTTTAAAGGTTATTTCATAAAGATAAAGGGGTTAATCCATCAAGAAGGCATTACAAAATGTTCATGTAACCAATAAAATACTTGAAGCAAAAACTGATAGAACTACAGAAGTGGACCAATCCATAATAGTTGATTTCAATATTCTTCTCTCAATAGTTGATAGAAAAAATAGACCAAAAATCTGTAAAGTTGTAGAAGAATTAACAACATAATCAACAGATTTAATTGGCGTTTATAGAACACTCCAACGAACAAAAGCAGAACATGCCTTCTTTTTAAGTGCACATGAAACATTTACCAAGATAGACCATATTCTGGGCTATAAAAAAGTGTCTCAATAAATTGAAAAGATTTAAGTTACACAAAGGATGATCTCTGACCATAATATAACTACCAGAAGTTAATGACTGAAATATTTCTATAAAATTTCAAATATTTGGAAGCTAAATGACACACTTCTTTTTTTTTTTTTAATTTTTTTTTTCAACGTTTTTTAAATTTATTTTTGGGACAGAGAGAGACAGACCATGAACGGGGGAGGGGCAGAGAGAGAGGGAGACACAGAATCGGAAACAGGCTCCAGGCTCTGAGCCATCAGCCCAGAGCCCGACGCGGGGCTCGAACTCCCGGACCGCGAGATCGTGACCTGGCTGAAGTCGGACGCTTAACCGACTGTGCCACCCAGGCGCCCCTAAATGACACACTTCTAAATAACACATGGAACAAATAATCAACAAGGAAATTAGGCAGTATTAAAAGCTGAGTAAAAATGAAAAGAAACTATTCCCAAATTCGTGGGATGTGTTTAAAACAGTACTTAGGGGAAATTTATAGCATTAGAAAGTGAAATCCAAGTAACAAAGGGCGAAACAATAAATCAAATCAGAAAGCAATGAAATAGAAACGAAAACCTAGTAGAGAAAATCAATGAAACAAAAAGCTAGTTCTTCGAGAAGATCAATAAAATTAGTGAAACTCTAGCCAGACTAATCAGGAAAATAATGAAAGGAGTCACAAATTACCAATATCCACAAAGAGAGATAATAACAGCCTGGAATCTACAGATATTGAAAGAATAATAAAGTAATATTATGAAAAACTTTATGCCAATAAACGTGACAACTTAGATAAAATGGAAAAATTCCTTGAAGTACACAAACTTCAGAAGAAATAGGTAACGTGAATAGCCTTATATCTCTCAGAGAAATTGAATTCGGAGCTAAAAACTTTCCCACAGAGAAAACTGGGCCCAGATATTTTTGCTGGTAAAATTTACCAAACATCTAAGAAAGAAACAGTACCAATCACACACAAAATATTGGAGAAGGTCAGTGAAAAAGGAACACTTCCCAACTCACTCAAATGAAGCAAGCGTTATACTGCACTAACACAACACAAAGACTACAAGACAAGAAGACTAAAGAGCAATACTTCTCATGACATAGATGTAAAATTACTAAATAAGGATTTCAACAAATGGAATTCAAAACTATATTAAAAGGCCATCATGACCAAGGGAGAGGGAGCTATCCCACAAATGTAACAATAGCGTATCATTCAAAAATCAATTCATGTAACTCACCATATCAACAGAACAAAAGGAAAAAAAAATGCATGATAATCTAAATAAAGGCAGAAAAAGCATTTAACAAGATCCAACACCCCTTCCTGATAAAAATTCACAGCAAAGGAACTTTATCAAACTAACAAAGGGAAAAAGGAAATCTATGAAAAGCCTACAGCTAACTTCATTCTTAATGATGAAAAACAAATGCTTTTTTCCCCCTCAGATCAGAAATGGGACAAGTGTGGACCCTTCCCACTTTTAACCATCATTCTAGCCAAAGACGAAAAGAACAAACAAATAAACGAAAGATCTCCAAATTGAAGAGGAAGAAGTAAAAGCCTATTTAGAGATGAAATGACTGTCTGTGTGGAAAATCCTACGGAATCGACTAAAAAGCTACAAACCAGACTAAATAGAACTAACGAGGATTCAGCATAAAAGATCAATATACAAAAACTCAGTTGAAGTTCTTCTACTAGTAATAAACAATCAGAAATTTTAAAAAGCAATACCACTAACAACAGCATCAAAATGTGAAACTGGGATAAGTCTAACAAAAGATGTGAGAAACTTATACAATGAAAACCACAAAACATTGCTGTGAGATGTAATAGATCTCCTACATACTTGAAGTGATAAGGCCATGTTCCTGGGTTGGAAAACTCAGTGTTGCTAAGGTGCCAATTCTCCTCAAATTGATTTATAGATTCAGCGCAATCCCTATCAAAATCCCAGCAGGCATTCTCATAGGAATTGACAAGTTTATTTCAAAGTTCAAATACAAAATTTAAAAGAAATTCAAAGGAGCTGAAACAGCCAAAACAAATTTGAAAAAAAAAAAAAAAGGCACAAAGTTAGAGGACTCTGATAACCAGATTTCAAGACCCAGTATAAAGCTACAGTAATCAAAATGTTATGTGGTTAGCATAAAGATTGACAAATACATTAATGGAGCCAAATAGAGGGTCCAGAAACAGACCTACAGATACATGGAAAACTGATTTTCAACACAGGTGCAAAGGAGACAAGGTAATCTTTTCCACCAGTATGCTGAAATGGATATCCATATGCAAAAATATGGACTTCTATCTATACATCTTACCAATATAATAATTAACTCAAATGAAATCATAGATCTAAATGTAAATCTTACAACTATGCAAATTTTAGAAGAAAATATAGAGCAATATCTTTGCGACCTTAGGTTAGGCCACATTTCTTAGATATAACCCCAAAAGTAAAATATTTTTTTTAAATAGTTCAGATATTCTGTTCTTTGAAAGACACTAAGAGAATAAGAAGAGAAGCCACAGACTGGGCAAAATATTTACAAATAATATATCTGAAAAAACACATGTGTTCAGATTATATAAAGAACATCCAGGGACGCCTGGGTGGCTCAGTTGGTTAAGCGCCGGACTTCGGCTCAGGTTATGATCTCATGGCTCGTGAATTCAAGCCCCACATCGGGCTCTGTGCTGACAGCTTGGAGCCTGGAGCCTGCTTTGGATTCTGTGTCTCCCTCTTTCTCTGCCCTTCTCCCACTCATGCTCTGACTCTCTCTCCAAAATAAATAAACATTAAAAAATTTTTTAGAAAAAGAACATCCATAACAACCCACTTAAAAAATGATGTAAAATGGTAAGACTATTTTGAAAAATAGCTTGGCAGTTTCTTAAAAATTCGGTTGTTCTACACCTAGATATTTACTCAAAGGAAAAGAAAGCATATGTGCACACAAAGTCTTGTATGTGAACGTGCACAGCAATGTATTTGTAATAGCAAAAACCTAGAAAACACTCCTTTATTCATATAGAGGTGAACGGATACATAGTTTGTAGAATACCCATATAATGGGAGACACATCGAAAATAAATGAACTATTGGCATACACAACAGTATGGTTGTTTCTTAAAATAATTATGTTAAGTGAAAGAAGACAGAGAAGAAAGAATGCATACTATATTCCTTTTATGTAAATTTTTAGAAGACATTGATTAATCTATAATAATCTATATCATCTATAATAGTCTAATTATTACCAAGAGTCATGGGGAATTTCAGGAAGTGACAGATATTTCATTATCTTGATTGTGGATTTGTTCATCGATTTATATATATGTCAAAACTCACAATTTTTATGCTTTAGTTATGTGCAGTTATGCAGTTATGTATGCCAATTATACCTCAATATAGCTGCTAATAAAAATCTTACAAGCTGATGTTTCCCATTGGATAAAATTTATTTTAAGTCACCATCGAAAAATTTCACAAGGTTTGTGTTTCCTCTTTTCTGTGTTTACAACCCTGGGAGTTAATCTGGGAGCTCAATCTCCACAAATTCTATCTGCTGAAGACCACACATTAGCAAATCTGTTGCCCAAGATGGACAACCACTGGCCTAATTAGGGCTTGATATATGAGCTATGGAATCAACACGTTAAACTGACCGTGATTCTTTTCCAGAGGCAGCCTCCGTTCAAGTTTGTACTTTTGCCAAGCCACTCCTGCTTCGTCGATGCCATATCATCATTACCCAAATTCTTGCACACATCTGACAAAATGGCACTATTTCATCGATGACAAATTGGAATCACAGTGATTGCTTTGGGGTCAACTCTAGATATCTCTCCAAATTGTCCATTTTAGAGTCATCTTAAAGCAAATGGGCAGTCAAACCCCTGTTAAATGTACTGTCTTTTTTTTTTATTGCTATAGAGAAGCTTCTAAACAAAATTCCAATCCTCTAATAACTTTAATTACAAGGAAAGAGCCAAAAGCCCATAGCTTATTAAAGACTGGCTTTTGATCCAGTGGCAAAGACCTACCTTGCCTCAAGGCTATAGCAGCCACTGCCAAATTTATGGTGGCTTCCGCTGGCACAGTTTCAGGGTCTTCCTTGGAGCTGATGTTATACAATTCGGCACTTAACTGAAAACACGCATTTGCGGCAAGCTGGCTTACATCCTAGAAGATACTCTTGCTTACTTCTTGTTGGTTTGAAACCCTCTCTGGAGCTTCATGGGTGAAATTTGGAACCAGCGCCTGCACTCGGAAGGCAGAAAGAGACTAAAGAGAGAGGCAACTTACTCAGGGCTGGTAGGTTTAAAAAGCAAAAAAAAAAAAAAAAAAAAGGTACGTACGAGGCTCATCTTGGGAGGCAAGATGGGTGGAGCCCCACGTCTGTCCACCAAATCTTAAATGTTTATAAAGAAGCTTTAGCTGGGTTCAGTCACATATACCCTGCAGACAATCTCAGCACCGCATCACTGTCTCAAGGCTGTTGTCCTTAGAGCACCTCTGGGACAGAGAAAGGCAAGTAGAACCCACATTCCAGGAAGGGGGGGGGGGAACCTGATTGCCCAGTCCAGCTCAGGGGTCAACAGAGGGTCACTTCCTATCAATGACCTCTCCCAACACTCCTTTATAAATTACTGGCCACCTTATACCTTGCTAATTCCCTTCTCAGAAAAAGAAATGCACACAATGGGGGCTACCTAATCTATGACACATCCTTAAAATTAGATACCAAAAATCTTGGGCAAGATTGAAATTTAGGGGAAGAAGCCTAAGTTGCATGAGTTTACTCTGAAATAAGATTTTTAAAGTCCTGATTTGATTAGGTTATTCTGAATTGGCAAAATTAAATTTTGCATTAGCTGGTAGAAATTAACATTTATGAAATTCATAACACATATTTGATGATGAAAAAAGTTTAAGCTGTATTTTATGCACAATTGTGTCATAGATTGATATGTTCGTGTCCACTAAAATAGCATCCTTTCCTGCTAGGAGGAACCAGACTCCTGGATTGTCTCATTTGGACAGGAATGGAGTGAATCCTACAAGCCCCTAGATAAGGATCTCAGGCTAGAATTTAAAATAATTCCACTGCAAGAATAAAGGAGGTTAATGAACAAGCTGGTTGAAGGCTCTGGGACAGAAATGGGAATCTAACCCAGATTCACACCCAAGTTTGTTTGAATCCAAACCCATGTTCTCCCTCTTACAGAAGAGGTAGCCCAGGGTTTGAAATCCAATTCACCAGCTTGGTTGGTGGCATCATGGCCCCTTATGTAAACGAGGAGATTACAGTGATCTTGAAACATGAGCCAACATCTGTAAACACCTGACCTTAGCAAGGGTTTAACACACTTTATTTAAGATTATAACCATCTAGCAGGATGCCAGGTGACGTGGAAAACCTAAGGGACCAACCAAAAAAATAGAAAGAGGATTTCATACCTAAATGATCAGTTTTCTGACCACCAATGAATAGTTGTATTCAAATTGTCAGGAAAGAGGAGGCAGGATTTTTGAACTGGCTATACATGACTAGGTGGAAGTCAGAGGGAGTCAGAAGAATATTTATACTTGCTTTCTCAGCTCCTGTCTACAGTGTTATTCGTCACATAAATCTTGCAGGTGCTTTGTTCAGACGAGTTCTAAATGCCAGCAGAGCTAATGGCCCCACCTTCTGGAGACTATTACTTCACCTACCTCTGTTGGGAGACAAACTAATAGAACTTCCCATTAAAAATATTTTTGGATACTAAATTTACTCACTTTCTTCTGTAGTCTAACTCAATCTCTTTCTATATTCACCAGTGTTCAATGATTTCAGTTTAATTTATTCTTGTGTTTTACCTTGATTCATGCTTTCAGGCCACTCCATTTACCATCCAGCTTTCCCTGACCCCCCTCAAAAACAAAAACAGAACAACCCTCCCAAAAAACCTTTTTGAGAGTATGTTTCTAAGTAACAGCCCTGCCCGTATGTTATAGCCTCTAAGATTATAAAATCAATACAAATATTTTTCTTTTGAGACAGATTTCATCATTGCAGCCATGAAAGAAACATAAGATGATTTTTAGTGTTGATTTTTTTGAAGATGAAGACGCCTAGGGAAAGGTCTGTTTGTTGGAAGATGAGTCACATTTGGCAAAGGTTTAAATGAAACAACGAATTTGATAAATCTGTCCAAGTTTTAAGAATATTCAGACACCTTTCTTCTCAAGAAAATCCCCATGGATCTCTTCAAGAACAAAAGCTTCTCTACAATGGCTTCAAATGATTCAGACATAACTTCCTGCATATGCCACCGAAGGGATTTCTTTACTTTTAGTAAGACCATTAACTGGCTTGCCAAATTCTTCAGCATAACAAAATTATAGGCCGTTTCTCTCTTGGGCATGCTGAAATGGTGAAAATTGCCCGGAGAAAATTGAAACCCTGATAATTGATTTTCTTGCTGTTTTCAAAAGACCCAAACCCTTCTACGATTAAATTGAAACTTTTCAGGAAGAACACAATTGAGACCATAGGGAATACCACTATATTCTTAGAAGAGTTCCACAACTAAAACCTACACAGGACATTTCTTCAGACACAGATTTAGAATTAAATTATTTTTCTAAAATAGGATTCTTCTCTTTGGGCTTATGCAGAATCAGCTAACGTAATTGCGTTGTTCACCTCGTCCTTGGAATCTGGGAGCCAAGAATTTGAAATGAAAAACAAAACAGGTAAATATTGGCTGTGAAAGAAGTGCTTTAAATTATAAACTTGATGTTGAAAAATAAGGCTTTCTCGTCAGGAGTGAACTACTTCAGATAGAGACGTTGTTGACAAAATGACTGAAATGTGAGACCTTTAGTTTCCCCATAAAATACATTTCCAAGAGATTCAATAATGTTGGATTCTGTGATGTATATATTTCCAAATCAAGATGCTTTGTGGTTGTCCACAAAACACAGATTGGGTTGTGCAATACCATTGTTAGTTGATATGTGAAAAACACGTTCAACAGTTGAAAGAAACTTTATACACATGTGGAAGTTCTTAGCCTACAAACACTTGGTTACCTTTTCCAGGATAACTGTGTGCCACAAGAATATTTGGGCTATTAGAAAAGTTATTTGAGGGCCGCCTGGGTGGCTCAGTCAGTTTAGTGTCTGACTCTTGATTTTGACTCAGGTCATAATCTCACGGTTCATGAGATGGAGCCCCGCGTCGGGCTCTGTGCTGACGGCACAGAGCCTGCTTGGGATTCCCTCTCTCCCTCTCTCTGCCCCTCCCCTGCTCATGCTCTCTCTCTCAAAATAAATAAACATTTTTCTTTTTAAGAAAAGTTATTTGAATCATTATTTCTTGAACACGATACCCCAATACTTAAAACCTCAACTAACATTAATGCCCTTTATTCCTAAAGCCCTAGATAAGAAGAAGGGGTTCATGAAGAGGCTTATAAGGTTATCGCCTTCAGATTCTGACCAGCCCCACCCCTGGAACACCGAGGTTCCATTGTAGAGTGGATATTTGTTCTTTTTGCCTACAGCATCCTTTCCCCATTCGGGTGGTAGGTAAGAGTATCTCAATTTTCCTCTGAGCGAACAAAGTCATCCCCACTCCTTCTGAGTAGGACTAGTCCCTCCACGTTACTTTGGATGTGGGGCCTAAGCCAACTTGCTCATTTTACCACATTCTCCCCACCCGCCCACAACCACAGTGATTAGTTGAAGGATGAGATGGGCCCAGTAACCCACGGGGGGCCAGAGATAGAATGTGTGTACATCTCTAGAATTATGAAGCTACAGGAAGTGATTCCCCCCTCTGCAGAACTTAAGAGTAGAATAATATGGATCTGAATCTCCTGTGGGCCACAGAGTAGAACCTAGAAATGGACGCTCATGGTACCGTCTGAGCACAGAATCAAGCAATCCCTAAAATTAGCTCCATTTCATCAAAAGAATCATTAAATGCTAGATCAGTTCAATCTTCAAATATCCGCAATAAAAAAATATCCTAATTGGTATGTGAGCCTCTCCACTATTCAAGAAGCAACATGTTCATTTTATATCTTAATTAAATCATTGTTAGAAGCAAGTTTTCAAAGGGAACTTTCATTAATCTGAGAGAAAACAAACAACCTCAAAGCATAAATAGCTATGTATGTAATTTATAAATTACATATATAGCAATCAATTTCATAGTTAAGTTGCAATGTGTTAAATTCAAGTGTTTACATTTTTTATTATTATTTTTTTAACGTTTATTTATTTTTTTTGAGACAGAGAGAGACAGAGCATGAACAGGGGAGGGTCAGAGAGAGGGAGACACAGAATCCGAAACAGGCTCCAGGCTCTGAGCTATCAGCACAGAGCCCGACGGGGGGCTCGAACTCACGAGCTATGAGATAATGGCCCGAGCCGAAGTCGGACACTCAACCGACTGAGCCACCCAGGCGCCCCTATATTTTTTAAAAAAGGAACTGTAATGAACTACATTGAAAATAGCCAATAGGATCAATAATAAGGGTGGATTAGGAACATGGTTCCCATGCTATGGTTTTCACAAGTACATCATGAAAACACAAATTCCAATTCTGGCCAACAATTTTACTGAGTTATTTTACTCAGCTTTACATGCTATAATCATCTCTCCTCATTCTGTAGCTCTAAGACATGTTCCCGTTTGATAGTTCATCTGAGCAAACATTTACAGCTGGAGGATGATATCTCCTCAGTCACCTCAAGAAGAATGGAGACGCAAAAGACAATCTTTTGCTTATAGAATCCTTTAGAAACTATCTTGGGTGGCAAGTCTCCATCCCGGCCAATTCTTTATTCTCATTAGTATCTCAGGTATAGTTTCCTCAGAATGGACCCTATGGAATCAATCTTCTACACAAAAGATCATTCTGTAGTCACTCCAAGTTACAAATTCTTCAGTGCGTTTTCTTCTTTTGAAAGTGTAGGACAGATTTCAGACACCAGGTCCGGGTTTCTCACTCTTTCGCAAGGGGAGGGGAAAAACCAAAAAAACAAAACCAAGACCCTCTGGCCACAAAATACTACCCTATTTTTCCTTCAGTCTCTTGAAGTATTCAGATGAATGTCGGAATCATATTGGCATTTATTAATCATTTTAAATGGTGTTCTTTCCACATGCACAATCTTGGTATAGAAACCAGCCTTTGAATTCTTTTCCAGCCGGGATTTTAACATTCTGGCAAAATGGGAACAGACAAGAGTAACATTCCGATAGATAGAGTTTTATTTTAATGTTTTCAAAACTGAGTGCATTTTAGCCCTTTCAATTTATGTGTGTGTGTGTGTGTGTGTGTGTGTGTGTGTGTGTGTGTATGTGTAAAGGGTATTATTTATTTATTTAACGTTTATTTATTTTTGAAGGAGATAGAGACAGAGCGTGAGCGGGGGAGGGGCAGAGAGAGAGAGGGAGGCACAGTATTCGAAGCAGGCTCCAGGCTCCAAGCTGTCAGCAAAGAGCCTGATGCGGGGGCTCAAACTCACGATTCATGAGATCATGACCTGAGTCAGGTCAGACACTTAACCAATTGAGCCACCCAGGCACCCCTAACGGGTATTATTTAGATCTTAATGAAATAATGTCTACCAAGCCTTCTGAATAGGAAGATGACCACATGAACAATAAAAAGAAAATTCTACGTATCAGGTCAGTTTATCCAGAAGTTAATGGTGTGTTGTACAAATCATTCTTAGAGTGTAATTCCAACCAACATCAGATTTAGAGCAATGCCCTACCAAACCCAGAAATTCAGGGTGAAAACTTGGGTAGGAGGCATAAAGGGGAACAATTTTTTTTCTGCTCATTTTAAGGTTCTATTATCATAAGTGCTATTTGAAGAAGTATATATTGATTTCTACTTATCTCTTTTTTTTAAACTTTTTTAACGTTTTATTTATTTTTGAGACAGGGAGAGACAGAGCACGAACAGGGGAGGGTCAGAGAGAGGGAGACACAGAATCCAAAATAGGCTCCAGGCTCTGAGCTGTCAGCACAGAGCCCGACGCGGGGCTCGAACTCACGGAGTGCGAGATCATGACCCGAGCCAAAGTCGGCCGCTTAACCGACTGAGCCACCCAGGCGCCCCTACTTATCTCTTTTCTTAATAAACTTTGCTTTCCTGTCAGATTGGTTCATCAAAAAGCAACATACACATATTATCTTAACTCTTCACTGAAAAGCCTTTGCAAAAGTTTAATACTATCCTTTCAGTATCTGTCAATGGTCAATACCTAAAAATGGTCATTCATAGAACTTTTTGCATCTTCTGTAAAAAATAATATTTCAAGGTAATGCTCACTCTGTTATCCACTGCTCCTCTGTATGGAGCCATGCAAGAAATTCCTCCTAGAACAGAATTCCTGCCTGTTATACAGTGTTAGGAATACTGTTTGCTTGTTTGTTTTCTGACTGTATACATATATTTCCTTTATAACATCTAAAGAGAATTCTAGAACCTATCAGGTTTCCTTTTTGGTTTTGTCTACCAGCAAACTAAAAAATACATATATTGCTAAATTTAAGTTAAATTCTATTTATATACTGTATTGCTCTGATACAATGTTAGATTTCTGTAGCAGTAAATTTATTTCTGTTAAAATTTTGGCCATTCTTTTACTCTTCATATTAACTGCTTTGCCTTATGTCTGGGAAATATCTTCATAGTATGAAATTTCCAAATTTCATTTGTAAGTAAGGGTAAAATAACATATTTTAAATATACGTTACCTTCTTAATTCATATACGGTTGAATTAAAGTTGAAAGAAAGTTATGTATAAGAACATTCTGGTACTAAAGCCAAAAGCATTGTGGAAATGGAGAGTAGTGTGGAAGTTTATAAACTATAAAGCAAAGGCTTAAGCTTTTTCCTAAAGACAGATGAGGAAACATATCTAAGTGGCAGTTAATAGTAAATGAGGTGACCTGAAATGAAATGCTACATGTCTTTTGATTTTGGTACTCTCAATTTTGCTTTTATACATTCCTTGTTTTATATTGTATACAGACTGCCGTCAGGGGGAAAAAAGTGGTTTCCCTCTGTCTCTGAGACAAGGTCAGCCCTTTCACATACATGGAACTGTGAGGAAGGAAAGGGGCACTCTATTCATCCAGCCATGCGTTCATTCTTCCAACAAATATTTATTAAGTACTCACTATGTACTAGGCACTGCATTTTCAACCCTATTCTTATGGAACTTACAACCGTATGGAGACAGACATTTAAACAGAACAAAAATGTCAGATAAATATATCATTACAATATGGTAAGTGCTTTGCAGAATTCGAAAACAAAACGGAAGAACACAGGGAAGGGGATTTATATCAGGGGATCAGGGAAAGCAACTCAGAAAAATGACACTCATGCTGGGCTCGGAAAGAACAGTATGAGTTGGCCAAGTCAAGGAGGGCACGAGGGAGAATATTCCTAGCAAAGGAAAAAGCGGGTAGAAGGGCCAGAGGCAAGAAAGAGGCTGGCACATTTGAGGAACTGAAAGACCAGGATGGCTCAGGTTAAAGAGTGAGGGAAGAGCGCAGAAGCATGATACAGACATGAACACCTGTTTCAGCCACCAGGTCAGGCAAATCAAGCCAACAAGGGGGCAGAGAGCAATAGATATGACGGGCTGATGGCTCTTAGACTCTCATTATTAAATGACTGAAGTAGAAATTACCATATGTGTATATGGTAATAAGTTTTAATACAGTGAGTTTTCTTAAAGAGACAAGAGTACATGACTGCTTGCTGCTAATTGAGGCCAAGATGTTGTCTCATCAGTCAACAAATATCTATCGTACTGGGGCTGGGTATCCAAAGGCGGGGAGGATAAACACCTCTCCCGCCCTCACACAGCCTGCAGCCTGGGGAAGATAAAGACAAGCAAGCAGACACTTGGGACTTTCTCAGAGAGCAGCAGTGGTGGGGTGGCCATTCCTCGGAGGAAGGATGACAGAAAAGCAATGGGAACAGCGCCCACAGTTCTGTGGGTGTAGCAGTTGTGAAGGCTAGACAGGAGCTCAAATCCAGAAGGAAACATTCCCCACCCGAGGGACACGGATGGACAGGGGAGAGGGGCTGTTCTGATGACACCACATCCGTTTTGCCAGGAGCAAATCTCTCCCAGTTCTTGGTGACCCAACTATGCTTCATTTTATTGCCCTCATGAAATGAAGGTACTACTGACTTGGAGAATCATTCAGCTTAGAGTTTGAGTTTTTTTAAGAAAACGGTTTTTGGGTGTTTTTGTTGTTGTTGTTTTACTACAGTATAAAATATTTGACAATTAAATGTCAGATGATTTGACTCTGCGTGTTTGCATTTGAAGGAAATGGTGGTTATAAGCAGGCATAAAAATTAACACCCCTTGAAGAATGAGGAAGTGACTCTTACAGTTAGTAAATTGTTTCGGTCTCTGACCACAGAAGCAGAGGCTAGCAACAAATTTGATTTACAAAGTAAATATAATTTCTACAGTTGGGCTCAGCCTGTTGTTTCCTTAGAGGATATATATTTTAGTTTGCACTGCGCAAAAACACAGATTAGCATTTTTCAGAACATGAGGAATCAAAGATAGTATCATAAAAGCACAGAAAAAAAAAAAAAGGAACTCATTTTATCTTCCAGTCGCGGATGATGTTCCCAATCAAAACTGACATGTGACTAATAGGCAGATATCATATTTGTGGGCTCTGCTCTCATCCACGTATTATTCCATGTATGTTTCTTTGCAGTAGCAGAAAACAAGATTCCAGCACTGGTTCATCTGTGTGATTGAGAATGTGAATATGACAGAATTTTCTCGATGTCATGTGATCGCGAACAACAGTCTCTTAATATTTCTTGACTCTGGGAAGTATTGGCATACATTTGAATGCAACTCAGGATTTTTTTTTTCAAAATAGGCCTTAATCTTAAAAAATATTCTCTATTCAAATTAAAATAATTTTAATAGACCTTCATTTCCAGAAACGATAATATACAAAGCAAGCCATTTTGTGAACTGTGGTCCTAACCTAATCACAGTGCAAAAGTAAATATGTACTAAGTACACTAGTCGAACAGAGACTACTCTCTGTCCCTTGAGCTTCAAAGGAAGCTGGACAAACTTTGGGCAGGGGTTTCCAAAACCAAAGTGAAGCTAAGCACTAAGGCTGCATGTTTAACATTTGGCGCTAGGATATGGTGACCAAAGGTGGACATCGTAAGTTAATATCAGTGTCCCAGAGAGCTTTTCAAAGTCAAAAGTGGCGTTGTAAGAGTTAAATACACAATAATCTGAAAGGAACCCATCTGTATGGAGATGACAATAAACAAGGCAGGGCAGCTGGCGGAAGGGGGACTTTGATTCACTTTCTCTGCTCAAAGCTCCTGAGGATTTATTTTGGTTTACGGGACCCTTTCCAAACCCTGGAGGCACTGGCCTGGACACGGGGTGCGTCCTGACGAGAACAATCCGTGGGCTGTCCCCTCCTGAAAACTAGAGTGGACCGATTTTGAGAAATAGAGACTGAATCAGTCAGAAGTGAGGGATGGGAGCAGATGTGAAAGGAAGCCGTGAAGTAGACTACAGCCTCTGCAAACTGAAGAGGAAACAGAAATTATGAGTAAGCAGCGGAAGTTAGTCAGTAAGTCTAGAGAGGAAAACGGAGCAGATGTGCAGAGAGAAGATGCTGAGAGACAAACTGTGCCTCGTGATTCTTGGTGACTTTCTCATCCATCCCCGGCTCAAGTCTATATGTGTCCTAATTGTTATATAAGTAAGTTTAAAAGTCAACAAATGCTTTTTCTTGGGGTCACTATAATAAATCTCTAGCGGTACCTTGCAAACAAAGAAGTACTAACCATACACTAATCCAAATCTCCACTTTGTCTTCTGCTGACCAGAAACATCAACACTGAGAAAATGATTTCCTGTGTCTTTAAGTGAAGAAAATTCATAGTCACTGACCCATCTTTTCTTACTGAAAAGACGATTGAAATTCCTCCTGATCCCTCATAGAAATCCTGGCTTAGTATTTGAAAATGAGGGAAGGTCCAGAGGAGATAAAGGGATTTAGGGAAACGGACATCCAAAAAGTGATTGCCCCAAGAGTCTCTGTCCTAGGACACTCACTATTCAGTAAACAAATGTTTATGGAGTATTCAGCAGGGGGAAAAATTGACCAAAATTCCTGCCCCATGGAACACACAGACTAGAAGAGAAAATGTAGAATAAGCAAAGTAAATAAGTAAGGTATACTCTGGGTTAGATGAATTCTAAAGAATGAAGCAAAGCAAATGATGGAAATACAAAGCTGGGGGTGGGGGCATTGATATATCAAAGAGGTGACAAGGAGACACTTGCTAGTAAGGTAACTTTTGTATGAAGAAATGGAGAAAGTAAGGATCTCTCCTTAGAGACATCTGGGAAAACAAGTTTTAAGACAGAGTAGACAGCAAGTGTGGAAACCCTGGCACAGACAGTGTTGGAGTGCTGGTAGAAAAGCAAGGTGGGGAGTATGGCTAGAGTGGAGTAAATGAGGGAGAGAAGTGCATGAGGTCACGGAGTCCCAGGGGACCCGGTTGCACAGGTTTTATAGGCCATCGTACAGGCTTTGGCTTTGAACTTTGAGAGGATGGGAAACCCCTGCACAATTTTAGGCATAACAGTAATGTGACCTGATCTACATTTGTATTGAAAGTAGATGGAAGGGGGCAAGGGCAGAAGCAGGTAGACCAGTAAGAGATTCCCTTAATGATTCAGGAGACAAATAATGGCGATTGGAGCAGGACAATGACAATGAAGATAATGAGAAGTGGTTGAATTCTGAAAACTGAGCTGATAGGACTTGGTGTTTGGATCACATGTGAGAAAGAAAAAAAAAGGGGGGAGTCATTCTTGACTCCAAACGTTTGGTCCAAGTAACTAGAAGAATGGAGTTGCCATTTTCTATGATGGAGAAGACTGGAGGAGAAACTTCTTTGCAGGCAAATGTTCAGGGATACATTTTGGACATTTCAGAATCTTTATGTCCATTAAATATGCCCAAGTGGAGATGTCAATAAGCAGTTGGATATATAAATCTGGAGTTCAAAGGAGTGGTATGGGTTGAAGCACTTAGATGGAGTCAGTATAGACAGAAAAGAAAAGAGGTCCAACGACTGAGCCCTGAAGGCTCCCACCCTGAAAGGCTGTGTGTCCATTAAGATTCAATCCATTGGCTACAATAGAAAGTCCAATTAACAGTATCTTAAAGAACATAGACAACTGGAAATAAGTCTTCTCAGGCTAGTAGGCAGTCCGTGATATTTATAGAGATCCTGTCCCCTTTCCTCTCTGCTCTGCCATCTCAAACACATGGCTTCCATGTTCCACATTTGCCCCAGAGGCAGAATATGGCTGCCGTAGCTCCTAGCAATTCATCTGTTTCAGGCAGAAAGAAGGAGAAAGTGGAAAAGTGTGGAAGACCTCTCCTGGAGGTGCTACCCAATAACTCCTGCTTCCACAACATGGAGAGAAGAAGAGATACAGGTCCTGGAGGCAAACTGCTGGGTGAGAATCCTGCCTCCACCATTCATAATTGTGCAGCCTTGGGAAGTCAGTTCACCTGGGCTAGTTGATTAATCTCTGCCATAAACTGACCTTCCAAAAATGAGAAGAATAATAGCTCTTCCATCTACACTCGTGTGAGTAATAAGTGAGATAACATGCGTAGAATATTTCCTGCCCAAAGTAAATGTTCCTTAATGGGTTCATGTGATCATGTTTCCTTTAATGAGCCAACGTGTAAGGGAGGCCAGAATACAGAGTTTATAAATTCTGTGTAGACAGGTAGCAGTATTTTCTATAGAAGAGAATGGTGTAAAAACCTCTCGACCAGGAGTCCTATCTCTGGTGTTACAACGCGGTCAGTGTGGCACCTGAGATAATTCAACCACTCTGAAGATGATTGTATGCATCTGTTAAAAAGAAATAAAAAAACCTCCCCAGATTTCATCTCTAGGATATTGTGAGGATTCAATGATTTGATGTTTGTAAAAGTATGTGTGTACTATATGGTATTACATAAAGTAGACTATTTTCTTAATTGTCATAAGATTTCTTCCCATTCTAACACCACAGATGCTTTCTTCTTCTGATGTTATACAATTTACCTTTTTATAATTTAGTAAAGTTTTCCTAAATATAACATTTTTATTGGGGAAAAATGAAAAATACTGAAGTATATACGGAAAAAAAATAAAAATTATCCATAATCCCACTAATGTAGCATGTTTCCTCACATATTTTTTCTTTCTATGTATGTGTGCGTGCATGCATGTGTGTGTGTGTGTGTGTGTGTGTACACGAGCATTCACATATATACAAATGTATATTTCATTCTACAAGGACAATTTTTTAAGTTGAGGTATAATTGACATATTATGTTAATTTCAGGTATACGACATAGTGATTTAATATTTGCATGTATTGAGACAGGATCACCACAATAAGTCTAGTTGACATCTGTCACCATACATAGTTATAATTTTTTTCTTGTGTTGAGAATTTTTACAATTTACTCTCTTAGCAACTTTCAATTACGCAATACGGCATTGTTAACAATAGTCACCATGCTGCACATTTTATCCCCATGACTCATTTGGTTTATAATTAGAAATTTGTACCTTTTGACCTCCTTCACACATGTCGTCCACCCCCAACCCCTGCCTCTGGCAACCACTAATCTGTTCTCTGTATCTTTGAGCTTAGTTTTTTTTGTGTATTTTTTGGGGTTTGAATTTTTTTTTTTATTCTACATACAAGTGAGATCATATGGTATTTGTCTTTTTCCCTCTGACTTCATTTAGCGTAATGTCAGGGTGCAAGGACAAGTTTTAACTCACTTTCCCCTTGATTTTTTTATCATCAGCATATCCCCATGTCATTAAATAGTCCTTAAGAGTTGCAAAACATTCCCAATCATAAATGTGTAATAATTTTATTTTTATCCTGTGGGAATTTCAGTTGCTTTCAGTTTTTGTTATTATAAATAAGTCTGCAATGAACATTCTCATGGCTGTATTTCTGCCGATTATTTATTCAGAGTTATTAGAAGCAAAATAACTAAATCCTGGGAAATCAATATTTGTAAAGCCTGTGCTATATTTTGACATACTGATCACTAGAAATCCTGATCAATTTTTATGTCAATGCATTAGGAATGTGTTATTAATAAATTTTCATACACAACATTTTAGGAAGGAAATCATATTCTGCCCAAACTCTTTTTTTTTTTTTTTTTTTTTTTTGTATATATAGCTTTGGGCCACTGTCTTTCATTTCCTTTTCTTACTTGGAGTGCTTCCAAGCTCTCCTGTCCTTAGTCCATTAGTGTAGTTTGGAATAGGAGATAGATAATCTTGTCATTTAGTTCTTAGGTTTCCAGACTAAGAGGGGCCACAGGTAGATTTCATGTAGAGTCCCCTGCGAACCATTCCCTAGTGAAGAAACAACCCCACACTAAAGACACTGGAGATTGAATTTCATACCATGATTGGGTGGCACTTTAAGGATACTACCCTCAGAAAAGGGCTGAGTGTATTTTGCATGCAGGGAAGAAAGTAGACTGAATTTAATTACCAGAGAGTTGGACTGTGATGTCATTTGTCCCCATGGTAGATCTGTACGTCCCCTGGAAGTTGAGGCCATGGGACTGGTTTTTGCCAATAAAGTGTTGGTGGAAGTGAAGATTTCTTCACTGGCAGCCGTTACCCAGGGAAACAAACCATGTGTTACCTTTTATTTTTTTATTTCATTTTTTTAAGTTTATTTATTTATTTTGAGAGAGACAGACAGTGCGAGTAGGGGGGAGCAGAGAGAAGGAGAGAGAGAGAGAGAATCCCAGCATGGGGCTCAAACCCATGAAACCGTGAGATCATGACCTGCGTCAAAACCAAGAGGTGGAGGTTTAACTGACTGAGCCACCCACGTGCCCCCATGTGTTCCCTTTTAAAAAGTGGTACTTTCTAAGGTCTGCCATTTTGCACACCCATCTCTGCATGTGCCATAGCATATTCTCTGTCTTGTTCAGCAATTATTCCTATTTGTTCTCACTCCTGCTCACTCAGAGAAGTGCCCCTTTCTTTTGAAAGTGAATATTGAAGACAATTTCTAATATCTTCCCCAACTGGCCTTCTTCACACCTCCCATTTTTTCTCTATAATGCAATTCTTCACCTAGGATGCCCATGAAGATTTTTATGATCTCAATTACTTTGGGCCATATCCCCATTTATTACAGAGTTTGTAGGATTTGTTTCTTAAAGACTGTGTGGCTGTAATGTGTTTTGAAATGATATTTCCAAAAATAATTATATAGTAATATTGAATTTGAGGGATTGAAATTCCAATATGTAAAAGTCCATATTCCACAAGTGTTAACACATATTTGTGTGACCACCACCACAATCTATATACAGAACAGTTCCACCACCCCCCATCAAAATCTCTCCTGTACTATATTTGTAATCACACCCTTCTTATGCTGGTAACCACTGATCTGTTCTCTGTCACTATACTTTTGTCATTTAGAAAATGAGAATCATTGGAATCATAGTATATAAACTTTGAGACTGGATTCTTTCACTCAAAATAATGCCTCTGAGTTTCATCTAAGTTGCTGCATATATTAATACTTGGTTCCTTTTTATTGCTGAGTAGTATTCCATTATAAAGATATACCAGAGTTTATTTATCAATTCACCCACTGAAAGACATTTGAATTGTTTCCAGTATTTTGGCACTATGAAGAATTCTCTAAACACTCATGTATAAGTTTTTTTTATCATGAATGGGTATTGAATTTTGTCAAATGCTTTTCTGTATCAATTCTTCAAACTATTTATATGGTAGATTGCATTGATTGGTTTCCAAATATTGAACCAGTCTTGCAATCTCAGGATAAACCTCACTTAGTTCTAGTGATTTTTTTTTACATATTACTGAATTCAATTTGCTAATACTTTCTGGATAATTTTTACATCTACAGTTTTCTCCTGCTTTTCTTTTTTGGGTACCATCTTTTTCTAGTGTTGGTGTCAGAATAACACCGATCTCATAAAATGCACTGTGAAGCGTTCTCTCCTCTTCGATTTTCTGGAAAAGATTATGCAGAATTGGTGCTATTTCTTTAAATGCTTAATGTAATTTGCCAGTGAAACAATATGAGACTAGACATTTCTTTTTCAGAAGGTTTTACACACAAATTTAATACCTTTAATAGTTACAGGACTGCTCAGTCCTGTTTTTTCTTGGGTGAGTTTGAGTAGTTTTTGGATTTTAAAATTTTGGTCCATTTTGTCTAAGTTGTCAAATTTATGTGCATGAAGTTTTTTTTTAGTGTTCTCTTATTATCTTTTTAATGTCTCCTAGATCTGTAGAGGTATTCTCTGTTTGTCAGTCCATCATCCATTATGGTCAGATGTAGAATGTTTTCCCACTTTCCTCATTGCCCTGTATGATTTCCAGAAGAAAAAGTAGAAACACTTACAGCTAAGTTTCCTCTACATTCCTAGTAAAAGAGAATATGAGAAAAACTTCTCTCGGATATCCAGTGCCTCTTCTCCAATCCAGGTCCAAGAATTTGGATTTTCAATGAGAGTAGCATGTTAGGAAAGGAAACAGAGGTTGCTGGCAACAATTGTGTTTCCCCAGGACTGAAACAGTCATTACAGCTAGTAATAAAGGAGATTGTTTAATTCATGTACAAATATTCCTTGTGGTTTTCAGAAGTGATTTGGAAGCAGAAATCTAAAGAAGAATGGAGAAGTGTTCCAAATTATTATAATTTTAATTTTAAAATTTAATATTAATAGAGAAATTTACACTCCCAAATTGGTAAAGTAGGACTTATATAATATTTTGGGAAACACATAGAATTAGTTTCCAATTAAAATGTGTTACATAGGTAAATTTTATATAAGTGGGGGAGAGGAAAGTTGGTAACAGGGTGTTCATATTTACTTAAAAGATTTAAAAATTTAATACCACATTAGATTTTAATCATTTTAAGAACACTTAATTTTATTTTATTTTTTTCAATATATGAAGTTTATTGTCAAATTGGTTTCCATACAACACCCAGTGCTCATCCCAAAAGGTGCCCTCCTCAATACCCATCACCCACCCTCCCCTCCCTCCCACCCCCCATCAACCCTCAGTTTGTTCTCAGTTTTTAACAGTCTCTTATGCTTTGGCTCTCTTCCACTCTAACCTCTTTTTTTTTCCTTCCCCTCCCCCATGGGTTTCTGTTAAGTTTCTCAGGATCCACATAAGAGTGAAAACATATGGTATCTGTCTTTCTCTGTATGGCTTATTGCACTTAGCATAACACTCTCCAGTTCCATCCATGTTGCTACAAAGGGCCACATTTCATTCTTTCTCATTGCCACGTAGTACTCCATTGTGTATATAAACCACAATTTCTTTATCCATTCATCCGTTGATGGACATTTAGGCTCTTTCCATAATTTGGCTATTGTTGAGAGTGCTGCTATAAACATTGGGGTACAAGTGCCCCTATGCATCAGTACTCCTGTATCCCTTGGGTAAATTCCTAGCAGTGCTATTGCTGGGTCATAGGGTAGGTCTATTTTTAATTTTGTGAGGAACCTCCACACTGTTTTCCAGAGTGGCTGCACCAATTTGCATTCCCACCAACAGTGCAAGAGGGTTCCCATTTCTCCACATCCTCTCCAGCATCTATAGTCTCCTGATTTGTTCATTTTGGCCACTCTGACTGGCGTGAGGTGGTATCTGAGTGTGGTTTTGATTTGTATTTCCCTGATGAGAAGCGATGTTGAGCATCTTTTCATGTGCCTGTTGGCCACCCGGATGTCTTCTTTAGACAAGTGTCTATTCATGTTTTCTGCCCATTTCTTCACTGGGTTATTTGTTTTTCGGGTGTGGAGTTTGGTGAGCTCTTTATAGATTTTGAATACTAGTCCTTTGTCCGATATGTCATTTGCAAATATCTTTTCCCATTCCGTTGGTTGCCTTTTAGTTTTGTTGGTTGTTTCCTTTGCTGTGCAGAAGCTTTTTATCTTCATAAGGTCCCAGTAGTTCATTTTTGCTTTTAGTTCCCTTGCCTTTGGGGATGTGTCGAGTAAGAAATTGCTACGGCTGAGGTCAGAGAGGTCTTTTCCTGTTTCCTCCTCTAGGGTTTTGATGGTTTCCTGTCTCACATTCAGGTTCTTTATCCATTTTGAGTTTATTTTTGTGAATGGTGTGAGAAAGTGGTCTAGTTTCAACCTTCTGCATGTTGCTGTCCAGTTCTCCCAGCACCATTTGTTAAAAAGACTGTCTTTTTTCCATTGGATATTCTTTCCTGCTTTGTCAAAGATTAGTTGGCCATACGTTTGTGGGTCTAGTTCTGGAGTTTCTATTCTATTCCATTGGTCTATGTGTCTGTTTTTGTACCAATACCATGCTGTCTTGATGATGACAGCTTTGTAGTAGAGGCTAAAGTCTGGGATTGTGATGCCTCCTGCTTTAGTCTTCTTCTTCAAAATTACTTTGGCTATTCGGGGCCTTTTGTGGTTCCATATGAATTTTAGGATTGCTTGTTCTAGTTTCGAGAAGAATGCTGGTGCAATTTTGATTGGGATTGCATTGAATGTGTAGATAGCTTTGGGTAGTTTTGACATTTTGACAATATTTATTCTTCCAATCCATGAGCACAGGATGTTTTTCCATTTCTTTATATCTTCTTCAATTTCCTTCATAAGCTTTCTATAGTTTTCAGCATACAGATCCTTTACATCTTTGGTTAGATTTATTCCTAGGTATTTTATGCTTCTTGGTGCAATTGTGAATGGGATCAGTTTCTTTATTTGTCTTTCTGTTGCTTCATTATTAGTGGATAAGAATGCAACTGATTTCTGTACATTGATTTTGTATCCTGCAACTTTGCTAAATTCATGTATCAGTTCTAGCAGACTTCTGGTGGAGTCTATCGGATTTTGCATGTATAATATCACGTCATCTGCAAAAAGTGAAAGCTTAACTTCATCTTTGCCAATTTTGATACCTTTGATTTCCTTTTGTTGTCTGATTGCTGATGCTAGAACTTCCAACACTATGTTAAACAACAGCGGTGAGAGTGGACATCCCTGTCGTGTTCCTGATCTCAGGGAAAAAGCTCTCAGTTTTTCCCCATTGAGGATGATGTTAGCTGTGGGCTTTTCATAAATGGCTTTTATGATCTTTAAGTATGTTCCTTCTATCCCGACTTTCTCCAGGGTTTTTATTAAGAAAGGTTGCTGAATTTTGTCAAAGGCCTTTTCTGCATCGATTGACAGGATCATATGGTTCTTATCTTTTCTTTTATTAATGTGATGTATCACGTTGATTGATTTGCGAATGTTGAACCAGCCCTGCAGCCCAAGAATAAATCCCACTTGATCATGGTGAATAATTCTTTTTATATGTTGTTGAATTCGATTTGCTAGTATCTTATTGAGAATTTTTGCATCCATATTCATCAGGGATATTGGCCTGTAGTTCTCTTTTTTTACTGGGTCTCTGTCTGGTTTAGGAATCAAAGTAATACTGGCTTCACAGAATGAGTCTGGAAGTTTTCCTTCCCTTTCTCTTTTTTGGAATAGCTTGAGAAGGATAGGTATTATCTCTGCTTTAAACGTCTGGTAGAACTCCCCTGGGAAGCCATCTGGTCCTGGACTCTTATTTGTTGGGAGATTTTTGATGACTGATCCAATTTCTTCGCTGGTTATGGGTCTGTTCAAGCTTTCTATTTCCTCCGGATTGAGTTTTGGAAGTGTGTGGGTGTTTAGGAATTTGTCCATTTCTTCCAGGTTGTCCAGTTTGTTGGCATATAATTTTTCATAGTATTCCCTGATAATTGCTTGTATCTCTGAGGGATTGGTTGTAATAATCCCATTTTCATTCATGATTTTATCTATTTGGGTCATCTCCCTTTTCTTTTTGAGAAGCCTGGTTAGAGGTTTATCAATTTTGTTTATTTTTCAAAAAACCAACTCTGGGTTTCGTTGATCTGCTCTACAGTTTTTTTAGATTCCATATTGTTTATTTCTGCTCTGATCTTCATTATTTCTCTTCTTCTGCTGGGTTTAGGCTGTCTCTGCTGTTCTGCTTCTATTTCCTTTAGGTGTGCTGTTAGATTTTGTATTTGGGATTTTTCTTGTTTCTTGAGATAGGCCTGGATTGCAATGTATTTTCCTCTCAGGACTGCCTTCGCTGCATCCCAAAGCGTTTGAATTGTTGTATTTTCATTTTCATGTGTTTCCATATATTTTTTAATTTCTTCTCTAATTGCCTGGTTGACCCACTCATTCGTTAGTAGGGTGTTCTTTAACCTCCATGCTTTTGGAGGTTTTCCAGACTTTTTCCTGTGGTTGACTTCAAGCTTCATAGCATTGTGGTCTGAAAGTATGCATGGTATGATCTCAATTCTTGTATACTTATGAAGGGCTGTTTTGTGACCCAGCATATGATCTATCTTGGAGAATGTTCCATGTGCACTCGAGAAGAAAGTATATTCTGTTGCTTTGGGATGCAGAGTTCTAAATATACCTGTCAAGTCCATCTGATCCAATGTATCATTCAGGGCCCTTGTTTCTTTATTGACCGTGTGTCTGGATGATCTATCCATTTCTGTAACTGGAGTGTTAAAGTCCCCTGCAATTACCACATTCTTATCAATAAGGTTGCTTATGTTTGTGAGTAATTGTTTTATATATTTGGGGGCTCCTGTATTCGGCGCATAGACATTTATAATTGTTAGCTCTTCCTGATGGATAGACCCTGTGACTATTGTATAATGGCCTTCTTCATCTCTTGTTACAGCCTTTAATTTAAAGTCTAGTTTGTCTGATATAAGTATGGCTACTCCAGCTTTCTTTTGACTTCCAGTGGCATGATAAATAGTTCTCCATCCCCTCACTCTCAACCTGAAGGTGTCCTCAGGTCTAAAATGAGTCTCCTGTAGACAGAAAATAGATGGGTCTTGTTTTTTTATCCATTCTGAAACCCTATGTCTTTTGGTTGGCGCATTTAGTCCATTTACATTCAGTGTTATAGAAAGATATGGGTTTAGAGTCATTGTGATGTCCGTAGGTTTCATGCTTGTAGCGATGTCTCTGGTACTTTGTCTCACAGGATCCCCCTTAGGATCTCTTGTAGGGCTGGTTTAGTGGTGACGAATTCCTTCAGTTTTTGTTTGTTTGGGAAGACCTTTATCTCTCCTATTCTAAATGACAGACTTGCTGGATAAAGGATTCTCGGCTGCATATTTTTTCTGTTCATCACATGGAAGATCTCCTGCCATTCCTTTCTGGCCTGCCAAGTTTCAGTAGAGAGATCGGTCACGAGTCTTATAGGTCTCCCTTTATATGTTAGAGCATGTTTATCCCTAGCTGATTTCAGAATTTTCTCTTAATCCTTGTATTTTGCCAGTTTCACTATGATATGTCTTGCAGAAGATCGATTCAAGTTATGTCTGAAGGGAGTTCTCTGTGCCTCTTGGATTTCAATGCCTTTTTCCTTCCCCAGATCCGGGAAGTTCTCAGCTATTATTTCTTCAAGTACACCTTCAGCACCTTTCCCTCTCTTCCTCCTCTGGAATACCAATTGTGCGTATATAATTTCTCTTTAGTGCATCACTTCTCTAATTTTCCCCTCATACTCCTGGATTTTTTTTTAATCTCTGTTTTTCTCAGCTTCTTCTTTTTCCATAATTTTATCTTCTAGTTCACCTATTCTCTCCTCTGCCTCTTCAATCCAAGCCGTAGTTGTCTCCATTTTATTTTGCAACTCGTTGATAGCATTTTTTAGTTCCTCCTGGCTGTTCCTTAGTCCCTTGATGTCTGTAGCAAGAGATTCTCTGCTGTCCTTTATACTGTTTTCAAGCCCAGCGATTAATTTTATGACTCTTATTCTAAATTCACTTTCTGTTATATTGTTTACATCGTTTTTGATCAGTTCATTAGCTGTCGTTATTTACTGGAAGTTTTTTTGAGGGGAATTCTTCCGTTTCGTCATTTTGGATAGTCCCTGGAGTGGTGTGGGACTGCGGGGTACTTCCCCTGTGCTGTCTTGAATAACTTGTGTTGGTGGGCGGGGCCGCAGTCAGACCTGATGTCTGCCCCCAGCCCACCGCTGGGGCCACAGTCAGACTGGTGTGTGCCTTCTCTTCCCCTCTCCTCGGGGCAGGATTCACTGTGGGGTGGCGTGGCCCGTCTGGGCTACTTGCATACTGCCAGGCTTGTGGTGCTGGGGATCTGGCGTATTAGCTGGGGTGGATCAGCAAGGTGCACGGTGGCGGGAAGGGCAGGCTCAGCTCGCTTCTCCTTAGGTGATCCACTTCAGGAGGGGTCCTGTGGCAGCGGGAGGGAGTCAGACCTGCGGCCAGAGGGTTGGCTCCGCAGAAGCACCGTGTTGGGTGTTTGCACAGAGCAAGCAAGTTCCCTGGCAGGAACTGGTTCCCTTTGGGATTTTGGCGGGGGGGATGGGCGGGGGAGATGGCGCTGGTGAGCACCTTTGTTCCCTGCCAAACTGAGCCCTGTCGTCCTGGGGCTCAGCAACTCTCCCTCCCGTTGACCTCTAGCCCTCCGTTCTCCGAGCAGAGCTGTTAACTTATAACCTTCCAGCTGTCAAGTTCCGGTTGCTGTCGGAACACACTCTGTCGGCCCCTCCGCTTTTGCCAGCCAGACTCGGGGGCTCTGCTTGGCCGGCGAGCAGCCCCTCCGCCCCGGCTCCCTCCCGCCAGTCCGTGGAGCGTGCACCGCCTCGCCGCCCTTCCTACCCTCTTCTGTGGGCCTCTCGTCTGCGCTTGGCTCCGGAGACTCCGTTCTGCTAGTCTTCTGGCGGTTTTCTGGGTTATTTAGGCAGGTGTAGGTGGAATCTAAGTGATCAGCAGGACGCGGGGTGAGCCCAGCATCCTCCTACACCGCCATCTTCCCAGGATCCCCCCCACTTAATTTTAAATAAAGACATAAAGCACTGTATCCACCACAAGTTATAAAATATTTCAGTTCTCTATTATTGCCATAAACAAAATATTTATAAATGTAGAAAGTAGTAGAAAGGTTTTTTTTTTTTTTTAATTTTTTTTTTCAACGTTTATTTTTGGGACAGAGAGAGACAGAGCATGAACGGGGGAGGGGCAGAGAGAGAGGGAGACACAGAATGGGAAACAGGCTCCAGGCTCTGAGCCATCAGCCCAGAGCCCGACGCGGGGCTCGAACTCACGGACTGCGAGATCGTGACCTGGCTGAAGTCGGACGCTTAACCGACTGCGCCACCCAGGCGCCCCTAGAAAGGTATTTTTTAAGCTGATAATGTTTTCACTTTTTATCCAGCTAAATGCCATTTAGTATGTCATTTATTGCTAAGTCTTTCTAAATTTGCCCATCATTTCCTGTTATAATTGTTTGTCAAATTGTATAAATTTTTAAAACCTGGGCCAGAATGTCATTTATCAATGAATGTAAAGTACTCATTCAGAGGATTATTTGTTCTCATGTTTTTCCTCTTATAAGGGAGAAAGCTAACCTAATAAATCCTGAGTAAAGTTATACTTTCTTAAATCCCCCCAAAAGTTTACTATCTTTTGTGAATGCATCATTTTAGTCTATCCATTTATGTAACTTAATATTTGTGGGTATCTCTACCTCAATCAATTTTTATGTGAGTTTACTGGCAAGAAATATTCTCAGATTTTGTCTGAAAAAAATGTCTTTACTGTATTTTCATTTTTGAAGGATACTTTCACTGCCTTGTAGAATGCTAAGTTAGCAGTGTTTTCTTACAGCAAGTTAAATATAGCATGCCATTATTATCTGGATTTCACCACTTTGATCATTTCTCCTTGGAAGAGATGTGTTTTGTCTTCTAGATGCTTTTAATAATTTCTTTTGGTCTTTAATTTTAAATAGTTTTACTATAATGTACCTGGCTGTGCTTGGGTTTTACAGAGATTCTTGAATCTTTGGCTTGATATCTTGCACTAATTTTGGAAAATTCTCCATGAGTATCTCTTCATTTGCTACTCATTCCCCAATTCTTTCCCTCTTCTCCTTCTGGGGCCCCAATTACACATATGCAAGAACTTCTCACCATTTGTTATATATATCTTGCTCTCTTTTGTATTTTTCACCTTTTTCTTTTTAATGTGTCAGTTCAGTGATCCTCTGCTCTAATTACTGTCAAACTCATCTGATGAGATCTAATTTTTACCAACTCTTGAACCTCGATTGGACTGTGTTTATAGGTCCCAGTCTTCTGGCAGAATTTTCTTTTTATCTATTTTCTTAAACCTATTAGTTACAATTATTTAAAAGACTGTCTAAAAACTCTGATATATAGATCAACCAAGGGTCTGTTTGTATTCTTTTTGCTTTTGTATTGGCCATTTTGTCCTGTTTCCTGGAACGTCTGATAATTTTTGATTGAATGCCAGTCATTGTGAATGATGAATTATAAGGGCTCTGGATAATATCCTCCTTAAAAGATGCTGGGTGTTTTGTTTATTTGTTTCCTAGGAGATAGTCAAAGGAGTTGTGAATCACTTTGATCCAATCAGGGACTGGGATGATTGAAATCCAAGAGGTCTTTGGAAATGTCTGAATCCAGGGTTTCTATCTCTCCAAACACCGTGAAACTGTTTAAACTCAGTTTCCACTTTCTGCATTGTTGCATATATTCCCACCCTGTGCAGCTTATCAAATACACTGAAGAAAAAAGAATTGCAGAATATTGGGCTCACTTCCTTGTAATTCCCTTTAATCCAAGATCTTGATTTCTAAAGTCTTAGCTACTTTGATCATATGGAACCCAGACTCTTGCCCAGCTCTGATGCCCAGCTTTGTGAGCATCAAAAGTTCTGAGACTTTTCTCTCTGTCTAGCGTCTCACCTGTGCTACCTACCTACTAGAAAATGACTTGAGAGGATCACCAATAAAGAATGTCATATTTGCATCAATGCATTGCTCTTCTTTCCAGGACTTTATCCTATTAATCTTTAACAGCCTTAGTTCTTCTCTGATGCCTCCAACAGCTTGGAGAGGGGAACTGTTAAATTTTAATACATTTTACTATCTTTCTTTGGTCATTATTCTTGTCAAGAGAAGGGAGTCAATCTGACATAAACTACTCTGGCATAGCTAGAAGTGGAAATTTCTTTACAAGATGTTTGCATTCTTCTCTATATATTCTTACCGAATATATTTTCCCCTTGTCATGTTTCACTTATTATTTCAGATGAAAGAGACTTTACTATTATCATTACTTTACAAAATTTAGTTCTTGAATTTCTTTCCATTTATTTATACCTATACCATTTATACATTCTGTTTCTTTTTGGCCTGCAACTTCAATCTCATAATCCAAATTCTCTCTGTAAAGTCCGTGTCTAAAATAGTATCCCCTGCAGTTCTCTTGATTAAATGGCTTATTTCTAACAGTACACAAAAGGAACTCTGATTTAAAAAAAAAAAAAAAATGGCCTGCATACCTTTTGTTCGTTCCAGAATAAATTCTTTTCTGTTCATCATTTGTTTTATTCTCAAAAGAATTTCAAGCTCCCTTGCCTGAATATCCATCCTTGCTTTTAACAGTTTTTATAATACATTTCGCTTGAAGAGAATCTGAAACTCAAACTTCTCTGGGATGCCATAAATATTCTATTTCTATAAAATTTATATTCAAATAGCTGCTTCTTTATTATGTCATTCATGTAAGTAGTATTCTCAGTGAGAGAGATGACAAACAAATAATTACACGGATGCAGGCTTCATCCAAAGAATGCGAAGATCATGAATTTTACTAATAACATAGTCTCTTTCATGCCAGTAACAAGGTCTTTAAAAAAAACTACTTAGTATAGTATTGTTCTAGATAAAGTTATTATAAGGTTTGAAGCCCCATTTTGTAGGGGGAGAAAAATCTTATGAATGAATACTAAGGCTGCCTGCCACACAGGAGTCTTAAAAAATACGTATAAAAAAAATAAATTGGATATCACCAGAAAAATTTACCATAACAGCAGGGACTTTCCCACATCAATTTTCCTCCAGTTGTTTCTGAGAGCACCACAGAGCTTTGTCATATATGCTCCACAACAGACCCCACATGTGGTTATTCTGGCCTAAACTAAACTCCTGGTGAAGGCACCCTTTCCCTTTCTCTTCTGGTAGGAGCTCTGAGATCACCATTTGGCAGAAGAAGCTACACTATGGAAAATGGCCATTGCTAACGCTTAACCAGCCTAGGTGACAGACCCTTCCCTTAACTAAGGGATGCAGCTAAGTCCAGACTGCAGCAGATGATGAAAGTATACTGTCTTTTCTTTGATGTGTGGCCCCCAATTGAAGGGTGTCTTACAAATGCTACTAGAGGTGGTTACTCTTACAGTTTAGTCTCAACTTGTTTTCAGGGTCCATTTGGGTGCTCCCAGCCAAAGTGAATAGAGTCAGGGTCAAATTATTCTAACCCCAGGAATGCTCTGAACATAACTGTGCCTAGGAGTATAGGTCACTTAAGACAAGTTAAGAAAGAATGATTTTTACCCTTCTTCAAGTCTAAGGTCCTATGATTGGCTCCTCTTGCTCAAGAATAACTAAAGAAGAAATGTCTCCTTCACAGGAAAGTCCTGCCCTTGACCACAGGAGGGTGGCCTTGCATCACGACCCTCTCAGCACAATGACACCAAACATAATAACGCAGTGTCACTCCAGGTCTGTGCATCACATGCAAAAACAAAACTAACCCCCACAAACTACTTAAGGAAGAGCCTATGCAGCTTCACAAGTTCACGCAAGAGTTTTGTCAGCAGCAGGCTCTCCATTCATAATCTTAGAAACCCTCCAAAAAGAATCACAAAGCCAAGTCTCAGAGGCATGGCCTGGGCTTGAGGACATGGTACATTCTGCATCACCAGACAGAGCATTCTGCAACAATGTCCTCCCGCCTGCAGATCCACCCACAGATGCTTGATTTACATTTGTATAACTCAATTATCCATTCGAGAGGGTTTTTGAGAAATAATAGTATGGCTCAGATATAAGCTGAGCCTCTATTTTAGCAGAAATGTTTGCTACGCTTTAAAAAGTTTTTCCAGCTTCTACTGATCGAGGTTTCAAAAAGCATTAGAGTTGCATTGTCAACCAGTGTTCTCAATGACACAAGAAGCAGCGTGGTCAGTGGGGTGTAGAGCCAGCTAGCTCCTCTGGAGGTGGGAAAACTTGTGTTCTTGCCTTAGCCTTCGATTAACTGTTATTTAAATAATGACTTCATTAGTTATTAAAAAATGCAGTAAGACCTGACCATGTCTGGCAGTGAGGCAGAATAGCAGTTTAGTTGACCATGCAATGATACTAAAAGTTACCCAAAAAGAAAAGACACGGAAGTGTCCCTTTTAATAATTAAAATTCTTCTTCATTAGGTAGCTGGGTGGTCTGAACGCGCTCTGAAAGCTTCATAATTGGAAGGATAGACGGAATGGCGATACTTCAGCTGCCAGAAATTTACATCTGATAGATTGAGTGGTGGGAATGGGAATTTGTTTTTAGGGTAGATATCATCGTTTTGCAAGGTGTCACTTTAATGAGCATTTCAAAGTCAAGAACCTAATCATTTCCCTTTGGATATCTCTGGGCATGGCTGGAGAAACCAGCTGCAAATGCTTCATGCTGAGACACTAAGTATTCTGTTTAATAATGTTAAAGACTGGGGCGCCTGGGTGGCTCAGCTGGTTAAGCGTCTGATGTCGGCTCAGGTCATGATCTTGTGGTTTGTGAGTTCAAGTCCCGGGTCGGGCTCTGTGTTGACAGCTCGGAGCCTGGAGCCTGCTTCAGATTCTGTGTCTCCCTCTCTCTCTGCCCCTCCCTTACTCACACTCTGTCTCTCTCTCTCTCTCTCAAAAACATATAAACATTAAAAAAATTAAAAATAACAATAATAATGTTAAAGACTGTGCTGTGGAAAGTAGCACATCTCTAATGAAGGATGTTTTAACTCCAAATTGAATGTCAGTTCCATAGCCTAAGAAGGAAAAAATGTTGGGGGAGCACAAAGCCTGGATAAGGAAGGCAAAAGGGGAGGGTAGGAGTCAAGGACAGGAATGCTGGGGGTATACCTGCTCTTCTTCGGCCTGGACCCTCTGAACTGGTGCTTGGAATGGCTAATTCTGTCTAATCATTTGGATTTCCATTCAAATGTGACCTCCATAAAGAGGACTTCTCAAACCCTCCTGTTCATGGCAGCCTCCAAGATGGCTTCTCATTGTCACAGCCTTCAAAGAAAGAAAGGAAGTAATTTTCAAGCGCATCACTAAAGAAAAAAACTTACCACAGTTTATTTTTTCCCCTCTTTTGTGTGTAGGAGTATCATTTTTAATCAGTCATTCTTAGAAATTTATGGCTCCAAGCAAAATTTCAAGAAGGAATTCCCATAATGTTTGTTAGGTAAAAATACACATACTGAACTCTTCCTGCCACTAAGCGTTATAAACATTGTAACCAAAGAAGCTAGCCACAACTACATCACCAGTTCTGTTTTCAGTTTGCTTGCCAGTGCATTTTTGTATTATCATGCATGCTATCTGTGAGGGGTAAGTGAGAGGATTCATTTTCAGAAATACCAAATAAAAGCAGTGCGGTCTAGTTAACAACGGGTTTACAACCTTCCCCTCCCCCACCCCGCCTCGCCCTGCCAAAAATGGAGTTCCAAACCCTTGGACACTTCACTTCCTGGTTCTGGTTCATCTTCCCCTCTCTATTTTACCAGCTTATTTTCATGGGCTTTGCAATGGGCATGCGCCAAAGAACTGAAGTCTGTGTGTCACCTCAAGGAATGTACTTTTTGCCTTACATGGGCCTAGGCGACTTCCAGGTAAGGCTATAACCGCTGTAGTACTCAGCCAATGAGGATTAAGTGGAGGGACTTGCACAGTAGGAGATAAATTGTCTGCTGTGACTGCCCAGATCGTGCCTGTCCATCAGACACCCGCTCTTGCAAGAACATTGATTAAAGCCTCACTTCAGGTTGGGCCAACTCGTCCCTCCTTGGATTGGGTCGGTGGGCTTATTTCTCCCACTATCTAGAACCTTTGAGGAATTAGTGATGAATTCCACTTCGCTCAGTGTGCGGTTTAGGCACGAGCCAATATTAACAGCTATTTGTACAAAGCAACATACTAAACTCCTTTTGGAGGGGTTAGAGAAATCAGCATCTAAAGAGCTTTTAATGCAACTGGGAGGGGAGCAAGAAGGAAAGGAAGGGGGCAAAGACATCACTGTTTAATGTGCTTCTACAAAGTCCTGTGATGTGTACTTTGTGTTTTATACTGTTCAGAGATCCTGTTGTGGATGACAGAAGCTGATTCTGGCATATTCAAACAGAAAGGAAATTAATAGTTAACCTACTGACTCTAAGAAATATGGAGAACTGGATTTGGAAAATGGTAAGGAATCAAGGAAATGTAAGCAGAAGAGTCTTGGCTCAGAAATACTCTGATTAAGATTATGCTGCTAAAACCTCTTGCACTAGCACTGAGACTGCTGGACCCTACCCACTGGACGCTTACCACCACCCCAGGAAATAATCTTCGTCCCCTGCATAACTTTGTTCCTGTATTTCCCCAGATTCAAAGTTCCAGTTGGGCTTATGTTGGGACAAAGCTAGGTCATACGCTCACTCCTAGAAGCCAGGTCAGAAATGGAATGTATGCCCCATTTACCATAACAAGGGCAGGCAGAACTCTGCCCCCACCAAGACTGATTCATTTGTGAGTGAGGTTTGAAATGGAAAAAAAGATTCAGATGCTGGGCACCCAACGAAATGGCAAGAACTCCTTGCTATCTACCACTTTGCTTTCTTAACACCCACATGCACCATTTGTCACTTATGTTAAAATAAACATCTACACATTAAAATAATCCTCCTGCCTAATAACACGGACCCATTATAGGGTAAAAAAATGTGCTCATCTTCCCAAAGGGAAATGGCCCAATGTCTCAATAGTTTCTGCAGTCAATTCCAAATTGAATATTTTATTCTTGGTGGTATTTTATTTCTCCTCTAGTGATGATATAATCTCCTCGCTAACAACACATACACAACAGTGTGGTAGGAAAGAAAGGGAGAAAATTACTTGAAATATATGGCAAAATAAAGAAGTAAATACAAGTAAAGGCAACAATAGTCCCATCTATAACTTTTCACAAGCTATTTATGATACATGGTACGTGTGACTTTCCTCTTCACCATCTACTTCATTTTCCCTTTTCTTTCAGAGAGCATCTTATTTGGCCAGGGTTTGGCTTTGGGGGCCCTTCCAATACAACGATGCCGTTGTCTTCATTAATTTTTTGCAGCTTGGCAGATGTACAACTTAGGTCCCATCTATACTTTTTCTTGTCCCCATCACATAGTGACAACCTTACATGTCCCTGATAGCCAAAATCAGTGACTCCAACCAGTTCCCCTTCCCCTTGCCTATTTGCCTCTTTGTTCAATAGTACGTAGAACTCCAAGAAGCCAGGTATCGAGTCTCAGCTTTAGTTTTCATAGAACCATTGCAGTCCTGTGGGGCACTGCTCACGTGGATTCTAAAATCTTGAATGCAACAGAGCCCAGGTATCAGTGGACACCCCCACTTCTACTCTTAGTTCCCAGACCTTTGTGTTTTGTCTAATTGGGAGCAAGTTTGCCTTAAAACACATGTCCGGGCAAAAGTAATTTATCAAAAACGTTTTTAAGACATTTATACAGCTAAAATGACACTATTGTTTCTTAGGCTTTGAAATTCCTACATTTTGAAGAATTAAAATTTTGAAAATAAATTCAGTATTGCCTTTAGAAAGCTACTTGTTCAATTAATAACACAAGAAATAATAGATGCTGGCAAGGATGTGGAGAAAAGGGAACCTCCTTACACTGTTGGTGGGAATGCAAACTGGTGCAGCCACTCTGCAAAATAGCCTGGAAGTTCCTCAAAAAGTTAAAAATTGAACTACCCTACGATCCAGCAATTGTACTACTGTGTATTTACCCAAGGCTACAAAATACTGATTTGAACAGGCATATGCATCCCTGTGTTCATAGCAACATTATCAACAATAGCCCAGCTACAGAAAGAGCCCGAATGTCCATCACTGATTATTGGATAAAGGAAAGGTGGTATATACATACAATGGAATATTACTCAGCCATTAAAAAGAATGAAATTTTGCCATTGGCAATGATGTGGATGGAGCTAGAGTGTATTATGCTAAGCGAAATAAGTCAATCCGAGAAAGGAAAACACCATATGATTTCACTCATATGTGGAATTTAAGAAACAACACAGACAAACATAGGGGAAGGGAGAAAAAAATAAAGAATGGGAAGCAAACCCAAAGAGAGTCTTAACTACAGAGAACAAACTGAGGGTTGATAGAGGGAGGTGGATGGGGGATGGGCTAAATGGGTGACAGGTATTAAGGAGGGCACTTGTGATGAGCACTGGGCATTATACTTAAGGATGAGTCACTAAATCCTATATCTGAAACCAATTTTACCATATATATTAACTAACTAGAATTTAAGTAAAAACTTGTGGCGTACCTAGGATCCAGGAAACGAAACGGAGAGCGTTCCCACACCCCGGAGGTTCTCGGCAGCATGGAGCACCCGCAGCCACAGAACTCTATAAATCATGGAAAAGCAAAATGGACAAATGAATGCTCCTCACCCAGGAACAAATTTACCATCTGACTATCCCCCTCAATGTCCGTCAGCAGCACCCCGAGGACCTGCAGGACATACTGGCTACCCTGGCCCCCAGGTTGGCTATCCTGGCCCTCAGGCTGGCTACTCAATTCCACCAGCTGGTTATTCAGGTGCTGGCCCAGTAGGGTTTCCTGTCCAACCCCAGCCTGTGTATAATCAACCAGGTGGACCTGCGAGGGTACCATGGATGCCAGCACCACACCTCCATCAGGCTGTCCACCCGGATTGGAGTATTTAAGTCAGATAGATCAGATACTGGTTCATCAACAAATTGAGCTTCTGGAAGTCATAACAGGTTTTGAAACTAATAACAAATATGAAATTAAGAACAGCTTTGGACAGATTTACTCTGCAGCAGAGGATACAGACTGCTGTACCCGGAATTGCTGTGGGGCTTCTCGGCCTTTTACCATGAGGATTATTGATAATATGGGCCAAGAAGCTATAACTCTGGAGAGACCACTAAGGTGTGACAGCCGTTGTTGCCCTTGCTGCCTTCAGGAGATTGAAGTCCACGCTCCTCCTCGTGTACCTGTAGGTTATGTTACTCAGACCCGGCATCCATGCCTACCAAGGTTTACAATTCAAAATGAGAGGAGAGAGGATGCACTAAAAGTTATTGGTCCATGTGTTGGGTGCAGCTGTTGTGCAGATGTTGACTTTGAGATTAAATCTCTGGATGAAGAAACTACAGTTGGCAAGATTTCCAAGCAGTGGACTGGTTTTGGAGAGAGGCATTTACAGATGCTGATAGCTTTGGTATCCAGCTCCCTTTAGACCTTGATGTGAAAATGAAAGCCGTAATGCTTGGTGCGTGTTTCCTCATTGATTTCACGTTTCTTTGAAAGGAGTGGAAACAAAGAATAAAAAGAAGGAGTGTGGTAGGGGATTAATGAAAGCCTCCTCAGAAAGTGTGAAGTCTATGTGCTTATTGGGACTATGTCAAGGAAAAACTAATTGGTTTTCTTTTCTTTATTGAAATGACTTCCGGCATTTGTGAATTCTACTGTGATGCCTGGTATATGCGATGGCTTTTCAAATTGTAGGGTTTATTTTCCATATCACTTACCTATAAATGTTCTTATGCATCTTGCTTTGTTTTATACATTTTCTTTTTCATTGTGTATTTTAGAGAAAAGACATGTTAAGTTTTACATTTAGTCATGAAATTTCCTGTGGCAAGTTGTTCTGAACTATAATCTGTCTTATTTTCAACTTTTACACCAAATTAAGTCCTTATTAATTTTAAAATATAAATGTGCATTTTATTAAACATAGTTCCGATTTATTTCACATCCTGTGGCCACTCCACATCCATTGTGGCAAAGATGTCATCATCTGCTCAGCAGCCCTGTCACGTCCTTGACTTTCACCATACTTGTGGCCAACTCAAATCCCTGCGTTTTGTCTTATGTTGTTGTTAATGTGGTATGTGAAAAAAATAACAATTATGTTATTTTGCAAATACTGTATATTCAAATAAGTTAAAAACGAGTATAATTTGTTTCTTTTACAATTATGTTAAAATAATACTTAATATTCATATTACCAAAGAAAAATAAAACATGTATTTGTTTTCTGTTCAGCAATCACAGTATATTAAACTTCTTTTGTAAGCTAAATAAATAAATAAAAACTTGAAATTAAAAAAAAAAAAAAACTACTTGTTCAGATTCTCCAAGAATAAAAAGATACATAATCTATTTTAGTCAACCCACTATAACTACAGCATGGGCACAGCAAGGTGGATACTTTGATATATTAATCATTAAGATAATAACTAATGGAAAATATTATTCAAATATTAGCAGATATGTATAAGTGCTACTTAAACTGGAAATTTTTAATTTCAGTTTTTGTATCCTTACCCAATACTGAGTCCTTTTTCATAAAACTCTAGTATTACATGCTAAGTTTTATAGCCATAGAGATTCCCACTAAAGCTAATTATAAGGAAACATAAATTACGAGGCATGATAAACTAAATTCTGAAAGTGCTATAAACATGTGTGCTTGTGATGAATTGTTACATTAATGTCCCTCAGTAAATCTCACTTCCTATATCCAACCTTAGGTTGTCCCTGTCCTCACTGACTCTGGAATGTGGTCATGTGACTTGTTTTGACCAATGAGACAACAGCAAACATGATTCAAGCAGAAGCTTGATTTGGGTTTGCACATAGGACTTTCTCCCACTGAAACGCAGCCAGTGTCAGATGAAAAAAACCTGAGTAGGCCTCCCTGAAAATGAAAGAGCACATGAAGGGAGAAACCCAGCCATTCCACTCACCCTAGCTGAGTCTGGCACCCTGAGGGTCTCTCAGCTACGTGCAACTGTGTGACTAAGTCCAGGTGACTGCAGCACAAATGACTAACCTACCAACAGAACTGTGATAAATAGTCATTGTTTTAGATTCCTAAGTTTTGGGGTGTTTTCGTATACAGCATATCTGATAGATGATGCTACCAATATCCTCTGTTATTAATATTGAATCCTGTCTGCACATGGATGAACGGGATGGAGAAAGAATGAATGGGAACAATAAGATTGTCCTGGAAACCTCTAGAAGAGCAAGAAAACTATCCCTTTGAAAAATACAGTGCATGCTTTTCTGAGGATAAACAAAGGGGCACATGCTTGCCTGAGTATAGTAGTAGAGACAATAACCACAGTCTACAACTTTTCCTTCTATCAGAGTCATGATTTAATTAGTAACTATTTGTTGAGCATGTGGTGTGCTCTGGGCTCTTTCCTCGACTTGTCTCACTCAATACCTTTCTCAGTAACTTGGATGAAAATGTGGCAGTAGGCTTATCAAAAGTACACATGGCAAAAGCTTGGAATGGGAAACATTTAATGGTGGAATCATCATTCCAAAATGTCAACATAAGTTGGAATAGCGAGCCAAACCTATCAGTTCAGTAGGAATACAAGTTAAATCCTTAGGTTCAAAGCACCAGCTTGGTTCAAAATACACAAGCACAGAATTAGAGAATCATATTTAAAACATACCACATTAACAACAACATAAGACAAAACACAGGGATTTGAGTTGGCCACAAGTATGGTGAAAGTCAAGAACGTGACAGGGCTGCTGAGCAGATGATGACATCTTTGCCACAATGGATGTGGAGTGGCCAGAAGGGCAACAACGGTCCCCTGATCTCTGCTTCGGTCAGGCTACAGCCTGTATATGCTGTTTATTTCTAGACCCTTGAGGCAATACATAGAAGAAACATGGACAAAATAGAGGAAGAAAATTTAGGGGAGGAAAGGTCTGAAGACTGTGTCAGATGGCAAACAGTTGAAGCAGGAATCATTGCCCAGAAGGGATAAGGTTTTCAAACATCTGAAGGGCTGTCATGAGGAAGTGATTTGAAATGTATTGTCTATCGCTCCTGATACCAAATGCCTACTCAGGGTCTGAAAGGAAAACTGTCACCATGGCTCTACCATATGGTTTTCAAGCACAGCTGCTGGCAGGCAGACCTTTGTACAGCACATCGTTTCACAGAGAATGTCAAGGGCTGGGGCATCCTCGAAGTCTGACGCTTCCCCTCTGGAAACATGCCCTGGACTAAACATCAAAAACGTCAGAGAAATTTTTCCCTCTATTTCTATTACATTCTAGAATGGCTGCAGGAGGGAGCCTCCAAAATGGAAGCAGCCCGGAGGTACTGGAATGAGACACTTTTCTCTATCTCCTCAGAGGAACATATTGAGAGAACTAAATCTCTCTACAACCCTAAGGACCTTATTTTTTCTTCCTACAAATTTACTGAGCATTGACTCTGGGCCAGGCACTGGGCTAAGACTGCTGAGATAAAGCACGCTGTCTTTGTTCCCAAGTCCAGTGGGGTTATAGGCAAATAGACCACAGTAATTAAATTGGATGAAGTGCCATAATCATGGCTATTCTCCTAGGTAGATCTTACAGTTCCTGCTTGACACTAGTATTAATAAATTGTTTTGATTCTTCTAAATTTTTCTAAACTTAATTCTAAGTCTTCTGGGGATTAAAAGATGCATACCTATTGAGAAAGATGGTTCCCTTTCTAATTAATTGAGCTTACTATTATGATTATTTATTACTATTACTATTAATTACTATTACTATTACTAGTTATTACTATTTATTACTATTAGAGACCGATGGAAGATCTAGATCCTTCCCAAGACCTGAGAATTAATGCACAACTCTACTCATAGTAATCATGCTAATAATTCCATAACTCTAATAGTAGTTATCATCTAGCCCACTTTCCTGGATTTATATTATAAACAATTTCTAATTCTTTCATCTACCTATAGAAATCTACAGATCCTATCTAGGATGCCCCATCTGATGTGCTCGGGATTCTTAAGCTATGTAAATATCTCTTTGAGTCTAAAGACTTATAAATTGAAAACATCATAAAATATGTAGATGCCTTCCCATTGAATTTTTTTCATAATCAATGTTTTCTCTTCCATGATCAGTCCATAGATGCTATGAAACTACTTGCAAGCAATTCTTAGTATAAACACTGAAAATTTAACAATTCATGAATTGTAATCCATAGCAATTTTTCCAGTAGCTTTCCATCTTACAATGTGTAGGCAAATTTTTTCTTAAATAGAGGATCTCAAATACCAAGATTTTAAAATATCAATGAGCTGTTAGACCTAATTCCCTCCAAATTACAACTTAATGCACACACACAAAAATTTCCACTCTCTGACAGCACATGAATAAAGTAATAAGGAAAACTGGAGTACAACCACCAAAGATGGCACAGGAAGCAGACATTTTGGGAAAGCAATTCTACTTTCAAAATGGATTTTTAAAAAAAAGTAAGTCATTTAAAATACTTGTCATGCTGAATATATGATTATGGCTTCAAATCGCTATTTAGTCATACTGCGTATCATGGCTATTGAGACTTCACTTCTGCAGCCTATGGAATGTTAAGTTGAAACACAAGACAGTCATTCACTTTTTTTTTTTAATTTTTTTTTTCAAATTTTATTTATTTTTGGGACAGAGAGAGACAGAGCATGAATGGGGGAGGGGCAGAGAGAGAGGGAGACACAGAATCGGAAACAGGCTCCAGGCTCTGAGCCATCAGCCCAGAGCCCAACACGGGGCTCGAACTCACGGACCGCGAGATCGTGACCTGGCTGAAGTCGGACGCTTAACCAACTGTGCCACCCAGGCGCCCCTGTCATTCACTTTTTAAAGAAGATTTGTAGTGAAAGGGAAAAAAGCACTTACCTAAATATGTAAAAGGAAGGAAAAAGGTAGTATAAGGGGTGGGATTTTTTTTCTTTTTAAAATGTCCTCCTAGAGCTACCAAAAAATTTGCATTTATAAGAGGATTGGTAGAAATACCTCTGAATTAACAAGAAGAGACATGCCAGGACCACAGGTGAGACCGGGTATATGACACTAACTGGACTTCACTTTCAGTTTCTCTGGTTTCTGCAGGACAGTCTTCTATAGTTTCTTGGTGAGCCACCTCAGCCTCTTCTCTTTTGTCTGCATTTATTTTTGTCCTAAGGTTTGTCCTGTCCTGCTTCAATGTTCACCAGCAGGCTTGGCTGACAGCCTTGCCACTGCCCCTTTAATTCTTCTTGTCCCGCTCCTCCTGCTGAATTCACCCTCTTTTGTTTCCCATGGTGGTATTTGCCTCTTACCTTTGCTTTTTAAAGACATTTGCATGGTATACATTCTTTCCCATTCTGTGCGTCATTTAAAGAGCGATACAAATGTAGCAGCACTATCAACAACAGCCAAACTATGGAAAGAGCCCCAATGACCGTCGAATGATGAATGGGTAAAGATGTGGTGTATGTATACAATGGAATATTACTCAGTGATCAAAAAGAATGAAATTTTGCCATTTGCAATAATGTGGATGGAACTAGAGTGTATTATGCTAAGTGAAATAAGTCAGAGAAAGACCAATTATCATATGGTTTCCCTCATATGTGGAATTTAAGAAACAAAACAGATGAACATAGGGGAAGGGAAGAAGAAATAAAATAAAAAGAGAGGGAGGTAAACCATAAGAGACTCTTAAATACAGAGAACAAGGTTGCTGTAGGGGTGCTGGGGGGGGGGATGGAATAAATGGGTGATGGGCATAAAGGAAGGCACTTGTTGGGATGAGCACTGGGTGTTACAGGTAAGTGATGAATCACTAAATTCTACTCCTGAAACCAATGCTACTTAAATTTAATTTTTTTAAAAAACTTTAAAACAAGTGATGCCAATGACTTTTGGATATTTCCCATGGCTTCTGTCTTAGAGTCACAAGTTATGGAGTCTTTCTAATGACATTCCTACCTTGTGTCAGAAAATGCCTTCTAACTGATACATTTAGGATGAACTCATTTCTGTCATCTTTATACGTACAATAAATAAGCCAATAATGCCAAGTAAATAACAAGGCTCAGCAATAATGAATTCTAGTCCCTTCATCTTTTTTCAAATACTTAATGTTATCTTTTTTTCTTTTTGTTCATCATTAGGGAATCATAGCTTTTTAATAGATTAAATGTATTTAAGGGGACTGAAGGATTTATTATCATTTTTAATGTCACAACTTTGCACTTCACTTAGGCACTTTCTTGTCTTTTAGATGTGAATTTATTTATTTTGAAAGCTTTCTGTCTGGCACAACTATCCAAGTTGTATACCTAGATCATGCATAGACTGAGATATTTCTCCAAGGACCCTTAGTTTCTTTTAGTGAAAAAACAGAGAGACCAAGAATTACATAATAGCTCGCAGCATGGGATAATATTGCTCCTAGGTTATTTCAGTATCAAAGCTACAAATGTTTTCTTCCTTTTTTTTTTTTTTTTAAAGCTCAGGCCCATGGTGGAGCCCAATGCCAGGCTTGAACTAACAACCCTGAGATTAAGACCTGAGCTGAGATCAAGAGTTGGGCACTTAACCGACTGAGCCACCCAGGTGCCCCTGCAAAAATTTTCTTTTAAAGTTTACATTAATATTTCTAATTCTGTTCTTAAATTATGATGTACCTCCTTAATTTGAGGAATCCTATAATCATAGCACCTTTTCTCTTATACAAGTAAGAATAATTTCTTATCTTCTTTACTTGACTAAGAGCCCCAAAAGACTCACCCTAACATCAATATGAGCCATGAAGTATTGAATAGAGTACACCATTCTATATGTAGTTACTTTTGTTTCGAGAGGGGATCCTGGAAAGGATGTGCATTCCAACTACTTGGTTCTAAGTTCCGTCTGCGCCTTCATTCTTCATAGCTGTGTAGATGCTTGTTTGACAAATGGTTTATTTCTCTTGTTTCAATTGGTTTAGAGTCTGAGTTCCTCGGCATTCTCACAGCTGCCAATTCCGCGTCTTGGCAAGTGGAGGTTTTGGGTCACTACTCCTTTCTTGGTGCTAATGCTAATATTCAGCTTCAGAAGACAGCACAAAACTAGTCCAGTCCACTCTGAGAGGATGGAAAGAGTTTTAATTTGCGGTCCACTAATACTGTGCAATTAAAAATACAAGTTCATTTATCTAAGTGCATGAGTGCATGCTGCGCAAATTGATTCTTCTTACTCCTCTCTAATTTCTAGTAATTTCTATTTCACACATTTAATTAAAACTTAGCTCTCTCAAATTTTGCCCTTTCCTGATACTCTTTAAATGTATCTCCCCCCCCCCTTCCTGAGCCCCAAGCACTTCCTTGTATATACCATTCACCGTGTCCTCATTTCCTTAGCAGCTTAACAGATCATAGAATGTTTTATTTGCATTTTAGGAACCCAATTGATTCTCTTAGTTCCACTTCATTCTAGGACCAAGTCAGCTCAAAGTGTTTAATTTTCTGTAGAGAGATCAAGGAAAGGCGCTGTGTGCAAATAACATTACATGTAAACTTGGGCTTTGGAGGCTTAGACACAAAGTCTCCTTTGACCTACGATCAAACATTCATATATTTTGAATATATCGTCTGATAAAATTTCACTTATCAATCAAAAATACATGTCTTTAATTTAATTACAGATGATACCAGTATAGAACTCGAGTTTCTCAGAGGCCTCTGAATAAATAAAAGTATCTGTTACTTAAAATGTTATGAATTCAAGCTTCCAAAAACTACTTTAGAATATCAGAAAATATGCAGAATATATCAAAATTGGACAGTTTGGTAGAAATATTATGCACATTTACCTAACAAAATTGCATATTTTCACTTTTTTTTAAATGTTTTTAATTTTGAGAGAGCAAGAGAGAGAGCACAGGCAGGGGAGGGGCAGAGAGAGAGAGGGAGACACAGAATCCAAAGCAGGCTCCAGGCTCTGAGCTGTGGCACAGAGCCCGATGCGGGGCTCGAACTCACGGACCAGGAGATCATGACCTGAGCCAAAGTCGGAAGCTCAACCCACTGAGCCACCAAGGCACCCCTATTTTTGCTTGTTTTTATGCAGAAATCTAATCTATGTCACTTAACCTTACAGAGAAAACCACAAATCATATTAAATTTCCCAGTTTCATTATATGACGCAGGAAGGTTACACTTCAAAATTTAACGGGCTTTTAATCCAGAATGACCCAATTTGGAAAAACGACCAGATTATTTTTTGTTGTTGCTATTGCTCAACCTTTATCTTTCCAGAACTGGGGCTTTTGCTACTATGACACATTTTAAATAGCCACTTTTTTCCCATCTCAGAACTTTACTCAGGCCCAAGCTTCCCATCCCTTCTTTGGCCTTATTTCATTCTTATTAGCACAAAGTCAACTGTCTCTTTTTGAGCTTAAATCTATGGTATAAAAAAGTATTCATTTAAAGCAGCGTAATTCATATAATATTTAACTTTATCTACATACATTGACACATAATGCCATTCAAGCAAAATATTCAAATACAAATTGTTCATACACACTTTTGACCAATAAAACTTCATAATTTCTATTAAGTGTATTTTTTTATGTTTATTTATTTTATTTTTGAGAGAGAGAGAGGAGCATGAGCAGGGGAGGGGCAGAGAGAGAGAGAGGGAAACAGAGAATCCCAAGCAGGCTCTGCACTGTCAGCACAGAGCCCAATGCGGGGCTTGATCTCACAAATCCATGAGATCATGACCTGACCTGAAATCAAGAGTCAGGTTCTCACCCTACTGAGTCACCCAGGTGCCCCAAGTGTATGTTTTTTTTAATTGTTTACTTGTTGTTGCCTCCCCTCAAAAGACATTCATTCTTTAGATTCTAAGATCTCTGGATTTTAAATTGTGAATTTTAAAAACTTACGTTAGTTGCCTATTTCGTTTTGCTTTGTTGTTGTTGTTGTTTAAGGAAAGGCACAATCCTTTTTGGTAATGTATAGTTTATGATGATACATATTTTAATATGCACTCTGGGGGGGAGTTAGTTGATCTTTATCTCCATCCAATGACTCTGAAAGTAAGGTTCAGGCAGTGTTCAAGTGTTCATTCCTGTGAACAGATTCCTTCTGGTGAACATCCCTTGTCTCATTCACTGGGGACACCCAGGACAGCACTTCCTTTGGTGAGAACTCAAACCTGTTAGTTTTAGGCTGTCCTCTTCTAATCTATGGGGATACAGTGATCATGCCTCAGGCACTTATTTTTATTTCTAGACAACCAAGAGAAGGCTTCCTGGGATCCCTGAAGAAGGGATATATGGTGGTTTGCAGGGATGCCGCGGGAAGGTAGATGCAGGGCTAAGAGCAACAGCAGAGGTTTCAGAGATTCGCCGAGGCACTCATATCTCGGCAGCCGAGTATCACTACTTTTTAATAATAGTGGACATTTTTCCCAATAAAGTGCTTAACGCTATTATCTTTTGCGATTGCTGGCACTCTACAGAAACGTGAGAAGATCCCCTTGAATTTTTTCTTCATGTTTTTAATGCTTTTGCAACCTCTCTTGGGTACCTGTGAGAAAGACACTTAGGAATTTGTCCTTCCCGGATACCATGATTCCATCTGGCCATAGTGAACCTAAGACCACCATGATGCACAAAGCTGGGTGGGGACCCTTTATTTTGATTCATTAATGACCCTTGGAGTTAGGCAGCAAGCCAGCTCTGACAGCATCCAACTACAATATGGGACCACTGCTGGTTAATTCAAATCCAAATGGGTATAGAATGGGTCCACAAAATCGTTTAAAGATGAATGGGAAAGGTAAGGTGCTTCCTCCCCAGTCCTTGAAATTGAACCAAGGAGCACAAATGGTAAATTAATCTAGTCCAGGAACAACCAGTCATGTAAGAGATTATTCAGAGCCAGAAATGCTCTTAAAGACTAGATAGACAGGCAAACTCAGTTAATGGTCTGTCTCTAAAACAACAAAGCTTAGGCATCCCATACCACAAAAAGGAAGTAAGGAAGAGATATAATAAGAAGGATTCAAAAAGTAAGGTGTTAGAGTCTAAGCCCACCCGATCTTATCCCACTGACCACCTCTGCCATTCTCAGGGTCTGTGTTGTTCCAGATCCTATCATATCCACATCAAACTATTGGGAGGAAAATAACATGCTTAGAATTTCAAAATAGATCCATGGGATCTCCCGGGTGCTTCAGTCAGTTAAGCGTCCGACTCTTGATTTCAGTTCAGATCATGATCTCACAGGCTCTACCCCAGCATCGGGCTCTATGCTGACAGCATGGAGCCTGCTTGGGATTCTCTTCCTCCCTCTCTCTCTGTTTCTCTCTCTCTCTCTCTCTCTCTCTCAAAATAAATAAACTTAAAAAAAAAAAATATGTCCAGACTCTATGCTAAGAACTGCATTGCAAGAGGGAAGGAAAAGAGAACCCACCAGCTTGTCGCTAGAAAACCACCACACCCCTATTTTTTTAACACATCAAAATGACAGTCTTCCTTAAACACAAGTTCAACCTTAGACCCTTTCTGAGAATTGCTCTGTGATCAGCGGGGGAAGAGGAGCCTCATGACACTCATGAAGAAGAATCAAAAGAACCTTTGATACTAAACAGAGAAGAGAAAGATGAACCTCGTAGTCATTAGTCACCAAACCTCAAAAAAGGGTTTTGAAGGAAATGCCTTTGTCAAATCTTTGAAAGGAGGCACAATTGCTTTTGTGGTAAAACACAATGGATCTATCATTTGGGAAACTATTCCTTTATTTAACTAGTGACAAGTAGTGCTAGCTTATTAGGAAGGGCTGATTTATTTTTCTTCAAAATGTCGTCTACCTCAGGACAGGTCAGGGTGGCTTTGGACAAAACCTCTGAGTCCAAGGGAGATGACAAGGTAATCTGTGAGGTCCTTTCCCTTGTCAAGATTCTGCAGATGCTGCAAAAGCCATCAAATCCCAGAAAAAGGAAGCATGAGTAGAGGGGGAGGGTTGGGGGATAGGATACACCTGTCGGTCGAAAACTGTGGGTGGGCTTGGCAACCTCAAAGTTGGGACCATCAGCAATTGGCATTTTCAACCTTCATCACTGCCTTCTTGTTGCCATTAATTTTGGTATCTTGTGATCATAGCTCTTTCAAATGGGGTGTGTATTCCACATTTCCTCTAGGGAATATGAACCAGAGGATGTGGGATGTGAAAGTAACAGTTCCCCTGGAGTTCAGGAGCTTCTGCCCCCAGAATTATGTTATGAATATTCAAATGTGAGCAGGATTTTCCTGCTGGTCTACAACAACAAACAGACCCCCCACCCAAGGAATATCCTAGAACTCTGCTGGGCAAACTGCTGATGACACACGTTTTAGACAGGACTAAGGGAGACATGTCTCCATGCCTCAACCATGTGGCCTTTGAGCCCACTTGCTGGCACTCAGACGTTGGAACAGTGAAGCCTGTTCCAGGAGAATGTCATTGCTGCAGACCTGGGCAGCTCTACCCTCAGTGGACACATTATAGATGAACAAGGCAACACACAGTCCCACACTCCCAGATCTCTACGACATTCGGCAATGAAGTAGGGACAGGCTTTTCCAAGATGAAATATCCAATGTTATACAATGTGACAGACTTTATTCTGTCTTCCTTGGACAAAATATTGACACAAGCCAAGTCTCCCTTGTAGAATCCATGCAGCAAAATCATAATTCAGATTAAACAGAGAATCCATGTAAGAAGCTGACTCCAAAATTTATCCGCATTATTTATAAGAAGAAATCCATGATTAAATTGTTATCATGAAAAAAATTTTAAGTGTAATCAAATAAGGCCACTTAAAAAGAGGAGCTCTTTCCAAGCACAAGTGTAGCACCCAGTATTTATGCAAGTTTCGAATGATTTATTTTATTCATGAAAGCTAGTTCACATTGCCCTGTCTGGAGAAAATCTTTGTTTGCCTAATTCTTGCATATAATTAATAAAACCAAATTCTTTTCATAGGAAGTGAATCATAATTGCACTTCTGAAGACCACCTGTGCACAGCTAGTGCAAATTAAAGAGGCATCACCGTAAGAATCGAGCCATTGTGACCTGCTGCCTACTTTTGAATTTAGACTAACTGAAAATAATTTCTGCTTGGCCACGGTCCTACATTTTCCCCTTTTCCAGAAACAGAGAGATGATGTCTGATGAGTAGGAAAAGAATTTACAACGATTTGCTCCTCACCACAAGCCAGTCTAACCCAGGCATACCATGACCAAGAGATAATACAATACATTCTCAGATATAAACGTTTCTAGACGGCAACAATTCCAAAATACTATTAGTGTAGAAAATACTAATTTCCATTTCACAGGCTTCACTTAAGCATATCATTATTGGAATTAGTTAACATAGATTATGTATTCATTATATAGACCACATTTGTTGTGTTGTCTTATAACAGTCATATAAAATAGGTAGTCCTCATCTTACAGAGAAGGAAACTGAGGAAGTTAAAATATAGTCTAAGTAAAAGATCTAGAATTAATATGCAACCTGCCTGATTTTCAGGCATATAATCTTAATTATTATATGATTTCTGCTTCCCTTAAATCCATAGTAAAAAAGTATAGAATTAATAAACTCTTATATTTGAAAGATGTATTAAGTGAGTCATTTAATCTAAGTCTTTCCCACCCCAGGTAGAAATTTCTTCTTCAGTGTCTTTAAAAGAAAGAACAACCAAGACTTTATGAGATATTTCTGGTACTGGAGCTTCTGATTTGGGGTAATAGTTTACTTCATTGTTGGATCACTGTAATGATTAAACAGATCTCCCTGATTCCAAGATGGCATTGTAAAAATTTTTCTGATCTCTTTTTCCTCTAAAATTCTATAGCAAACAAGAACAAGAAAAAGAAAAAGAAACTGTAACATCAATGAAACCAGAATTGAATCTGTAAATCTCAAACCATAATGAAGACTAGAACAAAACACATAATAGTAAATGATCCAACAGAAAAAGGGTGCTTCACAGAAATGGTTTAGCAGGATGAGGGAAAGACAGTGGGAAAGTTAGAAGCAGTATCATTTTCTTGGTAGATTTTGTTTTGTTTTGTTCAATATTTTCTAAATATTTTATTTATTTTTGAGAGAGAGAGAGAGAGTGCGAGCATGGGAGGGTCAGAGAGAGGGAGACACAGAATCTAAAGCAGACTCCGGGCTCTAAGCTGTCAGCACAGAGCCTTACCCAGGACTCAAACTCATGAGATCATGACTTGAGCCTATTCCACTGACTGAGCCACCCAGGCACCCCTTTTCTTGGTATATTTTGAAAAAACTAAAGAATTTGATGTTAATATTCAGCAAGTAGAGGTACTATCAAAAATATTAGTAGAGCTGATTTTATGGGTTGGGTTTTGGTTGTTGGTTTTTAATTAGGAGAATGGTCAGACCCAAGGGTCCCCAATCGCACCTAAAAAAGTAAAGTAACCTCTCTCCATCCTTTCAGGATACCTGAGGATTGTTCTCTGGGGAAGCTTCACCAGAAAGACTGCACTCAGAGTTATGAGACCCAGAGGAGGAAGAGGGTGAGCAACAATGATAAAGTGGGAAGGAAGTTAAAGCTGTAAGTCTCTAGATTTAAAAACCATTAAGCATCCAACACAATAAATGGGGAAAAATGCACATCAAATTTTATCATTGTGAAACTTCAGAATATAAAGGATAAAGAGAAGATTCTAAAGGTTCCACAAAGGGAAGGAAAAGAAAAAAAAGAAAAAAGATCATACAAGAGATCAAAAATAAAAATGACCTTACCCTTTAAGAAAAAAAAAAATGAAACCTAAAAGACAAGGGAATAATACCTTTAAAAATTCAATAGATATGTAAAAAAGTTTTATCAAAAAAATTTTTTTACGTTCTGTAAAAAAGTTCACATCCAGCCAAGCAATCAAGTAAGTATAAGGGTAGACAAAAGGCATTTGAGATGTACAAAGTCCCCCATAAATGCTTTCTCAGAAAACCAACCGACAGCATGTTTTACTAAATGAGGAAGTACACCAAGAAAGAGGAAGAATGGGAATCAGGAAACAAGAGAAAGGTAAAGGGAATTCCCAGGATGACATCAGGGGAAGTGTTAGGACCACAGCTGTGCAGCAGGCCGAGAAAGTCACCAAACCAGACTATAGCAGAAAGTCAAGGCTCTGGGGATGTTTGTATATGGGGGTGATATCTCCAAGAAAATACTAGAATGTATAAATCATCTGATAGATTATATCTCGTGGAAAATTGCATAGCAAGCATTTTACAGAACTTTTGTGCAGTTTGGGAAAACAGAATAGCCTCAATACTAAGCAAATGAAAAGAAAAAGTAATCATTAACTCCAGGAAAAACAAAAAGTTACAAAAGTATGGAATTATTTATAGTCAGTGCTTTACCCAATTTAGCAGTGAACATTATTTCAATAATGAAAATATAGAATATGAATTAAAATTTGAGTTGTAATTTAATGAAGAAAATGAGGAAAAGGGGGTATAGCTAAAATCTTTATCTATTATTATGGGAAGACAATAGGTAATGTCAAAAACTGATGAGTTGACAGCAATATCAGCATCTTATTTATAAATGAGAAAGTAAACTACTGGGGAAATACCTGCAACAGTTTAATATTATTACCCCTGGGGAATATGACAAGGTTGGAGGAACAGGGTGAGGAGGAGGACAAGGGATTATTTTTTCTTGTGGTAAACTTACCATCAGTGACTTCCTATTTTCTTGTAATATTTGCATAAAAATTAAAATGTTATTTTCAAAAAATATATATTTCTTACAATAGCTCAAAAGTTTATTTTATAATAAAACACTCAGCTCTATTTATTTGTTTTCTTTACCTTCCCAGTTCTTTGGGCCTCTACCAGGCCACAGAAGGATTCTAGAGAGCTACAAGTTTGTGTGTTTGTATTCATTTCAATAATAATTGAAAATGTATAAGCCTATTCTGGATCGTCTGGATAACTGTCATTTTGGTGCCATCACTATTCTATTATGTGCACATCTAATCAACTTAGCTCCAAGTAGCACTACTTTTTTTTTAAGTTTTTATTTTAATTCCATTTCATTAACATAGACTGTAATATTAGTTTCAGGTGTATGATATTGTCATTTAAAACTTCCATACAATGCCCTTGCTCATCACAAGGGCACTCTTTAATCCTCATCACCTATGTGACCCAATCCCCCCACCACCCACATCTCCTTTGGTAACCATCAGTTTGTTCTCCATAGTTAAGAGTCTGTTTCTTGGTTTGCCTCTCCCTTTCTTTTTTTTTTTTTTCCACTGTGCCCATGTGTTTTGTTTCTTAAATTCCACCAATGAGTGAAATCATATACTGACTGACTTATTTAGCTCAGCATAATACTCTCTAGCTCCATCCATGTCATTGCAAATAGCTAGATTTCATTTTTTTATGGCTGAGTAATATTCCATCCTTTTTTTTTTTTGTATTTTTTCTCAGATCTAGGGTTAGGGTTTTCTCAGATCTTAGGGTTAGGGTTATGGCCCAGGTGAGGGTATATAAGTAGCACTACTTTAATAATTGCAAGAAAATGAGGGGCGCCTGAGTGGCTCAGTTTGTTGAACATCTGACTCTTGATTTTGGCTCAGGTTATGATCCCAGGGTCATGGGATCAAGCCCTGCATCAGGCTCTGTGCTGAGTGTGGAGCTTGCTTAAAATTGTCCCTCTCTTTTTCTCTCTCTGTCTCTCTTTCTGCCCCTCTCCCCCTCTCGTGTGCTCTCTCAATATATACGAAAAGAAAGTAAATCTTTAAAAAGAAAAATAAAATGAGAAACAGCTATAAATCATGTTAGAATCAAAGGAAGTCCAACTGAAATTATGGCAGTTAAGATCAATGAAACTTATGTAATAATTTGTTTTTTTTTTTTTTCAACGTTTATTTATTTCTGGGACAGAGAGAGACAGAGCATGAACGGGGGAGGGGCAGAGAGAGAGGGAGACACAGAATCGGAAACAGGCTCCAGGCTCTGAGCCATCAGCCCAGAGCCCGACGCGGGGCTCGAACTCACGGACCGCGAGATCGTGACCTGGCTGAAGTCGGACGCTTAACCGACTGCGCCACCCAGGTGCCCCCTTATGTAATAATTTGAATGGACCAAGTGTTGAAGAAATTGAGTCATTTCTTCAGGCACATTGTACAAGAGTGTCATGAACTCAATAGGACCAGCAGGCAGTACCATATTTGTGTTGCAAGTGGCAATTTGGGTTCAGCAAAATACCATCTGCCACATAAAAGTAATATTTTCATTTGAATTACACTTGTTCATCTCATAAGGTTCTTTAAATGATGTTCTAAAAATTGGTACCATATAATAATTATAAGCAGCAGATGTTTATATGTATTTTTATATTATTACATACTGGTACAAATGATAATACAGTAACTTAGTGCAATCACGGTGAGTTCTTTTTTTTCCTTTAAATTAATTTCATTATTAAAAATTCTGTTAAAAAATATGTACATTACTTAAATTTGAGAAGCACTGACTTACTGTTTATACTCACTGAGAATTCTAACTGGGTCAGTTTAATGCAATCCAGTATGGTATGCCGCCCAGTTCTAGGTCCTCACCAAGAACACATTAATTTAGAAAGAGGTACTTTTTTTCTCCCACCCATTTTAATTTACCAACCTTATCATCAAATGATGCAGTAAACAGCTTATTGTCTTCATTATTGTAATTTCTTTATCCTGACCCCTATTTGTTGGGAACACTCATCTAATATATAACTTATGCCTCCTCCCCCGAACTCAGAGAAGGGGGTGAGAAAATGTTTGGGGGCAGGATATTTTAGTTTTCCTTTACTAAGGTAACAATTTACCATGAATCTGATAGCACTGAAACAATACAAATTTATTATTTTATAGTTCTGGAGGTCAGGACTCCCCAATGAATTTTACTAAGCTAAAATCAGGTGTCTGCAGAATTGCATTCCTTCTGGAGGATCTAGAGAACAATCCATTTCTTTGCCTTCCCCAGCTTCGAGAAGCTTCCCAAATCCCTTGGTTTGTGGCCCCACAGCACTATGACCTCTTTTGGTGTCTTTTTCTGACACTGACCCTCCTGCTTCTTTCTTTTGTTATAAGGACCCTTGTGATTACATTGGCCCACCCAGATAATTCTGGATAATTCCCCCATCTCAAGATCCTTAATTTAATCACACCTGCAAAGTCTCTTTCATTGCAAAGTAACGAATTCACAGAGTTTCTGGGATTAGGATGTGGACATCTTTCTGGTGGCACTATTCTGCATACCACGGCAGGTGTCATTATGCCCACCCAGTCCCAGAACAGAAACTCTAATGGAGGAACACGTTCTCCAGAAACAGAAAATAAAGGGCATGGTTGTAAGTCAAGAGAAAGAGGCAGAAGGTTCTTTCTCTGAGGAGGGTTATGGAGCAAGTTGAAGACCTAAGAAGGGTGGAAAAACTTGGGAAAGCAGCAGTGGAAAAGTCTCCAACTCAAAAAGAAAAAGTGACTGCCTCCCCATAGGGTTTACCTAAAATAGATGTGAAGGCAGTGACGTCAGTAAGACGTGGGATGTGAGGCCACGCCAATTACTGTGTACGTGAAGATGCCACTAAACCCAGCTCCAGGACACCACTTCGATTTTTATTTCAAATTTTACAAACCAACCAATGACATCAGGATTTAAGGAGTTCTACCACCTCCTTTTTGTTATGCCATTGTCCGCCCCCCCCCGCCATGATTCCCATAAGAAATCTGACACTAATTAGACTAGCATAAGAAGGAAAAAAAAATAAGATGATTCATAGACCACACTGGAGATAAACCCAGAAGTAAGAAAAACTGATCTCTGCCCGAAAGAACACGGGTGAAAAATCGCTCTAACAGAGGAGCATCTAGTGAGAGTTAAATTTTTTTAAGGACAAAACACAGAGAGTTTGATAAGATATACCAGCTGCTTCTCTTTTCTCAAGACGTTTGCCCAGGAGGCAGCCACTGAAACTTGGGTGTATTTCTCTCTTGCTGTGTCACACGCTGTTCCTTTCCCTCCCCACCCCCTCGCTGCTCTCCTGCTGTGCCTGTGGGGTGTGTGTGTGTGTGTGTGTGTGTGTGTGGTTTCTCTCTCCCTTTCAAGAACACAGCCGCCTGCCTGCCTGTCTCCTGCTGTCGGGGCTCCTCTCACTAGCTTTTTGCTGCCTTTTGCCTCTTCTCTTTCTGCTTAGCTCCTTGCCTTCTGGTAAGTGCGACAAACGCTCCCCCCAAGCCCTGTGAGAAGCTGGAGGGTGCGGTTTGTGGTGTTCAAAACTTGCAACTTTGAGACTGCCAGTGAACTGTGGAAGAACTTTCCATTGTTTTATTTATAATTGAAATGTGTTGCTCAGAAAGGGATGCGTGTGATAATTGGCTGGACTACCAATACAAGTGAAAAATTCTTAGAGGAGAAAAAAATAAAGAAAACGAGGCAATAAAGTTTATTAAGAAGATAAAATTTAGAAATAATTTCTTGCTGTCAAGTTATTCATAGTGAAAGGGACAATTTAAAAGTAGCAGAGTTTCTTGAATTTGTTTTTTTCTCCCCCTTCTTGTTGATTTATCCTGAGGCTACTTTTAGGAATTGAGTTGTCTCGTGGTTTACAATGACTCAGTCAATTCTGTTTTAAAGTAAATGTGGGAGATGAGTTTAAGGGATATCCATGGAATTAATATTAAAAACATCAATGACTGTGGCCTCTGAGGAATGAAGAATAAATCAAATACAACCAAACTTTTGCATTTAGACTAACTGTATTAAAACTCCTGTGAACAGTTTTAAATTCATTGCTTTGAAGTTGGGTTTACTTTAGATTTTATTTCATCCCAAGAAGCCTCCCTAACACGTTAAAACTCACATACGTATTTAAGCCAGTAAATGTTTACTGCTTTTAGTTTTGATTTAAAAAGGATTCGCTTCCCTTGATTTTCAAAGAAGTGCCAGATGCCACGGCTACTTTTAGAAGAGCTTAAAATAACTTCTGGCTGGACAGCGGGCGCTGTGTGTCTTTCTTGGAGTTTCGGGGAGGCAGGAGTTATATATAGATGAGTGTGCCCAACAAGTAGGGGTCAGGACACAAAAAAATGCCGGTGATGGAAACATTAAGGCTGTTTACTGTATCATTTGATAATCAAGTTGGTGAATTAAAGTGGATACGAGAAAAAAGTGTTTCTTTCGAAATTAAGGAGTACTTGATGAGGGCCATAAGTAGGTGACAATGACTGTAGGTTGAATTTTTCCTGCTTGTTGGTGCTCAAGCACTTGACCTGCCCTTCCCTGAGAACAAGAGGAGGAAGCTGTGCAAGGCATGGAAGAGTATGCTTTTGTTTTTGCTCTCATCCCCCCACCACAGCAGAACCTATGCCCTAGGAGGAGCCTGTCATATTTTTATGCTAAGAATTAGCAGCATCACCATTAAATACCATTGACAAATAAAATGCACCGTAACTTAAAGGCCTAAGTCAATTCCACTGTGACCTAGAAACGGTGATATCCAGAAATCCTGGAATTCTTGACTCAACTTGTACTTCAGCACCTATTTCCAAACAGCCCCTATTATATGTCGATTATTTCCCAATAATATTGGGAACATTGCTATTTCCTAAAAATTATGAAGTTATCCTAGAGCTTCTTGACTGAGAGAAAAGATTTGCAATCTGTTTTTTTTTTTTTTCTAAAAGAAAGCCTGTTTTTACATTGGAACAAAAAAGTGTTATAGAAATTCAAGAAATTGTTATCATGACCATCACCATGGTCCCATATTAGTCTGTTGGTTAATTTATACCCTCCTTCATTCTCCATCTTATTCCAGAAATGAAGCTAGTTTGAACCTCAGAAAAAGTGTCTTCCTGATGGATAATTACGTGTTGCTCATCTGGGAAAAGGAAAATACCAGAAAAGCCAGAAAGTATTTCCTGTATGCAGTATAATAATTCATTTACATCATGTACTCATATTTATCAACTCTTCACTTATGGGTTAAAACAGAGTTTAGGACTACAATTGTTATGAATGATTTTAGTAAGTTCAGTGGCTCTTGTATTAAATGTCTTAACTTTGAAAAAATAACACCACTTTAAACATTTTTAATGTAGACATTCATGTCCTTCCAATGATTGTAAGGCTGTACAGAGTAATGTCAGAGAGAGGTAGTACAAATTGGCTTAAGCAACATGACAAATACAACCTGAAAAACAATATCTTGAATTACTCCATTAGTGTCAATAATAGGAATTTCTTCTGGAACTTAAAGACCAAAACCAAAAATATGCTAGTAGTATGACCCACTTTGGAAAAATGGCTCCCCACTGTTTCTACCTTAACTAACTGCAATATCGATGTCTTGTCAAAGTACATTCATTCTATGTTAGAAACTGTAATCAGTAGGTGCCCTTGTGGGGATACCCTTACATTTTACATGTAACTGTATTAACTACATAAAACCTGACTATGCTTACCACTAGATACTGCTCCCAGTATGGAGATGAATCAGTCTGTACAGCTCTCGGGGGAACCCCAATCAACACCTCCAGGGGACAATTCATTACCCACTCAAAATGGTCTGGAGAAGCAAGATGAGAAGGATTCCTCAACCCTACTCCAAGCACCAGAGGGGAAGGCAGGTATGCAGTCTGAACAGGGAGCTCATGATATCTCTGAGGAGCTGAACCGACAACTGGAAGACATCATCAATACATATGGGTCTGCTACTGAAAAAGAGGGTCCCACCAAAGCAAAGGAGCAGCCTGAGAACACAGAACCACCCGACCATGAGGACGGGGACTGTGATGAGGCCACTGAAGAGACCGAGAGAGAACCCACAGCTTCTGGAGAGCCAGCCACAGCCAAAGAGCCTGTCAGTAATAAAGAGCAAAAATTGGAAAAGAAAATCCTGAAAGGATTAGGCAAGTAGTTGTGTTCTAATGCATGCATGACTTTTCTTTGAGGTATTCCTAAAAAGGGACACTTCCTCCAACCTTTACTAAAAGCCACATCTCATTTTTGGCTATTACTGTAATAGCTTCCTTCAGGGTCTCCTTAAACTTCCCTTGCTATAATTGTGTTTAGCCACTTCCCCGCAAAAGAGCTAAAGCAAACTTTTCAACATGTTACTCACCTACCCTCTCTCTCCAATGGCTTCCCACTGCTCTTAGGGCAAAACCAAAATTCTTAACATGGTCTTTCAGGCCCTAATGGTCTAACCCTAACCAGTCTTCCCAGCTTTATCTCCCATCACTCTTGCCCACAACACCCCTTTTCTGAACTCTCTGCCCCTATCAGCACCACAATGAGTACTGCCTAATTGCCAATCATTCTGATCTTCTCTTTCCTTTGTTTGAACACACCATGCGCTCCATCCCCCACAAAGCCCACATACATCCTATTTCCTCTACCTAGAAATCCTTACCCATTCAGCCCTTTGGGCACTTAACTTAGTATTTAGCTTACAATCCAAATGGCATTTTCTTAGCCCAACCCTACATAAGGTCTTCTTGTTTTCTATTTCGATTGTACCATGTATCTTTCCTTCCTAGCATTTAGCAGCATTTGAGAGTGTGCATTTCCTTTTTGCCATTATGTGGTTAATGCATGTCTTCCCGGCTAGCTTTTTTCGATCAAGAACAGGGATTGTGTGTATATTCAGATGCCATTGGATGCCTAGCATCTAAGATAGTGGGTGGCACATGCTAGGTACTCAGTAAATACTTGTTACAAGGAGGAATGAGTGAGTAAATGAATGAAAGAGAAATTGTTGAAAGCAAAGCTAGTGGAATCTGGATTTAAACAAAATATAAATATAGAGATGGTTTGTACATGAAATGATCACCAATTAGATCACTTAGTACGTTCTATTACTACGTGAAATATTTTTTATTAACAAAACTCTTTAGAAATCAATCAATTATAGAATGTCAAACATTGCAGAAAACATGTTTACTCTCATTCGCTTATTGATTCAGCAAATATTTATGAATGCCTAATCCTTATGAGGTACTGCGTTAGGTACACAAAGATAAATAAGTCATTATGGACCTTTGGTTAAGGAGCTGGAGGTATGGAGAGAAAAACAGACATTTAATCTAATTGTTATATAGAAGAAGTGCTAAGAACAGGCACAGGAAAGTTGTTGGGAGGGATTTTATACCAGAAATGGCTGTGAAAAAAGAACGAAAGGGTTAAGCTTTTAGCTACTGGTAGAAGCATGTTACTATACCCAGGATAGCCCCCCTGCCTGTCTTCCTTGGTGAATTCCACTGTGACACCACAAATACCACCTCTTATATGGTACCTTCCCTGACATGCCCAGGTAGAGTTGGCATCACCTTTCTTACTCCTCCACTCAATCTTCTGAAGCAATCATTTGTTTATATACCTGCTTCCCAAGGAAGGTAGAGAATCTATCAGGAGAAGCTGTAATGTCTTATTCATTTCTGGAAGATAACGTGGCAAAGTGAAAACTCATGGGCGCTGGAGTCAGTGCGGGGTTCAGACTCCAATAACGAGCTATCTATAACCCCCCAAATATGCCAATGCGTGGGATATGACTATGATGCTTTAAACCCACTGCTGGCAATGATTTCAAGAAGGGCTGAAAGACACATTCAAATGGCGCACTTGGCCCACCCAGCATAAAGAATAAAATAACCCAAATAATACCTTGAAAATATCTACCCAGTTCCAAAGTGCAAGATTGGAATCCCTCAAGTGTTTTTGGATCTTTGGGAAAGAGAATAAAGTTGCTCTGCGTTCAAACACTGCTTTTCCTTATCTATCCAAGCCATCTCAGGAAAGTCCCTTTTGGATTAGTCCCTGTGTAACTTCCCATAAGACGACACAAAGTCACATCTCAGAGGTGAATGATTTCAAGTGTTCCTACCCAGGAAAGTTCTTTTGCTTTCTCACTCTAAAACAACTTCTATAGAGGAATGTGTCTGTGTTGTATTGAGAGGATATGAAGAAAATAGGAGTAAAGTCAAAGAAGACCAATTGTGGTTTCTTCTCTGTCTTCCAGGAGTTATTTCAAAATCCATATTAACCATTTAATTACCAAACAATCAAAACCATTTTAAAGAAAAAAATTCCACAATTCTAATCCTCCCACTATCTACAAAGTTCCCAGATTTCAACTGAGCCTGTGGTCAGAACCAATGTTTGTGAAGCAGGGTGCCCACTCGTGTCCACTCTTAACCGCACGTGTATAAACGCTGACCCTTCCATGCCATTCCCCTGAACACCATCAGTACGTTCTTCTAACCACTAGTGTTTCAGCTACGTTATGATGTTAAAAAAAAAAATTTTTAGGCTAATTGAAATAGGTAACCACCGATGTATTTTTTTTTTAAGTTTATTTTGAGAGAGTGAATAAAAGTGGGGAAGGGGCAGAGAGAGAGAGAGAGAGAGAAAGAGAGAGAGAGAGATCCCAAGCAGGCTCTGCACTGTCAGCACAGAGCCCATTGAGGGGCTCCATTTCATGAACCGTGAGCTCATGCCCTGAGCCCAAATCCAGAGTCTGATGCTCAACCAACTGAGCCACCCAAGCTCCCATTGTAACCACCATTTTAAACATTATTTCAGCCATCTGCATGTAGCGTTAGCAGGCTTATTAGCTGTTTATCAATTAAATGGCTCTGTACTATCATCTACACCAGTGGTTCTTAAACTTCATTGTGCATTAGAATTGAATACTGAATTTATAAAAAATGCTATTCCTGAGCACAGAAATTCAGAATTTGTAGGAATGGAGTGGAACCAAAGCACCCTGGGTAATTTTGATACAAACAGATTGTGGAAACAATGATTCTGATGCTTTAGAAAGTGCTTCTTCCACCCTCTTGGAGACAAAAAAAAAAAAAAAAGTGAAGTGTTGACTATGGTCTTCGTTAGAATCTATTTGGACTTTTATAGAATTTTAGTAACTCATTTGACCAGTACCTGAAAAGATATCCTTAGACTTTGCTTAGGTGCTTAATCGAAGATGACTCTCTAATTATTGCATGCTTCTCAGATAATTTTTGTTTTGTTGGTATTTTGACGTGATGAAATGTTCTGGCTCTCTAACCCAAATTTTTCCCATAGTATATATTTTGGGACATTTCAGATTTCAACAAAGCTAAAGTTTCATTACTGCCAGAATTTTCTGACCTTTAATGTATACAACAATGAAAATGTCCAATAGTGATGGGCATAGTTTACAACATTTCCTAGATTTATTGGACCAAAGAGACCCTTCTTTCCCAAACACTTTGAATATTTGGGAAATGTCTCTACAACCCAAGTATCTAGGACTTGTTTTTCCTTTAGAGACTGCATACCCCCTCACAAGCAACACACTATGCACCAAAGCAGTTGGGGAAACATTTTTAAATCTCTTTAGTTGGTAGAGTCACTTTCTCCTTGGCATTTGAACTGAAAGAAACAAGAACATATAAAACATTAGACAGCACCATGGCACGCCCTGTCAGCATCTAAGTATTCCCCCTTGCCTCCCCCACCCCATCCTCCAGACTCACATGTGTCTTAATAATCACTTGTCTGCCAACAGGACGTGGGTTGCACAAGCACCACATAGTAATAAGCACAAAACAATGACAGAATATAATGTCCATTCTGATATTTAGGTAGATAACTGATTGAGTAGGAAAGCATAGGTTTGAAGTGTAAGCCTAGGAGGAAAACAAAGCTGATCCACAGGTCCAGTCTGAGCTCAGAATACATCTGGTCAACCCACTAATTTTATAGACAGGGAAATTGAAGCTTAGAGAGTTTAAGAGTCTGCAAAAGAGGTTACTCAACTAGTTGATGCGACTGTGAGATTAGTCACAAAGAAAGCAAGGGAGCAGAATTGAAGTCACTAATATTGCAGGACTGAAGATACACAAAAACTAAATGGGGTACTGGTTGAGGAGCATTTATTAGAGCTCAGTGAATGGGTTTCATCTTTAGTTACAGGTAGACTTTCAGTTCTATCATCTAAGGACCTTGACTAGGACAATGGAGGCTGAAATGTCTTTAGAAAGTCACTTACTCTTCCTTAGAATGAGCACTTTCCCAGAAGATGTGTTTCATCCATTTTAGCTTGATTTCTAGTTTCACTGTGAAAGAGGAATAAACTTTTGCCTTGATACAAATGGTAATTTATTTATTTATTTATTTATTTATTTATTTATTTATTTTGGAAGAAATGGTAGGAGACCAGAGGAATTCAGGGGAAAGAGGAATCAGCAAAGAGTGAAAGGTTCATGAGTAGATTCACAGGAACGCTAGATCTCGGGCCAGGTCCTAAAAGGAGAGAGGGGTTTAGAGAAGTGGGTAGAATAGGATAGAAAAATACAATTTGAGCAAAATGATTAGTATTCTCTCTTGATCAGAATTAGGAATAGATGCATTCATTTTTTCCTGCTCTTTCTGGTATTTTTCTTTCATTATAAGGTTTTGTTTTGTTTTCCCTTGAGTAACCTCCTTGTTATTAGACTCTTAAAGGTTTTTCCTTTTAAGAAAGTTTTCTTTATAGTTACAGCCAAGAAATCGCTAACAGTTTAAACATATCACCGCCTGATCTAATAAGAGGTCCAGGTCCAGGGGCCCCTGGGTGGCTCAGTCATTTAAGCTTCTGACTCTTGATTTCGGCTCAAGTCATGATCTCACGGTTAGTGGGATCCAGCCCTGCGTTGGGCTCTGCGCTGTCAGCTTGAGATTCTCTCTCTCCCGCTCTCTCTGCCTCTCCCCCACTCATGCTTGCTCACTCTGTCTCTCTCTCTTACAATAAATAAACTTAAAAAGAAAGAAAGAAAGAAGTCCAGTTCCACTCCCCAACTGAATAAGAGGCCGAAGTTCCAAACACATACAACAAGGTGACTAAAAACACAAGAGAGATGAAATGTTGGCCAAATAAAAACAATGTAACAAGAAAATACAGGGCAGGTAGTATTTTCAAAGCCTTTAGGTCATTAAAACCAAGCACAACAAACAAAACCAGACTATGAGAGGAGATAATGAAGGATAAGAGAATCTTGATAAATTTTTAAAGTGGACAAAAATATTTTGGAAAGACAAATATACCATCCAAACATTGCTATTTTTGTTGTTATCTAAATTAAGCTAAAAATGGTTAAAACTACTCTAGTCATGGAATCAACAAATCCTAAGTCCTAAACTCAGAACCCATTTAGTCAACTTACTAATTTTATAGACAGGGAAATTTAGGCCCAGAGAGGTTAAGACTCTGTAAAAAGTCTCAACTGTCTGTAAGTCTGTAAAACAGACAGTCTCAACTGTCTGTAAGTCTGTAAAAAGTTACTCAACTTCTCAATGGCAGGGTGAGTTCTAGAACTCAGGTTCTAGACCTTATCCTTAGTCCAGTGTGACTACATTATCCTTTTTGTCTACATATGCAAATCTCGTTTTCTTACAAGATATCTATAGATGCTCAGGAATTATTTTTACCATACTCACTATTTTTAAATTTTGTTAGGAGACAAAATTAACATTAAAGTATGAATCTGGGGTTGGGGGGGAGCACCTGGGCAGCTCAGTCAGTTAAGTGTCCGACTTTGGTTCAAGTCATGATCTCGCGGTCCAGAAGTTTGAGCCCCGTGTCAGGCTCTGTGCTGACAGCTGGGAGTCTGGAGACTGCCTCAGATTTTATGTCTCGCTCTCTCTTTGCCCCTCCCCCACTTGCCCTCTGTCTGTCTGTCTGTCTCTCTCTCTCAAAAATAAATAAACATTAGAAAAAAAAATACGAATCTGGGTCTAACACTGAAACACAATATTCATGATCTTTTTCCAGCTTTAAGCTTCTGCCACAACACATGGAAATTAGGGAGGGGGGAGAAAGGCACATGTGTGTAACCAAGATGAAATTTTAGCCCCCAATTTCTAAAAGATAATTTTGGAAGAGAAAGAACAAGGTTTTAGACACGCATCAAATCTGCGTGAATTTAGAGGGCGCCTGGGTGGCTCAGTCGGTTAAGCGTCTGATTCTTGGTTTCGGCTCACGTCACCATCTCATGGTTCATGAGTTCAGGTTCCACATTGAGCCCTGTGCTGGCAGCACAGAGCCTGTTTGGGATTCTCTCTCTCTCTCTCTCTCTCTCTCTCTCTCTCTCCACCCCTCCCCACTCACACTGTCTCTGTCTCTCTGAATATAAATAAACTTAAAAAAATCTGTGTAGGGGCGCCTGGGTGGCGCAGTCGGTTAAGCGTCCGACTTCAGCCAGGTCACGATCTCGCGGTCCGTGAGTTCGAGCCCCGCGTCGGGCTCTGGGCTGATGGCTCAGAGCCTGGAGCCTGTTTCCCATTCTGTGTCTCCCTCTCTCTCTGCCCCTCCCCCGTTCATGCTCTGTCTCTCTCTGTCCCAAAAATAAATAAATGTTGAAAAAAAAATTAAAAAAAAAAAATCTGTGTAAATTTAGTTTAAATGGTTATCGCTATGCTGGAAGTTTAAGAAAAATCCCAGGTCATATTTATATAGCTGACTTCATTGTCTTAAGTGTTTTAATGTCTTTGATGTAAGAATCACGTCTTCATATTACAATACTCCCTCGGTCTACAACCGTGCCACAGGTGCAACACACCCGTTCTTGTTGCTGAGGCGGTCCTACCTTCCTGGGGACCGACTACTAAATGCGTACTTTGTGGAGGGGTGGCCGAATGCCCTTCACATGCCGTCCCCAGCTCGAATGGGGACTCAGGTCTGTCCCTTGCTTTCTTTATGACGAATCTCACAATCCCAGTGCTTTGGAATGACACACTGGGGGGAAAGGCAGTCATTCCCTCCCAGTAAACTGGAAAAAGTCAGTTTGTCTCTTGGGTCTGACACTATCACCAAATGACCCCATTTCTGTGGAACTGTAATTACAGCCTTTATGAGAAGCGGAGCAATCTTTGTGTCTATCCCTCCCTGCCACGGTAATCCCCCACAGCATTCTAGTCCGGCAAAACCGATGCAAGTTTACAAACTAAGCTCTCTGGTGTCACGAGTTTATTAATTCTGCACATGCTTGTCTCCACTTTCCTGGATTTGGTTGTCGTCGTTAAAGGGAGAAATCATTTGGGAAGGATAGACTGTTGCTTGCGAATGTTAACTTTCTAAGTGTTTATTTTTGAGAGAGAGCACACACAGGAGAGAGACAGAGAGAGAGAGAGAGAGAGAGAGAATGAGAGGCTCTGAAGCGGGCTCTGCGCTGAGACAGCAGAGTGCCCAGTGCCGGGCTCGAACTCATGAACGGTGAGATCATGACATGAGCCAAAGTCAGGCGCTTAACCCACTGAGCCACCCAGGCGCCCCATGAATGTTAACCTTCTACGCAAAATAACAGAATATTAGAACCGAATATTAGAAACCTCAACGGGACCGAAACAAAACAAGACAAAAACCCTCTTCTCGCAGTTAAAGAAAATAAGAAGGAAAGAAGATACTTCATGTGAAGACGAAAATGTCCCCATCTCCCCCAGATGAGACACGCAATGGTTTTACACGTCGGTACCCTTACTGAGGGGTGATCCTAGGCATACAGTAAATGTCCCAGGGGAGAGGAAGACCCATCTGTCCTCGGGTCCAGCACGAAGTTGTCTTTAGGGCACTGATCGTTTAATTTACGTGGCACTAGTGTGCACGCCTTGGCTTGGCTTTGTTCCGTTGTTACCAACCCTTCCTGAGCACTGGCCACAGAACAGACCCGTGCAGCGTCCTGGGCCAAATCTGATCTTCAGCAATCTCTTTCCTCTAACAGATGACAGAGGCTTCACGGGGGCCCCTTCCACAGACTGAAGGCAAGGGTGAAGGGATGTCCTGACCAAGGCACGTCCGTCCCTGCGGCTAGAGAAATAACTCAAAGCACAGGCGCAGTGGGGGCAGGGCGGCAGTGATGACCAGGGTAAACGCAGCACGCTAGGCCGCAGCCCATAATCGGAGAGCTGGCGGGGCCCCTCTCACACCCACCCTCTCCCCTGTCTTAAGCCACATCTCTAATCTGAACCGACTCACTGGGCAAAGATGGACAAAACCAGCTGTTAGGAATGAGGTCATGTTTTTTAAGAAGAAGTTTCTTATTATTTCTCTGGGTTTCCTGGCATCAAAATTCCACATGGGAAGGGAGTGATTTAGAGCAAGCAGACAACCCTTGGACTCAAGCCTTGGCTCTGCCAGTACCAATTATGTAACTTTGGGCTTCTCTGGGGCTTCGATTTTTAATCTACAAAATTGAACCAGTTGGCTGGATGCTCTCTAAAGTCCTTCTAGACCTAAAATTCTTTGATGCCATTAGAGTTACCAGATTCAGCAAATAAAAATACAGGAGGCCAAGGGAAATTTGAATTTCGGTAAACAATGCAAAATTCTTCAGTACAATCACGTCCCACGTCCTGTATTTCATCTGGCAAGCCTAATTCCATGATTCATACGCCTCTCCGGGATAAAAGCAGATATTCCAGCAAAAGGGAAATGCCCGTTCTTGGGGTAAGGTTGTCAGAGCTGTTAATATTCTTACATAGACTTACATCAGGAACCATGACCTCTACTGTGTGTCTTGACCTTCCTATCGTGACTAGACCGACTTATCACTCTGTTCCACCTTGACCAGACTGTTTGAAAAGATATAATCAGTGGTACCTGCAGAGCTCAGGGTCCCACTCCTCCCCACCAACACTCAGCCCAATGGCGACTTGAAAACCAGATTTCCAGGCCCACAGAAAGGCAAGTGGGAGGTTGGGCTGAAGAAGACAAAAGGAAGAACAACGAGGAAAGAGGAGAAGCTGAGGTTCACAGGCAGATAATCGTGAAGAGATGAGTCTTCAAATGTAGCATGAACTTCCACGGGGACCAGAAAAGGAGACCGCCAACAAAGATGAAGACCTGGGTGGCGGAAAGGAAGGCCCAGGAAGGCGGATCCCGTTGTCACAGCGACACAAAGAGGCCTGTGGAGAAGGTCCTCTGCCGTGTCTTGGCTCGCTTTTCCTTCTAGGTTGATCTTGACTCTTATTCTCTGCTACGTAGGAAGCATGATCAGAACACTCCCACCCAAACCTCGCGGAAAGCATTCCTGCACAAAAACAAGAGAATTGGTTCCCCCAAAAAAGAGAGAAGAGAGGGACTGAAGGAACAAAAACAAAACAAAGAAAGAAGTGGCCTACTGAACTGTCAAATTTCCGTGCTTTGGGCTGGAATTCTAAAACTGCACATCTCCAGGCCGGCAGTTTGGTGGTAGTCAGAAATTTCGATTGGTGGTTTTGCTTCTTTTTTTTAAAATTAGCCAATGCAGGGAAATGGGTGATTTATTCACATATAAAGTCAGTGTTTTTTATTCTTTTGAATATTTTCAAAATATTTAAAGCCCTTATTTTTTTAAATGTCTGTATGGCTTTTTGTTTTCTTTCAAGGCAAAGAAGGCAACCTGCTCATGCAAACACTGACCAAGCTGCAAACACCTGAAGAAAAATTTGACTTTTTATTCAAGAAGTATGCTGAATTGGTAAGATCTCTGATTAGCTCTTTTTGTCAGAAAGATTCAGGCTCCGGTTAGAGCTGAGAAAAGAAGGCCGTTCGCTTTTCCTGTACCTCACTATAGACCATAGCTGGCTATCTCACATACGCCAGAGCGGGGATCTGGAAAAGCAGAATTTTTTTTTTTTAAAGGAAAAAGAAACAAAAACTGAGGGCAAACAGCAAAATAAAAAAAGAGGACAGGGATGCCTGGGTGGCTCAGTCAGTTAAGTGGCTGACTTTGGCTCAGGTCATGATCTCACAGTTCAGGGGTTCAAGCCCCATGTTGGGCTCTGTGCTGACAGCTCAGAGCCTGGAGTCTGCTTCAGATTCTGTGTCTCCCTCTCTCTCCCCCTCCCCCCCCCCCACATGCTCTCTCTGTATCAAAAATAAATAAACATTAAAAAAGAAAGAAAGAAAGAGGATAGAGTTGGAGTCTACTCTGCCTTCAATTATATGTATAACTTGGGGGGTGGAAGAAAGAATTATAGATAATTGAAAGCTGTGGATATTTTGAAGTTCTTTTGGCTTTGTAATATAACAGAAATATACTCCACATAAGGGCAAACTTTTGTTCAGTTCTTGTTCCTACGTGTTTTGAGGGGCCCCCTCAGGAAGGCAGAGGGATGAGTTACCCTCAATTTGGGACACATTCTCATTTGGTCTTGAAAACTTTATTTGTGCACTCACTCATTCATTCATCCAATCAACCATTCATTCATTCATTCATTCGTTCAACCATTCATTCATTCTCTTTGATCTACATTCTTCTCCCTGCCCCCACTGTGGCAAAGTGTCTGATGTGGATTACTTTGCGCCCAGTTCTAAGACCTCCTCGTGCAGGCTCCCTCTGGATAAGAGAGGGCCATTGGAAGGCAGGGAAGCCACCCACAGACATCAGAGAATCCGGGAAGTGCCTGGTCCCCCCACCAGTACTCCTATAATGGGGCCACTTGGGAAAAAGAGGCGGGTTCAGGGAAACACCACTCCTGCATGGTCACTCCCTTATGGAACCCGCGGCTGGGATGTGACATCCTCTCAAGTGGGGCTAGCCAACGTGCTTCTCCTTCATTCCTGCTTGCTTTCCTTAAAAGAAAAAAAAAGTTTCATTATTCCTGTTGGACAAGCTGTCACAGGAGAATGAAACTAAGTCCACACACAGCAAAACAGTTCCTCCAGGCGGCAGGTTGAAGGTAGATGGACCTTTACCACTAAAGCAGCTGGATTCAGAGCCTCTCCCTGGTATGGGCCCTTCTGAGACCCTGGACGTAATTCTCTTTTCTTGATTTTGGGTTTTTATGTGTCTGTGTTGTTTTCATGATTTTGTTGGTGTTGGTGTTTTTTTTTGTTTTTGTCTTTTTTGTTGTTTTTTTTTTTTTGCGTGTGTGCTTTGTTTTAAAAAAAGGGGCCTCCAAACTCCTTGTCTTATCCCTATTGATGGAGTGGAGTTTAACAAGTGACTTGTCTTTCTTTTTCACTTGGACTTTGTCCCGTGATTCCCATCCTTCCTTTTCTTCCTTTCACCTTGACGCGTTCTCTGTGCTGAACTATCCTGCAGTAGACCCAGAGGAATTCTGAGGCCCTGAGGGACTGCCTGGTTGTTTATCTCTGCCAATACTTTTTAACTGGCTTATAATCACATAAACCCCACATCATGATGATATAAGAAATACTGAATACACACAGAAATATCTCTAATCCCCTAACCCTTAAACACAAACTTGGATTTATCCCTCTTCCTTCCCAGTTTTGCTACATAGGCAGAGATAATTTTATAATAATTACTATAAGGTACTTATGCTTTGGAATCTGGCTGGGTTTTTTTCTTGGGCTTTTTGGGGGGGGTTTTGTTTTTTGTTGTTGTTGTTCTTGTTCTTTTTTTTTTTTTTTTTTGTCTCATAGAACATTTTCCCATGTCGTTTAGAGTCTTTATAATTATATTTTGTAACAAGCTATGCTATTTTCCATTAAGTAGCCATTATCTACCGGTTCCCTAATTTGGGGACATTAGATTCCTTCCACTGTTTGCTTTACCAAATATCGCGGCAGTGAACACCCTTCATATGTGTTCCTTCTTCATTTTATGATCTTTGGGAAAAGTTCCAGAATTGGGATTATTGCATCAAATAGCATGAATGCCTTTTGTTTGTTGTTGGGCTTTTTTAACGGTCATATTACTTTCCGAAAGAATGGTAGAAATTTATGAAGCAGGCATCATTGCATCAACTTGTTTTTATTGCAACTTATTTAACATTAGCTATTAACCTTCTATGAACAATTTCGATGCCATAAAGTAAGTTAGGTTTCAAAAATACTTTTCCCAAAAGTAAGGCCCCCATTCTGACCTGTCCATCCTTGCTCTTTTCAGTATTTTCCACATCGTTTTTCTCACTTTGCCCCTTCAATTTACCTCCTCCTACCAAGGCCGTTCTTGTTTAGTTTCTAGTGCTATGCTCCATACTTGGCTGGATTGAGCAGCATTCTCGCCTCACACAGGAAGCCATGTTCAGTGCCGCAGCCCACAGCAGTAAATCACTTCGCCCGTCAGTCCAAGATTTTTTCTTCCGGAGCCAGGGCTGTTCACCATGGGATCTCCCTCCACCTACTCACTCTCCTAGTCAAGAGTCACCTCACGGAGGTTCTCTTTCCAGACAGCCTACTCAATTCAAGCCTTACTTACTCTACCTTGGCATTTATGTCCTGTCCTGTAATAGGACACGATATAAACGTTAAAACCCAGAAGATCATTCTAGAAAAAATGAATAGGAGAAAATTGGCCCCAAACCCATTACATTTCCTTTTCAGAAAGGAAAAATTTTGAATAATTTCAATCTTTTACCTGGAGACTAAAACCTATTTCATTGCTCACTGATTTGGGTATTAATATAGAAGATGTTTTGAGAACAAACTGAGGGTTGATGGGGGGTGGTAGGGAGGGGAGGGGAGGGAAGGTGATGGGTATTGAAGAGGGCATCTTTTGGGACGAGCACTGGGTGTTGTATGGAAACCAATTTGACAATAAATTTCATATATTAAAAAAATATATATATAGGAGATGTCTGATGTGTAGGTGTTAACATAGAATAAATCATCAAATTCAAAGCTGTGAATCAAACAGCCTCTCTAGCTAACTCACCCTTACAGATTCTGAATCCTGTAATATAATCTACTACTCTTTTCATTAATAAATAAAGATACCTCATGACTAAATGAGGAAATGACCTAGGAGAAGTATTTTTTCTAAGTTTCCTCAGTTTTAATGTAGTTACAACAAATCACTAACACTATAGTGATTTGGTAATTGGCATTAATTTTATTTTTTAACTTAGTAATAAACAAGAAGATAAGAAAAATAGCAGATGAAAATCCATTCGGCCTGTTACAATTGTACAGAACAGCTGTGTCTAAGTGCATTATTAAATCACTAAGCCAGCAAGTATTTGACTGAAGTTGACTCAGCTGCAATACGTTTGCTTCTGTTCATTAAGAAACCATATATGTGTTCACAAGTCGGAAGCACTTAAACAAAATTAGCCACACTCTTTTAAAAAGTGTCAGAAAGTTAAGCATTTTTATTTAGAGCAAAGCAAGATAGACCGAGCTAAATGTCAAATGTGTATGACCTTGGAGGACAAGACATGGTTGATAAGCGAGCAAGTCCTTTCTTCCAACTTATGAAACACACGTAGGGTATCTTCCTCCTGATGCTCAGATAAATCCATATTGGGCAGTGTTCCCCAGTCAAGGGCAGTTGTGTTCACCATGGGCCAAGAGTAAATCTTTCTGGAGATATTCTGGGTGACACGATTGGGGGGTGCTACTTGCTTCCAATAGGTTGGGGACAAGGATACTGCTAAACAGCCTACAATGTCCAAGATGCCCCCCCCACCACAAAAAAATTATGCTGCCCAGTATGTCTAAGTGCTAAGGCTGAGAAACCCTTATGATTTAATATAATTATATTAAATAATTAAATAATTATATGATTTAATCTTCAAAAGATAAAGACTAAATCATAGTGGCGATAACAATAATAACAATATAAATTTCAGCAAGAGATAATAGGTCATTTAAAATGCAAATATAAGCACAAATATAACCGTGGTGCAAAATGAAAAGACCTCATCTCCTAACAGGAGGCTTGCATGAGAAACATATAATAAAATATCAATGATTTTCCAATTGAACCTCAAGAAGAATATCAATTTCAATCGATGTTTATTTACAGTAATACAGGTCTAGTTTTTCCCGATTCTAATCCTCACTAATAAATAAAAATTGCCCATAAATGTGAAGACAGAATATCTTGTGTGGATATCCCCAGCTTGATCTGGCAATGGTCATTTTAGCATGGCAGGAGGGAGGGAGGAAGGGAGTAAAATAAGATGTGAACTGAAAAAAGTGCAACAGTCCTGTTCAGCTAGTTCAGAAAGAACAAATGCTTTTTCAAGACAGGGAAACTGAGGTACAAATGAGGGCTCATGTCATGTATGTAATCACTTGCATCAGGCTCTTCAAGGCTCTAGGAACACCTGGGGTCACTCCCCAGGGCTTTTCCTCCTCTTGAGCCCACAAGGTCCTAACCAGGACAAGCACCTACTTGGATTAAGCACCATTCAGACAGGCAGGGAACCGAGCCCAGCAAAGGAAGGGCTCTGGACAAAGGGCTGCCCTTTGCATACAGTCTCACTGATTGTCAGTCTGAGATCGAAATGCCTGGAACATGCTAGGCTCTGGTGGCTCCGTTGGTAGATCCCCAAACTCCTCCCACCAGAACTAGAATTCCATTAAAATGTTGCCAAATTTGGCAAAAAAGAATACAGAACACCCAGTTAAGTTTATTTAATTTAATTTATTTGTTTGAAATTCAAATTTAACTGGGTGTCCTACATTTTATCTTGCAACCCTATCCCAGAACTTTAGCATCCCAAGATGGAAAGTCCAGTGGAACATGGGTATCATTCTCCATGCCATCCCTAATACTTCGTGGTAGCTGTTGGAGGAGGGTGAGAAGAGACCCCAGCTGTGGTTGGCAAAAGCCAGTGTCCTGATTTACTAGCCATAAGCATGGAGGGTGGGGGTGGTTGGAGGGCAGGGCATGTTACAGATACTTGCCCTTCACGCTGTGCAGTGGCTACTTCTGAAACTGGTGGAAAATCGCCAATCGTAGATAGTCGATAGGTACTTTCTCTTCTCACCCTTTTTCACGACACCCAGACTTCACCTTCCATTTACAAGGAGACTGTTTTATCCTTTTTTATTTTTTAAAAAGATAGTTGCTACAAGCTTGTTTTGAGAAAGAATTCTGAGAACAAAATATAAGCTGAGCAGACACACTGTTGACCATTGCCCCAACACAAGGCATTATCATGGATTCTGGCAGCTTACAGATTCCAAGATATGCCTTTCTATATCGACTCAAATCACTGGATAGAATCAAGAGAAAGAAAACTATTTCTAGACCACCAAAAAGAAGATCAGAGCAAAAAGAGATCATTATAACCATAATGATAAGGAAAAACCTATCACTGACATGGTCTAAAAGCCGTATCTACAAGTATTGCAAAGTCCCATTTGTGAAGTTTATTTGACTGCAGGGGGCAGTGATGACAGCAAAAAATGTTTCCAACAACCACAGAGGGGTCTTTAGGTACTTCCTCTTCTGCGTCTTTTCGATCCACTCAAAAGTGATCCCCGCCATTTTGTTTTTCATGTCTGTACCCCTCACGTCTAGCTGGATGAACATCGCACTGAGCAAAAGAAGTTAAAGCTCCTACAAAAGAAACAGGTACAAATGCAAAAAGAAAAGGACCAGTTGCAAGGGGAACACAGCAGAGCCATCCTCGCTCGAAGCAAACTGGAGAGTCTATGCCGGGAGTTGCAGAGACACAACAAGACGCTGAAGGTGTGTACTACCACCTGTCTGAATAACACGCTTGCATGCTGCACAGACACAGCCTTCTGCTACTCACGGCAAGAGTGCAAGTTTCTGACTTTCAATAAATCATTTTACCTCCCCAAGCCTGTTTCCTCAGCCCTAAAACGGGGATCCTACCAACGTCACTGGGTGGCGGGGGGAAAATTAAGTGAGGTCATGTACTGAGAGTGCTACACAGGCCCTGGCACAGAACAGGCTCTCAGTAAAACGTGTGGCATCCCCGCTTACCTTTTTCTTACCTTGAGTCTGTATTATTTTATTTTTTTCAAGGCAGACCTTAGTACTACACTTGAAAATACAAATTTTCAAAAATCAGAGTTTTGTGTTGTAATGAAATCTGCATGACATGAGAAAAATGGGCAAAAACTAACTGACCCCATAAAGCAAGATTGAGAGCCAGAATGTCAATAGTCCACTGAAAACAGAAGCTACTTGAAAAAACACGGACACTCTTCAGACTTAATGATTCAATCTAAAAATAATAGACTGATCACTTCATTCAGGCTGCATGGGTTTCCTTAATTACAGCGCAAGCCTCTAGCAGTGTGCCTAATTTGATTACACACAGACACTAGTTTCATTCAACAAAGCAAGATGCAGCACTCTCCAAGATAATACCGCATGCGTCCATAGTCTCCTTTCCAGCTGAAGATCTTAAAGCTTTTGACAAAAAATAATTAATTAGACATCAGTATTCCTGTGAGATAGTTATTGTCACATGTGTTTAAAAGGAGATACTTTAAGAAGCAGAGAGATTAAGATCACTGCCGTGTTTGCACAACAGAGTTGGGAAGGAATATGGCTCTGCACATTCCAGATGGTTTTTTGATATCTGGGAAATGGAAGGCCAGTGTGATGAACTATAACTCTCAAATCACAAGGTGTAGGAGAAGGACTCCTGGCATCTCTTCAATCACTGCACTAGGGACAATCGGAAACGCGGGGTACATGGCAGCCTGGGGATGGGAGCATCATTCTCAACTCAAGATACATATTCAAGTCAATAGCACCCTGCGTTTACCTAAGTCTGGCTTTCAGTAGTGTTGCATTGTAAGGAGATAAAAATTAAATCAGATACAGTGGAAAGAAAGATATATCAACAAAGATATTTAAAGAATGAAATGGGGTGGCTTGGGCTCTTTGGGTAGCATTCAAAGACAGAATGATGGAAGTGGCAAAGACCCTGTACCTACAGGGTCCACGCCCTCACTAACAGCTTCCAGTTGCGGACAATGAAATATCATTATTATGCCAGGACTTGTGCTAAGTGCCTTACATAGGTCATTTTATCTAATTTTCAGAATAACCTTAACAAGGGTTAACACCTCCATTTTATTGGTGAATAAACTGAGACTTGGCAATCCTAATCAGTTGCCCACGGTGTAATGTTGCACAGGCAACAATTAGCTCTGGAGCATTTGTCTTTATTGAATTTTTGTCTAGTTGTTCTATCAACTGCTGAGGAAATCTCCTAGTATAATTGTGGAATTGTCTACTTATCTTTTTAATTATGTAAATGTTTGCTTCATGTTTTTGAAGTATTCATATGATGTGTATGCACATTTATGATTGTTTTTTATTAAAAAAAATTTTTAATGTTTACTTATTTTGGAGAGAGAAAGACAGACAAAGCATGAGTGGGGGAAGGCAGAGAGAGAGGGAGACACAGAATCCAAAGCAGGCTCCAGGCTCTGAGCTGTCAGCACAGAGCCTGATGCTGGGCTCAAACTCGCAAACTGTGAGATCATGACCTGAGCCAAAGTAGAGCGCTTAACCGACTGAGCCATTCAGGTGCCCCTCACATCTATGATTATGTCTCCTTGATAAATTGACTGTTTTATCATTATGAGATGTCCTTTGGTAATAATTGTTATCTTGATGTCTATATTATCTGATGTTGACATAGCTCCTCCAGTTTTCTCTTACTGTTTGCATGGTATATCTCTTTCCATGCTTGTTTCTAAGCCTGTACCTTTGTATTTAAAGTGAGCCTCTTGTAGACAGTATATAGCTGGACCTTACTTATTTTCATTCTTACAATACCTCACTTTTAGAGTACCAGTCCATTAACATACAATGTAATTGGTCATGTGGTTGGATATACTTTTACTATTTTATTATTTATTTACTATTTGTCATCTCTGCTTTAGGGTCCTCTGTTCTTTTCCTGCTTTCCTTTGGATTATTCGAATATTTTTAATAAAATCCCGTTCTAATTTACCTCTTGGATTTTCAGTTATACTTCTTTGTATTTTCAGTGGTTGCTCCATGATTACTTATACATTCTTAACTTTCCACAGCCTACCTGGAGTTAACACTGTTATCTTTTCACATAAGGTGTAGAAACACTGCAACCTAAATTGGTCCATTTACTGCCCCCCACCTTCAAACTATAATTGTTATGTGTATTGCATTCACATACATTGAAAAAGCCCATGAGGTACTATTATCATTTTTATTTTAAATGATCATATGCGTTTTTTAAATTTTTTTTTCAACGTTTATTTATTTTTGGGACAGAGAGAGACAGAGCATGAACGGGGGGGGGGGGGGCAGAGAGAGAGGGAGACACAGAATCGGAAACAGGCTCCAGGCTCTGAGCCATCAGCCCAGAGCCCGACGGGGGCTCGAACTCACGTACCGCGAGATCGTGACCTGGGTGAAGTCGGACGCTTAACCGACTGCGCCACCCAGGCGCCCCTCATATGCATTTTTTTAAAAATTAAAGGCAAAGGGGCGCCCGGGGGGCTCAGCCCATTCAATGTCCAACTCTTGATTTCGGCTCTGGTCATGATCTCATGGTTGTGAGATCAAGCTCCACGTTGGGCTCAGTGCTGAGCATGGTGGCTGCTTGGGATCTTCTCTCTCCCTCTCTCTCTCTCTGCCCCTTCCCTGCCCCTGCTCTCTCCCAAAAGAAAGAAACATTAAAAATAATAATCATAAATAAAATAACATAAAAATTAAAGGTAAAAATTGTTTTTTACTTACTCATATATTTAAATTTTGGACATTTTTTATTCTTTCTGAAGCTTCAACTTTATGTCTGCCATCATTCCCTTCAGCTTGAAAACCTTCCTTTACTATTTCTTGCCATAGAAGTGTGCTGGCAATTAATTCTCTTATGTATTTATCTTTAATCTTTAAAAATGTCTTTATTTTGTTTTTATTTTTGAAGGTTATGGTTATTGGATATAAAATTCTGGATTGGCAAGATTTCCCTGTTTTTCTTCTCTTTCTTTCTCTCAGCCTTTTATAGGTTCTATATTCTGTAATCTAACCTCCCATAGTTTCTGATGAAAATCAACAATAATTTGAATTGCTGTCCCCCAGTATGCAATAGTGCCATTTATCTCTGGCTACTCTCAAGGTTTTTCTACTGATCATTGGTTTTTAGAGTTTTGACCTCTTTATATGCTGAGCTACAGTTTTCTTCATATTTATCCTATTTGGAATTTGTCAAGCTTCTCTGCATCTGTAATTTATGTCCTTTACCAATTTTGGTAAAGTTTCAACCATTTTTCTTCAAGTATTTTTTATGTTTCATTCTCTCTCCTTTCCTCCTAAGATTCTAACCTCATGTGTGTTCAACCTTTTGCTATTGTCCCACACACGTTCCTTGGTCTCTCTTCATGTTCTTCACCAATCCTTTTTCTTCTAGCTTCAGATTAGATCGTTTATATTGGTCTAGCTCCCATTCACTGATTCTTTCCTCTGCCATCTCCACTCTGCTCTAAGTCTGCCCAGTGATTTGTGAATTTCATATTTTGTAACTTTTAACTGCAGACTTTCACTTGGTTCTTTCTTATAGATTTTTTTCTGTCTTAGATTTCCTATCTTTTCATTCATTAAGATAATACTTTCCTTTATAATCATTAAGCATACTTATAACACCTGTTTTTATATTCTCCCTTGCTAATTCCACATCTGGGTCATTATGGAATAGGCCTCCTCCGATTATCTTTTCTTTTGAGAATGGGTCACATTTTCTTAGTTCTTCATATATCTAGTCACTGTAGACTATACTCTGGATGTTGCAGCTGTTGTGTTGTGTAGCATATAGATTCTACTATACCCCTTGAAGAATGTTACTGTTGTTGTTGTTGTTGTTGTTGTTGTTGTTTTAGGCAGGCAATTAACTTGATTAGAGTCAAATTGCAAATTCTCTCTCTTGGGCAGCAGCTCAAACTCAGTTCATTTCTTTTTTCTTAATTAGGCTGCTTTGAGTCTGCCCTGCACATATGTGGTTCAGGGTCAGCCAAAGATTTGGGCAGAATTTATTCACAGAATTTAAGGCTCTCTCTCTGACTCTCTCTTTTTCGGGAATCTCCTCTCATCTTTCTTTTCTGTTTTTTTTTTTTTTTTTTTAGTCTTTTTTAATGTTTGTTTATTTTTGAGACAGAGGGAGACAGAGTGCGAGTGGGGGAGGGGCAGAGAGAGAGAGAGGGAGACACAGAATCTGAAACAGGCTCCAGGCTCTGAGCTGTCAGCACAGAGCCCGATGTGGGACTCAAACCCACAAACTGTGAGATCATGACCTGAGCCGAAGTCAGACACTTAACCGGCTGAGCCACCCAAGTGTTCCTCCTCTCATCTTTCAGTGGCTGTAGTTGCCCGTAACTCTTCATTCCTCGGACCAGAAACATGGTAGGTAGGTTTTCGATGAGAATTTTACCCATCCTATGCAACTGCCAATTTCAGTCTTCATTCAAGCTAAAAGCTGTTTTAAAAAATTGAGAAACTTACAGTATACTATTTTTTACAGGGGTCAGCTTCCCTCTAGCATCTGCCTGATTCTATCTTCAGTTCTCCAGTGTTTCTAAGTAGTTGTTTCTTGCATCTTGTCCAGACCTTATAGTTATTATCTGTAGAAGGGTCAAAGTGGTATGAGCTTCCTTAGCCATACTAGTGAAACAACCTAAGTATATCTACATCTAAAATCCATGTGCTGAGAGCTTGGGAAGATATAGAAAAAGAATGCATGCCAGGCTCTTCCCACCAAAAAAACTTAACTATTACTATTTTTTTTAATGCTTATTTTTGAGAGAGAGAGGGTGAGCAGGGGAGGGGCGGGAGGGGGCGGGGAGGACAGAAGATCTGAAGCAGGCTCTGCCCTGATAGCAGCAAACCCAATGTGGGACTCAAACACATGAACCGTGAGATCATGGCCTGAGCTGAAGTCAGACGCTCAACCAACTGAGCCACCCAAGTGCCCCTAACTATTATTGCTCTTTATTAAAATTGATTCTTCAGTGAATCAAAAAAAAAAAAAACCCACAAAAGCTCATAATTTAGAATAATTTAGAAAAAGACGAGTGAAGTTCTGAGACATGGGTTTATTTCAACAAAATATTCATATATTTGAAGCAATAAATGTGAACTTCAAACTATACTGAGAAAGAACTGTCCACTAAGAGATGGCTAAGTGTTTCAGGAAACACGATTTTAGTAAATGAACAAGTAAGATTGGTTATGAGAATATCACAGAATTTTAAGTGGAAAGGACTATAGGACTCATCTAGTCCAAGTTACTCATGTCTGTATGTAAATTATTAATTTATTGGTTCATTGAATAAACACTTACTGAATACTTCCGAAGGATGTGCCAGAGCATAGCACCAGTTCTGAGATGCACAGTGATGCACAGTGATGCTTGCAAAGTCTGTTTTCTTAGTTATTTCAGACTTTGCCTCTCAATCTTACTGGCATTACTAATTTCCACTTGGAATTTCCACTTTGAAAATTTTACCTCTGACACCGTCCAAAAATTGTTACAAATTCTTTATCATAGAATCAAATTTTATAAAATTTTGCTAGACTTATTTTTCTCTCAAAAGAAACTACTATAAAATGCAAAATGCTATTTTTTGGGGCCAGGATTAGGTGCTATGATGGTTTGACCTGTGTTTAATACCACCCTAACACCCACACCTTCTTTCGGTAGCCAGTTGCCAGTGACAAGCTCAGACTTGCTGACTATCACGGGATGGTTCTTTCATTTACTCGTTCATTAATGGATGGAATACAAATGCAAATGGCATTCAGATCATAGTCTGTAGTTCTAGAACTAGGAACCCGTTGACCTCTAAGCTAATCTGGAGCAGTAAGGAGACAATCACTATCATAGGTATATTCGGTGACTCTTAGCAGCTGGCCATAATCATTCTTAGTGAAATATATATAGTAAGCGCTAGCCTACAAAGTTCAGGGAAATACCTCAGTTAATTTCCTCAGATTAAGAAGGGTAGGTATTTCCTATAATAATCCTAAAAAGTTGTCATTCAATGTTTACACCATGACTTATTTATGATTCAGATATCAGGAATTCTATAAGAGTTGGAGAATATGTTAATATTGTAGCGTAAAAAGGACACTTACTGATAAATTCCTATATTTCCAGAGCATAATTTTTAGCATCCGTTTTTATTTTGATCACATTATTCAACTATTATAAAAAAAGATTTGCACAATTCCTTCTATTTAAATCATTATTTCTTTTTAAAATTCCTATTACATAATTTGATCATGGGAGGCAACTAAATGTAGTATAATTTTACTTGCCAACCATGAACAAGCTCTCATAATAACAATTAATCAGAAGTGAAAGGCATCCTAAAATGTCTGGATCACTTTTCAGCAGTGTCTCTATCTTTGGTATGATAGAGCAAGATTAAACCCTTTGATTCTAAAAGAATGAGAGGAATCATCACAAAGCAAACAATTCTCAATATAGATATGGGGGAAATTTGGGCACATTGTTGGTAGTTAGCAATGAAGGCAAAGTTTGGATTTAGGAGAAAAGAGAACAGAAATGATATAAAAGTTAATTTCCAATTCTTACATGTTAACAAAGCGGAAGAGGGGAAAATTAGATGTTTCATTTGAGAGTTAAAAAAGATTTGAAACATAATATTGCTTTCAGATTCAAAATTTACATTGAACATCTCAATTACCCTATGTGACACATGGACTGATTGTTCTTTCAGAAATAAAACATCCAGCAAATTTTCTAAGATTTCTTTTTACATTCTTGAATTGCTGTAATTGATCTATAGCCATCTTCGCTTCCTTTTCAAGCTTTTTGATAAAGTTTTTCTTACTAAGAGAAAGTTTGCATTGCGATCACTTCTATTTACAAAACTTGGGTAACACAATTATGCAGTTAACATGCTGTAGTTTTTTTTATAGAGGAATATAAGATCTATTATTCTTCTTTCTGCACCAAACCAAGGAAACACAGGATCTGTCTCATCAATCAGTAAAGCCGAGTGGCCTTTTTTCCAGGCCACAGACAAGAAATCAAAACCATGTTACTATGTGTTTGTTAGGAATCGCTACAGCTTATGCACTCAGCAGGAGACCCGTCATCTTTTAAAACAAGCCTATTCATCACCAACTATCAAATTCAAGGCCCTCATTGCACCTGCTCTGCGTGACTGTGTATTTACAACTGAAACCTTTGCTCACACATTTATTTTGGGGCTGAGCAAGGTTAGCTCCAGAGAACTGAGAAAAAAATGTCCTGCTTACCCTACACACTAACCTCCTTTTATGGACCTAACCCTGCGTTCTATAAACCCAGGTGCATGCAAACCAGCATAACAAAAGACTTTGCTTTTTATCCACAGGAGGAAACCCTTCAGAGGGCACGTGAGGAAGAAGAGAAAAGGAAGGAGATCACAAGTCATTTCCAGACTACTCTGACGGATATCCAGGCCCAGATTGAACAGCAGAGTGAGCGAAACATGAAGCTGTGTCAGGAGAACACAGAGCTTGCAGAGAAACTGAAAAGCATCATTGATCAGTATGAGCTCAGAGAGGAGGTGAGAAACACATCAAACAACTTAGGGGCACTATATATAGATCCAGATCTGGGCTGTGAAGGTGGAGAACTTGGTAATAAGAAAGTTATGGCCAGCCCTCTCAATTGATTAGTATTTAGGATCAGATGTCTTTTGGTAGCCAAAATTAAAACAGGAGGTATTGCAAAATACCTGGCTGAAAGTCATACGGGATTTCTTCAAAACTGGAATCATTGCAGAGCAAAGCAATAAATAGGAAGTAGTAGGCCATCAGCACAGTTATCCTTGAAAACAGCATTTGTCGATTTTAAAAAACATTGTCTATAGAGCCGAGAAATATCTCACACACTCCTTCTTAAGAATCATCATGTCATGGAAATGAAGGGTCTGTATTCTATATGCTCCACAAGCCAATAATAGTATTACTGATGTAATAATTATAATATTAATGGTATTATTTATTCAGTGCCAGGAAAGGTGCTGAGTACTGCACTTTACATACAATATGTCATTACATTGTCTCAACAACCTTATTCCCTAGATGATACCCTATTACCCACATTATATAGATGGGAGGCATAGTCTATGAGGTTAATCACCTACCCATTGTCACAAAAGCCAAAAGGGTTTTGCTTTCAATAGCTTACATTAGGGAGACTAAAAGGGCCTTTTATTATTTCAAAGTTATATCTGGATATTTAATACATTTTGAAGACTTCTGAGGCCCTCTCAAGATCTTTATATATATTATTTTCCTCTTCCCACCCAAATATTAAAATGTCTGCCTTAAATGTCACATAATATAATCAGAGTGGCTCTGTTGGCAACATGAGGATTTTATCAAGAAAAAAAACTGAGCCAGTAGCACACAGAAGCAGCAGTTAGATAGTTAGATAAGTTGAGGAAACCCCTTACAGTAAACCAAAATGCCGTGTTACCATTTTGTCTTATCACTAAGATCAATCCTACACCACGTGGGGAGGCTCAGGCAGAAGCAAAAGGGAGGAAGCTAAAAAAAAAAAAAAAAATCCATACTCTTCAGAGGGATCCCAGAGAAGAACAGAATAGACCCAGTAGACCAGTTGTACATTCTTGGGATTGGTTCTAGATGAGCCCCAAGGCTAGAATTCCTTGCATCCTCTTGCCGATTAGACTTCCTAATGACTAAGAAATTCGCTGCACTAAAGTAGAATTGGAAGCTTCTCTTCACTAAGCCAGTTGAGAGGTCAAAAGAGGTAGAGGAGGAAGTAGCAATTTGCATATCAATTCACCTGTGACCCTTAGCCTTGTTTTGCCCAGCATCCAACAGAGTTGAAGTGGGGGGCTCCCCACCCAGTCCCAGACTCTGGGCTACATGCTGGTACCCCAGAGCTGCCTCACAACCCTTGAGACAAGAATGTGGAAGAGAATCCACTACAACAAATTGTATTAATGTGATTGAAGGTGGTTTTTTATCTATAGATCTCACCAAGATACTGAGTGATGGTGCCATAGCCCTTCCTTGCAGTATGCATCACCTTGCTATCTAGCATCATAACTAACCTTGGTATCTAGTCGTTGCTAAATTCAGAAAAATAACGTTGGGAGCTTCTGGGGTTAACATTACTGAACTCTGGCACCTCTGCCTTTTGCAGCCACCTTTGCATAATGCAAAATGCAGGGGACTGCACCACCTTATGACTTTTATATAGAGCCATAAGTGATGCCAATGCATTTATCCCCCGCCCCGTGTTTTAAATCCTGAAACCCGGAAAACATGTGTGTCGATACTATTTTTTTTATTGTACGTTATTCAGCACCAATAATAAGCCAAGCTTGACATGTGCAATTTATTTTTCCTTAGCATCTGGACAAAATATTTAAACACAGAGAACTGCAGCAGAAGCTGGTGGATGCAAAACTGGAACAGGCACAAGAAATGATGAAGGAAGCAGAGGAGCGACACAAACGCGAGAAGGAATATGTACTTATCATTTAGTCAATGTGCTTGTCTGGTCTGCCTGGGGGTCAGGACCCCCTGAGAAAGTTGTTTTTGATCATAGTCACAGAGCACTAGACCGATGGGGAGAACCTGGGCTTCCCTGGAGAACTACACTGGCCAGCCAGTAGAAGGCACTGTACCCACATGGTTTTTTACATAAAATAGTCATGCACCCATTCAACAAATCTTTTTCAAGCACCTGCCCTGTGCTAAGCGTCACCCGGGGCACCGGGGTTGAGCAGTGAACAAGACCAAAAAGGCCATGTCCCGGCATGGAGACTAGAATCTAAGAAAAGACAGGCAATAAGCAAGGAAATGAACAAAGAAGTAAAATTTCAGATAATAATAGGTGCTAGTAGAGAAATAAGGAGGAACTGCAAAGGGGCAGAAGGAGGGAGAGGCTACATTAGACTGGGTGGCCAGGATGCCTCCCAGAGGGGAGGATGCTTGAGCTGAGCCCTGCCTAGCGGCAGGGAGGCAGAGAGGAGGCCTCCAGCAGCAGTATCTGTAGCTGCAATAAAGACCCTGATGCTGGAACTAGCTTGGGGTCCCCCAGATACAGAAAAATGTCACAGTAGAAAGAGCATGTAGACCCAGGAGGAGAAAGATTCCAAATGAAGTTGGAGACATAAGCAGGGGCAAAATTGTGTAGCTTTATAGGCTTGGGAAAGTAGTTTGGATTTTATTCTAAAAAAAAATATTTTTTTTAACGTTTATTTATTTTTGAGACAGAGAGAGACAGAGTATGAACGGGGGAGGGCCAGAGAGAGAGGGAGACACAGAACCGGAAGCAGGCTCCAGGCTCTGAGCTGTCAGCACAGAGCCCGACGCGGGGCTCGAACTCATGGACCGCGAGATCGTGACCTAAGCTGAAGTCAGATGCTTAACCGACTGAGCCACCCAGGCGCCCCTGGATTTTATTCTAAATATACTGAGAAAGTCTGGGTAGTTTTAGCTAGGGAAGTAACATGATCTGCCTTGTATCTCTAAACGATGAATCTGGCTCCTGGGTGGAATGTGAACTAAAAGGGGACAAGGAGTCTACTGTAGCAATCTGGAGGAGACACGATGATGGCTTGGCTTGGGGACATGGCAGTGGATAAGGAGAACTGGACATGGACAGAAGTTACGTTTTCAGTACAAAACCAACAGTCTGAAGATGGTGGCAGTGAGGAAAGGGAAGAGTCAAGGATGACTCCTGAGTTTTGGAGTTTAAGAAACTGAGTGGTGGCTTTTAATGACATCTCATTAACCCCAAACCTTCTGAGCCAGCTGTAGGGCCCGTCTCCAGATGAGAGAATTGAGGCTCAAAGAAGATATACCACTTGTTTAAGGTCACACACTGCTAAGTGACGGATATGTGTTGGTCACACTGCCCAACACATCACATCTCCAATGTGTCTGTCTCCAAAGCCCAAGCTCTGTGATAATACATCACACTCAGACATGTGTTTCAGAGGCATGAGTCGAAGTGTGCGTCTGCTGCTGGGAAAAGGGATTTAAAATGCAATCAATGGACTAATCATGCAAATTTGGCCATTTAGTAATTGATCACAAACTTTGCAATTACCGAAAATCAGACTAGAAGAGCAATTTAATAATAACTATGGTTATCACACATGGCAGCAAAAGGGCGAATTTTGGAGAACATAACCTGGTGGACATTGGATAATCTCAAAGCAGAAGCCCATGCGCTCTTAATAAAAAGATTAAGTTGTTAAATCCATCTACAAGCTACCTCTCAAAATAAGAAAGCATTTAATTATTATTCAGAATTCAAGAAAACAGATACCCCACTATTGGCATAATTACCCTGTCAGGCAAAATATGCTTCCTATAGGATATCATTACATTTGGCACATAACACATGAGACATGACAGAGGAATAACTAGGCAGAGATTCATTTGAAAGAGAGTAGGGGTCGTTTTGAGGTGACCCAGCCTTAGCAAGAAGTTAACATACTCCCCTATTTTTCTACCCTGGTTTAGCAAAACAGCAGATTTAAGTAAAAAAAAAAAAAAAAAAGAAGAAAGAAAGAAAAAAAATTAGCCCCCTCAGTTCTTCAAAGACGGCCACCTACCCAGATTCCAGCTATGATGCTTCTTTTTGAAAGTAATGAAACAGCAAATCGGAGCTGGAGGGTTCCTTCATCCCAAGCAGAACAGGCAGCCATCTTCCTCTCTCGGCCAGGGAACCACCCCCCACAACTGGCCTCCTGAGCCTGCTTAGTGAAGAACGTGCCACATGCTCAGATGGCCAGAGGGGACCCTACAGGTCTTGTAGTCCACAGCTGCCTCAGACCTCCATGGGGTGGGTCTTGGCGCTTCTATAACAATGAACTTTCACCATTCTCTGGGAGGCATGGAGGAAGAGATACAACCCATTTTCACAAATGGAGGCGTGAGCCATGAGAAAAAGATAAACTTGGATAAGAAAAGGGATGCCTCCGAGTTTTTTTATGTAATGATTTTATCATTTTTTGTTTTGATTACCAAAAAAAAAATGGGCATTTTTTTAAATAGGCATAAAGAAAAAATATATGTCAGTCAATCTTCAAAACCACTAGAAACTTTTTTTTTTTTAATGTTTATTCATTTTTGAGAGAAAGAGAGAGACAGAGCACAAGCAGGGGAGGGCAGAGAGAGGAGACGCAGAAACCAAAGCAGCCTCCAGGCTCTGAGCCGTCAGCACAGAGCCCAACACGGGGCTTGAATTCACAAACCATGAGATCAAAGTTGGATGCTTAACTGACTGAGCTGCCCAGGTGCCCCTAGAGTAGAAACTTCTTAAACTGATGGCCACCTACTTGACTAATCAGATTAACTCATGATGTCCACCATTCTGTCTGTAAATACACTAACAGATCCCTCAGTATGTTGAATACTGTGACTGGACAGCTACTCCAGTGTCTACACATGGGTTCCCAAGTTAAGGAAGACGGCACTGACCACAAATCAGCTCTTTGCACCCAAACCTTTTCTTTCAGTTATCCTTGATTTTGTGTTATGAAAACCGACAGAATGATGTAGAAACTGATGAAATGTAAGTGTGAAAAGAAAGAACTGTTTCTATGAAAATGATGCTTAATGCTTTGAAATGCCAAATAGCACAAAACAATTGTCAAGTTAGATGGGAGTAGCTATAAAGGACTTGGAGAAAGTGGTAAAACTCTAGAGAATTATCCAATCAAGCTTCTTCACAAATAATCTTAAATCTTTAGGTTTTAGTACTATTGTTTAAAAAACTAATGTATATACAACAACAAAAAGCTTCTCTGAATGCCAGTCAGAAGACCCATACCCAAGGGTGGCTCAGTTGGTTAAACATCCGACTCTTGATTTTGACTCAGGTCAGGATCTCACAGTTCATGAGATTGAGCCCCGCATCAGGCTCTGTGCTCATGACACAGAGCCTAAGATTCTCTCCCTCCCTGCCCCTTCCCTCCTCACACACTTTCTCTTGCTCTCTCTCACTAAATAAATAAATAAATAAATAACTTAAAAAAAAAGAAGACCCATACCCAAAACAAAGACCATAGCTTTATATAAAAATCAATAAGTAAACATACATCTTAAGTTCAAATAACATGTTTTACATATGTGTGTGTCATATTTATGTCTAGAACAACATTTTCAATTTAACCTGTCAGCTTCCAGTTCTGATTATCTTTGATATGAGAGCCTTGGTTGTATTTGAAAGGCTGCCTCGTGGAAGAGGAATGAGACTTCTTTTGTAAATCTTATACAAGATTTGGAATAATAGGTCAAGTTTGTAACTCAGTGTTTCTCAAAATATAATCCATGGACCACCAAATCCCAAACCATCTTGTTTATTTGCTCTAACTACAGACTTGAATCACACCTATACTTCCTACCTTACATTCTTTGAGAGGGATCTGCATTTTAACATGCTCCTTAGGAGACGCTGGTGCATGCTATGGTGGAGAACTGTGGTCTAGGAGAATAACCTTGAGTTCAACATAAAGCAACAGTTGCTCACAATAATGATCTGGCAGGGGGAGGGGGGGTTCTGGAAATGTTCAAGCAGGGACTGAATGATGACTGAACAGGATTGCTAGACTTTTCCAGAATTTGGTGGGAGGTTAAATTTTGTGTGATTTATGCTTGGGTTGAAGATTATTTTTCTCTTTTATCCCTAAGAACCACAAATCTTTAGTTGAGAATAAAACTTTTTAGACGCTGTTTTCTTAGCTTTCTTAGATACTTTGCCAAGCTCCCAAAAAACGACTTAAGAGGGTTAATTAGCAAGTTATTCCATTTCATCCACAAATTATAACCAAATGGTAACATAAAGAGCAATCTGACAATCTTTCCACGTGTTCTCTCTTCTCACAGTTGCTGAACCAGGCAGCAGAGTGGAAACTTCAAGCCAAAGTGCTGAAGGAACAAGAGACAGTCCTGCAGGCTCAGGTGAAATGGGGGGTTGCGGGGGGACAACCATGCATGGGGTGTGCTCTCCTTGTTGCCACATTAACACGCTGTGAACCAAAGGTACTCTCCACCAGGCCTTAACATGTGGCGGGGGCGAGGGGAGCAGGAGTTAGCAATGAAGAATAACTTCATATTTATTATTTTAAAGTAAAAATAAAAGCACCACATTATACCTGAGAAAAATAAATGGTCCGCAACAACAACATTGAGTCAAAAGGTTTGCTGACATACGAATGAGGGCACCCGACGGGCAATCGGAATGAGTTGGTGTCCTGGTTCCTGCCTATCTGTTCATAATATGTCATCTCTCTCTCTCTCCTCCCCGTGATCCTATTAAAGTAAGAATAAAATGTGAACGGATCACATGCGCCATCTAGAACTCTCAATACTGAAAGTATCCTTACCTATTTGATATTATTTATAATCAAAAAAAATGAGGAAGATAAAGTCAGCACCAAAGTTCTTGTGCTATCGGAGGTTGGCCTTGTCGGTGATAAATGACTAGGGATGATGGACAAGTAGGGAACAGTTTTGATCTGGCTTTGTGATGTCCTGTGTGTGTTTTGATTAGACTACAAGAATTCATATTTCAGACTCAAAGATAAAAAGCCTCGTGCGACAGACGACTCTATCCATCCCTCCCTTGCCCTTGGGGCTCTGCCCATTCTGGCAAAAGTTGCCTGTCGGGTTCTGGGTTAGGCATCCTAGGTCTGAGCCAGAGAGAGAGAGACACTAGCGCCCCTGCTGGGAGAAATGCGCCAGTGCTAAAGACACTGTAAAGTCACGTAGAGCAAATTCACAGAAAGTGAGGAAACCGGAAGCCTGGCGAGCTGGGCAGCTGTTAATTTAAGATTTGGATAATTCACTTGTAAATGTTTATGTGCTGACTGCTATACACTTGTTCACTGTAAAAACAAAAACAAAAACAAAAACTTTGTTCATTATATGAATGAACAAGTTCATTGAAAACTTGCTTGTGTGAATACTTGTTCATTTTTTACAAAGCATATGAGAAAAGATAAGACACTCACAAATAAATTTATTTGTGGGTAATAAAATCACAAATTATACCACTGCAGACAAAAATGCAGATCGCATTTTCATAGCTCACTTTCCTAATGCATAGTTTTTCCAGTGTGTGTCCCGAATGTATTGATAAATTGTTTTCCCTCAATAACATAAAATAACATATCAAAATCATTTGTAAATACTAACTACATAGAGATTTGAACCATGTTTCTTACTGTTAATAAAATCAGCAGGTCCAGAATTAAAAAACTAAAATCTAGAGTTACAAACTCAAGGTCATCCTTTAGGGAATCCCAGAACCATCACATCATGGTTGTGGGGTAGGCGGCAGGCAGCGGCCACTCTCTAAACAGAGGCAGGCAGGGGGAAAGGAGGTGTGACCTCACAGTCTTGAAGAGACTCCAGAGAATTGAGGCAGGGCTCCTGGCCCTATCTCTGTACTATTCTCAGCACAGAGCCTTGAGGGGTACAAGAGACAATATTTGAAGCTATTCATTGTTCATATCATCTATGACAAGCAATCTCTACTCCTCTCTATAAATGGTGATAATGAACTTGAGAAGAGATTAATACCATTAGACATGGGGTTAGAGAGTCATTCATTCAGCTGGCATCAGAATCTAGGCCTTAAATGACCTGTGGAATGAAACATAAGGGTATGATCCAATGCCACACCTCAAATTTGAAAAAGCATCTACCAGGAGTTTTTACACTTGCCAATGTTCCTCATTCGTTCCTTGCTATTGACAGAGTCCAGAGACCAGGGTCAGGGTCCTGGCTCTTCTGCTCAGAATTTGTCTGACCTTGTGTAATTCATCGAAATCTCCCTAAACCTAAATTTCTTTGCCTGTAAAATAAGAATACTGTAATGCACCCATGATCCCAAGTTGGAGTTCTCTAACCTCTGGGAGGCTCATTACTTTTCAGTATTTCCAAAACATAACAGCATAACAGCAGCTACTATTTAAAATATAGTTGTTTTAGGGGGTGCCAGGGTGGCTCGGTCAGTTGAGCGCCCAACTTTTGATTTCAGCTGAGGTCATGATCCCAGAGTCGTGGGATTGAGCCCCGCATCAGGCTCCACACTATGCATGGAGCCTGCTTTGGATGCTATCTCCCCCTCTGTACCTCTTCCCCACTCACACACACTCTCTAAAAATGAAAATAAAAAATGATAAAAGAAAATAAGATATAGTTGTTTTTGACATATCAGTTCTCACTCAGCAGCTATATGGCAGTTGTTCACATGTTTGGTTAAGTTTATAAAAGGAAAATGAGTTAATGAATATGTAAGATATGCAGTTTGCCTTCAAGTTCTGCATGCAAAACACTTAGCCCCATACCTGGCCCATAATTAGCATAATTAATTCAACCAATATTTATTGAGCACCTACTCAGTGCTAGACAAGGTTCTAGGTGCTGCAGATAGACTAATCCATAAGAGAATCAAAAGTCCCTACCTAATTAAACACAGTGGTAATACTACTAATAAAAATGCTAACAATTAGTGTATGAGCTAACATTATTATTATTTCATAGGTGAGGATCTACATAGAGATATATGAGACAAAAGGAGTCTTTGGTTACAAAAAAGTTTATGAACCCCCGGAAAAGATGATCTCGAGACCTTGTGCAGCTCTACTTCCTGAATGTAGACAGCTTCCAGAGCAGAAGCAGTGTGGCCTAAGCTGGGCTAACCCCGCCTTTTCCTCCATTGCCTTGTTTTCTGTGGCGTGTGGCCCTCTCTGCAAGGACACTCCTTTGTCTCCTGTCTTCAAGGCACTTTTCAAAACTTCAACAATGACTTCAAGAAGAATATAGTAGCCCCCAAACCCTATGTATAAAAATGTTTAAAAATTCCTCTTGAAAACTGTCGATGTTGTAGCTTTAAAACCTTTAAACCTTGAAAAACAAAATCAATCACAGATTTGATTGCAGAGCACTTGAACCCTTCCTTCGGGTTTAGAACTGCTTTAAAGGAGTGGGGTGGTAGGAGGCAAGAGGGCTCAAGTCCCCATTTCCACATTCTGAGCTAAGGAAATATCAAGGACAGATTACGTTTAACTAGATGAAGTCACCTTCAACCATAAGACAACAGCTTGCCAGGTTGGGGCATGATTCTCACTTAGCAAAGAGATGTCTGGCTTTCAATTATACAAACCATGGCAACGGAGTAAATGTCAGAAATGATCAATGGAATACAATTGCCACTACAAATAGAGTGTTCACTGGATCGATAAGGATGAAGATGGTGGATGTGGAAAGTCAGCAATACCAACGCAGCCACGCAGCCACAAAAACACTGCCCAAGGGGAAAGATCATTGAGTAAATTTGGTTTGGCTTTATTCAGTTTTTTCTTTTTTCTCTCTTTCTTTTTCCTTTCTTCCTTTCTTTCTTTTTTCTTTCTTTCTTTCTTTTTTCTTTCTTTTTCCTTTCTTTCTTTCTTTCTTTCTTTCTTTCTTTCTTCCTTTCTTTCTTTCTTTCCTTCCTCTTTTTGGTAAATTAAGGACAGCAATCACAGCCTTTAAACCGGAAGTCCTCACCTTATGTATCTAGGATGAGAGGACATTACTCTGCAACTGCTATTATAATTGGACGTGTTCCCAAATCAAATATCACAAGTTCGCTAAGACAATTCCTGGACACGCTTTTGTTTCCTGTATGCTGTGAACGTTTGTAATTAAAATTTGGTGCCCCATTAAAAGAACGTATGAGTCGCTCACCCACATAACAGTGAAAATGTTGCAGCAACTGTTGTGGTGACTCACCCTAGAACAGTCCGTTTCTATTTCTGCCTCTGGCAGGAGTACTGTGGATGACCTCTGGATGTCCCTTCCATGCTTCTCTGAAATACCAAAATAAGAGCAGGAATATGACACATGAAACCAAACATGCATCATGTCAGCGTGATAGTGAGAGGGAACATATACCAAACAAATATCCACAAAGTAAACAAGAAGTGTCCATTTTGAGTTAGCACAAGTAAAGAGTTTTAGAGTTGTTTACCTGAGACAAGCATAATCCACACAGGTTTTGCCACCTGCCACAAAGAGGTCAAATAGGAAGAAAAGCTGAGTATGAAAAACAGTACTTAGAAGGGGAAATGTGGAGTTACTGTTTCATGGGTAGAGACTTTCAGTTTTGCAAGATGAAAGGGTTCTGGAGATTGGTTACACGACGGTGTGGACGCAGTTAACAATACCGAACTGTACATTTAAAATAGTTGAGATGGTAACTCTTACATTACATGTATTTGCCCCAATTAAAAAGAAAGAACAACAGTGGAGAGAAGAAAAAAAACAAAAACAAAAAACAGTCACTAGAAAAAGGCCAGAAGAAGTGGTAATGAAATGAGACACTTCTTCCTGGCCCTCTGGGTGTGTCTGCCTTCCCCCATGCCACAAGAAAACATGAGGAAAGGAAACAAAACCTGCCCGATGTATACACCCAAAAGACCATTTTTGCCCAAAGGAAGGGGAGAAGCTGGCCGAGGTGGGCATGGTTGCTCCTGCTGATACTGTCAAGGTTGTGCCAGCAAGATGGGCTGTGCACGCGCCCACTCCTGCTCTGCCTGTCTGCAGCCTACAACGACCCGGCTGCGTGAGCGGCTTTGAGAGGACCTGCTCCAGGGACGGTAGTATCTGCCACCCTCCCGTAACTCTGCAGGAATTCCCGAGAAGTGGGGAAAAGAAAGGAGAGAAAGTAAGAAAAAGCAACTTCACAGGATATGTAACCAAGAATGCAAATGAAGGTGGAGAGGATCAGCTGGGAGTAGCTGTCCTCACCCTGGACCACTAGATTATGTGCAGTAGTATAGATAGCCAGTCCAGTAGAAGTTTATCCTCAGATTAAGGACTTGACCTACTCAAGGGCCCTGAAATCAATTCAGTGGATCCCAGCCACTACTTCAAAAAAAGTGAAACAAAACTAAACAGAACATGTCAAGAGTGCGTTGTACATAATGAGTAAGGATTGTCTTATGCAGTGTGTGTGTGTGTGTGTGTGTGTAAAACCCTACTACACCTTCCTGGCCATGAACTCCCTGGTGCCCTTTTATTCAGTCTTCTTTCATCTGTGTGCCAAGGAATCATGAGAAAAAAAAATGTAGGCCACCAGAGTTGCCCCCAAGCTCTGTCACATATGCATGGAACCAACATGTGATTTCAAAACAATACTCAGATGTTGTTTGACTTTTCTTTGGAAAATCTATCCTACAGAAAGGTTTTACATTATCATTCTGTTGTTCTTGTTTACTGCAGTGAAATCTCTGCTATTCTACAACATTTGAGAATGACCCCTTCTCGATCAGCAGATTTTCAGGGTTCTAGGGGTAGTCTGATTCCCATACTCTCTACCTCTCACCCCCAAGACCAGGAACTCTCCAGTCTACTGGCTTCCAGTTAGTAGATTTTCTCTTTCAAAAGGACAGTGTCCCAGGTACCACCAGCTAGTCATTTGGTGCCCATTTGAGGAGCTGGGGTTTGCTCCAGCATTCAACAGTACCAAATACTCATTCGAAAATGGAGGCTTTCCTAACATGTATCATCCATATTAAATCTCCACTCATAGCATGCTATTCTAAAATCATTTTTTTTTTAATTTTTTTTTCAACGTTTATTTATTTTTGGGACAGAGAGAGACAGAGCATGAACGGGGGAGGGGCAGAGAGAGAGGGAGACACAGAATCGGAAACAGGCTCCAGGCTCTGAGCCATCAGCCCAGAGCCTGACGCGGGGCTCGAACTCACGGACTGCGAGATCGTGACGTGGCTGAAGTCGGACACTTAACCGACTGTGCCACCCAGGCGCCCCCTAAAATCATTTTTTAAAGCAAGATTGAATTAGTGTATTGCTGTCTCTAGCAATCAAGTACTTAACACACTCTCCTTCCCTGTCCTGCTTTATTCCTACTTCAAATTACCTTATTCCTTGGAATAAGGATATAGAGGTAGAAAGTACTCCTGAAGTGAACCACACGCTTGCCAATGCTAACCCATACAATGTTTTATACTGTGTGCATATTAGAAAAGGCATTCCTTCCTCGAGACTCATTCTTTCCATCTGTAGAAAATTCGTATAATAAACTGATTTTGATGAACAGGGACATTTAACTGCTATTGGCTATAACACTGTCTTCTAAACATACAAAAGCAAATGGACTGAAATGTAAATGGTTGGTTGCTTAGCGTGGCACAACGGGTATGATTGCAGCCACCCATGTCGGGTCCACCTTTTCTACCACTTCTTTTCATTTCTCTACATTCTCACTTCTTTCAAGACCAAGTTCAAGGTTCGCCTTCTCCACAAAAACATGGCTTACGTGGTCACCTGCCATGCTCACTTCCTTCTCTGACTGACACCATCCTGAACAGACTTGGCACTTTGTAGTATTCCCTGTCCCATCGTCAAGTTGTCTTTGAGATTATCTTCCCATCACGTGTGCATGTCTCTCAGAAACAGTAGCCACATGTTCAATGCTTTGCACATAGAGTCAGTGTGTATGTTCGGTGCTCAATAAAAGTGTGTTGGGAAAAGTTAGGCTGTAATGAAATGGTGATGACACATTTTCTTATTCCATTTTTTCTTTAAAGACGTACTTCAATCATACTCACTGACTTAGGTTGATGTCATAGTAAACAAAAGAACAGAACACATTGTTAACATTGTGTTGAGGATTCCTTTAAATCAACTTTCTTCTCAAATAATGAACGATGCCATGTTGTTTTGTTCTGGAAGTATGCTTAAAGCAGCTCTAAAATAGATGTACTTTTCCCCTTATTTACAGCTTACTCTCTATTCCGGAAGGTTTGAAGAGTTCCAGAACACACTGACAAAAAGCAATGAGGTGTTTGCCACTTTCAAACAGGAAATGGATAAAGTGAGTAGTACTTATCCCCCACAAAATACTGACATTTTCTATTTTGACAGGCAATTCTCCTTTGAGTTCATTTCTGTCACGTTAAGATCCTTTGGTGCATTTCATGAAGTAATGAAACATTTATACATGCAAATAAGATTTGGGCTGTGTTTTTTATTGGTAATTATCTGGTGAATTAATCTTACGAAGAGTCCAAAAAACACCAGGATCTATTTTCACCCTGAGAAAAAAGTATTTTCCTTTTCTAGTCCATGGAGAGCTAAGAAAAAAAAAGACAAAAGCTAGCAATTTAACATTATGCTGTTTATACTGAAATTTTTAAAAATCTAATTTCTAAAGATTAAAAAAACAACTTTCATACAAATGTGCAACAGAAGAAGTTTAGAGTAGAAAATACCATTTCATATAATCCTTCTTCGAAGAGAATATATGTAGTATGATATAATTGACAGAGCCTTGAATGAGAAGAAGGAAGCCTAAATCCAAATTCTGGGTGTGTTCTTCTCCTCATGTAGTTCTAGATGATCCACTTAACGTCCCTCCAATTTTATTTTTCTTATCTATAAATTAACATACTATTTCCCTTGCCTAATACAGAGATTGTAAAGTTCAAATACATGTTTTTTAATGTTTATTCATTTTTGAGAGACAGAGAGAGGCAGAGAGTGAGCGGGGGAGGGGCAGAGAGCGGGAGACAGAATCTGAAGCAGGCTCCAGGCTCTAAGATGTCAGCACAGAGCCCAAAGTGGGTCTCGAACTCACAAACCACGAGATCATGACCTGAGCGGAAGTCGGACGCTTAGCCAACTAAACCACTCAGGCGCCCCATATTAATTTTTTTTTTATTTTTTTTTCAACGTTTTTATTTATTTTGGGGACAGACAGAGACAGAGCATGAACGGGGGAGGGGCAGAGAGAGAGGGAGACACAGAATCGGAAACAGGCTCCACGCTCCGAGCCATCAGCCCAGAGCCTGACGCAGGGCTCGAACTCACAGACCGTGAGATCGTGACCTGGCTGAAGTCGGACGCTTAACCGACTGCGCCACCCAGGCGCCCCCCATATTAATATATTTTTAAAGGGTTTTAAACTTTCTTACACTCTTTTACAAATATAAGGTGCTAAATATTATTGGACATATGTTCAAAATTTATTTAATCCAGTGTTTTCCCAAAACAAAATCACCATCAGAATTGTGCTTCTTAATGGGCATAGGCATTAACTTTTTTTTTTTAATTTTTTTTAATGTTTATTTTTGAGACAGGGAGAGACAGAGCAGGAACGGGGGAGGGTCAGAGAGAGAGGGAGACACAGAATCGGAAACAGGCTCCAGGCTCTGAGCTGTCAGCCCAGAGCCCGACGCGGGGCTCGAACTCACGGTCCGCGAGATCATGACCTGAGCCGAAGTCGGACGCTTAACCGACTGAGCCACCCAGGCGCCCCGGCATTAACCTTTTTTAAGTGCAAAAAGGATCCTTTTAAAACCACTTTCTTAAAATGATATGATAAATTTCACAATTCAGTGAACAAACATAAGTAGGTCAACACTTGTTAGAAGTTATAGCTTTCTCACTCTGGGATTGATCTATCCATTTTTAAAAACCTCTCTTCATTATAGAGTGTTAAGATTAGAATAAATATTAGAGCAAGAGAAGTGTTTTTATTTATTTCGAAATTACATAGTTTTAAGATTGGAATAAATATTAGAATAGGAGTTTTAAATCTGGAGTTTATTTATAGACTTTTAAAGTTGACTCACAATTAGCAAAAAAAAAAAAAAAAAAAACCAGCAAAAAAACGATGTGCATATTGCATTTCTTTGAGTATGGTCCCATCAAATCCTTAAAGGGGTTGATGACTTTTAAACTAAAACTACTAAACTTGGTTAACAAATGATCAAAATTAAAAACCATTCAAGGCTCACCTAGCTTCTCTATAAAGCCCAGGGGCTTAGCCCGGGCCCAGCCTCCTGCCTCCAAGTGTACTCAGCCTCAGGCAGCATGGCACAAAGCAGCAAGGGCCCAGGTATGGCTCATCCAGGCGAACACAACCTGATGATTACATTGCTGTCCTTTGCTGCATCCAAGCAGAGCAGAGATCCAACCGTTTCAGTTTCAAAAAAGATGAGCTGCATTTTATCCACTTCTGTTCCCTCTACACCCAACTCCCCACTGATGACCGGCAGACGCTCTTCACACATTGCATTAAATGCAATGAAATAACTCTAGTTCCAGTCTTCTGCTAACTCGCCTGAATATTCTTCCACCTCTCTGAGCATCAGTTTCCTCAGTGAGAGTGGAGGTGAAAACAGAACCTTCCTTATGGGACTGTTTCAAAGATGAAATGAATGATGTGTGTAATCACATTCTGTGACTCCCACCACACACTACAAGTGTGAAGATTGAGAGGGAGCAGGAAGATGGCAATGGAGTAGGAGGACGCTAGGCTCACCTTTCCCACAAATACAACTAGATAACTATCAAATCATCCTAAATACCGCAGAAATTGACCTGAAAACTGGTAGAATGCACTCCACAACTAAAGGGAGAGAAGAGGCCAAATCAAAGATGGTAATAAATGCAAAGCCATCATTTGGGGGAGAAATAGATCACAGCTGCTATGGAGGAAAAGAAGCTGTGGTCTTGGAGAAGAGTGAGAGAGAGAGAAGTACACAGGGGAATACACAAGGAGAACATTTCCCCAAAGCCATTGGCTTGGAAAATGAAAGGGGCTGAATTTTGGACGTTCTTGCAACCAGCAGGTCTTAAAGCCTGGAGTTTTAAAGGTCAGTAGGCTTGGATAGGATAGAGCTGGAGGGTACTATACTGCTCCTGGAGAGAAGGTATACAAAAAACCTGTGGCAGACAATGTGGAAACAACTATCTGAAGAGTGCCTGGGGAACACCGTAGGGAAATTATTCCCTCTTCTCAGAGTGTGTCTCTGAGAGGCAGCATTCACGGAGACATGTCTCTGGGAACAAAGGAGTTGGCCAACACCATTTCCCTCCCCTGCCCCTCAGCATATACACAGAGCCACCTGCAAGAAGCAGCACATCATGGACACTGGCTGCCTAACTTGCTTACACCAAGCCCCACACATCCCCTCCCCGCACCCCAGTGGAACTGCTCTTCTCAATCACACTTGCCTCAGTCTCAGCATGGCAGGTCCCTCCCCCCAAAGACCAGCACAAATCCCTGCCTGCACAACATCTTCTGACCAGAGAGTTCTGTAGGGCTTCAGTTCTGGTGGAGGTGGTCAGGTCTCACTTCACAAGCAGACAAGAACACACCTAGTTAAAGCTGACCACATTCACACCAGGGACCAAACGCTGCCCACAGCAGGTAAGGGAGAGCCTCTGCAGATGACTGGCCTGAAGGACAGAGCAACCAAAACACAACAGCGGAGCTCACATAGCACACACTGGAGACACTTCCTTGAAGCGCCAGGGTCTCAGCACTACATGACCTCTTCTTCATAAAGAAGCTCCTGCTTCTTTCAGGAGCAGGAGACCTAACTGGATTTTCTAACCCAGAGAAGAAATAGAGACTTAGACAAAATGTGAAGACAGAGGAATTTCTCCAAAATGAAAGAACAAGATAAGGTCACAGCCAGAGATCTCAGTGAAACAGATACAAGTAACATGTCTGATGGAGAATTTAAAGCAACAATCATAAGAATACTCACTGGGCTTGAGAAAAGAATGGAAGACATCAGTGAGACCCTTACCACAGAGATAAAAGAGTTTAAAAAGAATCAATCAGAGATGAAGAATGAGACAAACAAGATCTGAAACAGGCTAGATGCAGTAAAGAGCAGACTGGAAAGAAGGAGACCTAGAAGTGGAAAGACCTAGAAGCTGGAAAGAAGTGACCTAGAAGACAAAGTAATGGATAGTAATGAAGCTGAACAAAAGACAGTAACACCAGAATAGAATTCGGGAAGTCAGTGACTCCATCAAATGTAATCACACTCATATTATAGGAGTGCCAGAAGAAGAGAGAAAAAACGGGGGGGGGGGGCAGGAAATTTATTTGAAGAAATAATAGCTGAAGACCTCCTTAATCTGGGGAAGGAAACAGACATCCAGATCCAAGAGACACAGAGAATTCCCATCAAAATCAATAAAAGCATGCCAACACCAAGACATATTATAATTAAATTTGCAAAATACAGTGATAAAGAAAAAATCTTAAAAGCAGCAAGACAAATGAAGTCTTCAACTTCCAAGGGAAACCGCATAGGCTAGCCGGAAAGTTCTCAATAGAAACCTGGCAAGCCAGAAGGGAGTGGAATGATATATTCAAAGTACTGAGTGGGGAAAATCTGCACCTAAAAATATTCTACCCAGCAAGGCCACCATTCGGAATAGAAGGAGAGATCAAGAGTTTCTCAGAAAAACAAAAACTAAAGGAGTTCATGACCACTAAACCAGCCCTGCAAGAAATATTAAAGAGGACCCTTCAAGTAGAAAAGAGAGACCAAAAGTGACAATTTAAAGGCAGGAAATACAAAAGCAGTAAAAATTAATATTTCTGTAATAATCAGTCAAGGATCTCACATACTAAATGGTATAAAATAAAACATATACCTAAAATGTAGACAGGAGAGGAAAAAAGAATGAGTTCAACCTTGAGTGAACATCATCTTCATATAGACTGCTATTTGCAGAAGAGGTTATGGTAACCATATATCAAAAATCACTAATAAACATGCAAAGAACAAAGAAAAAAATCCAAATATATCACTAAAGAAAATAAGCAAAACATGAAAAAGAGAAAGACAAGAAATGATCAGAGAAAATCTCCAGAAACAACCACGAAATAAGTAACAAAATGGCAATAAATACATATCTATCAATAGTTACTTTGAATGTAAATGGACTCAATGGTCCAATCAAAAGACATAAGGAGTCCTAATGGATAAAAAAAAAAAATACCCATCTATATTCTGCCTACAAGAGACTCATTTTAGACCTAAAGACACCTGCAGATTGAAAGTGAGGTAATGAAGAAACATTTATCACGCAAATGGATGTCAAAAGAAAGCCAAAGTAGCAATACTTATATCAAACTAGACTTTAAAACAAAGACTATAACAAGAGACAAAGAAGGACACTTTATAATAATAAAGGGGGACAATCCAACAAGAAGATATAAGAATTGTAAATATTTATGCACCCAACATAGAAGCACCCAGATATATAAAACAATTAATAATAAACATAAGGGAACTAATTGATAATAATGCAATAATAGTAGGGGACTTCAACATACCATTTACATCAACAGACAAATCATCTAAACAGAAAACAAACAAGGAAACAGTGGCTTTGAATGACACACTGGACCAGATGGACTTAACAGATACATTCAAAACATTCCATCCTAAAACAACAGAATACATATTCTTTTATAGCACACATGGAACATTCTGAATAGATGTCACATATTAGGTCATAAAATGGGCCTCAACAAATACAAAAAGATTGAAGTCATGCCATGCATCTTTTCTGACCACAATGCTATGAAACTAGATATCAGTCACAAGAAAAAATCTGGAAAGACCACAAATACATGAAGGTTAAACAACATGCTACTAAACAATGAATGGGTCAACCAGGAAATCAAAGAAGAAATTAAAAAATACATGGAAACAAATTAAAATAAAAATATAACAATCCAAAACCTTTTGGATACAGCAAAAATGGTCCTAAGAGGGAAGTGTATAGCAATACAGGTCTACATCAAGAAGCAAGAAAAATCTCAAATAAACAACCTAACCTTCCACCTAAAAGAACTAGAAAAAGAACAGCAAACAAAGCCTAATGTCAGCAGAAGGAAGGAAATTATAAAGATTAGAGCAGAGAATGTAAGGGTGATCTGGCTGAGACATTTGTCACTCCATTGATCACCAGGGTTGATTCACCTGATCTGGCTGGTTAGGTGGGTGTCCAGATAGAGAAAGACCATCCTTCTTAGTCAGGGGTGCATAAGTACCTGCGCTCCCCTGCTAGAACTTCCAAACAAGCTCTCTAGGTCCATTTGTAGGAAAATGTAGGGTAGTCAAGCTTCCAAGAACCCAGACACATCCAAATGAGGTGCTGAATGTGGCAGTCCGCAGTTCTTTCAAAACAAAAAATAATAATAAAGACTAGAGCAGAAATAAGTGATGTGGAAACTAAAAACACAACAGAACAGATCAATGAAACCTGGAGCTGGCTGGTTCCTTGAAAAACTTAATAAAATTTATAAACCTCAATTCAGACTTCTCAAAAAGAAAATATAAAGAAAAAAAAAAAGAAAAGAGAAAGGACCCAAATAAATAAAATCACAGATGAGAGAGGAGAAATAACAACTAACACCACAGAAATTATAAGAGAATATTATGAAAAACCATGTGCCAACAAATTGGACAACCTAGAAGAAATGGATAAATTCCTAGAAATATATAAATTACCAAAACTGAAACAGGAAGATATAGAAAACTTGAACATACTGATAACCAGCAAATAAATTGAATCAGTAATCAAAAAACTCCCAACAAACAAAAGTCCAGGACCAAATGGCTTCACAGGAGAATTCTACCAAACAGTTAAAGAAGAGTTAATACAAGGGTACCTGGATGGCTCAGTCGGTTAAGCATCCAACTTCAGCTCAGGTCATGATCTTGCAGTTCGTGAGTTCAAGCCCTTCATAGGGATCTGTGCTGACAGCTCAGAGCCTGGAGCTTGCTTTGGATTCTGTGTCTCCTTCTCTCTCTGCCCCTCCCCATTCACACTCTGTCTCTGTCTCTGTCTCTGTCTCTCTCTCTCTCTCTCCCAAAAATAAATAAACATTAAAAAAAAATTAATGAAGAGTTAATACCTATTCTTTTTAAACTATTACAAAAAAAATAGAAAAGGAAGGAAAACTTCCAAATTCATTCTATGAAGCCAGCATTACCCTGATACCAAAACCAGATAAAGACACTACTAAAAAAGGGAACTACAGACCAATATCTCTGAAGAATATAGATGTAAAAATTCTCAATAAAAAACACTAGCAAACCAAATCCAACATTACATTTAAAAAATCATTCACTACAATCAAATGGAATTTATTCCTGTGTTGCAGGAGTTGTTCAATATTTGCACATCAATCACCATGACACATCACATTAATAAAAGAATGGATAAGAAGCATATATGATCATTTCAATAGATGCAGAAAAACCACTTGACAAAGTACAATATCCATTCATGATAAAAACACTCAATACTTTAAGTCGATTTAAAGGGAACATACCTCAACATACTAAAGGTCATATATGAAAAACCCATAGCTACTATCATCCTCAATGGGAAAAACTGAGAACTTTTCCTATACAGTCAGGAATAAGACAGGGATGTCCACTTTCACCACTTTTATTCAACATAGTACTGGAAGTCCTAGCCACAGCAATCAGACAAAAAAGAAGGAGAAGGAGAAGGAGAAGGAGAAGGAGGAGGGAGAAAGAAAGAAAGAAAGAAAGAAAGAAAGAAAGAAAGAAAGAAAGAAAGATCCTAGCCACAGCAATCAGACAAAAAAGAAGAAGGAGAAGGAGAAGGAGAAGGAGAAGGAGAAGGAGAAGGAGAAAGAAAGAAAGAAAGAAAGAAAGAAAGAAAGAAAGAAAGAAAGAAAAGGGATCCAAATTGGCAAGGAAGAAGTAAAACTTTCACTATTTGCAGATGACATGATGCTCTGTACATGTCTAGAGGTGACAAATAAATTCATTAAAGTCACAGGATACAAAATCAACATACAGAAATCTGTTGCATTTCTATACACCAATAATGAAGCAGCAGAAAGAAAAACTAAGGATCCATTTACAATTGCAGAACAGAAACAGAACAGAAGCAATGATACCTAGGAATAAACCTAACCAAAGAGGTAAAAGGCCTGTACTCCAAAAACTATAAAACACGGATGAAAGACATTGAAAATGACACAAAGAAACAGAAAGACATTCCATGCTCATGGATTGGAAGAACAAATATTGTTAAAATGTCTATACTATCCAAAGTAATCTACATATTTAATGCAATCCCTATCAAAATACCAATAGCATTTTTCACAGAGCTGGAACAAGCAATCCTAAAATGTGTCTGGAACCAAAAAAGTCCCTGAATAACCAAAACAACCTTGAAAAAGAAAAAGAAAGCTGGAGGTATCACATTTCTGGACTCGAAGTTCTATTACAAAGCTATAGTAATCAAAAAAAAAAAAAAAAGTATGGTACTGGCACAAAACACACACAGAGATCAACAGAGCAGAATAGAAAACCCAGAAATAAACCCACAACTATATGGTCAATTCATCTTCAACAAAGCAGGGAAGGATATCCAATGGGAAAAAGAATGTCTCTTCAACAAATAGTGTTGGGAAAACTGAACAGCAACATGCAGAAGAATGAAGCTTCATCTTCAACAAAGCAGGGAAGGATATCCAATGGGAAAAAGAATGTCTCTTCAACAAATAGTGTTGGGAAAACTGAACAGCAACATGCAGAAGAATGAAGCTGGACCACTTTCTTAAACCATACACAAAAATAACTTCAAAATGGGTTAAAGACCTAAATGTGACACCTGAAACCATAAAAATTCTAGAAAAGAACACAGGCAGTAACGTTTTGACATTGGCTGTGGCAACTTCTTAAGTATGTTTCCTGAGACAAGGGAAACAAAAGCAAAAATAAACTATTGGAACTACATCAAAATAAAAAGCTTCTGCAAAGGAAACAATCAACAAAACTAAAAGGCAACCTATGGAATAGGAGAAGATATTTGCAAATGACATATCTGATAAAGGGTTAGTATACAAAATATATAAGGAACTTATCAAACTCAACACTCAAAAAAATGAATAATCCAATTAAAAATGGGCAGAAGACATGAACAGACATTTTTCTACAGAAGACATACAGATGGACAACAGACACATGAAAACATGCTCAATATCATTCATTATAAGGAAAATCCAAATCAAAACTACAGTGAGATATCACCTCGTACCCGTGAAAATGGCTAAAATCGACAACACAAGAAATATGTGTTGGCGAGGATGTGGAGAAAGGGGATCCCTCTTGCACTGTTGGTGGGAATGAAAACTAGTGTAGCCACTGTAGAAAACAGTCTGGAGGTTCCTCAAAAAGTTAAAAGTAGAACTACCCTATGATCCAGCAACCACACTACAAGGTATTCACCCAAAGAATACAAAAGTAAGAAGTACTGATTCAAAGGGATACATACACCCCAATGTTTATAGCAGCATTATCTACAACAGCCAAATAATGGAAAACAGCCCAACTGTCCACTGACTGACGAATGAGTAAAGATGTGGTGTGTATATATACACACACATGTATATATACATATATATATGAATATCATACTACCCGCCATAAAAAAGAATGAAATCTTGCCATTTGCGATGACATGGATGGATCGAGAGAGTATTATGCTAAGTGAAAGAAGTCAATCAAAGACAAATACCATATGATTTCACTCATATGTCAAATTTAAGAAAGAAAACAAACGAGCAAAGGGAAAAAAAGAGAGAGAGAGGCAAACCAAGAAACAGACTCAACTATAGAGAGCAAACTGATGGTTACCAGAGGGGAGGTGGATGGGGGGGGATGGGTTAAAGAGACGATGCGGACTAAGCAGTGCACTTGTGAAGAGTACCAGTGATGCACGGAAGTGTTGAGTCACTATATGGAACACCTGAAACTAATACTACACTGTATGATAACTAGCTAGTATTTAAATTAAAACTTTAAAAAAAAAATGTAGACTGAGAAAATAGAAAGCTGTAGCTTTGTGTAGCTACTTCTCAGATGTGCCCAGATAGTCCCAATATGTTAATGGCTAAAAAGCCAGACCAGCTTTCTCGCTTGCAGTTTCTATTCAGTAAAGAATCTAAATTGCAAGCTTATTCTTGGGACTAAATAAAGCTACTTTTACTTTAAAGAATAAGCAATGACAAAACAGGGTAACTCTAAGTAGTTTCCTTTTTCCTGAATTGGTGCAAGTAAGTTTGTTCACCACGAACCTAGATGATTCAGGAATAAATAGTACTCTTCCCACTCAGTCTTCATTCCGTGACATCAAACTTCTGTTTGTTTCAGCAGTTAGTGACAAAGAGACTTTTCTTGGCATCACATATGGAACTAGTAGTTTTTTTGATATGTTAAGTTTCAGGATTAACATTAAAATACTCTAATTTCTGTAGACAACCAAGAAAATGAAGAAGTTAGAGAAGGACACAGCCACGTGGAAAGCCCGGTTTGAGAACTGTAACAAAGCTCTGTTGGACATGATTGAAGAGGTAAGGAAGCCTAGCCGCTAGCTTATTTTCCCCTATCTAGTCCAAATATTCATATTCCGAAAGTAATTATAACCTAATAGTGCGAATTATTATCTTGGAAAAAGAGTTGACTTTTTTTCCTGAGGTGTGATATGTGAAATTGTAATAAAAATATTTAGAGCAAAAGAGAATTGGATCCAGGCTCACAAAGAGCTTTGTGACCCTAAGTCACATGCCTACGTGCTGAGTCCAAAGCTGTTGCCAAATCAGCATCATGCCTGCGCGACTTCATTCCGTAAAGGAAAGACAAGTGTCTTACTTGTCTTTGAATTTCCCCAGTGCCTAGCACAGAGCAGGTGCAGAATAAAGTAATGAGTTAATCTGAACATACTGAGAAGACACCAGCCCCAGCACCCAGGGTATGTACTACTGTATAGACGGATATGGAGATGTATTGTCTAATTCTTCCAACAGGCATTTAATTACTGATATTATGTCAGGCTCTGTAGGTGTGGAGACAATAAAGGCAAAGATATATAGCCCTTGACCTGAGAGGCAGAGCTTACAGGTGAAGGTCTCCCCACGTGCACGAGCAACAGAAAAACCCTCAAAGGGTACAGAGTGGCACAAAGGTGGGGGCAAGGAGTGAGACGATTAGGAACGATTTCATGCACAAACACACCAACATTTCCGCAGAAATGGAGAAGAACTGAACAGTTTGAGCAGGCAGCGTCATGAATTAGTGTGTGGGGAGTTTCTGTCGTTATAATTACTGTTCTAGCAATTCATCCCAAATAGCAACCAATTCCAAAGAGATGGGCTTATTATTCACTGACATAAATCAAACAGTCGCCAGATTAGCATACAGCAGTTTATCTATAGACTAGATAAGGCTCTGCTGACAGCCAGGTCCCAGTCCATCGCATTCATTGTGCCATTGGAAGACTTAAAAGCAGAAAATGCATCTACTTTAAGATTCCGGAGGCCTTGGACTGAAGCAGAGAGATGCTTTGCCATCTTTCTTTCCCACAGAAAAGGATACAGGGATTAAAATTCTACCAGGGTCTCACCCACAAGGCAAAAAAACGGAAGTGATTCCCCCTGACCGGGGGTCTGTTCAGCCACCAGTCTGCGGTGGCTCCAGAGTCTGGCAGACAAATTCCTGGGCAAATGGTTTTGCTTGTCTCCAGAGGGCATCCTGGCAATTTTGCTCTGGTGTTTTACGTGTGTGTGTTTTCAACTCACAGAAAGCATTGAGAGCCAAGGAATATGAGTGCTTCGTGATGAAAATTGGGAGGCTGGAGAACCTCTGTCGAGCTTTACAAGAAGAGAGAAACGAGCTCTACCAAAAAATCAGAGAAGCAAAAATGCCTGAAAAAGATGACCAAAGTCAGCACACCTCCGACGAGGAGCTAGAGTCTGCTGTTTCTGTGGGCGGTGAGGTTGATGCAGAGGAAGCCGACAGTGTTCACAATGCTGTGAAAAATCTGGCCACAGCCTTCATGGTCATCCGTCATCCGGAGTCGACCTTCGAGCAGTCCAAAGAAATCCCACCAGAATCCAGCAGTCCTCAAGGGGTTGGTGACTCGGCCCTCAAGGAGCCAGAACAATCCCCTCCGAGCCCTTTATGCCACTCAGAGATTTCCCTGCCTCCCCCAACTCCTCAGGCTGAGGCCGAAGGAGGCAATGAGGCAGAACCGCCCCCCAGGCCCAGCAATCCCCCCGCGGGGTCGGCAGCAGAGGCCCAAGACCAGGGTCTCCTTACAGCAGCCCAGGCTGATCAGCAGCCCCAGAAGCCAGAGGCAGAAGCTTCGAGTCAGGCCCCACAGTCCCCGGCAGAGGCTTCCCTACCAGTGATGGAGGCAAATGGTCCTGCTCCACCACCCACAGCAGGTGAGCAAATTCTAGTTGGGGAGCTCGGATGTGGGCCCAGTAGGCAGCCACCCCCACTGGAAGCAGCAGCATTGAGGCCACCAACAGGGGTCTCGGTGGAGCCCCAGCTGCCCCAGGTGGCTGACACCAACCTGGAAGGAGTAGACTAAGCCTCGCCGTGGTGCCTTCCGAGCTTAGTGCCTTCCCAGCTTCACGTCTTCGTCGTGACAGATTGTCTTCTGAAAGGAGGCATTAAGGGCCAGGGATGTCTAAGGGAAGAGACTTAATTAGAATCAGGACATTTTTAAATGTTATGCAGAGCACATTCAGCCTGTGCTATTTGTTCTCAATTTATAACTGATTTGGAGCTTTTCTATTTAACGTTCGTTGACAGTACAATTTTCCCAAATGGCAACAAAACATACAAATAGCAAATTCATAAGAATTTTCCACTGAGATGGTATTTATTTCAATTTTTTAATCAACAGTAGGATTTGGTGTTTAAAGACTTCTCCTACAATGTGTAAATGCATAAAAAGTGATTGTTATTTATTTCCCTATATATTTTAGTAAGTTCTATAGTAAGTTATGGATGTCCAGGTTTCATTTAAGCAACATTTACATAATATGTGCATATGTGTAGATGTATATATATGTATACATGTGTGAATGTATACGTATGTGTGCGAATATATACCTATCCGAGTTTATGCACCTATATGTACATGTGTGTATTATATATGTGTTTGTATATATATACAAATATATTATATACTAATATATATTACACATACATTTCATCCCTCTTTGGAATTCTCTCATGCAAAATATTTAGACAGTAATCAAAAAAATTATCTCTTACTTGCTTGGGATGACAGTAGATTAATGCTCTATGAATCAGAAGTAGGTTCAGAATACGAGCATTTAGGCCATGTAATGTAGGGCAAAAACAAGTAACCAAACGGTAAGTCAATAAATTCAATCAGTTGATCCAAAGATAGAACAGCAGTTGGGTTAGATTCTAAGTCTGCAGAACACATAGACACAAAGGTGCCACAAGGGGCAATAGACAGAATAGGGGAACGATCACAGCCCTCGATGGCTCATCTCTTCCAGCGGCCTCTCGAACACAGCTCGGCCCATTGCCTTGCCACACCATGTGGTGGGGCAGCCCACTCATGGCTACCTGCAAGGAAAGGGTGGGAAGTGGGAGAGCAAGCAAGGGCATGGAGGATTTGAGTGCCCGGGGACTGATACGAGGCTATGCTCTCGTCCCCTGGCTCTTGTGCTATGGAAGTCTTGAAAAGGAATGTTCGCCTGGCCCGGCCACGTCCTCAGTTCTCTCGCTGTCATCTTCTGCTCTCTCCAGAGGGTTTCCCACCATTTCTTGCTGTCACTGCCTCAATCTATATTCTCAAAGCACCTTCACATTTTTTCCAACCTTCACACCCTTTACAGGAAATTATACCCCGTCCTCATCTCAATAACTGATAAGTAAAAGCTATTATTTTTACAAGACAGAAGTCCACATAGGGTCTCAATATGAGTGATGAGGTGCACCAAACAATATATTATCTGCTTTGGGGAATTCTTTACAACCAGAAGTACAAATGGCTTGAAAAACAGGTGAGGATTCAGCAGGAGGCAAAAGTTAGACGGTCTACAGGAGTATTACATTATTATTGGACAAGAACCTCTAATACAACTGACAGCATAAATTACTCTACCAGATTTACCAAAACCCGGTAAATCCAGTAAATCTGGTAAAGGGAGACTGGAACAAAGAAATAGGAAGGAAGGGAGGGAAGGAACGGGGAAAGGGAGAGGAGGGAGAAAAGGAAAAAAAAAAAAAAAAGGTCTAACCCAGCCCTACCTCAAAAGTTGAATTCAAGTAGAAAAATGGATAAAAGCAAGATTCTCTACTATTCATCCAGAAAATCATTCTTCAGTGTTGCATGTGGCTGTCTGCCAAGGAACACAAAATGCTTGTAGGCAGCAACCATATGCTACAAGAATTGTAAACTGCATAAAATTTGTTTGAAGTCGACAGTGAGGGTAATAACGAAATGCTAATCAGGAGAAAAAGCATATCCCTATTGAAGAACCAATGTATTTTTATTTATTTTTTTCCATATATTTTTGAAGGCTTGCAATATTATAACCACAGACTATCCAGCCAAATTCAACATTACTGGAAATCTTAGAGATTTAAACATTCATTTAATTCAGAGCTAAATACTCACCATAACAATCCAGGAGGGTCTCCTTCTGTTTACAGAAGGTAAACTTCCAAGAATGGAGTAAGATTAGATAATCATAGTAAAGTCTCAGTCTGAATGTTTAGCAAGAGAAACAGGCAGGAGAGGGGCCAAAATTTGGTAAATCAAGTATTCTAATACCCAAAGTTCATTTTTTTCATCCAAAAAACTTTCACAGCAACACATTACTCACTACTGTGTATATCTTGGGCAGAATTTCAATACACCTTACCTAAAATTTGCAAAGCTTAATTTAGACTTTGGAAGGATTATTTTAATATTCAAAGAATGTTTTACTATAGTCTGTGTTAGAATTCGGCCTTGCTAATTATCACAATAATTCATACGACCTGAAAGAGTAAGGAAGTTCTGTTCTTTATCAAGTTCGTGTAACTATTTCTAGAGATGCCAAGTCTACTTTTCCAGAAACACCAGTATTGTTTGTGTTTTCTTAATTAAATAACTATAATTTATGTATCTATTAAAGTTACTTCTCTTCCCACATGCTTACTTTTGTTACTTCTATGTTTCAATAATACCTAACAAAGATTATGGTTTTATTTTGTTGTTCGTTAAATTTCTGGTCTCTGAGTAGAACGTACATGTAAGGAACACTGTGAACATCTTGGGTGTGCGTGTGTGTGTGTGCGTGCGTGTGTGTGTGTGTGTGTGTGGTGTGTGTGAGAGAGAGAAGGAGGGAAACAAGGGAAAGAGACAGAACATGATTGCCTGGAACTAATGAGAAAGCAAAACCCCGGCTCCCCTGCCCAGTCCTCAGCTTCTGACAGACAGTTATCCCATGGCCAATGTGTCTCTTCAGTGCCAGTCTCCAATGAGACCATTTCCATAGGTTTCTCTGCCATGGGAGCTTTCAGAAATACTCTGAGGAGTAAGGGGGCAGATGTCGAACGTGTCAGCTTATTTTACCTCCACCCAGTCCTTCTTTTTTTTTTTTTTTCAATATATGAAGTTTATTGTCAAATTGGTTTCCATACAACACCCAGTGCTCATCCCAAAAGGTGCCCTCCTCAATTCCCATCACCCACCCTCCCCTCCCTCCCACCCCCCAACAACCCTCAGTTTGTTCTCAGTTTTTAAGAGTCTCTTATGCTTTGGCTCTCTTCCACTCCAACCTCTTTTTTTTTTTTTTCCTTCCCCTCCCCCATGGGTTCCTGTTAAGTTTCTCAGGATCCACATAAGAGTGAAACCATATGGTATCTGTCTTTCTCTGTATGGCTTATTTCACTTAGCATCACACTCTCCAGTTCCATCCATGTTGCTACAAAGGGCCATATTTCATTCTTTCTCATTGCCACGTAGTACTCCATTGTGTATATAAACCACAATTTCTTTATCCATTCATCAGTTGATGGACATTTCCACCCAGTCCCTCTAACTACTCCAAGAATTCTCCCTAGTAGGAGCCAAAGAGGCCCAACTATTCTGCCTTTCACTTATTCTCTCTTCCCAGTCTATCTTCAACCAGGAGAGGCTTCTTGAACAAAGCATTTCCTAGTATGCTTGGAGAAGAGAACTAGTTAGCTAAAATTGGGAAAAAAATTAAACCCTGCCCTTAAGGCTGTTTTTGCTCCTTTTTGCATGGTATAGATATGCATTTTTTAATACTTAAAAAATTGTTTTAACGTTTACTTATTTTTGAGAGAGAGAGACAGACAGACAGAGCGTGAGCAGGGGAGGGGCAGAGAGAGAGAGAAACACAGATTCCAAAGCAGGCTCCAGGCTCCGAGCTGTCAGCACAGAGCCCAATGAGGGGCTCGAACTCAAGAACCATGAGATCGTGACCTGAGCCGAAGTCGGACACTTAACCGACTGAGCCACCCAGGTGCCCCAATACACATTTTTAAACAGCTCTTTTTTTTTTAAGCTAATAAAGTATTATGTGTTCGTTGCAAAACTGAAGCTGCTTGTCAGTAAGACTAAGATATCATTAGGGGAGAAATCATTTCAGGAAAACATCCTCAGCTCCTTCCCCTCCAACCAGTAGTTAAATCCAGTACTTAGGATACATAAAAGTAATTTAAAATGTAAAGAATTGGGGCACCTGGCTGAATCAGTCAGAAGAGCATGCTCCTCCTGATCTCGGGGTCATGGGTTCAAGCCCCACGCTGGGTATGGCGCTTAGACAAAACGTAAAGAATCTCCTAAAAGAAGATACGAAACAAAAATGATGACTCTGGCCTCTAAAATTTGTTGCCACCATAAACTGGCAAGTAAGATTTAGGATTCAAGTCAAGTATCTGGGTAAATCTTCACAAGGTTTAAACCATTTATATTTCTGTACTTTATGACCTAAAAGTTAAAGTTATCATTAGATCAACCATAAGGGCATTCCATTTGAATAGAAGCATTCATAAATGATAGTGATAAAGATCTCCCCCAATCTTGTTAAGTTGTACCTTCCACACTCGAAGTGAAGTCTCCTCGGTGGTATCCCGAGAGAAGTTGTGCAAATGCCAGTTGCTGCTGTACATGTGTGTGAATGTTCCCACATACACACATACGCACGCACATAAACGCACATGTATAAAATTTGTCCTAGATTTAATGCTGTTCCTGTTGGTGGGCCTTTACACCTATATTTTCAAAGGATATTCCTATTATCTTTCCTGACAAGGACAAACTATAAAAAGAAATCATTTCCTGTATAAATAAGGATATTTGATAGAAACACTTAACTCACAAAATAAGCCTACAGGCTCATTGATCCATGGCACAAAAATTATTCACAGAAGCTGATTCACTCTTCCAGGAGATAAGAGATGAGATAAATCACCAACCACACAATCGAGTTGGCAACAGCCAAGTGCAAGTCCTTCTTCCTGCTGGATTTTAAAGCCTCCACGACCAGCAACGTCTATCCCATTTTATAATGATTTTTTTGACAAAATGATATATCATGACATTCAATTACTCCATGTCATAATTAAAACATACCTGGGCATAAAACTCATTATTTCAGTGCGGACAGTCAATGTGACATTTTATGTCAAAGAACACGAAACCACAATGGAAGCCAAGTAAGAAGATATTGTGTTAAGAGAGGGACAGCAGAGAGAAAAAGAGACTTTCAATCTGACAGCCATTACAAAAATGAAAAACAAAAAGATAAAACCTTAAGAGCAATAAAAGGAAGAGGAACATAAATGGGTGGGACCCTTTTGTGAAAGCAGGATGCCAACAGACGACAAAAGCCACAATGACATTAATACACTCCCACACAACACCCTCCACCTGGGGGATTCTTACAAACATGTTTCTCAGTGTTGTTGTTTTCTTGTCTTTCTTCTTGTTTGCCTTTCGTTTAAAATAATAAATGCATTCTTTTCAATAAAAAATAAATAAAATACAATTACATCATGGAACATGCAGAAAACAGAGAAGAGAGAAAATGAGTGTTAATTCCATCACCCTAACTTAACCGCTATCAGCGTTCACTGCGTCCTATCCATTTGTATCTTATCTACCATTTGTATTTAACATGTTAGTTTGTCTTTGGGGAAGGGAACAGTAGTTGAACTGAGAGTCATAGCTATTAACAGCTGCCAGATTTGACTGTTTACACCATGTATTCAAATTTGATGCACTTTACCATATAAACATGGAAGCATATAATGTTATTTATAGAATAAACACGACTATGCAAATACAAATACACAGCATTCTTACACGTTGTTTGGAAAGTTTATGCCACGCACTGCACTTAAATGCTCCACCGCACATATACCAAGTTTCCAAGTAAACCTGGACATAGCTAGAGTTAACTCAGCTCGATAAATAAATAGCCAATGCAAGAGTGATAACAAACACGGTAACTAAGAAAACAAACAACAGAAAGGGTCAAACTCGGGTTTGCGAAGTGACAAGAAACATACGGTATTACCGTAAATCACAGCCTTGGCTAACTAAAGGTCAGTGTTCTGAAATAAATCTAAACTCTTCAAAATGAATGAGACAGAGCTTTGGTTGTTCTAATGAGATGGTGGTCACCAACATTAGCTACAACACAACAAGTAGGGCAAGGCTGAGAACCAGCGCGAACCTGAGACTGGTCTGGCATCCACCAGGCAGAGGCAACCAGCCGTGGGGCATTCAGAGACCCTATACGCTCAAAAAATTTGAAAGTCAGGTCTCGAATTTATAGGAATAGGGTAATAAGGATGCCTTTCATGGTGCCCAAAGTCATGAAGTTAAAAATATGTCGGATGGGAGCACAACCCAGGTGACCGCATAGACTAGATTTATTAGGACACTGCAAAGCTCTGGCCAAACCAGTATAATCCCTCACAGACTATTGTAATGCTCTGGGTAAAGAATTCATGTTCAATTCTCTTGTTTTCTTAACATTCTTCCCAGGGAGTTATTCCCTGGAATAAAAATCGCTGGAGTCTAATCAAGGTGAAAAGTGGGGGATAGCACTAGTCCTAGGATCAGGCCATTTGAGCCCTTAGTCCCGGTTCTGCTGCTAACTAACTGGGTGATTTTGGAGAAATCACTTAACATCTCTGGGCCTCAGTTAGTTCACCTATAAAATGGGAGCCTGGGACTAAATGATGTCTGAGCGTTTTGGCATCTCTGGCTAAATCCTCAAGAGACTTAAGAAGTTATGTAGGACTGTCCCCTCCCCAGGGAGAGATTTATTCTAAGAAATCTACACATCACTTTGGGCACTTCTATTAAAAGCCAGGCAAGGGGAAAGAGACAAGATATTACCCAAATAAAAAAAAATGTTTTCATTTTAAAAATTAGACAGAAGTATGAAGAAGGAAATCACAAATTCTTGGATTTCTTCAACAAATACTGAAGACTTTCTGTGTGTGAGGTTCTGTGCCAGCACCTGAGATGACAGTGGTTACAAGCCTGAACAAAGGCTTAGAACCACCCATATCTTGACTCGATCTGCTCAGCGCCAGAGGGCATGGTTGGGCCCGAGGATCCCTGGGGACTCAGTACCAAAGGAAGGGGCTGCAAAAGGTGCTGAGAGGCCCCACCTGCCCCCAAAAGTTCCACTACCAAACAGCAGAATGGTGAACTGCAGCAACATTTTCATCACAAATGGTACCCAGATCTCCAAGTGGAAAAGCTGTGTTCCTTGCAGAGAAGGAGGTTTTGTGTGTGTGTGTGTGTGTGTGTGTGTGTGTGTGTGTGTGTGTGTTCATTTATTTTGAGAGACAGAAAGCTCATGAGCAGGGGAGGAGCAGAGAGAAAGTGAGAGAGACAGAATCCCAAGCACAGAGCTCAATGCGGGGCTCGAACTCACTAACCACAAGATCATGATCTGAGCAGAAGAGTCGGACTCTCAACCGACTGAGCCACCTAGATGCCCCGAATAGGAGGGTTTTATGAAATACGTATGTAGTTATTTATGTGAATATATATGAGTGCACACGTGTGAGGATATGTATGAGCATATATGTGTAATATGTGCCAGTATATATGCGTACTTTTGTGTGTGTCGTATGCATACAGTTCTTTTTTAAAAAATTTTTTTAATGTTTATTTTTGAGAGAGAGAGAAAGACAGCATGAGCGGGGGAGTGGCAGAGAGAGAGAGGGAGACACAGAACGTGAAGCAGTCTCCAGGCTCTGAGCTGTCAGCACAGAGCCCGACACGGGGCTCGAACTCCGGAACCGTGAGATCATGACCTGAGCCGAAGTTGGACGCTTAACCAACTGAGCCACCCAGGCGCCCCATCGTATGCATACAGTTCCGTGTGAGTGTTTGTAATTATGTGTGTCGGTATTTATGCATAATAAATCAACATGAGCCTACGTGTAAGTGTGTGTAGTTGTGTGTGAGTTTATGACATGTGTATGATAAGACTGGGAACTGAAAACCTGAACACCACAGATGTGATTTTAGTCACGTGGCCAGCTTGTTTTTCATAAGATCAGGTCTGGTTGCAGACTTCGTTTGCACAACTAATCCTCTTTTGCTTCCAGCGCATAGAGCCCATTCTTTTCTGGCTGACAATCTGCCTTCTAAGCAAACAGGCAGGTGGGTGAGGTTGCAGATACAGCGACAGCTCTTCATGAAATAATTGTACACACTACAAGGCCAAGGTGATGGCCCCTGCTGACACACAGCTGTCATCCTCAGGCAAGGCAAGGCTATGTCTTGAGAAATTCTCAGCACTATTCTTCACATAGACCAGTCACAGCTTGAGCAGAGAATATATATATATATATATACTATATACATATATATACACTATATACATATATATATACACTATATACATATATATATACACTATATACATATATATATATACATTATCATCCAGCTGAAACCAAACCCCTGAATATTATGAATGTTATGAATGTTTCTCTGAATTAAAAACCAGAGAGAAAGTGTCCAATCCATTGACGCTTAAATCAGTGAGTCAGAAGGTAGCAAACCAGAGTTAACTATAGATGCTACCAGCCAATCAGTCATGACCATGACTCATCCTTTGTGCAGGGAGATTTTTTGCTGTGACGCAATTCATCTCCCCAAAATATCTAGTACTGACTAGCTATGCTGTCATAGCCGGACCATCTGGCTTCTCCCTTGCCCATTATTAGAAAACTGATCCAGAAGTCCTCCAAATCAGTCTGGGAGTAATTTAAAGCAATACCCAAAGGAAGGAGAGTGAAAGCTTTTTATAACAAATTAGTTGCCTGCCATACAAGTTAACTAATGATCTTCAAAAGTTAAAGGAAACAAAGCAACCAAACATAAAGCATATTTGACACAAGAACAGAATGGGAGAAAACAGTCACAACAAATACAATAGAGCATTAATATCCAGGATACAACAGAAATCACAGAAAGCAATAAGAAAAGACAAACAACACAGAAGAAAGTGAGAGAGGCAGGGGGTGTAGCCTACCTGGAGCAGGTGATGAGGGGCAGGGGCATTGTCTCTACAGAATTTAAAAACAGTAATAAAATCAACTGCAAGACAGTCTGCTTTTTACGACCATCATGCACAGCAACCCTGAATAAGACCAGGGGTAAAATTGTCCTCCCTGCCATAGATGATCACTCCCACTATGTGTCCCCCATTTGCGTACCACCTGGCATGAGATATGATGGGTAGTTCGCAGAAGAAGAAACGCAAATGACCAGAACATATCGGGCCAATTTACAATAAGGAGATATTCTATCACTTCTGCCCATTGGACTGACAAAAACTTAAATATTCATGATATCCAATATTAGCAAGGGTGAGACCAAATAGATACGCTCAAAAACTGTTGGTATAATATTAAGTCATCTGTCTTCTTCTTGTCCATTTGTAGGAGTTCTTCTGAAGGGCAATTTGGCAGTATGTACTAAATTTTCCTAATGTGCAAAAATAAACATTATTTGGCAAAGAACAGACATATGGCTCTCGCCTACCCACATCTTTTCCTTGGAGGAAGCACTGTGCCCTCGATACCTGTAGCCTGGAAGGGATCATCAATAGAGTCCTAACCCCCTCAGCCAGTCCTGGCCTCAGGGCTGGGCCTAAACCAGCGTAACATTTGATAGTGTATTTAGTTCAGACAGCGCCCGCTCCAGGATTCCCACTGAGAAGCTTCTGGACTACAATCTGCTTGAAAGAAGGGCAGGAGGCTATTTGACTTGTCTTGAAGTTGCATTTGCTTCAAGGCAACCACACTGTTTTTACTCCTGTGTTACCTTGGGGTCTGTGGGCATTTGAAGCCCCTCCAATCCAGCATGCCTAAACTTTACCACCAAGGGTCCAATCTAGTCTACTGGTTCTTTCTGCTTGAATTCTGCTGACCATGCGAAGACAGCCTGTCTGCAGGATAAAGTCAAGAGGAAATGAATGGAGTCACAAGACGAGGAGAAACATAATCCTGGTAACCCTACTATTTGGGCCCTGGATCCCGTTGGTCTTTTCAGATCAAATAATTTCCCTTTTTGCTCAAGAGGGTGTGAGGCAGGGGGCTGTCATTTGCATCCAAAGAACTCTGAGCAACAAAGACGAGACGCGCAAATAGCTGAAGTATGGCACACCAAAAAGAAGAGTTTAAAATTGTAATAACTGAGTGTATATTAGAGTGTTTTAAAAAATCTCATCTCTTGGGGCACCTGACTGGCTCAGTCGGTTAAACGTCCGACTTCGGCTCAGGTCATGATCTTGCGGTTTGCGGGTTCGAGCCCACGTGGGGCTCCGTGCTGACAGCTCGAAGCCTGGAGCCTGCTTCGGATTCTGTGTCTCCCTCTCTCTCTGCCCCTCCCCTGCTCGAGCTCTGTCTTTTTCTCTCTCTCTTAAAAACAAACATTAATTTTTTTTTAAATCTCATTTCTCACTTTAATTTTTCAACTTCCCTTTAGAAGCTTTTTATTGTAAAAATGATGAATTTGTATAATGTAAATTCTTTCCTGTAACCCACCACTCAGGTCAGGAAATACAACACAGCCCAGCATTTCAGAAACCCCCTCCCTTCCCTTGTGTATCACTACCCCCTCCCTCCTTTCCAGAGGAAACCACTTTGCTGATGAATAACAACATGGATTTGTTTTGCCTCTGTGTGGTGTGTGAGTTTGCATGTGTGTGTGTGTTTCATTTACCTTATAAAAAAAAAAAAGTATCTTTTTGTGTCTGCCTTCTTTTTGTTCAAACTCTATGTGTGAGATTCATCCACATTGGGGCTTGTAGGAGTAGTTTATTCATCTTCATTGTCATATAGTAATCTATCGTATGACTATACCACAATCTATCCATTCTAATGTGGACTGACATTTAAACTGTTTCCAATTATTGGCCACTATAAATAACGTTGCTGTGACATCTCCTAAGTATAAACTTAGAGAAACTTTTGGGTTATATGGCATGGGTCCGTTCTGCTATAGGAGATACTACCAAATAGTTTCCCAAAACGATCGTACAGATTGTTTCAACCACCAGTGCATTGGTATGGTAAATCTTCTTCCCTCCTGAAATGTTTAAAAGAACTATTTGGGTAAGCTATCTGAGATTTAAGTTAGGGATTTAATTTTTCTTCAATAGATTTTCCCATTGTTTTGTATGTTACTGGGTGCTGTATTTTTCAAGAAATTAATTGATTGCATCTAAATTTTCCAATTTGTTGGCACAAATTGTTCACGATACCTTTTTAAAAGTTTTTATAAAATTTTTTTTTCAACATTTATTTATTTTTGTGACAGAGAGAGACAGAGCATGAACGGGGGAGGGGCAGAGAGAGAGAGAGACACAGAATCGGAAACAGGCTCCAGGCTCTGAGCCATCAGCCCAGAGCCCGACGCGGGGCTCGAACTCCCGGACCGCAAGATCGTGACCTGGCTGAAGTCGGACGCTTAACCGACTGCGCCACCCAGGCGCCCCTTTTTAAAAGTTTTTAAAATTCTGCAGTATCTGTAGCATTTTTCACTCCTGATAGTGGTCATTTATACCTTCGTCCATGTCTTTCATTAGTCTTACCCAAGTGTTATCAATTACGGTGCATTATTTACAGAACCAACTACTGTCTTTGGTTTTATCTATTTTATTTTCTCTGTTGTACATTTTGTTTTCTGTTTCATTGATTTGTGTTAATGTCTTCACGTTTAATTGGCTCTTCTTTTTCTAACTCCCTGAGATGGATGGTTAGATCACCAATTTCCTTCCTTTCTTCTTTTCTAACATACGTATTTAAAACTACCTATGAATGGCTTTTTAACTGCATCCCACAAACTTTGACCTGTTCTATTTATCACCATTCAACATATTTTCTAATTTCCACTAGTTTTTCTTTGACATGCATTTAAATATATTTTATTTGATCCATTTCTAAGCAGAAAATATTCTATTTATCTTTAGCTTTGAATTAATAGCTTAATTCTGCTATGATCATAAATCATATTCTGTATGATTTAATTTATCTGAAATTTCTTGAAACTTTATCGCCCAGTATATGGTCAGTTTTGGTAAGAGTTCCATGCGCAATTGTTGAGTGCAATGTTCTATGTATATCAAACAGGTCAGTTTTATTGATTATGTTCAAATCTTCATCCTGTTTGATTAACTTAATGGTTTTTGGTCACTAGTTCTGTCAGTTACTGAAGTAAGGGTGTTAAAATATCCTACTATAATTGCATATTAATTTCTTAAGTTTTTAGTTAATATAACTGCATATTTTTATATTTTTCCAGTTTGTTCTTCGGTATTGCCTTACATCTTACTAGGTATATAATTGTGATATCCTTATGTTGGAATGACCATTTCTTTTTATGAAACATCTCTTTTGATTCTTAGTAATGCTTGTTGCCTTAAAGTCGACTTTGTCTGATATATAGGTAACTGAGCTTTGACTTAGCTAATATATACATGTTATGTCATTTTCCATCCTTTTATTTTCAACTTTTCTGAATTCTTGTAATGTCCACCATGCACTTGTGTACAACATTGAATTTAGTTTCAGTTTGGTTTGGGTTGTTTTTTTTTTTTTTTTTGTCTGTTTATTTTGTCTTGTCCAGTCTGACTATTTTTGTTTTTTAATGAGAATTTTTATTCACTTACATATAATGTTATAACTGGTATATATCAATTTAAACTCACTATCTTGGTATTTGTTTTAAATTTGTTCCATCTGCTTTGTGTTTCTTTTTCTCCCCCTACCCTTCTTTTCATATCTTCTTTTGGACTATGAATATTTATTATTTGTATTATATTTCCCCTCTGTTAACTATTAAGTACTATTAATACTAATGAATAGTATTACACTTACCATTTCCTGGTCAAAGCAAAACCTTAGTACGTTTAACTCCATCCAATCTCTTTCTTCCTCCTCTGATTCATCCTCCAGTTTATGATCTCTCTCTTCAACTATATCTAAGCCATGTTAAACCAATCCACTGAGTTCTTAATTATTGATATTAGATATTAATTTTCGAGTTTAGATGTTCCATTTGATTTTTTAGTTTCCAGACATAGTTTCCTGTGCACTTCTCTATCTCATCACTTAAATTATTGAACATCCTAGTCACAATTATTTCAATGTCTATGCCTGATCATTGCAATACCTGGACCTCTTAAGGGTTTCCTCTCCTCAGTTTTCAGTTATTTTGCCTTGAGATATACTAGATGATTTTTGTTTGAATACAGGGCATTTTCTATTAAAATTTTTTGAGATATATAGCTCTGGACAGTGTTATCTTCCTGAAGGGAGTATATTGTTGCTTCTAACAGGCAGTTAAGGTGAAGCAGGTTACCTCATCCAACCATAAATTGAAGTGATTTGAAGTTAAGCTTTTCCTTTTTAAAGAGTCATCTGTTTCTTACTGTGTAGTCATTTGAGGGTCCCAACCCCAAACCTGCAGTGTTTGCCAGGACCCTAAATCACTGGCTGACTCTAAACTTTAATTTTTCTGATACCCTGTAAAAGTGTAGGAAACTTTGCTTAGCTGCTCAGCCTCTCAGCCACAGCTTGGATATTTGCAAATTCCTGGAGGGGAAAACCAGTCTGAATGTCACTTCATTTCTCTTGGGGGGGGGGGGGTTGGGGTTTGGTTGTTGTTTTCCTCTTTCTTGAGGACTTTATCCCTTCACAATCTTGCTGCCTGGGTAGCTTTCCAATGCTTTTAAACAGATGTTGTATGTATTTTCTCCAGCCTTTCTAATTGTTCTTGGACAGAAAGTTACCCCTACAACACGTGATTCCACCTCTACCAAAAGTAGAATTCCCACTCAGCTTGTCTTTTGAGCATCAACTTCATTATCTTGAGATTCTGGAGTTTCATTGTATTTCCTTTGAGCTCTAAAATTAAATGACCCCCGGGGGCACCTGTGTGGCTCAGACGGCTAAGTGTCTGACTCTCAGTTTCAGCTCAGGTCATGGTCTCACGATTTCATGAGTTTGAGCCCCACATCAGGCTCTGGGCCAACAGTGCAGAGCCTACTTGGGATTCTCTCTCTCACCCTCTCTCTCTGCCCCTCTCCTGCCCACACCATCTCTGTCTCTCTCAAAATAAATAAATAAACATAAAAAAAAATAAATTAAATGATTCCCTATGACTTTGCCTCCTTCGAGTTTCTGTTTCATGTAAAAACCAACCATGAGGGATCCTTTTTGCTGTTTTAGCTAATATTTTGTCCTTTGTTCTTATATAGTGAAAATACTAAAGATGAACCATGGTTTGAAATGAGAAAAATAAGTTTTATCCTATGTGCCAAAAAACTTGGAGGCCACAACTAGTCCAGCAGGCAAGTGTGCCTGAGAAATTAACAATGCCTATCCTGGAGAGGCGTGGTGGCAAGCCTATGTGCCAAGCATTTGTCAGACACAGAAGAGACGATCCACAGAAGAGACGATCCACAGAAGAGACGATCCACAAGATGAATTCATCTGAGAAGTTGCTTTGTATCCACTTAAATTTTAAAGAGGGGCACCTGGGTGGCGCAGTCGGTTAAGCGTCCGACTTCAGCCAGGTCACGATCTCCCGGTCCGTGAGTTTGAGCCCCGCGTCAGGCTCTGGGCTGATGGCTCAGAGCCTGGAGCCTGTTTCCGATTCTGTGTCTCCCTCTCTCTCTGCCCCTCCCCCGTTCATGCTCTGTCTCTCTCTGTCCCAAAAAAAATAAATAAACGTTGAAAAAAAAAAAATTTTTTAAAGAGACATAACAGCTGGTGCCTCCCTCTTAAAGGTGGGTAAGGATTTGCTAACACGAAAGGTATTCCTCCCATAAACTGAGAGAGCAGCAACAACCAAATCCCAAGGGCTCATGGGTTCCCATCACTTTGTATAAGCATTTGAATTAGAGGGGCGCCTGAATGGCTCAGTTAAGCATCTGACTCTTGATTTCAGCTCAGGTCACGATCTCACCATTCATGAGTTCGAGCCCTGCATTGGACTCTGTGTGGACAGTGGGGAGACCGCTTGGGATTCTCTCTCCTCGCTCTCTGCCCCTCCCCCACTTGCTCTCTGTCTCTTTCTCTCTCAAATAAAAATAATCCTTAAAAAATAGGTTTGAATTAGAAAAGAGGGGACATCCTGTTGGTTGTCTTAGTCCATTCAGGCTGCTATAAAAAATTATCATAGACTGAGTGGCTTATAAACAACAGAAATCTAGTTCTCACACTTCTGGAGGCTGGGAAGTCTAAGATCAAGGTGCTGGCAGATTCGGTGTTTGCTGAGAACCTAGTTCTTGGTTCATAGGTAGCCATCTTCTCACTGTGTCTTCATATGGCAGAAGGCTCTCTGGAGCCTTTTATAAGAGCAGGACTACATTCATGAGGGCTCCACCCTTACAACCTACTTACCTCCCAAAGATTCCACCTCCTAATACCATCACACTGAGTGTTAGGATTTCACATACGTGGGGCGCCTGGGTGGCTCAGTCAGTTAAGCTTACAACCGCGGCTCAGGTTATGATCTCATGGTCCATGAGTTCAAGCCCCGCGTCTGGCTCTGTGCTGACAGCTCAGCGCCTGGAGCCTGCTTCGGATTCTGTGTCTCCCTCTCTCTCTGCCCCTCCCCTGCTCATGCTCTGTCTCTCTCTCTCTCAAAAATAGATAAACATTTTTTTTAAAAAAAAAAGGATTTCACATAGGAATGCTCAGGGAACACAGTCAGTCCATCACACTGGTTGAAATTCAGCTGTCAGAAAATGGAGGTAACTATGGTGGCCGTATTTTCTAGACCCCAGGTAGAGGCACTGTCTGTCAAGGGCTAATATTCTTGTATCAGCAGTAAGACAGAACATTAGAAATCAAGACTGACCGGGAGAACCCAGCACAAAGGTATAAAAAAAGACAATTCTGTCACTGGTTCAAGATCCCCTCGATTTTCACCAACTTGGTTCCAAGTTAGGGGGCTTTAAAGTTTGGCCATTTTTGTGGGATTTTCCAGACCAGAGTCACAAGAGGGAAGGGGCTGCCTGGGGTCTGGCCTCAGCCTCCAAGCTGCTCCCGGACCATCTGCAGGGAACCAGATAAATGCCTCCCAACCAGCTTATTTTAGACAGTGGTTTGCTTCCCAGCGTCTCCAGCGTCCCAGTCAGATTCCAAAGGCCTTTACTCTGAAACCGCCCGCAAGCAGGGACCGACAGCAGCAGCTGCCACCGCACTGATAATGGGTTTGTACAGCCGCTTGCCCAAGAGCTGCTTTGAGTCGACGATTTGCATTCTTGCCTGCCCAAACCCACAGCTTCCGCGCCGCTGCCGCCAGCTTCAGCACTCAGAGAACACGAGTGCCACCTACTGGAGCACCGGGGACGTAGCCGGCGGCACAGCCTTCCCCGGGCCTGCTGGTCACCCAGCAACGGGCCTGAAAACCACCTTTGTGCCGCGATCAGGCAGGCCTTCTGCCAATTTAGTGACTGTTTACCACAGTTAGGCTGAAAAGGTCTCAAGGAAGTTTATTCTGCTCCGAACAAACGAAACCAAGCTGCAGTTGGGACCCAGGCTGTATTCCACTTACGTGAGAAGTGGGCAAGCCAGCAGGTGCAGAGTTGAACGTAGAACACGGTTATTCCCTGCTCTGTACGGGACACTGGGCGAGGCACTAGGGCTAGAAGTATGAATGGCCTACCCAAGGCAAACAGTGGAAAGAGGAAGAACCTATATCCAGAGCTGACAAAATACACTCAAGAAACCCAGCCAGGATTTATTCCACAGAGAACGGAATTTGGGGGATCTGAATTTTCCATTTTTCCCTGAGGTCTATTGCCACTGTCCATAAGCTTAAGGTTAAGAAGTCATCCGGGCACTTGGGTGGCTCAGTCGGTTGAGGGTCCAATGTTGGCTCAGGTCATGATCTCGTGGTTCGTGGTTCGTGAGTTCAAGCCCCACACTGGGCTTGCTGCTGTCAGCCTGTCAGCACTGAGCCGCTTTGAGTCCTCTGTGGCCTTCTCTCTGCCCCTCCCCCACTTGTGCTCTCCCATAAATAAATAAATACTTAAAAAAAAAAAAAAGAAGTTATGATCACTTCTTTATTGTTGTTGGGCTTTTTTTTTCTTTTTTTAGTCACCAATTAACAAATGACATATTTAGGATTTGTGCTCAAAATAGCTGCTTTGCAGATGTCCTAAACATCCTCTTGGCCTGCTCTCATAAAACCTTTCCAGGACAACCAACTCTCAAAGTGCTAGATCTTTTCCCTGTATTCACAAACTCTGCTACGTGTGTTAATAGGACATTTCTGACCATGATCAATAAAGTACATTTGTCGATATTTTTTTTAGGAGTGGTCATTACTTTATTTATTTATTTATTTATTTATTTATTTATTTATTTATTTTCGATAGAAAGAAAGCATCCTTGTGGTGGGGGTTGGGGGGTGGGGGCGGAGAAGGGGAGAAGGGGGGCGAGAGAGAATCGAAGCAAGCTCCCTGCTCAGTGCACACAGCCTGACACAGGGCTCCATCCCACCACTCTGGGATCACGACCTGAGTGAAAGAGAGTCAGACACTCAACCAACGGAGCCATCCAGGTGCCCCATTTGTCAATATTTTTAGTATCTAATGACATCCTACTTGAAATACATACATGCATACTTATGTAAGTTAGTAAGTAAACAACCCTAGTAAGTCAAGAACCCAACATACAGCGGGCACCCCTGGCAACAGAACCTGAACACCCCGAGGGGGGCCCTCCCCCCGCTGAGAGACTACGGGGCTTCAGCCATTGTGTGGCCAGCCACCACCAAGCAGATTCTAATGAGCTGTACATGTTTGCCTCCTCCATCAAGAGGAGAGCAGGTAAATGCAAATGATAGGAAATGGGCAAAGAGGCGTCATGTTGGATGCAAGACGCACAGATTTAAGGCAGAATGCAATAATCACAAACTAAAATTTCTTAAGCTACTACTGTGAGAATTATATTTGAGGCCCGGCTAAAGTTTCTGGTGTTCTACTAGGATCTTACTTGTGAATACATAATATGTGTTGTATTAAGTATTTACGTCAGCACCTGTTTCACCCGTACATAATTGACATATTTCCCACGCATCCGGTCATCCCGCTGCTGACCTGACGGACTTTTCTCACATGCCTTACTCCTTAATTCCCATAATTCAGTTCAAAGGGGGCTCCTAGAGCTGCTGCTGGCTGCTACAAATTCACATTTAGATGGTAGGCACACGCCTCCTTGGACATCTCTCAGAACCCTCTAGAAAAGTCCCCTGCAACCTTCATTCTTGCCAGAATACTGTTCTGAGGACAGGCCTCACAGTTTATGTAGTCTGTTTTCAAGGTACAGTGACCGGGAAGCCCTGGGCAGGGCACAGAGGCTCATCCTAGACTTTCATTCATCTCTCCTTCCCTCCATTCCTCTCCCTCCTGCCTGTCCCACACAGTCAGCAAGAAGCTATCCAATGTCACCTGACCAAGGCAAAAAAGCTCAAGGCTTGGGTATGGCTTTGGTGAAAATAAACAGGGAATGCAACAAAATAAAATAATCTTAGATCCTGATATGGGAAGGAACCTTAAAACTCCAGTTCAATCTCTGATCTTATTCAGGGCTTCGGTGCCCTCTATACTCACTGCCAAGAGGTCATCAACACTTTTAAACACTTCAGTGATGAGAACTTACTCACTCCAAAGCAGCTCATTCAATGTTTAGATGGTTCTTCTTTATATCAGCCAGGATGTGATGTAATCATGTCATCTGATGTTAGATACTTTGTTTTGTATATACAACAGTTTATCCTCCTCAATAACGCCATGAGGAAGATCATGAATATTATCCTGTTCTGCAGATGAGGAACTGGGGCTTAGAGAGGTCAAGTAACCTGCCCAGGGTCATCCAACATGGAAGAGACGGTGCAAGATTTGAACACAGGTAGTCTGACTCCAGAAGCTCCCTAAATGATGGAGTCTAGGGGCACCTGGGTGGCGCAGTCGGTTAAGCGTCCGACTTCAGCCAGGTCACGATCTCGCGGTCCGGGAGTTCGAGCCCCGCGTCAGGCTCTGGGCTGATGGCTCAGAGCCTGGAGCCTGTTTCCGATTCTGTGTCTCCCTCTCTCTCTGCCCCTCCCCCGTTCATGCTCTGTCTCTCTCTGTCCCAAAAATAAATAAACATTGAAAAAATTTAAAAAAAAAAAAAAATGATGGAGTCTGCATGCCATAATGATTCCCGCCTCCTTGAACTTCTACTAATGGTCCTTGGTCTACCCCCTTGGGCCACAGGAGCAACTAATTTCTCCTCCACATGACAGCCTGGGTGCTTAGCATACAAGAGGTGCTCCCTCTTCTCCCAGCTGAGCACACAGGTCCTTCAAAAGGCCTCATACGACATGGTTTTAATTTCTCTCTTTTCTCCGGGCCCTCGGATCTGACATGCTCCTTTTGGTGTACTTCCCTCCAAACGTGTTACTCAGATCCTAACATGACCATCCCCTTGATGTGGCTTCACCAGTGCAGTGTTGAAAGCGTGACTTCAGGGGCGCCTGGGTGGCCCAGTCGGTTGAGCGGCCGACTTTGGCTCAGGTCATGATTTCGCAGTCCATGAGTTCAAGCCCCGCGAGGGGCTCTGTGCTGACAGCTCAGAGCCTGGAGCCTGTTTCAGATTCTGTGTCTCCCTCTCTCTGACCCTCCCCTGTTCATGCTCTGTCTCTCCCTGTCTCAAAAATAAAAATAAAAAAACATTAAATTGTAAAAAAAAAAAAAAAGAAAGAAAGCGTGACCTCAGCATTCTACACCAGCACCGTCCAACACGACCTTCTGCAACGAGAGAACTATTCTATGGTTTCACTGTCCTACTCAGCAATGTCCCACTCAGGAGCCACTAGCCACCCTTAGCTATTTAGTGCTGGAAATGTGGTTACTACACCTGAGGAACTACATTTTTATTTTATTTCATTGAACTACTATCATTTTTAGTGGACACGTAGTAGAGAACGTAGTTCATGATTCTGTATTTCTAGATCACATCCTGACCCATGTTGAACTGAATGTTCTCAATAAGTACGCCATCCCCATCCTATAATACTCAGTTGGCTTTTGGGATCTCTCTCTCTCTCTCTCTCTTTTTAATGTTTATTTTATTTTTGAGAGAGACAGAGACTGAGCGTGAGCAGGGGAGGGTCAGAGAGAGAGAGGGAGACACAGAATCCGAAGCAGGCTCCAGGCTCTGAGCTGTTAGCACAGAGCCTGACATGGGACTCGAACCCACAAATTGTGAGAATATGACCTGAGCCGAAGTCGGACGCTTAACCAACTGAGCCACACAGGCGCCCCTGGTTTTGGAGATCTCTAAGTATATTTTACATCTATCTTTGATGAGGTCACTGGATGATCATTCCAATCTCTTAAAATCATTCCCAATATGATTTTGTCACTCAGAGTATTTGGGGTCTCTCATGCTCTGTCACCTGGAAGTTGGCTGAGCCTACTTGCTACATCTTTCCAAAACCCAGCTAATGATGTGTTAGTAAAAATGTAGCTAACATTCACTGAGGGCTTTCTAAGTGCCAAGAGCTGTGCTGTGCACGCCAGCGCTCTATATACCCATCCTGATCTACACCCAGGATAACCAGATCCACTGCTCACATTCACTTGACTAGACTGCCTTCTGCAATGGGGAAACACATTCATATACATATGTGTGCACGTACACACACACACACACACTCACGCACACAGAACAACACGAGAAAAGCTCTTCCCCATCGACATCAGTGATTAATCTACATTTGGCACACTGGCATTCAATCCCAATTGTCCTTGCTTCTGAGACAATGTCTTTATCACGTTCTCAAGAATTTCACAAGAGTTCTTGTCACACCTCTGGTCGAAGCACGTGTTCACAGGATCCGTAAACACTGCCCGAAATACCTAACAACCTTTTAAAAAATGTAATGAGATCAATCTACCCTGATTTTTTTTTTTCTTGAACTGATCCTGATTCTTGGAACTATTTAATACTCATGCCTCACTTAGTAATTCAGTCAAGGACACATTCCCGTGTCCATCAAGAAGAATTTTTATAACTGAGATATTAATGAAAATTTTGTTTCAGCAAACTGTCTAGCTTGTCAAACAGCATAGAGAGTTGCACTTAAAAGTTTAGAGAAAAGAACAGTTTGGAATAAAAAGGAAGACTTCGAAGAGACTGTTTTTCAGATGATCAGATATCTAACAGGATATTAAATGAGGGGCGCCTAGGTGGCTCACTCAGTTAAGCCATGACTTCAGCCCATGTCATGACTTCATGGTTCATGAGTTCAAGTCCCACATCGGTTGAGCTTGAGCCCTGCTTGGGGTGAGCACGAGCCACGCTTCTCTCTCTCTCTCCCTCTTTCTCTATGCCTCTCACTCACTTGCGCCCTCTCTCTCTCTGCCTCTAAAAAAAAAAAAGACACTAAATGAGATTTTTCTTCCTGTTGCCCCAATTTCAACTAAAGTCCCAAGATGGAGTACAAGTGATAAAGTGCCCCACAATATTCTCTTTTTTTTAAGTTTTTTTGGTTTGTTTGTTTTAGTTTATTTATTTTGGGAGAGACAGAGAGAGAGAGTACCATCAGGGAATGGGCAGAGAGAGAGGAGAGGGAGAATCTCAAGCAGGCACCTGTCAGCACAAGCCCAGTGCAGGGCCCAAACTCCCAAAACTATGGGATCATGATCTGAGCCGAAATCAAGAGTTGGACGCTTAACCGACTGAGCCATCCAGACACCCCCAACAATCTTGCATCTGGACTGTCTTTGCAGAACTTTCTTAGGAGGTGGCCTCAAACGACCATCAGCAGTCTGGCAACTGTCTGTAGTCTATATCTGAGAAAATTGGAATAATAAAGAAAGGAAGCACTAGTGGGTGAGGCTGTCTTGACACAGAGTTGTCAGACTGCTGTGTCATTTCTCTCTCGTGTCTCCCAGAGTTGGCAGCAGGGGACGGGAGACATGGGGAGAGAGTGGCTGGGAAGCATCAGAAGGGGTTGAAAGAAAAAAAAAAAAAAAAAAAAAACCAGGAGAGTGCGTTGTCATGGAAACCAAGGGAAGAAACTGTTTCAGGGAAAAGGGAGTAGGCAGCCTCTTCAGGTGCCTCAGAGAGGTTAAGCTAAGGAGTGAAGGCATTTCTCGAATTCAGCAATAAAGGGACACCGACTTCCTTGATTACAGCAGTTTCGTTGGAGCAGTAGGAGTGGATGTGAGACAGCAGTAAGTAAAGCACTAATGACAGAAAATCCAGACAGTGTTTTGAATTAGGCTGTGCAAGGGGAGAGAGAGAGAGAGACTGGCCAGTGAAAGTAAATGTGAATTCCAGGGAAGAATGTTCAAGATTTTAAGTTATCAGTACAGGGGCGCCTGGGTGGCTCAGTCAGTGGAGCGTCTGACTTCTGATTTCAGCTCAGGTCATGATCCCAGGGTGGGGGGATCAAGCCCGCGTCGGGTCCACACTGAGCATGGTGCCTGCTTCGGAGCCTCTCTTTCTGTGCCCCTCTACCCTGCTCCCCTGTGCTCTCTCTCTCTCTACCTCTGTCTAAAATTAAAAAAAAAAAAATTATCAGTATAAAGCACTCCAGAAAAATCAACCCGTAGTTTTATATGTGTTCATGGGAGATCCCACCCTGCAGTGTGGCAAAGTCGTGAGCCTTGAGGAGAGCTATATGTATATACACCTCAACATTGTAATAATCTTTAAAACGAAGACCACAGTCCATTTGTTTAAGCCCTGCTGCATTAAACAAAATAAAAATAAAATAGATAAGGAACCGATGTATCTCTCAAAATTTGAAATTCCTAAAATGTCCAGTGTATGGAACTGTCGAATACTTTATCAAGGTTTCTGAGAAGCCTAGGATTGTTTCACCTAAACCAGAGACACAATTTGCATCCTTGAAATGGTCCCAGGTGAGCCCAGTAAAACAAAATGCATGACCACATACACGTTGATATGATCACTGACGATTAGATTATTCATCAGGTCAGTCTCAGACAAGTTTCTAAACTGTGCTGTGTAACTAGAAACGACAGAGAAACTTTCCAATGGAAATTTTATATAGTGTCATTTCAATCAAATGAAAATAATGAAATTAAGAATACATATCGTTAGCAGGATAATCACACAGAAAGTCGTGACACCGAGGCTCTTCTTTCCAAGAAGCAACTTTATTGCTGCCAGCATCGCTCAGTTGGGTTTGTACCCGAAAAACTGAGCCCCAAATGCCATGTGGTGTAGTTTTTTTATGTATTTTTTACTACTTTGTCTGCCATATATGGTAACATACAAACATGTAGTCTGATGAAGTGGTCTCATGTTACAAGGTCATGAGAGATGTTATCACATATGTGTATAACCAGGTTGCCTTGAGGTTTTCTTTCTTCTTTTTTTTTTTTCTTTCCTTAGGGAGGGGACCCTACCACAATACCACTGGGGGTACCTGACTGGCTCAGTCGGTGGACTGAGTATCACTGGGGGTGACTCTTGATCTCTGGGTTGTGAGTTTGAGCCCCATATTGGATGTAGAGAATACACAAAAGCAAAAAAAAAAAAAAAAAAGAATACATATCACTATCACGAGAGGAGGAAGAAGCATGTTATGATGTGGGTCCTGTAGGAGGGGAGGGGTCAGGGCACACATGAAGGGTTAGCTCTCGCTGAGTCGAAAGCATTTGATTTTCTCTGGTGCTTTCAACTCTGGGGCTGGTCTAAGGCCTCTCTCCAGCGTGGCTGTCCAGTGTTCATTCCAAAGCGTTTCAGTTAGCCAGTTCGAGAAGAGGCTCACGCTTTCTGGTTTCTATTCCTTCTTTCATGGGGCCAAATAAATAAATAAACCAAGCCTTGAGGAGTCAATAGCCAGGGAAACGTGGAAGAATCAGGATCGAGAATCTCTGAAGCAGGGAAAGAAAACAGGTAACAGATACTAACATTAGAGAGGAAAAGAGACAACCGTTTATGGATAAGACAGAAGGAATAAAGTAACAGCTGCTGTGAAGTTTGGGAACTTGGTGGCAAGCAACTGAAGGATTTTTCATGCATTGACTTGAATTTCAATGTGAAGCCAAAGGCAAGGTTGTCACCTGTGAACGGGGAGCAGGAAGTATGGTGGGAGGGGGTTTAAGAGAACAGACTTTAAAAAAATAAATAAAACCTGCCATGGAGAATGTGGCAGGGAAACTAGTGAAAAGAGCACAAGATTGTAGACCTGTCGAGACTTGGACAGAGACCAGGAAGGTGAAATGTCTCTAAATGCATGGGTCTGGGGGCTCCCAGCAGCCGCCCAGGCTGTGCAAGGCACAGAGGAGGTGGTCCAGGATACAAATGGCAGCCAGGATACAAGGAGTAACCTGGAGGGTGTTAGCAAGACAGGAGTTGATTGGAGTACCTGTAACTCTGCAAATCCTTGTTAATGGAGAAAGAAAAAAACCAGACACCTAATAGTTCCCCCTCTTCCCACCAGACATAATAGCCACGCCTCACCGACTTTCGGTTACAAATCTCTCACCGTTTTCTCCCCTTCCGTCCCCTGCCACTATTGTCACCACACGGTCACCAGCCTCCCAGAGCTTCCCCTACCCACCATTGATCACCACAGTGAGAAATCTTTTCTTAAATACCAAAACTTGCCTTCTTGACTCACTGTCTTTCAGTAACAGGCCAACATGGCCAACACAAAGGGGCAGAGCTGAGGCAACACTGATCGTTCTCTGGGGCTCTCAGAAAACACGGAGCTGCCCCTTGGCCACACACATGTGAATCTACAAGAAAGATGATGTGGTCCCCACAAATGTTACCAGGGCAAAACAGGAAGTGTGCAGCCGCACCCAGCATGCTCTTGGCATCGTTGTAGACAAAGCAAGTGAAGCACAAGGTTCTGGCCAAGAGCATCGCTGTGCATATGGAGCACACAGAGCACACGAAGAGCCAAGAGAGCTTCCTGACACATGACGAAAAATGATCAGAAAAAGAAAGAAGCCGGGGCGCCTGGGTGGCTCAGTCAGTTAAGTGTCCAACTTCAGCTCAGGTCATGATCTCACGGTTCGTGGGTTCAAGCCCCGTGTCGGGCTCGGTGCTGACAGCTCAGAGTCTGGAACCCGCTTCGGTTCTGTGTCTCCCTCTCTCTCTGTCCCTCCCCGCTCGCACTCTGTCTCTCTGTCTCTCTCTCAAAAATAAATAAACAGTTTTAAAAATTCTTTTAAAGAAAAGAAAAAGAAAGAAGCCAAAAAGAAAAGCTACCTGAGTTCAACTAAATCACCAGCCAGAGGAGCATGCTTTGTGAGAAGGAATGGAAAGGAGTTTGAACACCCGGAACCCACTCCCTATGAATTCATGGTATAATAGGCATTCAAAACAAAGCAAACAAACAAAAACTCTGAACTATAAAAAAAGAAAAGAAAAAACCCTAAACTTACCTTGCTTTTTCCTGCTCAGAATCCTTCAATGACGTGTGAGCCAGGATCTCAGCTAAAGATCAAGGTACTTCAAACACTCGGCCTACGAGACGGTTTTGTTTCTCCCACCCCACGAGCCCTCTCATCTGACGTGCCCCAGTGAGTAAACATGTCCCTCTCAAATGTGCTGCCCAGATCCTAGACACCAAGATGGGATTGAACATGCAAGGACGTTACCAGGGAGAGAAAATAAAGGAGACAGCGGAGGCAGGGGGAGCAGGGGAACCAGAATGCAGTCTGCCGCCCAGGGAAGGGCAGAGGGGAGCAAGGTGGGGGGGGCGCCCGGACCTCCAAGCAGCCTCTGGAAGGGGTGACAGGCTGCTGGGGAGTCCTGGAGCTGAAAGCGCCTTCCAGGCATCCTGTGTCTCCCAGGGAAGGGCCAGCCTTCATGGCCACGCTGTGGTCGGTCACCGGCTGGCAGCAGCCTGTGCAAGCACAGCTCAGAGCAAACACGGTGAGGAATTTCAACCTATGGCAGCTGGACGCTTGGTTTCTCTCTCTGTCGCTGGAGTGTCTGTGAGGTGCACTCTTAGGACCACTTTTAGCTAATGTCCCAAATCCTTATTAAAGTGGCACACGCCATATAAACTCTGACCTTCCCTTACCACTCCAGCTTAACCCAGCCCTGTTTCTTCTGCTCCAACTATATCAGACTTCTCTCAAATCCAGGAACACATCGTGCTTACACTTTATTAAGACTTTATACATTCCAGACGTGTGCCTGGCTGGCTCAGTTGGAAGAACATGCAACTCCTAATCTCAGGGTTGTGAGTTCAAGCCCCACGTTGGGCATACAGCTTGAAAACACACACACACACACACACACACACACACACACACACACACACGGGTGCCTGGGTGGCTCAGTTCGTTAAGCGGTTAAGCGTCCAACTTCGGCTCAGGTCATGACCTCGCAGTTCATGGGTTTGAGCCCTGCATCAGGGTCTGTGCTGACAGCTCAGAGCCTGTAGCCTGCTTCGGATTCTGTCTCCCTCTCTATCTGCTCCCTCCCCTGCTCGAGCTCTCTCTCTCTCTCTCTCTCTCTCAAAAATAAATAAACATAAAAAATAAAATTGAAAGTTAAACACACACACACACACACCCTTGAAGGCTTTATACATTCTGGATCCCCCACCAGGAAGGCTCATCCTGATCCCACCGCCATCTTTGCTCAGCTATTTGCTTTACTAAGTCTCTACTCACGTCTTCACTTAAACACCATCTCCTCAACCCCCCTGCTGATATCCCTCAGACTGGACCATATGCCCCATTACGTGCTCCTGTGATGGCCAGTTCTCTGATGTAGAAGAGGTCAGAGGAGTAAGCATCTGTCTAGTGTCTTGACTTTGCTGCCGGATGAAATAGCCGCATGACAGCTGGACCCCTCTGTCTCACTCACCCCTGGCCCCCAGGGCCTAACGCATGGTCGATGCTCAAGAGATACACAATAAACCATCTTGACTGCCTGGCAAAAGGAGATCAGGTAGAAGGGGGCTGCCAGCAAGAAATCAGGGCAGTCACAATCCTGGAGTGCCAGCTAAGGTTGAGGTTTAGGAGAAAAAAATTAGTGAGAGACCTAACACAGGAGGATTGGAATAGAAAGTCAAATAAAATGTTTTGCAAAGAAAAATTAAAGCAAAGATCATATTAACAATGTGACCATTGCTGAACTGGGTGTGAATCTAGGACATAACTATAGATATTTTTTTCTTTCTTTTTTTTTTTTTTTAAAACTATAGATATGTTTCAAAGAACATGGCACCTGAAGGCTGTATCAGTCAGGATTAAATTTAGCTGCATATACCAAGGAACCTAAATTTGAAGCTCTATCCATCAGGGATCCTAGCATGAAACAGATGGTACATTCAAAAGGCTTTTACTAAAACAAGGCTCAAGGGAAGCACTGGTATAGAGGTGCGACAGGATCAAGGAAACCAATAAGGAATGGGTGGGGAAGCTCCCTGGGGTCACCAACACTGGGAAGCCATGACCACCTCTAGGCTGAAGAGACAGTGGAGGGATGGTGTTACTGGGGCCCATCAAGAGCTGGTGCCACAGAAGAGGGGCCACTGGGCAGGAGCTCTGGCCACAGAGGAACAGAGGCTCCGCTAGAACTGAGACAATGCAAGCAGTGTGGAAACAGAAAAAATAATCGTTCTCTTCTCCCACACTGATCTGCCAAGTGCCTCAACTGGCCAAATCCAACCAGAAGCCAGAGGGTAAGGGAGCCTCCTAGGGCACAGTTCATGGAAGACAGGGTACAGAATGGATCTTGGGGGGGCGGGGGGGGGGGGAGGGGCGGGGGCGGGAAGGGCTGTGAAAGGAAAATAACCAACACAGCAGCTTATTTATCTCACATGTAGCAGATCCTGATGCAGGTGCCTTAGGACTAAGATGCCAGCTCCATGGTCTTCAGGAACCCAGGCTCCTTCTATCTTTCTGATCTATCATCTTTAAGAGCTGGCTTCCTTCCCTACAGTCAGGCACGGTCCAAGATGGCTTCTGGTGCTTCCGATTACCATTCTGATTCCAGGAAGGAATAAGGAGAAAAGGGAGAAGGCCAAAAGGTGCCTTCCATTTGAGGAGTTCCCCAGTAGCCCAACCCAAGTTCTTCCCTTGAGGAGTTCCCTTAGTAGCCCAACCCAAGACTTCCACAGAAACCTCATTAGCTACCCGCCGCTGCAAGGGAGACTGGCAAATGTATGCAATATTTTGGCTGGGCGTGTTGCTTTCCAGAATAAAATCATGGGTTTTATGAGGGTAGAATGCATATTAAGTAGGCCCTCCTTGAAACAATGATTGAAGTAACATTGCTAAAGATGCACTGAGAGATGGTATGAATTTTCAGAGGGAAAACAGTTTTTTTGCCTCATAGATCAACTTTACAACCTAATATCCAGTTAGGTTTCCACAGGTTCCTGTAATTCATAATCTTCCTAGACTACAAAGACCATCTTCTCAGTCACATCATTCTCAAAGAAGGTCAATTAGTGAGTGACCGATTTCCTTAGTTGATTGAAATGAATCGTAACTTCCAGCTGATGAAAGATGAAAACTCTTCGTTCATTCGCTCAGTAAACGCTTATTGTGTGCTTACTATGTGCCAGGTACCAATCTAGACGCTGAGATACAGCAGCGAGCGAAATAGAAAAAAAATCTCCATCGTCATGGAGCTTACCTGCTAGCAGGGAAAACAGACACTAAATATGATACATAAATATATGTTTTTTGGCCCTAAGTGCCATGAAGAAAACTAAAGCTGGAAAGGGAAAAAGGAGTGTTAGGTAGGAGGTGCGATTTCCCACAGTCAGTAAAGACCTGAGAAGACCAAATACAAGTAAAACCCTACAAGAGGGCGTGCTTTGCAGGTAACTGAGGGGAGAGAATAGCAACAAGTAGAAGAGGTAGTTCTCGGAGAGAGTAGAGTAGGCAGAATAAAAACTCCCCCAAAGATGTCAATGTCCTCATGTCAAGAACCTGTGAAAATGTCATGTGGCAAAGATTGCTAATTAGCGGACTTTAAAACGGGGAGACTATTCTCACTTCTTGGGTGAGCCCAATGTACTCACCAAGGTCCTTAAAAGTAGAAGAGGGAGGTGTAAAATGATGTCAGAGGGATGCCATGTGAGGACTCAGCCCACCATTGCTCGCTTTGAAAATGGAGGAAGGGGCCACAAACTGGGGAAAGCGGACAGCCCCTAGAACCCGGAAGGGCAAGGAAACAATTTTCCTCTGTAGCCCCTGGAAAGGAATGCAGTCCGGCTAACACTACGATTCTAGCTCAGCAAGATCTGTATCAGAATTCAGACCTACAGGACCGTAAGATAATAAATGTGTGTTGTTTGAAGCCACTATTTATAGTGATGTGTTACAGCAGAGCGAGAAAACTAATACACACGGAAACACAGCAGTATGTTAGAGGAAACGCAAAGAGACATCACTGAAACAGAGCGGACAAAGGAAGGAGTGGAATACTTGCACTTGGAGAAATAATTGGGAAGGCGATCACATCATTTCTTGTTGGTCATCTTAAGGATGTTGACTTACATTCTGAGAGGAAAGGGGAAACATCAGTTTCCAGCAGAACTGTTACATGGAAAATACACTGAGAGCACAAGGCGGAAGGAGTAAGACGGACCAGAAGGCTACGCCAGTGAGTTGAGCAAGACACAATGCCTTGTACCACGCAGTAGCACTGGGCTGTGTGAAGTGATCGGATTTTAGACACATTTTAATGGCTGAGTTGACAAGATTTTCCAAAACATTGGATATAGAATATGAAAAAGAAGAGTCCAGCATGATTCCAAGCATTTCGGTCTAAGCAACTGGAGTTGCAAGTAATTGAAATGGGCAGGAAAGCAAGAATAATAATAGGTGTGGAGGGAAGACCAGGAACTCAATGTTGGACACGTCAAGCCTAAAATGTCTAATACACATTCCATTGGATTATATTGTTGTTCAAAATCATTCACTCCCTTTCCAGTTGATGGGGTACACTCCCTTGTCACGTTGACCTTGGTCTTGGCCACATGACTTGCTTTGGCCAATAGAATGTGAGCAGATGTGACATATGCCATGTCTAGAGGCATCAAAAATTTTCACCTGCCATCTTGTTCTCTCTGCTACAAGAGAATAGCTCAGACCAGATAGAGGTGATACTTTCAGCCAGTCTGAGGGGTCTGAGAATGAGAAGACAGGGAGAGAAGATCCATCTATGGAACAAAGAAAATCTGAACCCAACCCATAGCCTGGAGCTGAGATGCAGGCAAATCCATGAACAAGCCATAAATGGTTGTCAGTGTAAGGCACTGAAATTTAGGGGTTATTTGCTTTTAAATTAATGCAGTCTAGAGTTTAGGGGAGAAGTCTAGGCTTATATATATATATACACATATATATATATACACACATATATTACATTATATAGGATATTATATTATATAATATATATAATATAATATATAGTATATATTATATAATTATAATATATTATAATTATAATTATAATATATAATTATAATTATATTATATATAGTTATATAATTATAATATATAATTATATAATTATAATATATAATTATATATTTAATAAATTTATATTTATATAATATAATTTTATAATTATATAAATATATTATATATTATATAATTATAATTATATAATAATTATATATATTATATATAATATATATATAATATTATATATATATAGGATGAGATCACCAAGACAATGAGTACAGATGAAACAAAGAGGATCAAAAGCTGAGCACTGGGGCACTCCATCGTTAAGAGAATGGGGCGATGAAGGAGGACCTGCTAAGGAGGGATTGAGAAGGAGTTAGCCAGTAAGGTAGGAGGAAAAACTGGAACATTCGGTGTTCTGCAAGAGGGAGTGATCAGTATTATCAAATGCCATTAACCACTTAAGTATGATAAGGACTGAGAGATGACCACTGGTTTTAACAGATGGTGGTCATGGTTTTAATGGAGTGATCAAATGGAAACATCACTCTTTGGAATCACATCCACTTATTCATTCAATAACTGTATCTTGACCATCTACTATGCGACACACTATTCTAGACATTGGGTAATGCCAGTGAAACACACACCCCCTGCCTCCCCACTTCTCCCTTAAGAAAACACCTGTGCCTTTAAAAAGCTTAGATTGTAGTGGGAAGAGACACACAAACAAAAAGCATAATAAATGGGTCAGAAGGTGATAAATGCTATTAAAAAAAAAAAGAATACTGCAGGGAAAGGGAAATCAGAAATGCCTGAGGGGCTGCAATTTAAATAATGTGGTCAGGGTAGGCTTCATAAAGAAGGTGACATTTGATTTATAGCTTGAAAGAGCTAATCCTCTGATCCAAGAGGCTCTCCAGGATTTTACTTCTCTCAATGTCCTCGCAGTTTACAGCCCTCAGCTGGCATTAAGGAATCGAGAAATCTGTAAGACCTGTGACTCTAGAGGCTGCCTGAAATGTTAACTAGCTAAAGAAATAAACCAAAAGTAAAAACCAAGATTCAGTCTCCACTCATTTCGCCGTTACCTTTAGAATGATCCAATCAGTACTGCGATCTATCAGAAACACCAAAGAAAAGTTATTTCCTATTAAGTCTAATGAAAGTTCATAAAGCATTACTAAGACAAAAAAAAATCTATCAATATTAGATTATTTAAAACTAAATTAAGTATACTTAGCTGCTCACAGAAGAGGCTAAATTAAGGAGGGATGTTAAGAACACCAGCTTTGGGAAGTTACTTGACACAGACCTGGAGTTAACTTTGTTGTTTCACAGGAGGCAGACAAGGGCCAAATAAGGCCTTTTCTGCTCAATCTCAGGGACATGGTTCTGCGACTGCTCACATCTAAATGAACCATACACACTGAGTCTCCAGATCCACCTCCCTCCTGGGATAACCAAAAATGAGTAATAAGTAACAAAATCACTTCACACGTTGCTTCCAGTTTTCATTCATTTATTGAAATACAGTGTGGGGGGCCAATCACCAGGCACCCATTCATTAAGGTTTTAAGTGGAGAAAAAAGAGCTTTGGTGAAAAAGTCTAGTCGAGCATGGTCTAACAGAACTGTCTCCAATGACAGAAATGTTTTAGAACTGGTGCTGTCCAGTAGATTAGCCGCTAGCCACGTGTGGCTACTAAAAACTTGGGCTGTGGCTAGTGCAACTTAGCGAGTGGATTTTTAAAACTTTGTTAATTTAATTTGAATGGCTAGTGGCCACTGGACTGAATGACACAGTTCCAGAGGCCTTGATTCTAAGCAATTTTTGTACTGTTTCCCTTTCTTTCCAGAAAGGATTTTTAAGGGGCCTTCTATTTTTGACATTCTCTAATTCTAATTTTTTCATCTTAACTACCTAAATCATCTTAAACAAGATTACCTTTATTGTAAACGTGTGAAAGATGAAGTGATTTTTGCCAACAGCACAGGATAAAGGTTAGTTCTAATGATCCAGGTATTTTCTTTTCACATTTTGATATTTGATTTTCTGAAAGAAATCCCCAAAGGAACAGGCATCACAAATGCAAACCACAGTATGATGTATAGTATACTAGGTGAAAAAGAAACTGAGTTCTCCCACAACTGGCTCATTTGTGTCTCTGACCTGCAGAACTACCAGCACATTCGCTCAACATTTAACAGAGAGGTAACGGGGAAGGCCCTGTACCGGGCATTAGGAATACAAAATGTGAAAAGAAAATAATCCCTGCCCTTAAGGAGAGCGTAATTCCATCATACAGTTTCCACAGTACAAGAGCCTGGCAAGTTCTCTGTACCCCACATCTGAGCAATTTCTTGCCAACAAGATCATCCTTGCTAAATGCTAACATTGCAATCCAACAAAGCTCTGTTTTCATCTGGCTCTGCCCTCCCCACCACACACCTGCTGAGGCAGTATTGCCTTTGAAGAGTTGAAAGCTTTCTTCCCTGACCCACATAAGAAGCACCTCTGACCTGGAGGGGTGCCTGGGTGGCTCAGTCAGTTATATTCCAAATGAGCACATCTCCACAAGCCAGGAACCCCATTTACTTCGAGAACTTTCTGATTTCCTTTCTTTTGGGTGTCATGATAAATTTTGAAATCTTCAGACTCTTATTTAGTGTCTTGTTAACTGAAATGATGTGTAAACCAAGAAAACTAAAAGTGCCAAAGTACTTGCTCCAACCTCAAAATAGAGTTCTAATAACAAAAACCTTCAACTTGACTATTTTAAACATTTTTCTTTTTAGGTAAAATCATCTTTCCAATTTTAAAACAGCAATTTTGAATAAGCTTTCTCACATCGCTTAGATAATTTGCTACAGGTATTTTCTTAAAACTGTCAACGAAGGCAAATCCAAATATGCGTATCAGCTTTAAGCGAAATCATAAAGTGGGGTACCTGGGTAGCTCAGCTAGTTGAGCGTCTGACTTTGGCTCAGGTCGTGATCCCGCCGTTCTTGGGTTTGAGCCCCACCTCAGGCTCTGCACAGACAATGAGGAGCCTGCTTGGGATTCTCTCTTCTCCCCCTCTCTTTCCCCCCTGCCCAATAAATAAATAAACTTAAAAAAAGATTAAAAAAAAAATAAAGAGAAATCATTAAGTTTTTAGCAACAGCAACAGAAAATGCCTGTTACCTCTTCTGTAATGTTTGTATCCCCAAAGCTATAATAAAACATTAGTACTTCCTACACTACACATCACAGAAATGCTTAATGTTAAAGTCCCAATTTCAAAAGAATAAGAATCACAGCCCATATCCTGCCTACACAGACACCAGATTAAAGACATCTGGAAAATAATTGAGATTTCAACACAGTTCTTCCAAAAGCTCTTGCTTCTCCACACACAACGTGCTACATACGCATTAATAAGCCTGACAAAAATGTAAATGAGATATGCCCGGCGTGAAATTTCTTTCGACTTTTTTCGGCCTAATAAAAATCATAATCTAAAAAAGCAAACCTCGTAAGCCAAATGCTTTGTTAAGAAACTCTATTAGTGGGGCGCCTGGGTGGCGCAGTCGGTTAAGCGTCCGACTTCAGCCAGGTCACGATCTCAGGGTCCCTGATTTCGAGCCCCGCGTCAGGCTTTGGGCTGATGGCTCGGAGTCTGGAGCCTGTTTCCGATTCTGTGTCTCCCTCCCTCTCTGCCCCTCCCCCGTTCATGCTCTGTCTCTCTCTGTCCCAAAAATAAATAAAAAACGTTGAAAAAAAAAAATTAAAGAAAAAAAAAAAGAAACTCTATTAGTTCTCTTAAAAAGGATCTACACTTAAACATTCATTTCAGTGTTAGGGGAGATCACCAATGAACACAGCAATTCTCAGCAAGAACAATCTTAGGTGTACATAACCTCAAGGAGCTTGTCACCTCTCACAGGATGACACTTCAAAACTAGACTTCAATAAGAGTCTTTAAAAGATTTTCACAGCTACTGAAGATCAGCCTTCTGAATAGTCACATTTTTTTTTTTTTTAGCAAAAAAGCATGTGCACATAGTGTGTGCTCAATAAACAGTGTGTGCTCAATAAATGTTGAATTAAATAGCATTTAGCAAGCCAACCTTGTCATGAGAAAGACAAATTTTAGTGACAGAGTCACAGCCATTAAACACCAGGGACCAAAGGCATCTGGTATAAATGCTCCTGTTTTAAAGAATTAAATGGAATCATCACTGACTTGCTCATTTTAATAACTTCTTCCTTTTTTTTTTTTTTTTTTTTTTTTACTACATTTTGGGAGTTCTTCATAGATTCTGGATGCAAGTCCTTTTCTTCTAGTCTGTAGCTCATCTTCATTCTCTTAATATCTTTGAGAAGCCTTAATTTTAAGAAAGTTCAACTTGGGGCACCTGGGTGGCTCAGTCGGTTGGGTGTCCGACTTCGGCTCAGGTCATGATCTCAGAGTTCGTGGGTTCAAGCCCCACGTAGGGTTCTGTGCTGACAGCTCAGAGCCTGGAGCCTGCTTCGGATTCTGTGTTCTCCCTCTCTCTCTCTGCCCCTCCCCTGCTAATTCTCAGTCTCTTGAGAATGAATGTTTGAAAAAATTAAAGAAAAAAAAGTGTAGACACTTCTAAAAAATGGCATTTTCCCAACTCTGCCATCACCAAAGACCACCCCCCACCTAACATGACCGTATCCTGCTCTGAAAGGTTATGTCTATGAGGTAAACAGCACTTATTAGATAATAATTCATTTGTGCCCTCATATATTATTCATCTGAGACACAGGCTACTGCCAGTGTTTCTGAGCACAAGATAACCAAGGTTGACAAAACTCCTGCCAAAAATAAATTGACCTTTTAGATATCCCGTGCAGTGTCATGGTGGGCAATGTTACAACTCCATTAAGCTTTTTGAAATATTCACAGTAGCCCCCAGGACTGCCACCATTTTGCTCCCTGCCCAAACCACTCTCTTCTTAGAGCCATGGGCTTCTAGAGCCTCAGACAAACCCTAGCCTAGGGGCTTCACCTCAGCTTTACTTTTTTCATCAACCACATGCTGGGTTGATGAGCTTCAGAAAAATGTGTGATTTGTTAATGGGGTAAAAACAACAAGTATAAGGCACTGATTGCCAACCCATGGTTGTGCAATAATTTGGAATACCACTAATTATTAGCTCAAGAGATAGCCCCTGCACCGTGAAACATCTTAAGTCTCTAAAAGAAACATGTAACCAGCATTTTCCTCCCCAAGGCTGTGTGGGATACCAATACAGTGCTCAGGTTTAGCAACTTAAGAACTCCCAGATACCAGAGCTTCGGACAAAATAGTGAGCAACTGAAAATGAAACACACCAAGAGCAACTGTTTGAAAAGTTAGTCAAAAAGGAAAACCGTACCCAAACTGCAGAGACCAATGCTATCAAATCTGACAGCTGGACATATTTGAATCAAAACACAACTCAAAGTCAGATCCCAACGTGAATAAAATGATAGACTCCAAGTGCAGGCTGTTAAAATGTTCCCTTACACTCTCAAGCAATGCTCTTACAAAAGGGAACAGAGGTCAACAAATTAATGCATGAAAAATGAGGCAAACACAATTGCTGATTTCACATATTATTCTTCCCTCTTATAAAAGTGTTTGTTTGGTTTTTTTCTTCTTTCTAAAAATAGGGGGTGATTTCAAACATACTTGTCACCCTTATACAAGGGCCCAGTGAAACCTTCCAGAATTACTCCCATTTTAGCACCTGTGCAGCCAAAGTGAGGGCTACTATACATTTTAAATCTACTGCCTTGTGAAAACAAACCCAAAGTTATCTCTCACCTGGAAACAAAGTACCCACCCATTGATCTCATTTGGAAGACCAGGGAGAGGAAACCCAGACTTAATATTCTCGGCCATTGACTATGTGAACTTATTATATAGATGTAAATTCTCTGGGTCTCCATTTCTCTCTAAAATGAGTACAACAGTCAACGCAACTTAACAAACATACACTATTGAGAATACAATCAAAACTATAGCCTTTGCTTCAAATTCTGGCATCCCTAAATTCTAGACTTTTATGGCTGTGTGTTTTCACTTTTAGGTTTATGAGAAATGTGACTAGCTGGCTCTAAATGTGATTTTAAGATATGATCTAAATTTTCAATCAAGTGTATCAGAACCCCTAGGCTATGGTATCCATCACCAGGAAATGGTGCGATGGTGGCCAATTCCTTTTGTTGAGCACCAACAAATGTAAAGAGTGTTATTCTACTGAATTCCATAAAACAAAGTGCTTTGTTAATTTTCATTTTGCTGTCTCTGAGGCTTAGCAATGCCAGAACTATCTTCAAAGGTATTTTGTATTCATCAAATAAGATTTATCCCAACTATGGTCAGTTAACATGAAAAGAACACGAGCTCCAAACAGCTTTTTATTCTTCCAAAATTTAATGCTTTACTAGAGAAACAGCCTGAATAATTAGCAATCTGATTGCTAAAATTAAGTAAAAACAATATAAGATTTAAAGAAATGGCAACCACTACAAACAAGATTCTTCTTCCATTAACCTTAATTCTAATCAGTCACTGTTTAGCTGTTTCTTTCTACCACGGTGAGAACCGTATTTTTCTTACAATTGCTAAGGAATTTTGTTGACATAAATTACACCAGTAGAAACCACAATATCCTTGGGCCTTGGGCCCTTATGTAAAATTTATGCCTATGATGTCTGTAGTAAATAAATGGTAAGACAGGCCTTTGAATCCACCGGCAGACTGGACACAGTTTCCTCACCCACATTTCCACATCTTATCCCGTGTTCTAACGTTTTTGAGGATTCCAACCCATTGGCTGAAAATATTTGAAATGAAAGGGACAATGAGATTTAAAACATAAAAGACACCTGACCACAGTGCATAAACTCAGCAATAAGTTTAATTACGACTCAGTTTTCATTTCTTTACAATAAAGAAGCACATGATCAAGTCTTTTCATTATGAAAATTGGTATAGGCCTGGGAACCAAAGAAAAATCTGCAGAATAAGATTATCTACCTATTCAGTAGAATTCCCTCTAACCAGAACAAGAACTGTGGACTATCCATACGGAACCAACCTTGTGATTTTACTGCAGAGGTCAGCTACATGCGACACACTGCCATCACACAGCTTTCTAAGTTTGAAGTTTTCATCAGCCGCAGCAGTGATTGTGGGATGGCTACCTGAGCAGTGATCAAAATCCCAGGTCTTCCCTATGATCTCTTCTGATCAAACAACCCCAAGCTCAAAAACCTTGAATCCCAAATAAAGTGACACACCGAAGAGAGATACAGTGTTAGTTTCTGAAATTTTATTATTTTTAATACATACATGTCACAAACAGAAACCTTCAAACACCACACACAATTCCATAACCAAATGTTTCAGGTTTATCAACATTCTTTAACTATTTACACTTTCTTCCCCCAACAAAAGTGCAATCCAAGACATCTTGACAAGAAATGTTTACTGACAAGAATATATTTGTGAGCTGGTTTTAATGATGCCCATCCGTTATTTTTTCTTTCCATTACCTGGAATAATAACAAAGTCAACAGGACACAGAGATGAGCTGGGTTAGGCAGCATCCTATTAAAGGAACGAAAACACTGAACAGGAGCACTTATTCCTCAAGTCCTCCCCAAACCTCCAACTAAAAATGCTCAAGAGCTGCAACCAGCAGACCAAAGAGGAGAGCTGAGTGGAGGTCCTGATCCGGGCACAGCACAACAGACTGTACATTAAGCGTCAGTCTTACAGGACAAAACAGAAGACTGCAGCAAGTTAGGTCTCACGGTCTGAGAAGTTACATGTCAGCCTACCCGTTAGTTTTAGTATTTCAACACCGAATAATATTCTTTCCTGATGAGGTCATCTCCCCCCAAACAGATACGAAAATACTTTTTATTCTGAAAATAAGCTTCTTTTGCAAACACTGGAAAGTAAAGACCGGGGAGAGCTCTTTCTTAAGAGTGGAATAATTCATCCCACTCTGCAATTTCATGGCCAATGTCTATCTTTTAATCAAGCAGCTGATAAACTCAGTATATCTATCACTTGCTTCAGATGCAACCAGAAGGGAGTGGAGAACTGAGTCAGCCTGAAGAGGAAGTAATAAAACCATCAGAAAGAGTTTCTCACTAGAATGAAGCAGGTAACATTTTATTTGTTCCAGGTACAGAATGCTTAAAACTAAATGAATAAAAAAAAGAGTTAGAACAGATGAAAACTCACTTTGAAATTACTAATCACTTACAAGTGGTTCATTTTATTGAACACTACTTATCAGAAAAAAAGAAAATGGATCTCTGGTGTGACTAATGTCCTTTAATATCCGAACCACAACAAAAATGGTCATTTTTGACCTATTCCAATTTCCACCAGAGCAAAGTACTTTGACAAAGTGTGGCAAAAATACCAAGGTCAGCACATTTCCAAAATAAGATTTATTCTCCACATTGTTGCATACTCAATTATATTTTATTCTCAAATAAGCCAGATTCTCTACTTTAGAGGAGAACGTGATGCCTTAAAGGCAAAAGATACTCTCAGATGATACCTGTGCCTTGACTTTTAACATAACTGCAGCATCCACAGAATCCTAACTTTGTCATCCAAATAAAGGCCAAAAGCAAATTTTATCCAATTACAGGGAAAACTCCTCATCTTACTTTTCAGAGAGTAGAAAACAAATATAAGGAGAAAATACTGAATGCATCAGACACTACACTCACGGTAGTTTTAGACTACTAGGAGCTTGTGAATGTGTCAGTGTGTCAATTTTAAGATCCAGAACAACAATATAAGCAGGTTTCTCTACAAAATTTTAGGTGGATTAAAAAACAGCATTATAGACATTTATTTTACTATATGTTTTAAGTTCAGAACTGAAATCCAAATGCTACTCTTAGGATAAGAGAAACCAATTTTTATACTTGGGTACATGAGAGAACCAAGGGGGAACCAGTTAATTCACAATTACAGCTTTGTGTATTAAAGACAAATTTGCAAGGGCTATGTCCTATAGACCTTTTAAGTCGCATCAAATACTGTCAGACCAATATCGATTTGCCACTTCTTAAAGGCATTGGGCATTTCCCCCTACTGTGAAATTTTTCAGATCATCAAACACCAAACCAGATGCAGTAAACCAAATTACAATCATCCAAACTGAAAGATAAGAATATTAGTCAATATGCTGGTTCTTTAATGTTGTTATCTCAAACAAAACATCAAATATTTCATACAATAGAATGGAGACTTGCTTGCAATAATAGCTAAATGCTTCTGAGAGGAAAAACAGCTGTCTTTCTGAGAGGGAAAAAAAAAAAAAAAAGGTATAAACCAAATGAATAACACAAAATGCTCACATAACCCCAAATTTGGCTGCCCATGAAATGACTGTATTTTCAGCATTCTATTAGCCTACATGTGTAATACTTGAAATTATCAAATCATTTTTGAGGGATCATATTCCAATTACAATTCTATACAGGTATGAGGTGCCCGTCTATTTAAACCATCAAGCTCCCATTAACACACGTCCGTATTTTGGAAAGCCCAATGCTCTGACTAATCGAGTTACACAAATTACCATCTTTTTTCACTAACAGTGAAGTATCACAGAGAGCTTCAGAATGATCTCTTCTCAAACATACTGTTACAACAGGTAATGTTTTGAAAAATGAAACACATTTAAAAAGAAATATTAAAATTCTTTTCCTCATATCCTCAAAAGCAATTTTTTCCTTTCCTTCCTAGGGTCAAACCTATGATTTGGGAAACTCAGCATTAAATGGGTAAAATGTGGCCGTAACAGTTTTGTGGAAGGTAAGGCATGGTAACGGTGGCTCTGAAATTCACCAGTTAGGGTCCACGGCTGTGAGATTACCCCTAAGAAGGATCTGACATCAGATGACACCTCAACAGTGCAACCTACATAAATCGACACCCACCCAAATCATGTTATTCATGGATTCTCCTTCAGGGCTCATCTGACCAACCTCAAAGACACAATTCAAATGACAGGGTTCTTTCTGCCTGATCTTGCCCCCTCCCTAGAGTCACTGTGTATCACTTCCAAATTCACTTAGCATATTCTCTGTGACAGGTCACTTACCCACAAATATTTGCAACACCATTAGTTTTCACAGGTCTTATAATTCGGATATAATTTTCAGGAGGACAACTGCTAAGTCACAACAGTGACAGAAACAGCACTCGGGTCTACTTGCAAATAATGTGGTCAGTGCGCAGTGCAGAACACTAAACCAAGACAGACTAATCCACTATCAGCTCCCCAGGCACAGACTCACGTTCACACATCACGTGTTTTTCCCAAGGCCCCGGGAAGATCTCAGAAGTGGGTCTTGAGACGGTTAACAAGATCGGAACAGGAGTTTCCTTCCAACACCTACCATGCTTTTAGTTTATAACCACATAATCCCTTTGCTAATTTCACCCTATCCTCCCCACCACCTTCAAAGCTGCATGAGAGACGCTTAGTGATGGTGAACCGCTAGCCCAGACTCACAGGATTATCCGTTTGGGCTCCGGTCGTGACCACAGACTAACACTGAGGAGTCAAGAGAGGGCAAGGGGCCAACCCCATGTCAGTGGCACATGTACACAAAGGAACTCTCCTTTAAATTAGAAAAGAAAGTAATGTCACAGAATGTCTCCCTATAAAAGATATGTAATAAAGAAGTAAGGTCAATAAAATAGCTACTACTAAAGCAAAGCTTTCATCAATAAGCTTCGAGAACTTTGAAGGAGGAAAATGGCTTCACGAAATGGTAGTCCAGGTTCCCACAATGCGGACACTGCTGGACATTGCTGTACTCGGAGAAGTACTGCATCCCGATCCGTACGTCTATCACAGGCTTCCCGCAGTGCTTACAGTTCAGGCGGGCCTGGGGGGGAAACACAGACGCGTGAGCCACGATGCCCTTCTGTCTCACAGCACAGTCAATGTCACCCACACCGCGATACAACACTGCTAGGCCAGAGAAACGGATCGAGAGTTTAGCAAAGCGTCCCTTTCATTGCCAAAAGCAGGTTATGCAAAGCCTAAGACGCATGCTCAACTGCTCATCGTCAGTCCGACGCACTGACTCTTAACATTTCTCCCTGGATGTGCACACCGCTAGCATTTCCACCTACTGGTACGAAGCCAGCTCCAAACCTGTACTGCCGAACGTCTGCACTAAAGTTCCCGTAACAACAGGAAACCCCCTCCCCTGGATTGTACCGAGTGGCTGAAGCCAACTTCCCTCATTCAAAGCCTCATGAAGCTTCTGGGAACATGCTGAGTTTAGGTTAAAACTTCATATCATTTCTTTCTGCTCCTTACTGCCCTTGTTTCCTTTGATGTAAAAATAAAATGCCCCCTAAAATACTCAAGGAAAATTAACGATCCAGGAAGAAGTGCTATGTTTATCCTGAGGCTTCTGGGAAACCACCGCACAGCAGATCTTCATTCGTGCCTGGGCCTCTGACAGCACAAGACTAGAGTCTTTCAGCAAAAGGTCCAAGAACTTAAGTGAATAACCAGAAATGATAAATACAACAGACTCTCAATTTAGAGTCATTCTAAAAATGTAATAAAAAGTATGATCTCATTTTGCGCTCAACACACTCCTGTGAGGCGTGTGAATTTTAGATGAAGAAACTGAGGCACACAGTGAGAGAGCAACATGGCTAAGACCACAAAGTTAGGAAGCAGAAAGGCTGGGAACTGAACAAAGTAGCTTACTCCAGAGCCCACATGTTTAGTCGTGACATGGACGACTTTTCTGGAGTCTAAGATCAATTCTCTTTTAGCTGATTAATCTCTCTGAACAACAAAAGTGAAATTCTGGGCAAACCTCTCTCTTTAATCATTCTCTTTAATCTGCTGTTCCTTTCAAATAACTAACCATCGCTTATTTTTGGCTCAAAGCCTTATTAGAAGACTTTCCTTGATTCCTTAATACAGTCTAACACTTGTACCATCCCGGTGAATAAACAGTTGACCCTTGAACAACCCAGGTTGAACTACATGGGTCCTCTTATAAATAAGCAGATTTGTTTAAATAAATACAATACAGTATTATAAATGTATTTTCTCTCCCTTATTATTTTCTTTATAATATTATCTTTTCTCTACCTTATTCAATGTAAGAATACAGTATACAATACATATGATATACAAAATATGTGTTAATCAGCTACTTATTTATGTTATCGGTAAGGCTTCTGGTCAGTAGGAGACTATTAGTAGTTAAGCATTTGGGGAGTCAAAAGTTGTAAGTGGATTTTCGACTGCACAGGGGATCAGTGCCCTTAACCCCTATGTTGTTCAAGAGTGAACTGTAATTAATTGATATTTTTTTAAAGCCAAAGAGTAATCAAACATGTTTTCCATTTTACTAGGAGGCCATAAAATAAAAGTCTGAGCTTACAGTTTTAAGGAAGAAATACATAGTGGGTACCAATATTGGGTATGGCAGGATGCCATTCTGCTTTCCTCCCTAAAGATAAGGAAATAATCCCATTGCCTTTCAAGCGTCTAGTAGAAAGAACACCAGACTGGCTGTGACACATTTGTAAAGACCTGGGCAAAAAGGTCTATTCTGTGTATGGAAAACAAGGAGGCTAAACTAGATCTCCCAGGTCCTTCCCGGCACCAACATTCTATGAGGCACAGGCCCCAAATTCTTTTATTTCCTTATTTCTTTAAAAGAGAACCCTCTCTCATGTGTGTAAAGAGAGAGAAGCCGCCGCCTCCTGTTTCTCTCATCTCAAAAGCTGCCATCACGGCACGATGGATATTACAAAACGCTACAGTGCAGAACTCAAAGGCTAATGAGATCTCATTTCCAACGCTAATGGAATTTTAAAATGGAAATGTGGTCAATGTATCAGAATAGCATAAAAGTGGTCAGTCCTATCCGGAATCAAATGACAGGCTACGGATGGCCATCTAGGTCTCTCACGGCCGTGCTTCTCTTCTGAGAGCACTAGTAGAGACAAAATATAGCTGAAAAACCCACTCCGCCAACCTTTTAATTCAACCGACACAGGTTATCACAAGATACTCTCTTTATAAAATCAAACCATAATGCTAAAGATACAAAACTATGTAGTAACCAATAAAGTGTGTACTAGTTATTGACATTGAAAGCCAGACTTGGCCAAAGAGCCAAGGAAAATTCTCTCCTACCCATGAATATCAAGGAATTCTAAAACGAGGCTTTCTTTTCTCCAAGCACTTGGAAACAAACCAAGATACTTCCAAGAAATTTCTTTTGTCTGCTGTGTTTCCATGTACTTATTAATATGTTTTCAGAGGCTACCACTTCCCTTTTTCCTGGTGGCAGCTAAGTTTTGGAAAATGCTTCCTCTTACCAGTGCTTTATGGATTACATATCTTTCATGTTGACCTCCCAACACTGTACAAAGCAGGCAGTTCCTGGGTAACTTTACTATCCCATAGGAAGAAAGCAAAAGAAAATCCTCTCTATTAAAGAAGGGGCTTGAACCCATGAACTATGAGACCATGACCTGAGCTGAAGTCAGACAACTGAACTGACTGAGCCACCCAGGCACCCCTAAGTAATAGCTTTTTTTTTCTTACTAGAACCTAAGTATACGTTAATCATACAAACATAAGAAAATACAGCAAAAGAAAACTTAGGGAACCACTTAGCATCCCACCATCCAGAAACAACCTCTGGTTAACAGGCCAGCAGCTCCTTTTTTACAAATGGAAGCATACTTCCATACATATTATGCTATTTTATAAAGTACCTTTGTGACTTGAAATACTAAAACTCTTTCTTATGAATTAGACATTACTCTACATACCCCTTTGAGTGGCTGCCGAGTATTCCAGCAACAACTCCCTCACACTGGTGAATCAGCCATCATCCCTGGACTCTGGGGAAGTCTTAGAATTGTTCACTTATCTTCCTCCTCCTCTCCCAAGCTAACTACAGCACTGCCTCTAACTCCTCTACACCGACTACAGAAAAGAAGCTGGAGATCATCCACAGCTCGCTCTGTGGGGCCAATACCAACCTGACAGCACGGAGAGGCGGCCAGGATGTCGTAGGTGTACATGGTGCCCAGCTGGTGCCAGCTGCCGTCCCACCGCGACTTACACTTGATGCAGATGATCTTGTGAACCCCTTCCAGGCAGTCCACGCACACCGCGTACAGGTGCATGAGTCTCCCTGTGCACAGAAGACATAATGCTGAGAGTGGCCGTTAGAAGGGATAAAAAAAAGTGGGTTACCCATCAATTATAAACAAACATGTTATCATTCAAATAAAATAAGCAAAATAGGTCCTATTTATCACATATCCCCAAGATGTCCTTTTAGAATAATGATGAATACTAACTATTATCAATGGGACATATATTTGAAGTTCAGTTTTAATAAATATTGGCTCAATTCACTTTTCCAAAAAGAACTGACAGGTTTCCAATATGGACATCCAAACTCAAATGATCAAGCCACAAATGCTAAAAACTAGCCAGTGATGACAGAGGGCTTTCTGCTCGGAAGTCTGTGCGTGGCGTGGGGACTGAACCACAACACTAGTCTGCAGTCAAGGGCTTTCATCCACCGACAGGTCCCATCATAAAAAAAGGCAAAAGTCTGTCTTGATATACTGGTGGCCCAGAATTCTACCACAGCCACGATTACTACGTTAACTGTCTTTGTCTCCAAAACTGCTCAGCCATCACCATATTTAATTTAGGAACCAGAATTATAGCTTACTTGTAAGTGGTTATTTAAAAGGAGTTCAATGCTTTGTTATTTACTGGGCTCTTCAAAGACACAACTCCATTCTTCCATCACCTATTAACATCTAGTGCTTGAGAAAGAAGTCACCCTTGTTTACACAGAAGGGTTAGTTAGGATTCAAATCATTGGGAAAGACTGGGAATGTCCAGGATCAGCCCAGACAATGTGTAAGAGCAACACTGTTGCTCTCACAGGGAGCTCTGCTGTGCTGAAAGCTATGGTAAGAAGAACACGTCCCCCTCCAGCATGTGCTGCTCCCTGCCATCCGCCCACCCATGGCTCTTCACCTTTCAGAGGTTAGGGCCAGCCTGCTCCTTACCTGTTGGGGAGTCGGGGGTAATACAGTACTTACAGAGACACTTTTCATTGCATTTGCTTACAAGGCTCTCTCTTCCTCCGTGAGGGTAGGAACACGTCTACATGCACACACACACACACACACACACACACACACACACACACACACACACACTGTTCTCAGGACTATCTAATTTTCACCTTTCTCCACCCATTCCCTGATAGGTTCCCTTCAGACATGGTCCTGGGCTCTGCCATATACTCTTCCTTTACTTTCTCTTTTCTCCCTATTCAAGAGTTCTTCTAATCTTAAAATCTGAACCACCACTGTTATAAAAGAAGCTCCCCAAATGCTTATTTCTCAAGGTGCTTGCTACATAGACCTCTCCAGCGAAGAGTCCCAACACCCCTTCAAACCCAAAACACACCAATGTCCTCATCGTCTTTCCCCTAAGACAAGTCCCCTTCCCAACATTCTCCACTCCCGTCCATGACAGCATCATTTATCTGATCTAGAGCCAAAGTGAGCTAACAGGGATGCATTCTCATCCTCTATAGGCAAGCTGTCCCCCAAGCTCCAATTTTTCCTTTAAAATAATCTCCTGTAGATATATATTCCTACCTTTCAGTTCCCACTGTTAGCACCCAACAGTCTCTCATCTCCTGCCATCTAGACCAGAGATAGAAGTTCTATCTCCCTTAAAAAAAAAAAAAAAAAAAAGAAGTTCCACCTCCCTATAGATAGGTTCCACCCCTTTTGAACAATTTTTTCCCCAACCAATCATTTACTCTTAAAAAAAACAACTCTTGGGGCACCTGGGTGGCTCAGTTGGTTGAGCGTCTGACTTTGGCTCAAGTCATGATCTCACAGTTCGTGAGTTTGGGCCCCGCGTCGGGCTCTGTGCTGACAACTCAGAGCCTGGAGCCTGCTTCGCATTCTGTGTCTCCCTCTCTCTCTGCTCCTCCCCCGCTCGTGCTGTCTGTCTGTCTGTCTCTCTCTCTCTCTCAAAAAATAAACAAACATTAACAAAAATGTTTTTTTTAAACTCTTCAGTTCTTAAAGAACACAGCAAAGCTCTTGTTATGGCTCAAAAGGACACCCACAACCTATTGTCCACCTGACCTACTCACTGTCCACTGCAGAACCTCTACCCTAACCAACCTGTTCTCTCCAGTTCTGTCTCCCGACTTTTTAACCACCATTCCTTTGCTTGTTGCTCCCTGTCCTTATCAGCAAAGACCTTATGTGAGCAGACCCTCTGCTTATCAAAATCCAGCCCACCTTCTGACATCTGCCTTCATGCTGCCTCCTGTGACTGCGCAGGCCAAAGTGGCCCCTTCCGTACTGTAGGCAACTACAGGATGCCTAACGTACATCATATCCAGGTGTTATTAACTCCACAGGTGGTACTAGTGTCTTCAGTCTGGTAAAAGTTAATTACATTTTTATAAAAACATCTTACATCCTGGGGGCACCTGGGTGGCTCAGCTGGTTGGGCGTCCAACTTCAGCTCAGGTCATGAACTCACAGTTTGGCAGCTCGAGCCCTGCATCGGGCTCTGGTGGTGCGGGGCCTGCTTGGGATTCTCTCTCCCTCTCTTTGCCCCTTCCCCACCTGCACATACTCTCTCTCTCCTCTCTCTCTCTCTCTCTCAAAATAAATAAATAAACTTAAAAAAAAAAAAACATCGCATCCTAAGATTATAAATTGGTGAAAAGCAAGAACTGATAGTACCCAGCACATGTATGAAATTCATAAAACGGACTCGCTGATGAATGTGTTAAGCGAAAAGAACCCATCACAAATAGAAGAACACTCCTCTCATGTACACCAAACGCCTGTACTCTCATTCATCTTCAGAAAGAGTATTTCCAGCCTTAAAACGAAGTGAAAGTAGTTTCCACCTACTTCCCTCTAAAATTATCCCCGACCAGTATAAAGAATGAGAAACAAAACACAAACTCCATTTTCCAGGAAACTACGAGATAGATACCTGCAAACCTGAACCAAAATAAGAGCTCAGAAGCTGGATGAAGGCATTTTAAATGGTTTAGCTCTGGAAGCAGCCAGCATGCACAGGGGGGACTGGGATGAGGTGCTGAGAGGAAAACAGTGTGGGATAGACAAGTAGCCATTCTGTGCAACTTTTTCCACCAAATCAGCCCCCAAACCTCGGCTAGCCTTACAACTTATTTTGAAGAACACAACGTGACGGAAGTGATGAGACTCAGTTCCACACTTACGCCTCTGGAGAGAGACTGCAGCCCCCACGCTCACCCCCGCTGAATGCAGGAAAGAGCCCAGCCCAGCCCTACCGGAAGACAGAAGACTACACAGAACAAGGAGGAGGGTAGAGCCATTCAGTCCGGCTGAGGCTCCCCAGGCCAGCCAGTCTGCCAACTGTCAGACCCGTGTCAGGGGCCATCCTAATCAACCTCCCCACAGAACGGTGACAAATCAGAAATCATCACTGTTTTAAAACACTCAGTGTGGGAGTAATTTGCCTTTAACAAAGGTTAAAAGACATTCGGGATGAGGGGAAGCTCTGGAAAAGGAAGGGGGTGGGGCTCCCCCTGCAACTTCACTTCCTCTTCCTCGGATGAGAAAGTTAGGACAAGAAACTGCATCTGTGAAACAAGAACAAGATGCTATTAAAAAGAGCTCTTGGAAATTATAATTCATATTTACATAACAGAAAATCTTAAACTCAGTAAAAATACTGGAATATAAAGTCCAAGAAATCTTCCAGAAGGCAAGATAAAGAGATAAACAATAGGCTCAATGTGTATATAATAGAACAAAAAAAAGGGATCAATTTTAAGAGATCCAATATCTGACTAACAGTTGCACAGGTTTTTTTTTTCCCCCTTAAATGAAAGAAAAAATCTTCAGAGAAATAAATTAGAAGAAAATTCCCCCAAACTAAAGACTGTAAGTTTACACAGTCAAATGTTTCACAACGAACTGGGGGGGTGGGGGGGGTGGGGGGGGACAAGTGACGGTGAAACTTCAGAACACTAGGGATAAAGAGGAAATCTTAAAACCTTCAGGGGATAGAAGGGGAGAACAAAGGGACAGGAATAAGACTACTATTTGACTTCTCAACAGTGACACTGGAAGACAGGAGACAGTGAAGAAATGCCTTCAAAATCCTAAGGGGAGAATATTTATAACTTGGAAGACTTATACCCAGTCAGACAGCAATCAAGTATGAAGATAGAATCAAGATCTTATCAGACTTTCAAAGTCAGAAAATACCTATTCCCATGCTTCCTTTCTCAGAAAGCTCCTGGGGATGTTCCTTAACAAACTGGGGGAATAAACCAAGAAAAAAGAAAACACGGGATCTAGGAAACAGAAGATTAAAAAAAAAGTAAAAAGAAAGAAAAGCAATTAAAGAATTCCTGGAAGGGCAGCTATGTAGTACAGCCAGTAATGAGTGCACCAGGACAGACAGGAGCAGGGAGACGAAAGGCTCCGTGAAGGAGATTTCTGCAAAAAGAAATTTATAAAATGTATGATACGTATGTGCAAATGTTTCTGAAAACTTTGTGAGACCTGCTGGAAAGTGAGAACAACCAGCCATTGTTTCCAAAAAGATGAAGCCAATGAAACTGTGAAGCAACTATTAACTTGAAGAAAAACAAAAGATGTCTTAGAATATACTGTACTCTACACAGGAAATGCACCTACACTACTTACTCAACATTAAATATTTACATAATCTTAACAGTAAAAACATTAAGGATTTAACCAAGAATTGTAATAGATTATCCTGATAGAAAGCGGAAGATTTAAGAAAGCAGAGTCATCCACCTCAAAAGTAAGCCAACAGACAGTATCCAAAATTGGACATGAAGATAGCAGTTTCTAAATGATGATGGGAAAAACCTGAGAATCAGTTACAGTTGAAACGTGCTCGTCTCTGGGAACCGAAACAGCAGGCATTGATGGGAAGAAGGCAGGTGGGGCTACATCGTTTCTACTACAGGCTTTGTTAGCACACTTTTTTTGAAATTTATTTTTGTTTGTTAAGTTTGTTTATTTATTTTGAGAGAAAGAGCATGCACAGGAGGGGCAGAGAGAGTGGGGGGGAAAGGGAGAGAATCCCAAGCAGGCTCTGCACTGTCATAGGCGCCCCATTTTTTAGCATGCTTTTAAAGTTACAAATGTGTTACACATCATGTATCTCACTTTTATAGAAATTCAGTAATTTAGGGCGCCTGGGTGGCTCAATGGGGTAAGCGGCTGATCTTGATTTTGGCTCAGGTCATGATCTCACAGCTGTGAGATCAAGCCCCACGTTGGGCTCCATGCTGCCGGTGTGGAGCCTACTTGGGATTTACTCCCTCTCTCTGTCTCTGTCTCTGTCTCTCTCTCTCTCTTTCCCCCTCTCTTTGCTCCTCCCCACCTCACACATCTATGTGCATGCACTCTCTCTCAAAATAAATAAATAAAAACCTTTTTAAAAAATTCAATAATTTTACATGAATGGACAGGTTTCTCCCTGATACTGACCAACCCCCATCACTTAAGTGATGGCCGAACTATCCCTACATCCTTGAACAGTCATCCACAGCACTAAGTTCCCCCCACTCCACCACCAGGGTGATGTCTCAGCTTTCAATAACCCTCCACTTTCCTTTTGCTGCTATCAAGAAAGACTCACCTTCCATAAACTTCAAGATTGTTTCAACTAATCTAAAAACGCGTTGGTCCTCTCTGACCCCCACTTTCCCTTACCCCATCGTGTTTACAAGGATCAAACCGAATACACAACGTGCTGGGCACATTAACAAAGGTTTGAAAGGCAACTGTCTTACACCAAGTGACATAATTATGCAATTCCTACTCTCAATTCCCTCCCAGTTACAGAAAACTATACACCAGGAATCCTCTGTTCAAAATCACAGCAGAACCAAATACAAATTACCCCCCGGGGACAACAATACTTGGTACGGTGACGTCGGAGTAAAGGAAGAAAACCAGCCCCACTGCCACCACCTCAATGGGCAAAGCTGAAATACTCAAGCATTACCTAGCACCTGACTAAGACGAAAAGCAGCAACAGTTAAAATTAAGCCAGAACAGAGCCATCCCATCGTGTTAGCTTTTCAGCTTGTAACAAACCGAAAGCAGGCAAGGTGAATGAACACCTGTACCTTGAAGATGACACGGAACATCATATTCGATCTCATCGTGTCTCGACGGGCTCAAGAACAGAGTTCCGTCCACCAGCGGGAACTGTTCGAACACCGGGAGCGCCCGGTGGCACAGAGCACAGTTCACGACATTCCTGTGGCTGGCGCTGAGGGCCGCGAGAATGAACTTGCGCAGATCCTCGCCCTGGCCCATCTGGGCATCGTCTTCCATCCGCACGTGGAAAGTGTTCAACTTATGCCGGGGGATGTGAGTGAGCAGTTCGGACAAGTCCAGCCGCCGCAGGAACTGCACGGGCGCGTCGAAGTGGCCCCCCCTGTGCACGGATAACCCAGCCGGACTATACTCGAAGTGGGTGTTTCGGAACACGTGGCCCCCGGCCATGGCCTTCTTGTGAGGCTCCAGATGGATGGCATTCTTCAAGAATTCCCCGAGGTACCTGGAGGAGCGGGGGCCGCTGAAGTGGGCAGGGGAGAGGATGGAGTAGCCGGTGGGCGGGGACTGGCCAGGGGAGCCGCAGGGAGAGCGGGCCCCGTAGGCTGCGGCGCCGACTGCCTTCTCCTGGGAGTTCTGCCGGTCCATGGAGTGCCGCCGCGGGAGGTCATGGCTCAGGCCTTTCTGGGGCTTGTTCGGCGGCCTGCACTTTTTTGCTTCCTCCCCTGCTTCGCCGGGGGGCCTCCCCGTGTTCTTCTCCGACACGGACTTCTTCTTTTTCTCATCCTGCATCCGCTTCACCTGGTACCAGTCTGTGTCCTTCTTTAAGTGGCCCTGCCCGCAGCGGCAGGAGCAGAAGCGGAAGGCCAGGTCGTAGCCCTTCTTTGTCCACATGTTTTGGCGGCACTGCTTCTCGTTCCAGCTGCGGGCCCGGCCGATGCAGTTGAACTGGACGAGGATGCTGCTCTCCCACTCGTAGAAACACTGCAGGTGCATCCAGGTGCTGGAGGGGCAGTGCTCGTTGTTGCACACCACCTTCTGGTAGTCGTCCTTGTCCAGGTCCACCGGCCTGCCAAAGCTGCAGATCAGGGGCGTGGCACAAGGGGCTTCTGGGAAGAAACAGAGACAGAGAGAGACAGAGAGAGAGAGGAGGGGAGAGAGAGAGAGAGGTTCAGCACGCAGGAGCTGGAATCCCAGCTGGCACCTGGTCAGAGAGCAAAGCTACCATCCCCACCTTAGCCCATTCATGCCAACAGTGCAATTTTCTGGTGTCAAGATTTCCTCCGCTGGAATAACACCAGACAGGATTAGACAACACGTACTACTCTCTTCTGGTGTTTTGCTGGGCCGAGGGAATTTATTTTCAGATGTTTGTTATCTGCTGAAAAACACACCAGTAAGCTTCAGAAAGTCCAAATCCTTCACAGTGCAATTAGCCGTATGTCAATACTTACAACGGTATAGTGTAGTACGAGGTTTTCCTAAGATGTGAGTGTAATGACAGGCAGTTCCAAGGTTCTTTTAAAAAAGGAATCACTCTAATGAACTAGGAAATCATATGATGAAGCCACTTAGCCAACTAGTTCAGGTGATAGCTCCTAAAGGGCCCGCAAAGCCCTTTTTCACAAACTTTAGGTTATCCTGAATATCACAGAAAAGCTAGAAAACAGAATTACCTCTCCCCAATTCTCTCCTAGAATGGTCTGATACCTAAGGGGAGAATGTCTGGTCAAACTAATTGTTGGTCTACACAGAATTACACCACCAGGTCATGAAGGAGAAAACCGGAACTCTCCTCAAGCTATCAGGACAGAAAGCAGGAACACCGAGATATTTCTGCCCTATTTAACCACATACCCCACGGGCATCCAAAAGGCCAATCGGGTCCCCCTAAAAGGAGGGAAAACTTGGTGACACAGAGTAGGATCTATTTCTTAACAAGTAAATAGGATTTACAGTGACGAATTCCACTGGATTCTGGTTACTTCAACACCCTTAATATTTTCAAAAGGCCCTTTTGGAAAGCAGTAATACTCCTAGTCGGGAACCGCTGGGCTTGATCAGGAAGGTTCTACATGCCAAGCTTAGTTTAGACTTTATCTTTTTGTAGCTGAGAACGGTCAGTCAGAGTTCTGTTCTAGAAAGCTTACCCTGATGGCAGTGTGGGACATGAGTCCCTGGTGGCAGTGTGGGACATGAGTGAGAGCCTGACCTACAGCAGCAGCACAGTAAGATGGCACCTGCTGCTGGGATGAGCAAACTCTGATGGACAGCGAGCACAAGAGGGGCAGGTTTGGACAAAGACAACTTGAGGCTGGCCTGATTCTGGATCTGCTGAATTGGAAGCCTGTGTGCCACCGAGGTGGAGAAAGACAAGCCCAGAGCTCAAGTGACCTGGGGCCCGAATACAGATGTGCAGCTACACACCCAGAGGTGGAGGTTAAATCCCTGGACTGAGGAGTTAGCCCAAGAGGAATGTGAGGAGAGGAAATGAATCCTGAGAGGCAACATTAAAAGGCAGGAGAAGAGTCCTCCACAGAGCCTAGTAAGGAATGAACTGAGGATTCACTGAAAGACAAGTCAGGAGAGAATTCTATCATGGCAGCTGGAAAGTTACAAGAACAGAGGACTAAGAAATCCCCCAGAGATCACTGTTTCTCAACCTCTGCACTACTGACATTTTGGACTGGGTACTTCTTTGTTGTGGGCAGTGTCCTGTGCACTATAAGACATTTAGCAGCATTTCTGCTAGGTGCCAGGAACACCACCCTCCTCAACTGTGACGCCCCAAAATGTCTCCAGACACTGCCAGCTATCCCCTGGGTGGGCAGAGGGAAAAAAAACTGCCCCTCGTTGGAAACTACTGGGTAACTTAAAGACTGAAAAGTCCTCACCAGAATGGTCAGTAAGCCAGTCAGTGACATCTTAGCAAGAACAGTTCCAGTGGGATGACAGGGGACAGATCAGAGGTGGATGGTGAAGAGTAGATGGTGAGGTAAAATAGTAGTAGTACAGATGACCTTCCAGAAAACTCTTCCCAGAAGTACAACTGTAGAAGAAAGGGAAAAGAATGGGAAGAGGCCAGTAAGAGTAGGGACCTACACATGTATATCTACTCAGGGAACAAATGCCAAAAATTCAGGATAGCTTTAACAGTAGGAGAGGCAATGAGCTCTGCAACTGCATCACTCAAAGCCCTTCCCGACCTCACCCCCACCCACTGGATCACAAATACAGCACTCCACCAGCACAGGTGATGGCACCCATACAGCCTATGGCACTCGTGTGTTACAATCTTCCCCTTCAGCGTGGAACTCCGGGCATCGGTCAAAGGCCCTACCCAACTTGTCTACCTCCATTCCTTTGATCACTGTGGTTCCCCCATCTACCGCCTAGGAGCCCACAATCCTTAATCTTCATTTGTCCAAATCCTACCGGCCTAGCGTAGCAATTCACAGCATGGACTCTCAACCAGACTGCCCGAGCTAGAATCCCAGCAGTACCACTGCTGAGCTGCGTGCTCCCGGACAAGTCACTTCTGTCTTAATTTCCTGTACGGAATGCAGGTAACAGCTGAATGTACTTTATATGGTTGTTGTAAGGACAAAATATACCAACACACGAGTGGCACTTAGAGCAGGGCCTGGCACATAGAAAACCTTCTCCCTTTCCTCCCATCCTTCAAGGCCCACCTCTAGACACTGATTTCACCAGAACCACCCCCTCCCGACCACAGTCTGGTCTGAACCTTACTTGAGTCCCCACTGTGGTCCCACCAGGTGATAACTTCAGACAGGATGCCTCTTACCTCTGTGTTCCTGGCACCACTGGGCCTAGGCCTTGCACACATCCTGTGCTAATGAAGCTGCATTAAAATGACACTGGCAAAAGAAACCCAACCCGACAAGCAGAGAAGGAAGAGAGCAAGCCGAAATCCTACACAGAGAGAAAGGCCTAGTACTGAAGCACACTGAGATGAAGTAGAAAAATGGTCTGTAAACTGGGCAAAATTAACTGCAGTCCCCTGGGCTGTGACCTTTAGTGTCCTTTAAAATGTTAATTAGTCAATTAAACAAAGTTCAGTTGCTTTTATCTATCCTTCAGAGAAACAGCTTTGGAGAGAATGCCTCTGAAATGTAATAGCAGTAGCCAAAGTGATATTAACCCAGGACGAAAGAAATCAAAGAATGGCCTAACTATACCTTGGCATTCACAACATCCAAAGTTTTAAATCTTAAATGCCGAGACTGGCTTGATATTTCTCTTTAAAGTATTTCCACATTAAAGAAGGTAGATTAAGAGGAGAAAAGTCCTATTTACATCTTTGTCGAAAAGCCGCAGCAAATACATCATGGAAGCAATTTTGAGCCCTGCGTACGAACCGGGTCTATGGAGCTGGGAGAAGCAGCAACTCACGCGGAGCGCTCCGGCAGAAAGGTGTGTGTGGATCAGAGAAGGCCAGACAGCTCCCCTCTTCCCCGTCACTGCCCCACCCCGACCGCAGCCGAGCTCGCCCACAATCTCCCCTCCGCGGCTCTGCCACGAAGAGACCCCGCTCCAACCTGCCAGCGCGCTCGTTTACATCTCAGCCACTCCGATTTGGCCTTTGTGGCTGGGCCTCCAAAACAAAGACAAGGGCTTGAGACCAAACATTACACACCGCCAGCCCCACGGCAAGGCTCCAGGGACCAGGGTGAGTGCCAGGGGTGAGACTCGGGTCCTGCGCGAGGACTTGGGACAGGCTTCTCACATCTCACGCAGCCTTCCGATGAAGCCACGGAGGGCTGGCGTCTGCATGCAGACACGATTTCCTTCTAGGCTTGGTTCAGACTTGCCCTCTCCCTCCCACTGTCCACACTGGAAAGGCAGCTGGGAACGATGCGCGAGGGGGTTGGGTGACTAGCTGTTTGACGGGGGGCAGTTTCCTGCTTCCTCCTCTGTAAAGAGAACAAAGATGCTTGCCCTCATTCACGCTAAAACGTATGTGGAGGCTCTCTGCGCAGTTCTGCCACAACTCTTCCTGCTACCTCCACCGTCACTGGATACCTGTGCCTCTGGCTCCACAACTCAACGCAAACTGCTCCAATATATTGCCTACTTTTCCTACCTAATGTTTTGGACCCACAAAGGGGGTTCAGAACTAAGGAAATGAGGGGCGCCTGGGTGGCGCAGTCGGTTAAGCATCCGACTTCAGCCAGGTCACGATCTCGCGGTCCGTGAGTTCGAGCCCCGCGTCGGGCTCTGGGCTGATGGCTCAGAGCCTGGAGCCTGTTTCCGATTCTGTGTCTCCCTCTCTCTGCCCCTCCCCCGTTCATGCTCTGTCTCTCTCTGTCCCAAAAATAAATAAACGTTGAAAAAAAAAAAAAATTAAATAAATTAAAAAAAAAAAAAAAAAAGAACTAAGGAAATGAAATGAGGCCATGTCTCTTTCAATCTCCAAAGTTTTACAGGTAACTAAAACAGACAGGGAAAGATTTCAGAACTCTAACAAATAGCACAGTGTTCAAATCGCACCCATAACAAATGACAGTGTTATAGACATGCACTGGATTGCTTCCTGAAAGTGGTCTCTAAATTTACAAAATTCCTAGCTCTTAAGAATTGGAGTTCCTGGGGCACCTGGGTGGCTCAGTTGGTTGAGTATCCGACTTTCGCTCAGGTCATGATCTCACAGTTTGTGGATTTGAGCCCCACGTCGGGCTCTGTGCTGATATCTCTGAGCCTGGAGCCTGCTTCGGATTCTGTGTCCCCCTCTCTCTCTCTGCCCCTCCCCTGCTCATGCTCTATCAATAATAAATAAACGTTAAAAATTAAAAAAAAAAAAAAAAAAGGAGTTCCACAAAGGTGAAGGTATAAATATACTACAGACTGATCTGATACAACTAAATCTTTAATGGGAGAGAGGGAAGAAGGGACCCCACCCCCTGTTCAGTGAGGGCCCAAGCCAAGTACATTCCTCAGGACATCAGTCTAAAGCTGAGATAGTCTGATGGACAAGGAATACGGGGCACTGTTCCTTCATGCAGTCAACACTGCTTTTACACAATGTATATAAACCCTCCAGTGCATTTTTACTGCTTCATCATCAGATACTCAGGACTCGGCTGCAATTTCTCCCTGCCCAAGTGAAAATAATCAGGGATCACCTCATTCTGGGCAAAAATCTCAAGTAGTTTCAAGTCTCGACAATGAACTAGCTAGGTGACATCACTTGGGTAAAGTCTGTCACTCTTCCCAGCCTTCTCATCTGGTATCCCGTCTCCCACCCCCCACCCGAGGCAGGTCTCTGTGCTCCCACACCTATTAAAAAAGAAGGATCTGACGGTACTCATCTACGCTGGCTGCCCAACAAACCCAAACCCCTCGACACACCCATCCACGCTAACTGGAGCCCCATAAACCAGACAGACATTGCCATTGTCAGCTTTTTAACTGTAAAATTAAATGTTTCATCCCTCTTAAAATAGTTGCAAGCATCACAAACAGGTGGCAAGTTCAGCGGGGCAGCGGGGTGAGTGAGGAGGGTCTTCTGAAGTCACACAAGGCTCTCCAGGCAAAATCTAAGGTAGGGACTTGGTCACATGCATCCTTGTAAGCCCACTACTATGAAAATCATACTGTTCAATTAACGTCTTGGTGAAGGAAAGCACGGCCCAACCAGATTTAGTACTCTGTGGTGACAGAAGAGCTGAAGGACGGGGAAGGGGTGAGGGGTGAACCCTTGGGGCTCACTGTTCTCAACAGGCCTCCCAGACTCATCCCAGGACTCCAATTTCAGGGTACAGCCTGGCCCTCACCCTCACTTCTACAAACTTCCCATAATCTATTCTACCCTCTTTCAGTATGCAGTTACCAAATACAAACCGCAGGGTTTCTGAACCACTATTTTACTACACGTATCTTTTCCATACAATAATTCCTCTTCAGGGGAACACATCCCCTTGTTTTTGGAGCTAATTCCCCTCAGCGTATGAAGTTTCTGAAGTGAGGATCCTCATCTCCAGCTTCCTGAGAGGCCACAGAGATTGGTCAATGAGGACAGCGACTCTGGAGACAGCCAGCCTGGATCTGACTCTCAGCTCTGCAATTTAATAGTTTTAAGATCTTTGGCAAATCTCGTCACCTCCCTGGGCTCCTGTCTTCTTCCCTGTAGAATGGCACAAATAACAGTACCTATCTCAAAGGGGTGCCATGAGGATTAAGTGAGTGATTAAATCAGTTCACACGGTGCCCAGTACTTATTAACCAACATTTAAATTTAAGAAATTATTATTAGAAGCCCTATCACTTTACATTATGTGACGTAAAAACCAAAGGACTTTGAAAGCACTTAGCGCAAAGCTACAACCAGAAAGAGACCATCCTCCTTTCTCCTTCACATAAATAAGGGCAAGAAATGCACTTCTTCCCCACAACAAAGCAGGGTGGCATGCATAAAATAATTCACTAAATGTTTACTGGCAAGTCTTGAAGAAACAGATGCAAAATTTCCTTCTTCTAACCCTTTAAAGATGTTCTACTCCCTGTCAGACAAGTAAGTATCTTGCTAAATGTATTTTTTCTACCTAAGCAATCTTTTCCAAGCCTAGCTAACAGGGATTCATAAAGCATGGCTACATTTGATTCATGGGATGTGTCCCTGAACAACTCCCATAACTAAGGGAAAGGTTGTGGGGAATGCATCCTCAGAACACATAAATCTGCAGTCATTGTGTTCTATTTTTCTTTACTGTTGCTTTTTAATATCAGCATTATCTCTAATATTTCTCAGCTGTATCTCATAAATTGACATGGCCTATCATACTATGTTTTATCACATTTCTGTTCAAAAGTTACCAATTTTCAGGGTGTTTTTCAGCACAATATTAGCACACCTGGATATTTTCAAAGATAGACTTAAAGTATGATAATCACTTTAAAATGTAATATAATATCATTATATATCATGATATATATAAGTATATATAAATATCATTAATATAAATATCATTAAAATAATAAATATCATTAAAATCCTTCAAGAAGTTTATTTAAGTAGGCTCCATGCCCAATGTGGGGCTTAAACTCACAATCCTGAGACCAAGAGGCACATGCTCTACCAACTGAGCCAGCCAGGTACCCGAAAACAGTTCTATAAACAAAGAGTCCACATTAAAAAAAGAAACAAAAAAAGTTTACATAATATTGCCAAGGGTTAGTAGGTATTTCTGTTTGTAAGAAAAGGTGATGCCACTGGGTATCAAAGCATTTTTTTTATTTTTTATAACAGCAACTTTTTTTAAGTTCATTTATTTTGAGAGAGAGAGCACACACGCAGGAGGGGCAAAGAGAAAGAGAGAGAATTCGAAGCTGACAGCGCAGAGCCCGATGTGGAGCTTGAACTCTAAAACTGTGAGATCATGACCTGAGCCAAAAACCAAGAGTGGGAAGTTTAACTGACCCACTCAGGCACCCCAAAGCATTTGTATAATTCAGTTTAACTGCCAGCTTGAAAATGACATAGCTTGGTACATAATTTGGGGGAGTGGATCCACTGAAATTTTGCACATCATGTGAATCTTTTATTAATATTATTTGTCATTAGTTGGAATTTGCATAATTTAATTTGCATATAATGGGATCACACTGTACTAGGAAATAAATGAGCAGGCTGCCTTTCTTTTGCTTGGATCACAGAGGGAGCTGGACCACAGAGAAGTACACAGCATTACATGTACTGCCTACACTCACCCTGGAGGAAAGACAGGTTCACGAGCTCTTGGAACCAAATCACAGTATCATAAAATGGGAACACAACTCCAGGTTAAGTATGTATGTACATGCAGGAGCGTATTTGTATGTAACTGCAGAGAGACTGCCCAAGCGTTAAACTATCCCATTTCTTTTATTATTGAGGTATAATTTACAGGCAATGTTTCTATTAGTTGCAAGTGCAAAACACAGGGATTCCACAATTGTATACAACTCTCAATGCTCACCACCATGGTAAGTATAGTAACCACCTGTCACCATACAAAGTTATTACAATATTATTGACTATGCTATACTTTCCATTTCCACGACTTATTTATAACTGGAAGTTTGTGCCCCTTAATCCCCTTCACCAATTATACCCATTCCTTCACCGACCTCCCTTCTGGCAGCCAGTCTATTCTGGGTATTTAAGAGTCTATTTGGTCTTTAGATTCATTTAGTCATTCGTTTTTTAGATTCCACATATAAGTGAAATCATATGGCATTTATCTTTCTCGGACATATTTTACTTAGCATAATACCCTATAGGTCCATCCATGTTGTTGCAAATGGGAAGATCTTACCTTTTCTTATGACTACTATTCCACTGTATGTATATATGCATGCATATATATATATATATATGTGTATGTACATATATACATATGTATATATGTATATACATATATGGCATATATGTGTGTGTATATATATATATATATATGTATATATACACCACATCTTCTTTATCCATTCCTCTATGGACACTTCGGTTGCTTTCACAAGTTGGCTATTTATAAATAATGCTTCAATGAACATAGGGGTGCAGGTTACCTTTTTCAACTATTGTTTTCATTTCCTTTGGTAAATACCCAATAGTGGAATTAATGGACCATATGGTATTTCTATTCTTAATTTTCTGAGGAACCTCCATACTGTTTTGCACAGTGGTTGTACCAATTTACATTCCCACCAACAGTTTTCCACATCCTTGCCAACACGTGTATTTCTTGCTTTCCTGATTCTAGCCATTCTGACAAGCATGCAGTGATATTCTCATTTTATTGCGGTTTTGGTTTGCATTTCCATGATGATTAGTGATGTTGAGCATCTTTTCATGTGTCTGTTGGCAATCTGTATGTCTTCTTTGGAAAAAATGTCTATTCAGGTCCTCTGTGCATTTTTTAATCGGATTGTTTGGTTTTTTGGTGTTAACTTGTGTAAGTTCTTTATATATTTTGGATATTAACCCTTTATTAGATATATCATTTGCATATATCTTCTCCCAGTCAGAAGACTGCTTTTAAACAATCCCATTTCTAAAGACCCCAGAAAAGACCTCCTGTCATCCTTCAGTACTTTATTCCAATTTTAAGAATTTTCCTTGCTCTTCTGAAACACCACAGAACTTGATTATCTTGGTCAATGTGCTCTCCTTTGCCAGCACAAATATTCAAAACGTGGCCATAATCAAAACTCCTGAATTTTTTTATATGTGATACCCATTTACCACCTAAGTTATAGCATGGCATCCCCCAAATGATGGCCTATCTCTTCTCTCTTGGTGGGCCCAACATGGTGCCTGGAGACCAAAGGCCACAGTGGAACTGGCCCTTTCCCCTTACCTCTAGATTCTGATGTGGTTCAAGGCAGGCCACCCCAGAGCTTAAGATAATCAAGGCAAAACAGACTCAAGAAGAGCTTTTTACCTCCCCCCTTAAAAATTTAGACAGGGAGCCAGTACCAGGAGGAGAGGTATTACCAAAGATGACTACCCCCCCACACACACACACATAACAAAGATCTCTCTGCAGGGCAAACACTTGTTTACCAAACATCTGCTCTTCCCATCTTCCTGTAAATTGTCTTCCTCCCCTCTGAAGTCCCTGACTCCTATATCTACTCTCTTTTAACTCATAGTGGCATATAAACTTCAATTGCCTGTCAGAAAGCCTCTCATGTCTTCGTGTGGCTCTCATAAATATATAATTAAATTTGTTTTTCTCCTGTTAATCCGTCTTATGTCAATTTAATTATTAGGTCAGCCAAAGAATCTGGAAGGGAAGAAGGGAAAAGTTTTCCTCCCCTACAATTCCCAGTGGCCTCAGCTAAAAAGACAAATGGCTTTACCTCCTTCCTCGTCTGTCCACCAAGTCCAAAACAATATAGCTGCATGATTAACTGGCAACATGGGTCATCTGCAGACCAGGTACCCGTCAGAGAATACGACCCACAACTCATTGCTGCTCGGTATCTTCCAAAAGCTCAGCTGAGAGAAACAATTTTTAAGAAAGTTTTCATAGATGATCCCCTCACGTTCCTCTAGACCAGAGTTCCTGTGGTGTGTTTTGGCCTGCAGTGTGACTTCTTAAACCAGTACAGGATTGTTTGTTACAGAATATGAGCCCAAATGCCTTTAGGTGCATCTCCTACTCTCCAGGTCTTCCAGGACTGCACTCCAGCCCTACTTCTTCGTGCCAGGACTCTGGAGGCATTTGGGTACGAGACTCCTATACTAGATAAAAGCTATCCCTCAGTGAAGCCAGGTATCACAGAGTTCGTTACCTAGCCCACACTGTTTCCTTCTCTGGACAGACTGCTTTTAATGATGTGAGCGAGCCTAGTAAATTTTTTTTGTGTGTGTTATTTATAAAAGGATAATTGTCATGGCCATTGCTCAGTATTTTATACTGCTTTAGAAGTGGCTAAGTGACCGTTTTTCTTCTTCTTTAATCTGACAGACGCTGTGGAGTACAGCACTGCTTCTGTTCGCTTCCTCCTTCTGTGTGCAAAAAATATGGAAGCCAAATTTGTGACTTACCTCTTATAATGACTCAGGACATTGGTTATTTTTCCTAATAGTATCGTCCCTGGTACTAATATTCTCACTTATTACTTATCTTCTAGTATTACATGTATTTTTGAAAACCACCTTATTTTAGGAAGAAGAATATAAGTGATCAAAAAGAATAAACCCATTCGCCACCTGTTTCCTAACTTTCCAATCAGTTTTGCCTAACATATATTAAAATCTGTACCTGACAGGTGCCAAGGCGCCCCTTTCCCGCCTTACCTGCCAAGGTCAACCAGAGAAGGGTGCAAAGGGAGAGGGGAGGCCTGAGTGACCCACTGACCCCATGGGTCCCATAAAACATAGCACATTTCAGGAGGGCCATCCTCTCTGCCATGCCCTGGACTCCACTCCTCAGTGAAGCACCCTGTGGACAAGCACAAGTGCTCTCTGTCCTTGAACCACTCACCTCATCCACTGCACACCTCTTCTCTACTTTCCCTTGGCTCAGCTCCCGGAGCTTCAGACCCTGCTATCCATACTCAAGCCTCCACCCATTCCCATTTCATCATTTCTCTTCTCTCAGACACAGCCTGGGCTACTCCCGTCACTCTACTCTGCCAGCCAACCCAGGCCTCGGTCCACCTGGTCCACGTATGTCCCTCCCCCCACCTCCACCCACCTGCTCCCAGCCTCACTGGTGAAACTGAGACAGTGGTGAAATGGGCTCAGACAGCTCCCAACTCTACCCTGCCTAGTTTTCCGTCAAGGGGTCCCCTCCTTGGCTCTAACCACAAAAGCTAGACTTCTTGGGCACTGGCATCCTGTGGGCCCACTCTTGTCTCCACTTGGCTCTTCTCAAGAGCATTGTCTTTACATCCTCTGCACCCCTTCTCCTCCCTCACCTATCAAACCCGGGAATTCATGTCCTGCAAATATGAAAAGGAGAGTCCCAAATTTACCTCGGAAACTAGATCTATGGGGAGAGGCAGAAAAAGTGCAATGAACTGAGAAATGACAAGTGATAAAGATGTGGCTACATAATCTGAACCTAGTCCTGAAACACATCACCACTGACAACTAGAGGAGTCCAGCCAATTCCAATCTCATCCTCTTGGGATGGCTACTTAAGAAACATCAATGGGGGCGCCTGGGTGGCGCAGTCGGTTAAGCGTCCGACTTCAGCCAGGTCACGATCTCGCGGTCCGGGAGTTCGAGCCCCGCGTCAGGCTCTGGGCTGATGGCTCAGAGCCTGGAGCCTGTTTCCGATTCTGTGTCTCCCTCTCTCTCTGCCCCTCCCCCGTTCATGCTCTGTCTCTCTCTGTCCCAAAAATAAATAAACGTTGAAAAAAAAAAAAACTAAAAAAAAAAAAAAAAAAGAAACATCAATGGGGGCACCTGTGTGGCTTAGTCAGTTGAGCATCCGATTTTGGCTCAGGTCATGATCTTACAGTTGACGAGCCCACATGGGGCTCTGTGCTGACAGCTCAGAGCCTGGAGTCTGCTTCCGATTCTGTGTCTCCCTCTCTCTCTGCCTCTTCCCTGCTCATGCTCTGTCTCTCTCTGTCTCAAAAATAAAAAAGATAAACATTAAAAAAATTTTCTTTTTCTAATAAAAAAAAAAAAAGAAACATCAAGGTTGGCCACCTGGATGGCTCAGTTAAGCGTCTGACTTCAGCTCAGGTCATGATCTCACAGTCTGTGAGTTCGAGCCCCGTGTTGGGCTCTGTGCTGACTGCTGAGCCTGCTTTGGATTCTGTGTCTCCCTCTTTCTCTGCCCCTCCCCTGCTCACGCTCTGTCTCTCTCTCAAAAATAAACATTAAAAAAATAAAGTAAATTAAAAAAGAAACATCAATGTTAAAAAAAAAAGTGTCAATGTAACAACTTTATGGGGAGAATAATACATTATTGAGGTTATCTGGTCTCCATTAATGGCATTAGCAATTATAATGGCAACTTGTTTTAATAAGAAAAAGTCATATTCATTGGTAAACTAACCATAGATACATGCACTCTAATATACAAAAATTAAAAGAAAAACTAAGTTTATAACGGATGTCAATTAAAATAAGGTGCGGGTTGCCTGGCTGGTTTAGTCGGTAGAGCATACGACTCTCAATCTCAGGGTCGTGAGCTCAAACCCCTCATCGGGCATGGAGCCTACAAAAGACAGACAGACAGACAGATAGACAGGAAGGAAGAAAGAAAGCAGGTGCACACATTCATATATGTACATGAGTTTTTCTACGAATAACTGGATATAACCTTATCCGTGTAACTTTATACACATGTACCTGTCTACATGGAATATGATTTCCACAGTGGGGGGAAAAAAAAACCTTGCACTTTACTTTTACTTGCTCTAGTGAAAACCCCAAAATGTTCTTTCATTGGAGATTTGTGGTGTTCATATATACTTACAAAAAGAAAATTGTGAAACAAAAACTAGAAAAGACAAGGGCCTTCAACTTACTATTAAACCCAAACTAGTCCTCAAAAGAGAATTATGGTTTGGCTAACCAAGTCCTTTAACAATTCAGTTTTAACTTCATGATCATTGTAAACCCCGGTCATTTGGGGCCTTGTTTACAAATGCCAGTAAGCAACTGCTTACTCTCTGGGTTCCCCTTTCACGCGTCACTCTTTGAATGTTGGCCAGCTCAGCATCAGCTGCTGCAGGAACCTGTCATCATCATTTGGAATTCTGACCACATTCTCGAAGATCCTAATCAGCCCTTGCCTCCCTGCCTGGCACCAGTGCAAATTCTGGCAGCATCTTCTTCTTGCAGTGACACAGGATTTTGAGGCTTGCCAGTCTACAGGTCTACTTCATCTTTTTTCAGACACTGGAGTAAAAGATGATGAAAAATATGCAAAATGAGATCTGGAAACAGGAAATATTGATAACACTGTATGCATACAGGTGATGATATCAGTATTTCCAGTTTCCTTTTTTGTACTCCTGGAATGAATCAATAAGTACACGACAACCCTGAATTTCTTCCACCATCACAACTGATCAAGAAAATTGTAAAAGTCTGTCATCAGCCAATATTATGGATTCGAGGCCAGATTTTTAAATCACCATGTGCTGATAAGTAGTCTTAACGCAATTCACTAGGTCTGACACACCAAAATCCTCAGAATCATTAAACAAAGAAGTCAAGGAGCCTGGCTAGCTCAGGCAGTTGAGCATCCAACTCTTGATCTGGGAATGATCCCAGGGTCATGGGATGGAACCCTGAGTCAAGCTCTGCCCTGAGCATGGAGCCTGCTCAAAATTCTCTCTCTCTCCCTCTCCCCAGCTCATGCTCTCTCTCTCTCTCTCTCTAAAATAAAAGAATGAATGGATGAATGAATGAATGAAAGAGAAAAAAAGTCAAATAACATGTGACAACTTGATTATAGGTCACAAGAGATCTGGACATCTGCAAAATAAAAGTATAATAGTTATATTCTCAAAACGCTTTAAAAATTCAAACTATAAAGATAAACTTCACATAGGAAATATTTCAAAGTGATCTGGTCTCCAAATAAGTCAGTTTTTTTAAGCGGATTTACTATATATAATTGCCTAAAGAGCCTTCAAATTTTCCAAGATAGTAATCAACACACATTTGGACAAATGGATGGCTTTTTAAAATGTCATTTAATAAGGATCATGTTCTAGGAGATTTAATAAAAACACCAGGGTTTGTCTTAGGGTTAAACACTTACTACAGAAGAAAGAAAATACACTGGGGCGCCTGGGTGACTCAGTTGGTTAAGCGTCTGACTTTGGTTCAGGTCATGGTCTCGTGGTTTGTGAGTTCAAGCCCCGTGTCGGGCTCTGTGCTGACAGCTCAGAGCCTGAAGCCTGCTTCGGATTCTGTGTCTCCCTCTCTCTCTGTCCCTCCCCTGCACACACACTCTCTCTCTCTCTCTCTCTCTCTCTCTCTCTCTCTCTCTCTCAAGAATAAACATTAAAAAAAGAAGAAAGAAAATACATAGGGTCTCTAAAATCAGCTACTTACAACTACCTGCTAATCAATCCAAGTCAATTCAAATGTTTTTGGACACCTGTTATGTGGCCAGTGCAGAGTTGAACATAGGGGATGCAAGGGGTGAGTAAGATCATAAGCCATTCTTTAATATTTCTGACTACCTTATTTTTTTAAGTTTCTTTATTTATTTTGAGAGATAGAGGGAGAGCTCATGAGAGTAGGGGAGGGGCAGAGAGAAAGGGAGAGAGAGAGTCCCAAACAGGCTCCGTGGAGTCAGTGCAGGGGCTCACAAACCGTGAGATCATGACCTGAGCCGAGACCCAGAGTCAGACTCTTAACCAACTGAGCCACCCAGGCACCCCTATCTGACACTTTTTTTGTTGAAAACTGAATACTTTAAAACTGTAAGGTGGCAATTCTGAAAATCAGATTCCCTCTCCTCACAAGACTTGCTGTCACTGCTGTTGTTGCTATTGCTGTTTGTTTGTTTGTTTGTTTGTTTAGTGCTTTTCTTGGACTAATTGGATGAAGTCTGTATTTTGTCCTGTGCAGCCCCTGAGGTCTCTGCTCAGTTGCTTAGTGATAACGGAGCTAAACACTGGAGAGAGACTTCCCTAAATGCCTTGAACAAGTCTCCCACGCTTCAGCAAAGGGCTCTGTGTGTGTGCTGGCACATGTCTTCCATGCTTCAGCAGTTTACAACTGTTTTAAGCCTCTACTTTCTGCTGGTGCAGAACCTCAAGACCCGAGGTGAGAACAGGGTTTCAAGCGTTTCCTGGGCATGAGTGCAGTCCTGTCCATGGGCATCGTCTTCTAGAGCCCCAGAGATACAGCAGAGCTTTTCATAAGCCCCCTATGGACATCTCATTCCCAAGATTTTCTTACGGTTTTTTGGCCAGCTTCTTCTTTGCCCCAGTGGAGACCACCGCCACAGGCAGTTGTGATGTTAAACAATGGCTGCTGATTGTTTTCAACAGAAAAACCGAAGAGGGCTTTACCACGGAGTAACCTCTGAGCCCGGCCAAAGACAGACAAGCCCTGGGAATGAGGCTTTACCAGGGAGCTTCCGGAGGAGTCACACAGTGGCAAATCTCTGGCTCTAGGGCTTTTGGGGACTCCAAACCTGTCTTTCCCATCCAATGATCCTACGCTACTTGTTTAAAGCTACCACAGAGCCAGGGAGAGGGAGTGGGAACAGAGCGAGTTAAAAGACAACACTTTCCTTGAATACACACTCCTGGGATTACTGCAAGCCTATGGCTAATTTCCACAGTTCTGAAAAGGTTGATTTTAATCATTTTTGCCTTTGTTCTCACTGCTTTTACAGAGAAGTAGGTTTCTAGATGTCCTTATTCTGCCATTCCAACAGTGCTTCTTAATATAAACTTGTTTGTATGTATATTCTATTATAGAAAACTATGACAGAATAATCAACGAGAGACTTTCAAGCGGGAAAATACTTGGTCTTAGAATCAAATTCTGGGTAAGAAATGAATAGAAATAAAGAAAAAATGTAAAATTTTTATTATTTTTTAAATGGCTGACAAATGGTTATCAAGTTACTATGACATTGGGATTCTCTTTAAATACATTTAAGTGACGTTTATGATACACTGGAAATGGTATCTCTGCATCTAGTGAAACCTTTAAACAACTGGGTGCAACAACATTACATGTGCAAGAGGAACTCTGGGTTCTTCAATTCTTTTAGGGGTCACATAAGCAAAAATGCTTGGCTAGCACTTTGAAATCAGCCTTCTGAAAATTACACTGTGGTTACATCATCCACACACTCAGGAAACTCAGAAACTCCAACACTGAACAGCACGTCTTCAGAACATCAAGGAGCTCCACAGTTAGGCCCTAGTCTGGCCTTCCCACCTGATCACCCACCAGGCCCGAAAGCAAAGCCTGGGCTTCAGCCAGGGTCTCCCCCTGTGGCCGCAGTGCAGGAAGCAGGTCAGAGGAAAACAAGTGGACAAAGACTGAGTAGAAGGCTAACTGGAGCCCACCGTTACCCAGTACCACACCTCGAATTCACGGAAGGTTTGCGTGTCATTTCTTGATTAACTGGTAAGTATATTTTTAAGTGAAAACTAAGAAGCTTTATTAATTTACTTTCTTTGTCTCAAGTATTTTGAGACCTGTTCCTCTACTACATAAAAAAACACACTAAGTCCTATACATAAAGGGAAGTTACTACAAAACTATTTTGTCAACTTGTTTTAATTAGTATAGGAGCTACAAATAAGCTCACTTAAGCACATCTGTCTTAACCTCTGATTTAGTTTATCCTCCCTTATGTTATTTTAGTAGCTGAGACTGCTCCAGAGTAGCAAATCCAGTACATGGCGATTACATTCAATTAAACATGTTTTTATGTTTAAAGTAGGGTTTAAACACATGCTTTTACTCAGACAAGCCACTCTATACAAATAAACAAGGAAGTTTTACATTTAAAAAAAGAGAGAGAGAGCTCTCCAACTATATTTAACAACTCAGGCCTTTAACATTCCCTCAATCTATTGTTTATTCTCCTAGACCTACTCTTTTCTTTCAGTTAAAACCCACAGCCTACCTCGCCTCAAGTTCAAGCAAAATAGAAAGTTATAGGCTTTTATTTTACCTGTTTTTCATTTCTTTTCTGGCTCTAGCATTCTGTTATCAGTAAAAAAATCTATATCAATAATAACTCTAAAGTAGAAAATTCATTTTTCCTTTTTTTTTTTTTAATTTTTTTTTAACGTTTATTTATTTTTGAGACAGACAGAGACAGAGCATGAACAGGGGAGGGTCAGAGAGAGAAGAAGGCACAGAATCCGAAACAGGCTCCAGGCTCTGAGCCATCAGCACAGAGCCCAACGCGGGGCTCGAACTCACGGACCGCGAGATCATGACCTGAGCCGAAGTCGGATGCTTAACCGACTGAGCCACCCAAGCGCCCCCATTTTTCCTTTTCTAACAGAGGCCATGTCAAGATCCAAAAGGACAAAGACCCGAACGTGCATGGTTTAGGCTGAATATCAGAATGAAGATAATGGCTGCATAGCTTTCCCAGCATGTTTCTTAAAGATACCAAAGTTCTGGGACACTTGGGTGGCTAAACTGGTTCAGCATCCAACTTTAGCTCAGGTCATGATCACCCAGTCTGTGAGCTTGAGCCCCACATCGGACTCTGTGCTGACAGCTCAGAGCCTGGAGCCTGCTTCAGATTCTGTGTCTCCACTCTCTCTCTCTCTCTGCGCCTCCCCTGCTTGCGCTCTCTCTCTCTCTCTCAAAAATAAACATTTTTTAATAAAAAAAAAACAAACAAAAATAAACAAACAATACCAAAGTTCTACAGAACAGAAATAAGGTGATCTCTTCATTCAAATTCTGCAAACATTGCCTGAGCCCACATAGGATCCTTCAGTGATTTGCTGAAGGTCATTCAGCTAGTACATGGCCTTCCCTCTTCCACTCATACCCATACTGCAGACAAATCAATGAAGAGCATAAAGCCACTTTATAACAAGAGGCAGTGACCAACAAGCTTTGTGTAACCGGATCATAGTAAGTCTTTCTACAATTTGGAATAGCATCTTATACAAAATTATAGAATGACTTACTATGATCTGATTACCCAAAAGCTTATTCAAAGTGTTCAATACCCATATTAATCCTCAGTACCTTTTATACGTACCTTAAAACTACGTATAAAAAACCCCCAAGTTAAAGAAGTAAGTGCTGGGGCACCTAGGTGGCTCAGTCAGTTAAGCATCTAACTCTGATTTCACCTCAGGTCATGATCTCAGTTTGTGAGTTCAAGCCCCACATGGGGCTCTGTGCTGACAGCGTGGAGCTTGCTTGGAATTTTGTCTCCCTTTCTGCCCCTCATCAGCTTACTCTCTTTCCCTCTCAAAAATAAATAATAATAAACATTAAAAAAAGATTAGTGTTGGGGGCACCTGGATGGCTCAGTTGGTTAAGCATCCAACTTCAGCTCAGGTCACCATCTCACAGTTTGTCAGTTCGAGCCCCGCATCAGGCTCTGTGCTGACAGCTTGGAGCCTGGAGCCTGCTTTGGATTCTGTCTCCCCCTCTCTCTGCCCTTCCCCCACTCATACTCTGTCTCTCTCTTGCTCTTTCAAAAATAAACATTAAAAAAAAAAAAACCCTAGTGTACTTAAATCAGTAAAATCGCAGCACACCATAGCTAAACTCATCTCCCTACCCTATTTCCATACTCTACACTAAACTAAATCCTGGTGGTGCCTGGGTGGCTCAGTCAGTTAGGCACCAACTTCAGCCCAGGTCATGATCTCACGGTCCGTGGGTTCGAGCCCCACATCAGGCTCTGTGCTGACTGACAGCTCAGAGCCTGAAGCCTGCTTCAGAGTCTGTGTCTCCCTCCCTGCCTGCCCCTGCCCCTCCCACTCTGTCTCTCTCCATCTCTCAAAAATGAATAACCGTTAAAAAAAATTTTTTTTAATAAAATAAAATAAATCCTTACACTTCTTGTTCTCCATGTAACTTTTCTGCCCGGTTAAGCTTCCCTAAGAAATACTTTCTGCTCTCTTGCCTTCCCTTCAAAATAAACCTGGGAAAATGCTTTAGAGGGATCCCTCCCAACCAGGCAAGTCACTCTGCCGGGATCCAAGGAGAAAACACAAAGCTTTTGCCTGGGGCCACACTGATCTATTTCTGAAATGCTGCATCAGCAACCAACAAGCAAGTTACAGAATCTGTTGCAACAAGGAAAGACTTGTCAAAGGAGAGAGCATGTTTAAATCTTATACACACCTCAGTAAAAATAAAAGCTAGACTCAAGAATCAGTCACGTCTGCATCCTGGTTCAGCAGTTCACTATGTATCCACACTCAACCAACACAACCTGCTGTAATATGACTGGTTTTCAAGACACTATTTCATAAGATTCTTTACTGCTAAGAAAACTCAAAGTTATAGACCCCCAATGATATATTAAGCCAGTGATGCCTTTGTAACTAGACATTCATTCCTTTTCCAATTACTTTGGTGGAACACATATAATTTTATAGCATGGCACTCTCAAAGACTCAAAACTATTCATTTCTAAACTAGAGGGAAAAAATAATAGACCGTTTATAAAGCTACCAAAAATATCTAGAAATTTCTTTTTACTATAGGAGAATTTAAATAGTAAATATAATTCCATTTATATTTTATAATATATATTATATATCTACATATAAATATATACAAGTATATATATGATTACATACTAATTGAATTCTAAGTGCTTCCAAATCTGTCAAGAGAAAACAATTTCCAATTAATTCTTTAAAAATTCTTCCAAGATATCTTTTTATCACTTACCTCATGGAACATTAAAAAATAAGTTGTAAGGAAAACTGATTTAGTCCAAAGTCAAAAATTTCAAATCTGAGCATCTAGAGGATGAAGCTTACAAAGTGTTTTTAATCAACCAAACCCCAAGAAAAACAATCATACAATATAAACATATTGATATATTTACATTCACACATTAACACTTACACATACCAAGCATCATATGCCTATAGAAGTTATTTTGATGAAATCCATAACATAGTTTGGTATATCCAAAATTCTTCACTATGGTTTAAAATGCAAAATCCAGGGGCACCTGGGTGGCTCAGTCGGTTGAGCGTCCGACTTCAGCTCAGGTCATGATCTCACCGTCCGTGAGTTCGAGCCCCGCGTCAGGCTCTGTGCTGACAGCTCGGAGCCTGGAGCCTGCTTCAGATTCTGTGTCTCCCTCTCTCTCTCCCCCAACCTACTCGCATTGTCTCTGTCTCTCTCAAAAATAAATAAACATTAAAAAAAAAATTTTTTTTTAATGCAAAATCCAGAAGGGAGGTAAGGAAACAAATGAAAGTCCTATGTAAGCCTTTCAAATGTTTTTACAACAACACTTACCCACTCCCCCACTCCATAGGACCCTAGAGGCAGGTAAAGGGTAAAATGCAGAAAGGCCCACAGCGAATGAGGCCTGATTACAGATACACGCACACATGTGAATCATGCAGACAACAGCCAAAAGCAAGGCTCTGTTATGAAAAAATGGTTAAAATCACAGTGGAATCTGCTGCTATAATGAAATGTGGGGCCAGCATGATTCACAGATCACAACACAATAATCCCCAAATCAGCTCTAGTCATTCTGCTGAAACAACCCTCCGCAAGGCTTACCCCAGTCCTCACGGCAGGGTCAGAAAGCCCTTGCAGAAACTCTTAAGAACGCCCTCCAGGAAGCAGACCTGCCCAGACAACAGTAAACAAGCTCTGAAGATTCTCTTGGAAAATCTACACAGCACAACTTCTGGACCCAAACATGGAAGAAACTAAAGGCTCCCCCAATAAGGATTTTGGAAGAATAACATTCGTAGCAAACTCCACACAGGAAAGCCAAGGGCTGCCTTGGGATTTTCACCAAATCAGAGTGTGCATTCAACTAGGCGGGAGCAGCCACATCAAGTAACTTAGAACCAAACACTCAACCAGAAAACACTAAAACCCCTAATCATGACCCAATAATTTGTTTTTTCAAAAAGCTCTACACTTGGTCTGCAAAGAGTTGGTCACAAACAATGTATCATATCATCTTTATTTTCTACAGATAAGAACATTTGAGATGAGAAAAGTTCACTTGGTCCTGCGAAATGCCAGATCACAAATTATGACCTGTCTCTCAAACCTCACACTCTGTAGAACAAGCATTGAGTTTGGGAACCTCTTCCAAATCACAGACATCTGAGAAGCACAAGGGCTAACTGGATCAGCACGATGCATGGGGGTGCAAATAAATTTTGGTTCAACTGAGTGCTGTATCTTCATTTCATTAATATGCAAATGTAATTTCAATCCAAGTGTCACAAAGAGAAAAATGAGAACTTTCATGACTCAGCATTTCAGTTTGTTATGACAAAGAAATAAGGGGATAGGGTGCTTGGGTGGCTCAGTCAGTTAAGCTCCCAACTTCAGCTCAGGTCATGATCTCACAGTCTGTGGGTTCAAGCCCCGCGTCGGGCTCTGTGCTGACACCTCGGAGCCTAGAGCCTCTTCGGATTCTGTGTCTCCTCCTCTCTCTACCTCTCCCCCGCTCACACTGTCTCTCTCTCAAAAATAAATGAACATTAAAAAAATAATTAAAAAAAAAAACCAAACGAAGAAGTTATGGGCAATTTAGCGCAAGGAGAACTCAAGTTGCAGCTTTATTCTTGAGAAGAGGTAGTAAGTAAATAATGCACCTTTACCTACAAGTTTCAAAGTCCTGTGGAGCAGGGATAGAAACCGCATTTCAGAAATGCGCCAGAAGCGACAGGTGTTGAGCACCACAGCTCAGCTGTCAGTTGGACAGTAGTGATCAGGGAAGTGGAGGGTCAGGGAGGGCAGCAGGAACCGCGACCGATTCTGTGAAACAGAGCCTCAAAAATTAAACACAAAAAAGGAAACAGAACCTCACTAACGTAAGAGTACTACTGTGCATGGATACCCAAATGAACTCAGTCATTACCCTTCCACCACGCCCACAATGTTTTTCCCACAAGTACAAGTCACAGGTGGGACTTCCTCACTCAATACCTTTCTCTTGAGTTCTCTATGTGGATGTTCTGTGATCGTACAAAACCGTAACATTTCTAACCAGCAAGAACACCTGAAATAAGGCAAAAAGATAATAAACCAAGGAAAATGTACCTCAAAAAAGTATCCTGAGGGGCGCTGGGGTGGCTCAGGCAGCTAAGCAACCAACTCTTCATTTCAGCTCAGGTCATGACTTCCCGGTTCCTGGGATCAAGCCCCAAGTCGGGCTGTCAACCGTGGAGCCTGCCTGGGGTTCTCTCTCTCCCTCTCTCTCTCTGCCCCTCCCCTGTGCACACTCTCTTACTCAAAATAAATAAACATTTTAAAAAAAAGTATCCTTAATATACAGAAACTTTCTGCACATCAGTAAGAACACAAATATGCCATTAGTGAAATGAATGAAAAAACAACAAATGAGCTACGTATACATATAAAGGCACTCGCTCACTGATAATCCAACAAATGGGGCGTCTGGGTGGCTCAGTCAGGCATCCAACTTGCTTTCAAGCTCAGGTCATGATCTCAGGGTGCATGAGATCGAGCTCTGAGTTGGGTTCCGCAGAGCCTGCCTTGGATTCTCTCTGTCCCTCTCTCTCTGCCCCTCCCCTGCTCACAGGCACTCTCTCTCTAAACAAATAAATATACATTAAAAAAAATAACAATGAGCTGTAATTTTTCAACGATCTGGTTGGCAAAGATGAAAATGGTTACCAAAGTCCATGTTGAGGAATGTGAAGAAAGGAACACCCTATGCAGGGCCAGTGTCAGCGGAAACTGCTAAACTCTTTCTAGACAGCAGTTAGGCAATTTGTATCAAAACCTTAAAAACCACATGCCTTGTGGGGCACCTGGGTGGCTCAATCGGATGAGCATCCGAGTTCCGCTCAGGTCATGATCTCACGGCTCGTGAGTTTAAGCCCCGCGTCAGGCTCTGTGCTGACAGCTCGGAGCCTAGAGCCTGCTTCCGATTCCTTGTCTCCCTCTCTCTGCCCCTCCCCTGCTCACGCTCTCTCCCTCTCTCTCAAAAATAAATAAACATTAAAAAATTAAAAACAAAACAAAACAAAACAAAACATGCCTTGTGACCAGTGATCCCACATCTTAGGACTTTAGCCTAAACATAATCACATCCTAGTTATGAGCTGTGATCCACTGAGAACAGGAAGTGTGAGTTCAAGTGTTCACAACCTCCACAATTCCAACACCAGGAAATCCTTCTGTCATAATGAGAAGGAATCAGATCCCCATGAATGGAAAATGTATGAGCTAAGTGCTTCCTTGGTCAAGTGCTTTGTTTCACAGATTTAATTTCAGTTCAAGTACCCAAATGATAAGCATAAGGCATTTTAAAAGTAATATAAACAGCCCTATTGCTTCCTTGATGTTTTTATACTGAGTTTAAGTCCTCTACTTAAAAACTTGTTCATTATTTATGCACATGTACGTGCGTCCAATATCACATAGGATCACACTGTGGCACTGGGGTCAGGCACATCTCTCTAACCCAAACACGCCTTTTCTTTTTTTTTTTTTTTTTTTTTTTTTTTTTTTTACATTTCACTGAAAAGTTTTTATTGGCCTTTTGGATAGAAACGGGAATTTATTTGCCAGGAAGGATGATCCCATCATACTTCTGTTGGAACCAGCGCATGGCCTCCTCTTTGCTGATTCTGTGTTTGGCCCCAATGCAGCCTGTCCTGCGCTTCTTGTCTGCGATGCTGAAACCTGGCCTACCCAGCACCACATAGAAGTCCAGGCCATAGATACCAATGCTTGGGTCATATTTGATCCCCAGATCGATGTGCTCCTGGATCCCAAAACCAAAGTTTCCAGTATCGGAGAAGTTATTTTTTCTTAACTCATACTCTCGCACCTTTAGACCTTTCTCCAGGATTTCTTCTGCCTTGGCCCCACGGACCGTGCAGTGGACAGCAATCTTTTCATTTCTCCTGATACCAAAGGATCTAACGGTGTATCTAGCTTTGGAGAACACAGGGGTCTGGCCTGTGAGCTGCTCCAGCACCTTGGCTGCCCTGGTCAGTCTGTCTCCACTCTCCCCCACACAGATGTTGAGGCAGAGCTTGCGGATGCGAAGTTCCCGCATGGGGTTCTCCTTTTCACCTTGATCCTGCGCCATGGTAGAGGACAGGAAGAGCCACGCCTTTTCGGCAGAAAGGGAAAGAGGCCATCTCTGGAGCTTAGTGTCCTCATCCTCAAAAGCAGACTCGTGACTGCTGGGTGTTGAGCCTGGCTCCCAGAAAGCACTCAATAAAGGGCAGTTGTGGTGTCATCGTTGTTCCTATACCTAGAAGCGGCTGCTTCTCCTTTCTGTGGATTTTATGGGTTCTGCAGCCCCAACACACCTACCACCCAAGGAATCTCACCTAACTTGCTCTGTACTGCAAGACATCATCTGCACATCTACAACTAAATGCCTTATATAGTGGAACTGTATCATTACAGAGCTAACAGTACTGCAATACGTAAGCACTGCCCGATAAAAAGAGATCCGAGGGGTTGGAAACCATTTGGAATAGTTCTTGGAGCTGGCCCGTACATTAGATGCATGCATTTCTGTCTCTCCCACAAAAGACACTTCCCGTTTCCCAACGCCAGCCTCCCTCCGTGGCTTCTGGCAGCAGCACTGGGCCTGTTTAGTAACAACCATCTCAAACCATCTTAGGCTCAGCCTCTCAGATTACCAACTGCACATGCTGCCAATCAAAAATAGTCAGAACTTGATTCTGTACATTCCCCAGTCTGCATTTCTACCCAGACCCCGAGCTTTGTCAGGCATGTGTAACAAATAATGTGTCGCTTTAATAAGAAGTTGTAACATAATAGAGTTCCACTAAATATTATACTGAAATGATCACATTTAAGAGTGCTCATTTAGAAATCTAAAATAGAGTTTGTGATTCAGTTTCAGTATTAGCGTCAAAAGACTCGCCTGAGGTACTTTTATAACTTGAAAGGACGTGATCTGAAGTATCAAACTTATACTCATCTCTAGGGAAAAACATACATTTTAAGTTTGGCAAACAGCTCCCTTACTATGAACAATCTGATACCCTGCTAACCTTTGCCTAAACTTATCCTTTTTATCAGTTTTATAAAGGCATATGCCTTAATACCATCTATTTCTAATAAATTTCTAACAAAATAAAACATAGAAACCCTGAATTATGACACTGTCTTTCGCTATCAGACTACCTACAATTGCTATTACGGGGGGTAATGTGCTCTGAACTGCAAAATATTTTGAAGAGATCCAGAATGTGCCACTGTGGCCTAAAAACTGCTTTCAGCTGCAAGCATTTGAGTTCCTGAAATCGCTTATCTGCCTAAAAGCAGAGCCTCTCAAAGAACTCAATCGACTTATGTCCCCTCCCTAGGAGCAATCAGGGAAGACTGACTCTTATCACCAGAGAGATGTCTCCACACCACACCTAAGCAGACATTGTCACAAAACTATCACATCGCCCATCTATTCTCTAAGGGCCCATTTATCTTTCCAGAAAGTTATTTGTTTTTCTATAGGTGCTCTTTTTCTCTTCCCTTCTCTCATTTGTTTTCCCATGAATGTCCTTCTCCCCTCCCCTTCACCAATGAAGATGGTATATAAGCCACAAATTCTAACCCCCAATTTTGAGTGGCATATTTTCCTGTGATTAAATCTGCCTTTTCTCTTGTTTATGTATCTTTTGTCATCTTAATTTGCAGGCCCCAATTATTACACCTAAGATGGAGGAAATGCTTTTCCTACTCACAATTTAAATCTACAAAATACAGGGGCGCCTGGGTGGCTCAGTCGGTTAAGCGGCCGACTTCAGCTCAGGTCATGATCTCACGGTCCATGAGTTCAAGTCCCGTGTCAGGCTCTGTGTTGACAGCTCAGAGCCTGGAGCCTGTTTCAGATTCTGTGTCTCCCTCTCTCTGACCCTCCCCAATTCATGCTCTGTCTCTCTCTGTCTCAAAAATAAATAAACGTTAAAAAAAAATTTTTTTTAATAAATAAATCTACAAAATACATCCTGTAAGTGCATGAGAATCATGCTAACTTTCTTATTAATTGCAGTCAAAAGCAATTATATAATTAACATTTAACACTTCCTCTTTAAGTCTTCCTGTTTTCTCGCTTTTCTTTAAACTTCCTATTAATCTTTGTTTCTAACTCTTAGATTGTTTTCAAGTATTATTCTCGTAAGTATAATTTGGCAGAAATAAAGTTTCCCTTTTCTACTTCTGACAAATCAGAACGTATAATAATTGAGCATTAGAAACACTACTCTTAAAAAAAAAAGAAAAAAAAACTACTCTTTGCCATTTGATAAAAACCTCTCCAGTACAATCAAACTAAAACATCCTGTTGATTAAATAAAGCAAGTTGCTATCTCACCAACCACTGAGAACTGGAAGCTTTCTGAAATATACAGAATTAAGGCACCCGCACACATACACGTACACACACGTACACACACACACACGTACGTACATACACACACACACACACACACGCGCGCGCGCGCGCGCAGGGTTACTTTGTGCAAAACAATGAAAGCCAACCACAACCAGAGGTTGTTTTAAAACTGATCCAATGATGATAAAAATAAAATGACAAACCAAGAAAATTAGTCTAACCTGGCTCTGAGATACACACTTTTCACCAAGGTATGAAAAACAGACAACTCTCCCTGCAGGGAAAAACCCTTTCTGCTCCGATGGCCACAACCACTCCCTTGGCAGTCAGTTGTTTCTCTTAAATTAACCTCAATTAGCTAACCTTGCATGGCTCAGAAAGCACCTGGATGCTGGTGCCCACAATGAAGACTCTCCACACAGCAGCCTTGGGTACCATAACACCATCACCCGTGTGCCCACTGCTTTACTAAAAAGCCACAACCAAGGGTCCATGGCAAGTTGGGCCAACAATCCTTGACCAGCCGTATCAAAAGAAAAATTGCTGGGGTGTCCGGGTGATTCAGTTGGTCGAGTGTCCAACTCTTGAATTCGGCTCAGGTCATGAGCTCATGGTTCGTGGGTTCAAGCCCCACGTAGGGCTCTGTGCTGACCATGCGGAGCCTGCTTGGGATTCTCTCTCTCTCAAAAATAATAAACATTTAAAAAATTTTTAAATAAGAAAAATTGCTAAAATAGCATTCTGCTGAAATTACAACTGAATAGGGATAGGTTTAGTAGTAGGCAGGGATAGATAAGGGAGCCGTGACCACATGCTTCAAGACTCCCTGTAGAGGCCCTGGGCCCTCCTGGGCCCTCCTACTCCTCAGAGTGGCCACCAGCATCCCCCACCCCCACCCCCGCCCCTTCCACAGATTCAAGTGGGAGGCTATATAGCTGCAGGTGGGTTGGGGGTAAAGAAAGGACAAACACATTACAGACCTGCCCATGCTAGGTGCCATGAATAGATTCTCACAAACTGTTATCCAGTTCCTGATAAGGTCCCAATAAAAAGTCGGAGACAAAAATCTTTGGCGGAAACCCAGTTGGGACTCCTCTCACTCCCTCTCACTCTCTGAGAACTTTGTACTTTTGCTCAATAAACTCTATCACCGTGCTCGCTCTCTGCTGTATGAGATTCATTCTTCGACTCCATAAGACAAGGAAGGACCAGCGTCTCTCCCACCCAGCTATAACACAACTTTACAAGCCTGTCAACAACCTACGATGACAAACCAAGCTACTCCCTTGTGCGGGTTCAACTGACCATGTGCCTACTTACAAACCTCAGGGATGGTCCTCCACTGGCTACAAAACATCCAGATTTAACCATCTGGCCCCATTCCCTTTCCAGCTTCCTGTCCTACTACCACACCTCAAACCAGTCACAAACTCCTGGCAGCAATCTTTCCCATCTCCCTCTGCTTGAAACATCTTTCCTCTGCTTTCAGAACTACATGCTTCTCTTCCTCCAAGACTTGGTTCAAATGTCCCCTCCTCCAGGAAATAAATCATTTTCTCCACTGGGCATCCACAGCACATTATCATGCTCCTAGTGTTTACAGGTCTCTGTCCCAGCTTCACCATTAGCCTGTAGGGATGTAGAATCTGATGTCTTCAACTACAATTCAACATTAAACTTCCAGTCATAGAAGAGACAACAGGCACATAATAAATGTTGAGGAAATGGCCGAGTGCACAGATGAACAAAACCAACGAGCAAACAAATGAACACACCAACTAATGAACCTTCTAGTTGTGGCCTGGAGAGAGGAGACATTAATATTAATATGTCAGTAACATTAAGCCCTGGCTAATCCCCAAAGGACACCCTGAGCTCCTTACCTCCTTTCAGCTACTCTTAAACCCCACACATGTTCATTTCACTTCTCTGTATCTTCAAATACAATCCGCATCCTTAATCCACATTTTTACCACCTCAGAAGCTCCAGCTCTCTGTTTCACAGTTGCCCTTGTGTAGTCCATGTAATAACCAACTTGCACTTGTTTCTATAAAGGCTCCCAAACAGACCATAAACCCTTTGGGCACAATTCTTTTGTCCTTGCAATCCCAGGGCCTCACATTGTCCTTGTAATCCCAGAGCCTAACACAGTGCCTGACAAATAGTACTCAATACATGAGACAAATAAATAAATGAAGAAAGGAAGATGTAACCATATTCACATCTTGCTTGTTACTTTTTTTTCCTGTTTTGCTAAATCACCTGATTTTTCCACGTAAACTATAATAATCAGAAAGAGAAGATGAGGGAAGAAAATATCATTTATAATCAAATCAGTACTTGAATAAAAACCTGTATCATACAAGTCTTTTGCTATATTAACATTCACAGACACTTCACCACCATCTTATTGTCTCTCAGTGTCTGTTCTCAATGCATAATAGTTTTGTTTTTTTTTTCTTAGAGAGACAGCGCATAAGCAGGGGAGAGTGGCAGAGAGAAAGGGACAGAGACAGAGAGAGAATCTTAAGCAGGCTCCACGCTCAGCACAGAGCCCAACAGAGGGGGCTGGATCCTGGGATCACGACCCGAGCTGAAATCAAGAGTCAGACGCTCAACCGACTGAGCCACCCAGGTGCCCCTCAATGCATAATAGTTTAAAAAGCTTTCTAACTGAATAAAGTTGGACAAATCACAAAACATATAACGCTATTACTGCCAGTACCCATATCAGCCAGGCTCTGAGCCAAGATCTTTAATGCACTGTTTTTCTTAATCTTTATAAACACTCCAAAAGGTTGCATTTGGAAAATGGGAGTCTGAGAAAGGTTAGATCGCAAAGTCACTTAGCTGGTCAACTGGACCACCTACACTTGCACCCAGGTCTGTTCAGACCACATGCTTTTTGACTAAAATTTTAAAAATTCTAGGCCTGGGGCACCTGGGTGGCTCAGTGGGTTACACATCTGACTCTTGATTTCGGCTAAGGTCACGATCTCACGGTTTGTGAGTTTGAGCCCCACGCCGCCCCCCCAACCAGGCTCCATGCTGGTGGTACAGAGGCTGCTTGGGATTCTCTCTCCCTCTCTCTCTCTGCCCCTCCCATGCTCTCTATCTCTCTCTCAAAATAAATAAACTGTGAGTGAATGAATGAATGAATGAATGAATGAAATTCTAGGCCTTATTTCTTAAAATTAGAATAAATGATGCAGACAGAATTTCAAAAGCCTATGCCTTCATCTTCACTATTACCAACTGCTCAAGTATCATTCACCATTATTAGATATCTTGCTGAATCCTTGTTAGCCACCAAACCACTAAAGAGCACAGAAGTCCCCAACCGAAACATATGCAGCCTTGGAAAGTCCCCTTAAGTGTGACAGCATCTGCTCCAGGCTCTTGATCCTACCGGGGCCCTCTTACTGCTGAGAATTAAGCAGCAATTCTCCAGCATGCCATTAAAACTACAAGAACTCAGGACGGTGAGGCTGTGGGGGAAGGGCACTCTGACCAGAGCAGGGTCAAATTCCCACAACTTTTCTATAGGACAATCTGTCAGCATACGTTAATGTAAATATTTTTTAAAAAAGCCTATCATTTGACACAGTAAGTCCACAGGGAAGAATGTATCCTAAGTAACTGGATAACACCCACAGATGTATAAATAAAAACCTAAAGGTCAAACAATAGTAGAATGATCAAATTATCCAAGGTACGGACACATGATGGCATATTATACAGTCACTGAAACATTAAAATGGTGATGAACCTGTGTATTTACTACTCTGCTAAATTTCCACAAAATACTGCCTCTGTAAAAAGCTGGTTACAAAATAGATTATCCTCTTTTTTAAAAAATTATACATGTACTTTTGAAAATCTATAAGAGAAAATATTAAAAGCATACAAGTACAATGGTGATCTAAGTGGTAAGATTATGTGTTTGAATAGAAAGTCAAAGAGCTTCGCCCAGCTTTATTTTTTTTAAGTTTATTTATTTGAGGGAGAGAGAAAGAAAGATTGAGCAGGTAAGGGAGGGGCAGGAAGAAGGAGAGAGAGAGAATCCCAAGCAGGCTCCACGCTGTCCACACAAAGCCCAATGCAGGGCTCAATCCCACGAACTGAACCATGAGATCACCTGAGCCAATACCAAAAGTCAGACACTTAACCAACTGAGCCACCCAGGCACCCATCTGCAGTGGCCATTTTATTCTCTTTCCACAGTGGCCATTTTATTACTGATAAAATAACGAAATAGCAAAATATTTTTAATTAAATCTATCCCTTAAAAATGCCAAAGAGCTCGTGATCAAAATCAATCAGATTTTTTTTTTCCCCTAGAGTTTTCCTTTTGATGCCTTCAAGTTTTTTTTTAAATTGTTCATAGATAAGCGTGGAGTAAATTCAGAGGAGGATTAAGCTGCAAGAGACTTCCCAGTTTTATCTCCTGTTTTTCAATTCTTTACAGAATGATACATATTCTTGGACTTGGATTACATGATACATATTCTTGGACTTGGATGACACTGAAGGTTCAGTTTTTAGAATTCAAGCTCAGGTCCTTTCAGAAGTAAATAAAGAAAAGATGGTACCCAAAACCTCCATTAACTGATCACAGTACTCACGGTGCCTGGGGTGGCTCAGTCATTAAACGTCAGACTTCACCTCAGGTCATGATCTCACAGTTTGTGAGTTCTGTGAGTTCCAGCCCTGCATTGGGCTCTGTGCTGACAGCTCAGAGCCTGGAGCCTGCTTCAGAATGTGTGTCTTCCTCTCTCTGCCCTCCCTCCCTTGCTCACACTCTGTCTCTCTTTCTTTCTCTCTCTCAAAAATAAGTAAACATTAAAAAAAATTTTTTTTAAAGTTCTTACTATAATATACAAAGTGCACAAGATGAATCTTTGATGGATGAGGCAATATTTTCTATCAATCCCCATTACAAAGGTGGATCTCAAAAGACAAGATCCAAAAGTAGCAGATTTTTTTTCATTTTTATTCGCTTTTGAGAGACAGAGCATGTGCACAAGGGGGGAAGGGGCAAAGACAGAGGGAGACACAGAATTGGAGGCAGGCACCAGGCTCTGAGCTGTCAGCACAGAATCCGACGCAGGGCTCAAACTCATGAACTGTGAGATCACGACGTGAGCCAAAGTCAAACCCTTAACTGACTGAGCCACCCGGATGCCCCAAGTAGTAGGTGTTTTTAAACACCTGACAAAATTAACTTCTAAATAAGAAAATGTCTTCCAAGATGATAATCGTACCCTACATACCTTAGGCCTGCAATAAATATTTCTTGATTTGAAAATAAACAGGGGGCGCTTGGGTGGCTCGGTCGGTTAAGCGTCTGACTTCGGCTCAGGTCATGATCTCACAGTTTGTGAGCTCGAGCCCCGCGTCGGGCTCTGTGCTGACAGCTCAGAGCCTGGAGACTGTTTCAGATTCTGTGTCTCCCTCTCTCTCTGCCCCTCCCCTGTTCATGCTCTCTCTCTGTCTCAAAAATAAATAAACATGAAAAGGAAAGGAAAGGAAAGGAAAGGAAAGGAAAGGAAAGGAAAGGAAAGGAAAGGAAAGGAAAGAAAAGAAACAGCAAACACTCTTCATTTTTCTTCTGATGAATACAATTTAAATATAGTAAAAATTCAAATAAACACCTAAAAAGAGAAACTACTTATAATAAACTACAAGCCTGAAGTTATACAAAATGTGTTCACTGACCTAAGTATGCAGAAAAACACAAATCTTGTTTATAGGGAACAGGTAGAGTTCCAAAAACCCACTTGTAAAGATGTATGAAATTCAGGGCACATTTCCCGCCAAAACCCTGTTACACTGGTAGTGAATTCCCGGCCTGATCCGTAAAGGGTAGTGAGAACTATTTATCCCATGCCTGTGTTTTACGTGGATAGCACTAGTGGTGTATGGGAAGAAACAGGTAATGCTAGAGGAATAAAAAGGGCTCTTCGTCACTCGTCACTCGGAGCAGAAGGCTCTCAGCTGAGTGCCTCTCCAGAGAGGCTCTCCAGCCAAGAGATAGATGCCACTCCCCAGGTCATACTGTCTCTTTCAGGAGACAGTCCAAGTCCTAAAGACCAGTCAGTGGAGGAAGCGGAGTTTAAAGGCCCTGCCCCCGTGCCTCAAGGTAAGATAACTCTGCAGGGCATCCCAGCTCCAGAGTTCCCTGTTGTAACTGCAGGGCAGTTCAACTCCTTGCTTTACTCAATCCTGCTTCCCTCGCTGCCCAGCTAGAGCATTCCCAGTAAAACTCCTACACATAAAATCTGTTTCAAAGACTGTTTCCAGAATCTAAGGCAAATAACTAACAGTAAGCTCGCATTATAAGTCAAGCACTGTGCGTATACATACTTATACAGTATATAAGTTATATGTATGTAATATATGTGATCTTGCGGTATTATGTATGGGTAGGTACTACAATCCCATTTTAAATAAGCAGAAACTGAGTCTCGGAGACGTCAAATGACTTGCCCAAGATTCTATCTATGCCTTCCAAATGCACAGCCAATCAATATGGAAACAAACTCTCGTATACTTATACTGTAAGTGTTGCTGAATGGAATGGATTAAGGCAGATTCAGCTACCCAGAGGTTCTGGTGGCAGTCAGGAATGAGTGGCGTGGTGACCCATGGTCATACATAAAACAGGAATTAATAAAAGGACTTGGGATCCAGGCCCATTGAAAACTACATACTATGATCAAGGGTCCATATATTTTAGGCCCTCAGCAAAAAAGCAGTGGCCTAATGGAACCAGAATTCCAAAATGAAACTACATCGTAATAATCTACCGCATGATTCCTAGACCCTAAAAATAATGATTGGCAAACCTAGTCCACCTACAATCAAAATGCTACAATATGTACACCGATGTTTACTATGTAGGAGGAGCATGGCATTTCATCTTTTACTCCAATTCCTGCAAGAAGCTTCCTAAGCCAGTATCTAGAAATGCACTAATAAACTTATGAGGGGTACGAAGTCTTTACAATTAATACTCGTCTTACCCAAGACGCACAACTGCACCCAGTGCAACTTCTTCCCCTAAAACCATTCCATAGCTTCCCGAGCTTTCCCTGACAGTCTTCTTTTATACATTAAGCAGCTATTTACACGTACTGACAAAGAGTGAACAACTAAGAACTAGTATTACCATGCCCTGGTGGCCATTCCTGACCAAGAATCACAAGACACAAAACAATTCTATCAACTCCAAACAAGTACAAACGACAACTACTGTTAACTTCATTAAATTTGCGTTTGCATTTGTAGATCACAACTGACTTGAGCAATGAGAACACACTGTTTAAAAGTTTAAGAGAATTCAGATTCAGCACATCCTCAAAATAATCACTTAATTTGTAATATTCATAACTGCAAAATCTAATGTCACAAGTTAAAAAAATCAAAATATACTTAGAAATACTATAATAGTGCAATCAATGTCATTCTAAAATTCAAAAATAATTGGGCCTTAGCAGCTGATTCTTGAGAGTTTGCATATCTGTTGCCCCTTCCTTTAAAACTCACCAATGCCACTTCTCCTACCCCAACATTAGAAAGCATAGCTTTAAATGGCAAACACACACACACACACGCATATTTGTAATTTCCTTATTTATCAATTTTGCACACAAGAGGCCTTAGCACCCATGTTCAGTTACCAACTGCAGTGACAAGTTCTTCAAATTGAAATGGATCACGGAGACTTCACACCATGGCACAACCAAATATGGAATCCTAAAATACAGCTTGCTGATCAAAGTCTGTATCTTCTCTAACCCTGACAATGGCAATGTTTGGCCCAGTTCTTACCTTTTTCTCCATTCACCTCATAAAACAAGTTCCAAATCAGAAATACACAGTTCCACACAGATAGACACAGAACTGCTAAATATACCTGAGTTTGACACTGCAGAGGAGAGTAATAATAGTGACACCATAACCAGCTTCAAGTTTACAGAGGAGGAGGTATCACCAGCCTAAGAAAAAGTATTTCCTCGCACGGCTGTAAAGTGGTTTAATCTTTTGGAGAAAAAGATAAACAGCTGGGAATGCAAGCTGGTGCAGCCACTCTGGAAAACAGTATGCAGGTTCCTCAAAAAACTAAAAATGGAACTACCCTACGACCCAGCAAATGCACTACTAGGTATTTATCCAAGGGATACAGGTGTGCTATTTCGAAGGGACACATGCACCCCCATGTTTATAGCAGCACTATCAACAATAGCCAAAGTATGGAAAGAGCCCAAATGTCCATCGATGGATGAATGGATAAAGAAGATGTGGTATATATATACAATGGAGTATTACTCGGCAATCAAAAAGAATGAAATCTTGCCATTTGCAACTATGTGGATGGAACTGGAGGGTATTATGCTAAGTGGAATTAGTCTGTCAGAGAAAGACAAAAATCATATGACTTCACTCATATGAGGACTTTAAGAGACAAAACAGATGAATATAAGGGAAGGGAGGCAAAAATAATATAAAATCAGGGAGGGGGACAAAACATAAGACACTCTGAAATATGGAGAACAAACAGAGGATTAGTGGAGGGGTTGTGGGAGGGGGGATGGGCTAAATGGGTAAGGGGCACTAAGGAATCTACTCCTGAAATCACTGTTGCACTATATGATAACTAATTTGGATGTAAATTAAAAAACAATAAAATTAAAAAAAAAAATAAGTAAACAGCCATCGTGAAGCTTCATACAGACAAAAAATAAAAAGGTACACCAGAACTGGAATGCGAGCTCCATGAGGACTAGGATGTCCTCTCTTGATTACCACTGTACCCTTTCATACTTACCACAGTACTTGTAACACTGTGTTTAATATTTTTTGAAGGAATGAATGATAGCTATCATCACTCATTGATCACTTTTCTTAAACTTTACTAAGCATGTTAAAAGCTTAACAAGCCTTTAAAAGAAGAACTGCAAACCGGCGAAGAAAGTAACACTCTGAGCCTCAGAATAACTCTATGGGGGGGGCAATGGAATATATACAATTTTTTTTTTCAATTTTACAGGTGAGGAAATCAAGTGTCAGAAAGACTGACCTTCCCAATAAGACAGAGCTCTAAAAGGCTAAACCACCAGTCTGTCTTCCTTCCCCTATGCCACATCAATACCAAAATGAAGTTCAGAGCTAGGAAAACAAAAGAACATGGATGGAGAAGACAGTCTGGCCAAAAACTGTATTATCAAACATTCAAAACTAGGCTGTCTGTTCCTGGAAAAAAAGAAAACTTTCCTACATCACTATTGCGGAGATACAGCCAATGGGGCCTATGGTTCTGTTCTTAATTGGCTACACTTCAATCTCCTACGTTCAGAGCACTGTGGGGCTCTTCTGAGTGCAGGTGCCTCTTTAAAAAAAGTGACTGATCTGCATGAAGAATGGCTTCAAAAGCTGAAAAGCTACAAGTTAAAAGTCAGAAATAAAGCTCCTAATATCCCTTCGTTAAAATATACCTCTATTCCCTTCCCTGAAAAACTGCCTGACCAGAGGAATTCAAAGAACTGTCCAAGTAAGAAAAAAGTGTTTGGCCGGCACCCGATAACGAAAATCGTGTCTCTCTAGTGCCAACGTCAATCTGTCACATCTTCAGTATTCCCTTAGTGCCCTTCAAAAGGTGCATTAAGGTACTGCCTAAGATTAGCAGGCTTCCTTCTAAAACTGTGAAACAGAATCATACAGACGATGATTTTTTTTTTTTTAACTCCGGTCTGAGAACGGAAGTCAAGTTCAGATTCTCTTCCTTCCTCAAGCGAGTAAGAGAATTAAAGAGCGCGCGCGCGCACAAGCACGCACACACACACGCCCTATAGTAAAAATGTCTCGGGGCCTCTTCACCTGTGGCAGTCGCCGCAGCAAGCCTCGATTTGCTGGGATTTGAGGCTCTTCCCCACGCGGGGAAAAGGCGGGTGGGTGAGGGGGGCACAGGGGAGAATGAACTGGTGCCTAAGTTTCCAAGCGGATCATTCTTTTCAACTTGGGCAGCTCTTTCCTCCCCCCACCCCCCAACCCGCCGCTCCCCCACGGGCCGCAGCACACAGTCGGCTCCGCCAGAACCGGCAGGGCCCGAGGGGAGCACTGCCGCCGCCGCCACCGCCGAGCCCCGGGGCACCCCCTCGGCGTCGGAGGCGCAGGCGGCCCCGGGTTCTCGGCCCGGGAGCGGCGCAGACCCCGGGCACGGGCCGCAGATCAGTCGTCGCCGCCGGGCGTGGGGACCGGGAAGGGACAGCCGCCGCGGGGCGGAGGGGCGGGGTGAGCACTTCCTGACTCTCGCATTGTCCACGCACCGCCCGCGCCGCCCCGGGCCCCGCCACCGCGCCTTCCCCGTCGGGGAGGAAGTTGGCGTTCGCCCCGCTAGCCCCGTCTTACCGTTCTTGGCGTCGCCCGCGGCAGCAGCCCCCGAGGCGGCCGCGGCGTTGGCGGCGCCAGTCCCCGCGCCTCCGGTGCCCGCCGCGCCCCCGGTGCCCGGCGCGCCCGCCGCCACCGCTCCGCAGCCGGCCGCCGCCGCCAGGCCCCCCCCGGCCGCCGCGCCCGCCGCGCCCGCCGCTGCCAGGGCCCCGGCTCCATTTTCCTGCTCGTCCCCGCTGCTGTTGGCGCGCTTGTTTTTGCGGCCGCCTTTGCTGTTTTTGGGGTTGGGCATCTCGCGAGCGTCCAGGTGCCCGGCGTCAAGGAAGGCGGCTCCCCGCCGCACGGCCGCTCCCGGCCCGCGCGGCGCCGGCTCCGGGAGGAAGAGAATGGAGGGCGCGGGCCGGCGGCTCCTTCGGCGCCCGTCTAGCCGCGCGGCCCGCGCCGCGCCATCCCGGCCGCCGCGCCCTCCCCGGCTTCCTGGAGCCGGCGCGCGGCCACCCGAGGCTCGCAGCCGCGCGAGCGCGGCGGGCTCGGGACCCGAGCGAGACGCTCCCGAGCCGGAGGGAAAAGGCGGGTCTCCGGCTTGTTTTGATTCGGCTTCGCTGACACGCTCTGGCCCCGCCCCCGCCCGTGACGACACTGGGGATTCGGCCTGGCCGCGCCCACCAGGTGACCTCAAGGCGGACCGGCCCGCCCGCGTGACGTCACGCCCCGCGCGAGCCAGCCACGTTCGAGTGACGTCATTCTGGCGCCCTCACCGCGGGCCTGCGAAGCTATTGGCCGTGCGCGAAGCCACCTTCCTGAAGTGGCCTCCTACACCAATCCGGTGGCATCTGGCGTAGTTATTCGGTGGCCTCCCGACCTTCATGTAATTGAGGCTTAGAACAATATGGTCCTGAAAAATAGGCGGCTGACTAGAAGAAGGGAAAACAAAGGATTTTGGACTAATAATCCATCAAAAGACCTTACCCTTCAAGAACAGTTTTAGGGTCAGTAATTACAGAAATAGGATCGAGGTCCCAGACAATGGGGATGAACAGCAGGGTCCCTGAATGAGAAGCCGGCACAGTGTAGTGGTGAAAGTAATTCATACAAACAGGACCCACCATCCAGGGATAAAACTAGATGTTGCCTGTGACCACTAGGCAGGACCTGCTTGGGAGGAAACCCAATCCCTGTGGGCTGAGCTGTCCCAAAAGAGAGATAGCTGCGTTGGAAGCCGGCTAAGATTAAAACGTGACGCCTCTGAAGAGAGGCAGTGACCTGAGAGCAGGAGACCCCTGGGAAGAGTTCTACATGGTTTCTCTTTTCTGCAACTTTATTCCGCCTTTTCACAGACCAGCTCCTTCCCATATCTCAGGTTCCAGATCAAAGACACTTCCTTCAGGATGTTATAGTAGAGCTCCTACCTGCCTTCCGGGAGGAGCTGTGAGAAGTATCACTGATAATTTTTCTCATCCATCTCTCATTTTGTTGACGACGTATACGTTTACTTGTTTCCTAGCTATCTCCTTCTCATTCTCGGGAAAGCTCCACAGGTAGTAGGTTTTATCCGTCTTGGGCACCTCAGGGAGCAGCTAGCATATATTTGTTGAATGTATAAATTAGGTTATTTTCCCCACGATCTATGGAAGAAAACTATTTTAGTTGACAATTTACAGTTTTCCCCTCCTCTAGTGTAAACTTTAATTAACCCAGCTCTTCAGTAAAGGCTCAGTGGCTGTGTTATAAAGCATAAAGGGACAGACAGGGATGTGCAGAGAAGAGAACTCTCCCTCTCAGGCTCACCTAATGGAGAGATTCTGACTGGGAGCTCCCAGGTTCTTAGGAGAGTCCATAGCAGAGCTTGGAGCTATAGGGAGGAGCACTGGATACTCAGGGGTAATTGCTGGTTGGACTTTTCAGTAGGAAAATGATGAACCTTTTAATTCCCCAATACATATGGATAGTTACATTAGATAAATAAATATTTTGTGCCTATATTTTCACATCTATTTCTCCCCCACCCTGACATCTTCTAAGCACTAGAGGAACAGAAATTGAGTCTATCTTTCTAGCTAACTCGGCAGAGTCTAGCAAAAAACCTGACCCACAGTAAGTGGTGAAGAAAATCTGTTGAGTGGAGGTTGCGTAATGCACTTTTCTCTGGCTACATTTTTCTGAACCTTGAAGTCTCAACCTAAACCATCCATTCTCTAGGAAGTCTACTCTGACAGCCCAAAGTGAGATTCGCCCCCAAGTGCTCCCTGTTACCTTCCCTACCAAAACGCCATGCACACACATATTGAAGATGCCTGTTTACTTGTCTCTTGCCTAGGCCCCCACTGGACTACCAGCTATGTGATGGCGGAAACTGTGTCTTAGTTTCTGCCTCACTGAATCCTTGTTGCCTAGCTCAGTGCATGGTATAGAGTAAGTATATGAGAAGTGCATGAATAAATGAATGGACAAATGCTTTGAAGGTATATGAAGCAGGATTTGGTCACCACTTGGCCCCGGGAAGTCAAACAATAACGAAAACTGGAGGAAATGCTGACAGTGTGTAATTAGAGACTTCACAGGGAGAATAGAGGAGCTGGGGATGAAGATAATGAGGTAATGTGGCCTATTCAGATTTAGCTTAATTTCATTACTGAGATCCCTCACTAGAGATGGCTGAGACGTCTCACCTTGCCTTGGGCCTTTCTTTCTTTTTCTTCTTTTTTTTTTTTTTTTTGAGTGGTGAGAATGAAGAGGTTTTGTTTTTTTTTTTTTAACATTTATTTATTATTGAGACACAGAGACAGAGCATGAGCATGGGAGGGGCAGAGAGAGAGGGAGACACAGAATTGGAAGCAGGCTCCAGGCTCTGGGCTGTTAGCACAGAGCCCCACGCAGGGCTCGAACTCACGGACCGCAAGATCATGACCTGAGCCGAAGCCGGACGCTCAACCAACTGAGCCACCCAGGCGCCCCGAGAATGAAGAAATTTTATATTAGAATACCGGAAAATGGAGATAACTATTTTCTTGAATAAGCACATTGCTGTCATGCCATATTGGATCAGAGTAAGTATGCCTGTACCCTGCAGACAGATGTTCATTCCAGCTGCCTCCCACCTCTAGATGAGACTTAAGAATTGGAAGCTTTCCCACAAAAAATGTCATAATTAACTCAAAGCCCACAGCCATCCAACCGGTTGCTTTTCTTATTCATTGTGTGAGCCACCTCCTCCTCATTCAAACTAAAACAAAATCAAAAGGAGGAAGGAGAAGCTGGGCCACTTCTTCCATTCTTAACCATGCTCATCTGTTTTTAGCCTTAGTCAAATTTGATGCAGAGGCAACGGTAAAGGACTCCATTTCCTACTTCCAAACAACATGTGGGATTTCCTTGGAATCCTAGCCCTTTATCTTTCCCTTTTTACATGATTTTTGAAGAAGAGAGAAAGGGAGAAAGCCTGTCCAAAGAGCAAAAGATGGATGGTGGGTGACCCAAAGCCCTCCCCTCAGATGCTTCCAGAAGAAAATGTGAAGAGTTCTAGGAAACCATGGAAGCCTCTATGCTCTGTACATCCACACTTGGCTTCTGTTTAATTTCCATGATCAACCCATGTGTTCTGAAGTAAACTTTCAAAAAAAGTATACCTATACCCAAGGTTTCCTTCCCCCAAACTTTATCACCCACTCCAAACCACATCTTTGCAAAATTGAATAAAACACAGCAACAATCCAGGTCATCAGAGGTAAACAATCGATAGCCTTGAGAAAAGGGACAAGCTAATCTTCAGGACTGGATCAGAATAAATGGTCATTGTTTCAGCGTTCTTGTTCTGTTTGCATTTTTGCTTGACCTGTGTGTCTGTCTTCTGAACTCTTGGGGTCAACTAAGTCCTTTGGGCTAGAATTGGGCTGATCTGCTAAAGTCATTTCAAGTAAATATACCTTGAGCAATGCCTATTATCTCTATGGACAAGGGTTTTTTGTTTTTGTTTTTGTTTTTTTTTTTTCTAGAAATAGCCTCTCCTATGCCCAGAGGTTTACTTTGAGGAATAGTAATAGTTGTGATTACCAAGACTTTTAACAAAATGCAATACTAATGCAAATAATGACATGAATTATTAAATGCCATAGATCTGCTCTCCTATTAAACTGTTCCCAATTATCAATATTAACATTTTTCTCAACTGTGTACCCTCATAATCTGTTTCCAGGCCTTTATTTTGACTTTTATGTTATTTCCATAACCTACAAAAGCAGTCATATAAAAGAATAGAATTATCTCAGTGCCCCCTGAACTTGCTACCTACCACAGCCTCGGTGCCTTCTTTGCTCATACTGTTGTTCCAACTCAGCATCAACACTGTCATGAACCCCAATAACCTAAATAGGACTCTCCTTTCAAGAGACACATCCATAATCTTTCCCGGGACAGACATCCCTGGACTCCTACCATTCAAGACTCGTTTACTTCACACCTCTGTGCGCTCACCACCTGGCTTCCAAACTGTGGCTCATAGTCTCTTTGCACGCTATGAGATCAGTTCGGAGGGTTCCTACCAGCATGTTTTGAAAACTGAAACAGAAGAGAAAATATCAATGCATTGCATATCTATATGCAATATGCATATCTATATGCATATCTATATGCAATATTAAGTGTTGTTTTGTAAAACATACATACTATCTTTGTAAAATTTTGTTTACACGCGCACACACACACACAGAGTCTTGTCGTATAGTCCATTTCTTACTGAGGTGGCAAGCCAAAAAATCTGGAAGCCACTGACTATACCATACCACAAAGTATTGGATTTGTATGAGCTGTCTTTCCATGGTTTTCTCACCTCAGGAAGAGCATTTTCTCCCTCCAAGTATATATTAAATTCTGCAAAGGAAGGCATCATATCTTTTATCTTTTCTACGTCTTCCAATGAAGCTACCATTACAAGTGTTTTTGACTGCATGTTCCATACATATGTAAAAACAAACGAAACTTGCGAGACCTGGGTGGTTCAGTTGGTTGAGCATCAGACTTCCACTCAGGTCATGATCTCACGGTTCATGGGTTCATGCCCCACATCGGAATTCAGCACAAAGAGTGCTTCGGATCCTCTGTTCCCTTCTCTCTACACCTCCTTGCTTGCGCTTTTCCCAAAATAATAAATATTAAAAAAAAATCAAAAACCTGAAATTCTATTGGGGGAGGGGTGGGCACCACAACAACAAACACAGAGGAAACAAATACAAATTAATCAACCGTTAACCTGAAAATTAAAAAAATTTTAAAAGATGGGTAGGCTGCCTTTTGTTTTGTTTTGTTTCCTCTGATTTTGGAGGGGGAATGGTGCCCTCAGATCCCCAGAAGGTAGAGGGGTAACGGAGGCTAAATTGTCAAAGAAGTCTTCACAGGAAAGCATGAAGATTAGTCTTTTAAAAGGGCTTGAAATCAGGAGCAACCTGCTGGCTCAGTTAGAAGAGTGTGCAACTCTTGATCTCAGGGGGTTGAGTTCGAGCCCCACGTTGGGTATAGGCATTACTAAAAATAAACTTTAAAAATAAATAAAAAATAAAAGGAGATGAAAGCAAGAATGAGTACAGAATCTACAGAGGGAAGAGAGGAGGCCGTAGGGACTCTGGTGTTTGTTTGGCCAAGTTGGGAAACTGATCACAATGGACACACAGCTGTTTGTAGTCCAGGCCTTGATAACTGATACAGAAGTTAGAACGCACCATCCTGCTCTCCCTTCCGTGCTTTCTTTTTTCTGATAGTATTTAATTACTATGGCACATATTGTTTACTTTTATTACTGTATGGTATATTTCATTTTTATGTTTATTTACTTTGTGTACTTTCTGTTTTTCCTCTCTGGAATGGAGGTTTCAAGAAAGTGAAGGTTTCTCTGTTGAATCCTCAGCGCCCAAATCAGCACCTAGCACAAAATAAGACTTTAACACATAGTTGTGGAATTAAAGAACATGTAAAAGAACATCTAAAAGAAATAACCCAAACCAGATCTGACCTCAAAAAAAAAAAAAAAAAAAAAGAAAGAAAACAAAACAAAAGAGCCATCTAAGCCCACATTGCTATGCTCTTAGTAGACATAACATCCTTCCCAGCTGGCTAGCATATTTAAACCAAAACTGGGGGCTCTGTTTGAGGCCAGCTTTTATAGCAGGGGGCCATGGCATAGCAATATCTTCCTCAGCAATTGCAATGACCAGGCAACTATCAATTTCTATACCTTGTATTTCTTTTTTTTTTTTTTTTTAATTTTTTTTTTCAACGTTTATTTATTTTTGGGACAGAGAGAGACAGAGCATGAACGGGGGAGGGGCAGAGAGAGAAGGAGACACAGAATCGGAAACAGGCTCCAGGCTCTGAGCCATCAGCCCAGAGCCCGACGCGGGGCTCGAACTCACAGACCGCGAGATCGTGACCTGGCTGAAGTCGGACGCTTAACCGACTGCGCCACCCAGGCGCCCCTATACCTTGTATTTCTGACATCTCCTCTAGACGTAGCACTGAAAATTCAAAGACTTGTATCACCTAGATTTCATCTTCCGGATCCCCTGTGTTTCTTCCCAGTGAAATCAGTATTTTTCTAGGCTGCCATTCTAAAGCACGATTTAACCACGGTGCTTTAGTCCTTCTTTCGGCTGTCTGCAAGGTTTGCCTTAGATAATGCAACACTGGCCTTCTCTAAATGCCTCTTTTAATTCTACACTAGTTATCTATTGCTGCCTAAACAAATTACCCTATGGTCTAGCAGCTCAGAACAGCACACAAGTATTATCTCACAATTTCTGTGTCAGGAATGTAGGCATGGCTTAGCTGGGTCCTCAGGCTCAGGATCTCTCTTAAGACTGCAGTCATGTTGAAACTCAACTGGGGAAGGACCCATTTCTCAACCCCGTCCTGAGGTTGTTGGCAGCATTCAGTTCCTAAGGGTAGCTGGCCAGAGGCCTCCCTCAGTTCCTTATCATATGAGCCTCTGCATAGAGCAGCTGGCTTCATCCAAGTGAGCAAGTGAGGCAGGAAGAGAAGGGCAAGCAAGACAGAAGCCAGTCTTTTTTGTAACCTAATCTCAGAAGCAAAAAGCAAGTCACCCGGTTCGGCCCAAGCTCAACAGGAGGAGATTTTACAAGGGCTTAAATACCAGGGGATAAGATCGCTGAAATCCATCTTAGAAGCTGCCTACCACAAGTAAGTTAATATATTGCTTCTAATCCAAATTCTAATTCCGAAGGGCTTCAAATTTAGCTTATAAGACAGGGTGGATTGTGGTAATCATTTCATAATATATACATGTATCAAAATACAGGTGTTTGTACATTGTAAATATATACAATTTTTATTTGCCAATAAGACAAGGAGAGTGAGAAAAGGTATGAACTTATTCTGGTTCTTCCTTTCTAAATTACTGTTTTGACTAATTAATCTTTGGTGATCTTGGATGATTCAATTTCATGAATCTAAAATAACTTTTGCAAAATGATCTTTGTTTAAACTGTTTCAGGGGCGCCTGGGTGGCTTGGTCGGTTAAGCGTCCGACTTCGGCTCAGGTCACGATCTCAAGGCCCATGAGTTCGAGCCCCGCGTCGGGCTCTGTGCTGACCACTCAGAGCCTGCAGCCTGTTTCAGATTCTGTGTCTCCCTCTCTCTCTGCCCCTCCCCTGTTCATGCTCTGTCTCTCTCTGTCTCAAAAATAAATAAACGTTAAAAATAAATAAATAAATAAATAAATAAATAAATAAATAAACTGTTTCAGTCCTCTGTATTGAAAACACTGTTGATGTTTAGAAAGAACCCAACAGTATAGTGCATTCTTGGACTGAGGGCCTGCTTCAAGGATACCTATTTTTTTAAGAGCTAAGGCTACGCTATGCCTCTTTGTTGAGTTAATTTTGATTGAGCTTGAATAGAATTCTTTCAAGATCCCTCCTCCTCCTTTATCTCCACTTACAACAAGTTCTACCCAGAGTGCCCTAAAGAACACGAGTTATATAAGACATGCTTCTATTACTGCGGTTGAATAAGTCTAGGAAACACTGTATATTTTATTAGTCATGAGACACATTACTATACTAAAGACCCTAAAAAGTCCAGCGGTAAAGAAACCTACTTACTCTCAGCTTAAAATTTCCCAAGCTTATACAACCCATAAATCCTCTTACGTGTAACACCCATTAACATCTTGTGAAACTAGAGTTATGCTAAATACTTTTTTGGGAAATAACGCCTTAGAGCAAAAAGTACCTACTTCTATCTTTAGCATTCAGGTGAGTTAATGCAGGGGCAAAAATTCAAGGGAAAAGATAGACATTGGATCCTTCTTGTAAGCAACCAATTCTTTAGAAAATATCTTGCAAAATACCTACAATCTCCAATACTTATAATGATATATATAAAGTCCTTAAGTACTAATGTAAAACAGTTGAACATTCACCATACTGCTTCCATTTTCAGAAACATCAATGTTTTATTGTTCCGTTGAAGAACAAAAATTAATATCAACAACTAAGGACTACTTGTTTTTTGTTGACAGAAAGACATCATTACCCATACTTTAACCAGAAGCAACCTCCAACTTCTGTTCATAATCGTTGATGTAATAAATACTATAGAACCTAGAAATATATTGTTTTGTACCCTCTAAATATGATGTGGTTCTTTCCTTTACCATCACGTGAATAATCATTTTCGCCTTCGGCCTAGTAATTTTGATTGATCTTCAATAGAATTCTCTCTCAAGATTTCCCTTCCTTCTGCAGAATATTCATACTGACCCCTTGAATGCAATATGGTACTGCACAGATTAAAGATGGCCACAAGTTCATGACTCCTCTTTCCAAGAAGAGGTGGAGTCTATTTTCCCTCCCTTTGAACCTGATCTAGGCTTGGGACTTGCTTTGATCAACTAGAAATACAGCAAGAGTCATGGGTCACGTTGCTCTGGTTCCCATCCTGTTAGCTTTTGCTCTTACTCTCTTAAAGCCAGCCACCATGCTGTGGAGGGCCTTGAGCTAGACCATGGAAGGATGACCGGCCGTACAGAGACGGTGACAAAGCCTCTCCCCTTGATCAAGCTTGAGTCAGGCTCCTCTGGGTCCTCTGTTTGAAGAGGCCCTAACCCTGGGCTCTGTCCTGGGTCTGTTCACTCCACTTTTAGCAAAAATCCTGCTGAGTCAGTCTGTTGAAAATATCACCCTCAATACCTTATCACCCTGACCTGCCTTTGGCAAGAATCGTATCAAGTCAGTTTGGCCAAGATCTTCCTAACCCTGATATTTCCTGACATTTCCTCTTGGTGAGTTTTCATCCACTGACCCCCAACCCTGCTCCTTGGCTATACATTCCTGCCTTTCCTTATTGTATTCAGAGTTGAGCCTAATCTCTATCCTTTACTATAAATTCCATTGGAGTGTTCCCCCTGGATAAAGTCTGTCTTGCCATCCTTAACAAGCATGGTAAATAAATTTCTCTAACAAAGGATCCTCGTCACCTGGAAGATGAGAAGTGTCAGCCTAAAATTGTCAGGAGGCAATAATTAAGCCAGAGCATTTATTTGGGATCAAATAATTGCAATTCAAGGTGCACAGATTTGGGTGGCAAACCAAATAGTTTGGAGCAAAACTATTTTTTTTTTAATTTTTTTTCAACATTTATTTATTTTTGGGACAGAGAGAGACAGAGCATGAACGGGGGAGGGGCAGAGAGAGAGGGAGACACAGAATCGGAAACAGGCTCCAGGCTCTGAGCCATCAGCCCAGAGCCCGACGCGGGGCTCGAACTCACGGACCGCGTGATCGTGACCTGGCTGAAGTCGGACGCTTAACCGACTGCGCCACCCAGGCGCCCCGGAGCAAAACTATTTTTGGAAGCGAAAGTCAGGAATTTTTAAAGCAAAAAGGGAATGCTTGTATACATCTTTTTTTTTTTTTTAATGCTTATTTATTTTGAGAGGGGAGGCAGGGGAGAGGAAGGGGCAGAGGGAGAGAGAATCTCAAGCAGGCTCTACGCTGTCAGTGCAGAGGCTGATGGAGGGCTCCATCTCACAAATGGGGTGATAGTGACCTGAGCCAAAACCAACTGACTGACCCCATAGGCACCGCTACAAAGAATTTTGGATTGGTGTTCACAGCAAAAAGCTCATCTTCACTGAATATAATCCGTTGCTAAGGCTCTCACTAAGCAAAGTCTGTTACTGTAGCAAGTTGCAGATGTTCTGACTGGGCCCTTGGATTATTTGCGGTTCAGCCCAGTTCAGAAGTTCATTGTTCCACCAGTGAGGACATGCATGAGGTCCACCCCCTTAATAGCCTCCTAGCTCCATTTTAAAATCCCTTGATGTAAGTGACTCCATTCAATTTGATAATTCACAGGAATCATCTTTAATGTTTCAGCCTCAGCCAAGCTCCTAGCTCAGTGGTTCTTAGTCTGGGCTATTTTATCCACAGGGACATTTTTGGTTGTCACTACTGGCATCTAATAGGTAGAGGCCAAGAACGCTGCTAAAATCCTACAACGTGCAGGACAGCCTCCACAACAAATAATTATCTAGCCCCGAATGTAGTGAGAAGGTTGAGATATCCTATTCTCGTTGAATGCAGCCGTATGGGTTATCATGTCTTCACCGCGTCAAGTAGATCACCCAGATGAGCCCAGTCAATGCACAGAATTGTGAGAAATACATGGCTGCCATTTTAAGGAACTATTGGGACAGTTTCAACGGTATGTTATTGTTCAACCACTGAGGGGGCCCGGAGGGAGGGACCGTGTGGTCTAAATCCTCCTACCGTAGCCAATTTTAGGCTACCAAGGTGAGCCACTGACCTCAATGCTGGAAGGTGGATGCAGTCGGCTCTGTGAGCCAGTGGCACTTGTTCACACTGTGATAGAAAACTGAGGCAACATCCTGTGTACAATGTCTCTTTTTTTTTCTGTGTACAGCATCCTTTTATGTCTGAATTCCAGCCATGGGCATTTCCTGTGTTCACTTGCCTGCACAGTCAGGTCTCTCTACTCGTATACGGTGGTCACATTTCTGTTGGAAGCTTCCCCTTTAAACGCCAACCCATTGGTTCTGTCGTCTTTCTGGCTTGTACCATTTTTTGCGCCACGAAAATTGTCGAATTGGGTTTAGCCAAGAGGCTGCCACAGAGGATCACAGGGTGGACCCCACTCCAACACAATCCCACCGCATTCTCAAATTTGTGGTTACTGAGGTGAATGGTCTGATTTAGGAGAAAACGTTGGCCTCATTTCTTTGTGAAATGAGAAGGGGGCTGGTGAAGGGGGTGAAGGGGGCTAGGCAAAGTGGAACATGTGTAGCAAGGGGACCACGCATGTCAGGTTTGGGCCCACACTGGAGCACACTTCTGTTCGGAAAATACCTTTGGCTTCCGGATAGAGGCAATTTCTTCTAGCACATAAGCCCCAAATATTCTTTGTTATATGCTAGAGCAGCCATTTCTGAGGCTTTAGGGAGGACGCTGGATTCAGGTTCTATTAAAACTTATTATCGTTTTGTGGTCAGGAGAGATTATTCATGCAGCCCAACTTCCTGGGCTTCGGTTTGGGCTTACAAGTTGTATGATCTTGGGCAACATATTTGTGAAATAGGGGTAATAATCGTATCTATTTCAGAGTTAAGATAGCGTCTGGGTAGTGCCTAGTACATGGTAAGCTCTCAATAAGCAGTCGGTATTATTATATTCGCAGGAGCATTTGAAGTTTGTAATCGGGGTTGCTGTTTAACTTCATAAATGCTGTCTAACAGTTCCCCGTCTGCACTGTAAACAAGTTTGTTGTTTTTTTCTACAAGCAGGGCTGGTTCTAGGTCAAGGATAAACTGCTTTCAGCACACTTTTGTCTCACCCAAGAACAAACCACACCCTACTTCCTGTTGCGTGCAAATACGGGTACCTTTAAAGGGACAGTCAAACCCACGCAGGATGCTACAGATTGCCACAGGGCGCACTCTGGCGTACGCAGCTGGAAGCCCGGACGATGCTTTGCCCGAGAATTTGAAGTTGATTTGTGTGGACAGAAGTTATTGCAGTTACTAAATTTAAAAATGATACGATGGGGGCGCCTGGGTGGCTCAGTCGCTTAAGCCTCCAGCTTCAGCTCAAGTCATGATCTTACAGTCCCTGGGTTTGAGCCCCGCATCAGGGCTGTGCCCTCCGCTGTGCTGACAGCTCAGAGCCTGGAACCTGCTTCGGATCCTGTGTCTTCCTCTCTCTCTCTCTCTCCCTTCCCCACGCGCATTGTCTCTCTCTCCCTCCCCCTCTTTCTCTCTCTCTCTCGAAAATAAATAATAAACATTAAAAACTTAAATAAAAACTGAAAAGATAAAAATGATGCAATGAAAACAGTATTTTTGACAGAATAATCTAATAATCTTTGATTTTAAAGAACAGCAGGAGCGCCTGGGTGGCTCAGTCGGTTGAGCCTCTCACTTGGGCTCAGGTCATGATCTTGCACTTGGTGAGTTTGAGCCCCACGGTGGGGTCTGTGCTGACAGCTCAGAGCCTGGAGCCTGTTTCAGATTCTGTCTCCTTCTCTCTCTGCCCCTCTGCCTCTCATGCTCTCACTCTCCCTCTCAAAAATAAACATTAAAAAAAATTTTAAAGAAAAGCAACCTCATCATCACCTTATTCCGTGTAGATGGATACCATAAATTTCAACTCACAAATAAGTTGTGAGCATCTTCTAATTCTAAGGAAACCCCATCAGGGTAAAAGAAAACCCAATACTTATTATGTTGGTTTGTTTGCTTTAAAAAAAAAACACACAAAATTAAGTTACTATTCCTCAAGACTTGTCAGAGAACCTGGGGGGCTCAGTTGGTTTGAGCATCTGACGCTTGATTTGGGGTCAGGTCATGATCTCACGGTTTGTGAGATCAAGACTTGTGTCTGGCTCTGTGATGATAACACAGAGCCTGTGTGGGATTCTCCTTCTCGCCATCTCTCTCTGCCTCTCCTCCTCCTTCTTCTCTCTCTCTCTCTCTCTCTCTCTCAAAATAAATAAATAAATAAGTAAACTAAAAAAAAAAAAAAAAGAAGCCTTGGAAGTTCCAGGTAAAACTGAGCATTTTGTCATTAAACAATGTTATCCAGTGGTCTGGAAGTCTCTTACGCCAGCTCTGGATTAGGTCAACAATCCTGAGTTCATCGGTTTCCTAAGACGTTTTTAGGTTCCAGGCTGAGATAAAAGAAGGGCCAGACAGGGGGCCTGCTCGACATTCTGTCTCTCAGCCTCTCTCTCTGCCCCTCCCCCCATTTCTCTCTCTCAAATAAATAAATAAACTTTAAAAAAAAAAGAACAAGAAAAAAAATAAATTAAAAAAACAACGAAGGGCCAAACATTTTCTGCCAAACATTCTGGATGACTGTTTCCTCACGTAGTATCCAGACAAGTCGATTTAACTCAACATGTATTTCTGTAGTAGCAATTTTGTGCAATGCTCTGTAATAGATGAACAGCAAACATCTCTCTTTCTCCTTAGTTTATAGGCCACAAAAATGTCATGACCACAGCATCAACAGGTTGAAAAGAAGGAACTTTTTATTCAATCTGTCTTTTCCTCCTTGATTCACATAAGGAACATCTTCCACCTTCTGGTCTGTATGTAGGTAACAATTGGATTCACAATGCTTTCCTTTAAATTGTCATTGTTCAGGGGCGCCCTGGGTGGCTCAGTGGGTTAAGTGTCCGACTCAGGCTCAGGTCATGATCTCACCGTTCGTGAGTTCGAGCCCCACATCAGGCTCTGAGCCTGGAGCCTGCTTCAGATTCTGTGTCTCCCTCTCTCTCCTCCCCTCCCCTGCTCACATTCTGTCTCTCTCTCAAAAATAAATAAACATTAAAAAAAACTAAAATAGATAAATAGTCATTGTTCAAATTACCAGATGAGCCTTATAATGACAACTTTGTTTGATTTATTCTCAAAAATATTTACTGAGCATATAATGAAGTTCTATGCCAGATCCAAATGCAAAGCAATGGAAAACGATCCCCATCCACTCCCAAAGAGCTCACAGCCTGGTGAGAGAAAGATGCAGATATGTCTTTATGTTCATGATTTTCTTCCACAGGACTTACAGAGAACAAAGAAATGTGCAATACAAGAAAATAAAGCATATCAGAAGCAATGAGAAAGATAAGGCAGAAGGAAAGCAATGATGGGATCATACAATAGAGGTAGGCTAATGTCCAGAATAAATACAATGAAGGCTTACACGTATTTGCCAAAGATCCACCAGGAGTTTGGCTCTAAGCTTTTTAGCAATCTCTGTGAAAAGAGAAATATGATCAGTTACACAATCTACAGCTCCCACAAGCTACCAGCAGACCAACTGCTCTGGAAAAACATAAATGGTGCTGATATAAGTCCCAAACAAGCCCTCAAGATCCTGCAAATGCAATGCTATGCAGTACACGGAAGAATATCCTCAATAATAGCCTTATACCCAATGGAGTGGAGCTATTTCTTACAGCACATCAAAGTCCAGGCTGATGGCTTAGCATCAAAGTTCAGTTTAGTAAAAGTAATTTTATAGGAGTTCACTTAAGCAGAAAATCATTATAACATGATAGGTGCAGTAATAGAAATATGCACAAAGTGCTGTGGAGAGCAGAGGGGACACAAGTGCAATCGCATTATTCAAGGTTGGAGCAGACATCATCATCAAGGAAAGATTCTGGAAGCTTCTATTCAATTTCCAAAGGAAATCCACAGGTTTTGCTGCAAGAGCCTAACTTTCTTAGAACATCAATTTTTTTTTTTAATTTTCTTTTTAATGTTCCTTCATTTTTGAGAGAGACAGAGTGCAAGCAGGGGAGGGCAGAGACAGGGGAGACACAGAATCCAAAGCAGGCTCCAGGCTCCGAGCCGTCAGCACAGAGCCTGACGCGGGGCTCGAACTCCCAGATCATGAGATCATGACCTGAGCTGAAGTCAGACACTTACCCGACTGAGCCACCCAGGCACCCCTTAGAACATCAATTTTTATTATGGATGGAATATTGTGTTATTGTTTTATAATGTTTTTTAAAGTTTCTTTATTTTGAGAGAGAGAGAGAGTGTATGTGCACATGAGCAGGGGAGGGGCACAGAGAGAGGGAGAGGGAGAGGGAGAATCCCAAGCAGGCTCTATGCTGTCAGCGTGAGATCGTGAAAATCAAGAATCAGACCCTCAACCGACTGAGCCACCCAGGTACCCTGGATAGAACATTGTTTTTTCTTTCTTTTTTTTTTTTTTTAAGTTTTTTCTTTTTATGTATTTTGAGAGAGAGATAGCAAGAGGGGGAGTGGAAGAGACAGAGGGAGACAGTCTCAAGCTGATAGCAAGGAGCCCAATGTGAGGCTCAAACTCACAACTGTGAGATCATGACCTGAGGCCAAGTCAAGAGTCTGACACCTAACCGACTGAGCCATCCGGGAGCCCCAGAACATTGTTTTAAAAGGGCTTTGTTGGGACACCTGGGTGGCTCAGTCAGTTAAGTTTCCAACTTCGGTTCATGAATTCGAGCCCCACGTTGGACTCTGCACTGACACTGTGGAGTTGCTTGGGATTCTCTCTCCCTCTCTCTCTCTCTGTGCCCCTTCCCTACCTGCGCAGGTGCACACGTGCTCTCTCTGTCTCTCTCAAAATAAATAAATAAACTTAAAAAAAACAACGGGGCTCTCTCATCACAGCAAAATTCACGTTAAGAAGTCAAAACATACCTTTAATGGAAAAATTCTCATTTTCTTTGTAATTTACATATCTTGGATCACCCTTATTATTAAATACAGTGAATAATAAATTAAGAAAGTAGACCGTACCTACCTGAAGGCTGGGTGCTCAAAGAATCAGTGAAAGTTTAGAGTTACGTCAAGTTTTAAGTAGGCTCCCTCAGAAATCCAAGACCACAGAACAAAAGGAATTTTGAGGGGGATTAGTTCTGGTTCCATGTTAAACTGCATTTCTAATAAATGACATGGTCAAGAGTTGTATTTCTCCTGAACATTAGAAAAAGAGTGAACAGAGACGGAAATTCCCAACATAAAATAAGCCACATATTTGACATCAAAGAAAAAGTCTTGGATTTCCAATCCATCCAATAAAAGGAGGTGACAAGATTTGTCTTGAAGGGAAAGAAAGGCAGGAAGAATGCAAAATGCTTCTATGGTTGATTTAAGGAAGATAGTATTTTTCCTCAGGGTTCAAGTATGAGAGAAGTAGCATTTTCTGGCTTCTTGATACTGTGACTTAGCTTCCTCATCAACAGGTACAGAGCAGGCTCCATGGACCATGCAGGTGAGTGGCAGACAAAGTCTCCTCCGTAGCACGATGGTTGGGACTGACACCAAATAACGAAGGATAATGATAAATCTCCACAGACAAAAATGCTCAAAACGAGAAGGACTGGCACAGATGCGAAATCAGGGGCGATCCTCTTTGACCACCACTGGTCAGAGAGCACGCGGAAACATTGGTCTTGACTTCTCTATCTCTGAGCATATATGATTGGTCGCTGAGATTACAAAATGGGTATTTAAAATCTTTCCCCGGCAGTGCTTTAGATACTAGGCTTGATAACATTTTTGTGTGTGACAGAAATAAAATTTGAGTGTTTAAAACCCATCTGCCATCCTGTAAAGGGTATGGATCTTTCAGTTTAAGGATCTCGTTTGCTGAGCACAAATGAAGTCATCTTCAGAATTAGACTCCTGAAGACTGAAGTGATGGGTGAGGAGGAGTTGAGGTGAGGTTCATCGCTGTGTATCAGAGTATGATAGGAAAAGACAGGGTAGAAGAGGCAGAGAGGGAAAAGATAGGACCTCAGGTCCCAGGGTGGGGAAAAACACCTATTTGGGAACAATGCTGGGAGTGTCAGACCACAGCAAGCCCCCTCAGGCATAAGGTTCCTCTGAAGAATGTGACAGCCCCCACCTACTCCCTCTCAGATTTCCCCTCAGGAATTTTACAAAAGACCTAAATGTGCCCACACACCACCCCTCCTACGATGGAAACGAGCCTATCAAAAATGGACAACCCAGCACCTAGAACCATCTAGCCAATAAGGGCAGAACCTGAGAAGGAACAAGGGGGAAGGGAGAGGGGAGGGCTGATCAGAACCTTGTAAAACGAGGACCCTTGCCTAGAGTCGTGGGTATTCACCCTCGAATGTCCCCTCTCTGTAAAGAGAGCTTTCCTATTATTCTTCCTTTCTGATCTTATACTCTAATAAACTTTGGCCTGCTGCTTATTTTGTGTCTACCTCTTCATTCTTTGAGGCAGCGAGACAACGAATCCCGAGTATTGTGGTGGAAAAAATCCTGCAACAAGAGAGTGGAGAGTAAGTGCACAGGGGACCGAGAAGGGGAGAAGGCTGGGGGTGCCTGGGTGACTCAACCCGTTAAGCATCCAGACTCTTGGTTTTGCCTCGGGTCATGATCTCCTGTCCTTGGGGTCGAGCCCTGCATTGGTCTCTGTGCTGACGGTGAGGAGCCTGCTTTGGATTCTCTCTCTCTCCCTTTCTCTCTCTGCCCCTCCACCACATGCGCGTGTTCTCTCTCTCAAAACAAATAAACATAAAAAAATAGATTACAAATGAAATACAGTAGGAATGGAACACTATAGCAGTTTTAATGGGTTTTCCACAGTAATACACAGCTGTGAAAAGCACTTTTACCTATTCGTCCTAGGATGGCCAAATCCAACCTCCAAATTGGACATTATATGAAAGGGAAGGAGGAGGAAAGACCGGGAGGAGGAGACTCAGGAACTGGGTGGGTGGGGGGAGGGTGCCATTTGAAGAAGATATCTGGGAGAGGAGACCCACCTCATAAAATAAAATGTCTTGGGCTGTAAATACCTTCCACCCACCCCCGTCTCCACATACTCTCTTTCACACACACACACACACACACACACACACAAAACCACATGGAAAAGACCAACCTGTCAACACTGGTTTATGGGATGGATTTTCTTTGGTGGAATCAACAGTAGTGTTCAATCCTACTTCCCGGCTGGAGAGGAGCGAGAACAGAGGCTGCCATGAGAGAACAGGCACATTCATCCGCTCTGTTTTCCCAACTTTGTGAGGAAGCAGTACAAGTAATTAAGAGGCTGAAGGTATCTTTGTCTCCACCTCATTTTGCTCACATTATCTGTTGAGTTTCGAGACCCTGTGGATTCTGCCTCCACAGTCTCTCAGAAGTAGACCCCCTCCATCTTATTCCACGACTGGCTGCTTTCCCTGCACGACCTTCCCCATTTGCTGGCAGAACCCAATCTCTCCCACCCCTCAACGTGTGTCACATTTTACTGCACCTTCCCAGCTGAGCCCATTCTAACTTATGTTTGAATGTTTTACAAAGCTGCTATATCCCTGAGAGTGTCAGCAGCTGGGAAGGGGGGGGGGTGGGCAACTTTCTCCTCAACTCTGCAGATGTGACAAGGCCCTATGCACAAAGTGTCTAGGAAATCTTGGTAAAAGCAAAGAGAGAAGAAAAAACGGCAGGAAAAGGGAACCAGAAGAAACTAGAAAGGGAAGGGAAGAGATTAGGAAGGGGAGGGGAGGGGAGGGAAGGGAAAGGAAAAGAAGGAAGTAGAAGAAATCCTCTAGCATTTTTAATTGGGTATATAATAGATCTGCAGTACAAGTATAATTTTATTGACTTTTTTTTTCTTTTTTTCGCAACCAGATCCTTATTTTACTTGGAATGGGTATCTTAGCTGTACCATCTAAGAACTTCAATCACATAGCATTTATACAGATTCAAATTCCAGTGTTTAGCCCCATATTTTTCTCTTACTCAAATACCTCTCCTATTTTAGTTTTCTTTAGAGGCAATGTTCTGTATCCTTAAGATAATAGAAAAGTGGACTAAATAGTTCGGAGATTATTCAAAATAATTTTATTTTACTGTGTACTTCATTTATCCTTCCTGAGTATCTGAGGGGGTTCAATGGAGGCTAGCATATCATGCATTTCTAAGATAATGATTTTTCTCATTTCTGTGGCTCCGAAAAATCTGACAAGACCCTCTGCAGCTGCTCTGGTTCTAGCCTGGAGTGCGACCATGGCCGGGTGCAAGGACAACGGCAATCTATTAATATCCCCCAGGCCAGCTGTTATCCCCACATGTGCAGCGCCCAGGCACTGGGGAAGAAGACTCAATTTTGTCTGCAGCCTCCCCTTTTTGGGAAGGAATAAGCTTTGCTATCGGCTTTGGAAGAGCTTATAAAGAGTTAAGGAAATAAATTGTGTTTTATGCAATACATTTCTCACGCAAAGCACCAATGACGGACCCCTTTTATCTATCCTCATGTCTTAAGTAGATACAAAGAACAGGACTTCAGGCTCCGTAGGTTGTTGGTGAACCGATCTATGTGATTTCACTAGAGTCTGCAATGAAAATCAATCTGCCGTGAAAGTGCCCTGTAATTGGGTATAATGGACATAATGAATAGGTAAGACATAAACACATTGAAGAACACATTGGCAAAGTAAGACAGAAGAGAGACCAGGGAATACATGTGAAAGGAATTCAGGACAACAAAGCTGGGTGATATTTTAATTTTTAAAAGTACTAATATAGTTGTCTAAGGAACCTGTTAAAAAGAAAATCACAGGCCCAAAATGGCACCACTTAGGCCCAGTCTAAACCAGGGCGTAATACCTAATTGCAGTTTCAACCTGCCCCTGAAACGTAGTCTTAACTAGTCACTCAGGAATTTTTTGATCAACACCAATGAGATAATCTGTCACATGGGTCCTCTCCGTCCCCCAGAGGAAGATAGGGTAAGCCAACTAATAAGACCCCCTGTCCTTTCCCTTAAGGTAGCCTTACCTGGAAGGGTCTTTGTTTCACTTTTGCTAATAATGTTTTGCTCCTCTCTCCTTCCTATAAAAAATCTTGCATTTTGTACAACTCCTTAGAGCTCCCTTCTGCTTGCTAGATAGGATGCTGCCCAAACCATCAAATGCTTAATAAAGCCAATTAAATCTTCAGATTTGCTCAGTTGAAGTTTTGTTCTTTAACAAACCCCAATATAGCTTGAGAAGGCTCAGCTTACAAATAGGCCATACTCTTCATTATCTCACTTTGAAGTTAGTGCCTTTATCCATAAATACTTGATCGTCTAAAATCAGAAAGGTGGCAGAAACCAGTTTTCTGTGTCAGATTTACTTCCAAGTCATATAATCTTATGTTGGGAAGAGACCTTGTAATCAATCCAGCCTCCTCCTGAGCCCTGGAGCCCCAGAATGGCTTCCAAAACATCTTGAGCAGATGAGCATTTAGGCTTAGCTTGAATTCTTTCTCATGACCCTGAGCTAAGCCCTCTGGAAGGCCTTCTACATTATTGGACATTTTTAGTTCCCAGACAGTTCTCAGGTGAATATTTCACCTCTATAATTTCTATTCATGGATCATGGTTTTATAATCTGGAGGATGCTAGTTTATAATTTGTAGAGAAGCCATTAGGTAGACAGAGTGACAATCTAAGACGTCTTAGGTCCAAAGAGCAGGGAATTTAAAAAGCTGAAATAAGGGACTGTTAAAAAATAAAACTCAAATGAGTAAATGTTAAGATCTAATTGGCTTTATTAAGTAACTCATGAATTGGGAAGCACCCCATTTAACAAGGAGAGGGGAGCTCCAAGGAGTTATACAAAATGGAAAGTTTTGATAAGAAAGAGGAACAGAAGTTATTAGCAAAAGAAAAGAAAGGATTACAGGCAAGGTCACCTTCTCTTAGGGGGAGGGGGTTGGGGTCTTATCATGCAGATGACCTCATCTTCCCTTGAATAGAGAGGGCCCCGGTGACAGATTACCTCATTAGTGCTGGGGGGAGGGGTGTGTGGATTTCAGACTGATTGGATTAAAATTTCACTCCTTGAAGAGTCTGAAATTGAAATTAAGTCTTGGTTTTCTGTCCGGGGGGCAAGTGACTCCACCTTGAGCCTGTCATTTTCTTTTTAATAATACATAATTTTACATCCAACAACATTCTTTTTTGGATCAAGATAAATAGCCTAACTCATTATTCTAACTTACCTGCGAGGCATAATCAAAGAGTCAGTATACATAGCTAAGATTTAAAGGTACGTCACCACTAAGTACAGTGCAATACTTTTTCTAACTAGACTCAACTGTCATCATTCAATTTCTCCTGTGGTTCTAATTTCGGTAACCTCCCCAGCCTGCGAGCAAGCAGGTTAAAGGCTTTGGGAGTAGGAGACATAGGGAAACAATTTTTCCAAGAATTTGTTCCCTGAAAATATTGGGGGATGGCATTTCTTTCTGTTATTTTTTAGCCCAATAAACTTGATGCTGCAATTGTCACTTATAATCAGAGGCCTGGGAAGACGTCTGCATTGTTCCAGGCTGGTGTGGAACTTTCGACTTTGCAAACAACACTCTGACACTATACCATTTCCTCTTAGTTCTGAGGTTAAAAGCAAGTGCTTGCCCTAGACAGTCTAGTTAAGATCTTATCTTCTCTTGTTTTTCTTTCTCTGATAGGCTACCCTGGTACTTCTCCTAGGCAGAATAGAAAAGTGCTTTGAGATCTGCTTTCCTTGAGGCTCCAACTGAAAGACCATCAGAAACCTGCCCTGCATTAGTCTCCTGGGGCCTGGGAGCCCCCACGGCGAGTGCATTCCTAACTTTCCTTGTCACGTCTGGTGGATAACTCACCATGTTCTCCACCTGCTTTGAGTTTGTTCACTTCAAGTAATTAGTTCTTTTGTTTTCCTCTCCCTAAACAAATTTTAAAACCGATATATTTTTAAATATAGATTAGTTCTCTCATAGGCTACCAGTATACTAAATGCCCTTAGAACAACGATGGAGCTTATATTTCATTCACATGCTTCAAAGAATAGAGCAGAATTGAGGCCAGCAATGAACCATAGGAAGCAGTCCAGATACATTTTTTTTAATCCAACTGGCAAAATTAAACGAGATTATGCTGGGAATCTGAGATATTTAGAGAACTGACAGAATAGAGAAATACCTATTCAAATGCAAAATAATTAGTTATTTTTCTCTTTTAAGGTCAGTGAAGGAAGGTTCTTGCAATTTTTACAACCATTAAAAGAAATCAAACTATGTATCACCAACACTCATAAATACTTATCCAGTGTAAGCCTCAAAACAAGTCCCGGGGGCATTATCTTTCACATTTTTACTAGTAAGAAAATGGCCTTGGGGTACCTGGGTGGCTCACTCCGTTAAGTGTCTGACTCTTGATCTTGGCTCTGGTCATGATCTCAAGGTTTGTGAGTTTGAGCCCCACGTGGGGCTCTGCACCGGTGGCGTGGAGCCTGCTTGAGATTCTGTCTCTCCTTCTCTCTGTCCCTCCTCCTTGCGCACATACTCTCTCTCTCTCTCTCTCTCTCAAAATAAAGAAATAAACTGAAAGAAAGAAGAAAGAAAGAAAGAAAGAAAGAAAGAAAGAAAGAAAGATAGCTTAGATAGGAATAGCTGAGACACGCCCATCATCCTAAGGGCCAGACTTGAAGGGTCTCCTGACTTCAGCGCCCAGGCACGTCCAGTATAGCACAGCTATTCTGGGGATCTGTGAACATACTTTGGCCTGCTATTCCACATAAAAGAGACCGTTGCATTTGCTTTCTAAACAGTTCTCTCCAAATGTCTTCATCCTACTAAGTCTTTAAATTTTTCAAATGGTTCTCCATGCATCCTTTGCAGGAGATTTCCAAAAATAAAGTCAAAGAGAGGACCTCTAAGATATGTTTTACCTTTAAAACTCTTGATTCTATGCAATTTACACTTTAAAGGGCAGAGAAAAACAGAGACTTAACTACAGACATATTAGGGTACATGAGAGTCCTGCTTTGTGTAAGGCACAGGTTTTGTTGATGAGAGAGCATAAGGCAAGCTGAGAGCAAAGCACGAGCTGACAACGCCCCCTACCTCCCAGGTGTGACAAAGGAAAGGGAGAGAAAACCAATGGTTAACGGACAGGGATCACAGTCACGCAGGACGTGAGCCTCCATCAGTTTATAAATATCTTAGTAAGTTACAAGAAAAAGGCAATCTTATCAATAACCTAACTTCCAAAAACCTATAGACTCAGTTTCCTGGAGCCCCTAATACCACCCTCTCCTCCATAGTGATGTGGGAACAAAGGCAAGAAGGAAATGGTTGGTAAAATTAAATTTTCTTATAACCTGCAGCCTATTGACGTACTCTAGGAAAATACAGAGTATAACATTTTTCCAGGAACCTCCTACTGTCTTAATGATAATGCTTTGCTAGAGGGAAAAACAACCTTAGCTTGCCAGTAGCTAAGCCTCCAATAATCTTAGTCTTTATCATATGGAAATCCCTTTAAGAAACTCCCTCTTGGGGGGTGGCTCAGTCAGTTAAGTGTCCAACTTCAGCTCAGGTCATGATCTCACAGCTTGTGAGTTGGAGCCCCGCATTGGGCTCTATGCTGACCGCTCAGAGGCTGGAGCCTGCTTCAGAGTCTCTGTCTCCCTCTCTCTTTGCCCCTCCCCTGCTCACGCCCTGTCTCTCTCTCTCTCTCTCTCTCAAAAATAAATAAACATTAAAAAAAATTTTACAAGGGAATACAAGCAAAAATGAACTATTGGGACCTCACCAAGATAAAAAGCTTCTACACTGCAAAGGAAACAATCAACAAAACTAAAAGGCAACCAACGGAATGGGAAAAGATATTTGCAAATGACATATCAGATAAAGGGCTGGTATCCAAAATCTATGAAGAATTCACCAAACTCCACACCCAAAAAACAAATAATCCAGTAAAGAAATGGTTTGAAGACACGAATAGATATTTTCCCAAACATATCCAGTTGACCAACAGACAGACACATGAAATGATGCTCAACGTCACTCTTCATCAGGGAAATACAAATCAAAACCACACTGAGATACCACCTCCCACCAGTCAGAGTGGCTAAAATGAACAAATCAGGAGACTATAGATGCCGGCGAGGATGTGGAGAAACGGGAACCCTCTTGCACTGTTGGCGGGAATGCAAACTGGTACAGCCGCTCTGCAAAACAATGTGGAATTTCCTCAAAAAATTAAAAATAGAACTACCCTGTGATCCACCAATAGCACTGCTAGGAATTTACCCAAGGGATACGGGAGTGCTGATGCATAGGAGCACTTGTACTCCAATGTTTATCTCAGTGCTTTCAACAACAGCCAAATTATGGAAAGAGCCTAAATGTCCATCAACTGAGAATGGATAAAGAAGATGTGGTTTATACATACAATGGAATACTACTAGGCAATGAGAAAGAATGAAATCCTGCCATTTGCAGCAACATGGATGGAACTAAAGGGTATTATGCTAAGTGAAATAAGTCAGTCAGAGAAAGACAGATACCATATGTTTTCACTCATATGTGGATCTTGAGAAACTTAACAGAAGGCCATGGGGGAAGGAAAGGGGAAAAAAAGTTACAAACAGAGAGGGAGGGAGGCAAACCATAAGAGACTCTTGAATACAGAGAACAAACTGAGGGTTGATGGACGATGGGCAGGAAGGGAAAGTAGGTGATGAGCATTGAGGAGGGCACCTGTTGGGATGAGCACTGGGTGTTGTATGGAAGCCAGTTTGACAATAAATGATATTAAAAATAAATAAAATAAAATAAAATTTTCAATAAAAGAAAAAAAGAAACTTCCTCTTGACTTTATCTCCCCCAACTCCATAATGTATAACCAGTCACTCTTCAACCCCGGTGCAGCTCTTTCTGCCCGCAGGTCCTGTCCCCGTGCTTTGATAAAATCACCTTTTTTGCACCAAAGACGTCTTCAAGAATTTTTTCTTGGCCATCAGCTCCAAACCCCCAACACTCTAAAACTTCATCATTGTTAAAAAAACAAAAACAGGGGCGCCTGGGTGGCGCAGTCGGTTAAGCGTCCGACTTCGGCCAGGTCACGATCTCGCGGTCCGGGAGTTCGAGCCCCGCGTCGGGCTCTGGGCTGATGGCTCAGAGCCTGGAGCCTGTTTCCGATTCTGTGTCTCCCTCTCTCTCTGCCCCTCCCCCGTTCATGCTCTGTCTCTCTCTGTCCCAAAAATAAATAAACGTTGAAAAAAAAAAAACAAAAAACAAAAACAAAAGCAACAATGACAACAAAACCTACAAGCTCGGAATGAGGTGACTCAGCCCCAGCCTCCAAACTGGGTCTTAATACCTAACCTAACTGCGGTTTCAACTTGCCCCAGAAATTTAGTCTTAACTGGTCACTCAGGAATTTTCTGCTTAGTGCTAATGAAGTAATCTGCCCCCTGGGCCCTCTCCATCCCCACCCCCCAAAAGCAAGATGAGGTCATCTGCATAACAAGACCCCCTACTATTGCCCCCGAGGGAAAGCAACCTCGCAAAAACAATCCTTTTCTTTTGCTAATAACTTCCTTGCCCCACCCTCCCATCTATAAAAACCTCCCGTGTTGGCCAACTCCTGGGAGCTCCTCTTTGCTTCCTAGGTGGGATGGTGCCCATTTCATGAATTGCCTAATAAAGCCAATTAAGAGCTTCAAGTCTTCTCTGTTGAATTGTATTTCAATAGTCTCCTCCTTGGACAAAGATTAAAACGACCCAGAAATTACTGGGAATGGGAGGACAGAAAAGAATACAACTACTAAAATGACCTAGAAATTTAAAAAACAAAACCAAAAATCTGTGAGTGTCTCACACTCAGATCATTTAATTAGCCTGGCAAAGAGCTCCCCAATTAAAAGTTTTTCTTCAACTTCCTAAAAAGAACTTCTTCAAAGTTCCCCAGGTAATTCTAATGTGTAGCCGGGACTGAGGGCTACTGATTTGGGGTGCATTGGGGGTGTCTGTGGGGAATTTGGGGAATGGAAGCTGGGCAGAAGACAGCTCAATAACTTTCTCTTCTTGAGAATCCACACTTCTGCTTGTTAAAGAGATTGTGGGAATAAACTCTACAAGAGGCATCCATTGGCATGAGATTAGGTCCGGGAGTTAGAAGAGTAAGAGTGGGTTATGTCCAGAGCTGGAACAGAGCTTTTAACTGAGAACAACCAGGAAATACCGAGAAACCCATGATCAAAACTTTGTTTCCTCAAGGCGCTCAATAAATGTGAATTAAATTTCATTGTAACTGAATTGAAATCATCTTAATGGAAAATCATTTAATGGCTTGAATTAAATTGTGTATTTATCACTGTATCCATTTAATCCTGGACCTTGTCTCAAGGATTTAGAAATATTAAGTCCGAGGATCTCTGTTCCCTCTTTTTTGCCACTTTGCATTATCTTTCCAGAAGCACAATGAATGGAAAGGCACCCTCTTAGCAAATTCCACATCTTATTTTCACTCCTCATTTAAATGTTACCCTGACCCCATTCAATGAAAAATAACTTTGAGATCTCATAAAATTACCCGATATCCACAAACACAGTGGAGAGCTCTTAAGTGTCCTAGGATGATGGTCCCATGACCATGGGGGAAAAGGATATTTTAATGAAGCATTTTCACTGAACTTTGGAATCTAATAGCACATGAAGAGTTATTCTAGTTCCTTTTTAAAAATTGTAAAATATTTTCCATTCTGATTTAAATATTTCTTTTCTTTAACATTTTTTTTAATATTGATTTATTTTGAGGAGACAGAGTGCAAGCAGGGGAGGGGCAGAGAGAGAGGGAAACACAGAATCCGAAGCAGGCTCCAGGCTCTGAGCTCCTGGCTGTCAGCACAGAGCCTGACACAGGGCTGGAACCCACAAAGGGTGGGATCATGACCTGGGCCAAAGTCGGATTCTTAACCGACTGAGCCACCCAGGCACCCCTAAATATTTCTTGTGCCCACCTTGACATATGATGGCTAGGCTCCCCTATCTAAATATTCATTCTAACCCTAAATAAAAGAGATCCAGGCACCCTTGCTTGGGTAGTTATGGCTTTGGAAGTTATTGCCTGTGACCTCTTTTATTTGCTGCAAATAAAGTTTCCTTTGTGCAACAACTCCACTGGTGGAGTTTCTATCTGTGACTCACCCGGGAGTGAACTCACGTTTGTTTGGTTGCACTTTCCCCAGAAGCCTTCATCGACAAGTAGCAAGACAGGGCAGAATTAAATAGAGCATCCTTATCATCTTTAAGTGGAATAAGATGGCACAAGATATTCTGGGCTCATTAATAGAATCTGTGGGAATAATGTAATATCTGACCTTGAAAAATATTGAAACAATCACAGGGTGTCCTTCATGCCACTATACCTGAATCATAAATTCATCCATTCACCCATTCATCTATTCGACAAATGCTGAGTCTGCCTTACATGCCAAATGCTGAGAAGGACAAGCTACTTTTGGCTCTCACACAGTTTAATGGGGGAAAGCCCAACAAACATGTAAATAAATGAAAAATTAAAAAAATACCTGTTGTGAAGTTATAAACGGAGGTCACTTGAAGGGCTAATAGGAGCACAACAGCCCTGCACACAGTAAGGAGAAGGAATTCAAGCAGAGAGAAGGCTCTGGATGAGACTGGAGAATAAGGAGGTGATGGCCAGGTTACACAGGACTTCTATTCAGCCTGGATCCTCTCTGCAGCCCAGTGCCAGTTCAGGTTCACCAAGGACACCTTGTACAGGCCCCAAACCAAGCTCCTATCTTACCATCCTCTGTGTGAAAGCTCCTTTGCAACAGATGTAGCCTTTCATTGTGTACATACATACACACACATTCCTGTGTGTATCTGTATTGCGTGTGTGTGTGTGTGTGTGTGTGTGTGTGTGTATTTGGGGGCAGGGGGTTGGTGTTGCTAGCATAATTCAGGTTTTTTAATTAAGTTCACTTTTTTCTCTTATAGCCAGGAACTTAAATTTTCAAGAAAACTACGTTGGCAATAACTCTTGAGGATTGCTTGCCTGGGAGCCCGAATTTAGTGACAGTGTGGAAGATTCCCATGTGAGACTTATGAATCCATTGCTTTGCTGACTTTTGAGGCTAAATGGGGGTCAGGCGGGGAAGAGGAGTTCCACAGTAAGAGCATCACTGACTAGTGATGGGTGTCACCAAGTTAGGGAGCATCTCAAGGGAACCTATGTAAAAAGTCAGCTGTGATGGGAATGATGCTGGCAGCCCAGGTCCGAGGATCCAGAGGGGGTCCTGCGGGACCAACCAAGAGAGTCCTCGGCTTTGCACAGGATGGAACCAAACGCAAGCCAGAAAGAAGTAAGAGCAGAGCAGATACAGACAGAGCATGTGGAAGACATGGAAAGGAAGGGAGCATGAGTCTCATCTGTGTTCAGGGTCTGGGTTTTTTTATGGAGGACAGTGGTCTGGTGTACATGTGCCCGCAGGCATCCAGAAACCAGTTAGAACAAAGATGAGGGCCCAGGTGTCATTCCTTGGAGTTAGGGGGCCTTGACCTTGAGATGTCTAGTGCGGTGATCTGGAATGCACATGTGATGGCTTGTCTGGTCATTCTCACCTGGTCCTTCCTTAGATGTTATCTATTCTGAAGATATCATTAACTCCTTGTCCCTTACAAGGAGGACATACACTATTTGCATTATGAGGTGTGTGTGAAGTGGGGTGAGGGTGCAGGTCCTAGTAAGAATAGAAGCAGAAAAAGGAGAAAAAGCAGATTTTTATGGAGTCCAGTTTCCCGGTCTCAGCTACACCTTTTAAGCTTTGAAGTTCTTAGGGTTTTTTTGTGGTTTTTTTTTTTGTTTTTTTTTTTTTTGTTTTTTTTAGTGTTTATGTATTTTTGAGAGAGGAGACAGAGCAGAAGCTGGGGAGGGGCAGAGAGAGAGAGGGAGACACAGAATCCGAAACAGGCTCCAGGCTCCGAGCTGTCAGCACAGAACCCAATTCAGGGCTCAAACTCAAGAGTCGTGAGATCATGACGTGAGCCGAGGTCAGACGCTCAACCAACTGAGCCACCCAGGCGTCCCTGAAATTCTCAACCTTTTAAACCCTATCTACTTTGAATAAACATAAAAAGCTCATATACTCTGTTGTGGGTTGAATTGTGCTCCCCCATATGTTGAAGTCCTAATCCCCAGTATCTGCAAATGTGTCCTTATTTGGAAATGGGGTCTTTGTAAATCGTCAAGATAAGGTCCCTAAATTGGCCCCTAATCCAATATGACTGTATCCCTAGAAAAAGAGGAAGTTTGGACACAGACATGTCACACAGGGACTATGAAGATGAAGACAGAAGTCAGAATGATACATCTGCAAGACCAGAAATACTAAAGATGGCCAACAGACCACCAGAAGCTAGGTAAGAGGTTCTCCCTCAAAAGGAACCAAACCTGCTGCTACCTCAATCTTGGACTTCTAGCCCCGAGAACTGTAAGACAACAGATTTGTATTGTTTAAAGCCACCCAGTTTGTGGTATGTGGTTTTGATAGCCCTAGCAAACTAATATGCACTGCTGCAAGTCTATTTGAAATTTCAAAATAAATGGAAAAGTAACTTCCTGTGATCCAATCATTATTTTAGAATCCAAAGCTTACAAAATGGAAAATCATGACTAAGAGCCATAAAATATTACATATGCTTTCAACAAATATGTTTTGTAGTCTACCCATTCCTGGGCGGACCCGGAGATTCTGATACTCCTCATGATAAGAGGGTATCCCCCCTTCACGTCGCACAATTGAGAACTGCTCTATTTTCTCAGCCAGACCTCCTCCCAGCCCCAGAGGAGACCCCCTCAACCAAGGTATGATATTGGGGGAGGTAGTGGAATTCTCTATAATGCACCCTCCGAAACCTCTACCTGATGATGTCCATAAAACACCTCAATAGCAGACTGGACAATTATGTCCACACTTAGACACGAGTATCTGGGAGACCACTAAGTTAGTATCTTGCTTGGCCTTGAAGTTTAGGTACAGTATTTGTTTCTTAGGGAGACTATAACAAAGTACCATCAACTAGGTGGCTTAAAACAACACAAATGTATTATCTCACAGTTCTGAGGCTAGAAGTCTAAAATCAAGGTGTTGGCAGAGGTGGTTCCTTCTGAAGGCTCTGAGAGAGAGAGAGAGAGAGAGAGAGACTTCTACCTTCTGATAGTTTGAAGCTTGTAGAGCGTCTCTTCACATGTCGTTTTCCCAGTATGACTGTGTCTATGTCCAAATATCTCCTGTGTAATAAGAATACCAGTCATGACAGATTAGGGCCAACCCTAACAATTTCATTTTAACTTAATCATTGGCAAAGTCTCCATTTCCTAATAAGGTCATATTTAACATATATTTTGGGCAGGGGGGAACATGATTCAGCTTCTAATAGGTAGCAAATTGACACTCCATACTGGGAGACACTACAATCAGTAAGATGCTCTGTAAGGACCTGATCCATCTGTTCCAACTACTCAACCATTGGAAAGAGGCGGTCATGAGACTGGAGGTTGCCCGTGGGCTCCCCCTGCTGGAAGAGTCGATGATGTATTTAAACCACTCCAATCTAGCTGCGTTTGTACCCGTGGCCCGGAGGAAAATTAACCAACAATTCTCCTTTCTCGTTCAGTCCTTGAAATCAAGATTACATTATTCTCCTAACATGAACTAAGGGATTGTCTCTATTTATTCTCTGGAATATTATGTATAAGATAGACATTCTGCTGCTTGAAGAGTCAGTAGAACTTGCTTATAAAACAATTTTGGCTTCATGTGCTTAGTTTTATTTATAGGTAGATTTTTTTAACTACTAATTCATTCCTTCTCTCTCTCACCCTCTCTCTCCCTCACTTCCCCTCTCTCTTTCACGTTCTTTCCTTCTCTCCCTTCCTCCGTGTGTATGTGTGTGTGTGTCTGTCTCTCTCATTTCCTGCCTTCTTTCCAGTGAATTTCCCTTTTTACATTTCCTTTTCTTCTTCAGCTATTTTGGAGGTCTTACCTTATATTCCTATTTACCTTTACTTTTTCTTAAACTTTAACATGCTATGGTAGGTTATGGTCAAGCCTGCTGTTTATAATTGCTCTTCAAATTTGAAAACTTGACAACTAACTGCATGTTACCACAGCCTAGACGTTATTACACAACTTCTAAACACAGAACCATTCAATGGCATAACTATACAAAGGCAGCCTGAACCCACAAAAGCTAAGTATGTTGAAATTTGAGAAACTGAGGTATAAGAAGCTTCATAAACATTGTTTTACCTTCAATGGGTAGAGCACTATTGTCTAATACAAGCATGTCTATGAAGCACTGGGGACTTGAGAAGCCTTGCTCACTGAATATCTGCCTGTCTGATGTTCTCTGTTACGCTTAAGAGTTTATGACAGTAAAATGTAACTGGTACACAATTAATTTGTCAAAGTGCTCATTTTCATCAAGACCTAGAATCAGTCCTCTGCAGAACTGCTTTGCCTGTGGATACTTAAAAATTCTAAATTAATTGGTATTGTAGACCTCATATTTCACAGTAAAAGGACTTGGGATACTGACACTCTAAAAACGCCCTCCCATCTTACGTGTAACTGTTCCTAGTACACCTTGTTTTTAACTCCCAGAATAGACATTGCTATTTGTTTTTCAGGCTTATTTATAACTTTTTTCATTTTCCATTTCAGTTTTCATCTTGCATTTCAAATTCCTGGGAGCATGAATCTTCCCATTTGTTGTACCTGCTGGCTCTCACCCATGGTAGCTTGTTTCTCTGCTTGCTTTGTAACTTTCTGTATATATCAGTGAACTTGTTTTTAACAGGTTTTATCCTGTCAGAATCCCATTCAGCCTAGATCAGAGGACAGTTCTCCAGAGAACTTTCGTGTTTTTCTCTGCCCTGACTTGAGACTGTTTTTTATGTTAATTTCTGGATTGGGAGGTTCATGTCCCACACAGTGAGCAAAGAAGCAGATAACGGCAGGCATAAGAATTTAATACGTGATAAAGAAAGGCTTACCAATTAGATGTGAACAAAAGAATTTTTTTAATGTTTATTTATTTTTGAGAGAGAGAGAGAGACAGAATGCAAGCAGGAGAGGGGCAGAGAGAGAGGGAGACACAGAATCCGAAGCAGGTTCCAGACTCTGAGCTGTCAGCACAGAGCCGCAGGTAGGGCTCGAACTCATGGTCTGCGAGATCATGACCTGAGCCGAAGTCAGATGCTCAACCGACTGAGCACCCGGCCGCCCAGAAAAGAATTTTTTTTTTAAGTAAGGCTGAAAACACAACAGTGACACAAATTAAAACAAAACTATCTTGGGGTGGAGGGTGGGGGATCCAGGATGAAATGCAGAGTATGACAAAACAATCTAACTATATTACAGATATATGAAACAACCTCACTGAAGGAGGTTGGGGGTAGGAGGTGGTGGGGAAGTACTGACCTCAGACTTTGGAAATGAATAGACTCTGAAAATTAAAGGCAAAAGAAAATGTACATAGCACTATACTTTAGTTGATAAAGTTATTTCCCACAGTTTGATTTCACAATTCTGCTACTGTTACACGTGTGTACTGGATTTGAACAATTAAATAAATGGATGGTGAGCGGCAGGAGCCTGATTTCTGACTGTGGGAGTGAGAGATAAGCAAGGAGAGGTGCTAGAACAATCCATGCAGTAATGGATTAACATCGGAGACATCAACATGCATTCTTTTTATGTTTGGCTTTATATAGATACAGATGGTTAGAAATATGTACAGATATGTGTATATACACAGGTTAGCACACACATGTATATGTGTGTTCTCACACTGTCAACTGAGGGGTCCCAGAAGCAACAGCATCCTAGTAACAAAAAGTATACCTACCACCCAGATCTTCATTTATAATATTATTCTCCAACAAAATGGAAAAGGACTCCTTGGTGAAGTGACTGATTCTAAGACTGGAGCAGGAAATATAAAAGATGGGCCAAGGGAACCTTGGTGGCTGTTGGTGAAGTATCTGACTTCAACTCAGGTCGTGATCTCACGGTTTGTGAGTTCGAGCCCCACATGGGGCTCTCTGCTGTCAGCATGGAGCCTCCTTCAGATCCTCTGTCCCCCCCCCCTCTGCCCCTCCTCTGCTCATTCGCGTGTGTATCTGAATGCTCTCTTGAAAAAGAAAATTAAAATTAATAAATAAAATAAACAAAAGATGGGCCTGGAACATTCTGTAAAGCCATAAAGTAAAGAAGTGTTCACACACAACCGCACATGCACGCACATACACACACAGAGTGATGAAGGTATGTCAAGAAACACAGGAGTCAAGAAAAAAGAGCTCCCAATGGTCAAAGATGGAATAATTTGTGCAAAACACCAAAGTAGCATTAGATTATAAATCAAAATATGAATAAATATTCATGAATCTGTATTAATATATATAAATGATTCAATAAATAAATAAATGAGAGGGAGGAAGATAAATATTCCATGTAGAAGAATTCCAAGTAAGTTATGTAGCAATTCTACCCTCAAGGTAGGGGCATAAAAGTCCCCACTCCTTACCTGTGACTTTGTTTGCATAGTGACTCCCGTCCAAAGAATACAGTATGGAAAGGGGAACAAAAGTAACTTTACAGTAGAAGAACCTGACAAACACTACCTCAGCCAGGTAGTCAAGGTCAGCATCAACAAGCATAAATCATGTTAATATGTGTTACTGATATGATGTAATGACAGTGGCACCGTATCTTTGTAGCTTTCCTCCCCAAAACCCATAACCCAGTCTAATCATGAGAATAGCACTAGACAAATCCCAACAGAGGGACAGTCTACAAAATACCTGACCAGTTCCCAAGTCTGTCAACATTATCAAACACAAGGAAATTCTAAGAGACTGTAACAGCCAAGCAGAACATAAGGAGACATAATGACTCAATGTAATATGGTATCGTGGATGGAATCCTGGAACAGAAAAAGAACATTAAGTAAAAACTAAGGAAATCTGAAGAAAGTATGGACTTTCATTAATAATACTGTATCAGGATGGGTTCATTAGTTTTGATGAATGTACTATGTTAATATATGATGGTAATAACAGGGGAAACAATATGAGGTTTATGAGAACTCTCTATCTTTGCGACTTCTCTGTAAATGTAAAGTTGCTTTAAAATATATAGCCTATTTCATAAAGGTAATGCTTCAGTAAACTTCTTTTACCAAAAAAATGCTAGGAAATCTTAAAATCTAAAAACAAATTAATATATATTTGCCTTCCTGCAACATTATTCTAAAATAAAGGCTGTTAACATTTTTAACATCTAAAAATACGCTGGAAAACATATTAAAAAATTTTTAACTCAGGGCAACTGGGTGGAGTCGGTGACTCTTGATCTCAGCTCAGGTCATGATATCAGGGTTCATGGGTTCGAGCCCCGCCGAGGGCTCTGCCTTGATGGTGCAGAGCCAGCTTGGGATTCTGTCGCTCCCTCTCTAGATGCCCCTCCCCCACTCCTGCCCAGGCGCGCGCACGCGCGCGCGCGCGTGTCTGTGTGTGTGTGTGTGCGTGCTCTCTCTCTCTCTCTCTCTCTCTCTGAAAATAAATAAACTTAAAAAATTTTGACTCATAGCAAGTCCATACCTCATTCCATTTACCAAACTAAAATTTAAACTTCAGTATGACAAAATAGAGAATTAAAAGGAAAATATGTGATAGCACTATTTTGCAATGATAATGACAAAAAAGAAATAGACTTAATTTCTAAAATCTTCATACTTTTTCAAAAGAAAAACATCAAAATCCCAAAAGACAAATAGTTAGAAGCATTAAACAGACAATTCACAAAGAAAGAAATACAATACCTAACATATATTTAACTAAACATTTCTCCTTCATCACTGAAAAAATCGACAATTGTTGAAGCAGAGTGCCAAGCACGAAGATTCTTTATACAATTCTCTTCACTTTTGTATATATTTACAATTTTTTCGTAGCATAAAGTTAGATTAAAAGTTTCACCTCGGGGCGCCTGGGTGGCGCAGTCGGTTAAGCGTCCGACTTCAGCCAGGTCACGATCTCGCGGTCTGTGAGTTCGAGCCCCGCGTCGGGCTCTGGGCTGATGGCTCAGAGCCTGGAGCCTGTTTCCGATTCTGTGTCTCCCTCTCTCTCTGCCCCTCCCCCGTTCATGTTCTGTCTCTCTCTGTCCCAAAAATAAATGAACGTTGAAAAAAAAAAAAAAAAGTTTCACCTCACTAAAAATGATGGCTTATTTTAAGCATATATACCGTATCTTTGAAATGGCAGAGTTTTATGTGTCTTTTTAATAAAATCCACTGTAGAGATGCTATACTAAAATATTACATTGATAGCTAATGAGAATGTACATTTGCAGAACCTTCATGAAAAGCAGTCTTGTCACATATATATACATATGTTATTGCACATATACATATATGTATGTATGTCATTATATGCTATATGTCATATATGAAATATATATGTATGTATGCATAATATATATTTTTAAGTTTTTATTTTAATTCCAGTTAGTTAACATACAATGTTTTATTAGTTTCAATTGTACAATACAGTGATTCAACAATTCCATACATCATACAGTGCTCATCACAAGTGCACTCCTTAATCCCCATCACTTATTTCACCCATCACCCCCCCACCTCCCCTTCCTCTCCGTAAGTTTGTCCTCTATAGTTAAGAGTTTGTTGGGGAGCCTGGGTGGCTCAGTCAGTTGGTTGTCCATCTTCAGCTCAGGTCATGATCTCACAGTCGTGATTTTGAGCCCCACGTCAGGCTCTGTGCTGACAGCTCAGAGCCCGGAGCCTGCTTTAGATTCTGTGTCTTCCTCTCTCTCTGCCCCTCCCCTTCTCACACTCTGTCTTGTTTTCACTCTCAAAAATAAATTAAAAAACATTAAAATTTTTTTTAAAAAAAGGAGTCTGTTTCTTGGTTTGTCTCTCTCTCTCTTTTTTCCCTTTGCTAGTTTGCTGTCTTTCTTAAATCCCACATTGAGAGAAATCATACGGCATTTGTCTTTCCTTGGCTCATTTCACTTAGCATTATATTCTAGCTCCATCCACGTCATTGCAAATGACAAGATTTTGTTTAATTTTATGGCTAAGTAATATTCCATTGTATATATATACCACATCTTTATCCATTCATCAATTGATGGGCACTTGGCTTCCTTCCATATCTTGGCTAGTGTAAATAATGTTGCTATAAACATAAGGGTGCATGTGTCCTTTTGAATTAATGTTTTTGTATTCTTTGGGTAAATGCCCAGTAGTGTGATTGCTGGATTTACGGTAGTTCTATTTTTAATTTTTGAGGAACTTCCACATTGTTTTCCAAAATGGCTGCACCAGTCTGTATTCCCACCAATAGTATAAGAGGGTTCCTTTTCTCCACACCCCGCCAATACTTGTTTCTTGTGTTGTTGATTTTAGCCATTGTGACAGATGTGAGTTGATATCTCATTGTAGTTCTGATTTGCATTTCCCTGATGGCATGTAATATATATATATATTATATATATAATATATTAAGTGCTTATTTATTTATTTATTTATGTTTATTTACTTTTGAGAGAGACAGAGACAGAATGTGAGTGGGTTAGGGACAGAGAGAAAGGGAGACACAGATCTGAAGCAGGATCCAGGCTCTGAGCTGTCAGCACAGAGCCCAATGCGGATCTCAAACCCACGAGCTGTGAGATCAAGACCTGAGCTGAAGTCGGTTGCTCAACCGACTGAGCCACCCAGGCGCCCCTGTTTTATTTATTTTTGAGAGAGAGAGAGAGAGAGAGCATGGGAGGGGTAGGGGCAGAGAGAGACAGAGACAGAATCTGAAGCAGGCTCCAGGCTCCTAGCTGTCAGCACAGAGTCCGATGTGGGGCTCAAACTCATGAACCAGGAGATCATGACCTGAGCCAAAGTCAGATGCTTAACCAACTGAGCCACCCAGGTGCCTATATATATATATACACACACACACACACACACACACACACACACACATATGTGTGTGTGTGTATATATGTATATATGTATTATTTTGAGAGAGAGAGAGCATTCACGTGCACAAACTGGGGAGGGGGAGAGAGAGGGAGAGAGAAAGAATCCCAAACAGTCTCCGTTCTGTCAGCACAGAGCCTAATGCAGGGTCGATCCAACATACAGTAAGATCATGACCTGAGCTGAAATCAAGAGTCAGACACTTAACCAACTGAGCCACCCGGGCACCCCTTAAAATTTAAGCTCTTAAGCTGATACGGAATCTGATAATACCTCGGTCTAGGCTGTGAGAGTTTTAGCTTGTGCTTTCACTACTTTTAGCCTTTGGCATTTAGGAATTTCTCATTCTTCCTTGTGAATACAAGAAAGCATTAAAAATTTTATTTGTCTGAATCCATTCTACACGGTGTAAAACGAACTGATGACTCCTTCCCTCAAGAGAGAAGCCAAACAGACAACGAAGCTTGAATCTCCTCATTTGACTCTAACTTTCTCAGGGAATGGAGCTCATCTCCTAATTTAGGTCAGAGCTTCATCCCTGACACAATTAACTGTAGCTTGAGTGACAACATCATGTGCAGGAACATGGCTGCTCCCATTGTGACCTTATGAATTGAGTGAGTAAAGAAGAGACATTCCCAGAAAAACAAGGAGTAAAACAGTGGGCGTAAAGACATTTGTAAAACTTAGAGTTAGGTTGAAATGATTGCTGTGAAAATGTGATTTCAAGGGTCAGTGCAATTACTTAGAAAAACTCCTATGAAAATAAAAGCATTGGGCGCCTGCATGGCTCAGTGGGTTAAGCATCTGACTTCGGCTCAGGTCATGATCTCATGGTTCCTGAGTTCGAGTCCCACGTCAGGCTCTGTGTTGACAGCTCAGAGCCTGGAGCCTGCCTTGGATTCTGTGTCTCCCTCTCTCTCGCCCCCCCCCCCCAAATAAATAAACATTTACAAAAATTAAAAAAAGAAAAAGAAAATAGAAGCATGATAATGATTATCAGGAAATAAAGGTCCAGACAATTACAGTAAGAGATGGTTTTATTTGTTTGGGAGGGAGGTTATATATATTAATTACTTCCTAATAGAAAAGTATAAACTGAACATCCTGTGTTTCATGTCTATTTTATAGTAAGAATTATTACATTTGCAACTTTTAAAAGATAATGAGGACAAAAATGTCCATATTTTGTTATCCAGTTATTTTGCTAATAAGAATCTATCCTAAGAAATAATTTGAAATATAAACAGACATATGCAGAAAAAGTTATTATAGTTGTTATTTATTTATAAGCATAAAAAATTGAAATAACTTAAATGTACAGTTATGGAGAAATTATAATAAATATTGATATACTCACAGAATGTATGCTATTAAACCATTAAAAATGATGTTTATAAAGCATGGTTACTAATGAAAAAATTCGTAGGCTTAAGAAAAACTAAATATGAAATTGCATAAGCTCAAAGAAGCAAAAACAATGTATTTTATAATGCCCAAAAAACACCTCAAAATTCTAGTCAGAGAGTCCCTCGGGACAATAAAGAATATCATCAATTCTTGGGGTTTATTGTTTTTTTTTCTTTAGTTTTTTTTGATGCTGATTTACGCTTGAGAGAGAGAGAGACAAGAGAGACAGAACACAAGCAGGGAGGGGCAGAGACAGAGGGAGACACAGAATCGGAAGCAGGCTCCAGACTCTGAGCTGTCAGCACAGAGCCTGACGTGGGACTCGAACTCAGGAACCATGAGATCATGACCTGAAGTTGGACACTCAACCGACTGAGCCACCCAGAGACCCCTGTTGGGGTTTTTATCTAAATGAAGACATAGGTGAGAAGTTAGCCCTTAAAAAATGACACATGCATGTACAGACAGCTGAGAATATCTTTGGTTTTATGTAGACATTAAAATTAGGTGTTTTTTGTTTTTTTGTGTTTTTTTTTTTGTTTTGTTTTACCATTTACTTATTTTTGAGAGGCAGAAAGAGACAGAGCATAAACTGGGGAGGGGCAGAGAGAGAAGGAGACAGAATCCGAAGCAGGCTCCAAACTCTGAGCTGTCAGCACAGAGCCCTATGTGGCACTCTAACCCACGAACCCTGAGATCATGACCTGAGCCGAAGTCACTGACTGAGATTCCTAAGCCAGTACTGAATCCTACAATACATCCTCTATCTAGAACTGTCACAGTTTTAACTTGCACATTTCCTACTCTTGGTTTAACTTTACCAAAATTCAAGAAGTAGGAGGATGTGAAGGCTTTCCATATTTTGCTCACTTTTGCCCCCGCCGGATCCTGGCTTTCTCTGACTACATGCAGCTCTATGCCATCAGAAGGGATGTTCCCACCATGACACGAGGGCCATAGTGCCATAAGAAGAAAGAGGCGGTGGTGGCATCTTCCCATTGCTTTTTCTCAATGACATTGACTTGTCAGGCCAAGGCAACTGCCAGGTGCATAAATGAGAGCTGATGACAAAGTACAGATGTCTGATTGAGACGAGTTTGGTAGCACAAGGGAGAACACTTAGACCAATATAATGCAGTGACCTTTTTTCAGTAGGGGTTCTGTGAGAAAATGAAGCCCTACATAAAATGATTGGAGTGACTTTTTTTTTTTTAATTTTTTAGTGTTTATTTATTTTTCAGAGAGAGGGAGACACAGAATCTGAAAGGAGGCTCCAGGCTCTGAGCTGTCAGCACAAAGCCCTATGTGGGGCTCAAACTCACGGACCTGAAGATCATGACCTAAGCTGAAGCTGGACACTTAACCAACTGAGCCACCCAGGTGCCCCTGGAGTGACTATTTTCTTAATTATCCCTGAGATGATCCATTATTAGCACCATTACAGACACAGAGGAGTTAATTCATTATATACATTGAATGCTTTAAAGTTTAATCCTCTCAGGGCACCTGTGGCTCCATAAGTTAAGCATCCAACTTTGGCTCAGGTCATGATCTCACTGATTATGGGTTCAAGCCCCACATGGGCTCACAGCTCGGATCCTGGAGCCTGCTTCAGATTCTGTGTCTCCCTCTCTCTCTACCCCTCCCCTGCTCACACTCTGTCTCTCTCTCTCTCAAAAATAAATAAAACATTAAAAAAAATTTTTTAACTTAATTCTCTCATGTAATCTTAGTTGAGAAGGGCTAGGGACAACGGCTAAAATAGATCACACTTATGCCAAGCAAAATGGGCCGCTCTCACTGAGCAATTCAATATTTCAATCCACTCAATCTTGGGCAGCCAAAATTACAGAACAAATAACCTATTTTATTATCTGGGTTATGACTTCAGGAAATCTTGTGGCCTAAAAACTTTAATGTCCCAGGTTTGTATTAGTTTGCTAGAGTTGCCATTAAAAAGTACCACAAATTGGATGGCTTGAACAGCAGAAATTTATTGCCTCATGATTTTGGAGGCTAGAAGTCTGAAGTCAGATGTTGGCAAGGTTAAGGGAGAGAGCTGTTCCAGGCCTCTCTCCTCGACCTGTAGATGGCCATCCATCTTCCGGTTCACATGGCATTCTCCCTGTATGTTGATCTGTGTCCACATTTCACCTTATAATGATGCAAGTCATGTTGGATTAGGTCCTATCCCAATGACTTCATTTGAACTTGATTGTCTCTATAAAAACCCTATCTCAAAATAAGGTCACACTGTGAGAGGCTGGGGGTTAGGACTTCATACGAATTTGGGGAGGACACAATTCAACCCACAATAAGGTTGCATAGGCAACTGTTAGACTTACCTGGTCCGTGTCCATTGCACTTCCTTCCCAAACTGAAATCTTCACAGTAATCACCATTAATTGCCCTGGGGGGGGGAGGGACATATAATACAGACATCAACAATCAGAAAAGCACATGATTTGTTTAGGGATGGACACATAATTCAAATCAAGGCAATTAAAAAGTTCTCACTGGGACTTTCATTGTAACGATCAGGAAAGACTGCAGTTGCTAAGGATCATGTAAGCCTAGCTGCTGGTGGCCTTCATTGGTGGCACATGGAAAGACAGTGCCTGAGAATAAAGTCAACCAACTGGATGCATGGTCTGCCCAGACCATTGCTTCAGAGCTGGAGCGTTTATTTCCCCGCTTGCTTGGAATATTGGCAAGGGATGCCTCTCAGCTGAGCTGTTCTCCATGACATACCCTCAGCCAAATAGCCACCTGGCCCAATGACTGAATAATGTAGGGGTGTGGGTTTATAAAGGCCCAGACCCTTTCCCTCCAAGCAAAGTATCCCTAAAGACTCAGCTACCTCCCTCTACTCAATCCTACTTTCTTCATTCTCTTCACACATGCTGATACCAAGAACACTCCCCAGTGAACTTCCTGCATACAAATCTTTACCTCAAACCTACGATACCAAACAGGAAAGCAGCACTACAGGACACTGATTACCTTGTTCCAGGCCATGGATTCAACCCTCAGACCTCTTGGTTATATGAGCTAATAAATTTCCCTTTTTATTGACGCTATTTCATTTTGGGTTCCTGTCACTTTCACCAAAAGAGACTTGATGAACTACAACACCTTGGATACAAGTTTCGGAAATAATCTAGTGTGATCGGCAGAGGAAGGCATATAAATTCATTCAGTAAGTATTATGGCGCCCATACCCCTCTACTTTGTGCTAGGCTCTGTTCTAGGCTCTGGGGACATGAAAGTACATAATTCAATGTCTCTCTTCTCAGAAGGCTTACATTTTAAGTGAAGAGAAGAAAAAATAAGCGAGTAAGAAAATAAACATAGAGTAGAATTTTAAGTAAAAGCTACCTATCCAAAGTTGGCCATGGGGGATCAGAATGCCACAGATTGTTTCTACCAGATTGAATGGCATTATATTCGAGTAGGGGAGGCCGTTCCCAGGTTCTGACCTATGCCACAACATCTGCCTGGAAGGCTACTATGGCCTACTTAGAGTCATCCACAGGGACTGCTAGCTAGTAGGGGCCTTGCAATCAACATGCTACCCCCAGTGCTACCTTTGATCAAAGCCTAACTAGGCAACTTAGGAAACTGCTATATCAGGTCTTGACCTTCTGAGAACTTTTTCTCTATCAACCTCATCTCGGTTCTGCATTTTTCAGATCATTCAAGGTGCCTTGTGTGAATTATTTCACTTAGCACTTACAACAACCTTGTGAGCTATTACACCTTCACTGATATGTAAGAAATCCAACTCACAGAGAGAATAAGTAACTTCTCCAAGGCCAGACCTCCGCTGAGTGGTTCTGAGCCCAGGCAGTCTGATTCTGGAGACCTTAGCAGCCCCTTTGAAAGCCTGCATGACTTGGAAATACTTGGCCCAGGGGTCATACCCGTCAGGGTGCCTGTCAGACCTGTCTCGGAGCCTGAATTTCTTGGCAAGTTCAAAAATCATAAGAAAAGGGTTAACATTTACTGGGCACCTACCATATTCCAAATGCTTTACATGTATAAGGTCATTCAATCTTAAACAACAAGCAACCCTACAAGGTTGCCATCACTATCCTTACTTTCAATTTGAGGAATGCCAGTTAAAAGTGTGCCCACCTCTTCACCAAGTGTTAGCGATGGGTCTCAGACCCGGATCTGGCAGATTCCAACATATGTGTTCTGTTATGATTACAATGGCACCATGTTACTTTTCCAAACAGACAGTCTTCTGGATTCGTTGAGCGTTAGCTGTTTACTTTCACTCAGTTTCCTCTGAATGAAACCGATATTACTGAAATATCAGATGTTATTGAAACATTTTATTAGGGTTCTTTATTTAGGGAACTGAGAACAAAAAGAAATTAATTGATAGGAATCTGGTCTACATCATGGATTTGCTAAGTTTTTAACTTGGACATATATTTGTGTCCTGATACCAATAAAGAGTAATACACAGAAGTGATTTACATGCAGTCACCATATGCTTTCTCATTAAAGGACTGCTACACATTTCTAGCCACAGGTCTGTGGGGACACAGCCTCAATCCCAGTGTCGGTCCTTAGCCTTCCCCTCTCCTGGATCGTTGGCCTGATCTGGTCAGAGTACTCTGAATTTTGTGGTAGTCATGACTTTGCAAGAGACTCTCCAAATCCCCTTAGGCTTGTTGCGTTTCCTCAGGAGACCATCTTGTACCTCCTATCACTGCTGGTGTTCATGTCCATTCATGCATAATACTAAACCCTCCACAGAGGGCACTGAGTCCCAAAGGTAGGACTCCTGGATTAATCTGTGATTCTCCATCCTTTGGTTCACCTTCTCAAAACTGTGGTTTCCCTCTGCTCACCAGGCCCAAGAGACAATCTTCCAAGGGAACACATGTTGAGCCCAGAGACCACAAGATGAGTAACCTCTTTCTGGCTCTCCTCTGCTTCTGCTGCCTTCTTATATCATCAGTCTCAGTGGGCATCTGATTTCTCACTGGCTGTCACTATGACTTGCTCAACGTCTCAGCTCTCAGTGTTCCTGTCGTCTTCTAGAATCTTGGGTCTCTGCTCATACCTTCCTGGGAAGAGCTGTTTCTACCATCCCTGTTGTTTCTGGACAAGGAGGATTAAGTCCTTTAGGAATAGATGACTCCTTTCTCTATAGTTGCTTCCTGGATCCCTTTTGAAACAATCTCTCTTCTTCCACAGCTTTAGGGCAAGGGACAAAAAAGATTTTTACTTAATATGCAGATCTTGCAACCAGTCCTCTAACTGCTATTCCTGCAGAAAGCTCTTTTCAATACTTAAAAAATTCTCTTTTTCATGCCCTGCCCCTTTGCATACGGGTCATACATTTGTCACAACATTATAAGCTACTTAGCGTATCTTCCGATATATTTAATATAATGACAGTGTGCTAAAAGAGTTGATGTTGCTCTTTAAGCATTTAAGTTAACTACAAAATATAGACTTAAACTTTGAGGCTGATAGTAACCCCCATTTTCTCGTTATTTTATCATGAGATATTTATAAGTGCTCTGATACTAACATATCGGTATATGCTTATTCTTCATGCTATTTCCTCCAAAAATGAACCCTGTACAAATTTAAACATGATTACCGTCCATTAAAAGTCCACAATGTAGTGTGGAATCATCCTGTGGGAATAAAAGGAACAGCTTAGGTTTGATGAGAATTTACCACGTGCCATGTGCTGCACTAAGCACCTTACAGACATTATCTCATTTACTCCCTCCACAGCTCTCAGAGGCTGGCATGAAAATAATAATCTCCAATGAGCTAGTAGAAGCTCAGAGGAGTTAAACAACTCTAGCAGAGCCCCAGAACAAGGCCACAGTGGAGCTTGACTCCAAAGTCCAAACTTTAGCTTTCAAGTGACATTGCCTCCTAAAACTAAGTAAAGAAAAAATGTGTGTGTGTGCATGTGTGTGTATTAAGAGGGAGAGAGAGACACACACACAAAGAAATACATAGAGTAAGAAGTTCTTCTTCATCCCCATACTCTTCTACCCCAGTTATATTCCTCTCTGTAGAGCCTCTATTGTGAAGGGCAATGTCACTATTGCTAACACTTAGAACATTCTATTTATTTGATCATAGAAGGGACACATTACTTTTCTCTTCTGTGACCACTGGAGGGAATTTGCCTTTAGTTCTCTTGCGAAATAACCTTCTCAGAGCTTCCTTTACTCATGACCTTAGCTGACCACCAATCTCCTCAGATGCAAATCTATGGACAGCGCTCAACATTTGAAAAGTGTGCGTGATCTGTCTACCGTGCTATTTTGTTCGTTGCGACATTGCAGGCTTAAAAATCGGCTGGCATTTTTGCTGCGTAGAACCTATCATTTATTTAGGCTTACAGGGTTATAAGAAAATTTCTTGAGACATAGTACTAATAGTCAGGTCTGTTGTGATTCTTTAACTGTGGTCCAAGAGAAACAAAGGAGCATATGAGCCAGATAATCCCTTAAAGCCAAACTGTTCCTGGTAAGGTGCCCCAGGAAGTTGAATTAAGTTTTTCCATCTTTCAGCCTACAAAATTACCACTCGGTGTACTGCTACTTCAGAGTGACGACAGGTAACCACTTCACCCAGATTTCATTGTAAAGAGGGTTGTGGTGTTAATAATAGCATCGGTAGTGAGCCACCTCGGCGGGGGCAACAGCGATCTTGCTACGATATTTATTACTTGAAGATGGTGTTATTAAGGCTACAAAACCAGACGTGGCTCATCCATTTCATCATCCTGCCATTTCTCTGGAAAGAAGCAAATGACTCCTGTTCAGTGCCAGAGGAGATCCAGGAAGCCCTAACTTGTCCCTAGACTGATGGCAAATGATAAGGTCTCTTTCTCTCCCATTTTCCCGACCCAGTACTGGCTCTCCAGACTCGTGTGCGCACGGTCCGTCTTGCCTGCGCTTGCCGGAAGTATTGAGAGCAACTACTGCCGCACACTGACATTCACAAAAATTCCTTTCAAGCGGCTAAGAGGGTTCTGGAATTTTCCAGGGCCCAAGTCTTCACAGCTCCCGCCTCCCAAGAATGCACAATTCCCATTGACCAACGGCCACCATGTGCTTCCTGTCCTTCTCTTTTCCAAATGAGAATATCAATTGAAGTTATCCCATGTCGACTTCTCCGTTGTATGTTGGGCATAAGCGAAGGGAAGAACACGTGTTTGTTTTATGTTAAAGTGCTTTACCCAGAAGAATTCCGGGGATGAAACAATAAAGCGGTGGGGAGGAATGATGAGGCATAGAAGGAAGTTGGTCGGGAGGGCAGTGTCCAGCACGGCTCACTGCTTCAAAACTGCAGGAGAGCTCTGGAGAAGGTAGTTGTCTCAGACAGAGAGGAGGGAGTTGAGGCATTTATACTCTTGTGCCTGTCAGAGGTTAAAGGCCCTCTAAGGAGTGTGCACATTCTTGTGCACGGGCTCTTGTGGCTGTCTGTGCGTGCAAGCAAAGAGAGGTCTGGGACTAAAGACCGTCCTCTGATAAAGAGACCCAGGTTCTGACTGTTAAGAGTGAAAGCACCCTGGGAGTCTGCATGCATAAGAAATATAGTATGTACAAAAATGGTAGCAGATATAAGTGAAATGCCGACATCCATCCAATAGTAGGCTTCTCTCTAAGGCCCTGCGATGGGACAAAGGCAGTCCCCTTCTTTCTTCTCATCCTCCCTGCCTTTCCTCTCTCCACTCCTGTTTCCCCCCTGGGAAGAACACTTTTCTATTCATTTATGGTCAACAAGCCAAAAGGTCTACCAGCAGCCTGGCTGGAGAGGACTACACGTCATGCAGAGCCCTTGGACTGTGAGCTGATCGTAGTTACTGGATGGGAGTTTGAATTGTCCCCTTTAGGGAAGGAGTAAATGCATCCATTGAGTGGAAAGAAGAGTGTGCATATGTGGAAGGCAAGGGGGTGGGGAGAACTATGGCAGACACTAAGTGTTCACCAAATCCATTTCTCCCTTTAATGTAGAACTCCCAAGTTCCAGGGAGCATACAACTGCCAAGGTACGGCACACTGCACCGTTGGTGTCCTCATATTACAAAATTTGGGGAATGGGATGTGGATGGAAGTGACTTATGTCTCTTTAGAGGGGTGTCCCCTCAAAAAGAAGGCATGTATGCTCTTCCCCTTTCCCTCTTTCTGCTGGCTGAGAGATGAGGACCTCCGGGAGGGAGAAGACATTTACTGGGGAGAGTAGAGCCTCCCACTGGCCATGACCTGATTACTTCTGGACTGTTCCGTGATAGTCATACTATTGTCTTATTCAAGCCACTGTGTATTGAAGTTGCTTTGTTGAAAAAGCTTAACTTGTAGTCTAATATTTGTGGTTTACGATACTAATGGAGAAGCAAATATAACAGTTAATGAGTGACTAGCTGGCAAAATCTGATGAAACTAGAAATAAAAGTTAGAACCCCATGTAATAATTGGTATTGTTACCACTAATTGTAGTGGCACCGATAATGGTGTACTGTTACGTCATTGTAGTTGTCACCACTACAACCCCTGGGATCTTGCATTTCTGTGTATCTGTGGTCACCTCTATGGCATCTTTCTTTTTTTTTTTTTTTTTAATGTTTATTTATTTTTGAGAGAGAGTGAGACAGAGCATGAGTGGGAAAGGCGCAGAGAAAGAGAGGGAGACACAGAATCCGAAGCAGGTTCTAGGCTCTGAACTGTCAGCACAGAGTCCGACATGGGGCTTGAACCCAGAAACCCACGAGATCATGACCTGAGCTGAAGTCGGACGCTTAACTGACTGAGCCACCCAAGCGCCCTTCTATGGCATCTTTATTTCCACCTCTTGTCTCATTTCAGATTCTGGCGTCCTCATGATCTTTCCATTGACTCCTTCTTTGAACACATTAGTATAAATGGAGAATAGAAGACAACTGACATACATTATATATTTTCTCTATGCCTGGCACTGTGTATGATGTGAGGCAGATAAGAAAAGTGAAATTCAGAGATACTTATTCACTTCTCTTAAAGTCATTTATCTAGTAACTCTTGGGACTTGGTTGAAAATCAGTCCCTCTCTCTTTAAAACTTAAAGATGTACAGTCATACAAGACTCTATTAGTGTAGTTTCAGATGTCTCTGAGTTGGATAGAAAAGTAGATTTTCTATTTGTGCTCTGTGTGGAGCCACTGAAACATGACATAGAAATACGCACTTCTGAGAGCATATTAATACTTTACCTCCTTTGGGGGCTTTTAATTAATGTAATAATGATGCCAATATAATGCAAGTGACTCTGGTAACTTTTGTCTTGCATTAATTATTAAACACTCTTGGTATTTTCCAATACATTATGTACTCTCTTTCCTTTAGCAGTATCTAGTTCAGTGCTTTCCATCCTGAAGGTTTATCGAAGAAAGCATGGCATCCAAATGAAATCAATATAATCGTAGCCCAGTCTTAACAACAAATTAAAACATAGCAGAGTGTGCCACAAAATAAAATATCAGACTGTGGCAGTATACAACATAGGTGAGCATGATTTTGTGAAAATAATGTATGGGGACATTTTGTGTTGAGATAGATAGGTGTTTCTGTCTGTTATCTATCTATCTATCTATCTATCCATCCGTCTATCCATCTATCTTATCTATCTATCTATCTATCTATCTATCTATCTATCCGTCTATCCATCTATCTTATCTATCTATCTATCTATCCGTCTATCTATCTATCTATCCGTCTATCCATCTATCTTATCTATCTATCTATCTATCTATCTATCTATCTATCCGTCTATCTATCTATCTATCTATCCGTCTATCCATCTATCTTATCTATCTATCTATCTATCTATCTATCTATCCGTCTATCCATCTATCTTATCTATCTATCTATCTATCTATCTATCTATCTATCCGTCTATCCATCTATCTATCTTATCTATCTATCTGTCTATCTGTCTATCTGTCTATCTATCTAGAAAGAGAGAGAGATTCCTACTACAACAAAGCAACCACCAATTGGGTGGTATTGGCACAGCCTTGTTCTCTCTGAAGACTTTAGAGGAGAATCCTTCCTTGCCTCTTCCCAGCTTCCGGTGTTTGCTGGAAATTCTGGGTTGTCGTTGACTTGTAGCTGTATAGCTCCAGTCTCTGTCCCTGTGTCTTCTTCCCCGGGTGTGTGTGTCTGTCTCTGTATCTCTTCTCTGCTTATAAGGACACCAGTCATATAGATTGAGGGTCCAGTCTAATCTAGTATGACCTCATCTTGACTTATTCCATCTGTAACAGCCCTCTTTCCAAACCAGGTCACATTCTGAAATTCCAGGTGAACGTGAATTTCGGGGGAACACTATTCATCCCAATAGAGTATACATTTGTGTGTGCATGTGTGTGTGTGAGCGTGCACTTACTGGGCCAATTTAAAAGATGTATTTCTTGCTGTGGATCCTGATCACAAATATGAAATTTTCTGGTGCTAGTGGAAGGGGGTATGGCATCTCCTTATCACAATGCCGGCAAAGCACCAGAATACATACTGAACACGTAAGTCCTAAGAAGAGGCAAAGCAAGAGAAGAGAACGGAGATGTGTGCAGCCCAGAAAAAGCACTCAAGAAAACACCCACTCTCACTCTTATTTGACAATAGATGTGCAGTTGTCTGGATCAGTGAGTGGAGCTCATCACAAAATTTTGGAATCAGACAATGTTTTAAATTACTTTAATGATGGGTCTTTACTATGTGTCGGTGAACTTCATGAATCGTAATTATTTTGCAGCCGCTCTAGTGATCATAAGCTGGGTTTGAGCTAGTAACCTGGAAACGAGTTTCTTGAGCATACTGATAATACTTCAAGGACTTCAAGGAACAACTCAGCCATCGTGTGAAAAGAAGAGACTTCAACTGTAGATTATTATGAAACCCACATAGCTAAGGACTAGAAATTCACTGTAAAACAGAAGTTTCAAACGTTCAATGAACAACCCACGTATTTCTTTTTTTAAAATCTATTTCACATATCAAGTTTTCGTCAGCTAAAAAAACTTGCAATACATTGCTGATAGGGTTAGAAATTAATTGGGAAAGAGCTGAAGAAAATACAGCAAAACGGTCCCATTAAGTTTTGGTGAATGGAACATGGACACGTGTCATGATATTCTGTACATTTTCTTGTGCTGAAAGCATTTCTTTTTTATTCTTTTTAAGAAATCAGTTGTGCCGAACCGTGTTATTGTGTTTATTCAGACCCGGAAGACTCAAGGGGTGGCTGTGGGGTTTCATTTCCGAGCCCTTGACTCCCTTCCGTGGACACTTGTGCCAGCTCTTCCTGACCTGTTCCCTTGTTCTTGAGAGAACAAGAGCCTTCAATTTCACCAGAAGACTTCAGCCTTTAGTCCTTATTGTTGGATGGCTTCCAGGTTGATCCTGGATTGTCTTCTCCAGCCCTTCCTCAGCCACTCTGGTTAGTCCTGGTGGCCTCAGGATGCCTTCAGAACCATCTTTGGACCAGCCAGCCTCAAAAGAGCTCTTCACACGAACAGCACCTTCTAGAGAAAGCATGGCGCCTGGAGGCTAACCTGGCTCTGGGGGAGGGACAGGGCACAGGAGCGGGGCGTGCAGTTGTGTGTAGCCCACGCATGTGGGGCCTGGAGCCTGGGAGAGTCTGGAGGACCAGCTTTCCCGAATGACAGTGGTCTTCAAACTACATTTTGCTCCACACCCTAAAAACCTTATGCGTTGACATAAAGATTTTATAAAACTACGTATCTCTTCACACATTTTCAACCTGATTCTAGGTGTGCTTGCTATTAAAAGGTTTAAGGGCTGCACAGCATATAATTTCCAGTTTGTATTAGATATTGATATATATGTTAAAACTGTTATGTGGCTCTTTTAAAAGTAGCCAATGGAATGTAAATATCCTCGCAATTTGATACCCACAAGTATCTGTTTTTAAAACATCTGAACAACTGGGGCGCCTGGGTGGCTCAGTCGGTCAACCGACTTTGGCTCAGGTTGTGATCTCGCGGTTCATGAGTTCGAGCCCCACGTCGGGCTCTGGTGCTGACAGCTCAGAGCCTGGAGCCTGCTTTAGATTCTGTGTCCCCCTTTCTCACCACTGCACCCCTGCTTGTGCTGTTTCTCTCTGTCTTTCAAAGATGAATAAACATAAAAATTTTTTTTTATTTAAATAAAATAAAATAAAACATCTGAACAAGAAGTTCCTGTGAGCAGCCGGAAATTTTAGTTTGTTCCTTGCTAACTCTGTTCCACCTCCTCCACATAAATTTACCCAAATGTAATATCATTCTAAGCTTGAAAGTCTTTTATAGATCACCATATTATCTTATCTGCAACACAAATGTGTATATAAATTGAATATTTTTTTTACTTTCTGAGCCCATAGTGCTCTAAATGTTAAAATTTTCTGCAATTGTAATTACTAGTACACAGTTGATCAAAACGGCATCAATATGCTGACACTTTTGATAGATAATTATCAAACATAAAAAAAATTCTTTATTAGAAATGGATCTCAATAAGATGAATGAGGCTGCATTTTAAAAATTAGTTCACATATCCATCCATGAATATTATTATTACTGGTATGAGAAAGATTTGGTATCTTTCTTTTCCTATTTTTAATTTTTGTAACTGTAAGGTCTAAGAAATCTTGTTCAGAAATAAATATCTGGGGAGAGACAAGATTTTGCTGAAACAAAGTCACTTAATTCTTTGAATTCCTTCTAAGTTTTATGTCAAAAATCACCTACTGATTTGTCATTAAATTATTTTTCATGTTCTATCAAATGACAACTTGATTAGGCTTGCCTTCAATTTTGTTGTAAGAAAAGATATGAAAACCACCTGGCTTGCAACCAAAATTTTTATCCAGTTATTAGCTCTCTCACCAAGAAAGCTTTGCCAAGACTTATCAAATGAGTATTAATTATATATGTTACTTTTGACTTCGAGGTATTGTCTAAAATAAGATATATGCAAAAGGATTGGAAACATAGAACTTCTTTATCTTAACAGGACTTCTTTGCATAGTCATAATTAATAATAATAAAATTATTTTAGTCTTATCACATGTCTTAAATATATTTTTGTCAAAACTTCAATGAGCGAAAGCAATAGATTTAACTCCCTGAATTTGTGGGAAACGTTAATTGTGCCAATCTAACGAGTTGGCCAAATCAGTCATATTGCATGCAACCTCTTTCTTCAGAAAAATTGACTTCAGTTGTCAATTTGAGTAAATGTAGCAATACAGATTTTAAGGAATATCCTGAAAACTCTGGAAAAATAAATTCTGAGGTCCATCTTATAAAATAGATGGCTAAAAATTAAGGAGACTAAAAGTGTGGAATGGTAATAGAATTAATTTCTCGTTTTCACAATAAATTATAAAACCAAAAAGGACACATTTCTCATAACAAATCTGTAATTAAGCGATGGAATATGAAATTCTAGGTCAGTAGATGTATGCCTTTCTCTTTCGAGTGGGCGAAGGACTTCTGGGAAAGGCTATGTCAGGATGAAGAACCCTGAGAAACGTGCCAACTAGTCTTCAGGAAGATGAATTTCAAATAAGAGTATTCTTGGGAGGCGAGAGCCTGGACGTTGATTCCTATAAAACTGCTCCTTGGAAAGTCTTCCACACCCAGGAGCACCCCAGTTTGAAGACAATGGCTATTAAGAACCAAATAATCCATCTGATTTGACACCTAATGGAACCAGGCATATAATCAGTAACAGTTATTATGAGGAAGAGAAAGGCCAGCTGCTATATACAGGCCAAGGATTCCCAAAACTATCTATCATGCTTTTTCATGATTTTGAGAGGCCAGCTGAATATCACAGCTGGATGACCCACAGTCACCTCAGACACAGCACATGCCTAACTGAAACTTCCAACTTCCGCTCGGGTCACGATCTCGTGGTGGGTCGTGAGTTCGAGCCTGCATCGGGCTCTCCGCTGTCAGTGTGGAAACTGCTTCGAATCCTCTGTCTCCCTCTGTCCAGGAAAGCTCTTTTTTCAAAGGGCAGACTCAGCCTTTGTCCTTCACCCTTCTTCATCCAGCCTGGTCCACACACGCGATGTTCAGAGTAGCTCAGGGTTCTTACAGTAACAGTACGATGCCAACGTGAGGGGGGAGGCCCATGCTAAAAGCAGGCTGAGCGGAAAGCTTGAGGGAGCCTTCCCCGCACCCACATCACAGCCTACAGAACAGCAGTAGACTGCATTGCCAGCTTCTTAGCCAAACAGCAACCCTGCCATCTGAACCAAGCCAGAAACCTGGATCACCCTGCGACGCTCCTTCTCCCTCCCTCCCCACACCCACCTGTGGTCCAAGCCCCGAGGAGTCTATCTCCCTCACATCTCTATCATTCCCATTTCCTCTGTCCCTACAACCACTGCCATAGTTTGAGCCCTTGTCTTTTCGTTTGTCCATTTCCCTGAGGCGACGTCTTCTTGTTAGAGTCTCAGCTTGCCACCCAATGGCCTCCTCTGGCTGTAGAATGAAGCACCAACTCCTTCACAGGAAACATTAGGTCCCAGGACATGTTCTGACTCCCGCTTGCCCTGAGAGATTAACTGCTGACCTTGCCTCTTCACTCCAGATAAACCGAAGTACACTAAATTGTCCATTGTTTTTAGACCTTTTCTGTCTCCCCACTTTCTTGTAAATTTTTTTTAATGTTTATTTATTTTTGAAGGAGAGAGAGACAGAGCGTGAGTGGGTTAGGGGCAGAGAGAGAGGGAGACACAGAATCTGAAAGAGGCTCCAGGCTCCGAGCTGTCAGCACAGAGGTCTCGAGCTCACGAACCACGAACCACGAGATCATGACCTGAGGTGGAGTCTGACACTCAACCGACTGAGCCACCCAGGCTCCCCTCCCCACTTTCTTTTAAAACAGACTTCATCCCTCATGTCTTTACCGCTGACATCTTTTCTTCTCTTAACATTCTATTTACATCCCTCGTGAAGGTTTTCCTGATTTCACCCCTCCCTTGCTAAAACACATATAGAAAGGACTTAATAAAATTTGATTTAATAATCATTTTATTCTTTTCTGAGGAATGGGAATTTAAAATACTACAGTCTAGGGGCTCCCGGGTGACTCAGTTGGTTGAGCATCCAACTCTTGATTTTGGCTCAGGTCGTGACCTCAGGGTCGTGGGATTAAGCCCCCCAGTAGGCTCTGCGGTGAGCGTGTAGCCTGCTTAAGATTCTCTCTCTCACCCTCTACCCCTCTGTCTCACTTCCGTTCTCTTTCTCTCTGTCTCCAATTAAAAAAATAAAATAAAATGCTACAACCTCTACAAGAATGTAGAAAATTGCTTTTATATAAATATGTATTTTACATAAGTGTATAATAAATATATATTATAATATAATAAGTACATGAAACCCATATTTTATTATATGTATTTATATTTATAATATAATATATTTTACATTTATAATATATTATATACATATATTTTTTTTATCTATATATATTTAACCCAGACTATGACCTAAACTAATCCTGTTACAGCTGACACAATTGTTTATGGATTTCATTGCTTTGTTGAAGTTAATATTTTCACAAAAGCTAGTTGTAAAATGTACTTAGCCCAGAACTTTCTAAAAATGCTGTGCCTATCAGTGTCATTATTTTGTATGTCTCATTAGCATTATTGTTTATTTTGAATAGTGAAAGGTGCCTAGGTGGTTACCTGTCACCTTAATTTGGTTTATGTAGGGTCTAATCACAGCTCCATCAATATGTCAGCATTTCATAAACATTTGGGGATGATAATTGCATACTAACAATGAGAATTGTTCCTTTAATCATCATAATACAGGCACCATCATGCTTTATGTGCTGATTATGTACTCAGACTTGAGAAGAAATAATGATGCCCAGATTTATGTTTAATTATATTAAAATAAGCACTGAGTCTGAAACATCTGGCCAGTCTTTGCTTCCCTATGAAATGCAGTAATTAGTAACTATTTTTAAAGGCCCTTTGTACAATGCTAGAAATCCTGGTACGATATCCACATAAAGAAAGAAGGTTAGACTTGAGAACCCATTTCCCTAGTTCTGTGGGGCATTTATTTTTCATTATCCTATAATTAACTTAATTGAAAAAGGTAGCAGGGCACCATGGTCCAGGAATGTCGTGTAAAATACAGAGAGCAAATGCTTCCCCCTACACCCCTCAGGACACAAGGGAAAACTGTCTAATGAGGTTGCTTCAGAAAGGGTTCACCCTTACTGTTTTACACAGAATGTCCCTTTCCACCTCCTTGCCCCCAAAGACAGTCACCGTTCAGTGTGTCCCCATTCTCATTCTCCCCACCAAGCACACAGTCCACTGCTTTTCATTTGGACCAAAGGCTTCCCTGGGGGTGAGAGGCACAGGATTGTCTATCAGTGGGGGCAAATGGAGACGGAAAGAGAAATGGACAGAGGTAAGGAGGAGGGGTCAGGAAGGAGTTGAAAGAGAGCTTCCTCTTCTTGCCAGACCCCTCCTCCTCATTTACCTTCTTTATAAGGAGAAGTGACTCTCAAAGAGAAGGGGCTAGAAAAGGAAGGGAAGCCGCTCCTGGCTCACCTCCTCTACCCACGGCCTTCATGCCTGCATCCCAGGGCCCTTGTGAACATTGTCTCAGAGCCCCGTCCCCAGCCTGGTTCAGCCATAGTGCTGGGACTCTCATGCCACCCTAGTCCTAGGCATGTGAACCCTCCCCAGGAGAATGGAGGCAGGGAAGACTCGCTTTCATTGAGTTGTTGGTGAGAAAACTTGCTGCCGGGATGATGGTAAGGAGAGAGACAGAGAGAGGAAGGAAACCAAGAAAGAAAAAGGAAGGAAGGAAGGAAGGAAGGAAGGAAGGAAGGAAGGAAGGAAGAAGGGAGGGCACACGGGAAGAAGAAAGGGAGAGAGAAGAGATGGAGACAAGCAGGAAAGGCAAGCAGACGGGCAAGGAAAGGGAGGAAGAATGGCGGCCTCTCTCTCCCTGTCCTCTTAGCAGCCTTAAGGATGTAAGCCTTCCTCCAGCCATTGTGGGAGGGGCCATTGCAGCACGTAGGCTGTATCTTAGCAGGAGGAAGAGGGAAATAAAAGGCCTAAAGGCCAACTGACAGAGGCCTGGTCTGTGACAGAGCCCCCAGCAAGGAGTCACAGAAGATCTGACAGGGGTCACACCACAAATCCCTGCAGGGTCACACTGGTCAAGTAATGGTGAAGCCAGCAGGGGAGAGGTTCTGGTGCCTGAGGAGCGCAAGCCCGGACTACCATTGCCTTGTGCCAGACAACTCCATTCTTATGCGGTTGAAAAACAGTCAAAACTAACTGAGGGTGATATTGTGAAAAGAGTGTTTCCTTGAAGGGGTAATATTCTCTGAGAAAGGGTATGAGGGAGCCTTTTGGGGCCAACTTCTTTTATATTACATCTTGATACGAGTCGCAGTTATTTGTGTGTGTGTGTGTGTGTGTGTGTGTGTGTGTAAAACTTCATGGAGCTGTGGGGCACCTGGGTGGCTCAGTCGGTTAAGCGTCTGACTTCGGCTCAGGTCATGAACTCATGGTCCGTGAGTTCGAGCTCCGCGTCGGGCTCTGTGCTGACAGCTCAGAGCCTGGAGCCTGCTTCAGATTCTGTCTCCCTCTCTCTCTGACCCTGCCCCGTTCATGCTCTGTCTCTCTCTGTCTCAAAAATAAATAAACATTAAAAAAAAATTTTTTTTTTAATTCATGGAGCTGTGCACATAAGACATGCAATTTATCATATATTCTAGAAACATCAATAACATACAAAATAAATCAATGTATTTTCGTTTTTAAAGTTAATCTGTGTAATCAAAATGTCTAAGGTAAGAGCAATTCCAGCATTTCCCAGATGTTGTAAGAACCAGGAAGGCGGGAGTCCTTTCGTGCAAGATACTTGAGAAACCCTGTCATGTGCCAGCGGCCTCTAACACTAACAATGCTGGGGGCAGGAAGAGAGAGACCTTGTTTCTCAGAGTGAGGTCTGCAGCCAGCGGTATGGGCATCGCCGGGGCCCTTATCAGACATGCAGCGTCCTGTGTCTCAGCCCAGACCCTACCGAAACACAACCCGCATTTTAGCAAGATTTCCAGGTGATTCATAGGCCTTGGATGGAAAATAGAAACACTGATAGAGACTACAGTAAGACTGTTTCACAGGCTTCTGTTTTACCTTCCTAATTATAACCTTCTCGAGGACAATGTAGAGTAGTGATGGAGAGCTAGCTCTTAGCTGAGTACCTTTGGAAAGTTACTAGATTCCCTTAAGCCTCAGAATATGAAGTGAGAATCATAATAGTAATATTATCAATACCTATTTCATGAGTGTTGTGAAGGTTAAATAAAATAACGTATGTAAAGCGCTCAATATATTGCTCAATACGGGCGCGCCTGGGCGGGTGGCTCAGTTGGTTAAGCGTCTTGATTTTGGCTCAGGTCACGATCTCACTCTCCATGAGTTCGAGTCCTGCGTCTAGCTCTGCACTGACAGCAAGGAGCCTTCTTGGGATTCTCTTTCTCTCTCTCTCTCTCCCCCTCCCCTGCTCATGCGTGCATGTACTCTCTCTCTCTCAAAATAAACATACACACACACACACGTTCCATGGTACATCCATGGTACATGAGATGAAAGACATTTATTCATTTATGAACAAATGTTTATTGCATGTCCACTACATCTCAGGTATTGCTTTGAGCCCCGAGGAGGCAACTCTGAACAAAATGGACAAAAAAAAATAACTCCCCGCCTTGTCAAAAAATTTTTTTAACCCCTGCCTTGCTGGGATTTCTGTTCTAGCGTGAAAGGAGGTGATAGGGCAGCAGAGAAGAATGTGAACAGAAGGAAGCATGCCGCTCTTGGGAGATCTCCTAACTGAATCCTACGTATCTGGCATCGCCGTGCACGGGGGTTTTCCTCCCAGTTGGACTGTGGCTGCTGTTAGTGGGTGGGGTGTGCCACGGTCTTTTCACACCTGCCCTGGAGAGAGAGAATGTGGCACCTGCAAATCCCTTCCTTGAAACTCTTTTTCACGACATTCTCGTTCTTTCAATGTTTGTGCCTCTAGAAGAAACAAGTTGGGAAGAAACGCCTTCATTTGCACTTCCCATAAAGAAAAATTACGACAGGATGCCTCATGGGCCCGTGATTTCTGCTTCAGGGGAGGTGATAACAGAGGTCATAACCCTCCCCCCTTTTGCCTGAACAGTTGCCCAGATGGGCACAGTGACCCTGTGCCCACCCTCTCTCTAAATGAGCCACCCCTGCCCGGGGGTTCTGGCCTCTCAAAGCCCTCCCCTTTGGGCGGAGGGCTGATAGCAATGCAGATGATACTTGAACGTTTAGCATTCAATGTGCTGTGAGAAGAAAAAGAAGAAAAGAGTCAGTTGGGGTTTTGGCAGATCCTAAAAGAGAGCCTGGAGAGTTGCTTTGGGGAGGGTTGTTTGTTTGTCTGTTTTCTATTCTTTCCCTTTCTTCCTCTTCTTCTACTACACGAGTCACTGCATAAAAGAGCCTCTGAAGACACCCGAACCTGTTCATAAAAATCATTCTGGGCCCCAGACCTTTATTCCCAGCATGCCTGTCCTCCCTTCTCATGTCTCACTTACTGTTGGGTTGAGATGAGCCTTGGAGACACTCGAACACAGCAGGGAGGAGTCTGGTTTGGAATATAAATCAGCCAGAAGCATCCATGCTTTTGCCTAGTTGAAGATCTAAGGCTGTGGGCTAGAATTCAGGATTCACGTAGCTCCCGGAGTCAGCCTCTCTGAATTACAGGGATGGATACCTTCAACCCAACTGGGTCAGCTTGGAGCCACGCACATACCATGACCGCTTCTTAGAAACCCAGGGCTGCAGAGGCATTTGCTTCCTTGGCCCCAGACTTACCAGCTCTTCCCTTGCTCCCCCTCCTGTCTGCCTGAGGCTGGTCTGTCATGCTTTGCCACCAAGTCTTACTGAATCATAAAACCTAGTACTCCCAAGTATTTGATAACTTGAAGTGACGTGAAGACTCGTATCATAACGTGACAATTTCCACGGGAATTTTAGCTTGTAGGACATTTCCCTAATGTCACCAACGTACAACAAGCAGCTGCCGTTTGTTATAAGTTTTATCGAGCTATTTTTTGAACATTGTAGCTCAAACTTTTTGAACCATGGTACATTTAAGTAAGAATAATGTCCCCAAGCACCACCAAAGGGTCTCATTTCTACCAGGGGAAAAAAATAAGTGATAAAAACAGACAATTGCTCTAACAGCACATGTTGTAGGTTTTGTGGACGCATCTTCTCTAGCAATAGAGTAGATCATCCATAGGTCAAAGCCTAGTTTTAGGGAAAATCGTAAACCACAAATACCATTGCCTCAAAGATGTGTCACCACTTGCAAATGTTCGACTTGTCAAAAGTTCATAAAGAAGTAAGCCAAATAAATCACCGAAGTAGTAATTACTAAAAGTTTATTGTGCATTCATCAAAAAGACCGTTTGCGGGGCGCTTGGGTGACTCAGTCGGTTGAGCGTCCAACTTCCGCTCAGGTCATGATCCCACGCTTCGTGTTCGAGCCCCGAATGGGTCTCTGTGCTGACAGCTCAGAGCTTGGAGCCTGCTTCAGATTCTGTGTCTCCCTCTCTCTGCCCCTCCCCTGCTTGCACGCTGTCTCTCTGTTTCCCAAAAATAAATAAACGTTAAACAAAATAAATAAAATACTTACAAAAGACAGTTTGCAAACAGAGCATTCAAACCAAAACCTGGAATGAGGCTCAGAATATACTACTATAAAATAGCTAATATAATGAGAAAGCAATGACTGTTTATGCTTCACAGTGATTAATTATAATACTAGAATCAGAATTAAAATAACATTAGGATTTCCTTAAATGATAGGGAGTTGGCTAGTGGTTACCTAGCCACTAGCATTTTGTTTGTGATTTCCAGAGGCGTAAGCAAGAAATGACCCAGGTTCAAGTTAGTCTTGCAAAATAAGCTAAGTTACGTTTGTAGGACTAAACTGGTTTTCATCCGCTCAGGGAATTTTCAAGGCCGGTCTCCATTTGTTTTTTATTTTAACATAACCAAACCAAACAGAAAACAAATCAAAGAAATGTTTTAACATAAGCAACAAGCAAATTTATCATAATGAAGCTAAATTCACAGTTTGTCATTAATTAGCCAGAATGGTAGCCACTGGAAATCATGATAAATGCAATAAAGCACTGATGATACGCCATTAAACAAAATACCCCTTCAAATAAGTGTGGGAATTCTGTCCATCACTATGTGCGTGTGCGATACGAACTCTACAGCAAGTGCAGGACTGGAAACTAACCAGACTTGTCGGCAGGCTACTGAGTCAGGTTCTTTGTCAACCTTAATATGCATTACGTTCAGCTTACCCTAAGTTCGGCAACTCTTAGTTTCTTCTTTTTTTTAATTTAATTTAATTTATTTATTTTTTATTTTATTTTTTAAATTTACATCCAAGTTAGTTAGCATGTAGTTCAACAATGGTTTCAGGGGTAGATTCCTTAATGCCCCTTACCCATTTAGCCCCCCCCACACAACTCCTCCAGTAATTCTGTGCTTGTTCTCCATATTTCAGAGTCTCTTATGTTTTGTCCCCCTCCCTGTTTTTATGTTATTTTTGCTTCCCTTCCCTTATGTTCATCTGTTCTCTGTCTTAAAGTCCTCATATGAGTGCAGTCATATGATTATTTGTCTTTCTCTGACTGACTAATTTCACTTAGCATAAGACCCTCTAGTTCTATCCACACAGTTGCAAATGGCAAGATTTCATTCTTTTTAATTGCCAAGTAATATTCCGTTGCCTATAATACACACACACACACACACACACACACACACACATATATATATACACCACATCTTCTTTATCCATTCATCCGTCGATCCATCGATGGACATTTGGGCTCTTTCCATACTTTCGCTATTGTGGATCATGCGGCTATAAACATTGGGGTGCATGTGGCCCTTCGAAACAGCGCACCTGTATCCCTTGGATAAATACCTAGTAGTGCAATTGCTGGGTCGTAGGGTAGTTCTATTCTTAATTTTTTGAGGAACCTTCATACTGTTTTCCAGAGTGGCTGCACCAGCTTGCATTCCCGCCAGCAGTGCAAACGAGATCCTCTTTCTCCGCATCCTTGCCAATATCTGTTGTTGCCTGAGTTGTTAATGTTAGCCAGTCTGGCAGGTGTGAGGTGGTATCTCACTGTGGTTTTGATTTTTATTTCCCTGAGGATGAGTAATGTTGAGCATTTTCATGTGTCGTTTGGCCATCTGGATGTCTTCTTTGGAGAAGTGTCTATTCATGTCTTTTGCCCATTTCTTCATTGGATTATTTGGTTTTGGGTGTTGAGTTTGATAAGTTCTTTATAGATTTTGCATACTAACCCTTTATCTGATATGCCGTTTGCAAATATCTTCTCCCATTCCATTGGTTGCCTTTTAGTTTTGTTGATTGTTTCCTTCGCTGTGCAGAAGCTTTTTATTTTGATGAGGTCCCAATAGTCCATTTTTGCTTTTGTTTCCCTTGCCTCCTGAGACGTGTTGAGTAAGAGGTTGCTGCGGCCAAAGTCAAAGAGGTTTTTGCCTGCTTTCTCCTCGAGGATTTTGATAGCTTCCTGTCTTACATTTAGGTCTTTCATCCATTTTGAGTTTATTTTTGTGTATGGTGTAAGAAAGTGGTCCAGGTTTATTCTTCTGCATGTCTCTGTCCAGTTTTCCCAACACCACTTGCTGAAGAGACTGTCTTTATTCCATTGGATGTTCTTTCCTGCTTTGTTAAAGATTAGTTGTCATATGTTTGTGGGTCCATTTCTGAGTTCTCTATTCTGTTCCACTGATCTGAGTGTCTGTTTTTGTGCCAGTACCATACTGTCTTGATGATGTCTTGTCAGCCTGAAGGCCAGGATTGTGATGCCTCTTGCTTTAGTTTTCTTTTTCAAGATTGCTTTTGCTATTCAGGGTCTTTTCTGGTTCCAGCAACTCTTAGCTTTCTTAGCAGGTTTCTAGGAAGCATCTCTTAGCTCTAGGTAAAATGAAAGTCACTCGCTCCTAATCATCAAAGAAATACCTGGCATATTTAGACCAGTTTGAGGCTCTTCAAGATGACCCTGAGATGGACCCCATTTTGAAAATTACGGTCCTAATCTAGAATATACAAACAACTGTTCCTTTAGGCCACATGCTGCCCTGTTCCTCCTCTATTGGTATCTCTGCCCCACATCCACTGCATAAGCCCCACTTTCTTATTCTACTGTCTGCTCTGACCCTCGTCATTCCTTCTCTCTCAATCCAGAAATTGAGTTCTCTCCAAACTTCCAAACTTATTGTTACTCCAAAAGAAATGTTCTCAAAAATTTATCCAAATCTACCATTCCTTACTCTTGCTCTTTAGTCACCTTGGGAATGTTTTACTCAACAACAGCCTCTTCAGCCAGGCGTGTCTATAGTGGAAACTTCTATAGGCCACAGCCCTCTGAGAAGATGGCTGCCATTCTGTCCCCACCCCCCCCACCCCACCCCCCAACATCACAAGCTCCTGTGTATATAAGGGCTCTACTTCCCAAATGACCACAAACCTAAGACTAGATTGTTCTGGATTTATCCCATAAATTTTCAATTTTGTATCAGCCTTGCAAAGTCTCATTTTTTGCCCTCTGATTATGAAACATATTCTAAAAATCCAGCAATGAAATGAAGGGTTTGTTATTTCATAAAATGCAAGAGCCATGTGTTACCTTTCTGGAAGAAAGTACTCGTTTATCATCCAAACACTGTATAATAAAAGCTGCCAAAATGCTGATTAAAAAAAAAAAAAAACTATAGCACACTGCCAAATCAAAGAATATAGCTGCCAACCCATATTCTTTCCTATTATTTTAAGCTGAAAGTGACCATGATACATGAGCATTCTCCTGATGCTCAGAACAACAACCAAATTCTGAATAATTTCTGAATTCTACTAAATTCACCATCCAGACTTTCATTCACCCATTTATTCAACAACTATGTATTAAGTACCTATTATGTGCCAGCACTGTTCCAGGTACTGGAGATTCATCAGTGAACAAAAAGACAAAGTCTCCATAGGATGGACAAAGGTGTGATACATCATGGGAGGTAGAGATTTGGCCTTTAAACAAGAACCTACCAAAAGAAAAACTACTGTTTGTAAATTACTCTCTGGATTTAATCCTGTGACTTTCAGTAAGCCTTGTTTCGTCCTCTTGAAGTCTGATGCAGTGAAACCTTGACCTTGACCACTTCCTCTACTTGCGCTCAGTCAACCTTGATGTTCAGGTTTCTTTCTTTCTTTCTTTCTTTTTTTCTTTCTTTCTTTCTTTTTTTCAATTTTTTAAAATGTCTATTTATTTTTGAGAGAGAGACAGACAGACAGAGTGCGAGCAGGGGAGGGACAGAGAGAGAGGGAAACACAGAATCTCTGAGCTCTTGGCACAGAGCCTGACACAGGGCTCGAATCATGAACCATGATATCATGACCGGAACCGAAGTCAGGTGCCACCCAGGCGCCCTCAGTTTACTTCAGTACAGCATGAGACAAATAATGATAACAATTACAACCCCAACAGCAACTAATAGCAACAACACTTATTGAGCAATTATTGTATTTTAAACATTGAATTCTCACAATAATCCTAAGAGTTAGGTATAGCATTATTATTGTTTCTCCAATTTTACAGATGAGAAGAGACAAAGTCTTAGACTTGCCCACCACTCCAAGCTAAGGATCTAGCTCTTTGATTGGCTGAATGCCTCCTGGCTGCAATGGTAGAGTCCTGAACTCTGTGGTTGAGTCCAGCTCCAAAATACCTCACCTTTATCAGGGTGTCTTGTTGCTAATACCCTTTGCCTCTCTGCAGCCAGCTGTCAGCAAGCTCTTTCTCTGCTGATTACAATATCAACAAACAATAAATATTGAATATCTGTGCAGACTGTTTATTATTCTAATCAAATAGTGCATTCCACAAAGTTAATTTGGCACCTATTTAATGAGACAGATAATTGTTATTGAATTGCTTGACAATTAGATAAAGAGATGCCCAATACATTCTGTAATCAGTCCTTAAATAATTATCTTATGTTTTCTATTCCCATTTTTTAATTTTGTAAGATCTACCATTTCTGGATATGATGTGCTATTTCTTCTCCTTTGCTTCTTACACTTCCTCGTCTGTTTCTTAGAATACACTCGCATGAAATAAAATGTGATAAGCCTCGATTGTATTCCCAGTCTCCTAAATCCCACATCTTCCAAGGACGAGTTCTTTCTGAGATTTCCCTGGTACCCCACACCTGCTTTCCTGATCATCCCTGCCTGAGTGTTCTGGAGGTTGAAGGATTCAGATGCAGCAATAATCAAGCAAAGCTTGCCTTAAGAGGGCTACAGATGTATTATAGGCTGGAAAATTGGCATGACAGTGACCTCCAACACAGCTGATGACAAAGTAGAGCTAAAAATGAACTCTGGGGTTCCTACACTTTAGATCTGGGAGTCTTAGAGCAAAACGATTAGAGACAACAGTTTAGGAATAAGAAAAAGGGGGAGATCTTCCAGCTAAATATGGTAAAACTCTTTCTCCTGAATCTGTTCTTTTTGTTGTTTTTTTTTTTAACACATCTGAGGGCCAAGTGGAATTTTTTTTTTTTTTTACACACTTGAGAAACCTGCTCTTAAACTGTAGCAAATAGGTGAAAAAAGTCACAAAGTCACAAAGACAAAGAGAATGTTAGGGGATACAATAGCTGATGAGTGACATTAATAATCTCTAGAGATTGGAAAGCAGATGGAAGAATGATAACAGACTTGAGAAAGATGCCACCTAAGCACCTATGGAGAGGGAGGGACACTAGCAGGAGTTGAGCCAAGCCAAGCTGAGCCAAGCCAACCCCCACAGAGCCCCAGAGAAGCCCTGAACATGGTTCTTCCAGGGAACCCTTAAAGCCGAAATGAAATGTGTGACTGAAATTAGGGAGAGTGATCAATCATCTACATACTGAGCTGGTAGACCTTCTCCATGAACCCAAAAATCTATCCCTCCTCCCCACTGTACAGGGTCCAAGGTCTCTGGAAAAATTGAGAGGAAGTATCTCTATAACAGAGAACCCCAGGTATGGCAGAGAGCAAAGCTGAAAACAGAGGAGTAAATAAAGTTTGCTGGTTGAAGAGTAGGACCCTCAGCCTGTGTCCTTACTCTGCTTCCAGAATGCTAGCACCTATGGGATCCATCCAGGCAGAAAATAGCCGAATCCTTCTCAGAAGAAACTAAATGGCTTCGGGTGGGGGGAACCCTACAATGTTGATGTTTGGGATTTTGACAATGAAAAGCTGATTGCCATATAGCAAAGCTCACTAGTACATGTTAGCAAAAACTGCTCACCATCCCAAAACCTCCTATAATTTTTTTAGTGATTGACTATTAAATATTAATAGAGAGCCAAAGATTTCTAGGTTGTCTGAAGGAATACTCCAGCAAAAGTACACAAAAAAACAGATACACACAAAGAGGAAAAAAACCCAAAACTTCCAGTTAAAAGACACAATACAGAAAGTAGAAGAAAACATTGATGAAACCATAATTAATATCGTCAGAGAGATGAGACATGAAACAGGAACAGAATGCTATCCTTTAATAAAAGAATTGTACATTAAAATATCAAAATATAATTATAACTAGTAATTTTAAACAATAAAGCAAAATAAATCTCCTAGAAAGGAGATTGGAAAGAGACAAAAAATTGGAGGAAATCGTTAGAAAATCAGAGTATCAATGCAGTAGTGCCCAGCATTCACCTAAAAACAGTTCCAGAAAGAAACAAAACAAAACAGAAGAAATGAAGGGAAAGAAATGATCAAAGAAATAACACAAGAAAACTTCCTCACACTAAAAAAACCTAAGTGTCCAGATGGAAAGTGTCAGTCCGATGCCCAAAATAAAAGCTAAAACGATTATCCATACCAGCAAAACTTTAGAACACTAGAAATAAAAAGATCATAAAAGTTTCCACTTTCCGCAATAAAGAAAGTCACGTAAAAGTGTTGAGGAATTGGCATGCCACCTGACTTCACAACATCACTGGAAGCTACAGTCTACTGATGCTACTTTTACAAATTTGGAGCCCCATTGTCACTCGCTCTCTCTCTTTCTCTCTCTCTCTCCCCAAAGGCCCATGTCACCCCAGGAATTGTTGGCACCTACTTTTTTTTTTTTTTAATTTTTTTAACGTTTATTTATTTTTGAGACAGAGAGAGACAGAGCATGAACGGGGGGAGGGGCAGAGAGAGAGGGAGACACAGAATCGGAAACAGGCTCCAGGCTCTGAGCCATCAGCCCAGAGCCCGACGCGGGGCTCGAACTCACGGACCGCGAGATCGTGACCTGGCTGAAGTCGGACGCTTAACCGACTGCGCCACCCAGGCGCCCCAGGCACCTACTTTTTGACCAGAAGGAAAGACTTAGAATGAAATCAATGAAACTGCTATCACAAAAGGCAGAACGGAGAAACAGAAACAAAACAGGATCTTAGGGGTATCACTGATTTGTTTCATCAAGCATCGCTAAAGCCCTGCTTTCCCTCTGAACATTGCGTTACAAGTGTCAGGTAGTTGCTCTTTGGCTATTTGGGATCTAGCATTACTTCCTCAAAAATCACTAGCATTACTTTCACCGCATTCTACTTGCTGAAGTCGTCACAAGCCTGCCCAGATTCAAGGAGAGGAAATGTAGAACCACCACTGATTCTGAGAAAGGAAGCTAGTGAGTAGTAAACCTCGGGGTTCAAACGCAGGCTTTCCTGCTACAGGATGTGAGCTTACTGTGCCACGAAGTCATTTCTAACCTGTGGGCTGAGCACTCCTAAGACGCCACAGAGTTAGTTCAAGGAGCCCAAGAAATTATACGGGCACCAGGCATTTTCTGTAGATAAATGATATGCCTTGTATACATAATAAATGTACTATTGTCTTTAAAGAGCAAGCATTACTCTCACGATTAATAATATACAAACTCTTGGGATCCCTGGGTGGCTCAGTCGGTTAGGCGACTGAACCTAGCTCAGACCATGATCTTGAGTTCATGAGCCCGATTCCCACATCGGGCTCCCTGCGGTCAACACAGAGCTCACTTCAAGGATCTTCTGTTTCCCTCTCTCTGTCCTCCCCCTCTTGTGCTCTCTTTCTCAAAAATAAACATATATTAAAAAACAAAAACAAAAACAAAACAGGGGCGCCTGGGTGGTTCAGTTGGTTAAGCGACTGATTTCGGCTTAGGCCATGATCTCGAAGTTCATGGGTTCAAGCCCTGCGGGGGGGGTCTGTGCTGACAGCTCAGAGCATGGAGCCTGCTTCGGATTCTGTATCTCCCTCTCTGCCCCTCCCCCACTCATGTTCTCTCTCTCTCTCTCTCTCTCTCTCTCTCTCTCAAAATTAAATAAACATTAAAAAAACATACAAACTCTTAAAACTTTTGTTGAAGTCATAGTAGCTTTCTGTATTTTGTATGTTTTGTGTTATATATTTCTTAATCATGGACTCTAAAAGTACATCTAATATGTCGAGGAAATTTTTTTTAAGTTTATTCATTTATTTTTGAGAGAGAGAGAGAGAGCAGGGGAGGGGCAGGGAGAGGTAGAGAGAGAACACGAAGCAGACTCTGCACTCTCAGCACAGAGCCCAATGCGGGGCTCAAACTCACAACCCTTGAGATCACAACCTGAGCAGAAGTCGGTTGCTTAACTGACTGAGCCACCCAGGAGCCCCAAGGAAATATTATTTATTTTTTATGCTTAAAGGGGGGGGTACATATCCTCCAAATTGAAAGTTAATGTGTTTATAGTCTATCATAAATCACAGAGAACCTGAGGAAATCCTTAGAATGCGATCACATTACCTGCCAGATCCGCAGGCAATTCAACTCACAGACCTTGTTAACAAATAGAGAGCGCTGAGTTCTATGCCCCGCCCACCTATCCTCCTAGTCAAACCTGATTGGCCCGGGGAAGTGAAGCTGACGAAGTACTTTTTTAAGCTTGCCATTGACCTAGTGGGTGGCCTGGCACAAGCAGTTCTGACATCTAAGGGCAAACCGAGCAAGTCAGCGTCGTCCTATTAAGCGTTTAATTTACACCTACAGACATACAGCGCATGGGACAGCTAGCAGCAAGAACTGACACTAATAAATCCAAGCCATGAGGGAGCAAAGGAAAACTTACGTAGAAGCTATGAATTACAGAAAAGACAGAGGATGAGGAAACTAATTGGAAGCGGGAAGAGAAGCAACTGGAAAGTGGCTCCACGAACACAGCTGAGCGGTATTAACAGCGATGCTGGAATGCACCGAGGAGGGGTTCTTCCCTAGAGCTGCCCATCCGAATCAGTCTGGGACATGCTAGGATATTTCCCTCCTGGAAACGCCGAGGCCCCTCCAGATCTACTGACTCACAATCTCTGGAGCACCAAGATGTTGAAAAACCACAGAAGCTCTTCTGACGCTGTCTGATTAGGAGTCCCTCGTCTCCAGAAGCCCCTGCCTGTGGGCACATTGCACTGTCTTCGGATTTCAGTGAGTAACTTTATCTTCCTAATTGCCTTGTATACATCCTGATAGTTAATCCCTGTTAACTAGCTAAGTTTGTCCCCATTCCTTCTAACCAAAAATGTCTCACTAAAACACTAAATTCTCACTAATTCTCACTGAAACGTAAAAGGAGAACTATAGAAACAAACAAAAAAAATTAAAGAAACCTTTCGCTGAGGGGTGCTTTGGTGGCTCAGTTACTCGTCTGACTTCAGCTCAGGTCATGATCTTACAGTTTGTGAGTTCGAGCCCCTCATCTGGCTCTCTGCTGTTAGCGTAGAGCCTGCTTCAGATCTTCTGTCTCCCCCTCTCTCTGCCCCTCCCCTGCTCGCCTGCTCTCTCTCGCAAAAAAAAAGAAAGAAAGAAAGAAAGAAACCTTTTGTTGAGTCTGTAGAAATAAACAAAAACCACAAGAAAGGGGTTGTCATATGGAATTGTCTTCTAGAAAAATATGGTCATTTTTGATTTCTCATCTTAAAAGGCTTTTGAGGAGTGAGTTTTCTTCGAAGAGTTGTTTACATCTTTTGTTAAGAAAGAGGAAACTCCAAGACTATTTGACGATAAATAAGTTAAAGGTGCATGCCTCTCTCATGACTTTTTCTACATGTATGAGGCTATAAATTAATAAGTCCAGTACCACATGCCACACAGAAAAGCGGGCTTATTCCCTTGACATCACATATGTTTGTATTTTGTCTATCAGTCCATAGCTCTTTCTCTTCTTGTCTGGAACCATAGGAAGTAGCCCAGACACCTGGGAAATCTGGGATGTTGTGTTCTATTACGACAAATTCCTCAAGTCAATAGTTCTGTAACTTATTTTTAAGCCATGTCTCCAAGACACAGGGGGTGCTTGGATTTCTTAAGGGAATTTGAGTGAGCAAAAGTGGTCAATGTAGTCAAATTTTCAATTAAAGGTCATTCTCTATAAAGATGATAAGCTATAATTATAGATTGCCTTATATAATCACAATATACAAAATAGCACTATTACGGAACTTACAACTTAAAGTCACTTCATAATCAGTAGCACTCGCCACATTATTTTATAGAAGTTTTCTTTAACAGTTCTTTATAATTCGCCATTATTAATACATACTCTTAGAACTGTTTCTTCTAAAGAGTTCAAAATCATGCCCCAACCTTTTTTCCAGCCTCAGCTCACAGTATTCCTTTCCTTCCTTACCTTAAGCCACTTGCCTTTCTCTTCATTTGAAACCATTGCACCAGAAAAGTGCTTCTCGATTGTTCTGCTGTTTAAGACAAATTTCACTTCATCCCAGTTTCCCTGGGAACAATTCATCATTTGTGTTATCTGTCTCCTAGATCACCTACCCAAAGCTTCCACTATATTTAATATACATTGTACAAATCGTTTGTTTCTCTTTGAAGACTGGAATCAAATTTTGTTTATTCTTATTTTGCCTTGCTTTAATATCCCCTAATGCCTAGCACAGTGACTTGGGAAAAGTAGACACTATACATTTTTTTTTTTTTTGGATGAGGAATTGTTTGTGTACAACCGTTCATAATTTCTAACTCCCACCCACCTATAGCCAATGGCACTCATTACTGAGATGATTACCTGGAATGTAATTTATGGTCGAGAAAGATGATTTTCACTGTAAATCTGGCTCAAAAGAACACAAATTTATGATTTTGAATGTTTAAGACCGTGATCCAAATAAGAACTATCCAAAAATGAAGTCATTACAAAGGAATTGACTCTCTCGAATCGGAAGGAAACTATGTAAAACTGTATCACAAATGTCAGTAGTAGATAAGAATGTTAATGCTGTCAGTTTTCTCAAAATAAACAATCATGTGGATATGTCTTTTCTGGGAACCTTACCAAATTCTAAATCATTAGGGCTTGAAATTTTAAAACGTCGCTTAATAGTGACCACGAAGACACTAAACAAAGTGACAGATTGAGTAATTATTTCAACTTACTTTTGCAGATTTTTTTAAGGAAGTCTGATTACATGAGGTCAACCTCCTCTCCAAAAAGCACTTCATATAGGAGTTTCCCAGACTGCTTTCCTCCAAGGGTTGCTTCAATTTCTTAGCCTATAGCTTATATGCTTTTGTGTGTTTTTTTAATGTTTATTTACTTACTTTGAGGGTGGGGAGGGGCAGAGAAAGAAGGAGAGGGAGAATCCTAGCAGACTCAGTGCTGTTACATGGGGCTCAAACTCATGAACCGTGAGTGAGATCATGACCTGAGCCGAAATCAAGAAGTCAGATGCTTAACAGACTGGGCCACCCAGGCACCGTGGGTCTTTTATGTTTTCTAAGTGCCCGATAATAAAAATGTCAACTTGATGATAATAATAAAGGCAGAATTATGGTTATCTGCCCACATCAAAATTGAGATGAAATCAGTCTTGAACCTTAATTCTCAAGCCTGTCTATATTCTTGAACGTTCACCTGGTTCCAGAACCAAATCCTCACCTGCTCTCTACACTTTTCCACTCTAAGCACCTCAAGTTCACCAGACCCAAATGAAACTCGAAAACCGCCCTCCTGCTCCATCTAATTCTATCTCCGTTAAATAAGTTATTCTCAGTCACTGACCCCGCATCTGGTGTGGCTTTCAACCATGTCCTCTCCTTTATCTTTTATTTTCTGCCACACTGTTCTAAGGATTCATCCTCCAAAAGGACTCTTACATAGGAAACTTATGCTGTTCCCATATACCGAGCATCCAATTTTTGGGGGGGAGGTGGGGAACTACCCCTCTGCTCTTTGAGGTGAGGCTGTAAAGCACAATACCTACCCTATCCTCCCTTGGAAACAAGCATGTGACCTAGGCCTGTCAATTCACCGTACCTGATTCCTCTGGCATTCCTTTGTTACCGGTCAAAGGGGTAGGCTCGTGCTGCAGGTGGGGCCAGGGTTCCTCTCCTAGAATTCATAATTAGGTAAAACAGATTCTCCTTCCACTAGGGTTGCTAATCTAGGAGTATGTGAATCGGCAACTACCAGCAGGCATCTTCCTGGCTACACGCAGGAAGGCTGTTTAAAGTAGAAAGAGAATGAGATTGAAGCAAAGAGGCATCAGTACCAATATGGAAAGCCAGAGACTTTTGACGCTGTCTGACCCCCTGCAGCCAGTCGCTCCTTAAGTCCATCCCATCCCCGGACTTGCGCCAGATGATTCTGACTTGCCCATTTCTGGCTCGGTGCACTTGGACAAGCTGTTTAACTTCTCTGTGCATCTCTTGCGTCATCTGTAAAAATGGGAGGTAACACATACCTACTCACAGAGTTGTATGAGGATCAGCATAGCAAATGCTCTGTAAATGTTAGCGAGGACTACGAAGTGCCAGTGAATACTGCTGTTGTTTAATCTAGTTTGAATTGGGGTCTTGTCGTAATTGAAAGGGTATTGATGAGTTTCAACTTTAAATTTTTTTTTTTTTTCTCAACGTTTTTATTTTATTTTTGGGACAGAGAGAGACAGAGCATGAACGGGGGAGGGGCAGAGAGAGAGGGAGACACAGAATCGGAAACAGGCTCCAGGCTCTGAGCCATCAGCCCAGAGCCCGACGCGGGGCTCGAACTCCCGGACCGCGAGATCGTGACCTGGCTGAAGTCGGACGCTTAACCGACTGCGCCACCCAGGCGCCCCGAGTTTCAACTTTAAAAATGTGCTTGGAGTCAGTCCATCCTCCCTCTGCTTTTCCATTATCACTGTCCCCATGGATTCCTGAGCAGTGTTTTAGCTGGCTTCTCTGGTTGCATCTTTGCTGTCTACAACCCTCCCTAGTTACCAGCGCCACGGCTACCTTCACAAAACATCACTTTCTTTCTTTCTTTTTTTTTTTAATTCGTTTTCAGTTTATTTATTTTTGAGAGAGAGGGACAGAGCGTGAGCAGGGGAGGGGCAGAGAAAGGAGACACAGAATCCAAAGCAGGCTCGGAGCTGTCAGCACAGAGCCCGACGCGGGGCTCAAACTCACGAACCGCAAGGTCATGACCTGAGCTAAAGTCAGATGCTTAACCGACTGAGCCACCCAGGTGCCCCAACATCGCTTTCATCATGCAATTTCTCTGCTCCAGTTTGTGTTCAGACTCCTCTCCCTGGCTTCCCAGATTCGACCTTGTGTATCCAGTCTGAATCACCTCTCTCCCTAGCATTCCAGTCGACCTGACATCTGACCTGTCACAAGAGCGAGCCTTGCTTATTCGTGTCCCTGTCTTACCTCACCTGAGACATCAGGGTCGCCCCTCCCAGCTTCTTCCCTGCTGCATAATCAGCTCCAATCATGTGAATTCTCTCACTCTTCTAGGATACCTTTCCCAACCATCATGGTTTTCATGGATTTGCCCTTCTTGAGATTCTGTATCGTTTTCGATTCTGTACCATAGGCTATAATACACAACTATAGACTTTTCTACATTGTGTCAGGTGAATCTAACTCATCCAATTAGGAAGTGAAGTTTTAGGTTACATTTCTTTTGGCACAGCCCCTCAGTGGTAAGCACATAATAGACATCAAAGTCAATATTTTTTATAGGGCCCAATCATAACACAACCCTACTTTTCTTTTTTAATGTTTATTTATTTATTTTTGAGAGAGAGAGAAAGAGAGAACATAAGCAGGGGAAGGACAGAGAGAGAGGGAGACACAGACTCTGAAGCAGGCTCCAGGCTCTGAGCTGTCAGCACAGAGCCCAATGAACTGTGAGATCATGACCTGAGCCGAAGTCGGACGCTTAAATGACTGAGCCACCCAGGCGCCCCACACACCCCTACCTTTAAAATTTTGTGGTTTCAAGAAACTTTTTCTTCCAATTATGATAACTTCTGTTGCAGTTACCTAATCTTGATGCAAAAACTTGATTTTGAGAGGCACATAAATCTTAAATGACAAAATAAGGCAATATGACAATTTTAACATCGTTATATGTTTTTATTACATAAACAGTACAATATTCCTTGTGGGAGCTGATCTTCAGTTCTGCCTCTTGCTTTTATGGAATGTCAAATATCTGTAGAAATTGTCTAAGAATGATTTATGAAACACCTTGCACCCCTACCAGAAAAGCCTCAGAGCCCCCATTTTCCAACCAGATTCCTGAGAAAAATGATAGGTTTTGTTTATTCTACAGTGTAATACATAAATTCTTCTCAAGGTATAAAAAAGGGCAGACTTTTAAAATAAGAGTCTCCTTTTGTTTTCAAAGTTCTATAAAAAATACATCAAGTATGCTCACGTGTGTCCTTTGACCTAATATTCCAGTTTACCAGAAACAAAACATAACAATAAACAAAGATATGCAAACCACATTAATCTTGCAGCAATACGATGTCTACATCATCATGAACACCTTGCAAGAGTAGCTCTCCTGGGTACGTAACAACCTTCCTTCGCTTGGCAGCCTTGAGAGTTCCAACCAATGCTTCAAAGAGATTGGCACATTTGTCGTCTTGGAAGAGGACCCCAAATTTCACGCTTAACTTCCCATCAGCATCTAATTTGAGAGAATACAGTGTTAGTCAATGCAAAGTCTATTTCTTGCCCCCATAAATGGCAGATTTACCTAATCTTAAAAAAAAACATCTGGGACGCCTTGGGTGGCTCAGTCGGTTGAGCGTCCGACTTCGGCTCAGGTCACGATGTCACACTCCGTGAGTTCGAGCCCCGCGTCGGGCTCTGTGCTGACAGCTCGGAGCCTGGAGCCTGCTTCAGATTCTGTGTCTCCCCATCTCTCTGCCCCTCCCCTGCTCATGCTCTGTCTCTGTCTCAAAAATAAATAAAAACATTAAAAAAAAAATCTAACTGTATTCGCCAAGATTACAATTTAACAGTTCACGCTCAAATCAGACGTAATCTCTTGCCAGATCCAAAAAGTGGCGGAATAAGTACACTGTGTTATACACCTCCTAGCCTTCGTGTCATCTGGCCATTTACAAAAAGTCAATGTGTCACAGTGTTACTACTGTGGACCCATTCCCTCTATATTTTGATTTTTTAATTGTGGCGTTGCTGAATCAATAAAAATAACAAATATTGGAGAACCTTTAGGTCAGGAGTGGTGTTTCTCTGAAGTGTGCTCTAAACACACTCAGTACTCCTAGGAAGGAACTGGTGACCTTAAAAATGAAGAAATCCCTTGGGAAGCCTGGTGGCTCAGTCGGTTGGGCATCCGACTTCGTCTCAGGTCATGATCCCACGGTTTGTGACTTAGAGCCCCACGTCGGGCTCTGTGCTGACAGCTCAGAGCCTGGAGCCTGCTTCGGATTCTGTGTCTCCCTTTCTCTCTGCCCCTCCCCTGCTCGTCTTCTGTCTCTCTCTCTGTGTCCGTCTGTCTGTCTCTCTCAAAAGTAAACATTAAAAAAAAAAAAAAAAATGAAGAAATCCCAGGCACCAGGGCACCTGGGTGGCTCAGTCGGTTAAGCATCTGACCCTTAATTTCAGCTCAGGTCATGAGGTCCCATGAGGACCCATGGGGTCCCAGCTGGGCATGGAGTTTGTTTAATATTCTCTCTCTCTGTCTCTCTCTCCCTCCCTCCCTCCCTCTCTCTCTCTCTCTCTCTCATCCACTGCCCCTCCCCAACCCATGCTTGCTCTGCTCTCTATCTCGAAATAAAATATAATATTACTAAGAGAAGGCAATCTGAAAAGGCTACATGCTGTATGATTCCAACTACAGGACATTCTGGAAAAGGCAAAACAAAGGAAAAAGATAAAATTAAATACAAAGATCAGTGGGCTTCAGGAGTTGGGCAGGGGAGACAAACAGGCAGAGCACAGAGGATTTCGAGAGCAGTGAATACATTCCGTAAAATACTATACTGATGGATACGTGTCATTATACATTTATCCAAACCCACAGAATGTACACCACCAAGAGTGAATCATAAATTACGGACTGTGGTTGATGATGTGTTAATGTGCTAATGTAGATGATCGACTGTAACAAATGCACAATTCTGGTGGCGGATGCTGATAATGGGGGAGCTATACATGTGTGGGGATAACAGGTATACAGGAAATCTCTGTACCTTCCTCTCAGTTTTATTGTAGTCTAAAACTGCTTTAAAAAGTTAAGTCTTTTTTAAGAAAATAAGGTAAACAAAAGGTGGATCTTTGGTTAAGAATCAGTCAGTGCTGGGCACTGGAGGCAAGTAGACGGAAGTGTGGAGCCACTTTCTAGCTTTCGAAGAAATGGCTTTAGTTCCCACAAGGAAATAAGAAATATACACATAGTAAGTAAAGCGACAGTGCAAAGCAGTATGTGATGGGATGTCCAGTAAGGAGCCAAGACTAACCCCCTGCAGTTTGGAGAAAGGCAACATGACTCTGGGCTAGAACGGGAGTGGAAGACTTTATGGAGGAGGCAGCACTGGCCCTGACCTTTAAAAGGAGTGCAAATGGGGTGCCTGGGTGGCTCAGTCGGTTGAGCGTCTGACTTCGGCTCAGGTCATGACCTCACTGCTTGTGGGTTCGAGCCCCGTATCGGGCTCTGTGCTGACAGCTCAGAGCATGGAGCCTGCTTCGGATTCCGTGTCCCGCTCTCTCTCTGCCCCTCCCTCACTCATCCCCTGTCTCTCTCTCCCTCTCTCTCTCAAGAATAAATAAAACATTAAAAAAAAAATTAAACTTTGACTTTTCAACTTCCAGCGGCAGGACCCTTTGTTCGCAATAAGAACCTTTTACTGGTCACAGAAATAACAGGAGCTGCTGGGTAACCTTGAATAGGGCCTCCAAGCTCTGAGCTGCACTTCCCTCATCTATACAGTGAAGGTCAAAGTACCCCTCACGGATTGTTGCAAAAGATAGATTAGGCATAAAGGCTTTGTTTCTTTTTCTTTTTTAAATGTTTAGTTATTTTTGAGAGAGAAAGTGTGAATGGGGGAAGGACAGAGAAAGAGGAAGACACGGAATCAGAAGAAGGCTCCAGGCTGTCAGCACAGAGCCCGACGCAGGGCTCGAACTCACGAACCGTGAGCTCGTGACCTGAGCTGAAGTCAGACGCTTAACTGACTGAGCCACCCAGGCACCCCTGGACATAAAGGCTTTTATGGAGAGCTCAACATAGGGTAAATTCTCAATTCAGGTTAAATTTTTGAAAGGCACCAAAGGCAGAAACCTGGGTGTAATCTTGGAGCTCTGCCCATTCACTCTTCAATCTCACAAGTGATTCCATTTCCTTCGTATCTTCTGTTGCTCTCGTCTCCTCTCCATTGACAATTAATTTCTTGGTTCAGCCTGGAGTTGTCTCCTGTGGATAACTAACTGCAAGACTCCTCACCAGCTTCCCTTTCTCCATGTCTGTCCCCAGTACGTCCTCCATATCGGTGCAGAATAAAAAATGTGAAAGAAACCTTTAAGATGCCAATCCGATTGATTTTTTTTTTTTAAGTAAACCCTACCCTCAATACGGGGCTCAAACTCATGACCCCAAGATCAAGAGTCATAGGCTCCACTGACTAAGCCAGCCGGGTACCCCTGGTTGATACTCTTCTACTTTAACCTCCCAATGGCTCCCTACCACCTTCAAATAGTGATGCCCATGGCATGGCAGGTAAGACCCTTCACTCTCTGGCCCTTGCACTCCCTCTCCCCTCGTCTTCTGCCATATCATTCTCTGCACCTTTTGATCCAGTCAAAATCAACGACTTGCTGTTACCCAGGGTGACATGAGAGATTGTGCCCTAGCAGTTGTGCCCATGTTGAGCCATCTGCCCAGCATCCCAGACCCCTTTCTCTAGCTAAATTCTTTTTCTTCCAGAATGGGCTCAAACGTCACCTTTTCTGAGAAGTCCTCTGTGATTCCCTCAGTTGAGTTAATAACTCTTCTTATAAAATTAAGTATGTATCAAAGCACTCACCATCAATTATAGTAACAGCTAATGTGTATTGAGTACTTGCTATGTTCCTAGAACTATTCAGTGCATTTTAACTCACTTAAATGTTCAGCGCATTTTAACTCAGCAATTAAAACTCACTTCATCCTCATTTTATGAAAGGTAAGGCACAATTGGTTGCAAGAAACGCCATTATTTTATGTTCTAATTAAACTGCCAAGGGCGCCTGGGTGGCTCAGTAGGTTGAGCGTCCATCCGACTTTGGCTCAGGTCATGATCTCACAGTTTTTGAGTTTGATCCCCACATCGGGCTCTGGGCTGACAGTGCGGAGCCTGGAGCCTGCTTCGGATTCTGTGTCTCCTTCTCTTTCTGCCCCTCTCTGGCTCGTGCTCTGTCTTTCTCTCTTAAAAATAAACTGCTTGGGGCGCCTGGGTGGCGCAGTCGGTTAAGCGTCCGACTTCAGCCAGGTCACGATCTCGCGGTCCACGAGTTCGAGCCCCGCATCGGGCTCTGGGCTGATGGCTCAGAGCCTGGAGCCTGTTTCTGATTCTGTGTCTCCCTCTCTCTCTGCCCCTCCCCCGTTCATGCTCTGTCTCTCTCTGTCCCAAAAATAAAATAAACGTTGAAAAAAAAAATTTAAAAAAAAAAAAAAAAAAAAACAAACACCAAACTGCCAATTTAACCATAGCACACCATGTATAATAAGATGCATCCTTATTTTTGGAGATTTTTAAGTGAGGGGAGGAGGGTGCACCTGGATGGCTCAGTCAGTTAAGTGTCCGACTCTTGACTTTGGCTCAGGTCATGATCTCACGGTTAGTGAGTTCGAGCCCCATGTCAGGCTCTGCACTGACCGTGTGGAGCCTGCTTGAGATTCTCTCCGTCTCCCTCTTTCTCTGTCCCTCCCCTGAGAGCATATGCGTGTGCTCTCTCTCTCTCTCTTTCTCAATAAATAAATAAATAAATAAATAAATAAATAAACTTAAAAAAAAAATAGTATGGGGGGAAAAGTGTCTTTGAATCATTGAAATAGAGTATTATTATCCAAATAAGGAAACCAAGGCACAAAAACGTTTAGCAATGTGCCCAAGGTCACACAGTAAGTGGTAAGGGAGCTGGGATTCATTCCTGAAGAGTCTGACTCCAGAGCTCACGCTCTTAACCACTTCGCAATACAAGCGTCCAGTGGATCTGCCTGTCTTCCCACTACTTACAGAGGCCCACAGGGGCTGAGATGGAATTTTATTTATTTCCACATGTCCCGTACTTGAGCACAAAAGGCAGCTCTCAAGAAATATTTGCTGAATGAAAGAATTTAAATCTCCAGATAATCTTTATCCACTTATTTTTTTCTACCGGATGAAAAATAAAAACACTTTATTTTATTCTATTTTTTTATTTTTCATTTTCTTTAACATTTATTTTCGAGAGACAGAGCCCAAGTGGGGGAGGGGCAGAGGGAGAGGGAGACACCGAATCTGAAGCGGGCTCCAGGCTGTGAGCTGTCAGCACAGAGCCTGGTCAGAGCGGGGCTCAAACTCATGAACCATGTATCATGACCTGAACCGAAGTCAGATGCTTAACCGACTGAGCCACCCAGGTGTCCTTCTCCTTTTTTTTAATTTTTTTTAATGTTTATTTATTTTTGAGAGACAGAGAGAGACAGAGTGTGAACAGGGGAGGGGCAGAGAGAGAGAGACAAAGACACAGAATCTGAAGATGCTCCAGACTCTGAGCTGTCAGCACAGAGCCCGACGCGGGGCTTGAACTCACAAGCCGTGAGATCATGACCTGAGCCGAATTTGGTTGCTTAACCAACTAACTGAGCCACCCAGGCACCCTCCAGGTGTCCTTTAAAGGACTTTATTTAAAAAAAAAAAAATAGATACAACTAAATCCATCAATTTCCAACTTCACCTAGTACATCACATTTAGATTAGTCTAAAAATAATTAATCTAAATCGTAATTTACATTAGTCAAAATTATCCCAGACGCAATTTATATAGTTAACCATAACATATCCCCACAGATGCCTTCCAACTCAATAAGTCATCCATTTCCAGGAACAAGTTAGTCAAGGAGGCCCGGGGAAGTGGCAAAGTTCGAAATGTTTCATCCTCACAGAAATTATGATAATTACACTTTGGTCTCCTAGTTTGGAAAGTTGCTAATTTTAAGTACAGGTTCAGTTTGCCCTAGTAGAATAATAACACTGTTCTAGGGTACAGGTTAGAACTTTAAATGCAATTCAATCTGACCAATAAACCCTAGGCTAACGTGGAGAAAGATCTATGAGAGAAGAAAATCCTACAAATCTTTGGAAACACATCTTTAATACTGTTAACAATCTAAACAATAGTACTACTCCCAAGAGCAACATGACCTCACAGAACTCTGGAGAAATTGGAAAGGTAGAAATGAGGAACACAGGTAGAGAAATCACTATGGAAAATAAGACTCGGGAAACTTCCATCAAGTGGATGTAGTGAACTGGGTGGGAGAAAAATGGGGTTAGGAAAGATGCTGCATTTGTTTGATCGGAGAACCAAGTAAGTTACGTTCTCCACACCTCCCTAGTGGTCTCCACAAACACCCCAAATTCAGCTCATGCGTTTCCTCCTTTACTGACCTGCCCTGTACTTCAAAGTCTTGCCTGATATTCAAGGCTTTATTAAGTGCCCCAATTACTATAGCTTCCAATAATCTACTTCTCTAGGACCACACTGAATCTGAATGTCAGCACTCCACACTGCTCCCCGAAGACTTCCATGTCCTAATCCCAAGAAACCGTATGTGTCCTTATATGGCAAATGGAAATTTGTAGATGTGATAAAATGAAGGGTCTTGAAATGGGGAGATTATCCTGGACTTATCTGGGGGAGCCCAATGTAATCACAAGTGTCCTTAAGAATGGAAGGGAGAAGCAGACAAGGGGCTCAGACTGATGTAATATGAGGGCACAACCAGCTGTTGCCGGCTTTGAAGATGGAGAAAGGAGGACACGAACCAAGGAATGCAGGTTGACCCTAGAAGCTAGAAAAAGACTAGGAAACAGATGCTCCAGAACTTCCAGAAAGGAATACACTCTTGCCAACACCTTGATTTTAGCCCAAGGAGACCCTTATCAGAATCTGCTATGGTCTGAATGTTGGTGTCCTCTCAAAATTCATATGCAAATCCTAACCCCCAAAGGTAATAATATTGGTAGGTGGGGCCTTTGGGAGGTGCTCAAGTCATGAGGGTCATGAGTCATAAGAATCACTTCCTTTATAAGAGAGGCTGCAAAGAGATCCCAGCCCCTTTCACCATGTGAGGATACAACAAATCTACAAGTGGAGGAGGGCTCTCACCTCACTGGTCTGGCACCCTGACGGTGGACTTCCAGCCTCTAGAATATGAGAGAATTACGCTTCTGCTGTTTATGAGCCACCCAGTCTGTGGTAATTTGTTACAACAGCCTAAACAGACTAAGACGGACACCCAACCTCCATTACAGTTAAGATATGGAACGTGTTGTTTTACGTCGCTAAGTTTGTGGTAGTGTTACCACAGCAGTAGAGAACTACTACTGGGGACATTTGATACTGATGGCTCAATGGGATTCCAAGGATGTCTTATTTCAGGTGATCTGTGATTCGAAAGCAGACAGAGCTATAAGAAGAGTCAAGCTATGATGACAAAACAACTCTTATGAGGTACTTTTCATTTATTTATTTATTTTATTTTTATTAAAAATATTTTAATGCATATTTATTTATTTCTGAGAGTGCCAGCAGGGAGGGGCAGAGAGAGAGTGAGAGAGAATACGGAACAGGCCTATGAGGTACTTTTAGAAGCTGTTGGTCACTTACGTGATGCCATTTTAAAACTTGAGAGTTCCGTTATCCTAGTTGTTGCTGAATATGTCTATGGCTCTTACAATTTTCAGAATGTTCCCCCAAACTCTCGTATCTCTTATCTGAGATGTGCAAATACCTAAAGCTACAAACGTAATAGTTACTTTCATCACAACTTGGAAAAGGACACTAAAACTACCAATTGTACACGGCACTGATTTCACGGTAGCTGTTTACATGCTGCTAAAGGAAAAGCTCACTTAAAAAAAATTACCTAGGGGTGCCTGGGTGGCTCAGTCAGTTGAGCATCCCACTTCAGCTCAGGTCATGATCTTGCCGTATGTGAGTTCAAGCCCCGCGTCAGGCTCTGTGCTGACAGCTCGGAGCCTGGAGCCTGTTTCAGACACTGTGTCTCCCTCTCTCTCTGCCCCTGCCCCATTCATGCTCTGTCTCTCTCTCTGTCAAAAATAAATAAACATTAAAAAAAATTTTTTTTAATTACCTAAAGTTTAGTTATATGTACATAAAAATACTTGACTGTACAAAACTCAAGAATTGGGAGAAAATAAAGACAATTTAATATAATTTCAATCTGAGTCCGTAGTCATTTGGAAGTTTATAAGATGGTGGCAAGATAAAGCAAAAACAGATGAACTTTAATAGTGTGGCACAAAAAAATTTGACCATGATTTAATTAGCAGATTTCAATGCAGCCAGATTAAAAAGCACAGCAATTTTCTTTGCATTCAAAGGATAATGAAATAACTCAACTATTCCTTACATCAAGAATCACAATATCCCCAAGGCTCTGTGTCTTCAGAAATCACTCCATGGCTGAGGGCGGAGCTTCCATAACTATGTCCTGACGTCCTGGGTGACATTTTCATTGGGTCCTTCTTGCTCTGAGTTGAACTCAGGATACTGTGTCTGTGTTATAATACTTACTTTTTAAAATTTTTTTAAAGTTTTATTTATTTTTACTTGGAGAGAGAGAGAGCGAGAGAGTGAGCACAAGCAGGGGAGAGGCAGAGAGAAGGAAAGACAAAATCCCAAGCAGGCTCTGCACCATCAGTGCAGAGCCCGACGCGGGGCTTGAACTCACAAACCGTGAGGTCATGATCTGAGCTGAGATCAAGAGTTGGACGCTTCACCAACTGAGCCACCCAGGCGCCCCTCATACTTACTTTTTGAACCCAGACGATGAATTTCCTCCACTAGGAGGTTGACTTCGTGATCCACATTCATTGTTGCCTGAGGAAGAAAGTAAGTCTATATTATTACCATTTCTATATCCCATTAACCACATCTTGCCAAATCCAAGGGCCATTTCTTTTTTTTTTTTCATATTGCATTTGTCATTGTTAATTTACCATGTCTCTCTTCCTAAAAATACTTGTGTGGTGTACACGACACCAGACTACCTCCATTTCCCCTCTTTATATCTTTCCCTTTGGGCTGACCCTCTTCCTATCCTACACAGGATAATGGGGACAGTGCAGCTATTTTCCTTGCACCCACTATTAACTCTAAGCCCATCCTCATGGTGCTCTGCCCTGCACCAAAATTACAAAGGCGAGTGACACAGGACCTGCCCTCAGGGAACTCACTGTTCGGAACAGAGAAAGACGTGGGTTGGAAAATAGCAATGTGATAGCATTCCTTGAGTGGTGAGTCCAACCATTAGGGGAGGACAAAGGAGGAAGCCACAGAGGACTTTGTAGAGGTCAGTGGAGAGAGATGAACTGGGAAGACCGTCGACAAAGGGTGCTCTATGAATGGGGAAGAGTGTGTGCAAAAACACAGAAGCAAAGGAGGAAAAGCACAGCGCGTTTGAGGCAGGTCCTCAGCCAGGAGCTGGAGTACCAAGATAAAGGAACACACTCCCCACCTTCCCCGAGCCTGAGGACTCGTGGGGAAAGCAGATCAATAACGGGGCAATTTTAATACTCTTAGATGCGCGCGGTGATGCTGCTGGGTCACGCGCAGGGCACCGCATCCTTCCCTGGGCAGTGCCCGCTACCGCCTGAGGGCAATGGAGACCTATGGTGAGGACCATTCATCTCAGAGAGGAGTCTGGGACCAATAGGAGTGGAGAGACCTACCTTGGTTCACTAGGCCTTCTTCAGGCTTGTACACTAAAGACCCTTGACCCATGAAGTCAGTCTAGAGGAGACCTGCCCCTGTTTTTTAAAATGAAAGCTCCCTTGATGCATGTGTGTGATAGTGTGGGCAGGATGGATAGATGTAAGAGCGGATTGGGGAGCCATATAAGAGAACATTTTCCTAACAAGCAACACCAACAATTAGTTTGCACTTGTTATTGGTAGCATTGAGGCAGCAGTATGGATCTGTGAGGGCTACTGAGGAAATTAGCCCTCACTGGACAGGAAAAGGAGTCAAATGCCGAAGGGAATCATGATCCTCTCCAGTTCTGACTCTCTGGCTTCCTCCCGATTGGAACATTTATCTCTTTAACACTACCCTCCCCGCCCTACTCGCCCCCATAATCAGCAGCACACTTCAGACCTAGCTCTCCTTTAATAATGAGACTCAACGAGGAAATCCCACTATTAATGTGAATACCTGCCTCAAATTAAGCAGATGTATGCAGGTTCCGTTTAAAGAAAGGAAAGCAACCAGCATTTTTTTGTATAGTTAATTACACACGAAACTCCTTATCTGTGTTAATTCATGTAATCCTAAGAAAACTTTGCAAAGTATTTATTATTTATCGCCATTTTACGGATGATGAAACTGTCTCACTTAAATGCTGTTGTCCCACAATCATATGCTGTTTCTACAACATCATTCTGGCTTTTTTTTTTCTTTTCTTCTTCTTCTTCCTCTTCTTCCTGGTTAGTATGCAAAGTGTGCTAAATATAATAGTGAGTCGTGTTTGAAATACTGCATGCTGAGCACTTACTAAGGCAGAACACTTACAAAGCAAGAAAGGCTCCCTGCCCAGACCCCTACCAGTAGGAAAATAACAGGATTAGGAACTATTGCTACATACATAATTTGGCATGATTTATTTATTTATTTATTTATTTATTTATTTATTTATTTATTTTCTTAGCAAGGACAAAGTGGGGGCGGGGGGCAGGATACTCATTGTTGTTACACATTGGAAAGCCCATGACATTTTGTAAGGACAGAAGCCTGGGACTGGGGGTAAGCCAAGAACAATGAGGAGGCCATCAGCAGAGCAAGTCTAAGGGGAAGAAAGAGATTTTCAGTGGGAGGCTCAAGCTCAAGGGAAGGCGGTGGCAGATGCTAGTCGGGCCCTCTAACTGTGTCAGAATCTAATTAGGCATTGTGCGTGGGCACCACAAAGAAAGCGGAACGTCGGAGGGTTGGCACACATGCTGAAATATACACTTAATATATTTAATGACCTTCTCACAGTTTTTGTCTTGTTTGTTTGTTAAGTTTAGAGGCAATACACGGAGATTTTCTCACGTTCGAGGAATAAAGCCTGCTGGGGTGGGGACGCCTGGGAATCAGCAGCCGGCGGTACAGCGGCACGCTGGGGGCTGGCCACTTCTTTCAGCGGTCCTTCGCTGTCCCAGACTAGCAGCTGGTGGGGGTCAAAGGAGGACTCGGGTTCCTTCCTGCCAGCCCGCTGGCGCGCACACGCTCCATATTTGGTCATCACTGCTCCAAGTTTGGGAGCTGGCCCGGAAGGGGTCCCCAGCCCCAGTCCCCTGCAGGCCATCACACGGTCACCACCCGCACCAGTGTAGGGCTGGGGAGCGGGGGAGTCGGGGCCCGGACCGCACCGCGGACTCCGGGGCAGCCCCCGCGGGAAGGGCCGAGTCCCGGAAGCCTTTGTCTCCGGGAGTCCGCGCCAGCGCCGCGCGCCCCGCGCTCCCCCGGTGGCCGGTGCGCCCCGGCGAGCCCAGAAAGCCAGCGCCCAAACCGGGTGACGGCAGTCGACCCCGCTCGGGGCTCCCCGCGCCCCCAGGGTCTCGCACCACCCCCACCCTCCACATCCACGATTTGGAGCCTACGGGACCGCACCCACCGCCGGCGCCGCAGAGTCCGCGGCCGCGGGGCCACCGCAGTCCTCGGGGGAGCCTGTCCCCTCACCCCCAGCCCTCCCCCGCCCCGCTCTGCAGATCGCGCTCCCGCGCCACCGGCAAGTGCAAAGCGGACACGCTGCACCGCGGAGCAAGCCTTCACCTGGCTACCGGTTTCTCTCCCCGCCCCACCCCCCCCATCCCGGGCCGGCACGATGTCACGTGAGCCGATGCGGAAGTCGGCAGAAGGGGGGGCGTAGGGGCGCGCCCACCCGATACCCCCTCTGCCGGGCCTCAGCCCAATTCCAGTTACAACCTCCACGCGTCTCGGTCCCTCCCGGTCCCGGCTCCCCACCCGCAGCCCCCGATCCCCCGTCTGCCTAGCCTTCACCGGACACCCCTGTCCATCCTTTATGACTGCCCATCACCTTCCCGGGAGACCCACTCACCTCTCCGCCTCTTTATCTTTTCTCGGAAAAAGCCGGTGCAGAGTCGGTCGGGACCTGGCTAATGTGTTCAACTCACCGAGGAGGAAGAGGCTGGGGAAGGAAGTGACTGAGGCGAGGAGAAAGGCTGGTGTGGAGGAGGGGGGGGGGGGGGAGGTGAGTTTAAGCGCTCGGGAAAGGGGCCGCCCACACTCCCTGGGACAAGCCTATGAGAAGGAAACTCGGGAGAGGAGAGCCGGAGAAAGGGCCGACTCCCGGCAGGTGGCGGGGCGCCCGAGGCTTCTAGGAATACGGACTCAGAACTTCCAAGAGCGCCACCGTTCCTCCGTGCCACTCGGTGCCAATGATTCCCAACCTCCACCTCAGATCCTGGGCATTGATTTCCTGCCAGGATCTCTCTCTTTTAACATAAGAAAGAACGCGCCCACAACGTGACGACTGCTGAGATCTCCTAGGAGGAACGTGACATTGGTTCTCTATGCCAGGAGCGGGGGTGTCCAGAAAACCAGGAACAGGGCAGCAGGATAGACTGATGGGGGGGGGGGGGCGGAGGGGGGAGTATTCTTGAAAACTAATTTGTTCTACTGCAAAGAAATTTTGTTTGGACAATGTTAGTTCTTGATCCTGAGTGAATATAACTTTCTTCTCTTCATTCAGTATCCTACATTTAACTGCACAATTCAATCTATTCATACTCCCTTTATTTTGGTCACTGTTGTTTTACTCAGTGTGTGTGTGTGTGTGTGTGTGTGTGTGTACGCGCGTGTGAGAGCATGCAAGACAGAAAGAAAGAGGAGAGAAAAGGAGAGAGAGACATACTTGCTATACCGAGAGTCCCTTCAAAAAGAAGGACACCTAGGTGGCCCAGTCCGATAAAGGCGGGACTCTTGATTTCTGCCCAGGTCATGATCTCACTTTGTTAGATGGAGCCCACGAAGTTCAGCTCTGAGCTCAGAGCCTGGAGCCTACTTGGGATTCTCTCTCTCGCTGGCTATCTCTCAAAATAAATAAAGTTTGAAAAGTAAACAAAAGGAAACTGAAGCCCTGCTCAGAGAAATGACCCAAACTTCCCTAAGGCAAAGGTTGCACTAATAACTACCAACCCCTCCCGAAGCTGATTGGATTAGTGGTGACCATGTGACCCAAGAGCACACAATCCATAAACTGGCCATCATCCAAGAAGGTGACCTGGAACAAACAAACAGCCCTCACCAAACAGGGACTCTGATAATTAACTAAGCAATCGGATTCTCCCTTGGAAATTGAAAGGGGAGAGCGGAGAATGAGCTATCCCATAGAAAGGCTGAAGCTGAGAGAGAACTTGAGGCTGGGGTAGAGAAAATGGGCCTCCAGAAAGCCAAGCACTTGAGTAAGCAGAAACTCCCTGGGGTGAAGCAGAAGGTGGGGGCAGAAATGGTAGAAGCAAAGTCTAAGAGAAGTGAGACCCAGTGATGGAATAAGAGCGACAAAAACACCTGCTCCCCAGGGGGGTGTGACTATCCAGGTCCCCAAGGCTGCGCTGGATCCCTCCACTTCCCAAACTGTATTCTAGTTACCCTTTCGTAGTGGATACCAAGCACTTGGGGCGTGACTTTGAATGCGTCTCTGTTCCCTACCACCAAAAGATTCTAATTCTGCCTGGGTTTCTCATGTCAGATGAAGTATAAGGTGACTCTCAGATCCTTTGAGGCCTATCTTTTTCTCACTAAAAGAAAGCTGAGAGGGTACACTTGGTATCTTTCAGAGTCTACGTAATGCAAAATCATAATTCAAGAAGATCTCATATCGAACACTTCTCCAAGCAGGACCTGGCTATTTGGCCTGGGGCAGTGATCACGGATCTTCATTCAGATAACAGCCGGTGAGATGAATAATCAATCTGTAGCCTGCTCCTTCTGTTATGACTAAGTAATTCGTGTTTCACAGTACTCTACCAATGGGCAAAAAAAAAAAAAAAAGAAAGACTATTGAAGCAAGTAGAGGTCCCTATTAATATAAAAATGGATTCAGTCTTTGAAAATACTTTGTTTCTACGTAGGCTGCACTAAGTATAACATATACTTCCTATTACTCTGTAATTCAAGACCATTATTTTTGATGAAAGAAATATTAAAGTGTTTGCCAATTAACATTTTTCCTACCCAATTCCTACTCTTCAGTTTCTATACAGAATTTTGCCATCTTTTCCTATTCTCTCAGGAATATCAACATGTAGCTAAACAATGTGGAGTTTTAGCTTAAAAAAGCAAAAACTAAGGTTTATCAAACAGTTAAGAAGTATTATTATTTTTTTTTAACGTTTATCTGTTTTTGAGACAGAGAGAGACAGAGCATGAACAGGGGAGGGGCAGAGAGAGAGGGAGACACAGAATCCGAAACAGGCTCCAGGCTCTGAGTTGTCAGCACAGAGCCCGACGCGGGGCTCGAACTCACGGACCGCGAGATCATGACCTGAGCCGAAGTCGGACGCTCAACCGACCGAGCCACCCAGGCGCCCCAAGAAGTATTTATTAAACATCAGGGATGTGCCAGCAACAGTTTGCCAATATGGGAGGGTACAAAGTAGCCCGCAGCACGATCTTTGTCGAAAAGAACTTTCGGTAATGTACATGTGAAATATTAAGACAATCTTTATCCATTTATTTAATTGCATAATATAGACCAGTACTGTCCAATAGAAATATAACTGTGAGCCACACATGTAATTTAAAATTTTCTATTAGCCACATTAAAAAATGTGAAATTAACTTTAATAATATGTTCTAACCGAGTATAGCCAAGATACTATCATTACCACCTGTAAAAATTATTAATGAGATTATACATTCCTTGTTTTGTACCGTCTTTGAAGTCTAAGGTGTATTTTATACCTACAGAACATTTCAGGTGCTTGATAGCCTTATACACCTAGTGGCTACTATATTAGTCAGTGTTGCTATGCACTATTCCAGAATTAAGGATGGCGTATGTGCTAGTAATTTTCTTAAGAAGTTACATGTTCCTGGGGCTCCTAGGTGGCTCAGTCGGTTAAGCATCCGACTTCGGCTCAGGTCACCATCTCATGGTTCGTGAGTTCAAGTCCCGCGTCTAGCTCTGTGCTGACAGTTCAGAGCCTGGAGCCTGCTTTGGGTTCTGTGTCTCCCTCTTTCTCTGCCCCTCCTCTGCTCATTCTCTCTCTCTCTCTCTCTCTCTCTCAAAAAAAAAAAATATATATATATTAAAAAAATTTTTAGATAAAAATTAAAAAATGACATGTTCCTGGAATGAGAAAAATAGTAACATTATATTTAAAGGTTCATGACAAATTGAATTAGTCATTTTAAAAACATAATTGCTGCATTGTAATGAATAGAAAGCAATATTTGTAAGAAATCTTGAGGGTAACAATTCTATCCTGAGTATATACCCAAGAGAAAAGGGACAGAGATTCATCAAAAAATATGACAGAACAGGCACCTGGGTGGCTCAGGTGGTAAGCGTTCAACTTCCACTCAGATCATGATCTCACGGTTCGTGGGTTTGAACCCCGTATCGGACTCTGAGCTAACAGCTCAGAGCCTGGAGCCTGCTTCGGATTCTGTCTCTCTCTCTCTCTGCCTCTCCCCTACTCACGCTTTGTCTCCTCTCTCAAAAATAAATAAAAATTTAAAAAATGTAAAAAAAAGAAAAAGATATGACAGAAATAGTCATGGTAGCACTATTCAGAATATTTCTAAACTCAAGTTATCTAATGTCCAATAACATTAGAAGGGTTAATAAATTGTGACCTATTCATAAACCGGAAAATGATCCGCCAAGGAAAAGCCACAACCAACAACGACACGCAACAATGCAGATGAACCTCACAAACACAGTGTTGAGTGAAATGATCTGACATAAAGTTTTAAAAGCAGGCAAAACTAATCAGAGGTGTTAAAAATTAGGATAGTGGTTATCTTTGTTGGGTGGTAGGATGACTAAAACAGGGCACGGCGGGGGCCTTGTGGGTGGTGATCATGTTCTGCTTCTTGATCTATTCACTGGTTAAACAGATGTTTTGAGAATTCATTAAGCTGGACACTTAATTATTTTTCTTGTGGCTGTGCTGTTTTTAAGTAAAACAGTAAAAAAAAAAAAAAAAAAAATAGAGGATCTTGACCAAGCAAGGCCTATTCCAGGAATGCAAGGATTATTCAACAGTAGAAAATTTAATCGGTGTAATATAATATATTAATAGAATAAAGGGGGAATCCATGTGTAATCATCTCAGTAGATGAAAAAAAGAAGCATTTGATAAAGTGCAGTACTCTTTTACAATAAAAACCTTCAACAAACTAGGAAAAGAAGGAAATTTTCTCAACCTAATAATAATAAGGGCAACAATAAAAACTCATAGCTAGCATTGTGCTTAATTGTGAAAAACTGAAAGCATTTCCCCTAAGATCAGGCACAAGACAAGAATGTCTGCTAAAGAATTCACAAAAAGGGGGCGCCTGGGTGGCGCAGTCGGTTAAGCGTCCGACTTCAGCCAGGTCACGATCTCGCGGTCCGTGAGTTCAAGCCCCGCGTCAGGCTCTGGGCTGACGGCTCAGAGCCTGGAGCCTGTTTCAGATTCTGTGTCTCCCTCTCTCTCTGCCCCTCCCCCGTTCATGCTCTGTCTCTCTCTGTCCCAAAAATAAATAAACGTTGAAAAAAAAAATTAAAAAAAAAAAAAAAAAAGAATTCACAAAAAGGAGATAATAAGCCAGTTTAGCAAGGTTGCAGGATATATCGATATATAAAAATCAGTTGTAGAGGCACCTGGCTGGATCAGTAGGTGGGACATACGACTCTTGATCTAAGCGTGGAGTTTGAGCCACACTCTGGGTGTAGAGATTACTTTAAAAAGATAAGATCTTGGGGCGCGTGGGTGGCTCAGCCGAATGAGCAACCAACTCCCTCTCTCTCTGCCCCTCCCCCACTCATGCTCTGTCTCTCTCTGTCTCAGATATACATAAACATTAAAAAAATTTTTTTAATAAAAAAAAGATAAAATCTTTTTTAAAGATCAATTGTATTTCTATATACTAGCAATGAAAAATCTGAAAATGAAACTAAGAAATAAATTGTGCTTATAACAACATGAAAAAAATAAAATACTTAGGAGTAAGTTTAAAGAAGTGCAAGGCTTGTACCCTTGTCAAAATACTGTTGACAGAAAAAAAAATTTTAAACCTAAGTAAATTGGAAAAATATACTGTATTCATAGATTGAAATATCTAATGTTGTGAGATGGCAATATTTCCCTAAATGATCTGCAGCTTGAAGGCAATCCCTATAAAAACTCTAACTTTTTTTTGACAAGCTACTCCTAAAATTCACATGGAAATTAAAGAGATCCAGAAGAGCCAAAAGAATTTTGAAAAAGAACAAAGTTGGAGGACTCACAGTCCCTGATTTCAAAGCTTACTACAAAGCTATAGTGAGTAATGTAAAACTTACTACATAGGTACAGTAAGTGTAATATAGACATGTAGAAAATGGAATGGAATTCACAGTGCAGTAATAAATATATTTATTTATGGTCAATTGATTTTTTATAAGGGTGCCAAGACCATTCAATGGAGAAAGAATGGAATTTTCAACAAATGGTGCTGAGACTCTGGATATCCATAAGGAAAATAATTAATGGGATCCCTATCTCATATAATATAAAAACTTAAAATGGATCAAAGGTATAAACATAGGAGTAGAAACGATAAATCTCTTAGGACACATAGGTGTAAATCTTCATGACCTTGGATTAGAGAACATTTTCTAAGCTATGACACCGAAAGCTCAAGCAACCAGAGGAAAAATAGCTAACCTGCATTTCATAAAAATTAAAAATGCCTATGCACCAAGGACAGCATCAAAAGTAAAAGCTGGGACAGGCCCAGTCAATTTAGGACAACTGGTCACCCTACCCATATATCACCCTTCTCTTTTGTAGACTGTTTCATTTGGTTTTCAGTTCTTCCACTTTCTTTTTCCTAAGTCTTTGTTGCTTCTCCAGTAAGGGAGAGGCTACATTATCCTTTATTGAGCCTGGTCCAAATGGTCTGTGTTGCCAGCTGAGAGTTAAAACTTCAAGGTCATTGAACTTAGTCACAAGAGGTTAAATGCTATGTGCAAAGAGCAGCCAGACAGGCAGCTGTAGTGATCACAGTGGAGTCAGGAGGCAAGGTGGGCACCGAGAAGTAGACTTTCTAGACCAAATGTCCGAGGTGTTGTCTGAGGGTCACAAAGGCCTGGAGTGGAAGAGGTTAATGCCACAAAGCATGACAGTGGTAGTTAATCTGGCTACACATTAGAATCATTTGCCAACCCTTAAGAAGCAGTGCCCCAGACCTATCTAAACCAGTTACATCATACTCCCTGAGACACATATACTTTAAGGTCCCGAAATAATTCTAATGTGCGGTCAACGTTGAGAACCAACTGGTCTAGTCAAGCCTATGAAGCCTGCAGAAATCTCGTGGCAGCAGTTTTGCTCCAAGGAATTCCAAGGGACTTCTGCTTTTTTTTTTTTTTGTTTATTAATGCTTTATATATTTTTGAGAGGAGGAGGAGAGAGGCAGAGGGCGAAGGGACAGAGGATTCAAAGAGCACTCCTCACTGACAGCAGTGAGCCTGATGAGGGGCTCAAACTCACAAACTGTGAGATCATGACCTGAGTTGAAGTCGGCCAGCCAATCAACTGAGCCACCCATAGTGCTTTTCAGCTGCTGCAGCTACTGTCTTTTTAGTTGATCCCACAGAAGGTAATGGGTCTGTTCTAGTCTCTGCCCAGGCTCCCTCATTCATGTTGTCTCTGGTAGTGGCACTTTCCTAGTTTGAGCAGATGTCCCTTGGCAAGGTAGGGACTCAACAATATTACAAGATTTGAGAGGTGCTCAGGAAGGTCTCTTTCCCCCAAAGTATCTTTTCTACCACCATAATTTGCGCCCGGAATTCCAATCAGTATAGGTTGCTTTAATATAGAAGATGCAAATTCAAGGCCAATAATGCAGTCTTTCAGGATCTCCATTCCGGACTCTTGAAAAAGTATCTGGGGTGCCTGGGTGGCTCAGTCGGTTGGGCGTCAGGTCATGATCTTGCCATTCCCAAGCCCCAACTCTGGGTCTGTGCTAACAGCTCAGAGCCTGGAGCCTGCTTCGGATTCTCTATCTCCCTCTGTCTCTGCCCCTCCCCACTCATGCTTTTTCTCTCTGTGTCTCTCAAAAATAAATAAACATCAAAAAAAATTTTTTAAGAAAAAAAGAAAAAGTATCTAATAGACCCAATTTAGATTGATTATTATTGATTATTACTCCCAATTAAATCTAATATATCAAATATATATGGCTGCATTCCAAAAGCTGTAAATGAGATAGCTTCTCTACCAAGGAGGTGTGGGAGAGGAATCATCCCAAAAGACAACAGCAGCTCTATAGATCTGTCCTGTACAGTAACTAGCCACTAGACCCATATGGATATTTTCATTTAAATAAATGTCATTTTCATTAAATGAATTGAAGGGAAATAACATTAACAATTCAGACCTTCAGTCACAGTAGCCTCATTTCAAGTATTCAATTGCTACAAGTGGTTAAAGGCTGCTGTCTTACAGCACAGAACATTTCTACTTTTCCGGAAAGTTCTGTTGGACAGAGCTGTTAGAGATGGCAAAAAATAATAATAATAAAAATAAAAAATAAATCAACAAAATCTGGAAAATTGCTAAGAATCTTAATAAGATAACCAATATTTAGCTCTTGCAATATTTCCCCCACTCCCGACCCACCAGCCAAAAAACTTTACAAATTAGTTCTGTTCTAGGCCTCCTACTTTTCTCACATGAAACCTAAATTCTTACCCCGAAGTGGTAAATCCTCTAGAAATTTAATCCACAATTCCTCCCCTCAATCCTCAACCCTGCTGCTTGCTTGAGTTTTTTTTCTCTTTTTCTCAAGAAATTTCTTTTTTTTTTTTTTATTTTTTTTAATCTTTATTTTTGAGAGAGACAGAGATACAGAGGGCAAGTGGGGGAGGAGCAGAGAGAGAGGGAGACACAGAATCCCAAGCAGGCTCCAGGCTCTGAGCTGTCAGCACAGAGCCCGATGCGGAACTCGAACTCACAAACCACAAAACCATGACCTGAGCTGAAGTCGGACGATTAACCAACTGAACCACCCAGGCGCCCCGTCAAGAAATTTCTTCAAGGAACACTTCAAACTTGCAGCTGCTAGTCCTCATCATCCACCATTTATTTATCTTACTACTTGTAATCCGGCTTCTGCCTTCACCTTTTTACCAAAGCTACTGTCTCTAGTCTTAAGGTCACTAATGACGCCCAACTGGCAAATGCAATGACCTGTTCCCAGTTCTCACTGTCAAGCAGCGCTCTGTAGCACTTGACATCGTCATCAGTCCCCATGGTCATGATCACTACCGGTTAAGGGAGAGTGAGTGGCTCAGGGCCACCACCTGCTTGAAGTCTAGGCTGCTGGAGCTCAGAAAGAAGTGGAGCCGTCAGAATGGATGCCGGGGAGCAAGCGGGAAGCAGGGGAACGCAGGAAGCAGGGTCCACCGAGGTCTCTTGGGAAGGAAGTGGTAGCCCAAGGCTGAGTCCAAAAGAAGCACAACTAAAGCGGTTTGGAGTTGGAGTTCTGATCCAGAGTTTTCAGCCAGGAGAGAAGATACATGGCGTGTGCCTAGCACAGAGAACACTAAATAAACATTTACAGAGCAGAATTATCTCCACCCCATCCCCTCACTATACTCTGGACCAGATGCAGGAACAGAAGCAGATGTTGCCACGGGGTCCAGGACTGGGGATGGAGGGGAGGAATCAGAGCAGGAAAGTCACAGCCCAGGGGAAGAAAATCGTGGGCCAGAACCCTAATCTGCACACCCTAAAGCTCCTAGAGGGACATCGGCAAATACTGCCAACCTGATGGGCACTCTGCCCTCTGGAGGGGACTCTGGGAGAGGCTGGAGTCCCCAGGCTCAAGTTCCTTTAATCAGCAGTGGGCACACTGGCAAACACTAGCACTCGTGTAGGCACAGAAAGGCTGGGGAAGGAAGGACAGCTCACCAGCTCAGACACTTGCCAGCATCAAGGGCCGTTTCTTCCTTCTCTGACTCCTTCACTGGCCCCTTTTTACTGCCTAAGCAAAGAAGTCCTCGCAGACAAGTCTACACTTGTCTTCTCATTCTGCCCAACCCCACCCTAGCCCACACCCCTCTGGTGTTTTCTCTGTATGGGGGTCTTCGATCCCCCAGCCCACACCAGCTTTTCTGTGTCAGAATCTCTAAGGGAGAGAGCCGGTCAGACACATGGAATCTCAGACTTACTGAAACAGCGTTGGCCTCACATTCGAGTCTGGAATGCCCCGGTGCGGTCCATCTTTCACCCGACTGCCAGGTTAACTTTCTGAAAGTGCAGCCTTAGTCAGTCACTCAAAACCTTCAGAATCTCCCGGTGGTCTGTTAAACCAAGTAGACACTTTTCACCATGCCTTTTAAATCCTCCCACAACCTTCCAGATTCCTGACTACCCAAAACCATCTGTGAAAACCATGAATCAGTCAAATTGCACTCCATGCTTTTCCTGCGTCTGGTGCAGAGTACTGTGTGGGGATGAGGTGTGGATTAGCTTTCTTCTGTAAACACCTAGTTAGTAGTTGCTGTGTGCTTGGCATACGACCTCAGACCCCCTTCTGTCCCTGTCCTGAAACCACCAAATCCCCACTTTCTTGCCTTTGCTCAGATTGTTCCCTTTGCCTGATGAGTCTCCCCTCCTCCTCCCCCACCATATCTTTGCCTACTGAACTTCAAGACCAAACTTGAATGCTCTCACTTGAACAAAATTCTCACTTGAACTGTTACATAAGGCGGAGGTGACCCAGTTACCTAGTCGGGCTCCTGTCCTGACTGCGTACATCCTCGGGAAAGGAACTAAGTTCTATGTGCCTCAGTTCTCTTTTTATTTACGTATTCATGTATTTATTCTTTATTTAGAGAAAGAGAAAGAGAACAAGTGGAGGAGGGGCAGAGATAGAAGGATAGAGAGAATCCCAAGCAGGCTCTTGAATCTACTCGGGGCTCAATCCCAGGACCTCAAGATTACAACCTGAGTCCGTATCAAGAATCGGGGACTTACCAGCTGAGCCACCCGGGCCCCGCTATGAGCCTCAGTGTTCTAATCTAAACATTAGTGATACTAAAACCTACTCACTGGATTGTTGTAATGATTAAATAAATTTGTGTCTCTTTTCGTCGTCCCTCTTCATTGCAGAAGGATTTGAAGGGAAATGAACTAATACAGGAAACGTGTCCAGCCCTGTTCTCTTCCTTCATTCCAGTCCCCTCTGCCGCTGATGTGTCATATCCCCCTTCGAGAGTCCTCCAGCACTTTGGACATCTTTTAGGACAATTATCTTGTGCCACCTTATGAAATGCAAATATCACCATCATTTTTGAAGTTTCATAAAGTCAGTTCAGGTTCACTATTCCAATCCTCTAGGAAGTCCAGTGCTCTGCCTTATATTTTTGCAAATTCTCGGGAAATACGTTCTCCTGCTTTCTGTTTGTTCTGAGTTCTCTAACCCTAATTACAACTCACATTTCATGCATGTTCAGAATAAACATGGAAAAGCTCTATTTCTTTAATTCACCACACACACACACACATACACACACCATTTCCTTCCCACCTTCCCCAAAAAACATTTGGCATTGGGTGAAGAATGGAAGAATGTCAAGGCAGCCATAATTTACAACATGATGTGAATTTTTAAAAAATACAAAGTTTATTAAAAATAAATTGCATATGAAATACAATAGGAATGGAACACCATGGTAGTTTTGATGGCTTTTCCATAGTAATACACAGCTGTGAAAAACACTCTTACCTGGTCGTCCTAAACAAAGTGTGGGGTGGGGAGCCAGGCTGGCTCAGTTGGTTGAGCATGTGACTCTTGATCTCGGCTTTGTGAGTTCAAGTCCCACATTGGGCAGGAAATCTACTTATTAAAAAAAAAAAAAAAAGTGGGTTTAGTCCCCATAAGGCCACCAGTATTCTCAAGATAAGATTTAAGGATAAAGGCAATTATATTAAAGCAAAGCAGGCAATTTATAATGGAATACAAGATACTGTGTTCAAAAGTCCTTTCACTGCCCTGTCTCTGGAATTGCTCACTGGCCCCTCTCTCTTCCTGCAGCTCCTACCTGCTGCCAGGCACTGTCCTCACATCTCCCTGTCTGTTTGCCAAGGTCTTGCTTCTCTGGCTCCAGAACCTTCAGTTCCTTTATTATGCAGAGAAGTTTCGCTTTCTAGTCCAAACTCCAAAGTCTCATTAATGTGCTCTGCTGAAAAGAAGCATCTTCTTTGACCCTTGAGCAACTTGGAAGACCTGGCAGAGGCTTTAGAATTTGCCTCTGTTTTTCTTTCTTTCTTTCTTCTTTTCTTTTTTTTCTCTTTATTTTCTTCTTTCTTTTTCTCTTTCTTTCTTTCTTTCTTTCTTTCTTCCTTTCTTCCTTTCTTTCTTTCCACCATTAATCTCTATCCATGAAACTAAGCCTATAGCAATTTCTTTTCTGTGATATGAATTACAACAAAATCCTTTTAGAAAAATCCTCTTAAGAAGACAAAAGATGCTGCAGTCTGTTGTTTTACAAAGCACACTTACTGAAATTTGTATTGGAACTTGTACCACGGTCACTCCCCTTTGGTAGACTACGAAGTTTTCTAGAGTGGACAGTGTCTTATTCATTTTGTATCCTTTGCAATGCTTAGCACCATGCCTACCTAGCATGGAGTGGGCACTCAACAATTGCTTAGCTGAATGGACTTGAGGGCTGACTGTCTAACCTTTTGACTCCTCTCAGGGCTATTTAAAATGAAAGATTAGGGGTGCCCGGGTGGCTTAGTCGGTTAAGCGTCCGACTTCAGCTCGGGCCATGATCTCACAGCTAGTGAGTTCCAGCCCCGCATCGGGCTCTGTGCTGACAGCTCAGAGCCTGGAGCCTGCTTCGGATTCTGTGTCTCCCTCTCTGTCTGTTCCTCCCCTACTCGCACACTCTATCTCTCTCTGTCTCAAAAATAATAAACATTAAGTGAAAAAAAAATTTAAATGAAAGATTAGATGTATAAACCAGTCAGCTTAGCCATTGTAGTCTAGATTTCTTTAAATTCATCAAAACTTAAACAAGCTTCTAGGAAAGAGGTAATATGAAAAAATGTAGTGTGTATTGAGTACATATAATTATCAGCATTTATATTCTTTTTTTTTTTTTTAAGTAAGTTCTATGCCCAACATGGGGCTTGAACTCACGACCCTGAGATCAAAAGTCACATGCTCTACAGACTGAGCCAGCCAGGTTGCCCCTCAGCACTTATATTCTATTTCCACTGTTCTTTTATTGTGAGATTCATGTTTAGTTTCTACCCTCAGTATCAATGCCTCTGGATCATGTTCAACAGAAATAAGCTACTAAAACATAAAAATTAGTTGAATCCATGTTTAATGGGATACAGGGAAAGTTTCATTGATATTATATTATAGTTTACAACATGATGTGAATTTTAAATGTTAGCAATTACATGTAAAATTCTCCATAATATCTGCCTTTTAGCTGTCATTTACTAGTATTTGTGATACACCATTTATTAAATCTTCCTGAGGAAAATTTCAGAGAAATATGATTTGATGGTTTTGTCTATTTAAATTTAAAAGATCTATCAATGAGTAAATTTCAAATGTCTTTTTGGCGGTTGTCACATGTATTTAATTAAGAGATGAAACAACAGAAATGTGTGGGGAAGGTACACACACCACATTTGCTCCTTGCTTGTCTTAGCAGTGTGGATGCAACTGTTTGTGATGTTTTAAGTAAGTTATAAGAAGTATTTGAGGGGCGCCTGGGTGGCTCAGTCGGTTGAGCGTCCAACTTTGGCTCAGGTCATGATCTCGCGGTCCGTGAGTTCGAGCCCCGCGTGGGGCTCTGGGCTGACAGCTCAGAGCCTGGAGCCTGCTTCGGGTTCTGTGTCTCCTTCTCTCTCTGCCCCTAACCCATTCGCATTCTGTCTCTGTCTCTCTCAAAAATAAATAAGCATTAAAAAAAGAAGAAGAAGCATTTGAGGGGCACCTGAATGGCTCAGTTGGTTGAGTGACAGACTTTGGCTCAGGTGATGATCTCATGGTTCATGGGTTGGAGCCCTGCATCAGACTCTGTGCTGACAGCTCAGAGCCTGGAGCCTGTGTCTCCCTCTTTCTCTGCCCCTCACCCGGTTGTGCTCTGTCTCTCTCTCTCTGTCTCTCTCTCTTTCTCAAAAATAAATAAATATTTTTAAAAAAGAATTATTTGATAAACAGAGACCTCTTTCTAGGACTAATTCCAATCTCTTCATTGATTTCTTAGGAACTCAGAACATGGCTTTCATTGCCACAGATATCCTTAAAATAGCTAATTACTTCCTTGGGCTTATAAAGTCTGATTGAGTTTGACACGTTATGTCACTCAAGCATTTAGATTTCAATTTAAAAATTCAGACATCCAGATGTTTCTAAATGGGTTTCTCCTCTGAGTAGTTAAGTGGCTTCAGGGGGTTCCTCCAGGTTTGACACATCTCAGGAAGACTGGCTAGTATTAACCAAGTACTGTATATAGATGACTGTCTTTGCAATATCAATATTATTATATAGGAGGAACTGTAACTATAAAAGAGATTAGTTATCCACCTAGAGACATCTACAATTTGCAAACAGATTACTGTACTTGAAAAATCAGATTGGTTTTTACAAAGTGGCTTTACGAGCACAGAAATAAGGACAAAGCAATTTGGATCATCCTAGAGGTTATTGAATTCCTGGAGCATTAATAGGAAGTCAAAGCTTATGGGAGAGAAGAAAGGTATGTCATAGTAATGAAAGACTTGCGTATTAAAATTTGTAAGTTACGTTATATTTGCCTTTGATAATTTTAACCATTAAACAAACATTTATTGGGTGTCTACTATGAACTTAATAGATCACTCTTATCTCTAACAGGGATTTTCCATGTGCTGTCTAGGACCATTTACTCTTTTGAAGAAATATCTACTTGCTAATGCTTGAGCTGAGATAATATAAGTCTCTTACCAAACCCTCCGTTTTTAGTATTCTGCAATGGTGTTCAGAAGCACCTGTTTGCAGTTAAACCATTGTCCCCATGAGTAGAGAACCCCCGACAGCTAGCTAAGCCAGGCTGATTTTCAAACCAATGAAGGGCAGAGAGATCTTAAGTACACACAGGGTAGAGCCCTCAGTGTGGCAAGATTTGAGATTAGAAACACCGATTGCTAAGAATACTGTTTGCCGACCTATGTCAAAGTACCTACTTACATTTCCACAGGCCAAAGGTTGGAATTTGGCCATATCCGGAAGGTCACTTTGTTATCAGTGAAACACTGGTCTTATTTTGTGATACTTCTTGCCTTCAGTTAATGTTATTCTTCTTTTCAATAATCATAAATGTTAAGTATGCTTATGATTAATTATAAAGGACTTTCAGTTAAGTATATCATTCTTAAGCTAGTGTGCATCGTTTAATTTCAGGCTCCATACTTTTCTAATAAGGCATTGCCAAATGACATGTACTTTTGAAAACACCTCAAATTTGCTGTATGGTAACATTTAATTATACGTTCCCAATGCATCTCTACTGTTTATGCTGAGCAGGGTGTGGACAGGGAGAGTTCTGGCTGGTTGGGTCCTTGAGCCTAGGCAAGGGACTTCTCCAGTGAAGTTGGAGGTTCTGAGACTTCAGACTATTTTGGCTTCAAACACTGCCCCTCTTGGCAGGCCTTTCTAAGGTTTACTCACCCTGCCTTTCTTGAGCCAGGGCCCCAAGCCTTCTAAGCTGCTCCTCCCTGATCAACTCCCAGGCTCCCAAGGAGCGCTCTGATAAGCCCCTCTCATTGGAAAATCCCTCCTCCACTATTTTCTGTTTCCCTCCAAAGCATTGTCTTCCGTCACGTCACCGTCTTCTCCTGTGGCAGTTTCACAATAGACTTGATAATTTTGAAATTAATATGTTAATTAAAAAATGGAAAATTTAGCTCTCCTCGAGAGCAGAGAAAGCTTAACTCCAAATCCTCTGTGGATGTAAGGTGAAATATTTGCATTTCGTCTTTCCAGTGCAGACAAGCAGGGCAAAACAAGGCTCTCAGCGTAAGCAGCCTAAAAGTTCACAAGCTACTGCAAAATGTTCATGTAAAAGGGGATCAAAGGCCATTAGAGGAGAACCAGACATCCTCAAACTGGGAACACAGCCAGTGTGAGACTCAGAGGTGGAGGGCGGGGGTGGGGAAGTGCACACATACAACATTCAGTGCAGGGGACAGGAAAACTGTTAAGTGACTGTCTCCTCCACTAGACCATAAATTTGTCAATGGCAATGATCATGTTATTCAACATTCTGTTCTCAGCATCTAGTACACTTAACACAGAGTAGGTGCTCAGTAAAGGTTGACTTGAAATGAACTGAACTTCCCAAACTGTTTTCATGACTGGAATTTATAGGTATATGCAAAGCCCCCAGGTTGTCTTAAAAGCCCTACACATCTCAGACAACTCTTGAACCTTTAGAGGGTTAGAGACACATTGAAGCCTTAAATAAATGCGTGTGAGAACAGAATGGCAAAGTATGGAAAGGCTGAGATAAAGGAGATGGGTGAGATACATAGGGAAGTCAGTGCATAACGACTATAATTTAAAGAGGAACTGCAAGAAGAAAACTCAGTGAACAGAGTCAGATTACAAATGTATGAGCGTGGGACAAAGAGATCTTTCACGGCTGCTGTTTCGTGAGTTAACATCATGCAGTTGTAATAGTGAAACCTGCACTCAGAATATAAGCAGCTTCAAAATGACTTTGCCAATCTTAAGATTTGACCACAAGTATCATATATATGCAGATCTGATATAAAACCAGAACTTGAACTGCATAGTTAAAATTATTTATGCATAACATTGAAGTGTGTGCATTACATATGCTTCCACAGTCGAGTCTGAGTGACAACTGTCTCAACGATTTGTCATTGAAAGCTGCCTTTGTATTCACTTTGAGTCTCGTACATATAAACTTTTTCTGAAAACTATGAAGTAAAACATTTTGCTTATTTATTTTTAAGTAATCTCTACACCCATGTGGGTTTCGAACTCACGATCCCAAGATCAAGAGTCACATTCCCTTCTGACTGAGCCAGCCAGGTTCTCCTCAAAATAAAACATTTTAAAACTGTGAAAAAAAAGAATACATGTCAGTGAAGATCGTAGAAGAACAGAAAGAAAGACAAACATAAATAGGCAGAAAAGTACCTGGGTGTAAAAAACTAAGTAGAAGGGGTGACTCTCTGTTCCAAAGCTGGTCCCATCAAACAATTCCTTTTATTTAACTCCAGTTGATCTAATGGAAACAGGCTTAGAAACATCGGGTACTAGTCTTATTTCCAAAAAACCCCAACTTTTTCTTAAAATGATGAAAGCAACGGGGCAGGAATTACAAAAAGGAAAATGTTCAAGTAGATTCTGAAGTCTGGCTGGTATGAAGAATCAGGCATCACTCTCAGTTACCTACAGCCTGGTCAACTCAAGGATTTGTGGCAACATTGTTGCTTTTGTTACTGTGGTAAGGACACTTACCATGAGTGCACAACATAGTATTGTCATGTGCACACCTATGAAGATCGCTAGAACTACTTCACCCTGTGTAACTTTTTTCCACCCTTCTCCCCCTTTTTCTTACTATCTTTCATTTACCTTGCCTGAACATCACCTCCAGTTTCGTCCTCCATTTTCCCATCTCCAATCACCGAATTTGAAATGGCATTACCTTTTTTGTTTTACAGTTTTATTTATTTATTTTGAGAGAGAAAGAGAGGGAGGGAGGGAAGAGAGAGAGGGAGAGAGAGAATCCCAAGCAGGCTCAGCACTGTCAGTGCACAGCCCAATGCGGGGCTCGAACTCACAAGTCATGAGATCATGACCTGAGCCAAAATCAAGAGCTTAACGGACTGAGCCACCCAGGCACCCCGAAATGCCGTCACTTTTGTCTTAACTCTCGTGTGTCCCGTTCTAATGTCAAAGAATTGCCAATCACCCCACTCTTCCTTCCTGAAGGAGAGGTCCACAGCATTTAAGACTAACTTGACTTCACTTTTCACCACTCCAGGTCTGTGTAGAGCAACTTTTCTGCATATTCTAGTATTCTGTTTCTCTCTCCCAGACCGTGCACTACATTGTGTTATTATTACTAGTTTACTCCTAGTTTACTCACTAGCTTCTTACCTCTTTAAAGGCAAGAAATGTTTCCTTCAAATCCTCAAACTTAGCATAGTGCCTGACATAAAGTAAATATTCAATAATTGATGAAAGAAATGGAGGGAGGAGGGAGAAAATGCAAAGGGAAAAAGGAAGGAAAGAGGAAGAAAGAAGTTAGTTGGGGAATTCTATTCATGAAAGAGGAGAATGTAATACTGAATTTGTGGAAACCAATTATTCACAGGCACTCTGACAGCAAAATCCTAACTTTGTCTCCGCCCCAGTCCCTTGAAATTCGATGGCTAATTAGGGAGCCTATCTGCAATGAGGTGGGAGGAGCCAGCTTTCACAGGAGCAAGATGTGTTCCAGCCCGCAGAGTAAGGTAGAAAATTCAATCAACTGTTTGTTTTTTGTAAGGGTCCCGAATGTTACAAATACAATCATCAACAATAAGCACTAAACCAAACTAAGCAAATAAACAACGAACTTCATTTTGGTTATCAATTTCAGGGAAACTTTTGGGTTTGACTCCTTAGCTGCATTTCTCTATTCTTCTTATTTCCCTTTGTACAGATAATGGTTATTTTAATGACTGGCTTCCTCATAAATAATCCTCTTAAAATTATTGTCATTGAGTGAATGAACTGGTTTATTGAGTTACTTTGGTGAAATAGCTTTCTGTCTTTAAATCAAAGTATTGTACTAGGAAGCGTGGATATTGTGAACCCTGGAACCCCTGAGACTGAATCTTAATGTGATTATCGACTTCTTGTTGAATTGACCTTTATGAGTTTCTTTTTTTTCATTAAAAATTTTTTTTTAGTGTTTATTTATTTTTGACAGAGAGAGAGAGAGAGAGAGAGAGAGACAGCATGAGTGGGGGAGGGGCAGAGAGAGAGAGGGAGACACAGAATCTGAAGCAGGTTCCAGGATCTGAGCTGTCAGCACAGAGGCCGAGGCGGGGCTTGAACTCCAGACTGCGAGATTATGACCTGAGCTGAAGTCAGACACTCAACCGACTGAGCCACCCAGGCACCCCAACCTTTATGAGTTTCTTTATCGTATGCCGCAAAAAAGTAGCATACAGTTAATTGTATAGTTCTTAGCTGAAATATACTTATCTTGGTAAAACCAGCTTTGCAACTGACCAAGTAATGCATTTTACAATGAGAATTTTTGAAAAGGTTTTTTAAAGACTCTGTAAATCTATTTTTAAGTAATCCAAGAAATGAGTAAAGCTTCTCTTTTATACTGAAACTTAATTATATTCTGCCTTTAAAAAATTAACCATTTGATTTATTTTTTATTTTTTTAAGTTTGTTTATTTTGAGGGGGGAGGGGTGGTGAGAGAGGGAGAGAGACAATCCCAAGCATGCTCTGCCCAGATAGCGCACAGCCTGACAGGGGGGTCAGTCTCACTAACTGTGAAATCACGACCTGAGCTGAAATCAAGAGTTAGATGCTTACCTGACTGAGCCACTGAGACGCCCCTTTAAAGTTTACTTATTTATTTTGAGAGGGGGAGAGAGAACAAGCAGGGGATGGGGAGAGAGAGAAGGAAGTGACAATATAGTACAGTGCCAACAACAGAAAGATGTGCCATTGGGTGAAAGATGTGCCATTGGGTGAAAGTAAATCCTCTGGTTAGTTGTGTTCATTTTTTGTCAGTTACAGTATATATGGTTTTCAAAGACAAATCATTTTACATAGCTTATTCATTATAATGAGAAGCAGTGGGCCCTTCCATCAAGAAGTGGGATATAATTCTCTCATTAAATCTGGGCTGGCTTTCATGACTCGCCTGTGATCAATAGAATGCATTGAAATGATACTGAGTAATTTCTGCCTCGATCTCTTGGGAAACTTGCTCTTCAGGTAGTCTCTTAAAACCCAGCCATCATTCTTCTGGAAGCCAAGCAAATGGAGAGGCCAGAAGATACTCCAGGAGGCAGCCCCCAGAGGAGTTTTCAGACAACAGGCAACATTAACCACTACCCATATGAATGAGTCATCTTGGACATTTAGCCTAACTTTCAGATGACTGCACATGTCAGATATCACAACAGCTAACTACCTGCCTAGTCAAGCCCTTCCCGGATCTCTGACCCACAAAGTCATGTTTTGGGTCACTCAGTTTGGGGGTAATACATTATGCAGCGATAGGTAATCAGGCCACCTGCCTAAGGCCAAAGTCCCAGTTCTAAGAAATAATCTACCCCCACCCCCACCCGCATGCCCCACCCGAGTTTCTATTTGGACAAGTGGAACTACCACTGGGAGGACTGGTGAATGACAGAGGCCTGCCGTATGGAGACTTGAGGATTAGGGTTAAAGGCTACGAGTGATTTTGTGATACCGGCCTGATGCCCTAAAAGGCCAGACTGAACCAGCTAACTCTGAGGATACCTCAATATAGACTTGGGGACCAGGACATCCCAGCCGCCTTGCAGTGGAACCAGAGGACAGCACAGGGACCCCAGATTGTAGATTTAAGTTTCCTTCTCGATCTCACAGTCAAGAAATCATGTGAGGTCTTTCCATCCCCCACCCCCATATACCGCCCTCCTGTGATATCTGGGAGAAGAACAAGGAAAAGAGGAAGAAATATGAATGGCTGAGCATTTAAGTGAAATACTGAATTACTTAAATGATTACACTTTAAGAGAAAGATCCTGAGATATAACTGACAAAATTAAGTTAAATTCCACGCTGCTACTGAGGAAGATTATGTTCATTAGAGGAAATTAAAAAGCCACTTACAGTATTTTAATGTTTGATCCCACTATACTTACGTACCTGTACAGAAATAGTTAATTTTTTTTTTTTTAAACGTTTATTTATTTTTGGGATAGAGAGAGACAGAGCATGAACGGGGGAGGGGCAGAGAGAGAGGGAGACACAGAATCCGAAGCAGGCTCCAGGCTCCAAGCTGTCAGCACAGAGCCCGACGCGGGGCCCGAACTCACGGACCACGAGATCGTGACCTGGCTGAAATCGGACGCTCAACCGACTGCGCCACCCAGGCGCCCCCAGAAATAGTTAATTTTTAAAACAAGATACTTATCCTGATACAAGATTTTAAACACTAAATGTTTACTGGTTATAACACTTGTTGAATGTATCCAAATCACTAGATACAGGTCAGGTTTTCTTTATCTAGAGGGTTTAGAGTGTACTAACAACTTAAAGTCTAGTAGAAAATGAATATGAGAGCTGATAATGACTTTTGAAATAGTTATGTCTTACTAAAGGATATGCCCCCTGGTTGCTTGAATTATTTAAACAAAGTGCAAGAGCAAAATTAAAAACAATCCAGAATCAGGGGCACCTGGGTAGCTCAGTCAGTGAAGGGTCCGACTCCAGATTTTGGCCCAGGTCATGATCTCACGGTTCATGAGTTCCAGCCCCACATCAGGCTCCATGCTGGCTGAGTGGAGGCTGCTTGGGATTCTCTCTCTCCCCCTCTCTCTGCCCCTCCCCAGCTTGCTCTCTCTCTCTCTTTCCAAGTAAATAAATAAATAAATAAATAAACAAACAAATAAACTTAAAAAAAAATCCAGATTTTAATTGATCATGCTTGTCACTGATAATAGCTGCCAGTTGTTCAACAGCAGTTAAATAACAACCTTTTATGTTCATTCTCTCTCTTTCTTATTTTGACCAAATAAAGCATTCCATTTTACAGACGAAGGTGCTGCGGCTGAGAGACATTAAACTTGCCCTAGGTGACAAGGCTAATAATTGTCAGAATCAAGTTTCAAACCCAAGTGTATTTGGTCTCAAACTAGGATTATTGTGTGTCTATTACAACTTGATATCTTCTCATTGTTATCGCCATTAAGATTTGTATTCATTCTGTACATTTTTAGTTTGTAAGGTTGCACAGACATAACCTCTAAGCATCCTCAGAAAATGAAATATTGGCAACAGCAAAGCACGATATAGGGTTAAAATGGAGAAAAAACTTTACAAAGCAGAAACACCGTAGCTCTTTTTTTTTTTTTTAATGTTTACTTATTTTTGAGAGACAGAGACAGAGACAGAGCATGAGTGGGGGAGGGGCAGAGAGAGAGAAAGAGAGAGAGGGAGACACAGAATCTGAAGCAGGCTCCAGGCTCTGAGATGTCAACACAGAGTCCAACCCAGGGCTCCAACCCACAAACCATGAGACCATGACCTGAACCGAAGTCTGACGCTTAACGGACTGAACCACCCAGGCGCCCCAGGAACACTGTAGCTCTTAAGCACCAAGAAAGGTTATGAAATCCATGGCACTGTAAAATATTTTCATGGTAGGGTAATGGGAGTTAGCAGAAATTAATAAAAGTTGTAGAAGTAAAACAAAGGACAGATAATTTTGTTGTTGTTGTTAAATGAATAGTTTAAAAAGTTGATGTGTTTGGAGGTGACCCAGCCCGAGTGCAGAGTTTTCACTTTAGAAAATGCTACTAATGGCAAGCAAACTGCGTTTAGTATTTTTTTACAACTACCTCTGCAGGCTTCAGTATTACACAGAATAAGAAAACCATTTTGCTTTTTTCCTTGTTAAAAATTCATAATATTGGAAAAACACTAAATTGAGAATGTTTACAAAAGAAACTAAGAGGGGAAAACGGCCCTCCATAGAGTCAGTAATAAATATTTGTTGGGTTGATTGTTATTTGGAGGAAAGTGCATTTTCATTTTTGGCTAATCTCTTCTGAGAATTCTATTTCTATAAAGAATTGATTTATTTTTGCTGCGCCAACAAATTTGTATAGATTTTTATGCCTTTGCTCCTGATGAACCTGATGCTAATATGAAATCTTAAATTTATTTGGCATTTTCTATGTCATTATCGAAACACTGATTTACAGCTGCACCATCCAAAAAAATAATCATGTTATGATTCCCTCCTAGTTAGGGAATGAAAATAGATCCCATTGGCAATATAGGATAAGATTGCCTTAAGTGGTTTCTGGAGAATTCACTTGTGTTTTTTTAATCTGTTAATCTGATTATATCATTTATATTGATGGCTCCAAAAGAGGAAAAGAAATAAGACTCAAATTAAAAGAAAAGGAAGGCTCCTGTTATAAATACAATATTGAGTAGAAAAGATTTGCTACAAAGGATTACAAAGAAATAGGCATCCGATGGCAAATAAAGGGGCAAATTATATATATAGTATGTAATAAAAACATGTAGTAATGTGTAATGCATCCATTCGGTTGACATATTTGTTTATATAATAAGTAGTAATATATATAAAATAAAATGTCTATCTGTCTATCTATCTAATCCATCCCTTTATTTGATATTGTACGTCTATCATTTTGGGTCAAGAGGTGCTTGACATGTAGTAATGTGTAATGCATCCATTCGGTTGACATATTTGTTTATATAATAAGTAGTAATATATATAAAATAAAATGTCTATCTGTCTATCTATCCAATCCATCCCTTTATTTGATATTGTACGTCTATCATTTTGGGTCAAGAGGTGCTTGGCTGGCTCAGTAGGAAGAACATGTGACTCTTTGTCTTGGGGTCATGAGTTCAAGCCCTTCGTTGGGAGTAGAGGTTAAATAAATGAATAGATAAAAACTTTTTAAAAATGAAAAATATATAAACAAATGATATCAAGAATATTCACCTAAACGTTAATAGAAGTTGCCTGCAGATGGCAGGATTCCAGGTGATTTTTATTTTTTTCTTCATCCTTTTCTGAGTTGTTATTTTCACAATGACTGTGTATATTTTTACAAAAACAGTAAGAGATTTTTCAGAAACAAAAAAACCAGAAATTTTGATTACAGATAGGAAACTACACTCCATTCTAAATTCCACATCAATCAACCAAACAAGAAGCACACACTGAATCTGCTGTGTGCCCAACACATAGATACAGTATCATGTTTTCTTCCAACTCCAGTTGTTTCTTCAATGAGCTCCATAGCCAATTCCACAGCAACATTTCTCAGCAACTTACTAACATCCTATCTTCCCAAAACATCAATTTTAGTTTTTATAAAATAGAAAACCGTCTTCCCGTTTTCATAATTAATTTGCTTATGTAATGCTTCACCCAATTATAACAATTACTATAATAAGTATAACAGGTTGGTAAGCACTAATGAACTCAACTTACTTAATAGGAGCAGAAGCGTGTGGGTGGTTCAAGTTGGTTTCCCCAGGAAACACACTGAAATGAAGATTTGAGTACAGGCAGTTCATTGATAATTGTTGTCAGGAACAGCACACACATGCGAGTGAAGTGGAAAAAGCTCATAATTGGGCAGAGGGAGATTGGCAGTGTGGTAACGTCAGAGGCACCCACCTATTCCTGGAAGAACTCTGGAGCTGAGATGGCTCTTCAAGTTGTCTCAAAACAGTGTGGAGACCTTTAGGCTCCTATATCCACTGGGTGGCCATTGGTTGTAATGCTGCCCCTAGAACGGGGGTATAAACTCAGGTGAGGAATCTTCCTTCTTCCAAGGGCACTTCCTGGACAGGGGTTCAGCTGTGAGCCCCTGACATTCCAACATTCCTAACAGTTGAAAGAATAGTGTCTCTGTCCTGAGGGGTGGTAATCGGGGTCGCATCCCAGAGCAACCACCGTGGTCCAACTGACACGACTCAGACCATTTGCTTCATGTGATGTATTTACCCATAGGGGAACAACTCCCCCAGGATTGTTCTGGATGTTGTTTTCTAGAAATGTTTACAAGAGGAAAGAGAAGGGAGCAAACTATATCTGCCACGATTGCAGCTCATTTCAAGGTCACATCTGATATCCACGATCTCTCTACTTCTCATTCTAAATTCCCCTTGACCTCAGCTAACTCCTCTGCAGCCCCAGGTGACTTATCTTGTAAGGTGACACAGACCTTCATCCCTGGGTGGTCTGCATCCCTTGTCACCATACGCTTCTCAGATTGTGACAGTTACACTTGTTCATTTATCATTAAAATTGAACAGGGGAGCACCAGAAGACACCCCAGTGGTCTTCCGAGTGTGAAACATCTTCTTTTCTACTTCAACTGCATAAAGTAAGCACAGTTTTCTCCTGATTAGTAGGTTCAATTAACCTCTAGTATGTTGATTCTTTTTTTCTCTACTAATCTATTGGCAGGAAGTGCCCTAAGTGACTAGACCGCATTTGCAGCTTAAAGGTTAGTGGGATTTATAATACGCCTCCTAGTGGCGGCACTCTCCTTTAAGAACCAGGACCTCCAGATGCTCAAAACCTAGAATTGAGGGGCTGGGAAGTGCAACCTCCCCTCTCCCAAGTAGGTTGCTGAGGGCAAAGGCAAATGGGGCCAGTTTGACTTCTATCCCTTGGTTTTGTGTCTCGTTTAGTCAGTCTGCCTTCTGGAGATGTGGTAGTATAGAGGGCCATTCATTTAGTGTCCTGGAATGTAGGGATCCATAGGTACAGAATATCATCTCCAGGCTGACACGTGAACTGCACCTTCAAAAGGCCATTCTATACTCTCTGAAGTCAGCAACTTCTGCATGATGTGGCATGTGAGAAGTCCAGTGAATCCTACAGTAATGCATTTGTATTGCTATAAAGTGAGTCTCTCAGTCTGAAGTGATGTTACACAGATTCTAGGTTTGTGATAAAAATGCTTAGACCCTCAGACTTCAGACTGTATTATAAAGCTGTAATCATCAAGACAGTATGGTACTGGCACAAAAACAGACACTCAACTCAGATCAATGGAACAGAATAGAGAACCCAGAAATGGACCTACAAACATATGGCCTGTTTCAAAGGGGCACATGCACCCCAATGTTTATAGCAGCACTATCGACAGTAGCCAAAGTATGGAAAGAGCCCAAATGTTCATCAACGAATGAATGGATAAAGAAGATGTGGTATATATATATACAATGGAGTATTACTCGGCAATCAAAAAGAATGAAATCCTGCCATTTGCACCCACGTGGATGGAACTAGAGGGTATTATGCTAAGTGAAATTTGTCAGTCAGTGAAAGACAAATATCATATGACTTCACTCATATGAGGACTTTAAGACACAGAACAAGAGAAGGGAAGCAAAAATAATATAAAAACAAAGAGGGGGACAAAACATAACAGATTCTTAAATATGGAGAACAAACAGAGCGTTACTGGGGGGGTTGTGGGAGAGGAGATGGGCTAAATGGGTAAGGGGCATTAAGGAATCTTCTCCTGAAATCATTGTTGCACTATATGCCAACTAACTTGGATGTAAATTAAAAAAAAAAAATAAATTAAATGGTAAAAAATAAAATAAAATAACAAAAAATAAGATAAAGATATAGTATACTCATTTGATCTAAATATATATTGTATACCAGTATATGGAGTGGAGAATAGACATGATCATTATAAAAACAAAATTAAAAGATTAACAAGGTACCCTTTGGATATACTTCATTAATAAACATAAATATGTAGCAGCAGCCTACTGAGAAGAATTAAAGAAGACCTAAATAAATGGAGAGTAATACAAAAAAAATTTCTCTGAACAATCATCAAAAATATATACCCAAGAGTAGATATTTGGAAAGGTGTCTTTAACATTTTAAGTGGGTGGGGAAAAAAAATGCTGAGGTATTCAACAGTGTACATAGAATAAGATCCTTTTTGATTACAAACTAAAAGATCAAATATGAAAATCATTTTTTTCTAGTGCAATATACAAAAAGCTATTAAATGTTTTGCTTTGGGAGGATGGAAAAAATGCTTAGGCTCTCTGATAGTATATTGCTGGCTAAGGCTTTGTGTACAGGAAAACGGGCTCCCCCCCCCCACCTCAAAAAGGAACATGTTTGATTCCAGGAAGAATAATCAACTTGTCACCAAGTGTCTGATTGATCTCCCGGAGGGATGATGGTGCATCAGAAACTCAATTTGGTGTTGAGCTGACACCGAGCTGAGCTGAGCTGAGCTCAACTCTTGCTGGCAGGTTGATATTTGGCCTTGGTAAGTGGAGACCCATAACGTGGGGCCCATGCGTGCCTTCCATTGCTGCCACAGTAGCTCTTCAGTTCCTGAGCCAGTGTGCCAAGACGGGGGTGGCACCTTGCACAGGCTAATTGGCATCCACTAACCAGGTTGTTTAGTCGACTTGGTTTCCTTTGCCTCCTCCATAGCGGATGATTTCCGGTGAGTGTCAGCACACAGTACAAAGATATTTACACTCCATGCCCCTTTCCATAGGTTTGACTGTATGCTTCTCCCTTAGACTTCCTCCTCCCTGATCTTCTATACTGCTTTCTTCCATGCCCCCGCCCTATAGGCCCAACCATTTGTCACTCTCCGTGGGCTTATGCATATTCTTATCTAGGGCAATCTCTCTTACACAAACTTAATGACCAGGTGCACTAAATGAAACTCTCTCCAATGGATTTCCCCTCACTAAATGGCCTTCAGGGTCACCCCTGAGTTAGCCTGAATCCAAATTTTAACAATTCCGTCCTGCAAAAAATAAAAAAGCAAGCCACAGACTGTAGAAAATAGGGACAAATCATGTCTTGGACAAAGGCTTGTATCAAAAATGTACAAAGAATTTTCAAAACTCAACAATAAGAAAACAAACAGCCCGGTAAAAAATAGGAAATGTTTTTGTAAATTATTTTTAAGTTTATTTATTTACTTTGGGGGGGGGCACGTGCGGGGGAGGGGCAGAGAGCGAGAGGGAGAGACAGAATCCCAAGCGGACTCCATACTGTCAGCACGGAGCCTGATGTGGGGCTCCAACTCATAAACCATGAGATCATGACCCGAGTCAGAAGCCTAACCAACTGAGCCACCCAGGCGCCCCCAGGCTGGGAAAAGTTTTGAACAGACACTTCACCAAAGAAGATATTCAGATGCCAAATATGTACTTGAAAAGCTGCTCAATATCATTTGTCATTGGGGAAAATGCAAATTAAACTCACAGCGAGATACCACTACATATCCCTTAGGATGATGTTACAAGGGTTTGTGAGGATAAAGAGAAACTGAAATTCTATATATGGCTGGTGGGAGTGCACCGTGGCAGAGGCATTTTGGAACAGAATCTGGCCATTTTTTTAGAGTTCAACACATACTTACCAGATGACCCAACAATCCCACTCCTCGATATTTACCCAAGAAGGAAATGAAGATTTAGATTCGCACACAAAACCGTACATACGTGTTTACAGTATCTTTAATAATAATCGCCTCAAACTGGCAACATCCCAAATGTCCTTCAATTAGTGAATCGAGCAACAAATTCTAATCATTCATGCAACAGAATACTATTTAGCAATTAAAAAAAAAAATGAACCACCATAGCAGCCAGAACGTGGGAGAATCTCAGATGCATTATGCTACGTGAAAAAAAAAAAATCCAGATTCAAAAGGCGACATACCCCAGAATTGCATGTATAGAACATTCTGGAAGAGGTAAGAGTGTAGAAGCAGAAAAGAAATCAGTAGTTGCCAGGGTCTGAGAGTGGAGGGCAGAGGTGAGTAAAAAGGGGCAACACAAAGGAACTTGGAGGGGGGAGTCACAGAATGGTTCTGCATCTTGATTTTGGCGGTAGATACGGGACTATATGCATTCGTCAAAACTCATAGAACTGTGTACCAGAGACAATGAATTTTATTGTATACAGTTTACCTTAAAAACCTAGAGATTTCCAGTTAAATAACAGTTGAGGCATTTGCTGGCAGTAACCAACTATTTGATCTTCCCCTGAAAACCCGCATCTTTAAATTTGTAGCTATATAATATAGACCATCTGTTTTAAAATAGCTTTCTCATGATGTCACTTTTAAAAATTGATGGGTCTAGAAATGTTTACTAGGGGGAAAAATTAAACTTGACCTCAAAGAGCATGTGTTAAATTGTATTTTTTTTTCCCCTTTCATACCTGGAAATACAAATTTAAGTGACGGATATAGAGAAAAATCTCTTTCATTTGTGGAATTGTCAAGCTCTCCAGCACCAAGCCCACCCAGAATACGGCAGGGGGCTGAGAAGGCAGGCCCCCTAGAGCAGGCTTCCCTGTCTTTCTGAGCGCCTGGCCTGTCGGTGTGGGGAGTGTGTGCTTGTTGGGAGGAGATCTCACACAGGCACAGTGCTCCGCACAAGCTGAGTGATGTTCAGGACTCCTTCGGGAACATGGGGAGTGGGCCTGGGGCTTAAGCGGTGGTTGCTGGCTGTAGGGTCCATTTAGTTGCTTCTTAGTAAGTCCTTAGGGGTGGGGGTTTGACGTTGCTCTTTTTCTTGGGGGGGGGGGATCATGAGGTCCTGGTGACTTTTCGTCCTCAGCTTGGTTTTGCTCCCACTGTGTATCCTATTAGGAAGGCCTCACAGAGCAGTGAGACCGCAGGAGTCCCCCCGCCTCAACATCCTGTAACTCACATGTTGTGGTCAATTCAGTTTTAGCATTTGGCAAGGGGGAGTGGGGAAGGGCAATGCACGAGGGAATCAGGGTGTTTTAGGGTGTCCCTGACATGACTGACAATGAGATCCCTAGATGGAGGATCCCCGAGGACAAGATCATGCAGTTTATTTTACATCGGTGCAAGATGCTCAAAGTACACTTTGAACACATGGAATACGTGTTAGGATTGGGAGAGAGGAACCCAAAGGTGATAAGGAGCAGGCTTATTCAAGGGATGGGAGGCAAGACGAAAGGGATAGCACGTTGTGGACTGAGAAGGAAATTTCAGAATTCCAGAACTTGGAAGGGAAGCAAGTATTTTAGGTTGCTAAGGAGGAGTGGGGCTGGAGGTTGCTGGAGTTAAGGGAGCCGAGTTAGGAGATTAGGGTACCGACTGGCTCATCACGTCATTAGTTTGTTTGTTCATTCATTCATTCAACAAATAGTTCCTGCTGAACATTATTGGCCTTGGATCCATGGCAATGAACAAGTATTTTCTGGTAAATACAGGGATGGTAGCTGGGAGACCTAACAAACAAGTAAGAAAGGCTCTAAGACAGTGATTTCAGAGTTGAGATTTCCTGGGTTTTGAATCCCAGGTCCAGACACTTAATAACAATGTGACTTAATAAATAAATTACTCAATCCATTTGTGCCTCGCTTTTCTCATCTGTCCAATAAAAATATTAAGTGCCTACTTCATAGGATTGTTGTGCTTAATGTGGTCATTAGCATAAAGTTTTAGAACAGTGCCTGAAACATAGTAAGCACTCGGTGACTATTAGCTATTAAAAATGTAAACAGATATATACTTTAATGTCGGGTAGTGACAAGTGCTAGAAAGAAAAATAATTCAGGGAGGGGGATAGAGAGTGGTGGTAGGGCTGTTTCAGATCAGATGTGGAGAGGAAGGTCTCTCTGGGGAGGTGACAGATGAAAAAGGACCTGAATGGTGTGGGAGAACAAGTCATGCAAAGGTCTGTGGGAAGAGTATTTCAGGCAGCAGAAACAAAGGCCCTGGGGCAGGAGAGATTCAAGGCCTAGGAAAGGTGGTGGACAGTAAGACGCTGAAGACCTTTGTGATCCAATCCCTACCCCACTATGCTCCTCCAATTTACACTTTTGGAAGACAAATCATCTGTGGGGGTCTGGTCGCCTCCGGAGGGGTATGTGAGATGTCTGTGTGACAAATTGAAAGTTTTAGAGATAGGACAACTTGAGCTTAATGGCAGGTTTTATATATATATATATATATATATATATATATACACACACCCACACACACATATGTATATGTATATATGTATATATACATATGTATATGTGTATATACATATGTATATGTATATATGTATATATATTACATACGTGTATATATAATATATATATATATATATTATATATGTATATCTACCTAAAATGCTTCTGGTCAAGGGGTCCAGTTAGAAAGTATTTACAGCTCCATAGGCCTGTGTGTGTGTACATAAAAAATATATATGTATATATATACATGTATCTAGATACATGTATATAAATGTATCTATATACATAAAATATAGTCATACACTAGGTTAAAACCCTATATATGTTTTAAAGACAAGTAATAAAATGCCTGTAACTATGCATATATTAACATCCCATAAAGGCCTGGAGTAAAATGAGTAAATATTGACACTAAGTGGCACAAATAAGATTATAAATAGCTTCATGTGCATTAAGATTTGGCCTCCAAATGAGGCAGAGAAGATTTTGCTGCCAAAGCGCTGCAAAAAACTTTTGGATTTTCAGCGCTTTTTGAATTTTGGATAAAGGATTGGGAACCTGTAATAATTTCCTCCTATGGGCCATCTATAGGATCAGAACTCTAGGGAGCAACATCTAAAAGACACAATAAAAGCCCAAATGGAAAAACCTGTATAACAAATAGCCTTAACCACTGTTTTTGAAATATTTCCTAAGTATAAACCCTTAAGATATTCTACTCCGGATATCTTACAACTCTCCTCTGATCGGGACCGATCAGAATAGGGCAGGATTTTCGTAAAGGAGAAAATTAGGAGTGGCAGGAGCCCCTGAGGTCAGCCCAGGGTCTACGCGACTTTACAGAGGTGTTGGTATACATTTATGGCACTAAGTTCCCGGGGACCAGAACTACCTTGCACATAGAAGAAAACTTTGCCAGTTTTTCCCTCTATTCATCAAATTTTGCTTCTCAGGTAAACATGCTTGTAGTAAGAGTGGGAGTTAAGCCTCAGTGTTACTGTCATTATGAAAGTTCCCAGATAGAATCTTCATAGTTCTTCAGAGCACATAGAAATCTGACATTTATCCTCAGAAACATCTGACATCTAGAAGGTAACAACAAAGGTATCAATAGATACAATCATAGTAACCTGAACAATGTCCTCCTTTCAGTCAACGTTTATGAATGAAACCTTTAGTGCCAGAAGCTTCGAAACAATCTAAACTGCAACCCGTACCTGAGTTCCCCAGGTCCTAGTGAGCAGCTTGCGGTGGACCCCTGGTCCGCGGCCCCGGGGTCCCAGCTCCTCCCTCCGGGGCTGGGGGCGGCTCTCCGCCGCGGGGCTCCGGCCACCAGGGGGCGCTGCGGCCCCCCTCTCCCGGGAGCGGCCGAGCCAGCCCGGTGGGTGTTTCTCTCCCTCTCGCGCTCTCTCCTCCCGGCCTCACATCCGGGTCTGGAGCGCGGCCGCCGCTGTCAGTGCTGGTGCGGGCGCGTCGGGGGCCGGGCCGGGGCGCAGTAAATGGCGGCGGAGGGAGGCGGAGCGGCGGCCACGCTCAGCTCAGAGCCCCCGAAACTTTAGACTCGAAGCCCCACAACTTTCCGGGAAGTGCCGCCGCTCCGGAGAGGGGGGGGGGGCGTGGACGGAAGGGGGAGCCGAGGCGGGAAGTCTGGGGGGAAGCGCCTGAGAGCCGGGGAGACTCGAACCCGCGGCGGGGGCGGTGGCGGAGTCCGCCTGTGCCTCGCGCCGCTGCGGCCCCCGCCTCCTTTCCCCGCGCCCTCCCCGCGGCCGCCGAGCCGGAGCCGGAGCCGCGCCGAGCCCGGGACTGCGCGGGGCCTCGCAGGCGGCGGCGCGCCGAGCCCAGCCGGGCCCCCTCCTCGCGACCTCCCGGCCCTGTTGCTCGGGCGCCCCCCGCGCGCGTGAGGCCGGGGCTGGGGCTCCCCGCGGCTTCGCGGGGCGAGGAGGAAGCCGGGCCGCGCACAGCCCCCGCCGTCCCGGGGTCGTGGGGCCGGGCTCCGGGTGTTGCATGCGGGGCGGGGCGGCCGTGAGCCGGAGGCGAAGATGGAAGGCTTGACGCTGAGCGATGCGGAGCAGAAATACTACTCGGATCTCTTCTCCTACTGCGACATCGAGAGCACCAAGAAGGTGGCGGCCAACGGGCGGGTGCTGGAGCTATTCCGGGCCGCGCAGCTGCCCAACGACGTGGTCCTCCAGGTAACGCCGCCGCCCTCGCCTCTGGTCGCGTCCGGGGCTCTGCCGGCCGCCGACCGGTCGCTTCCCGGCGGCTCCGGCCTCCAGCCGCCCGCCGCCAAGGGGGTGGGAGTGGGCGCCGTTTCCAGCAGCGCCGGCCGTGGGCTTGTGCCCCCGGACTCCCCAGCTGCAGGCTGGGGCCGCAGGTGCCCGGGTGGCCCGGACTCGCGGCGCGGTCGAGGGGGAGGGGTCGCTGTTAGAGGACAAAAGTCACGCAGAGATACGGTGGGGGGTGGGGGGCGGAGGTCTGTGTATTCTCGCTCAAGAACCTAAGTCCAGTATTTCTCGGCTGCCTCTCAAAATCTGTATTTTTCACAACTGGAAGAGCAACTTCAGATGAAGGATATCGGATTGTTACCATGCCTTTCTTTGAATCGTAGATCCTGATATATAACATAGCTCTCCGGATCCTGCAGAGTAGTAAAGTTATCAGTATAGGTAAAATGTTTTTTAAATTCTTGAATAAGCCAGCGGGCGAGACAAAGTGGGTTTTGTAGGAATCGAAGAAGCCTTTTTCTTAAGGAAGCTGAATTCTTGGGGAGATCAAAAATTTGAATTTATAGCTAGTAGTTTGCAAGTAGATATGGAAAGAACTTGTAATTATAGAACGTGTGGCTGATGTAAACTGGACAGTTTTTTGATGCACATTCGGTAACAGTTAGTGGAACTTAGGGATTGGGGTTGGGAGATAAGTAAGTATTGAGCAGCTGGAAGTCAGACGTGTCTGTTTGCCTCAATCAGATCCGCAGCTCTAGAGGAGCAAGCAGAGTACATTTTAAGCTTTCTCTATCACATCTGTTTTTAAAATGGAAGGTTTCCTAGAAGTTCTTATCTAATTTATGTGGTGAACATTATTGTTACTCTGTTTAATGATTCATCGCTGCTGGTAAGAGTCTGTCTAAACAGCATATCAGGAGCAGTTTTTAAGCTTTCATCTTTGTGATGATCCAAGCCAGGTTACCCACCTTTCCAAAACCTAAAGCCGTATGCACGGGTGTAATGTAGTATACCCCAGAGGGCACTGAACCAGGAGGTTTGAGGCCTGGGTCTTTGACCCCATTTTATTGTGAACTGGCAGTGTGACTTTGGGCCAGGCACTTCCACTCTTCAAGTGTAAGCGTTGCTCATCTGAAGAATGAGAGTCCGGTTTCTTCCAACAGTTCTGGAGGTATAAAAATGTCCGTAAAGGTCTCTGTTTTCGAAGTTAACCTGTGCATGAACTATGACCAAGTTGAAGGAGTTCTGCCCTTTTGCATAATTTTGTGTGTGTCATAATGCTTTTTAAAAAACCTTGGGAGGAAAAGTTGGGTGTCTTAGATAACGACAGCTGGGAGTCTCAAAGCCGTGCTGCCATAAAGGGACAAAACGTAAATAGTTTAGGCTTTGCTGGCTACTTATGGTCGAATGTTCTTCTTTGTTTTTGTTTTTGCTACTCTTTAAGAAGGTGAAAGCCATTCTTAGCTCAGGAGCATACCAAACAGGGCCTGTAGTTTGCCAACCCTTGCTAAAAAGAATGGTGGTGGCAGTGTGGGGTTCTCTACTTCCTCAGATGGCTTTGGGGTTAGACTTTTAGCCAGATACTCCTTTTTTTGTAGCAATAACAAAACATACTTTCAAGTCATTTAGGAACTAAAATTAAGGAGAAACTTCCCAAGTTCTGTTTTAGTTTATGTTTTTGGGGAGGGGGAGCCGAAATAAACGGACGTATATATATGTGTGTATGTATATATATTTAATTATATATATATATTTTAACTTTTTAAATGTTTTTATTTATTTTCGAGAGAGACAGAGTGTGAGCAGGGGAGGGACAGAAAGAGAGAGAGGCAGACACAGGATCTGAAGCAGGCTTGTGGGGTTCGAACCCAGAAACCGTGAGATCATGACCTGAGCTGAAGTCGGACGCTTAACCGACTGAGCCACCCAGGCGCCCCTAAACTGACTTATATTTTTAATAGTGCATGAAGACTTTAGGACTTTTAATGTATTATTTAGTAGTATTTAGGATAGACAAATCAGCATTACCCTTTGCTTGAAATATGTTGAATCCAAGTTATTTTTGTGTTTTTCTCAGGTTTATTAATATTCAAAAAGAAATTTCTATTGCCTTTTTGTATAAAGAGAGGGCGTAAATACCATAAATATTCAGGATTCAGTTACAAGTCGGAAGCTGCAGAAACTTGCTGAAGCAGAACTCTTACAGTAATACATACTCAGTAGTATTATGGATATCTTGAAGGCAGTTTACTTAAAAATCAGCCTAAAGTGTAAAATGTGAGCTAAAAGGGGAATTGGATTTAGTTCTTTTAAGAGAGTTTGGGATTGTCTGAAGACAGTCCTTTGTTGCTTTCTAAGTGGGATACATTTGGGTCAGCTCCTGTATATTGAGTGAGTTACTTAACTGGACTAGGTGTTGCAGGCCATCACAAGAGGAGTAAGAAGCTCTCAAGGACCTTGTAAATTACAGGGATACCCATGTGTAACATGAAGCACCCATGTGAATGCCATAGGAGAGGTGCAAAAGAGGTTATGGTCAGGAAAGCCTTCTTGACTTGAGATGGACATTAAATTAGTATGGAGGGAGAGCAGTGGGACGGATAAGACTTTCAGACAGAGAAAAAAACATGACCGAAGTTGGAAAGGGGAGGAGCCTTTTCAAGAACTAGCAGATTTAAGGTTTGCTGAAGCTGCAGTATATTTGGGGGATAATGGAACATAGAGTTAGAAAGAGACCATACTGAGAAAGACCCTAAAGAAGGCAGAAGATTTCATATTTCAGTAAGCAGTGGAGGCTCATTAATGGTTTTTGACCTTAGGTGGGGGGTGAGGAGGAGGCTTTGCAGTGGTCTGGAATGGATCCTGGGTGATGGGCATTCCAACCAGGGTAACAGCTGTGCAATAGGAAACAGATCTGGATGAACAGGTCTGTTACTGAAGGGCTGCTGGCTAGACACTATGTGAGGTGCTTTGTTGGATGATGTTTAATTGAGGCCAAATTATCAAGGCTGGGTGGAGAGCTTTGAACTAATTGTGAAGGTAACAGGGAGTTGTAGTGTAAGAGAAATGACTCATAAAAGCCATGCTTTACAAGGCCTTTAGATCAGTGCAGCAGGAGTTAGAGGGAAGAAGCTGGAGATGAATTTGGGAACACATTCTCTGTTGAGAATGGTGAGGAGCGAGGCCACGGTTCTCAAATGCAGGAGTGGGGGAGACACCGGGGAGGATGATTTTATCTCCCAGGGGCATTTGGCGCTGTTCCGAGACATTTTGGGTTGTCCTAACTTGTAAGGAAGGAGCAATTCTCCCAGCATCTAGCAGACAGAGGCCAGCGATGCCACTAAACATCCTACAGTGCATAGGCCAGCCCCCCAACAAAGATTTATCTAACCCCAAATGCCAGTCAGTGGTGCTGAGATGGAGACATCCTCACCTGGACTCTGGTGGTAACCGTGGAACAGCAAAGGAGGCTAGAACTTCATAGAAATTCTGAAGGTAGATTTGATGGGCCTGGGTTACCTAGTGATATTTAGATGAGGGAAGGGTAGAGCAAGGATTATTCTTTGTTGGATTCTACTCACCGCCTAAAACGGGGGCAGGAAGAGTCTGGTTTTAGGTAAAAGTTACTGGCAATTTGACTTCTGGCATTTTGAGAAGGCAGTGGAAATCTTCAGGAGATATTTGGAAACTTACGGATGTTTGTCCCCACTGAGTGCTTGTTCTTACGGTGAAATTCAGATATTTGGGGTGTCTTCTCTGCTTTTCTCACCTAAGTATTTTGGGGGTAGGGGGGCAGGCAGCTTCTTACACTGTGGGCATGCATGTACACATCAGGGCTTTGATTGATGTAGTAGTTTTCAGCATTTGTTAATAAAAGTCATGAGAAGGCTGAGTCATCTGGGAGAATGAGTGTAGAAAACAAAGAACAGAGGGCTGAGAACTGAAGGGGGAAGGAGCTGGCATTTATTGAGTGCCTATTATGTTTCTTTTACTGGGCAAATCATTTTCATGTAAGAACTCATTTGATGCTTACAACAACCCTGTAAAGTGTATTATTTTTTATTTATTAACTAGGCACCTGATAGGCAGAGAAGTTAAATCATCTGTTCGTGAATAAAGCATCTCTCCTTTACCGTTATTCCTTGTTACCTTTCAGCTCTTTCTTACTTTCACTGTTCATGTGATTGGTTTGCCCATAGTTCTCCTAAAGAGTGGAGATTTAAGATTGTTTGATTTTGAGTTATGTGTGGATTTCCTTCTCTGCATGGTCAATAATTTCATGTATGATGATGTCTTGAGACACAGCCACTTAAGAGAAATAGGAAGATTCTTGTAGTTGGTATCCTATGCACACAGAGACACAATTTTATATTACTACAGCTGGCAGACATCTTAAAGTATGTTCATTACCCTGGTTTTGGAATGGTAGAGTCAGTGCTGTTCTGAGTTGAAAGGTTGGTTTTGGGGGGTGCCTGGGTGACTCGGTAGGTCGAGCATCCCACCCTTGGTTTTGGCTCAGGTCATGATCTCATGGTTTGTGAGATTGAGCCCCTCGTTGGGCTCTGTGGCTGAAAACTCAGGGCCAGCTTTGGAGTCTCTCACCCTCTCTCTCTGCCCCTCCCCTGCTCACAGGAGCTCTCACTCTCTCAAAATAAGTAAATAAACTTTTTTTTTTTTTAAAGAAAGGTTCGTTTTTGTAGACTGTCAGTAGACAAAGCGAATGAGCTACAGCTTTATAGAATTATGCTCAACAACAGAGAGGAACAGGACTGGGTGGAGAAAAATTTGGTTCATAGGATATAATCATGAGGAGTTTTGCTCTTTGCTGAGCAAAAAAAATTCATTGACTTAAAGATCACCTTATCTAGAAATAATTTATTTTATTTTTTAAAGACGAGGGAAAGTATGCTACCACACTAATTGGTATGTTTTCTTAGCTTTTACTTGGAGCCCCTACTTTGGGAAATGTTTTAAAACTACATACAAATTTTCAGTGCGTAATAGTTTGAGAAAAGGTTCTAGTACTAATGGTTCTTTTATTGAAGGTTCTAACCAGTGTATCCCTATTAATGAAGCTGAAGAAATGTCTTAGATCGTTTGTGTTGAGCAACATCTTGGTAGAATATTTGAGTAACACATTAATTTAATGGGTGAAAATGACAACAGTGACACATAAACCATTTTGCTTTTCTCTTGAAATTTGTTCAATTATAAGATTTATTCATTAGTGATAGTATTAAAGTAAGGAAAGAGAGCCTCATTTGTTCACTGAAAGTTATAAACTTAATACAATAAATGTCAGGTTTGTTGTTCTGGAGCAGTGATTTCTTTTTTATTTGTAATTTCTGGATCATTGAAACAGTTACAACAAACTACAAAAACAATCTTGCCTTAATCAGACACTTTCCTATATACAGCTGAAAAGCATACTGTTTGTGACAGAAGTGACACTTAATGGTTTTCTGTAGTATCCTATTTGCTTTTTAAATTTGTTTTTCCTATATCATTGCTAGTTTTAGCCTTTTCTTTTTGCTTTTGAATGAATAGCTCAGAGTTAGTGTCTTAGTATTTTGGGAATTCATGCTAAGCATTTTGATGGAGCTGTAGAAGAGCATACAGGCCAGTATAAGGAGCTCTAAACATGGGAGGCAAGTTCCAGTCCTGTCTGTAGCCAGCCTTGTGACCTTGAACAGATCACTTAATGTCTGGATTTTCTTTCTCACAGCCTGAAGAGATTGGATTGGGTTTTTCTTTTCTTTTTTTTAAATGTTTATTTATTTTGAGAGAGCATGAGCTGGTGGCACTCGCGAGGCTGAAGAAGAGAGAATCTTAAGCAGTCTCCACCCTCAGCGTGGAGCCTGTCCCTGTCCCTGTCCCGGAGGCTCTGCCTCCCAACTGTGAGATCATGACCTGAGCCGGAAATCAAGAGTCCCAACGCTTAATTGACTCAGCACCCCTGGATTGGGTTTTTCAAAGAAACGTGTTAGAGTGTTGAAATGGCCACTGTGTCCAGCCACACCCTTAAGAACATAGTGCACAGTCCTGAAATTAGTTGTCCACTGTTTGAACAGTAGAATTGATTTCTTTTACAAGTTTTGGAGATTTGATGAGGAGAATCTCAGCCTGGAATGCTGAAGGGACTTTGTATACATGAGGGAACTGCTGAAAGGTTTGTAAGGTCCCTAGATATTTGGCCAGTGAGAATTTGAAATGGGTGATAAAACTTGGCATTTATCACCTTTTGCCTCATATAGGTTTCATTGTCTGTAGCCTTTCCTGTGATATAGATGCATCTTCATTCATCTTTTCCCTCCTTTACCTCTATAAAAGAATCTACGGGGGCACTTGGGTGACTCAGTCGGTTGGGCATCTGACTTCAGCTCAGGTCATGATCTCTCTCACAGCTCGGGAGTTTGAGCCCCCCGTCGGGCTCTGCTGACAGCTCAGAGTCTGGAGCCTGCTTGGGATTCTGTGTGTGTGTGTCTCTCTCTCTCTGCCCCTCCCCCACTGGCACTCTGTTTCTCTCTCTGTCAAAAATAAACATTAAAAAAAAATAATCTCGTCTGATCGGTTGCATATATAGGCGTGACATAAAAATCAGGATGTAATAAGTTCAGCTCAGAAATCTTTTTTTAAATTCATACCATACACTAAGTTTCATTGAAATTTGGTAAATAGGACTTCGGCCTTTAAAAAAAAATACTGTGTCTTTTCTTCGTTTTGTTTCAAGAATTGACTTTATGTTGAATTTGAATCTACCTTCTTAAATGATGAAACCAGAATTTATAAGATCATGTATCTCCTACCTCTTTTGGGTTGTGGATTCCTTTGAAATTCTGGTGCACCTACACGACACCTGTCTAAAAAATAAAATCACATAAAATTTTGCATATAATTTGAGGTTGCTAGCCTTCCTCCAATTTAGTCAGGCTCATCCCTTGGACATCTGTGTTAAGAAAGTTTTGAGGACGGGCAGACAGGCCTGTGAAATGCCAAACATAATGTTTGTCTTAAGTCAGTTTCGTATGTTTTCATGAATACTTCTTAATGGCTACTATTTATATTCAGGGTATATATATAATAACAGTGGTAAAAAATGAGGAATTTTTCTTGCCTTCATGGATTATGCTAATGTTAAAAAGGAAAAGAACCATGTATAGTTAATACAGAATCATTGCCGACTTGGGGACCTACTTAGTTGTAAGGGAAGGTTCCTCTGAGGAGAAATGGATGGAGATAAGGGAGCGAGGATGAGATGTTTCACGTGGAGGGAAAGCATGTGAAGGGCCTGAAGTTTGAAGAGCTTAATGTGTTTGAGGAAGTGAGAAGCTGGAGCCCTTGGGCAGGGGGAGAACATGGCGGGGACCACACACTGCAGGGCCTTGTACCCAGCGGTAAGGGGTTTGGATTTTAAATATGCAAAGTTTCTGTTAAGGGAGTAGCATCATCTATATTGTTGGGTTTGTTTTTTTTTTTAATTTTTTTTTTTTTGTTAACGTTTATTTATCTTTGAGAGAAGAGACAGAGTGGGAGTGGGAGAGGGGCCGAGAGAGAGGGAGACACAGAATCGGAAGCAGGCTCCAGGCTCCGAGCTGTCAGCACAGAGCCCGACGGGGGGCTCAAACTCACGAGTGGTGAGATCATGACCTGTGCTGAAGTTGGCCACCCAACTGACTGAGCCACCCAGGCGCCCCTAGCTGTATTGTTTTTTCAAGTTTCTCCCGCTGTGTAGAGCGAAGAGCAAACAGAAACAGATTGGCCAGTGGATATGCAGTAGCTCAAATGGGAGATGACCATGGCTTAACAGTAGTGCGGTGGCAGTGGATGGAGAGGAGTGGACATAGTGGAGATACTTTGAGGTGGTAAAAATAGGAGGACATGATAATGGATTGGATATGGAACATAAGGGAGAAGGCAGAACTCAGGGATGTTGCGGGAAGTCACTATTCTTACGGTTGGGGGAGGAATGGGTTTTGGGGGGCGGGTGGTTTGGTGTGTGGTGGAAAGGTAGTCGTGAATTCAGGAGGGTTTTTTTGGTTTTTTTTTTTTGTTGTTGTACTAGGCTCTTAGAATGCTGCAAGATTGTCAGGGGTGCCTCTACCAGAGGGGATTGAACATATTTGGCTTGCAGATGTCCATTTGAAGATTATCAGTGACACTTAAAAGCCAAGAACGTAGATGAAATCAGGGAGGAAGAGAAGGAAGAGATGACAGGGAGGAAAGAAAAAAGACTGACTAGAAATGCAAAGAACCCTGAGGAATGCAGTACATTTCTAAGTTGGGTAAACTGGAAGGCCGCTAAGGAAGCTAAGAAGGACAGTCAGAGAGAGGTTGTAGGGAAATTGGGAATGTATATTGGACCGTGCCATGGATGCCAAGCAATGCAAGTATTTGAGGAAAAGAATAGTTAACTGTGTTGAGTTTGGTTGGCTGAGAAGCTGGGAAGATGTGGGCAGAAATATGGCCATTGGATTTGGCAGTCTAGAGGTCATCGGTAACTTTGATGAGCCAGTTTCATGGACTGGTAGAGATGGAAACCAGATTTGAGTGACTTGAGGGATATCCGATGGCCCAGGAATTAGAGACAGAGTGTATAGATAGTGTTTGAAAGCTGTTTGCAGATGAAAGGAAACAGACGTGGGGTAGAAGCTAGAGGTGTATGAGGATATACAGGAAGCCTTCCTTCCTTCCTTCCTTCCTTAGTATAAAACATACTATAGCATGATTTTAGTTGTTAGGATAAAAAGGGAAGAAAGGAAGATGAAGGAAGCATTGAAAAAGCAAGATTGTTCAGGAGCCCAACTGCACAGAGAATGGACTTAAAAGAAAAGGGATCCCTTCCTCAATTTTGAAAGGGGGGAAGAAGGAAGAACATGGATATAGAGACAAGTAGGTACATAGATTCAGTGCAGGAGAATTCTGATGTTCCAGCCTAATAGTTTCTACGTGTTTTACCTACTGAGGCAAAAATAACAGTTTAATAGTGGGAACAATCTGAATATGAAAGAAACAAAAAATCTACTTACAGTAGCATCAGAAAGAATACATACTTAGGAATAAATTTAACAAAAGATGAGGTGCCTGGCTAGTTCAGTTGGTAAAGCATGCAACTCTTGATCTTGGGGTTGTATGCTCGAGCCCCACATTGGATGTAGAGATTACTTAAAAATAAAATCTTGGGGCATCTGGGTGGCTTAGTGAGTTAAGCATCTAACTTGATTTTGGCTCAGGTCATGATCCCAGGATTGTAGGATTGAGCCCCATGTTGGGCTCTGTGCCGAGTTGAGCATGGAGCCTGCTTGGGATTCTCTCTCTCCCTCTGCCCCTCTCCCTTGTTTGCACGTGTTCTCTCTCAAAATAAATAAATAAACAAATAAATAATAAAAATAAGTAAAAGTAAAATCTCAATCTCTCTCTCTCTTTCTCTCTCTTTTTTGTTAAAGAATCACTGGGCGCCTGGTTGGTTCATTCAGTTAACCAGCTGACTCTTGGTTTCAGCTCAGGTCATGATCTCACAGTCTGTGAGTTGTAGCCCTGCCTCGAGCTCTGTGCTAACAGTGTGGAGCCTGCTTGGGATTCTCTCCCTCTCACTATCCCTCCCTACTGTGCTCGTGCATGTTCTCTCTCTGTCTCTCAAAATAAGTAAATGATATTAAGAAAAAAAAACACCCAAGATTTTTATACTACAAAATATTACTAAGAGTTATTAAAGATTTAGGGGCACCTGGGTGGCTCAGCCAGTTGAGCATCCAACTCTTTGCCCCAGGTCATGATCCCTGGATCTGCTTAAGATTCTTTCTTTCCCTCTGCCCCTCTCCCCGACTCATGCACTCTTCCCCCCCCCAAAAAAAGATTAAAGATTTAAATAAATGTTTTAAAGTTGTATTTATTTTGAGAGAGAGCACACACACATGCACGAACAGGATAGGGGTAGAGAGAGAGAATCCTAAGCAGGCTCCATGTTCAGCATGGAGCCAATCACAGGGCTCGATCTCACAACTGTGAGATCATGACCTGAGTCAAAATCAAGAGTTAGAGAGGCTTACCTTGACTGAACCACCCAGGTGGCTGAAGATTTAAATAAATGGAGAGACAGTCTGTTCATAGATTGGAAGATTGGATGTTAAGAGGACAGTGGTTCCCAAACTGACCTGTAGATTCAACCAGATCTCTATCAGAATCCTAGTAGGCATTTTTATAGAAATTGTCAAGCAGATCCTAAAATTTATAGGGAAATGTAAAGGACCTAGAATAGCCAAAACAAAGGAAATAGAAGATTTGCCCTACCTAATTTTAAAACTTACTTTAATCTACATTAGTCAAGACAGTGATTGGCATAAGACTAAGCATGATAATTAATTGAACAGAAATGAGAGTCCGGAAATGAACACTTAGCATTTATGATCACCTGATTATTAAAAAAGTATCAGGACAGTTTGATGAGGGAAGGATAGTCTTTTCAACCAATGGTGCTTCGATACCCATATGTTTACAAAATGGACTTGGATGTATGGTTGTGTATACTTCACACCATACACAGAAATTATCTCAAAATAATCATAGACTTAATTGTAAAATCTCCAAACTATAAAAATTCTAGGAGACACTGGAGAAAATCTTTTTGATCTTGTGTCAGGAATAGTTCTTAGATGACACCAAAAGCATGAATTGTGAAAGAAAATACAAATTGGACTTCATTAAAATGTTTAAAAACTTCATCACTCCAGAGGATATTTAAGAAAGTAAAAAGACAAGATGCAGACTGGCAGAAAATAGTTACGTATTACAAACATAGTATAGGTCTTTAATCTAGAACATATAAAGAAATTTTACAAGTCAGTTATAAAGAAAAAAACCCAATTAAAAATGAGCAAAAGATTTTAATAGATATTTCACCAAAGGAGAAAATATAAATGGCCAAGAAGCATATGAAAGGATGTTCAGTGTTGTTAGTCATTAAGGAAATGCTGATTAAACCACAATGATATGTTGTCACACACCCACTCGAAGGGCTGTAATTAAAAAGACTGACATTACATGGTATTGTGGAGAAACTGGAACCCTTCTACACTGTTCTTCGAAATGTAAGTGGTACAGCCATTTTGGAAAACAGTTTGGCTCTTCCTTAAAAAGTTAAACAAGCTTATCAAATGACTCAGTAATTCCACTAACAAGACCTACCCCAAAGAAATGAAAATGTGTGCACATAAAGAATTGCAAATGTCTCTTAAGAGCATTATTCACAACAGTCAGAAATTGGAAAACAATCCAGCTGTCCATCAGATGATGAATGGATAAACAAAATATGGTGTATTCATATGATGGAGTACGATTCTGATAGGAAAAAATTGCTGGTAAATACTACAACAAAGGTGAATGTCAAAAACATTGTAAGTGATAGAAGCCAGATACAAAAGAGTACATATTATGTGTTTGCATTTATATGAAATGTCTAGAAAAGACATATCTATACAGAAGGAACAGTGGTTACCTGAGGCCAGGGTAGGAGTGGAGACACTAGAGGAAAACATTTGGGGCGATAGTGAAGTTCTAACTTCGGATTGTGGTGACGATGTACAACTCTGTACATTTTCTTAAAATTCAATGAATCGTATGCTCACCATGGTCTAACTTTATGGTATATAAATTATACCTCAAACTGTAAATTTTTTTGAAGATGGTTTTGCAGGGTAGGGTAATATGTATGAAATAGTCATCTTGGAGAATGTGAAAGGTGAGTGCTGTAGAGAATAAAAGACCCTCTACTGTGTGTATAATACAGTTCTAATTACAAAACCTCAATATCGCTTATATAATGTGGCGTTTGTTAAGGACCTTCTGTTTTGGACGTGATATGAAAAGTGACACATTGATAATTTTTATGTGTAGAAGAGATTGCCATATGAAGATTCATTACAGCCAGGTATATTTACATGAAGCACCAGGATGATAATTCGGGCTTACATTTACTCACTGCTTCTGCGTGCTGGCTCTGCACGCTTTATCTGGTATTCGATTTTTTATATGTACTTTATTTAATAGATTTAGCAGTGGCTGAAAAGTTGTGATTTAGAGCGAATTGAGACCAGTTTCTATCTGTTGACTTTAGGTTGTATGCTGAATTTATACACACTTAACTAAGATATCTTAGTTTTTTGGAAAATTGCAGAAACATAATGCCTCAAAGATAGCGTGAGTTTGAAATAATCATGCCTGGTAAGTAGTGATTTGATGGAATAGTAGTTTTATTTTTTTTTAATTTTATTTATTTATTTACTTATTCATTTATTTATGTATTTGGAATAGCAGTTTTAATCTGTAGGAAGGACTGCTTCCAGTTGTCTTCTATTGGAATAATCACTGTCACGATCATTAATCTTTTTGTAGCTAAAAGCGTCTACTGTTACTCCGAAGCACTGATTTGGCATCTTTGTGTTTCTAAATTATTGTATCCAGTGTGAGTTTGCATAAGTACATAGATCTGGAACCAAATCCTCACAGTTATACAGTATTAATATGCTCCTTTGTATAAAAAATAGCTGCTAATGGTACTGATCTAAGAGAGATCTTTGCTTCCTGTCCATGGATTATGTCAAATGTTGTATGTGGAAATAGAAATATCTATATCCTTGACAAATCATTGTCTGTAAACTAAGGATTATTGATTTCTATCTCATTTATGACTAGAAGGATCAGAGGTATGTTTAAACTAGAGTGTTTATTTATATTATATTTTTTAATAGTTAACTTAGAAGAGTTCATATTTTTTCTAGAGCACTTAATTATATTCCATAGGAAAGTTTTTCATTATAACACCCTTGTAATATTGTGTCAACAAGTATTGAGTCCTGTATAGTCAGAATAGCCTAGACTTTGGAATGTGACAGTTCTACATTTGAATATTCACTTGATGCTTATTAGCTCTCTTGCCCTGAGCAAGTAACTGAACTTCTCTTAAAGACTCCCATTTCCTCGTTTGTAGACTGGGGATAATACCAGATAATGCCAGAAGTTTTCATAATACCAAACTGAAATGAAGCGTAAACATCTAGCAGAGTGCCTGGTTCTAAGAGGGTGATCACATAAGTTTCATTCAGTCAAACTCTGCTTATATGAGAAAACTCCCAAGTTACAGGATCTTGTCTTTAATAGTAAAAATCTCTCCGTATTTCTTCCAACCTAGATTTATACCTTTTGTTATTTTTGTTGCACGAAATTAATAATACTGCCCCCAATCCTTTGATCCTATCAGTAATGCCACTCGTTTCACCATTTTACTGTGTAATTAGAGGATTTGTTCTTCTGAAGTGAAGTATACCACCAAAAGACTATAATAAAGGATGATTTTAAGGTTTTGATCTTATGTAGCTTGCAGAATGATTATAACCATTAACAGAAATAAAGAAGTGAGGAGGATTGCGTAGTTTTGTGGGGAGACATTGTGCTGAAGTTTGAATGTGCTGGGTGAGATGCCATGTTAGTCCGTGTTAGCGAGATTCGTGGGCATTTCAAAGCTGGAGAGTCGCAGCTTGGTGGCTTTAAAGCTTGTGCGGACCTGATGGTGATTTCTGACTGAGGCCGTTCACTAAACATGAGGATTGCAAACTTCATTATATCTGAAACGTTCTTTTGCAATAAATGGTAAATTGCACTTTTGTCATAGCGATTTTGTCACAGATTTTGTCATAGGTGTTCTCGCTTAAGTTCTCAGAGTTTTTGTGACATTTTTTTTGAGACTGTTAGGAAAGCAAGGTGGATGTGGAAGTATTATATTTGCCTGAAATTAGTCTAGCCTCCGTAAAGTCGAACCTTGGATGTTAAACCCAGAAGCATTTGCATATTTAATGTAAGAGATTTTTAGTTCGTAAGCGCTCCCCAAAGACATCCACATGTAGTGTGATTGCATTTTGGCTGAGGAATGCTATCAGTATCTCACTGCAGCTTCCTGATTCTTACTTAACACAAGATCTCATTTAATCCTTATAGTAAGCTTGCCAGGTATTGGTATTCAAATGTATGCTTTTAGGATACTCTAGAATTAGTGAGTTCTTGAAGATTTGTGGACAAATTCCTTGAAAGTCAGTTACCCTGTAGCATTGCTATACCATTTTGCGGCGGCGGGGGGGGGGGGGGGATAGATCTGTTGAATTCTGTCCATATATTCAAAATACTTATTTCCTATTTAATACCCTATAATTACATTATCATTAACTCAACAATCACTATATAACACCTATCATCACCAACATATGCACCCAGAGCACGGAGTATGTAGAGATGAGGGAAAGATAGTTGGTTCCTGCCCTTTCTGTTAAACTCCAATGGTCTAGCACAGTAACTGTGCCTATCAGGTTCATGACCATATCCCAGACACATTTTTGGTAGTTACATGTTTGCTGAATGTTGAATGAGTGAGCATGAATTTATCTTTTTTTTCCCCAAAAGTATGTATGCTCATCACTAACTTTAATAGATACTATAATAATAATAATAATAACAATAATAACAGTAATAACAAATGTTGTTGTGTAGTACCTAATGTGTGCCAGCTACTGTTATCTTTATTTATTTATTTAAACATTTTGTTTTTTGTTTGTTCAAGAGAGAGCGCACACGGGCACGCATGCACGTGTACCGGGGGGGAGGGGCAGAGAGAAGGAGAGACAGAATCCCAAGCAGGTGGGGCCCAAACTCACAAGCTACGAAATGATGATCTGAATTGAGATCAGGAGTCGGATGTTTAACTGACTGTACCACTCAGGTGCCCCTACTGTCCCTCTTTTTAAAATGAAGACTCAGAGGGGATAAGTAACTTCTCCAAGATCACACAGCTAGTAAATGGTAGAGTTGGGATTTAAGTCGTCCCTTTTTTAACCACTACATTCTACTTCCTAAGTATTATATGAGTAATACTTATTATCCTACTTCTATGCTTCTGTCTTTGCCCTCTAGCATATCTAAAATACTCTAAATTCCCAAAGAAGAACTCTAAAATTACTTGACATTTCCAGACCTTGTTGAGATGCCCATACCTGCGTGCAGATTGCCCGTAGTGCTGGGAGTCCTGTTAGAATCTAACAGCTAGAAGACCTCTTTACCTGTATCATTCAGGCACATGGCTTCCAACATTGTGTAAATGAAACTTAAAAATACTTTCTTGGGGCGCCTGGGTGGCGCAGTCGGTTAAGCATCCGACTTCAGCCAGGTCACGATCTCGCGGTCCGGGAGTTCGAGCCCCGCGTCAGGCTCTGGGCTGATGGCTCAGAGCCTGGAGCCTGTTTCCGATTCTGTGTCTCCCTCTCTCTCTGCCCCTCCCCCGTTCATGCTCTGTCTCTCTCTGTCTTAAAAATAAATAAATGTTGGAAAAAAAAATTAAAAAAAAAATACTTTCTTCTGCTACGTTTATTTAGATGACACTGATTATTTTCAGCTAAGTGTATTAATTTTATTAAAGGGATAAAGTTAAAAACTATTTTTATGTAAAACTTTTATTTAAAGACTAAGAACATTCTAATAGATTGTTAAGCTGAGCACTTCTGTTTGCTAAAGCAAAGTTAGTCAAGATCTCCTCTAGGAAATCTGGGTAACATTCATTCATACGGCTTTTTTGAGGGCCTGCTTAGCTCCAGAGGATTGAAACTTGGAAGAAAGTTCATGGAAACATGGTTTGGATCTGCTTAGCATAGAGGTGGCAGCTTATGCCATAGATATGAAGAAGATCAGACAGGATGACTTGGTTGAGTGAAAGAAAGAGGAAGCCTGAGGTAGCTGCTTGGGACGTTGGAGGAAAATGAACAGAGAGGCAAGGAAAGAAAGCGTGTCCTGGAAAGAGTAGTCTGTCACATGCTACAAAACTCAATATTGGGTTTCAGGGAGGTGTTAAGAGTGGAAGTCAGATTTCTTGCTGACAAGTTAGTATATTGCTTTCAAAAAACATTTTTTTAAATTTGTTTTAAAGTTTGTTTTTTTTTTTTTTTTTTTGAGAGAGGGAGAGAGAGGGAGAGAGAGCACTTGAGTGTGAGTTGGGGAGGGGCAGAGAGAGAATCCCAAGCTCTGTACTGTCAGTGTGGAGCCCGATGCGGGCTTGAATCAACAAACTTGAGATCATGACCTGAATTTGAAACTAAGAGTGGGATGCTTAATCAAGACTGAGCCACACAGGCGCCCCTCAAAAATATTTTTTAATTTAGACTTTTGGTTAACTCCTACTAGATTTTTTTTTTTTAACATTCTCCCCATTGTTATTGAGGTTTTACTTTCTCTTCCGTGGTATTCAAAACAAATCCTTCTCATGATGAGTTCATTTCTGTATTGAGATATTTCCCAACTACGTTTTTAAAGTCCTTTGGTTTCCTTTATAATTTTTGTCGCAGACATAATATTTATTTAAATAATCTCTGAATCATCAAGAACATCTCTGTAATGTTGTATTGTTTTCCATGGAATTAGAAATGTATTTGAAATAATAATTTAAAAACTTTATAATATACCACTTGTGTTTTGTTTTGCTTGAATTTGACATCCTGCTTCTTACTTTTTCCTGATGGTCGCGACAAGATGACCCCCGTCTGTAATTTTCCTACACTGTTCTGTATGTTTGCACTTCTGTAACACTTGTGCTTTTAGTCTCCTGTTCTTATGTAGATCTTTTCCTTGATAGGTAGACACCCAAAACCTACTGGACTGGTTAATTGGCACTTCCCCGTCTTCATCCCTCCTCAGGTTGATGGGTCCTAGTGTAACCTGTTCATTTTATCATGCTCCTTTAAAAATTCCAAAAGACAATGTATGAGCCCCTTTGAACAATATGAAACCTCTAAGACAAGATTGTATAGATCTTTCAGTTGGACTGTGAGTACACTAGTTAATATTTTTGAAGTTGTTAAGTGACTCGTCAGATACAGTGATCATGCATACTAGTAACTTTTCTTTAAGGTGCTGTCTCTCAAGGCTGTTCTGTTAATTTTTTAAAAAGGTAATTAGAGTTCACTTTAGTAGTGAACTCACGAGTTTCTCTGCCCTTCAGAGGTACAATTTCTAATTCTTGAACTTGACAGTAAGCAGGAAGTGGTAGGCAATCTAAATAAGGAAACAGGTCAGTAGTTACTAATTTAATTTAGTTGACACTTAGGGAGGGAAAGCGTAGCACTCTCATAAAATGCCCAGCAACGACAGAGAGAGCTATCAAATCTGAGGAGTCCTGTCTACCAGTCTTAAAAATACCTACCAGCTCACCCCTGCGTCTTGCAGTCTTGTTTCTGCTTATTCTCCTACCGTGGACTTTGTGTTCCCACCCAGCAAATCTGTTTTCTGTTTCTCACAGTTACTTGTTCTTTATCGGTTTCTTTTCATCATGCTCCTTTCTTCATCTGCAGCACCTCCCCCAGCTTGCATCCTCCCCCTTTTTCAGAACACGACAGCTTTTGTAGGCTTTGGAAATCTAATTTGAACAACCTCACCCTCATTCTGAGACTTTTCATTTGTCTCCCCCCTCCATACTTGTGTGTGTGTCTTGCACTAGATTGCTTTTTGTAAGCAAACTGAATGAAATTCAGGTTTCTTTCTCTTCATGACCTCATGATGTCTAGAGCAGCAAAAGCACGTAGTAGATGTTTAGAAAACATAGCCAGCTATTAGGGCAAGTCAGTTGCTTAGCCCTGCCTCTTGCTGTGCATTCATAGATGTGATTGGGATGATGAATTAAGGCGATTCTGGATCGCTCACTCAGCGAAGTAACAAGTGGGGGTGGTGAAGCTTGTAGCCTTGGATGTTCCTCTGCCAGCGCTATGGATACTCTCTCTCCCACCGCAGCCAACATTCTGGGCATGAGAAGAGAAGAGGAGGCAGCAAGAACAGGAACAAATAGCACAGAATTCTTGGAGCTCTGACTTCGGTGGTTTGCTGACTGACATTGCCAGTTCCCCCTTCTTCCCTTTCAGAACCCTTGCCCCCCTCCCCCATTTCTTTTTTTATAGCAGAGTGACTGTAAGTTTACAGACGGACATAACTAAGAGTTTGTTGGCAACTAAAATAAATTATGGTAGAATCTGGGTATCTTGGCATCACAGCATATATTGTCTTTCATAAAATGTAATAAAGCACCACTTCTGTCGAGTTCCAGCGTACCTGGCTGAAAGGAGAAGACCACAGACCCGTTAAAGATGAGGGTGTGAGGCACCCCATGTGATGTCACACAAGGATAGCATATTCCCAAGCAGAGGCCATTGAGACTTGTGCCATGTCAGAATGACAGGTTATACCATTTGTCATGGCCTGTATAAATCTCACAGGAATAATAGAAATTGCTGACGTGAAACCTTGGAAATATAAGAGCCTACTGTTTTCTGTGCCTTCCTGCAAAGGCTAAGGATTTTAATAGCCAGAGGAACGAGTTTATGGTTGACTTTTCTGTTAGTACCCACAGTTTTGAACCCCTAGGGTTAGCAGTCTTCTTCCCTCATCACATTTCTGCAGATTCTCTGCTAGGACTTGATTCTGGAGTGAATCCAAGCTTAGTGTTTCTCATTTGCATGTAAGAAATGACCAAAGGGGCATTGTCGTAGTTACTACTTGGGTTGTATCGTGGCTGTTTTCTGCATAGTGCTCTTTTTTGCTTCCTGTATTATTCATTTGACCCTGCACACCCATCTAGCTGCCTTCCCTATTTTTCTTCTTCCTTTTGCTGCCAAATAACAAATGACCCAGATTTCCTCTCTGCTGCATATACTCTCCTTACCGACTAGTAATCTAACTTTTGTACTACCCCCTCTCCCGCATCCTTTTGAAAAAGGATATTCTTAAAGTTCACTTTTATCCTAGTCACCAAATTCTTAGGACCTTACCTTGTTTTACCATTTCCCTTACAATTGACACTGAATGACTTCTTGGTGGATATTGTTGTTTGGGTTTTTTTGCTCGTGTGATCCTAAATTCTGTTATTATATGTCTTTAGCATCCTTTCTTCCTAGTGTCTCTTTCTCTTGTTCAGAATTAGCTTTGACTCCTCCTTTCCTTATGTCCAACCTGTGAGATCCTTCAGATTTTCTTTCTTTGAAAGGTTCTGGCTAATCATTCTTGCCTGTCTTTTGCGTTACCCACCTGAGCTCTTACCACCTTGTTGCTGAACTACTGCAGTAGCCTCAATTTAAACTAGCGTTTGTGTAGTTGTTAAAGAACAGATAAATGAATTTCTAAAAAATTTCATGATACTCTACAAAAACGTTCAGTAAAAATTAGTCGTATTCAGAGCTCTCACCGTTGAGCTCTGTCCAGTTTGCTACCTAGTCACCACTACAATCTTTGCTTTGACCTGTGGCCCCCCCCCCCCCATTAGGATGCCCATCTTGTGTAGACTTTCCAAAAACTTGTCCGTGCTTTAAGGTCCAGTTCAGGCTTGCTTTCCCCGCCCCCTCCCCCCCCAGTAAATATTTTCAACCCATAGTAGTCCCTGTAATTCTTACAGTATCAAGTCCTAAGTATGTAGCATCTGTCACGGGCCAGGCATTGAGCTGTTTGACGTATGATCACTTATAAACAGGCATTGTTTCTGTTTTACAGCCGAGAAACCTGGGGCTCCAGAGGTTACATGCTCAGCATGAGCCAGGATTTGAATCTAGCTCCATGTGATGACAAAACTTTGTGTTCAAGACACCCAACCATTTTGATGTGTAAAATGACAGCCTTCTATAGTGGCTTATCTTTATCAGTTCTGTGTTATGCTCACAACTAGGCTAGAAGTTCCTTGAGAACAGGGGATGTGTGTTAGAACTTTGTGTGCTTCCCGCGGCCCACTATGTACTGTGAACGCTGTATGGAGTACCTTAGAGGAGAACATTTTGATGAGGTGTTCCTGTCGTGCTGCTAATTACAATAACCAGTCTGCCTCCTTTTTGGTGTGAGCATTCTCCAAACCACGAGTAGGGGAAAGACTGCAGGCATGGCTGCATACTTGAATTAAGGGAGGCAGTAGAACAGCCTTAGGATTTGTTTCCTGAAGTGTGGGATATGTACCCAGCAGGGTGTGAAAGCACACAGTAAGAAAGCTGTAACCTGTTCAGTTGTTTTACAAAATGGATAAAGGAGAAATTGTAGTTTGATACTAGTAAGTTTTTAACACCTTCCTAACACGTTACTCTCTTCGTAAAGACCAGGTAGGCCTTGATGTGGCAGCCACGAGCATATTTTGCAGATAATGGTATTTAGCTGAAATTAAATAGCAGTTTTGTTTTCCTTGAACTTATTATAGTTTTTATCTTCTATTTCATGCTATACTTATTTTTTATTTATATTCTGATACAAGTTCCTTTAAAAATATATCTATTAGCTTAAGTGTCGTGATGTAAAGAAGACATGTTAGGAACATAACAGCACAAGTGGCCTGTGGACATGGCAGAATTTGTGAAGGAGGTGTGCAGATGTCTCAAGTTTAAGAGACGGTGGCATAATGGAAAAAGCCAGACTTTAGAGTTTCACAAAGCTAGGTTCATATTTTGGCCCTGCTGATTTTTAGTCTGTAACCTTGGGCAAAAACTTTCTCTTTGCCTATTTTGATTTGTAAAATGAAGATAACAATACTCCCTTTTTTATGTTTATTTTTGAGAGTAGTAGAGAGTGCAGGAGGGAGGGGCAGAGAGGGGGGGGACAGGGGATCTGAAGCAGGCTCCATTCCAGCAGCAGAGAGCCGAAAGCAACGCGGGGCTGGAACACACGAATCTAATCAGGAGGTCATGACCTGAGCCAAAGTCAGATGCTTAACTGACTGAGCCGCCCAGGCGCCCCACCAGTGCCTTCTTTTTAGGGTTATTTGAGGTTGTTTGATAAACCTCAAACAACCCAGATAAATAGTAGTTTTTTATCATTATCAGTTTTGTTTATAATTTATTTCCTCATTTAGTCAACTAAAAATCTTTGATAGAATTTTAAAGGCACTGTTTAATTCTTAGGATATCTTACTCTCAAGCAAGTACTTGACTACTGTGGGCCTTCGTTTCTCTGGACATTAGTTTTTTCATCTGCATATTGGAAATAATATAGCACTTGCCTTATAGGATTGTTTTGAGGACTAAATTAATTGCTAAAATGCCTAGAATAGTGCCTGGTACTTGGAGCAGTGCTGTATAGCCGTTAGCTACTACTGTTAATACTTCCTTAGAAAGGATGTAGCTTTTTGGGAACTCCTAAGAATTTTTTGTCTTTGTTCTTATCATTCTGATGTGGGGATGGAAGGTGTTTTTTGAACTTGTATATGTTTATTAAACATCTGCTGAGTGTAAAGCATTGTTGCACTGAGATCATGGTAAACTGGCAAGGGAGAATAAGGAGGCCTTCTGCAAAACTAGTCTGAGCTACCTGTACCCTAAAGTTACTATAGCATGCAGTTAAACTCAACAGAAGATTTAATGAACTCCAGAGAATTGAGGGGACTGACGTTGAATCATTATGAATTTCTGGTATGTTACAGCATTTTCTAATTAAGTAAAATGCCACAGGACATTTGGTATTGATATATATAATTTACTAGCATTTCTTTACAGTAGTGCCATGGATTCATATTAGTTCCATGGTTACATTTGCTACTATTCTTGTTCTTCAGTTTTTATCTATTTTGTAAAATATACCTGGTTTTACGACAAGTAGCAGTTTTTATTCTGTGGATTAGTTAGGTACCTAAGATGTTGGTTGTAAAACAAATATGGAAAGCCAAATCATTTCCCTATTTTTCTTGAGTAATTTAATTGGTACTCCTCTGATACAGGGGGAAATTGACCCTAAGGCAATATAAAATTAGAGTGCAGAAAGTTTTCATTATCAAATATTTAATACAAAAATATGATAAAACACTCATTCACAGAAATACTGATGATTGAATTTCACACCAGATATTGTTCGTTTAGAGCTAGATTTACAGGACAGGGTTTTAGCAAGTCACGTAATTATTTCCACTTAAATCCCCAATTCAAACAGTGAATTTATTAACTCCTTATATTTTTGCTTTTCTTTTTTTTTTTTTTTCAACGTTTATTTATTTTTGGGACAGAGAGAGACAGAGCATGAACGGGGGAGGGGCAGAGAGAGAGGGAGACACAGAATCGGAAACAGGCTCCAGGCTCTGAGCCATCAGCCCAGAGCCCGACGCGGGGCTTGAACTCACGGACCGCGAGATCGTGACCTGGCTGAAGTCGGACACTTAACCGACTGCGCCACCCAGGCGCCCCTATATTTTTGCTTTTCATAACAATTCATATTTAAATACATATCTGTGTCATTTAAAAAAATTTTTTTTTCAACATTTATTTATTTTTGGGACAGAGAAAGAGCATGAACAGGGGAGGGGCAGAGAGAGAGGGAGACACAGAATCAGAAACAGGCTCCAGGCTCTGAGCCATCAGCCCAGAACCTGACGCGGGGCTCGAACTCCCGGACCGCGAGATCGTGACCTGGCTGAAGTCAGGCGCTTAACCGACTACGCCACCCAGGCGCCCCTGTGTCATTTTTTAAAGGTGGCACATAGCTAGTAATCTATTTGATATTTTGGCAGAAACAGATTTTTAAAAATTAGATGTTTTCAGAGGGTACTTTGTGTTGTAATTATAGATTTGATAGGAAATTTGCATTCAGAGAAATAATATTTCCACTAAGAAGGGATTTTAGAGGTAGAATCCAAACCTTTCTTTTGTTTTGGAGGAAAGTTGAGATATCTTGTGTAACTTACCTGTTGTCACATAACAAACACTTATCAAAACTTGATTCTTTGGCCTACCCACCAAAACCCAAAAACTCTTGTTTTTATGATATAACATAACATAGTAAAGCTCTGGTATAATTCACCTTATTATGTGAATTTACCACTGGGCAGACGTGATCGCTTAAAAAATACTGTAGTGGTTAAGAGCATTGGTTTCCATCCAAGTTCTGTTAATTTGCTGTGTGTCAGTTTCCTCATCTGTAAAACTGTACCTGCCTCATAAGTTGTTAGGATGATTATATGAGTTAATGTGTTACTGAGCTTGGATTGGTACCTGACATACTGTGTGTACACTATTAATGTTAGCTTATCATAATCCTCATCATTATTGTTATCATCCTTACCCTATAATAACCTGCAGTAGCGCATAGCACAGGTTAGACCACTATCCTGAGTGAATGAACTGTTTCTCTTTATCACAAGTAACAGTAAGTTCCCAGGCCCGTGTTTGCTGATGCCTGACCGACCACTGGTAAAGAAGAATATGTACTGGTGCTTAGCCCTGTTCACTTGGACTCTGCTCACGGACTGCAGACACTTTAGATCGCGGCTGTATTCTGTGGGTTTAGGAAGAATCACGCCCCCAGGAAAGGAGCAATAGTAGTAACAGAGTGCGTAGATAAGGGCATTCTGTGCCCCCCCCCCCCCCCTGCTTCCCCACTTAATTTAACCTCTCTGTGCTTTAGTTTTCGCATATGTAAAATAGGGGTGAAAGGCCCTGTCCTTCAGGAATAAAAGTTCCCTCTGCGGAGACTGAATGAGCTAATTTGTAAAGTGCTTAGACTGACATCTGGTCTACAGTGTTCAAATGTTTTGACTTTTATTATATTTTTAAAATTTGACAAATTAGGAGTTACTGTGGCTCCAGAATAGTCCACTAGGCCTCCATGTAATAAAACAGGGGTTTGATTACTATTAACAATTCCTAAAAAATATTATTCCTCAACCAGAAATAAATATTGGGGCACCTGGGCGGCTCAGTTGATTGAGCGTCCGACTTAGGCTTGGGTCATAATCTCACAGTCCATGAGTTCAAGCCCCACGTCAGGCCCTGTGCTGACAGCTCAGAGCCTGGAGCCTGCTTCGGATTCTGTGTCTCCCTCTCTCACACTCTCTGCCCTCCTCCTGCTTGCACTCTGTCTCTCTCTCAAAAATAAATAAGCATTAAAAAAATTTTTTTAAAGAAATATTTAATATGGCATATTTAAGGAAACAGGGTATAAGTGTTGGCCTTTTTTGTTGCCTTATGTATCTTACTCGTTAAATAGGATCATTTGTCTTTAAAAGTGTTTTAGAAGGGCAGTTATAAGCCTGGGCTTGCTTGTGACAATCTGGCTTATACCTCTTGTCCAGGTATAATTATAAATAGTATCCCCTTTCACTCTGGCAAATGTCCCAGGTTGGATGTACATTTTATGGTCACTCTAAGTATATTTGCTGTCCGGATTTATTTTACCAGACTATCCTCATGCCCCAATAATATTTTCTAAAGGCACAAACTACTGTTTAAAGCTTAAGTTTGAGATGGTTTGTGGGATTTTTCAAACCACATTTGCATTTTTTGTTGTTTTTCTTCTTATTTTTACTCTGTATTTTTTTTATTTTTTAAAGTTTATTTATTTTTTGGTTAATGTAGAAGATACAAAAAAATCATTATTTTAATTGGGAATTTGGGACTTGAACTACCAACCAACTTTGTAGGCAGTCATACTATTTTTCATATCAGGGTCTTTGTGTTTAAGGCTGTCAGAAGTGTTTTATTTGTTTAGATAACTAATGACTGTGATACTGATTATAAGCTGTAAAATATTTATTGGTCTATATGTACTACTCTAATCATAGTAGATTGCTAACGGGAGTTTATATGGCCCAAAGCAAGTAAGATTTGTAGTTAAAGAGTTAGGAGTCAGATATTGCTAAAAAGGATGAATTTCTTTAATTACCTACACTATCCAGAAGTTCAAGTTAAGAAATTCCATGCAATTTAAAAATCTACCTCAGTCCTCTTTTGTGTTGACCGTTTATTTAAGTCAACACATTCTTTATGGTTCCTTTCTTTAGCAAGCAGAATAAAATCTGCTTTCCGAATACTAATAAGCTTTGAGGTCCTATAGCAATAATCTGTATTGTTACAGTGTGTTCTTTTGATAAATTTCTATGGTAATATTAGTAGATGAAAAAGTATATAATATATTTAAACTTTTTCTATTGAACAGTTATAGGAGACATTTGTAGTTTTTCTTTGTATTGAAAAATAGACCTTTTGTAAATGTAGAAAGGGGAGTGATACTTATCCATTACTTAACCTGATACTTCAGTGCCTGATACATAAAAAGGGCTTGAAGAAAGACTGATGTTGCTATGTAACTATAGTAGTTATGACAAATTTTATACATTTCTTATTTTTGAGGTAGTCTATAAAATAGTGTGTGCCATTGTCAACACAACAATGTATAACAGTTTGTTTTGTATTTTACCTAAGGACATACTGTTGAGCAAAGACTTGGAGAACTCCTCCTTAAGAGGATAGAAAAGTGGCTGAAATATGAAATAGGAGTTAATGCATGAAGGTACAAGTGAAAGAAAAGAATCAAGAGAATGCCTACTTATTTACAGAAGTGTTAAGATAAACTCATAGCAGGAGAAAGCAAAGGAGTGTGGTCTTGAACCGCAGTTTGAAATCAAAGATCCTTGGAATTGCATAAGGAGAGCAATGAGCGCTAATGGTTTTGGATATGGAAGTGATGTAGCAAAAGTGTATTTGCTCAAGTACAACCGCGGAATATCTTGAGAAGGTTGGTAAGGCTGCATTTCACTTTAGATCTGTGTTTACTAGGGCATTGGCAGTGGAGTTGGCTAAAGTTATTTGGGAATGCAAACATGCTTCTTGAGTGTAGTGATACCCACTTGTTAGTTGGACAGGTTGTGTATTTAAATTGCTTTTATAGCAAAGGAAGATGCTAGAGATTAGTGTGTCTGCATAGTTTGTAAACAAACTAAACATCCTCTGTGTGGACAGCAGTGTTTGAAAGGAAGTTAAGTCTTAATGGAACAACTGGGCTTTAATGTATGCCCCTGTCTTCTTTGCCATTGACTTTTTTTTTTTTTTTTTAACCTTTTCTGTTTGCCCCTGTGTACTGCAGTGGTGAAGGTGATGTGCAGTGTGCGTGGATCATGTGTAATCTAAATTTCCTTGGACAAATCAAACAATGTTTACTGTTAGAAAATTTTCAACTTTTAAGGAAATGATAAAAATGATCTTTCCAAGTGAGAAAGATTTTTTTTTTTATGTTTATTTATTTTTGGGAGAGAGAGAGCAAGCGTGTCGGGGAGAGGGAAGGGCAGACAGAGGGAGACAGAGGATCCAAAGCGGGTTGTGCACTGACAGCAGAGAGCCCAGTGTGGGGCATGAGCTCTCAAACTGTGAGATCATGACCTGAGCCACCCAGGAGCCCCCAAGTAAGAAAGATTTAATTCTTATGCAAAAAAAAAGAAGAAAGATTTACTTCCAGTGAAGATTAACAGAGTGAATTTGGTAAATCAGGAGTGTTTGGGCACCATGAGGGAGCAGTTCCCTTCAGCACTATGTGCCTCCCATGTGCACGGTACAATGCCAGATCTTGCATTGGTTCTGGTATGACTAAGTCGTCGTCTCTGCCCCCAAGGAGCTTAGTGGAAGGAGGGGGGATCAGAAGTGTGTGGTTGGTTAACATAATTACACAGATAATTCAAGTCAAATGGTAGAAGCTGGAGTACGAGTACAAAGAAAAAGTCATTTGCTTATGGAGGAAGAAGGATAAAAAATGTCACAGGAAGAAGGAGGCTTTTAAGGTGTTCGTGAAGGAAGGGGTGTAATTTTAATAGGCAGACATAGGTGATCTGCTGAGACACAAGCACAAGTATGAAGACAGGATAGCCCAGTCTAGATTGGCTGAAGTAAGACTTGGGAAAGAATTTTGGGACTGTATTATGGAGAATCTTGAAAAATGGACTTAGAAGTTTGTTCTTTTAAATATAAATATTATTTAGAGCTATATATTAGGATTGTTAATCTGGTAGCATATGTATGGGAGTGGATAGAGACTGTAGCAAAGTTGATTAAAAATATTTCTTTTAGGGTGCTTGGGTGGCTCAGTCGGTTGAGCGTCCAGCTTCGACTCAGGCCATGATCTCAACAGTCTGTGGGTTCGAGCTCCTCGTCGGGCTCTGTGCTGACAGCTCAGAGCCTGGAGCCTGCTTTGGATTCTGTGTCTCCTTTTCTCTCTGCCCCTCCCCCACTCATGCTCTGTCTTTCTCTGTCTCAAAAAATAAACAGACATTAAAAAAATACTTCTTTCATTTATTCTCTCAACCAACAAACATTGATACTTGTGCAGTAGGAGTTCTAGGTGCTAGGAATGTAAGAGGCATTCCTTGTTCTCTGGAGTCTCATTCTTGTGGGAGATGTTGACAATAAATAAGTAAACAGTAGGGTGCTCTAGAAAGGTCTCTGAGATTATGACGCTTGAGCTGAGACCTGACTGGCAGAGGAAGCCAGCGAAGGAAAGATCTGAGGGGAAAGCATACAGTGCAGGAGCAGAGTAAATGTGCAAGGACCCTGAAGCAGGAGCAGTCTTGATGTGCTGAAAAGAGGAAGAGGTGTTCCAGAATTCTTGTATTATTTATACTGTGGAAATCAGCGTGTAAGGACTGTACCTTCACTGGACAGACCAGTGAAGGATGAGGTAACACATTTTCTTACAGTTAATTTCCCTTGGTTACTCTTCAGTTGTCTCAGTACCTTGAGTCACTTTGCCAGGTAACAAGATCTTATATAAAACCATTATATAATGATTCATTAATGGCCTGAGAATTTTTGTTTTTTCTGTGCGTCCAGAATCTTAGCTTGAACACTCTAGGACCATTACCTAAGCAGGACAGGTTAATATGTAATAATGTGTGTGTAAATGATTATCTTTCATGAAATTTGGTCTCACTTTTTTCCTACCCTGCTTGCTAGGGGACCTGAAGGGACATTATTGCAGGTTTGCCATTGATTTTATGCTGTTTTTCTTTTTTTCTTTTCTTTTCTTTTCTTTTCTTTTCTTTTCTTTTCTTTTCTTTTCTTTTCTTTTCTTTTCTTTTTTCTTCTCTTCTCTTCTCTTCTCTTCTCTTCTCTTCTCTTCTCAATGCTGATTTATTTATTTTTTGAGAGAGAGCATGCGTGCAGGGAAGGGGCAGAGGGAGAGGGAGAGGGAATCCCAAGCAGTCTCTGCACAAGCCCGATGACCTGAGGCGAAATCAAGAGTCGGATGCTTAACCAACTGAGTCACCCAGGCGCCCCTAGGCTATTTTTCTACTATTAACCGTAGAACACCCTTTGTACAGAACATGTAGATGGGTGGCTCATTAGCATATGTTTTAAAAATTATTTTGAGTCCACATTAGCATTTAAAAATGAAAACATGTCATAGAAAATTCCAGATTTCCAGCCTCAGAAAAACCTGAAGATGGCATCATTTGGTAGATACTCTTGTCTAACAGCAGTTAGCTAGGGCTCGGTAGCATTTGTTTCCTTCATATCTGCTCTCCTTCGCACACTGCATCCACCACCTGGCCAGTTTCACTAATGTATGCTACTTGTTTGCACCCGTAGACGTTGTGTTTCCGGTGTCTTTTCTAGGGCAGGGAGTAGAGAGCATTGGCATCAAAGCAAGAGGTCCTCCTGTCACCGTTCTCTGGTTTTACTCTGTGGAAGAACAGGGTGTGTTCTTTAAAAGCATTCCTCAGAGTTTGGTCTGCAGGCCCCTGGTGCGTGAGGGCAAAATTATTTTTATAGTGGGGCACCTGGGTGGCTCAGTCGGTTAAACGTCCAGCTTTATCTCAGCTCAGGTCTGGATCTTGGAGTGGTGAGTTCAAGCCTTGCGTGGGGATCTGCACTATGCATGAAGCCAATTAAAAAAAAATGTATATATATAGGTGTGTGTGTATACACACACACACACACACACACACACACACACACACACACACACAGTAAGATGTTGTTTGCTTTTTTTCCCCACCATGTTATTTGTGTCGATAGGACAAAAGTAGTGGTAGATGTAACTGCTGGTTCCTTAGCCCAAATCAGTGTAATTACCAAACTTTACTACTATTGTGTTCTTTCCTGCTGTGCAGTAAAGAAGCCAGTTTCACTTAAGAATGTTCTGTGTATAGAAAAACATTAATTTTATTAAATCTTAATGCTTAAGTATATGTCTGTTTAGTATGTCATGTAATGAAATGGTAAGCATAAAGCACTTCTGCTGTATACTAAAGTATGGTGATTGTCTTGAGGAAAAGTACTTTGAGTTGTGAGCTGTACTAGTTTTTCATGCAATACCATTTTTCTTTTTTTTTTTTTATGAAAGGTCATTTATTCAACTTCTCAAACTATGCATTTTTTTCAGTCATCTATTCAGTTTTACTCATTAACTCACCAAACGCATCAAGCTCTCACTACGTCCGTGTAACAGATCTCTTGACTGCTTCAAATGGCTTAATCCTACACGAAGCACCAGTTGATTCAATATTTAGCATCACAGATCAATTCTTTCCTCCAGGTTTTCCCAAAAGTTTTACAATTCCTATAGTGCCAGCAAGGGAATTATATTTGCTCTAGACTCCCAGCATTTTCCTAAGGGATTTTGACTTCTTAGTATTACTTAAGAGGGTATTATTGTAGATCTCTGATTTCCAGAATTCATATGAAAGAGTTCAGGAGTACCTTTAGTGAACAGATAAGATTCTTCACAAATCTAGATGATTTCCCAGGGGCGTTAAATCGGAATTCTCATTAGAAGGAAAGTTAGGTTAGGGCATAATGTAGGACCAATAGAGGACCAGAAAGAGTGGGATTAACATCAAGGCTAGCCTGTGACTTTCCTACCATGAAATATATGAATGAATAATAGTAGGGAAGTATTATTATGTGTTCTAGGGACTGTTTGGTTATAAGACCTCTAGAAAATAACTAGCTGCAAATTCTCCTGAACAGCTAGCTTGGATATTGGGCAGATATTTTCTTGAAAATGAAGAAAGTGTACCTGATAACTTAAAACAACTGGTGCTTTTTATTACTAATGATAAAATTCAAGCTTTCTGGCAAAAAATTAGGATTTTGAAAAACTTATGTCTGCAACCATGTGCTTGACTGCTTCTCAATATTTCATGACTTTTCTGATGAAATTGGTAGTGATATTAACAAATGTGATTTTTAAATGAAATTTATAAATGAAATGTGTCAGTATTTGGTTAACATACATACATAGTTAACCATATTTGGTCAACATACATAGTTAACATACAGCGTTAATATTGGTTTCAGGAATAGAATTTAGTGATTCATCACTTACGTATAATACCCAGTGCTGATCATAGCAATTGCCCTCCTTAGTGCCTATCACCCATTTAGCCCATCCCCCACCCACCTCCCTCCATCAGCTCTGTTTGTTCTCTGTAGTTAAGAATCCCTTATGGTGGCTTCCCTGCCTCGATTTTTCCTCCCTTCCCATATGTTCCTCTGTTTTGTTTCCTGTATTCTCCATATGAGTAAAATCATACGATATTTGTCTTTCTCAGGGTGACTTATTTTGCTTAGCATAATACATTTTAGCTCTATCCATGTCGTTGGAAATGGCAAGATTTCATCTTTTTGATGGCTGAGTAATAGTCCATTGTATGTATATACCACGTCTTCTTTATCCATTCATCAGTTGATGGACACTTGGGCTCTTTTCATAGTTTGGCCATTGTTGATAATGCTGCTATAAACATAGGGGTGCATGTACCCCTTTGAATCTGTATTTTTGTAACATTTGCATAAATACCTAGTAGTGCAATTGCTGGATCATAAGGTAGTTCTATTTTTTGCTTTTTAGGAACCTCCATACTGTTTTCCAAAGTGGCTAGCTTTTCCAAAGTGGCAGTTTGCATTCGTACCAACAGAGCAAAAGTGTTCCCGTTTTTCCACATCCTCACCAACGTCTGTTGTTTTTTGTGTTAAGTGTAGCCATTCTGACAGGTGTGAGGTGGTATTTCATCATGGTGGTTTTGATTTGTATTTCTCTGATGATGTGATGTTGAGCACCTTTTCATGTGTCTGTTAGCCATCTGGATGTCTTCTTTGGAAGAATGTCTATTCCTGTCTTCTGCCCATTTCTTAACTGGGTTATTTCTGTTTTTTTGGGTGTTGAGTTTGATAAGTTCATTACAGATTTTGGATACTAACACTTTACCCAGTATGTCATTTGCACACATCCTCTCCCATTCCATAGGCTGTCTTTAGTTTTCTTGTTTCCTTCACTGTGCAGAAGCTTTTTATCTTGATGAAGTCCCCATAGATCCTTTTTGTTTTTGTTTCCCTTGCCTCCAGCAATGTGTCTAGTAAGTCTAGTAAGTTGCTACAGCCAAGGCCAAAGAGGTTGCTGTCTGTGTTCTCCCATAGGATTTTGATGGTTTCCTGTCTCATGTTTAGGTCTTTCAGCCATTTTGAATATATTTTTGTGTATGGTGTAAGAAAATGGTCCAGTTTCATTCTTCTGCATTTTGCTGTCCAGTTTTCCCAACACCATTTGCTGAAGAGACTTTTTTCCACTGGATATTCTTTCCTGCTTTGTTGAAGATTAGTTGACCGTATAGTTGTAGGTCCACTTCTGGGTTTTCTATTCTGTTCCATTAATCTATGTGTCTGTTTTTATGCCGGTACCATACTGTCTTGATGATTACAGTTTTACAGCTTTGTAATACAGCTTAAAGTCTGGGATCTTGATGCTTCCAGGTTTGCGCTTCTTTTTCAGGGTTGCTTTGGCTATTCAGAGTTTTTTGTGGTTCCATACACATTTTAGGATTGATTGTTCTAGCTCTGTGAAAAAGGCTGGTGGTATTTTGATAGGGACTCCAATGCATTTTAATGTAAGATATGCAAAAAGGTTTATTGATAAGGCTTTGGATTCCATATAGCAGTTACCATTTGTTGAGTTTTGGTGTCGTATCAAAACATCAAGTCAGAATTATCTGAAAAGGCTATATAAATCGTCCTCTGTTTTCCAATACAAATCCTCGTGAAGTGACTGTGCTCTTATGCTTGAAATAAAGCATCATATTTCAATGAATCAAATATGAAGCCGATATGAGAGTCTTCTCTGAAGCTGGACATTAAGGAAAATTTGCTTATATAAAAAACAATGTACTCTTTTCACTCAGGTTTTTTGTTTGTTTGTTTGTTTGTTTTTTAATGTAAACTCCGTGCCCACCATGGGGCTTGAACTTGTGACCCCAGGATCATGAGTCACATGGTCTTATTGACTGAGCCAGCCAGGTGCCCCCACACTCAGTTTTTGTTTTTGTTTTAATTTTGGGAAGTAGTTATTTTCATAAAATTTTATGTTACATGTAATGGGATTATTCTTATTCTACATGAATTTATAGATACATAGTGTTAAATTTCACAGTTTAAATTCTAATATGGTAAATATCAATAATATAATCCACAAAAGCTTTGGGAGAGTTCTCGATAACTTTTTATTAAAACATTTTTGTTTCTCAGTAATTTTTTAAAGCATGTATAAGGGATTTCAAGACCAAAAAATGTGAACATAAATGCTCTAGGATCTACAACATTAGTTCTCAAAGTGTTTTATACCAAGCATCTGATTGATGGACCACTAGCTCTGAAGCATTTTAATTGAATCTAAACCAAAAGGGGGTTTATTTCTAGACTATAAGATTTTTTTTAGTGTCTCTTATGGCTTAAAAATGCTTTGTGCAGTTTCCAAGGGGGCTGTAATATACCTCAACTTCTTCAACTACAGAGTCTTTAGCTTAACTGATGTTCTTTAGAATACATTTTGGAACTACTGTACTGTTCCATAAGCATGCCAATATTAAGAGTTCTGCTTAGCTATGCTTTCGAGACAGCTGGGAATGGAGAGCTTTGGACTTAAGACTAATAAGTCTTTGAATCCTGGGGTGCCTGGGTGGCTCAGTCGGTTAAGTGTCCAACTCTTGATTTCAGCTCAGGTCACGATCTTACGGTTCTTGAGATTGAGCCCTATGTCTGGCTCTGTGGGCAGTGCAGAGCCTGCTTGGGATTCTCTCTCTCCCTCTCTCTCTGCCCCTTCCTTCTCCTGCTTGCTTTTGTACGTGCTATCTCTCTCTCTTTCTTTCTCTCTCTCTCTCTCTCTCTCTCTCTCTCTCAAAATAAATAAACTTTTAAAAAAATTATTAAAAAAGGGGGCCCCTGGGTGACTCAGTCAGCTAAGCATCCAGCTTCAGCTCAGGTCATGATCTTGCAGTTGGTGAGTTCGAGCCCCCCACATTAGGCTCTGTAATGACAGCTCAGAGCCTGGAGCCTGCTTCAGATTCAGTGCCTCTCTCTCTCTCTCTCTCTCTCTCTCTCTCTCTCTCCCCCCCCCCCCTTCTCCTGCTCATGCTCTGTCTCTCACAAATAAAATTAACATTAAAAAATTTTTTAATAAAAAATTAAAAAGTTCTAAAAAATAAGGCTTTGAATCCTGGCCTTGCCCCTTATTAGCCTCATCTTCCTTTCCTATTAACTGGAGATAATGGTAGCCAACATTAGAGGATTCTTCTGATCATTAAGTATGATAACAAGTAAATAGCCTTCCTATTCCATGATCTTCCTGTTCCCTACCTTCTTCTAATTTTCTAGTAAATGTGAATCTTCATTACAGATATTCCCATGTTAGTAAGGCTAATGAGTCAGAATGGTGTAGAAACTAGTCTAACAAGTGAATAGAACAGTAAAAGTTACCCTGATTTGGGCAGCCAGATATAAGTGGTACACATATGCAGCCTAAGCTGCCTGAGCTTTTAAGCCAGCAAACATATAGTCTGCTTTGCCACTGATTCAGTCCCACTTAAACTTTTATTTTAAAAATGAGAACAATGAGGTCACCTTATTTTTAACCTGATAATAACTAGAAAGGGAGGATTTTAGTTTTTATTATACAGTTGACCCTTGAACAATATGGGTTTGAATAGGGTGGGTTCACTTACAGATTTTTGGTTTTTTTATAAAGACGGGTACAGTACCGTCAATGTATTCTAATTTTCCTTATGATTTTCTTAATAACATTTTCCTTTCTCTAGCTTATTTATTGTAAAAATGCAGAGTATAATACATACAACATACAAAATATGTGTTAATTGATTTTGTTTTTGGTAAGGCTTCCGGTCAATAGTAGATTTTTAGTTAAGTTTTTAGGAAGTCAAAAGTTAGAAGTGTATTTTTGATTGCATGGGGGTTTGGCTCCCCTAATTCCTGTGTTGTTCAAGAGTCAACTGTATTAAACACTCATAAAATTTCATCTTGGAGAGAATATAGGCCGATGCTTCTCCATATTTTGTGTAGTTTCAATATATTCCTCATTTTCTGTATTCTTATATTTTGAAATTCCTCTCATGGATTCAGGTTTATCTATGTAATTTGGCATCTACTTTGATCTTTCATATTTCAAATAAGAAATAACTTCTCGGGTGCCTGGGTGGCTCATGACCTCAGTCCGATGGCTCAGGTCATGATCTCGCGTTTCATGAGTTCCAGCCCCACGTCGAGCTCTTTGCTGACAGCTCGGAGCCTGGAGCCTGCTTCGGATTCTGTGTCTCCCTCTCTCTGCCTCTTCCCCGCTCATGCTCTGTCTCTCTCTGTCTCTCAAAGATGAATAAACGTTAAAAAAAAAAAAAAAGAACTTCTCTACACCTTTATTATTGTTAGCATTCCTGTACCTCATGTTCTGAGCCCAGAATTAAAGAGCCCTTCTTACACATGTAAAGTACTCTTTCATTGTCACTGTGTACTAGGCAGTCTGGACTATAAGACATGCTTTAGGAGTTAGTGAGGGTACTTGCCCTGAGGAAGCCGACATATCTTGGGAAAAAGACAACGTACAGCATGTCTTGGTAGAAGATTATTATAGGCATAACTTTGAATTATAGCTCTGCCCTTCGGGTCCTCTGGCCTTAGTTACTTGGCCAGTCTGATTCTCTTTCTTCCTCTGTAAATTGATAATGATACCAATTCTGCCCCATTATTTTTAGGATTAAATGGGAATACTTTGAGTAATTGGGTTTGTGCTTAGCATTATGTGTGCTCAATAAACGTTAGCCTCCCTCCCCAACCAACACACCTGGTTACCACCACCACTATATTTGTATATCCAGAAGTAAAATATAATACTTGGGTACTTTGCTCTTTGGTGAGCTCTTCTAGTTATCACTATTAAAGAACTATTTATTCTTGTTTTATACGGTTTTAAAAACTTGGTTCTATTTCTAAGCCATGGCATGCAAGGCAGAAGTCCAACAACTGGAAAGACCGCTGACAGAGCCAAAGTAAGAGCTTGGCAACAAGGAGAAAGTCACAAATCACTACCAAGAACAGAATAAAACAAAAACTCTGTGATAGTGTTAGTCCATTAGGTGAAGAAAACATTCCACTTTTTCTTAGCTTTAAATATATAACTGCAGTACAGTATAGTATACTAATCTGTTTATAAAATCTATACTGTCAAAAATATGAGTCTGTTTACTAGATCTTTACAGACTATATCCTTTCGGTTTTCATCAAAATAATAATCTGCATGTGATTAAAAAATCAAGGATTGTAAGGGCTTTATAAGAGCAACAATTTCTTCTCCTTCCCTATACTTCATATTGTTTCCTATAAAAACCACTTTGAACTTATTAAACTATTTGATGGTTACTTCCATACTCTTTTTACAAATTCCCACTTTACTTTGGTTTATCAATTTTAGACATTATCTTGCTATATAGTAAGGGTTTCATTTATTTCTGTTCTTTGCCAAAATTTTGTTATATTTAGCTTCAAACTTTGCTTATTTCTTGTCCTATTAATTCTTGTTTCAGTTGAGAGTGAGTCCATGCCTTTTTTAAAAAACAAAAACAGACTTTATTTTATAGAGCAATTTAACATTCATAGCAAAATTGAGCTGAAGGTATATTTTCCATATACCCTCTGTTCCCAAACACACATGGCCTCCACCATTATCACTATCCCCCATCAGAGGTAAAGTTGTGACAACTAATGATCCTTCATTGACATATATTGTAATCAACCGAAGGTCATAGTTTACATTAGAATTCACTCTTGGTGTTGTACGTTCTGTGGTCTTGGACAGATGTATAATGAATGACATGTATCTCTCATTATGGTAGCATACAGACTATTTTCATTGCTATAAGAATCCTAAATGTTTCAGTTTTTAACCCCACACCCCAACCCCTGCAACTACTGATCTTTTTATTGTCTCCATAGTTTTGCCTTTTCTAGAATGCCATTTAGCTGAATCATACAGTGTGTAGTCTTTTCATATTCTTTCACTTAATGTTATGTGTTTAAGATTCCTCCATATCTTTTCACGGCTTCATAGTTCATTTCATAACATTCCATTATGTGGATGTGCCACAGTTTGTTTATCCATTCAATCACTTCAGGATATTTTGGTTACTTCCAAGTTTGGGTAATTATGAATAAAGCTGATATAAATATCTGTGTGCAGGTTTTTGTGTGCATGTAAGTTTTCAACTCCTTTAGGAGACTGATTGCTGTATGGTATGGGTACATTTAGTTTTATAAGAAATTGCCAAACTGTCACATTCCCACCAGAATGACACTTCCTGTTCCTCCCTAGACTCACCAGCATTTGGTATTGTCAGTGTTCCAGATTTGGGCCAGTTTAATAGATTTGTAGTGGTATCTCATTGTTTTAATTTGTATTTCTTTGATGACGTATGATGTGGAGCATCTTTCCGTATGCTTATTTTCCATCTGTGTATCTTCTTTGGTGAGGTGTCTCTTAAGGTCTTTGGTCCCATTTTTTAATCAGGTTTTTAGTTTTCTAATTGTTGAGTTTTAAGGGTTCTTTGTATATTTTGGATAACTGTCCTTTATTAGATAAGTCTTTTGCAAATATTTTTTCCTGGTCTGTGGCTTATCTTACTCTCTTGACCTTATCTTTTGAAGACCAGATGTCCAGCTTATCAATTATTTCTTTCATGGATCATGACTTTGGTGTTGTATATAAAAAGTCATCACCATACCAGGCCATCAGGTTTTCCTCTTGTGTTATCTTCTAGAAGTTTCATAGTTTCATGTTTTACATTTAGGTCTGTAATCCGTTTAGAGTTAATTAATTAATTTATTTATTTTAAGTTTATTTTTACTAGAGAGAGAGAGAGAAAGAGAGAGAGAGTAGGGGAGGGGCAGAGAGAAAGAATCCCAAGTAGGCCCCGCTGTGCAGAGCCCAACGCAGGGCTCGAACTCTCTGTGAGATCATGACCTGAGCCCAAATCAAGAGTCGGACACTTAACTGACTGAGCCACCCAGGTGCCTCTGGAGTTAATTTTTTTTAAAGGTGTTAGGTCTACTTTTTTTTGGCACTTAACCCTGCTTGGTATTCTCTTAGCTTCCCGAATCTGTTGTTTAGTGTCTAGCATTAATTTGGGGAAATTCTCACTCATTATTTTTCAGATATTACTTCTGTTCATTCTTTCTTGTCTTTTCATTACACATTTGTTTGACCTTTTTTTAGTTGTGCCACAGTTCTTGAAGATTTCGTTTGTTTCAGTTTTCTTTTCCTGGTTGCATTTCAGTTTTGGAAGTTTCTATTGAAATACCCTCAAGCTTTGAGGTTTCTTTACTCAGCCATGTCCAGTCTAGTAATAAAGCCCATCAAAGACTCATTCTTCATTTCTTTACATATACCCATTTTTTTGTTTTTTGTTCTTCATAGAATTTCGGTCTCTTGCGTTGCCTATCTGTTCTTGCATGCTGTCTTCTTTATCCATTAGAGTCCTTCACATATTAATCATAGTTGCTTTAAATTCCTGGTCTGATAGTTCCAGCATGTCTACCATATCTGAGACTGGTTCTGACGCTTGCTCTGTGTCTTCAGATTGTGGTTTTTGAGGGTTTTCTTTGTTTATTTATTTGTTTTGCCTTTCAGTATGTCTTGTGATTTTTTTTTTTTTCTTGACAGCCAAGACATGATATACTGGGTTAGTGAACTACTATAAATACATCTTTGGTAATGTTGTGGTAAGGTGTTTGGGGGGCTAGCATTCTATAGTCTTAAGATTATGCCTCAGGTCTTTTAGTATACCTGTGAATTTTGCAATTGCTTCTCAGTCCTACCTGCCTCTACTCTCCCCCATTTAGGTGGGAGAGGATGGATAGATAGGCTAGAGCTGGTGGGTATTTCCCTTCGTCCAGGTCAGTTAGGCTCCAATAAACCTGGGCAGGTTAGGCTCTGGTTAAGTAGGTTCTCTTGAGGATAAGCCTTGTTGAGAAGAACAAGTGGATTTCTGGTGGACTTCAGAATGGTTCCTTTTTCCTTTCCTCTGCCAGAAGCACACAGGCAGGGACTTTTCTCTCCTATGCACTGTGAGAGCTTGGTAGAGCTCCGAGAGGTAAAACTCACAGTATGACGAAGGTCTCCCTATAACTAGGTCCCCCTGAAGTTTTTATCTCAGATTTGTATTCACTGAGCCTACAGCAATTCATCAGTTACAGTTCAGTCTTTCCTTCCCTGATGCTAGTTTCAAGGAGCTTAATGCTGATGGGTTTTACCTCTAATAAGTTATGATTCTTTGTATTTACCTTCTGTTAACCTTCAGTTAGGGGGACAGCAGTTTGCTCTGTGACCTGACTTTTACAGATCTAAGGAGAGTTCTTGGTTTTTCAGTTTGTTCAACATTTTGCTTGTTACAATGGAGTTTTTTGACTTCTAAGCTTCTTACATACTAAACCAAAAGCCAGAAGCCCATGCATTTTTCCTTATCCTTCACCTTCCTTATCCTTCTCTCTTTAAATTTGTTAGCTATACTTTTACATATTTAATATTGAGAACATTTGCACATTGTTCTAAAACCATAATTCTTTTTTTTTTTTTTTGAGAGAGAGAGAAGGCACGCATACACACGTGTGGGGGGGGAGGGGCAAAGGGAGAGGGAGAGAGAATCTTTTTTTTTTTTTTTTTTCAACGTTTATTTATTTTTGGGACAGAGAGAGACAGAGCATGAACGGGGAAGGGGCAGAGAGAGAGGGAGACACAGAATCAGAAACAGGCTCCAGGCTCTGAGCCATCAGCCCAGAGCCTGACACGGGGCTCGAACTCACGGACCGCGAGATGGTGACCTGGCTGAAGTCGGACGCTTAACCGACTGCGCCACCCAGGCACCCCAGAGGGAGAGAGAATCTTAAGCAGGCTCTGAGCTTACCAGGGAGAGACCTCTCTCCAACTGAGAGATCAAGACTGAGCCCAAATCAATAGACCCTAAAGCTACTGAGTCACCTAGGTGCGCCTAAAATCATAATTCTTAATTGTTCAATATATTCTGATATATTTTAAAAAATAAAAATATATTTACATTATGAAGATAAAAATATTTTTACTGCAGATCCATTAGTATAATATAGTACTATGATTACATTCTTCTTTTTGTTGTTGTTATTATTTTTTTAATGTTTTTATTTTTGAGAGAGGGAGAGAAAGAGCACAAGCAGGAGAGGGGCAGAGAGAGGGAGACACAGAATCAGAAGCAGGCTTCAGGTTCTGAGCTGTCAGCACAGAGCCTGAGGCGTGCCTCGAGCTGATGAACTACAAGATCATGACCTGAGCTGAAGTCAGACCTTTAATCTACTGAGCCACCCAGGCGCCCCGTGATTACATTCTTCTACAGCTTTCCCCCTCTAAACTTTCTCGATTGCCCTTTTTTTTTTTTTTAAACTGTTTGCCTTCATCTCCATTTCTTCCCCTTTATTTTTTCTGAAATCTTTCTGGAGCTTTCTGTCATTTTAATCTGGACTGGTTGCTTTCCAGGTCAATTGCGTAGCTGTCATCCTGCAGCTTTATTTCCCTGCTTTCTTGCCGTGTATCTGTTTTTTTCCTGGATGCTCTGCCTCTAAGTTTTGCTGAATAACATCCTCAGATATTTTCTCAAAGAGTTCATAGGAGATAAACTTTGTTTATTTCTGCATTTACAAAAGTGTCTGTTCTTTCCATCATCTTGATGCTAGTTTGGATACAGAATTCTAGATTGAAAATAATTTTTTCTTAGAACCTTGAGGGTGTTGCTTTATTATTTTCTAATATTCAGTGTTACTGATGAGAAGTCTGATTCCAGTGCAGTTAATATATCTTCTTAGTGATCAGCACCTCTCCCCCTTACTCGCTTCCCTTATGCAGATTCTGGATGCTCTTAGGATCTTTGTTTTATCCTTGCAGTTATGAAGCTCCACAGTAATGTGTTCAGGAATTCTTTCACCTGTTGTGTGGAGCACTCACTAGACTCTGTCTGAAAGCTTGTTGTCCTTAGATTTGGGGAAAATCTCTTGTTCTTTATTACTCTTCTGTTTTCTCTACATTTTTTGTAGACCTCATTTAAGTAAATTTTGTCCTTTCAAATTAATTCTCTTTTTTTCTCCCATATTTTCTAATTCACCTTTCCCCTTCCTACTTCTGGAGAAATTTTCTTTATCTTCTAGTATTTCTGCTGAACTTTGTATATTTCCTGACATCTTGTTCTTTGTTCCTTTTTCATAGTATCCTGTTCCTGTTTTATGGAAGCATTAATTGTCTGAAATCTGGCAGAGGATACTGAATAGAGTATCTTTAAGTGTTCGTTCTTTCTTGAATTATATCTTTCTCTCAGAGTTTTTTTTCCCCGTTTTTAAATTTGACAGTTTTCTTCCATTATGTAGGTTTTCCATAGTTGCCTGTTGATCTTTGGTAACCTGTTTACATTTAATGCAGCAATAGAATAACTGAGCTCTGTGTACTTGGGTTTAGCTCCTTAAAAGGCTGCCTTACTTTGGGAGGAGTGGGTCAGATGCTGACTCTTACTGGATTGCTAAATGCTAGAAACAGAAGCCTTTCTCTGGGGCAACAACCCCTATCCTTATCAGCTGACCTAGTACTTCCCTACATTTCATTCTTTAAAGAGAAAACTTTCAGTTTTTTGTTTGTTTATATTTGGATGGTAAAGTCTGGTTGCTAATATTCTGTGAGCAGCTGTAGAGATAGGGATCTTAGTCTCTGTCCCAATCTCCCCCTTAGTCATACCTGGCATTTCTGGGTGAGTCCCTGGATTTTGCAGGACAAATTGTCTCCATAGGTACTCCTGGCACTAATTTCTTCCACCTACTGTTTTAGGCATGACTCCCATCTCCTTTCTGATTGCTAAAATTTGTTGAGATTTCCTGTCTGCTCATTGTTGCCCCTTCTCTTTTATTTATTTTTGTGGATTTATTCCCTTAGTATCATTTTAAGAAGATTCTTGAAGGGAGAAGCGGTAATTTCCTGTGCTCAGTATATTGTCTTAAACCAGAACTTCAAAATACTTATGAAGGCTTGAAAGCATCTTATATTTTAGAAGAATTTTCATGAAAAACTATAATAAAACCCACTTTGGTGCTTAAAGGCGTTAGTTCTTGGCTCTCAAGAGAATGTGGTTTTCAAGAATGACTTAGTCTCTGAAGTCCTTGACTGAATAAAGTACATTATGATCAGGGTAGTGAATAAAAAATAATTATTATTTGTGGACCAGACACTTTTGTGTTTTATTAAATATGGTTTCATTGAATCCTCACAGCAATCCTAAGAGGTAGTATATTATTTTCCCCAGTTTACATAAAAGGAAACAGACACAGTAAAGTAATATAACTTGCTCAAATACTGTATAAATGATACAGAATGATTCCCTAACCACATTGATCTCTGTAAGTATTAAAATGAACTACAGTCTAGTTTATCTTTTCTTCCTGGAAGTTGGTGGCTTTTTGATAATATTATGGAACAGAGTGTTCAGACAAGAAGTCAATACTGCCTATTTAGGATTGATATTCTTGTGAAGCCAATACAATTAATGAAAACTTTAGCCTCTCTCCTGTCTCATACTAGCAGCCAGGATTCCGTGCTGGTTAGTAAGATGCTACAGTCACTCAGAGTTCGTAGTGCTTGGCTATGCTACATTTTATTTTATTTTATTTTTTTTATTTTTTTAATTATATGAAATTTATTGTCAAATTAGTTTCCATACAACACCTAGTGCTCATCCCAAAAGATTTTTTTTTAATTATATGAAATTTATTGTCAAATTAGTTTCCATTATGCTACATTTTAAAGTGTATTCCATTTCTGTGGGGCGCCTGGGTGGCTCAGTCAGATGAATGTCCGACTTCGGCTCAGGTCATGGTCTCACAGTTTGTGGGTTCGAGCCCCGCATCCGACTCTGCTGACCGCTTGCTTAGAGCCTGGAGCCTGCTTCAGATTCTGTGTCTCCTTCTCTCTCTGCCTCTCCCCCGCTCATGCTTTGTCTCACTCTGTTTCTCAAAAATAAATAAATGTTAAAAAAAAAAAAAGATTTTTTTTAAGTGTATTCCATTTCTAGAAATTTGTCCTACAGTTCTACAAGTGCACAAAGTTTCATGCACAGGAATGTTTACAGCATTATTTATAATAGAAAGCTAAAAGAACCTAAGTGTCTGTCAGCAGGGGATTGGTTAATTTGTAATAGGTATATTCATGCACATGATACTATGTAAAAAAAAAAAAAAATGAAAGAGATCTATGTATGCTGATATAAAAAGATCTTCAGGTAATACTGTGTGAAAAGTCATATATATAGTATGACTATATGTGTAAAAAGTGTTCGTTAAGTATGCGTGCTCATGTGTTTGTATACATGTGGGGAAAATGGGAAGAACATATGAAAAGAATTGTTACTTCTGATGGGGATTGTAGGGACTTCAATTCCATATCTTTAAGTACCATTTTATTTATTTTACTATGAGCACGTAAATTTTACAGTGTTATGAAAATAAAGCTTAATGGTTTTCAGTAGCTATCAGTAGTATACCAGCAACTCCTAACTGGCCCTGGGTTTCTTAGGTGAGTTAGGATCTAATGGAAGAGATCTGGGTATCTGTACCCTATGAAGGACTTTAAGTGGTTCTCAATATTAGGCAGCTGTGCAGTCATGCTCACAAATATGCATAATTTAGACTAAGGCGAAATTACCGTGGAGAGGCAGTTAAAAGAATGAGACTACTTTGAATAATGCCAGACTAATAAATTTCAAAACTTGGAGGCGATAAATGATGTTCCCAGAAATTATCAAATGTTTTACCTTTTAAAAATGTTTGTTTGTTTATTTAGAAAGAGAGAGCGAGTGAGAGCCAGCCAGGGAGGGGCAGAAAGAGAGAAAGGGAGAGAGAATCCCAAGCTGGCTTTGCACTATCAGCATGGGGCCCGATTTAGGGCTCGATCTCACAACCCTGTGAGATCATGACCTGAGCCAAAATCAAGAGTCAGACATTCAACCGACTGAGCCACCCAGATGCCCCAATTACCAAATATTTTAGAGGTAGACAACCTAATTTATACCACCTGACATGGAAGAAATAGACACACATCAGGGATCCTGCTCAGGTGTGTCACAGGTGAATTCTTCCAAATCTTTACAGAACATGTCATTCCAAATCTATTTACAGTATTTCAGAGCAGAGAGAAAAAAAAGTAAAGCTTGTTAGTCGTGTTTACAAAGCCAACATAGCACCACTTCCAAACCTTTCAGATACAGGAGTGTTATTTTTTGGCCAAATCATTTTAAGATTGTGGTTAACATTTTATAAATATAATTTGAAAAAATAATATATACCATGACTAAATGGAATTCATTTTAGGGATCAGAGGATGGTTTGATGTTAGGAACTCTATTAATTATTAGCATTAATGGACCAAAGAGAAAAATTATGATATTTTACTTTTCTGCCCCAAAATGCACACAATAATATTAACTTCTGTTTGTGGATTTTGAAAACCCAAAACCCGAAACAAAACTCTTAGATGAGTGGAACTAGCTGAATAGTTTCACATAACAAAGGTGTTGCAGAATGTTAGCTAGTACCATGCTTAATGACAAAATACTAGAAGTGGTCTCGTTGAAGTTAGGAAAAAGATGATGAATAAAATACCATTCCAATTAAAGTCACAATTTATTTTGATAAATGATTCTAGAGATTACCTGGGGGAATAAATAATATGAGAATAGTCCAGGAAATTCTAAACGAGAAAAAAAATTGAGGACTGGGCTAATAACTCTATCAGGTATTTAAATATTATAAATCTAAAGCAAGGAAAGCAGTCAGAAAAAAATTCATGTAAGTGTGAGTGGCCTTTTCAGGTTACTGGAGAAAAGGAGATAAGGAAACACTCTCATATTGATAGTGGGAGAATCAATTTGAGTAACCTTTTTGGAAGGCACTTGGTGATAGCAAATGCATTTTTTTATCTTTTTAAGAGAGAGAGGGAAAGAGCACAGCTGGGGAGAGGGGCACAGAGAGAGACAGAGACAGAGAATCTTAAGCAGGCTCCACACTCAGCGCAGAGCCAGACATGGGGCTCAATCCCACGACCCTGGGAAAACCAACCGACTGAGCCACCCATGCACCCCACAAATGCATTTTTAAGTGTACTTATATTTTGGTCCAGCATTCTGCTTCTAGGAATTATTCCAAAAATTTCTTTAGAGACAAATTTTGTTGCATTCACAAGATTGTGATGGGAAACCAGACCTGATACTGTTTCATCAGAGATTGTTAACAAATTTGTATTCACAGCTTCTTTCCTCCTCTGCTGCTTTCAAGGATTTGTGGTCTCTCCGGTTGGGGTAGCTTGGAAACATAGTCCTCAGTGACACATATGCCTGACTTGGGCTACAAAGTGAGTTTGTTTTAGGTGTCGTGGCCAGGATCAATCATAGGGAAGTGACTGCAAATATTTTGCCTTTGAGCTCTTTTATCTCCCCTTTTAAAACCTCCTTCCTGCAACCTGATGGGACAGTTTGATATATATCAACTCTTAAAATTTTGTTATGCCTGATATAGTAGAAAGGTAGAATCCTTCCTTGCTCTCCTACCCTCCAGCCCCTCCCGCCCCTCCCCCCTCCCCCCACTACCCTCTAGTCCCTTGGAAAGAGCTTTGGGTTTGGAATCCAAGGACCTGGCTTCTAGAGCCAGTTCTTCCACTGACTAGCCCCGAGACTTAGGAGAAACAAGATTACCCTTCTAAACACTTTGAGAGTCAAGCATCCTAACCTGTTTTTGTACTTGTCTTTCCTCCTTGTACTCACCTTCCTCCTGTTAATTCCTTAATCCATTACAAACGAAATTTTACCCTACTGCATCTCTACTAGTGCTCCAGCAGCAAAAAACCTCCTAATTGCAAAATATCGAATGCGTTTTCTTTCCTTTTTTATTTGTTCCCATTAGTTTTCTTTTTTGAAAAGTGTCTATCACTCTTCTGATTTGAAGAAATTAAATATTTTTAGTAGTAAATACAGACTCATGTGAAGAAAACATAGAAATATCCCTTACTCTCAGCACCCAGAAATAATCACTGGCGTGTTCACTACCATTTATATGTACGTATCTTAATATATTTGGGATTATACTTCTATATACACTGCTTTGTATCTTCCTTTTTGTTTTCAAAACAATACTGTAAGCAATGGGTTTTAAATGTTGTACGGTTTTCTCATTATATAGTTACTTCATAATCAGTTCTTGTGGTGAGTTTAGGTTGCTTCTCATTGTGAACCCCTTTGTACATGAATCTGTATGTGCAGTAATGATTTTCTTTCAGGCTTGCTTCCACCTTCCAAAACCTCTTTACACCCTTGATTTCCTCCTTCTGCTGGTCCTTTTTGCTACTGCTTCTTTCGTAGGCTCTTTTTTACGCCTACACTTAGGTTATGGTGTTCTCCAGAGTTCCCTTTCGCGGCTCTGGGCTTGCAGGCAGTCTCATTCATTTACTCCCTCAGCTTCAGTCATCACCTGTTGTCTGGTTCCCAGGTGTGGAGCACATCTCGGCAGAGTGCTCTCTTCTGAACACCCTCTCTGCATTTCTTACTGTTCCCTGGGCATCTCCTCCTGACTGTCCCATGGGCACCTGAAACGCACATAACAGGGATAAACAAACCAACTACATGCAGTTTCCCTTTAGGTCGTCCCTTTACCTAGCATACGTACAAGGACGTATTTTAGATGTTTTACGTTTGTTTTATAAGCAAAAGTAGCCAAGATATGTAATGATCCCTTACAGGATGGCACGTGGGCAGAAAAGGATAGTGGATAGGGGTAGTGATCCTAACAAAATGCCTGCGTATCTTTCAAGGCTTGTGTGGCCTTCTCAACTCTTTCTTTTCCTCATAGTCCGCTGATATGAATCTGCCTCCTTATCCTCCTTGCCCTTTTAAATTTATACAGAAGTGATGCCCCTTAGTGGCAGAATCAGGAACTTCCTCCATTGCTGATCAATCACACGAAAAATGTCTTCTTGTGTGCTTAAACAAATTGTTATTGTGATTTGACACATTGCTGAACTGTTGTAGGTGCTTGTTTTGCAATTCTAATAAATACTTCCGACTTCACCCGTAACGACTAGGTACCTTCGTCTTTGAGTGTTTCAGGAAAAAAGAAAATAGACCAAATACGCTCCACAGGAGTGTGGAATGTGTATCTTTTGAGAAGGTGAGACAAGGATACTTAATGCTTATTTTATTTTAAGAGTATAATGTCTGTACAGTAGACATTACTCCAGCTTTTGGAGTTGTAATTAAATCTCATAACCTAAAATTCTCTTTCTAGTCGGATACTTAACTTGCAGCTAGTCTAGAAATACTTGTTGAATGACCTAATGGTCAGTGGCGATCCTTGAAGACCTTCATGCTTTAAAAAAAAACAAAGCAAACAAAATTTTTTTAAAGAAAAGTAATATAACCACAATTAAATACAATCTGGGAAATTAGAGAAAAAAACCCTACTCTTGATCTCCCCTGACAAAACTGCCGATAGAGTTTTTTTTTTTTTTTTCAACGTTTATTTATTTTTGGGACAGAGAGAGACAGAGCATGAACGGGGGAGGGGCAGAGAGACAGGGAGACACAGAATCGGAAACAGGCTCCAGGCTCTGGGCCATCAGCCCAGAGCCCGACGCGGGGCTCGAACTCACGGACCGCGAGATCGTGACCTGGCTGAAGTCGGACGCTTAACCGACTGCGCCACCCAGGCGCCCCCGATAGAGTTTTTATATATCTGGTTCTTTTCAGATTTGTGTTTATGTGGTTAAAATTACATATCCTGCTTTTTTTTCCACTTTGTCATTTTATGACTGTTACTTTAACTGGCTGCATAGTAATCTTTTAGTTGCAGGGACTTTTGGCCTGTTGCATGTACAGTGTGTATGAAGAGTGGATGGTGCCTGGTTTCTGAAAAGTATGACTCTTGAGCAAACACAGTAATTCTCATAAAATAAAATTGTGTATCACATAGATTTTTCTAAATAGGAGAACTATAGGGGCACCTGGGTGGCTCAGTCAGTTAAGCTACCAACTTCGGCTCAGGTCATGATCTCGCAGTTTGTGAGTTTGAGCCCCGTGTCGGGCTCTGTGCTGACAGCTCGAAGCCTGGAGCCTGCTTCAGATTCTGTCTCCTTCTGTCTCTGCCCCCCCCCCCCAAATAAACATTCAAAAAAATTAAAAATAAATACATAAATAGGGGAACTATATAACCCTCATAATCGTAAGGTCAGTGCTTTATTTTCAGACTTCTAAGCCTGAAACCCGAGGAAGTTGGTTGTCAGTAAGTGTAATATGCTATGTGTCAGCTATGTATTTTGGAGAAGTTACAAACAGATGTTAGATACCTGTTTATTTGGAGGATTATTGTCATTAGTATTTAACATTGTGTTCTCTTACAGATTATGGAGCTTTGTGGTGCAACGAGGCTTGGTTATTTTGGAAGAAGTCAGTTCTACATTGCTTTGAAACTTGTAGCTGTTGCCCAATCTGGTTTCCCTTTAAGAGTGGAAAGTATAAATACAGGTAAATATGGAGTACATTAGTAGCTGAAATGAAATAAAGTCCATAGAATTGCTGAGTCTTCTTGATATTTTATTGGCATTTGTGACCCTAAGTGTCATGGCTTTAATCTCACTACCATGCTTTTTTTTTTCATTTGCGAATATTAGAAAAATATCTCTTTCCTAAATCTGTTATGGCGTGTATGTACTTAATACATATTTGATGATAATATAAAAATTGTTAAAAGTGATGATTTTTCAGAACTAATTCACTAAAAATTGCTTAGAAAGAGGTTAGGTGAATATTATCAAAGTAAATGATGAATTGTAGTGAGCATTTTCTTATATGCCTTCCTTATATTCTTCTTTTCTGCTGAGTATAAAATAGCATTATACTTGTGGGTTTTTGTGTGGGAAAGCTATACACTTGAAATTAGAAACTATTAACCAAAACTTTCTGATAGAGACAATATTAAAATATCGGCAGACTAAAACCTGGTTACAGACATCTGGCTGCCTTATAAGTATCACCTAGGATAATTTGTTTTTTTATGCTTTGGAGGCTTATTGATGCCCAAGTCAGTGGAAATTCTGTAAAGGTAGGCACTTAAATGCAGACAGTTCTTTGGTTGTCATAGCAAAAAGAGGAAAGAGAACACTTGAGGTTTTCTGTAATGTTAGAATTTTTATAAATAGTTTTAAGCACCAGCTCAGTTTATTAGTCAGTGTGAGGTTTTCATTGTGGACTTCTGGTTTGCCACACATCATTCTTCTAGAATTGAGAGTGTATATTCTTTTCAGGTAATTTTGAATTCTTTTACTTACATCCTGAATAAGCTTGGTTTAAGTGTGGGGTTTCAAGGCAAATGCAGATAATCATAGTGGAGGGAAGTGTACTTTCTGTTAAAAATTCTGCTACTGTTTTGTTCTAGTCTAAAAGTATGAGCTATGATTGACCTGCAAAGAAGTTCTGTCTTCTTTCTTCTCTGTTTAAAATTGAATGTAGGATATTTGCTGTAGAAGTGTCATAAGCCAGACTAAAATGGATAGATATGATGCCTTGTGCTGTGTCGTTGGCAGGTGAACAGTAAAATATTTTCAGGAACTTGTGCCATGAAAATGTCTAGATTAATCTAGTCTCAATCTAGTGACATTTTCTATGTTTTACTTACAGCTCTAGCATCTTACTTAAGAGAATCAGTATGAGTAGAAACAGCCTAGCCTTCCCGGTCAGACTGACCTAGGTTCAGATCCTAACTGTCAGTTACTATCAGTGACCTTGGCATCTGGTAGCCTCAGTTGCAAGCATAGAGCCAGACAGGACAGTTATTACAGTTTTAGAAGGTCAGTTTAGTGTTGCTACTACTTTCTAGGTTAGAGTCTCCCTAAACAGTGTAAGGGAGGTGGTCTAAATGTAGTGATAAACATGTGTCTGTGGTTTCTGTATCAGTTTTTACAAAGATTCTTTTTAATATCTAATTCATATTTCAGTTTTAATGTGTGCCCCTTTTTCTTTTAAAGTAATAATTATTTTTGTGGTTAACAGTGAAGGACCTTCCTCTGCCGAGATTTGTTGCTTCAAAGAATGAACAGGAATCTCGCCATGCAGCCTCATATTCTTCAGATTCTGAAAATCAAGGGTCTTATTCTGGTGTAATTCCCCCACCACCTGGCAGGGGGCAAGTGAAAAAGGGATCTGTAAGCCATGACCCTGTCCAGCCTCGTACGTCTGCAGATCAGCAGGTAATCGTGTGCACGTAAACGTTATCGGTTGATGTGCTGTATAGATGTTCACATTAAAACTTATTGAGTGCCTTGTTGATAAAAATTTAAGTCTTAGAATAATAATAATATTCTTTCTAGGAACCTGCATCCCCAGTCGTTTCACCACAGCAGTCCCCACCAACTTCTCCACACACATGGAGGAAGCACAACCGTCACCCCAGTGGGGGAAATAGCGAGAGGCCACTTACAGGACCTGGGCCATTTTGGTCTCCCTTTGGTGAAGCTCAATCAGGTATTTTAAAATTCTTTAGAAGACAGTTATTTATTAAGGGTTGTAAATTAAAGGAAGCTTGATGATGTTCCTTCCAGAGTTTCCTCCAAGATAATTTTAATTATAAATTAAGTGCCTTAATTAGAAGCAAAAGCCAACCGTGAAAATTTGTAGGCAGATACATCAGTTTAAACAATGGTAATTGCGTTTACATAATACATATAATTCTTAGACAAAGTTGATAAATATCAGATGCTCTGAGGGTGAAATGGGTAAATAATAACTTCCCAGAATATTACGTATATATTACATTAGCTCCAGTATTGACAAGGAAAGCACACAGTAACAATTTAAAAAATTTCAATGAGGTATAATTTTATTCATTTTCAATTTTTTTATTAAAGCTCTTTTTTTGTTTTATTTTATTTGAGAGAGAGAGAGCGCATGTGTGTGCATGGAGGGGGGGGTGGGGGAATAGGGACAAAGAGTGAGAGAGAATCCCAAGCAGGCTCTGTGCTATCAGCACGGAGCCCCACTGGCCTCGATCTCGCAAACCGTGAGATCATGACCTGAGCTGAAATCAAGAGTCGGGACACTTAATTGACTGAGCCACCTAGGTATCCTGAGATATAATTTTAAACTGACAGAAGAGATTCAGTTTGGAAATTGTTAACATTTCTTCAGAGTTAGAGTTGGAAAGAAAACTTGTATAATATGTATGTGGTGAGTTACAGCTAAAAACCTATGGTTAAAAACAGTTGGCTTTTCTTCAAAAGTGAGTCGGCATGTGTACCATTCTCCCCCTAGGTTCTTCTGCGGGTGACGCAGTGTGGTCAGGGCACTCTCCACCTCCACCACAAGAAAACTGGGTCAGTTTTGCAGATACTCCACCAACCAGTACTCTTTTAACCATGCATCCTGCTTCTGTCCAGGTGTGACATTTTATTGGTATTGCATTTTTATTTGCTTCATTCAGAGTATTGCTGCGGTCATTGTTTTCATATTTTGCTGTGGCACACTTGATAAATGCAAGTTCACTCCTTTTACAGAACACAGAACTCTGCTCTGTGCCTTTTCTTAAAGTCTCTTCTCATTGGAATGTTTCACTAAAAGTTTTGGCTGATTTTCTTTCTAATTATTCAGTGAAATTTTGAAAGTTGTCTGCCCCTAAGAATATCTCCTATTTGCTTGGCTTTCTTAGCACGTTTTTCATAACTTTCTGTTGCTTACATATTGCTATCATTCTATGCACTTATATAATCATCGTGCAGAAACATTCAGTAACTTGATTATAACAAATATGTGGTTTGCTGATGAGTTTGTGAAGACTTCTTGTATTTTAAACATTCACAGAAAGTAAGTTTTATTTTCAAAGATGAGTAACCTAGCAATCTTGGCCCATATAATCATTACAGATAGAAAATGTACTGAGGAAAAAAATGTTTCATTACAGGACCAGACAACAGTACGAACTGTAGCATCAGCTACAACTGCCAATGAAATTCGTAGGCAATCCAGTAGTTATGATGATCCTTGGAAAATAACAGATGAACAAAGACAGTATTATGTAAATCAATTTAAAACCATTCAGCCTGATCTAAACGGATTTATTCCAGGTGAGTTGTTAAAAACAGAAATTCTTGTAGATGGGACAGGACAAAGTCTCAGTTTCATAATCTCAAAGGCATGGTTTTTATTGGCCAGAGATTATAAAGAAAATCAGTTCTCAAGTTGTGTGTCTAAAAAGCTGATAATCACTGGAGACAAAAACATGACGTGCACACGTGTTAAGGGTACCTTTTTCCCAATGAAAAAAGTCTTAAGACTCTTACCCTCATTTTATTCTTGGATCTCTACGTTCAGAATAACATTAAACAACACTGTTTTAACATTTCAGGATCTGCAGCTAAAGAGTTTTTTACAAAATCAAAACTTCCTATTCTTGAACTTTCTCACATTTGGTAAGTGTGGTACTTCACATCAATCAGGTAATGTGGGTTGTTTCAAAGGAGTTTCCAGCAGGTCGATTTTTGAACCTTAAAAAATAAACTATTAGAGTAATCTTTTCAAGAATGTTCCCAAATAACTCAGTATTGCCTTCCAATAGTAGTCAGTTTCTATCTCACTCTCTGGAAAAGAAATAAATGATGCCAATACAGTAGTTCTTTTTAAAGTGCTAAAATTTGTTAAGCCATATTAGCTGTTTAAACCATATTAGCTGTTTCTTCTTGCTTAGCATAATGCATGGAAGAAAAGCTAGTTGCTTCATCCATGGTTATCTTTATCCCATTTGGTTTTTAATAAGCCTATACCTGTTATGTATTACCTATACCTATACTAAGCCATGTGCTTAAGAACATTGCTTAGCTCCCATTTAAGTCCATACTAAGACTCACGAGAGCTGTGATGTAGTTGGAATTAGTTATTTAAAGCAAATTATAACCACAAGTTACTTTCTAAAAACAATTATCATATAAGCATAAATGGTATTTCTACTCGATATCAATCTATTTCTTTATATTTTAAATTATTTTGTTAGTAGGGTTTTTAGTAGCTTTGAGTGCTGTAGCAGAAGAAAGATAATGCCTAAAACTGAAAAATCAAGAACTGGCAATATACACTTGCTGTTTATGGTATCAGGCATTAACTACAAAATGGTTGCCTCTGCATCCAGAAAGTGGGACAATAGTTGAGGGGAAGGGGGGGTTCTGCTGCTTCTTAATATCAAGCCTTGTAGTCTGTTGAATGCTATTTTTTTTTTTTCATTTTCTACACTTTTATTTTGTGGTGATTGTGAGACAAACACAATCCCAACATTTAGACTTCTCATCCTCCTTCCTGAGGACTATCTGACTCCATGGCTCATGCACCCCAAGTACAGTAGGACTTTGTAGAACTTTGATAACAATAAAAACAAAGTTTTTAAAAATTTCAGTGACGTATTAAATGGGCCTGACTTTATCCTGTTACTAGAAATGCATATGCATTAAAGGTCCTTTTTTTTGGTGACCTTATGTATTGAGGGTGCTTTTCAGCATTTTATTATAAGAATTTCAAGTATTCAGAAAAGGTTAAAGAACTGTGCCTTGAACACTCATATGCCCACTGCCTGGGTTCCACAGTTAAACAGTTTGCTATATTTGCTCTATTATACTTTTTCCATCTGTGGGATTTTTTTAGGTTATGGATTGTACTTTTTCTGGAAAAAGATTTCTTTTTCTTCTTTTTGAGACATAAAGGGATCCAGAGCAAATGATTATATTTATGGCAAGTTTGTGTTCCAGGGAACTTTCAGACTTTGATAAAGATGGAGCATTGACACTGGATGAGTTTTGTGCTGCTTTTCATCTGGTAGTTGCTCGGAAGAATGGCTATGACTTACCAGAAAAACTCCCTGAAAGCTTAATGCCCAAACTGATTGATTTGGAAGACTCAGCAGGTAAGTTCGGGAGCCTAAGGGACCTGGTTACAGGCCTTGATAAACATCCTACTTGATTTGTAAGGCAAAATTAAGATAGATGTTAAAACTTAGCTTAACAACCTCAAGAGCATGTAGATTTAACATCAGAATGTAATATACAGGCTGAACTTGGATTAATGGTTTGTCTTAGTCAGCTTTAAAAAGGTAAATAATTATATGCGCTACTATTTTACTTTACACTTTTGACTTCCTGAGATTTTAAGAATATTTCACAGAATCTTGTTATTTTGCCACAAGGCAAACGCTTTAGTTGCATTATATACTGTCTGAGGTGGGAAAGGTAGCCTGTGTTATCAATATTTTTCCATTTAATGCATCTTAATTTGTTGAAGGACGGTGCCTGGTTTATCATTAGACCAGCTCAGTCTGCAAGCATTTTCCTTTCAAAAGCCCAACTCTTTTCTTCAGACTCTAAAGAAATCTGGAAATTTTGTGTTTCATTGTAAATACCGCACTTTTGTTACCGTGTTTACAAGAATACTTTTGTAAATGCCCATATTTATTAGGCATTTCTTTAAAAGGAAACAAGAATATAAGGGGTAAAAAGTGAGCATGTTGTTTTAAAATTCAGAATGAATAAAAGGAAATCTAATGTTAAATTTTTAATGAGACTAATTAAATTACTGTTTTCGGTTTTCCTATCTAAATTATCTTTTCGATATTGTGATGGAAAGAATTTTATACTTTTAAAAGAAAAGCTGAAGCATAATTTGGCTCTGCAAAGGGCATTTATCTATTAGGCAGTGTCTGTTTAATTCAGAAATGCACATGATCTGACCTTATTGTCTAAATTATACAGAAGGAATCATATGCATGTTATTAATGTCACGAAGAGAACATTCTCCTTGATGTTAAGAATCTGAGTCTGCTTCTGGTTTTGCTAATTATTCCTGTGACCTCGGGCAAGTTCTGACCATTTATTTTTTGCCTTCTGTTTCTCCACCTGAAATGTGGATTTGATGCCATTCATGTTTCTGAATTGTACACTGACCTTTTGGCAACGAGAAAGTTGATTTAAAAATTGAGCATTGATTTTTATGTTTTTTAGAAACACTGTCCTATGAGAATCCTAGGATTTTTCTGATCATTTCAGGTAGCTATTAGGCAACCTCAACTTGAGCAGAAAGCTAAGTATTTTTGTTGACAATTTTGCTTCAAAGTACTTTGATTTCTCTAATTAAGAAATAAATGAAAACTCTATTTAGCTTATTTGATAGTAGCCAGAAGGGGAAGAAATTTTGGTAGCTACAAACATAGTGTATCATTTTAAAACTTGGGCCTTGTATCTAGAATTTTTCTGTGACTTTCTTTGAAAACTGGTAGGATACTAATACAAGGAAGTAAGTCAAGTTTATTCTGTTATGTTATTTTCTAGAGACTTGTCTGAACCTGTTATCTGTTGCATTCAGATTGGTGAATTTGGCTATAGCATGTAGTCAGTGGAGGCTTTTGTTTTTTATTTTTAATTTAAATAAATTCTGGTTCTTTATAAACTCGACTTACTGCCAGAATTTTAAGGTTGATGAGTCAAGAACTTCTTTTTTTGGGCATTTGTCTTTTTATCCCTGTTAAATCTGTTTAGCTAAGAGACACTCTGGTTTGGTTTTAATTTTTTTTTTTAATGTTTATTTACTTTTGAGAGATAGAGAGAGTGTGAGCCACCCAGGCTCCTGTAGACACTCTGCTTTTTGCCTACATATATCTGTTTACTATTGCTTTAACTATAATTTTAAAGATGTCAAAGAAACAGATAATTTTGTCCCATTCCAACATAATATTATATGGTTTTCTGATCACCTTTATTCTAAACATTTGGCTACACAGTATTAAACTCAAATCTGCTTTGCCTACATATAAATGATAAATTTGGAATTCTGTTAATTTGGGGGTTGGAGAAACTGTTTAATATTTTTCCACCTACCTATCCTAAGCCTGAGATTCATATTTAAAAAAATATGAGCCTGGAAGAGCCTGGAGCCTGCTTCAGATTCTGTGTCTCCCTCTCTCTCTGCCCCTCCTCCACTCACACTCTGTCTCTCAAAAATGAATAAAAATGTTAAATAAATAAAATAAAATAAAATAAAATAAAATAAAATAAAAAGCCTGAGATTCATAGTACACAAAGTCCTTTGTATATAGAAATTGTGTGACACTGTAGATCACTCAATATCCACAAAAATAATTTAAAATAGCTGTGTTTTTAGAAGTTCGCCTTAGAAGTTTTAAAAGTTAAAAGGCAGATACCCAAAGAGTTTCCTTTGGCGGAGCTTGCTTTGGGATTCTCTTTGGAGCCTTTCTGACTCACAGGCAAAAGTAGTTCCTGTTCCTCTGATCTCTCATAATATTGCCTACATCTGCTTCTTATAGCACACACATCACACTGAATCCTGTTTTGTTTTGTTTTCCTCTTTTACTACCTCTCTGAGCTCTTTAAAAACAAACAAACAAACAAAAAACAAGAAATGTATCGTGTTCATTATAGTATCCTAAGGACCTAGCACTTGGCCAGGCAGGTACTAATAAGTTGTTCAGCAAATAATTATTGAGTGAACTAATGGTAAATGTGTGCCACTTTTAAAGTAGGATATTTTTCTTAACACATTTCTTTGAAATATGGCTGTTTGTTACCATAAATTTGTGATGCTGGGGCATACTAAATTATTAGTTCTGCAGGTATTCTGTGTTGGCAATTTAAGTAACTTAAAAAATAAACGATGAATACTGGTGACTTAAGTTACAGCCACTTGGGGTAACAAGTTAGGCTTTCTATATGCATGCAAACATGGGTTGGGTTGGGGACATATGTAATTTTTCCAAAATTATTTGATGAGGTTTTTAGGATTAAATGTCAGGTAAAACAGAATAACTAATGATCTGTAGGTGGAGTGCTTATGTGGGCCTGAATTAAAATACTTAATATTTAACATCAGCACTGAATCGGGCAGCTAGGGTAAATAAACAAGGAAACTTGGTTTTTATTGTCTTACCAAAAGAAAAAAGAAGCCTACAAAAATCCATGTATGGAAACACCTTTGTGAAGTCTTCAAGGACAAAACCAAACATGTTGGGATACTGCACACCTTCAGCTCAATCCACAGAGAATCTTCTTTAGAGCACAGTTTCATTTTGACATAGATTTTTTGTGATTATTTGGTAATATCTCCCTCTTAAACTAGCCTGGAGGATCCTAGGCGGGTAGTAACTGGATCATTCTTGTTCATTGTGTCTCAGCACCTGGCAGGGTGCAAACTGAGTATGTAAGTAGGCGTTCACGTTTTTTGAAATGACTAAGTGGCTGAACCACTTGTTTTTAAAACTGTTCTCTGTCTTCGTACCACCCTGCTCACATGAGTAGTAATACCTGGTTGGGACGCTCAGAGAATGGGTGAAGTTATTCCCTATTCTGTCTCCTCCTCCATCATCACTGCTTCATAGTAAATTGAGCGTATTTCATTGTTGCTGAGATGATATGTAGTAGCACAGATCCCCAATCTCCTTGCAGTACTTCTAATATGAATAGACATTTTTTAATGTTTACTTATTTTTGAGAGAGAGCATGAGGGAGCACAAGCTGGGGAGGGACAGGGAGGGGGAACAGAGGATCCAAAGCAGGCCCTATGCTGATTGCAGAGAGCCCCATGTAGGGTTCGAACTCACAAACCGTGAGATCGTGATCTGAGCCCAAGTCAGACACTTAACTGACTGAGCCACCCAGGCATCCCTAAACATGAATATTTTTTAAAGCCACAAACTTTCTATGGATAGTTTACCAAAAATCCATACTTGAGACTAGCTTTATGCCAATCATTGTTGACTTTTCTGTTTATCCAGAAACTTTTAACATAGAAAAGGCCAACACAGTAACACATGCAGATACCTGTTTTCACACAAGTACACGCTATATATCCTTGATTTTTTTTATAGTGTTGAACATCTTCGCACTTTGTCGCATATGCAGCTGTCATATTCTTTATCATACAGTGTATTCCATAATATAGATGTGGCTTAATTTAACCAATGTCTTATTAACGGATTTTTGGATAGTTTCTTGACTTTACCTTTAAAACAGTGCTGCAAAAAAGATACATATATCTTTATTTTCTACAAAGAATCCTAAATCTTTATTTATTAAAAAAAACCTTTTTTTATTTTTACTTATTTTGAGAGAGAGGGAGAGAGAATCCCAAGCAGGCTCCACACTGTCAGGGGCTTAGACTCATGAACTGTGAGATCATGACCTGAACCAAAACTAAGAGTCAGTGGTTCAACCAACTGAGCCACCCAGGTTTCCCTCAATCTTTATTTTTGAAAATTCACTCTCCCAAATGACTTTAGTTGCAGAGGAAAAAATAAAGTAAACACTAATATTCATCGTTACCTTTACACCTAAGGAATTACTTCTCAAGCCTTCCCCTCCCCCCCATACACACATATGTACAATCTTAACATTAGTGTCCTTTTTTTCCAGATAGTTGGTTGTTGTATGTGACAAATCAGTACAATTCCAAATATTGGCAAAAATGCACCATTTAATGAAATTGGTCAAAATGATTAGAACTCCATAAATTCCTGGCAAAGACACTGGCAACAAGATTAGATCATACTTGAAGGAGAAAATCTCTACAAGGATGACATGGTAGGAGCTTTAAAAGATGACGGTTTAGGAGCGCCTGGATGGCTGGATGGTTAAACATTCAACTCCTGATTTCGGCTCAGTTCGTGATCTCGTGGTTCGTGAGTTTGAGCCCCGTGTCAGGCTCTGTGCTGACAGTGTGGATCCCGCGTGGGATTCTCTCTTCCTCTCTCTCTGCCCCTTCCCTGCTCATGCTCTCTCTCAAACTAAATAAGATTAAAAAAAAAGAATAAGTAAAGGATTATGGTTTAAATATCAGAGCTTTAGTAATAGTCCTTGTGAATAATTATGATACTTTAAATTATTTTTTGTATAAAGGACAAATTTTGTATTTTTCTTTACAATTGTGATATGAAACTCAAAAGTGAAACAAAAGACCTCTATCTTCCTCTGTAGGAAAGAGAACTCCATGGAGGGGCCCCTTTGGTGGCTCAGTCGGTTAAGTGTCTGACTTCAGCTCAGGTCATGATCTCACGGTTCATGAGTTCAAGCCCTGCGTCAGGCTCTGTGCTGACAGCTCAGAGCCTGGAGTCCGCTTCCGTTTCTGTGTCTCCCTCTCTCTCTGCCCCAACCCTGCTCATGCTCATGCTGTCTGTCTCTTAGAAATAAATAAATGTTAAAAAAATTTTTTTTGTACATTAAAAAAAAAAAAAAAAGGAAAGAGAAGTCCCTGGAAATAAATGAAAGCATTGTCATCTTGCTCAATATTTTGTCTTTATTTACTGTGTTTAAGTATAGGCCCTCAGTAAATGTTCACTGATTGAATTCTTTTATTAATTTTGCCACCAAATTGCACCCCAGAATTATAGCATCTTTTATTCTTTGGTCTTGATACTCATTTTCACAATTTTCTGTGTTAAGTTTTGAAAACAAAGCCCTACATAAATTATTTTTTCTTCATGAAATTTTAGTTATTTTAACTGGATTCACATAGATGCACTTCTTCCATTTTTAGCTGTTCTTGGATAATGGGAACCTTCTATGTATCTGTAGATTATATTCTTTGAAGTATAGTAGCTGAGTCAAATAATAGTTCCTATAAAAGATCAGTACTGCAAAAAAAAAAAAGTCAACAGTTTACAATTTAATTAGGATTTGGAGTGAATGTTTCTTTTCAAACATTGTACACATTTTTGTACTTAAAAAATCCTTGGTTTTAATTTAAAACTGGTAAACTATGTAGGCTGTATAAAGGTCTGCTTACTGAAGAAGTTTCCATTTTGTGGAGTGTTGAAGAAGAGTAAAATTATTTTTTCAAATAGAATGTAGTTTTTTAATGGGTATAATATCAAAACAAAGCATAGTATACCTTAAATTCTTTAATTTCTTTTTGCATATCCATTGTTTGTCCCCGTCTTTTAAGTCTGCATGAAAAATGTACCATTAGTAGTTTTACTTGAAGACTTAACATTTATCCAAACCAGTTTATTTTTTGTTTTAAATACTTTTTTTATAAGAATAATATTCACATTTCAAATAAGACATGTAGCTGCTTATGCTTTAACAAAGCTATTAAATGAGATTGCAGCTTTGACTGAGGTTTCATGATTGAAGGATTCTTCCTACCTTTATTTTGCTACTTGAAAGCAAAATAAGTTTTAAACCCTAAGACTCTAGGGAGCATATATATTTCTATCAGATTAATAACAACCGGCAGTCATTTTTGAAGCAGTGTTAGCATGTTAGTGTAACAATGGAAAGATAAACCTAGAATAAAACCAAAGGTCTTTGAGAAAGACCAGTGTTCAGCAGGCCCACTGTACTGACCCGAATCTGGGAACTTTTCAGAATCTTTGGAGGCTAGAAGGATGGAAACTACTGACAGGGTTTTTATTTTCTGGTGTGATCCTAAAAATACAGTTTGCACTCATCTAATATAATCATTTCTAACTTTAAATGTAGATTGACAGTATGTCAGTGTGATCACACTGGGTTGTGTCTTCCAGACCCACTTTTATACATGGAAATACTTTTTGCATAACAGCCCTTTTGGGGTTTACTTTAACAAATAATTTAGGCTCATGCTCTTCTTTTTCAGCCCTGATGCTCTGATGATGTCAGGGGCAGAGCAGAACCCTCAGGAGGGAGGCAGGGTTGACACAGTGTTCCAGCGGGAGGCTAGGTTGGAACACTGCATCAGGTAAGCGTAAAACTACGCCCCTGCCTCCGCAAGATACAGTCTTAAAGACTAACTTCTGTGGGTGGGCGTGAAGCTCTTGGTTGGCATTTATAGGGAGCCAGGTTGAAGGAGGTGCGGTTTACTTACAGACCTAGTGCTTCTCAGTCTCATGACTGTTAGTTTCTAGAACATAGGTAATTTGTTCTTTTTCTACTACCATTTGTTGTTCTATATAAGAGGCGATGTGTGATTTTGCTAATTTATTCTAGAAATAAATTTTGGATTTTCTAGGACAGTGAGTTTTCACACTTTTTAGTCTTAGGACCCCTTTACATTCTTAAAAATTATTGTGGACCACAAAAGAGTTTATGCGGACGAGATCTATCGGTAATTACCTACTCAACAAAATAGTTATCCTTTTAGAAATTAAAACTGATAGATTTTATGCTTTGTTTTAAAATAACAATAGAACACCTTTTATATATTAACAGATATTTTTAGGAAAACAACCGTATTCTCCAAAATAAAAAAAAATTATAAAAAGGATGGCATTGTTTTACATCTTTGCAAACCTCTTTAATATCTGGTTTAATAGAAGACAGCTAGATTCTCATATTTGCTTTTGCGTTCAGTCTGTTGGATATGTTACGTTGTTTGAAATGTGTCAGGAATTGGCAAACTAAAGGCTGAGGACCAAACAGTCTGCTGTCTCTGTGTAGTCCACAAGCACAATGGGGTGGTGGTGGTTTTTTTAATCGAGGTGGGGGGGGGCAGTATTTCATGATACGTGAAATTTATATGAAATTAAAATTTTACTTCCCGCAAATAAAATTTTATTGGACTACAAACCAACCTCATTCCTTCACAAGTGATTTCTGGCTGCTTTTGCACTGCAATAGTTGCATGTTTGCAGCAGAGACCATATAGGCCGTCTGCAAAGCCTAAAATATATACTGTCTGGCCTTTGTAGAAAAAGGTTGCCAGTCTCTAATACATGAAGAAAACGTGGCCTCAGTAGTAAAAGGGAGGACTATTTTCAGATAATTACAGATGTTCTTTGGTACTACTCCAAAACTCAACAGACGGTAATTTCTTAAAGGTTAATTGAGAGCCGAAACCATATAGATGAATTGTTTGTACTGTTACATCAAAATCCATAGGTTTGCCTTGCACTTTGAATACACTTTGAGTGACTCTTTTACCCCATGCATGATTTTGTAACTTAGCGCATTGATTACTTGTAAAACATCAGTTTATTGAGTTATACAGACCTTTCTTTCAAACATTGGGACATTTTATTATAAAATGTCAAAAAAGCGTATATGTTAACATAACCTATCTTATCAAAGAAGCATTGTGAAGTTCTTGAGAGCATGGGCATGGATACACATTTTCCAAAATTCTTATTTTTTGCTTGAAAGCTCAAACTTTGTCATTTGTAACAAATACTGAAGACAGTTGGTTTTCCTGGAAGTGACAGGCTCACTTAATTCATTTTTGAGAAAATGCCTGCATCATATCCAAGTCTGAATAATTATAGTTTATCAGCTATTCTTTCAAGGAAAATGGTGTTCCATGACAAAAGTGGCCTGTTCAGCTGACAACTGAGTCATACAAGTACTTTTCCTTGAGACCACTGTAATCCTGGATATGAAGTAGAGTGCTTTATATACGTTTCCCTTTTTTTTTTTTTTTTTGCCATGCAGAGTATTGAGACGTGTTTTCAGGCTTGAGGTTTCATAAAAATAATTTTTAGTGTGATAATTATGAGCGTTCTTCAGTGAAGTTGTCATGCTTGTTTATTTTAACTGGAATGCGTGGGGTGAAGGATATAATGACTAATATATTTTGGTGCCACTGCCTTGATTTTTGCTTATTGATAAGCCAGCAGTTTTACCCACCATTGCTTTTGCTTCATTGTCGTAAGTGCCATCACAGGAAAAAGCATTATTATCATTACAAAAACCATTTTGACTTTTCAGAGCCCGTAAAAAGTCCTGGGGATCCCCAGGAGTCCATGGACCACAGTTTGAGAATTGGTACTCGAGGAAAATAACTATTAGAATAATTATGAAGTACAATTATTTGGGTGGCTAACATTTCACTTCTCGGCCTCAAGAGGCTGGACCCAAGGCAGTTTTGTACCAGTGAACCAAAGAGGTTCCCAGAATCTACCCTAAATTGTAACTGCCCTGAAGTGGGGGCAGGGTGCAGTCTGATCCTAAACTTATAAGTAGAAGACTGAGACAGGAGAGCAGAAGTCTGGAAAGCTAAACCAGGGCCCCAGTTTGCCCTGAGATGACATTTCAAACTTCACTGATACAGTCTGACTTTAGATAGATAGGTTCTTTTGAAAATTAATCATTCTGTAGTTAAGACTATTCTAATTCTGCTTTTCTCCATATGAATACCTGCTTTGGGGTATCTCTGACGTTGCTTCATTCACCATCCTCATTTCACTTAGAGCGAACTGTCAAATTTATAGCCATTATCTTCCTTTCCTTAACTTCCTTTCCCTTGGTAATCATAGGGGGAAAAGTCCGTAATTTTTGTTCACACTGAGAACTACAATGGATTTATCATAAATAATGTTTTCATTAGTCCTTCTCTGAGAGTTTTGAGCCTTCATAGAATATTATAGGAGGCATTGGTTCTACGCCACTCGGACACGTTTATTGACAAAGGGACAAGATTAAGAAAAAAGTAGCAACTATTCTTGATCTTAGAAAACAAAAGTTTATCAAAATATCATGCTGGACTGCAAATTAGGACTTAAAGAAGTTATGTCAGGGTAAGCAAATGGCAAATTTGAGATAGCCATGGAACAGAAATGGGGCAAAGAGAAATTTTGAGAACTTTTTCAAAATGTCAACAGGTAATTTTTGTTTTAGGAAAGTAACAGTAAAGAAGAATGAATTTAAATGGAGAACCTGAAAGTAACTCAAAAAATATTTGAGTGCCTGCTATGTATTAGGTCCTCTGTTAGGCCCTAAAATATAAAGGATTTGCTTATGGATAGGTTGAAAGGTAAAAACCTTTATATTGCTAAGTTATATGGCCATCTATTAGGAATTTGAAGTACAGTGCTAAGTTAATGGCAAATGTCTTTCTGATGGAGAAACTCAGGTGCTGTTTTATTCAACTTGCCCATGGTCAAACAGTGAGATGGTGACAGATTTTAGAATCATATTTTTGTTATAGATTCTCAATAGATTAAGTAGTCCCATTAATTTGGCAATTAATCTGATTTTCAGGCTGGGGTTATATTCAAAACCATGTAAAATTTGGGAAAATTGGATTCAGAGTTTAGTTGCCGTTGAAATTCCTTCTGTTTTTACATTGGAATGTAATTACATTGTAATGTAATTATACATTGTAATGATAAAAGTTGGCTTATTGACTTTGCTTTTTGCCCAAGCCTGGGACCTTTCCTTTCCTTTTGCTGTCTGCCTTGCCAATATATGCTGCTTTTTGGTATCGGGGAGGTTTGTAGAGAAAATGTGAGTGAATGAGTTCTAAATCAGCAGTTTCCAAATTATATTCCAAGGGAATGTGGAAGGATTTTGTTTGATAAAAATGGTTTGTGTTTGGGAAAAACTGGTTAAATAAAGTTTATTTGTTCAAGGACATTACAAGTCTTTGATACACAGGTGTGCATGGGGATGTTCAACAGGGAGTTATAGTATCACCACATTTATTTGAACAGGAAGCCTAATTTTTTAAAGCACCTTAATGATTAATCTTCCATGAAATACACTCTGGGAACTGGTGTGAGATTATTAGAAAATGATTCAAAATAAACCATAAGAGACTCTGAAATAGAGAACAAACTGAGAGTTGCTCAAGGGGTATTGGGGGGGTGGGCTAAATGGGTGATAGACATTAAGGGGGGCGCTGGTTGAGATGAGCACTGGGTGTCATAAGTAAGTGATGAATCACTAAATTCTATTCCTGAAATCATTATTACACCATATGTTAACTAACTTGGATTTAAATAAAAAAAGACATCTAGTCAAGTAAGATAAAATTAAAATAAAATAAAATGAAATAAAATAAAATGAAATAAAATAAAATAAAATAAAATAAAATAAATTATTCAGAGCACGTGCCTATTGCATTTGTTGTTATGTGTAACATTCTTTTTCTCTATGCCTGACTAGATTTTATTTTCATGGAAAGCTATGGTTCCAAGTAGACAATACATAGCATTAATAAGTATTGCCTGATTACTTGATTTTTAAAGTGTTTATTTGGGGAGCATAAGGAAAGGAAATGCAGTTTATAAATTACTGCTTTTGAAAATCTTCTGTTCGGTTTTCTATTATAAGTAAATATTCCTAAACTAAAATGTATTGTTTATAGAGAATTTCTCTGTTTTTCAATTGCAGACGTTGGGGATCAGCCAGGTGAGGTAGGTTATTCAGGCTCTCCTGCAGAAGCACCTCCAAGCAAGTCGCCGTCAATGCCGTCACTAAACCAGACTTGGCCTGAGTTGAATCAGAGCAGTGAGGTTAGCAGATCTTCCCTTTTCTTTTACTAACATTAACTATTTTAAGGTAAGAAGTTCCAGACAGAGTAATTTCAGCAGATAGCTCTGTCAGTATGCATGCATGAGAGAACATACCCCATATGACTGTGATAAAGGTTTATAATGACGTGACTGAGCTTTTCCAGGTATTTTTCATAATAAATACTATCGTTTGGTTTCCAGCACTTATTCCTGCTAAAGCCTTGTGAGTTAGATGGGCCAAACACATGAAGTTAACAAAGGGGTGGATATCTTGGCCCACATATCTCATAGCCAGAGAGGGTCTGGAGCTAAGATTTAAACACAGATCTTTTGACATTCAGTCAGCTGTGCCCACCGTATCACACGGTCTTCTCATTTCCTGTAAGCAAGGTATGTGATAATATATTCCGTATCTCAGCATTGGAAGTGAGTGTGAGAAGTCACTCTCCAGCTTTCCACATGAAAAAAGCATTTTCTACAACCCAAGCTATTTATAATAATTTACTTCTATGCTATACAAAATGGAACGATTTAACTACCAAATACAGTGGCTAAAAGATAAATCATGTCAGACCAAGCACAGCATGCAAAACAGAATTTGAGACCAAATACACTGCCTCGCCCCATTACTTGAGCTCCTCTATAGAAAACAATAGAAATAGGGCCACTCTGATTAGAAAAAAAAAAGCCCAGAGGCCCTCCCATAGGGCCACTCCGATTAGAAAAAGAGAAGGCCCGAGGTCCCCCGACTCTGCTAAACCTTAATGCTGTGTAAAACTCCTAGGAAACCACTGGCCCGGTCTGTGAGAGCAGTTTTCTTTGTGAACAAGTACTTTTTTTCTTCTGGTTTTTAATATCACTTTTATAGTGCTACAAACCTAGAAGTTTGTTGTTGCAGGAAAAATTCTAAGCTTTCTCTGTTTTCCATGTATTTTGAAGGCTGAAAAACACTAGATGGAAGGGACACTAGTTAATTTTACATAGTTGGAAAGCAGAGAAGGAACTGGCAAGTTTTAAGTACTTGCAGCTGCTTTATGACATAATCACAGATACGTGTCTGAGACCTTATAACATACATTTATCATAAAATAACCATCTAAGTCCTTGTTAGAGGGAGGAATTAAGGCTTAAAAGAATTTACTAGTAGGAACAAAAATTTACTAGTAGGCTTTATAGAAAGTACGGTCAGTTTTCTTGAAATCACTAATTTTTGCTACATTTATTCATTTGTCATTTTTAAAAGCACTATCAGATTAAAGGAATATATATATTCCATTGATATCAGTTCATAAATAAAAGCAACTCGTTCTAAATCAACTCAGTTCTAAAGCCCATCTTCGTTCTCAGTAAAATTGCATGTGATCATTAAAGACGAGGAATGGAGTCCCTTCCAAATTCTGATTTCAGTAGTTGCATTTTCCCTTAAATATTCCTAGCAAGTTTCATTTTGTAGTATTTGCTACAATGTTCATGAGTGTCACAGTTTTTTTAACTACATGTGAAAAATCAGAATGTTACTAAAACTAACATTAATTTTGAGACAATTTAATAGTATTTATAAAAAGTATATATACTTAGGGTATGGAATTTAAATTACATTTTAATTTTCTACCACAAAGCACTAATACTCTTTCAGCAAATACTCAGCACCTGCAAACACGGACAGGGCACCAGTTAACACTAATAATGGCACCTCACATTTGTCACGCATAAATTTTGCTGTGCCAGCTCTGTCCAAAAAGTTCTCACACGTGTTAATTCCTGACAGCTTCGTCACAACCTTGTGATACAGGTATTATTAGCCTCATGTTACAGATGGTGAAACTGAAGCACAGAGAGGTTAAATAACTCGCCTAAGGTCATACAGCATAACTAGGATTCCAGCAGTCTGGTTCCAGAGCATGCTTTTAGCCATTATACTAAAGTAAAGATCTGGGTGTTTCTCTGCTCTCCAGGTAGCTTATATATAACCTTAAAAAACCCAAGTAAAACTTCACGCCACCAGATAAGATAGGTGATGCCTTTTTTTTTTTTTTTTTTTTTTTTTGGCAAAAATCTTCTGCATCTAAACTTTTCTCCATAATTAGATAATTAGGATTTTAAAAATTTCTTCTCTACCCCTGCAACAATAATTATTGAAGAAACTGATTATATTAACATCACTGAAGTGATGTCCGTGACAAAAGTGAATTGTCGTGGGTTTTCTTTATTCAAGAATCATTTTGAATGCATTAGTATTTCTATCTTAATTTTTATGAAAAAACTTATCTAGAGGGAGAGTTGTTGAATGATTTATATTATCTATTTTTGTAGATAATTTTCATCAGCGTATTTGCTAATCTTTAATTTCTACATGTCTTCTCAAATTGAATACCACTATTTTAAATAGTAAGTCGAACTTTGAAGCATAAAAATGTATACTTTTCCACACTGAATTATAGAAAGGATTTTGGCTAATAGAGTAGGGTGTGTCTGTGTGTAAACATTTGTGTGTATATATTGTACATGTGTAGATGTTTTTCCTTCTTCAGAGAATAACTGATAATTCTTAATCAAATTTTAATGCAATTTTGATACAAAATTCTTAGCTATTTTATTACTAAGATCTCCCAAACAAATGGAATTTACTAAAATTAACATATGATCACTCCACCTGTTTTAAGAGGTATGATATTTGTGTACCTCTTTTAGAGGAGTAGTATTTCATATCAAAATATATCTTCTGTATATAACACAAACTCAGATGCTTGATTTGCTCTCATTGTGGCCGCATTCTGATTTTTCTAGCATGGGGTGGGGGGCGGTGCCTGATGGGCAGTTCTGTCTTGTGGTCTGGCATGGCCCTGTTCGTAGTGCTGATGGCAGGGGTTGACTTGCTACAGATTGACATAAGCTCAAACATATATTAATTCCGGAAATCTTTTCATTTTACCTCAATTATATTTTATTAAATATCTCTCCATACGGATAAAATATGTGCACGTACATAATAGAATCATCTTTCAGGGGTCGCACTGGCAAGTCACAGTGACTTGCTTTGTTTTGACCAAAACTTTGGTACACAGGATTCATTTAGCATCACCAAATCAATACATTAACATTAGAATTTTGAAAGAAGGATTTGAAGTAATACTTTCTCTAATCAAGACCAACCCCTTCACATTTTTACTTTGTTGCCATTTATATCACTTAGATTCTCTTCCTACAGGGTGTTTTGAGTTTTAATTCTGTGACCCTTTGAATCTCTCCCGTTGAGATTGCAATAAATTGTTATTCTACGTTGGAATGTGAAGCTGCCCGCCTTAACATTTTAAGATGACCCAGCATAGAGAAGTATAAAATGTTTATGGAAAAACAGCAATTACGGAATTTTGTCAGGCCTTTGAAACACAACTTGCAGTGCAACCTCTGAATTACTTTGCTAAATCTTCTCCAATGATCTTTGACTCCATCTTTCTCATCATGCTGACTTGTCTCTCCTCTGTCTGTTCAGCAGTGGGAGACATTTAGTGAACGCTCTTCAAGCTCACAAACTCTGACCCAATTTGATTCTAACATTGCACCAGCTGATCCTGTAAGTCAATCACTTAGCTTGCTTGTTTGAAATTAATTTTATTAACCCAAATTTCCATTCATTATGGTTTTTAGCTGATATGCATGATTGAGTGGAGTGCTTAGAGGGAAATGGTGGCAGGCTTTTCAATTTTTGTGTGCTTAATGGTGGAAAGAACATTTTTTTTTTATCATTCTCTGTATTTTCTAGTTATTTTGATGACAGAAAACTGTATGTTTTTACAATCTGGTATATGTGTCTAAGGAAGTATTTTGTGAAAATTGGTTTAGCTGACCTTGTTTTCATTTGCTAATTAAGTGTATGTTCTAGTAAACATATACTGTGTATCTCAGTGAGTGACACTTAGTAATACTGTTTTATTTGTATGCTTACACATCATGTAATATGTACTATGTATGTAAATATGCAGTGTCCTCTTTTATTTTAACAGTCCAGATGATATGGCTTTGACTTAATTAGTATGTTGAGTTCTGTTATACAGAATCAAGCTCAGCAAAAGAATACAGAGTTGTTGGTCACAGATTCCCATTGTGCAAGAGAGCCTCCGTCTTGTCTTCCTGTGGCTCACTGTGTTGCTTTGAAAATGCTACAAAGTTCACATCTCAGATTTAAAAAATAAATTCTATCCCCATAGAATTGATTTCATATATGCCCAACTTGCCCCTCAAATTATTTGAAAACTTCAAAACCGTAGCTATTAACCATTCTTCTCACTGTTCACTCCTCCTTTTCCTTTTATTTTTTCTCTTAAAGAGAAGGACATGCTAATAAGCACCTTTCAAAAAGAAAAGAGGAAGTAAGTAGGAAGGAAGGGAAGAAGAGAGTAAAGGTAGGATTTTTTTTTTTTTTAAATGAGTTGAGTGGAAAGATACGGAAAAAAGTGACAAGGCATTCTTTTTAGATGTTTCTGATCAAAGACAGCCATTAGTTTTTAATTAAATATAGAAATAGCCTTATTTAATGTGGATTTAGAAGAAATGGCATTTAAAGATAGGAGTACATCTTAGTAGCTTAAATGAATGGATCTTTCGTGTGCTTCATAATTTTAAAAAATTTGTATCTGTGAAATAGTGAGGATGCTGTTATATTGAAAACAGATAACTTATGGAAGTGTTTTAAGTGTCTGTTTCATAGTTCATTAACTATGTAGATCATCTGCCTTTTGCTTCTCTTACTGCTGTTTTGAGGGCATTAATCTTCAGTTTTGATCTGAAAATTAAGGAGGAATAAAAAAACAAAATATAATTTCTGCTGCTTATTAGGGCTGTAATTAAGGTCTTTTGGGAAGTGACAGGTGCTATGAGCTGAAAGACAGTTTACCTTTGCTCTAAGTTTTATTTCTCCATATTATTCTTGTCTCCTACTTAGTCAAGTTATTTTTATTTAAAATACTTAATGGAAGTCCCTTTTTGAGAAGGCAAGTTTGATGTAGCAATAAAGAAATGCTCTGTTTTATTCTCTATCCCTTAAGAGAGGTGAAAATAATCATGGTATGACGATTTTTTTGTCAGGCCAGGAAAGAACATTATGTATAAAAATATAAAACTCAGAGGCAAAATAAATTGAGTCATGACTGGCAGGAAATGCCAGGAAATATTTGACTTCATAATATTGATGTTCTTGTAACCTTTTGGAAAAAAATACCCAAATTTATGAATTCTGGCTCTAGTGTTGAAAATGATATGGCTCCACACTTTATGTTTTTATCTTCAGTGTGGCAGGAGGTTCTAGGAAATTGTTAATTGCTATTTTTAACTTGAATTTAGATCTCTAAACTTGATGAAGTTGGCAGTCTTAACTATTTATAATCTGGTACCTAGAAATATCTTTTTTCTGTTACGGTGCTAAACTTAAATCTAAACTTTGTTCCCCAACTAGTAATCTCACTTTAAACCTGGCATTAGGAAAATGCCCTGCTCCCATCGAGGATCTAATAAGTTCTTACCCTTCGCTCAATGCTTATCTGGCGTACTGTCTTCTACAGAACACAGCCTATACCCACAATCCCAAATGATCCTTTGCAAGGCTTCAATAAATAATTACAAGTGAGTAAGTAAGGTCCACACAGATTAGAAGAGAGTCGCCTAAGAGAAAAATACCACTGCAGTTCTAATATGCATTTACATACCTTACAGTGTTGGAAACATTTAATGGAATGGTTTTTAAAAGCTAAAAATTATAATTAGCCATTCACTCAACAAGGTGAAAGTCTGTGAAAAGCCCCACACTTCTCTGTAGCACGTAGAGACATCTATATCACACAGTACAGTGACCCCACATGCACACCGAGATGGGTAATTTTTAGGCTCCCAGAATTGTGATGGAATTGAGTTTCTGATAGCTCATTTCCAGAAACTTGATTGCTTTTGTTGAACTACTTTATCATTAATAGCCTCTGGTAGAATCTGCTTCTGCTACTAAATTCTAGACTGATGAGAAGTGTAACGCTCTAGTCTGTGCCATGATGTATGCCTGATCTTGAGTGCCGCCGAACTTCTGAGTAATTCAGGTATAAAAAGGAAGTGTAGTTTGCTTACAGATTATGCCCAGCCAACTCACCTGGTTTGGTGGGGCCCCCTTCTAAGTGCCTCTGATACTCCCTAGGGGTGTAAAATGTCACACACGCGCACACACACACACACACACACACACACACAAATTCCAGTCTTAAGTAGACCACAGCTTAATCATTATAAGTTGATGGTTATAATACAGCTGATTGTGATAATTATCATATATAGTCATGAGCAGGATTGTGGGCAGAATACTGTGAGCTCACTCAACCCAGTGTATTTGGGCAAGTTTTCACAAAAGAGGTTATGTTTGTATGCTGAGGTTTGAGTGAAACTCTGAATTGGCAGGAGTGGACAAGGGCATCCCAAGCAGAGAGAATATCACAAGCAGATCTGGTAAGTGGCAAGAGTATAGGGTAGACATGTGGCTGGCGATTCGAATGATGGGGCTAAGGGTTGAAACCAGACTGGGAAGAACTTTGTGTGCTAGACCAGGGATCTGAACTTAATCTCCTAGACACGAGGAGCCAGCCGGGAGTGCCGTGACAAGATGAGGTGAGAAAGGCAGTTAGGGAAGATCACTCAGGCAGGAAACAATGTGAAGGATCAATGGGAACAAGAGAGAGCAAGCTGGTAAGTGACACAGAAGTGGAAAGTAGGCAGACTGGGTTCAGACAGGATAATGGGATTTAAGGCAAGTGGAAACTACAGATAAATGAGCATAATATATTTAAAATGTGTACATGAAATCAGATGTCCAAATATATGACACAAATGTGCCATAAGTGATTAGGAATGAGTTTCCTAGAGGTGATGAGGTGATTTTAGTAGGTGGAAGAAACTGGGCAGAGCCTGCTAGTCAGTCTTCCTACTTTTTTCTCTGTAAATTTGGGGATGCTAATTTGGAGCAGAGAAGGTGTTACTTTGGCATCTTATGGCTCAGGATTCAGAAGCCTGTAGGCGTTCACGGTTCTTGATTTGGATGTGGAAATACTCAGAGGCAAAGCTCTCTGTCCTGCTGCAAGTCTCAATCACAAGCGAAGCTTCTGACACATACGGCAGTTGTAGGTTAGGCCTGTCATCTGTGTGAAGCCCTGCGAGGGGCCGCCTTGTCCTGCAGTGGGTACAGCCGTTGCGGGCTCCCGGCAACCAGTGGTTGCATGACTGAAGTATGTGACCCAGAATTGATTTGCTGGCACAGAAACTTAACAGAAATTATTTGGAGGATGAATAGAACATTCATGATTTTCTTTTCTTGGGATCATTATCGTGACTTCCATGGAGTGTACTGGAAATATATGAAAAGGCTACTTAATCGTTCCAACTGTTACAAGTTCTATGTATCTGATTTTATACACACGCAAAATATATATTAGATGAATATTAAAACATCTAAGAAGGTTTTTTTGCTTGTTTTTTCCTAGTTTGGGGTTTGGAGTTAAGAACTTATCTCAGGAACTATCATTTTTTTCTCCTTTGACCTTGCCTTACGAGGTTAAATTCTGATTCTCATGGCATTTGTTTCTGCCACTAACATTGCGAGTTAAGAAAGTAGTATTTATCCCCTAAAGCCATGTTTTTTATAACTGTAAATACAACAAAGACCATCTTACGTGTATTGTTAAAATATTTCCCTGAGAATGACTCTTTATTATATGAGAAATCTAAATTTGTATCCACATATGTATTCATATTTATAACTGTGATTTTAGAGTTGTAGAGGAAATGTTCGAACTTTGTCCAGAGCCTTGCTGGTATGGGGGCAGAAAATTGCTACGAATGGGTGTATCAGTACAATTGCAACAAAAAATTCATTTGTCATAAATTGGTTGGATGTAGAGATTACGAGAGTAAGCCAGGGAGACCTGTCAAACAAGAGACAGTGTCATGGAACTGAACTTTGTCTAGCAGAGGCTTCGTGTCGCCTGCTACTCTCAACCAAAAATGGTGTCTGACTTAAACTGAAAAGTCCTGATCCTTCACACTAAATCATAAACATAACTCATAACTAGATATCTGAAATTTCAGGATCTCAAGTTTAGTCTTTAGTAGGAGCACACACAAAATAGGAACTGAGTCTTCATAGAAGGAGCTGAGCCCCCTAGCAGTACTGGTCAGTTGCTATTCAGCCAAATGCTTGATCCCATTCTGGTCCCTCCCCTGTGGGTCTCAGCTGTCAGGGCCAGGTCTGCCTCGTACCCAGGTGCACCTTTCTCCTTCTCTTCTCTTTCCGAGAGGCTTGTCTCCATCCTCTCTTCTTACTTTGCTCTTTTCGTTCTTTTCGGAGGTCTGTTTGGCCAGTTTCCTTACTCCTTTAACTACACTTGCCACTCACGAAGGGATTTCAGATGTATTACAGTCATGAAAAGGTTTAAGAAAAATGTGAAAATGTTGAGAGTAGGAGTCTTATTCCTCTTAAAAAACGCATGCCTTTGTGGAAGTTTTTTAAACAGTTCTGTAGAACTAATCTGTAGAAAGTACGTGTCGTGCCTACTGTTAAAATATAGCAAGGATTATTACCTTTGTTTTGTATAGGAAGAAGTAAATGTCCATTTTTTTTCAGCAGTTTAGTGAAAGAGTTCAATCTGTTAAGTGTTTGGGTTCTCACAAAATAGTTATTCACTTTAACCTCAAAGGTTCAAATTCGTATAATTTCATGAGATCGTCTCACACTCTGCCTTCGATTATTGTCTTCAGTGGTAGTTTCATGGATCTTCTTTTCACTCAAACCTTAACCACTCAAGTTAAAGTGTATTTTTTGTCAAAGAAACCAGAATGTTAGGCACGCAGAGTGAACTGGACTTTTCGCTATAATTCTGAAACGTTCCATTAAGAAATTAATTTTCGCGCTTGCCTTCGCATGAATGAGAAAGTCTGTCCACCAGTTTTTAAAGTGTCGTCAATTTTTACCGTTTCGTGGTGTCGGCGTGGCACTTGTGATGTAAAGTCTGTGTTTCCCGTGTGCCTGCAGGACACCGCTATCGTGCATCCGGTTCCCATCCGCATGACTCCGAGCAAGATCCACATGCAGGAGATGGAGCTGAAAAGAACCGGCAGCGGTGAGAGGGCTGCTGCCTGCTGCCGGGCCGGGCTCCGGTTGGCGGTTAGCGGCAACTAAACGCACAGTTCCTTTTCGGGGGTTCACGTCTAGTTCATCATTGTCTGTTTTTTAACATAGTCCTTTCTGCAAGCATGCATATACATGCGGGCGTGTATGTGCTTTTCATCTTGTATCAGTTGAGTTTATATTACAAAGTCTTAAAGGAAAGACTCTTGGCATATGTGGCGTTCCAACACCCCGTGGGTTTTTATGATAACTGGTGTGAATTCACATTTTAAGCGTGTTGGGATTTTAACCAAAGAGGTTTACGGTTAAAATAAATTTTAGCTTTAAAATTGTATGTTTTGCTTGAACTCTTGAAGTTTCTCCCTACTTTAAATTTTTTGTTTTTAACGTTTATTCATTTTTGAGAGACAGAGACAGAGCATGAGCAGGGGAGGGGCAGGGAGACAGGGAGACACAGAATCCCGAAGCAGGCTCCAGGCTCCAAGCTGTCAGCACAGAGCCCGATGTGGGGCTCAAACTCACGAACTGCGAGATCATGACTGAGCCGAAGTCGGACGCTCGACCGACTGAGCCACCCAGGCGCCCCTCTCCTTACTTTAGATTAAATGTTTTAGTTAGGGCTTCTCAGAGGTATATTTATTTTGTATATAAATCAGCATTATAAATTACCTTTTTTTTTTTTTTAGAGAGAAAGATTGTGTACATGGAAGGGGCAGGGGGGGAGAGAGAGATTGAGAGAGAGAGAGATAGAGAATATCGTAAGCAAGTTCCATGCTTGGCAGGGAGGATGACACGGGGCTCGATCCCACCACCCTGGGATCGTGACCTGAGCTAAAATCAAGAATCGGATGCTTAAATGACTGAACCACCACCCAGTCACCCCATAAACTACTTACTTTACAACCATATGTGGGGTGCTTTGTTTAATTACCCTGAAGGGGATAAAATTAATGAAGTATGCACATACAACTTGACTCTTCTGTTATAAAGTATCTTCTGTTACGGCAGGAAACTAAATTCTATATAAATAAGCTTATATTTTATTAAAAATACTATTTTGTCTTATATCTCATGGCATACCTGCTACTTCTGTGAAATACCTAAATGAAGTCTTGAACTCTGAGGTTTATAAATGTATTAATTCAGGTCTTGTACTTTCACCTATTAATTCTCTACTAGATCATACTAATCCCACTAGCCCATTACTTGTGAAAACGTCTGACCTGTCAGAGGAAAGTAAGATAAATTCATCGGTGAAATTTGCTTCTGGAAATACTGTAGGTAAGTGAAAAATAGCATTACAGCTTCCATTTGAAGTTGATTGGGTCTCAATTTAGAGTCTGAATAATTCAAATGTGTAGCTATTTCATATTACCTTTACTGAATAAAGTAGAGATTAGTCAACCCTTTGACACCTCCTACCCTCTAGATGGGTAAATGGTTGCTCATTGCCTCCTGGACCTGCTTCCAGGCAGGCTTTCTGTTTGCCATCCCTCTCGGTTAGCCACGTTTAGTCCATGACTCCTCCCACCAGCTCCTTTCTCTCTCTCTCTCAGTAAATTGTGTATACATTCATTTATGCAGCCTGTGTTAATGGAATACTGTGTGCCAGGCTCTGTTCTAGACACTGGGGATTCAGCAGTTAAAACAGAAAAAAAAAAAATCTTTGCCCTAGTGGAGCTTACATTCGGTAGGGGGTGTAAAAGAAAAACTTAGTTTGAAAAAAAAAAGGAGCTCATATCTTAGGAGATAATTAACACAGTGGATAAGGATAAAGCTGGGAAAGGGAAGAGGAAGTGACATTTTAAATAAGGTAGTCAAAGAAGACCTTACCAGAAGATGACACTTGGGTTAAAATTTGAAGGAGATGAGGGATTCAGCTTTGAATATCTGAAGGAAGGACGTTTAAGGCACAGGAAAGGGCACATGTGAAGCCCTGGTTTAGAGTAGTCATCAGGGAACAGTGTAAGAATGGCTCTTACTGAATGAGATGAAAAGCCATTAGAAGGTTTTGAACGAAGAAGTATGTGGTTGGCCTTTATTTTTTAACAGGATCACTCTGGCTGCTGTATTGGTAACAGGCGTGAAGAAAGCAAGAGTCAAAACAGGGAAATAATAGAATAATATTTAGACTATATTAGAATAATACAGGTGAGAGAAGATGACAGCCTGGCCTGGAGTGGTAGCAGTGGGAGTGCTGAGAAACGGTCAGCTTCTGACTCTGTTTGGTGGGGAAAGTACGTGGGACTTGCTTACCTGTGTGATCGAGGATGGGGGTGAGAGGTCAAGGGCGATTCAGGGAATTTTGGCCTGATAGACTAGGAACTGAGGAAGGCTGTGATAAGAGTAGGTTTGTTGGGGAAGATTGGAAGTTGACTTTTGGACATCTCCAGTTTGAGGTGCCTGTTAGAACATCCAAGTGGAAATCGGGTAGTTTTAGTATCATTCCTGTAGAATTAAACAATTCAGTTATTTGATGAGAAAAAGGAACGGGGTACATTTTGAAATGAAACTAAACCAAATAACCAGTCCCTTTAATATATAATCCTTGAAAGTGAGGAGTAGTATTAGTGTTCCTTCAGATCGACCCTGGAGTTTCTGTTTTAAAATCTGTTACTGTATCACGACCATTAGGCTGCCTCTGGAGTTCTCTGCTCCTCATGAGAGTTTGAGGAATTGGCAGTGATACTTTCTCAGGCGAAAAATGGTGAACCTCTGGCTAATTTCATAAGTTTTATTGTGGTCTATGCATATTTTTTATTCCTATTTACATTAACTTCTCTAGATTATAACTTGTTCCGTGTGCATAGTATTTTGTTGTGTAAATATGCCATGATTTATTTGATTTATATTTAATTGTTACCATTTAACGACACTAGGATGAACTCTTAAGCTATTAGCCAGTCTTTAAATGTCTCTGATTTGAAGTAATAATTATCATACTTGTTTAGAGTATCTAGAGTAAAAAGTGAATAAAAAATTATTATTAAATAGGGTATATTCCATTTATCAGCAGATGGGTACAGTAGTTCAGACTCTTTTACTTCGGACCCAGAACAGCTTGGAAACAATGTAACTCATCAAAGGTCAGTATTTCTGTCAATAAAAAAACACATGAAATATGTTGTCACATTGTAATATTGAGAATTATTTTAGAACCAAGTATACATTATTTTCCTCTATTCTTCAGTTCTCTGAACGCTGTTAGGTTGCCTCCTGGTTTATGTAGAAGGGAAATGATTTCGATTCTTTCCAACTCTAGTAGGAAAACAAAAGGAACCCTTATCTTACCCCGCGGTAGTCTCTGGAAGGTTTAGGAAGTGCTGTAGTAGCATTAGCAATTTAAGGTAGTCCTTTGTGAAGGTAAACAGCTGAGAGTCTAAATAAGTACTAGAGGTACAGATTTTCTTTTAAAGCCTTGGTGGCAAGTGTCAGCAATTCTGTTTTGAGATGCCATCTTTCTAGATGGCACACCCTCATGTTGGGCTACCTACCCTCCCTGAAGATTTGCGTGACATAGAACTTTTCAGACACAAATAGAAAAGGTGTGGGATAGGGTGAAGGTGGCTAGGGATTTGTCTGCAAGGGCTTAACTTAACCATCCACTAAAATCTGTGGACAGGACAGGAGCATCTTTTTCCCCTCTCCTGTTATACATGCTCAGTATCCTTTGGCCACGTGCCTGGAGGATGTATACAGAGACAAGTAACACAGAATCTCAGAAGAGCTTCTTGAGTCAAAGCCTACTTCTTCATATAATTCTTTCTGTATATCTTAGAGTTCTCAGTCATCTTGAGTTTTATTCTCCTTTTTATCCCTATAAGTGAGGAGCAGATTGTCAGAGTCCGTGAGACTCTTTTTCAGAATACAAAAGACTTCGGTGGCAAAAAAGTGAATCTCTGGGGGGGGTCGAAAATGAGGACAGTCCCCTATACGATGAGATGGCCTGTGGAGACACAGGAATGGTCACCTCAGATAGTTGAGCAAGATTCTGCTTCACTTTCCCAAACTTCAAACTTTAAATAAGTTGAAAGCTAACCATATCTGAAAGTGAAGTCTCTCTTTCTTGAAAATGATTTTTCAAACTAATATTACCTTTAATGGAATGGGAAAACCATTACTAGGTTTTCAGTCTACCTTGAATTCATGTTAATAACTTTCTTTTCAGATTTTTTAAATGTATAATTATCCTTTATAATAAAAGGGTATTTGCCCCATTAAATAATTTTTTGTTTAACGTATATCAGAAAGTCTTCTCTTTATTCATTGGTATACTTGTCATACCTACTTGAGAAAATGTCACACCAGTGAGATCCTTTGCTGCTTAGCCAAGTTGAATGCTTAAAAAGAAGAAAGCTCCAATACCAGTAGCATCACGAAGTGTAATGGGTGGATTTTGTAGGTCTCATTCTGGAACGTCGCCTGATAACACTGCACCACCACCTCCCCCTCCAAGGCCTCAGCCTTCTCATTCTAGATCATCATCTTTAGATATGAATCGGACCTTTGCAGTCACCACAGGTGGGTCAGAAGACCATAAAATCATTTGATTCTAAAGTTCATTAAAGAGCACAACATTTTATTTTCTTTTCTCTTAATATGTCTCATTTTTTTATCTGAAGAAGAATTTTGAATTTAAAAGGTGTCAAGTGAGAGGAATTTTTTTTCTTAATGTGATTGAGTTAAAATGATAAAAGATGGGAACCTGAGAGATGCCACCAGAGAGTTTAAAACAATCATGTGGAGAGAGATTAAGGAGGGAAAGCTGACAGAGGAGAGAGAAGACATACAACTTACTCCAAGGTTTTAATTTCTATATAACTGGTTGTATTGTTATTATGTTGATCAAAATAGAAAAGTTAGGACCAGGCGATGAAGATGTTCTGTTTTGGACATTATGAGTTTGGAGTGATGAGGAAAAGGGGACATAATAACAGGCTATTGGACTTGTGGGTTAAGAAAGATTGTATTATTTGGGAATCATTTACATAGAAACGATAGAATGAATGAAAAAAGAAAATTTGGACGTCTGCGTATTTTATAGCTGAAGAGCATTCAGAAATAGGAGAAGAAAGCCAAGATGGTATAGTATTACGGAAACAAGCATGTCACGACTGTCTCGTGCAGAGAACAAGAGAAACGAGGTCTGAGAAAGGGCCATGAGGCTTGGTTATTAAGTCCTATGTAGATAGTTTTACAGGATAGTAAATGCCTTCTAGTACTTACCAAACATTCTTACAAATCTTCATCATTTGATCACATTCACTCCACCTGTTGGTTGTACTAGCAAAGTGTGTATTTACTAAAAAGACAACTTGTGTGTTTACTCAGGACAACAACAGGCTGGGGTTGTTGCCCACCCTCCTGCAGTGCCTCCAAGGCCACAGCCCTCACAGGTAATCCTTCGGTGCTTCCATTACTGGGTGGTCTTATCTGTTAGGCGTTCACTGCTACTCTAGAATTACTTTGAACATCAGGAATTACCTAATTGTCATTCTTTTTTTTTTTTTTTTTAAATGTTTATTTTTGAGAGAGAGAGAGACACACACAGAGTGTGAGCAAGGGAGGGGCAGAGAGAGAGAGGGAGACACCGAATCCGAAGCAGGCTCCAGGCTCTGAGCTGTCAGCACAGAGCCCCATGCGGGGCTCGAACCCACGAACCACAAGATCATGACCTGAGCCAGAGTCAGACACTCAACCGACTGAGCTACCCAGGCGCTCCTCTAATTGTCATTCTTAATGAACATTTCATTCAGAGAAGCTAAGTCTTGTTTGGAAGTCAAGAATAATGATTGGAGTTATCTTTTGAAAGAAGCTTAAAAGTGGACCAAATGATAATGTCTTGATAAAGGAAGGTTTAGTGGAAAGAACAACAGGTTGGGCGACAGGAGATGTCCGTTTATGTCCTGGATCTAGCAGCACCTCAGTGCCCTCACTGCATCTCTCTGGCGATGTTATTCCAGCAGTAGAGGAAGTGTTAGATGACCTCTGTATCCCTGCCAGGTAGAAATTGTTTCCGTCTAATCTGTTCTAAGATTCTCGATTATAGCTGTTAGTTGTATGAGACTGGCTAGCTGACTACCTTTTACATGAATGAATTCGGTTGATTTTTCTGGGTTAGATCCTTATAATGAAGTTGGTTATTTGAAGTTAAAAAGATGGTTTCTTAGTCTTTACGAGTAAGATACTGAAATTTGAAGATTTTAGTATGTATTTTACCTCAAGTACTAGCGAAAATATATATTGGGTTAAACTGGAAACCCAGGGAGTTGGTCACTTGATTCAAGAACCAGTCCAGAGGGGAAGACAGACCTATAAACAACAATTACAGGACAAGTGCTGCTCCAGGCGTATTTGTAAAATGCTTCGCCACAGCTTTACTAGCTAGTGAAGTCAAGGGTCACGTTGAAAAGGTGTAAGTAAAACGAAGGAAGTAAGGCTTTAAGCAAAGACTTGAGAGATGAAGTAGTGTTTCTTGGGGAGAGGGCCCTCCAATCAGAAGGAATGACATTGCCTGGCATAATCAAGGGAAGATGAGTTAGTTCTGTGCAACCGGAGTGATGGGGAATGAAACTGTGGACACGGGGAAGGGGCAGAGCATCTCCAGATCAAGAGTTTTTCTTACAGGAGATGGAGAATTTTTAACGGATAAGCAGGGAAGAGACTGCAGATTTATTCCTGTGTTGTCCTGTACTTCCATCACAATAAAACTGCTCACAGTGTATTTTAATTCCTTGTTTTCTTGCTCTTATCCTGCACTAGACTATCTGCTTCATTAGGTCATGGGCCTTATTTTTTTGTTTGCTGTTATTTCCATAGTGCTTGGCCAAAAGTTAGATCCTCAATAAATGTATTTTTGGGTTGAAGATTTTAGAGGATTGCTCTGGCAGAGGAGTGGAAGAAAATTGAAGGGAAGTAATGCCAAAGTATTGGGAGAATAGTTAGAGTGGTGGTTTTCACACTTTAATGTAACCTTTTTAGAAATATGATGGAACATTGTTTTAATAAAAGTAACTTTTTTAAAGCACAAACTGTTGTGCAGTGTCCCGATTAAAAAAAAAAAAAGACACAAGTGGAGAATCTGGGAGTAGGGCCAGACCCTCCCTGTCCTCGGATGTACTTTCTTTGTAATAAGAATTTTGTAAAAGTATCTTTTTTTTAAATCTCCTTTAAAAACTTATTTATTTTGAGAGCGAGCGCAAGCAGGGGCCGGGGGGCATGGAGGGGGGCGCGGGGAGAGAATCCCAAGCAGGCTCCGTGCTGTCAACGCAGAGCCCAGCCGGGTTTGATCTCATGAGTCGGACGCTTAACCACCTGAGCCACCCAGCTGCCCCTAAAAGTATCTTTTTTTATTGAAAGTTTGTCATCTTAACCTTTTGAGTGTCTCAGCATGCCACTTACAGTTTTTTAGAGGCTAGATGCTACTGTAGCTCACCTCCCTGAATTTACAGGTAACAAGGTTATTTGTACAATGTATTTTCAAAGAAGGTTTCTGCCAGTGATACACTAATGTGTGTTCCTCCCTCCTAAACCATCGTGCAGGCTCCTGGTCCCGTTGTGCATCGCCCAGTGGATGCCGATGGCCTAATAACTCATACTAGTACCTCACCTCAGCAGATACCAGAACAACCAAATTTTGCAGATTTCAGCCAGTTTGAAGTATTTGCTGCATCAAACGTAAATGAAGAACAAGAAGATGAAGCCGAGAAACATGCAGAGGTCCTACCGGTGAGTTTTCAAGGGCTTAGCTGATTTTCTGCTGGGAAACGCTTCCCACATTATATTCATAAGTAGGTCTGTAAACAGAGGAACCTCTAAAAAGTAGATACTAGAATGGACATGAGTGAATAAAATATCTTCTGCTGCTGCTCTAGAGGATTTCTGTTGCCTAGGTCTGTGCTTCTTAATTTTTTTAATTGGTCTTCGACACCTGCTGGTTGCAATAATAAGAATGAGAATCTGCGTGGAAGTTAGTTGTCGTGTGAAAAGATACAAACACAACCATCTGGTCATGGCTGAAACACTGCTCAGGGGCTTGCTTCTTAATGCTGAGCGTCTGATGTGTGATTTGGTGAAGATTTCCGTGTAATAAGTGGCTGTGGTTACCATAGCTACACTCCATTTGTGTGACAGTAAGTCACTTCAGTTAGACAGCAGCGTTCCAGGAGATTCTGTTTAGTTCTAGTGGCAAGAACTTCTCTAGGGATTCCCGACTTCACTAAACATAAATGTGAAGTTGGAGAGACTTATTAAAGCTTCTTACAGATCCGATCCATGGGAAATTTTCTACTAGCCGCTTCTTCAAGCCTGTAACTTTCTGCCTAGCCTTGGGGCCTCTAGGTGTGTGGGCTGTGCCTCCAGGAAGGCAGGGCGAGCCTGAGGGGAAGTCCAGGTGTGCCCAGGGCATTGGGTACTCGGCTCTCTGGGGTGGAGGCATCCGCTCCCCCAACCGCAAGAATTTTCCAGACTGTGCCGGGCTGCATTGTCAGCCCTCCGCTTCTCCCTCAGAGACCTGTCACCTTCCCTGCTCCCTGCCTTTCTGTAGGACAGAATAGTCATTGTACGGGGTTTTCTCAAATTCCTTATTATCAGACTGAACATTTTCTTAATATTTTACTCTCTGATTTGTTAACATATGTATTTATGCATAATTTTATACTGATTACATATAGTTAGGAATGATAATATATTCATCTCTAGGTTGAAAAAGCTTCTGATCCTGCAAGTTCTCTTCGAGTTGCCAAAACAGATAGTAAAATTGAAGAGAAGACAGCTGCTAGTGCTCCTGCCAATGTGGTAGGCGACAAGTCTTGTGTAATATTGGTTATTTTGTACATGTAAAATGTTACATGACGTCATTTTTACTTTGTAAGATTTTAAAACTGACAGAAATCTTAGAAATAAAGTTAACCGTAGAGCAGCCTAACCCACCCACTGCCAGAACTGTAATATACTGAGTCGGTCTCAGAACAAGGTCTGCCCGTTTAAAAATTCTAGGAGATAATAGTCTGTCATCCAGTATAGACCATAGGTTCTCAGAACTCATGTTACTACATTGTTCACATGCATAAAATAGAGCTTCCTTATTGGTCACATTCAGTTTGCTTTATTGCAGTCTTAAGTGTCATAGGGAAAAATGGTCAACCCTTGAAGAATGTTATGCTCTGGGCTCTTCTTCTTGACTGTTTTGGGGATTATTTTTTCCCCAGCACATTTCATGAAAATTTCTACACACACGGTAAAGTTGAGAGAATTTTACGTTATATACATCAAAAAACCCACACTTGACCGTACCATTACCAGTTTCCTGTACTTGCATTGTCATGTATCTCTCCGTCCTTTATCTACATCAGTTTTTCGTATCTGTTTTTTGCATTTCAAAGTAAATTACAGATACTGGCATATTTTTCGGTTCAGAGAAAAGTCTTGGTAATTTTTTTTTTCTGTTCTCATCCAGATATTCCCAGTAGTTATTACAGCACGTGCCTCTGAAAGTGCTTAAATTGTGCTTTCTGGACACCTTAGTTTGTACCGTATTTCTGTGATGTTTTTTAATAGTGTGTTTTTGTCAGCTCACAGCAACACATAGCACTTAACCAAAGATATGGCAGTTGATTCTCATTTTTATCTATGAACAGATCAAATCAGGTTATGGTAAATGCCAAAATACCATATTTGAATCTCAGTTTCCAACAAAATGTCCACTTGTATTCAAGAGTTACAAATTACTGGGGCTCCTGGGGGGCTCAGTCGGTTAAGCGTCCGACTTCAGGGCAGGTCATGATCTCACGGTTTGTGGGTTCGAGCCCCACAGCGGGCTCTGTGCTGACAGCTTGGAGCCTGGATCCTGCCTCAGATTCTGTGTCTCCCTCTCTCTCTGCCCTCCCCGCTCATGCTGTCACACGCATGTGCGCATTCTCTCTCTCCCCCCCCCAAAATAAACATTTAAAAAGTTACAGTTATTGTGCATTTTAGTTATGAGTTTTAAAGTATTGCCTAGCTTTCTACTTCTTTATAAATTGCTTTATTATTGGTATATTTTAGTATTTTTGAGTAGGAAATCCTAGGATAATGGATACATATTTCTGGAGACTCCCTTTTATACTTATTAAACAGGTATATATATTGAGCATGTTTCTTGTTAACATTTAAACTGTGAATATTATAGTTTTGAGTCAGATTTGGGACTCAAGGAACTCCTGTTGCCCTTTTTAAAAGAGTATCTTGTTAGGTACATTCACAATTATGATGTCAGCAGCCTCTCCTATTGAAATGTAACTTAGCTGTGGTTACATCTGTATAAATTGTTTTAAAGTGGGACAGATGACTTTTAATTTTTGGAAAATAAGCAGTTTAAAGAAAGCAAATGATGTTGGTGAAGTGCTAATTAACCGTGAATGTCTTCAGGACATGCTCCTTGTTGACGGAATTCTTCTCTTCCAGAGCAAAGGCACAACACCCCTTGCACCACCACCTAAACCTGTTCGCAGAAGATTAAAATCAGAAGATGAATTAAGGCCAGAAGTTGATGAACATACACAAAAGACCGGTGTCTTAGCTGCTGTTCTTGCATCACAGCCTTCTATTCCTAGGTAATCAGAGTAGTTCTGAAACAAATGTAATTACTAGTAACAAAAAGCACAGCAATTAAATTATCAGACTAGCTCTTTAGTTGAGCAGAGGTTCTCAGCTTCTCCTCTTTAAGCATTTTCTCTTTTATGAGCAGGTGTAATATGCTTTCCACTTTTCCTCTTTCTATTATTAAGTTCAATTCCATTTTAAAACCCAAACGCAAACCCTTGAGCAGATTTTTAAAAAATTGATAGTGTAGAACAACACTAATATTTTAACTACGGTTGTCTTAGATCCAGCTGACTCAGGGGCTTGTGCGCCAAATTCATCCCATGGCCTGTTTTTGTAAGTCCCAGAACTAAGGCTTTCACATTTGTGTAAAGAAGAGAAGAGCCAAGAGAAAGGAAAAAAAAAACAAAACAAAACAAGAATATGCTGCAGAAACCATATGACCCACAAATTTAAAATATTTACTGTGTGGTTGTATACAGAAGAGGGTTGCTGATGAGTTCTACAGAAGAAGAACAATTAAAACAATAATAATTAAGCTTTGATACTTCTGGCTGACCACTGAAACCAAGCAAGTGAGGTTGAACTATGCCATTAAGGCAAAAGATGCTCTTCTACTTTCTGGATTTAGTGATAGGTCAGGGAAGAATGAGAGAATTTAAAGATAAGAAATGAAAGTCATGTTTTCTTACCCTCTTTATCTTTTCAGGTCTGTTGGGAAAGATAAGAAAGCAATTCAGGCATCAATTAGACGCAATAAGGAAACCAATACAGTTTTGGCCAGATTGAACAGTGAATTGCAGCAACAATTAAAGGTATTCTGAATCTCTACTGGGGAACTTCCATGGACTCAAAACATCTTAGAGTTAATAGGAACTTAGAAGTGATCCAGCAATTCATAGGCTATATGGAACTTCCCAGGTAGCAAGAGAAACAAACGAGTTATCGAAAATGTTCTTTATGCCTTTGAACCTTTTCATAGTAGAAGGAATTTTGCATATTCAATTCTGGTCTGATTGCCATACCCTACATATATATGGCATCACTATTTCTGTAATATTCCTGAACTTTCATAATGAAACCCTAGAGAGGAAATGTCGTGACCTCAGGTACCTCCAAGATCATAGACATGGTTCTCTATGCTCTTACTGAATTCTAAGATGATTTGAGTATTGTTAGTTTATCCTTTTATCAAAGACAACTCAGAATCTATTAAAGGGACTCAAACAGGTCTAAAGAAGAAGGAGGATGCGGACAATTTAGATCATGTCACATGTGGAAGAGAAAAGACTAGCCTTCAGTAGAAATGCTGCTTATGGCCAGCGTGTACTCCTGTCAACTGTACTTGAGAGGAATGGGTTTGTTTTTCTTACTACTGTGATTTCTTTGAATCCCTCCAAATAAAAATTAGCCAGAATCATTTATGGTTTACCAACATTATTAAATATTCATGTCTTGTAAACCAGTGGCTCTCAAATCTTAACATGTGCACAGTTAATCAGGGGTCATGTTAAAATGCAAGTTCTGGTTCATATTAGGTATGGCATGGGCCTTGAGAATTCTGCATTTCTCATAAGCTTCCAGATGATGACTGTTGCTCTCAGTTCGCGTAGCAAGGTTGTAAACCACAAAGATGAGAAAAGAGTCTGTGGAAGTATAAATTGAATTATGAAATTTGTAAAATAAATGCAGAGTTAGTTCGTTCCCAAAACATTCTGTTTATATCCCTCATCTAGCATTTATCACACTATCTGGAATTACTGTCTATGGCACATTTGTCTCTCTGGCCTACTAAAATGAACTCACTGAGAGTAAAGCATATTTTCTGCTCAGGGCGACCGTAATACATTGTCCAAATCAAAATACTTTTCAGAGAAAAGAGAGAGGGATGTGTTAATGTGTAGGCCAGGACATCAGAAATAAACTGGGGCTCCCCTAGATAAACTCACAACCGTATTGTCTCCATCCCCAAAACCTAGCGCATGTTAGGCATTTGATAAATACCTGTGAATGAATGGTATTTTTGTACAACTCTTTGATCAAAGAAGAGATTTGTAGTCTATGGTTATGAATTTGGTCTGTTGTAAAGGAAGAATGTAAAACTGAGAACAAGCTTGCTTACCATATCTTGACGATGGAAATCTTATCAGCACATGTTTTTCTGAAGAACTAAGGAAGCCTATAGAAACATCTATATAGAAGCTATGTTAAAAATCACTTTTCTCACTATATCTGAGAACAGAAAAAAGAAGTATGATATGAAATAGGAAGAGGTAGCTCTGGTTAAAACACGATACTATCAGGGTGATCGAGAAAAAGAAAAAACAAAGCAGGTGAGTTAGAATTTCCTGGCTGTCTGAAAAGACGGCTCAGAATCAACAGTGATTAGAAATTCTGATTGCAAAATAGATTTATTCTTTGTGAAACTGAAACTCAGATGAGGTTCAGGAGTTTTTATGACCAGATATCACCAGGAGAAAGAATCTGTTTAATTGATTCATCAGCTGTTACTGCAGGGGGTAGGTTTTATGCAAAATGCATGCATGAATAGCCATCATTTGCAAATTTTGGCTTTTCTAATAATTAAAAAACATTTTATTACCCTGATTTATTTTGTAAGAAAAAGATTTCAGTTAAGATCGTACCTTAATTTTGTGTACATTTAAAGAAACTACTTTTCTCAAGTGAGGTATCCTTTTAAAATATGAATGACTATCCCTTCATCACAAGTTTAAATTGTTTTCTTGATGCTTAGTTGTTGTATATGTGCCTTCATTTTTGTGTACTTTGAAATATAACTTAGCTTTGCATCTTTTCTCAGGATGTTCTTGAGGAGAGAATTTCTCTGGAAGTTCAACTGGAACAACTTCGACCGTTCTCTCACCTATAAGCCAATTGCCGTTAACTGTGAACATACCCATTTTTAAGCAGTTCTGGGTCCAAGCCAATTTGGAGACCCAGACAGTCAGCTCACTGCTTAATTCAACATTGAATTTTATGATTCTGTTTTGCCCTATATGTTCACCTGTATTTAAGTATCTTTTATTTTTTAATTTCAACAATAAAAGGGTCAGGATGACTTTTTCTGGAGGTTATATTGTTTTTGTTGGCACAGCCCACTCTTCTTTACTCCGTAGCATCAGGAACTCGGAACATGGGTCCAGTGCACTTACGTGGCCAGAACCTCACACTGATTTGATTTACAGAACGGCCTTCCCGTTTATATCTTAAGCACAGACTGAAATATTTGCAAAAGGGGAGACAAAATTAAATGAATTGTCAAGTTGTCTTTTAGGTTTACATAAAGCACCTATGGGTTTTTTTGTAAAAATCTTTAAAATGAGTTTCCTACTGAATTTTTTTATTCGAAAGAACTATATTGCATGAGGCACTCTTTAACCCTAATCAGCAGTCTTCAGGAGTCATGTGGCACTTTCAGGTTCTTCCATGTCCACTTGGGGGTCAGAATTTATCATTTCTCTTGTGAAAATTTGAGCCATTTTACCAGTAACTTAAAATTTTCGTGTGTGAGGTTTTGACTCCGCAGTCATGTAAACTTACAAGATAGCTACGAAGCCAGGCCTTTCTTATTCGTCTCCTAGAAGGGAAGGGAAAGCGTTGAAACCACCAACAACATAAGTACCGTCCACTTGCAAACATCACCATTTTTTGCATGATTTATGCACTTGACTCTCAGTTAGAAGCTTATGCTTATCAGTCACTACAGGGATTATTTTCAGGTAATAATGTTTTAAAACTTCTGAGGGCATTAATTATCACAGAATAAATGGAAATTTCTTGAGATTTCCAGTTTTACCTTCAGCTATCCTGTCCTTCATTCTTTCACCATAGAGACAGGTTTTTTCCTATTAACGGAGCTTCTGAGGTGTGTCCTATTAAGAATGATATACTGTCTTAGAATTTGTTTTACATTATATGATAAATACATTTTGATCACATTTGTAAATTTGCATTCACTGCTGACCAACAACAGATGTTCTCTTTAATGGTTTATTCTGTCTGTCGGATCAAGATGTTAAGCTGCATGGATATATCATGACAGAATCAAAGTGTGATTTTACACTAATAAAACACCACAATATTTAACTTCTGTATATTTTTTAACAAGAATTTAAGTTTTCAAGAATTAGAAGGAATCTATGTGTTTATTAAAGATGTTTAATATAGCCCAGTTCACAATCCTAGACTGTACTAGTAGATTTTATTATTATCTTAAAGGAGAATATGAAACAGGAAAGTGACAACTGAAAGCTTCCAATATTAATATCTACTTTAAGTGAAAAATATTATTACTGCATACATCAGCAAAAGTTTCCAGGTAGCTAACAGGTTATGGCTTCAGTTTGTTAAATAATTGAATGAAGGCCTTTTAAAGACACGGAAAACTACTCAACACCTATTTTGCTGTTTCTCTTAAAACAGAATTGTCTTACTTCCTTTATTTTTGTTTCTTAAATGTTTTTTTTTTTCCCACCAGCCTTCTAATTTAACAATGTCTAATTTAACTTTTTAAAACTTACTTGGTAGGTCTAAAATTTTAATTTTGAAGCGAAAGAAAGAAAGAAAGAAAGAAAGAAAGAAAGAAAGAAAGAAAGAAAAAGAAAATTTTGATATACACATTTCTAAATCAATTATATCATGAAAATTTATAAAGATATGATAAGTCACCAACAAAATATTTCTCTAAACTGATCATTTAAAAAACGCTTTTTATTCCAATTTTGTTTTTCATTAGATCACAAAATAAAACTTTCAAATTAATCAAAATAATATTGTCTATGAAAATAACTACCAAAAGAAGTGCTTCAAAATTTTGGACTCAAATTGTTACTGTACATTTCACATAGTTGAACATGGATGATAAAGCTTAAAAGTTAGGAGGGACTGAAGTCCCTAGGGATCATCCTAGTTTGTTCTCCTATCATCCGTGACAAATCGTCATTCTGCTTCCTGCTGGATCTTCTGGAATAGAAAATACATTGTGTTTGCCAGGGAGAATTAGCACCCAGAATGTTTTCTCACTTGTCCAAACTGCTTTTGATGGCATGTTGGAGTGCTGACAACCATAGGAATTTGTCGTCCCCAGCCTCTGTAGCACAAACCCATTCACGTTTTGGACCTTGAACAATAAATGCATTCCTGATATCTGTAAAAATATTTGAGGTATACTAATTAATGTTGGCAGGTCACAATCAAAATGTTTTAAAATTCAAGAATTGACCAAGTCACTTTGAGAATTTTTTGAAAACTAAAAAGGGATTCCAACAAATACAAATCCAGTTTAGAATATAAGTTCCTAAAAATACTGAATAATTTAGATATCTAAAATAACTTTTGTCTTTGTAATTGTTCAACTGTAATTAGCAGTTACTTTTAAAGACTAAATGGTAGATGATGTAATGTTCCTTAATTTTTTGTCTCGGCCACTCCAGAAGAACTGGAATCAGTAAGGTCTGCACTAAGAGCTGGTGCAGGCAGAGATGTGAGACCTAGGCCTGCACCACGCCGGTATGAAGGCCGGTGTCAGAATTAAGCCAGTTACGTACTTGAGTGCCAACCGCCTAGCAGGTTATAGAATGATGTTTTGACACAGGGAAGAGCTTACTAAGGGGAGGTGAAAGCAGACATCCCACCCTCCTTAACCATTCCCGGTGATTATAGACAGCTTAACTCAGGTTATCTGAGTTTGTCTTCTAGGTGGAAATATTTATTTTCACCTTTGGTGTTCATCTTTTTTCAGGCTCAGATTTAAAATGGGGCTAATTGTTTCCGATTCTGTGTCTCCCTCTCTCTCTGCCCCTCCCCCGTTCATGCTCTGTCTCTCTCTGTCCCAAAAATAAATAAACGTTGAAAAAAAAATTAAAAAAAAAAATGGGGCGCCTGGGTGGCGCAGTCGGTTAAGCGTCCGACTTCAGCCAGGTCACGATCTCGCGGTCCGGGAGTTCGAGCCCCGCGTCGGGCTCTGGGCTGATGGCTCAGAGCCTGGAGCCTGTTTCCGATTCTGTGTCTCCCTCTCTCTCTGCCCCTCCCCTGTTCATGCTCTGTCTCTCTCTGTCCCAAAAATAAATAAACGTTGAAAAAAAAAATTTTTTAAATGGGGCTAACACTAATGGGAAGCATCCCTTTTAATTGAGTTCCTTCTCTTAAGATCTTCGTTCCAGCTTTATCCTTACGTCCTGCCTTGACATGCAGTGAAAAATATTGGCCAGATTGTCTGGCCTAATAGAAATTGAGGAAAGAGAAAGATCCTTTTAAGCTTGGGAAGTAGAGTGCAGGATAATAACTAAAACTAGGCACAGTAGTGTTTTTAAGTAGGATTTCTTTTTGTAACAGACGATAGTTCTATTGAGGTTATTAATGAATGAAATGTTTGTTACTAAACATCCTTGGCAAATCTGTTAATTACAGAAGAACTTTCAACTTGAATATGAATTTAAGGAATAAAAGGTGCACAGATCTGTAATCACTTAGTCCTAGTGGAATGGGAATGTAGATAGAAATCTAAAATAGTAGCAAGTATAGGCAGTGTAGAGTCCCAGTAAAATGGAAAAGTGATGGATAATAATCTAAAATTGTAGCATTTACAAGAAGTAGCCAGTAGTGGTTATGAGGGCTCCAGCTCTCCTGTCAATTGCTTCAAAGAACTCAAGATGATGTTCGTTCATGCCTCCCTTTGTGATTTTTGAAATTGTTTTCCTAATATGTAGGGTTCACATCTGAAAATGCAAGCATTCCTTTCTTTTGCTATTTCTAATAGATGAAAGTTTACATTAATGAAACCTAAAAAACATTTGGATAATTATCAGCAAACTTGCAAATTAAAATCCCAGTCCTTTTCCCACTTTTATATTTTCATATAATGAGCATTATATAATACAGTTTTCTGAAGGTATTTAACTCTTGGAAGAAAAAGAATACATACATTTGGAATCTGGAATATCCTCTACAAGTAACCTATGAAGAGCCACCGACGCAATGAACTGGTAGGTTGATTTTGAAGTCCTTTCAAACGGAGTATGAGATGTGCCCCGACTCGAAACGAGTAGTGCATCATTGAAGAGAAAAAGACTGAGATCACGGGTGTGTTCGTAGGTCCTGTGTTAAAAGTGAAGGAGGATTACGTATACATACATACATGCTTTGTTACACAATTCCTCATCTTTGCATTGATAAGCCAGTTGTCAAGGCTTTTGCCCACTGCAGACCTTTGGAATGGCTGGTTGAAGTTCTGTGTAGTCCCTTCTGTCTCTCAGATGTGAATAGTCCCTCCTGTCTCTCAGACCAGGGCTGTGGGTGGGCCTCAAGGTGCCTTGATGGAATGGTCTGAACTTACTCATTGGCCAAGTGGTCAATCAGTGTGGGGAAATGGACGTTGAACTCTTCCTCCTTTATGACATGAATTGTGCGAAAGCTGTGTTTTCAAACTTCGGTCAAGTTTGGTATTTTAATGTTTGAAGTATTTGGGTAATGGGGAAAGTAAGTTTTTGTTTGGTTTCATCTTTAAGGGTAACAACAGTTTGGGGTAGAGAAAAACACAAGAACCAGTGTGGCACAAGGTGTCTTAAGCACAAAGCAGGGACAAATGCATTGAACTCCTAGGTAGGAAATTCGAATTTCTCTAATTTTGATTGGAGGGAAATCAATAGATGCTACACTTCATCGGTATGAAAGGTTAAGCGGCTCTTCATTTTCACTGAGATTGCTGCGATGGTTTATCAACAGGCAATACGTGACGTCCACCCCCGTCTCTGACCCTCTTTGCTGTTGTGTTGCTGGAGCCGGGTCTCTGTGTCTGGTAGGTGCCAGTGTGCTCTAGTAGGACTTCTCAGCAGAGAATCAAGCAACGGGTTGGGGAAGAGCCAGGGGAGCCGCGCCTCCCCCCAAACACAGTGTCCCCGGCGTCCCCCTCCCCACACACCAGGAGTGGCTAAGTGAAGCCGGCTCAGGGTTTTACGGAAGGATAACCAAAAACCAGCAATCCTCAGTTACTCCAAGAAAGGGAGTCACTTTACAGGCTTGATGTTCACAGGAAGTCTCTTCATTTTTTATCTCAATCATCTTTGTTTAATTTTTAAATTGTCTATGAACATCCACATCAAGTTTTACATAAATGCTAAGGTGACATCAGTCCATACCCTTGGTTTTTTTAAGTGTACTTTTTGGTCACTTTTTCTTTTTGCTTGGCTCCCTCCTCCCTACATTCAATTTATCCAAGTCACCAAGCTAGTACCTGGCTTTCTTCATTTTCTTCCCCGCTCAGGTAATCACACGCATATGCACGAATATACACATCTATTTATAGATACGTTGCCACTGTTTTACAAAAATGGAAATATTAGTCACACTTTTTTCCTGCTTTTGTCCACAATGGAAATCACTTCAAGTTAACTGGAATGGCTTTAATTTATCCTTTTTAATGGCCAACTAATACTTTATGGTGTGGGTAGCCCTTTTGATGCACATTGGTTTTGTTTACAGGCCTGGGTCTTTTTCCTCCCTTCCCTTTCTCTCTCCTTCCTTTCACTAGTTCTTTGTTGTCACTATGAGCGGTGTTCCAATAAACCGATCTTTACATGTAAACAAATCCCTTACATGCTGTTATTTCTATGAGATACGTTTTAGGGGGTTGGAGTGATTGGTCACAGGGTTTATGTATTTTTATCGAAAACTTCCAGATTGCTGTCCCTAAAAGCTGCTATAATTACCATTTAGAATCCATTTTATACAATGGTTCTGGCTTGTACATAGCACAAATGTTTTTTTTTAACATTTTTATTTATTTTTGAGAGAGGGTGGGGGAGGGGCAGATGGGGGGGGTGGGGACAGAGGATCCAAAGCAGGCTCTGCGCTGACAGCAGCAAGCTCCATACGGAGCTCAAACCCGTGAACCGTGAGATACGACCTAAGCCGAAGTTGGACGTTCAACTAACTGAGCCAACCGGGCACACCTCGTGGTACAAACTTTAATGTCCATCGAAATTACCTGGAGAATTTTGTTAAAATGCTAATTTTAGTGTAGAGCTACAGTAGCTCTGCGAATTTCTACATTTCTAAAATCTAATCGGTTTTCAGCTCATCTAATAGATGATGCTGATGTGCAGACCACATTTTGAACAGTGAAGCATTTAAATGATTTATTGGTTACAACCACGTCAAGCTAGGCAAAGGACTGGTTCCGGGAGTTAGACATTTTTTAAGGAGTACGATGCTTCCGATTCAGCTTTTTGGAGAGTATTAGGAAATACAGGTTGTGTTAGATGTGTGGGTAAATAGAAGAGCTGTGGTCACCCAACCATAAGCCAGCTTTTTCTTTTTCACACATTCCCTTCCCATTTCTATGTGATTATGATTTAGGCTGGAAAGAGTTGGGGTGCTTGCAAGAAACAATATTCTAGGTCAAGTTGATAGGGTATTCTGACAATAGGGGTGAGGGAGAGAGGAAGCAGGAAAGGCAGGAGATAACATTTATACAGATAAAGTCTGTATCTAATGGTCTACATGTGGTGAATGACCACTTTAAATAGGTAAAGAACACCCATATTCTTGCCCTTTTTTGGCATTCATTTTACCATATTACTGATAACAATTATTTTTCCTATCGTAACCAGTTTAGAAAAATGTTCAAAGCTATAATAAGATTTTTCTGTTTTATCTCAATTATCAGAGAACATGCATACAAGTTTGATTTAAAGAAGTGGCTTTGAAAGGAGTGTCTGCTTTGGTAAATGATCACTTTTTACCTTTGGAAGGGGTAATATTGAAAGTGGAGGTAAATGAAAGAATTCCAGTTTTGTGACCCACTTGGAGCAGGTGAGTGGTTAGGTGGCCCAGGGAAGGGAAGGAGCGGGCACATTAACTCGTAGTTGAGGCCACTTGCAATCAGAGGACATGGACAGGGAAACAGGCTTGAAAACGCACAAAGAGGCTTCTGTTATTTCAATCTGATTTGTAAGAATTTTGTTTAAAATACAGTAAAACCTTGGATTGTGAGTGACGTTCTGCGAATGTTCCGCAAGACGAGCAAACATTTCTAATAAGTTTTAACTTGGTAAATAATGTCTACGTGACGCCGAACGTCACACAATCACAACTGAGCCCAGGGTTCTTGAAATTTGCTTTGATATAAGTGCTTTGGATTACAAGCATGTTTCTGGAATGAATTATACTCGCAAACCAAACTTTTACTCTTTCTATATACCTGCGTTCTATCTAGAAGGTTTTCAAAGCCATTTACTAAATTAAGCCCCTCAAGATCAACAGTTTTCATCCACAGACAAGAAACACCAGAACTTTTTTTTTTAAACGTAACAATTCCTCTACATATATAAAAGTAAATAATTTCATCTTTCATATTGACATAATAGCGGCTAAAGTGGAAACTATGGTTTCAGAAAGCCACTTCTGCTCATACTGAAAAGAACCAACCCTAAGGGGTAGGGTTTTTCCTTTAAACTTGGATAGAATTTCTTTTCTTACTCAGAAGTAGGTCAAATGACTCAGCAAAAATGTAACAGCTCTGTTCTAGTTTAAATTCCTAACATCATCCTAGAAGTGTTTTGTTGTTGTTTATTGTATTAGACGGCCAAAACTACCAACTACCCAACTACTATAAATACATAAAACCTTCAAAGGAATTTTCAGAATACAACCTCCGGCACGAACAGACAACTGAGCCATCGGTTCTGTGAGCTGACCTGAGCCAAAACTGTCGCTCCCATACATCCACACTCTGACTTGAGGGTTGTGTGGCTTTTTGAGTTTCCAGAATAAGAATCAGTTCAGAGTCCCGTATCCCTGGGAAGTCCCCAAAACACAGTGGCCCTGGTAAATGACTGTAGGTCTTTTGGGGTAAGGCTAAAAGGAAAGTTTACAATCTATATTGGCAGTGTAATAGGGTTTTTCCAAGTCCCAAGAGGACTTGGTCTGAGATGTGGATGGCTCCGTTTAGTGATTCAAAGCCATGCCACTATTCACCAGTCCTAGAAGGCTCCACCTTTGGGCACCTTTGCATCAAGGTAGGAAAGAGGGAAGGAAAGAAAAAAAAAAAAAAAAAGTCTATTTAAAAACCAGCAGGCTTAAAGTCACATAAATGAAAATTGGCATTTCTGGAAAAAACTATATTATAAAAGTTCCAAATTCCATAATGTATTATAAAAGCTTAACATATCCCAAAACTCTGTGGGCGATATCCACAGAGGTACAAATAATAACCCCAAATTTCCTAACTCGAAAATGACTTTATGATTTCATCTCTACCCCCTGAGGAAATTTTTTCACTTACGGTGCAAATATTTACTTATTTTTTCTGTGTCACAGCTCTTGTTTATTCGTTGTTTCATACCTGCTGCTCAGGTGGTGAGTTTATTATGAGGAAGGTTAATTCATCTTTCCACCTGCTGGTCTAATCAGTAGGAGCACTGAGACCTGGTTTTGAGTTTCAGATCAGCACTTATTCTGCAGCCTCAAACAAGTTAAATCCAGATTCCCACCCATAACATGGTTCCAGTCCTACTTGCTTCACCAAGTGATTGTAATGAGTATATCGAATGAGAAAATTTAAAGTATATGATAAATTGTAGGGGTGCCTGCCTGGCTCAGTCAGAGGAGTGTGCGACTCTTGATCTTGGGGCCATTAGTTCAAGCCCTGTGTTGAGTGTAGAGATAGACTGATGGTGGATAGATGATAGATAGATAGATAGATAGCATTAATAAAATATAGTAAATTATAAAAGCTTATACTCATGTGAGTCAGTATAAATATTAGCAGTTTCCTCTGATTAGAAATCCCTGATGGAAGTCATAGGAATGGGATTTCTTGGGTTTTATGTGACTTTCCAAAATGATAGTAAAGTTTCAGGCTAAATATTCTGTAATATCTTCTGGAATATGAAACTATCTTGTATTTAATTTCAGCTGTTGATGTAAAATTATATGTACATTTGTTGCTTGGCAAATCACCGAGATAGTGCCTATTTAAATATACATGTACCTCATAATTAGAGTATAAAATAATTTGGTATCCTCTCATTATCCTCAAAATGTACTCTCTGTTGTCCAAATACTGAAGACAAGCCTAAATTCTAAACATTGAGACATCTGGTTTCTGGTTGGACATGTCAAAAAGCTTGGAAGTCCTAACTTCACCCTCACAACAAAAAAGAAGCTAAAAACCTCAGAATCAGTCACTCTTCTTAGATCCATCAAAGAATTGAGGTCATAAGGTAAACCAGCCACCCAAAAGCTGGGGAGACACACTGATAAGGGAATCACCGCTTACTAGAAGCAGAAACTCCCTGAGGGAGCAGCATCAGGAAAGAATATTTAAAAGATAATTGACTAACTGCTAGAGACAGTGTGAACTAGTTTAAGAGATTAGGAACTCCTGGAAGCCTAGCCTTAGGGGAACATTCTGTCCCCACTTGCATGAATTTGAAAGTTGCAGGAATTGTACTTCCAGGAGTCCCACCAGGTTCTCACTGTAAAATTGAGAGAAAAATATTTTCATTCTTCCAGATGGGGAAGGGAAAAGTAACTTTTTTGAAACATGCCCAAAGAGTTCTCTTCTTAACAAAGGACTGCCTTCAAAGGAAACTATTTTTATCAGAATTGAACCAACATGGGGGAGGGAAACTTGTACCTCCAGCTCCTTCTCAGTTTCCTGTGTCAGTAGAGGGGCACCAAAACAAAACAAAACAAAACAGAAAACAAGACTGAGAAGCACTTCTGAAGGTCCTAGCCTAGGGGCACAGCTCACTAAAAAAAAAACGAAGACCTCATCAGACTATAGAACTCTTCCCCTCTCCTCCTCTCCCCTCCCCTCCCCTCTCCTCCCCTTCCTTCCATTTGACTACCACATCCATAGGACTCTTTATAACGACAGGGATTATAGCTAAAAAGAACTAGAAGGTTCAGACCTTATTTAAGAGATCTCTAGGGAAACTCAGTGACAAAAGGGGAGACAAAAACAAGAACACCAGAATTAACTGTAGCTTCTGACACCACAGCTACAACAAACAGTAAGCACAGGCTAACCTCTAGCCAGATAAACATAACACCTCACACCAAAGACCTATTTACCTCATTTCCTTTCACCCAATATATCTAGCTTTCAACAAAAAATTACAAATCTTGCTAAGAGGAGAGAAAACAGTTTGATAAAGCAAGTTTTAGAACCAGACTCACATGGCAGGGATGATGTTGGACTTATTAGACAGAAATTTTAAATGTTTATGATAAAGTAAGGACTCTAATGAAAAAAAAGTGGACAACATGCAACAAAAGAACAGATGGGTAATATGAACAAAAAAAAATGGAAACCCCCCAAAATAAAATTGCAGAAATTGAAAACACTGAAATGGAAATGAATAATGCCTTTGGTGGGCTCATTAGCAGATGGGACATAGCTGAGGAAAGAATCAATGAGCCTGAAGGTACATCAATAGAAACTTACCAACCTTAGAAGCAAAGAGAAAAAAGACTGAAAAAGGAACAGACTCTCCAAGAAATGTGGGACAATTACAAAAGATGTACATATATCTAATGGGAAAAGACGATGGAGAATAAAGAGAAAGGAACAGAAGAAGTATGTGAAGTGATGATGGCTGTGAATTTTACAAAATTATTGACAGACACCAAGCCACAGATCCAGGAAGCTTATAGAATACCACACAGGGTAAATACCAAAAAAATCTACACAGGCACATTACATTCAAACTCCAGAAAATCAAAGACAAAGAAAAAATCTTGAAAGAACCCAGAGAACAAAAACAAAACAAAAAAACCACCTTACCAAAGAGGAACAACGATGACATTGGATGTCTCTTCAGAAACCATGCAAGCAAGAAAAGAGTATAGTGGAATAAGCATTTAAAGAAAAACAAAAACAAAAACAAAAACCCAGCAACCCAGAATTCTGTAGCCAGCAAAATTATCCTTCAAAAGTGAAAGTTTATCAAACAAAAATTGAGGAAATTTATTGCCAGTAGACCTTCCTAGCAAGAACCGTTGAAAGAAGGTCTTTAGAGAAAAGGTAAATTATGTAGGTCAGAAACTCAGACTTACATAAAGAGAGAGTGTTACCTTCATGAGTACATGAAGGTAAAATAAATTCTAATAAAAAACTGGAATAATCCCTAGCATGTCTCCCACTACACCAATATGTTCAAAATTGCTGGTTTGCTATCTAGTTTCCTTCCATCACTGCAGCTCACTTCTAACGTTACCAAACAAAATCAACAAAACGAAACAAAAACACTGTGACCATGACAAAAGTGACGCAATTGTGTAATTTGATTTTCATTTAGAGTCATTCCCGGTAGGAATAGAGGTGAGAGGATTGGGTTTCTTCCAACCATCACCTCCCCCCCTCCCACCCCCCCACCTCCCCCACACACACTGACCTATGCCTCTGGGAAACATTCACCGAAATATTCATTGAAATGACAGGCAAATCCATTTTTACTTCTTTTGTTGAAATCGGACAAATTAAGGGAGTTGATGTCTCTCCAGTTTGGTTGCTGTTTGTTGATTTCTCCTCTTTGTCATTAATACTAAGAACATAGTTGTGCAAATAATTTTCCAAAGCAGGGATCAGTAAATTATAACCCCACTTGTTTTATAAATACAGTTTTATTGTCACACAGCCACACTGGTTCATTTATGTGCTGTATTGTCTATGAAGACTGTACGATTTATGTATTGTGTCATTATGTTGCTGCTTCTGTGCTGCAACGCTGAAGTTAGTAGTTGCCACGGGATATTTACTATCTGACCCTTTACTGAAAAAGTTTGCCCATCCTTGTTCTTTTTTTTCCTCAAGTCTTTATTTATTTATTTTGAGAGAAAGAGGGAGAGTGGGGGGGAGGGAGGGAGGGGCAGAGAGAGAGGAAGAGAAGGAGAAGCCCAAGCAGGCTCTGCATGCTAGCCTGGAACCCAGTGCAGGACTCAAACCCATGAACCGCGAGATCGTGACCTGAGCCGAAATCAAGAGTCGGGAGGGAGCTTAACGGACTGAGCCACCCAGAGGCCCCCCATCCTTGTTCTAAAGGAGGAAAGGGGGTGCTAGCTTATGGAAATTAGCACCCTCCCATCTTCTGTTCTTACACTACTGTGAGGTGCAGAACAGATACAGTGGGCCCTCAATACAATGGTGGTTCCTTGGTGAGACCTTTTTAATACTAACCTCAATAACTATCTGAGGATAATTAACTGGCCTTCTCTTTCTTATAGTTGAGCAAATCACTGGTGTGATACCCACCACTTGGATCTCCTTTCAGCAGGGAAGTGACCAACCTTCAGAATTCCTGCTTCTATGCAGTTTGTGGTTCTGGCAGAGACCATGTATTTTCTCCCATTCTATCCAGTAGCTGCCTGGAATGTGAGTAAGTGAGTAAATCACCTTACATCATCTCGGAGGAATGTGTGTGTAAGTTTTCAGTACAGCACAAAGATTTGTTTTTAACTTATGTCAGACATTGTACTCAATCCCAGATACAAGATGAGCAAGTCACAATCACAGCCTTAGGATAGTTCAATGCTTACCTTAAAGAGAAACTTACTGCCTCATCACAGCAGTGAAGCTGGGCTACATCTTGGACCCTAATCAGATATCTGTTTTCCTCTGATAGAGTCTGTGAAATAAAAAACAAAATTAGACACATTCATAAATTTGTAGAAAATAGAAGTCCCACTACTGCAGAACCATTTGATATCCTGCACACTGTTGAGTAGAACTCAGTTTAATTATGAAAAAGTGAGTGTTTTTACTATTAACAAAACAGGCTTTCATTAGAAAGACCACAGAATTGACCATGAAAACTATATTTTGAGGGTGTTATCTAATTTTCAATTTTTAATTTTTTTAATTAATTTATTTTTTCAAGTTTTAAGTAATCTCTGCACCCAACATGGGGCTTGAACTCACGACCCCAAGATCAAGAGTCATATGTTCTTCGGACTGAGGCACCCAGGTGCCCCTGTTGTCTAATTTTTAAAGCTACTGAAATTACTATTTTATTTATAAATTCTTTAAGTGCTTTCCTAGTATTAAAAGAAGAAGGAGGAGGAAGAGGAGGGTTGGAAGCAGGAAAGAAGGGATCTAACAAGAAAGGGTAATGAATGGATTGTTACAAATTAAGAAATTACGCCCTTGTATTGATCTAGCTATGGAGATGATCACTTGTTGTGAACAGCAATCCAGAGATAAAGTTCAGACTCTGTGAGTGCCAAGATTTGGGACTTTTTGTAATCCAGTCAACTTCACTCTCCCTACCAAAATGTCCAGATCTAAATTCTAACAAAACAGCTCCATCTTGTTTCCCTACTTTGGCCTAAATAAGTAAATAAATAAATAAATAAATAACATTTCCAATCAATTGATACTTTAACTCAACATAATTCATATGGTGAACTCCTACTAGAAGACAAGTAAATCATAGCTCATACCTGATGGAGCTCCCAGTCTTACGAATTAAGGGTTACAAAAAAGCGTGGGAGAGATGTTCAAGGTGCTGCGGAAAACCCAGGAAGGGGGAACTCACAGCTGGAGATGTTGGGGAAACTTCACAAGGAAGATGATGATTGAACTTGATTTTTTTTTTAAGTTTATTTTTGAGAGACAGAGTGAGCGGGGGAGGAGCAAAGAGAGGAGAGAGAGAATCCCAAGCAGGCTCTGCACTGTCAGCACGGAGCCTGATGAGGGGCTTGAACTCACAAACCACAAGATCATGACCTGAGCCAAAACCAAGAGTCTGATGCTTAACTGACTGAGCCACCCAGGTGCCCCTGAACCGGATTTTTTTTTTTTAATGTTTATTTATTTTTGAGAGAGAGACAGAGTGTGAGTGGGGGAAGAGCAGAGAGACAGGGAGACACAGAATCCGAAGCAGGCTTCAGGCTCTGAGCTGTTAGCATAGCCCGACGCAGGGCTTGAACTCACAAACCGCGAGATCACGACCTGAGTGGAAGTCGGACACTTACCGACTGAGTCACCCAGGCGCCCCTGAACTGGACTTTTAAAGGATAAAGAGTTTATCCAGTGGAGTGGGAAAGGAAGGCAATTTCAGAGAAGGCAAAGCATGAGCAAAGCGCAAATGTGTGAGGAAAGATTAACATTATTGAAGAACTATGAGTAGATTTCTTTGATCATAAAGTGGTAGGCAAGGCAGTAAGAGAGAAGGTAGCGTGGGACCAGATGATATTCTATATAGGCAGCAGCTAACAGATGACTCCTGAGATTTTTTAGATATCCTCAGTGCGCAGAATCCTGCACCAGGCTCTATGTGCAGGGAGATATGACATCAGAAAAGACATGGCCCCTTTCGCCAAAGGAGGTCATGTTACAGAAGTACCAATCAGAGAGCTAAGACTGAAGACAAACTGTGGGATGGGGTCAAGTTCACTCGTGCCTCTTCTCATATGCACCCTTACAGCTAGCAAGGAAGTGAAATGTGAGAGCTCGCCAGCACATCGCACACAGCAGGCCCTCAACAGACGTTAGCTGAATGGAAAAATGCATGTCTCCTTTGCCGATGACCGGAGGTTACATTCCTGAGCATGAGATGTAGTGAGCACATCCGAATACGTACCGGGCATCCCCTGACGATTCTCTGTATGTCTGACAGCTGATCTCTCATACCGATGTTTTGTTTCATCTAGTAAACAAAGTGATTTTAGGCCAACTAAAATTATGAAAGTTTTATACAGAAAAACTAGATTTAAAATATTTTATGTCACTTGATAGAGGGCTCAGTATGTTCATAACTCTTAATAAGAATCTCAGTTTCGTGTCCCCAATTATTTATTTATTTTTATTTTTATTTGAGAGAGAGAGAGAGAGAGAGAGGGAGAGAATGCAAGCAGGGTAGAGGGGCAAAGGGAGACAGAAAGAGGACCTTAAGCAGGCTCCACGCTCGGCGCGGCGCCTGACATGGGGCTCAATCCCGTGACCCTGGGATCGTGACCTGAGCTGAAATCAACAGTGGGCCACTCAACTGACTGAGTCAGCCAGGCGCCCCATCGTATCCCCAGTGTTTTAAAACAAAGACACAAGTGACAGCACTGTATTCAGAAAGTATCTTCAGGGCATAATATGTTATCAGGTTACATTCAGCCTGGCTGCCCATGCAGTACGCCCATCACAACAGTATTTTCAGAACGATAGAACTGTCTTCCACGATGCCAAATTCTTTCAGAGAATGATTATGATTTAAAATTTTTTTTAACATTTATTTATTTTTGAGAGACAGAGCACAAGTGGGGGAGGGGCAGAGAGAGAAGGAGACACAGAATCCGAAGCAGGCTCCAGGCTCCCAGCTGTCCGCCCAGAGCCCGAAGTGGGACTTGAACTCATGAACTGTGAGATCACGACCTGAGCCGAAGTCAGACGCTTAACCAACAGAGCCACCGAGGCACCCCCGAGAATGATTATGATTGCGATACTTACTGAGTCAGAAAATTTAATTAACACGGTAAGAAGTACCTTCAGAAACAAAGAATTTTGCTTTTTTTTCCTCTTGGTTATCTAGAAAAATCAATCTAAATATCCGAGTCTTCAAACTTTCATATTAATAAAAGTTCTATTGCGCTTACGCAGATGTCTGAAAACATTGTGTCTCATGTTGCTTGGCTTAGAATAGATGCCCTTAGTGCTCCAAATCCCTGAACCCGATGATTTCACATGAAAGGGATAAAAGACTTTGAAGTAAAGAACACCACGACAGGATAAGCTATTTCAGGATCTTTGAGTCAGTACCGCAAAGCATTGTAACATTTTTCAAGGACACCAACTCTTACCAGCAACCAACCTGATCTATATAACGTTTATAGTTTTTGACTTGGTCAATCGCAGCGGTCAAGTGCCCACGGTCAACATGTTCTGCAGGAGTATGAAGCCTCAGAGCGTACAGAAGATTAATATATTCTTCAAATCTTCTGGATGGGTATAAGAGCAGCTCCGGGAGGCTGTAGGAGGCATAGAAAATGGAACGCTGGTCACTTTTGGAAGGTCAAAGTGTGCCCTGTGCTTAGGGCACCCCCACCGTGCTTTCCCTCAGAACTCACCTCAGCATTTTGGTAGCAATGGTCTTATCATGCCTCTTCAGGAAAGCTCGGAATGCTGGTATCGTTTCTCTGCACTAAAGGTATTCAGTGAACTGAGTCAGTATAGACAAAATGGCTTTGCAGCCAGGTAGACCTGGATTAGAATTAAAGATTTAATTTAATTCTACCTAATTCTATGTGACCCTGTCAAGTTATTTCACTTCTCTGAGCCTCCGTTTTCCCGTGAATACTGTACCTAACTCTCGTGGTGAGGAGAGGAAGAATCCTCTCCATAAAGTGCTTGTCAGGCAGTAAGTGTTATCCCCACAGTAAGAAACTATTCACCTATAATACTGCTGTTGACTGTGTTTTCCACAGGAGCATTAGAAAGAGGCTCCACTGTGCCAAATATGTTTTAAAATGCATTCGTTCATCTTAGTAGAGCCCTCCGGAAGTTACCTCATTTTTCTCAGCACACACGTGCCTAAAAGACACCAGTAATGCTAATTTCCAGAAGGCAAATATTCACTGTTGTAATGTTAACAGCTAACGTTCACTGAGTACTTGCTTATATGCACACCCCGTGCTAGTGACAATATGTGAGACTCTGCTCCCATTTCCGTCCTATGGTTGGTCCTATGAAATCGCCTTATTCACGCAACTTTCCCATCATTCACTTGTCTAGCAGTGTTTGAACTCCCTAAGTGGGGCGAGAAGAATGCTACAAAGGGAGACGTCTGAGGTCAGGGATCGTCCAGAGGCCTCCCAGCTCCCAAGCCTTCCCCTCGGCCTCAGTGCAGATGGGCGGACACAGCCGGAGTGGACGCAGCCGACACTGGCAGAAGTCAAGGTGCCGTCTTCTGCTGCGCTTTTCACACAAATTGAAGAGGGTGGAAAGAAAGATCTCACGGCCGTCAGAAGAGACCCCAACAAGAGCAGTGAGTGACGCAGAAGGAGCTGAATGTTCCTGCCCAGACTACATATGGCGTCGGTCGCAGTGGGAAGAATTGTGTATAATGAACTCTCCAAGGGATGGAAGGCAAAGAAATTCCTTATTTCACAATGAGATTTTTCAAATTGAGTGTCCCTATTCCAAGCAACATGGGTTATCGATTCCTTTTCTCCATAAGAGAGTTGAGCTTGTCAAGGCCACGCAGGACCACACGTGTTGGCAGAGTAGAATCAGGGCTCTCAGTTTTGTTTCTACCTAATTGTTCGACAGTTTTCTGTAAGCGAACCACAGGGTATCTGGGACAGATGAAAGCTTGGAAACGTGTATGATTAATTCAGCCCAACAATCAGTTCCTGGGGCCTTATGTATCAAGCACTATGCTAGTCCCTAGTGATACGAAATTAAATAAGTCAGAGTCGCCATCCCCAAAGAGTTCACAGCAAACTGGAAGCTAAGAGTAGGGAGGAAGTCTTCCCTATTAATCCTAGTCCTTTGGATCGCACACAAAACTTCCTCTCGAGCTCAGAAGGTCTCATACGTGCCTGGGTGGTAACTCAATCATTACCTTCTCCATAGTTTTCAGAACAACCGGGTAATTGTTGAAGAAATTGGTATATATGTTCAACTGGCTTCCAAACTTTAGGAATATTTCCCCCACGCCGTGGGCCGGGCCCCATTCCTGCAGTCTGTCTCTCAGGTGGTCTAGAAACTGCCTGCCATAGGAGAGAAGCATGCCCGTGAAAGAGTGGCCAGGGATAACCTGGAAACTTAAAAACCAGGTTAGTTGTCATCAGCGCAGGCTGGCAGGGCTTTGGTCCAGTCGTTTTGCCTTGACACAGAGCAGGGCAGGTCTGCCAGGAAAGGGGGAGGAACTGGGGTGTGAGGACGTAGGTTGCCTCTGGAGAAGCCTCATCTCTCCTTCTCACTTCCTTGAGCCAGAAGCCCCGGCCGGCCTCCGGAGGCCTGCCCCGGACAGCACCCCTCCCACATGGCCAGCCAGGAGGGCGGCAAAGGTTTCTTAAAGTCCTCCGAGGAGAGTGACTGACTCGCTTCAAGTGCCACCCCCCCCCCCCCACCGGGCCCGTTTCCCTGAGAACGTAAGGTTGTCCTTCCTTCCACCCTTGACGGGACTTGAAACCAGGGAGAGGCTTGTTCAACCTGTTCCTTTTGCAGGAGCTGGCGGGGGGGGGGGGGGGGGGGGGCACGGAGTGTGAGGCACTTCTGAGTCACCCGGAGAGGTGACTCTGCCTCTGGCAGAGAGGCACCAGCTCACTCTGTCTTTACCGCTGGTGCACGTGGTCACGTTTCTTTGTCAACTGGGGCGTACGTGAAACCACCTGCTGTCATTGAGCCGACCCTCCAGCCTTGGGTTCTCGAAGTACAGTATCCTAGTGACCTGACTCCATGAAATCCTTTGTTTTCGTTCCCTTTGCTCACCTGGGCACTGCTGATTAAGAACAGTGACAGGCACTCTCTCTCAAAAAATCAAAATAAAATCAATAAAAGGGGCACCTGGGTGGCTTAGCTGCTTAAGCGTGCAACTCTGGATTTTGGCTTCAAGTCATGATCCCATAGTCATGAGATCAAGCCCCACAACTGGCTCTGCCCTGAGTGTGGAGCCTGCTTGGGATTCCCTCTCTCTCTCCCTCTCTCTCTCTCTCCCTCTCTCTCTCTCTGCCCCTACCCGCACCCCCCCGCCCAATCTCAAAAACAAAACAAAACAGACAGTTCTTCCCGTCACCTTCTGCGTGAACAATATAGTGAATACAAAATCCCCAGGCACTCAGCTCCACTCCTTGAACCACAGCATCGAACTGAGGCAGGAGTTCTCACTCTTGGTCGCAGCCCAGCAGCAAGAGTCCTCTCTCGTGAGATGATCAGGGGCTCTGAGCAGGGCGGAGAAGAGCCTCTGTACAGCTTTTGAAATAATTAAGGGTGGGCTCCTCCCAAGGCATGATGAGTGAATATTTGAAGAAATGCCTACACGGAGTTTACCTGTTGAGACTTAGAATCCGCAAAACGTCGGAGAAAATGATCCGGATATTTGCAGCACTCAGAATCGCTCTATTTGATGACAGGGCTGCTTGCAGTGGTGCTGCGTAGACCTCTCTCACCGTTTCCAGCATCTGTACATATTTTCTCTCACTCCGTAAGAGTTCCCTGACAACCCCCGTTCGCTTTCCAGCCGAGTCCATCTGGAGCTTTCTCTCCTGTAGAAAGGCATTAAGGACTCACAGGGAAAGCAGAATGACTCTTTCCGTGTTTACAGCCTCCAAGAGCCTGAAAGCTGAAGGAGGCAGAGAAATGACCGACGGAACAGTCGGGCGGTCATTCTGAGATTCCCCCTTTGGGGTTTACAGCATACAAGGTTGAAGGGGACCTTGATAGGGGACTGTGGTGGACCCTGCTGACCACGGCTTGATCCGGTATCACCAACTAGCCCCTCCCATTGGGCCAGTCTTGGATCCCGAGGGGGCCAGACTGAGGCTCGATGTCTATCCATCTGGTCTACTTGAATACGTATTCGGTGACACGTGCTAGGTGGTCACTACACAACGATGGGAGGGCACAGAGCCTCGCCTCCATGATGGTGATAGTCCGGTGAGGAAGCCTTTGGGTTGCCCACTCTTGATTGCTCCCCTGTGCCTTTTCCCCAGTGTTTACTGATTGATTTATAGTGTTTTATTGACAACACTGCAGACAGAAGAACTGAAATGAGCTGACCCTCCTGTCAACTAATCTGCTTCGAAATTAATTTTCAGTGCTGGGACTAAGTAATTCTTTCTCTTCTATCTGTACTTTTCAAAAGTTGGAAAATGAGTATCCTTGCAATAGAAAACAATGAAAATATTTAATTTTTAAAAATGCAATGGCCTTGTGTTTGAGCCTAGAACTATTAATACTCTTAGAACACAATTTCTCCTTCTTCCTTAAGCCCTCGGATCCCCCCCACACCGCCCCAAATGAAATATAACAATACGAAGTGTAATGCCATGTGATCTTTGCCCAAAACAAATCAACCATAACTTCATGAACCAGAATTCAAATATAAAGTAAATGTAAGAGAAAAACGAGAAAACTCACTCTATGAAATACTATAAACATGCTGTTTTGGTAAAGTTTTATCTTTCAAACACAGGATCTATCTATCTATCTATCTATATCATACCCATTTAGACATTCCTAATGAGTTAAAAAAAAAATACATTTATAGTCCCACCTGGCAGCTGGCTCAGAGCCCGTATTATACTTTTATGTGTACAAATGTTTTTAAAATATTGGAGTTCTCCAATATTTTTAATCATTTTAAATTAAGGTTTCAGTTGTCAAACCTATTGTCTTAAAACCATTGTCAGGTGTTGTGACCAACAGTGAGATGAGATACTCTCATATTCATGGCGCTATGTGAACCCCCTTCTCTCTGGTGATTCCGGGGGGTGTACCCGAGGGTGAGCGAGCACCCACGCCATGAGGTCCACACGGGCAACACTGTGGCAGGTGGATTCCCCACAGCATGGCCAGGCTTGGGAAGGAACTCCACGGTTGAGCTCAGGGCTGTGGGATTCAAGTTTCTTTCTCAGCAGGCCATGTGACTTTAGGGAAGTCATTTAAGTGTTCTAACCGTAGTTCCTCATCTACAAAATGTGGTCGCTAACATCTACCTTAAGGGATTGTGAAAAGGAAAACAGGATGAATTTGCGAACGTGGGATGAAGAAAGGCAAAGCAGCTTGTGTGTGCTGTGTGTTAGGGCACGATGGGACCAAGCCTCGACCTCCTCCACGCCCTCCCCTTTGGAAACAGAAAGACAGGGCCCTGAATGTTATAGTCAGCCTTCGAAGTCAGACTACGAGTTGGTGGGTCATTTAGAAACTGTGAAGTTTTATGTCCGTGTGCCATTTGTCTAAATGCTGTCCTCCTGTCATATTAGAAAATCAGAGTAGGGTGTCTGGGTGGCTCAGTCATTAAATGTTGGACTTGGGCTCAGGTCATGATCTCATTGTTCATGGGCTCTAGCCCAGAGCCCTGGGTTGGGCTCTATGCTGACAGCTCAGAGCCTGGAGCCTGCTTCAGATTCTGTGTCTCCCTCTCTCTCTCTAATTTTTTTTTTAAGTTTTTTTTAAAGGAAAAGGAAAGAAAAAAAAAAATCAGAGTAGCACAGAGATGGCTCTTGCTCCCAAGATGTTAACTGGTTAATTTCTTGGTTAATTTCTTTTCAGACCAGGACATATTCAAAAGAAAAATCTACCTGTTGGATTCCCTCACTTATATTTAAGGTTTTCCCCCCCTAAGGTAAACTGTCAAGAAAAAAGAACCAGAATAAAGGCTGATGCCTTTTTGGGGGGGGGGGGGGTCAGGAGCAAAACAATGGAGAATTCTTACTATATAATCATTGACTTACCAGCTTTACCAGCGTCTCAAAATTTAGATCGTTTTTGCTGAGACTTGATTTTGCATCCTGAGGGTTGTCTTCTCTAACATTTCTTTCCTGAGGATTAAATGCAGACTTGATTATTTGGAGGCAGGCCTTGGGATGTCTGAATGCCCAGTGGGTGCTGTGCCTACGGGAGGCTTTCAGTAGCTGTCTGCCTTCAGCCCCAACTACGGTGCTCCCCAGACACAATGAACTAAGCACTTGACACAGTTGATGACTCTCTTAAATTAAATCTTATGTTAAAAAAAGTAAACTTTAGCTTCCTAGGAACTACATTATACTTGAGAAACTGAATTCAGTGCAGCCACCCTTCTCCCTGGGAGGCAGGAGAGAGACCCTGCTCCTTGAGGCCGGGAGGGGTGGGGGGGGCGAGGTGGGGGGTTGGGGGGGGCTTATCTGCTCACTGAGGCACGAGGAATCCCACACATTCCAGGCCTCTGCCTCAATTCTGCTGTCATTTGTCAGTTGACAACAAATGGCTTATCTTTTAAAGTTACCAGAAGGGACATCTGGGTGGCTCAGTTGGTCAAGTGTCTGACTCTTGATTTTGGCTCAGGCCCTGATCCCGGGGTCATGGGATCCAGCCTGCGATGGGCCCTGCACTGACAGCGGGGACCCTGCTTGAGATTCTCTCTCTGCCCCTCCCCTGCTCTCACTCTCTCCCTTCTCCCTCAAAAATAAATCAGTAAACATTAGAAAAAATAATAAAATGGCCAGAAGAAAAAGGGCACAGCACGTTGTAAAATCCACCCTTTTTTTACTCTAATGAAAATGTGTCAGAAACAATCCACATGCGCTCTCTAGAACCTGTTTCCACATTTAAATATAGCTTATTCTTTCTTCATGTTCCCTTGTGGCTTTCATATACAGTAGCACATCAAAAAACAAAAAAAAAGTCCCACCTGCTGCCTGCAGGGTCCTCCCTAGCAAGGGAACAATGGTCCCGGGTTTGTGGTGAGAGGTAAGGGTGATTCCTGCTCATCACTGCTGCCTTTCCTAGTCAAAGATAAAACTACTCATGGTAACCCCTTGAGTTCTATGGCGAGAGTGGGGAAAAAAAAAATCAATGTATAACCAAGACTTTGTTTTTGGGTGTTTTGTTTTGTTTTTTGGTTTTTGCCTTATTCTACTCAGGCAAAAGGAATTTTTGTTTTGTAACTGCAGCCGTTCTTTATGGCTACCCGAAGTAAGAGCCCTGGTCCCCCAGCTGCAGTCAGCTGACTTCTCCCCGGTTTACAGAGGTCCCACCTGAGCCTGCGCACCTCGCAGCTGCCCCAGAGTCTTTCCACCATTTCTTTTGCTTCCCCCATTTGTGGATGTCCCCTGTTAGCCTGCCATGTGTTTATACTTCTGCTGGGGGTGGGGAGGGGGGGCAGGAATCTACTTTGAATCTTGGCAAAATCAAAGTTTCTATGAATGGAACACACTCTCTTCTTTCAGCATAAACAGCAGTGCTGGTGATTTAATAGAGACATGATGACTTCAAGCCGTCAGTGGTGACAATGACACCGATAGTTGTAAAGATAGACGTGGCTGCAGACATGCAATGAGAACGACACTCAAACTGGCCCAAGGTTAAGAGAATCGAAACGGGACGGAATCGTCTGTGGATCTCACGTATAAGGGAGACCGCCTCACCCGGGACATCATCCTGTTGCGCAGGCTCGCACGAGTGCTTCTGCACGGCCCCCCGGACCACCCTGGTTATAGAGCACCTGTTCACTCACACTGGGGCTTAGCTTCACCTCTGACTCAGCAGCAGCCACTTTTATGAAGCATCAATTTTTCTTTGTGGATAGCAAGTTGATTTGGCGTGTGAATTTTGTTTGAATCTAAAAATAACAAGTTTTCTCACTGTATACGATACGTATAATTTCGTTACATTTTAGAGACGATTTTTTAAATTTAAGACATCATCCCTTATTTTCTTTTTAGGGATGAACTCAGAGGAAGTGACGGGGCAACAAACTTGGCACATTTATAAGGAAACTACTGTTTGGGGCTGGTGGGCCTGTGCCTTCGCTCCCTCCATGACATATAAGGGAGGCCACTGATGACATGGTAGGAACTTTCCTGCCTTGTTTGCCTTTTCCAGATTATTGCCGATGCTTCTCCCACAAGACACTCAGTGCCTGAATTAGGGGCAGAAATAGCTGTGAAAATGACAGGTAGAACTCAGGAACAACCATGGGTCTGCTTGTAACCTGTTGCCATGGTTGTACAGTATCAGTGTAAACACTAGAGTGAGTCACTACTGCCCAGTGAGACAGACAGGATCTGATTGGACAGATGGTAGGTAGACAGATAGACAGACAGACATGTGCATATACCTCTATCTGTATATACATATATGGGCAGAGTCTGGGCCATCTGGATGGAGGGTAGGCCCTGCCCGGTCATACCTTCAGACACAGCTCTGTGTGTGTGTGTGTGTGTGTGTGTGTGTGTGTGTCTGGTCCTGGATTTGGCAGGCAAGTCCTCTTACAGAATCCCCTATGGAATGGTCTAAACCAATTATCTCAGCAGAAACCGTTATTTTCCATTCCTATGGCTGTTAAGTTTGTGTGTTCTTCAGGACAAATATCTACAGTTTATTTATTATTTATGTATTTGCCAATTTTTAAGTAGTCTCCATGCCCAGCGCGGAGTCCAATGCAAGGCTTGAACTCAGGAGCCCGAGCTCAGGACCTGAACGGAGAGAAAAAATCAGACGCTGAGCTACCCAGACACCCCAGTATCTACAGTTTAAAAAATAAACTCCGATGTGTGGAGAAACTCGATTTCTCTATTGTATCCTAATTCCACACCTATGTTTAAGCTGTGGTTTTTCTTCCTGGAAGTCCCTGACTTTGTTTCAGGGGGTTTGTGCACAAACTCTTAAGTAGTAAACAACAGAAAACCAAATAAGAATGTAACACATATTTTTCCTAATTTGATTTTTGTTTTAAATCAAGGACATTTCTAGGCATTGAGTCTTCCGATTCTGTGCTTCTATTACTGGCAGGTGATGTGACATTAGCAGGCCTGCTTCCCAGCAATGAGGCAACTTGAAGTCCAAACATTCTGTGTTATTTTATTAAAATGATTAGATGTTTAGGGGCGCCTGGGCGGCTCACTCAGTGAAGCGTCCAACTATTGGTTTCCGCTCAGGTCACAATCTCATGATTTGTGGGTTCAAGCCCCACACCGGGCTCTGTGCTGACAGTGCAGATAAATATACATATTAGATATATTAGACATAATATATATTAAAATTAAATTAAATATTATATATGTATATACATATATACACATATATACACATATATCTACATATATACACAATACACACATATATACGTATATATATCTCCTATTACTTCTGGTTCTCTGGAGAACCTGACTAATGCGTGGTCTGCAAGAGTCTTTTGAAAAGACAGATTCAGAGATGGGGCATGAGGGAAGCAGGGCTCTGACCTATAAAAGGCTTAGATGTCCCTGAAAATGTGTTAAGACTCTTCTTCGAAAGGAAGCTTGTGCTTGAGAAAAATAAGTCACTTCGTGGGGGTGGGGGGCAGGTTAAACCAAGGGTCCTGCTCTGGTAACAACTAAGGGGCGGGTGTGCATAACTGCATGGCTTTCATTTTGCTGAGCAATCTGGGGACTTGGCAGAGGGGACGCTGCTGCCAGAAGGTCCTCCGTGGTTGCCTCTCCTCCACTGTGCTGTCCACTAAAGAAGTGTGAAGAGAGGCTTCCAGAATAGCAGGTTAATAGCCTGGTATTTGCCTGCTTGATAGAACTCACAGGTCTATTCCCACTAACAGTCTCCATGGTGAGTTTGTGTTTGGGGTGGTGTCCCCAGCCTTGAAGCAAGAGGTGATTTTTCTATGGGCATCACGTGACATTCTATGGACATCATCTGAAGTGATATTTTCTTAGAAACCAGCTCTCTGAATGACAATGCGGTTTTCCGTATTTCCTGAATCCGTATTATTTCACTGAACCAAGAATGGGTGGATTCTGAACATAGTACTGGCAAAATTATTCTTGTTTGCTTGAAGAACCGGCTTCAAACCCACCTTTTTTTCCTTTTATGAATCTGAATTTCAGGTAAGAAAAGAACACATCCTACTTTTATTTAAAAAAAAAAATGTCCTGGATTGCAAATGAAACCATTTTCTTGGGGCTTCTGGGTGGCTCACCCAGCGAGTGGTTAAGCGTCCAACTTCAGCTCAGGTCATGATCTCGCAGTCTGTGGGTTCGAGCCCCGTGTCGGGCTCTGTGCGGACAGCTCAGAGCCTGGAGCCTGCTTCAGATTCTGTGTCTCCCTCTCTCTCTGCCCAGTCCTGCTCTTGCTCTGTCTCTCAAAAATGAATAAATGTTGAAAAAATTTTTTTCTTAAGTTTTCTCTCGAATCAATCTCAGGACTCCACTGAGCGAGCTGCTTAATGCAAATGATGGACTCTGTTCCCGGGGCCCAGACCGTGTCTCTCTAGTCAAGGAGCGCAGCTTCCGGCATTAAGTGGCTTCACTCTTATTAGGAAACTACAAAACACCCTTTTTTTTATAATAATCCATGAAAAGGAAATTTGTAGGAAAAATGACAAGTTGAAAGCTTTCCAAGTAGAATTATCATTACTGTGTATGAATTTCTTAACCACGTGTGTCTAACAGCACAGCAATAACCTTACCTTCATGAATAAATCGAATGTTGCTTTTGGGTCACATTTTGTCGGAATAACATCTTCTCCAAAATCCTTGCTTTCTTTACTACTTCTCTTCAGCAGAAAATTTGACAAAAATTCCAGAGGTTTGTCCTAAAAAAATCAACCCCCCACCAGAAGAAAAAAAGAAAGAAATTCCAATTAAAACATTCATCTGAAATACACATCGATCAAAGTGCAGCAGAAAAGAGCAGCGTTTTCTTCTTTCTACCCAATTAATTTAAGTCTAGGAAACAAAGTAAGTATTATTCAACTAAAATCTGTAAATGGTACTTTGTAGTTAATTTTGGTTCTCTTATTGTCCAGGATCTCTCAGTGGCTGTGTTTTACAACCCAATATAATCTCTCAGAGGAATTGTTCATACAAAGGGATAATATGGTTAAAAAAAAAATCAATGCAAACTAAAAATGTATTTAAGTATTGGGTTTTTAAAGTTGGCTTTCTTCGAAAAAAAAAAAAGAAAAAGGTTGGCTTTCTTTGAAGAAACACTTACAGAATTATCTTTTGAAAGTTCCATCAATCCATCTGCCAGAGCTTGTGCAATTTCTTGGTTATTCAGAATGTTAGCCACACTCATGTGGTCAAACATAAATTGCCCTGCGAATATATAAGGCCATCTGCCTTGTAATTGATTTACGTAAGAGATGTGATCAAGCAGAAAACAATTCAATCCTCACCATTGCTTTTTAGTGGATAACAATGTGAAGAATAAAAAGTAAAATTCCACTATGCCATGGGGGCTATCTACCATGATAAAACATAAATTGACCAAGAGTAACCAAATGTGCAGCATATGAAAAAGTACCCATCCTGGTAAGGCTGATATTAAATAGAATATATAAATTGGGCAATAAGGAGGGAACGTGTGAAAATAAATCTTGTAAGTTTAAATTTTAGATTCTCAATCCCACCCAAGATGTCTCCTCACTCCCCTTTATCTATGGGCTCAAGTACATAAATACTTTAAGTCTACAGGAAATAACATACAAACATAGTTACACAGACATCTTTTATGTTTTTTAGTGTTTTAAACAACATACATTTATGTGAAAATGATTTTATTCCATTTAACTTCTTCTTGCTTACAAATATTATTTAAAAATTCTTCTCTCTTGGTACACCTGGGTGGCGCAGTTGATTAAGTGTCCAACTCTTGATCTTGGCTCAGGTCATGATCTCACAGTTCGTGGGATCAAGCCCCACATCAAGTTCTGTGCTGACAGCATGGAGCCTGCTTGGGATCCTCCCTCCCTCTTTTTCTGCCTCTCTGCTGCGTGTGCTTGCTCTCTCTCTCTCTCTCAAAATAAATAAATAAATAAATAAATAAATAAATAAACATTAAAAAAATTCTTCTATCTTGAAAAAGCTAACTTTCTCGCTTTTCTTTTTGGTCCTTAATAACTATGAAAAAAACAGGAGAAATAATTTCTCCCTATTTATAGCCTCATAACCATTTTTCAGTATTGGCTGAACATCCACTAAATGTGGTCAAGTGGATAGTACATGAAACCAAGAATAGCACTCCCAGTTTTGCCCTGTTTTGGAGGCATTGATGTAAAGAGATGCAGAACATATATTGACGTAAAATATCTACATGTATAGCTGTGTTTTATGGCTCTTGTACAGACAGTTATTGTGGCAAAAGACATCAATAAGAAACAGGGCAGGGAAGGGAAGGAAGAAGTAAGACACAAGTAACTACTGGCTTGATTTCAGGGGTGTTTAAGGTAGATGGGAACAGTTAGGGATAAATTCAATAGGTAAAGATGGGAGGGTGGTCATTTACCCAGATGATAAACCAACAAAACAAACCCAAAAAAAACCCCTCATTTTAAAGGAGGGACTGACTTAGGGGAAGGTCCAATACAGAAAACTGTTTCCAAGACTCTATTGTGATAAAGCAGTCATGAGTAAGGAGTGTGAATGGGAAAATAAATTCAGTGATGCCAGTAGGCTCAGCGGAGGACCATGGAGCCCATCACCAAATTGAGTATTTTATATAGAAAATAAATAGAACACCACCCCAGAACAATTTAAGTAATGGGTGCTGTGTCTAAGAGGAGCTTACCTTTTAGAGCAGATTGTGGTGGGAAAAAGGGCAGAGCCCTCTGGCCTACCAAACACTTAGTTTTGTCTAGGTCAACTGCCTGGCACAGGATTAGTAAGACGGTATCATTTAAAATGAACTAGCTTCAGCATTTTGAAGATGAGCATATTTGTTCTCATCGGCTATTCCTTACATTCGAAAGGAGATATGAAGGACAAAGGGAATCAAGTTTTACTGAACAGGTGCAAAGGTCAACGTTCGCTTGAGCCATTCCTAAACTTGCATTTGCTCCCGAAGCAGAACAAGCCTCATAACTCACCTGCAACAAAAGTAGCAAGAGTTCTTACCTATCATCTTGGCACTGATGTTCTTTTGCAACTCCTTGAAGAGAGGACTTAACTGTTTCCTTACTGATTTCAAGGTGTCTTCCAGAAAGTCCGTGAGGCTGGACCACATCTGCAGCTTTGACTCACTGAAGTAGATGCCAAAGGGATCCCTTTCCCACGGTCGTCCCAGCCAATCACTGAGAACTGACAGTATTTTCTCCTTTTATTATTGCAGGCTTAATATCTTTCTCCTTAGAAGACTAAGATAAATACCCATGGTCTCCTTTCAAAGGTAAAATTACAAACTCAAGAAGCACACAATGAATAATTTCAAATACCTATCTATTCTTTGATAGGTAAGGCTGACATGTTATATTTGAAAACAAAATTAAGTAGCCGCTGGCTTTGTAGATCAGGAAGCAGAGTGGCCATCTGGGTAAGAATATACTGACTTTGCTTTACATCCTAAAAATCCTTTACATCCTAAAAATGAACATACAAGAAAATCCCACTCGGCCTGGCTTCCCCATCATGCCATCCAGAGTCATCTTGGGCTCGCCAACCCTCTAGCTTCCTTACATCATGTCAAGTTGCTCTCTCTCTATAAATCTCTCTCTAAAACTGTAATGGGTGCTTGAGAGAGTTCTCTCCTCGAAAATCAATTACTGAATGATACTGTGGCATGTCAAATCTGATTTTCTGTCCCGGATGGATAGGTAGCCTTATTTGATTCCTGTCCCTCATTTTTATTGATAGACATGCACAACTCTTTATAAGATGTTTTCCTAGAAGATAACTAAGAAGAAGAGAGGGAAAAGGAGGACGAATAGAAGGCAGAGGAGACAGAGGAGGAGAAAAAGAAGAAAAGCTTCCCCAGAAAGAACAGTGTGTGCAGGCCGATGTCCCACCCTGCCAGGCTGATGTCCCCTCTCCATAAGGCCCCATATGCTATCACATGGCAATGCAGTGATATAAACTAAAGTGAACGAGTGACTTCTGCTACAAAAATCTATCAGGCCAATGTGCTTTCTGTAGATATGTGGAAACTTGTCCCTTACAAGTTCCAATCATGCCAGTTTTTCCCAGGCTCCAAAGCCTTTTGGCATCTGGCATTAGAGAAGTCATGCTTTACATGGTTTCTACGTGGCCCCAAACCCCAGGTAATAGGAGGCCAGGGAGTTTTAAAGGGGGAAATGATTATATTACCATTACTGTAGCAGAGCAATGTGGTCCTCTTGCTGGTCAGCCAATGTCACATTTAGATTCAATATTTGCAACTTTTAGTATCTAAATCAAGTTTTGCTCGCAGATGTATTTTATCTTTGTTTTTCCTCTCAGATAATGCAGTTGAGTTGGAACCTGAGCAAGCCCCTTCACCATCACTCTATAGCTGCAATTCTTATTTCCAAATGACACTGTATTGATTATATCTCACTAAGAAGAATTATTCTTTATTATTTCTCTAGATCAGCAACTGTACACGTTTAACTGTTAAAAATGACATTTTCCCAAATGTGCATCAACCGATGAATAGATCAAGAAGATGTGGTTTATATATACAATGGAATACTCACTCAGCAATGAAAAAGAATGAAATCCTGCCATTTGCAACAGCGTGGATGGAACTGGAGGGTATTATGCTGAGTGAAATAAGTCAGCCAGAGAAAGACAGACAATCATGTTTTCACTCACATGTGGAAGTTGAAAAACTTAACAGAAGGCCATGGGGGAAAGGAATGAAAAAATATATATACAGTCACAAACAGAGAGGGAGACAAACCGTAAGAGACATTTAAATGCAGAGAACAAACTGAGAGTGGAAGGGAGTGGGAGAGCAGGGGGGGGGGGGGCGGGAAAATCGGTGATGGGCATTGAGGAGGGCGCTTGTTGGGATGAGCACTGGGTGTTGTATGTAAGTGATGAATCACGGGAATCTACTCCCGAAGCCAAGAGCACACCGTATACACTGTATGTTAGCTAACTTGACAATAAATTATATATTTAAAAACATGATGTTTTCAATAGAGTTTGTCCACATGATGGTTTGAAGCGAATATCTGCAATAAATAACCCCTTTCTAAGCAAATGACTGAGCGGCAGGCAATGACATAGTTTGAATAGCGACAGCATTCCTTCAGAGAAGGAATGGAAGACAGTAATTGACATGAGTCAGAACCGGCATTATTAGCTGTGCTGTGTCTTTTGGTGACCCTGGAGTTGGTAGATGTTACCGGGCACTGTGGTCAGCCCCCGTGTACTTACTGTGTTGGTAAGAGCCAGTTGCAATCCCAGTGGGGGCAGTAAAGAACGTGCCAGTTAGCTGAGACAGCTGAGAAAGAACTTCTATTCCTGCCTCTGCGCAGTCAAAAATACTGTCATTAGTTTACTCACAGGTTTTGCCTTGGAACAGTTAAGTATTACTTAGGAGCACTAAGCTGGCCAAGAAAGGCCGCGAGGACTTCTCATCTTTGATCCAAATCCCTCATGGAACAGTCCACAAACACTTCACAGCTCACCCCTAAGTGCCGAGGTCCAAACACTTAATCTATGGGGACTACACAACAGGGTGGAGAGAGATGGCATGAGGTTTGACCTGGTGCTTATTTTCAAATTCAGAATACTCAGGCCAAAGGCAGAGAAAAGTCTACATACATTTTCGAAAATAGTTTGGCTCAAAGGAGAAGTCTCATTGTAAGAATACAGACTTAAAACTGTTGAAACTGAAAAACAGCGGTCAAAATTAAGTATGGCATTAATTTCACCCCTTCTTCAGTGACACAGCATAAAGATGGAATTATTAAATTCAGCACATAGAGTGAGTTACTTTGAATGAAACTAATATATTGGGCTATATATTTTAACTCTTTGTGGTCTAAGAATAAACAAATTACTCCAAACTGTTTCAATTGTTTGGAAAAAGATGGCAGTGGCTGAAAGGTTGGGATGTGTTTCGTTTACTGGGGTCTAGTCTTTGTTTTTTAAGTTTATATATTCACTTTTTTTTTTCAACGTTTATTTATTTTTGGGACAGAGAGAGACAGAGCATGAGCGGGCGAGGGGCAGAGAGAGAGGGAGACACAGAATCGGAAACAGGCTCCAGGCTCTGAGCCGTCAGCCCAGAGCCTGACGCGGGGCTCGAACTCACGGACCGTGAGATCGTGACCTGGCTGAAGTCGGACGCTTAACCGACTGCGCCACCCAGGCGCCCCTATATATTCACTTTTGAGAGAGAGAGAGGGAGAGGGTGAGGGGCAGAGAGAGAGAGGAAAAGAGAGAATCCCAAGCAGGCTTCGTGCTGATAGTGCAGAGCCTGATGTGGGGCTCAGTCTCACAAACCGCGAGATCATGACCTGAGCCAAAATCTAGAGTTGGGTGCTTAGCTAACTGAGCCACCCAGGAAGCCCTACTGGGGTCTAATCTTTTAACTGACAAATGGTCCAGTGAAATCAATGGAGTCCATAGGTATACCTACATATATGTGCTCAACTGATTTCAACAAAGATGCAAAAGGAAGGCACGGAGAAAAGGACGGTCTTTACAAGAAATGGCGGTGGAAAAATGAGATATCCATATGTTAAGGAAAAGAACCCACAAAACTTCAACCTGTACCTTTAACACTATGTAAAACAAACAAATCAATGGATCAGAAACCTAAAAGTCAAAACAATAAATAATTTAGAAGAAAGCATAGGAGAAAGTCTTGTGAACTTGAGTCGGGTAAAGAGTTTTCAGATATGACACTGAAAGCATACTCTATAAAAGAAAAAAAAAAACAAATTTGACTTCACAAAAATTAAGAACTTCATCTCTTCAAAAGGGATTGTTCAGAGAAGGAAAAGATAAGTCCCAGGGTGGGGAGGAAATATTTGCAAATCAGTTTTCTAGACTACATACAGAGTTCTCAGTAAGACAACAAACAACCTAATTTGAAAAGTGAGCAAATGATTTGAACAGATACTGCAGCAAGGAAGACAAATGAATGGCAAATAAGCACATGAAAATATGTTCAGTATTATCGGTCATTAGGAAACTACAAACTAAAACCACAATGAAATACTACTGCACACCCACACAAATGGGTAAATTTAAGGAGACTAGTACCCAGTGTGGGGGTGCTACACAACTCAAGTTCTCATACACTGCCAGTGGAAATGAAAAATTCTACAACCACTTTGGAAAACAGCTTAGCCGCTGTTTAAAAAGTTAACACCAGGGGCGCCTGGGTGGCTCAGTCGGTTGAGCGACCGACTTCGGCTCAGGTCATGATCTCACAGCTTGTGGGTTCGAGCCCCGCGTCGGGCTCTGTGCTGACAGCCCAGAGCCTGGAGCCTGCTTCGGATTCTGTCTCCCTCTTTCTCTGCCCCTCCCCCACTCCGTGTGTGTGTGTGTGTGTGTGTGTGTGTGTGTGTGTGTGAAAAATAAATAAATATTAACAAAATAATATAAAAAGTTAACACTGATCATATGACCCAGCTATTCTACTCCTAGGTATTTATCCAGAGAATTAAAAGCATATGTTCACACATAGGCTCATACCAGCTTTATATGTAAGACCCAGGAACTGGAAAGAACTCAAATATCTATCAACAAGTGATTGAACAGACAAACTGTGGTATATGTGTACGATGCAATAATTCCCAGCAATAAAAAAACAGTGGGCCATTGATACAAGCATCAAATGGATGGATCTACAATAATTCTTCTGAGTGAAAGAAGCCTGACAAAAAAGAGTGCACGATGTATGTATGGTTCCATTTATAGAAAATTCTATAAAATACAAACGAATATATTGTGAAAGAAAGTAGGACAGTTGATTCATGGCTGGGGGTGGGGAGAAGTAGGAGAGAAAAATTACAGAGTGGCATGAAGAAAATTTTTTGGGGGGTGGTGACTAGGTTCGTTACCTTGATGTTTTATGGTTTCACAGGGCACGTATCCATATGTCAAAATTAGGCCAATGGCACCCTTTAAATAGTACGGTTTATTAGGTGTCACTTACACCTTCGTAAAGTTGCTTGAAAATGTTTAAATAATGTCCAAAACGGATAAATTTTAGGTTTTGGGCTTATGAAGCAACTGAGCGAATGACGATACCCTAACCGAGGAATCCCGGGCCAGGTGGGGGGGTTTGGTGCTGAGGGGGCAACCCGGCCTTTTAGGTATGTTAACTCTGAGATGCCTCCTAGATGCCCAAACTAAACATTCGTATGAGGACGTCAAGCTAGCTATGAGTGTGCAGCTGGGAGATCGCAGAGCCGGAAGCACAAATTTGGGAGTCCCGGGCACATGGATCGGATTTAGAGTCGGGAGCGGATGAGGTTGTCCAGGGAGAGAGTGCGGTGGTGGGAAAGGCCGGGCAGCTCGCAGAGGGCGGGGAGCCGGCAAAGGACCCCGGGAAAGGCCCGCTGACGGAAGAGGCAGCGCAGGGAGAGGGTGGTGTTCCGGGAACGGAGAGAAGGAGGAGAGTTTCCAGGAAGAGTGTCCGTGTGCGTGAAATGAGGAGCGAAGGAAGGGTGAGGAAAGTAGTCGGCATAGACCAGTGCTTCTCCCAGCGTGCCCCGGGAGCGGCAGCACCTGGGAACTTGTTAGAAATGAAAATTCCCAGCACCCCCCACCCCCGGCCCCACCAGACCTACTGAGTAAGAAATGCTAGGACAAGGTCTAGCAATGCGTACTTAAAAAAAAAAAAAAAAAAGTCTTATGTATTTATTTTGAGAGTGAGAGCGGGGAAGGGATAGAGAGAGGTGGGGGAGAGAGAATCCCAAGCAGGCCCTGCGGGGGCAGCGCCGAGCCCCACACGGGACTCGACCCCATGAACTGTAAGATTATGACCTGAGCCGAAATCAAGAGTCCCATGCTTAAACCACAAGACCTCTAGGTGACTCAAATACACATGAACATTTGAGAACCACGGAGAAATCCGTATATAGGTGAGGGTACATAGGCGAGGGAAAGTTTATGGTCTCCCCCTCTCTCTCTTTTTTTAGGACAGGAGCTGCTGCTACAGGTGATCCTGATTTGATAGGAATGACCCAATAAAAGAGGGTAGAGGCTGTCGGAGAGAACTGAGTGTAGGAATGCGGCCGTGAGGAGGTGAAAGGTGGTGAGATACAGAGTCCTAGCGGATGCCGGATCTCTGATTCGGGCAGAGCTGTTGCTTCCATCGTAACAGAAGGGAAGACAGAGAGCGAAGGTAAGAAGCGGGGGGAGGCGGTGGATTTGGTGGTGGGAGGGGAATTCGGGAGTTTTCTCAGGGAAGAAAAAGGCAAGGTCAACAGCTGAAAGAGGTTATTGAAGTATTGACAGAGGAGGAGCAGGGACGGTATAGTCCTCTCCAAGAGTGGGAAAGGAATTTACCAAAGGAATTTACCAGGTGCTCATCAGTGTTGCAATCTTATTCGACATTTATGCCGTCAAAGTCAAGTCAGATTAAAAGTCATATTACTTTTTTCAGCAGGCTTCAGCTGCTTTAGTGCAGGCAGGCGGAGGTTAGGTAGATGATGGTGTTTAAGGAACATTGGAATTTAGCCTGAGAAAGAGAACCAAAGAAGTTCGGATTCTTTGCAAGAAACTAATGATTAATGATGAACCATTAAACGCAGGTTTAACAAAGAAGGAACCAAGGATGAAGGCAAGGTTGATAGTGTAAAAGTGAGAGTGCGTGCATTGGAGATCTTCAGGCAAAGAACTATTAGAGTAGGAATATTTCGAACATGGTTGTTGGAATATTTGGCACATGATTTGGAAGTGGTACTCAGGGAGAAAAATGCTGGAGATCAAGCTTTCAGAGGTAATACAGCTTCCGGGGATGACAAGCTCAAGAGTGATGACTGAGGTGGCAGAAAAGAGATTTTTGGACTGAGAACCTGGGATCTTTTGACTGAATCAGGGTCTTGATGGCTCATCCAGGTGGAAGTGACCTTTGACAAGAACTTTAGAGATGGTTTGGGGGCCAAAATGGTGGTGAGAAATCTGAGCGCCATTACGTTTCACTGGAGACAATTCTTTAAATTTTTTTTAATGTTTATTTATTTTTGAGAGAGAGAGAGATTGAGATCAAGTAGGGGAGGGGCAGAGAGAGAGGGAGACACAGAATCCGAAGCAGGCTCCGGGCCGTGAGCTGTCAGCACAGAGCACAACATGGGGCTTGAACTCACAGACCAGGAAATCATGACCAGAGCCGATGTTGGACACTCAACCACCTGAGCCACCCAGGCGCCCTGAGACGATTCTTATATCACCAAATCTATTGTTCTTTTCCCCTTTTGCCCTTATTTTCAAGCCGTTCAAAGCTTTACTTTCCCAAATCCTTTCTTTTTGTTCTACTTCAGTTAAAATTTTTGCTTTGCTCTCATTATAAAAGTAATACTAGTTCATTATAGAAAATCGGGACAGGGGCGCCTGGGTGGCTCAGTCGGTTGAGCGTCCGACTTCGGCTCAGGTCACGATCTCGCAGTCTGTGAGTTCGAGCCCCGCGTCGGGCTCTGGGCTGATGGCTCAGAGCCTGGAGCCTGCTTCCGATTCTGTGTCTCCCTCTCTCTCTGCCCCTCCCCCGTTCATGCTCTGTCTCTGTCTCAAAAATAAAAACGTTAAAAAAAAAAAAAGAAAATCGGGACAAATAAGAGATCAAAGAAAAAGAAAAAAAGAAAAATCACTTATCTATTATTAACACCTTGACATACATCCTTCCAAACCCTTTTCTATACACACCCCACTGCCACTCCCACCTGCCCCACACAGATTTTAAACCGAGGAATCCCACACCACCCATATTTGATTTCAAATGTAGAAAATCTGAAAAACTCATCTAGAGATAGATGTTGTTAATATTTTGTTGCATTTCCTCCTAGATTTTTCTATACCTATTTTCTATAGTTAAGATTACATAATTATAATAACTGTATAAGAAAAAAATTTATAATATTTTGTAATTCATTTTCCTCTAACCCTCTTCCTATTCTTTTCTTTTTCCCTTTTCCCTGGTTGAACTGTGGCAGGGGCATGCTTTGCATGTATGAATAGTTCAGTGAAATCTGAGGATTAGACAGAGCTTTAAGACTCACAGTTCCCTAAGGAATGGGTAATAAGAAACTGTTCGAGAAAATTTAATCTTATACTCCCTCTGCTTTGCTCTGCTTGGCATTAAAAAATATATAAAATTAAAAAACAAAACAAAACAAGCCCATGATGGCAGAGCTTTTATTTAATAGATGTCTAGAAAGTGGATTTGTCTTATTGTTTCTAAAGTTTCTCTTCAAGTATGAAATCAACTTTGAATTATAGTGACTGATACTGGACCGAGGGGCGCTGAACATTATCAGCAACCTCGGTGATCAGCAACCAGTCTCATCTTTACCAAGCACTTCACCTGTTTCTAATTTTCCAATATTATTTAAGTATTTATATTATTTATTTTTAAGTATTTACATTATTTTGATATTCACAAGTCCTGTAAGGTCAGATACTATTCTCCTAACTTTCGTATGAGGAAACAGAGGTCCACAAACTTGCCTAAGGCCATACAGCTAAAGTGGTATGCCTAGGATTCAAGTTCAAGGTCTTTGGTCACCAAGTTCATGCTCATTCCTTCCAGGTTCAGAACAACGCGGGGAGGCTTTTCTCAGGTTGATAGATTATGGTTTCTGTGCTGGTCAGGCACTTTCTCCTGTATAGTGGAGGCTGATTTTACCATGTTTTCCAGAAGAAATACAAATAATGTTCTTGGCTGGCTCTTGCCACTAGTGACTTTATTTCTGTTCTTGCCCCTCGTTACTTTGACAACTAACCGCAACTCTTTGCCCCCTAAATACCTGAGTATGTGAGGTATAAGAGAAAAAAAGAAATAAAGAAGAACATGGGACTGACTCATACGAACTGAAGGCATTTCAAAAATCCGCAAAATATCACTATAAAGTAGGCACGACCACCGCCTTTCAAAACTGACCGGATGCTCCGAGTGGTACAAAGAGGTCCACATGACCCCCTTCTTGTTCAGGAGCCACGTAGCTTCCTAATTTCTCCCAGAAGTCTCTCACTTCAGGCCTCAATAAATTTTTAATACCAATTTTATAACCTGAGGAAAAGAAATCAAAATGTCCTCTTAGTCTGTAACATTATCAGGAACAGAAACCCTTAGCAGTTTGTGAAAAAGCAACCACAACTCAAAAAGCCAGTATCTGCTCCTAAGACTCCAGTCTGGAGGGTGCCTCTCCTTTAGCACTGCACCACACTGGGGCCACAAAAGGACCCCAACATGGCCACAATCTCCTTCACATTCTGAATTTATTGGACGCTGTGCACTCTGATTTAGGACATCGTCTCTCTGCCTCCAATGTATATATACCCCAAAAGTAAAGTATATATACCCCCAAGTTAAAGTATATACACCCCAAAAGCAGCAGTGTGTTACCAGGCTCACAGCAGGGTTCAAGGTAGACGGTCAGTCAAGCCCTGAGATTTTTGCAACCAAGTTCCGAAATTAAAATGTTTCTCACAGTTGTCAATCAAAAAAGAAGTCAGAACAGAAGGCTCCCAGAGATGGTAACCATCCTGGAAACGCTCACTTCCTGGGAATTCTATATGATGATTCAACTAATGAGAATGTGTTTGGACCCATTTCTAAGGGACTCCTGGAGACTCTGAATTCTTAAGTCCCAGGAAGGCAGTTGAAAACAAAGTCAGGCAAGAATCCCAACATTTCACTTCCTTCCACCGAGAAGTCTAGATACAGAACGGAAGGACCTGTTGAGATCACTGGAGTAAGAGATTTCATTTTGTTGTTGGTTTCAAGGCAAAAGCTCTTGCAGAAACACCACAATTATACAGAGGGAAAAACTTCCGTTTTCAGGTATTTTGTTATGTTACTATTGACATTTAAAAAAGAAAACAAAGGGAGCACCTTGGTGGCTCAGTCGGTTAAGTATCTGATTCTTGATTTTGGCTCTGGTCATCAACTCACGGTTTGTGGAATCGAACCCCAAGTGGGGCTCTGCTCTGACAGGGTGGCTCTTTCTTCCCTGTCTCTGCCCCTCCGCCCCAATGTGTTTTCTCTCCCTCTCACACTCTCTCTCTCTCAAAGTAAATAAATAAACATTAAATATATATGTACATATATATATATTTTATTTTTTTATTTTTAAAGAAAGAAAACAAGAAAAAGGCAGAGTTTAGAAACCTGTCTCATCTGGAGAACAAAAAGTCTGAGATGTTAGAAAACCCTAACAGGCTCTTCTACTCTGTAAGAGGTGAACCTACTAGGCCATGGCATAAATTTGCAATTGATACCTCTCCATCGTTTAGAGGAGAGCTGCCATGTAATTAATCATAAATTTAAACCCCGAATAGTAGCCATGCTTTATTTTGGGGGGCGGGGGGGGCGGCATATAAAATCAGGTGTGGAACGTAACTTGCCCCAGGCACAGTTAACCTGAACAAAAAAAGACAAAAATAAGGTAAAGATAAACCAAAAGCAGCTTATTTTTGTTTACAATAAAATTCACTAAACCTATCCCAAGCATGCTGAGTTCTAGCTGTCAGCAAGCTCTCTTGCTCAACCAAAGACCCCAACAGTTAAACCCAGAAATAGACAAGACTGCTTAACTCATGCTCCAAAGAAAACCCATTATGCCTATTTCTTACTGCGCTTTCTGGAGACATTGACAAGACGTTATGCAATGACTGGACTCTTCCAATTGGACCAGAAAAGCCCTGATAGCAATGGAATGCCTCAAAGACCACACCTAACGTGTCCCCTTCTCTGCCTGTGATTGTGAGCTGATCACATACCAACCCCCAGCTCATGATCACGTGCCCCCTGCCTGCTCTCGTGCATGTACCCCACAGAGCTCATCTCTGTAAAACTCTAGTGTCCATCTTGCAGGTGGAGAGGTCGGTTGTTTAGCTCAAGCCTGCAACTCTCCTTGGCTACTGGCACTCAAAATAAATGTCTCCCTTTCTTTCTTCCAAACCCTTGTCTCTTGAGTGATTGGCTTCTCTTGCCATGAGTTTATCTGCATTTGTTCAGCAACAGTGTTGGCAAACCCAGCCAGGAGCTATGCTTTCGGTTTGTGCAGCCCTCCTGGGATTCCCCCAGATGGATCAGTGGGCCCCGGCAGCCCGCCAGAGCTCTCCTGCTCCGTTCCTGAGTTAGCAGCTGGAATAGATCATTGGGCGACATAGCCACAGAGATGGCAGTTTTATGGGTGATTCAGGTATTCGCTTGGCCACGTTGTGAGTTCCCTGCCAGCCAGATCCTTGACCATCTTATTCCCTTTCTTCCCTCATCTCCCAAAGGTGGAAGATTTCATGCTAAAACAGTTCTATCTTAGGTATAACAAGGAAAGAATGTAAGTTATAGTAGAAGGAGGGCTAGAAACTGAAACTTTAGTTCTAAAACACTCGTCATCTTCTTCCCCCCAGAAAGGATAACGATCATCATTTTAAAAAAATGTGTATGTATGTATGTATGTATGTATGTATGTATTTAGTTTGAGAGAGAAAGAGAAAGAGCATGAGCAGGGAAGAGAGAGAGAGAGAACCCCAAGGGCTCCACATGGTCAGTGCAGAGCCTGACTTGGGGCTTGAACTCACAAACCAGGAAATCATGATGTGAGTTGAAATTAAGAGTCCGAGGCTTAACCAGTTGAGCCATGCAGGTGTCCCACCATTAACATTTTTAAAAGATGACCCATAACAAATTAATGATACCAGCCAATCCTTTCCTTTGTGGTATAAACCATTTGGAAGTACAATGCATTCTATTAGTGATATTTGCTGCTATTATAATTACTATACTTTCATCAAACTTAAAAACTTTTGTGCATGAAAGAACATAATAAACAGAGTGCGAGGCAGCATACAGGATGGGAGAAAATATTTGCAAATCATATATCTGACAAGAGATCAATATCTAGACTAATAAAGAGTATCTACACCTCCATAAAAAATATCAAATAAACCCATTAGAAAATGGGCAAAGGACTTCAATAGATACTTCCCTAAAGAAGATATACAAATAGCCAATAAGCATATGAAAAAATGTTCAACATCACGATTCATTAGACAAATGCAAATCAAAGCCATAATGAATATCACCTTAAACCCATTAAGATAGTTCACTATCAACTAAAAACAAACAAAAACACAGAAAACAACGAGTGTTGGCGAGGATGTGAAGAAAATGGAACACTTTCTGTCTGCAACAGTGCACAAGGGAGCATAAAATGGCGGGAAATAGTATGGAGGTTCCTCAAAAGATTAAAAATAAAGCTATCATATGGTTCTGCATTCCCATATGTGGCTAAATATCCAAAGGAATTTAAAGTAGAATCTCAAAGAGATATCTGCATACTCATGTTCACTACAGGACTATTCACAAAAACAAAGAAGTGGAAACAAACTAAATGTCCATCAACAAATGAAAGGATAAACCAAATGTGATCCACATATACAATGGAATATTATTCAGCCTTAAAAAGTGGAGGAAATCCTTTCATAAGCTACAACATGAATGAAACTTGATGACATTGTTAAGTGAAATAAGCCAGTCACAAAGTTAAATACTGTATGATTTCACTTAAGATGAGCTACATAAAGTAGTCAAATTCATAGGAACAGAAAGTATAATGGTAGTTCCTAGAGGCTGGAATAAGGGGGACAAGGGAAGTTTTTGTTTAATGGTGTGATGATGAATTTTACGTATCAACTTGACTGGGCCACCGGTGCCCAGATATTTAGTCAAATATAATTTTGGGTATGTCTGTGAGAGTGTTTGGGAATAAGATTAACATTTGAATAAGCTGACTGAGTAAAGCAGATAGCTCTCCCCAGTGTGGGTGGGCCTCATCCAATCAGTTGAAGGCCTGAATAGAACAAAAAGGCTGACCCTTCCTTGAATAAGAGGGACTCCTCCTCTATGACTCCTTTGAGCTAGGATATCAATTCTGTTAGCAAATTGAAAAATAGTATTCTGGAGGTCATACATGTGGTAGGCATTGCTGCAAAGTTGGTTGTTGTCTCGAATCTCCCAGCTTACCTTGGAGTAAATTGATTTCTCTGCTGTCTCCTTCACTAAATATCCCCATACTCTGTGCCTTCCGTCCATCCAGAGCTTTTTCTATGAGATAAAGCAGGCTCTCCAAGGTTAAGCCACAGTGTTCATACACCAGAGAAATGATACCTGCCTTAATGCTGTCCACTACTATCTAGAAAATGAAAACAGAGCCCATTATTTTAGCATATTTATTAATAAAGACAATGGGTATGTAATACGCTCTGATTTTTAAAGACTTTTTGTCAGAAACTGTGGAAGGAGGAAGATAAGCTTTCTCCTTTGTTGGTTTCTTTTTAAATAATTTCATTTCTTTTCTAATTATAAGAGGAGAAAATTAAGTATACCTACAATTCCATCCCTCAGGGGTAAATACTATTAACAAGTTAGATTACTTTCTTCCAGTCTTTTTATTTTTGTACATACCCATGCAAAGACATGTGCAACTTTTAAACATAATAAAATTCAGATCATATGATTTCGCAATGGACTTTTAAAATAGATTTAAAGTTTTCCTCTTAATTACAAAGTTTTGAATTATCGATAGTGATTGATTGAATATATCCCATTTAAATAAATATTAAAACCACGGTGCTTTGAATTCAACAACCAAATAAAGTTTTCATTGTGATAAAGTTAATTCATTAGCAGCAGACATGTTGGAAAGTCATTAAAGTCCACGATTTTTTTTTTTTTGCCCGCAAACCTCATGCCACTTTGAAGGTCACACAGTTCCACCCAACAAAGAACCACCACATGGTTACGACCTACTTTTTGCTTAAACACCCATCACATGTATAATAAAATAAGTAATTATGGCGTAGATTTATGTAAAGAAGACAAATAGGAGGATAGACCTACTTTATTTTTTACATTTTAGTCACCATGCAGTACAATATTGGTTTCAGGAGTAGATTTCCGGGATTCATCACTTACACATGACACACTGTGCTCCTCACAGGTGCTCTGCTTAATACCCATCACCCATCTAGCCCACCCACCACCCACTTTTAACCGGTTTTTGGTGTTCGTTTGTTTGTTTTACCCAGATTCTATCACCAGTTATCCTTTGTGCCCAGCTTGATGCCCCTTATTAAACATCAGGGAAACTGTCTGGGGCCCACCTGGAGATCAAAGCTCTGATCTTGCTTTCATGTGTATCCACTAAGTCGGCCGGTTGTGAATGATCAGAGTCAATTTCTTTCAGTGCCCAGAAAGAATACTGACTTCATATCTTGAAAGCAACCATTTTGTTACAAATACAATTTTTTGAAAACACTTTCTAAATAGGCCAATGAATATAACCTGCCCCGTGTCATCCCTTCAATATGTCCCTGTGTATCAATGCATACATATGTACACGTATATACAAATACACACACTCACATATCTCTAAAAATACGTGCTTCCTATGTCTTCTTTGTGCTTCCTTTATTGTTCTTATTACTCATATTAAAATTAAAATATATAACTTCATTATAGAAAGGACATTTTTTTATGTCTATTTTTGAGACAGAGAGAGAGAGAGACCGAGACCGAGAGAGAAGGTGGGGGAAGGGCGGAGGGGGGAACAGAGGATTCGAAGCAGGCGCTGCGCTGACAGCAGCGAGGCTGATTTTGGGCTCGAACTCACGAACCGTGAGATCATGACCTGAGTTGAAGTAGGACGCTCAACCGGCTGAGCCCCCCACGTGTCCCAGAGAAAGAACATATTTTAATTTAATGGCACCTCATTAAATAGGTCACAAACTAGGATTCCTGACATTCTTCTTTTGAGAAATGGTGGTGACATGATAGTATTTAATTCCTTGGGCATTCCAAAGAGGTTTTAAAATAATCCTTAATCACCTTGCTCTTTTTTGGGCTGAGTGCAACAAATTCAATTCAGTAAGAATTCACCGGACACTTAACTACTTGCAAGGTGGTTTGGCCTTTCATGCTTTCTTAAAAGTAATTTTGATTTATGGGTATCTTTATCGCTTCTGATTTTTAAAAGTGTTTTGGGTCTGTAAATTTCCACTTACACCGTTTTGCTTTCAGAAGATGAATCCTTTTCATACACATGGGGGCCAAAAGATTGCCATACGTCCTCTAGTGGGGATGAAAAAGGAAAAAAAAAAACAAAAACAAACAACCCAATTCAAAAAAGGGCAGGCCTCCTAACACACTCTGTACCTCATATGCAGGAATCCGAGATGATATTAATATGATGTGGAGCTGGGAAGCATATGAACCGCTGTCATCATTTTTATGAACACCATGCCAAGTTTTCTTTGATAACAAAGGATAGGAATGGCTTCCAGAAACATTGCTTCTACAGGGAAAAGAGGGGAAGAAGTGAAATTTTAATTTTCTATTCATTTGATTTTGATGCTGGAGCACCTACATGTTGTCTGGGCATTACTCATACTGAACAAGGCATGTGGCCGTAGGACCTCAGTCTCTCCCTGCGGTTTTTGGGGACAGCAGCAAATGGGGTTCTTGAGTGGAGAGGGGCTGGAGCTGGCCTTTGGGCCTCTCCTCCTGCATTTGAAGGACACTGGAAAGGTCTTCTGGAACTTATTTAGCGTTTATCGGGCACTCAGAATGAATATAGTGACATACTTAGGGGTTCAAAATGACGTTTTAAAGAGGAACAGCTGAGAAATTTAAAATTTCCTAAATCATCTGGTCCCCACAGCTTTCTGAGTAATGACTCTATTCTCTTACCCTTAGCCCCACAGTCCCATTTGGATATGCTTATTCCATAAAAAAACATTTCTGAAAAAAAATGTTACTTTTGCTCAATAGCTTTGCACAGAACATGTCCTACAGTCCAGCCTCTTTGTAGGGTCAAGAATATTTGAAATATAAAATTTATTTTGAAAGTGACAGATTTCCCTCTTCAGAGAACATGTTAAAGACCACTGGTCTTGAGGACTAAAGAGTTATTTCTGTTGCTGTTTCATAGGATAGGAGCCAGATAATTATACAAGCTCCCTGCGTGTTAGCTAAATCATTCTAGAATGAATTCTTGGTATCATGGGATGGTCTTGAGCTTTCAGGAGATGGAGGTTTGCTTACCGCTTGGGCAAAGCTTCTAAGGATGCCAAAACCAGCTGTTTCTCCAAAGCTTCATGTAATCCCACTCGATCCCTCACAGTCTGGGACAGACGTGGCTGGCATTTGGATTTTAACAATCTAGAGCAGCACGTTCCGCTCGCCCAAGGGGGTCGAACTTTAAATAACTCCTCTGAAAAACAAATAGCACCGGCTCAGTTGTTTATTCAGTTCTTACTTGCTTCTCTCAGCCGAGTCTACCTAGATAAAGGCATCAAAAATCAAGCCGTACCAGGGCACTGCTCCAAATGGCAATAACTGTAGCCCTTTCTACAGACTCTGTTTGGATTTATCGTCTCAGCACTGTGGCTGTGAGTTACCAGTCATGTCAGGTCAAGAGACAAAGCTCAGAGAACCAGCACCCCTTTTCTTGTGAAAACCAGTTAATCAATGTATAGGCATCACGTCCATTTCTGCACTTCTTCTTGGCTTCAAGTAACTTCCCATTTGTTAGGATCTCACCGGGTGTGAGTCAGTGAAAAAAAAAAAAAAAAGATGGCAGAACTCAAATCACTTTTGTCGATGACTGTTGTGCACTGTGCAAATCAGAGGGCTTAGCTGAGAGTGGGTCTTATCCCTCCTCCCTTTCCACTTTGCTTTTTTTAATGCCATTCTTCCTGCTTCTGCCTATTTTCATTCCTCCCTCTCTGTCACCAGTCCCAATTCTGCCTGCGTTATTCTTCTCTCTCCCTGTTTTTGGTCTCCTAAACTCCTAAACCCAAGAGTAACCAGAATAATAATGGAGGCACTGATATTTGACTTTCTGTATTTCATCTGAAATCTTTTTTTTTCTCATTCATGAACTTGAAATATACGGGGGGGGGGGGGAGAACTTTTCCTGAACATACTTTAGAGAATGCCGCCCACATGCTATTCCAGAAAGAGCTAACTATCCTCCTCTGTGGGATTTTGTGTGTAAATCCATTCGTTTCTACAATAGTTGGATAAGATAGAGTTTTCAAATGCTGCTCACTTTTACGTAGCGCAATTTTCTCCCAAATTATTTTTCGTAGGCGCTTTTCTCTTTGTCTCTCCTGTAGCTCCTCATCTTCTCTTTTGGGTTCATTCAAGGTCCCATACATAGCAGTAGCTTCCCTAGGGATTGGCCAATCTAAGTTGGACACACAAGCAATGTAATGATGCTTCCAAGCACCATACTCATTATCTGTTGGAGTATAGGGCAGAAACCACCCAAACCTAATGCATTTGGGCATCCATAAGCAGTCCTACAGAAAAAGAAATGAGAACGAGAGTTTGCTAGAAATTTTTAAGGACAGTTTCCTAGTAATAATGTTTCAGGTACACAGATAACTTCTTTACATTGAGATTTCTGGTGCCGCTGACTTGTCATCTGAATTTGACTCTAACAAACAAGAACCATCCCTGACTCCGTAGAAAAGTAGTCTTTGATGACAATATACGTTACATATGAATATATGTATTAGTCATCTTTGTACACTTGCTCCCATAGCATTTGATTTACCCTAGATTCTGAGGATTTTGAGCAATAGTGTATTAGTTTGTTTCAGACCAAACCTTCCACTGGGAACACCTTTGGTTGAACCACATGATCTTGCCAGTATGCAACCAGCTTTGATATATGGGAACAGCAAATTTCACGTGATCTAATTGAGTCAAGTATCTAGACAGAATATTATAAAACAATTCTTTGAAGGCGTATAGAGCTACGAATGCAACGTCTCATGTAACCACGACCCCAGAGAGAAGGGAAACCCAGAGAGGTGACCCCAACATTTGGCATTACTTTTCATTTCAAGGCATCTGGCAGTTCCAAAGGAAAGCTCAGGCTGAGAAGCAAAGCAGAAAGTTATGGCTGAACGACAGGGAAGCTGAAAAGAATTTTAGGTATTCTCACGAGGAGGAGAGGAAACAAAATTAAATTCAGGGCTCACTAAGGGCAAGAGCCTTGGTGATCACGCCAGGCTTTCAGCTGAGATCCTTATCAGCAAGGATGAGGAATTAGACAACTATACTGAAGCCAGCTTTGAAAAATCTCTTTCTCTGACTGGATTTAAGTCATCTATTCCTAGCCTAACCAAATGCCAGAAACAAAAGCAAATTCTCTCTGGAAGAAGATAACCTCATCCAGAGACTCAAATTATTGACTTATAACCAATATCTGATACTCCATCAAAAATACCAAGCACACCAAAGGACAAGAATTGTTTGTTTCTCCTTTTGTCTTTCATGATCTGTTATTAAGTAGAGTAAGACCCTCAGGAGAGCCATGCGTTGTAATTGTTAGGCACGAACTTAAAAAATAAATAACCCTATAATTAATATGTCTGGGAGATTAAATAGCTAGGTGAGAAATTTTGGTAAAATAATCAAATCATTCTAGAACTGAAAAACATTAATAGCAGAAATTTAAAACTCAATGGACCAGTTTAAAAGCAAATTAGAATCCAGCAAAAGAGAGAATTAGTAAACTAAAAAGCCAGAAGAAAGATGCAGGCTGAAACACTGAAAGCCAAGAAAGGTGGAAAAGACACATAGAGAACATGAAGCTTGCAGGGCGGGTGAGTCAGTCTAACACATAAGTACTTGAACTGCAGAGGAAAAGGAGAGAAAATGGGGCAGAATATGAAGGGATCGTCTCCGACAGCTTTTCGAAACTGAGAAAAGACACTAAATCTCAGATGCAAAAAAAAAAAAATCACTGTAAATCACAAAATAGGAGAAACACACATACACACGCACATTTCTGGGTACATCCTAAAAAAATTGCATAAGACAGAAGACAAGATGGAGGAAAAAATCCTAAAAGCAGCTAAGGAAATAAGGAGCAACAATAAGGGAGCAACAATAAAACTTCCTGCTTCTTCCAAAAAAAATGTGTGTGTGTGTGTGTGCGTATGTGTGTAGAAAATTAAAATATTTGACAGTAACATAGAAACTGGGAGGAGGGGAGCAGATGCAGGGTCTGAAGCTTCTGGCTTTATCTCAGAAGTGGTAAAAAATAAAATAAAATAAAAACAAAAAAACCCACCCTAGAACGAGTGCTATAATCTCTAGTATAGCCAGGAGAAAACAGCTAAAGAATTTAAAATTAACAATCTAAAAAATATGGAAGTACTCCAAAAGAAAAAAGAGAAACAAGATATAAAACACAAGGAACAAACAAAAAGTAAATAGTGAAACGGTGGACTTAAGCTTACATTGGACTTAAGCTTACATATATCAGTATGTACACAAATGTAAACAGAAGAATGACCCCAGCTAAAAGCCAGGGACTGTCAAATGTTAAAAAAACAACTCCCCACAACCACATTCTGTTTCCGAGACATATTCCTTAAATACAAGGACATAGAAAAGTAAAAAGTCAGAAAACAATACATATGCCAACACCTCGCCTGGGTTCTTAAATGCTGTAAACCCAGGACTCACAGTTGGTTTTGCATGTGGCCTCTCCATGGAAAGCTAGGTATTTTCTGAGATCAGAAGCTCAACACTAGCCCACCCTGGGAAGTTTGTACACGTTAAAGAAGTAAGTTATTGACTTGTATTCAAGTATGTCTGCCATTACATTTCATTAAATCTTTAAGAAGAAAATGAGACAAGCCAGAGGCAGAGTTAATGGCAGAGGATGTTGGAAATCCAGATTTACATTCTTTAACAGATGTGAGCCAAAGAGGGATCAGATGAGGTTGTGGTTGTACAGCAATTTTCGAGGTGAATGATCATGGATAAAATCATACCATATAATAACCAAAGCTTAACTACAATTTCTCAGGAAAGAAGTGGACTTCTTTAGCCACGATAAAATGTTTTCTAAATAATTAAATTGAGCATTTGAAGATTCTTAAAATTACACGAATTATTAGAATAGTGTATATCCGCTCACTTCCAAAATAAATTATCATATTTAACTTCTCCCCATGTTTGCTCTGAAGGGTAAGTTAATTATGGTTCAAATACTCTCCATTACTGTCTTCAGGGAAGGAAGCTACCCCAGTTGTCTCCTTACAGAACACAGCTGTTATTTGTGCCCTATCTGTAGGAAGTGACAAGTAGTCAACCTGTTCAGTTAAAAACTTCCAGGCCCAGCTGACTTGTGCAGCCGCACACAAATCTTTTGGATTCAGAAAGGAAAAGATATATAGAGAAATGAAGCGCGGTAACACCGTAGAGAAATCCACTTTGGCCATTTGCATCCTTTCTGAAAACCACTCTTGGACAATCCTACAAAGAAAGACACAGAAATTTAGTTCAGAACGCTAGTATCTAAAACCGACCAAAAATCTAGGATATATATTGGTCATTGTTCTTTCTATAATGTTCTAACTATAAAAAAAACAAAACAAAACTTAAATCCTAGGTAACACACAGCTAGATTTTTAAAAATACTGTATCTACTTTCACTGATCCATTCTAAAGGTGAGTAATAAAAATATCTAAAATCTACAGGAAAGAGGTCTGAAATAAACATAGTTATTTAAGTTATAAATCTGGATTTACTGCCTTTTCCTTTACTCCAAATTCAATAAATCAGCAAGTCCTGTCAGCCCTACAAATATGTACCCTCATATCCAACCACTTTCTTTCCACCTCCACTGCTATCACCACTGCAAAGCTCCTCCTTCTCCCTCCTGCACAACTGCAATAACCCCTTCTGATAGGCTCCCCCATTCCACTCCTCTTCCGAGAGCCCATTCTCTACATGGCAATGGAGGGTTTTTTTTTTTTTTTTTCTAATTTTTTTTTTCATTAAGTAACCTCTATGCCCAACGTGGGGCTCAAACTCACAAACCTAAGATCAAGAGTCATATGTTCCAGAGACTGAGCCAGCCAGGCGCCCCCTCAAGTGTTTTTGTTTTTTTTAATGTAAATTAGATAATGTCACTCATGCAAGTAAAACCCTACAATGACTTCCCGGTGTTATTAGAATAAAACCCTGTAGCTACATCACACTTAGTGGTGAAATATTAATGCCTTCCCCCTAACATAAGAACAAACCAAGAATGTTCACTCTCATTCCTTCAATTTAACAGGCTCCGGAGATCCTAGCCATTTCAGCAAGGCAGGAAAAAAAGTAACTAGTATACAATATTGGAAAGGAAGCAGTAAAACTGTCTCAATTCGTGTATGCGGAATCTACAAAACCACTTTTAAAAACAAGGAATCTGCAAAACAACCATTTAAATTGTTGAACTAATTAGTATAAAATAGTTGATGATTTTCTTTTATCTTTTTTTTAAGTTAATTTCATTGTTTTGAGAGGGACAGAGACACCACAAGTGGGGGAGGGGCAGAGAGAGGGAGACAGAGAATCCCAAGCAGGCTCTGAGCAGTCAGCGAAGGAAATTGTGAGATCGTGACCCGAGCCAAAACCAAGAGTCAGATGCTTAACTGAGCCACCCGGGAGCCTCTGATTCTCTTTTATCTTTTTAATGTTTATAGGATCTATAGCAACATTCCCTTTTTCATTCCTGATATTGGCAATTTTCTCTTCTTTTTTCTTGGTTATTCTTGCCAGGAGTTTATCAATTCAATTACTTTTTTTTTTTTTTTAACAGCTTTTGTTTTCATAAATTTTCTCTCTTCATTTTTTATTTTATTGATGTCAGCTCTTCATCATTTCTTTACTTCTACTTACTTTGGGTGTAATTTGAGTTTGTTTCTAGTTTCTTAAGGTGGAAATTTAGATAGTTAATTTGAATCCTTTTTTTTCTTTTCTGAGGTAAGAATTTAAAGGATATATTTTGCTCTAAGCTGTACTTCAGCTGCATCTCAGCCATTTAGATGTGTTGTATTTTCATTGTCACTCAATTTGAAATATTCTAATTTCCCTTGTGTTTTCTTTTTTGACCACATGTTTTTTATAAGTGAGTTAACTTCCAAATATTTTTGGATTTTCTAGATAAATATTTTTGGGTTTTCTAGATATTTTATATTTTTTAATCTCAAATTTTATTGCATTGTTGTTAAAACTTATACTTAATTAGATTTTAACAATTCTGAAATGTATTGAGTCTTATTTTTTGGACCAGGAAATTATGTATCTTGGTGAAAGTTATTTTGCTCATAAAAAAACTCATCTATTGGGAAATTGTTGGCTTTAATTTCCTATAAATATTGGGTCAAGGTGGTTTAGAAGATTGCTCAGTTCTATATTCTCACTGATTTTTTTTGTTTAGTTGTTCTATTATAATTTACTCAGTTTTGTTTTATGTAATTTGCAACTCTATTATTTGGTACATACATATTTATTATTTTATGACTTCATGATGAAGGGATCCTTTTCTCCTTATATAATGTCCCTCTCTGTCTTTCTAGTAACATTCCTCATCTTGAAGTCCATTTTGTCTGATATTAATATTGCCATCCTACTTTTATATACTTAGTATTTATATCCTATCCTTTTACTTTTAACCAATCAGAATCTTTATATTTACAGTGTATCCTTTGTGGTCAGTATACAGTTAGATCTTGTTTTGTTTTTTTCTTTTTAAAGCTCATTTAACAACCACTGCCTTTTATTTGAAGGTTTAGTCCACTTATATTTAATATAATTATTGATATGGTTGAATCCAGGTCTTAATTTTATTTGTTTTTTGCTTTTCCCATTTGTTTTATGAAAATTTATTCCTCCTCTCCTGTCATAGTTTGAGATAGTAAATTTTTTTTGTATTCCATTTCAATTCCTTTATTGGCTTTTTAGGATATCTCTTGCATTACGCAATTGAGTTGTTGTTAGCAAGTACAATACGCATCATTGACATTTCATAGTCTATTTAGAATGAATATTCATATAAAATTAAAGAACAGTGCAATGGTATAGTTCTTGACATCCTTAAGCTTTGGTCACGATACCACATCTACTTATGTTATAAGCCCCATAATACATTGGTTTTGCTTTAAACAGTCATATGTCTGTAAAATAACTTTAAAATTTTACATTTTCCCACACATTACCATTTCCTGCTTGTAATTCCAAGTTTCCATGTGTTATCAATTTCCTTAGCCTGAAGAATTTGTTTCAGCCTTTCTTCACTGGAGGACTTCTGACAACAAATTTTATCACTCTCTTTTTATATGAAAATGTCTTATTTCACCCTAATGTTTGTAGTACTATTATGACCTGCATTAATCAATTTTAATAATTATCATCTTGTAGCCAGTCTGGTTTCTGCTATATCATCATCTTTCCTTCCTCCTTCCTCCTCCTCTGCCTCCTCCTCTGCCTCCTCCTCTTCTTTCTTTTCCTCCTCTCTCCCTCCTCCTCCTGTTTCTTCCTCCCTCACTCCCATTTTATTTTAAAGCCAGCCTAAAACATCGAGTCACTGCACTCATCTCACCCACATAGATATGTTATATTGTCATCATCATTCCATTTGAAATATTCTCACTTCTCTTGCGATTTCTTCTTTGATATTTCTGTGTGCCTTACTAAACAATAGGAGCATTTTTAAAAAACATATACTATAATACCATCATCATGCCTAAACAAATTCAATAAGAATTTTTTTTTTTAACATTTATTTTTGAGAGAGAGAGATGGACCACAAGCAGGAGAGGAGGCAGAGAAGGAACGAGACATAGAATCCAAAGCAGGCTCCAGGCTCTGAGCTGTCAGCACAGAACCCAATGTGGGGCTCGAACCCATGAAACGCGAGATCATGACCTGAGCCGAGGTTGGATGCTTAACTGACTGAGTCACCTAGGTGCCCCTCAACAATAATTTCTGAATGTGATATCTATTTTTAAAAAGTTTATAAAAATATAGCATACATCAAGAACACTTCTTACATTACTCTGTGTGCCACCTAAGCACAAATGGATCTTGAATGAATAAAAAATCTGGGGGCTATGTAGGCCTGAGACCAAAGAGATGTTTTATGGTTCATGAAAGATGCATTGCTGGCCCTGTAGCCACCAATTATAAAAAAAAAGAGGTACTTAATTCCTAATTGCCCTCTCTGGATATTGGCCATAAACATCTGTTATAATCCCAAGCCACCAAATAGGTCATCATATGTGAATAAGAATCACTAGAACAAGAAAGTTTGGAAGCAATCCAAGGATTAGCAAATGGAAGTCTTCCCTGGAACCCCTAATCTCCTCCAATCTCAGTGAAATTACAGATGTTTGTGACCAATCTCATAGCTGATTGGAAAATTTGGCAATAGAACTCACCAGAACTCTTTTATCTCAAGCCATGGGGACCATGGAACTATTTTTCACTGCTAAGTGGCTACTGCTACCCTGTTACCAGGTCCTATTGGACACAGATTAACTCACTGGAAGACAAATCCTGTCTCTGAACGGATCTCATTCTGCAATGTGTCTTCTCTGACTTTCTATGACCTTCTCTGAATGCATAGGCTAAATTCCCACAGGGTGGGTCAAGCCCCAGAAAGTTCCAATGTGAAATGAAAACACTATCTCCAATTAGGGACGAAAAAAGAACTTAGTTATCTTCATAAACAAGTTGCTGAAGACCCATGAGACCCAGAGACTGTCTTTATCATTAATTTACCCAAACTGCTTGCCTAACTGGAGCCTCATCTATAATCTTGGGAGAAGGGAAACTTGTATCTTGCAACTGAACACCAATAAATAATACATGTAGAAGGAATTAAGAAGTTAGAAAATGAGCACTTGGCAGCTATCACAGTAATAATTACATCAGGTAAGAATCATCAATGGATTCTAAAACCAGTGGGTGAAAGTATGGTGAGGAACAGGGTACTTGCGTAGATTCAAATACTTTTAAGTTAATTTAAAATTAATCACTCAAAGTGTTTTTAGTTACTTATTAATTAATAAGTACCAAAGACCTAATAATTAATCATCTTAACCAAGTGATGATAAGTCAACAGAATGAGCAATGGGGCAAATCGACATAGTATGCCCCATGTGATCCGCTGAGAACACAGCATCACTTCTGTGTTATTCCTGCCAAGAACACATAACCTGAATGTGATCTTAAAGAAGTATCAGCCAATCACAGATTGAAGGTCATTCAACAAAGTAGGTCTGTACTTTTTTTTTTATGTTTTATTTTATTTTTGAAGGAGAGAGAGACAGAGTGCGAGCAGGGAAGGGGCAGAGAGAGAGGGAGACACAGAATCTGAAGCAGGCTCCAGGCTCTGAGCTGTCAGCACAGAGCCCCACGTGGGGCTCAAACCAATGAACCGTGAGATCACAACCTGAGCCGAAGTTGGATGCTTAACCAACTGAGCCACCCAGGTGCCCAAATAGGTCTGTACTCTTGAAAGTGTTAAGTAATAAAAGACAAGAAAGAACTGAGGAACTGCTCCCCATCAAAGGTGGATATAGAGACGTGAAAACCGAATACAACAGGACCCTGGATTGGATTCTGGACTGAGAAGGAAAGGACATTGTTGGAACAATCAGGAGTATTCAAATGGAATCTGTGGATTAGACCATAGTACTGTATCAGTGCTGATTTCTTGATATTGGAGGATGTACTTTGATTTTTCAGCAGAATGTCCTGTTTGTTTGTTTGTTTGTTTGTTTTGAAAACACATACTGAGATGCTTAGCTTTAGTGGGGCATCATGTTTGCAACATATTCTCAAATGATTCAGCATAATAAGGTGAAATGGTAAAATGTTAACCATTAAGGAATCCAGGTGAAAAGTATAAAGGAATTATTTGCACAAGTTTTTGGAATTTTTCTATAAGTTAAAAATTATTGCAAAATAAAAAGGTTTTTTGATTTCTGTTTTAAAAATTTTTTTTCAACGTTTTTTATTTATTTTTGGGACAGAGAGAGACAGAGCATGAACGAGGGAGGGGCAGAGAGAGAGGGAGACACAGAATCGGAAACAGGCTCCAGGCTCTGAGCCATCAGCCCAGAGCTCGACGCGGGGCTTGAACTCACGGACCGCGAGATCGTGACCTGGCTGAAGTCGGACGCTTAACCGACTGCGCCACCCAGGCGCCCCTGATTTCTGTTTTTAAAGAAGAGGCTGACTACATCATTTGCAAGGTTTAATGATTGCCTATTATGTTGTGTGTTTCTACTCCTCTGGCTTCATCTGAGGCCACTGCTCATTCTTGATCCCTGTCCATGCAGCTTTGTCACAACCTAAGACAAAACAGTGGTTCAAAATGAACCTAATGGTGGGGCGCCTGGATGGGTCAGTCGGTTAAGTGTCCGACTCTTGGTTTCGGCTCAGGTCATGATCTTACGGCTCATGAGTTCAAGCCCCACATCAGCTCCACGCTAATAGTGTGGAGACTGCTTGGGATTTTCTCTCCCTTCCTTTCTGTCTGCCTTTCACCTGCTTGTGCTCTTTCTCTCTGTAAATGGATAAATAAACTTTAAAATAATAATTAAAAATAAAGAAGTAAATAGATAGAGGGATAGAGAGATGGATAAAATGAACATAATTGGCATGCCAGTCTGGGGAGTGCGTGCGTGCGTGCACGTGTGTGTGTGTGTGTGTGTGTGTGTGTGTGTGTGTGTGTAAGCAGGAGAGCAAAGGATGGAATTGTGCATGTACTGGCAGCATATCGTATCCACAGACAAAAGTGTCATGAAGGCTCCTCTCATTGTTGAGAGATTAACATTCAAGCCCAATGAGGCAGTGAGGACACCAGGAACAGCTAATCCCCGGGGATCGCTGATCTGAGTCCTCACTGTCCCAGACAGGCTTCACAATCCTTTCACTGGTTCTTGGAGGACGGTATGCTCTCACTTAAAATTATAAAGCAGATCAATAAAATAAGGTGCAAAACAGAAATGTTTTCAGCCTCCTTTTCAAAGACGGGCCTCAGTATCTTGAGTTTTTGTTCCCACCCCCTTCCCACCGCACACCGTCTACTGTTCCATCCCAGCCAAGCAAAGGAGAAGAACTGAATCCGAGTTACTGTTTATTTATTTATCCTTTTATTTTTTTAAGTTTATTTATTTTGAGAGAGCAAGTGGGAGGGGCAGAGAGAGAGGAGGCGTGAGAGAGAATCTCAAGCTGATCATGCAGAGCCTGACATGAGGCTTGATCTCATGAACCATGAGATCATGACCTGGGCCAAAATCAAGAGTCAGATGCTTAACCAACTGAGCCATCCAGGTATCGCAAAATATTTTCTTTCTTTTTTCTTCTTTTTTTTTTAATGTTTTATTTTATTTTTGAGTGAGAGAGAGCAGGGGGGGGTGGGGGTGGGCAGGGGAATGGGAACAGAGGATCTGAAGCAGGCTTCATGCTAACAGCAGAGAGCCTGATGCGTTGGTCACATCAAACTCACGAAACTTGAGGTCATAACCTGAGCCACCCAGGTGCCCCCAAAAGATTTTATTTTTAAGCAATCTCTATAACCAGCACGGGGCCCGAACTCACAACCCCGACATCAAGAGTCATACACTTCACTGACTGAGCCAGCAAGGCACCCCAAGGATCTGAGTTACTTTTTAAAGTGGACCTCACTTATACATGTTTTACATTTGTTCCTAGCAAGCACTGCTACAAGGACACATTCAAGTATAATGAATCTTAAGCAAGAAAAAAGGAAAATGCTTCAGCCACATAAAAAGAAGAAAAAAAAAAAAAATCAGTACCCAAGCAGCAGAACTAGGGTAGTTTGTGGTAATGACATCGTGGCTCATTGCATTTTAGTTAATGTTGCAAAGTAAGAAATCCGTGAAGAGAAATAACAACATGTAAAGAGACAATGAACAAAATGTGCTTTGCTCCTTTATTGTGACAAGGATATCTTCATTTAAATAATTCATGACACTACTTTGCCGTGTGCTACTGAATGTACAATGTGTACTTTGCAAAAATAACAAGGCTTAGTAATACGGAACTTGAATCTAATTCTCAGCTCTTAAATTTCTGATAAGAAGGAGAAAGAAGCGGCCCAAACTGCGATGAAAACCACTGAGAGGACAGCTTGCAGCGGTGGCCTGGAGAGGGGAAGTCACGTTGGCAGAGGTCCCTGCTTTCTTGCTCCCCGGGCAGTACCCTGGAGTCTCGACTGGTGGCTTTACCACCACTTTATGGCACGGCCAGGGTCTGGGTTAGGTGGGCTTCCACAACGGATGCCAGGGTCACACAGAATAATGATTAGGTTTGGGGAATAAAGGGAGGGGAGAACGTATGCCGAAGTCTTCGGTGAATGAGAGAACAAAGCTGGGTGTGGGGAAAGCGATAACTGAAGAGTTTAAAATCTTTTTAGATTTTAAAATTGGGGCGCCTGGGTGGCTCAGTCGGTTAAGTGTCTGACTCTTGATTTTGGCTCAGGTCCTGTCTCGCAGTTTGTGAGTTCGAGCCCCACATTGGGCTCTGTGCTGTCGGTACGGATTGGGATTCTCTCTTTCTCCCTGTGGCTCTGCCCCTCCCCCGCTCGCTCTCTCTGTCTCTCAGAAATAAATAAACTTAAAAAAATTTTTTTTAAAGATTTTAAAATAGTTTGTCTATGCTGATTCATAGCTACATGGAGGCACATAAGCATAAAAAATTAGGTTATCTCTGGGTGGGGCGATTCTGGGTGATTTTCCTCTTTTTGCCTACTCACATGTTCCAGTGCTTCTGCAAAAGCCTGGAATTACTACTGAAGAGATAAAGAAGGCCCCAGGCTTCCACACAGGTGGTCCCTACCAAGTGGAACACTCATTCTCCTAGTCTTTGCTTGTCTAGCCTCCTACGTATCCTTCAGACTCCAGCCTAAATGTCAGATCCTCAGGGGAAGGCTGTCCTGATCCCCTGGACCCGCTGAGGTCTCCTTACTTTTCCTTTGCTTCTGAGCACGGTCGGAGCTATTTATCTGATATCCGGGGGGGCTGGTCAAGCCTGCTTGGGAAATAAAGGAGAATGCGTGTACACAGACTTCTCATTGTTATCAAAGTGCAGTACGACCTTCCATGTATGATACATACGGTATAACTTGTGGCCAGTGAAGCAATATGGTGCTGGGGAAGGAGCAAGAAAGTGTACCCGGAACCAGCATGGCGGGTCTAAGTTATGTGGCTGGTGGGAAGCCATTTTTCGCAACAATATTGGTGACCATGTAAGGTAATGGCAGTGAAATTTTAGGGTGATATTTCTGGGGTGCTGACAGAATCCCCCCACCTCCCCAACAGGCTGACCATTCCTGCTGCCCACATCCTTGCCTGTCGGAGGAGGCTCCTGCCGCTCACAGAGCACTCCCCCCTCAATGTCATCTCCTGTCCTCTGCTGAAACCTGTATCCTTTACACTTGATGTGCACTGTAATGTAATCTAAGCATGTTTTTTGTGTTTCCGTTCCTGCTGACCCTCAAACTCCATCCATTTTGGGGCTCATTCACTATTTAAAGTCTTTCTCTTCCACTGCACCTCAAGCCGCAAGGAAGAAGGCATGGTGTTTGTGTTGTTTGCTGCTATGCCCCCAGCACTTGGTACGGTGCTTCTGACTTGGCAGGGGCTGAGAAAACATGTGTAAGTTAGAATAAGGAATGAAAAAAATAATGAAAATAGAAAAGCACTACTTGTATTAACTTCCTGTTCATTGTTTAACAATTACTGCTGACTTAACTGGCCTAGAGCGGTGCAAATGTATGTTCTCAGAGTTCCGGAGGTCAGAAGTCTGAAATCAGTTTCACTGGGCTCCAGTCAAGGTGCTGCCAGGGCTGACCCCCTCTGGAGGCTCGGAGGGGAGAATCTGTCCCCTTGTCCCTTTCGTGTTCTAGAAGCGGCCGCCCTTCCTTGGCTCGTGGCCGCTTCTCGAAGCACAGCATTGTCACACGTCTCCATCTCTCCAGCTGCTTCTGGCATGACATTGTCTGTCGGGCCTCTTGCCTCCCTTTTTTTTTTTTAATTTTTTTTCAACGTTTATTTATTTTTGGGACAGAGAGAGACAGAGCATGAACGGGGGAGGGGCAGAGAGAGAGGGAGACACAGAATCGGAAACAGGCTCCAGGCTCTGAGCCATCAGCCCAGAGCCCGACGCAGGGCTCGAATTCACGGACCGCGAGATCGTGACCTGGCTGAAGTCGGACGCTTAACGACTGCGCCACCCAGGCGCCCCTTGCCTCCCTTTTAAGGACGATTGTGATTACGCTGAGCCCCGATCACGCAGGATAACCTCCCCACCTCAACACCCTTCATCACATCTGCGAACTGCCTTCGTCCCATCACGTAACATCCACGAGTTCCAGGGTGAGGGTGTGGACATACTTGGAGGCCACTATTCAGTCTGCCACATTGCTCTAACTTCTGAAACACGGAAAACACTCCAAAATATTTGTGCTGGTGCTACATTGCGCTCTCGGATATCCGGTGAGAGGCAGGGACATCCCCTTGTCTTGAAATAGGACATATTTTATTCTACTAAAATACGAACTTCAGAGGGCAGGAATGTTTTACACTCTGTTTAGTGTTGAATCCCGGGCACTCAGAGTTGTGTTTGGCACATGGTAGGCATTCAGTAAATAATTGTTGAATGCTGGATGAAGAGACAGCATTCTTCCGACACCCATCATTTACTTCCCCTTCTTCCGGTAAAATAACTTCAGTTTCTATAGGGTGATCCATGTGGTTCTGTAGAAGCCGATTCCATCCCTGGCTCCAAAATGCATATGAATGAAGGCTGATTCCATTTATTTGGGTCAATCTCCTGGCCACAGCAACTGGCAAAAGTAGGCATGGACCTATGCTAGTCCAAGCAGAGTGAAGCTCAAACAAAGAAATTATTTGTATGTCCATTCACAACGGAGGAAACCTCATAATGAAGCCAGGACTGCCGAAGGCAGAGCTGAAGAGCAGAAAGAATCAAGTCACTGGTTTTATTACTGAACCTCTGAATTGAGCTTCAACTGCAGCCAAACCTACTCCGATTTTTTCAATTATAGGAGAGGGAGATATTTCCTTTATTACTCGTGTCAAGTTTGGGGGTTACTCACAACGAAACATTTGAAACCCACGCAGCGGCAGTGCCAGGGAAAGATGAAAAAGGCATCTAGAGAACCCGAACAGATCATTCTGTTTCGTTGGGAATAGAAGGAACGGGGTACTCGTGCATCCTGCGTTCCTGCCTCTGTGGAAGAGTGGACTCTTGGGGCCATCAGGTCACCCTTGGCTGTGCGCCACAGCACTCTGGGAATGGAGTCAATACTGCTTCCTCGGCCCCATCCCCGCGTGTTGAGCCAAACTCCACGGATGGGGTTCAGAGTCTGTTTTTACAAACTCCAAGTGATCCTATGGGCCCAGCCCTTCTCAGCATCCGGGAATTTGACTTCCCAGTAGCAGCAGATCCCGGGGCTCATGTCAAGCCGAGTACAAAGCACTGGGTGTGTGTAGGGTGGTCTTAGGAGGAGGTGGAACTCCTTTTGGAGGCCCTGAGCTCATGAAGTTCTGAGACCTGCATGGGAATCTAATTGGCTCTCTCCCATGTGTAAAGAGCGTCAGTTGAGCTTTCGATGCATTTTATTTTTCTAAAGGTAGCTGGTTCACAGCTAAATTCCGGAGGGTTGATATGACCAGAGAAGGGCCCATAAATGGATCATTATGGGCCATATTAAACCTATTTATCTTCCTTTCACTTAAGCAATAGGGAAAATCAGGGCAGCTCCAGGGTTAGTGAATTCAAGGACTCAATGAGGTCATCAAAGGCCAGAATCTTCCATATTTTCACTTTGCCTCCTCAGTAGTTTGCTTTGGTCCTTAGGCTCATTCCCTGAGGTGATTTCCGAATGACTAACAAAGTGAGCGATTATCCTCACACAACAGGAACCACAGATGGAAAGGGCGTGTCCCTTCCTCAAGCCCCTATTTAAGTCCCTTTGATAGCTAAGAAAACTCTTCCAGAAGCTCTCTAGCAGCCACTCGCCATGTGACCTTAGGCAGAATTAGTGTCTACATGCCCTTTCGTAATCCAGACGCCACCAAGGGGGTGGAATCATCGTGAACCTGTCCAAGCCTGACTCACCCTTGGTGGGGCAGGGTGACAAGCCACCTCTGAAACACAATGCCTGGGGAGAAGGGCCTCTGTCAGGAATATGGAGAAGAAACAGGCAATGGTGATGGCACGCGGGTAACCAACAGTGTCTGGCCCACTGAACAGGCACCAAAGAAAGAAAACATCTATGTAGCTGCCCAGGCGGCTGATCTACCCAACCTTTACGGGTTGCCCCTTTAGTTCAGAGTTCTTACTTTTCTCTGTCCTTGCTCCCCTCTATACTTGAGATCTGACTACAGGTATTTCTTAAAGGGGTAAATGTGGTTTTAATATCTGGTAATATAACTCTTACTCTTTTTTTTTCCTTTATATTTATACTTTTCTTAACTGTTGGTATCCATTTTCTTTTTTTAAGTTTTATTTCTTTATTTTGAGAGAGAGCATGTGCATGTGAGCTGGGGAGGAGTAGAGAGAGAGAGAGAGAGAGAGAGAGGAAATCTCAAGCACGTTCCCCACTGTCTCTGCAGAGCCTGACACGGGGCTCAGTCCCATGAACCCTGACATCGTGACCTGAGCTGAAATCAACAGTCAGACACTTAACTGACTGAGCCACCCAGGCGCCCCTGTCACTCTCCGTTTTATTTTCTGGATTCGCTTTAGAATCAGTTTCTAGAGGTCCATAAGAATATCCTATTTGGGAATTTGCACTAGGACTGACCTGAACTTTAAGACTAATTTCAAGACAATGGGCATCTTTAAACATGGCACATCTTCTTTTCAGTTTTTGTTTTTAACTGTCCTTTAACACAAGTTTATAATTTCCTGCACAAGGGTCTTGCACTTACTGTTTTAGTTTTATGCAACAGAGGAAGGGAAGCTGAGCTAAGAGAAGGCAGTGGGGGTGGGGGGAGTAGGGGGGCAGGCAGGCAGGCCCCACAGCCTGGGTGACATTGTTTGAATCCAAGGATCTCTCCCAGCCTGAAGCTAGACCAATCTTATCAAGGCATTCCCGTTTCTTCTGAAGCTGGTTTGAATTCCATTTCTGTTATTTGCACCTGAAAGCATTCTAACCATGACATCAAAAGAATACACCGGGAGAACAGGAGGAAAGATGACACACATCCACTGAATGCTTACTGTGCACTTGGGGTTTTCTTCTTCTGTTCCTAAGACCTGCTAGCCTACTTAGGGCTCGTGTGCAGCCACCTCTATGCTTACTCTGCCGTAACCCTCCTGGACATTTCCTAAACAGATTCTTCAATACAGAACAGAGACAAATGTTCTCTTAAAACCTTTCTCCATTTTCCTATGATTTATCTGGGAATTTCACTCCCCCTACACAGAAGTAATAGGATTCTTGGTAGCTGTGGAAGCTAATATCATGTGCCTTATAAACGGCCGGTAGCGTTAATTATCAGGGCTGCGGCATTTGGGAAATTGTGCAATGAACGACTTCAGGAGGTGCCATTAACACAGATGACAGTGTGAAACAGCACCCCCGGAGTTGTGTGACATGCCACCCTTGGGGATTATTACTGTGCAAAATTCCTTCTGGAATTGTTTTATAGGAGTCTTGAGTTAATTCAATAGTGAAAAGTCTTGAGCGAAGCAAGGTATTAGTAATCGCCCATACTTGAGAACTTGGAATATCTTGAAAAGTTCCTTCCTCTCAGGGAGCTAGCAAATGAAAAAGTTGTTCTGATCATTTTTTTTGCTATTCTTGTAATTAGGAGTGTTTAGGATCTCTTCATTCAGCAAGCATTTACCCAGTGGCTGCTGTGTACCTAGTATTGTTCTAAATGTTAGGGACACAGTCACCAGAAAAAGTTCTTGCCCTCACAGAGCTACAGTCTAGTGGAGGGGACACACAGTAAGTAAGCAAGTACTGTATATAACATAATGTCAGGTGGTGCTAAGTGCTGTAAAGACAAGTTAAACCTTTTAAAGTGTGGCACCACCATAGAAGAGTGGTACCACTTACAAAATGGGAAGTGAGAATTTCAAGCGCACAGGCTTTGCCTAGCATAAGCCAACGACCTTCCCACCATCCACTCTCCCTCTGTCCCCATCCCCACCCAATAAAACTCAAGGGTTTTCCTTCTTAGCTTCATCCACTTCTAAAAACTGCCCCAGTGACAAATGATGGTTATCCATGACCATGGGATCTATGTGAAAGGACGGGAGCATGTCCAAAACCAGGGGCTGAGGAGAGAGAAGACTCAGGAGGAACCAGATTTCCAGACTCGTCTTGGATATTTAGAAACCCAGTGGGCCTTTGAATATGCTCTCTGCTACCTCCACACAGAAACAGTCTCCTTTCAAATGGGTGCTCAGGAACTCAGAGTGATGGGGCTGTTCTGAATTCAAATTTAACCTAGATGCATCGTCTCTGGGAAATGCATACACCAGATTTCCTCACAGTTCACAGATGGGATAGACATCCTGGCCTGAGCTCTCCCACGGGCCGCTTGGAAAGAGGGGGTGGGTGCAGGGAGGTGAGTGTGGGGGGTATTCTCTCTTCACTGTACATTTTTCTGGACCACCCCATTTCTGGTCGGCTGTGATGGACACACATGATGAGAGTGAATCCTTCGCTGTTCATGTCCTCCCTCTCCACCGACACACACATGCACACACACACAAGAAGACAGTCCATCTGTGTCTTGGGATTGCACTTGCATGAATGTCGCCCCAAGGACCCACCGGGGAAAGCTACAGGTTTGAACAGCTCCAGCCCTGGAATGAAAGGCCTTTGTGTGGGGCGTTGCCTGCTGCTGAGTCGGGGCAATTAGAAACCGGTCCCACCAGTGTGGCTAGGAGACCAGAGGCAAACTTCTCATGGGATTCTTTGAGGGACAGACGCAGACAGCCCAGTGTCCTTTTGGGAGTCATAGGAAAAGTCAGCCTAATTGAGCGGCAGGGGGATGACATTAACGGAAGCTTTTAGACACGTGGTCATATAAGCATAATATACTGGGGGAAATGCCATGATAGAGGTTTGTAAACATTGCTGGGGGTGGAAGGTGTGCAGGAAAGGTCCCAGGAGAGGGGCCACTAGAGTTGAGGTGAGGAAGAACTTGCCAGAGTGATGGTTTAAGAAGCTGAACCTTTGAAAAATGTCTTAAATATCATGAAACTCCATTTAAGAAATCTTCTTAAGGGGCGCCTGGGTGGGTCAGTCAGTTAAGCTTCATCTGGCTTCGGCTCAGGTCATGATCTCATGGTTTGTGGGTTCAAGCCCCGCGTCAGGCTTTGTGCTGACAGCCCAGAGCCTGGATCCTGCTTCGGATTCTGTGTTCTCCTCTCTCTCTGTCCCTCCCCTGCTCGCACTCTGTCTTGCTCTCTCTCAAATATAAATACAAACATTAAAAGAAATCTTCTTAAATCTGAACAATGTGGAATATAGTTTAGCACAGAAAAGAAAAATCTTACCTCACTGAGATTAAGAAAAAACTTTCAAAGAAAATTGTGACAACCCAGTTCCACCCTATACCACAATATCCTATTTAATACCTTTATAACTGTGACTGCTTCCATTAAGACAAAATTATTCAGAAATTATAAAACAAAACATCTAAACAATGGCTCCTCTGCCTTGAAAACAGGGTTTGTACCAATACAGCCCGGTTTACATATAAATACTTCAGACATTCAAGCAATGCTAAATTCTCTCATGCATCCATAAGCTGATTCAGTGGTGGGGGAACAGGGACTATAAGAATAAATAGGGTTCAAAAGAAATGTTTAACAACCAAAAGTTGATTGCACTGTCACTATTTGACCCAGCAGTTCCATTTCTAGGTAGAGACCTAAAAGAAATAAAGACATCCATCTAGAAAAGCCTGCACACAGATGTTCTTAGCATTATTCACAATCGCCAAAACGTGGAAACAACACAAATGTCCGTCAACTTAGGAATGGGTAAATAAAATATGGACTATCCATCCATGGAATATTATTTAACGACAAAAAGGAAAGAAGTACGGATATTTGCTAAAAAATGGATGACCCTTGGGAACATTGGCTGAACAAAGAAAATCACGGGCCCCAAATGGTGTCACTTAGACCGAGTTGCCAAACCTCGGCTTAATACCCAATAATTGCAGTTTCAGCCTCCCCCAGAAATGGGGCTTTAACCGGTCAGTCAGGAAAATTTTTCTTCCCATCTGCACCAACAAGTCTGGTACACAGTCTCTATCCCCCGGAGAAAGATGAGGCAATCTACGTGATAAGACCTGTTGCTTTTTCTTTCCCCTAGCAAACAGCCTTGTTTGGAACAATCCTTTTCTTTTGCTAATAGCTTTCTTACCCCCACCCTCCAACCATAAAAGCTTTCCTTCCATTTTATTTTGTACAACTCCTCTTAGAGTCCAGCTCCACTTGCTGAATGGGTGCCGCCCATTTACTTGGTTGCATTTTGTTATTTAACAACAATACAAGAACAGAGCCAGTCACAGAAGACCACGTGTTGTAAGACTGTATTTATATGAAAAGTACAGAAAAGGCAATTTATAGAAACAGAAAGTAGATTTCACGGTTGCCCAGTGCTGGGGGTGGAGATGGAAAGTTACTGCTAATGGGTAGGAAGTTTCTTTCGGGGGTGTTGAAAATGCCCTAAACTTAGATTGTGGTAGTGTTTACACAACTCTGTGAATATACTAAAACCAGTGACTTGTACCTTTTGAATGATGACTTTTATTGCATGTGAATTCTATATCAATAAAGATGTCTAAAAGAAAGTTGATTGCGCTGACTTGAAAAACTAAAATGAATTGGGCTTTTACATTTAATTAAAATCAAGCATAACTCGAATTGGATTAGACTATGAGCAAATAGTTTCTGTAGATGTTAGTTAGCAGGAGAGGAGACATGGCTGACCCAAAGAGAGAGGAAGAAAGACTTAATCCAGGGGCACCTGGGTGGCTCATTTGGTTGAGCATCTGACTCTTGATTTCACCTCAGATCGTGATCACAGGGTCACGTGGGTTTGAGTTTTGCATTGATTCTCTCTCTCTCTCTCTCTCTCTCTCTCTCCTTCCTTCTGCCCCTCTCCCCTGCTTGCTCACACTCTCTCACTGAAATAAATTAAAAAAAAATAATCTAAATTTTGGGGAATAAACTAATTGATGTTCAGCAACAAAACCACCACTACAAATTAAAGATGGGTTCAGGATGCCAAATCTAGAGACCAGAAGTTGACATACAACTTCCCCTTAAAAGCAGCAGCCCAGAATATGTAATAATAGCTTCATATGAAACTATGAAACCTACACAGCTCTCTGCAGAAATGCAGCTACTATGAAACAAGGCAAAGTAATTCCACTGAGCAGATTAGTCCCATATCCTTATGCCATAGTAAAAACTCAGGTACCAGACAAAGGCTACGACTTCCAGTGACAAAATGTCAGGCCTAATGTTAATGAGCCTCAAAATATACCACAAGATCTCTATTGACCTCCAGTGGTTACAGCTAAAATTGCGTGGTTTATGATACATGAGAAGAGAACATGATGTACCACAAGCAATTTTGGATTTGGGGTTTGGTCTATTATTTTATCTTGAAAGCTGTAAAGTTGGACTAAAAGGAAACCCAGCCAATGACTCCCATAAAAAGTTCCCTTCCCTGATTTTTAAGCATTGACTAAAGAGCTTATTTTTCTGTGGCCTGTTTTTGCAGCCTTTTTCAACACAGCCAGGAAGGTGCTTGCCTCCCTCCGGTGACTTGGTGACTCCATCGGGGACCGTCTGTGGACAAACCATTGTGCACCCACGGATGCAGGCGAGGGTACGCAGGAGAGCAGGTGAGCAAGCAGGTAGGAGAGAAGAAATGGCTGACTGAAAAGAGACAGGCAGGAGGAAGTGTGAGAAAGGGTGGAAGGCAGGTATTACAAATTAAAATAGGCCAATCCGGTTTTGCACAACTCTGGCGCTTTTTGGTAGCTACCTCAGCAGTTCAGAGATTCGCCTCTCCCAACAACCTCACCACCAGGCTGTAGTGAAAACAACTAACACCAAACGTTGCTATACCTACAGTTTCCCTAAACAAACCTAGTAAACAACCCCAAGCACTTCATACAGTCTCCTCTATGGGCTTGAAGGAGTCCCAGCTCTCTGTCCTTTGGGTGAAAGGTTTGCTCAGTTGAGAAAGTGCAATGTTCCGGAAGTGAGATTCTACTATTACCCTCATTGCTAGCCTCAGGCTACCAGAAACCCCCAGACTGGCAAGGCCATTGATCTGGGGATAAAGTCTTACAAGCACCTGCTACTGGGCTGGCTGGATTCTTCAGTCAGGAACAGGCGTGTCGGAGGGCTCTCTAGAATATTTTCAGTCCCACATCTAAATACCTTTAATTTCTCCAAAGAATCCATTTCTACCGTTCATCTGACAAATGAACAAGCCACTGGTTGCTCTGATAATAACTCATGTCTGATATTTGCTATGCTAACTAGCAAAGTATCTTGTAATAACTGAGACATTGTGACCTTTCCAGTAACAGTGCTAGCTAATCACGCTTAGAGCATTAAATCCTGATCAAAACACTAACTGTTCCTGTATGTAATTTCAACCAGTGCATTCAAATATCACACCACCTCTGCTGGAGTATTTCAAAGCAAATAACAGACATAGGAGGCAAGGGCAAGAAAAGAACAAGAAGCCATTGGCAATCGGTGGCGACTATCGTTAACCATTCTTGCCCGTATTCCTAAATGTTACTTCCCTGGTCACTCCTCGGATATTTTTCAGATCCGTTCATTTCAGATCCGTTGTTCAGGTAACAATTATTTATGGACCGCCTGTGTACCAGATATCTACTTGACATATATTATCCTTCCATTCTAAGGAGAATTTAATATACTAAGAGAATGTTAAAAATTCACTGGCTGAAGTCTCTGATGTTTGCAAAAACTAAACATCTCACTGTGGTGTGGAGGTGTTATAGCCCTCCAAGGCTCCATTTTATCCTCAAGGAGAAAGCAGCACTAGAAGATTCTGTTTATAAACCTTAAAATACCAGTCGCTTTATTTGTTCTTTCTAAGGGAAAGAAAAAAAAAGAAACCCTTAAAGGTTATATAAACATTTTACTATATTTCATCTTCCTTTAAGAACCAATGATGATTACATCCTTGGGCTACATTTACCTTAACTGTGATTTAGTGCATCGTAAAAAAATCGTGAATAAGAATTCTTGACGTTGCTTGTTAGTCCAGAGGTCAAACCAATGACTTATAAGAGCAACTCTTTCCTGAAAGAGCTATAAGGGAGAGAAAATGTCATTTTCCTGTACAGTTCAATCTAAGTTGCTAAGCAATCCTTAGACAGTCTACCAACCTCATGGCTAATATTTGCATAGCACATTACAGTTCGAGAAGCACTTTCACTGTATAGCAGAGGTCTATCCCTTCCGCTTCAACTGCTTTTATCTGGGGATAGAGAGACAAGCCCAGGCTTGTTGGGTGGGCTGGTGGGAAAGGCTGGCCAGGAGATATAATTACAGTGGGGCCCGAGGAGGGCTTCTCGGGAGAACAAAGAGGTAATGAATCCTGGCTCTTGTTTCTACGTAAACGAATGTGGCCTAGGGAAACAGATGCCAAACATTTCATCTTGAAAACACCTACAGGCTACACTTGAATAGTGAAAACAACAGGGCCATTTTAAGTAGGTATGATTTTACTAACCCACAGTCCTACATCTTTATAACCCTCACCAAAACAAGAGTTAATAAATATTGCTAAGTAGCCATTGTTAGACGTGTCTCCAAGGAAGACATACGCCAAGGACCCCCCAAACCTGGGTGTCGGTCCAGCTTTGCTCAGATGATATATACAAACTCACTGGCTTTATTACTGGGTCAGGCTTTGGCCTTAGCCCGGCTAGTCTCCTTCCCTTGGAACAGGCCTGAACCACGCATGAGCTATCAGCCGTTAATGATTGACAGAGCTGCCTAAGCCAGTCAGTAACTACTTCCTGCACCACCTTTCAAAGGAGGGGCATCCCCCGGGCCATTGAACTGAACTGAGAAGAGAGGATTAAAGAAATACACAGAGAATTAACTATACATGAATACTCTCCATATCGAACACCACCAAAGCACCTCCTCTTTTCTTCTCCCCAGCACACAGTGTTTTATGGAGGCATCTTTTGTCCCTGGAGGTACAGGGGAAAGGGGAGGCAGGCCTTGGGGTTCCTCATAAAGTAGGAGTTGGAGACTGGAGTGAGAAGAGACTGTCTTGGGGCCGACAAATAGAAGTTTGTTTTTGTTTGAAGTGACTCCAAGACTAAATTCTTCAGAGTTTTGTTTGTTTTTTTTTTAAATATGGTGACATGAGACTCCGAATGTCACAGTAAAATCAGCCCTACAAATTAAACTTCTTTTATTCCAGAGTATCTAACTTACCTCTCTATTTAATGACTTGTTGCTGAAAGGTGTCCAGGCACTGAATCTTGTGTGAAAGCACTCCATTTCCAGAGTTTTTCTAGAAGAAGCCTGAGCTGACATCTCAGCAAATTATTTTCTTCCAGCCCTAAGATATATACATTCATTTCAATAGAGGCTTAATTAAGATCACCTGGAAACATCCAATATATTAATGTTGTCATCATGGGAATTATAATAATTTCTGCCATTCATTGACATCTATATATTTATTTAAATTTTTTAAACATTTATTCATTTTTGAGAGAGATAGAGAAATAGCACAACTGGGGGAGGGGCAGAAAGAGAGGGAGACACAGAATCTGAAGCAGGCTCCAGGCTCTGAGCTGTCAGCACAGAGCCCGACGCGGGGCTCAACTCACAGACCGTGAGATCTTGACCTGAGCTGAAGTCGGACGCTTAACTGACTGAGCCACCCAGCTGCCCCATACATCTATATATTTATTTAGATAAAATTACAGCAAATTATGTGTGTATATATACATATATATACACGTGTATATATACATTCCTGTGGAAGATAATCCACACAAATATGCACAGGGAGTTCATGAACTCCAAGGCATTGCAGTTTATTCTGTCCTCATCTGTTTGTACCCAAATGTGAATCTAAATCAGAGTTGTTTTTCACTTTTCTGGGAAAATGACTCAGAAATTGGGATGATGCTCTACCAACCAGGAATACTGCTTTTTCTTTCCCTGGAAAGCAGTAATCTGAAGGGCTTAAAGAGGGCATTCTACCTGCCTATCTTTTGAGGACACAATGCGGACATAGAGAATAAACCTAGCGTAACGTATTAGTCATCCATCGCAATGGATTCATTGCATCCCAAAATTTAACAGCTCAAAACAACTGTGGGTCAGGAATCGAGGCACAGCATAGTGGAGTACCTAATCAGTCTGCTGGGGCAAAATATCACAAAGTGAGTGTCTTGAAGAACAACAAAAATTTATTTTCTCACAATTCTGGAAGCTAGAAGTCCACGATCCAGGTGCTGTCAGAGCTGGTTTCTAGTGACACCTGCGTGCTTGGCTTGGACACAGCTACCTCCTCTCTGTGTTCGTACCGGGACTTTCTTCTGCGTACGTAATGAGTACGATGGGTAGGCAGCAGAGAGAGAGAGGGAGAGAGAGAGAGAGAGGGGGAGAGAGAGAGGGAGAGAGAGAGAGAGAGGGGGAGAGAGAGAGGGAGAGAGAGAGAGAGAGAGAGAGAGAGATCGATCTTTGGTGTCTCTTCTTGTCCTCCTAAAAATATCAGTCCTGCTGGATTAAGGTCCCACCTTATAACCTCATTTAATTTTCATTACCTCTTTATAGGCTCTGTTTCCAAATATAGTTACATTGGAGGTTAGGGCTCCCACCTGAAATTGGGGGGGGACACAGTCAAGGCCATAAAAGGTATTTCTGCTTTAGGGTGTCTCATAAAGCTTCAGTCAAGGGATTGGCTAGGACTCCAGGCTCATTTGAAGGATGTGAAGCTCTTTCATGTGGTTGTTCGCAGGATTCAGTTGCTCACGGACTGTTGGACTGAAGGCCTCTCTTGTCTTAGTTGCCACATGGGCGTCTCCACAGGGAAGTTCATATGGTAGCTGGCTTCCATCAGAGCAAATAAGAAAGCAAGAGAGGGCACGCAAGAGAGAAGCCAGTTTCTTGGTAACCCAATCTCAGAAGTGATATACCATCACTTTTGCTGTTAGTCAGGACAGGTCACTCGGTCCAGCCTACTCACCAGCAGGGGGGATCATACAACAGCATGAGCCATCATACAATCTATCTCAGTTCACCCTTTGGGTCAGTTCTCTTCTTTTTCCACATGTAGAACATGGTCGCCCACTTCTTAACGGACACAACCCAGAAGTGCCACCTCATCAGTATTTTTAGTTCAGATCCCAGAAGATGTGGATGATTCACAACAGTCTCTACAGATCCAGATATAGCTCCTCATGCTCTAGCAATCTCTAAAGATAGGTTGGCCCTAGCTCCTATACATACAATGGTAGAGCAGGGAAAGGATAACCACAATAAACATTCCCATTTGGAAAGGAGAAGAATGACATATAAAATAGTTGATCCACAGCAAGTCCGAAATCCTGCTGTGCGAGGCTGGGGCCCAGTTATCATTTTTAGTCTCAATCGCATTCTCTTTCAGGCCATGTCAGTGATTTCTTTGACGGTACTACTTTCTCAAAATCTACTCTAAGTTATGCTTTGATTCCAGGCAGTGTTCTATTCTTATATTCTACCATTGTTTAGAGGCATTTCCCTTTCTCCCCCTCTCTCTCTGAATTTAATTGCAAGGATTTTGAGCCTATCAGGCTTCTTTGGGAAGAGCCCAACCCTAAGTCTTTCTTCCTTGAGATCTTTTTCCAGCTGAAAGTACTTGCGGGTTATCACCTTGTTCCATTCAGAGATCCTAACCCCATCCTCTTGCTTGGTCCTTCCACTAAGCAGGGTCTAAGCAGCATCTGTTGCTGACAGGCCTTCTCAATGGTTTCTTTACTAGTTGAAGATGTGAATCGGTTCCATCTTCTAACCTAGCAAGTACCTGAGTTTTTGGCCGTCTCTGAATTCCTTTACATTCCTGCTTGCAAACTAGCCAACTATTCTCTGAGCTGCCTCTATTTCTGGTAGGTACCTCAGCAAATGCTGCCAGGAGTAACAAATTCATTCTAAGAACATTCATTTTCTACCTCTCTGCATAAAGTACAAGCCATTTCCTCTATTCAAAACTATAGTTTTGCAAGTGTTTTTTCCGCTGTATAACATGGATTGACATCGTTCCAAGTGTCCAATAACAGTTTCATGCTGCCAGACTGGATGTTAACACCACGTAATTTGGAATGTGTTGCTGTTGCTATGGGAGCATCTTGCTCCTGGAACCAATATTTGTATCTACCAAAGATTTAAGAAAGAAATAACAGTAAACTTACACAAAATCTTCCAGAGAACGAAAAAAGTGGGAATTATTTCCAAGTCCTTTTACGACACCAGCATAACCTTCATAACAAAACCCAATAAGGACCTTGAAAGAGAAATATTATAAGTTTATTATCATAAACATAGATGCAAAAATCCTAACCAAAATCTTAGAAAACCAAACCCAGCAATATATAAAAAGATAGCATATCACCACCAAGTTGGATTTATCCTTGGAATGTAAATTTGGTTTGGTATCACAAAATCAATGTACTTCTTATCATTCATAAAACAAAGGAGAAAAATTATATAATGATCTCAGTAGGTATGCAAAGTGCATTTACTAAGCTTCAGCATCCGTTCCTAACAATAACAACAAAATGTTAGCAAACTAGAACTTGAAGGTAATTTAGTAATCCAAATAAGGATGTATTATAAGAAACACAGCAAACTTAAGAGTAAAATGTTGAAACTTTCCTTCTGATTGCTACTACTACCTTTATTCAGCATTATCCTGGAGGTTCTCTCCAATATAATAAAACAAGAAAATAAAATGTATACTAATTTAAAAAGAGAAGTAAAAGTTGTCATTACTTATTAATGGCATAACTGTATGTAAAAAAATATCAAAGAATCTACAGATAAATTAATCAGATTTAATGCATAAGCTTAGCAAATTTGCTGTGCATAAGAGCAACATTTAAAAATCTGCATTTCTGGGGGCACCTGGGTGGCTCAGTCGGTTAAGCGTCCGACTTCAGCTCAGGTCATGATCTCAAGGTCTGTGAGTTCGAGCCCCACATCAGGGTCTGTACTGACAGTTCAGAGCCTGGAGCTTGCTTCGGATTCTGTGTACCCCTCTCTCTCTGCCCCTCCCCCACTCACGCTCTGTCTCTCTCTATCAAAAAATGAATAAATGTTAAAAATTTTTTTAAAATCTGTATTTCTGTATACTAACAACAGACCCTTATAAATAACAATATATCATTTGTAATAATTTTTAAAAATCCAATTTAAGTTCAGTGAGGGACAAATATTCCACATAGAATACTAAACATCCTATCAAGAGAAAACTCTCAAGATCTAAATAAGAGCATACATATGTACAGGTGTTGGTTCTACAAAATTAACCTATTAATTTATATGATCTCAGTCAAAACCAGAAGCTAGTGTGTGTGTGTGTGTGTGTGTGTGTGTGTGTGTTCGACGAACTCATTATGAAATGTGTATGGAAATGCAATGTATCAAGAATAGCAAAGACAACTTCAAAAAGAACAAAGAAGGGGTGACTGGGTGGCTCAGTCAGTTGAGCGTTTGACTCTTGATTTCAGCCCAGGTCATGATCCCAGGGTCAGGGGATCAAGCCCCACTTTGAGCTCTGTACTGAGCATGGACTCTGCTTAAGATTCTCCTCTCTCTCTCTCTCTCTCTCCCCCCATCCCCTTCCCTGCTCACATGCCCTCTCTCTCTAAAAAAAAAAAAAAAAAAGAGAGAGAGAGAGAGAAATTGAAAAAAAAAAAAAGAGCAAAGTGGTAAGACTTACTCTATGATGTTAGGACTTACTCGTGATAAAGCTACCCTAAAGAACAGCATGAGATATTGGCAGAAGAATAGACAAACCAATAGAAACAGACTCACATATATATGGTCACTTGATATGTGAGAGAGGTGGCATGCAGAGCGGTGGAGAAAGGAACATTCTAGTGAGCAACACGTGGAGCAAAACAGCTATCCAGTTGGGCCCCACTGACCCCAGACTCATGAGAAATAATCAATGGTCATTGGGCTAAGGCCCTACGTTTGAAGTTGGTTTGTTATTCAGCATTAACAACTGATACAAAAATTGGTACCCGGATGTACAGTGTGGCCATAACATAACTGAGGGCATAGGGCATTGACTTTAGGAACAGGCAGAGTGTGGAAAGTGGACGGGTGGTCAGCAGACCGTTAGTAGAGGCAGAAGAGCAGTGGAGCTGCTACGAAAGGCCAGGCAAATGGTGACTGTGTTATGTGGCAGTGAAACGTTTAGTGACGCTGGTGTCTGCGTTAGTACGGACAATAGAAAACGTACCAAGGAATACGTAGACCTGACTAAAGAGATTCTAAGCAGGATGTAGAAAAGGCTAATCGATTTTTTTAGCTGCAGATCATGCAGTCAGGGAGACACAAAATGATCTGAAAGATCGGTTTTGTTTTGGGGTAGAATTTAGTGGAAATAAAGAACATCTAATACAGTATCTTCGGCTAGAAAAAAGTCTCAAAATAATAAAGGTCTCATTTCAAAGACTTCCTTTATAAGGTCTTTAAAAGGTCTGCAATGGTACTGCCCCTCTCATTCAGAAAATAAAAGAGTTTTGGGGCCCCCAGGTGGTTCAGTTGGTTAAGTGTCCGACTCTTGATTTCAGGTCAGGTCATGATTTTGTGGTTCATGAGTTTGAACCCTGCTGTCAGCACAGAGCCTGCTTGGGATTCTCTCTCTCCCTCTTCCCCTTTCTCTCTCTCTCTCTCAAAATAAATAAATAAAATTTTTAAAAGTTATACAAAGAAAACAAATGAGTTTCTAAGAATCTTAAAGACTGCCCCACAGCACCTTGAATCACAGCACAAGGCAGAGAGGAGTCTATCTTAAAGAGGTTTGTGGAAGGAGGTCTTATATTAAATAGATTATAATTAGGTGCATAGAAAGAAGACTGTTCTGGTGAAAGCATGACCAGCTAGAAAGAAAAGGGACCAAGAAACTTTGCAATGGTCTCTGACACACCAACTTTCTATAGGCAGAAAGCAGGCTGAGAAAGCTAGGCAATTAAAACCACAAATCATTTCTTTCTTTCTTTCTTTCTTTCTTTCTTTCTTTCTTTCTTTCTTTCCTTCTTTCTTTACATTTATTTATTTTTGAGAGACAGAAAGAGACAGAACATGAGCACGGGAGGGGCAGAGAGAGAGGGAGACACAGAATCTGAAGCAGGCTCCAGGCTCTGAGCTGTCAGCACAGAGCCCGACGCGGGGCTCAGACCCACGAACCGTGAGATCATGACCTGAGCTGAAGTTGGACGCTTAACCGACTGAGCCACCTGGGCACCCCAACCACAAATCATTTCTTATTGGAAAGGATGGATGATTCAGAAGGTGAAGCCAAGAGTCAGTAGTGCAGAACTAAGAGGAGCTGAGGACAATGGGATAGGAGGCCACACCCAAGGAGGAGACCTGGACTGTATGTAGTGGAGGAATAATCAGGGCAACTGGCCTGGCTAAATTTCAGAGTTGCTATGTCAGCAACTGCCATGTGCCTTGTGTTTCCTGTCTTTATGAACAGGAAATACTATCCTTCTTGTGTGTCACCAGCATAAGGCGGGTGTCTGGGAGACAGCCAGGTTCACAGGTCTCCAGATCAAGAAAAGCCACAGACGAGGAGCCTCATTTGCAATTGGCCCTAATGCAGATCACAAGAGATTAGACTTCAAGCCTCGTACCATAATTGGATGAGACTTTAGGTGTCTTGGGATGGAGTAAACGTATTCTGCATGCAAAAGGCACGTGAATTGTTGTGGCCAGAGAGCACAACGGGGTATATTGTCTGCACATATGGCCAGGAAAAATTGCTCCCATCCTTGCGTATGCGTATCAGTTTTTCCATCAAGAGGCAGAGGATGTTGATGGAGGTTGATAAAGTGAAGATGTGTGGCTTCTGGGCCTAGGCCTTAAGAAGATTCGCAGTTTCTCGTTTGGTACGCTTTGGATCTAGCTGCGATGTAAATAAGCTCGAGCTACATTACAGAATGATGAGAGACCATCTGGAGAGACAGAGGTTGAACCAGCGCAAAGCTGTTTCAGCCACCCTCGTCAAAGCGCCAGATGTGTGAATGAAGCCATCTCGGGTATTCTGCTCCAACTGAGCTCCCAAGTGAATGCAACCACATGAAGGACCCCCGAACTATAACAGGCAGAAGAACTGGCCAGGCGAGCCAGCAAACCCAGAGAATCGTGAAAAGTAATGATTTCTGTTTCAAGCTACCTCGGTCTGAGACTGTTTGTTATCTAGCACAGACTGACAGAGCCATATGCTGGTGAGCATTCCAGAACAGTCACATACAGCTGGTGAACGTGCAAACTGGTGTAAGTGCTTTGCAAAAACAGTTCGGCATTATTTCCTAAAGTTGAACGTGTGCCTCCAATGGACTCAACAGAAAAACACGAACATGTGGACCCAACATATCCACGAGCACATTCACAGCTACATCAGATAGCTCCAAACTGGAAAGGGTACAATCATTCCCCAGCAGTCAAGTGGATAAATATATTGTCATGTATCCCTGTGCGAGAATGCTATATATCAATGAACAATCTGCTGCTACACACAATATGTGTGAATCATACACATAAGACATTAAACAAAAGAAGCTGGAAACAGCATGCCACATTTTATGTGGTTTAATTTATACATGGTTCTACGCCACAGTGTTAGAAGTTAAGATGGCAGTTACCTTTGGGTAGGACAGAGAGGGTATGACTGGGAGGAACATAAGAGGTGACTCTGGGGTGCTGCTCCCTGATCTATGGGGACCCAGTGGGGTTCACTTTACAATTCACTGAGTTCCATACATACGATTCGCATATTTTTCTACATCTTCTATTTCTTTTTTTTTTTAAGTTTATTTATTTATTTTGAGAGAAATAGAGTGCATGAGAGAGCGGAGGAGGGGCAGAGAAAGAGAGCGACAGAGAGAGAATCCCAAGTAGACTCTGTGCTGTCAGCACAGAGCCCCATGTGGGGCTTGAACTCACGGACTGTGAGATCATGACCTGAGCCAAAATCAAGAGTCAGATGCTTAACGAACTGGACCACCCAGATGCCCCTACATCTTCTATTTTGATCAAGAAGTTTAAAAAAGATATCACTTATAAAAGACCAAACAGTCTTAAGTATCGAGAAAAAAAATAAAAGTACAAACTTTATGAAGAAAATGATAAAATTTTATTGAAGAACACTTTTAAAGAACCGAGATAAATGGAGTGATATGTTTTATTCATGAATTAGAGAATTCAGAAGAATGAAGACATTAGTTTTCTCAAATGGATCCACCAATTCAATGCAATCTCAATTTAAAAAATCCTAAGAGATATCGTGGTATGTGTGTGGAACTTGGAAAGCTGATTTTAAGATATTTATGGAGGTTTAAAGGGCCCCAAATAGTCAAGTCAGTCTGGAAGAACAAGGGAGAGAGACATGTTTCTAGAAAGACTCACTGTAAAGCTGTAGTAATAATGTCACATGGCATTAGTATGGAGACAAATATCGAAGCCAGGGGAACAGGAGACAAAGTCCAAAATAGACTCCAGTATACATGGGTACTTGTTAGATGATAAATCAAAGAAGAGATGGATTTTTCCATTTATAGAAACCAGAGTATCTGTTTTAAAAAAAGAGAGAAGAAATTGGACCCCTTTCCCACACTATACACATACACACACGCACATCAACTATCTGAAGGCTTTTTATATGTAAAATCAATTACACATGGTTTGTGATCCCCCAGAAGACAAAATTAAGAACAATGTGTGATGTCAGAGAGACAGATTTTGGATCAATCTAAGTGGGAAAACAACCGCTTCAGCGGCTTTAGCTGTCTCAGGAGGTTAAGTCCATTACTGGAGATATTAAAAAAAAAAAAAAAATTGGATGACCACTTGGCAGTGAAATTCTAGCTGGGATTCCAGCATCAGAAAATGTCTCAGTTTCTAAGCAACCCTCTGTTGCTATAAATCCCAAGAAGAGAGAGAACAATGGGTCCTGGCGTAGCCGAAGAAACTTTATGGGAGAACCAGGAGATTTTGAGAATAAGACAAACATTTGCAGGCTCTTCTTACCACATGTGAGAAATGGAAGCATGTTTTAAAAATGAATATATTGGAAAGGCATGTACCAGATTAGGAACAATTTTAGAAATATTACAGAGGGTAGCATGACAACACTGAATTTGGATCCCTGCTCTGACCTCCTTTCCCCCAAGTAAAGCTTTACAAGTAATTTAGTCTCTGAGCCTCAGTTTCCTCATGTGTAAAGCAAAGCAATGCTGTGCTTGGCAAACTACAGTATAATAATGTGTTGTTCAGATAAAAACCTCATGGCAATGTGGGAAATTAAATACCTCCTTCTGAATCAACATTAAATCAAAACAAATCCTTAGTTTCCTAAGACGCCCAGCTGTTGTTATGTGAAATCCCTCCAAGAGCCAACATAAGGAGTTTTTATTTAGCAAGTTCTTAAAATCGTTGTTATCCTCTGTGTTAAGGGATTACTGAGTTATATAATAAGCAGAACATTGCAGAAAGAACAGTCACTATCTCTGCTGGTGGACTTAAATATATGAGTACAGTATATCATATATAGAGATATAAATATAGAGATAAAAATGCCAATAGAGAGTTAGAGATAGAGATAGAAATTTCCACGGGATTATTTACATTCTTTTAAGATGTCATTTTTGCTGATTATTCAACCCAAGGACAAATGGCATGCTGGCAATCACTGCTTCTTTAAATTGAATGATTTCTTTTCATATTCCAGCATTTTATACTTTTCCAAATAGTAGCTCCATATGATATTAATAATCATTTCCCAGAAAAGTAGGATCCATGGTTAAATATGCTTAGGAAATGATTAAGCACAATGAAACAAGTTTCTTTTTTGTAAGATGTTATAGAAACTTTACTATGATGATGCTCACTGTGAATCTCCAAGAGGGGGAAATAACATGCAGCATTTCCCTTGTTCATTGTTATAGGAACCTGTCATAGTGCGTATTGGTTATGTGATGTGGTTATCGTGGTGGTTATCTAATGCTGCGTAACAAAGAGTCCCAAAACCTAGTGGCTTAAGACAACAAATATTTATTATCTCGCAGTTTCTGTGTCAGGAGTCAAGGCATGGTTTAACTGGGTCCTTTGACTCAGGGTCTCTCACAACCATGTTTCAGTTGGGGTTGTGGTCATCCAAAAGCTCAACTGGGGAAGGATCCACTTCTAGGCTCGTGTAAGTGGTTTGTTGGCAAGATTCAGTTCCCACAGACCACAGGAACAGGGACTCAGTTCCTTGCAGGCTCTTGGCTGGAGGCTTCCCTCCCATGTGAGCTTCCTAACTTGTTAGCTTACAAAATGACAGCTGGTTTCCACCCACTGAACAAGCTAAAGGGCAAGACGGCAGGCAAGATGGAAATTGGCGTCTTTTTGTAACAGAATCCCAGAAGCAACACAGCATCACTTTTTGATTAGTCAGAACAGAGGTCAGCAAATGTGGTCGGCAGCCCATATTCAGCCTGCCAACCACTTTTGCAAATAGTTTTATTGGAATACAGCTAATCACATTTATTTACATATTGTCCATGGTTGCTTTTATACTGTAACAGGAAGAATTGAGTAATTGAGAAAGAGAAAGAGAGTGAGAGACCATACAGCCCACAAGGCCAAAAACATTTACTACCTGGCCCTTCACATAAAACATTTGGCAACCCCTGCATTGGAAACAAATGGGATTCACAAGGGCATCGCTATCAGGAAGCTGGGGTCGTTGGGAGCCAATTTAGAAGCTGCCCACCACTTAGCACTTGCACCAAATAGGCACTTGGCAAGTACTTGCTGAATGAGTAAAGGAATAATTGTTCGCATCTGCTAATTTTCCAAATTCAAGGGCTGAAAAGCAAGTCACTAGCTAAGAAAAAGCCAAATTCCTTCACTGATTATTAGGATTTGACACCTATGTCACAGCTGTGACAATCTATCAACTTATGTGGATATTATTAGTAATTCCCATCATTATATTAAGTGAGTTAGATGGTAAAGTAGGCTTAGAATCGAATTAATATGTACATCTGACAGATCATTCTTTCACAACATCAGCAAATTGGAAGGAAGGGAAGTATTTTAGGGTAGTCGTTTGGAATGAGAATTCTGGGGCAAGAATACTCCTTGTGAATTATGTTTACAATATGGCAGTCACCACTATTTCTAACACCATGAGAGACTCAAAACCTAGGTATACAAAACCAAATTCTCATCCATTTTTCATCTTTGCTCTGTGTCCTTTCTCCAAGAGCCACAGTACTGTCCCATGCAGTTTTTCATTGATCATTTAGGATTTCTCTTATTTGCACACAAAGTAGCGTGTCACTCCTGGGAAAGTAAAGGTCCAGCCACTCACTGCCTTGCTCATATCCCAGTTTTCCACGGAATTGAGGCCCCAGTGTGGATGACACCAACTGGGTATCTCTGTCTTACATTATCTTGCGAAACAAGGGCTCTAAATGTTTCTGAAGTGTGTTCTCAGAAGGTAATGAAATAGGAGACCCCAATCTGTGGCTCTTCTCATTTATAACTAGATCCAACATACAGATTGTTACAAAATCAAAGTGGGGAGGGAGCCATGTAACAAATGGTAAACTTATCTTAATTTTTGTTTGAGTGGCTCTTCTAACCGGCACTGTGCTAGTAAATCTTTTTCCCACACACTAGCTCCTTCTCACATTCACCCTGGGAGTTAGATTACAGAGGAGAAAAACAGGGTAAAGAAAACTATCCAAGGTCATACAGGGAATAGTTGGTTATTGAATTTAAAAATTATACTGGATTTTTCCTAAAGAGTGAGTGTAATAAATTGGATCTATGGCTGCTATGGGTTAATCTGGAAATACGATTTCTCTTTCATGGCCGACTATCCTTTACAACTGGCATATTGATGAGGAACTCAGCAACTGACCTACTACTACCTCTATGCCTAGCAAAAAAAAAAAAAAAAAAAAAAAAAGGTGGGGTGATGGGTGAGGTGGGGAGGAGCCTGTTATGCGACAACCAAAGCCAGATTAAGGGTTAAAATGGCTGGCCAATTGCCGGTCTGTACAGCGTTAAATTATCACCAGGATAGCACAGGACCATGTTGTCATTAACGATGTTTCCACAGCCTTACCCGGTTGGAGAAATGTACATTCGCCTGGTCCTGCCCCACTGTAGTAGACAAAATGACTTGAAGTGCAAGTTAGAAACAAACATTGTTCTCTGCCACAGAGGTACCTACATTTGAGTCCTTTTATGATTCACACCTGCAAGTTGCACAACGCCTCATTTATTATCTGAAATTTAATCCCTTAAGCATGATCTATATTTTCAACATTTCAGAGGCTATTGCAAAGTCACCTAAACTTTTAACATAAGTACCTGGCATTACTTCCTCAAGAAACTTTTAGATTCTATGCATGGAAAACAAAAATCTATAGAAAGTCTTCTTGCAACATGAAAAAAGAATCAAGTACTAGGCGTAGGGAAGAAATCCCAATTTAATCCCTTAAATATGCCTCTGAAGAGTTATCTGGTTTTAAAGACTGTGAAAAAGCCAGATTACAAGGACAATGTGTGTGATTATGAAAACAGAAATGAAAGATTATTCCAGTTAAGTGCCTGTTTTTCAGGGCATATAAAAACATGACTTATTTTGAACATAAACTGGTATATTATTTTTATTAAATGCACAAAAAAGTAATGGATGATGAAGGTAACAGCATGTTTTGAGGAAATCTGCACTACTGATGGCACAGGAGGTGATAAGAAATGCCGTACTTGTGAGCCCAAATGCACATAAATGTTGGATTGGCTCCCCGATAAGTAAGTTTAAAACTACAAGATTAAAGTTGCAACAAGAAGCAATTGCACTATTTAAACTCATTCGGGAGAAATAACCAGCCATGGCTGTTGTAAACTTTCAAGTTCCTAATCCCTACTTTCTCCTACTGAAATAAGTTTTAGAGCATGAGTTTTGAGGACTCCCAAGGTGCACAAATGTCAAGAAGGGCCCGAAAACAAATTGCCTGGGTTTTGCTGAACTTCCATACAGATGATGTCGGGATATTCTGTTCTGATACTATGGAGAAAGTTATTAAAAAGCGCAGCACTTTGTACTTCTAAAAAGAAGAAAAAAAATGGAAGTATCATGTCTTTAGTTGTTTGTCCTGTTCATCAAATCTTAGCATATTAACTCCTAGAGCGACACAATTCGAACCAGGAACTGTATTCTCAACAGGGTGTATTTCCCCGTCACTGCCCCCAGCTCCACTCCCCACGCTCCCGTGACTCTACCGTAGGCAGGAGCTGAAAACTGGAAGAAGGAGGAGAGGCGTTGGTGTGAACCAGTCTGGGGTCGGATGAAAATCAGTTTTCCAAAGTGCTCAATAACTTGACTTCATTTCTACCCCAGATGAAAGCTCTGGAAGAGGTTAAGAGTTTCCTTGGCACCGCCCAAGTCAAACCCACGGAAAGATTGCTTTTGTTTCTCCCCGGAGCCACTGCAGCTTTTTGGATAATCTTGGGGCTGCTGCGGCTCTCAAGGTCACGGGTGGGGGAGGGGCGGTGCCCGCCTCAGCGCCGCTTCGGGTCTTCCGGAGGTCGCGCAGGGAAGCTAAACCGCCCCGGTGCTGTGCCCGAGGGGTCTCAAGCAAAAGTTGCGCGGCCCGGAGGCCAAAGGCTTTACCTCCCGGAGGTGGCCGAGGGACCCGGGCCGGAGCGCCTCCTCTTTGGACCGCCGAGTGACAAGTGGGGGCTGCAGCCAGCGGCCGCCCCGGAGCGCGGCGAGGACGGGTGGCGCGCGGTCTCCATGGGGACGGGCAGCCACCCCCCCCCCAACCCCGCTCCTCGGAGTCCCCGCCCCGCGCGCCTGGCCGCAGCCCGCAGGTGTCCGCGGGGCGGGGGTGCTGGCCCCGCGTGGGCCACCGAGGCCTGTCCACGGCCGCTGCGGGATTCCGGCCAGTCTGGGGCCCCGGCTCCTCCGCCGTCCCCCCGGGGGGGGGGGGCCTGAGGTGGGACCCCCGAAGGCTTAGAGCGGAGGGGCAGACGCCAGGCTGCGGGACCCCAACCGGGAGGAGATGGGACACTGACGCCAGCGTTAGCTTGGTCGCAAAGAAAGCCAGCAATTTTAAGGCCGTGTGATGGGAAAGGTGGGGTTTATCTTCAGCAAATCCTCGGAATATTTTAATACTTCTTGTCAAGTTTAGCGTTATGCAGGAGGTACCAAAACCAAAGCAAACACGTTTAAGGGATCTGGAAGTAACACTAAATATAAATGGGTTGCTCTGGTGTTTTGTTTTGTTTTTTTACCATCGGTAATTAAAATTTGCCTACAAGGAATATACAACATATAGTAAATTTGATTCTCATACAGTTTTATTCTAATCCAGGCATCTCAGCTTTTTCCTGTTGCCTTTAACATATGTTTACATTGTGTGTACCAATTAGAGAAGCTAAAATTTTATTACCTGAGACCTACATGGGGTCCCTTGACACAAAGGACAAATGAACCAAATGAATAAACAAGGTCAATCTGATGCTCTGTCAGTGAACCCACAGGAAACAGCTTGTGCTTCACTCTATCTCAGGACCCATCCAAGAAAAACATGTCACGCGGCAACATTTCCTTTTTGCTTTGTCAGACCCTAAAACGCCATTTCCCCACCCTGGGATCCCTAGTCTCTCAACCCAACTGGAAAGTTTGGGAGACTGTATTTAATATTCTGCTCATTTCCTCATTTTTAAAACGAGTACCAAAAAAGAGCAATCAGGTAAGTTGATCAAAAATCTTTGAGCTCAGAATGGCAAAAATTACTAAGATTGAGATTTGTTTGTGTCATTCAGTGGGTTTCACTCACCCATCCCCAATTAGGTGCTTGTTTCCCTGTCCTGGAAACGAGGAAGAAGCAGGGGCGTCTTTTAAAATGTGAAGGTGACTGAGCTACGATTGAATAAACAAAATGTGGCTATCCGCACAACGGAATGTGATCTGGTCATGAAAATGAACGCACTAGTGGTCCATGCCACAACATGGATGAACCCTAAAACCTAGAAAATATTATGCTAAGAGAAGCCAGTCATGAAAGACCATGTAGGATTCCATTTATACAAGATGTTCAGAGTAGGCAAGTTCGTAGGAAGTAGATTAGTGGTTGCCAATGGCAGGGGGGTTGGGAAATGGGAAGTGAGCTGCCAAGGGGTCTCTCTGGAAATGAAAATGCTCTACAATTAGAGTGTGCTGACAGGGGCACAACCGTGACCCCCGCTAAAAACCACTGAGTTGTACACTTGACAAGGGTCAGTTTTATGTAGGAGTTATATCAATAAAGCTGTGTAAAATGAGCAGTAAACTGAATGTTTGCTCTACATTATTGGGTGTCAGCAGCTGTGATAAGCATCCTACACACACTTTTTCACTTTCTCCTCATGACCCCTATGAGTTGGTTAGTAATCTCATTTTCCAGGTTAAAAACAAAAGTTAAACCCAAAGAAACTAAGTAAATGTGCGTGAATACAAAGCTAAGGGGAAGAATGGGTATTCAGCCCAAGGTCTAACTTTATTTATTTATTTTTAAAATTTTTTTTCAACGTTTTTTATTTATTTTTGGGACAGAGAGAGACAGAGCATGAACGGGGGAGGGGCAGAGAGAGAGGGAGACACAGAATCGGAAACAGGCTCCAGGCTCCGAGCCATCAGCCCAGAGCCCGACGCGGGGCTCGAACTCACGGACCGCGAGATCGTGAGCTGGCTGAAGTCGGACGCTTAATCGACTGCACCACCCAGGCGCCCCCCAAGGTCTAACTTTAAAGCCTGTGCTCTTTTCACGACTGACACCAATACTGAAATGTGCACAAGGTGCAAAATCTGGAAGAGAATTACATAACCTTGAAGTTATTTATTATTTTAAAAAAAATTTTAATGTTTATTTCTAAGAGACAGAATCAGAGCACGAGCAGGGGAGGGGCAGAGAGAGAGGGAGACACAGAATCCGAAGCAGGCTCCAGGCTCTGAGCTGTCGGCACTGAGCCCGACACAGGGCTCGAACACACGAACTGTGAGATGGTGACCTGAGCCGAAGTCGGATGCTTAACCGACTGAGCCACCCAGGCGCCTCGAATTTTATAAACGCAGTGTACTTTTGAGGATTGAACTCTTGTATTCCCAGCCTGGAGACTACAGGTTCCTTCAAAATAAGGCAATAATGACTAATTTAAGCAATCACTTTATTAAAAATAGCAAATTTCACAAGTACTCATTTAACATTTTGTTGGCACTGGCCCCTGGAAAACAAACCCGTGTGTGTACTGATTGTCTAACGTAAACTGAAGCGGGGCTGCCCCCAAAAGCCTGTGCATTATCAACTTCGAATCAACACGGGAATGAGTAAGTCTGGTGAGCTCAGAAAGGATGAACCTTCAGCCCTATTAATAACATTTTGCACAAAGCGTTTCAAGTATAACCCCCATAAGGCAACAACAGAAAGCGTAGCAGCACAGCCTCGGCATCACAGTTCCTGATGAAGCCTTCAACCAGGCCTAGGCTCCAGTTATGGCGAACGACAGCAAGGCAACTTTACTAAAAGCAGCAGTGAGAACAATCATTGCACTGGTACTTTGATTACTTTATTCCTTGTTGTGGAAGATGATTCTGCTACTGGGTTCAGCTGCAAAATTAAAGAATGCTGTTTTTCTTCAAACCGCAAGAAAGCAACTGCATGTCCTTTTAGCTGGTGGACGTATTCGGGACGTCTTGTGCGTCCGCCAGATGTAGTTTTTGTCTGAATTCATCAGTTAAGATTTTCATTTTATAATCAGTACTTCTTTTAAACTTCGGGGAGTTAAAAAAAAATAAATTTCGGGGAATTACACTCAGGAGCTAAGGGAGAGAGGTACTGAAATAAAGGAAATATGTTTAAAGGGAAGTGTCTATGTCACTGTGAGAAACCTGGATGTGGTAAGACAATTTTTAAATGTAGTGAAGTAATTATACTATATCCAGAATTTGAAGACTTAAAAAAAGGCACTAAATCAAGACTATGCTTCAGATTCTAATACAGCACAGGATTATTTCCACACGGCAAGAATTACTTTCATGGTAAGGAACCGATGAGAGGCAAATATGAAAACTTACTGGATTAAACAAAAATCATTGGAGAGAACAACACCACTTTATCATCCTTGGGAAAACAATTTCTTTGTAAAAGTCAAAAATCAAATCATCATAGCTCTAAAACTTTCCCTCTAATCCTGAATTATTCTTCAAGATTAGAATTAGTATGGAATTCTTGCAGAGGTTACCCCCCTCCCTTCTTATCATCATTGGCTTTCATCTTGTTCTTTCATCCATCCATATGATCCACCTGCTACCTATCTCTTCAAGACCCAATTCCAACAATGCTGTGAATACGCTGAGAACAACTAAATGCTAGCAATACGCGTATGGCAGAGGTTGCAAAAATATACAGACGTGAGTGCTGTCATCAAAGCCATTGCCATCCAGTTGGAGGGCTGAAATTTAACACATATAAAAATCAAAAGATAGTGAAATAAGGCAGAATGCTAGTTGGAGGTATAGATAAAATGCTTTATGAGAGTGGTCAGCTTCGGTGTTACTTGATGGGGGAAAAGGGGGAGGCCAGAGCAGCGGTAGGTAGAAAGCACAACCTGAACAGAGGCATTACGGTGAGCATGAACATGATGTGTTCTTAGACACCCAGAGAACCAGCTTAGTGGGAATGAAAAATATAACAGGATGCATAGGCTGTGATTATATTATTGAGAGCTGTTAAAAAGTCTAACATGGTAAAAAACTTGGTCTGAAATAGGAATGGCAAGAGGAGAGTGATGTTTTTAAGAAGACTAATTTATTTAGTGTCATTGTCTAAAGCTTACAGCAGCACTGTCCAAAAGAAATATAATGCAAGCCACAGGTATAATTTTTAAAATATATTTTATTCACACTAATATATAAAAAAGCTATCATTTCAGCATGCAATCATAAAAAATCTTGAGACATTTTACATTATTTTTTATACTAAATCTTTGAAATCAGGTGTACAAATTATACTTTTAGCACATTTCAATTCATATTAGCCACGTTTTGTGTGCTCAGTAGCTTCGTGGCTAGTGGCTGCCATATTGGACAGTGCGTCTCCAGAGCTGGAAGAGAAATTTGAAAGGTTATGGAATAAAGGGATGAGGGTAGGGGATGAAGGAGGAATAAAAGGCAGAACCGATGATGCCTGACAACTAAATGTAATCAAGAAGTGGCAAATCGTTCCATGTCCATGTCCCGGCTCAATGGCAGATAGTTCCACGACCGAGTAGCAATGTCTGGTCTAATCATAGAAGGGATTTAAATAACCTTTGGAGACTGAAAATAACAGAGGCTACCGATGACAGAGAAGGAAATTAGGAGGAAAGTATGAATATAGAGAGAACATTTATTGCAAATGAGGAAACTACATTTGCCTCAAAGCTACACACTTGCTTCCCAAGATCTGAAACCAAACAACCTAGAGCCCATGCTCTTGTGTTCCGTCATGTTGCCTTGTTTAACTGTGGTGGTTGAATCAGGCAAAGTGGTGAGATAAATGAGTCTAAATGTCTAACAAAAACTCAGATAAGAGGATAGGAGATACTGACATGTCACAAGCATAGAAAGAGTACAAAGCATAGAATATGAAGCTCAAAATGAGTATAAAGAAAAGAAAAAAGCACCAGGCATTACTACTAAGAGAAGCCCCCTAATTAACTCATATCTTATCCCCATATTCAAGTCTTTCTTGGCAAGGATATGTTACATTAATGTTTCCCCAGTTTATGTGGCTTCTCACAAACCTTATTTTCTTCATCTGTAAAATGGGAAGTATAACACCACCTACTTACAAGGGTAGGACCAAATGAGAAAATGCAGGTAAAGCCCTTCATAAAATACTTGGCAATTAGTAAGTACTCAATTAAGATTAACTATTAATCGTTATCACTGGATTTGCATATACTTATTTCTTCATTGTTACTGTATAGTTTAGCAAGTAGTAACAGTATCTGTTACAACAATAATAGTAATTTATATATATATATATATTAGTTTAGAAAAACTAGATAATTACTCCATCATTATATGCAGCAATTATCCCATATTACAGAGGACACTCTGAGATGTTAAGCAATTTACCCAAGGTTAATTAGCAAAATTATCAAAACCAAATTTCAAAAATCAAATGTCTTGACCCTACAACCAGTATCCTTTTTGGTATCTCATTATTTAGTTCAGAAGGATGTCATACCTCTCAAATTATTTTATAGGCAGGATCATTTCTCATTGTTCTTTATCTCACGTTGTGCCTAGGACTATGTCCAAAAACACGTTTTGAAAAGTTCCTGAAATAATTGCTCCAAATTGTAATGTCAAAACCTGAATATTTTACACACACCTTGGTGATTTCTTTTAAGCTCCTCCTATAATACACCTTGTATATGCATCTAAAGTATTCTATGTAATGACAGGAAACTAAGCATGGCATATTATGTCTGCATATCCAACTGCTATTTAACTTAAGAATCTAAGATTCAAGATAACTTCTACGGCAACTAACCCAATCCTCAATTCTCTTGGTTGATTTTTAAAAATTTGTTTTAGGGGCGCCTGGTTGGCGCAGTCGGTTAAGCGTCCGACTTCAGCCAGGTCACGATCTCGCGGTCCGTGAGTTCGAGCCCCGCGTCAGGCTCTGGGCTGATGGCTCGGAGCCTGGAGCCTGTTTCCGATTCTGTGTCTCCCTCTCTCTCTGCCCCTCCCCCGTTCATGCTCTGTCTCTCTCTGTCCCAAAAATAAATAAACGTTGAAAAAAAAAAATTTGTTTTAAAAATCCAAAAACAGTACAAAGCAAAGCAGAACAAATGAGAAACAAACAAAATTGTAGCATACAAAACAACTAAAAATTCCATTTGGAAACCAAAGAAGAGAAATGGCCCCAGTAAATCATCATGGGTGTCTTTGTTCATTGATTGAGGTATTCACCAGAAGTTATAATTTGTAAACTTTTCACTGTTGATATTAGGCAAAAGGATACATGGAAGAATTCAATTCTTCTAACTGTAACACAAAGAAACAAATTTAATTTCAGTTTTTATGGGAAAAATATCTTAAGTAGATAATTGTTTACACATTTTAAAGTAACCTGGTTTTCATTTAAGCTTTCTCTAAACGAAAAAATAAAATATTGAAAAAAAATTCCCAAAAATTTCCAGCTTGGGAAATTCACTTATGCAAAATAATTATAAAGTAGCTTTAGCATTTATTAAACACAAATATGAGAAGAGAATTAAACCAGATAAGCAAAACTAGAGTTCTATAAGGATTCTTAAAACCATGAACAATTATAATCATCTCTAATAGTTTTTTTAAAAAGTTGCCATTTTCATGATCGAAATCTTAAAAACCTTTGTGGATTACGAAAAGACTTCACATATCATTCAGTTTTCAGTATGTGGTAGAATTAATCACACCTGTTTTACAGAGGGAAAAATCAAAGTTACAGAAATGTTAACTACATTGACAAAGTTACACAGATATAACTGAAGTGCAAACCCCAGACTAAACAAAGGCTTTCTGGTTTCAAATTTGGTCTTCTCACTACTCCACAGTCACTTTCCTAAATGTAATGCAAATTAAGCTTCTATTTCTTAAGAGGACGCGATAAAAGGAAATACTTGCGAGGCTAAACATAGTTGATGTGAAATAAAACACACAGGCTTGAAACTTTAAAAGTATAGGCATACAATTTCTCTCACATTTACTTACTCAAAGGATAAAGAAAAGCAACAGAATTAATCCTTTTTTGTCATTAGTAAATATGTAAACTATTCCAAAACTGAAGAACACTGAACTCAATTTTTCTTTATGTTTACTCCAAAAAAGGTTTAAAGAAGCCAATTTAATTAATACCTCTCAGTGTAAGAATCATAATAGTTACAGACAGAATTACGTCCTCCCAAAAGACGTACATTTTAGTTCTAACCCCCAATACCTCAGAATGTGAGTGTATTTGGAGACAGGGTCTCACAAAGAGGTAGGAAGTTAAGATGAGGTCAATAAGGACTAGTGTCTTTAAAAGAAGGGGAAATTTGGACATAGGCACCCACTCATAAAAGGAAAATGCCATGGAAGGATGAAGGCAGTCATCTACAAGCCAAGGAGAGGGGCCTCAGAAGAAACCGACCCTGCCAACACCTTGCTCACTAACTCTGGGCCTCCAGAGCTGTGAGAAATAAATTCCAGGTGTACCCAGTCTAAGGCACTCTGTTATGGCAGCTTTAGCAAGCTAATACACAGAGCAATGCACTAAAGGATCTGAAACATACACATAGTTCTGTATATAACATAAGTAACCACCACCTACCTGAGTAAATAACACAAAACGTATTTAATCATGTCAGGACCGCCTTATACATTAAGATCGTATCATATATATACAGAAGTGAATCTTTCACTTCTAGATTTCCCAGCATTCTCAAAATATATGCTTAGATATAAATGTGACAATTTCTTTGAAATATGTTTCCCTAAAAAAGAGTAGGACACGACATGTATGAAACTTGAAAATACTACACTAAGGGAAAGAACCCAGACATAAAAAGCCACATATTGTGTGATTCTCTTTATATGAAATGTCCAGAATAGGCAAATCTGTACAGACCAAGAGGAGATTAGAGGCCACTAAGGGATGAAGAGGAGGGAGAATTGAGAGGTACAGGGTTTCTTTTTTGGGGTGATAAAAATGTTCTGGAATTAAACAGTGGGGATGTCTGCAAAACACTGTGAACACACTGAAAACCACTAAACGGTATACTTCAACATGACTAAAACGATGAACTTTCTTTCAATAAAAATTTTTGATTAAAGAAAGAATGAAGAAATATATACAAATCCTTTTATAAGTTTATATAAAAGAATTATAGTATATAAAAGAATTATACTCACATCAGACAGAAGCCTGTCCAGATTGGAGTCACTGGCTGTTTTTCTCTTATCCTCAGGAAGTTCCTCTAACTCCCCATAGAGCTCCAAATTCAAACGAGCTAATTTCTCCTGCATTCCCCGAACATGTTCCATCTGTTCAATGGAACATTCATTTCCTGGGGGAACATCCCAGAACATTAATAAAGATTAGGACAGTTCAAACTAACTGCCTTGAGGAAAAACTTGTAAATTCAAGGTACTCACAAGAACTTAGTTTTCGTTCTGTTGTAAATTACAGTGTTAATGACTGCCTATTTTCTGTGTATAATACACAAATCGAATTTCTGACCAGGAAAGCAATAATCTAAGAAATGGCTGTGGGTACTAAGAAAATCGGATTGGAAAGATTTTCTTTAAAAAAACAAAATCATCAGGGCGTCTGGTCTGTGGAGCCTGCGACTCTTGGTCTTGAGGTTGTGAGTAGGAGCCCCACAGTGGTTGTGGAGATTGCTTGAAAATAAAATCTTTTAAAAATTTAAAACAACAAAGCAAAACAAAAACCCCAAAACCCAAATCATCCCTTAGGTAAAGAAAATTCTTTTTTCAATAGTAACATCATTTCTAGAAGCAATAGCATCATCTAATCATGTTCAATCTGACAACTGCCATTTGAACTGAGCGACCCAACGTTTTATAATAATGAGTGAACTTGAACGTCCTGTAAGAACTTCAACCATGAATCATTTTGCCACCAATTATTCCTTTAATAAATATAAATGAGGAACACCTGGGTGGCTCAGTCGGTTAAGCATCTGACTCTTGATTTTGGCTCAGGTCATGATCTCACAGTTGGTGAGTTCAAGCTGTGCGTCGGGTTCCACTCTGACAGTGCAGAGCCTGCTTGGGATTCTCTCTCTCCCCTTCTCTCTGTGTCCCTCCCTCCCCCCATCAAAAATAAATAAACTTTGAAAAAAGAAATATAGATGAAAATATTTATGAAACATGAAGAATGTTATGAAGCATGAGAAACATAATGTAGTATCTTCAGTTGTATGCTCTAATGTAAGTGCAAGACAACTTAATTGCTAAAGGACAGGTCTTACGTTACTGAGTAGAGTTCTCTGAGGTGGCATTACCTGCTCAGGGCAACTAAAATATATACAGTACATATTACATATTTTCATATACTTTAAGTATAGCCTCTATAACCTCTTGATACTAAAAATTTTTTTCTGAAAAACCTTGGTTTTCTCAAAAGTATACTGTAGCTCAGCTAAAGCTGAAGTATATATCTTGAATCAGTATGAATTTATGTAAATTATAATTTCCCCAGGCTAGATTTGTATCATCTTCATAGATTGACAACATTAAACTATGCTGACTAATAATTTTGAAGCTAGTTACAGCTCTTTAAAAGTCATCCTTTCTTTATAGAAAATATCTCATATTTCCTCTATTTTAATGATGTTTTCTAACAATTAGTAACCTGGAAGATCGAGTGGGAGAAATACCTCAAGAGAGAAAGGCGCGCGCGCGCGTGTGTGTGTGTGTGTGTGTGTATACTGGCATACATATAAATGTATCAATATGTAACATATATATAGAAAAAGAGAGTGAGAAAAGTGGGGAGGGGGACAATATAAATCTATAAAGTAGAAATCACAAGGAATCCAGGTGATCTAACATGAGAACAATAGAAGCTCCAAAAGGATAAAAAGAAACAGATGGAGAAATAAATTAACAACAGAAATAATGTTCATTCAGATGAAAATGAGTTGGTAGATAGGAAGGGTGCACTGATTCCCAGGCAAAATTGATGAAAAAACATAAGGAAAAAAACTTTCAAACATCGAGACAGAAAAAAATTACCTATTAAGAAAGAATTCAACAGGCAATCCACCTTGTATCTACAATACTTCTAGATAGCAAACTGACAAATAACAGAGAATGACTTCAAGCCAAGAAAACAAGCTACATAAGAGTAGGGGCAGAGGGTCGCCTGGGTGGCTCAGTTGGTTAAGCAGCAACTTTGGCTCAGGTCATGATCTCACGGTTCATGAGTTTGAGCCCCATGTCAGACTCTGTGCTGACAGCTCGAAGCCTGGAGCCTGCTTCAGATTCTGTGTCTCCCTCGCTCTCTGCCCCTCCCCCACTCATGCTCTGTTTCTGTCTTTCAAAAATAAATAAACATTAAAAAAATTTTTTAAAAAGGGGGGGCCGAAAGGGTGTTGGCAAGAAAGCAAAGAAGTGATTCAAAGATTAAATCTCAGGTATGGGAGAGAAGAGAGAAGGGAAAGTGAAAGTGTTCTAAAGATACCATCTAAACTGGGTCAAGGTAAAGCAAGGAGGTAGAGATATAATAAAATATCTCTGTGAAATAAATAATATGTTTTTCATGTCTTCTTTTCAAATTAATAGTCTAACCAAGACTGGAAACCCAGAAACTATAAGAAAAGATAAAACATATTTCAGTATTCAAAACTTTTACAAGGTTAAATATACCATAAAGTCCACAAACATACTCAATTTGGTTAAAAAAAAAACAAAAACAAAAAACCCAAAATACAGCAGTTGGAGTGGTTAGTATCCAAAATATACAAAGGGCTCTTAGCAATTGGCAACACCACCATCAACAAAAGGATAAATAACCAAACAAAACTGGGTAAAGGTCCTGAAAAGAGCAATTCAACTTCTTAACATATACAAACTCAACAGTAATAAAAGAAATATCACCTCATACCAACAGTCTGGCAAAATTAAAAGGCTAGTAATACCTATTTCTGGTTGAATTCGGAGAAAAGAGTTCTTTCATAAACTGTGGATGAAAACTAGAAGGACAATAGCTTTTTTGGAAGGCAATCTGAATACCTGTACTAAAATCAGAATTACTGCTTTGACCCACTAATCCCACTCATGGTAATCCATCCCAAAGAAATAAAAGCACTGACATACATATGTATGTAAAGAGATGTTCACTACACCGTTATGTTTAGGGGCTCAAAAATGGAAACAAAGTAAATGCCCTTCAACAGAGAAACGGTTGAATAAACTGCGGTATATTCACAACTTGGAATATTATGTAGCCGTTGGAAAAAAAAGAATGAATTAGGGGTGCCTGGGTGATTTAGTTGGTTAGGCATCCAACTCTTAATCTCAGCTCAGGTCTTGATTAATCTCAGCTCAGGATGTGAGTTCAGGCCCTACGCTGGACTCCACACTGGGCATGGAGCCTACTTAATTAAAAAAAAAAAAAAAAGAAAAGGTTAAAAAAAGAATAAATTAGAGCTATACCAGGTGTCCAGGAGAGATTTTCATTAGATATTCTTTAGTGAGGAAAGCAAGATGGGGACAAGTACATATAAGATACAATTTGTATAAAACAATGAAAACTAAAATCTTAATGTTTATATATATATTAGTGCCACAACCTAGAGAAAAATATGAAAAGATATACACCTGGTTCTTAACGTGGTTATCTAGTTGGGGTGGGGGGAGGTGGAGCCAAGAGAGGGTGTGGTCAGGGAGGGGATAGGAAGCCAAGGAACTCCACAATGAGATACCACATCACACCTGTCAGAACAGCTAAACTTGACAACTCAGGAAGCAACAGATGTTGCCAAGGATGCAGAGAAAGGGACACTTTTGCACCGCTGGTGGGAATGCAAACTGGTGCAGACACTCTGGAAAACAGTATGAAGGTTCCTCAAAAAATTAAAAATAGAACTACCCTACATCCCAGCAATTACACTACTAGCTATTTATCCAAAGGACAAAAATGCTGATTCGAAGGGGTACATGCACCCAGATGTTTGTAGCGGCACTATCAACAACAGCCAAATTATGGAAAGAGCCCAAATGTCCATTGACTGATGAATGGATAAAAAAGATGTGGTATATATACACAATGGAATATTACTCTGTGCTCAAAAAGAATGAAATCTTGCCATCTGCAACAATGTGCATGGAACTAGAGTGTATTATGCTAAGTGAAATAAGTCAGTCAGAGAAAGACAAATATATGATTGCACTCATATGTGGAATTTAAGAAACAAAGCAGATGAACATAGGGGAAAAATAAAAACAGAGGGGGAGGCAAACCATAAGAGACTCTTAAATTCAGAGAATAAACTGAAGGTTGCTGGAGGGGTGTTGGGGGTGGTGGGCTAAATGAGTGACGGGCATTAAAGAGGGCACTTATTGGGATGAGCACTGGGCATTATATGTAGGGGATGAATCACTAAATTCTATTCCTGAAACCAATACTACACTATATGTTAACTAGAATTTAAATTAATTAATTAAAAAAGAAAGAAAAAAACCAAGGAATAAAGAGGTATGGGAGGAAAGGATAGCACTTCAAAAAACCAGTATGTATGTTGATGACATTTATGCATTCATGTGAAATTCTGTATGTGTGCATTCAATAATTTTCAAATTGCTTTAAAAAATACAGGGATATAATTTTATCAGAGAAGGGTTATAAGGTAAGTTGCAAGCTGAACATAAAAACTCTTGACCATATACTTTGTGAACTCATATACAAAAATACCTACTCAGAGGTTTTTTGTTTTGTTTTTTTAATGTTTGTTTTTGAGAGAGACAGAGAGAGCATGAGAAAGGGCAGAGAGAGAGGGGGACAGAGAATCTGAAGCAGGCTCCAGGCCCTGAGCTGTCAGCACAGAGCCCGACACAGGGCTTGAATCCATGAAATCGCAAGATCATGACCTAAGCCAAAGTCGGATGCTCAACTGACTGAGCCACCCAGGCACCCCACCTACCTGGAGTTTCTAATGGAACAATCAGTTAACTGTTCTTATAGCTTCATGATTGAACAAAAACACCAGATTCTTTTAAATTTAAAATCAGGGATGGTAGGCAAGAAATAAGTTTAGGCTTAAAAGGGTAAAGAAAAATGACCTTGAGGCTTTCCCAAACTAAAATACTAAGTCTAAAATATTTAACTGATGAAGAATGTTCCTTTTATTTGTTACTTTCAGGATAGTTATTACATAACAGCAATCCTACTTCAACATTTTTACTAACCCTCCTTTCTTACAAAAACTTTTTCATGAAATTTTAGATGACAAATTATAGTTCATGACAAACGAAATCTAGATGATTGCATTTTATGCCAATAGATTCTTTTTTTTTTTAAATGAAAGAAAATGATATTTTTGAAATAAATGGCAAAATAGGAGCACCTGGGTGGCTCACTCAATTGAACATCTGACTCTTGATTTCAACTCAGGTCATGATCTCACGGTTTATGGGATCAAGCCCTGCATTGAGCTCTGCACCATCAGTAGCCTGCTTAGGATTCTTTCTCTCTCTCTCTCTCTTTCTCTCTTCCCCTCCCCTGCACGTGTGCTCTCTCTCTCTCAAATTAAATAAATATGAAAAAATAAAAAAAAAATATAAAGGAATGGCAAAATAAATGCAGAAAATAGGACGCGAGCATCTGGAAAAGAAAAACAGAGAAATATCTATGGCTTGCCGAACGCTTGAAGTTTTCCGGAGTGGAAATCATTCAAAAGGCTGAGAAGCCCCCTCTCCATCTCCTGAACGTCTGAGACATCGGTGAGGAAGGAGTGCTGAATGGGAGCCGGCTGTGTGCCTTTTCCTTCTCCTCCCTGAGGTCTGGTCTTTTCTTTCATCACTCTGCGCAGATAGCACAATGAAAACATTAATTGCATACAGTTACCTTTATTATTTTTTTATAATTTTTTTGTAAATGTTTATTTTTGAGAGAGAGAAAGAGAGCACAAGCAGGAGAGGGGCAGAGAGAGGGGGACAGAGGATCCGAAGCTGGCTCTGCAGAGAGCCCGATGTGGGGTTCAAACTTGCAAACCACAAGATCATGACCTGAGCCGAAGTCGGATGCTTAACTGACTGAGCCACCCAGGCGCCCCAGGATTTTAGTGTTTTAAATTTCTTCTTTGAACTTTTCCTGTGTTTGAATTTTTACAGTAAATACAAATCATTTCTATGACAATAATAAAACCACCCTTTTAAAAAAGATAAAACCTACCATGGGGCACCTGGGTGGCTCAGCTCGTTAAGTGTCCGTCTCTTGGTTTTGGCTCAAGTCATGATCTCACAGTTCATAGGTTCAAGCCCCACATCGGGCTCTGCACTGATGGTGTGGAGCCTGCTTGGGATACTCTTTCCCTCCCTCTCTCTCTGCCCCTCCCCTGCTTGCCATCTCTCTCTCTCTCTCTCTCAAATAAACTTAAAAAAAATTATACATATATATATATATATATATATATATATATATATATGAAAACACACTCAGCTTAATTTAAAAAAAAACATATTTTTTTCCCTCTTCTGGCTAGTGCATCAACTTTGTCTGTGACTTTTCTCACTCTGTCCTGTTTAATATGAGACAAAGTAAGGGTCTTCAAACCAGTCATTCATTTTGCATGTGCTAATCCCTACACACTATACCCTTCACAAACTTTTTCTAAATCACATATAATAGATCCTGCCACTGTTTTAAAAGTTAAGCCAAGAGAAAAACAAGTATTATAAGAATTACTAGATTTAGTATTTACGTTGGCAGCGTTTTGCTGTGATAATCTGAAAGAAATGAATTCACCTTTTTAACTTTGGTCGCTGGGAAGTTGACTGTGATGCAGGATTTGAAAACCCTGTGCTTTTACTAACTGGAATGGCATTTTTTTTGGCATTAACAGCCTGAGTAGAGTGGGCACTAAAAGACTTAGGACTCCGCCTCTTCAGTTTCCGCTCCTCCATTGTTTTAAGTTCCTTATTGCACCACGGCCAGCTTCTTATGACCTAAGGAAATATAGCAAAATTATACACATATGCTAGAATATGTGAAAGTGAAAGGGTTTTAAAGACCCACTTCATAGGCTTAAAGAGGATTGAGAATTTCAGAGCTCATTAGATAAAGTTAAAACAAGGATCCCTTAAGTTTAACCTACGGTGCTATGTACACAGAAGCTCTAAGCAAAATGGACTGGTAGACAAAAATGTTTTCCATCATTTTCTGTATTCACGCATCCACAAATATTTACTCTTTTCCACTTGCCAGGCACTATTCTGGATATTGGGAAGATGGTAGTGAACAAGACAAAGTCCCTGTTCTCAAAGAGCCTACATGATAGAAGGGAAAGAATGCATCAAAAAAGAAACAAAATAGCCATGTGATAGATATTCCCAGCCTGACTCAAGCTCTAGGTGGTCTTTAGATCTCCCTGCTAAAATTTATTCTTCTAAGAATAACAGACGTATAATTGACAGGGGGTATTTGCATTTTAACTAATGACTAGAAACCTTATGGCAACTACCAAGCACAAACTCAGTGTCTGCCTAGGGATAATACTGATTCTGGTTCTTCGATCGAGTGAAGTTCTATAAAATTAAACTCGTTCCATGACTATTCTGAATATACTTTCTTTACCTATTTCCAATGATACATGAAACTGTATATGTTTGTTTAGTTTTGCTAGTATCAGAAAAGTTACACTATGAAGTTCTAGCTGGCTCTTCCATACAGAATATGTGTAAGGTCTTCTGTTTATCCAATAATTTCCCCTTATTTCATGTATTAACTACCTTTATCTTCCTTACAGCCATCCATCGAAAAATATCCTTCTACATTTTTACTTATGCATACTATTAAATTGTTCTTAATTATATTGCTTCCTGTATCATGAGATGAGAAATTTACATGGCTATTTACCTCATCAGATTGCAAAGTGCTTTAGCACTATTAAGCTTTTTGTCGTACATGGTGTTGAATGTAATCATGCTACGGCCACTCAAAAAGATTCAAATCCACTGATGTCACTATTAAAATAATTACTTAAAAATTTTAACTAAAACAGATTTTTTTTTGCCATTGTCTAAACTCAGTATCACCAGCACTGGAATTTAAACCATTTCAGCTCAGTTGGCTCAGGCTGACCCTAGACAATCACAACTGGATTTATATATAATACCCCCAAAGAAGCAAAAGTTTTAAAGGAAAGGTTCTAATGATTAGTGTCTAATCCCAGATACCAAGTGTAAATCCATTCAAATCTTGGCTAACAATTTTTCCTTTAAGAAGAATTTTCAGTAACACAACAGACACTTTGGGGTTGTTTCGACATGAACACAAATTAAATGGAATTTTAATAAACAGCTGAAGAGAGACAATGGGGCATCAGTTCTCCAAAGAGACAAGCATCTGTTTAAACATGTGATACACATAAACACATGGACCTTCGAATTTAATGATGCTAATAGACCATTTGGTGATACAGGAAAAAGAAAAGGTAGTAAAGCAATTCAAATAAACCAACAGTGGTCTAAACTATGATATTCTGAGGGGCCAGGACTGGAAATGTATCCGCTTTTGGAAGGCAAGCCGCCGGTACATCAAGCAGCAAGGAACCATTTAGAGAAGGCCTTCGCAGTTACTCACTCACTGAGTGCCAGGAACCCACAGCCTTCAAGAAGGACTAGGAGTCCCTCTTGACTTCACCTTATTCTCCTTCCCCAATCAGCCAATGCGGTGACCCTTCACCTCCCAGAATTGAGCGGTGGATAGAGTGGGTGGTGGAAGAGGCCTAAAGGGGACAATGCGGAAGCGCCTTTGCTTCCACTTCATACCTGAGGAAGGAGAGGATCGGAATCCTCTTCCTCAACCTGCAAAGACTCCGGAGTCTCCGAAGCCACCGCCGCAGCTGCAGCCTCCGACGCTACTGCTGCAGCTAGAGCCGGGGTCACATCCCGGACCCAGCGCCACCACAGTTCCCTTTGTTTACGGAAGTGACGCAAGGAGGCGGAGCCTCCGTGCCCGCCCTTTCCCGCCCCCCTCCCCATCCCGGCGGGAGCCTCGCCTCTTCCTGCCACTCCAGTACGGCTCCCGTCTCCGCCCTTGGCACCGCATTGCTTCTACTGTCCTGCTCTCAGCTGTATTTTAGGCGGACGTGGAAACAAAGACCCATAGTTGGACTTTTATTTTGGGTTCTGTGGCCCACAAGCACTGAGGAATAGGCGTGGCAGTGGAAGCAGGCACGGGAGACGCAGAGCGCTTCGCGGAAGCTGTCCCGCCCCCTGGCTGAACGTCGGCTCCCACGCACTACAATTCCCAGCATGCCATTCCAGCAAGAGCGGAGGCGGAACCGGAGTGTCGTCATAGCAACTGAATCAACTACCTCGCGGAGACTTCTCAAGGTAAAGTTTGGAAGGCGGCATGAAAAACCGTGATTCTGTTTAGTGACACCATGCCAAGCCCCTAAATGACATTCTATTTCTGTTAATAACTACTCTGTTAAGACCCTATACAGGCTTTATGTCCCATCCTCACTACAATTCCATGAGGTAGGTGTTACCCTCTTTTTAGATGTGAGGACTCTGACACTCAAAAAAGCTAATTAAATGCGCGTTTCTCGTCGCCAAAACAGTTCTTTCACTATATATATTTCTTCTGGAGAAGGAATTGTGTATTGTGATAGAACTATCCTAAATGAGGGGCGAGATCCAGGTTTCATTCCCTCGTCTGGATGTCCTTTCCCGTGTGGGGAGGTTTTAGGTTTGTAGATCTTTAGATTGAAGAGGCAAGGGATAGTACCACATATTTCTCCTGAATTTGTTAATGAGGAAGCCGTATCTAGAGATTGATATAAATACATCAATGCTAGAGAGGCAGAACAAAGTAGAACCCACGTATTCTAATTTGGGATGCCCTTCCACCATCACGCCCTCCGTTTTTAAAAAATCGGAAAACTTTTTTAAACGTTTATTCATTTCTGAGAGACAGAGAGAGGCAGAGTGTGAGCAGGGGAAGGGCAGAGAGACAGGGAGGCACAGAATCCAAAGCAGGCTCCAGGTTCTGAGCTGTCAACACAGAGCCCTATACGGGGCTCAAACTCACAAACCGTGAGATCATGACCTGAGCCGAAGTCGGACGCTTAACCAACTGAGCCACTCAGTCGGTTGTCAGCCAGATATCAGCAAGAGGACAATTCATCTTTCCAATATCTTTTCTCCAAGTTCTTGTTGTAGGAACACTCCAGCTTTAGAAGAAGGCTTGTGTTATAGGCTTAACCAGAAAGCAAAGTATACCATTGATCAGAAAATTAGCTATACTGCGTAACAACCCTTCCCTCAGTTTTCTCTCCTTTGTCGAATTTTAATTTAATTTGACCAGTATCACCAAAGAGTACCACAAGACTAGTAAATACTTGTAGGGATAGCTTACAGTATAGCAGAGAGAGTAGAAGGGAGGGAGGGGGGCAGCAAGGCAGGGAGGAAGGGAAGAGTAGAAGAGGCCCTCATAACACATAATAACCAACAAAGAAATTTTAAGATGTTATTTAAAACCTAAACTGCTACCACTCTGCTTTTTAAGAGCTGTCAAGGGGAAATAAGTCTTGTATAGGGAGAAAAGGGGAGATGATACTCTAAGCAGATGGCCCATTGTGTGTCATAATGGAGCAAGGAGTGTTGGATATGCACGGGTGGGCAGGAGGCTGAGTTTGGGGATATGAAATTGAGAAAGTTGAATTGTTCTATACAATAAGCTGGGAAGAATTGCTCACTGTAGTAGAAGGTAGGGGTTGGGAAATGTTGAAGAAAAGGACAGCAAAGAAGGGAGCAGAGTGAGAAAGGAGAGTCAAAGTGGTGGGAGGGAGAAGACTTTAAAAAGATCAATGAGGTCTGTTGTTCAATTTGTAATTGGTAGTGTTCTAATTACACACACACACACACACACACACACACACACACACGTCTTCCATGCTTCCAAACTTCAAGATAAATTCTCTACAGGATCAAAGCTTTGTATGAACATTATGAAAATCAAGGAAAAGCATTGTGTTCTGCATCTTTGGGAGATTTACGGAGAATAAGAGCAACGTGTGTGTAACAGTAACGTGATGTATAAACAGCACTATGTCAGGTGAAGGAGGAGCTTAGAGTCCAAGGTGAATGGAAAATTATAAACCACAGTCTATGCTGTAATCTTGGAAAGAGAGGAGTTTCCCACTACATTAATACAAGTATTATATTTCATTTTGCGTCACTCTTAAAGGGTAGGGGTACATGGGATGACAGCTGGTAACATGCTGGTGTCTCCTACCAGTCTGTTAGCTACTCATGAAAGGATCTAGGTTTTATACATCTTTATATCCCCAAAGTTTAGCGTAGTGTCTGGCATACAATAGAAAATTAGAAAATTTACATTCAATTAATGAATAAATGAGGAAAAAATTAGACCCATATGATGGCAAGTGGCAGATGGCATTATTAAATCAAGTGTCACCATAACTCAGATTACTTATTCAAGAATTAGAGTTTAGATTGATTCTTAGTCATACCTGCCTCTGGTCTCCAGGTGGCAGTATTATCTCATATTAAATTGTTCTGAGACCAGATTCCATTTAACTTTGAGAACATAAATGAGTTAGAATAAAAACTGAATTCTTAGTTTATTTCTGTAATTGTACAGATCCAAAGAAGTAATAAAATGTAATTACATGAGATTATGGATTTTTCCTCTAATTTTGACACAAACGAAAGCAGTTTCCAAAACCTTGATAATAAATACAAATTAGGGTAGTTGTTTACAAAACACATGCATTCCTTCAAATTATGAAGTTGCATGCGTGCATGGTGCATATGTGGGGGGGAGGGAGAGGGAGAGAGAAAGTGAGTGAGCAGTAATATGTCTAGAAATAAATAATCTCCCAACGAACAGCATGACCAGATTAAATGCAGGATGGTGGGATGAATGTGAATTTCAGAAACACAAAGAATGCTTTATTTGTATAAGTCCCATGCAATATTTGGGACACATTTATACTAAAAAAATACTCCTCATGTATCTGAAAATCACCTTCAGCTGGTCATCGAGTTTTCCTTTGCTAAATCTGGCGGTTTTACCAACACGTATTCTGTTGCTGTTAATTCCAAAAGAAGCAGAACTTCACCAGGTCTGCAGACGCGGTGGTGTTGCCTTATTTGGAGAGATGGAAGGAAAGGAAGTAGCTCGTAGGATCAGCTTCCTCACTGCAAGTGCAACCTTCTGCTCATTGTAGTTACCGGTACAGATCAGAGTTCTATAGCTGAGTAAATTATTTTCAGGAAACGGACCCCTCAGGCAAGTGCAGATGGTATAGTCTAAAGAGGTTATTTTATACAAACGCAGTGTTTTCTAGCATTCACGAGCCTGGTTGTAAAAGTCAAGCACTGTGAATAAGCAAGGAGATCCTGGATCCCTTCACCTCTGACTTACACTTTTCACAGGTGCCTGAGGTATACCAGCTATGGCAATAGAAATAGAAGGATTGTTTATGAAATAAATCCTATTTCAAAAAAGTAAAGAATTTTCTGATAAATTAAATCATATGTCATAGTTTCGTGTACATTTGCATGTTTAACGTAAGCATTCCCTATCTTCTAGATAAAATGCACTTCAAAATTTCATTTGCCAATATTTCTGAATTCAAAATAAGCTTTCCACAGGAACATTATTGTGAATATAAGATCTTCAGATTACCTAATAAGAGTATATTTAGTTGATTATATGACTGAAACACCATTTGTAGTTAAATTTTCTTTCACGTTTAAAGTAATAAAAGTGTTTTTTTTTAATTTTTATTTTAGAGACAGAGAGTACACATGTGCACGTGAAAGTGGGGGAAAGGCAGGGGGAGAGAGAGAGAATGTTAAGAAGGCTGCCTGCTCATCGTGGAGCCCAACTTGGGCTTGATCCCACAACCCCAGAGTCATGACCTGAGCTGAAATCAGGAGTCAGACGCTCAATTGACTGAGCCACCTAGGTGCTCCTGTAATAAAAGTATTTTAAAGATCAAGAAATATGGGGCACCTGGGTGGCTCAGTGGGTTAAGCGTCTGACTTCGGCTCAGGTCATGATTTCACGGTTTGTGGGTTTGAGTCCCGTGTCGGGCTCTGTGCTGACAGCTCGGAGCCTGGAGCCTGCTTCAGATTCTGTGTCTCCCTCTCTCTCTGCCCCTCCCCTGCTCATGCTCTGTCTCTCTCTGTCTCAAAAATAAATAAAACATTAAAAAAATTTAAAGATCAAGAAATAGAGGGGCACCTGGATGACTCTCAGTCAGTTAGGCAACTGACTTCGTTTCAGGTCATGGTCTCACGCTCTGTGAGTTCTAGCCCTGCATCAGGCTCTTGCTGACGGCTTGTAGCCTGGAGCCTGCTGCGGATTCTGTGTCTCCCTCTCTCTCTGCCCCTCCCCAGCTCACACCCTGTCTGTCTCTCAAAAGTAAAATAAAAACATAGAAAAAAGATCAAGAAATAGAAATGTTTTTAAAATATTAAATATTCATATTTGATGAAATTCAATGACCTATGTTTATTTTTCTCTGACTCTGGGCCAGAAGCCATTCTAAGGGCTTTAGATGAATTAACTCATTTAATCCTGCTAATAACTCTAGGACACAGATTCCATTATGATCCCACTTCACAGATGAGGAAACTGGGGCAAAGGATAAATAGCTGCTCAAAGCCACACAGCTACTAAATAGTAGAACTGGGATCTGAGCTGGCCTATGGCTTCCTTAGGCACTGTTCACCATAGTTACATTAATTTAAAATAAAGAGGCAAGGGGGGCACCTGGATGGCTTAGTTGGTTAAGCACCTGACTCTTGATTTTGGCTCAGGTCACGTTCTCACGGTGGGATCGAGCCCTGCGTTGGGCTCCACGTATAGCGTGGAGCCTGCTTAGGGTTCCCTCCCTCCCTCTCCCTCTGTCCCTCCCTGGTGCGCTTGCTCTCTCTGTCTCTCTGTCTCTCTCTCTTTCAGAAAAAAAAAAAAGAAAAAAGAAACGGGTAAGGGACTTGTCTGAGAAGATTTTGAAGGTGACCTCTATCTGATCACTGTCTGGGATAGTGCACCGTATTATTCACTGAGCCTAGAACAGTTCAAAGTGAATGACTGGTTTTTTTGCTCAATTCGGTATAGCATGAATGCCATTTTGGTGCCTACCAACCACAATGGTGTTATTTTGGAGTTTGCAGATGGACCAAAGGATGTCAGAAAGGGAGAAGGATTTACCTGAGGTACCTGGCTAAGAGTTCACGAGAGGTAGAAGTGGATGAAAGAAGACAGTGTGCCCTGTTTGTACAGCGTGAGAAAGAGGTTTCTGGGGTGGACATCAGTTATTGAGCCGAGACCCAGAAAGAAGAATAAAAAGGCGGGGGATTTAACTTTGCGTGATCATTTCCATGAATGGGAAAGGAGAGGTAGGAGGGATACTGCCCTGTGTCCCTGTTAATTCTCTCTCACTCGCTTAGAGCTATGATTGCCCGAGGGGGGTCTTGTGCCCCGGTTGTGGCAGTGGTGGACTCATCGGAGGCCCCTGCTCGGGGCTGTGACCTCTCACGGGCTGAAGGCACAGACTTCAGTTCCCAACTGGCCGCCGTTAGATGCTTGGCCTGCCCTTTACCCTCCCTCAAAGAGAGTAGAGGCGGTGAGGGTAGAGGGGAAGAGCCCTGAATGTCCTGTGTAGGGAACAAGCTTCTGACCCTCCTACTAACTAGTTCCCCAACCTTGGGCGCCTGTTGCCTAAGCTGTGAAAACGGAGATGATACCACCCGTTTGGCGATGGAGGCACCTGGCAAATACTTGTTCTGGTCCCGCTTAATCTTCACGACGGTATGAGGGATCGTTCCCATTTTCCAGGTGTGGAGAAGGAGGCTCGGAGAGGCTAACACGGTGGTGGAGATGGGCACCCCTGTCGTGTAGCCCAGCCTCTGCTGTGCTGCCTGCGGTAGAAAAGGAGATCACTGAAATAAAATGGTTTACTGTGTTCTTCCAGAGTGAAAACTTTAAAAGCATTTTGCTACTTCAGTCTTCATAAATAGGAAAAAAAATAAGTAAAACCTAGAAATGTATTTTCCTAAGGTAACAAAAATGGAAAGGTTTCTGAAAGGAAAATATATTTATATACATTCAAAAAAGCTTTGAAATGATTAAGCATACACTCGTAGCAATTCGTTCATTATAGTGACTTTTATTTTAAAATTATTATGGGGGGGTGCCTGGGTGGCTCAGTCAGTTAAGCATCATGATGTCATGGTTTGTGAGTTGGAGTCCTGCATTGGGCTTTCTGCTGTGAGCACAGAGCCCGCTTCAAATGCTTCATCTCCCTCTCTCTCTGCTCCTCTCCTGCTCTCTCTCTCCTAAAAATAAACAATAAATTTTCCTAATAAAATAAAAATTTTTAAACATTTTTTAAAAATAATTTTTTTTTTTTTTTTGAGAGAGAGAGAGAGCGTGCACAGTCAGGGGAGGGACAGAGGGAGAGAGAGAATCTCAGGCAGGCTCCTGGCCCAGCACAGAGCCAGTGCAGGGCTCAGCCTCACAACTATGAGATCGTGAGATCATGACCTAAGCCAAATTAAGAGTCAGACGCTTAACTGACGCAGCCACCCAGAAGCCCCTAAAAATTGTTCTTCACATTGCAGGTAATGCGAGCTTGTTCATTCACTATGTATTTACTGAGTATCTACTCTATGCCACATATTTCCTAGATTAAGTGAACAATACAGACAAAAATCCCTGTTCTCCTGGAGCTTGTATTCTGAGCATGGCCAATTATGCCTGAATTAACCAAATCATTGTTATAGAATAGAAAGGGATGACTCTTAGGGGAAAAGATTGAGCTGGGAAAGGGCTGTGGGTGGGTTATAGACACGGCATTCTAGGAAGGCAGGTGAGGTTTGAGCAGAGACTTGAAAGAAGGGAGGAACTGAATCTTCAGACTATCTGGGGTCAGAGCAGAGGAAGGACCAGCACCACTGTGTGAGATGGGAGCATGCCTGGTATGTGAAGCAGAGAGAGAGGGAGATACAGAATCCGAAGCAGGCTCCAGGCTCTGAGCTGTCAGCACAGAGCCTGACACAGGGCCCAAACTCACGAACTGGGAGATCGTGACCTGAGCCGAGGTCGGATGCTTAACTGAGCCACCCAGGCACCCCTCAAGTTTTTGGCCAGAGCAACTGCAAGAAAGATTTTCCATAGACTAAGATGGGAGGACTTATGTGTTGAAGTGTGTGGGAGGGGGCAGGAAGTTCGCTTTTGGTTGTGTCATATTTGACTTGCTGATATTTAGACGTCCAACTGAAGACATTGAATAAACAGTCGTATATTTAAGCCTGGAGCCCAGATCTTGCCTGCAAATATAAATTTGTCCAGCATATTATTGGTATTTAAAACCATGAGATTCCATGAGATCACCAAAATAACACAGACAGAGAAAACTACCAAGGACTGAACCCTGGGAAAAAGGAGGAACCAGCAAAATTAGAAAACGGAAACAGGAAAGACTACAAAGGAGAAAAGAAAAAATATCCACAGAATGTGTAGCATTCACATTTTGGTATATATCATTCCAGACCTTTCTTCTTTGTATGTAAATGGCTTCCTTTTTTAATAGTTAATTTTAGAAATGTATTCTAAAATACCACTTTATGGATCTCTTTAAAAACAAATTTTGAGTAGATTAACGTACGTAAGTGGTCTTAAAGTAAAAGGTAGTAAAAGTTTTATAATGAAGAGAATTCTCCTCTTCAGAGACAACCCGTGTTATTGGTTTCATCTCATGCATGTATAAGTGTATGGATATATGTGTACATGTGTGTATACAGACATGTTTCCCCTACACCCTTAGCATAGGCACATTGTTCACTTAACAATGTATCTTACATTTTGTTTCATATTGACATATACAGAACTACCACTTTCTGAATGTAGTAGGATATCAAGAGTTAATTGATGATAGCTGCCCAATTTTCTAGTCAAAACTGTTAAGTAACATGCCTTGAGCCCCCTCCTCCCCGGCCTTCCAGCCTCCTGTAGAGCTTCTGGTCTGTCTCCCCTTTGATCCTGTTTATTCCTTCTGATCATTCAGTTCTTAGAATTTCTTCTTTTTCTCCTTGTGGAAACATATCTACCAGGAATTGTAACCTCTCATGGTTTTTGTTTTCTTTTTGTCCTGAGAAAATGTAACTGTTCATTAGCTAAATATTTGGTAGGGATTTTCTACCTCTTTGGAATATAATGTGGGGTAGGGGACAGAGTCTACAGGGCTCATCCTACCTGGAGATGCGGGCTTGTAAACAGGTGATTACAGTGCCCCATTTTACATGTGGTGACAGAGAAATGAACAGAATGCTTTGGCAGCCTGGGGAGTAGAAGGGGGAAAGGGGAGACTGACCTGGCATAAAAAATGAAGCTATTGTGAGACAGACAGCCAGAGGTACAACTTACATGACCAAACAAAATGGTTTCTGTCCTCGGGCCTAAGGGTAAGGAACAAATTCCTTGGCCTGGGTGAGCATGCCCTTCACAACCTGGCTCTGGGCATCTGCCTCCTCTCCCTCAGCCCCTTACTTGCCACTGTGTCCTTGGAGGCACTTCCATAGCTCTGCTCTCGTGAGTTCTGCTTCCTTGGCCGAGAACGACCCTGTATCCTCCACCTCTCAACAGCTCAGTAATCATAGTGATAGCATCATCACGAGAATGAGAATAAACGATATAAATGATTTTAGTAGCTAATATCTATGATGCACAAATTTGCATGCAGTCTCATTTAATTCTTTTAACAACTGTATGAGACAGGTACTGTGTTGACCCTATTTTTAAAATGGGGATACTAAGGGTAAAAAATACCAAATAGATTACCAAGGTCACACAACTAGTCAGTAGTGGAGCTGGGATTTTTACCTAGCTCTAGCTGATCCTAGAACCCACCTCGTAACTGCTGTTGCCACTTAGAATTTAACTCTTTAGTAAAATAATCCTGCAGCTTGAATATCTTCAACAAAAATGTCCTCATAAGTACTCCAGTAGCATTATCTCTTCACTTATAATAAAATGCCCATTGTGATTACTTTTTACTTTTATTATTCTAAATAGCAAAAGTTATGTCTATTATAGAAAAGCTAAAAATGCAAATAAGCAAGGTAAGAAGAATAAGGAAATTACTACCCACAGTCTCACATTCTGAGGAAAAAAACAATTTTAATCAACAGAGTACATCCTGTGTGATTCTGTGTACATGGATTCTGGAAAAGGCAAAGGAAAAGAAAACAGTGGTTGCCAGAGAGTGGGCTGGGCCTTAGGGCTGATGGAAGTGTCCTGTATCTTGATTAGGGCGGTAGTTACGTGACTATGTATATTAAAATTAACAGAACTGCACAATAAAAAAAAGTACATTTTACTGTATATAAATTATACCTCAATAAATCTAACTGAAAAAATTAACCCCTTGAAGTATATCCTTCCCCACTTTTTCTTATATATAGTAAATATATATCTTTAAAACTGATTGTTATTGATTAAAATAAAATCTATCAGAACATTTTAGATTTACAAAAAAATTGCAAAGCTAGTACAGAGTTCTCAAATCACTGCTCATTATTCACATGTTACATTAATGATACATTTGTTGTAATTGTTGAGCCAATATTGATACATTTATTTTAACTAAAGTTCACAGATTTAAGATAGCCTTAGTTTTTACCTAGTGTCCTTTTTTGTTGCAGGATCCCATCCAGGATATCATACTACATTTTTCTTTTGTGTCACCTTAGACTCCTCTTGGTTCTGACAGTTTCTCAGACTTTTTTGCTCTGATGACCTTGACAGTTCTGAAGCACTAGTCAGAGATACTATAAGATGACTCACTATTCGACGTTGTATGATTTTTTTTCTCATGATTAGACTGGCGTGACAGATTTTGCAGAGGAAGACCACAGGGGTTAAGTGTCATTTTCATCACATCTGTATTATGCTTTGTAATCTACCCTTCACTCAAACATATATCAAAAGCATATCTCTTACTCACTGCATAAATCTGTAGCTGTCTTAATGGTGATAATACGCTGTTGTATGGATGTAGCAAAATTCATTTAACCAATCACCTGTTATTGGACACTATAGTATATTCACTATTCATAAATGCTTCAATATATATATTTGTGCAAACATCTTTGCAAACTTGTCTGATGACTTCCTTAGGCTAAATCCTGAGCTCGGAGGATCTGTTGAGGTGAACTCTATTTACTTGTTGCTGTTTAAGGTTTTTCGTACATAGTGCCACAGTGTTCTCCAGAAAACCTGTTACCAAGTTGAGCTTCTAGAAATGGTGTTTCTGTGCTGTTTTCTTATGTTCTAGCTAATGCTGGATATTACTCTTTTCAACCTTTGTCAATTGTAGTCGAAAATATATCATGTTGCATTGTATTTGTCTTCCTATTAGTGTCTTCTGTCAAACAAGGAGGTCCTAAAGGAAAAAGACCATATCCCATTCATTTTTCCAATACCCAGAATCTAAGTTACTGCCTGAAAGAAACAGGCATTCAGCAGAAGGGAGGGTAAGACAGGAATCCATCCATCCATGACCGCGTGATCTGACAAGAGAATCCATGCTAAGGAGAGCCTTTCACCATCACTGGGTGCAATCGTATCCTCTGGGCCAGTGCCCTATATGCATTATGTAACCTAAAGGCGTGGTTCTAATCGAGTGAGCTTCAGACCAGGTAGGAGAGAAATCTACACTAGACCGAAAGAAGGTAAACAGGATCTTGTTGTTTTCCTCAAATAACAAGCATGATGGCTCGGGATTTATTTTACCTACTCTGAGAAAGAGGATCATCTGGTAGGTCTTTTACACTGTAATGCCATTAATATAGCACAGCTTTTTGAGACAGTGAAATATATTTGTGAGTCCCAGATCTTTCTCTTTTAGTCATTACCATCTTTATATCTGTCACCTTATGTGTCAGTCGTAACTGCCCAAAATTGTATTATTCTTTTTTTTCTGTACACTTCTCTAATATTTTAGTCACACCTTTTCTTGTAAAACCTTGAATTTCTCCCCTTTACCATACTTCGCTCTTCCCAAATCTTGGTGTCACTTATAAATGTGTTCTGTAACCAGACTGATAAATGTTACTGTTTCAGTTTGTCACTGGAAGAGGACACTACGGAAAAAGAAAAAAACGTAGCTTTTTCATATTAAATATTTTTAGCTTTTCCCCCCTACTTTTGTAACATTGACTCACTACTTAGTATGGTCTGAAGAAAGAGAAATGATTTTGAGCCCTGTCTGTAACTCAGCAGACTTTTAAGGTTATTAAATTTTTCAATTTTCAGTGGGAGATTTTTTTCAAGGCGATGCTATTTGGACTATACCCCACATCTAAGAACTTCCATATGTTGTTCACAAAGACTTCCCCATCCCTTCCAGTGATCACTTAAACTCTCCGGGGTGTAGGAGCGCCCTTACTATTCTTCCAATCTATGCTCACAAAGAGTGAGGCGAAATTGTTAGATGGGGTGAGAGAGGGAGAGAGAGAGAGAGAGAGAGATCATATATTAGGACATGATGAAGAGAAATTCAAAGATCCAGACAAGTGTCTGGAATAGGACGTGCTGTAGTATTAAAATTAGCTTTACACTTTGGATCTTTTTATGATATATAAAGAATCTCTTGGGGAGCCTGGGTGGCTCAGTTGGTTAAGCGTCAGACTTCGACTCAGGTCATGATCTCACGGCTCACGAGTTCGAGCCCTGTGTTGGGCTCTGTGCTGACAGCTCAGAGCCTGGAACCTGCTTCAGGTTCTGTGTCTCCCTTTCTCTCTGCCCCGCCCCTTCCCCCTCCCCAACCGCTTGCACTCTTTCTCTTTCTCTATCTCAAAAATAAACATTAAAAAATTTTTTTAGAAGAATCTCTTAGTAGTTAAATCTATCAGCAGAGAAAAATGATTGATGCTGGTTTTTAAAAGTAATCTCTATGTCCAATGTGGGGCTCAGACCCATGACCCTGAGATCAGGAGTCGAATGCTCTACCAACGGAGTCAGCCAGGTGCCCCTGATTGATGCTATTTTGTTACATAAAAGAGAGAGGTTTACAAGATGGTGACAAAATATTTAAAACAAGTACTTTATAGTGAAACAAACCTAACCATTGCTCCTGTCTGTTCATTACTTTATCATTAAATTCGTTTTCTTTTTTTAAATTTTTCTTTTAACTTTTTTTTATTATTTATTTTTGAGAGACAGAGACAGAGCATGAGCAGGGGAGGCACAGAGAGAGAAGGAAACACAGAATCTGAAGCAGGCTCCAGGCTTGGAGCTGTCAGCACAGAGCCCGATGCAGGGCTTGAACCCACAAAACCGTGAGATCATGACCTGAGCCAAAGTCGGATGCTTAACCAACTGAGCCACCCAGGTGCCCCAAATTATTTTTCTTTTATATACACATGGGACTATAAACATTTAAGTTGGTTGCTTTAAAAATATGCCTTTAGTTTTATCTCTTATCCTTAGTGATTGTCATACTATTGTCTTGTTTGGCTGACTTAGAAATTATTTCATAATTCTTCTCATTAAAACATCAATAATTATGATATTTGAAAAGGTAATAGTCTCTAAGTTAAATTGGTTGATATTTAATAGTATATTTTTTGTTGCTTTGAATGAATTATATTTATCATTCAACTAACAATGCCTAAACAACTTTACTCTTAACTCCTTTAATCTAGAATTTAGAATTGAATGAAGATGAATAGAAGTCGAAAGAATAGAAGGTGGGACACAATGAGGAAATTAAACATCATTTAAATTATCAATGTTGTTTACCTGAGACTGTAACTGAGTGAGAAGGAAGGGGATGAGAATTGAGTTACAAGAAGTAGCTTCATACCATTTCTATCTTTAAAGGATAGAAGTTGATAAGGACTCTAGAACGTTTCCTTGACAATCTGAGGAAAGAAGATTTGGGCTCAAAGTCTCCTCTGTCACACTGGACTTCAGGCATTTAATGATCAGTTGATAATCATCAGGCATTTAGGTTAACTAAAATGACCCCAATTCCAGAATGTTAAAAATTTTAGTTGGGGTGCCTGGGTGGCTCAGTCGGTTAAGCGTCCGACTTCAGGTCAGGTCACGATCTCACAGTCTGTGAGTTCGAGCCCCGTGTCAGGTTCTGTGCTGACAGCTCCGAGCCTGGAGCCTGCTTCAGATTCTGTGTCTCCCTCTCTCTCTGCCCCTCCCCTGCTCATGCTCAGCCTCTCTCTGTATCTCAATAATAAATAAATATTTAAAGCTAATTAAAATTTTAGCATAGCCAGAATATTAACAGCTACATTACACCTTTCATATACAAAGTTAGGCATATAGATTTCCCATTAAGTATTTTAGAAAAGAAGTTACCCAGACCCTGTTAAGCTCCTTGGCATGCAGGGTGATGTCAGCCTGGCCAAATGTTTTGATAAAACAAGAACTTCAGATGGAATGATAAATTTAGCCATTGTGTAAATCAGTTGAGATTTTTTGAACAACTCTGTAAAGTCAAGATGGCAGAGGCAAACTTGCCCACATAGAACAAAAAGAAAATAGTAAGTAGTGTTCTCTGTTCCTGTACTCTGTTCCCATCACATCGCTACCTTGCTCGAAAGCCTCCTGGCTGTCCCTATTTCTTAGAGAAGCATTCCCCAAATCTGTCCATGGAACACTGGTATTCTATAAGATGGTAATAGATCTTACCAAAAAAATGGATGCCTATGGAAATTTTTTTTCTAAAATGTATTTTTAAATCTATATATATGTAAGAAAAATTCTAAACACCTTTAAGAAATTATTAATATGGGACAGTCTTTGTTTAGCAATGGAGTTCCAACTTCTGTGCATCAAAAATCACTTTTAAAAAGCTAAAAAAACGAGAGACTGAAGAAGTTACATGCTACACATATAATTAACAAAATATTGGTGTATTATGTATATATATATATATAGAGAGAGAGAGAGAGAGAGAAGATATAAAAAGAATATATATATAGAATATATAAAAAATGTGGACAAAAGACATGAACAGGTAATTCACAAAGGAGAAGATCAAAATGATCAACAAATACATGATGTTCAAATTGGCCAGTAATCTGGGGCGCCTGGGTGGCGTAGTCGGTTAAGCGTCCGACTTCAGCCAGGTCACGATCTCGCGGTCCGGGAGTTCGAGCCCCGCGTCGGGCTCTGTGCTGACAGCTCAGAGCCTGGAGCCTGTTTCCGATTCTGTGTCTCCCTCTCTCTCTGCCCCTCCCCCGTTCATGCTCTCTCTCTGTCCCAAAAATAAAATAAACGTTGAAAAAAAAAAATTCAAATTGGCCAGTAATCAGGTAAATGAAAATGAAAATTAAAATAAGATACCATTGAATACTCAGACTTGCAAAAACTAAAAAGTCTGACAATATCAAGTGCCATCAAAAATGTGAAAAAGGATTGGGGCATCTGGGTGGCTCAGTCGGTTGAGCTTTTGACTCTTGATTTTGGCTCAGGTCACGATCCCAGGGTCATAGGATCAAGCCTCGCTTTGGGCTCTGCACTAAGTGTGGAGCCTGCTTAAGATTCTCTCTCTGTCTGTCTGTCTGTCTGTCTCTCTCTCTCTCTCTCCCTCCATCCCCACCCCCGGGCCTCTCCCCTGTTCATGCCCTCTCACTCTCTCTCTCTCAAATTAAAGAAAAATATATGAAGCAGGAGTCTCACACTGCATATGGGAATATGATAAGTACCACTTTGGAGAGTTGATTGAAAATATATCTAGAAAATTAACGTTGTGCTTAACTCATGATCCAGTAGTTCTGCTTCTAGATACACTCACATACAATATTCACTGCAATATTGTAATAGCAAGAATTGGAAGTAATATACATGTATAAATGTGCCTAAATTGGAGAATGGATATACTAGGAAATATTCACTCACTGATTCAAGGAGAATTTATTGAGCACCTACGGTATGCCAGTACTGCTCTGGGATACATCAGTAGACAAAACAAAAACATCTGCCCTCACAGAGCTTACAATCTAGTGAGTGGGAGGACGTAGGGTGGGGAGGAGATACAGGAAAAATATGATGGGTAAGATATGGTGAGATGTGTCATGGAGAAGAATAGAGCAGAGAAGGGAGAGCGGGGGGAGTTGCTGGTAGTCAGGAAGATCCCCCAGTGCAGGTGCCACATGAGAAGGCCCTGGAGAGGTGAGGGCGTGAGCCATGCAGGCCTCTGGGAAGGGGCGTTGGAGGCACAAGAGGCTACTAATGTGAACACCTCGATGCCGGAAGAACCCTGGTGAGTTTGAGAAACAGCATCGGTGGGGATGGGAGTGGGCGAGGAGGTGGCCAGCGTCGGGAGCCACGCAGGCCTGAAGTCACTTTGAAACCCACTGCTGTCATCATCGGGGCACACATTTATTGAGCACTCACAATATGCCTGGCACCATTCTAAGCTTTTTACACATATTTTGTTACTTAACACTCACACTTGCCTTAAGTCTTCAGGTATCTAGCCCCATTTCATAGAGGAGGAAGCTGAGTCATAAAGAGGATAAGTCATTTTGGATCAGTAAATTATGGTGTGCTTACTCAAACCCAAACCAACTAGCAGACTCTCTCAGCCGCTGGGTGGGCTGCCTCTTGCCTTTATTCTGTCTAGTGCCGTGTGTCTTTCCCACCATCTTTGGCTATGCCTCAGGTCACCTGCTGGCCTTGTTCACTGCCATCACCTAGAGTTTTTGTACCCTCTCCTCCAGAATCTGGGAAGAGATGGGATAGGACATCTCCTCTATTCCCTGGTCTCCTAATCCTTTCCATCTCCCCCAAGACTACCATAGCAGGCAGTATAGGTCTACGAAACTTCCTAAGGAAGGGCTGGGGCAATTTCACAGAAGAGTTTCACAGGTTGGACTTTCTCTTGATTCTGAAAAGGAAGGCAAAGTAAGTCTTAGGCCCTTACGAGAAGGTCTTCCCTTCTCACTTATCCCCATTCTAACCTGGTTCCTCGACTCCTTTCAGGCACCTCCTTCGATGTGGAATCTTCGCTATTCTCTTTATTATCTGGGCAAGAGCTTCAGATGTCATTACCTCCTGATCACTAGTTTCTTTCTGATTTGTTAGTGGTAGTAGGGTGGTTTCCTCTTTCATCTGCCACATGGATTTATGACGTTATTCCATTTCCATTATAAATTAAACTTTTCTAACTACACATATTCCCCATGAATCTGAGGCTGAAAGAGGCCAATTAGGAAAGAAAAAAAAAGCCGTCTTGGGTTTTTCACACTTTCTTTTTTTTAACGTTTATTTATTTTTGAGACAGAGAGAGACAGAGCATGAATGGGGGAGGGTCAGAGAGAGAGAGGGAGACACAGAATCTGAAACAGGCACCGGGCTCTGAGCCGTCAGCACAGAGCCCGACGCGGGGCTTGAACTCACGGACCACGAGATCATGACCTGAGCCAAAGTCAGACGCTTAACCCACTGAGCCACCCAGGCGCCCCTCACACTTTCTGAATCCAAAAGCAAATCTCTGACTACTTCAAGGTGAAGCTGAACAGTGGCACCAGCAGTTTTTAAAAAGCTGGGAAGTGAATGACAAAAACCAGGTCCAGAGCAGTGTTTCTGGAATATGCTGCCATTTGGGTGTAAAGGTACTGTCTACAAGGACACGAGATAACGACAGGTGGTTGTCTCTGGGGAAATGAACTGGGTTTTATGGCTCAAGGGTGGGGGAACTGGCTTTTCACTCTCCACCCTTTGTACAGTTAGAGACTTGGGTTTTTACCAGTGTATACAATACATTATTAAAATCTTTAAAAAAATTTTAATGTTTATTTTTTTGAGACAGAGAGAGATAGAACGGGAGACGGTCAGAGAGAGAGGGAGACACAGAATCCGAAGCAGGCTCCAGGCTCTGAGCTGTCGGCACACACCCCGATGCGGGGCTCGAACTCACGAACCGCGAGATCACGACCTGAGCCGGAGTCGGACGCTCAACCGACTGAGCCACCCAGGCACCCCTACATTTTTAAGAAATAAAAAACACTAAAATTAACAGTGTAGAAGTGAACTTTTGAGAACATACAGTTATAGGGGCACCTGGGTGGCTCAGTCAGTTAAGCGTCCGGCTTCAGCTCGGGTCATGATCTCACAGCTCAGGTCATGATCTCAGGTCATGATGACACAGAGCTGTCAGCTCTGAGCTGTTAGCACAGAGCCTGAAGCCTGCTTCAGGTTCTGTGTCTCCCTCTCTCTGCCCCTTGCTCGCTCACACTCTGTCTCTCTCTCGCTCTCAAAAATAAACATTAAAAAAATTAAAAAAAAAAAAAGAAAACATACAGTTATTTTTGTAACAGCCTGTTTTAAAAAGTGCTTGGTTATCACAATATGTGCAATATTCCCTTTGCTCTGATGCACCTCATGAAATGCAGCTTTGTTTTGTGAGGACAACCTGAAGGAGTAGACTTAACGCAACTGATACGAGGACCTGACCTTCAGCGTGACCCTCAACATCGAGTGGCCACATTACGGGGAAAAAAACCCTTTCCCATTTAATATTTGTGCGTGTTATTTTGTATAATAAAAATATGAGAGATATTTAATAGTAGATATCATTTGTTCTTCATAAAAGGTTTTGATCTTTTTTATGGATGAGTCTTAAAAATGGAGGAATGTCCACATTTGATCATTTCTTGCAGTTCATCTGAGGGGACAGTTTGGGCTGCCTACTTTAGTTCAGGCAGGCACTGTATCTACTGTTTTCTAACGGTGTTTAATCAAGGTGTTGTTACATTAAAAAGCTTTTAACTTTTGATGGTCATCTATGAATACATTATAATTATAAAAAGCACTGTGGGGTCAGTTATTTTTGGGAAAGGATGACTCTGAAACTCCTCAGCCTTTCTCCTTCTGGTTCCCATTCATTTTCCCCTTCTGTGAACCTTTGCTTTAGCCTAGCAACCCTGTCCCCTGGTTCCACTTCACTTCTTACATCTTCCAGACCTTGTTCTTCTTCCTTCTCTGACCCGGAACCCCACCCCTCCACTTTTAAAACTATGCATTTAGGACCAGAAGAAATCTACCTTTTCCTTTAAGCTTTCCGTGACCATCCCCAGCTGCAGTGACATTAAACTCCACCAAACTCCTGTTAAGCACCATTTCTTTACCTCATTAGGTCATTATCATTTACTAGGAGCCGTATACAGAGTAATCTTCCCGCCAATCCCCAAAGATGTCCATGTCCTAATCCTTGGAACCTATGAATATGTTAGGTTGCATGGTAAAGAGGAGTTAAGATTGCAGGTAGAATTAAATCTGCTAATCAGTTGATGTTAAGGTAGGGAGATTATCCTAGATTGTCCAGGTGTGCCCACTGTGATTTTAAGAGTCCTTAAACCTGGAAGAGGGAGGCAGAGAAGAGAACCAACAAGATGCAGCGTGGAAAGGACTCAGCCTGACATTGATGGCTTTGAAGGGCGTCATGAGCTGAGGCATGTGGGTGGCATTAGAAGCTGGAAGGAAGAATACAAATACTCCCATGAGAGCCTTCAGGATGAACGCAGAACTGCTGACAGCTTGATTTTAGCCCTGTGGGATTCATTTCAGATTTCTGACCTCCCAAACTGTGAGATAATACATTTGTGGAAGCCACTAAATTTGTGGTAATTTGTTACAGCAATAATAGAAAATTAAGATACTAAGACTGCTTAGTTATTTTTTTTAAAGTCTTTTGACATCATCCTCTTAAGTGATTTAAGTTCTGAGAAGATGAGTATCGAGCCTTAAATATCTTTGTAGGCCAACATCAAAATGTATATTGGGCATAGAAAGTGTCATAATCCCAATTCTAAGAATCCAGAAAGGACCGGGAGTTAATCCACCTAGAGACTGTATACTGACTTTGAGATGTCATATACACACACAGCCTCTATCCAGCAGGGCGGTCATTCTCCACTTTAACAGTTCTGATGGTGGCCATGAGTATTTATACTGGTATTAAAAAGCTCTCCTGGGGGGCGTGGGTGGCTCAGTCAGTTGAGTGTTGACTCTTGATGTCGGCTTAAGTCACGATCCCAGGGTTGTGGAATTGAGCCCCATGTCAGGCTCCAGGCTCTGCATTGAGATTGGAGCCTGCTTACGCTGCTTAAGATTCTCTCTCTCTCTCTCTCTCTCTCTCTCTCTTTCTTTTTCTCTCTCTCAACCCCCCACTTAAAAAAAAAAAAGTTCTCCTGAGCTGACTTGAAGGAAAGGAATGTAATGTGCGTGCAGCTTCATACTGAATTACATTTTCAATACACACGATGGAGAGGGTTTCAGATAGCTATTTTAAACCGTGGTTCCATTGCTTAACTGGTGTTTGCAAAGCCAGTAGTTAACATTTACAGTGTGCTCCTTAAGAACCAGGAACAGTTCTCAATGCTTTACATATATTATCTCGTTTCACCCTACAACCCCCAAAGTAGGGCCTATTATCATCCCCATTCTGAGGAAACCGAGGGTCAGAGCCATTAGGTTGCCCAATGACCTAGAGCTTGTAAGTGCTGGAACAGTGATTCAAGCCTACGCATCCAGTCTCCAGAACCCAAGCTTTGAATGTTAACTTGTGTCCTCTTAGTGGTTTATCATGAATTTCTTCATACTCGACGGTCTGAGATGGTTAGATAAAAAGAAATGTTGGGGCACCTGGGGGGCTCAGTTGGTGGCTCAGGTCATGATGTCATGGTTCATGGGTTCGAGCCCTGCCTTGGGCTCTCTGCTGGCAGCGTGGGGCTTGCTTTGGATCCTCTGTCTGTACCCCCTCTCTCACTGCCCCTCCCTTTCCCTCGCTCTCAAAAATAAACATTTAAAAATATAAGCAAACACATAAATAAATGTTAACTATACATGGGTCTTACTCCATTCAATTTTCCTACTCTTTCCAATTATTTATTTTGTAATCAGTATTTGGAAATTTTTACCTAATTTGCATCTCAGCTTTTCTGTGTTACTAGTTTTGTCAAAGTTCTGGTGGATGTAGCAGTAATCCATCATAAAGGTAAATAGTACATACTGGATTTACTCATTTGTGAACATTTGGATGAGAAATTAAATTTGACATTGGGTTCCCAAAGAACATATTTTTATTCCATTTGTTTACATTAGATTATCATCCATATAACGTACATTAAAGTATAAACAGTGAATATATCTGTTTGGTGAAACTTTGGGTGATTTCTATCTTCTTGACTTTTCTTTTCCAAATCCTTTTAATGAATGTGAATCTTTTATGATTCAAAATACTATATAAATGTTAAATCACAAATTTATTCATATTACACAAAGTGTATGTCTTTCCACTTCGCTGTATTTTAAACACATTCCCATCTTTTAAAAAAATTTTTTTTTCTAATGTTTATTTATTTTTGAGACAGAGACAGAGCGTGAGCAGGGGAGGGGCAGAGAGAGAGGGAGACACAGAATCCGAAGCAGGCTCCAGGCTCTGAGCTGTCAGCACAGAGCCTGACTAGGGGCTCGAACACACAAACTGTGAGATCATGACCTGAGCCGAGGTTGGACGCTTAACCGACTGAGCCACCCAGGTGTCCCTAAACACATTCCCATCTTATTGATACTATTTCAGTGACATAATCTTATTCTATAATATGAATATATTACAGTTCACTTTGCCAAGATCGAATCACCTTATTCTCATTTCAGTTGTGAGAAACAATGCTACAGTAAATACTTTGTAGCTAAGTTTCTGTAACTAAGTTTCGTGGGCTTTGGTTATTTCCTTAAGATACATTTCTGCATGTGAAAATGTTGTGCCAAGGATTTACAGGTTTTTAGAGCAGATTTTCATGGCATTTTAATAGAGGCCAGATTTCCTTCCAGAACATCTGTACCACTTTTCCCTTCCTCTCTAGCAGTGCTTGAGAGGGTTAGATTTTCCCCTCCCTTGACAACACTGGGTATTTTACCTTGTATTATTTGTGACTTTAAACATTTCCTTGTTGTATATGTGTGTCCTCTTTTGTGAATTGCCTGCTTTAATTTTTTTGTCCATATTTAAAAAATCTGTTTATTTTCCTTATTGATTGATAACAGCATCTGCATTAAAGAAATTAACTCTTTGCCTTATTTTTTATGTGATTACTTTCCCTAGCCTTTCATTTGCCTTTACGTATTGTTCATGGTGGGTCTTTTTTTTTTTTTTAATATAATTTATTGTCAAGGTAGCTAACATACAGAGTATATAGTGTGCTCTTGGCTTTGGGAGTAGATTCTCTTGATTCATCACTTACAACACCCAGTGCTCATCCCAACAAGTGCCCTCCTCTATGACTGTCACCCATTTTCTTCTCCCCTTTCATCCTCACTCCAATCCTACCCCATGGTGGGTCTTTTGGCTTATTTGTTTGAACTTGAATCAGCAGGATGAACTATGCATACTTCTCGGTTCATGACTCGCCTTTCTTACTGCTTCACATAAGGCTCCTCTCATGCGGTAGCTAATTTTTTCCATTTTCCACCCTCCTTCTGCAGCCTATACCTACCCTTGCCTTCTCTTGCCTATACCTACCCTTGGCCCTAGGCTCCTACTCTACACTGTGACGTCTGTAATACAGGTTCTTGAGTACGTATATGTTCTTCAAATACATAGAAATGGAAGTATATGTAGTATCGTTTCATGTGTGCCACTGTTTTAAATTAGACCACATAGATTTTGCTGTGTGTCTTTACTTCTTCACTCAATGCTATGATTTTAAGATGAATTCATGTTTTAGTATATGCATCTATAGTATAAAGCTACAGCATTTAACTTATCCATTCTAACCACGGACATACAGCTCCCCTGTGTGATGGACAATGTTGGCATGATTATCCCTACATACGCCCATAGTCACTGCTAAATGAGTTTCTTCTGGACCTGATTCTTGGTTATTTCTGTGCTATAACCTCTGTAGCATGTGGTGAAGCCAGTGGACTCCTCAAAATAGTGTTTTTAAATGCGTAAGATAAAATACAAGGGGTTATGAAAGAAATTATGTAGAGTAACATATAGTAATTGTGTTTCTTTGTTGATTAAATATGTAATAACTAATAACTGCCAATTTCAACGTAGTAATAGCCATAAATAATAATGTAACATGAAAATATTTATGAGTTGTATTTATCCCCGTGTCACAGATATTGTCCGTCAGTGGTTTGCTGTCCACATCCATGATCAAAGAAAATGCTAGACTTTATTGGCACATCTAAGTCTGTCTCTGTATGTCTTTGTATGGAGTTGTGTGTATCAAGCAGTGCGTTCTTGGCTCTCCCTCAACATACTGAGTGAACCTGTCTGACAACCAAGCCTGAGTTTTATCTTTCCCCATCAGTTGGTCAGAGGTACGAAACGAGGCACCAGTGCAATAGAAGTAGGAGATAGGGGAGCTTGGGCCACCTGTTTATGTAACTTACACAAACCCTGGGGACATGCTGAACCTCCACCCTGTGTGTACCATTTACCTTTTATGACAGGCTACTGCTACACCAGTCTGAACTTAACTGTCTGATGGATCTTATCATCACGAATTCATGATGGCTTGCGCTGGTTACATAGTCACTTGACGTCCCATGTCGGGAGCTCAGTCTGTACTGAGGCCTACTGGCACACCAGGAGCCACTTTTCCAACGGCAACTAGTTCTCTGCCACCAAAGCATCACTCTCCACCATAAACCTAGGGTCTGGGTTGCAACTCTTCTATTAAGGTTTACCAGTGATTCTTAGTATCTTTAAATCCTTGCACATCAAGGATACTTCTAATACAATTGATTCTCCGTTAGCCTAGTGACCTAAAACGGCTAAAACATTTTCTCTTCCCTCGAGGCCCTACTTGAAGCCGGCAGCCCTCTGAACTGCTCAATAATAGGTTGGTGCGATAGCCCCAAATTCAGTAAACGCTGCCTTTAAAATCTGAAGGCCCCACCAAGCCCTGTCTGTGCCTCCTAGTGCTCGTGGTGCAAGGTACAAGTTTGTCCTATTCCTTAGGTGGCCTGTGACATCCCACACTGCTGGATCTCTAAAAGTTTCACTGAAGTAGCAGGCCTGTGAGTCGTGTGTAGTGTTTATCCCCCTCCCTCTGGCATGCAGAGGTCATACTAGGCCACCCAGAGTACTTGCCACTTCCTGTTCACCAACCCTACTTACGATGCCATCGTGGACCAGCTTGCTTTTCTGGAGAATGTCAAGATGATCAGGAATTTTGCAGACAATATTGTAAAGAAGCCAGAAGAGTTTAGATAGACCTGAGTCAACACAATAAAATGTACTTCTGTCCTTCTCGTGTAAGGGTAAAACTATTTTTCATCTTCTTTACCCTTGGGTATTGAAAAGAACGTGTTTTTAAGATCAAGAGCTGTTTGCATACCACATACCAGAGCTTGTACTGGTCTTTTGTGTTAAAGATGTTATATCCAGCCCATCAGCTGCAGTTGGAGCTACCGAGCGGTTAAGGTTAATACACCACCGTTAAGCCACATCATCCATCTGGTTTTTGCAGAGGTCATACAAGTAAAACAGGAATATGATGGAAACCAACACCTCAGCCTCCTTTAAATATTTGCAAGTTGTGCAAATTCCTGAAGTTTCTCTTGGGATATGTTCGATTTACTGTCTTGGCATTTTGATTAGGGATGGAGGGGGTCATTTTCAAGGATTTCCTCATACCCCCCCCCTTTTTTTTTTAAGTAGGCTTCATGCCTAGTGTGGGGCCCAATGCCAGGCTTGAACTCATGACCCTGAGATCAAGACCTGAGCTAAAATCAAGAGTTGGACATTTAACCAACTGAGCCACCCAGGTGCCCCTCCTGCCCTGCACCGACCCTGCAATAACTTTTACATGGTCGGTCAGGGAGTGTGAAAATTCTACCAAATGGTAAGTATGTTCATTCAAATTTCACATTAGGAAAGTTATTTTATATCTTCAAGATATTTTTATTTTTTTATTTTTTTATTTATTTTTATTATTTTTTTAATTTTTTAACATTTATTTATGTTTGAGACAGAGAGAGACAGCATGAACGAGGGAGGGTCAGAAAGAGGGAGACACAGAATCTGAAACAGGCTCCAGGCTCTGAGCTGTCAGCACAGAGCCCGACGCGGGGCTCGAACTCACAGTCTGTAAGATAGTGACCTGAGCCGAAGTCGGCCACTTAACCGACTGAGCCACCCAGGCGCCCCATGATATTTTTAGCCTCGTAGTAACATGGACTTCTGCCTTCATCACTTGACATCCATAAGTCCTTACTCTACCCACTGGTCCATGATGGCATTTTGGCTTTGATTGTTCCAGTGACAGTTCAGAGCCTATTATGTAACAGTTTTCAAAAAGTCTGGGAAGATTCCTTTCTCTAGCGTTCATTTTCTATAGTAAATGGCTACACGATTGGGGGGATGTTTATTATGCATACTTGAGGAGGTATTATAAAGTCCTTCCTCAAAGAGACCCATACTCCCCTTTAATCATAGGCTCTGGTCTATGAGCTGGTTTAAAACTGAATGAGAGACCACAATATTTTTCCATTTTGTAGCTGACATCAATCTTAGCAGCTGTTTGTTATTGTTGTTGTTGTTGTTGTTGTTGTTATATTTGTTGTTGCTGTTTTATAAGGCAAATAAGTAATACCTTGACTGGATATCTGCCTTGCTTCTAGGAACATCGTAATCTATTAACCATTTGCATGGATTTCTGTGGGTAGAGGTACTCTGATTGTCACTCCAGCCTACTATTATGGTAGTTCTGTCCATACTGACTCTATTGGTAGGTGCCACTCCCTGGCCTCTGTCATTCTAGAATTCTATCACCTCTTTTGAAGGCTGGTTTCAAGGCAGACTTCTCTTCAACATATAGAGGAGATGTGTCATTGAGTTTCTCAAATAACCCAATGCAAACTTCTTGGTGCATTTCTTATTCCCTTATTGAAGTCCGTGTTCTCGAGGGCTTTCTGGGGAATATAGTCAGATAGAGCGTTCTCTGATCAAATGTAGTAAGTGTAATTAATCTCTTTTAACATTTTTACCTCTCCGAGCCTTGAGACCCCTTCCTTACCATTCTGCCATCTCAACCTCATATACAGTAAGAAATCTGCATGGCCAACCTTCAGGAGCCCATCTAAGCAGCATTTCAAGATGACTTAAGACTTCCTTTCCAGGAGGCATAACCCCACGTCACAGGAGAGTGCTTTAATGTCAACAAGTTCCCCACTATGCAGATTTATTTTCTTTCCCCTTACCACCACCCCGATTGAACATTCTCAAAATACACTCCCACACATGTTCTTCCAGTTCTTGCCAGTACTTATTATTCTGGTCCTGTAATTGTTTTGATTGTATAAGCTATTTCCTCCTAGAGTAGGAAATGTATTTTCCCAGTAGACACTTGTTATTCCTGAGGCAATGAAGGATGTGGTGGCAGATCTTACACAGAAAAAAAAAAAAGCAAAAAAAAAAAAAGCATTGTCTTGCAAGACGCCTGACTCAGGTAAGGTTTTTGCAAAGCTTCCAGCCATTGTGAAATTTTTCTCTATAGCAAGGGGGAGGGGGTTGCTTCTCCTGGCAAAAGATTGATGGGAATCTGGGGATTTAAGATATTTCAGCTTATCCACCCAAATGTCACCGTCTCAGATGTCAGGATACAACTTTTCCTACCACAGCCTTGACTTTGGCATACAGGACTTTTTGAGACCATGCATTCACTCTCCTTTGTGGTTTTGTCACCATTACAATTAAATCTTGAGTCTGATATATTTATTTTTTTTTTGGCATATGTTGCCCTACAGACACGGGAAATGAGGGATATTTTACTTTTCATTTTCATTTTTACCCTTTTTTCTTTTTATTTACTTTTTATCAAGCTATAATTTACATACAGCAAACTGTACTCATATTAAGCATAGTGCTTGATGTATGTTTACATTTATGTACACCCTTGTGAGTATTACCCAGTCAAGATACTCTAGGTTTCCAGCACTCCAGAAGGCTCCTCCATGACCCTCTCCCAATCAACGATTTCCCCTCAAAGATATCAATGTTTGACCTCATTTATCATAAATGCATTTTTCCTATACTTTAACTTCACATGAAAGAATCTGTGGTTTGTACTTTTGCTCATCGTTGCATCTGTGAGATGCACTCATGTGTTGTATGAAGCATTAGTTCATGTTCATTGCTGTTGAGCATTCCACAGTGTACCACAATTCGTTTATCCACTCTCCTGCTGATGGACATTTGGGTGACTTCCAGTTTGTGCTATCACGATAAAACTGCTGTGCACATTCTTACATATGACTTTTGGTGCATGTAGACCCTCGTTTCTTTTGTGAGTAGAATTTTTCCAGTTCCAGTTCTACTGGAGTAGAATTCTCCAGTTATTGGCCGTACGTACATAAAACTCTAATGCTGTCAATCAGTTTTCCAAAGTGGTTGTACTGATTTAAATGCCCCTACCAGCAACGTATAAGATTCTAGGTGCTCCATATCCTCACCGCTTACTCACTTCTCATTAACAGTCCTTTTCATTTAAGTCATTCTTGTGGGAGTGTGGTACTATCAAATTGAAGTTATAATGTGTGTTTCCTTGATGAGCAATGACATTAATCATCTTGTCATATGCATTTTGCCATTTGTTTATCCTCTTTGTGAGAGTTTTGGGGGCAGTTTTTAAATATCTGACCATATGGGGCACCTGGGTGGCTCAGTTGGTTAAGTGTCCGACTTTGTCTCAGGTCATAATCTCGTGGTCTGTGAATTTGAGCCCCGTGTCGGGCTCTGTGCTGACAGCTCAGAGCCTGGAGCCTGTTTCAGATTCTGTGTCTCCCTCTCTCTGACCCTCCCCCGTTCATGCTCTGTCTTTCTCTGTCTCAAAAATAAATAAATGTTGGGGCGCCTGGGTGGCGCAGTCGGTTAAGCGTCCGACTTCAGCCAGGTCACGATCTCGCGGTCTGTGGGTTCGAGCCCCGTGTCGGGCTCTGGGCTGATGGCTCAGAGCCTGGAGCCTGTTTCTGATGCTGTGTCTCCCTCTCTCTCTGCCCCTCCCCTGTTCATGCTCTGTCTCTCTCTGTCCCAAAAATAAATACACGTTGAAAAATAAATAAATAAATAAATAAATAAATAAATAAATATTTAAAAAAATAATAAATAAATAAATAAATAAATATCTGGCCGTATAGGCTACTTTTCTTCTTATTGATTTGTAAGAATTCTTTATATATTCTGGATCTAAGTACTTTGTTGAATACATGCTCCAAGTCCTTGGTTTGTCTTTTAACCCTCTTTAAAAAAAAAAAAAAAAATCTCTACACCCAATATGGGGCCTGAACTCATGATCCTGAGATCAAAAGTTGCATGTTTCTTCTGACTGAGCCAGCCAGACACCTTGCCTTCTAACTCTCTTAATGGTGCCTTTCAGCGAACAGAATTTCTTAACTTTAATGCAGTCCATTTATCAATCTTTTCCTATAGTTAGTGCTCTTTATGTTCTGTTTAACCCTAAGGTCATGAATATGCTCTCCTGTGTTGTCTTCCTAGAAGCTTTATCGTTTTACTATTTACATTTAAGTCCATGATACCTGTCTAGAATTAATTTTAGGGTATAGTATGAAATAGAGCTCAACGTTCGCTTTTTCCATATAGAGATCCAGGAGATCCAGTTCCAGTTGTCAAAAGGACACTGCCATGGAGGACTTTGTATTTTTATGGTAGGCTTCGGGTTGGTAGTTGGATGACATGAGTATGTTTTCTTTTATCAAGACTTGAAAAACAGCGAACAAATGCCAAACCATTCTATAATTCTTATAATCACCATTGCCGTCTACACGACTGCCAAATTACCGCATAACCCATGCTTTGCCTTCCACTTTCATCATAGTCCAATCCAACATAGATGATTGCAATTCGTGAAACCATTGTCATCAGAGATTATAGGCATCTTACACACTACCAACAATGGGTTTCTTTTTGCTGCATGACCAGTGGGTGATCCAGGTTTAGAATCCTGTCCTCAGGGTTTTCTTTCTGTGGCCACTTCTGATATCAACTTGCTTATTCTGGGTTTCCCCAAAAGCAGAACCTGGTCTCGGGTGACATGGTGGTAGTGTCTTTGGGATGTGATTCCAGGAAGTAGAAATGAGAAACCAAGGAAAGTGAGCTAGGGAAGGAGGGAAATGTAACACTAGACTGCATCATTAAGAGATTAGTGCTGGGGCACCTGGGTGGCTCCATCAGTTAAGCATCCGACGTCAGCTCAGGTCATGATCCCATGGTTTGTGAGTTCGAGCCCCGCGTCGGGCTCCGTGCTGACAGCTTGGAGGCCGGAGCCTGCTTCGGATTCTGTCTCCCTCTCTCTCTGCCCCTCCTTCACTCATGTTCTGTCTCTCAAAAATAAGTAAAAGTTAAAAAAAGTTTTTTTAATAATAATAAAAAAAGATTAGTGCTCATTCCTACTGAGACCTGCGGCAGACCTGTGTGGAAGGAACAGATGAGAAGCACTTTCCCCCACTGCTGCGTGTGCACCTCTGCGTGCAGTGTGTCGGTGCCGTGGGCTCCCACGGTCCCACGCCACCGTGCCAGAGACGCCGCGGGCGGGAAACAAGACTGCGAGGCCTGCTCTTCAGGCGAGGTGCCGAGAGAGAAAAAGAGCCAAGGCTCGTGTGGAATCATTTGCATCCCACTCAGATGTAAGAAAGGTAGAGGTACACAAAAGGTTCCTGCTAGGGTTTTTTTTTTTTTCTTTTCCAACTGGAGTATAGTTGACACGCACTCTTATCAATTTCAGGTGCACAACGGTGATTCAACAAGTCTGTATGTTGTGTGGTGCCCACCACAAGTGCAGCTACCTTCTGTCACCATACAGCACAATGGCTGTACCTTACTTTTAAAAGCCTTTAATTTTTTTAGATTTTTTATTAAAAAATATTTTTAATGTTGATTTAACTTTGAGAGAGAGACAGAGACAGAGACAGAGCGCAAATGGGGGAGGGGTGGAGAGAGAGGGAGACACAGAATCCAAAGCAGGCTCGGGGCTCCGAGCTGTCAGCACGGAGCCCGAGGCGGGGCTCGAACCCACGAACCTCAAGATCATGACGTGAGCCAAAATCAAGAGCCAGATGCTTAACCGACTGAGCCACCCAGGCACCCCAGGTTTTTTTGTTTGTTTGTTTTTAAGTAATCTCTACACCCAGCAGGGGTCTTGAACTCACAACCCCGAGATCATAAGTCACATGCTCCACCAACTGAGTCAGCCAGGTGCCCCCCCCCCCCCACCTTTCATCCTTGTGACTGATTCATTCGTCAGCTGGAAGCCTGTACCTCCCACCCAATGCATATGTTGATATAGCTCAGCGGACCCAAAGGTAACAATGTAGCCAGGTATCAGAAAGTGTCTGAAGCTCACTGTTTGAAATCCTCTCTCCATATCTGCTTTTCTCTGTATTCTGATTCATTTCCAGGTCCTGGCAGTGTAGCTTTTTTTTTTTTTTACTTCAGGGTGGGTAGAGAATGACCATCCATGTCTTTTATGTTTGCATGTTCACTATTCAATATAGCAATCAGACTGAACCAGAAGCTCTTTGTCCCAAGTCCAAATTCCTTGAAAGTACATTTTATTGGTTCAGCTTGGGCCAGGTATCTGCTGCTGCTGTGATACATTTGAGCCAGTGGAGCCGGGTCATGTGGTTCTGATGTAGATGCAACGAGAATGCAGCTCTGTGGATTTGGCATAGGGCAGGGTTGTTGTCTTATGGACAACACTTGGAGTCTGTTCTGGAGGGACCACCTTCTGCGGGGTTCACTATAGCAGTCAAATCTCTCAAAATCTTGTGGTTGCTGTCTTCGGTGTAATGCTGAGAAAGTCTTTCTCCACCTCATGATTATATAAATATATCATTTTATATTTTCTTCCCCTATATTTATATGATTTCTTTTTTTAGTCAAATATTTCATCTACCCGGAACCTATTTAGGTACAAGTTATGAGACAAGAACCTAACTTTAAAAAAATGCTTAGTTATTTAGGGGGGCCTGGGTGGCTCAGTCAGTTAAGCACCTGACTCTTGATTTCAGCTCAGGTCAGATCTCATGAGTCGTGAGTTCAATCCCCACGTTGGGCTCTGCACTGACAGCCTACTTGGGATCCTCTCTCTCCCTCTCTCTCTGCCCCTACCCCCCTCCATCTCTCTCTCCCTCTCTCTCTCTCAAAATAAATTAAATTTTAAAAAATGCTTAGTTATTTCATCACCAATTATTCAATAATCTATCCTCTTCTCACTGATTTAAAATACCATTTTTTTCATATACCAAATTCTGTACACAACATGTGTGCATGTGTCTATAGGTGTAGTACTGTTTTTGGAGTTTTCCATTGGTTAGCTTATTGCTATTTCATATATATATATATATATATATATATATATTTATAATATAACATAGAATGCTTCAAAACTAATACGTATGCTATGAAACACGTACTCTCATTTGTCTTAAGTTCCTTTAGAAAAGCAACTGAATCTATATATTTTTTAAGTTTATTTATTTATTTTGAAAGAGAGAGAGAGTGAGCATGAGCAGGGGAGGAGCAGAGAGAGAGAGAGAGAGAGAGAGAGAGAGTCTCAAGCAGTCTCTGAGCTAACAGTGCAGAGCCTGCCATGAGGCTTAAACCCACAAACCATGAGATTATGATGTGAGTGGGAATCCAATGTTGGATGCTTAACCAACTGAGCCACCCAGCTGTCCCTCTATTAATATCTTTACAATGCCTAGCACAGCTTCCTTGTATGCTAGATAATGATGATAATTGCAGTTTATATGTAAACATATGTATGCATGATTAAAAATACATATTAATTTATAGTTTTCTTTTTTTTAATTTAAAAAAAAATTGTCCTCCAGTTGGTAGCAATTTGTTGTGGAAACTATTGGAAGCTAATACTCCTGTTCATTTCTGAGAGCTTTTATTTTTTTAAGATTTTTTTGAAGTTGATTTATATATATTGAGAGAGAAAGAGAGAGAGAGAGCCCAGGGAGGGGCAAAGAGAGGGAAAGAGAGAGAATCCCAAGCAGGCTCCTTGCTGACAGTGTGGGGTTCGATCTCGAGAGCCGTGAGCTCGTGACCTGAACTGGAATCAAGAGTGGGACGCTTAACTGACTGAGCCACCCAGGTGTCCCCTTCCAAGGGCTTTTACTATTGATGAGCCATTGATTGAGCTGTGGATTGGGGGCACCCCACGGTGATGTGCTTGGAGCCAGATCATGGGCAGGGCTGTGGACAGGGTGGTTTGCTTTGAAGAGACTGGACTTGGGAGACATGTAACTGATGTGTCCTAAACAGTTGAATGCTTGGCTGTCAAGCATCCGTTCTCTCCTCCCTTATGGACAGAAGCGTCTCACCTCATGTCCTCCAACTCTCCCACATAGCACTGCCTGTGTCCAATGGGATGAACATCTGGAGGTGATGTCACAGGAGCATTTCAAAATTTCCTTGTCATTATTAGAATCCTCATTTTCTGGGCAATGTCCATTTCTCTTTTATTTAACTGAAATCCTGCTTAGTGTTACATCTTTGATATTTAGTATCCTATAGCTGAAACTGAAGTTCTCGAATGTGAATGTGTGATCTACATTCAAAGTACATACGCTGCTGAAGACCATGATTCTTGAGCTAAATAATTTTAACAATAATGCTACCTTCTAATGTGTTAAAACAATAGGTATAAGCCTATAGAGCAGGGGTTGGCAAAGTTTTTCCTGAAGGATCAAACAGTACATTTTTTAGACTTTGTGGGCTGTATCATCTCTGTTGTGACTATTACGGCACGGGAGCAGTCAGAGACACTATATAACTTAATGAGTGTGGCTGAGTTCCAATAAAATTTTATTTGGGAAACACTGAAATTTGAATTTCCTATAATTTTCACGTGTCATGAACTATTATTTTTTTTAACCCTCCACCCCCCCCCCCCACACACACTCAGGGTGCCTGTGTGGCTCGGTTGGTTGAGCGTCTGACTCTTGATTTCAGCTCAGGTCATGATCTCACACTTCATGAGATCCAGCCCCGCATTAGGCTCTGGACTGGCAGCACAGAGCCTGCTTGGGATTCTCTCTCTCTCTCTGCCTCTCCCCAACTTGCTCTCTCTCATACACACTCTCTCTCTCAAACTAAACACTAAAAAAATAATAATAAAATAAAATTCCTCCCCAAACTATTTAAAAATGGGAAAACCATTCTTTGCTAGTGGCTGTATAAACAGAAGAAGTAGGACGTATGCTGACTTCTGTTATAGAAGATGCTCGATTGGGGCGCCTGGGTGGCGCAGTCGGTTAAGCGTCCGACTTCAGCCAGGTCACGATCTCGCGGTCCGGGAGTTCGAGCCCCGCGTCGGGCTCTGGGCTGATGGCTCAGAGCCTGGAGCCTGTTTCCGATTCTGTGTCTCCCTCTCTCTCTGCCCCTCCCCCGTTCATGCTCTGTCTCTCTCTGTCCCAAAAATAAATAAACGTTAAAAAAAAAAAAAAAGAAGATGCTCGATCTTCCTTAGCCACCCAAAGTCACTGCTTATTGTCTTTTTTCCCTTTTTTTAATTAAAAAATTTTGTTTATTGATATTTATTTTTGAGAGACAGAGCCTAAGCAGGGGAGGGGCAGAGAGAGAGGGAGACACAGAATCCGAAGCAGGTCCCAGACTCTGAGCTGTCGGCACAGAGCCCGACACGGGGCTTGAACCCATGAACCGTGAGGTCGTGACCTGAGCTGAAGTCGGACACTTAACCGACTGAGCCACCCAGGCGCCCCGACCACTTCTTTTCTTTTTTTTTTTATTTTTTTTTTTTAACGTTGATTTATTTTTGAGACAGAGAGAGACAGAGCATGAACGGGGGAGGGTCAGAGAGAGGGAGACACAGAATCTGAAACAGGCTCCAGGCTCTGAGCCATCAGCTCTGAGCCCGACGCGGGGCTCAAACTCACGGACCGCGAGATCGTGACCTGAGCCGAAGTCGGCCGCTCAACCGACTGAGCCACCCAGGCGCCCCACCACTTATTTTCTTAATAGGACTCATTTTGGGAAAACTTTCTGCACCTTCTCCTCTCACTGAAAACTGTCTGTGTGCTTTAGGTTGTGCCGTAGGAGCCTGTGGCCTTGAATCTAGTGATTGCTTCCATCGAGGTGAATACTGCAGTCGTATGGGGCCTACTTTCTCTCTTCCCACAGGACCTCGTAGCAAGAAGGAAGACACGAGCCTGGAGATGCCAGAGGCTGCCGCATGAATCTTAAGAATGAAGCTGACACAGCAGAAGGCTGAGCCAAGAAACTAAGAGAAATTGAATTTTTATTACATTTTTGGAGCTCCTGGATGAAGCCACTCATGACACAAACAGCCCCAAGCTTTTCCACTACGTGAATAAATAAATCTTCTTTCCTATTTAAGCGAGTTTGAGTTTAGGTTCTCTGTCACAACAACATACAAACTGAAGCAAACCTCTTGCCTCTAACGTTTATTGTAACTGTAAAACACAAACAAAAACGAGGCACCAATATAACCACCAAACCAGAAAAGTTTAAATCAACAATGTTACTTTTTTGTTTTCTGAAACTAAATTTCTTCTCCCCAAATGCCAAAGAATGTGGCGTTGATGAATACCTTGTGGGTTGTTTTGAGTTCTGCACAACTTTGTGTCCTACGCGTGAGGCGTGTGCTATGTAGTGAATCATTTCTTCATTGCTTTTCTTTTTTTGAACTATTGTGAAACCTTCATTCACAGAGTTTGCTGTGACGGCGTTCAGCCTTCTCTTGGTACAAATGTAGAATTTATATAGCAAGTCCGTTTCTGTACTTTTCCTTCATTGCTAAAATGAAGAACGTTATTGTGCTTGCCTTTCAAATATATTGATATCAAAGTCTCATTCTATGAAATTACTCTATGAAATGTGTTTGATCTATGAAAATACGTTTCAACTATGGATTGAAAAGAGAGGCTTTGTGTTTCAACAGGAGACCAATTCAACTGTGGTGACTGTGTCATTTTGTCACTGGGACATGCCAACTCTCAGCAGCTAGGCAAGCCTACCATGTCTAGACTTGCTTCATTCATTTTTGGGCCAGTTTCTGCACCTTCCACTGACTCCCACCTATGTCCCATAATTCACTAGTGTTGTCTATTACTTCTGTTAGGGCTTTTAAACTAATGGCACAGTTTGACAGAGTCTCTCTGCCTCCAATTGCATATAAAGTCCGCATACTAGTTTTCAGTTGGATTACTAGAATCTGTCCATGCTCTGCCTATTTTAACTAGCATTGGTGAGTGAGTCACCTGTTGCTCCAAAACTCTAGCAAAGATCTCAAGACCACTCTGGCTCGTACCAGGAAGCAGTTCTGGTCTTGCCTGTAAGTCTGCAGGGTTGCACCGCATTAGGCTGCTGCAGGACAGCTTGGCTCTTGGCTTTGGGTCAAGGGTAGCACACTGCCTGTCTGTCTCACTTTGGGGCCCAGACTGAAGAGACAACAGTTAACTGGCATCGGCTGTCTTCATGGCAGTCACGGGAGTGCGAGACACTGAGCCAAAGGACGCGAGGACATTTAAGTTTTTCTTCATGTCATGTTGCCTGACATTCCATGGACCAGAGCAAGTTACATAACACAATATCAATAAAGTGGGGGAAACACCCATCCACTCTGGTGTGCTGTAGGTTTCCGTGGCCGAGGGACCGAGGGAAGAATTGTGAGCAATAATCCAATCTGGTACCTATGGCTTTACTTTGTATGAACTTTGTCTCTGTTCCTGCAAACCTCTGATCTCAATTTCTGTTGCTCATATGCCCTATGGGAGTGGAAGGGCTTTCTGTATCTAATTCGAATTGTAAAGGAAGAGAATATTTTCCAATTAGCTTAGTGGCCATAAAACCGGTAGCTGTTACAGCTAAGTTTCCATTTTGGCTCTACCTTCTGGCTTTGTTGATTTATTTAATGATAAAATTAATATTTTTAAATTTGTTAAGCTTTAATTCGTGTTTTTGTGCAGTAAAAAATAAAAACATACGTGATTCTATCATTTTGATGTATCCTTGAAAGTACCACGTAACTAGTAAGAGATAAGGGGTCTCATTCACAGCCAGATTTGTAGAACCTGGCATAATTCTGGGCATATAATATATGCTCAATAAATATTAGCTGATTGAAGTGCATTGTTTTCTTATTTATTAATGATTGCTCTTGATCAACAGATAGTAACTTGTATCTGAATAGACATTTTCTTTTCTAATACAATGATGTATATATAATCAATATCCTCCAACCTCATCAGTGCCTGTTAACCACAACAAAAAGATATTTGTAACATGATGCATTGAAAAGTGTTAAGTTTGTGTTTGCTCTTTTCCGGACCAATACAGATTATTGGTTCCTGTTTTTTCTCAGGTTTATTTAAAAAAGTATCTATTTACATAACCTTTTGATGTGCAAAGAGCCCTTAGAAGAATATCTACATGGATAGTTAGAAATATAGGCCGGGGCGCCTGGGTGGCTCAGTCGGTTAAGCATCCAACTTCGGCTCAGCTCATGATCTCACTGTCAGTGAGTTTGAGCCCTGCTTTGGGCTCTGTGCTGACAGCTTAGAGCCTGGAGCCTGTTAAGGATTCTGTGTCTCCCTCTTTCTCTCTGTCCCTCCCCACTCATGCTCTGTCTCTCAAAAATGAATAAACATTAAAAAAATTTTTTTTAAAGATTCTTAAGAAATATAGGCAAAATCTACTAATTTTCAAGTTTATAAATCAAACAGTGAAAATGCCATTTAAAATTACTTTTCAAAAGCATTTACAATTAAAATTATATGTAATGCAGGTATAAAAGGATCATCATGCATGAGAAAGGTTGTAAAAAGAATCCATGCTCCTTGAAAGAGTATTTCCTTCTTTGAAGGAAGTAAATTAATTCCTATAGTTGATTTTAGGAAAAATACTTCCTAAAACAAAAAGAACCTAATTGAAAGACAGATTTGCTTTTCATAATAGGTCATTTACTTTGGGGAAGAGCAAGACCAAAGTAACAAAATACTTTCTTGGGCTTTCCTCAGTGATTCTGAAAGTTCAAGGTATTTCCTTTACTTTCTTACAGGAAACATTTATTATAGCTTAAACATGCATTAATGTCTCAAGTTATAATCATCTTGCCAGATATACTTATGGCATAAAGAAAGGAAGGAAACTAATATTCACGAAGTGTCTACTCTACGCTTGATAAGGTACTAGAAGCAAAGGTTTGTTAAGATGCGGAATTTTGTCATCTCAGAAAAGAGGAAACTGGGCTCTGAAAGTTTAAGTGACACAGTATTTTGACTCCAAAATCACGTTCTTTGGCATGAGCCAAAACCCAAGAAAATGGTCTATTTGATAGTGTAGTAAACTGGCATGAACTCCACTTGCAAGTTCAATAATTATAGTGTAGTAAAACCAAGTTTTATTTAAAGATAAACAAATGACAACTATGTATATATGTTTTGCAATAGACAAATCACAGTGGTCCAAAGTCCCACAGTGGGTATTCCCCCAATGCCACATAAGAGGCCCCGAGGAATGGTTCAAATGCGGATCTACCCATAGATGCTACCCGGTGTTGGGCTTGAGTTGACACGTTGACTTCTCCTGGCTAGAATTTCTCCTTGTGGTTGTCCCTGCAGTGCCTGAAGCACTGACCTTACCCCTAGCCTCGAAATCCACTTCCTCTTCTTGTGGTGTCTTGTTTTTCTCATGCTTGGAGACCCATTTTCTAGTCTGGTGGATCCTCTAGATATCATTCTTTGACACTTCTTGACTTACAAGATGTCTTCCAAATCCCTTCTAATCCAAGCAGTTCTCTTTCATCAAAAGGGGGTCCTCCTCTTGATTATCCGTTATAAACATTTAGCAAGTGCTTATTGTGTTTTAAATGTTTCTAATGTGTTCATCCTGTTTTCAAAGAATTTATCATCTACCTAAAAGCTATCCAAAAAAGTAAAAGCTTCTGAGTGAGAGCTACAGATAAGAGTAGTAAGGGCTACGTGGCTTTATACGAGGAAAGGGCGAACATGGACTTCTGTGGTTCTGAGGGAGTGGAGACTAGAGCAAGCCTTGAAAGCATGAGGTGACCACAGGTCCACCACCCCCCAGTCTGACATCATGCGCTGGCTAGCATTAAAGGACACATCAAAGACATGAGCAGCACAATGGGGCTGCCATTCTGGAGGAACAAAGGCATCAACTTACTCTTTCTCTTATGCTTCGTCGCTTTCCCTCTCCCCCTGCAGAACTTGGAGAGTTTGTTTTCTTCTTCATCCATGGTCTCACTCTCAGAGCCTGCACTTGTGAGAAAACCCAGGCTGGCTCTGCCCTGGGCCCAAGGGGGAGACATACTTGTGGCTTCTATGTTGTCTGGCTCCACTCACCGACTAAGAGATAAATGTCAGGCAGACCCTCTGGTCATAGGAATCACGAAGGCGCATTTCCCTTGAAAGAGCTCACGTCGTATCTCTCTAGAGACCCTTATGGTAGGATGAGGCACTATAGCAATAAAAAATGGCTGGTGGCTCAGATTTGGAAATAAGAAACATTGTCGCTAAAATAATTTTTCTAAGTGCAACAGTAAGAATTGAGGTGAGTCCAGAAGGCTTCAACTGAGCTGAAGGCAGAATTTGGAAAAATATCAGACTGTTGTTCCTCTGCTCCAGGGTAAGCTGATAGTACTCAGTGCCGAGGACAGTTAATCAGAGGTCTTCTGTGCTTCTAGGTGCTTCATACACATTCTTGGGAACACATATCTGGTGAGGTGGTGGCTCTGTTACAACAGCCTAGAGAAGTTAACTTGCCCACGTTTATGAAACTATTAAGTGACTTATTCAACATTTGTTTGGATGTGAATGTAAGGTCATGGATTACACCAATTTTTATTTAATACAAGTGAAGAATTAACCATCTGAGAGTCAAATGAATAGTCCCAGACTGTTCCAATGCTCTAATTTACTAATTTGCTAACTTAGCTAGTTTTTAAGGTGTGTAGAAATGGTGATGAATTAATGTTACCTCTCCCAAGTAATGTATTTGCATTTAAAACTAGCACTGGGATGGGGGCACCTGGCTGGCTCAGTAGGTGAAGCATATGACTCTTTTTGTTTGTTTGTTTTAATTTTTTTAATGTTTATTTATTTTTGAGAGAGAGAGAGAAAGAGACAGGGCAGAGAAAGAGGGAGACACAGAATCTGAAGCAGGCTTCAGGCTCTGAGCTGTCTGTCAGCACAGAGCCCAACGCGGGGCTGGAACTTACGAACCGTGAGATCATGACCCGAGGTGAAGTCGGACGCTTAACCCACTGAGCCACCAACGCGCCCCTGGAGCATACGACTCTTGATCTTGGGGTTTTAAGTTTGAGCCCCACGTTGGGTGTAGAGATTACTTAAGAATAAACTCTTTTTTCAAAAAATAAAAAATAAATAAAATTGGCACTAGGATGTACCTTAATGCAGTTATAGTTTCTTTCTTTCTTTTCTTTTTCTTTCTTCCTTTCTTCTTTCTTTCTTTCTTTCTTTCTTTCTTTCTTTCTTCTTTCTTTCCTTTCTTTCTTTCTTCTTTCTTTCTTTTTCTTTCTTCTTTTTCTTTCTTTCTTTCTTTCTTTCTTTCTTTCTTTCTTTCTTTCTTTCTTTCTTTTAAAGCAATATAAACTCCCCACAAATGAAAACTTACGTCAAAACCCCTTAAGTAGATGTGCCTGCAGCACAGCAGCTCAGGCTCAGATGCGGGGGTGTGGAGGCAGGGGTAGACTTATAGAGCCTTTTCTTCCTCCATTTCTTTTTTTCCCAAGGGTGTCCCTGAGTGAACCCAGGAGAACTCCATGCCTCAAATTATACATGTGATGACCATCTCCTAACTTAATCCCTGGGGACTGAGAACTCTGATCTGGAAGATCTACAGAGCTCTTCAAGTGTACATCTCACAGGTGGACATAGAACGTTCATGGCAGCCAGACCTTGTCTATAGTTCAGAAGTCTCTTTCCTTGAGAGGAGATTGGCCTAATCTAGATCAGCTTAAGGTTCAATTATGTCATTCTGATTATAAAAAATAGAAACAGGCTAGAGCTGTCTCCAAAGTTCACATCATGTCATGGGTAGGGGGTTAGGGAAGGGAGCGGTTGAGAGCTCGGTTATCTCAGTTTGGTTCTGAGAGTTGCCACATTTATTTACTTCACAGACCCCACCCTAGCCCCAGAATGAAAAACATTATGTAATTGTTATGTCATGATATTTCATATTAGTAGTGAAGAATGTTTTTAACTTGTTTGGGGGAAAGAACTGAAAAGACTGACTCTATTATATATCTACATGTCAGAATTTCATTGATACTATCTTTATATATTCGTTCTCCACAAAAGTGAAAGTTTTTTAAAAGTTAATTTTGCTTAAATGTTTCTATCCTTACATTGATTCAGGAATCAATCTATGCTTAGGGAAGCAAAATTCATATTGCCCATCACATTAAAGCAAGTTTCTCAAGCCTTCCTAGTGCAGTTTGATAAAACATTTTTTTAGGTCTTTCATAATCTCTGGAAAAATAAACTACTAATGTCAGAGAGCAATCTGTTTTCCCTGATATGTTACTTTTATCAGTTATAAATGTGTTGGCCAGCAAGCAACTGAAAACCCAAGAAAGAGAGGCTTAAACAAGTGAAGGATATATTTACTTCAACCAACAAGGTATCTGGGAGTAAGCTTCCACAGCTGTAATGGTGGCTTAGCAAGGCCTTCATGTGGCTCTCATTTTGAACATTGAAAGATACCTTCATTTCAGGCAACATGTTAGTTACAAGTGGGAGAAGGAGGAAGAAGGAAGGGCAAAGTGCAAAGGAAACTGCCAGCCCAGTCTTTAAAACAGCTTTTCTAGAAGCTGTAAGCAGAGACTTCTGTTTATACTATATTGGCTGGAACTGAATCACATGGCCACCCAATTTCTATTCAGCCAGTCTAGGAAAGCAAGTATCTCTGTTTCCAACCAGCACACTAGAAAAAGAGGCTGGTTGGACAGGTGGCCAGCTTACGATATCTGCCGCCACTGACTGGGGCTTTTTGTCTCACTGATACCTTGTCATGTGGAATTCTTTCAAACAAAAACTTTTCAGTTCAGAAGTTCCAGTTGAAGAATGCAGTGTCCTCACCACTTATTTCCTCTTTTAAATGATAGATTTGGGCTGTCTTGTCTCTAAATAGCTACTTACTGTAGCTTGTGTTTTGAAAGCAGCATATCTAAGATCAAATGACAAAATGAAGGGAAACATCTTGTGACCTTTTTGGTTTTAGTCATTTGGGATGTAGTTCTTCCCAGGACAGACAGCTCAGTATTTTTAAATATTCTGATGTTTATTTGTTCAAGACCAAAACAAGACTATCATGAATAGTGAATATAGGAAAAAAGAGGCAAACAATGAGATACATACTTTTGAAAATCACTTGAGTCTATTGAGCTAAAAGAGTTCCAATTGAAGAACTTTATTATGTTTGTCTAGGAGGCAAAAAGTTTGCTAATTTTCATGGGTAGAATTTCACACTGTAGTTCTTAAACTCTGTTAAAGACATCTAAACATTATTCCTTGATCAAAAAATATCTAATTTTGAGTAGCAAATCCTATATGATTCTAGTCATCAGATTATTGCAATTCAGAGCTTAAAAAATATTTGTTTTTACAATTAAAAAAAGACACTCTTGTTACAGTAAATTTGTAAAAGGAGAGAAGATTCTTTCATACATCTGCTATTATGAATACTTAACATTTTGGAATATTTCTGTTCATGAATAGGAAATAATAATAGCCAGTGTCAGTTGAATACAAACTCTATGCTAATAATTTTGTATGTATTCTACAACCTAATCCTCTCAAAAACTCTAGGAGCTAGGTATAATTTTATCCCGTGTTTATAGATGAAAGTAGTTATGGTCACATAACTTGCTCAAAGTCACATGGTTCGTAAGTAACATAGCTGGGATGTGAGCTCAGAAAGTCTTCAGAAACCTCAAAATTCTCAGGATCTGAACTGGCAGTGTTAGGTGTAGAGGAAGCTGAAACAGACTTGAGGGCTTCCCGGTACTTTGCTTGTATCATGAGATTCGAGAGTCCAGTTGCCAAGAAGGACTGATGTTTCCAGCTGTCCACCAGGAGCCTAGATCCAAGGGCCACTTGGTTCTTGTTTTTCCTGAGGGCTGAAACTGCATGTCTCCTAGATTCTGTGAGCTCCTCCGTAGTGTTCAGTAAGTTTTTTGCCTTACTTTCCAGAGTATTTCTGATGCTTCCTACCAAAGAACAGTGATATAACAGATTTCGTGAAAACCTAAACATTTTTTCCACGGGAAAATGCACGGTTTCTGACAAGAAACCTGTAGATGAACTTAAGAACAGTTCCTTAGAAGATCTAATGTTCTATTCATAAACATAACGCATGGTGTGTTCCTTATATCCTATCCTAATTAATCTTTAAAAAAAGTTCTCTTTCTTATTACTGATTTGGTTATTTTATTACTGGAAGTTATGTGCATAGGCCCCTAACATACTGACCCTAAGACTGTGTACATTTAGCCATTTCCATTTGGCAGGGACCTTACCTATTTCACATACTAGCTAGCATACTGCTTATGCTGAGTACAAATTATTCCTGCTCTTTCATTTGTTTGAGTTAAACAAATTCTGTTGTGTTGATTCCTGTGTAAAAACTTCAAACAAAACAGGCAAACTGAAAATATCCTTGTAACTCCTCTCAATCCTCACCCTCTTCCTGGAGGTGAACTCAGTTATCAGCTGGAGGTGGAATGTTCTTGCTGTCTTCTCTACCTTTACCTATATGCATGTCCACATACGGAAATCTAGAGGTTTGTTTTGTAGGTTTTATTCTTTAAAAGACTTACATATGCTCGTGGATGCAATTTGCTCCTTTCATGACCACATGTCAGAGAGAGAGGGAGAGAATCCCAAGCAGCCTCCACACTGTTAGCACAGAGCTCGAGGCAGGGCTAGAACTCACAGACTGCGAGATCATGACCTGAGCTGAAAATAAGAGTGGGATGCTTAACCGACTGAGCCACCCAGGCACCACCATCACCTCACATTTTTAAAGTAACTTATAACAGTGTACTTCCATTTCTCTCCTCCCAGCCTTTATGCTATTGGTATAATAATTTAATTATACATGTTGTTAACTCTATAATACATTGTCATTATATTCGTTTACACATTCAAATATCACTTAAAGAGATTTAAATAACGAGAGAAAAAAATCATATAATTTACCCATATAATTACAATTTCCAGTGTTCTTTATTCCTTTGTTTAGATCTGCATTTCCATCTGGTATCATTTTTCTTCTGCCTGAAGGACTTTAATATTTCTTAAAAGTGTAGGTCTTCTGGTAATGAATTCTTTCAGCATTTGTATGTCTCAATAAAATATAAAGTTTGTGGTTAAGATGATTTAGTCTTCGTTCTTAAGATTAGTTAACAATTCATTGTAAGTTTGAATGTGGAGTGTTTATCCATGTTTATATTTGTATTTTCCAGCATAATAATGGAATTTTGTTAGTTTTAGTGCCTACAATGGGCCAGACTTTTTCTGGGTGAAAACGCTGTCCCAGAGCCCTCATGGAACCTAAACTTCAGCCATGGGATCTCACAATCAATGTGTCTAGTCCCCATTCACCATTATAATTGTGCCTAGATTGCCCCACAACATTTTCCTTTTAAATCCTGGGATCCCTTTATGACATTATTTTCAACTTCTTCCATTCCCTTCTTAAAATTTGAAATTATTCAATTGCTATTTTAGTATTCATTTAAACTTCTTTGGAATTCCTAAGCTTAGAAGTTCTTGTACAAAGAATACCAGAAAACCGGAGAAATGTATAGTTTTTGCAACTTTGTAGTATGTTGTGGTGACTGTATAATACAGTTTGTTCTCATCTGAGCCATAAGCTGACAGCTTCTAATTCTCCAGGGAACTTTGTTTAGCAGAGCAGCTGTTAGTTTGTTAATCCTATTTTGTGTCAGAAATTCCGTGTGAAGAGTTGATATAGCTCACTTAGTGGCAATGATTATTTTGTCAATGCCAATTAGCACTACTAATTTAAGAAGTGAAAGTAACTTGAAAATATATACTGAGGAACATTTTTATCTGGTTTGCCTATGGTATCTATCAGAAGTAAATATATAGCTTTGTTTTACATTTGCTCAACTAACAAATATAATTGTGAAACATTCTGTGGAAATATAAAAGCATCAAGACTAAACATATGATAAACCTCCTTAAAAAAATGTTCCGTTGAAAACGAATATTTTTTTTTTTAAAGTTCGTGTTGTTGATGGATAATGGGTGCCTGTGGGTTAGGGCACAGGGTGAGAGTCTTGACCTCAGGTCTGGAGTCCAGACTGCAAATACAGGATGGGCTCGAATGAGGCCTGGACAAGGACAAATGGAGTTAAAGATACAGAACTTTGTATTGGAATGGTTCAAAATGGAAAAAATGGAATGGGCTTTTCCATGAAACAGTCAGTTTCGCTAGATGTATTAAGCAGAACCCAGGTAATATGGAATGTCATAGGATATACCTGTATTAAGGAACTATTTCTAAAATCTCTCTCCATTTTAAGATTTTTTAATTTCACTAGTGCTATATATCATAACAAAAGGCTAGAAATAACGCAAATGTTCAACATCAAGGAAAAGGTTACACAAACTGTGACTTACATGCCTGTTAGAATATATATAAAGTTACAAGTTTACAGGCTGAGTCATTAATGAAAAGCTCTACGTAAGTATTTTTTTGAAAAACAAACAAAATTACAAGTTCATATCGATTAAAGGAGTATAAAATATGCTTATTAAGTATTATTTACAGAGATAAATGATACTTAAAAATAATAAAAATACTTGAAATAATAAAAATTACTGACTGAGTAGATTCTTTTTTTTTTTTTTTTAATTTTTTTTTTTTCAACGTTTATTTATTTTTGGGACAGAGAGAGACAGAGCATGAACGGGGGAGGGGCAGAGCGAGAGGGAGACACAGAATCGGAAACAGGCTCCAGGCTCTGAGCCATCAGCCCAGAGCCCGACGCGGGGCTCGAACTCCCGGACCGCGAGATCGTGACCTGGCTGAAGTCGGACGCTTAACCGACTGCGCCACCCAGGCGCCCCCTGAGTAGATTCTTTAATTTTAAGTAACATCCTTTAGAACCTTAGACATTTTGTTTTTAAAGAGAATCTATGTATTTTATTGAACAAAATTAGTGCTCAAGGATGAACTAAGGATTAATTGATTAATCCTCACAACAACCCTAAGAAATATTATTATTATATGTTTGTAAAAAAAAAAAAAGTCAATGTGGAAAACAGTGTATAGAATACTACTGCTATTCAAGTCTACACAGACCTAACCTTGCATGCATATGCATCTGGAAGAATAACTTTCCCTCTCTCTCTCTCTCTCTATCTGTCTTATACACACACACACACATGCACACACATACACACACACACCTGCGTCTGGAGAATGGAATTGGGGTTCAAAATAAGTTCAATACCTTTTTGTACTATGCAATTAAATTTTTTTTTTACATTTATTATTTTAAGATACTGTTTAAAAATAAGCTATGGGTCTATACTAGAAAAAAATTCATTTTTAAAGTTTACTTATTTATTCTTAAAGTTTATTTATTCTGAGAGAGAGAAAGAGCGTGCACACAAGTGGGGGAGGGGCAGAGAGAGAGAGAATCCCAAGCAGGCTCCACACTGCCAGCTCGGAGCCCAACGCGGGGCTCAAACTCACAAACTGTGAGGTTAAGACCTGAGCCAAAATCAAGAGTCAGTCACTCAACCGACTAAGCCACACAGGCTCCCCTTATTTATTTATTTTTAATGTTTATTTATTTTTGAGAGAGAGCACAAGCAGGGGAGGGGCAGAGAAAAAGGGAGAGAGAATGTGCTGTGAGTGTGGAGCCCCACGCAGGGCTCAAACTCGCTAACCGTGAGATCATGACCTGAGCTGAAATCAAGAGTTGGATGCTCAACTGACTGAGCTTCCCAGGCGCGCCAGAAAAGGAGTCTTTTTCTTCTGAATTTGAAGTCCATAAAAAAGGCCTAGTTCATGACCAGAAGTCAATGCTTGCGATGGGTTAAACAGTGTACTTGAGTAATGCATAAGGTTCATGTACCCATTGAAGATCCAGGCGAGAATGAAACCAGCCACTAGATCATGAAACAGAGATTAGGACAAAATAAGAAGTTTAAGTTAAATGAGAAGTCAGAAATCAGGAAGGAGAACAATTTCTAGGCCAGTGCCATATCAAAAGGTTATAGCTACTGGGTGGTCAGACCTAAAGATGGTTAAGAAATTCACAATAAGAGCAGAGGGTCAAAAGGCCTGGGAGTCTGTCGAGCAGTTCGTTGAGAAGCAGCAAACCTTTAGTCCTAAGACTGCTTCCTAATGGTGACCCAGGCACCTACTATGCACCAATAACATTTTAGCCGGCATAAACTAACATATTGAAAATTTAGGGAGAAGAGTGCTCTTCTCATTATTATTATTATTATTATTGTCATCTCTATACCCATCATAGGGCTTGGACTTACAACCCTGAGATCGAGAGTCACATGCTCTACTGACTGAGCCAGCCAGGCGTCCCCTCTCCAAGTCAGTTAATAAACAGTCTGACCCTAGAGTTTCTAGGCAGGTGTTGTAAAAAGGCTAACTCTTGCTGTTTGAGACCTAGCAAACATCATAGACTAGTGTGTTAGTTTTCTGTTACCACTGTAAGAAATACCACCAACTATGTGGCTTAAAATAACACAAATTTATTCTCCTACAGTTCTGGAGGTCACAAGTCTAAAATCAGTTTCGCTGGGCTAAAGTCAAGGTGTCCAGAGGGCTGCGTCCTTTGGGGAGGCTCTAAGAGAAAAATCCATTCTCTGCCTTTTTCTGCCCGCATCCCTTGGCTTGTAGCTGTATCCCTTCTGTCCTCACAGCTCCTTCTCTGGCTCTCTTTATTCCCTCTTTTCTCTTAAGGACCCTTGTGATTACATTGGGCCCAGCCGGATAATCCAGAATAACCCCTTACATAAATCTAGTGATTATGGATGTTAGTCACATCTACGAAATACCTTCATAGCAACACTTAGATTAGTGTTTGATGAGATCACTAGGGATTATAGCCTAGCCATAAAGCTGATCATTACATGTACCTAATATTTTTCTTTAACATGATCACTATATATGTTTACTGAAAAAGAAAATTTGTTTTACTACATCATGAAAAACCCACATTACACTCCGTAAACGTAAAGTGTATGAAAGCAAACACCATGGAAATACTTGTTCAATTCCAGCTACATACCACTGCCCGCCGAGGGCTGAGACTGTGGTTTGGGCTCCTTGTTCACAAAAGCAGAGGACCAGGGGTTAGCGAGATGGTGACAATTCAGCACCAAACTGAACCCTTCTCCTTGATAGGAAAAGAAGGACTGAAAGACTTTCAAAAGAACACGACTTTCTCGATATTTAATGGAAGCATCTGTGTCCCAAATAAAATCCTGTCACAGATGGCCAGGAATTCCTGTTTCAAACATTGGGACACATTAGCGATGTCTTCAAAACTAAGGTCTTGATTAAGACAGGCTGAGTTTAAATCAAGAATTTTGGGGGTGCCTGGCTGGCTCAGTTGGGAGAGCATATGACTCAGTCTTGGGGTTGTGAGGTCAAGCCCCACGTTGGGTGTAGGAATTACTTTAAGTAAATAATGAATTAATTAATCCAAAAGTTCTCCTTCACTTGCTAGCTATTCACTGTCACACCACCTCTTTGAATCCATTTCCTTACCTGTAAAGTGGCAGTGATAAGAAAACCTCCTTCAGGCGCACCTAGGTGGCTCAGTCAGTTGAGCGATCGACTTCGGTTCAGGTCATGATCTCAGTTTGTGAGTTTGAGCCCCGTGTCGGGCTCTGTGCTGACAGCTCGGAGCCTGGAGTCTGCTTCAGATTCTGTGTCTCCCTCTCTCTTTACCCCTCCCCCAGTCATGCTCTGTCTCTCTCTGTCTCAGGAAAAAAAAAAAAAAAAACATTAAAAAAAAGAAAAAGAAAAAGAAAACCTCCGTCATAGGCCTGTTAGTAGTTATTTAAATGAGATAATGCATGTATAGCCCGTGCATGTATAGACAATGGCCTAATGCCCAGCACATTGTATGTACCTCAGAAATGTCAGTCACTTTTGGGGTGCCTCATTCATTAAGAGTCCAACTCTTGGCTTTGGCTCAAGTCATGATCTCATGGTTCATGGAACTGAGCCCCGAGTCAGGCTCGGCACTGATAGTACGGAGCCTGCTTGAGATTCTCTCTCTCTCTCTCTCTCTCTCTCTCTCTCTCTGCCCCTCCCCTGCTCATGCTCTCTCTTTCTCTGAAAATAAATAAATAAACATTAAAAAAAAAAAATGTCGGTCACTTTTAAAGCAGAAAGGCACTGTTGTAACTCTGGTATCAAGACACTTTCTGGAATTGTTAGCCTTCTTCCTCCCTACCCTGAAGTTGAGACACTTGCCTTGACCAAATCTCTTCACTCTTGAAGTGCAAAAATCAGTCTTTGAGTCTTTTATTTCAACTATGGAATCAGCACCAGAGTTCAAATCTAAGAGACTGTGGAAGGGACACCGAAGTTGACCTAGGTGGGAGCTGTGGGCAAGGTCAAATAGATCCTCAGTACTGGCTTGCCATAGTCATCATGGGATATCACCAACAGGTATTTAGGGGTGAGCACCTACTGTGGGTGACAGTCTTGAGGTTACTATGTCAGGTGGCCTTTGTGAGCATTAGGCTGGATGCCTGCAACTCGCTCTAAGAGGCCACCGGGAGCCACAGATCATGTGACATTGAGCTAAGGGGCACATGTCACAAGGAATGAAATTATAACTTGTTCAGAATTGCACTCCACATTTCCCCTTGCCTGCCTGTCTGTTTCTCAGTATAATTTGAGGTGTTGACTATGGCTCACAAAAATCTAGGTGGTCTTGGGTACTAAGCTGTCTTATAAACTACCTTTTTCTTTAACTTCCTTGTGGCTAAGATCAGGAGGCATAGTTTAGGATTTAAACTATGCAGAAAGAGGGCTCTTTGATGAAAGATGCTCATATGTTGTAAACATTCTTATTTGAGAAAACTTTAGTCTCCTATATTATAACCCACAGGTTATAATGGACATACAAATTTTAATGGTTGATTTTATTTTTCTTAATATACTTTGTTTAGATAGGGAGATCTGGGGAAGACATATTATTTCAACTTTTTATGGGCACAAACTTAAAAAAAAATTGGTTCTGTTTATAAAATCTTAATTGTATATTGAATTATTGCCAAGTTTTCCTAGTTTATTGGGAAACATGAGTTATGGCCAAATGATTAATAGAAGTTAAAACTTAATTCTTGAAATTACAGTTGGAGTTATTTGAATAGTAAGAAGGCACTGTTTTCCAAATTGCATTTCCATATTACTTTTTATTTTTTATTTATTTATTTTTTTTTTTAATTTTTTTTTTCAACGTTTATTTATTTTTGGGACAGAGAGAGACAGAGCATGAACGGGGGAGGGGCAGAGAGAGAGGGAGACACAGAATCGGAAACAGGCTCCAGGCTCTGAGCCATCAGCCCAGAGCCTGACGCGGGGCTCGAACTCCCGGACCGCGAGATCGTGACCTGGCTGAAGTCGGACGCTTAACCGACTGCGCCACCCAGGCGCCCCTCCATATTACTTTTTAAATGGCCTAATTTAAATGACCCAAATAGGCACACATTCTTTCTCCATCGTATGCACTTAAAACAATATTTTACAGAAGAGAGCTGGTTTGCTATAGTTACAGTCTTACTGTGGAGAAAAATAAACTGCTAAAATGCTTTTCATTGAGATGAGGCATACATCCAGATTTTATGCAGTCCAAAGCTTATGTAATTTTGGAGTCCTTTTCTGAGAAAAAAAAAAAAAAGAATACCAAACAATTGACTTTGCAAATATTACAAAAATATGTGACTCTGTGGACACATTAAGGTCCCTTTACGGGGCTTAGGAAAAATCCAGTAAAGAGGCCCTGAGGCCTCAGCTTCATTGCCTCCATAGTAAAGTCACCTATGACTAAGATATATTATTGTGGAAGTTTCTGAGAATGTTCCAGTTTCCCAAATTAATTAAGAATCTCTTTGGGTTCAGTTCTTGGGATGGGCAAATAGTACAAACGATCAATCACCTACACAAGGTGATGAACTATTCTGTTACTGACAGTGTTCCCTTACCATGTTTGTTTATTGAAGTATGATAAAACAATTAAAAATTCTAACATTTTGCAGTTTTCAATGGAAATAGGTAGAATTACAAGTAGCCCTTTCACAAGATGTGAGAAAAAATGAAAGCAAAGGATTATACATCTCTGAAAGCATTTTTTCCCTCCTTGTAGATTTTTCTCCTGGAGACTTACTAAGTAAGAGAATTACATCTTCCTTGTATCTACATAATTATTTCCTTAAAGAATGTTATATACATACATATATTAGGTTTCATTAGGGGTGGAAAAGAAAAAGAAAAAAAGAGTAAATCAAGGAGCCTAAACTTAAAATAACTTCTCTGTAACTGAGAAAGGTCAGTTTTCCTGACCATGTCTTGCTTAGAACTCCATGATCAAAAAGAGGTAGACAATTTAGATATTTACTCCATGTGGGAAATGCAAGAGATTTCTGCAGATAATTCTAGAAGAAACTTTGTTTCAGAGCTTCCTGAAATGAGAAAAGAATGTCCTTCATTTTCCTTTGACTAGAGGGAACCGGTCTCTGAATTCTTTCTGGTCTCAGGTACACAGCTTTAACAGTGTAGCGTTTGTTCATGTTTTATATCCATTTCTTCTTTTTGAAATGAAGAATGAAATCATTAAATGGCCAGAAGAGGGAGGAAGGAGAGGTAAGAGGCATGGAGTTAGGATCCTCAGAAACTGGAGAAGGAAAATGATGAATCTACTGAATAATAAATTCATCTGAGTCACCTTATCATCTCAAGAAACCACATTTGGTGCATGGACACTGGATAAGAGAGAGGTCCACTGTATGGTTGAGGTGACTTGGCACACCCACGTGGGGCGGGACATGTTTGGTCTGGGCAATGCGGGCAGTGGGTGGTCACTGCAGTTGCCAGGTGGGCTCATTGGGTTCAGGCACGTCCCCTTGATGATGCATAAACGCTATTCGTGACCTTAGAACATCAAAAATAGTAAGAGGGTTAACTGGGAATGATGGCACCCGTATTAAGCAATTAATTTATAACTAATCTAAAATTAATGCACACCTCACCTTTTTCAACCAAGGATTTGAGGCAGCTCACTAGGTAGACATGTAAAAAAGGAAATAAATACAATGTTTTTTAAATCTATGGCCATGGACACCTGGGTGGCTCAGTTAGTTAAGCTTCTGACTCTTGATTTCAGCCCAGGTCATGATCTCACAGTTCATAACATTGAGTCCAACTTGGGCTCTGTGCTACTCTCTCTCTCTCTCTCTCTCTGTCTCTCTCTCTCTCTCTCTCTGTCTCTCTCAATAAATAAACTTAAAAAAATGATGGCCATGGAAAATAGAATAGGAGATTAATCATTGTGGTGGTGGTATTGAAAACATATAGAAGACATATATCCTGGCCAGGAGAACATAGACACTACAGTAGAATAGTAACTTTGTCTTGAAATTTCATGGAAACCAAAGTGAAAAGGAAACTACGGTCATTTACAAAATTTTAATTAACCATGAGAGACAAAACATTACTTCTGGGAAACAAAACTTTCATAACATGTTTAAAAGGAATTTTTCAAGTGAAGCTATTGTAAACAATGTTCAAAGCAAACAAAATAATTAGTTTATAAGCTGTTCCTTGTATTATCTGTTGACAAAGGCCAGCTGAGTTTTCAAAAATTGCTGAGTAAGAACAGCTCTGCAGGGAGTAATCCATACTATGGAAAGGATCCAATATGGATTACTAAACAGTTACGCAAAGTATAAATATGGAAGCAACATGCTAAAAATAATACATCTTAGTATAATACTGGTATTTCCAATTCCTTCATAATAAGGTGTTGGAGAAATTGGTTAAGAGAAGTGGTTTTGATTCAGGTTTTCTTTCTTTAAAAAAATTTTTTTTAAGTTTATTTATTTTGAAAGAGACAGAGAGAGCATGTGAGGTGGGGGGGGGCAGAGAGAGAGGGAGAGAGAGAATCCCAAGCAGGCTCTGCACTGTCAGTGTGGAGCCCAAGGTGGGGCTGGATCTCATGAACCGGGAGATCATGACCTGAGCCGAAACGAGAGTCTGACACCTAAGGGACTGAGCCACCCAGGCTCCCCCTGATTCAGGTTTTCTTTTTATCTTTGCCATTCATTGTTCTTTGTAAACTTCATATGTTGAATAACGGTAAAAGATTTGTATATAACTGCTCTGATTGAGATTTTAAAGATTTTTTTCTTTTTTCTGCCTTTAATTTTCTGTAGCTGTTTTCCTCTCTGAATCACAGGTCCTTCAATAGTTCTTGTGATGGTTGCTTATAGAACAAAAGAATGGCAACATGATTTCAGTAAGACATTTGATAGACTTCCACATAGACAAGATGGAGGGATACAAATGGGGAGGCAGATTTGTAGCAGTTGACCAACTCTATCTCAAAAATGTTGATGGGTTGAGGCACCTGACTGGCTCCGTTGGCAGGGCACATGACTCTTGATATTGGGGTCGTGAGTTCGAGCCCCATGTTGGGTGTAGAGATTACTTAAAACATATAATATTGAAAAAAATAATTGATAGATACAAAATAATTGATAGATAAATCATTGATAGATAAATCACTGCTATTCTGTTCATGATTCTGGCGTGCTGTAAAGATTAGTCCAGGTATTAGAGGTGCTGAAGGGTGGTGGAGTAGATGAGCTCAGTTTTGGACATTTATGTGGGACTTTCAGGTTGAAATATTCTTTATCAGTTGAGTAAATTGACTTAGAGGACGGAGGGAGGTCGAGAGATCTAGTTATGTAACAAGAATTTATTAATTACTAACCATGGTACTAGGCAACGCCTGAAGAATTTTACATGTTGTAACTCACAACATTCATATCAGGATTATTCTATTTTGATCTCTGTTTTACAGACGAGGAACGGAGATATGACAGGTGAACTACTTGTCCTAAAGCCACACAGCTGGTGAGTGGTAAGAGCTGAGTTGTCAACCCCGGTTGAAGATATAAAGAGTTAGGTAGGAAGCGATACTGAAGTCATAGGCATGGTTGAGTTGCTCAGGAGGCCTGTAGGAATCGAGGTCCATCAGCTTCTTGAGGATCTGTGTGTTGGCTTTGGTGGTTTAGGAAGACGAAGGCTGCATTTTCTGTGTATATGCATTTTCTGAAGAGTGTGTTCATAGCTCTGGTTCCCCAAGGTAGCAAAATATGATATAGAATGAGTAAGGAACAGCATGACAGAAAACCTAGGAACAGTTGCAGGAAAATGGGAATGACCAATAATGTGAGAGGCAGCATAGAGTCAAGGGGCAGAGCGATTGCAGTGGCTTGGTTTGTGGACCTGGATGCTATGAATGCAGACTTTTCTAGAAGCTTGACTATGAAGGGAAAGAGAAGGGGGGGTGCGGGTGGCTAATTATATAGAGAATCAGGATGAAGGTAAGGGGTTTAATCTTTTGATGACAGAGACTTGGGTATGTTTTAAGTGCTGAAGTGGCAAATGGAGAGAGAGATCAAAGATAGAAAGAAGGGGGTAATTGTAGGAGCAAGGTGTTGGAGGGTGCAGGAAGGGGTGGAATCCTAAGCACAGGCAGGTAGAACATCCGCCTGGACATGAGCTAATGATGAGTATGAATATAGGTAAATTTGTAGGTACAGTAAAAGCCTCTGTACTTTTTATCTTGAGGGAATAAAGCCCAGATAAGCTAAGAGATTGGTGTAGGGTCTCACAGCCCATTTGGAGCACTTCTGGAGCTAGAATTCACTGCACTTTCCATGACATCACGGGCTCTGCCAGTGAAAAACTCCTCCCCTTCGTCGCCTTCCAAGATACTAGGTTATTTGGGGATTTCCTCATGCTTTTTTGAGGAATTCTTTTCTGTTTCTTTCTTGGATCTTTTTTCTTCTCTCAACACTTAAATGTGTTCTGTGCCCCCTGGTAGTGTGTTACAGTTGAACAGTTACAGACTTTGGCACCTGACCTGGCTTCAGACTCTGACTCTGTTCTTCCTAATTTTGTGATCTTGGGCAAGGTACTTAACTCCACGGAACATCTCTGTTTCGTCATGGGTAAAATGGGTGCGATAAAACTGAGCGTCAGATTGCATGAGGATTAAGTGAGATAATACGAACAAAATGCCTAGCGCAATCCCTCGTGCATAAGAAGTGCTCAGAAATACAACTCCCTGTCTGTTCTCTCTCCCTTGGTGAGATCCCTAGGGACTCAGGCTCTTTGCCTCAGTGCAATTTTAAAGAAAGTCACTTAATCTTTCTAATTCTGTTTTCTCATGCCAGAACTGGAGATGGTTCCACGTATTATGCAACACTGTTGTGAGAACGATGACTGGAAATCTCCAGGAGGATGGTCAATAAACGTTTGTCGAATCTGAATCTCATCCACCTCCTGAGTTTCACTTAACGACTCCTATGACCACCCCTCCAAAGCATATTTTCCAGCCTGTTCTTCTCACTTGAGCATTAGGCTCTATTTCTAACCACTTGTTGGATCATCTACCAAGGGGTATAGTTATTTTTATTTGTAACTTGTTATATATCCAGGATTTGTCTTCGATCTCTTCCACATCTAAGAGAGTTGGCACGCCCCTTCTCCTGACCTTTACTTTCCCTGGTCCCTGGTGGGAGCCACGTCTTCACTCATTTCTTCTCATCGTGCTGGTCATTTTCTATTTATTCTCTCTCTGTCACGCTCACCACAGCGGATTCCCATGTGGCACCTCTCAGTCCCCCTTGCCATGTGGCTTTTCATTGGAAGCCCCTGTTCACAAGGGAGAAAAAAGCTTACGTTCTGCTCAAGAACACAGCCATGGTTCCATTAATTTGGAAGCTAAGACTACCCGCTTGGTTATTCGAGGCTCCTCCTGCCACGGGATGTGTTGGCTGCTTACTAAGGCGAAATTTGGTTGTTGCTTCGCAAAACCGTCAATGGAAAATTGTTGTCCTCAGGACTCAGAACCTGCGGGAATAAAGGTCTGGGTCACCCCAACCAGTGCTGACCAAGAGTAAAGAGAACATGGCAGAAGAAGGGAGCTGTGATTATCAGCTGTGATGTCAAGACTAGTTACAGAGGTGGGTGCCTAACTTACGCTAATTGATTTTTTCCTTTATTCTCCCACTTTCCTGTGGGAGCTGCCCTGTGTGCAGTCGTGAAGGGAGTTATGATTACAGTTTTGGTCCTTCTCAGAATGTGACTGAACTGACACGACCTCTGACTGACAGTAGCTCAAGGTGTTTCCCACATGTGGGGGGGGGGGCATCAGAGTCTTCCCATCTAAGGGAAGAGCGAAAATAGGTGCTAAGAGGCAAAACTTGTGAACTGTTCTTGTGAGCCTCTATTTGTGCCTGTTCCTCTCTCCCCTCATCTATTCTCTCATCTGTCTGACCCTGGGACTCAGATCCCCACCCCCCAGTGGCTTCTAGCAATGTGAAGTACAGGCAAGACGGACAAGTGGGACGGGAGAGGTTGGGATAGCTCTTCCCCACTCTTTCTCTCCTTAAGTGCTACATTTTTTTTTTTTTTTTTTGCCGTGAACGCACTTCACTTTTTATTTTTATTTATTTTATTAAAAATTTTTAAGTGTGTTTTTTTTTTTTTGAGAGAGAGAGAGAGAGCTAGCAGGGAAGGGGCAGAGAGAGAGGGAGACACAGAATCCGAAGCAGGCTCCAGGCTCCGAGCTGTCAGCACGGAGCCCGACGCGGGGCTCGAACCCACGAACCTTGAGATTCAAACTGAAAATCAAGAGTCAGATGCTTACCCGACTGAGCCACCCAGGTGCCCTTGTGCTTTGTCTTTTAGAGGAGATCATCTTCTCCGTGGTACCAGGCCTCACAGTGCTTGGGTAACACTTTCTTCCTTTGACCCTTTCCCAGGTCGGGTTCTATGGAAAACAGACTCTGATACTCTGCCTGTGAGAGGTTTCCTGGGGGGTGCTTTTGGGGTTACTACTTGGGGTAGGGAAGAGAGGAACACAGGATTGGGCAGAGTGAGCTGGGATGGCCCTGCAGTTAGTTGTCTCGACTTGGGCCAAGTGGGCTAGCCCTTTACATCTGTGTAGATCATTCATTGATGTGGTTGCTGCGTAGGGTGGGGGGAGAGCATGTCTTCAGTGAGGAAGTTCATTTTAGTGGAGGACAGGTCCCAGAGAGGGATTTGGCTAATGCCTGTTGGCCACTGGTACTCTGAACGGCAGGCGGATGGCTTCAGTCCTGGGAGACTAAAGGACCCTTCAGACTACCCTTCAGACTAAAAGGTCCTAAAGGCTTCCCACTATTACTGGTCCTTGGGTGTCTCAGCCATCTATTGTTGGCACTCTTTTTTTTTTTAAGTTTATTTATTTTTGAGAGAGAGAGAAGACAGAGAGTGAGAGTGAGAGAGCGGGAGCATGAGTGGGGGGAGTGGCAGAGAGAGAGAAGAGACAGAGCATGCCAAGCAGGCTCTGTGCTCTCCGCACAGAGCCCAATGCAGGGCTCAAACCCACGAACTGTGAGATCATGACCTGAGCCGAAGTCGAGAGACAGGTGCTTAACTTCCTGAGCCACCCAGGATATTGGCATATTCTTAACTTACTCACACTTCTGTGCACTGTCTCTTTGTTAAGTTTTCTTAATCGAACGATCTGAGTTGATATTATTTCCTTTCCGGGCTCTTATGTAGATAATAATTTAAAACTCACGTAAATATATAAGTACAAACTGTCTTATGTTCAAGAAGTATAGTGACCTATCACAGGGAGACCTGATCTGGCTGGGGAGCTGGGAAGCAAGGGCAGATTTTGTCAAGAAAGTGACATTGGAATCATACTCTGAAGAGGGAGTCAAATTAACTATGAAGAAGAGAATATGAGAGGAGAGGGAGAGATAGAGGATGAGAATGTTCTCACTGAAGAAAACGTAGTCTGAGCAGGCAGGAAATCAGGCTGGAGAAAGATAGGGAGAGCACCGTCTGGACTTTATGATCCTCCTTAAAGATAATCCTACAGATAATGAAAAGGCTTTGAAGGTTTTTGAGCTGAGGAGGAACACAATCAGATTTGCACTTGAAGATCTCTGGCTTGTCAAAGGCCAGTGTCATTTTAATTTTGGGGAAATTACCACTTGCCTGCCAGTGTCTCTTAAAAGCAGAAAAGTTTTTTGTTTTGTTTTGTTTTTTGTGTGTGTTTTTTTTTTTTTTTCGGTTTCTACAAGTCTCCAGACTAGCTAGACTGAAATTTCTACCACTTGGCAAATCCTGCACTTAAACTAGAGTAGTTCCTGGGCAGAATGCTACATGCCACAGTGCCTGGCGTATCTTTCTGACACCATGATACTTTGTTGCATTCCCCCCCTGCTGGGTAAAGATAATACTAACAATATAGCAACCATTAGACTTTTAACACAATAACAATTTGTACTATATGTCCAAAAGGTGGAAAATACTATATACTCTATCAGAACTTCTTATTTTATTTCCCACTCATTTTGGGAGTCTTTACAAAATATACAGACCTCTACAACTGTGGTCCTAGAACTGATTTAGTAGGATTTCTCTCTATTCTTTCTTCAGGTATGTTAATGAAAAAATGCGAATGGAGAGTGCCAGTCTTGATTTCACATTTGGATGTAGCCTAGGGCTGCTGGGCTACCTTACTGGCTTCTCAGCTCTTGAGGACTCTTGAACAGAGATTAACAGAGATGTGGGTAGAGCCCAATCCCTTGCGGGATATAGAGTGAGAAGGAGGGGTGACCGCCACAAGAGTGATGTGAGCAGAGCCCAGAACACCAGCGCTGTGTGGTGTTTCTACCCCATCACCCTTCCTTGGCACCCACTGTCCTTACTTACTCAGAGAGGTCCAGAACCAGGAACTGGGAGTAATGTGCCATTGTGGGGTTTTGGCCTCTAATAATCTGGGCACGAAGTATCTCTTTATTTAAGGAATTAACCCAAAACAGTTGGTCTCACTGGGTTAGTGTTACTGACTGAGTTTTTCCCTTAAAAAGATATGTTGAAGACCTCTCCCCCAGTAACTCAGAGTGTGACCTTATTTGCAAGCAGGATATTGGCACATGTACTAGGTTAAAATGGAGTTTTCCTGGAGTGGGGGGGGGGCGCCCTTAATCCAATAAGATTGGCATCCTTATTAGAAGAGGAGAGACACAGAGACAGAGACATTGGGGAAGAACATGGCCGTGTGAAAATAGAGGCAGAGATTGGAATGACGCATGTACCCATAAGCCAAAGAACACCAAAGATGATTGGCAAATACCAGAAACTAGAAGAGACAAGGAAGGATTCTCCTTGACAGGTTTCAGAGGGAACAGAGTCCTGCTGACACCTTAATTTCAGACTTCTGTCTTCCAGAACAGTGTGACAATACATTTCTGTCGTTTTAGGCCACCCAGTTTGTGGTAATTCATTATGGCAGCCTGAGGAAGCTAATACAGTTGGCTTCAGTTTTTATCCCAAGCCCCTGAGGTGAAGTCCTACATCCATTATCATTTAAAGTTTGAGTCACATTTGGTAAGATTTACTGAATATGATAGGAAAAAAAATTTATTGAGCACTATAGAAAGTATTTCATTTCAAATGGGAAGAGTACTTTGTTTCTATTAAAGGTAGACTTTAATTTTTACCTTTTGGATAATTATCAAGAATACATTAACCACACATCCCCTGGTTGGTTGCTGAACTTTTCTTTCTCATTAAGAATGTTTCTTTACATTTTTTTTAACATTTATTTATCTTTGAAAGACTGAGAGAGACAGAGGGTAAGCAGGGGAGGGGGCAGAGAGAGAGGGAGACACAGAATCGAAGCAGGCTCCAGGCTCTGAGCTGTCAGCACAGAGCCCGACGTGGGGCTTGAACCCACGAACCACAAGATCGTGACCTGAGCCGAAGTCATACACTCAACTGACTGAGCCACCCAGGTGCCCCCGGTGCCCCTCCTTCTCGTCACCATGCTCTTGCCTATTTTTTCTTCTACTCCTTCATAACCACTGAACATTCTCTCAGGCCTTCCCCAGATTGTATGTGAAGCTTTGCTGTTGTATTTAGGTCATTTGCTTACACTGTTTAATCCACCTTGTACTCCATAGTCAGCCTTTTAATGATGACCCTCGCCATTACCTTGGCCACCCCAGCCCCATGCTACTTGGCCAATGTTCACACTATGTTGATCTGGAGCCATCCACTATCTCTGTTCCGGGGTTTTAGGGTACAGAGGGTAGATCCGTGTACATGGGGTCCACTCCTTACCCAAGCTGTCCAACTTCCCTGAGCCCTCCTCTGGTAGTTCCTGTATTCACCACTTGTTGAGTTGCTAAGAAACTCCTCACCATTGCCTATGACATCCACTGCAAACATGAGTTTGCTGTCTTTACTGAGACCCGGGCCATGGGGCAACTTCACTTTTATTCTTGGTCTCATCTTTCCATATCCATCTAAATCTCTTCAGAATCTTCAATCCTTTGATGACTTACTTCTTCACCTTATAAATTCCTATGTATCCAACTGTAAGTAACAGAAAAACCCATCCAATAGAAGTTTAAGCTAGTGCTCCTCAAACTGTAAAATCCATCTGAATCACTGGGGGAACTTGTTAAAATATAGATCTTCATTTAGTTGGCCTGGGGTGGGCCCCGAGAGTCTGTATTTCTTGCAAACTCCCAGGCAATGCTAATTAATGCTCCTGATCCCCGGACCACAGGGATTTCTACGATACGAGCAAGTGTAGTCATCCTTGTGGGGTAAGCTCAGTATCTGCACGATGGCTTTGATTCTTCTGGTCTGCCCCTCCTGGTCTCGAGATCCTGACGTAGCTCCAAACACCCCATCCTCACTCGAGTGCATCCAAAGGCAGCAAGGCGGGGGTCTGACCAGAGATGAGAATGAGACGGCCTTTCTCCTCTCCGCCTCCTCTCATTAGGGAGGTAAATATTTGCTGAAGCCTCCTGATTCTCTTTACAACTCGTTGGCTTAGAACTGGGCCACACCTGACTAATCACTGTCAACACAGAAAGGGCTAGATAAATTATGACTGATGTCAAGAGGCTGGACATACTGGTAAACAAGTTAAGTCCTGTCGGCAGAAAGAGGAAGGATGGCCCAACAGAGTAAGCAGTTTCAGCCATATCTGGTTTTCAAGTACCATTGTGAGGGGATATATATATATATATATATATATATAAATTTTAATAATACTGCTTCATCTAACCAGTTTTTGAGCTTCTCTTCAGGCAGTTTTCTCCGTGAATGTTCTAGTTCTATCACATGTATACCGTCTCTATTCATGTGCCTGAGATCTGGCTTTTGTCCTTACTGTCATAACGTAATCAGTCTTTTGGGGGTTGCCAGAAACGCCTCCCTCGCATTTCCACCCTTATGCCCCTCTACCCTTCGCACTGGTGAATCACCCCTCAGATCTCCTCCTTCCCTGTTTCCTTCAATGCTTCTTTCTTCTCTTGCCCTCTGGCTGGGGGCTTTCCCTCACTTGGACCTTGGCTCTCTGTTCATGGCTCCTTACACTCACCTATCAGCTCTTGGGACATCTCTTCTCATGACTGTTAAGCGTCACCTCCGCGGCCCCCAATTCCTCTGTGGATTCCCCCCTCAGATCTTTTCCTGCCCATCAGACACTCTAAAGGCAGGTCACGCCAAACCTCTTCTCTTCCAAACTGTTTTCTTTTCCCACCTCCCTTTAGTAGCTGGCATTCAATTCTTCTTGGGATAAATTCGCATAATGTTTTGTTCTCTTACCTTCCAGAATGTTAAATGGTCAGTTGTGACTGATGCACCAGGAGATGACAGATGCTGGATGCCAGAATGAGTTGTGATGAAGAGCACAATGTGGAAATCTCAAAGCAAATGGTGGAGGGCTGGCTAGATTCTCATTCATACAGAGGGTCTGAGGGTGAGGTGGCTGAAGGTTGGGAGATTTTGTTTGGATAGAGCTGCACTGGGAGTTCTGCCTTCCCTTCCCTCCTCCTCCTCCTCCACAGTGGGCAAGGACATTGGCATCTAATACCAAGCCCAGTGAGGAGGGGTTCCTCGGGACCCCTGAGCGCTTGGCACGTGTTGCTGGCCAACAGCGGGTGGGTGCTAGACTTCCACCTGAGGAAATTTCTACATTCTATGGCAGCAGAGTAGAGAGAGGGCTATGCCTGGCTGGTGAATGTTCTACCTTTTAACCATGAACCTCGTAGATATGCCTGGTATGTAGGGTCCACAGTAGGGGATCAGCCTGGGGTCATTTTAAAAGGGATTCTGCCTAAAGGGTCCCACTAGAGGGTTCATAGGACCCCAGTGGCAAGAGTCTGTGTGGAGTGGACTGAAGGAAAACCAAGACTGAGGTCGAATAAGCAGTTCAAGAGAATTCATTGCCTTATTTCAGGAAATAATGGTTAGGCCTTCCCAGGAAGGGGCCACGGAAGTGTTCACAGAAAATGCACATATCCACCAGGCCCAGAGGGTGTGGTGCCCTTTTGTCAGAGCGCTGGTCTAGTACAAACTTCCCTGCCCCTCCACGAATCCCTCTCCATATCGCTGTCCGCAAGCTGGCCGGGATAGGGTGAGATGGAGAGGCCCAAGGCCCCATGCCCGGACTTCTGCCCAGAGAAAGTCCCTGCTGGGGAATGGGGCAAGTAATTTTAATTACTGAATTGAGATCATGTCTTATCTCCTAGAATAACAGTAGGATTTCCTATGACCCGAGAGAACAGAATAGTTACGGGACTGTAATTCAGGTGAAGAGGAAGAACTATCATCCTAGAATGGATTGTTAATGGGACAGTAGGCAATAGAACTTAAGTTGCTCTTATGGATACTCTCCATGAATCCTATTTATTCGATGTTCTGGTAACGTATAGAGTTTCAGTTCAGCTTCTGGAGCAGTGAAATCATTTGATAATAAAAAAAAAAAATCTAGTCATATTGCCTCAGGTTTACAAATTTACAAACATGTCCTTGCTCCTTTTATATTAGTTTATGTGGTTAAACTACATCTTTCCAGACTAAGAAACAAGTTCAAGGGATGAGGACGAACACATAAAGAACAACGTTTAACCACAAGACTATTGGAGCAGTAAAGGTTATGCATGATAGACAACATGTATCTAGACTACATAAAGACTTATTACATCTTTTTTTATAAATTTTTAAAAATGTTTTATTTATTTTTGACAGAGAGAGAGAGAGAGAATGAGTGGGGGAGGAGCAGAGAGGGAGACACAGAATCCAAAGCAGGCTCCAGGCTCTGAGCTGTCAGCACAGAGCCCGACATGGGGCTCGAACTCATAGACTGCAAGATCATGACCTGAGCCGAAGTTGGATGCTCAACCGACTGAGCCACCCAGGCGCCCCAAGACCTGTTACATCTTAATGACAAAAAGACAACAACCCAATTTAAAAATGGGCAACAGATCTGAACAGCCACTTCTCCAGATGGAAGTTATTTCCTTAAACGAGTGGCCAGAAAGCACACGAAAAGATGTCAAAATCATTAGCTCTCAGGGAAATCTCAGTCAAAACCACAAGGAGATACCTCTTCACAACTGTTAGGATGGCTATGATGGAAAAGACAGATAATGACAAGCGTTGGTCAGGATGTGGAGAAAGTGGAACCCTCATACACTGCTGGTGGGAATGTAAAATGGTGCAGCTGCTTTGGAAAACGGTCTGGCTGTTCTCCAGAAAGTTAAATGTAGTTACCACAGGATGCAGCAATTCTAATCCTAGGTATGTATTTGTCAGAACTGAAAACGTATGCACAGAAAAGCTTGTACATGAATGTTCACAACAGTATTCATAATGGCCAAAAAGTGGAAACCCAAATGCCCCTCAATGGATGAACGAATCAACAAAATGTGGAACATCCATACAATGGAATATTACTCATCCATAAAAAAGAATCGAAGTTCTGATATATGGTACAACATGGATGAGCTTTGAAACATACGCTAAGCAACAGCAGACACAACACAGCACATATTTTCTGATTTCCTTTATACAAAATGTTCAGAAGAGGCAAATACATAGAAACAAAGATCAGTGAGTGCTAAAGAGAACTGTTTGGGAGGGGGAGAATGAAGGGGTGATTAAATTGTTCTTTTTTAAAAAATATTTATTTTTGAGAGGGCAGGAGGGGCAGAAAGAGGGGGACAGAGGATCCACAGCGGGCTCAGCGCTGACAGCACAGGGCCCAATGTGGGGCTCAAACTCACGAACCGAGAGATCATGACCAAAGCCAAAGTCTGCCACTTAACTCGACTGAGAACAATTTAGAAATCGTTCTAAATTTGATTTTGCGATGATGCTTGCGTTAACACTGGGAATATATTTTAAAAAACACGGAATTGTACACTTAAAAGATTTTTTTAATATTTTTATTTTTGAGAGACAGAGTGTGAGCGGGGGAGAGGCAGAGAGAGACAGAGACACAGAATTCGAAACAGGTTCCAGGCTCCGAGCTGTCAGCACAGAGCCGGACGCGGGGCTCGAACTCACGGACCCGGACCGTGAGATCATGAGCTGAGCCGAAGTCAGAAGCTTAACCAACTGAGCCACCCAGGTGCCCCTGAACTTTAGGTAGGTGAACTATATATCACTTTAGGTAGGTGAACTATATGGTATATGACTTTGAAATGTTGTTTGTGGTCCACTAGACGGGGAGCCTCATGATAGCAGGGATGCAGCTAGTTGTGCACCTTACCGCATCTCTAGCCAATGCCTCAACAGACACCCGACAAACACTTCTTGAGGAAACCGCACACCTTTATACTGTACCTGCCGTTTATACAGGGCTTCATGGATTCAAGGCCATTTTGTCACTGAGAGCAGTAGTTCCTTTGTGCCTCCTAACAACCCCGAGGGTGGTCAGAGAGGGTGATCAGGAAACTGCTGTTCGCTTCTATTGTGAAAGACGGTCTGCTGTACGACCGGGGAAAGACCCCAAGACATTTCTGCCTACTAAATTTTTATCTCAAGTTGCTCTCTCAGGCTTGCCTGTCTTGCATTCCTCGTGTCTCCCTGAGAGAAGAATCCACTTTGCAGTACAGTCAGCAAGCACAGCTTTGATAGACTGGTTCCCAAACTGCAACCCGACAGCACAGCAGTGTGGGTCAGTTGGGGGGCAGAAACCCAAGAACCTAGATTCCTTTTCTGGGCAAACGTAGCGATGAGACCAGTAGGACTTTAGCTTTGGGAATCTGGCCTCAGTCTCTTCAAATACTTCTAACCCTAAGGTCTGAGTTAGGGGGCTGTCCCCCGATCATCGCGTCAATAGGAGTTAGTTTAAGCATCTTCCAGGCACCGAATTCAGGTTTCCAGGTTCTGGTCCCCTTCTGCTACTCCCCAATCTCCCCACCCCCAGGCTTGGGAGGAGAAACTCCCAGCCAAGAACCTTTCCGGTGGGAGGAGAGAGAGCCAACTTGCTAAGAAAAGCTCCCTCGAAGCCCTTCAGAAAAGAGGTCCTCAGAGGTTTTATCGGATGGGGACTCGGACTCCTAGTCGGCTACAGAACCCCCTGGCCACTGTGCGATTTAATGATGTTCTCCTTCGGGTCCACCCAAGCCGCCAGAAGCCTTGGCCGACTTCCAAGGTGGGGCTGGGAGAGCCCGGGGGACCCTCGGAGGCCCCGGGCGTTCCTCGCGCGGCGGGGCGCGCCTGACTCACGGCCGCCGCGGGCCGGAGCGCAGGTGAGCAGCCCGAGCGGGGTTCGCCGCGCCGTCCCCGGCGCCTCCGCCTCCGCGGCGCCCGCGCTGCGCTCCACCCCTCCCCGCGCCGGGCCCCGGGGGCGGGCGAGGGCTCTGCCCAAACGCCCGTGGGCTTTGGAGGGAAGCGGGGCGGCGAGCTGGGAGCCCCCGGACCGAGCGCCCCGGGCCGCCGCGGCGAGCCCCGCTGGGGCGCGGGGCCGCCGCCTCCCCTCAGGCGCTGGGCGCGGCGGCCGCGAGAGCCGCAGGTGGTTCCCCGGGCCGGCCCTTTTCTCCTCCCCCTTTCCTTTCTTTCGCCTCCCCTCCCTCGCGCCCGGTGTCGGCGGCACTTCCCCCGCTTCCTCCTCCCTCTCCAATCGGGAGGGAGGGAAGGAGCCGCCGGCTCTTTCCTGCCTCCCTGCAAACTTGAGCGGGACTCCCGTCTCCACTCGCCGCCGTGGCCACCGCGCCCCGCGCCCAGGAGCTGCTCCTTGAACTTCCTTTCGCCGCGCGGCCCCGCGCACCCCGGCCGTGGAAGGACGCGGCCGGGCCCCAGGCAGCCGCGGCTGCGACCCTCCGGAGCCCTTCCCCGCGGCCGCCCGGGCTCCCCCGCCCGCCCGGCCGCCCGCGCGTCCGTCGGTCGGTCCTTCCTGCCCGCCTCGCCTCCTCCCCGCGGCAGGAGCCACCGGGGCAGCCCCTCGGCGCCCCGCCGCTGCCCGGACTTTCCTTTGTGTTGGATGCGCACTCGCGCCCCGCGCCGACGGGGGGTGGACTGAGGGCTGCGCTCGCCCCGGGCGGCCCGCGGCGCCGCGAACCCGGGCCCCCCGCCCCTCGCCATGCCCTTCCACCAGAGGACCGTGGAGCCCGCGCGGCTGCGCCGGCCCGAGGCGGCCGGGGCCGCGGGCGCGCCGCTCTTCCGCTCGCTGGAGCAGGTCAGCTCGCACGCCCTGGTCTGCCTGCTGGCGCAGCTCGCCGACCTGTCGCGCTGCGCGGGGGACATCTTCGGCGAGCTCGAGGGCCAGGCGGCCGCGCTGGGCCGCCGCACCGCCGCGCTGCACCGCCGCCTCGACGCCCTGCACGCCGCCGCCGCGCGCCTAGACCACCGCCGAGTGAAAATCCGTGAGTGGCCGGCGGGTCGGGGGAGGGGAACGAGGTGGGGAGGTGCCGGGCCAGCTGCTCTCTCCCGCCCCCTGGCGGCCCCGGGTCGGCTCTCGGGACGCGGCGCCGAGCCCCCGACCCCTCGCGTCCTTCGAGGGTCGGCTTCTCGGGTGGGCACGGCTGCAGGTGGCAGCCGGTGCGGCGCCCTCAGACTCTCGGATTCCGGGAGGTTCTTGGTCTCTGGACGAGTGGGCGCGGAGTGTGGGAATCGGGCTGGCCCGTCCCCCTGCCCGGTCCTTCTCTGTGTGTGTGTGGGAGGCAGAGAGGAGACCCGGGGGCGCTGTAGACAGAGGAGGAGCCAAGGTCGTGGGAAAGGGTCAGGGGAAGGTAGCTTATACGAGAAGTCAGGGTGCAATATACGTATGGATATAGAATGATTACAGTCCTGGAGACTCCGGCAGGCTCTGTAGCAACCTCAGGGGATCTGAGTGAGCGCTGGGGCTGCTGGTCGCCTATCTGCCTACCGCGTACCGGCGCTCTTACCTACAAATCAAAGTATGCAGACTTTGAGTGAAGGGGTGTGTGTGTGCTCCTGTGTGTGTGTGTGCTCGGGCCACTTTGCCTTCCCACCCCACGAGCCCTTTGTGATTCAAAGGACCTTGACCTTGAGTTTAGACTGAATCCCATTCATCTTTGCCTGACCTCCTCCAATCCTGAAAATCAAGTCTGTGTCCTGACGTAGTGATCTCTCCAAGCACCGGTTTCATTTCAGCAGCTTAACTAGCCCCAGTGAATGAAGTAACTGGAATTTCCTGCTGGCCCAAAGCAGAGAAACTTTCAGTGTGATATTTGTGTGGTTTCTCCCCTTTTAGTACATGGACTTGGTCAGAATCCTAAGTGTAAAGAATAAATTGGAGCTCGTTGATGGATTGCAGGCTATGAGGGGAGGTGTTGGTGAACACGAGCCTAGATTTCCACAGCTCTGGATGAAATACTGTCTCTCTCACCGTCACTTCATACACCGTCTCCAATAGCTGGTTTTCCATTTTTTCCCCTTGCTGGAAGAACTTGGCTATGCTTTAATTACCTTAAAACCGGAAGTGTTCAGGTATTTGTTGCTGTACATCTTTCTCCACGTTGTGAAGTTATCATGTGATGACTTTACATTTTACATCTCTTTCACTGTGTTGTCAGATCCTTTTAAGTTGTGGACAGTTCCCAACTGGGGAGAGCTTCCCCCTCCCCCAACCCCCCAAATGAGGGGGAAAAAATCAAGGTGGTCTCATCAAGTTGTTGGACGGAATCTATCTATTTACTGTGAATAATGACCTCTTGCATCCGGATATACTGTCCTAGCGGAGTCTCATCATGCCTCATTGCTTCTATGTCTTTTTTGTGTGGAGTGACTGTGTGGGTGAATGAGAATTTCACCCATGAGGAATGATGTGATGGGGCAGATCTGACTGCTAGGTGAACTGATCTATTGTGGGAATTAAAGAACAAGAAAAACCTCCCTGACGGTCAAGAACTCCTCCTTTTGCTAGTTTTGTTTTGCATTTAACCATTACTCTTTGTGTGCCTATGCACCAATCAGCTAATATTCAAAGCTGAAACTGCCCAAGTGCCCTAAATTAACTAAAATTGTCCTAATTAGCGACTGAAATAACTCTCTTAAAAACTTTTCATAAGTTTGTTTGAACCTTAAATGGCTTTGATTTTATACCAGAAAACCTGGCTCATCATTTTTTTTTTTTTTTTATGACGGAGAAAGAAGGCTTTTATGGAATGTAATTATGTGTGAGCATGGAAGTGTATGTATAGAGAAGAAAGCTGAACTGTAAAGACATTAGTTTTTGGTTTCTCACCTTCACACATCTAATTTTTTTATTGGTAAAGAGCAGTGAAACACCTATGTATTCGTTTTACTTAACTTCTATTAGGTTTAAAAAAAATGCCTCAAATTTGTTCCTAAAGTGAAAGCTACATTTTGAAATCATTTTGGTACCATTTTAGGCAGGTCTTCCGAGTAACGTACTCCATTAGAATGGGCACGTAGACTTTTAGACTTGGAGTTGACTGTGAAGGCCATCTACTTCATTAACTCAACGAGGGAGGAGATAAGAGTCTGAGAGGTGAAGTGATTCACTTTAATTGTGTGGTGGGCTCATAGCACAGCCAGGCCTGGAGGCCAGACCTTCTGTTTGGCTCACTTGCTGGTCCCACAACATATATCCCTTCCTTTTAGGGTCACGTGGGAAATAGGAACAAAGTTTAGATACATTCCACAAACAGTCCAAAGGATAACTGTGACTGTTAATTTCATCCTTCTTGTCAGATAACCCTTTTAACAAGTCTCCCAAGGAACAAGTAACGGAACTAAAGAGTTTACCAGAAGCCTGAGCTGCAGGGGGAGATGCTGCATATTGCCTTGCCTGATGGGTCTCTGCCATAATAAAAGGCACGAGTGCAGCTGTTTCAAAAACATGGGGACTTTATCTTTGTAATACGGAAACAGCATTTTAGTGCCGTGGGCAATGATTCTAAGAAATAAATCATCAGGTTTGCCGTTCCTCGAAATCTCACAGGTAGTTATCCCAAATAACTTTGTGTCGTAAGTTGGAGAGTTCGTACATTATTTTTTCTCCTACCGATCTTTAAAGACTCCCCTAATGCTGTCCCGACATCCCCAGGTTGGAAGGAGTGCTCCCAACAGCATCCGTTATGGGCCTCCAGTGTATCTCTTTATCACCACATTTACCAGCATGGGCTGAAATTGTGTATTCACTTCTCCCCTTTGCTAGACAGCAAGCTGCTTGAGGTCAAGGGTGGCTGCATCTTTGTTTTTTTCAAAGCTCAGAACAGTGCCTGGAATGGAATAGCTCAGTACATATTTGAATGGAACCAATACTTGGTTTCTTAGTGCTCACTGTTGAGAAGAACCGTCAGGAGGGACTATAATACTCATGGCTCCAAATCTACATGAACAAGACAAACAACTTTAAAAACAAATGAAAAAGTAAACTCTTATCTTTTTAAGGTTTTGTGCTGAAGCACTAGTATGCTCCTTTCCCTAGAAGCCAAACTTCATTAATTTTGCTGACAAAATAAGTGCTTAATTGAAAATAGTAATAGTAGGGGTGCCTGGGTGGCTCAGTCGGTTCAGTATTGGAATCTTGGTTTCCGCTCACGTTATCATCTTGCAGTTCGTGATTTTGAGTCCCGTAACCAGCTGGCTCTGGGCTGACAGTGCAGAGGCTGCTTGGGATTCTCTCCTGCCCCCTCTCTCTGCCCCTCCCACACTCGTGGGCACCCCCGCCCCTGTGCTCTCTCTCTATATAAACATAAAAAAAAAAAAAGATTTAAAGAAAATAGTAATAGCTAGAAATGTGGATAGTTATCTCTCCGGTCTGTAAACAGTCAAAACAAACTTTGCAGAAATCAGTAGGCACCCAACCTCATAGCCTGTTTCATTCTTTCAAGCCCTATGTGATTTGTTTCTTTCTTTTTTTAATGTTTACTTAGAGAGAGAGAGAGACAGAGACAGAGTACAAGCAGGGGTGGGGGCAGAGAGAGAGGAAGACACAGAATCTGAAGCAGGCTCCAGGCTCTGAGCGGTCAGCGCAGAGCCCAACAACGGGGCTCGTACTCACAAGCTGAGAGATCATGACCTGAGCCAAAGGTGTACAATTTTTATAGGAGAGATGAGTGGTGTTGAAGATAGTTGGCTGGCAGAAAGATTTTTATAGGCACTGTCTTTACATGAAGAAGATGTGAGTTTGCAGTGCCTGTGTTAGATGCTATAGCCTAACACTGCTGGATGGTGCGCGAGGTCTCTAGCTGCATTGTCCTACATCACAGCAGACTGTCCCAACCAGAGGGTTGGCTGTCCTGATGTCAGAATGTCTTTCTTCCTCAGAATTAGCCTTCTATGCAGGTGCCTGTCAGAATTCTAAAGACAGAGAGTGGAGGCTTCACTGCCCTTCTAAGAACAGGTAGTGTGGTTCTATTTGTGTCTGCCTGCCTGCTGATAAAGTGTTTGTATTTCTGGTGAAACTGGCTTAAGACTTGCTTTCATTGAAACATACCACATGCTAGGGAGGGTGTTGTTGTCGGAATGTGGTTTCCACCCCCCTCTAATCCCTGGAGGGCCCCTGAATGTATTGACAGAAACTGACAGTAGCTAGGCAGTCAGGCTGCGCCTCGGGTTAAGGAGGCTGTATGAAGTAAAGCAGTGTTTTCTGTGCTTGCCTGACACTGAGAATTGTCTAAAACTCTCGTTAAAGTTACGGATTTCCAGATCCTTCCCGAGCCTTACTGAGCCAGAGCTTCGGGATGTGTAACCAATGCCACCGTGTGCTTAGCGCGTTTGAGGAGCCCTGAAATGGACAGGAGGTCTCACTGGATTGAGAATTGGGAGACTGGAATGTGACTTCATGCTGCCATTTTCTGGTGGAGATTCCAATTAATTTATTCAACACCTCCAGGCATTAGTTTCCTTAAATAGAGACTTTGACTAAAATAACCTCTACCTTGGCATTTTGTGATTCTAATGAGGAGTTACTATTTGATGATATTAGTATAATATCACTGATCAGTAGTGACTTGCAAATATCACTGATCGATGATAATCCCTCTCTGATTCTTATGATTAGGGATTTAAACATTTGTGTGTGTGTGTGTGTGTGTCTGAAATAAACTCTTCATGACTATAGGGACTCTTTCTAATCATATTTGACCCACATGGAGTGCATGGAGCTTGATGTCTTGAGGGGTTAGGGGTCACGGCTTCCTCCTCATCTTTAAAAAGTGCTAACATCATTATGGAAGGAGAATTGTAGTTTAAATGCATTTGCCATATGTCAGATTTCTACAAGAGAGTTATTTATTTTTGTAATTGTGAAAGTGTCCTGTTTAAGCCAAAACATCAATTTACTCATTGACTCTTGGGTATAATACAATTACCTGGTTCAAAAAGCTACCTACGTTTAGGCTTGAAACGTGATTCTAGCAATAATCTAATTTCCCTGTATATAAGAGGAAAACCCAATATTAAAATTTCTTCTGCATTGAGACTAGCAAATAAATTTTTTTTTAATGAGAGAAATATTTGAGTTTTTTAATATTTTGGAAGAAAATTCAGGAAAAAAATGATGCAGTGCTTTCCTTGGGCTGTCATTTTAATGTCTTTTAAAAAATTAAGTTTTAGGTATAAAATAAAATGCTTTATACCTAGCTAGGCACCTAGTGATTTTTTTTTTTTTTATCTAATTTCTCAAATTGGCTTTTACCCTGGGATAGACTAGTTCTGCAGGATTTGAAGTTCAGAATCAACAGGATGGTGACGATGGTAATCTTGCCTTCACATGTTACCTTTGTGGTCGGCACTTCTCCTCGGAAGGAGCACCTTAGCAATGCCTTAGACAAATGTAGCAGAAGAGAGGGAGCTTCTGTTTTTGAGGGAGGGCTCTTCTGAGAAAAGGCCCTGGGGGTCCCAGCCTCAGTCCCTTTCCTTGTGGACCAAATGACAAGTCTGTCAAAGCATTTAGCGTCCCTCAAGTAAAAAATGACGTTACTAATATCAATGCGGTTGTAGGAGTGCAATCCCAACTTTTTGGTATCGGGCTTTCTGGTGACTTTGTATTGCCTGCTAACGCCAACAGCTACTCTAGGCCAGACTCTTTAATACAGGAGTCTTCTTTTATCTGCGGTGGGGGGGACCTTCCAGGACCCCCAGTGGGGGCCTGAAACCCTGGATGGTACCAAATCCTGTGCATACTGTGTTTTTTTCTGACATCATGTTAGGCTGCCGTTGACCCTCTGAAGATGTGTCAGAAGGAGGATTGCCCGCTTCTGAACTGCGGCCACGGCGAGCAACTGAACCCGTGGAGAGCGGAACCACGGGTGAGGGGGGTCTACTATGTGTACAACAGCTCCAGGAGGTGCATACTGTTATTGTGTCTGTTTGACAGGTGATGCAGCTAAGGCACAAGTCATTTGTTGACCCACGTCCACAGCTAGTAAGCGAGGGAGCTGGGGTTTGAACTACGGCAGGCTTGTCCCTCTTGAAATCCTGCGGTGCTGTCTCTCTTGGACTCATGACATTGTGCACTCAGATGAGGAAAACCGACCCCAAGAAGATGTGGCAAAGTCCTGGCACATATCTGAGGGAGTAAGCCCCTGTCTTTTGGTCTTTTCCTTTTTCCTCGTCTTTTTGTTTTGAAACCTCTCAGTAGATGGCTAAGAAATTTGAGACCCGCATCTAAGCCACTTCTCACAGCTCCTGGCGCGTCGCTAACGTGTATTTAACATTTCCTGTTGTGCAGATGACTGAGAAGGCCGAGTTAGCATCTGTGTGTGCACCGATGTGCGCCTGTTACCCCGGCCGACCCCTGTGAGGCTGCCCAGCTGGAGCCTGCGTGGTGAAAGCTGCCCAAAGTAGGGGACCGCTGGTGTCGGTGATGAACACGAAAGCACTTCTGATCTGGCCGCGCCCGGGTGGCTCAGATGGTTGAGCGACCGACTCTGGATTTTAGCTCAGGTCGTGGGATCGAGCCCCACGTCCGGCTCTGCACTCAGTGTTGGAGGCTGCTGGGGATTCATTCTCTCTCTCTCTCTCTCTCTCTCTCTCTCTCTCTCTCTCTCAAAAACAAATAAACATTAAAAAAACAAAACAAAAACAACCTTCTGATTGAAAAACCGGAGTGTTCTGCCCGGGGATCTGAAAGCGTCGATGGTTCCTGACAGCAATGTGTGAAGGGCTGTTGCTTCCCTCTGCTTTACAGGAGGCTCGGAAGAGCGAGCCCTTCTCTCGGGGCCTTTGTGTGTATGTCCTCTTTCTCGGAGCCCTCTTCACCCTTATTTCCTCCTATTGTAGGAGCTGCACACCCGCTCAGTTCCCACTTGGTTTCCTAGCTGGAGGAACTCCCCTTTACCTCAGTTGCCCAGCCTGCTGCTACTTGATTTCATGCTCCCACCCAGAGCCCGGGAGGCTCGGCTCACACCTCGGCTTTCCTTGGGCATCCTGGAACTCGGAGCACATGTTAGCACTATTTCATTCATCTCGTGTTTCCCACACTTTCTGAGTCATCACACACACCAGGGCCTTGTTTAAAAACAGATTCCCCGAGATTCTGGAGATTTTGAGTCATCAGGTCTGGGGTGAGGCCAGGAACACGCCTGGCCGACAAGTACCCCCAGGTGATTCTGATTAACCAAGTTTTGGAAACACCGGTCTCTGTTGTGTGTTAGGAATCGTGTCCGTGGAGGGCGGCAGGATGTTCGTCCAATCGGGAGATGTATCTTGGGATATTGTACTAGTGCTAAGTTATGGGGATTCAAAGATGAATAAGACAGGTACTTTACAGTCTCGCGTGGATGAGCAGATGCGTAACTAAATAGTACAGAATAGGGGCCCCTGGGTGGCTCAGTCAGTTAAGCGTCCAACTTCGGCTCAGGCTGTGATCTCGTAGGCTGTGGGTTCGAGCCCTGCGTCGGGCTCTGTGCTGACAGCTCAGAGCCTGGAGCCTGCTCAGATTCTGTCTCTCTCTCTCTCTCTCTCTCTATCTCTCTCTCTGTCTGCTCCTCCTCTGCTCACACTGTCTCTCTCTCAAAAGTAAATATTAAGAAAAAATAAAAAAATATTCAGGAATAAAGTTCACCTTTATTTGTGACATTGTTTCTAAAAGAAAATCTGTTCTGAAGTCCTAATTGCCAATTTAAGTTGGATTTTTAGAATATATCTAACTCAGAAGACCTTCCTGTAAGCATGTGGACAGAAGCCTTCCCACACATGTAAAATACTGATTTGAAATGTTCAGAGCATATTTTGTTTAAAAATTAAGTTCTAGAAAAGAAATATAAACCTTCTGGAAAGAAATATAAATCTGGAAGATTTTTTTTCCTGGTGGGTTGGTGGAGTTTTCTTTTTTTTTAGTAATGCTTTATTTTGACTTATTCTTCTGATTTGTTTTACAAGAAACTTCCTTGCATGCAGAAAAGCAACATCTTGCTCTGGGAGGACAGGCAACTGTTTCAGGTTATTCCTGCAGGGATGTCCTGTGTTATACTTTCCTCGATTCCCAGCTCCCTTTCTGATTTTAAAAGCTGGTCAAGGGGCACCTGGGTGGCTCAGTTGGTTAAGTGTCTGCCTTCGGCTCAGACCATGATCTCACGGTTCGGTTCGTGAGCTTGAGCCCGGCGTGGGGCTCTATGCTCACAGCTCAGAGCCCGGAGCCTGGAACCTGTTCGGATTCTGTGTCTCCGTCTCTCTCTGCCCCTCCCCGCTTGCTCATGTGTGCTCTCTCTCTCTGTCTCTCTCTCTCAAAAGTAAATAAACAATTTGACAATAAATTTCATACTTAAAAAAAAAAGTAAATAGACATTAAAAAAATTAAAAATAAAAGCTGGTCAAGATGTTATCAGCAGTATATAGAGGACTACGTGGTAATGGGCTGGCTTAAATTGCAGTACCACACGGTAAAATCGAATGGGGGCTTTCTGTGTGACAGTATTAGAGGTCTAGTGAGACGTTCTGAGGGCTCAGAGACCGTGTGTAGCAAAGGAAGTTGAACTAAGCAGATGCTATGCTGTGAATGCCTCATTCTCTTGGCATCTGAGAGCTACTGCTGAGGGGCACTGTGGTTTCCCAGCTCATGGCCTGGCCACTGTGACCATCACTGAGGCAAGGGCATTGCCTCCCCCCCCCCCCCCCCCCCCGCCAAGTCATACCCATTAGCTTAGCCTGTGGCATGTTCAGAAGCTCCAGGCAGTGCTCTTTACCTCTACGTTAGGTGAGGCCTGAGTTTGCCGGAAAATCATGATGCAGCCCCGAGCATCTGAGCATCAGTTTTCATTTAATTTATTGAACAATATATCTACATTGTTGGAAAAAACAGATCCAAAAAGCTGTGCAATGAAGTCTCCTGCTTCTGTCCCCTATCTGCGTTGCTATCTCCCCCCACCCCCACTAGAATAATCACTTTTATTAGTTTCTCCTTGTCCTTCCAGTTTCTTCATGCAAATATAAAAATATTATTTGATGTTATTTTCCTTCCATTTGCCATACACATAACTTCAGGATTATCCTGTTCTTCTTTATTCATATACATAATTCAAAGTGATTATTTTCACTATTTTTCTGTATGTCACTTAGCCAGTTTCTTTTTTCTGTTTGTGAAGTTGCATTTTTTTTGGTCCGAAAATGCAAATCATTTGGTAAAAATTAGATTAATTAACATTGAAATTGAGTGTTAATTTAAGGTCTTAATTTTTTTTTTTTATTGCCAATGCTTTCATTTTAGGTATATTTTAAAGAGGAGCTTCCCAAGAGATGATTAATCTTTTCCTTTATGAAGAAAGGAAAAAGGAGGAGGGACTTGTGTTAAATGTCTGTAACATTTAAGGTCTTAATTTTTTTTTTTTATTGCCAATGCTTTCATTTTAGGTATATTTTAAAGAGGAGCTTCCCAAGAGATGATTAATCTTTTCCTTTATGAAGAAAGGAAAAAGGAGGAGGGACTTGTGTTAAATGTCTGTAACAACACAGTGTAGGTTGAGTCTATTTAAAAGTGGGCATTTTCTGCCTTCTATCTGGATATCCTGCATGCTGAATGTGAATTACTTCCTGGCTTGGGAGGGGACTCTTACCACTATAGGGCTGCATTTGAATTTTGGTGTGAATGTTTTACTCTGAGATAGTGTTTTCATTGGCTAAATACATGCATCTGATCATGAAGTCTGTTTGGGATTTTAATTTCACTGAGTGACAGAGTGACATGACGTACATGTGGAGGAAGCAACTGTGGTCATTTGAGTCATTTTTTTTCCTGTTTGTTAACCTGCTTAAGACGAAAGGTTTGCACTGAGTTAATACAGAAATGACTAATTACACATTATTCATGGGTATAGCCTCAGAAACATAACACAACCTATGATGTAAGTTTTGTGTAAGTATAAGTACATTAAAAAGCCTTAACTTTTAGGAAGTAGGTCATAAAATAGTTTTGATTGTAAGATTAGTGTATATTCACCATAAAGGTCAAACCTGTAAAATGCAGAGTATGTAAAGAAGAAAAAGTATCACAACCCAGAGAGTGTCCAGTTCCTGTTTTTTTTTTTTTTGCTAATATATCTATATGACTGGCTCTATATCTAAATATAGCAACAGATAACATTTTTTAATGGAACATAGGGCATCATTCTCTATAAGTAGTTTTGTGTCCTGATTTTTTAAAACTTAGCTTACATTGTGAGAATTTTCCCCAGGTCATAGACATCCAGAGACTGTTTTAAAGAGGAGAGGCATTAGGGTGCATCTCTCTGACAGCTTCTTATTTTGTGTGGGCTCCCAAGTGAAGTCCTTTTGCGGTTTTCTGAAGTCTGTTTACACAAGAGTTATCAAGTGGACAGAGGTTTGTTATCTTCTGGGGCTCCCTAGGGATTCTTCTCTGTGTTATTTGTGAGCTCGTAAATTGCACTCATAAGGTAGCATCTAGGAGGAGATGTGCTGGAATTCTATCAGCCCAGTAGATTGCTAAGTCTCTGATGCCATCCCCATCTTCTGGAAAAATTAACCCTATTTTGTATCTAAGGTTGTTGACCCCCAGTGACAGTTCTCTGTATCCTAACAGCAAACAGATCATTGAGTCAAAAGATGGTTGGTTGTGTCCTCTCCTTATTGGTTCTTTAGCTGAGTAGTATGCCTGTTTGCTAACGAATTATGTTGCTTTGTTTTTTAAAGAGAAGTTACATTTCTCTTTTTCCTTTAAGAAACAGATAACCCATTTCCCCTCCCGCTTTACCAAGACTTTAATCAGACATCTGTCTCTAGGTTTCTCACCTTGGCTGGTGCCTGCCCTTGCAACATATGTGTCTGTTTAGATTTAGCTCGACAAGATTAAAAAACAACGATCTGTCAACTATCTCGTGCTGCAACTTTGGCTCTTGTTTTGTGGGAAGATGGTGATTAAACTTATTCCTTTTATTCTAAATGTTGGGTGGTTCAATTGAAAAATTAGTAGTCTATAGAAACATCGAGGGACTGAGCAAATTCACCCATGGTAATGATGGCAGGGAATGAAGGCATGATGGAAGTGGGAGAAATGTCTTTGAGGGCCATTAATATATTTTACATAATCTAAATATATTGCTTGCAAATTGCAAGGTCTGCTCAATAAAAATAATTCATATGAACATTTATGGGATAACATTTATAGCTAACATTTATAGGATACTTACTATGTGCCAGTTTCATTTAATCCTCATAAAAACTGGAGGAGATACATAGTACCACCCCCATTTTACTGATTTTACTCAGTGGCTACAGAGAGGTAAAGTAGTTTGCCCAAGGTCATACAACTGCTAAGGGGTAGAGACAAAATATGGCATAGGTGAGTTCTGTGTTAACACTTTATGTGAATGATTGCAACTCTGTTTTTGTGAATTTTTAAGTTCATTTTAATATCGAAAAATTAATGAGGTGGGCTGAGTTGATCAGTATTTTCTATTTTATTCTGTTTTTCTTCTTTTAATGTTTATTTATTTTTGAGAAAGAGACAGAGCGCAGGTGGGGGAGGGGCAGAGAGAAGAGACAGAGAATCCCGAAGCAGGTTCCAGGCTCTGAGCTGTCAGCAAAGAGCCCGATGCAGGGCTCGAACTCACAAGCTGTGAGATCATGACCTGAGCCGACGTCACAAGTGAGCCACCCTGGCACCACTCAATGTCTGGCTTCTTTTTATTTGCTATATTAGGGGAGACTATTCTCTTTCCCTTCTCTCCCCAAGCTTGCCACGTTTAAATGTTGTAACATTGTAAAGTACTATCTCAAGCCTGTACCTCAAGGTTCCCTGAGTTTACTTGTTAGGGATGGAGGATAGAATGAGACTGGCTGGCCTTCCCTCCACTCTCTAGAACATTTGCCTCCGTTGATGGCGAATACCTTCAGCTATGTGGTGCTTTCTGGTGGCACCAGCCAAGAATTGAACTTAAATCAGCAGTTCTGAAGTTGTAATTCCTGGGTCAGCAGCATGAGCATCTCCTAGGAATTTGCTAGAAATGCAAAATCTTGGCCCCACACCAGACCTCCTAAATCAGGGTCCGTGGGGATAGGCTCAGCAGTCTGCAGAGCCAGAGAGGTGAGTCAGCTCGGAGACCTGCCGCCTGTGCTGGTTCGAGGGCTGCGCCTGGGGCTGCCAAAGCTGAGTCCCCAGAGGCTCCTCTAGAAGCTGGACCATATGGTCCAGGACACTATGGGTTTATGAACTAATGCTTCGTTACTGTGCAACAATGAGAGTTTTGCTTTAAGAATCTTTGGCTCCCTGCCGATTTGTGCGTTAGAGGCATGCTGGCTAGCGGGAGATGAGTATTTGGAGATGAGTATCCCAGCCCCTGGGTTTGTTCCTCATCCTCAGGGTTGAAGGCAGCCTCTCTGATTTCCCTTTCCCTAGGAACTTTAAACAACATCCAGAGAGCAGGGAGGTGACTCACCACAATCACAGGGTAGGGACATACTTTCTAAACAAAATCTGAGAAGAGAGGATTATTCTCTCTAAATACTGATTATATAAAACCCCCATTTCGATATTTTAGTGTCTCCTAGAAGACGTAACTAGGAAAACCTTAGGCAGACATGGGAAATCTTAATTGTGGATGGGACATACACATTGAATAAACATCAGAAAAATATACCAGTGTGAACGTACTGAGTGGTTGGCGTTGTGTTGCTGGTAGCTGAATCCTACTTTGCTCTACCTGATATAATGCAGCTTTTCCATGGATTACTTCCTTAGTTAATAATCTGCCCACAAAGTAGCTGTTAGTGTAGTATAATCCATCGTAGTTTGGAGAAATGAGAGATAATTATAGCAGTTTGATAAAAGGCAGCAGAGCATAGTGGTTAAGAGATAAGATTTACTAGCTGTGTGACCCTGAGTAAATTACATAACCTCTCTGTGCTTAATATTTTTTGTCTCTGTAAAATTGGCACCATACTAATGGTTGTACAGATAAAATGACATATTTAGAACAGTGCCTAGCCCATAATGAACAATAAATATTAATTGGTACTTTGGACTGCCTCTTACTATTTTTTAAAACTATTTTTTTACCTTTTTTTTCTGAGTGTATTAAAATCTAAACATAAAGTTAAGACATTGGAATAAAGGCTTGGACTTAATTATTTGATCGAACTCTTAAAATTTCCTAATGAGTGTGCGTGTGCTGTGGTTAAATGAGTTTTCTGGGTAGCTGATGGCTAGGTTTGATAATTGGACTTAATGTGAGAGTTAAGATCATTGTTTTGGGCATCTTGATAATTCAGTTCTGAGAGTCTAGAATATTGGATTCAGTTTATTCAGCATGTTCTCTAAAAATGGTGTGTTGGTTACATCTCTGATATCAGTTCGTTTTGATGCTATTTTCCTCTTTTCAAATTGAGATCAGATAAAATCAAGTTAGGGGTTTTGGTTTGTTGAGTTCCAATGAGTTGGTTTTATTACACATGTAATCTGTAGTTTAGAAACTTGTCAAGTTACAAAAGTTAATTTGTAAGTTATTTTAAACCTACAAATACATTTCATCTTACTAACCATGCTTGTAAAGCATAACCAGGCACAGGGCAGCACCCCCCAAAATCTGTTCTTCCTGAAATAGCGATACCCAGACCTGCTGCGCTGCAGGGCCTAATCATCATGGAAGAATTTTCTATGGCAAAATGGATTAGAAGTGACAGCCAGGATACAAGATCACAGTGTTCTGTCCTCCCAACCCCTTCCCTAAGCTGTGTGACCCTGGCTTCCTCCGTAACATGAGTGACTTAGATCAGGCTTCCAAATTCCTTTTTTTAGGGGGAGATAGACCTCATGATTTTACGATAGCAGGACATGTGCATGTAAAGCTTGGGAAGCAGGGGATAGGAGAGTTTCCAGGGAGTGTGGGTGCATGGGACTGAGCACTTTAGACCCTGTACTCAGCCAGAATGTTGGCTGCGGATGTTCATTCCAGGTAGGAGCTCCAGGCCAGCTGAGGAAAGGTGAACCACCAGTGGCCTGTAGGGTCATGTAGGGCAATTGGCAGGTATATGCAGAATTTTTATATCTGTTTGTAAGAGGCTGCTTGTACTGGCTCTTTTAAAATTTTTTTAGGAGTGTTTAAATGGGTAACAGTCAGTTTTGTCAGTTTGAAAAGCCCACTTCATTTTTTTTTTCTTTTACTTACCTCTGTTTTATATGGGCATGCATTTACATTTGATTTCTATTCAAAGATTGTGGGTTTTTTTTTTTTTTTTAAGCAAACAACATGCAAAGCATTACAGATCCTTTCCACTTCCCTTGTGCATTCTCTGTAAAAGGATCTGAATTGTTTATAGAATCCAGCGAGCTTTTGGTAAAGTACATGTTTTTAATTCGTGTTGAACATGTAAAGAAAAGACAGACTTGAGCTTGTTAAAAATTATTCCTGTCAAGTCCCATGTAGCTTCACATATCAAACATGACTTGAAAATGTTTTCCCCAAGTGGCTATGTCTGAACAATTTATGTTCTTGAGGGAGTTCCTTGGAAGGAATTAAATTCTGGGAGGTCACATTTTTCTTTCAAGTTCGATTTCCAAGGTGAAAATGAACTTCTGTTTTTTAGCTTGAACTTTGAAAAAAATTCAGTGAAGAACTGTTAGAACACTGTGCAATGATTGTGTTCTATGGAGCTGGATTTCCCCATTTTTGTAGCCAGAAATGAATCTGGACAGTTTTCTTTGTAGCTATAAAAACGAAGAGAGAAAGGGAAGGGGAGGTAAAAAATGCTGAGTCTGGGAAACTGTTCTAGTTACTTAAATCTTAGCTGCGTAAGTGTCTGTTTATATTAATGGGGCAGGACCAAATAACAATAGTCTTTTTTTTTCCCCCCTAGTTAAATATTTCCCCACTGGGAAATCACTTTGCACATTCCTCAGGCTTTCTCACTGAAAACATAGGAACAGCTAAAATTTAATATTTAGCATAATTAAGAAATATACAGTTTTTACTGTATTCTAATCATAGTGGCATATTTGGTTATTCATTTTTTTTCTTGATTATTTGGGCTAATGGAGAAGAGGTAATGGGAGAAATCTAGAAATGTTTTTACTCTGCTGGGTCCTTTATGTTTTGACAGTCATAATGGAGTATGTTAAGGTGAGCCATGGTCATATCTGTTTTAGAAAGAATTGGAAAGTGTTCTGAATTACCTATTGTGTCTCTTTTGTTCAGTTCCTCTCCCCCCCCCCCCATTTCCTGTTAGAAATAGATCATGTTAGCTCTCAGGTAGCATTGTGGATCTAGACCAAGCTGAAGTATGCTTTTCATATATGGTGGTTTTTATTTTCCTGGTTAGAGATGATAGTTAAATACTTTAATTTTTAAGTTTTATTGTTGAGTGGTGAGTGATCAGAAGTATAGCTATTGAGGGGAAAGAAAATCATAAGGAGGAGGCCGTGATAAAATTATTCATTGACTAATGGTTACTACAGCACTTTGAAAGGTCATGTATTGTCTTTAGCATGGACAGACTAAGAGGTCACTGCTATGGGACAGTTAAACTACCTGCTTTGACTTTTCCCTAGTGGCTGTAGAAGATTTATGGTGACTCATTTCATACTGTAAACCTTTCCCTCGATGATGAGCTGGCTTCAGGCCATGGAAATGAGCAGTGTAGGTTGACTAGAGTGGAGAACCAAAGGTCATGGATAGTCATTTAAAGTTTTTAGCTGATTTTTGAGAAATATACTTCAATATCTTTAAACATCAAACTTGGTTTGCTATTTCATGTTTTCCTTTGTAGTCTGAGGTATTATCTGTTGACTTCTCAAGGTGAAAATTTAGCTTGGTTTCCTTCTCCTCCATCTGACTCCCACCATACACGTTCACCTTGCATCCCCATATCCCCACTGTACACTTATATTGTGGTTTTGTGTAGCTCAGCTTTCGATGTTTACGACGTTAAGACAGCATACGCTGTTTAGAGCAGAGCCCTTCATCAGACATGATTACATTTCCTTTACTGTATACCTTTTGTTTTCCCTGGCATAAATACCGGCCCTTTTGGGGATGTGTGTGTGTGTGTTTTATGTGTTATTATCTCAACTGCAAACTCTACCCTGTCAGTATTTTCTTTTTACTTTAAGAATTCTATCAATTTTATCTTTTTTTTTGAAGATGCTTTTCTCCCAGAGCTTTCGGATCGATTCTAACCTAGGTTGATATTTCTCTGTGGCTGGTGCATGACTGTCACTCTTTTCTCCTTATTCTAGAGACTTCTTCTCTCATGATGCCTGTCTCCCGCAACACCTTCTTCTTGGTTTAGCCCTTCATTTCAGTGGAGCTCTGCTTCCAGTAGCTTCCAAAGAAATACTGTACAACAGGCTATTTCTCATTTGATTGATAGTTTTGCTGGGTAAGGAATCCTGGGTTAAAAATCTGTTACTTAAATTTTCTGTTTTGAAGACATAGCTTTCTTAGTTCTTTTGGTGTCTTTAGTTTTCTAATGTTGGTGCAGAGAAGCTCAAGACATCCTGATTCCTGACCCTTTGTGTGTAACTTCCTTTTCCTCTCTAGAAGATTTAGAGTCATTCTTTAAATTTTTTTTTTTTTACGTTTATTTATTTTTGAGACAGAGACAGAGCATGAACGGAGGAGGGTCAGAGAGAGGGAGACACAGAATCTGAAACAGGCTCCAGGCTCTGAGCTGTCAGCACAGAGCCCAACGCGGGGCTCGAACTCACGGACTGCGAAATCATGACCTGAGCCGAAGTCGGCCGCTTAACCTACTGAGCCACCCAGGCGCCCCTAGAGTCAGTTCTTTAATCTCAGCGTTCCAAAATCTCAGTGATGTCCTTCGGTGTGAATGTGTGTGTTTTAATTAATATTGTTGGATACTTGATGAGCTCTTTGAATCTAGAAAATCTTTTGCTTTAGTTTTAAAAAAAAAAAATTTTTTTTTTAACGTTTATTTTATTTTTGAGACAGAGAGAGACAGAGCATGAACGGGGGAGGGGCAGAGAGAGAGGGAGACACAGAATCCGAAGCAGGCTCCAGGCTCTGAGCCATCAGCCCAGAGCCCGACGTGGGGCTCGAACTCACGGACCGTTTGATCGTGACCTGAGCTGAAGTCGGACGCTTAACCGACTGAGCCACCCAGGCGCCCCTCTTTTGCTTTAGTTTTGAAAGAAGTTTTTGAATTAATTTTTAGTTTCCTCTCCCTAATTTTCTCTCTTCTTTATAATTTCAGGTGTTAGATTTTCTGGAATGATCCTCCACCTTTATCTTTTCTCTGTGCTTTTCCATCTCATTGTCTTGTTTTCCTTTCTGCAATATTTCTTATTCTTTCTCTTGCAGCCCTCCTATTGAGCTTTTCATTTCTACTATTTCATTTCTCCTTTGTATAGCACCTGCTCTTAATTCATTGGTGTGCTGTCTCTTCTTATCTCTTTGAGAATATTCGTAAGTTTTATAAGTGTTATTTACCTTCAACAGTGTTTCTTCCAAGTTGTTTTTTTCTTTTTTGGTCTCTCTGTATTTCATTTTAGTGATTTTCCTGAGATGTCTGGTAGTCTTTGGTTGTCTACTCATTTATAAGTGGGGGAATGAAAGGCCATTTTGAGGGTCTGAGGGTTTTGATGCAGCCTGTTGGTTGGGTGGGCAGATTATGTGCAGGATCCCTGTTGTCAGTCACCTTAGGTCATTGTAGGCTGGTCAGATTCTCCAGAGAAAACTTGTTTAATCTCTTAGCTGGAGGGTGAGTCCTGGCTGTCAGCTATCAGAGACTGTGGAAAGAAGGCTGGGTATCTTAGCATTCAGAGTGTATCAGTTTACTTAATCCCTCTGCTTTTGGTGGGTTCTCGACTGTGCCTTGTATTCTCAAGCCAGAAACCCTCTGTTTTAACCTCTTTTGAGAATTAACTTCCAGTCTTCTGCCAGGGTGTGTGAGGGGCAGTGACTGGTGGCTTCGAGTGGGATGGGGGATGTGGTGTTCAGACTGCAGATGCAATCTTCAGTCAATGCTTATTTTAACTGTTACCCCTTTCCCAAGAAAATCAGTTGACCTCTACTTCCAGAATACTTGTTACGACCCATGCCTGAACTTTGAGAACTCTGCAGTGTAAATTGAATAGGTTCTTAGCTTTCCTCCACGCTGGTTTAGGATTGACTTTATCAAGTCTCAAGTCAGGTACTGCTCAACTTGTTTCCTATTCCAGCTTCCAAAAATTTTCTTGTTACCTCTCCTCCCATTCTCCCCATCTTTTTGCAAACAGTTCATTTGTGGCAGTTTTAGTGGGGCTTTGAAAGGAGTCTAGATTTGATGCTTGTATTCATTTCACCCCCTTTGTCTAGAGCCCCTGGACACTTTCTATGTGTCTGTCTGTCTGTCTTCTCAAACAGAACATCTTTCCTGCACACTTCCTCCCCCGTCCCTGTTCTGTTGGGGATACCACTGTTCTAGCTATCAGACCAGATCATAGGGGTTAGCTTTGACTTTTCATTTCCCTCGCTTCTCCCATTATGTAGCAAACCAGTGAGCAATTTCTTTCTGAACAAGGTCTTCCTTATTCTGTAGTATGAGTCATGGGGCTACCACACTCATGGGGGGGGGGGAACCATAAAAGTAGCAGAGTAGGCAGGGGCTTAACGGCCTATCCTAGTGAGCCTCAGTCCACTCTTAAATGGAGAATTCTGTCTGCTCCCAGGAGGAGAGATGGGAGGTGGGTCTTCAGTTTGTCTCATTTTGTCTTCGGGGGTAGGTGGTGGTGATGTCTTCTGGGTTGAGTGGACCCTCCATGGAGGGCTGATAGGAGGAAAAAAATCTTGTTTTGGGGGGCAGTTTAACCATTTCATCACCAAGACTAGCAAACCACTGACAACATGTCTGAGACCAACTGTGTGGGTCTTCCCCTTCCCTTAAGTAATTCTGACACTAATTACCTGGACCCCACAAAGGCTCAGTCTGAAAAGACTGTCCCCCTCTTCAGATGCCAGTTGCAAGTCCCAGGTTGTCACCCATATTTCTGACCAACTGGATATAAATCGGGAGTTCTCACAACTCCCTCCTCTGGTTTGATGATTTGCTATAAGCTCACAAAATTCAGGGAAATGTTTACTTAATATGTATTAGTCCATTATAAAGTCTATAAGAAAAGATGTAGATGAAGATGTACACATGGTGAGCACAGGAGCTTCTGTCCCTGAGGAATTGTGGTGTCCCCTCCTGGCACGTGGATGTGTTCACCAACCGGAAGCTCTCAGAAGCCCATTTTTTAGGGTTTCTAATGGAGGGCCCATCACATCGTCCTGGTTGATTAAATCCTTGGCCGTTTATGGATGAGCTCCATCTGCAACCCCTGTTTCTTCCCCAGAGGTTGGGGTGGGAGTGACAGTGGGTGGGGCTGAAAGTTCTAACCTTCTAATCATGTGGCTGGTAACCAGCCCCTATCACCTAGAGTTACCTGACTGACATATATTCCAGTGTGGTGGAAAGGGGCTTGCTGTGAATGACAATCATCTTTGCCCCTCCAGAAATTCCAAGGGTCCTGGGAGTTGTGTGCCACAAACCAAGACCATATACATGTGTACTTCTTATATCACAATATCACCACTAGAGACGGGCCCCCATAGTATACTTACCAGCCCTTGTCATTTGAGGACCACATCGTTTCAGTAGTCCTTTAAGAATTTTCCCTCTGCAGTCATTCCTTGGTTTGTCAAATTCACCTTGACTTTGCTTCCAAATGAATGTTCCTAAATTAGTCATCATTGGGTTGTTTTGTTGAAATATAGTTGACAACAATATTATATTAGTTTTTGGCATATAACATAGTGACTTGACATATATATATGTTATGAAATGCCTACTATAGGTCTAGTTACTATCTGTGGCCATATAGAGTTATTATAATATTATTGACTACATTCCCTATGCTGCTACATGCCTGTGATTGATTTAGTTTATAGCTTGAAGTTTGTCCCTCTTAATCTCCTTCACCTATTTCACCCCCACCCCTACCACCCCCCTGCTGTAACCATCATTTCTGTGTTTATGATTCTATTTCTATTTTATTTTGTTTGTTGTTTGTTTTGTTGTTTAGGTTCCACACGTAAGGAAATCAATCAGATTGTATTTGTCTTGCTCTGACTTATTCCACTTAGCATACTACCCTCTAGGTCCATATCCCTGTTGTCACAAATGGCACAATTTTATTTTATTTTATTTTTTATGGCTGAGTAATATTCCACTCTATATACACACCACATCTGTAGTCATCCACTTGTAAATGGGCACTTAGTTGCTTCCATATCTTGGCTATTGTAAATAATGCTACAGTGAACACAGGAGCGCATGTATGTTTTCAAATTAATGTTTTCATTTTCTTTGGATTAAATACCCAGAAGGGGAATCATAGGGGATTTTCTAGTTTTAATTTTTGAGGAACTTCCATATTGCTAAAACAGTCTTTATGTCACTTCTTAGTTGAAAACTCATTACCTACGAATTAAAGTCTAAAGTCTTGACACACAAGGCATTTTCTGATCTGATGTTTGAACTTCTGTGGTCAGCACGTGGGCTTCTCAGTTCCATCTCTTTGCTGACTCTGTGACCCGGGCCATGCCCTGTCGCCTGTCTTGGTTTCCGCTTCTGCAACATGGGAGGATTGTCCTGTCTAGCTTCCAGAGTTTGGTAATGATCACATGAGACAAATCTTATGAAAAAATTTTATGAGCTAAAAGTCGTATAGAGACTAACTTGCTTTTTATTCATATTCCTAAATGTCTAGCTTTATGTCCTGTTTTTTTTTCTAACACTAACCCCTTTTTTCATAGCTCAGCTGGTTTGTCACAGTCTGAGCAAGTCTGCTACGACTTGCTTGTGTTTGCCCCACATCCTTTGTTTCTGCCATGTTAATAGTGATAAACAATCGGATTAGTGATCAGTTATTTAAGACTAACATCTGCCCTGTCTGGTTAGGGTCTCAAGCATGATGTCTGGATTGAGAATATGTTAGAATGATGTTCCTAATTATATTCGATCCTAGAATGATTTAGGCAATTTTCAGCCTAAATTTTCTCTATTTGTTGGAAATGGCACCTGTATTTCTGGGGTGAGTTCAAGATCCCTTTCTTTCTAAATGTCTTTCTTTTCTTCTTAAATAATAATAAAAATTAAGGAATGATTTGCTTTACTGTTATATATCTCTCCCTGAAGTTGAGCTGAAGTATAAACTCAGGGATGGTAGCTGCCTGGTGCTTCTTAACATTCTTTATATGCACATACAAATATTCAGACAGAGAGAGATCTAAATGTGGTTATCAATGGATGAAGTTGAAAGAGTGTTGGAATTTTGAAGGTTTTACGTTCTAGTGTTTAACACTCTGACACTTGGGAAGGTTCTGTCACCTCTTTAGGCCTCCGTTTCCTCATTTGAAATGTGTAAGAGAATGAAATTACATCATCTCTAGAATCTAAAGTAAAAGAAGAAGTACTTTTTGTTTTTGTTTTTTGGGGGGTTTAAAAATTACTCAGTAGCTGCCCAAATTGTGATATTCTAGGGGTGCCTGGATGGCTCAGTTAGTTAAGCATCTGAGTCTATTTCGGTGCAGGTCATGATCTTGCAGTCATGAGACTGACCCCACATCAGGCTCCGTGCTGCTCGGGATTCTCTCTCTCAGCCCCTCTCCCCTTCAAAATAAAAAAACAAACAGTAAGAAAAATAAAGATTCCAAATTGTGATAGTCTGAACTGATGTCAGAACAGATGATCGGGCAAGAATTGAATTTCTGGCGACTTCAGTATATACTATGACTTTGGTCACTGAATACAGTAAACACTTTTCTCTATTTGGGGTAATAAAAGGGAATTTTGTTTCTCCTTGGAGTTCTGCTTAAAGTTGAGACTGTCCATGCTGGTTTAATATTTGGCATGTATGTCCATTATAGAGTTCTTTCTGAGTGGTCCTAAATTTTTCACAGAGCCTGTAAGAAAGATATTATGTTTTTTTTTTGTTTGTTTGTTTTTTTTTTTTGATTTCAGAGGAAGGGTTAAATATTAACTGCTAAAATTGTAGAACTATATAAGTCATGAACTTTCTACATAGTCTTCTTTCCCAGATAATTATTATTGCCAGTTGGCACACAACAGGTTTTGAAAATTATGGATGTTTTCCAGTTGTAAATACCTCTCATTTGATAGTTCCCCTTCGAAATGAATGTCCATGGCGAGGTGGAAAGGATATGAAAGTAAAGAAGATAATGAATAAAATAAGGATATATTCCTTGAGCTGGCAGTTAAAGCGTCTGAAATTCCTTCTGTAAGCCGCTCTGCATTTGACTTACGTGGGATTTGGTGAGTGAATGAAATTCTAGAAGAGAGCCGAAAACATTGTGGTTGACCAAACATCGACATTTTATCCTGCGTGTTCCCCCCTGTTCTGTAGAATACCGTCCTGAGTGTATGCATTTCCATTCAGTCGTTTCTAAGAGAAATTATGTTGTGTTGAGTGATGGTCACGCTATCCTCTTTAATTTTTTCTACACGGCAGAATGGAGGCTTCACCCTAATTTTTTCTACACAGCAGAACGGAGGCTTCACTCGGGTGATTTTGCTGCATTATCTCAGGTTATGACATAACATCAAAATCCAAAATTTTGGTGTAGATTAGAAAGTAGTGCTTGTGTTGAAGTTTTCTGTTATTTGAAGCTATCTTTTAACGGTGCCACAAGTTGCTTCATTGTTCTTTTGATTCTTTTTTCCCTTTCACCCCATCTTGACCAGTTGTAGAAATATTCTTTCATTTTTCTTTCAGTGAGAAAGGGCATTGTTTCATTCTTTGATTTCATTGAGAAGGACACAGTTATATGGCAGACTGTGCCTTTTATGGTCCTGCAAAAAGCCTTCAACTAAAGAATTGATGCTTAAACTGTCACTGGACTTTGAACTCTGAAACAGCGCAGAAATAAGTATTTAAAATTCTACTTTGGTTTTTCTTGTTAGGCTCGTGCTATTAATTAAGTTCTGAAATGAGAGAAAGACAGAATCTCAAGCAGGTTCCACACTCAGTGTGGAGCCCAGCGTGGGACTCAATCCCATGACCCTGGGATCATGACCTGAGCCAAAATTAAGAGTCAGACGCTCAACCAACTGAGCCACCGAGGCGCCCATGTTCCTGCATTGAGAGCTCTGACTGGGTTGTAGTTCTCTCTACTTCTTTGCCTTTGCTAAGGAATTGCCACATTACGGGGATGTTGACTGTAGTAGTGGTGATCGCCCTGAATTTTCCCGTGGAACATAGTTCTGGAACACTGATCATTACAAATAGAGAGATGCAATTTGACATTGAAAGAAAAACCGGATGGAAATATCATTCTGTACATTGCAGTGAAAGCATTCTTTTTATAATAGTCCTGTTGAGAGAGTGTGTCTTTAATCCAGCGTCGCCGGCGTTGCTAAAAACATTGTTTTTACAAAATTGAATCTGGAATCTGTTTTACAAAAATTTTACAAAATCTTTACAAAATTGAATCTGGAATCTGTTAGCACGTTTATATTTTTGGTTTGTATGCACGTATTAGCTGTGTGATTAAATTGTCGTGGAAAAGATTCCTTTGTTACAGAATTTTATTCCCCACACAGCCAGCCCCACTGCCTGCTTCAGATTCATCAACATTTTGGTGTCTGTTCTTACAGTCCTCATTACACTGTTTAGTAATCCTCCTATTGATAGAGATCTGGGTTGGTTTTCAGTTTTTACCATTTGAAGTCATGACGCAGCAAAAGTCCGTAAAGCTATCACCAGGTATTCAAATTTTGATATAGAGCGATAGTTTCCAGGCTTATTCCTGGACTAAGTGTCTCAAGATCACTAATTTGAAAGATGGCATTGATTTGACTATATCAGCCTCTGTGTATATGTGTTTAATTCATTTCCTTATTTTCTTTTTAATATGAACTTTATTGTCAAATTGGTTTCCATACAACACCCAGTGCTCATTCCAACAGGCGCCCTCCTCAATACCCATCACCCACCCCCCATCAACCCTCAGTTTGTTCTCAGTTGTTAAGAGTCTCTTATGCTTTGGCTCTCTCCCTCTCTAACCCTTTTTTTTTTTTTTTTTTTCCTTCTCCTCCCCCGTGGTCTTCTGTTAAGTTTCTCAGGATCCACATAAGAGTGAAAACATATGGTATCTGTCTTTCTCTGTGTGACTTATTTCACTTAGCACAACACTCTCCAGTTCCATCCATGTTGCTACAAAAGGCCATATTTCATTCTTTCTCATTGCCAAGTAGTATTCCATTGTGTATATAAACCGCAATTTCTTTATCCATTCATCCGTTGATGGACATTTAGGCTCTTTCCATAATCTGGCTATTGTTGAAAGTGCTGCTATAAACATTGGGGTACAAGTGCCCCTATGCATCAGCACTCCTGTCTCCCTTGGGTAAATTCCTAGCAGTGCTATTGCTGGGTCATAGGGTAAGTCTATTTTTAATTTTCTGAGGAACCTCCACACTGTTTTCCAGAGCGGCTGCACCAGTTTGCATTCCCACCAACAGTGCAAGAGGGTTCCCGTTTCTCCACATCCTCTCCAGCACCTATAGTCTCCTGATTTGTTCATTTTGGCCACTCTGACTGGCGTGAGGTGATATCTGAGTGTGGTTTTGATTTGTATTTCCCTGATGAGGAGCGACGTTCATTTCCTTATTTTATAATCAGATCATTTTAGTAGATGTGGCTTTTGAATTGTGTTTAGTTGTAAACCTGATTTTTCCAATCCTTTAGTTAAATAAACGTATTTCGATTCCTTGTTAACTTTCCCTGCCAAGTTATAATTGCTGTTGGTTTTGACTGGGTGGCCTTTCCTGCAGTTTGTCAATCTGGCTAAATCTACTGACCCTTAGAGATGTGGCATTTGAGGTATGTTGTAGACTGTTTGCTGGTTTCTCTGTGCCTCGCTCTCTCCTGAGTTCTCAAGGCACTCCAGACCTACCCATCTTAGAGCATCTGTCTGTTATACTGTGTTTGTACTTAACTGTGTGTGTCCTTACAGATCAAGTGCCTTGAGAGCTGACATTGTTTTTGTTTGTCTGTTTTTAAGTAAGCTCTGCCCACTACGTGGGGCTCGAACTCACAACCCGGAGATCAAGAGTTGCATGCTCTACTGACTGAGCCAACCAGGCACGCCGAGAGCTGATGTTGTTTGACACATCATTTCACCCCCTACTAGACCCAGCGTATGTTAAGTACATGACTGAATGCAATACCGGGATTAACTGTAGAGAGAGCCTGGGGCTTAAATGGGGAGGGACTTGGTCACCAGGTAAAGAAACCTGGTGCTGAGTTCATTGGCCAGTGGGGAACTAGTCATGCTTGAATAGAGGAGGAGCTGGCTTTGGGGGACAGTTTTGTTAGCCTTTGGACTCAGACAGCTTAAGCTGCCAAGGTGTATTCAGCAGGATTTTGGCAATGGGAGTTCTTTTGAAATAGACTTTTGTTTTATGTTTATTTATTTTTGAGAGAGAGACAGAACACAACCAGGGAAGGGGCAGAGAGAGAGAGAGAGGGAGACACAGGATATGAAGCAGGCTCCAGGCTCTGAGCTGTCAGCACAGAGCCCGACACAGGGCTTGAACTCACGGACCGCAAGATCATGACCTGAGCCGAAGTTGGATGCTTAACTGCTGAGCCACCCAGGCAGCCCAGATTTTGGGTTTTTAATCTGCACAGTGGTGCTAGTTGAAGCCACAGAAGTAAAAAATTGTGGTTAGGTTCTGAGTCTGTAGAAAGTTAAGAGGGGTGGCTGGCTTGGTCGGTGGGGTGTGTGACTCTTGATTTCAGGGTTGTGAGTTTGAGCCCCACGTTGGGTGTAGAGATTGCTTGGAAATAAAATCTTTAAAAAAGGAAGGGAGGGAGGAAGGGAGGGGGAAGGGAAGGAGGGAAGGGAGGAAGGGAGGGAGGAAGGAAGTTGTTAGAAAGTTAGGTTGGCCCAGAGCATCTGAAAGTCCTCTCCTAACAGCAAGAGCAGTAGACAGGAAGACTGAGACATAAATACAGAATTTGGGGGAGAGAAAAGGGAAGATGGAAAATAGACAAAACTGTAATAAAGGGCTGAAGAACTGTTAATTTTATTGCCTTTATTTCTTATTCTACTTTTCTGATGTGGCTTTTGTGGTGGCTAATTTTATGTGTCAACTTGGCTAGGCAGCAGCACCCAGAGTTTGGTCAAACACCCATTTAGATATTGCTGTGAAGGTATTTTTTAGATAAGGTTAACATCGGGGCGCCTGGATGGCTCAGTTGGTTAAGGGTCCACCTTCGGCCCAGGTCATGATCTCATGGTCCATGGCTTCAGGCCCTGTGTCAGGCTCTGGGCTGACAGCCTGGGGCCTGCTTTGGATTCTGTGTCTTCCCCCTCTCTCTCTGCCACTCCCCTGCCTGCACTCCATCTCTCTCTCTCTCTCTCTCTCAACAATAAATAAACATTAAAAAAATTTTAAAGAAAAAGATAGAATTAACTATTAGACTTTGAGTAAAGCTGGTTACCCTCCATAATGTAATTGGGAGATCTTATCCTATCAGTTGAAAGTCTGAAGATAAAAATACTGAAGTCCCCCAAGAAAGAGGAAATTCTGCCTCCAGAATTTCTGCCTTTAGACTTGAGCTGTACCATCAGCTCTTCCCTGGGTCTCTAGCCTGCAAGACTGCCCTGCAGATTTTGGACTTGCCAGCCCCCAAAACTGCATGAGCCAATTCCTTAAATATCTTTCTGTCTAGACGATGGTCATGCACGCACACACACACACACACCCTATTGGTTTTGTTTCTCTGGAGAACCCTGACCAATACAGATTGCAGCATAACTAGAGTCTAGTTGTGTTTTCCATTTACTGAGTTTGCCTTTAACATTTAGCTCCATCTAGATTTTTTGAGTCCTTTGACAGACAACTCTCGCCTTACTGGGCAGTTACCCAATTCTGCTCTTGCTCAGTAAGTACCGTGTGTGTACCTAACTCTCTTGCGCCATTATATTATTGTCATTGTTGCTGTGTTTGCCTGTTGCCCCAAATGAATCTGGACCTTCCTGTAACCTAGGATTTGCTCCCACTAGCTTGTGTGGCTTGGGTAACCCAGCCTAGGTGGCATGTAAGAATTTGTCGCTGTGTGCCTATTGAATGCGTTTAGCTCTTCCCTGATACTAGAAAGGTGAAAGGAGCACCAGAACAAAAAGTGTGACCAACACGCACCGGGAGAGGTTGGCAAGCATGTTGGCAGCATCTTCTAGATCACGGCCTAGTCCTGGATGGCAAACGGGAAATGTAGGGTGGTGGTTTGGATATCATGGTGAGCCGTTATCTAATCAGTATTTGTTTCAAAATTTGTCAAAATTTATCCAGGCATGACTTCACCAGTCACAGCCAGGTAAAGCTGTACATAAAATATATTGTAGATGGGGCGCCTGGGTGGCCCAGCCAGTTGAGCGTCTGACTTTGGCTCATGTCGCGATCTCCTGGTTTGTGAGTTTGAGTTCCACATCAAGCTGTCTGTGGTCAGCATAGAGCCTGCTTTGGGTCCTCTGTGGACCCCACTCTGTCTGCCCCTTCTGCGCTGGAGCTCTCTCTCTCTCTCAAAAATAACGTAAAAAGAAAAGAAAACACAGAAGCATTTAGAAGGAAAAAGAAATGCTTGCAACCTCATTACTTACAGTTAACTCTGAACATTTTGGTGTAGATCTACCTAAAGTTTTAAATATACTTAGATATATGCAATGATAATATACGTGTTGTTTGGTTCCTTTCTTTTCTCGAGTAAATGTCATGCCATATTTTGCTGTTTTTTTTTTTTTAAGTTTATTTATTTTGAGAGAGAGAGAGAGAGAGAGAGAGAGAGAGCGAGAGAGAGCAAGCACGAGCTGGGAAGGGGCAGAGAGCAAAGGAGAGAGAGAATCCCAAACAGGCACGATGCTGTCAGCACAGAGCCCAATGCTGAGCTCGATTTCACAGACTGCTGGATCATGACCTGAGCTGAAATCAAGAGCCTGACACTTAATTGGCTGAGCCACCCAGCTGCCCCATATTTTGCTATTTTTAACTATATTTTTAATATCTTCAAAGTATTCCATTACATGGAAATATATACTAATCAATCCCCTGATATTATTAGACATTTAATATGTCTTTTTTTTTTTTTTGTCTATTTTAATCATGGGCTCAGTGAACATATTTGCACATGTATCTTTGTGTACTTGGCTATTATTTCCTGGGAAGGAATTGTCAGAATCTCTGGATCACATGTAGGCACTTTTATTTTTTTAAATTAATTAATTAATTAAAAGTCTATTTATTTTAGTAATCTCTATACCCAAAACAGGGCTCAAACTTGTAACCTCAAGATCAAGAGTAGCATGTTTTTCTGATTGAGCCAGTCAGGTGTCCGTAGCCAACTTTATTTTTAAAGGAGATTTTTGCTGTATGTTTAAGTGTCCTTCAGAAATTTTTTACCAATATTCATTAATTCCATTGGTTTGTGAGAGATCCATGGACAGTGTTCTTAAAAGGTGTACAGGTATGTGTAACTGACTGATTATTTTTTTCTTCTAGGACAGGTTTCTTTTTCTTAAGTCTAGAATATTCTGCATAAGATCTTGTTCAACCTGTTAAGCCCATTAGTGATTCTACTGGAATAAATTAATAGTCATCATATATCCATGCTTGTTTGAACAAAATGCTCAAGCATCCAAAATATGAGTAGCCAGTCTTACAGCATTCATGAGTGACTCACTTGTTTGTCTGAGTAGAGAAAAGATGGGAGGAGGCGAGTCAAATGACTATGAATCTTCTTTAAAGGAACCATAATATAGTATGTAAGACCAAAGGACTCGCCCCAACCCCAGTCCTTGTGGGAGAGGATAGCACATTAAATCATGAGATATTGTCACAGAATTCCAAACTATAATAAATGATTCAACTATGAGTTGAAAATAATGTTTTTTCAAGGATTGGGAACGTAACATTTCAGTTAGTACCTTCATGTGGCAAGCAGCATTAAAAGAGTAATATTGCAGGGACACCTGGGTGGCTGGGTCAGTTAAGTGTCCAACTTCGGCTCAAGTCATGATCTCACCATTGGTGAGTTCGAGCCCCACGTCGGGCTCTGTGCTGACAGCTCAGAGCCTGGAACCTGCTTTGGATTCTGTGTCTCCCTCCCTCTCTCTGCCCCTTCCCCGCTCATACTCTGTCTCTCTCTCTCTCTCTTAAAAATAAATAAAACATTAAAAACAATTAAAAAGGGTAATATTGCAGCCTCAAATTGAATTTTTTTCTTATATGGATTATAATTAAACTATACTTGTAATATAGGCAATGATGATCCAAGAACCTTTCAGAACTGAAAGGAATTTAAGAAAGCCATGGTGCCTATTCCTATTGTTTTTGTTGCTGTAGTGGTTAATGTTTATAAAGCCAAATTTATTTAACTGAGGAACTATCACTTATTCTAAGATCTGTTTTGAAAAACAGCTTTATTCTAGGAATAAATTTGTTTTCTCATTGAAATTCTTCAAGACTCTTTTTCCTACTGAGATTTAATTCATTCTCCATTGAGCTCGGGGACATTCTGGAAACTTCGAATTTCTAGCCAGAAAATGGAGACATGGTTTCCTAGGATCAGCCCTGCTGTTTCTCATTTCTGTTATTGCTGTTAACAAATGTAATAAAAGGTGAATCTATGATGTGAGAGATGAGATTTAAATTTTCTCATATTTAACCTTTTCTTTTTGCTTAAGTAGCATCAAACAATTATTGGAGTTTTGAAATTGTATGGATAAATATAGTTCCTTTGGTCTCTATAAATTAAGGGGGCATATGGGACTGAATACATCTGCCTTTCTGTGTTTTTGGTCAGAGTTCTGTATTTTTCTCTCTGAGATTTCAAGGGAGGAGTAAGGAGTCCTTTTGTGAACAATATTTCTGTGTAATCAAGTTTGTGAGTTTGATTCCTTATTCAGACGGAAGTACTAAGACGCACAGTAACCTGAAATTTTCCTTGCCCAGACTCAACTTCTAGATCATTGAAACTTTAGATGTTTCAGCGTAGCCCAATTAAGAAGTAGAGGAAGTTTTCAGTAAAAACTGAAGAAATGGGGGCCCCTGGGTGGCTCAGTTGGTTAAGCATCTGACTTCAGCTCAGGTCACGATCTCATGGTCCGTGAGTTCGAGCCCCGCGTCAGACTCTGGGCTGATGGCTCAGAGCCTGGAGCCTGCTTTGGATTCTGTGTCTCCCTCTCTCTCTGCCCCTCCCCCGTTCATGCTCTGTCTCTCTCTGTCTCAAAAATAAATAAACGTTAAAAAAAAAAAATTAAAAAAAAAAACTGAACAAATGGTTTAAAAACACAGTACCGATTGTGGGTGTGCTCCTGCAGAAGGGGAATGACGCAGGTGTGGTTCCTACCTCCCACTGGTGTCAAAACTGCTAGGTTGAAACCATGGGCTCCTGTGTCTTCGGCTGTGTAGATTTTACAAAAGATGTACTATTTTGTATCAGCAAAGACATAACAGGTATGTGAGGTGTTACATGAAGGAAGGACATCATACAAGTTATGTATTTTGGAAAGGCGTGTGGTAGGGGAAAATACCTCTTCATTAGCTTTTTGTGTTTAGTTGCCTGACTTCTGATTACATTCACTTATCACAGTGAAAATGTTATGAAATACTTTTACTATCGGGTATCTTTGTAATTCCCGTGCTCTTCAATCCTCACTGAGTCAGTTGATGTTAGAGCATCATTCTTTAACTCCAGATCCATAATTTGGCAGTAGATACCCAGGATTATGCTGGCTTTTCTATAGTTGTAGAGAAATGAAATATAGCTGCCATTCAGAAATATCTTACATTATTTATTTATACTTTCATTAGTAGTGAGGAGAAGTATGAGAGTGATTTTTTTTTTAATTTTTTTTTTCAACGTTTATTTATTTTTGGGACAGAGAGAGACAGAGCATGAACGGGGGAGGGGCAGAGAGAGAGGGAGACACAGAATCGGAAACAGGCTCCAGGCTCTGAGCCATCAGCCCAGAGTCTGACGCGGGGCTCGAACTCACGGACCGTGAGATGGTGACCTGGCTGAAGTCAGACGCTTAACCGACTGTGCCACCCAGGCGCCCCGAGAGTGATTTTTTAAAAGCATAGTTAAGAATTACAGTATCTCAGGCACATCATATATGCTAGTTTCTGTTCTCTTGCCCTTTGCCAGTGTGTGTAAATGTCGTGTAAGTGTTCCAGCCCTGACTTGGTGTGAGTACAGCGTAGTTTACCAGGCTGTTGACATAATACGTGTGAGAGAACAAGGGTACAACTGTAAATTTAAAAGAAACAAAACAGGGGCGGATGGGGAGGCATCAGACTTGGGCTCAGGTCGTGATCTCCTGGTTTGGGAATTCGAACCCTGCACTGCGCTCTGTACTGGCAGCTCGGAGCCTGGATGGAGCCTTCTTCGGATTCTGTCTCTGTCTCTCTCTCTCTCTCTCTGCCCCTCCCCTGCTCACACTCTGTCTCTTCTTCTCTCTCAAAAATAAAAAATAAACCATTAAAAATTTTTTTTAAGTAACAAAAGAAAAAAAACATATTCAAGGTTCTTTCTGCTAGCCCCAGGAAATCACTTTCTCATTAGAGAGGATTTTGTCAAATTAACTTACAATTCTTTAATTCCAATTTAAAGTTAGAAGGACTCATGTAGACCATAATAGAACTCAGTGATGGCTCCAAGCTTCAGTTTTAGGAGAGGACTGTAGATAGCAAAAATTTTTGCCAAGTTAGTTTTGTGATTTCCTCATCACATACTCTTAAATGGTATGTTCAGGAACTTTTTTTAATTTTTCGAAATATTATATCTTAAAACCCCTTTTTTTGCAGTTGTTTTCTCATTGAAATTACTTGTAGATTTCTTTTTCCTTACCTAGATTAGTTCATTTTCCAGATAGTTCAGGGACATTTTAGGAACCCCCAGCTTCTACACAGAAATTAAAGACATGCTTCATAGAGATAGGATGACTTAGTCTTGTTGTTTTTTATCTTTCTCTACTGCTGTTAACAAAAGGTAATAAAAGGTAAATTCTTTTACAATATAAATAAAAGAAATGAAATTTAATTTTTCTCATGTTTGATAATGTATATTATTAAAACAAATTAAACTTAAATTTTGGTGCTGACATTATGCCAGGAACTGTTTATCCTCTAAAATGCGTGGGCATTGGTTTTTGTTGGGTTAATAATTTTTCTTTGGTCTCTCTCTCTCTTTTTTTTTTTAAGTTTATTCATTTTTGAGAAGAGATAGAGTGAGCAGGGAAGGGGCGGGTGTGTGTGTATGTGGAGAGAGAGAGAGAGAGGGAGAGAGAGAGAGAGAGAGAGAGAGAATGAATCCCAAGCAGGCTTCACACTGTCAGTGTAGAGCACCCCCGTGGGTCTTTTTTTTTTTTTTTTAATTTTTTTTTTTAACGTTTATTTATTTTTGAGACAGAGAGAGACAGAGCATGAATGGGGGAGGGACAGAGAGAGAGGGAGACACAGAATCGGAAGCAGGCTCCAGGCTCTGAGCCATCAGCCCAGAGCCCGACACGGGGCTCGAACTCACGGACCGTGAGATCGTGACCTGAGCTGAAGTCGGATGCTCAACCGACTGAGCTACCCAGGCGCCCCCCCCCCCCCCCGTGGGTCTTGAACTCATAAACTGTGAGATCATGACTTGAGCCGAAATCAACAGTTGGATGGTTAACTGACTGAGCCACCCAGGTGCCCCAGGCCCTGAGTTTCTAATGTTATCCAAGGCAATGACAGTTTGCTTATGAAACTTTTCTGAAAATGTGTATACATTTCTTTTAAAAATTATGGAATTGGTAATTAAAATGTAAGTAATAAAACTTGGGTTGATTTTTTTCAAGTACCTTGGTATAGGTACCTTTCTGTTGTTTGGGCTGTAAATCATGCAGCCTTCTCAGAGGGACATACTAATGAGTGTGGCTGCCCATTTTTTCATGAGTATGGTTAGGGAAATCCAGGTCAAACAGTAGAACATTAACTGTGAGATGAAAAGTAACAATGTGTGAGTGTGTGTGTGTGTTTATGGGATGGAGGACGATGCGTACAGATTGAAGCAACAGTAAGTCAAGCTGAAATCCTCTAAATGAAAATTGATTGTGGCAGCTGATAAATGTGGAAATGGGTAATAAAGCATGGTGTGTAAGGAAACATGCGTTTTCTTCATGGTTGTCCTCTTAGGATAATTTGTGGTGTTGAGAACCTGCCTCAGGTTTGTTAGTAATGTTTTCTTAGTTGGCTAATTAGGATGTGCTGCTAATGTGGTCCAAAGAGTGGTTAGCTCCAAAAGAAGTTGCCAACAGAAGGAAAGCCTAGGGATCTGCAAGCCTGGGAATGGAAAGCCCATTTTATTGAGAGGTGGTGGCAAAAGGCGAACACTGGTGTGCCCGTGTGCATCATCCCAACGAATGTTGGCAGTACTCATTTATATATTGTGTCTTCCCTCGATCAGATCTTCCGTTTTCCTATATTATCCATGATCCTCCTACAGTCTTAGCAAGGGGATTCAGTGCTATGTTGCTGATTTTCCCCCATAGATAATATATCGCTAGGAATGTTTTCAGCTGGAACAGAAAACCTCTGCGTTGGAGTAAACAGACATTGATTTTTCTCAGGTAACAGAAGGTCAAGCAGGTAGGCAGTCCAGGGTCATGCAGCTGCTCAACACTGTTAAGGACCAGGTCCTCCTATTTGGGGGTGGGGGTGGGGGTTATGTGGGGCGGGCCATCTTTGTCACATGGGTTCCTCCTTAAGAGTACAAGAGGGCTGCTGCATCTTTAGGGTTTACTCTCAGCTGAAAGAAGAGGTAAGAAAGAGGGGAGGGCTTTCTTCTGATGAGGCTTTTTTGGGAGAGGCGATCTCTTTGTGGTGACTTCTGCCTACATCACATTGAAGAGTGTATGCCCACCACTGGCTGTAAGGGCGTCATGTGCTTTTATCTGGGCACATGGCTGCCCGACATCAATTGGCGCTGTGTCAGTAAGAAAGGGTGGGGAGTAGATACTAGATGGTCAATGTGGTGCGTGCCACAAATTGCGGTTATTGTTCTGATGATTTTCCTTTGGAGGTGATCCTTGTAAAATAATTGCCCACCTACAATGATAGCGCTTGGTGTGCCTTTGCTCAGTTCTTTTCGTTTCAAAGTTGGAATGCAAAATACTAAATACCAGGTAGGATTTTATTAGACCAATTGTAATTTCGTTTTCAACTATTGCTATGGAACGTGGACCATCTTTTCTCTGACTCATCTCAACCCTGCAGACTAGTCAAAACTCATACCCAGTGAAGTTATTTGCTTCGCAGCGTTTTTCAAAAACCGTCATTCAACAGCCTCTTACCGAGCAGCAACTCTTAGAGGTAGCGTAGAGAGGGGTCAGTGGATAACATGCAGCCTCTGACCCGGTGGGGCAGGCAGGTCGGCCAGCTGCGCAGTGCGTGAGAGGGAGCAGAGGGACAGCTGGGTACAGAGTTCAGAGGTAGTATTTTTACCGGTATTGTGGAGGAGGGTGACAATGGAGCCCTAGGTAGTGTTAGTGTTTAATTTCCATGTTTTAAATTGTCTTTTTATGTGTGCTTAATTAGTATATTAAAGAGAGATCTTGTCACTTTAATTAGGAAGGAAAAGGACTTTTATGACTCGGGTCGTTAGTACCTACTGCTTCCTCTTCCTCTCCGTCCCTCCTTGCTTTATAGCTTTTTCAACAGGCTCTGCTCAATCACCGTTCTCCAAATAGCCACTTTAGGTTTGTGAGTATATTGTGGATTTTAGTTTCCCCAAATAAAACAGTGTTAGCTTAATAAAATAAGAGAAAGAAATTCTTTAAAAAAGAAAATCAAGCAATATTGGAGCTCATAGGGCAGAATTTGTAAAACTGTCTTCTGATGTCCCCCAATTCAGTGCATTCCTGGGCACATACACCAGAATGTGGTTGATTTATTTTCACATAATTGCAGTCATACAATAGGTATTGTTCTGCAACTTGCTTTCTTTTTTTCCTTGTAATACATTTTGAAAAAATTCTTTACAGGGCACATGGAATAGTGGTTTTCTCGCTCTAAGATGGTACCACTCTCCCCGCCCCCACCCGGGGAGTATTTTTAAACATGTAGGGGAATTTTATGAAGAAATATCCTGCTTCAAATGCCAATATTATCCTACTGAGAAACAATGGTATGGGAAGACCTTATCTTTTGGACATTTTTTAATATAATTAAAGAATGTGATTGTACCTTAAGTATCTCCTTACCAATGGCCACTGTCTTGAAATGTAGATCTCTGTGCATCTGTAAGAGCCTAGCATAAATTACTGGATGAATTGCTGGGTCAGAAGGGTTTGCGCATTTAAAATTTGGTTATATGCTCCCAAATCATTCTTCAAAACGGCTGTACAAAATTACAGTCCCAATAACGGTGCACACTTTTTCCCATATCCTTTTCAACACTTGATATTATCGGTTAAAAAATGTTTTGCCTACATAATAAGAAAAAATAAAAATCTTGTTTACATTTCCATTTTCCTGTCCAAAAAGGCCTATTATTGTACACTTTCAAAAGAGCGGTAAGTGACTAATTTGCTTTTGGAGACGCACAGTTAGTGCGCATCTGCTCTTGATATCCTGCTGCCTGGTTCATTCATGTTTCAGAAACAGTCCTGTTTACAAATCAGCCAACCCCTTTGGAGTGTCTTTTTAATCTCATCTGCAGGGAGTATCATAGTGATTGGCAGGAATGATTTTTATGAAAGAGGGAACTGTTTTCCAAACTCTGGTTTCTCCCCAGCTAGTGGGATGGTAAAACCAAATTAGGGACCATGAGCAGGATAAAAAAAGAAATAGAAGAGAAAATAATGGAGACTCTCATGTACACTAAAGGTATGACATGTTTCATGAAATGTATATTTTAGTATGTGGTTTAAGCGTGTCTGTTTATTTATGTGTATGTATGTGTGCATAAAGTCTGCTGTGTTGTGTTGTAAAATCTCTCTGTGAGTTGAAGATAGCTGATATGGAGAATCTTAGCTTTAACATTTTTTCAAAGCACAGTCTCTTTCTATCCTAATCAAGGCAGAAGTTTCATACTTAGTTGTGGCATTATAAAAAAAAATAAGTTGCTAATATTATCAATAAAATTCAAAAGGTTAAAAGCTAAGTCTTTTAAAGGAGCTTAAATGCTTAAGATAGATGTCACCTAATTGGGCTTGGAGATACAATGGGTGTGGAAAGCCAAATTGGCTTGGGTGCGGGATGAAGAAACGAGTTACACCCTACTCAAGTTAATTTCAACTGAGCTGTCCCTGCTCTTGACTCTGTGGTTAGCTATATCACCGACAGGCAAGAGAACACAGAGTTGATCCTGATGCCTGACAGTTTCTCCCTGTGAGCGGGCGCATGTGCAACTGATCATCCAAGGGTAGTAGCTTGAACTAATTTCACGTGTTTAGCTTCCCTCAGTTGCAGTCCAGATCTTACGTTGCTTAGAAAATTACCTGTTGGTGATGATGATAAATGGTGATAATTAAAAAAAAAAAAAAAAAGTGCGATGGAACACCGTGCATGTGGGTGTATTTAATTACCTGGCAGGTGTTCATATTTCTGGAGTGTGAAACTTCTGGGTAAACAATGGCCTTTCTGTTAAAGATTCTACCCACACTTTTGTGTTTCTTTCCTCTCATACGTGGGTATTTTCCATCTCTTAGAGAGCAACAGTAATGATTAACCTGTGTTGTATGGTGTATTTCCCAAGTGCTTATGTTTTTCATTTGTTTTACCTCAACCAAATCTAATTTTCTTACTTGAATTATTCTTACTCAATAATTGCATCTTCATAAAAAATGATATGAATGGAAACTTTCAATCTTATTTTCTGGATTTGTAAATAATGGTGCTGGAAAATTTGTCCTTTTAAAGTTCTGTGATGTGACCATAAATTAATTTCTTCCAAATTTCTTTCAAATTTGGCAAACGTAAACACCAAATAATGAATGTTATTTCATAGACCAAAGAAGATGGAAGTGAAAGTTCTTTAAAGACTATCAACAACTCATATTATTGGGTGCTTTATGTTCCAGATTGTTACCACGAAGCATAGAGAGGCAGTGTTGACATTGAGCATACTTATTGTGTTACTTTAAATTTAGTTAGAGCCTTTTAACTTCCACAATGTTTAAATAATTTCATACATATTGTTATTGAATCTAACCCTGTGTGTAAGAAGATGGCGTCCTGGAGACAGAGCGTGAGTTTTTCTGCCCATCTCAGTATTTGCCCAGTGGTACTGAAGCAGCCTGATACCTTGCGGTTACAGGTCAGCATTTCCTGTCAATGTACCATACTTTCCCCCCTCCTTGAGAACAGTCCTTGCCATTCACTGTCCACCTGAAGAAGCTGTGACATTAGGAAAGGGAAGACAAGATGACAAGATAGGCGGCCTGAGTGTTGAAGTTTCATAGTTCCTACTTCAGCCCTTCTAGTTTGTTACACATTATGTAATGTGTGCGGTTACCTAAATGGTGTAGATGCTAATTGACCCAGTTGGCTTGAGGAAAGCGTCTTCCACGTTGGAGGAAGAAAGTCTTATTAGCAGATGTTTGGAAACAAAAAGGAAAGCTAACGTTGTAGCACATTATGCTCCATATGTCAAATTGAGGAAAATGTATTTTGTGAGTTTCTTTGAGTAGAATCCTTTGTGTTCTTCAATGTGCTTTTTCTCTTCTTTTTCTAAGATATGCCCTCCTTAAACTTAATTAATAAATTAAGGGAAAAGGGACAAGTACAAAATTAGAAAAACTGAAGAGATGCCAGTAAAAGTCAGTTATATGTTTTTTTCTTTGAATATATTAGATATTACATTAAATTGGTTGGCATGTGTATTTAAGTCTTGACAGATGACTATCATGGCATGTTATCAAAATGTGAGGCAATTTAAAACAACTTTGTAGCAAATAGATCTAATTTGCTCTTTTTAAGGAAGACCCACACCAAGACTTCTAGCAACAGAATTCCATGATTCCTTCCAATGGCTTCCGTAGAAGGAAATGATGTGTCTCATATATAGGTCTCATGTATGGGAGATCCACATTGTTTCAAGTTCCAGAATGGCTTCATTGACCTGAAATAAAGCTACTGAATAGAAATGGTATATGAAATGAGGGTATTCTCTGCCTTTCCCAGTGAGGGACTAGAAGCTTACAGAGCCCACACTCTCCCAGGGTTGTGGGCTGTGAGTTCTGGATGTGAAGGTTGAACCACTGCTTGCCGCTGTCCATCCACTAATTCTGCTTGTTATCCTAATGGCTGATGAGGGTGTAGTGTGTGTACTTTCCCGTAATAACCTGGTGTATCATTTCCCCTTGTTTAGCTTCTTGAGGATTATGTGATACGTAATAATGACTAAGCTTCTATATGCAACTTCTTCCTAATTTTACCAATAAATGCTTTAACGGTTCATAAAACCCCCGCATATTTTAGGGTACAGATTTTTATACCAACTCTGTTCAGTTATCTATTTCATGGTTGACTGTATTCCTCTTACTAGGAAGGATTTTCTCCTTCCCCTCCACCCGCTCAAACAACCCCATCCGTTACCTTTCTCTCACATATTTTGCTTAGACTTTTTTCTTTTTGCCTCTTCCATGGTGCTAATCCAGAGAAAGACAGTCTAAGTTCTGAAGGCGGAATAGAAGTTTCCCTTTAGGTCTGTTACATTAGGAGGGTCCAATAAACTATTCCTCTAGCATTTTTATACCATCATGTAGGCCCCTCCCTCTGAATGCATGTTGGGTCGGCGACTTCCACTGACTGAAACAGCAGATGTGACACTATGTACGTTCTGGACCTAAGTCTTAAGAATTCTGGGCAATTACATGCAAGAAGTCCAGTTACCCTAATGGAGAGGTCACACGGACATAGAGGCCTGGCTTTTCCGTGTCCTAGCTGATCCCTGCCAGCTCAGTGTAGCTTCATGTGAAAACCGGCAAGATGAGCCAAAAAGAACCATCTGGCTGAGCCTAGCGTAGATTGCAGAATTGTGAGTAAATAAAACAACTGTTTTTTTTTTTTTTTTCAGCCACTAAGTTTTAGGGTAGTTAGGCAGCAAGAGAAATGAAAACACCCGTACGTTGATAGACATTGATAAATGCATTTTCATTGCGACTTAGCAATAATTTGTATTTATGTGCTAGAAACGTAAAATATAAATTACTGTTAATTAGCTATTAGAGTAGGTTTATCAATGTGTTATGTGCTATGTACTAATGTAGTTACATCAAGAGGGAAAGAAGTGAAATAGCCATTGTAGAGGTTTGACTGTCACTCAGTGCTGTTTAATTAAATGCAAGCTTTGCCATCACTACTGAATAAAGCAGTGATGACTTAAAAGTTTTGCAGCAGTTTGGACCACAAAGCTGGATGAGCAATGTATGCAAGAAAATTAAAAATATTGGGGCGCCTGGGTGGCTCAGTCAGTTAAGCGCTGACTTCGGCCGAGGTCATGATCTTCCAGTTCGTGGGTTTGAGCCCTGCATCGGGCTCTGTGCTGACAACTCAGAGCCTGGAGCCTGCTTTGGATTCTGTGTCTCCCCCTCTGTCTCTGCCCCTCCCCTGCTCACTCTCTGTCTCTCTCTCTCAAAAATAAATAAACATTAACAAAAAAAATTTTTTTTAATTATTTTTTTGGTGGGATGAGTTTTTTAAGTTCCTTTTCCTTCCAGAATCCTTTTTCTGTTTCAATTGACGGTTCAGGCTAAATGGCTCTGTAGGTTGACTGATTACAAATGTTTTCACTCAAGCACACTAGCTTTTAAATCTGTCTGTAAGTTGCTTTCTTAAAAAAGTGAATAAGCTTAGGAAATAATTATTCCTCAAAGTACCCAAAACTCTTGAGCATGCTTTTGTTCTGTAGACAGATCTGATTCATCAAGAAACATCAAGATAATTGTCACGATTTAAATTTTTAAAAGAAACCAAGAAGCCTTTGGCTCCAATGTAGAACTTTCTGTTGCTTTCTTGGCATAATGCCTTGAATTGAATATTTTGTGCTGTACGTTGCTCCATTTTTTGTTTTGCTTTGTATTTTTGCCCCTGGGACAGGAAACTACAGAACAAAATATATTCATTTTGGTAACCAATGCTGGTCCTTTGGTGACTCATTATTCTTCAGTGATTGGTACAGAAAAGAGAGGCTGACACTTGAATGTTGCTCCCTAGTGGATGCAGACGATGAGCCAAGATTTTATTTTTTCATCACAGATATTTTGTAAAACTGGGAATCGCTGTTTTGACACAGGAAGAAAAACTTTCACATTAAAGCACTCTCCAGTTTGTAAATTACTTCTTTCAGGTCGGGTAGTATGCTCCATTTTAATTAAAATTCTTAACAGGCTCCGACAGTTTACATTTGAATTTAATCTGTGTGACTGTATAAAAGCAATTTTATAGAAAAACATTTTCTTACAAGACTATAAGCTTCATGATGGCAGAATCAGGTCTTACTTGCTGGAGACTCTAAAAAAAAATCCCGAACTGAGGACAGGTGTTAGCATTTGTAAGTCTCAAATTATTTTTTGAATTAAGGAATTTAGCTTTTTAAAAAAACCATTTGTTTTTAGAAGTTTCTGGTCTAGATAGAATGTCAACAATTCCAGACTGGCATATTATGTTGAAGGATCACATTTTCCAACTTCTTCCTTAGTAGGTAGTCACCGATCTTTTCAACCCCAGTTCTGTAAAATATTGATAATAATTTTTAATTAAAGTATCCATGTATGCTGACTCTTCAATATATTATTTCGGATTCTTGCAACAGGTTATTTGGAGTTAGAAGTTAAAAATATTGCGTAGCTGATTTTCTTACAATTCTCTACTGAAAACCTGTGTGGCAAGGGATTTATGTGGTATGTTAAGAATGTTTAGATGTTTCTGGAATTACTGAGTTGGAAGATGCTCGAGTAAGAAAGATGCATTGGGAAGGCTTTTGTATTCTTATAATTATATGACAAAAGAAAAATTTTAGGTTTTGGGGAACTTTACTAGGTTTCTATGTTAACTGCTTGCATTTAAATTTTTCTTCCACATAAATGAATATAAAGAAATTTTGGTTCGAGGTTTATCTTTTTGCACATGTTATACCTTCTCTATTTCATTCATTAAAACACTTTCAAAAAATTTAAGCAGTATATATTGAACACTTACTTTATGCCAGATACCTCTTAAATTCTTGTGAACGAAAGAACGAACTTCGTTCGTTGAACGAATTCAAGTGAACGAAAAGACCCAAGTCCCCACTTTGAGGAAGTTTGCATTCCAGCATGGGGAACACACAAACAATACAAATAACAGAAAGTAGATACTGTAGAAGGTTATAAAGTTGAGTGATACGGAAAAAATAAAGTAGGGTAATGGAAATCAAGGAGAGAGAGTTATCATTTTAAGTAGGCCAGGCTGGCCTCATTAAGAAGTGACTTTTGAGCAAAGTTGGAAGAGGTGAGGGAGTGAGAGCGGAAGATGCTTGATAGGAACCCCCTCCCTGCAGAAGGAAGGGGAGGGAAGCAGTGATAGGGGCAGGGAAGGGCCAGAGCAGAGTCCTGGGGCCCAGATTACCTCTTGCCTCTAAGGAATGCTTTGATGATTCAACTCGGTCCCCATTGCTGCTAGATCATGCCAGACCTTACTGGGAATGATCATTGAATATCACTCAATTACTATTCATCATGTCATAACATAATACCAAAAAGGAAAATGATTAGAGTAGAACCACATAATAAGATGTGACATTGAAACATTTCTATTGTCCTTTATGGTTTTAAGCACCTATTTAAGTCATACAGTACTTCACAGTCATACAGTGATAGAATTCCTGGTCAGGCCCCAGAGGCCTTATAGATGTTTTGGGTTCAAAACTATTGACCTCAGATTTAAGGCTAGAGAGCATATAAATCAGCTAATTAAAATGAAAGGAGTAGGAATATGTAACGTTCCTTGTATCTGTGCCTGTACAAAGCAAGTACTCTTCAAATATTAGTTGTATCTAGAACCAGAATTTTCTTACGTTTACTTATTTTTGAGAGACAGAGTGTGAGTGAGGGAGGGGCAGAGAGAGCAGAAGACAGAATCTGAAAGGGCTCCAGGCTCTGAGCTGCCAGCACAGAGCCTGACGTGGGGCTCCCAACTTGAGAATGGCAGGATCATGACCTGAGCTGAAGTTGGACGCTTAACTGACTGAGCTACCCTAGGCGCCCCTAGAACCAGAATGTTGTTTGTTTGTTTGTTTATTTATGAATATAATGTATTGTCAAATTGGCTTACATACAGCACCCAGCGCTCATCCCAACCAGTGCCCTCCTCAATGCCCATCACCATTTTCCCCTCTCCCCACCCCCCCCATCCACCCTCAGTTTGTTCTCTGTATTTAGGATTCTCATGTTTCATTTTGTTGTCTGATTGCTGATGCTAGGACTTCTAACACTATGTTAAACAACAGTGGTGAGAGTGGGCATCCCTGTCATGTAGACAGCAAATAGATGGGTCTTCTTTTTTTTTTATCCATTCTGATACCATATGTCTTGTGATTGGAACATTTTGTCTTTTTACATTCAGTGTTGTTATTGAAAGATAAGGGTTTAGAGTCATTGTTATCTGTAGGTTTCTTGCTTGTAGTGATGTCTCTGCAGAACCAGAATTTTAAAGCAGAGGATAAATTATAATACTTATATACCTATATAGAAGACACATGTCAATTTTTAGGTTAATTTTCATTTAAAAGTAATACTTTATTTTTTGTCTTATCTTTTGTCTTTTGTCAACTTTATTTCCTTATCTCATAGTCCCTGCTCCTCCAAGTCAAAATCGGATTTTGAAATAATGACAGTAATATTATTGTAATATAAGTAATATAAGTAAATTGTAATATAAGTAATATATTGTAATATATTGTAATATAAGTAAAAATTGTAATATAAGTAATAGCAATGCCTGTCTCCTTTTTTTAAAACATTGTTTTATTTGTGTGTTACATCTTTTCAATAGACATGATTTTTAAACTGACTACCTGACAGTATGGAAGAAATTATTTCTTCATGAATGTTATAATATGAAAAAAAGTGTTTTTGAGAATTTTTTGCTGTCTTATTCTCTGGCATCCTATGATTTTAAATAACTAATATGTGTCAGTTTGAGAAAAGTTCTCTCTTTAATTGAGAGTGTAAATCCTCTGGTTCTATTAAAATGGTACCTAATTTTAACATAATTTTGATGACTGAGATGTTTATTTCAGACACACTGTGTGCTAAGGGTTGTCTAGGTGCTAATATAGGTGTATCTCCATCTAATGCAATATGTATAGCTTTTAAAACCTATGTAAATGATCATGCATTTGAATATTGGTCCTACCTGTTTTAAGGAGGTGTCCTTATTCAGGTTAATTACTTAATTCTCTGAGACTCAATTTTTTAAATTTATTATTATTTTTAATATGAAATTTATTGTCAAATTGGTTTCCATACAACACCCAGTGCTCATCACAACAGGTGCCCTCCTCAATGCCCATCACCTACTTTCCCCTCCCTCCCACCCCCCATCAACCCTCAGATTGTTCTCAGTTTTTAAGAGTCTCTTATGCTTTGGCTCCCTCCCTCTGTAACTTCTTTTTTTTTTTTCCCTTCCCCTCCCCCATGGTCTTCTGTCAAGTTTCTCAGGATCCACATAAGAGTGAAAACATATGGTATCTGTCTTTCTCTGTGTGACTTATTTCACTTAGCAAAACACTCTCCAGTTCCATCCACGTTGCTACAAAAGGCCATATTTCATTCTTTCTCATTGCCACGTAGTACTCCATTGTGTATATAAACCGCAATTTCTTTATCCATTCATCCGTTGATGGACATTTAGGCTCTTTCCATCATTTGGCTATTGTTGAGAGTGCTGCTATAAACATTGGGGTACAAGTGCCCCTATGCATCAGCACTCCTGTATCCCTTGGGTAAATTCCTAGCAGTGCTATTGCTGGGTCACGGGGTAGATCGATTTTTAATTTTTTGAGGAACCTCCACACTGTTTTCCAGAGCGGCTGCACCAGTTTGCATTCCCACCAACAGTGCAAGAGGGTTCCCGTTTCTTCACATCCTCGTCGGCATCTATAGTCTCCTGATTTGTTCATTTTGGCCACTCTGACTGGCATGAGGTGGTATCTGAGTGTGGTTTTGATTTGTATTTCCCTGATGAGGAGTGACGTTGAGCATCTTTTCATGTGCCCGTTGGCCATCTGGATGCCTTCTTTAGAGAACTATTCATGTTTTCTGCCCATTTCTTCACTGGATTATTTGTGTTTTGGGTGTGGAGTTTGGTGAGCTCTTTATAGATTTTGGATACTAGCCCTTTGTCCAATATGTCATTTGCAAATATCTTTCCCCATTCCGTTGGTTACTTTTTAGTTTTGTTGATTGTTGTCTTTGCAGTGCAGAAGCTTTTTATCTTCATGAGGTCCCAATAGTTCATTTTTGTTTTTAATTCCCTTGCCTTTGGAGATGTGTCAAGTAAGAAATTTCTGCGGCTGAGGTCAGAGAGGTTTTTTCCTGCTCTCTCCTCTAGGGTTTTGATGGTTTCCTGTCTCACATTCAGGTCCTTTATCCATTGTGAGTTTATTTTTGTGAATGGTGTAACAAAGTGGTCTAGTTTCATTCTTCTGCATGTTGCTGTCCAGTTCTCCCAGCACCATTTATTAAAGAGACTGTCTTTTTTCCATTGGATATTCTTTCCTGCTTTGTCAAAGATGAGTTGGCCATACTTTTGTGGGTCCAATTCTGGAGTCTGAGACTCAATTGTTAAAAAAATTGATCGAAGGGGGCGCCTGGGTGGCTCAGTCGGTTGGGCATCCAACTTCGGCTCAGGTCACGATCTCACAGTTTGTGAGTTCAAGCCTCGTGTCAGGCTCTGTGCTGACAGCTCAGAGCCTGGAGCCTGCTTCGGATTCTGTGTCTCCCTCTCTCTCAACCCCTTCCCTGCTCATGCTCTGTCTCTGTCTCTCTGTCTCTGTCTCTCTCTCTCTCAAAAATAAACATTAAAAAAAAATTGAACGAAGGATATCTTCATCTTCAGAATTGTGAGGAATAAAGGTGATAATTGCAGAGTGATGTGCCATATGTCTAGCGTAGTGCCTGACACATTGTAGGTGCTCAACAAATGGTAGCCGGTAGCCGCTCTTAATCAAAAACAGTCATTGTGTCGCTTACTAGCTATTGCTTTGGTTTGATTTGTTTTCATCTCTGACATGTTTCTACCTAACATGTTAAGCTTACCTGTGCCTACCCTGTTCTTCAGTCTTTTGAAAATAACCACTTAAGTGTTTGATGAGTACATTTATGAAGCAGATCCAATATTTAAAAGAGTCTTAGAGTAACATATTTTGACAATGATTACCCTTTAATTACAGTGTACTTCTCCTTTTTATTATCTTTTTCGCTCTCCTGCTCACAGCCCTTTATCTCCCTGTACTCAGCCTCCTTTTGGATCTCCCCTCTAATTACTGCCTCCCTCCCACTTGTATTCTACTCTGTCCATTAATGCTAGGCTAAATTTTCTAAAACAACACTGTGCCCCTTTTATTTTCTTTAAAAAAATGTACATTGGCTCTCTGTTACCAAGTCTGAAGTGCTTTGCCTAAACTTCATGGTTTACCACAATCTGAAACCATCTTACTTCTTCACTTAATTTTCCGTGATTCGTAATCCATTTATTCAATGGAGACTGGACACAACACTATATATTTCATATACGTTCCTGTCTTGAAAAGCTTTTGTGTGTACCATTCTGTCTGCTTACATTGTTCTTCCTTATCTTCTCTACCATAGGACAAACCCACTTTGTCAGGATGTATTCAAGTTCTGTGGTCTCTTCAGTGTCTTTTTCTGACTCTGATTTCAGTGATTTTTTTCCCCCTCATGTATAAAACAGTAAAAAATTAAATGGGAGAATGTATTTGTAAAATACTAAATGCTCATTTCAGTCTTACCTCTTGAGGGGAAATATAAGTTCTTGTAGAATCTGGTATTCTGTCGCAGCAACTAGCCAAGTGCTGACTCCCCAGTGAACATTTGAGTGATTAGATTCTCTAAACTAGTGTCTTTAAATCCATATTTGTATGAATTTGGGAGTATAATATAATACAGTTTATAAGGGAAATTTAATCAGATGTTAATTGAAAGACTATTTAAAAAAAACAAACTAATTTGGAATAAATATAAAACATGATACCTTTTTTCTTTCTTGTAGTCTGAAATGGTATTTTAGAAAACATAGATTTTGTTAACACTTCAGATTTGGGGAAGTTGATAGGGGAAAAGGAAATGCTTCTCAAGTCATTTACAAACCCTTTAGATTTGTCTGGTAAAAAAGTGAGAAGAAGGGGTGGGGGGAGGAGAGAGGATGAAAGGGACAAGATGTACCATGACTCAGCTAAGTGATTCTTTTCACCTTGATGTTCACGATTGTCTTGAGTTGGTAATTTTCCAGCACCTGGCACTTGGTATTTGCCTAACTGACTTTGTTATTTTTTGCTTTTTAAAATTTACTGCTTATTAAGGTATAATTTATAAACACTCAAATGCACAGATCTTCATGTACCATTTGATGAGTCTTTAGAAATAAATGTTCATGAACAGCCCAAATCCGAATTAAGATGTAGACTATCCAGGACCCTAAACAGTACCCTGAGTTCCCCTGTTCCCCGTTCCATCCAACAACCCCACATCCTACATGAGAGGCACCTCCTATTCTCATTTCTGTCACCACATGTTGATTTTGAACTTCATGCACAGGAATCCTATTGTGTGTGCTTGTGTTTGGCCTCTCTCAGTGTAATATCTCTGAGATTCATCCATGTTGTTGCATGTATCAGTAGTTCATTCCTTTTTATTGCTGGGTAGTGTTCCATTGTGTGAATGTACCTAAATTTGTGTGTCCATTCTCCTGTGGATGCACAGTTAGATTTTTTTTTTCCAGTTCTGGACTATTACGAATAAAGTTACTGTGAACATTTGTATATAATTTTTAGGGGGAGCATAGTGTTGTTTTTCTCGAGAAGGACTGATGGGTCAAAGGACTGGTATATATTTCACTTTAAGAGAGGCACCTGGGGGCGCCTGGGTGGCGCAGTCGGTTAAGCGCCCGACTTCAGCCAGGTCACGATCTCGCAGTCCGTGAGTTCGAGCCCCGCGTCAGGCTCTGGGCTGATGGCTCAGAGCCTGGAGCCTGTTTCCGATTCTGTGTCTCCCTCTCTCTCTGCCCCTCCCCCGTTCATGCTCTGTCTCTCTCTGTCCCAAAAATAAATAAACGTTGAAAAAAAAAAATTAAAAAAAAAAAAAAAAAAAAAGAGAGGCACCTGGGTGGCTTAATTGGATAAGTGTCTGGCTCTTGATTTCGCTCAGGTTATGATCTCACGGTTCGTGGGATTGAGCCCCACGTTGGGCTCCGCACTGCTGGCACAGAGCCTGCTTAGGATTCTTTCCCTTTCCCTCTCTCTCTGCCCCTCCCCTACTTGTGCCAGTGTTCACTCTGGCTTTCTCTTTCTCTTAAAATCAAGAAATAAACATTAAAACAAAACAAAACAAAACGCATCTTTTTCCAAAGTGGTTGGAATGTATGAGAGTTCCAATTCCTGCCCATTTTGGCTACTACTTGATATTATCATTCTTTTTAAATTTAGCCTTTCTGTTATGTGTGAAGATACATCTAATTGCGGTTTGAATTTTTCACTTCCCTCATGTTGACTACCTTTTTGTCTGCTGATCGGCCACTGGACTATCTCCTTCAGGGGAGAGTCTGTTCAAGCCTTCTGCTCCTTTTTATTGGGCAATTTGTCTTTTTGTTATTGAGTGGTAGGAGTTCTTTATATATTTTGGATATTAGTCCTTTGTCAACTATATGATTAGGAGTATTAGCTCATATTGGCTTTTTATCCTTAGCCACTCAGAGGTAACAGTTCTAGAGAGCAACTAACTACTCTTTCAGACACTGTATCTTTGCAGGACTGTGTAAAGGCAGGAAGATGAGGGAGATGTGGAAGCCAGGCACCAAGAGAGACCTTTTATCATATGTTCTCTCCTTTTATCTTACTTTTTAAAAAAATTTGGAAAAATGTTTATTTTTGAGAGAAAAAGAGAGAAAGTGTGTGAGTGCGTGCAGGGAGGGGGAGAGAGAGAGGGAGACACAGAATCCTAAGCAGGCTCTAGGCCCTGAGCTGTCAGCACAGAGCCAGATGCGGGGCTCAAGACCCCCGCGTCTCTCACGGACCGCGAGACCATGACCTGAGCCAAAGTCGGACGCTTAACCAGCTGAGCCTCCCAGGCACTCCTCTCCTTTCATTTTCTAGGAAATATTTTTCCCTTTCCCAGAATACCTTCATTCATGGCTCCCCCGAAGACCTCTTTCTATGTCTTATTGAGAAGAACTGGGTTACTTGGCTACCTCTAGCCACAAGAGTGGCTGGGAAAGTGTCTTCAAAAAAGGTCTCTATGGTGATAGGTGGGTAAGCGAGAGTGGGGTCAAGAATGTAACATGAAACGCCTACATAGCAAGTCAAGGGTAGGGTGTCTCAGGAGAGGAGATATATGTACCAGGCTCTTAAAGGTGTGAGGGCATAGCTTGTTCAAGCAACTTGTGCTAATTTGAGAGAAAAATTAATTTATTGCTTGAAGAGCCTTTGTAGGTATTTATTTGAATGTGTTGATAGCCAATAGGCAGAAAATCTATCTGAGCGGGGAATTTAATTTGGAAGCACTTAGGGAGCTATGGTGGCATTAAGATTGCTCAGTGAGTTTATGAAAGGTGAGAAAAAGGCAGAGTGTAAGGCCTGGGGAAAAGTTACTTTCAGGGACATCCAGAGGAGATTGATCTCCAAAAGTAAACTGAGAACAACGACCAGAAGGATAGACAGTGTTACTATATCCCCGGGAGGAGTTTCAGGAAGGAGACGGTGGTCCATGGGGTAGAAAGTCCCTGAGAAGCCACTGCTAAGGTGTCGGGCTGATATGTTTGGTTTTGACAGGAAGACATTCTGGATCTTCTTCTCAAAAGCAGCTCTTTGGAGTGAAGGGAGTATAGGCCAAATTGTAGTCAGTTGAGAGAAAATGGAAGGTGAAAAGGTGATGGCATTGAGTTCAGACTACTTAATGAAGACATTTGCTGTAATTCCATGAGCAGAAAACTTTTTATATGGAAGAAGCAGTGAATGTTTATAGAGGTTGTTGATACTGGAGAAAGGGTGGAGGTAATGACTTCCTTTTCCTGAGGATGAGGGATTCTTTTTTTGTTTGGTTTTTTGTTTTTTCTTTTGTTTTGTTTTTTGATAGCGTAGGAAGGGGTTATACATCTTCACAGGCTAGCGGAATTTGGCAACAATAAGGGCACTTCATTCTTTAAGGATGGAGGGATGGATGGGTGCAACCATTCAGGGGAAGGCAGTGATGAGGGATGGGTGGTTTGGGTGGGCACAAGGGGAGCAGGAGGTGTTCCTCTGATTGTCACTGTTTTCTTTCAAATAAGAGGGGCAGAATGGTTATCAGTTGATACTGAGTTTGGGACAGATGGGAGAATTATTTTATACCTCTTTGGCTTTTCGATTGTATTTTTGACTGGGTCTGGAATATTTTGGAAACATAACCAGTTAGAAATATTGCCTGTTGGTGTCAGCAAAGCTGACAGTTCACGTATTTTTGGAGAGTTCAGTCTGATACTATATCAGCCCCGGTGCTTGGAAGGGTTCCAGATTGAAGGTGGCTTCAGTTTTACCAAGCAATAAGTATTTTTTATTTTTTATTCTTTTAATGTTTTTTTTTAATTATTCTTATTTATTCTTGAGAGACAGAGAGAGACAGAGCGTGAGCAGGGGAGGGGCACTGAGAGGGAGACACAGAATCCGAAGCAGGCTCCAGGCTCTGTCAGCACAGAGCCTGATGCGGGGCTCGAACTCATGAACTGTGAGATCATGACCTGAGCCGAAGTCAGACGCTTAACCGACTGAGCCACCCAGGCGCCCCAGCAATAAGTATTTTTTAACACGCCTACCATATACAAGACATTTCAAAACTGCTATGAAAACACTAAGAAATTATAGAATAAGTTTGATTTCCTTAGCCTAATCGTCAGAACACTAGATTATTAGCCATGCCATTTTATGGTATAAGATGGTAAAAAATAAACATACAACAAATAGATACTTCATATAGACAATAGACCGACCTATTAAGACAGTAATAGATAGCTGATATAGACATTGAGACCTTAGACAATAAGAAAGGGAAAAATCTTAAAAATATGCATGCTGTACTAATTTGTGTGGTAACTCAAAATGTTCAAAGATGAGGTTTGTAGTTCTCCCTGAGATTATAGTCTGTGTAGTATGAGTTTTACTGATGAGAATTCTGAAGTGCTGATAAAGCTCTATCAGATATATATGATGAAATACAGCATTCTGGATTTTGAAAGCTGAGTTTCTTCAAAAAGTAGCAAAAGTTCAAAAATTAGTTTATATGTAAGAATAAGAGGTTTGCATACATTAGCATTTTAAGCAGTTCAATGAATAAAAGTTATTTGATGGCAGTCACTTATTTTGTGGTGAATGAAGTATACTTAAGCTGAATTCTCAAGTTTTCGGATAATGCTTTTTATCCTGAAGAAGTTTTCAGGGATACCCATGATTCTTCCCAAGAGTATAGATGGACGGAAGAAATAACTTGACAGTGTTTCCAAATGGACATTTAAAAAAAAAAAATGATCAATTTCCTTAAAGTTTCTGATTACTAACACTACGAATTTTGTTGTATCTCCTCTTCAGACAAATCAAGTAATTCTGATGTGAGTATGAATGTGCTGTTAACCCAGATTTAATGTTATTAAAACAGATGGCACAAAAGAAGAAGGAAAGTCTTTGACCATCCCCTCTGAGCAAAGCTTAAACTTATTTATCCTCATCCAAAGGCAGTTTCTCTCTGTTTTGGCCTGACTTCTGGGAGCCCAGAACTCTTAAAAGATGTTTTCTTGAAAATAGTGAGCTCTTTTCTTGTCTGTCCTAGTATTCTTGGCTGAGCTTCCTATGTTCTGCCTGCTTTTACTCATTAATATTCAGCTTGATCCATAGTGACTGAGGAGGCAGCAAAGAGTTGGAAGTTAGTGCAATGAAAGGTCCTATGAGGGCTTTCTGAGCAAAGATGCAAATGTCCCCAGGAATAGTGTAACCAAATTTCATCTTCTCAAGTCAGTTGAATGCTTAAGGCTTTCAACTGATTCAAATAAGGAAGGTTTTTTTTTTTCTTTTCCTTTTGATGTTGATTCAATTAGGACCTAACTTTTCTGCCTCCTTTACAGTTAAGTATGCTTTTCTCGTTGAAAAGAAAGTAATGAATTCGGTTAAGATAGGCATAACATGTTTCTTAGCTTAAGCATATTTACATGGATTGACAAATATTAAGTTGTATAAGAACTGTTGTCCGTGACAACATCTCAGTGGTTGAGATGAAATTGATTGTAATACATGGAAACTGTATAACTTTAGAATGACTTGTTTCCTTTTTGCATTTTGGAAAAAACGTCTTTAGCTCTTCATCCAAAGGTATAATTATTTCTTTCAAAGACTGCTTTGAAAGAGTAATCAACTTACATAGTTTACGAGGTTGTACAGTATTCAGTCTTTTAATAGAATTTTTGGTTTATTTTCAGGAGAAAGTGATTGCGTTCTGTTGAAAAAAATCTGAAAAATACATAATTAAAGAGAATGGTCATTATTTCTCCAGACTGTATGACTTTACAGAGGCTGCTTCCATAGAAATCAACTTCTAATTACTATATATTTGCTTATTAATGTTTGAGGCTTTGTAAAAGTTAGAAGGAAATCCTTTTACCACAAATATTTTTGTAGCAGTTTGCTGCCACAACTAAATCTGTGCATTAAAAAAGAAATCTGGTAATTGCCTCTCCTTACTTATTTGAGAGAGAACGAGGGAGTGTGAGCGAGTGAGCGGGGGAGGGGCAAAGGAAGAGGGAGAGAGAGAATCTTAAACAGGTTCCATGCCCAGCGCAGAGACCCACGGGGAGGGGGGAGGGGGGAGGCTGGATCTCATGACCATAAGATCATGACCTCAGCCGATATCAAGAGTGAGATACTTAACCAACTGCTTCTCTTTAATTTCATGTAATATTGATATAAAAGTTACTGGGCTACAAAGAAATTTGGTACTTTTAAGTCATGATGGGATCTGGTCCCCATTAAAATAATTAGGGATGACGATTTTTTTGTTAACTCATTTAGTTCAGTTGTCCAACACAGTAGTGACTTCTGGGTAGGGCTGATGGAAGAAAAGTAGAAGCCATTATCTCCCCCGAGGTGGCTGACTTGATTCAGTCACACTATGAAGAGAATATTCCTCCATGCACAGATAGTGGAACTTCCTAACATTATTTTAGTATTGAACACTTTTTTTTGAAATGCTGCCATGGAAGACAACTGTGTTTTATCCTTAGAATTCTGCCAGTGTCTCTCAGAGGCTGACTTGGGATGGTTGGAAGTGGTTGAGCTCCACATTGATATGTGTAATGTTTTCTTGTAACCCTGTCCGTGTTTGATAAAAATGTTGAGTTTATCCAGCATTCATTCATCCTGTAGATATCTACTAAGCACTCTATTAAGTGCCAAGGTCAAACACTTCTTGTAGTTACTGACTTTCTGCAGTAATAGTTTCTGCTAACCAGTGTAGCTTCAAATGACTTCTCGTCTTGGCCAATGACTACTGTGGAAAAGAATGGAGGGACATTCTTTAATTACACAGAAATAAGTAGTTCACAGCTAGTACTTTGAGTTACATATTAAATAATTCTTCTTGGGGTACTCAGGGCAACTTAAAATAGTGAAATGGGGAATTAGCCTAACTATAGGATGTCGTATTGCAAAATATGAAGGTAAAGCTAGTGGTTGTCAACTTCCTAGCAATTAAATTTGTCTTGTTTTTAATGCCAAATGTTAAAATATCCTCCAAGATACACATAATAGGATGGAGTATAGGAAATTAGCATATATTGTTCATAATGAGTGATTGTATAGATGCATATGTTATATGTGTATATTTAAAAACTTAAAGTAATTAAGCTTTTTCCGATAAAATATGTTAACAAAAAATTTGGAGAAAGTAGGTTTCATATTGTTTTAGGTATTTATGTGCAGCAGAAATTTAGATTAGTCAGAAGTATCCTGATAGAGTAAGAATGTGTATATGATATACAATAATTTTTTTTATAAAATAGCTTTTTCTGTATTAAAAATTTTTAATGTTTATTTATTTTTGAGAGAGAGAGAGAATGAGAGAGAGCGAGCAAGTGTGAGCACCTAAGGAGCAGAGAGAGGGAAACAGAGGTTCCAAAGAGGTTCCATGGGATCATGACCTGAGCCAAAGTTGGTCGCTTAACGGAGTGAGCCACCCAGGTGCCCCTACAATAATGTTTTTGTTTATTCTTGATTATTAATAGTGATAGTTATAGTTTTAAAAACATGTTGTAATTATATAGACAATATTTGCTAATGCTGAAAATTTGAAAACTCAGCAGGCTACCCCTGGGAGTTGGTAGAGCATTATAGTTTGCCTTTTTTTCTAATGTTTTTTTAAATTTTGAGGGGTAGCTGAGATTTAATTGTGTATATGTATTTACATATAGATTGTTAGTTATAGTTTGATGCTCTCCCCCCCATTTACCGTTATCATAACTTTCTTCAAGTATTTTCTTGTAATTATAAATGGAAATATAACATTCTATCATATGAATGTACCATAATTTAACCACTTCCATATTGTTGAACATTTTTTTAAGTTTTTACTATTGTTAATTTACTGTAGTTTGTCATAATCATTAATGGACACAGTTGCTTAATTTTTTGATGGGAGTATTTTTGTTGTATCTGTTTATTATGATAATGTTTATACATGAAATATGTATATGATCTTTACCAATATTTAATTTAAACTTTAATATGAAACATGTATATACACAAATTTGCTGTATTTTTTACTTTTTGAAAGTTGTAATATTATTCAGAAAAAATGCTACTTTATTTTTATTTTTATTTTTTTTACATTTTGAGTAAAATTTTATTTTTCACCTAATAAGTAATTTTCCATATGTAGAATACATTAGTGTTTTCTTTTTTTGTTTTTAGATTTTCTTTTTTTTTTTCAATATATGAAATTCATTCTCAAATTGGTTTCCATACAACACCCAGTGCTCATCCCAACAGGTGCCCTCCTCAATACCCATCTCCCACCCTCCCCTCCCTCCCACCCCCGATCAACCCTCAGTTTGTTCTCAGTTTTTAAGAGTCTCTTATGCTTTGGTTTTCTCCCACTCTAACCTCTTTTTTTTTTTTCCTTCCCCTCCCCCATGGGTTTCTGTTAAGTTTTTGAGCATCCACATAAGAGTGAAAACATATGGTATCTGTCTTTCTCTGTATGGCTTATTTCACTTAGCATCACACTCTCCAGTTCCATCCACGTTGCTACAAAGGGCCAGATTTCATTCTTTCTTATTGCCACGTAGTACTCCATTGTGTATATAAACCACAATTTTTTTATCCATTCATCAGTTGATGGACATTTAGGCTCTTTCCATAATTTGGCTATTGTTGAGAGTGCTGCTATAAACAAGAAAAAATGCTACTTTAGAGTGAAGATTGACTAGGTACTGTTTTGCATTGTTGCATTTAACTATTTTATTTATTTTTTCAAAGTTTATTATGTATTTATTTTGAGAGAGAAAGAGAGAGAGAGAGGCAGAGAGAGAGAATCCCAAGCAGGCTCTGCACTGACAACATGGGGCTCGAACCCATGAACCATGAGATAATGATCTGAGCTGAAATCAAGAGGTGGATGCTTAACTGACTGAGCCACCCTAGCGCTCCTCATTTAACTATTTTATTATTTTATTTGTGTAGCTTTAGATGTGACCATTACTATGGAAATATCAAATTAAGTATGTTGCTGAAAGTAGGAGTGTAATAGGAGAATACTGAGCTAGGTGTCATAGTAGGAATATGGGAATGGGAAATAGTGTCTGATTAACCAGATGGGGAGTGGGGGTCCTCATTGTAAGACCTGGAGGAGGCATAACTTTGAATTGAATATTCATATAGTTAATCCATATAGTTAATGAATATTCATATAGTTATATGAATCTGTAACACAGGATCTTTTTTTTTTTTTTTTTTTTTTAACACAGGATCTTTAATGCAACGTTCGATTCCTACATTGAGGAATCAGCTATGTTTTAAATTCTCTGGCAGGAGCAAGCTATCTCTGTTCTTGTCTTTATTTTCCCATTATATGCTATATATTATACACACACACACACACACACACACACACACACACACGCACACGCACACACACACACATACATACATACTTTGCGTTTCAAATTATTTTTTCTCCAAATTTTTATTTAAATTCCAGTTAACATACCCTGTAATATTAGTTTCAGGTATAGAATTTAGTGATTCAGCACTTACATGTACCCAGTGCTCATCATAACGAGTGCCCTCCTTAGTATCTATCACTCATCTGGTACATCCCTGTACCTACCTCCCCTCCAGTAACACTCAGTTTGTTCTGTATAGTTAAGAGTCTACTTCTTGGTTTGTCTCTCCTTTTTTTTTCCTTCAAGTTTTTATTTTAAGTATTTTTTGGGAAATGATTACCAGAGTCTACTTCTTGGTTTGCCTCTCTTTTTTTTCTTCAAGTTTTTATTTTAAATAGTTTTTTGGAAATGATTAGTATGTCGTAATTTTTTAAGTCTTTTTTTTTTCCCTTGACTCTATCATTAGTGTATAAGAATACAGTGATTTTTGTGGATTTTTTTCTCTCTCAGGTAACACTGTTGCTTATTTGTCATTCCAGAGGCAAGGAAAGCCCAAACTAAAGAGGAAATGGGATAATGGGCTAAGAAGGGCTAGGAAAAACCCAAATGGCTCCACAGGAGTTAACGAGGGAATGTTTACGACATATGCTGAAGTTACCAAAATTGGGGAGTAGGAGGTAAAGCTGGGAGCAGGGACGCTTCACTGACACCTGGTCTTTTCTGTGACAGACACACAAATCGTAGGACAGATTAAGAACAGATTTATCTCAGTTATAGGGATGATTTATTTTTTGGAAGGAAGGTTGTCACATTTTTCCAGTAAATACCCTTGAATCTTTCTTGGGAAATGGTATTTTGTTGCATTTTGAAATTTCTTCTTTTTTAATATAGATTTTCTTTCCATTTATCAAATTTATTAATGTATTTCCAATTCATACATCTTTAGTTACATTTTGTTCATTCTTTCTATTTTTATTTTGTCTATTTTTATTGGTTGAAAAAAATCTATTCACTTTACGCCTGGATTGTTGACTTTCAAAAGAATTGTCTATTGTTTTTGTCCATTTCATTGCCATCTCTTTCTCTAGTTTGTTTCTTTACTGAGTTTGCCTTTTCTCATTTTATTTTGGTTTGTTACTTTGTTCCTTTTCTAAGTTCTTCATCAAGAGGCTTGGTTTCTTATGCTTGTCTTTTTTCTTTTGACTTTGTCACCAATATAATCACTTAGTCTTACAGCAATAACTTCCCATTAGAATTGCTTCAGCAGTTTTTCATGTGTTTTGTTACGTTATCTAACCTATTAAAGAACATTTTATTATATTTTGAATTTCGTCCCAGGTTCAGTATGTCTTAACTATTTTGTATTTTAGTTCGCATATGTTTAGACAGTATTCAAGACGGATTTTTTTCCTATCTAATTTTGTCACAGTAACTGCAAATGGTAGGCCAGATTTTTTTACTTCGTGCATGACCAGTTTTGTAAGTGATATGGTTAGCATGAAAATAAAGGATGTTCTTCCGTCTTATTTATGTACCCCTATGTGGCTGTTAGGTTATTCCAGGCTAATATCATTGTCTACTTGAACTGTCTTATCCTGGCAGGTGCCTTTCAAGTCTTAAGTTACTCTTGTAGTTTTCTCTCTGCCCCATCATCCCAGCCGTCCTTTTGTTTACATGGTTGCTCCCTTCGCATTTATATATTTACTTATTTGCTGGCTAGACCAGACCATTTAAAAATAGTTTGCTTTAAAACACCTTGCGGTTCTTTGCCTGCTTCCCTAACAGCTAATGTGTTTTGAGCACCCACCATACACTATGGTAGTGAATTTTCCAGACCTCAGCTCATCCAGTCTTCACAGGATCCTTGCAAGGTATTCTCATCTGACAGAGGAATGTCTCATTTGACTGAGGCATTCAGAAGCTGGACCTGTTCCCCTAAGTCACATGCCTAGCAGGAGAAGAGACATAGGGCTATCTACTTGCTGGGGCTGGCACCAAAGTGTGGTTTTCCTGTTACAGTGATAGTGATATCATTCTTCTGTTCTGGTTTTTGCACACACTGGGTACAGCTGGAAATCGCCCCTAAGTTTTGGTCTGCTTGTATTTTTGGTAGGTAATCAATTACATTAAAAAAACTTAATGGTACTTAAAAAAAAAATAGACATTCATTCCATTTATTTTATGTTTGAGGTATTTCACAGCTAAGCTACCAGGTGTAATTGAGACATTTGTGCTGTTCTCCTCTATCCCTATAGTTTTTGCATTTTCTTGCTTTTCCTTTCTGAGATAGACTTGGAGCTCTGATTGTCTATGGACCTAAACTGGAAGGTAGTGATATGTGCTTATTCTAGCTAGGCAGCTCTGAACTTTCCACACATGTGACTTATGTGCCATGGGCAATGTAATTAACTCTCCCAACAATCTCCTTATGCAGGAGTCAGTCCTCTTCAGACCTCTTACCTTTGACGTTGATATATCAGCAATGACTCCAGGGGGAAGTGGTAGAGGGGTGGGGGCCACCCCTGTTGGTGCTGCCGTGGCCTGATCTGCCCCATCTGCCCCTCCCCACCGTTCCCTTCCCTCCCAAGACTAGCTTCTAGGGTTAGTTGGGAAGGACTGCTCCTACAGGGGGGTCTCCTCACTTATCCTGTTTCCCCTCCCCAGATGTGGCTTATGTACACAACCAGGTGAAACTGTCCAGAGGACTCCTATCTCCACTCCCTACTTCTGCCCAGAAGGTAACCAGCACATTGGATGAGATTTGAAGATGGAGGCAGGCTCACAGGGTCACGAAGGGGAGGACACTGGGAGGCCTTCCTGCTTGTCTCAGACCTGTGACACTAGTCAACACCCCGAGACACTAGTCAACGTTGCCATGAACTAGAGGAGGCTGTACTTGCTGAACAATAATTGGGAATATGATTGCATGTTTAAAAAACATTTTTTTAATGTTTATTTTTGAGAGCACGAGCAGGGGAGGGGCAGAGAGAGAGGGAGACACGGAATCTGAAGCAGGCTCCAGGCTCCAGTCCCGATGCGGGGCTCGAACTCACAAACTGTGAGATCGTGACCTGAGCCAAAGTCAGATGCTTAACTGACTGAACCACCCAGGTGCCCCTGCATGTGTTTTATACTAGAATCCTCTACCTCACAATTCAAAGATATATTTGTTCTAATGTTAGATGTTTGTGTTTCAACATGCTGTTAGAATGGCATTGTAGACCAGAAAAGAAAGAAATGCTTATATTTCCACTTTTTCCATTAGCACTTGTAGTAAAATTGTTTGAATTAGTTCCTCTTATCTCCTGTCAGCAGGCACCATCTTGACTCCTTTTCTTGAACTGATGCAGAGTTTAGTTTTTTGAGTAAGTCCTACTCCATCATTACAGTAATGAGATCCTTTGTGATATGCTCTCACTACCCCTTGCTCTTCTCCAAACGAGTCATGTTTTAAGTCATTGTAACATTTTGTTAACATTAAATTCTTTTGGGGGTGCATGAGTCAGTTTCATAAATTCTTTCTTCCCTGTTGCTTTTGTTGTGACCTTCTCACATGTTGGTCTTGTTGACAAATTGTTTCAGATCATTCAGGTCATGAAATACTTTATTGGGTCTTCAAAAAGAACAGGGCTTTGCCTCACTTCTAGGCCTGCAGTCGCCGTTTCCTTTGTGCAGATTTCCTTTCAAGCTCTTTTTTCTCTTTGCCCAAATCTGAAAGGTTCTTTTCTTTGCATCTTAAATGTCATCTCATCTTCTTTCTTGGCAGGAACCAAGGAGTATCTTGTTATTTTCGTGTGTGTGTATGTCTTTAAAATGCTGTTCAAAACCCTGATCAGTAGGTTGTGGTTGTTTTATTGTTGCTTTCATTGGGGTGGCTTCCACTTGAAGTGTGTTCTTTTTTTTTTTTTTTAATCTTTTTAATGTTTATTTATTTTTGAGAGCAAGAGAGACAGAGAGCAAGCAGTGGAGGGGCAGAGAGAGAGGGAGACACAGAATCCAAAGCAGGCTCCAGGCTCCGAGCTGTCAGCACAGAGCCCGATGCGGAGATCGGACTCAAAGACTGTGAGATCATGACCTGAGATGAAGTCAGATGCTTAACCGACTGAGCTACGTAGGTGCCCTTGAAGTTGGTTCTTAATAAGTACTCTTCCCCTTCAGTTTTTAGAAATTAAAAAAATATATATATATATTTCTGCAGTTTTGGTTCCTCAAACCTGTCTGATCTCTGCAATTTTCTTGGTCCAGGAATTCATCTTGCATTGTTCTCATTCGCTCATGCACATTGTACTCGTATATTTTCAGGTTAGTGAATGCTCTAGAGTGGGTTATGGTTTTGATTTTGTCAGCTTACCTGTACCTTTAGCTTCTTCGTAGAGGAGTAGTTCTCACACCTTCTGGAATGGTGGGTTTGAACACAACTTCTGATGAGTGTCTTATAGAAAAACTTTGAGCTCCTTCCCCCAAAAAAGAGGAATGAATACATAATTTCAGAGCTACATACATCCCAAGTTTCTATAGGCTTCTCCCCTCCTTTTAACAAACTCCATGGAGAACATACTATTACATAATACTGCTTGAACTTGCTTTTTCACTTCAGCATATGTTGTGGATGTCTTTGGCAGGTCCTTTAATGAGGTGGGAGCGCTGAGTATGAAAGCAGCAGCCCATCAATCCCTCCCATAATTGCTAGAGTTAATTTAACTAGCTTTTAATAACCACATTATCCTGTTCTTCCTCTATAAGTGGACACTTAGCATGGGGAAACTTTGATGGGCCATTTACACCTTTTCTGTGTTTTATTTTAGGTAGCCTGTCCTCTCCTCTTGCTCACTGCCATACAAGTGGACAATGCAGGGGAAGTGATGGGGGCCCCTGAGGCAGGACCAGGGACAGCTGGGCTCAGGGCTAAGGCAGATGACTCTGAGATGAGAGGATGGTGATGTGGGGACATTGGCTTCTTAGGAGATGATTTGTATGTATTTTTATAATTTATTAAAAACAGTTCCCCCAGCTTTATTAAGATATAATTGACATATGACACTTCATATGTTTTTAATATCAAACATTACAAATTAGATTTAACACACAATTATTGCTTAGACAGGTGTCATTTAGATGTGATTGCGGGGCACCCCCTGACCGACAGGTCACTTTGTGGAGGTCATTATTTCCTTCACACAGAAGTGCTTTTAGAAAAGCATAGTATTTTGTAGAGGTAGAAGAAAGAAGGAAAAATATTCTTCTCTGCCATAATGGTGCTTCTTCAGTTCCCTTTATGGTGTCCTCTTTTGAATCTTGAAGTTGAATATGTTCTTTAAAAAGCTGAGTTCATATCCTGTCAAGATTTCATAAACTTCTCTGGTCATATTAAGCAGGTGAGTAGTTTGTCTACAATGATCTAAGCTGCTAGTCAGCAAATGATGTTTTCAACCTGTGCTTTGCTCTCAGCAAAGTGTATCTTTTGACAAGTGCTTCCCTTTTTCAATTGGACAGGACTTGGGCACAACTACTCAGGAGTGTCCTACAGATTGCCTAGTGTTCTACGTCATTCAAGCTCATGGCTTTAAACCAGGTCTTACCTGTGTGCTGGAACCAGTGGGAGAGCTTTTGAACAATACTCATGCCTGAGCACTGCTCTCAGACCACTGACTGAGAACCCGGAGTTGGGGCCTGGGCGTATAGCTCGTAGCAGAATCTCCTTGGGTGGCTCATGCACAACCTTGATTCGGAAGTGCTGATCTCATAGGTATTCTTCCTCCAGCATTACCAAGAATGTTTGCATCGTTTTTCTTTTTTTGTTTTCCTCCAGAAAAAAGTCTACATTTTAAGTTCCTATAGATTAACTCTTATTATTATTCTATAGATTATTCTATAGATTAACGCTTATCTAGCGGCATACAAAATCATGTCCATCTGAAAATATCTGTGTATCCCTAATTAATGAATTTGCCAAGGGGTGTTTTCTAGTTTTGAAACTTCTGAGCTCTGCTTCTGTGTATCTATGGTGTTTTAATCGAAATCCAGCAGGGGGCGAGGGCACAAAGATTTATTAGAAGAGTTTGGTGGCCAGAGTGAAAACGCACGGTGGTGGCAACCGCAGGGGTGAGTGTGAAGCTGTCATCACCTGGCACTCCGCTTTGCTCCAGTGGCACGAGGGCACGAGGCTGGTTGAGCAGCACCAACCATGTTGACTTCCTGTATACGTTGCCGGTGTCTGAACAGATCTCTTTCCACTCTGGTTAGCTCACATGTTCTGTTCTGAAGTCTCCCCATTGCCACGTGGTCACCCCTTCCTCTAGAGTCTCTGGTCTTCCTCCTCTCCCCCAAGTGAGTACTAAGGTATTTGAGTTGCCCTTCCCACTTTTGCTTGTAATTATAGTCTCTCTTGATTCGCTTCTTGCTTTATTCGAGTGAGGTCATTTATCTTCCCAAACAGACTGTGACCTAATGAGGAGCAGCCCTGCGCGTTAGGTCACTTTTTCATCCCCGCTGCATCCGGGAGAGCCGTGCCGGAGTGACCGGGTCCTGCAACGGCCCTCCCGCAGAGCCCGCAGATCGCTTCCTTTTGGCTTGTGGCTTGATGGATGATGGATGACGTTTCCCCCGACTGGATCAACCCTAAGAAGAGTGCTTCGTGTGACCTGAGTTCATTGTGTGCCTTTGACCTGGTTCTGGCTGACTGGGCTGTTTTCCTAGACAGTTTACTCCCTTTGCTAATAGTCTTGGTGGGAGGAGGCGGGTGGGATATAGGCTGGTTGCAAAAATTCCAAAGATCTAGTAAGACCTGTTCTCGGCCTCTCCCTTCAGGTTCCAGCTGTTGTCAGGTGGGCCCTGTGGTCTGGTTTATCCAGATTTGCAGGGGCTCCCCTGCACTTGCTAATAAGCATTGACCCAAATACTTGGTGTGGGAGGGTGTACCGAATGAACCTTTTCCTTTGATTTCGCTTTCTCTCCTGTTACTGCCCCTCGCCTTCCCTCTTCCTACTCTCAACCTCTCTTACTAGAGAATTCATAATGTCAAGGATTTGTCCTCTACTGCTCCTCCTATCAGTTTTGCTACTCAGCGGAGTTAGTGTTCTACTTGAATTACTGTTTTCCATTGACTCGTGTCTTGGTGTTTAAAAAATGCAGGGTTGTAAGCTGCACATCTCGTACTTAGGAAGTCACATTTGCGACTTCTAGATTCTGTGTGGCAACTGTACAACAGTAATATAACTGTGTTACGGTGTGTACTTTACATGTGGTCTCTTCAGGGTGTATTTCAGAAACAACCCTGACAGGAAATAAAATCCATGTATGGTTTGTTATTTGTCCTGCTTCAAGAGAATAGGAAATCAGAGTCTAGATTGATTATTTTAGGGGTTTTGGTAACTTTGATTAGAGTAGATGTTTTGAAAGGGAGTGCTAAATCTGCTTCCACATCAGTAGAGACTTAAGCAGGAGTCGTGGGTATTGGCGTAAAGTTGGGCGCTGCATCTCCGATCAGTTGTTAACAGTTTGAATAGCATCTCTCTCTTTTTCCTCCTCTCCTATTATTATCATTATTTTTATAATCATCAATTATTATTTGTACAAGTAGTAGCAGCAGCAGCAGCAGCAGCAATAGTAATTTTAAGAACCTGGCTTGCCCGCAGCAACTTCTTACTCAACACGTCTCTGGAGGCAAGGGAAACAAAAGCAAAAAGGAACTACTGGGACCTCATCAAAATAAAAAGCTTCTGCACAGCGAAGGAAACAATCAGCAAAACTAAAAGGCAACCAACGGAATGGGAGAAGATATTTGCAAATGACATATCAGATCAAGGGTTAGTATCCAAAATCTATAAAGAACTTATCAAATTCAACACCCAAAAAACAAATAATCCAGGGAAGAAATGGGCAAAAGACACTTCTCCAAGGAAGACATGCAGATGGCCAACGGACACCTGAAAAAATGCTCAACATCACTCATCATCAGGGAAATACAAATCAAAACCACAATGAGATACCACCTGACGCCTGTCAGAATGGCTAACATGAACAACTCAGGCAACAACAGATGTCGGCGAGGATGCGGAGAGAGAGGATCTCTTTTGCATTGTTGGTGGGAATGCAAGCTGGTGCAGCCACTCTGGAAAACAGTATGGAGGTTCCTCAAAAAAACTGAAAACAGAACTACCCTACGACCCAGCAATTGCACTACTAGGCATTTATCCACAGGATACAGGTGTGGTGTTTCGAAGGGACACATGCACCCCCATGTTTATAGCAGCACTATCGACAATAGCCAAAGTATGGAAAGGGCCCAAATGTCCACTGATGGATGAATGGATAAAGAGGATGTGGTATATATATACAATGGAGTATTACTCGACAATCAAAAAGAATGAAACCTCGCCATTTGCAACTATGTGCGTGGAACTGGAGGTATTATGCTAAGTGAAATTAGTCAGTCAGAGAAAGACAAAAAACATATGACTTCACTCATATGAGGACTTTATGAGACAAAACAGATGAACGTAAGGGAAGGGAAGCAAAAATAATATAAAAACAGGGAGGGGGACAAAACGTAAGAGACTTAAATATGGAGAACAAACAGAGGGTTGCTGGAGGGGTTGTGGGAAGGGAGATGGGCTATATGGGTAAGGGGCATTAAGGAATCTACTCCTGAAATCACTGTTTCACTATATGCTAACTAATTGGGATGTACATTTAAAAAAATAATAATAATAAAATAAATAAAAAGAACCTGGCTTGCTTACTTCAGTTCTTTCTGTATCAGAGTGATTTCTTTAACTGGCTACTTGTATTCATATGTAACTTGAATGTCTTTTTATGGCTAAAGAAGACAGGGAGTATGTTTATGAAGAGAATAATCCTTCCCACCAAGAGAGTAGCTGCATTGACAAGAAGGGACTGAAAGGAAACATTTTAAACGTATAGCAAGAGGACCTTGAGCCATGTAACAGTGTGGTATTTGGAGGGCAAGGGCTGGAAGGTTCTCCTGAATGGAGAGGCGGCTTGGATGTATGGCATTGACCTGGTTCACCCTCTGTAGAAGCTCAGGGGGCCTGAGGTTTCATAACCTTGGAGGCTGAGACCTGGGGGAGAGCTGGGCTTTCTCACTCTTTCCTAGAGCCTTGGAACTAGACTGTTTGAACTCAGATCCCAGATTTGCCATTTTCTAGCCTTGTGATTTGGGTGTATTAGTGAAGTTGGCTGTGTCTCAGTTTTGTCAGCTGAAAATGATGCAAATATCATGTCACTATGACCTTGGAGGGAGAAGTTTCGTTGAGTGACTTAGAATAAGGCCTACTATATAGCAAGCACTTGCTTCACTTGGTTGTCATTTGGCTACAAGTAACAGCTCGTAAACAGTGGGGGTTAACACATTTGGATGTTTAATTTTCTCCTGTAATGAGAAGTTCAGAAGTAGGCAGCCTAGGGCCAGCATGGTGGTTTTGTGACACCATCATCATCAGTCAGACTCCAGTATTTCCACTGTTCTGTCCTTCGTGTGTGTCTTTGTTGCCTCATAGTCACAAGACGGCTGCCTTGGCTCCTGCCGGAAGGTGGTTCCAGGAAGGAAGAAGAGGAAGGCCAAAGGGCAGCAGGGTGAGCACTAGCTGAATTGCTTCATCTTGTAAAGAGATTTCCCAGAAGCCTCACCCATCAATTTCCACTTATGTCCTGTTGGCCAAAGTTGTATCATGTGCCATACTAGCAAGGGAGGAAAGGGAACATAGTTGTTGTCTTTTTTTGATTGGACACATTCATTATCATTTTTACCAACAGCAAGCTTGTTATTGGTAATGAGGAAGAAGTAGGAAATGGGTAATGGGTAGGCGAACTAGCAGCGTCTGCCATAGCACCCAATATTCCCATAGACGGTAACCTTGAATGAGACTGTCCCCAGAGATGGGAACCCTGGAGCAGGAGGTTTCAGGATCCCATCAGGAACTGCGGAACTGTGCAGACCTTCTGGAGACTGATTCATAGACTGCAGCAGCAGCAGCTTTCATTTCCAGGCCGTCCCAGTTGCCATGAGCCTAGCATTGGCCCTTCCACATCTTTCTCCCGGTTTCTCAGCCTTGCCCATCTCCCCTCCCCTATTACTTCCCAGGGATCTTCAGTGTCCTTATCAGACATTTCCCCTCTATTCTGTTACCCACAAATTCCAGGGTGCTTTGCGGGAGTGCCTGGAGGCAGCAGCCGTCCGGTGGTCCCGTCAGCACCCAGCACTGAAGCCAGGATTCAGGGCAGCCGAGCATCTACGAGGGGTGGTGAGCGGACAAGTAATATGCCTTTGGGACATTCCCAGTGTCCAGCTCTCCACTTGCTGTACGTTTTCCTCTTCGAATCGAATTCTTAGGCTTACGTACTTCCTCCGTTTTATTGGCATTCCATTCCCATGCTGAGTGTTGATGAAATGGAAAAAGAGCCTTTGCCTGAATCTGTCAGCAGGGGAAAACTTGGCTCATGGTCTTGGACCCAATCATGGTGTTTCCCATCTGTGGGGGCCGTCACCAGAGTGATGTGCCTACAGCACACATCAATCAGTGATTCTGAATTTTGGGAAGAGCAAGAGGCCAGATGTCATCATCTGAAAGCTTACCCCAGTCAGAAATAAAGATTTCTCAGCATGGGAACAACCACTTAAAACTTAGGCTTGAGCTTTGTTATAGGCTGTTTTACTGATAGCCAATATTTTGGCTTGCATTTCGTTAAAAGCATAATACCAGCCAACATTTAAGCGGGCTTCCATACCTGTTCACAGTGGTCTCACTTTGCCTCCAGAATCCGTAAACTTTCCATTAAAAAAAAAAAAAAAAAAAAAAAAAAGGCCTGGTATGGTGGTTACTCAGGATTTGCTTAAAATCTACTTCTAATTCCTTTAGCTCTCTATAGAGAGCCAATGCACATACAATTAAGGATCACTCATTATGGAGACATGAATACTTCCTCGTCTGGATGAAACTAAAGTGGTATTTCCAGGGGGCGCCTGGGTGGCTCAGTCGGTTATGCATCTGACTTCAGCTCGGTCATAATCTCATAGTTTGTGGGTTCGAGCCCCACGTTGGGTCTGTGCTGACAGCTCGGAGCCTGGAGCCTGCTTTGGATTCTGTGTCTCCGTCTCTCTCTGCCCCTTCCCTGCTTGCACTCTGTCTCTCTGTCTCTCAAAAATAAATAAACGTTAAAAAAATTTTTTTAAAGGTGGTATCTCCAATATCTACTCTCTTAAAAAGGATTTTTCCCCCTTCAATTAAGTGGCTTATAAGTGCATAGATCAGCAAGGGAATTTCATTTTTTAAAAGTATATATGCTTTTTATTTGTTTGTTTATTGCTTTTTTTTTTAATTTTTAAAAAAATTTTTTTTTAACGTTTTATTTATTTTTGAGACAGAGAGAGACAGAGCATGAACGGGGGAGGGGCAGAGAGAGAGGGAGACACAGAATCGGAAACAGGCTCCAGGCTCTGAGCCATCAGCCCAGAGCCCGACGCGGGGCTCGAACTCACGGACGGCGAGATCGTGACCTGAGCCAAAGTCGGACGCCCAACCGACTGAGCCACCCAGGTGCCCTGTTTGTTTATTGCTTTTTAAATTCTGCAAACCAGCTCATTTCGTACAGGGAAGATATATTTAAAGCCCACAAGTAAAAGATAAATGCTGCTGTGTCAGATTAATTGAAAAGGAAGACGGTTGAAAGATCAGCATGTCGATTCAATCATATATTTTGTATGTGGAAGCTTTCTCATAGTCAGATGTTCAAACAGTGTAATTCTCCTTGACCCTCCTACCCACTTCTTAGTCCCCTCCTCAGAGGTGAGCAGTATTTTCACTCTGTCATATGTCTTTCCAGACTTTTTTTGTATACATTTATATTTACCGATGCAAATTATCCTTAAAACTGAGTATAGTATTATACATTATACAACTTTCTGCTTTCAACAGAACAATATATCCTAAAGATCGTCATATATCAGTACATTTACACTTGTCTCCTTCCTTTTAAAGTTTCTGTTTTAGAGAGAGAGTGTGCGCAAACTGTGGGGAGGGAGATGGGGGCAGAGGGAAAGAGAGAGAGTGAAAGAGAGAATCTTAAACAGGCACCATACTCATTGCAGAGCCCGACACAGGGCTTGATCCCATGATCCTGGGATCATGACCCGAGCCGAAATCAGGAGTCGGACACTCAACTTGACTGAGCCACCCAGGCACCCCGTCTCATTCTTTTTTATTACTGTATAGTATTCTGTGTTGGCTATACCATGGTTTCAGTCATCCCCCTGTCGTTGGGCATTTACATTGTTGCCAATGTGTTTGTCTTGGACATTTTTTTTTTCTTGGAGGAGTATTACAATGATATAGTTCTCCTGTTTGTCTTACTTTATATAATGTGAGTGTGAGTATTCCTTTAGGATAGAAGCAAAATATTTTAGGCATGGAGTATGTGCATTTACAATTTTAGTAGGTATTTCCAAGTTGCCTGCTTAGGTGGCTATGCTAGTACACCCTCCCCGTAGCAGTGTATGAGAGTTTCAACACACTTTCTCATTTGGCATTTCTTGTCTGTGTTTTTTAAACAGCCTTTCGTGGTTAACTTCTGGGCACAGTTTTATTATATGATGTGTTCTGGGGCTACATTTAGCACTCGTGTATTTAATAATGCATTTAAATCAATGCTTTTAAAATACTCGTGTATTTAATAATGTTTTTAGTTTCAAATGGTGTGACTGTGAAATTGCTTTTGTTCCACCGAAGCAGCAGAAGCACACGGAGAAGCTGGGTCACCCTGAGCTCTCTCCTTGGGGGAGCGATGGAAGCGGGAAAGCCATTATTAAGATGCTGCTATTGGCTGCTCTGTGTCCTTGGCCCTGGGAGTTGCCTACCAAACATCCCATAGCTTTCTTCTTAGCCGACCCTCATTTTTCTGCTTCAGGAAGGTGACCCCCATTCAGGAGTGCATCACTGAAATACCATTTTCCATGCCACTTGAGTTCGGGCTTAAACATATGATGTAGTTCTGACTCATGAGAGGTAAAAAATGAATGAGAAGAACTTACTCTAAAAAGAGAGACACAAGGGGCGCCCTGGGTGGCTCAGCTGGTTAAGCGTCCAGCTTCGGCTCAGGTCACGATCTCGCGGTCCGTGAGTTCGAGCCCCGCATCGGGCTCTGTGCTGACAGCTCGGAGCCTGGAGCTTGCTTCGGGTTCTGTGTCTCCTTCCCTCTCTGCCCTTCCCCTGCTCATGCTCTGTCTCTCTCTCTCTCTCTCTGTCAAAAATAAATAAACATTAAACAATTTTTTTCTTTTAAAGAAAGACACAGGAAGAGAGGAATTCTTAATGTGCACGGATTATTTCTTACTGTGACGTCTGTGGTGGTTGTCTCCATCTTTTTGATAAGAAGAACATGCTCAGGGAAGACAGGAAGAAGTTGGGTCTGACAGATCAGTTAGGATTGCTCTCAGCTGCAAGTACCAGAAATTTAACTGAAGTGGCTCGAGTCGGGATTTATTTATTTGTGTATTTAACATAAGTTTTTGTGAGATTTGTTTTTTTTATCCTGACTCAGCTTCTTAGGGATGCCATCAAGGCTCACATTTATCTGCATGTTGACCTTTGTCCCTTACACTTGTCACTTCTCTACTGAGACTGTTGTCTCAGTTCTAGGCAGAATCAGCTCCCATTTAGCGGAAAACAAAAGCCTTTAGCAGACTGATTCTTTCATCTCTTTGCCAGAACTGGGTCACGAGACCGTCTTTGCCCCCAGTGGTAACTCCGAGGTCAGATGTTAGGGGTAGGGGGAAGCGTTTTTCATCATTTGCTTATTAGACAAGTCATGATTTTTCTCCTGCTTCAGACTCTCCAGTCGTACAACAAATAAATTATCTTTGTGCTTGACCCATTTGGGGTTGGGTTTTTTTGCCACTTGTAGCCAAAATAATTGTAACAGATTCAAATAAGCAAATGGGACTATAATGCCAAGAATTATTGTGCGTCTTTAAGGCACGAATTTAGTCATGTGCTCCTTTGATGGCTACGTGCTGTTTGTGCCTTTCTAGCATAAGTGCCCTATATTTTCTGTTAATGCTTTTGTTTTCCTTTGGAGATCTCCTGTCCCGTTCTTGGTTTCTGTGACTAGGCGCAGCTGAGTGACTGTGAGCACTTGTCCCAGGACCGGACAGAGTTACCATCGTGAGCTGGTGGCATTCAACCATGGGGCTTTGGCTGGAGCTCTTGGGAGACAGGATGAAAGGAACACAGGGCAAGTGTAGCAGGGAGGAGAGTTTTTGCGGTCAGGTCTTTTGAACTGTCTCTGGACACTTCACTTTTTGCTTATGTCTTTTAAGCTGGGTTTCTAGTATTTGCAACCGAATGCCTAACATAGCGCCCAGACCGAACTTTTCTTTTTTCTCAAGTCTTCGTTGGCTCCAAGATTTGTTTGGTACTTGGGGAGGAGGTGTCGGTAGAGTCCTGTGGGGGTGAACAGCCAGCCTCTCCCGTTATCCGGCTCAGAGCTGCTGGGGTGGGATGGGGAAGGAAGCTGAGAGTGTCCTGGTACGTCCCCAGATCAGGTAGAAGGGAGGAGCGTGAGTTGGTGCTGGGACATGGTGCGGCTGAGCACATCTCTCCCTTAAAATAGACATTCCTGGGGGGCGCACGGTGGTGCTGCCTCAATACCGGTAGTAGTCATAGCAGTGGTGATTGTGGAGCACTGCTGTGTGCCAGGTGCCGTGCCGAGCACTTCACGTTCATTATCTCCTTTAATCGTTATCCCAACATTCAGGATAGGGGATACCGATACCACCATTTTTTGGAGAGAAATGAAGAAACTCAGCCTAACTGACACCGTCAGTGGCCGCACTGGGACTTGAGCCTGGGCAGTCTGACCCTTGGACCCCTGGTGATCTATTTCCAGCTTGCCTGAGCAGCCTCTGCTGTGCCCTGCGTTCTTCCCGGCACCGATGCTCTGCCCCGGCTTTGGTCCCCAGCTTAGCCTCCTCCCACTCTGTGTACCATTTCTATTAGCTTTGGCCTGTGCACCCCTGCCCCTTTGACGCCTATGAAAAGTCTAGAAAGGTGGAAAAATCCACCTTTCTTGGTCACTTTATTTGAAAGTTACATATTTCTGGGGCACCTGGTGGCTCAGCCAGTTGAGCATCCAGCGCTTGACCTCGGCTCACATCACCATCTATCTCATGGTTCATGGGATCGAGCCCCATGTCAGGCTCTGCACTGACAGCGTGGAGCCTGCTTGGGATTGTCTCTCTCCCTCTCTCTCTCTCTGCCCCTCCCCTGTTTACCTGCATGTGTGCTTGTGCTCTCTCTTTCAAATAGATAAGCTTAAAAGAAAAGAAAGTTGCATATTTCTTGGGAATTCTCCGGCACGTTTCATCTATATCAGCAGTTGTTCATTTTTTTGGGATCGTGCATGCTTTGGATAAGCTTTGTCCTTCCTACAGAAAAATCATATTTGCATGTAAATTTGTGTATAGTTCCATGAGCTCATACTGTGGTGAAAATTACTGTTTTTGGGTGTTTTTTTTTTTTTTTTTGAATACACCTAGAGTCACTAACAGAGTAGATGTGTAATACAGTGGGGATGAACAAAATATCTCTATTGTGTGAATCTTTTTCCTGTGTTTAGGATTTCTTCCTAATTCCTCAGAGGAAAGGGATAGTCTTATTCTTTTTTTTGTTATTAAAACAATTTTTTTTAATGTTTATTTATTTTTGAGAAACAGAAACAGAGCATGAGCAGGGGAGGGGCAAAGAGAGAGGGGGACACAGAATCCGAAGCAGGCCCCAGGCTCCGAGCCATCAGCACAGAGCCTGACACGGGGCTCAAACTCACAAACTGTGAGATCATGACCTGAGGTGAAGTCTGACGCCCAACCGACTGAGCCACCCCGGTGCCCCAGGGACAGTCTTATTCTTATAGTGAATTTATTTGTATATTACAATGGTAACAAGCCCAGTTTTTATCTTATACATTGTAGAGTTTTATTTATAGTGGCAGTTGAAGGAGAACCGTCTGCTTTATTTTTTGCCAAATCATTCTTGTTTCAACTAGTTACTGCAGTTTGTAGTCCAGAGTAATGGGTCAGGGAACTTTTTGTTTTATAGAAAGTTTAATTAAAACAGAAGTTAGTAGAAATAAAAGTTTCAGTACGGATAAGAAGTGTTATCAAATCTAATAGGCTCAAGAAATGAGTTTGTGCCTCCAACCTATCACATTGTAACAATGCCTGTTTTATAGAGAAAGCAGGAATTCTTGGATACATAGTACATTGAAACTTGTATAAAATTTTCACCTCTACCCTTTTACTGGTTTAAGTTGACATGCATATATGGAACGTGAAAATGAGCTCTTTTTTTTTTTTTTTTTTTAAGGATCAACTGTTAACATTCTGTTGCATATATGAATTATAGCTTTTGTGTTTGGATTATTGGTGCTAAGATTTAAAAACCTTGAGACTGTTTTGTTGTTGATAACTGGCTTCCTTTATCTCAGAAATTGCTTGGTATGAAAAACATGTCATTCAAAGTAGCTTTCATGATTCCCTGACAGACAGACATGTTAGCGCTTTTCAAACAAACTAAAGCCTTCATTTAATACGATTTCTGCCCTTGTGAACTAAAGTATGTGCTTAGACAAAGCAGTATCTTGGCCCAGGATTCTTTTGTTGGGGCTCACTGTCGTGGAACAGATTTCCTTGCCCAGCAGCTGCGGTCTTGCCCCGTGGCTGGACAGGGACGGTGGCTGGCAGGTTGAAGCATCGGAGGGACTGGGGGGAGAGGGGAGGAGACAGCAGCTCTCCTCTTAGGAGGCTCCCGTGACACCACCACATCTCCCCAGAGGACCTCAGAGAGAGCCACACCTCCGAGGGCCCCGAGAGGCTTACTGCCTTCCCCTCGCCGTCTCCTGCTGTTGGAGCCTAGATCGTGGGGCTTAATTTTATTTCATAGTAGGTATGAGGTTAAAGACATTACGAAGCATCCATTTGGTCTCCCGAATGGGTTCCCTTTCAGCAGTTGTCTTTCGGAAACAGATCTCAGCAGTCAGCTTCAAAGCCACGTGGGGAAGGAGGCAGACAGGAAACTCCACTCTGAGATTAGGACTACTGACAGTCTCACGTTTATGAGGCATTCACCATCGCTTTTGTTTTTGCTTTTGTTGTGTGCAAAGCAAATTATGTTTCTTGAGTTCCCCGGGCTTTTGTACGCTGAAGAAGCAATCAGAGCATCAAAGTTTTAATCCTGATTACATTCCATCTCACTTCCAACTCAACTTCAAAAAATGTGCACAATTTTAATGTGTAGTATGTAAATTGAAAATCCTTGGTATGAGACTCTGTTTTTTGTTTATGGAGCAGATGAGGTGTTTTTGCCTTCTGATCTGTTTCAGAGATGGTCTTTTTCTTTCAGAGACTTTCTTTTTCTTTTGGTTGGTGGTACTTGATGTCAGTATGTTGCAAAGTAATGTTCATTGCGGTGACGTCAGAATCTGATAAGGAGACTACGGCTGATTCATCTGTGTCCATAAGGTTAACACTGTGGTGTGCAGTCAGTGAATGGATGAATTTATTGCTTGAGCTAATTTCTGGAGCTACAAAGTTTAATAAGATAGTGTTGTTAATGAGATGGAAGAGGGAGATAAGGAAATAATTCCTTGGGGAGCCTGGGTGGCTCAGTCCGTTGAGCATTCGACTTCGGTTCAGGTCACGATCTTGCAGTTGGTGAGTTCAAGCCCCGCGTCGGGCTCTGGGCTGACAGATAGCCTGGAGCCTGCTTCAGATTCTGTGTCTCCCTTTCTTCTGCCCCTTCCCCGCTCATGCTCTGTCTCTGTCTCTCAAAAATGAATAAACGTTAAAAAAAAAAAAAAGGAAATAATTCCTCAATGGTAGAGAGCATGACGGGCAGATGCACTGGGTTTATGGTAGCACTGGAGAGCATTTTATCCACCTCTTGGGCACCTCCCCTTGGAAGAGATCCTGTCTTAGCCGATTAAGGAAGTAGCACAGGTAAGCCAGATGAAGGTGTGCAGGGCACTGGGAATCAGAACACAGAGGGACAACACAGTGCGTGATATGTGTAGGGAATATAGACACTGGGGATATGATGCTAGGTGGCCGGTGGCCAGAGACCTCTGAAGTGGGCAGGGCCTTCTCACAGAGGGCTTTGCATAGCATGCAGGATTTGGGTCCAGCCTACAGAATTGGTCCGGAGTGACATGGTCAATATGCCGGGTAAGTATTCTGTGGGCTTGTTCAATGAACAGACGATGAAAACATCCATCATGATGGACGTGGTGGGGGCTTAGTATCATTTTGTTGGTCTGAAATTTTGTTGAGAAATTAATTACTCATAGTCTGTAGCAGATGGAGTGAGACAATGGAAACGGTCTGTCTCCGTGGGGAATGAAGTATTTTGGTGGTGAGCGGGGAAGGGGGAGGAAGAAGGAGAGGAAGAGGCGGAGGGTTGACTCTCCTGGCTGGAGCTGGTGGGGGAGCCCTCAGGCTGCACTTGGTAAGAGAATGAACGGCAGGCAGGCAGGCAGGCGGGCGCAGCCGAGGGCTGCTCGAAGCAGTAAGTACTTGGACTCAGGAAGCTCTTCACTTCTTTGTGAAGCCCCCTCACCTGTGTCGTTGACTGTGCACTCACAAACCTCTGTTGAAAAAGAACATTCTCTCTGAATTATAGTTGAAATTCAGAGAAGTGAAGTGAAATGTTGCATAGTATGCAATTAGGAATGGAAAGATATGGTGGCCTGAAAGATACTGTGACTTGAGAACTCACGTCATACTTGCCCTGCTTGGGGGCCACAGAACAGTCCCAACCCCTTTCCTCCCAGCACTGCAAGCAGTTTCCCTCCAGCAGAGACCGCTGCGTGGACAGACCCTTAACAGCATAGAAACTGTAATCAGGTGAATGTGAATCAGGTTATCTGATGCCTCACGTTGATGGAAATCTTGCCTTTTTGGTCATGCCTAACATCTTAGAAATACCCTTCAAATCAAATAATACATGGCGGGGGAACAGCGCTAAGAGAACCAAGATGGTCTTTTTTCTTGCTCAGCAGCTCTGTGCCACACAGAGCCGATAAAAATCTGTTCTATTTTCTACTGCTGCAGTATTTTAATTCTGGCACACTCTTTTGAGGTGAGAATGTGAGCATTTACATTTTTTGTTTGTTTACATAAAAAGATAATTAGATGAGAGTATGCAAAACATGGTGACATCCAAGTTAGCTCTGTTGTCTTGGTAATTTGTGCTATGCCAGTCAGTTTCCTGCTTTGATAATGCGCTACAGTTATAAAATGTCCTGACTGTGGGAGGCTGTGTGATGGGTATACCAATCCCTGTACTAGTTTTGCAATTCCTTGTGAGTTTATGATTATTTAAAAATGAAAAAGTTAAAAAATAGAATGTGTCACTGAAGTTAATGTTAAGGAAAGCTGAGATTTTCTTTAAGTTTGAAATACTTTGCTACAACTAAATTACAGCACACATAACATCATCCTCATCATTCATTCATTCACCAAATATTTATTGTGCTCTTTGCTTGGGTCGTGCATTATCCTACTTGGAGAATAATGGAGATGTGCCCTTCTTTAAGGAGTTAGCCAGTAAGAGCCTCACCTCACCTCCTTTGTCTCCGTGTGCTGGAGCTGGGATTTTTACCCTGAGATCCGTGGATTTCTGGGGTAACATTTGTGTGTATATGTGCTCCCTGCAGAAAGTATCCTCAGTGTTCATCAGATTTTCAAAGGCTAAGGACTGCTGCCTTGGATGATTACTTCCCTTGCGTAGATTTCGAAAAGAACTGAAGACTGTATTGGCACTGAACACATTTTTATTGTCCCCTCCATGCCACATGGTCAGCTTGCCTACCCAGCTCTCCTATTTACAGACTCTGTGTGGTCTATTAAATTAGTTCCAAGTAAAGCTTAAGATTCACAGTGTATTTTACATGTTCTCTCTTCTATATGTGGTTGGTACAGGTGTGTGATTTTTTTCTCTCAAAAGAAAAAAATTGAAATTGATCTGGAATTTACATTGAACTGCGTTGCCTTGCAACTGTAGCTGTGCCCTTGGTAGCATTTAGTGTGTGTGACATGTTTTCATCTTAAAGGGGTGAGCTGTTCTTATAAAAGAGAGTCAAAGGGAGAGAAGGGGATTTTGGACTAAAATAAGGGATTTTTGGATTGTAAGCATTTGTAATGGTAACTTAAAAAAATTTTTTAGTATTTATTTATTTTTGAGAGACAGAAACAGAGTGTGAGTGGGGGGCGGGGCGGGGGGCAGAGAGAGAAGGAGACATAGAATCCGAAGCAGGCTCCAGGCTCTGAGCTGTCAGCACAGAGCCGGACGCGGGGCTCGTCATGACCATGAGATCATGACCTGTGCCGAAGTTGGACGCTTAACCGACTGAGCTGCCCAGACACCCCTATAATGGTAACTTTTAAGTCAGCCTCTTGTCCTTAGACTGTGGGCCACTTGAAGGTAAGGGCCAAACTCAGTCACATTTGTTTCACAGCATCTGGTGTGGAGTCTGGCACTCAGTAGGTGTCTAGTAAATACTTGATAAAAGACCTTCTCACATAAACACCATTTCTACTGTGCAGGTCCCACCAAACTTCATAGTGTTTACCCATGAATGCACAGGAAACCTTTATACTGATCGCAGAATCGTAGTGGCCAGAGCACTGAGTGATGTTTTGTTTTCAAAATGCTCAAAATCCTCAAGTGGTTTCCTCTAGAGGTGCATAAAATACTCTTATTCTCTCAGCAAACTATTCCATTTTAAAACTTAAAACTAATAGTTACATTCTGGTTAATTTTGGGAGTTGAAGGCATCTTTCTCCTTTCCATAAAAGGAAAGTGAGGGTAGCAAATATCAGGAGCTGAATTAAGTTTTGTTCATGTTGACAATTTCTCTGTTTGGAGGGCTATCTCTGTGGCTGCTGCACATGCTTAACCACGATGATGTTCTTTGTAGATTTTTGAACTGTCTAGGAAGGAATTGTTTTAATTTATCACAGCACAACAGTGTCTTGGATGTATGAGTTCTTAATGCATATGATCATGAGGATGTGATTCTAAACATTTGTGTATACAGATGGTAAAAAGAACAAAAAACATGCCATATTCATTCCAAGTAGATTGTCTTAGCTGCATTGTCCGTGGAAAATAATAAATACCCCAAATTGTTGGGGAAAGTCTGAAATTAGATTGAATAAACATTTAAAAATAATTCTATTAATATGAAAAACATTTGCATTTTTGTGTAAACTGAAATTAAAAATGCAAATTACGCTGAAGAAATGAAATAAACATGTACAGGATCTGCATGCTGAAAATTATAAAATGCTAATGAAAGAAATCAAAGACGACCTAAATACCTAGAGGCATACCATGTTCGTGGATTAGAAGATTCACCATATTAGAAAGATATCAGTTCTCCTCTGAATTTATCTTAGATATAATGTAATTCTTATCAAATCCTCAGCTATGTTTTCTGTAGAAATAGACAAACTTATTCTAAAATTCCTCTGGAAAAGAAATGGTCGTAGAATAGCCAAAACAACTTTGAAAGAGAAAAAGAAAATGGGACTTTCTGATATTAAGTCCTACTCTATAGGCTGAGTAATCAAGACATTGTGGTATTGGAGATGAGCAGACGATAAATAGATGAGTAGAGCGGAATAGAGAACTCAGAAATAGATCCATACAAACGTGCTCAGCTTTTGACAGGGAGAAAAACAATTCAAGCCAGGAGGATTGCCTTTTAAATAAATGATGCTGGAGTAATTGAACATCCATTGGCAAAAAAATGAATCTTGACCTAAGTCTTATACCTTATACAAAAATTAACTCAAAATGGATCATGGATTTAATGTAAAATATAAAACTGTACAACTTCTAGGAAAGAAAAAACACATAGAAAATCTTCAGGACCTGAACTAGACGACGATATGCACCAGGCTTTTCACTGAAGAGAATATACTGATGATGGCAAATAGCATATGAAAAGACGTCTAACATCATAATCCTTTAGAGAAATGCAAACTAAAACCATATAACTAAAACAAAGAGATACCACCACGTATCACTCAAATGGCGAAAATAAAAAATAGCGCCAAATGGTGGTGAAGATACTGAAAAACCACATCAGTTTTGCATTACTGGTCCAACCACTCTGGAAAATAGTTTGTCACTTCCACTTAAAAGTAAAAATAGACTCAGGGCGCCTGGGTGGCTCAGTCGGTTAAGCATCCAACTCTTGATTTCAGCTCTGGTCATGACCTCACAGTTTGTGGGTTCAAGCCCCATGTTGGGCTCCATGCTGACAGTGGGGAGCCTACTTGAGATTCTTTCTCTCTCCCTCTCCCTCTGCCCCTCGCCCTCTCTCTCAAATAAATAAACTTAAAAAAAAAAAAAAAAAGGACTTGCACTCTTAGGCATATATCTCAGAGAGATGAAAACTTGTGCATGGCGTCAATAGCTTTATTTATAATAACCAAAACCCAGAAAGTACCTAAATGTTCTTTGGTAGTTGAACAAACTGTGGTGCACCCATACCGTGGAATAATAGTAATAAAAAGGTATGAATGATTGATACACAAAACAAAACATGGGTAAACCTTAAGAAAATTATGGTGAGTGAAAAAAAAAACACTGATCTCAAAAGTAAACATGCTGCAGGGTTCCATTTATATAGTCTTCATGAAATAATGACAGAGATGGAGAACAGATTAGAGGTTGTCAGGGATTAGGGATGGGATGGATGTGGCTATAAAAGGGGTAGGTAGCATGGGGGGGCCTTATGGTGATGATACGTGTATATGAGTGTGGTGGTGGGTCTGCAGAATGGCATGTAGAATTGCATAGAGTTACATGTGTGCACACACACAAAAATGAGCCCACATATAACAGGTAAAATCAGAATAAGAAGTGTGCATTGTACCATTGTCCATTTCCTGGTTCTGACATTGTGGTGTAGTTATGTTAAGATGTTAATGCCGGGACAGGGTGCCTGGGGCTTTCCTGTACGTTTCTTTGTGCCTTGTAAATTGATAAGGGTTTCAAAATAACAAGTTTTAAAAAACAAACCTGATGCTTCATCTTCACATCTTAAAAAAAAAAATCAGCCTAATTTTTAGTCATCATTTTTCAGTATAAGCATGGCACTGTGTCATTGTAGTCCTGAGGTGTAATGATACGCTTGTTGTGATTTACGGGTTTGTAATCTGATAGATCTTCTTGGGGAAAAAATTAAGGCCCAGGCACATTAATATTAGCCTCAGGTTTTGTCTTTAAAATAAAGGTGTTCCTGGGGCACCTGGGTGGCTCCGTCAGTTGAGTGTCCAACTTCGGCTCAGGTCACGATCTCATGGTTGGGTTCGTGAGTTCAAGCCCCGCGTCGGGCTCTGTGCTGACAGCTCAGAGCCTGGAGCCTGCCTCGGATTCTGTGTCTCCCTCTCTCTCTGTTCCTCCTCTGCTCACACTCTGTCTCTGTCTGTCTGTCTGTCTCTCTCAAAAATAAATAAAGATTAAAATAAATTTAAACAAAGGAATTCCTGAGTTTTTGTGATACTATTGCCTAATTTAGGAAAAACTCCTGTGGTCAGTATTAGCTATCATTTAAGTTTCACCAAAGAGTAACTTTTTAAAAATCGTATTCCCCTCACATGTGTTTTCTGCACGGCACAAATAGCAACACATGTCCAGAGATGGGACTGAACGCATCACAAAAGGATGAGGAGTGTTTCAAAAGATTACAGAGGATGTTTGATGTTTCCTTAATAACTTAGGTGCTGGTTTAGCCTGAGGTGGGGTATATACGAAACTAGAGCGCATAACTTGAACAGCTTGTAAAAATAACTGTGCATACGGTTGCTATGTTAGAATGAAAGAGTTAAAATCAGGCCAAGGAGTATAAACAAGAGGTCCCCAACAATCTTGGTGACTTTGACTTTTTTAAATTTGTAAATTTTTTGTTTTAAATTTTTATTTAAATTCTAGTTAGTTAACATATAGTGTAATATTGGTTTCACGAGTAGAATTTGTTGATTCATCACGTACGTATGAGCACATATATATGTGCCACATAACAAGTGCCCTCCTTAATACCCATCACCCATCTAGCCCATCCTCTGCCCACCTCCCTCCAGCAACCCTCAGTTCTCTATATTTAAGAGTCTCTTATGGTTTGCCTCCCCACCTCTCTCTGGTTTTTTTCTTCCTTTCCCTATGTTCTTCTGTTTTGTTTCTTAAATTCCACGTATGAGTGAAATCATATGGCATTTGTCTTTCTCTGACTGACTTATTTTGCTTAGCATAATACACTAGGTTTTTTGGTCCTTCTTTTCCAGTTAATCCAAATTCTATCCTATGCATTTAATCTCTTAAAAGGCAAATGAAGGTACATAATATTGGAATAAAATTCTTTGTCTCTGGTTGGATTTAATGTTTCCATAATCATCATCAAAAAATACTTTTAGATGGCTAACAATTGACTTACAAATGGCGGTCCTTTCCAAGTAGATATTGTATTTTGATACACAATGATACCTGTGGGCATTTCAGCTGTTTTTGTGGGATGAATTTTCCAAAGGACATTTTGAAATATTGGATGTTGGGATTATTATAAAACATCATTTTCCCCTCTCGCAAATTAAAGTTTTGGATCCCCACAATTGCCAAACATATAAATTCTAATGAGGATTAAGATCTAAGTGTCTGAATTCTCTGCTTACTAGAAACATTAAGGTTATTAAAAGTATCAAAAATTATTTTTCCATTTAAATGTACTATAATTTAATAGAAGAGAAATGACCTGAACCTGAGGAAGCATGGATTGCAATTGATTTAACTTAACACTGTTCTCTTTTGATTAAAAAGTAAAAGTTTTAAACTATTTAGAAAGAAAATTCTTAAGGTTTGTGTTGCTCAGCAAGCTAGAGTTTAATGCCCCTGGATAGTGCCGATAAACACTTCATTTTTGCAGCAGGCATTGCTAAATTAAATTTTAAAGAAGGCAGCAAGAGAACATCAAAACACCTCCATTTTTGCTTCATTTTAAATTTACTACATTCTTCATCTGGGCATCCAGAGTATCATATTCTGAATTATTTTCAGCACCAATCAACCTAAAAGACATGCAGATGATGTTGGAAAGTTAGTTTCTAGACTTCCTACAGGCGTAAACCTCACTCAACCTGAGACCTGGCCTTGAGATCAGATTGGACCCAACTGAACCTCTGTCATTTGATAACCACAAGGTATCCCAAGCACTGGAGGTTTCTAGAGTATCTGGGTTACACACTGGGGTAGATAAGCCGATTCTAATTTTGTTAGCACCATTATTTCTGCAGTTATTATACAAGGAAGAAAAAAGACTGAAGAGTTCCAAATCATTTGCATACCGTGCAGGTTCCCATAAAACATCATATGGTGTTGAATTCGTGTTGACAAAAGTATATAAGAGAATTCAGAACAGCTAGGTAGCTCGGAATGTTTGATTAGGTTATCACGTGTCCCTGTGTTGAGAGGTAACAAACAAATCTGATCCTCATTTCACAGCTGGATGAACTTGAACACCCAGAGAGAGATGGTGTGCTGACATCCAAGTAGGGCACCTGCCGGAAAGCTGCGCTCTGAACTCCGAACTTTGACTTTCACATCTTGTGCAATCTAATGACTGAAAACATGAGAGTGACCTGAATTAAAAAGAAATGTACAGAAGGCCATTTACTGTAATTTCATCTTCAGTATAGTGCTTAGGGTGTGAGGATGTTGCCGTCCTAGAAGGAACAGAGGCAGGATTGAGCATAGGGTAGAACCCTATACTTTCTTCCTGCTCACCACAGGGGAAGGCTACCATCATTTTTGTTGGTTTGCACAAATCTGAATCTGTGAGCGTGGCAGAGAAAAGATCCAGGCTCACATTTTTTTTTTTTATTAGTACTTAGAAAATACACAAATGATGTCTAGGAGGGTGGCAGCTGGTTCTGTTAGGGATGGATCGTCAGCAGGGTTTGGGAGAGTTGAGGCGGGCAGGCAGCTACATGAAAGTGTTAGGCTATCCTTTAGGTCGATCCGTGGTTCTCTCTTGTAACTACTATTTTGTGATATCCTTTTCCTCCCTTGAAATGGGAATTTCTTAGTCCTTGCAAACTATCTGTACACAAAAAACTTAAAAGTCAATATGATGCTCTAACAGTAACACAAGGGGCAATGAAAGGACCCTCGGTAGCTTTTCATACTTGTTGCTCTGACGGAACTATACTAGAAAGTGTCACGAGACAAGCAGGTGCTTACCTGATGTGGAATGTCATGATAAGAAAGCTGGTGACGCAAGCACTCTGAGCCCTGCTGTGGTCACCATTGCAGCTTTCCGAAATGGTGAACAATTGTCGAGAAAATTCCGAACGAAGCAAACTAAAACAATTCTTTCAATGTCAGCGGGTATTGGCATTTCTGGAAAACTTAGCATACGTTAAAGCCCAGCACAAAGACTTTATTTTGATATAAAGTAGAAATGAGTTTCCGAGCTCAGATAATATGAAAAATTTGTTTGTCTTGACTGACATAAATCTAGAACTTTTGAAATCTGTGATGGATGCAAGACTATATACTGTCCCTGTGTCCAGTGTCCCTGATGCCTGCCCACAGAATGCCCGTGATCTGACGAGCTGAAATGTAGCACACATTTCTGAGATGCCTGCTAAGGAGAGGTACGCTTTCCAGGGAGAACTGCTGTTCGTTTGCTGCTGCTTTTGATGACTTTCCTACTTTTTAGTTGAAGTCACACTGTCATACCTTCTGCTAATTTCTCCTGCTCTCATTGGATGTAGTTATGTGTGTGGATGGGGGAGAAAGATTGTAGTTTGTAGTGGTGGAGAGGATTTTGATGAGTTTTGCAATATTTTATGAGGGAAGGTGGGTCTCTACCTTTGATAGTGCTTTTGCCCCTGAAAAGTATCATCGGCCTGACCTCATTGTCTCCATAGTTAAGCTGGAGATAATACTGAACATTTTTTAAATGTTTATTTTTACTCAAGGGAGAGAGACAGAGAGAGAGGGAGGGAGGGTGAGGGAGAGAGAGAACGAGCAGGGGAGGGGCAGAGAGAGAGAGAGAGAGGAAGACACAGAATCCGAAGCAGGCTCCAGGTTCTGAGCTGTCAGCACAGAGCCTGATGTGGGGCTCGAACCCATGAACCGTGAGATCATGACCTGAGCTGAAGTCAGACACTTAACTGACTGAGCCACCCAGGTGCCCCGAGCTGGAGATAATATTTAAAAACTATTGTGAAGGTATGCTTCTCCGTGTGTCTCATTCCCACCCCTGATGCCCAGAGCCAAGGCTGTTCAGGGGCCCTGATCCCCAGATTCAGCACATTGGACTGGGCTGAGCACCAATCCCAAGCCGGCCAGTCAGTTTCTCCTCTTGGGAATTGGTATTGTAACAGAGGGAGAGGGAAAGGAGGGGAGGAGAGGGAAAGAAAGAGAGAAATTTGATTAGACTTGAATGCTAGGGCTGAAAAACAGTGTGGTTCTTTCTGAAGACTGAGGGAAGGATCTATTCTAGGCCTCTCTCTTTGGCCTGTAGATAGCCATCTTCACATTCTTCCATCTCTATCTATCTCTACATACACATTTCCCCTTTTTAGAGGGATAACAATAAGGATAAGACATGGGATTCGAGCTACGGTAATGATCTCATTTTGACTTGATTAAATTATCTCTTTTAAGACCATATCCTCAAATAAGGTCGCATTCTGAGGTACTGGAGTTTAGGATTCCAGTGTATCTTGTTGGGGGGGGGGTGCACAATTCAACCATCAGAGATGTTCTAAGCCCATATCTTACCACCTGCACTGGGGAGCACAGGAAGATGATTTGTAAAAAGGAAAAATAAGGCACAAACAAGACATGGCCAGAAATATCTTCATGGATTCCCGACTTGTCATTTCCAATTTTTTTTCTGGAGCTCAGTGTATTCCTAATGTCGGTTTCTGTGAGCTACCATTGTGGCCTTCCAGTATATTCCCCTTGCTTAAATTTGGTTTAAGTGATTCCTGTTATTTTTAGCTAAGGGATGCTAATTAAGAAGAGAACCCAAGTGAGACCGGCATTGTGGTGTGCTACTTTAAGGAGCTGGGGATTGATTACCTTGTAGGTTTTGTGAGGCTGTCACTGGTTAGATGGGCTACAAAAAGGAAGCAGGAAGGACCATTAGAAGCCTGCTGTAATCAAATCATGAGGTAATGGAGGGAAGGTTAGAAAGGAGCCAGTAGATATCAGACTCTTTTCAGAGTCCCTGTTACTGTATTTTGTGGACTAAATATTTGTGTTTCCCCCACATTCGTATGTTTAACTCCTAAACCCCAATGTGATGGCTTTAGGAGATGGGTCCTTTGGGAGCTAAAGCCATAAGGGTGGAGCTCTCGCAAATGAGATTAGTGCCCTTCTAGGAAGAGACATGAGACCCTGCTTCTTCTGTCTGTTCTCTGCATGTGAAGATTCGATGGGGAGACCACCGTAAGCAAACCAGGAAGCAGGCCTTCACCAGACCCTGGATCTGCCACTCAGTCAGTGGTATTTTTGTCATAGCAACCTCAGCTGACTAAGGCACAGTATAAATCCTTGCATTTAATTAGGCTTGAATGAAGGATGTGGATATAAAAGATACAGAGAGGGGTGTCCGGATGGCTCAGTCAGTTAAGCGTCTGACTTCGGCTCACGTTGTGATCTCACGGCTTGTGGGTCTGAGCCCCATGTCGGGCTCTGTGCAGTCAGTGCAGAGCCCGCTTTGGATCCTCTTGCCCGCCCTTCTCTCTGCCCCTACCCCACTTGTGCTCTCTCTCTGTCTCTCTCAAAGTAAGTAGATACTTAAAAAAAAAATAATAATAAAGAGATAGAAAGAAGGAAAGTGAGGAGTGCATGTGGATTTTGAACTTTCTATCTTGGGTTTGGTATTAACCAGCCAGAGGACAGGATGACTGTGTTTGAGGGCGGACCCTGAGGTTTGGTCTGGGAGTGCTGAGACTGAGGGCCTGCAGGGCGGTCGGATGGAGATGGCCAGGAAAGAAGCTGGGTATGGTGACGGGAGCGCGGGAGCTGGAAACATTGTAGTCCTTTTAACATGTGATGGTGTCTGAAGCCATGTTGACCAGAAGATACCACCAGGAAGTAGAAGAGAGAACCCCCGAAAGGGCCATTTGTGACCGTCACCGTTTGAGGGACCGTCAGAAGAGGATCAGGAAAGAAGACTCAGGTGGAGAAGCAGCCTTCCGATGCAGCAACTAGGGTTCAACAGACTCCCCAAACAACAGAATAATGAGAGCAAAAGTTGTGAAGCTGAGCTCTTGTGTGTTAGGGCACACAAGCGTGCAACAAAAAACCTGAAGCAACATAGATTGTTACCTCAAGATTGTAAGAAGGGAAGAGAATGATTGCTCAAGAGGAAGGCAGGATAGAAGGAATGTTCCCACATGCAGGGGGAAATCCCTGTTCTTTCCAAGCTATGCTACTTAAAATAGCCATTATTCGTTGAGGCCTGCAGAGTGTCGGGCTAAATGCTCAACGTGCATTATCCGGTGTGCCCCTTCCACAGACCGGTGAGACTGTAGAGAGAAGTTAAGCAGGTAAGATCTTTCTGCCATCCTGCAAATCCATGCAACTTGTACAGTGTTGAGCCAGTAAAGCAGCCAGTCGGTCTGAATCCAAAGTTACCCCATCCCTCACATTCACCCCCTACCCTCTTACAATATAACACAATGAATTCAAAGAATCAGCTAAGTACAGGAAAATGCAGACAAGGAATTTAGGCCATCTTCTGGAATTTATAAGATGGGATTTGGCAAACATCCTATGTTATTGAATTAAAGGAACAATAATAAGTTGAAAACAAATTGTAAATGTCAGTAAGAGGCACAGAGGTCCTGTTTTGTTTAGAGAGAAATTGGCCCCAGGGTTAAATGTGTAAATGAAATAATAGGGGTGGAAATGAGAGGTTCATTGGGTGGTGATCAGGGAAAAAATCAGGTAATGGAAAGCTAGATGAGCACTTTCAATAAAGGTCAATGATACAAGAAAGGTCACCACCAAGGGAACAATTAACCAACCTGGACACACTTGTCAGAAAGCAAGAAAGGCGTGAGTTTGAGACTGAATTAGGAGATGAGAAAGTCAAAGATTAATGCAGGATAATTGAATAGAAAGCGTGTCATGAAGGAGGACCTCCCCCTGCCCCTGCGATGAATATCGGTGGAGACGAAAGGGGAGAAATTAATGAACTAAAGTTGTTCTTCACTGGGTAAGTCAAATGAAAGTGTGACATTAATGCATGTCATATCTTTTCTGGTATATGTGAAAGGGCACATGTGAAATAAAACCACGCGTTGACAAATTAAAAACTTATCTCTCATTTATTGTAGTAATGCCTACTAACTCACATTCTCCCGCCTTCCCGACCAGGAGCCCTGACTTGTTTTGCCAGGAGCCAACCACTTGAATCTCATCCTGTGTCCTTCTCGGGTCCCAGTCCACTGAGTACTTAGTGGTCCTCAATAAATACCTGTTAATTCCGTGTGTTCTTTTGTTTCCATTTGAGGCAGGAAATTTAAGAGATTAAAGTCTCTGTTAGATCATTTTAGGTACTTGATCGACAGTTCACTAGCTCAATTAAATAAATGCTATTCTGAACTAAGAACTAGGGAATGTTAAGTTGACATTAGATTTTCACATTATTAGAAAATGATGTCGATTATCCCTTGGTTTATGATTACAAATTTGTATTTCTTTTCATAATCGTATTTTTAACCTACGATGTCCTTGGAATTTATGGGGTTTTGTTTGTTTTTAATTTGAGAGGGAGAGAGAGAGAGAGTCAGAATGTGAGCAGGGGAGGGGCAGAGGGAGACACAGAATCTGAAGCAGGCTCCAGGCTCTGAGCTGTCAGCACAGGGCCCGACACGGGGCTCGAACTCCAGAACCTTGAGATCATGACCTGAGCCGAAGTCGGACGCTTAATCAACTAAGCCTCTCAGGTGCCTCCAAGATGTCCTTGGAATTTTAATTCCAAGATGTTGGAAAACCTAATAGGTACTTTTATATTTAAGTGTAACTTTGTCAAATCGATACAAGACTGTATGCTACATAAGAGAACAATGTTATATTTTGTTGTTTCTTTTGAACTTTTAATTCAAAGATGACATATGCATATAGCAGGTGCATCATATGTAAGTGCTTTTTAACTTGCAGATGCCTGGGGCGCCTGGGTGGCTCAGTCAGTTGGGCGACTGACTTCCGCTCAGGTCATGATCTCGCGGTCCGTGAGTTCGAGACCCACATTGGGCTCTGTGCTGAGCGCTCAGAGCCTGGAGCCTGTTTCAGATTCTGTGTCTGCCTCTCTCTGACCTTCCCCCATTCATGCTCTGTCTCTCTCTGTGTCTAAAATGAATAATCGTTAAAAAAAAATAATTAACTTGCAGATGCCTTACTGTTTATTGAACAGGTTCATAGTGGAGTTAGTTTGTCCTGCTTCTTGCACTTTAAATGGATTGTGATGTCCAGTAATGGTTCTCCCTAATGTGCATTTGCTAAAGGAAGCAAGAAAGACAATGATAATATTCAAATAACAAAAAAAGGAATGTCGTTTACATGCGACCCACTAGAAGTAAGGCAGATTAGGCTTTTTGTATACTACTCACTATTTGGAGGTCTTAACCTTTTGATTCCAGGGTAGAAATCTTGTGCACTTGAGAAACCTTTGTTGATGGAGGTGTTTTGTTTATTTGTTTTTGTTTGTGCTTAACTCATGCAAGGTTGGAATAATTTGCTACTGCTTCTGCTAGAGACTGTTTTACAGGGTTATTTCCTTGAAGCTTTGAGAGTTCTCCCCGTGTCCCCAGTTGAATCTAGGTGAAAAATGGATGTGACCTGAAAAGGTGACACGACCTCCTGAATCCTTAGGAGAAGCTCTGCTAAATTAATTGCAGCCAACTCCTTGGGATGCCCTTTTGTGGTGCCATCGGTTCTTTCAAGAATCTTGGATATTTTGCCAAATGTACCACCCCTTTGTGATCTTAAGACTATTAACAAATGGAATCCTGTTCAGTATATGCCATGATTGTGGAACAATCCACTGAGTCCGTCAAAATCCTATTTTGACTTGTCCACATCATCCCCTTAGTCTGTTTTTAGACTTATTAAGTACTTTTCATGCAAGTGATGAAAAAGCTTTCATTTAAGAAATTATTTCCACATGACCCTAGAGGCTTCCCATTGTAGTTTAGCAATAGTTGACGTGCTCCATCGATCGTTAGACAGTGCAAAGTAGAGTCCATGCTGGCATGTCCGGGAACCCTATTCCTAGAGTCAGGAGAGTCTCGGGGGTGGTAACAGAACCCCTTCATTTTACCGTCAGAAGCCCCAAGAGTTGTAGCAACCTCTCCAGGCTGACTCTACTGGTCAGGCAGTGACAGTTCGGACTCTGTTCTTTTTACATCAGATTGACCCTTGAATACCTAGAGACTTTCAGATACTTGCCAAAGCAATGCCTTTCTAGTTGCTTTCTAGTGCTTTCTAGTAGCACAAGAGCTACGAGGGAAGAGGTGCTTTCATCCTGGATATTCTTGTTTTAAGTTTTCCAAGAGAGATTTAGGACCTCTTTTTCTCCTTGGGGTGAGAAGGAGTGTGCAGTGCAAAAGGGGAAAGAGACCAGAAATGCCACCACGCTGTTAATAAGGAGGAGAAAGGTGGCCATATACGATAGGCTAAGTAAATACGCTTTGGGAAGAAAACTGTCTTTCAGAAATCACTTTCCCTTGTAGGGGACTGACCTATTTATGAGCCCCCCCTGGAGGCCTACACCCTGGGCCGTGTAGCCTTCAGTAGTCTTGGCTTTAGCACAGTGGACCTTCCTGGGTTTGACTTCCTCAGGTGTTGTCCACAGGTTGAAGCCATGTAACGAAATGTTGAGCCCCCAGTTACGGTCATGTGCTGGGTGGGCTGTGTGGGGGGACGGGGGATGAGGCATGTGTGAACCGCAGACACCCCCTTGCAGCCATCTGCACCTGCAAGGCCTTGGTGGGGTGCTCCTTGTTGTAAGCAGCACAACAGAGGAGTATGTTTGTGTTTCCTTGTGGAAAGGGCCCAGAAAAGAAAAAGGCCACCTGTGAGTGCTATTGATTTGTGTGTAAACTTGGGGACTCATTAAAATGTTACTAGGTAGCCCTTCCCTTAGTGATGTCGGTGTGCTCAGTTTACAGCACATGCGCAATCAATTATTTGTCTATTGACTTCATCTTCCTAGGAAGCAGAATGGCGGTTTTCGGCTCTGGCGGTTGCCCTTTGGGAACCATGTTGGATTCTGTAGATTTGGCACTGGGCCGTGCATCCGTAGCCTTAAAAGCTCCCTAGGTGATTCTGATGGATGGCCGTGGTTAAAAACCACCGAAATAGACTAGAGCATGTAGATCAAAGAGTCCAGGGGCAATACACAACTACCCTGATTCATTCTGCAGGAACAGGTATAGGGGCTGTTGCTTAGAGCCAGGGAGCAATTTCGGAAGCCCGGGGGAATTGGCAGTCTGGTTGGCAATGAGAAGTTAAGCTATGAAGGGTTTAGCCCTGTTAGGCTCCTTCTCCCAATTCCAATTTGACTTAAAATGGAGACTCTCAACTTATCCTGGAATAGTTGTGAATGGGAACCTACTGTTCTCTGCTACTAAAGACCAGAAATATATGATGCTTTTAGAAAAGTCATTTCTCCACTCTTGGAAGGTACTGAACAAGTGTAGTGTGCTTTTCATAGATTATTCCCAACATCCACCCCCCTCACCTCCAGATAATAAATGTAACCAAATAAACAGAAATTTCCCCCTCCCCCCAGTCTTGGAAATTTACAGCATCATTAGCATATCAAAGGCTGGGAGAGTCCTGCTGTTAACAAAAACAAAAAAACTTTTTAAAACTTTGTTTGAGTTAAAACAAACTTATTTGCATAGGAAGAGACTTTTTACTTTTATACCTTCAACGGGGCTCTTTTCCCTTAACACTGGTTTTGGAAAGACTGGCCAAGTCCCTTTTTGATTCAGTAATTTTCTTAACAGTTAATTTCTGACAGATGAACCTCTTTTTAAAATCCCCTTTGAAGTTGGACTGAATTAACAAATGGAAGGCTTGGCAGAGCAGTTTACTAATTCATAACTATATCCCTCTGCTTTCTTTGTGTTGCTAAGTACTATAATCTTTGACCTGAAAGGAAGAATCTGCTAACAAGTAAATATTTAAAAGGCCCCATGAAGTATAATGTGCATGAGTTTGTGCCTGGGGAGCCCGTCTGCTGGATGAAAGAAATGACTCACTTTTCATCTCCTAAATAGGCTGTTGTTTTACAGTAGGTTGAAAGGAAGTATTTAAGTGCTAAGAGTCAGATCTCTCTTTATTTTTAGATTTAGTTAGCCATTTGCTTCACTGATTCGAAGGTGGCATGGTAAGTCATGATTCCTAAGTGTGTTAGTACCCCGGACGAGTGAGTTAGCATTCCTGTGAATGAATGACCTCTGTGCTCCCAAGGACTACTTGGAACACAGTTCGAGGAAACAGAAACATGACTCATTGATGTACTTGAAGCGTATCAGGGGGGACTCACTCACTCCAGAGCCAGACCTGAAGTGTGGTAAAGCAGGCAGAGCTCAGATGGGGTGATACCAGGGCTCTGGTCCCGACGGGAGTGGTCTCACTACCAAACATCCTTACCTTCTGCGCCTAATGGGAGGTGTGAATTACTTGTTGTTAGCATAGCTTCTGGCTTGAAGATTAATGCGTCTTTGAGTTGTACTGATTTTCTGGTTTGCATGGAAATGGGTGTGTGTGTGTGTGTTTTAATGACCTTCAGATGGGATTCATCAAGGCTCCATGAAATGAACCTTTATTTTTAAGATTTGAAGTGAACTGTCGTAGCAGTTCAACTAGGGGAGTCCACAACAGGAAGTGAGGAAGCAACCTAACTTTGATTTATAAGGCTGTGGACTACTGATTTTCCGTGGCTGTAGCATCTGGTATATAGAATGATGAATATGTGATACAACTGGAGAAAGGTTCTTTACTGTTTAAAGGGAAACGTTCTGCTCTATCAGGATTTCTTTTCACAAGCTATAAAACAGTTCCTAGCTACCTTGTTTGATGTGCCTTACTATGGTTTTTAGAAAGTGTTAGATCACCCAGATATCCCAGATATTTTTCCTGAGCAAATAGCGATCTGCATATCTGACACTTCCCACTTTTTCACTCTTGCTACAGAGTTTCCGCAGTGATTATTGTATAAAAATAATCTTGTGTTCTATTATTTTCATTCAGTGAAATCTAGATTGACAGGTACCTTGAAATGTTGGTGCTGTGCTTGTGAATTACCTATGTATTCTTTAAAAGTGATAATCTGGTTTATCTGGTATTATGTTTGGGCAGCGGGTAGTGCCGTTTTCTTGAGGATCATGATTCATTCTCTTTAGTTTTATTATGGCTGTGAGGATACAATAATCGTCATAGAATAATTGTGCAAAAAAAATCCCTCCAAAATATTTCAAATGATAACTTTCAAAGTTAAATATTTGAAAATTTCTGTAATTTTATCTTTTTTTCTGCAGCTTAAGCCACAATGTACTATTTACTACCACTGTTTCCTTCCTGAAAAACTTGTATCAGTAGCCCTTTACCTATTCTTTTTTTCTGACTGTATCCTGACAGTTCTCAAGTTCAAATAGAGGTCTGACAGTGTAACGATTTACTACAGTGCTGTGTGCCTGACTGATACCCCCACTAGGTGGCGATATTGCTATTCTTGTTTTGTTTTTTTTTCCGCAGGTGGCCGTATTGCTTTTGTTTTTTTGGTCTTTTGCTACGGGGTTCAAAGAGGCTTGCTCAAGACCAACTTGTCACTAAATATGTATTGAAATCAAGATTGGAATCCAGCTTTGTCTCATTCAAATATTTGTGCTTTTTGCCTCTGTGGCCTACCGGCATGTTTTCTTTGGGGGGGGGCGGGGAAGGAGGAGGAGAGGGATAAAGCCTTATTTCTTACATTATCTATTAAGTAAATTTTTACTGAATATCCACAGACTTACAATTGTTCTTCTCAAGGAATTGCTCATTGTTGGTGGACAGGGGAAAGGGTAACGGGGTACCTAAGACACGCTAAGGAATCCTGCGGGGGCGGCTTTTTTGCTGCCATGCAAGTTCTCCGCAGGATGGAGTGAATGAACGGTAGCTGCTTCGGAAGGGCAGACGTGATGCTACAGTGGTAGGGGCACTGAGACGACTCTAGAAGGGCAGATTGGACTCTCTTGTGGGGGCCTCAGCTCGGGTCTGATTAGCAGTGGTGAGGTGGTGAGCAGGGTTTGACGGGAGCAGGCTTTGGAGGCCAGAATGAAGCACAGACGCGGGGCAGGCTGAGGCCGAGTGTCGCTGGAGCTTTCCTTAGGGGAAGAAGGGAGAAAGGCAGAGGGACATCTTGACTGCTGTCAGTCTTGTTCAAAGAGAGGTTACCTTGGCATGTGGGTGCAAAGGTGGGAGTCAGGCTTAAAGGGAAACCTTATGGTTTGGGGCAACCAGGGCATCGTGGAAGGCAAGAGCGGACCTGTTGTAGAGCAACAGGGGCCCAGTCAAGCCTGTGGGTAGGCTGTTCTATTTGCGAGGTGGTTCGAGACACAACAGGATTGGGGGAGGTGCCAGGTTGCAGGGGTGAGGAAGAGGGAGCCCTGGGGGTAGAGGAGTCCTGACTTCTGACTCCAGACAGAATTTGTGAGGAGGAGCAGAGTGGCGACTGGGGGCAAACATCGTGTCATTTGAAGCAGTGGCAATCAGATGGAAAGGAACACAGTGTCTAGAAAAAGAGATTGACAATGCCACATAGGGAGCAAGTTCATTCCTGCTGCAGGCAGGGATGAACCAGGAGAGGGAGGATGGGATAAATGAGGTTTCGAGGTGAAAAGCAGGGACAGGGAAGGGCTGGGCAGGGCAGCTCCCCTCCCCCCTCCCCCCTCCCCCCGTACCCCCCTCCCCCCGTACCCCCCCCCCCCGTACCCCCCCCCCCCCCCCCCCGCGGCGTGGAAGGCTTGCCCGAAGCCACATGGCTCCTGCTTAACTTGTCCCGCCTGCGGTTTGTGGCTTCCCTGACCAGCTTGGGAATTGATTCCTCCCCTGTGGGCAGGTCACGACATAACCGCACCTTGGGTTGTGGATAGGAGCCCTCCAGGCAGGTAGTACACAGGTGGGGGGGGGGCATCACACTGGTCTAACAGGTCCCCCAGGTGATTCCCTGGCCCTTTCGCCAGAGATTCTGTGTGTCTGGAGTGGGGCCCCAGGGTCTGTATTTTAATAAGTGCCCCCAGGTCGTGCTGATGATCAGGCAAGTCTGAAACACTGCTATGGGCGCCTTACAGGCTGGACACTGGCCTCTAATATTTCTTCAAGGCAAATACCACTTCGCCTTGAATCCACCCAAGCCTCTACCGCCTGGGGCTTTATGGGAGGTGGGTGGTTCTGTTCTGCCACCTGCTGGTCAGCTGCCGGCAAAGCATGTGGTGTCTTCAGGCCAGCCGGGTTCGTAAGACGCGATTGCAAACGTGATTTTCAGCGGACTATAGATGAGGCAAAAAGTCTTACTTCTACTAGAGCCACCTGGTCTGGTTTAAACATTTTACACTTAATGTTGCAAATCTGACACAATGCATTTCCTCTTCTCTGGAGCCTTGTGTCCAGCCTAGGTGTTAAAATGTTAATAACAACAGCACGTTTTGAGGTTAGTGTACTGCCGTTAATCTCAGAAAGACCTTTTCGCATGTGCTGCGTGTCTCTTCTCTGGAACAAATGTTTCACTTTTCGAGGCGGTGGTGAAGACAGATGGGCTTCAAGCCCCAGTGTGTTGGAGGAGCTCCATCTTGGAAAATTGCTTTATCTCTTAGCATCAGTTGGTTTTCACTGTAGTTCCAGTGAATCACCATCATCATCATCACCATCATCATCACCGTTTGAAACTGTGCCTGGCTCTGGGTCCTGACGTTGCCAATGACGCATACCTGACAATTTCTAAACATTTTATGGAGGACCTGTTAGACTTAGGGCCGCGCAGAGTAAACTACTTAGAGATAATTTCTACAGCCATGGAGCTAGCATCCCGGGGTAGCCGACAGCCTCTCAGATTCCTTGTTTCCTCGTCTGTAAAATGCAAGTGGCAGCATCATCTCTAAGATCTCTTTTGTCCCCATGCTTCTGTAATTTCGACAGCACGAAGTGTCGGACTTGGTGTCCCCAGTGACCGTGGAAGGCAGTGTCTGCTCTTGGCCCTTTGCTTGGCCACCAGGCTTTCATATTCTGGGCCCCATTGACACCAGCCTGTGGTCAGGATGCTTCTGAGGAGGCTGATTTCATTTGCGTTCGGTGCCCTTTTGCACACTTTCAAAAATTGGAGTTGGGAAATGGCAGGCTTCCTTACGTTCTTTTAAATATTATCGATTGAAATGGAGCTAGCCTTTAATTTAGCTTTATCTATAAACAAGATAGAAACTTTCTTGGAGATCAGGAGTTCTTAGTTGGAAGTAGGGGGCATGCCTCACAGAAACCATGAAGCTTTTTAAAAACATATGTGCCAAACAGAACACCCATAACCCATCTAAATATGATCTATTGAATGAGAGTCTCTGATCAAAGAGGCTTCTGCTGTGCAGCCATAGCTGAGAAGGAAGGCACTCAGTTTCAGGTGGGCCTGACCTGTCTTGTGTCTCTTTGAGCAATGCTGGGCCATCAAACATCTGGGGACTTGCTGTGGCCCAGGCACTGTGCTAGGCCCTGGACCCTGGGCACCCACAGATACTCACAAATTATCCCATCTGCCTGTAGCCATCTCTCCCATCTTTATTAGGCTCATGGCAAAACATTTTATTAGACTATCGGTTTCTTTAGTTTTACTTCATGAGGCTATCCCCTAGTTAGGTAAATTAGATTTTGATCTTTCCTCGGGCTTCATTGTAATCTCATTTTAAAAAAAATTTTTTTTTTTTACATTTATTTATTTTTGAGAGACAGAGAGAGACAGTGTGAACAGGGGAGGCGCAGAGAGAGAGAGGGAGACACAGACTCCGAAGCAGGCTCCAGGCTCTGAGCTGTCAGCACAGAGCCTGACATGGGCTCAAATTCCTGAACTGTGAGATCATGACCTGAGCTGAAGTCGGACGCTTCACTGACTGAGCCCCCCAGGCGCCCCTAGTGATGTCACTTTCGTAAGTGACATCATTTGACATGATCTCAAATACAAGCTAGAGCCTGCTGTAATTTCCTACGTGCTGAATAAGTAGTGTTGAACTATATGATAGATTAAAAGTTATTTGAGACCTTTAGTTTTTTTTTCTTATTTTGAGATGTAACTTACTTTTAACTAAGCATTTTCTTTTTAAAAAAATTTTTTTTTAACGTTTGTTTATTATTGAGAGACAGAGAGAGACAGAGCATGAACATGGGAGGGGCAGAGACAGGAGGAAACACAGAATCTGAAGCAGGCTTCAGTCTCCAAGCTGTCAGCACAGAGCCCGACGTGGGGCTCAAACTCACAAACTGTGAGATCATGACCTGAGCCGAAGTCAGATGCTTAACCGACTGAGCCACCCGGGTGCCCCTTAGCTAAGCATTTTCTTATCAACTATAACCAATATCGTGGTATGAAACTATACAGTAACTGGGATTTTTCATCTGTGTTCATTTTTCCCCCCCTAGAAAGATTATCAGCAAAGTAAACTTTAGGAAATTCCTGGAACCCATTTTGAGAGAGAGAGAGAGAGAGAGAGCGAGCTGACGAAATTTGGTGTTTTCCTTTGTTTTCTTGGCCATTTGAGAGAACTGTCATTATTTAGGTATGACGTAGGGAGCTGCACCTGGGCTCTTTTTGTCACAATTCCTTTTGAGCTGTTAGATTTCAAACTTTTATTTGAGCCATTCATTGCCTCATCACTGTGGGAGGAGGAATGTGCCTAATGATTGTGAACAGGACATGAGTGCAGTGACTTGAGAATTTTGTTGACATAGATGAGATAAAGCTGCTCAGTCCTTTCCTTGGAGATGATGTGAGCGAACCGTTTCCCTGAGGGGAGTCTGGCCCTCCCTTCCAGCTCCCCGGGCCCTCATGACAGGTGCCACCCACCCCCGGCCTTACTCCGTGTCACCTGGCTTGTCCACCAGCCACGTCTGCTTCAAGGTCAGTGGCTACCTCTTTGCTGCTGCTGCTGCTGCTGCAAATAACCTACTAAATACCGAGTGCTGATGATGTCAGCGTTTTCTCATTTCATTTTCTTTTTTTTAAATTTTTTTTTTCAACGTTTTTTTTTTTTTATTTATTTTTGGGACAGAGAGAGACAGAGCATGAACGGGGGAGGGGCAGAGAGAGAGGGAGACACAGAATCGGAAACAGGCTCCAGTCTCCGAGCCATCAGCCCAGAGCCTGACGCGGGGCTCGAACTCACGGACCGCGAGATCGTGACCTGGCTGAAGTCGGACGCTTAACCGACTGCGCCACCCAGGCGCCCCTCATTTCATTTTCATAACAGCCTGAAGAAAGTCTCCAGTGTGCAGGGATTGGAGCATAGGGTTGCGAACCGAGGGCATTGCCCAGCTGGGTGCCTTTTGAGGCTGCACTGTCTCCGTTCTCCCCATGTCTGAGGGGGACGACGGAGTGGCCGAGCTCGGGGTAGGGGTAAGGGAGGTTGAGAGGGACGTCTGTCTCATGCCTTCATTTGTGTTTGCTGAGCTCTGTCAGCCTCCTCCAGGCTGCCGTCAGTAGAGAGGGTCTAGTGTGTGTTTTGTAGAAGTACTTCATCCTTCTCTGAAGTTCTCTTTGATGGCGTGTCTCAGAGCAGCGTCTAATGGAAACAAACATTCTCTTGACCTCACGATCCATCTTTGACCCAGGGGAACAAGTGTTTCAGCCCCAAATCTCTGAATATCTTAAGTGTCCTTTCGGTCTTTCGTCTCCCAAATTTCTTTCTATCAAGATGAGTTTGTTATCTGCAGACGCTGACACATGTGATTGTACAGGACCGCTGAAGTAGTCATTATCCAATTGGATTCCCCTTCTCTAAATAGCCTTTTTACTTGGAGACTTTGATGACTGTCGGGAGTTGGCAGTGTCTAGGACTGTAAAAATTGTCGAGCTAAAGAGAAAAACATATAAAGATAAAGCCGTCTTTATATTCTGCCTGTTATGTTTTCACGAGTTCCAGAAAGTTAAGTTTGGTAGGCTTTTTAAGAAAACATTCTTAGACAATGAGTGAAATGTTAATAGACACAGTATATGGGAGAAACACAAAAGGCCATGCCCTTAAGCAAATTTGCACGTCAAGTATAGAAACGCAGACCTCATTTTTTAGATATATCCTGCTGGCAAATATTCTTTTAATTACTCGAACAAGGTGGTAGGAAAAGGATCAGGTAAGTTGGCTTATAAGAGGTACCGCGTCCATGGTTCCTTTAGTTGCAGAGTGAGTGAGACAGTTTTTAATATTAACTATTTTAGAAGAATTTTACAATAATTTGGGCAGGGGCGCCTGGGTGGCTCAGTCAGTTAAGAATCCATCTCTTGGGGCTCCTGGGTGGCTCAGTCGGTTAAGCGGCCGACTTCAGCTCAGGTCACGATCTCGCGGTCCGTGAGTTCGAGCCCCACGTCGGGCTCTGGGCTGATGGCTCAGAGCCTGGAGCCTGCTTCCGATTCTGTGTCTCCCTCTCTCTCTGCCCCTCCCCTGTTCATGCTCTGTCTCTCTCTGTCTCAAAAATAAATAAAACGTTAAAAAAAAAAAAAAAGAATCCAACTCTTGATTTTAGCTCAGGTAATGATCTCATGGTTCCTGAGATCAAGCCCCACGTCAGGTTCTGCACTGAGGGTACAGAGTCTGCTTGGGACTCTCTCTCTCTCTCTCTCTCTCTCTCTCTCTTTTTCTCTGCCCCTTCCCCAATCGTGCTTTCTCTCTCTCTCTCTCTCTCAAAATAAATAAACTTAAAGAAATGACTTGGGCAGTATAATACCATTTGTGAAACTTAAGACAAAGCAGTATTATATCTTATTGTTGAATCCACTGATATCCAGAAAAGTGTGAAAAATATGTTTGGGAATGATACAGACCACATTTAGGATAATGGCTACAGTGGGAGACAATGAACAGGAGGGAAATTTATCTCTAACATTTTATTTTTAAAAAACAGAAGCACATATAGTGAAATGCTAATTGTGAAATGCTGTGCTGATTTCTCTCCCTTTCTTTATGTTTAAAATAACTCTGAATGAAAATTGAACGTTAGATAGTTGAAAAATTTACAGTGTGGGGGTGCCTGGCCGGCTCAGTCGGTAGAGCGTGTGACTCCTGATCTTGGGGTCATGAGTTCAAGCCACATGGTGGGTGTAGAGATTACTTTAACAAAACAAAAGCTTAAAAAAAAAATTTACAGTGTATGTTTAGCATACATATTATAAAAAATAGAAAATCTAAAATAAAAAAGATTAAAACAATCTGTTGTATTGTATTCTGCTTGTAACATCCACTGATAATATTTTCAGTATATCATCCTAGCCTGTGTTGTATGCATTTAGTATTATATCTATGATGTTTGTACATTTTCAGCGAAACTATGAGTAGTGATTTGAAGTTTATGTATTTACTTGATATTTTAGTGTAATTTAGGTATTGAAGTGAGGTGTTGAAACTAGTGATTTTCAATTTTTGGTTTGTAGAAGACTCCTCTGGAAGCTTGTTTAAACGTGGATTCTCAGGTTCCTCTTCAGAAGTGTGTACCAAAATAAACTCAAGGAATGTGCATTTTTTAAACAATTTTTTAAAGATTTATTTATTTATATTGCAAGAAAGTGAGAGAGGGAGAGAGAAAAGTAGGGGAGGGGCAGTGAGAGGGAGAGACAGAATTCCAAGCAGGCTCCGTATCAGTGCAGAGCCCGATGTGGGGCTTGAACTCACAAACTGTGATATCATGACCTGAGCTGAGATCAAGAGACAGGTGCTTAACTGCCTGAGCCACCCAGGTTTTTGTTTGCATTTTTAACAAGCCCTCCTGGTCCCCTCACTCACCCGCCCCAAACCATGGTGATTCTGATACAGGTGTTCTAAGGAACACAGTTTGGGAAAATATTGTGTGAGTTGTCTATGCTTGGGCAGTCTGTACACCTCTGAGCACAGTTTATACTTCTTTTTCTAATCCAGGGTCAGCAAACTATAGTCTGTGAACCAAATACAAGCTACTACCTGTTTTTGTAAATGAAGTTTTATTGATACCCAGCCACCCTCATTTGTTCATGTGTTGTCTGGCTACTTTTTTGTCACGATGGCAGATTGAGTAGTTGCAACAGAGATTGTAGAGCTGACAAAGAATATTTACTGTCTGGCTCTTTCCAAAAATGTTTGCCGATCCCAGCATGTAATCTAGCATTTTGTGTGGGAGAATATCAAAGAAACTGGAGTACTTTAACAGGAGAAAGTTGAATATGGTGACAAAGGGCATGTAATTGACCAGTTTAATTTAACAAACATCTATTTAATCCTTACTGTATCCCAGGCACCGTGCACGTTATGACAAAAGGCTTGGTTTTCCCAGTTTACGGTCTTTAATGGCTCAGATGTAATAAGATAAGTGCATCATCTCTTTTTACGTGGTGCTTTGGAAACACATGGCAGGGTACCTAACAATCTAATCCTTGCAGTAAGGAATGATGGCCTAGGAGTCTTTAACCCTCAGGAACTTGCCTAGCAGGTGCCTATGGTAAATGAGATTCAGAAATATGCATCTCCTCCCCACCCCCACTTGCTCAGATGCGTAGAGTGTATTGCCATGCCCCAACCATATTTGGCCAATGGAATGTGAGCAGCTTTGATGCAGAAGAGACTTGGGGAGTTGCTCTTTGGTGCCATTACTATGAGAAAGTTAAACTTGGACTGGCCTGCTGGTCTTAGGATGGAGAGGGGCAGGAGGGTCTGCCTTAGGGGTAGCCCCTAGGTGACTAACCAACCTGATATGCTTGGGACCGCCCCAATTTTAAAACAAGTTCCATATCCTGGGAAATTCCTCAGTCTTGAGCACACCGGGACAGACTCCTTGGAGCAGAGCCACCCCCAGCTGAGTCCAGCCTAGACTAGCTGACCTCCAGACAACCCACAGACTGATGAGAAATCACAAATGATTGTTGTCTTAAGCCACTGAGTTTTGGAGTGGTTTGTTAGGCAGCAGTAGTGAAGTGATACAGTGCCCAATAAATATTTGCTTTTTTGAGCTGAGCTAGCTCCTGGTTGAAGTTTTGAAGGGTGAGTAAAAGTTCAGCAAATGGAGAAGATGACGAGCGTTCCAGCAGATGGAGAATCGTGCATCAAGCACCAGGGGCTTAGAGTCTGTAGGGTGTGAGTGGGCATGTGGAGGACAGCTTTGAGGGGGGCACAGCTGAAAGCGGGGCAGTCCATTCCCCAGGGTATTGCAGTCGCCCAGGTGAGAGACCTGAGGCTGTAGGGGGTCATCAGGGGAGAAGGGAAGGCCAAGGTTTGGTCGTCGGGCAGACATTTCTTCAAATCTCAAGTCTGTTACCTAATAACTTGGGGATCTTCGGCAAGTGACTTCATCACCTTTATCTTCAGGGTCTGTATCTATAAAATATGTGTAACGTATTTTGCACAGGGCTTTTGTTAGAGGGGAAAAACTGACCAGAAAGGGCGTGTTGTTTCCATCCTAACTCCATGCTTCCCTGTCAAGATGGCAGCAAACCATTTGGCTGCTTGAAAGCTAGTGGCACATTATGAGTGTCTGCTCGGTGGTGTCAGAACTTTTCAGCGTTTTCTTTCCTCCGCTGTTCTGTGGGTCCGGTTAAAGGTTTGAATTTATCATTCATTTTCACTCAGCTATGCCCCAGGGGAAAAGGGATTATTTGGATTTGAGGAGAAGGGATATTCTGAAGTAACTGAACATACTGATTGTATTCATCTACGTACCGTCAATCATTTAAAGACCACTCTTCAGATTAACGCCACTTTGGCCAAAAAGTAGCACTTTTCATCACATCACGATCTACGTCACACAAAACGAAATATTTTCATGTGTGGGAGCAAGAGGTACAATGGAGATCCTCCTCTCAATTTTGCTGTGGACCTAAAACTGCTCTTAAAAAAAAAAAAAAAAAAGTCTATAAAAAAAAAAAAAAAAGACGGAGAACTGAAAGTAATTTCCAAACTAAAAAAATGTATATCCCTCCCCCCCCATCTATAAATGATTTTATAAGAATGCATTTAGGGCACACCCAGGTAATCCAGAATAATCTCCCACGTCAAGATCTCTAACTCAATCATATCTGCACGCACTTTTCCCATATAAACTAATATTTATAGATGCTTCTCCCCCCCATTACTCACACTAAAAAATTAGTGATTATAAGGGCTATTAATTTTCTACCAAGCCACTGTTTTTTTGTTTGTTTGTTTGTTTGTTTTTTTACCAAATTATCATGTTGGCCAAATTCGGTGATATATTGGATCCAGTGTGTACAGGCTTTGAAATCCAGTTCTTAAATTTTTAGGATTTTAGCAAGCTGGTTGTGAAGCTGTTGGTAGCTTGAAATTGGCCATGATTGGGAGCGTTTACGCCATGGAAATGCTGGAGATCAGGGCTTCCCACACCCCTCACCCAGGGAGCTGGCATTGATTGGCCAAACCCCCTAATCACCAGGAAATTCATCTCAGAGTACTTCTCACCCCTCAGAACCCCGTCAGGCCTCCAGAGGCACGGCCTAAGGCTCCTACTTGCTGCTTTTATTTTCTTTCTTGCATTATGGTTAAGATAGCTGCGTGTATACCTTGTGTCCTATAATGTATTGTAAACTCCTGGAGGACAGGATTCTCTATCTTTTGTGCTTTAGAACCAGCTTGCCTGGTTGATCTCCTAGAAGGAGATCAATAAATATTTGAACTGGTCCCTTTATCTGGGCTCTTTCCCATCATTGGAGATACTAAAAAAAACTGGTGTCTAGGGGGAATTGCAATAACCCTAAATGTATGTATTTGCATTCCTGCCTCTTTCCTTCTTTGGCCACATGTTTTAATTGGGGTACAGGGTTCCACCAATATATGATTTTTAAGTACTTTATGCCTAATTTTGTTTGCTCAAATTGTTAGAAGTAAGATTTGTTTGGCCCAGGGGAATCACTGCGGGTGTCAGCAATGTCTAACCCATGTATAGTGTGACATAGTATGTAATAAAGGGGAGCCAAATTGATAAAATGGCTGCTGGAAAACCGGATATATTTGGTGTTCTCCGTAGGTTTTACAGTAAACCCCTTGGAGGGTCACTTAAAGGTTGATTTAAAACTTTTCTTTGTCTTCAACAGGTACCAGGAAAAACTGATGCAAAACAATTTTCCATTTCCACAGAGCAACTCAGTTCACACGGCAGAACACAGGAGGTCTGGGCCTGTCTGTGTGGATTAGCAGACAGGATGTGGGCTGCTTTTCTGAGCTTGGCTCATTGTGATTACCGCAGGTTGTGAGCCAGATCGTTAGATTCTGGAATTTTGGTAGATGGGAGCAGTGCAGATGTCCTAACAAAGTACGAAAAGCACAGAGCCTCGCACTCGATGGCCCTGTTTCTTCTCAAAGTGAAGCAGTCTAACTCTATGACTAGTAGACTTTCATTACCACCCTTTAATTCCGATTGTATAGATTTTTGGTCAGATTATAAATTTTACTTCTGCCTCTTGGAATTTCGTGAGAAAGGAAGGATTGCCATCAAGGTCTAATTGTCTCCTTCCCGGAAACATGTTAAGATCAAACGAAAGAGGTCCTTGGAAACGAATAGAGGGTTCTATTGTTCACTCCATGAACCAACATTCATTAGGGCTGGCTGTGTGGAGGTAAGAGACACGGAGGTGAACAGATGAGATCCCTGCCCTTAGGGAGCAGTCCAGTCCAGTACTGTGCTAACTCAAAGCCCATCCGGGACGGGCATTACGTGGGCCCCCGGGAGGGGTTCAGAATTTCAGGCCCACCTCCGCACCTGAATCAGACTCTGTTTTAATAAAATCTTCTGTGATTTATGTACAGTTTTTATGTACAGTGATGATGACAAAGTTTGTGAAGAAATGGTTGAGTAGTGGGGGGGGGGTGCCTGGGTGGCTCAGTCGGTTATGCGGCCAATTCGGCTCAGGTCATGACCTCATGGTTCCTGAGTTCAAGCCTTGCATCGGGCTCTCCGCAGTTAGCTCCGAGCCCGCTTTAGATCCTCTGTCCCCATCTCTCTCTCTGCCCCTCACCCCCTCACACACTCTCTCTCAAAAATAGATAAACATTTAAAAAAAAAAAGAAAGGAAAGAAATGGTTGAGTAGGTAGAAAAAATAATAATTACGCGGATCACTGGAGAGGCCATAGGAGTGGCATGAAGCACAAGGAGATCGTGATTAAAAACTTTTTTTGTAATTTTTGAGGGAGAGAGAGAGAGAGAGAGAGAGAGAGAGAGAGAGAGAAAGCGGGGGAGGGGCAGAGAGAGAGGGAGACAGAATCTGAAGCAGGCTCCAGGTTCTGAGCCATCAGCACAGAGCCCGACGTGGGGCTGGAACACGCAAACCACAAGATCATGACCTGAACTGAAGTCGGATGCTTAACCGACTGAGCCACCCAGGCGCGTGCCCCCCACCCCCAAATTAAAAAAATTTTTTTTTTTTTTTTAACGTAGTTAGTTTTGAGACGGAGAGAGAGAGAGTGCAAGCAGGGGAGGAGTAGAGAGAGAGAGGGAGACACAGAATCTGGAGCAGGCTCCAGGCTCTGAGCTGTTAGCACAGAGCCTGACGTGGGGCTCGAACCCATGAACTGTGAGATCATGACTGAGACGAGCTGGCTGCTTGACTGACTGAGCCACCCAGGCGCCCCCCAATTTTTTTTTTTTTTTAATTTGGAATTTTATTTCAGTCTCAGAGTAGTTTCTCCTTGTTCTTCTATGAGAAGAGTCTCAAAGTCAGTACTTAGTTTTAGGGGGCCTTTTCATCTGAACCCTTTGGATGGAGACATTTTCTTGGTTAGGGCTAGGACAAGAGTTCCATTCTTGGTAATCATCTGCCAACCAAGCCTCCGACACTCCATGGTACCCATCAATCAGCCATGGTTTCTCTACCAAGGGCAGCTTTTATCCCCTTGCGGTGGGCCCGCCCCAGGGGGCTGACAGCAGTATTGTGCTGCCATATTGCTCCCATATCAAGTGATCCCACGGGAACACTGAGGCGAAGCCTTCCAGCGTCAGACCATTTCAGGAGTCCCTTTCAGATAGGAAGACGTTGAAAGGTGGGATTGAGGCTCGTGATGATCCATAATTACGAATGTCTGCCTTTAATCTTTCTATTTAAGGGAAATAACACCGTTCATTTCACTGAAAGGAACCTACCTACTCTGTCTTTTAAAGCTAGAGCCTGATGAAAACACTGTAATTTTCTCGCTTTTAAATATCGGAGCAGTGGTAGGGGAGGGAACCCTGAACATAGGCCTGATTTTGTCTTCCGTGACTTCCTTCTTGAGTAAATCAATTTAATTCCTTAGGGGATGGGCGGTGGGTGACAGGGAGGATTTAGTGTTCTGTGGGAGTTGGCTAGCCGTGGCCCTGGGGGCAATGTGGTTTTTCTTTTTGTTTTTTTTTCGTTATAAACCGTCTGGCTCAAATCGTTCACTTCTCCATGTTGAGATAAGCTTTTGTTATTAGCGTGTACAAATTACCTCGTAGAAAGTTTGCATTTAAATCGGCTCTTAAGTTATTTACACGAGCTGACAGTTGGAAAACCTACTGTACCCCGTCCTGGACGCTAAAGGTCCCTGTGGGTTGTCTGGGTGGTTCATGTGGTAATCTGATCGGGCGCGGACTTCAGTGCCCCTGGCCGGTCAGGGCTGCTTCAGAACAGCACCCAGTTCACCGTGACTCTTCTCGCCGTTGTACATGCTTTTCCCTTACCTCTGTCTGTGTGCACCGCCTGCTCTCGGTGCCCCCTACGCCCCCCAACCCCAGCCTCACCAGCTCCCTCGGGGCAGTTCTGCCTCTCCCCTTCTTCCTTCTGGGTTTGAAGGGTGGGGTCAGGGCAGGGAAAGATACATGGAAGTTAAAAGTCAGGGAAAGGTACACATGGAAGTTAAAAGTCATGTTGCTCGTTTGTGGCCTCTGAGGCCAAAAAACTGATGGCACTTGAAATTAGTTCCTACCCTTGGCTGGCATTTTCCACAGATGGCAAAGGAGGCAATTACACGCCTGAGTGGGCTGAGGGGTTTGTCTAATCCTATGTCTTGTCATGTTTAACAATTTTTACTAAATCAAAGACTTCCATTTGAGCTAAGCTCCTTTTTAAGGATGTCAGTATATATTGAAACATGAAATATTGTGTCTCTTGGCAAGGACTTTCCCAATGTATTCAATCTATCCATGTGACTCTTGGTAGAAACATAAATAAATCTTTCCAAATTAATGGATATTTGACTTAGGAATTCCCAAAGAGGATGATCTCAGAGCTTCCTTTAGTAATATAGGCTGGTGCCTCCCAGTTTTTATAGGTAACTTTTTTGGGGGTAAGGTATGACTTAAATCATTCCAGAAATAATATAATTTCTTATCCCTTTGTCATTAGTGATGGGTGAATTTCTCACTGTCCTCAAGTGTTAAGAACTTCATATAAAAGAGGCACTGAATCAGAAGCCTGTATTAGATCTGCCTGGGGGCTGTTATCCAGGGGCTGTTCTCCCCCCTTCCCTCCCCCCCCTCCATTGCAACCCTGGGACATCTCCCTCACCAGTACAAGGGCAAGGGTGCTGGCCAGGAGGCAGCCGGGACAAAGGCCTTGTACAAGAGCTACGTATTCCATTCCATGGGTGCTTATCAACTCCCACTAAACACATAATTTAAGCAAGATTCTTTATCCGATTCCTCGATAATTCCTGAAGCCCGGCAGTGGCAAAGCGGTAGGAAGGGAGCAGTTATTGGCACATGCGATGACAGCAGAAGTTTCTGTTTGTCAGCCTCACAGGAGAGGGGAGATGAAAAAAACGCTGCACAGCGAGGGATGCGGACAGAATGTGTGCAGCAGGTCTGTCCAAGGTCTGAGAAGAGTGTATTTATTCTATTGTAGATTTTCACGGGAAAAAAATGTTAAATTAAGACGTTCTATTACCCTGAAGATGATGTTTGAAGAAACGGGTTCGACTCTAAAAGAGATTTTCCACTGCAGGGTCGTTGTAATCAGCAGTAATGTACATGAAGTGCCCATTGCAAAGTAGCCATGACCCTGAGCAGTAGATTTGTATGGCTCTGGGGTGCAGATAATTAAAATGTGTGGTTCATTGTAGTTACTGAATAAATACAGTTTGAATGAATGAAATAGCTTTGCAAGCAGCCCACTTAGCGATTTTCTAAGTTAATGGGAGTTCATATCTAATAAGGATAGTGAAAATCTAAAGGTTTCCTCCAAAGCTAATTTAAACTATTATGTTCTATCTCGGCCATAGAGGAACTCTGATCCGGTTGTAAAAGTAATTAAATTATTTGACCTCCTTTTACATAAGTGAAGATATTAATAGTCAAGGGCCAATATGACAGAAACATGGAATAGCTAGTCGATGGAGAATTTATTGTGCAGACGTATCCACAGGTCTTGTGAATAACGGGGAATATGTTAGATTGGAAGTCCAGCATAAGTGTGTGCTTACTTTGAAGGAGAGTTATGAGTCTAGTCCTTGAATGTACCTTTCTGGCTACTTGGCAGTGAATATTCCTCCAGCCCCTCTCATGAGCTTGCTCTCAGATGTGTGTAAGGGTAGGAGGCACTGGAGGAAAACACAGCAGTTACCAATGACACCATTTCAACCCTGCTATTGTGTGTATGTGTGCATACTCCAAGGAAGGTGGGTTGGAAAAGCATTCAGCAGTACTTATGAAGGGGAAAAATAGCATAAGGTTTATTTCAGAGCTTCAGGTATCTCTGAATTAAAAATGCAGCTGTAGGGGCACCCGTGTGGCTCAGTTACTTAAGCATCCTACTGGATTTCTGCTCAGGTCATCATCTCAAGGTTCTTGAGATCGAGCCCTGCTTTGGGGCTTGTGCTGGCAGCGTGGAGCTCACTTGGGATTCTCTCTCCATTCTCTCTGTCCCTCCCTTGCTCGTGCTCTCACTCGCTCTCTCAAAATGAATAAATAAACATAAAAATATATATAGCTCTAGGATGTAGACATCAGGGAGGAGACAATTGTATTCTTTTAGGGGGGAAGGTCCATAGATCCTTAGAGAGTGCATACATGGATGTCAGGGATTCCTACGAATCTCTGGAATGGAAGGCAGCATTCAGGATGTTTGTATATTTTCTGGCACAATGGTCTTTTTTTTTTTTTAACTTTTTATTTTATATTTTGAGATTCTCAAAAGTGTCTTTGACTCTAAAAGACTTATTTGATGTTTGAACTTGAATAGGCACTGACTGGTGCTATGCATAATTATTATCATTTTTACCCTTATGAAACAGATCAAAGTAGAGGTATCATTCCAGTTTAATAGCTCAGAATGCTTGGTGATGTAGCCAGCACTCCCAGTAAGTGGCAAACCTTTGAATCCAGTGGTGTCTGACATGACCTGGTCCCATTCCTGACCCCTCTGTGTGATATTATGTATGTCATATACCTTGTGTACCCCTGAATTTCTCCATCTGGGAATCGAGGGATTTAAACTACATGAGCCCTTGGGACACCTGGGTGGCTCAGTTGGTTAAGCAACTGACTCTTGATTTCTGCTCAGATCATGATCTCACAGGTTCATGAGTTCGAGCCCTGCGCTGGGCTCCGTGCTGGCAGTGCAGAGCCTCCTTGGGATTCTCTCTCTCTCGCTCTCTCTCTCTCTCTCCCCCCACCCTGACCCTCCTGTGCTCCCTCTCTTTCAAAATAAATAAACTTAAAAACAAAACAGAAAACTACACAAACTCTTGAGGACGCTTTTAGCTTTTAAACTGATTCCACAGGGCACCAGGGTGGCTCAGTCAGTTAAGCATCTGACTTTGGCTCAGGTCATGACCTCACGGTCCATGGGTTTCCAGCCCAGCGTCAGGCTCTGTGCTGACAGCTCAGAGCCTGGAGCCTGGCTAGGATTCTGTGTCTCCATCTCTCTCTGCCCCTCCCCTGCTCGCATTCTGTCTGTCTCTCAAAAGTAAACATTAAAGGAAAAGAAAATTAAACTGATTCCACATCTGTTAATTACCTGGACTGTTTTGTAGCTTTGTACTTCAGTGCCCCAGTACCTGTTCAGTCTTGTGGTTTTCTTGGTAGTGTGAGCTGTCCATCTGAGACACGCTTCATAGCAGCTCTGTGTTTTTCTTCTACAAATGTCTCAGTCCTTGTAAACTTACAGAGCTTATAAACTTGCAGAGCGTTTTTCTTAAAATCTCAGTGGGCTGCAGTACACATATGATGCAAAATCCACCTTTATAATTTTTTTTCTTTTTTTTTTTAACGTTTATTTATTTTTGAGACAGAGAGAGACAGAGCATGAACGGGGGAGGGTCAGAGAGAGGGAGACACAGAATCTGAAACAGGCTCCAGGCTCTGAGCTGTCAGCACAGAGCCCGACGCGGGGCTCGAACCCACGGACCGCGAGATCATGACCTGAGCCGAAGTCGGCCGCTTAACCGACTGAGCCACCCAGGCGCCCCTATAATTGTTTAATCAAAGTTTATTTTCTGTTGCAAGGTATTAGTTTTAATATGTTTGCTCAGTGCCCAGTAAAGGAAAGTGAGATGGATCCAGTCTTCTACTTGTTGCTTATTAGCTTACTGGGAATAACACTTGGGGGAGGGGATGCCTGACCCAAGTCTCTGTGATGCAAAGTGATAGGGACTTTTAGTGCCCCTGGGACCATGGAATTATGTTGGCTTTGGGTGAAATGCTGCACCCGGTGCATTCCAACACGTGGCTCTAGATACTTTGCTTGTCATAATTAATGGTTTTATGAGTCTCCAGGCTACAGCCTGCAGCCAAATGCTGTTAACAGAGCTCTCAGATGATGGTTCTTCACGATAGCATGATCTTTCAAAGCTGGAGAGGAATGACCCCAGGGGCTGCTAGTGGGAAGGCAGAAGAGGGTCCTTGGTCTCACCCCGCACTCTGACTGCTGGTGGAAGACAGCAGAGACAGCAACAGGTGCAAGAATGGCTGCATTTCACCTTTGTTGAAAGCTGGGAAAGAAGGAATCGCAGACTCAGTTTAATTCTCTTTGGGAATACGTTTTCTTAGATGATCACATCCCTAACTCAGCCAAAGAATGCTGGATGTTTATAAAACTGTATGTTCTTCTAACCCCCCTCCTCAAAATCCTGTCTTCCTAAGTGTGGTCTGATGATAAATCATCAATTCTTCTTCTTCTTCTTTTTTAAATTTCCAGAAGTCTGTATTCTGCACAGACTTGCATTTCCGTAGCTTTGCTGGAGTGCAGAAGTTGGAGCTGCCACTGAAGTATTGACTGTGGAGAGGAGGCGGGGTTTTCTGTCTCCAATGAGGTGCCTTCAGTGTCCGGGAAGCCTATCGCCTTTCCCAGGAGCGCTTACTCTGTGATCCAAGCAATAGCCACGCAGCCTGGTTTATTGTTTGTGGAGACGGGGAAAGAGGGCAAGTGGGCGCTGTATGATTCGGTGCTGCGCTGCGACAAGGGAGCCGAACTCTTTGATTTCTCCTGGGACACCTGTGTGGGCGAAGTTTAAACGGGGCGCCCGGGTTGACCCCCGAACCTCGTTCTCCAGCCCGAGGAGCTCCCTCCGTCTGCAGCAGACGGCTGCTCCCTGCCCGTGTGGGGAAGGATGCCTGGGAGAGGAGCAGGATTACAGTATGGGATGCTAGGTATCCACCAAAGAATCGGAGTGCCTTGGTTCCGTTCTCCAAGTCCTGACAAGTGTTCCTGAAATGAACGCGTTGCTTCATTTTTAAAGTTACACCAAACCAAGTGCCGCAATGTGGCTAGGATAACAAAAAAAAAAAAAAAATTTTTTTTTCTTTCTTTTCTTTTTGTTTCCTAACCCCTCATTTTCCTTTTCTTTGTAATTGGGTGACATAGGAGCAAGCAGTCTTGCCGCATCACGCCGTGCCTGACTCCCAGCGCTGTCTGAATTAGTGGGAAGGAGCAGGTTCGTTTAAAGGACATGGAACAGTTGTAAAACCCAGCGTCTGGTTTGTGCGGCTGTCCTTTGTCTGTAGTCGAGCTTGGTGTGCAAGAAGATGAAAAAGGAAGGCTCTTCAGGTTCTTTCAGACTCAAGTCAAATTCAGGGTCTCTCTCACGTGCTGTGAGTTGGATAAATTTCTCCTCCTTGTCCAGGCAGACAAAGAGGCTGTTCCGCAGTGATGGAGAGCTCTCGGTTTGTGGGCAGCAGGTGGAAGCCGATGATGAAAACTGGAATTACAGAACCCAGCCCAGAAAAGGTGATTTGATGTTTTTTGTTTGTTTGTTTTTGTTTAAATTCTTAGAAGTTTGCAATGTAGAATTCTTTTTCTATCGCTGATTCCCCTTGGTGATTTTTGGCCCCCTTAGGACTTTTTGTTTGTTTTCGTTTTGGAATTCGGTGTCATTCACATTGATTGTTTCCATGTCTAAAATACAAGCGCTCTTCCAGCTAGATTCAGCTTGAGACGGTGTCCTCCTGAGAAGGGCGAAATAGCCGCCTTTTGTCTTCAGCACTCTTTCCCCTCCGCAGATCCGCACACTCAGGTGACTTGTGAAAAGTTCAATGGTAAAACCACCCTCACGGAGCTCTTTTCTGAAACAGTATGCTGACAAAACTCTGGGAGTCAGGAATGGTCTGCTTGCACCTTCCTTTAAGAAGATTGATGAAGTTCATGACACTTGCAACAAACAGGTGTTAGAGTGACATCAAGGAAGCGGAACACACGAAGGGCTTGCCCTTGATACTGTGGCCAGAAGGAGTTTTTGGATTTCTTTCAAGTTCCTTTTCAGACCCGTGTTGGTCTCTGTGCCGAGGCTTGGCGTGTTTTGCCTTCCTCAAGGTGAAGAAAAATATGAGCCCCAGTGGGAGAGAGGGAAATATTTCAGTATTTCTTAACACACCCCTGTTCTGTGTTTAGAGTTTCTGAGTTCTTCCTCTTAGAATGTTTACTGTAGAGACTGAACTGTTAAGCTCTAAAATGGTTTCCCCATTCAGTGCTGTGGCAAAGCCCGGTAGGGGGGCGCTATTTAAGTATTACAAAGGAGTCCAGACATTCCGCGTGATTGTGTTTTCCCTGTTTATCACATTCTTCCCGTGCCGAAAGGAACCTCGCTGGCATCTTTCAGCGACCTGTTCTTTCCCTTCTTGTAGGAAACAAAACTGCTGAAACCCGAGAGAGTAAACACAGTTAAATATGTGCCGATGGGCGCGGTGGTTCTATTCCACGGACTCAGGATTTCACACGGCTCTTCCTCCTGTATACTGTGCGTTAAGCCATTTGTTCTTTATTAAACTGTGGCACAGGAGGGACGAGTTAATGCTCTTAGAAGATGTCAGTTGTTTATTATGTCAAGGAGGGGGTCAGCAGTGGTCCGCTGACACTGAGCCTACATATGCAGGTTTTTAGTTCAGATGGGGCATGAGTGCCACGCAGAGAAAAGGCATTGTGCTTTCTGGACGGAGTTGTGTGGTTTAGTTAGTCCACGAACTTTCCTCTTCTAAATCGGGAACGAGCTGTGGTTGTGGCAAATGGGTGGGTTGTCACGTTGGAGGCAAAAACGTTTGGAGGGTGGATACAGTCGTGTTGTGGTGGTCAGAGGGTGTAATTTTGATCCCCTTGGCCTTTGCCAAAGGGGGTTCTTTTGTGACTGTTTTAAATCCGTCACTGTCACGTTTCTGTTAAAGATGATGCGCGCGTGAGCGTGTCGCTTCAGGATTTCTACTGGAGACGCTCCATCTAAGTTAACACTAAAGGGAAAGAGACTGTCAATTTGCATGTGTTCGTTTTAGCTGGGAAATGAAGCAAACACTGTCCACTTGACTTGTGAAAAATAATGACGTTCTTGTGGAGAACTGGGATGGCTTGTAAAGGGGGGGGGGCTCGTTTCTGCAACAATACAGAAGATTGTGCCCTTTATCCCTTAATGTCATTGGGGATACAGTCGCCCCATGAGGAGAAGTGGAGGCATAATACAGGGCGTAGATTTATTCGGTTCTTGGAAATAATTGCCTGTGGGTAATATTACCATTTTTGACATATGGAGTTGGGGGGAAAGCTTTAAAGAGCTGCCTAGAGATCATAGTGGGTACGATTCTATTCTGTTTTTGACTGACATCGGGCTTACAGAAGAAAATTGTCTCCCAAGTTTGACACGCTGTCCCAGGGGCACGTTATACCTGCTGACCCTTATTTCAAATGGCCCTTACCTTCGGAGAAATACAGAAGTGACATTTGTTTACACTTCCAGATCAAAAGAGGATAAATCTTTCAGAAAAATTATTCAGGATTAGAGTGTGTTGTTGTTGTTGTTGTTGTTGTTGTTGTTGTTGTTGTTGTTTTCGTTTTCCATTAGCAGCGTCCAGTACAGCTAAAACTCTAGCAAGGATTCTCCATCAGTGCTAAGAATGCCCAATGGCCATACTAGGATTTGGTTGCAGATAAATGTGCAGTGGAGACATGCTGGTCCGATGGGAATTGCATAGCAGCTTTCTTTTACTTCCTATCTGTCCGTCCAGACCACATGCTTTCCTTTCAGCCTGCTCCCCAACTCCCTTTAATCTACACAGGTTTCTAAAAACCTGCTTTCCCTGCTCCCCTCCCCCACAGACAGACACCACCACCAGGCAGTGGCAGCTAGAGGTAGGGCAGTGTAGCTTAACAAGTTAACCTTGCTTTAGGGTAGCGTCCTGTGTCTTCCCCGCCACCCGCCCCCCCCCCATGGTACCTCTGGCTGCTGGGGTGTCCAGTTATGCAGTCTTAGGGCTTTCTCCCTTCCATCCAGCAGCTTCCGCAAGGCCAGAGTGCCTGCCTGCTCCCTGGCCGCTGTCTCCAGGTCACATTCCTTTGCGCAGTTAGCCCACGGAATCCTTCCTGTCAGTGTGGTCAGTGTGTTGTATGTATGTTCATTTTCTAAAACAGTTCTTTGACGTTTCACTTCAGAAGTTCTTTTTGCAGGGAATGCCCATGCCGGATTGCTTACTAGTAACATCAAAATAAAGTTCTTAAGCAGTTAGTCTTATGGGTATCTTTCTGGACACAAACCTATTATACATTTGTTGTTTAATGTTGCCGCTTATACTCAAGAAACAGTATAAAACTACAGTGCCTGGAAAATTTTTGGACGATGTTATTATAAGATTAGATGCTATCAGTAGGTTACTTTTCCTGAGTCTAAAAAGTAACCAGAGGATACATAATTGATATGTCCAAAGCAATCCCAACGAGGCACCTGCATGTTTCCTTTTATTCCAGCCCATGGCAAGTTTCAAAACTTAAAAACATTTGTACTCAGGAAGGTAAAAATGAATTAAGTAACAGCAGTGATCAGTTCTTATATTCTTAGTGGGATATGACCCATTGCAATAGCAGATGATGTTTTGACTTAATTAGCCATAAAAATCAAGGGTGTGAATCAGTATCCTCTTGGGTATAAATTTAGTGAATCATGAGCTGTTTTAATAGATGCCAATGTAGTAAAAAAGTGGAAGTCAGTTGTAGGTGAGACAATAGGTAGCTTTTCACATGGGTCTGTGAGAGCATTTACTGAAGGAACTTCTAGTACTCCATGTGGGATACAAAGAAATATAGCACCCAGGCTGTGAAGTCATGGAATCCATTCTTAAATGGAGAAGCAGATAAGACATCTAATGGGGAATGAAAGAGAAAATGCAGGATAATTGTGAAAACTGTAAAATGAATGGCTTAGATGAGAAGGTCCAGATAAAGATACTTTATCTTGAGCATTTTCATGTTTTGCATGGCCTTCTGGCTGTTAGCATTGATTCACAGAACACTTAATGAGCTCCTGCTTTGTTTCCAGCACTGCGGAAGGTTCTCAAGGGAAACTAATGACTAGTATTTATTCTGTGCTCCCCCATCTTGCTCACTTACCCTTCTCTTGTCAAATAAAACCAAAAGAGGTGGAATAATAATGGGGTAGCCTCTCACTGAGCAAAGCATGTTTTGTTGTATCCCCTGCTCTGTTCAGCTGGGCAGAGGCGTGATTGATGATCCTGGTATTGGCAGGTCAGTGCATAGAGAGGGTAATTGACATGCAAAGCCTCAATTTAAACCATAGTTTCATTCTCCTCATCAGGACTTTTATCATGTGTGCTAGTAACATTACCCAATTTGAATTATTTGAATTTCAGTGTTTTTTTCCATCCCAGGAACTACAAAAAAGAGCCAGAGAACGGCCTTGCTAGGTATCAGGGGTAATGAATAATCCATACACAAGATAATCAATTGTTGAGTGTGGGAGTTGGCTGTGTTTAAAGTAATTTCATCCCAGTGTCCTCCCTAGTAAAATAGTTGGCAGAAAACAGGATCCTTATTCATAATTAGATTAGCAATGATTTCAGCTATCACAATGGGGGGGGGGGAGGCACAAAAGGCCAAAAGCAGCAAGGTCAAGATCCTGTTTCCATGTAAACAGCTGTGATTTATTTTTGATCATAAAATCTTTAAAATTGTGGGATTTAAGGACATTTTCTTCACGGCATTAAAGAGACCTAAAAAGTATTGGCAAATATTGCTAAAGTAGCCCCCCTGCATTTGAGAGTAAAACTAGATAAATAAGTAATATTTCTTTTGAGGGTCACTAGTACATTGGAAGAATAGCTAAATGGAGTTCATCGTGGTGTCTTAATGAAAGAGATGAGCAGAATATTCTCAGTGCAGTAACTGTAATGTTTCCCTTCTTTCTACTGAAACTGACATTCTGTGAAAGAGACGAATAGTGAGTGCCACTTAATATTTTATCTGGTTCACTGAGACTGCCCTTTATTGACCTTTGATTATTTTTTCTTTTGAAGTTGGGAATCTCTGTTGTCTTGCTGCCTTGTTTTACTGCAAACATGATCTTATTTGTTATTAAATTGGTGAAATTCTGTTGAAATGGTGTTTTATCTAATATCCTCTATTGTCTTAAATTTGTTGATTTGTTTTGAGAATTAGACACTTACTTAGATTATTAGAAAGAGAGTATTAAAAGAAGTAACTTTGGGGCGCCTGGGGGGCTCAGTCGGTTAAGCGTCTGACTTCAGCTCAGGTCATGATCTCGAGGTTCTCGAGTTCGAGCCCCGTGTTGGGCCCTGTGCTGACAGCTCAGAGCCTGGAGCCTGCTTCAGATTCTGTGTCTCCCTCTCTCTGCCCCTCCCCCACTCATGCTCTGTCTCTCTCAGAAATAAAAATAAAAATGTTAAAAAAAAAAAAAAGAAGTAACTTATTGTCAGAGCATTCATTTGGAAGTTTGTAACCTGTGTTCTTCTTCACTGACATGCCTTTACTCGGTTTTGAAAACTTTTTTGAAATTGTTCTTTTCCAACAGTTGTTTTTTAAAATAATTTCAAAAGACCCTACACATTAATTAGTGTTAGTTTTTATAAGCCTCTTACAATTACTGTAGAATGTGTTATATTTCTACGTAATTTCAAGGGTTTTTGGTTTAACCATAATATTTTCTATCAAAGTTTTAAATAAAGTGTTTTTTAATGACACTATTTCCTATGAAACACTTCCGTCAATTCCAGTCTTATCAGTTTTAAATTCCTCAAGGTCTTTTGTATCTGCAGCCTCTTGTCCGTCCAAACTATTCAGGCCTGCTCTGCTCTCACCTTGCCTTCTGAGTGGCCTTCTACTCCTTGTTATCTTCACTCTGGTCCCCCTTTGAGCCATCTGTAAGTCTTGAGTCTACACTGTAGTCAGAGTGATCTTGCCCAAATGCAAATATAATTGGCTCACTCTTCTGTTGCACTCCATTGCCTACAAAATAAAGCCTATCTTACTTAATGGAGTGTGGGCCCTGCGCCCTCTGCCCCCCCCCCACTCCCCTCCCTCCCCTGCCCTTTTTTAACTCCCCCAGTAGCAAATGGATGCATTGCTCTTTGCACAGCCCTACCGTGTATCTCCTGCTCCCGGGGCCATCATGCTCCAGTCCCCGCCCCTGCCTGCTGGCTTCCTGCTGGACCTTCTCTGCTTTCTTTAGAACTCCGTGAAGCCTTCCCTAGTTCCCAAAGGGTAGAGCTGATTATTCCCTTCTCTGTGTGATTTCTCCACCTTCTACGTACCTCGGTAATTATGTTTATTATATACTAGATTGTACTTATAGCTTATGTGTCTGTGCCTTTAGCTAGACTGAACACTTTTAGGACAGAGACCAAGTCTGATTTATCCGTTTTATCCCCCAGGCTAAGTGCTCAATAAATGATTGCTGACCGGGTGAACATAACTCATCTGGGACCCTGTTAATAGTGCTGTTTGCACAGGGCACCGTGCCGAACGAGGAGGGGGGGGGGGGCATAGGTAGCCCTGTGTGCTCACTTTGTCCAATATACTGATGACTGTAACCTCACAAGTGCTCCCAACTCTGAAGTTTTCTTTAAAAAAAAAATTTTTTTTTTACATTTATTTATTTTTGAGAGACAGAGACAGAGCATGAGCAGGGGAGGGGCAGAGAGAGAGGGAGACACAGAATCCGAAGCAGGCTTCAAGGCTCCGAGCTGTCAGCACAGAGCCTGACGCGGGGATCGACCCCACGAACTGTGAGGTCATGACCTGAGCCGAAGTCAGACGCTTAACCGACTGAGCCGCCCAGGCGCCCCCTGACTCTGAAGTTTCTTGAGTATCGCAAAAGAGAGGGTTCACTTTGGGGGAGCATAATTTTGGTGGCAGTCTTCCGTTTCCTGTTGCTCACTCAAACTGTGTGTGAATCAAATACTTTGTAGAAACGTTTGATCACGAGTGTTTGCACCCCCAGGGAAGCTGGCTTAGCAAACAGAGATGAGGTAGGAGACCGGCTGATGCGTGTCGACACGGCGAGGCAGCAGCGTGCTCTTGCGGTTCTTTCTCGCCCGGTTCCTCCGCTTCCACCCTTGCTCTCCCTGTCTCTGGCCTCCCCCGACCCCAAGGAAGGCTAATCTTGATGGAGCAGCCTCAGTGATCTTGCAAAACATCAGCCATAAGTCATGCCATGTAAGCCTTCTGTGGTTTTCCTTCTCAGCGAGTTTGACAGTCTCCACAGTGTGTGGGAAGTTCCTCCACGGTCTGCCTCCCTCACTCCACGGCTCCCCCAGCGGCACCTTTGAGTCACATCAAGACCCTTGCTGTTGAGAGCAGGCCATGAGCTTGACCTTCCCTTCACCCAGCTATGCCCTTTTGACCGCTCCCTCTCCTCTTTCAGATATTTGCTCAAGAGCCATCTCCATGGCCCTGTTTAAAGTTGTCACATCTTACCCTCCTCTTAGCCTTTCTAGCCCCATCTCTATTTTTCTCCAAAGCACTTACCACCATCTAACATACTATATGCTTTATGTACAGCTGACCCTTGAACAAGACAAGGGTGATGGGCACTGACCCCTATGCAGTCAAAAATCCCCATATAACGTTTGACTCGCCGAAAACTTAACTACTAACTCAGACGGCTGCTATTGACCGGAAACCTTACCGATAAGCTAAGGAATTGATGAACATATTTTGTATATTCTGTGTATTATATGTTGTATTCTTACCTAAGCTAGAGAAAAGAAAATGCTGAGAAATTTATAAGGAAGAGAAAATACATTTATAGTCCTGTACTGTATTTATTGGAAAAATTCGTGTATAAACGGACCTGCATGGTTCAAACTCTTGTTCGAGGGTAACTGTCTTTATTTTCAGTACTGTCTCCTAAAACTAGAACTTAACCTCTAAGACAGGAAAGGTTTTTGTATGTTTTGGTAAGCAGTATTTCCCCAAGCCTGGCACATAGTAGGTATTCAGTAAAGTTTAGTGGAAAGAGAGAATGGTGCATGGAGCACTTAGTCGGGAAATCTATTAGTTCTCGTTCTGTCACTTGCTCATAACGTGACCCGGAACAAGTCACATCATCTGTTTAAACTCTAGTTTTCATTTTTGTAAAATGGGATAATACCTAGTCATCATACGTGTGGGTAGGAGGTGCAGCTAATTTATTGAATAAATGAGTGTATGTTTTCTTGATACTGTATCAGCTTACCGGTTGGATCTGGTTGTACTAAATGATAGTGTCGAAGAGGTTGGCCATCTCTTTGCTATCGATAGTCAATTAAGCCAAAAGAGGTAGTTGTACTAGTGTAGAATATACTATTCTGTAGAATTCTCAGTTTTTTTAAATCGAGTTTTCTAAAAAGCTTATTTATTTATTTTTGAAGGGCGGGCAAGGGGCAGAGAGGAAAGGAAGTGAATCTGTGTAGAGCCTGGTATGGGGCTCAAGCTCACCAACCATGAGATCATGACCTGAGCTGAAGCTGGACACTTAACCGACTGAGCCACCCCTAGAAATAAGTGCTTTTAGAGTACTTGTATAACTCAGACAACCCAACTGGAAGCTGTCATCTCCGTTACATAATCCTTCAGGTAATATGTACCAGAGTTGTGATGTCAAATCCTGAAATGGTTAAAATACTCAATTGAACGTCATGTGTAGATCAGTCCCACTGCCTATAAGCATCTAATGAGGGCTTGCCATGGCTAGACACTATTAATAACACGTTACATGAGAAAACTCATTTAATAAATATTGTCTGGATACCGTAAGTATCAGATAAAATAGTAGCGTGATAAGCAAGGAAGGGTCACTAGGGAGTACTGAAAACCGGGCAGAGAAACAGAGGTGGTGAGACAGGGAATCGAGTGTAATTCTTCAGAAAGAGAAAGGATGTTGAAAGCACGTAGGGTATCTTGAGGTCTTGGACCCAGTATCTTTGGGTTCAAAGGTACAGGCTCTGCTGTGAGACTCTTTAGGCATGTGCGTCATACCTTACCTGAATTTGAAGCTCCTTGAAGTCTATTCTCTGTCTTATCCAGTGTCTTGCACTTTGCAAGAGTAGGTATTTGTTGTGTGAACATATGGTTGGGCAATGTTAAGGGGAAACTGCTTGGTTATGGCACACAGAATGGATTTGAGCGGCATAGAGCCTGAGAAGCGACAAAGTGCTGAGCACTTGGAAGCAATTATATAGGCACATGAGTTATGGATAGTTATGGAGCTACAGATTTTCGTGTGAGGCTTTCTTTATTAAGGGAAGTCCCAGGATTTAAGACTTACTTGTTGGTGTCGCATAGCATCTGTGATTTTTGTAGTTATGGTTATGTGTTTTCTCGCTTTACGAAATGTGGGTAGTCTTCACGTTGCGTGTCTAATCTTCCTAATTAAAGATGATATTTATGGTGACCACTATCTTAATAAATGTGATCGGAAAACTAACATATAACCAGCATACATGTTGTTTGTATACAGAGCCATGTGTGTGTGACGCTGGGAGGCTGGAAGCTGGTTGTAGTGATCTGTGGTCTGCCCCTCTTCAGCTCTAGTAAACCTTTCTCTTCTGTACCACCAAATTTGGCATCCCAGATTGTTCTCTGTCATTTATGGCTGAAATTCGATGACTGACTAGTCATCAGAGACATTACACCAGCATTTATTTATTTAGTTCTTGCTGGAACCCATCACCATGCCGGTTGCACAATATTTTGGCTACGTAAATATATGTGATACATGGTGGGCGCTTGCCTATCAGGTGTCTGAGACAGTCGCCCTTGAAGGATTTGTTAGCCAGTGTTCCCAGCTAGTGCTCCCCCTGGGCCAGTACTACCCTTTGCTAGACTCATTCCCACGATCTGGGTTTGTCTTATGGATCCTTGTGTTTTGAGTGCTTCTATTGCCAGGTAGGCTTGATAGAGAACAACGCCTTGGGAGAGCCCCATGGAGGAGCAAGCCTCTCTCAGATTCCAGGAGAAAATGGCTTGAATTGTGAGTAACCTGGAATGACCCTGCACACAGGGCCTTCCCTAGAGCAGGCACTCATTAAGTGCCATTTTCATGCCCTACTACTTTTGAAAAAGAGTGTGTTGGGGGCGGGACTGAGTGGCAGATAATGGGAGAAGGTGGCAGTAGACTGGAGGAGGGAAGAAGATGGGATAAATAATAAGGCAAGAGGAGCTAATGAGTCTCCATACTTCTCCATGCTGCCTTCCCTGTGCTAACAGTTTTCTGATCCGGTCTTCTAAAGCGGTAAAGTAATGGTAGTCTGCTGGGACTCGGTCGAGTTCCTGGATATGCTGTTTGCACAACTACTTGTACACTTGTAGTATTTTGAGGTTGTTTTCAAGATACAGCTTAATAAAGTTTGTATGTGTGGTTGAAAGGGTGTGGAACAAGGACAAAGGCTAATGTATTCACTGGTTAAAATAATTTTAGTGACGCACGTAAATTATCTGATTTGGGTTCAATGTATGTTTATCCTTCTCGAAGAAAAGCCCATTTGCAAGTGAAAGCCACCAGCAGTTGAGATTTCCATAAACCGTATCACTCGATTTTTGTCTTTTCAGTAAACTTTAAAAGAGAGAGTAAGAGTAAATATATTTTACTGTTGATACGGTTCCCTTGCCCCTATTCCCGAAGGTTCTCGTTTACTTTGTAACTGGAAACGCCTCAGCTAAAGTAGAAACTGGGTGTCGGGTGTTTCTGGATTACATTTTGAGATAAACCAGAATTCCTACCTGAACACAGGCGTGTCCTGCTTCGGTCTTGATTGGTTGGGGATTCTTTTACAAAGCATACAAAAGACAGTTTGTGAATTTGTCTTGGTGGGTGGTTGTGGCTGGTGTTGGCTTGGTCGCTGTGGTCATTTTGACCAGTAGTTATTTATTTACATAGTTTTTTTTCACCAACAGAAAGTACCTAGAGTGCTTTGACTTCCTGGGAAAGGAACTTTGATTTTTACCTTAAAGTAATTTTATTGCAGAGTTAATCAATATCCTTTATTCCTGCTATAAAAATATCTTTTAACTGTTTTTCTTTTTAGCTGGCCGTCCCATTATTTGTCCTCAGGTATGAATGCCTGAAAGTTGTTCTGTCCTAAGGATCCCACTTCTGTTTGATTTGTAAGGAGTTTTTGAGACACCCGGTTGCAATTGGGCCATTCTGATGGGCTACTGATGTTTTCTGAATCTGGCAACGTTGGGATTTTTCTCCGTTAACATTCCTTCGGATCATCAGACCTTGGTTACATCCCACACACTGGGGTATGTGTTAGTTTATCCACTTGACCTGGGTGCTTAAGTCATTGTAACGACGGAAAGGTCACAGAGCTTGTTTTAGAGATCTTGAAGGTTATGCGTCAACTCCGACTAACAGAGGTCAGAACAGAAATCAAATTAGTAACATTTCCTCAAATTTCTGAGCAAGGTGAGCCAGGTTGCTCTATAACAAATGCTTGTTTGGGATGGAATAAAGAATCTTCTACAGTAGAACTATAGTATGAATGTCTTGAGTTTTTCAGTGCCAGAAAAATTTAATTACAGTTGACTTTAAAAAAAAAATTTTTTTTTTAATCTTTATTTTTGAGAGAGAGACAGAGTGTGAGCAGGGGAGGAGCAGAGAGAGAGGGAGACACAGAATCCGAAGCAGGCTCCAGGCCCTGAGCTGTCAGCACAGAGTGTGATGTGGGGCTTGAACCCACAAATGGCGAGATAATGACCTGAGCTGAAGTCGGATGCTTAACTGAACCACCCAGGTGCCCGTATAGTTGACTTTTTGTCAATGACTCTCAAAATTTTGTCCGTGTCCATAATAATAAGTACACTTTAGATTGGTTTATAGTCCACACATTGTGTATACATTTGACGCTTGAACGACATGGGTTTGAATTGCATGGACCCTCTTATACATGGATTTTTCCCCAATAGTTACAGTACAGTACTGTAAATGTATTTTCTCTTACTTATGTTTTTCTTAATAATATTTTCTTTTTTTCTAGCTTACTATGATGTAAGAATATAGCGTATAATACATACAAAATATGAAATATATGGATTAATCGACTTTATGTAGTTGTTAAGGCTTCCAGTCAACAGTAGGCTGTTTAGTAGTTAAGTTATTGGGGAATTCAAAAGTTACACACAGATTTTCAACTGTACAGAATGGGGAATGAGGGGAGGAGTTGGTGCGCCTAGCTCCCATGTTATTCAAGAGTCAACTGAACACACACACACACACACACACACACACACACACATACACACAAAATGAAGCAGAAGTTTTATGAAGCTACTTCATTGTCACATGACTCCATGCAACAATTTTCTCTTCTGTTTTATTCTTTTTTTTTTTAAGTTTATCAATTCATTTAGAGAGAGAGAGAGAGCACACAAGCAGGGGAAGGGCAGAGAGAGAGAGGGAGGGAGAGAGAGAGAGAGAGAGAGAGAGAGAGAGAAAGAGAGAGAGAGAAAGAGAGAAAGAAAGAGAAAGAATCCTAACGGTGCAGAGCCCAACTTGGGGCTCGAACTCACAAACCTTGAGATTATGACCTGAGCTGAAATCAAGAGTCAGAAACTTAACCGACTGAGCCACCCAGGTGCCCCTTATTGTTTTATTAGGCAGAAAACGTCAGTCCTCACCTACCGAAGTGATGTTGTGACTCCCTTATTATATCATAGCCTTCAATGGGTAAAACACTGCTTTCAGTAGACTTCACTTCCTTGGGTAGGTTCTTAATATTCTTGTGTACCAGGTCACTCCTTCACAATGTTTAAGAGTGACAAACTAGGATGGAGTGTCTGTGAATAATCCATGGTCATTTCACTCTTGTAGAAGGGTCTTGCACCTGTGAAGTGTCTTGAGATGCAATGTAGATTTGTGGTGCGTCTCAGCAATCATCTGCTCTGAGGACTTACAGTCATGAGCATGTAAGCATTCCCCATGGCAAGTTCTCTTCTAGGTTGACCTCTGGGCCCCTCTCCCATAAGGGGAAATGCTTAAAAATTAGGCGGGACTGAGTGATTTCCAGTGTAACCCTTGTTGCCTGATGGAGCACAGTGTCACAGAGCTTGCGTTCCGCAGATTATGTGCACCTGCTAACCGACCCAGGGGAAAGCTCATGAATAGCAGTGTCTGAAGAATTTCTGCCTTGTTCTGGGGATTTTTCTATCATTATGCTTACTGGCCTACTGTCTGTCCCCCTTAGAGGAAAATCAGTTGAGAAGTTGCGTCCATTTAAGTTCCCTTTCCAATTGTTGGACTCTAGCCTGTATGTGTCAGATATCCGATGTCTAATTGGAGGGAGAAGTCATTTCCTTTGAAACATAAGGTTATTGTAAAAAAAGAAAAAAAAAAACAACAACAGAAAACAACAACTGGTAATTGGTTAGAGATACTTTTCTAATATGGACTACATGTTAGCTGATATAAAATGTTAGAGGAATATGCCTTTTATTTATTTGTGTTTTCATATAATAGAAGCCTGCCTCATTCATCTTTCAGGATCTTATTTTTTAATTTTTTAAATGTTTATTTATTTATTTTGAGAGAGAGAGAGTATGAGTGGTGGAGGGGCAGGGAGAGAGGGAGAGAGAGAAATCCCAAGCAGGCTCCACACTGACAGCACAGAGCCCAGTGCGGGGCTCAGTCCCACGAATTGTGAGATCATGACCTCAGTCAAAATCAAAGAGTCAGACGCTCGACCGACTGAGCCACCCAGGTGCCCCTCATCTTTCAGAATTAGCAGTATTTTCTTATGAATGTTGTTCTAAAGCATACTCTGCAGATAGAGTCTCTTTGCAGGTTATGGTTGACACGGTATTCAGACGTGTATGGTCTCATTCCATTGCTATGACAGTCCTGTGAGATGGGCAGAAGAGGTGACATTATCCCCTTTGGTGGCAAGAAAACAGTCTCTGAAAGACGAAGTGACTTACCTGATGCCGTATGGATAATGTATAGATTGGGTCTGAGTCCGCTTCTTGTGACATGGTCACACTCTTTCCATGACACCGTGCAGTGTCTCTGCTCAATCCACACAGCACAGATGAACCTTGCTTTGAGGCTTCGGGCGTCCCTGTGAATAGTCACTGAACCGGTAAGAACCTGGTGATGCTCCCTGGTGGACGCTGAGATGAGTAAGACCTTTGCTTTGGCACAAAGTGGGTCTCCACTGCCTGCTGCTTGTGCCACTTCTGCTGGAAGGCTGTCAGCTCTCTTTCCCCGTGTAGTTGTGCCTGCCTCTTGTCCTCACCACGCTCTGACTTGGTATTTCTAATTTGTTACCCTGTGTGGAGGGTCGGGGTGATCCGATTTATTGCAACAGGGTTGGTCAAAAAATTATAATAAGACCTTGAGCCATAATCCTGTGAGTGATGCTCTCTGGTCAGAGACCATTTTGGCTTCTTGACTTCTTGACCAGATGTTGAGTGGGTGAGTTTGTCAGAAAAGTGATCTCTTGGTAAGTAGGATGTGACTGTAATAGGTAAATAAGTTTTTTCCATGTTTATCTTTTGTTGGCTTTTCTTCTCAGGACAGTTGAATGAAGCACGTGTTTGCATGAATGTTATGAAATTGTGACTTAGGCCATCCCGGTTCTTTTTGTAAATGCTAGATTTTAAACACTTCTATAAAACCACTGTGAGTTTTCAAGGAGGATCACCGCACTGTTTCACGTAATAAACAAGTGTAGCTTTGCCGCTTTTAAGCTTTGGTTTCACCATCAGCCACTTTCTCTAATAACGTGTTATGTTCTCCCTCTCCTCTCCCTCCCCTCTCTTCGTTCCAGCTGATATTTGGACACCAGGTATATGCTCATGTGTTTCATATGGTTAAAATTGCCTCCCCATATCTTCAATTCCGTATCTTCACATCATCTGCTTCAAAAAAATAAAAAAAGATAGTGAAGATGAGACCATATTCCTATGACTGAAACCACTTCTTCTCCAGAGTATTTTTAGTCAAACACTTTAAGTGACATTTGATCCTCATTAACACAAATGGGAATGATGTAAAATGGGACTGAAAAAACTGGTCTGACTCTGTCTTTTCTGCGACTTTCTTTCTTTCTTTCTTTCTTTCTTTCTTTCTTTCTTTCTTTCTTTCTTTCTTTCTTTTTCTTTCTTTCATGTTTGTTTTTGAGAAAGAGAGAGAGGGGGTGTGAGCAGGGAAGGGTCAGAGAGAGAGGGAGACACAGAATCTGAAGCAGGCTGCAGGCTCCAAGCTGTCAGCACGGAGCCAATGCGGGGCTAGAACTCACGAACCGTAAGATCAAGACCTGAGCCAAAGTCGGACGCCTAACCGACTGAGCCACCCAGGTGCCCCTGAATTTCTTTTTTTTTTTAAATTTTTTTCATGTTTATTTATTTATTTATTTATTTATTTATTTTTATTAAAAAAAATTTTTTTTAACATTTATTCATTTTTGAGACAGAGAGACAGAGCATGAACAGGGGAAGGTCAGAGAGAGAGGGAGACACAGAATCTGAAACAGGCTCCAGGCTCTGAGCTGTCAGCACAGAGCCTGACGCGGGGCTCGAACTCACGGACCGCGAGATCATGACCCGAGCCGAAGTCGGGCGCCCAACCGACTGAGCCACCCAGGCGCCCCATCATGTTTATTTATTTTTTAGAGAGATAGAGTGAGTACATGTACACAAGCAGGGGAGGGGCGGGGGGGGGCAGAGAGAGAGAGAGAGAGAGAGAGACAGAGGATCCCAAGCAGGCTTCACGCTGTCAGCCCAGAGACCAATGTGGGGCTCGAACTCAAGAACCATGAGATCATGACCTGAACTGAAGTCGGATGCCCAACCCACTGAGCCACCCAGGCGTCCTCTGTGAATTTCTTAATAAACCAGTAATATCCCAAATACTCAGAATTAACATGATCTTTGAATAGTCTATGTTGAAATGTTGCAGTCCCCGTTTTGCACCCTAGGCCCACAGTAGTAGCTCATTGAATATATAGGAGAGCTCCAAAAATGTTGAGATGCAATTTGAATAAGTTGAAAGTAGAGTTTAAAAAGCAAATGTTTTTTTCCCTGTGACTCAAGAAACGAGGCTCAGAGAAAAGTAACAGTTTCAAGAAGCACTGTTAGCCTTTCTCTCATTTTCCAAACATTAGAGAATTAATAAAAGAGGCTCACTCCTGATATTAAAAGCTCTGGATACCCAATAGAGTTATGCTGTGTTTTGGTTGTAAAATCTCAGAGATAATAATTATAAAGATGTTTTTCTTTTCAGATAAAGTGACATTTCGAATAAGTCTGTTTTGTGAATACCTGATTAGAAAAGCCAACTGGAGCAATTGTTTAGAGGCAGTGACCACATGTTTTCCTCTCTCAGTGTCATTTAAGAGCATTTTAGTAAATATTTGTATATAGTCTCTGAATTGGAGCTATGAAGGATCCAAGTAGAGTTACCTTCACAAAACAAGACTAACCTGTTAGGGGCCGGTGGAGCCCTTTCTCCTCTCTTCAGTGGTTTTCAGATTGTGTTCCTGTCTATTCTTTAATTTTGACCTTCCTGACCCCTCTGGGAAGGTCAAGCAGCAGATTCCTTTGCTGACCTTCCAGAACACTTTTGGGAAGCTTTTCCTTCAATGTATCCCACAGAAAGTTTTCTTAAATAGATACGCAGCAAATGAGCAACTTCTGAAGGATGGAAAAGACATCTGAAAACAGGGTCTCTGGTGTCACTTTTATTCTACTCACAAAAATAAAATTCATTCAGCTTTCAAAGAATTGAAGGAAAAAAACCAAACCAAACTCAACCCCTCCCAGCCTCCCACCCCCCAAAAAACCCCACAAAAGACAAACAGAAAACCCCAAGGGCCCTGGGCTGTAGCCTTTCTTTTGCATGAAGTGAAGTGCTCAGAGAAAGTCGAATCACTTAATAGAGCTGTCAGAAGCACATCTGCCTCAAAATAAGTGCTTTTTCAAACTTTAAATGTAGTATTCTATTTCTGACATATAACTTTTTTTTCCTCTTGAGGGGCTGTGGATTTATTATCATTAATAGCTGAGTCTGCAGAGATGCGTGAAATAAAAATAGAACACAAATGCCAGCCATTACCATCAACAGAATCGTAGGTGACTTCTGTTAGGGCTTAACTTTACTGATGTCAAGCAAAGAAGGGAGGGAGAGAGAGGGAGAGGGACACACAGGCAAGGAGGGAATGAAGGAGGAAGGAGGAAAAGAGAAAGAGGTAAAACAAAAACAAAAAACGGAAAAGGCTTAGATCTGTTTAGCATGATCAAAGAGGAGGATCAGAAAAGAGCTGTTTCTGTGGTTTGCTCTGTTCTCTGCGGATCTTGTAACTCTGTGATTATCATGCACCGCCACCCTGAAATTGGTCTGCCGATTTGAAAATCATTTTCTTGCTTATTTTTAAACTCCTCTAAGGACAGGGAAAGGACTTGAAGGAGCCTAAATCGTGTGGTTTCCTCAAACCATTACTGTTGTAAATCCTATGGGTCCCGAAATAACTTGGCTATTCCTGAAGTTTCAAACTGCCTGACCGCTCAGAAGACTTGGCGGTTGAAAGGGAAGTGATTAGCCCCTTCCTTTAAGCCTTGTCACCAAGGTTTAAGTGGGTCAAAAGTTGGAGAACGTGAGTTCAGAAATAAACTACCTTTTTATGGAAATCTTCTAGTTCATTACAGAACTTTGAGTTTTTCAGATACATAGTGGGCTTTAAAATAAAGTGTTTTAAATTTGTAAGTCTTAAGTGAACTTAAATATTAGAGTATTTCGTTATCTGTGCAGAAATTATCAGGAGCCTAGACATTTTAACTTGACACATCTTCCTTTCAGTTTTTATCTGTTTACTTGATGATTAAAGGTAATGACAGTCCAGTTACTCTCTATGGTTATGGGCTTATGTTTTATTAACAAGGAAATTGTGGCAGAACTCGTGTTCCTCTTGTTTGGCTGGTTCATGATCTTGAGTAATTCTGATTTGTAGACTGACTTCTCTTTAGGCTGATTGAGGAGGGTAATTTCGTGAGTGGAAGAGTTACACCTGTTTCTGTGGCTGGCGGTTGGTGATTGTTTTAACTTCCTCAGATTACTCAGATGCTTAGGGGAAAAGGATACAATTGACCTCCCTCTTTTTAGGGTTTTTGTTTGTTTGTTTTTTGTTTTTAGAGGGGTTTTCATCGATATGTGTATTTTGGGAGTCACACGTTGATGAACTATGCGGTAGGAAAGGATATGAGGATATTTATACGTGCTCTAAACTTAGACTCTTCAAAATATGCACATATTAGGCATATTGGTAATGGCAAAGCGTTACGAAAATTAATTTTAGACTCTAGGGGTTTTATTTTTCTCCTGTAATACGTTTCCTAATAAGTTCACTAAGAAAGGGGATTTGGGGTCATTATTATCACATCGTTTTGGGATCCTCCCTCCAGCTGGACACACTGACTTCAATGTTCTTGTATGGATATTTTCAAAAATATTTTTTTTCTTTTCCACTTCCATCATCCTTCAAACATTTAATTAGGCTGAAGGAGAATAGGAAAAACTGCTTTCTGAGTTTGTTGGAGAACGTGTCTTGAGAGAGAATGGTTTTTTTGTTTGTGGGTTTGAAAATGAGGCCGCGGGGCACCCTAGGTGGCTCAGTTGGTTGAGCATCTGACTTCGGCTCAGGTCACGATCTCGCGGTCTGTGAGTTCGAGCCCCCCGTCGGGCTATGTGCTGACAGCTCAGAGCCGGGAGCCTGCTTCGGATTCTGTGTCTCCCTCTCTCTCTCTGCCCCTCCCACACTCGTGCTCTCTCTCTCTCTCTCTCTCTCTCTCTCAAAAATAAGTAAACATTAAATAAAAAAAAAATGAGGCCTCTTTAGACTATTAGCCTTTTTTGTTTTTTTAAAATTTTATTGAGACATAATTGACATATAGCATTAGTTTTAGGTATACAACATAATGATTTGATATTTGTGTATACCGTGATAGACTATTAAAGAAATGATGATTTTATAAAAATTCCACCATAGATTTAACTATTAATGATCAGTAACTATTATTTAATAATGAGTTTCAGTATAGTTATATGCAGGGAAAATAGTATCTATTTAATTTTTTTAATATTTTTTTAATCTTTACTTGTTTTTGAGAGAGAGACAGAGTGTGAGCAGGGCAGGAGCAGAGAGAGAGGGAGACACAGAATCCGAAGCAGGCTCCAGGCCCTGAGCGGTCAGCACAGAGCCCAACACGGTGCTCGAACTCACGAACTATGAGATCATGACCTGAGCCAAAGTCGGATGCTCAACTGACTGAGCCACCCAGGCGCCCCAGTATCGATTTAATTTTAAGGACTATGTTAAATTTTTTAATGATGTCTCATAGGAATCATTATGCTACAGGATATACACTTTCCACTAACATTTTGCTTTTGGACAAAATATTAACGTGATAATAATTTTGATTTATGCTACGAACATTGATCACTTATTCTGTTTCAGGTATCCCACAGGGCATTACGGATTAAGTGAAAATGAGCAAGTCTCTGCTTTGAGGACCTTTCATTTTAGGTGGGCAGGTGGAATTGAGACACTATGATAGCTGCATAGATAAAGTGCCCTGATGACTTAGTGCAAAGAGAGATTGCTTCTGCTGGAGGAGAGGAGCATGATCAAAGGAGGCTTCAGAGAAGTGAAAAACAGGCTGTGGGAGAGGGGGCTGCGTTTTAAAATTTTTTTTTTTTAACGTTTATTTATTTTTGAGACAGAGAGAGACAGAGCATGAACGGGGGAGGGTCAGAGAGAGGGAGACACAGAATCTGAAACAGGCTCCAGGCCCTGAGCTGTCAGCACAGAGCCCGACGCGGGGCTCGAACCCACGGACCGCGAGATTACAACCTGAGCCAAAGTCAGCCGCTTAACCGACTGAGCCACCCAGGCGCCCTGGGCTGCGTTTTAGATGAAGGAAATGATGGCCTGATCAAAGACAGTGGAGGTATGAGACCATACGAAGTATGCACAAAGCCTGCTGACAGGGCCCCTGAGCCGGGATATGACCAGAAAATTTGGCGAAAAGAATGGACTCCGCGTGTCAACCCTTTTACTTTACTGCTAGACGAGGAGCACAGGGTTTATCCATACCTTGTATTTTTCACATAAGTGGAATCATCATCATCATCATCATCATCATTTTCCTAAAGGAGAGAATAGAGCAGATGAAGCTCTTTTGGAGAGATGTAGTTAGTATGAAGGTGAATGAAGAGGTCAGATTTAGAAAGAAGAAATAAACAAGTATAAAGGCATCAAGGAGTGTTGTAGCTTGAAGAAACATCTCAGCCATGGGTGGTACCTTTGGAAGCTACATCAGGTAGGATGGATGGAGCAAGGTTGCACGGGAAAGACTCCTTCCTGCTGCTGTTGCTGACGAGGTGCACTGTGTCCCTAAGGTGGACGGGTGGAGTTCCAGACTGGAGGCCAATGGACAGCAACGGAGTCGCGGCAAATCTGCACGCGTAAGGGAGACCAGGAAAGGATGTGAAATCATCTAAGGGCTCAGGTCAACTTGCAGACTCATTATTACATTCCCTGGGAAAATAGAACCAGAGGGACCCAAGAGTTCTTAAAAAAAGAAAATCAAGTCATTTGGCTATTAGAGCCAGGGTGGCATGAATGAGATTAGAGACGGGAGTTCACGGGAAAGAGCCGAATGAGGGCTGCTTTCTTGGCTGTGACGTCACGAAGTCCAGACTCAGCTTTGAAGGGAAAAACATCGAAATAACCCTGGCTCAGGAAAACATATTTTAAAATGGCCAATTAGAGCAGAACTCTCATGATTCCTAGAGGCGAGATAGTGACCTGCATGAGCCTGCCTGAGGCCAGAAGCAACTGAAGAACTCTCGTGAAGTATCTGCCAGTTTCCTTGGCCTTCTGTAGCTGATTTGGGTCCAGCACGAAGTAACCTGTCTTTTTAATGAGCCAGGATTCAGACATCTCAGAGAATGGTTGCCCCTGGATTAAGTAGGTCAGCTCTGCCTCCAGAGTCCAGAAAAATCAAACAGGAGACAGGGTGCGATGATGATAGGTGGAGGAAGTGTCTAGAACAAAGACCTGTGTCCAGGTTTCCGCATGATGAACTAGCACTGCTATAGAAGTGGCTAGACTGGCACACTAGACCATGGGAATGAGCTGGGGAAAAGGTGAAGTTAGCCAATTTAAAGACACAGTGCTCTAATATTTTTTCATCTTTCTCTTGGGCCTGTGGGAGTAATAAATATATAGAAAAACTCAGAACGTTGGTAAAAACAGAAGTACCGTAGAACCGTTGGGGAGCTGGCAATGACTAAACCTTTAGTGTAAGATGTTCCAGTGGTGCCACTCAGCCTTGGCCACCAGAGGGGCTCCTCCTCTGGTCATTCTGATCTCAAAAGTATCAGAGGGTTTCGGCATCCTCAGTCTCTTGTAATATAGGGGAAAATGGAAAATGATGTTTGGCAGTATGTCTTTAATCTCCTCTGACTTTCAAAGCACTGAGATGAGCGCCCAGAGATATAGGTATGAAAACAGGCCTTACCTGGTGGAATACTTTTCTAGTTGATGCAAAACAAACCCTGGAATGGGTACAAAGAAGGCATTTTTCATCGCCGTCTGACCCTTTTGGTAGGAGTAAGAGCCAAGATGCGTAGAAAGAAGATACTGGTTTGCCTGCTGTTCTTGTATAATTTTGTCATGTGTTTTGCCAGGAACAAGTAGAATCTTGAGTCTTTCTAGATTCGCTAATTCTGTGTCTCATGTAGATTAATTCCTAATTTACTGATATCTTCACTATTTTACTGAAACGACAAAAATGTTTTTAGCACACAAGTTTCATAGTGCCGGTTTGGAAGCTATAAATATCTGTAAGCTTTTGGCTGTATGTGTGGTTACCACTCCCTCTGGCAGAGATGCTAATGTTAAACGTTAACACAATGCTGGATGTTGTAATCCTACGAGGGAATCAAGTGGTTGTGCTCTAAGGTCATGGCTGGCAAAGGCACCTGTGTCCTGTCCAAAGGGCGGTGAATTCTGCAAGCATGCATCATCCCAGGCCTGCTCGCCTCATGCAGGCTTCCTAGGTATACATTTCGGTCTCAGTAGCAGTCCTCGCTGGTGACAGATCATAATAATTTTCATGGGTACTTCTTATTTTTTTCCCCCTAGATCGAACAGTGTGCCCTTTCATGTTTTGTTTCTCACACATAGTCGCAATTGTTTGATGGTGAAAACAGGTGATTGAAAAAATATTTATATGTAGTTTTATGTTTGATGTCAATAAAAGCTGATTCCATTTTCACTGCTTGAATTTAATGCTGTGACCTTTTCAGATGGTGGTACCCATGATTTCACTAATTCAATAGAAGATGGTATTTATGCTGCTTAGGAATGTTCTAGGAAGATTTTTTTTTTTTTCTTCAGTAAGAATTTAGCCACAATGGTGTGGAAGAAACAGGTTTTAAGCCCAGGTGATGATGAATTAAAGTTAGCTTAAAAAGAGAAAAAAGTGTCTCCCTTCACACACGATGCTTACTTAGCTAACTGTGTTAGTTGTCTAGGGCTGCTGTGACGAATTACAACCAATGGGTGGCTTGAGATGACTGAAATGTATTCTCTCCCAGTGCAGGAGGCCAGAAGTCCGAAATCAAGATGTCCACAGGGCCATCTATGCTCCCTCCAGAGGCTCTCGGGGAGAACCCTTCCCTCCTCTTTCAGCTTCAGATGGCTCCAAACAGTACTTGTCTTGTGGATACGTAACTCCATTCTTGTGGTCTTTATCTCCTCCTCTGTGTGTCCGTGTCTTTTCTGTCTCTTTTAAAGATAGTCTTATTGTCCTTACCACCACCCTAACCCTGTATTAGCTCACCTTGATCCTTACCTTAAGTACATCTACAAAGACTTTATTGCCAAATAAGGTCACATCCTGAGGCTCTGGGTAGACAGGAATGTTGGTGGGGACACTGTTCAACCCATTACATTCAATTATAGATGTTTTAACCTGGTAAACTAGCGTAGCTTAGCTAGGAGGTAATAGGCAAGAAGCTATCATTGATCATCATTAACTTTGTGTATTCTTCTATTATATAACTTACTAGATTATGTTAGTTGTTTATTCATCCGCCTACCTCTTCCACTAAACCATGAGAAGGCAAAGCTTGTCTCTTTTCCTGACATAATGTGCCTAATAAAACACTTATATATTATATTCATATACATATCTATATTTATATATGTCACAGTGAAAAATTAACGGGGTAGGCTAGGATTGAATTTTACAGTTAATTTAGTCCCCACCTTCAGTGCACACATTTATAGCTCTATGAACTGCTGTAGGGACAGTTCGATAATGCTACAGATGTGGCTGCGATCGAGTTCTCTTTGCTTTCCGATTCAGTATTCTTTCTAGCATATAAAGTCATCTCTATATTAAAAGCTTTGACTGTAAGTATTCAGAGTGCTGGTAAAAGCATACAACCACCCAAAACTCTGTGCACTGATCTATGTTCAGAAATCTTAATTCTCCAACATGCAGAATTTCTCTGTGTGCGACTTAAAAAGGCAACTAACCCCAAAGAACACTTTGAGGAATACCTTTGCAATTGGTAAATTGTATGGGAGACCACTCAAAATAGGAAAAGACCAGGAATGACTCTGCCCGTCTGTGGGGGGGTGGGGGGGGTGTCACATAGTGAGATGGAAAAGGCTAAGTCAGGTGGCTTGACTTTGATCTTCACACAGCTGCTGGTTAGTTGGGCAAATCACCTCATCCCTGAAGCAGTCTATTAGATGAGATGAGTGATAAGGTTCCAGCTCTAAGAGTTAATTCCACTGTCTGTCATTCCACATGCAGATGTTTTTCGACCCAGCAGCTTCTGGCGAGGGTCCTCTCCCATGTCTTGGTGGTCAAAGCAACTAGTGCACTGGCTTCCTCATCACAGGGAACTTATTAACCAGACACTGCTGGTAATACTTGAAGACAAGGAGTAGAAACCAAATGAGGGTATGCTGAACCGTATGTTGAAAACCAAAAGACACAGAGCATCCACACCATGTCCCAGGAGCTGCAGCGAGCACCCCAGGACACAGACAGACAGATCAGTTCTGTGAGTCAGTTTCCTGCATCCCGTGGAGTCAAAAGGAAGACCTGCACACGGCAACGGGTCTTGCAAACAATGGCCACTTCCGGTGACCAGGGGACTCAAAAGTCACTGAGCGTCTGGAGGGCACTCACAGTTCAGACAGCACTTTCAAGCAGGGTACTCCTGAGGCCGCCTGTGTAGGCTGTTTCTCTTTAGATATGCAATAAAATTCCTTCTTCCACTTTGAACCTGTGTTAAAAGAGTTTACGGTAATCTTGAACTCACCAGAGCGAATCTAGCTGGTCGGCGGAGGAGGAGACATTTAGCAAGTGGATTGTGGCTGCAGCAGAGTTAGAAATTCACATCCTCTGATGCCAGCTAACGTGCACCGATCTTTGTTTCCTCATCCAAAAATTGGCAATGCCGCGGAAAGGTAACGCGCTTCAGATTTGTATCCTAACACTCAGGTTTATTATTAGCAGTAGTCGCAATAGTAATGATAGTCAACATGTCCATAGCGCTTACTATTTGTTTGACACTGTTGTGAGTGCCTCACATATATCCACCCATTTATATAGACTCAGACAGCTGTGTGCAGAGTTTCACATCATAATGTTTAGTGCTAATTATGTACCGGCATGTGAGTTGTTCCACACCAGAAAGAAAACAAGTGTATGAGTAACGTAGGAATAACGAAGTCAAAGAGTAGTTGTCATAATTAATAGCAAAGAGTGAAATGAAACCAAGTCAAGTGATTTCCTTTTTGTGTTGTTGATCACGTGAGGTCCTGCATCTGGTGCAACGGAAAAAAAAAAAAACAAAACTGCTGATAAGACAAACAAATGGGCTTGCCCTTACGCAGTTCTGCGCTGCACTATGTGAACAGTCCCAGCTCCCTTCACTTTCCAAGATGATCCTGGCTGATTCCATGGTGTGAAACAGCGTATGAAAGATAGGGAGGTGTCAGCAGCTCAGCCCAGAAAGCCGGGGATTGGGCAGTGGCTTCCTGTAATCACAGTTGCTGGCTGACTGCCCTGCTCTCTGGCAGTGAATGTGGGGAGGTGGGCTGGGAGACAGCTGTGCCTCGCACTGCAGGCTACATGGGACTGTAGAGCACCAGCCCCTCCATGGAACTGCTTCAGAATGTTCTGCCTGAAAGGTGAGGGGGCTTTGGGCCCATTTAGTTGGGTAAATTTTAGTTAGGAAAAACTGTCATCTAGTGTCAGAGTCTAAGTCACAGTGCTAGCACTATTAAAATCAAAGCTTGAGCGAGTTTGTAAGTCTGAGAGCGAAAAAGTCATTGTTCTTTTTTGTTGTTGTTGTTGCAAACAGGAAGAAAGACCTCCTGCTGGGGAGATGGAATTTTCTTTTAGACAGAAAGGATATTTCTCTGTTTGGATGTGTTTTGTATGCGTTTTGTCACAGCCAAAGTAGTTACAAGTTTAGTGTTAAGGAAACTTAATGAAAGTAGGAATGGTTTACAGTTGTTAGCATGAGTTCTGTCAGAGAAGTTTTCATGAGATAAGTTGCCCATGTAAAGGATCAGCATGAATGAAAGAGGGAATCGATTCTCTTCCTTTAAGCTTTAATGTGTGAATTCAGGAATGAATTTAATTTTACTGTAGAGCATGCTTCTTGTTCTAGCTATGTATAGATGATAGTGCTTCCTAAGTACCGTAAGATGGTGAACATATGAGTATATGTAAAGATTCTCTGATTAGTTAGGGAGTGTTTTCTCTTTTTAGGCAAGTGTTTTTCCTTCAAACTCTATTTTTGTTCTGACTCTTGCCTTCATGTAATTAGTTTAGACATTAGAGAGTGTGTTTGTCTATGAGATTGTTGGACTGGAAGAGTTAAAATTAATTTCCTTGGAACTGGGGTAGACTCTTTTGTTCGTATCTTTCAGTGTATGTCATTCCATTGATGGAAAATTCTTGACAGCTTTTCAATTTTGGGACATTAAGTGATCCTGGCTTTACTCACTTTGCTGATTTCTCCTTTGTCCACAAATCCTATTAATGAGTTAGAGACATGGATTCTGTAGTTTGCACTTTTGCAGTTTTAACTCTGATTTGACACCTTAAAAACCAGCAAAGTCTTTGATAGTAAACTTTGAGCTTGGTATGTTTGTTTCTATGGTTTTTACACATTTGGTGAAAGCAAGGGGGTAAGAACAAACCAGGACATCACATTTTCCTCTCCCTAAGAATTCAGTTCGTTCTTGCTATAGAGAGTATCTATCTAGTTGCAGTGGATTTCTAAAGAGCTCTATAAGAGTGAAATGAATCCGGATAGTTCTGAAAAGTAATTTTAGATGAAATGAGTTATGAGCTCTTGTGATGCTGTTTGTTAAAAAAATGTGTTTGCTCAAAAAAAAAAAAAAGTATAACCATGAAGAGCCAGAATTTAGTATTATGGGAGGAGGGTGTATGCTAGTCTAGTGTAATTTCCAGAGTAGTTGAAATCATGATGATCTAATGATAGCTTGAGGTTTAGGATTTTTAATTGAATGCAGGTGTGGAGTTGTTGCAGGGTATGACTTCTGCAGCTTCAACATATTTGTCTCCACCTATTCCCATAACAGCCATTTCATTTTATTAAAGAATCTATCAATTTCATGGACTCTTAGTTTCCGTGGTAACTTAGGAAATTTTAGAAAGTCAAGTGAATGGCATGTGATGACAAGCGAGTACTTTTGTGCTGAAGAGTGCGTTCTAATCAGGAATCCACAATCCCCTTTAAAGCTCACTCTCTGATCTCCCAGCAGTCAGGACACACAGTTGACATTTGGCTCTCTTCCTGTGACTTATAGCCTTTTGATTTACAGTAATGATTTGTCAGCTGCCCTTTGTGCTTCATACGAGGCAAACACATGATGAAGGAATAGCGAGTGAGGTTGCACACAGGAGTATGAAGGGCTCCTTGTGGGTGCTTTGTGTTCCTACTGTGTCTGTGTTTCCCTCTGTCGGAGACTTTTTCAGAGGCTTCCATTAATTAGCCTGTGTCTGTGGCCAGCTGAGGTTCTAGGGGCTATTGAGTCTGTGGTTTAGCATTGACGTTAAAGAAAAGACGATTGCCCTTCTTTTGGGTAAGTCATGTTCCTGAGTATTTCTTTTAATTGTTGAAAGAAAACATTCACATCAGACAGTCTCCCACACTGCTGCAGGGTTTCCTTTTCTCCATTTAGACTATTTTTTTTTCTAAAGTCATGTCTACTCAGTTTTTGCTCAGTTTGGTGCTAGATAAAGTAACTTCTTGGAAGAGAGTTGTCATCTCTGTCATTTCTGTTGGCTGTGATAATTCACATGGTTTCAATTTCTCTCTATTATTGCCATTGAAGCAGTTCAGAATCGTTCACTCCACCCAATTCATTTTATATGAGCAGCGTCTGAGCTCCCACTCTCTGGGAGGATGCTCTCTTGGGTTCTGCCAAGGTCCCTGTGGTTAATAAAGCCATGGTGTGTTGTTCCTTCACTATGTAGTCAGTGATGTCCTGTGGTCTAGGAAGTGTGTTTCCGGCTCATCAAATAATATGATTAACAGCAAACCACCGTGCATATATTAGAAACCATTCATGGCTTATTCTGTTGAAACTATTAGAATAACATATTTTTACCACGAATCCTGGGTGGAACACAAGTTTCTCTGAGATGATTCAGAATGCAGATTTCTTAATTAGAGCACATCAGCTTCCTCTTTGTAAATATTAATTATCTTTGTAGTTGCACCTCTAACTGTGAAGACTGATTTCTTCCTTTCGGTTTCCAATCCATCACAGACAGATATTTTGTAAGACGACATTATGTGCTGCGTGATGTCACCACGGTGTCACACAGCTATAGAAGTGAAGCATTTTCTCTTGTTTCTTGTAGCAGACCGATAGCAAAGCATTGGCCACCTGACACCGATCCTAGAGTTCCTGTAACAAATTACCAGTAGGTACGTGGCTTAAAACAGAAATTTCTTCTGTTATATTCTAGGTGCTAGAATCCAAAATCAAGGTGTTGTTAGGGTCATGTTCCTCATGAAGCCTCTTGAGATTTTTTTTTTTTTTTTTTTTTTTTTTTTTTTTTTTTTTTTGGCTTCTACCAGTTTCTGGTGGCCTCGGGTATTTCTTGGCTTGTGGTTGCATCTCTGGCTCTGTTTTCACATGGCCTTCTTCCTGGGGTATTTCTGTAATTAAAAAAAAAAAATGTTTTTTTCATGTTCATTTATTTATTTAGAGCGAGTGCCTACATGTGCACACGAGTGGGGGAGGGACAGAGAGAGGGAGGGAGAAAATCCCAAGCAGACAGCGCAGAGCCCAACATGGGGCTCGATCCCACAAACCATGAGATCGTGCCCTTCAGCCATCCGGGTGCCAGTATCTTTGTAATTTTTATAAAAAAACACGTGTCATTGGATTTCAGGTCTACCCTAATCCAGCATATGACCTCATCTTAACTGATTATATCTGCAAGGATTCTCTTTCCTAATAAGGCCACATTCTGAGGTTCCTGGTAGACATGGATTTGAGGGGGAGGGGGACACTGTTTAACCCCTTAGAGTAGACTGGGCATAAAATCACTTTGATTGACGGTAACCTTATTGGGGGTGTATTGAATGGAGAGCTGCACTGTAAGAAGGACTCTCCAGCGTAGCTGCTTGGGGATGCACTTGAAACTTAAGTTTGAGGGGCGCCTGGGTAGCTCAGTCGGTTAAGCGTCCGACTTTGGCTCAGGTCACGATCTCGCGGTCTGTGAGTTCGAGCCCCGCGTCGGACTCTGTGCTGACAGCTCAGAGCCTGGAGCCTGCTTCTGATTCTGTGTCTCCCTCTCTCTCTGCTCCTCCCCTGTTCATGCTCTGTCTCTCTCTGTCTCAAAAATAAATAAACGTTAGAAAAAAAATTTAATAAAAAAAAATAAAAAAAAAAGAAACTTAAGTTTGAGACGGGTTTGTCTGGGCAGGTAGAAGGGTCAAGAATGTGCCCGCTGTGATCAGTCACGCAAGAGAAAATGTTGCCTTTTTCTTTCCTAGAAATGATCAAGTTTTCTTCATTGAATGCTTGCCCTACTGAGAAAGGGGAAAATAAAAAACAAAGTTGAGCTTGGTTCACTGCAGTCAACTCAGTGCGAGCCAAAATTTAAACAGTTGCATTAGATAGCTCAGTCTGTTGGATGACTCAGTCTTTCAGAATCCTCCCATTATCCTCCTTCTCTCCAAAGTGGATTTTGTTGCTAAGTCTTCCCCTTATTAATGTAACACAAGTGATGCATGCTAAGTTACATACTCTTGAAGCATTGGCTTATTTGTTACATAATTTTTAAAATTGTCAAGCAAGATACCTCTCTGTAGTTGAGTTAAAAAAATAAAGTGTTGTTTTAAAAATGTCATTCTCAATGTGGAAAGGAATCATCATAATCCTTTTGTGGTCTAAGAATAATTTCAGTATGTTTTACGAGCATCATAGACTTTAGTTTCTGAATTTAGTATGGGGTTTTACTTAGTCAACATTCTCTCCAGGGATTTTAAACCTGGCTTTGGTGTTGGACTAGATTCTTTCCCTTTCTCAGCTCTTCTTGTCAGGCAAGATCTAGAAATCCAGTTTCATGGATTGGAAATGGAGTGGGTGTACCCCAGCTGCCTGCATGCTCAGCGTGGTAGGGTCCTGTCTTTAGCCTTTTCTGCTTCACAAGTTACAGACAGACTTAGGAAAGCCTTTAGGTTGTCTAATAATAGCAAAGAGTTATGTTGGAGATTACAGCTATGAACTATCTCAGGCATGTGCTTCTGCTCCCACGAGGGCCGTTCATACTAGAAACTCTGCTCTCTCCCTCCTCGTGCACCCTGGAACAGACCACAGGCTGCTTTCCAGTTGTCTTGTGTATGTTGTGCATGTAAAAGAATTCCTTAGATTCTTTTCTTGGCAGCATTTGGAAAATAATGTCTGGAATCAGAAACAGATTTGTTATTTCTGTGCTGAAACAAGTGCATTTTTCAAGTTAGCTAGCAAGTAACCATTTGCTCTGGAAGGTTCCCCACCCCTTCTTAAGTCAGTATTAAACTGTCAAGTAAGCACTGAGCAAAGTTTATGCTATTTTGCTATTTGACTCTGAGCGTCACTTTGAAAGACTTTAATAATCAAAATGCAAAGTGACCTTGAGAATATTGCATCTTTTTGAATCTGGGTATTTTACTACTCATACATTGAGATTTTGAGATTTACTTAAATTAGCAGCAGCTTTTAGAACTGTAGTCCTGCAGGTCTTTCCTATTTCCCCCCTCTTCTTTCATTTAAAAATTGCATATAATTGTTAGTCAATAACCGACACTTCCCATGGGGAATTCACATTTGCTCAATCTGCAATTTAAAGTAGCACTTTTAATAAACACACTGGTGATATCATGCATTTTTCAAACTGGCGGGCAAAGCCCTTGAAATTTAATAAACCAAACAAAGCTAGCCCTTTATTGCCTTTGTCTTTCCCTTGAAAACTTTATCATGCTTTCTGGTTCTTTCTTCCTTGTCCTACTAATCAAAATCTTGCTTTTAAATATGTTAAAGGAAGCAGAAGCCAGATCACCATGCTGAATAGATGATATAATACAAACTAGGAGGTGCTGTCCTTAAGGAATGAAAAAAGCAGTCGACCGAGCCTTGCTGCCTAAAGCTCACAGGCTGGGGGTCTGCTTATTTCTGGAGCACGCTCTGTGCAAAAATAGTGCTCTGGGTAATTTGGTGGAACTGAATCAAATGACTTGAATTCCCAAAAGCACTGGCAGTGGTTTTGGTTAAGTTCTCCATTTTAATATCTCCTGTTCCCTTTTTACCTTTTCTTGTTTCCTCTTCTTTCCTGTCTTTTCTAGTTTTTTTTTCTTTCCCCCTCTTATCCTCTTCTGATTGCCCACTGGGGGAGCTGTATCATACCTCAGCTGGATTGAACTCCCTCTAGTTACAGAGGCGTGATTGGCAGTCTGCACACGCGTTAGTAAAGGTGACATAGTTAATAGACGAAGGCAAATGGATCAGTGTGATGAAGGCAGTTTACCACTCGGGACACCATGTCACCACCATCAGCCAGGCACAAAGGTATGCAGGGGCTCGCATTTTCTTATTGTAAACACCAGAAGGAAACACTGCTTGAAAACAACCTAAGGGTCTTTAAGCAATTCATAGCTTTTGCGTGATTAAATAGCTTGGCAGGATTTGTTGTTGTTGTTGTTGTTGTTGTTGTTGTTTTAATTGGGGGACACTAGGCGGGAATATGGATATTCTTAAATTGAAAAATGTCAGATTATTTTATAAAATCATACGTAGCAATTGAATTTGAAATGAGGAGGTCTTAATTCGACAGGCAATGTAACAGCAAACTATTTGGCATAACGTTAGCAGTGTTCATCCCCCATCTGCTGGCAACGTGACACTTACCAGGTTTTACTGGGGTTTAAATTTTTTACTGTGGGTCCTGTCAATGTGGCTGATATTGAACCTTTGAGACAAAAAGCCATGCTGACTTGAACTCGGGTTGAATTTGTATGTGGGAGGAGTGTGCATGGTAAGAGAAACGTGAACACTCATGACCACTCTTTCTTTGGAATGTCTTCTTATAACAAAAAGATATAAATAGCATAAAGTGAACTTTAGGAACTGTGTGTTGAAATAGAATGAAAGTAAATTTATGTTTCAGTGGAGAGTGGTTTTCAAAGGTCAGATTGTATATAGGTTTGTTCTTGAGAAATTTTGGAAGGCAGCGTTTGAAAACAAAGAGAATCTCTCCTTCGATGACCTCAAGAAGACATCTGTGATCTTTATTTCAAAACTGTGCAAGCTCTGTTGTTCCCGAAACTTTAGAATGAAAGTTGTGACCGATGATGCCTCTGCTCTCCCAAGTGAACCGCTGTTCACAGTAGGGGTGGGAGTGAGGGAAGGCTGGACCGTGGCTTCAGAGGGTGTTCTCAATAAAGGGAGGCAGAGGGCATCCACATTGCTCAGGCCAGCCTCAGGAGAGAAGCAGGAGTCCAGGAGATTCTAGAGTTGGCGGAAGATCGGCTGGGGAAACTGATTTGCACCAGAAGTTAAGAATAGAGATCTTTCGGGCGCCTGGGTGGTTCAGTCGGTTAAACATCCAACTTCACCTCAGGTCATGATCTCACGGTCCATGAATTTGAGCTGTGCGTTGGGCTCTGTGCTGACAGCTCAGAGCCTGGAACCTGCTTCTGATTCTGTGTCTCCTTCTCTCTCTCTCTCTCTCTCTCTCTCTCTCTATCCTTCCCCCACTTGTGCTCTGTCTCTCTCAAAAATAAATAAAAAACACTAAAAGAAAAAAAAAAGAAAAGAGAATAGTAACCTTTCTATTTTTAAACAGAAAAGGTTCCTCCCCAAATGCAAAGGGCGCTTTGGAAAATGCCTTGGGATTAGATGACAGGGCAGGAGAAAACAAAAGTTGTGGAAGCACTTAGCAGCCGCTGGTACTCCACTGCTCCCGCCTAGCCATCTCCTGCAGATTGCATTTCTGCTTTCTCCAGACTCTTCCCTAATTTCCAGAGGACGAAGGAAGCTCTGGTCCCTTCTTTTTTCCTAGAAAAGTGTTGCTGTAACAGAATACCCAGTTTTAGGCAAAAAAAGGCCAATATTATCCCAAAGTGGATAATTTTGTACATCTAAGTTCATCCAGAATTTGTTGAGATTCTGAAATACGTCTGAAGTTCATCTCATCTGGCCAAAATGTTTTGATAGAATTTTAGGTATAAGCGTTTATTCATCAGATGTTGATGGGGGCTTACCACATGCCTGGTGCCCCCCATCCCCAGGAAAGCCTCTGTCTCTGATGCTCCTGGGTTCCTCAGAACGCCCAGGCCTGGGTTTCTGCAGCATCCAAGACCTCCAGCCTCTTTCCTGTGTACTTGGGCACACTGTTGGGAGTTCCTCTTTCCCCAAGGTGGACTTTAAGAACAAAGCAAGTTATGGATTAGACCTACCTTGGGCTTCTGAAAGTAAAGACCAATTTGTACCTTAATCTGTGAGTATAGTGTAACTATACAGTGAGAAAGACGTCCTGCTGGATTTTTTTTGCTTTTTAAGAGAGAGTACACAAATGGGATAGGAGGAGAAAGAGAGAGAGAGAGAGAGAGAGCGAGAGAGAGAGAGAGGGGGAGAGAGGGGGAGAGCAAGCATGAGATTCCAAGCAGGCTCTGCACTGTCAGCACAGAGCTCAATGCGGGGCTCAAATTCACAAACTGTGAGATCATGACCTGAGCCAAAGTCAGATGCTTCACCGACTCAGCCACCCAGGCGCCTCATATCCTGCTGGATTTTTCTCACAGCATATTTACATCAACTTTTGTGAAGTTTTCTGCAATCGCAGTTGTATAAATACACCCAGATGAATACAAAGTACTAAGAGTCACATATACTGGCAAATGAGTGTGATAGCAGTACAAATATTTTGAAAGCCCTGGAAGCCAGCGAGAGCATACTGATACCTTTCTAACTGCTTCATCGGAAGTGTTTGCTGCCATAGCAATTGAGACAAAACCTTTCCTTTTTGGAAGTGTTTCCTGGCAGAACAAATACTTGATAAAAAAATTTGAGCAAGATTTGGACTCCTCGTGATGCCTTTCATAAAACTGTTTTGTTTTCAGACAATCTCTCCATAATTATATGAGCGGAATGGATGGATGGATAGTTTTATCTTTACATAGATGGTAGTGTCCTTATTTTAGGATGACTGCTGAGTGAGAAATTGGTAATGAGGTCTCCTTAATCGCTGGGTTATTCCCCATCTCCCCTAATTCCTAATCCTTCAGTGATTGGTAGCCCACTTTTCATCTCAGAATAAGCTTGTAAGCGTAAATGTGGTCCAACTGAATTGTCTGTGAATCACAACGGAAGTTTAACACAAGTAGCATCCTGGAAAGGCGACATTGTATATCCATCCCTCCAAAAATGCCGTCCGTAAACACTGAAAGGACTGAGTACAGGTGAGTAGACTTTTGATGGCTTTAAGCTTGTTTTGAATATAAAACATTAGTCTGATACTCGCCATCACTTTTAAATTCGGGCTTGTTAGGCGATGCCTATAGAGACGGCTTCTCTTCAGTCACTTACTGGGAACGCCTAAAGCTTCAGTGTCCAGTGTCTTTTCTGTTTCCCATAGAAAGTTAATGTTGGTACGGCAAATGTTGTAAATCTTCATTTGTGTGCTTTTTGGCCTCTGAGAGCAAATTTGGCTGAAAATGAGTTGATGTTACTTGCTCCCTGCCCCTCACTCACCTTCATGAAATCCTAGAATGGCTCCATTGTTGGCATGTTATCTGTAGGCGATAACGTGTCTGGGAGCCAAGGGGAGAACAGGAGACCCTAAAATAGATGAGATTGCTTTGGCACGTGACATACCAAAAGGTTCTCCCAGCCTCCTACTATTTTGGACTGTGTTTGGCTAGATGTTCTTTGCTTTCATTTCCCCCTTTCCCTCATTTTAACATTGGAAAGTGACCTCCATGTTCTGTGCATGAGAAACCACTACCTTTGTCTGTCTCCTGCTTGACGTTGGCCCCTAGCAGCCGTATGTGATGCCCGAGATGATGTCAGACTCTATGGGTCCTGTAGAGAGATGAGAGAAGAGGCTTCTCTTGGCCAGGGTCATGCTGCCCTCACCACACAACGAGAACCCGCCCTGTGATCCTCTAGTCACTGTCAAGAGCCCTTTGCTGTTTGCCCGTAACACGAATCTAGTATTTGTGATATGCCAGTAGGGCCCACATTTTCTATTCCAGCCTCGACCTCTCCCCTAAACTTCAGATGTGAATAGCCATCTGCCCGCTCCACGTTTCCAACTGGATGTCTAGCAGACTTCATGAATATATCGAAACTCCGGATCCCCCTTCCCGTTTGCCCCCACATCTGTTCCACTGTGCCTTCCCCATTCCAGCTGGCGGGGGGTGGAGGGGGGGACAAAGGCATCTTTCCAACTGCTTAGGCCCCAAACCTTGAAGTCCTATAGGATTCCTTTCTCTTTCACACCCCACAGTCAGTGTGTTTGAAAATCCCATCGACCTGATTGTTAACGTCTTTTCCAGAATCTGACTACCCCCCAGGCCTCCACTGCCCCCTCCCTGCCTGAGTCCCACTTGGACTACTACTGTAGAGACTTAGCTTCTCTGTAGAGACTGTTTCAACCCAGTAGCCTGTGTGAACCCTCAAAAACCCAAGTGATCGGGAGCGCCTGGGTGGCTCAGTCGGCTAAGCCTCTGACTTTGGCTCAGGTCCGTGATCTCACGGTTCATGAGTTTGAGCCCCGCATCGAGCTCTCTGCTGTCAACAGAGAGCCCGTTTCAGAGCCTCTGTCCCCCGCCCCCCACCTCTTTCTCAAAAATAAACAGTAAAAAAAAACAAAACAAAAACCCATAAGTGATTGTGCCGCTCCTTCATTCAAAAGCCCATTTCGCTTGGAGGAAAAGCTTGAGTCCTGGCGACTTCTCTTTATTTTGGGGCAAAACTAAATCTTGGGAAAGAGGCGTTGTTATTTAAGCGACAGGGCTTGCAGCTGTGTCTAATCCTTTAGTCTGGTGGAAGAGGAAAAAGAGTCCCAGGTGAGTTGTGCTCTTGTTTGATGCTCATAGAAGGTGTGGTGTTTAGTGAGATTCCTTTGTCTTCTCCGCAAGGGGAATGAAGATCTACCCTATCTCATTTTAGCATTAAAGATAGCAGTCTGTGTATTTATGTATTTATTTAAAAAAAATATATATATATTTGTTAATGTTTATTTTTTGAAGGAGAGAGAGAGACAGAGTGTGAGCAGGGGAGGGGCAGAGAGAGAGGGAGACACAGAATCTGAAGGAGGCTCCACGCTCTGAGCTGTCAGCACAGAGCCCGACGCGGGGCTTGAATTCACAGACCGTAAGATCGTGACCTGAGCCGAAGTCAGACGCTCAACCGACTGAGCCATCCAGGCGCCCCTCAGTCTGTGGATTTAATGCCTGAGATGTACCTTTGGTGTTTACTAAATAGATTCGATAAAGTTTGGGTTGGGATTTTGCAACATTGATTCCCATGGCTTTTTTGGTAGAGAGCCTATCCAAATTAGAAAGCTCACTTACATGTTTAATAAGTGGTTTTTATTCTTCTGCAGGTATTTGTTTTGCTGAGCTTTGGTGTGTTATAAGGGATAGCGAAAAGTCCTCTCATGACAAGTACAGGATGTTTTCCTTTCACAGCATTATAAAACTGGAGGGCAGGTCTGACCCCCTCATTGAGTGCGATTTGCATGTTCTTTGAGACACATACCGCTCTTTATGTGTGTGGTAGTGATTTCACTTCCCTGCTAGATTCTCCTTTCCTGGAGGGCCCAGCACATCAGCTTGACCAAGAAGGAATTCCAATCAGTATTTGTGGATTAAAGGCATGAAATGTAATATGTAGCCTCGTTCAGGTGAAAAGGACGTTAGCCATCACTCCCTCTGAAAATAAATGGGCATTTGGGACGATCGCTTAGAATACAAAAGTGTATTTTTCTACATTCAGCTGAAAACATGTAGGCAATAAGCAGAGCAAGAAAGATTTTTAACTTTCAGAGTCTTATTTTCTGTAACAACTGGATAGAAAAATCTAATGCAGCGATTTCAATCGTTAATGGCTGGTGAGAGTGGGAAGCTGATATAAAGAGGGAGAAAGGTAACATAGTTCTAGAAATTCAAACATTGTTGTTAAGGGGGAGGGGGTGCATTTTTCAGGTGCCTTCTTGGTCTTTGAAGTGGCAGGGTCACTCAGGGAAGTGGCCAGGGTCCTGCTGGTCCCGCTCAAGCCCCATCCTGAAGGGCTTGCACTTCTCTTGACCAAGGGATTGAGGACTTACTCACCAAGGAGAAACATACCCTTATCCAAGCAGTTTCTTTCCACTTAGCTTTAAAACAAAAACAAAACAGAACAAAAAAACACCACCAGTCCAATGCATAGTCTGGTGAATGGGCAGTTGAGCCTGGGCAAAAAAAGAAAAGTGGTAAAATTGTCTTTAGAAGTATGGATTTTTTTTTTTTCTCTTAGCAGACCAAACGTGAGGTTTTTGGGGTTTTTTTTTTTTTTTTTTTTTTTTTTTAACATCTGCTGAAATATTTCCATTGGAATTTTACATCCTTTGGTCTTCTTATCCCTTGTTGTAACTTTTCAGGTGCACTGGATTATTTCCTAGGGCCCCCTGTTGTATGCAGTTCATTCCACTTTCATCATAACCTTTGTTCCCCGTTTTCTCTGTAAATATGCATACGATTTGGTCACCGTAGTTTTCTCTCTGGACTAGGTAGCATGAGAACAAGCTGGTTATTATTCAGGACCTTATGTCAGACTACGCCTAGAGGTGCTCTATTAATATCTGTTGAGTGATTGAGCACTTAGCTGCGTTAGAGACTTTATTCCTTTCCTTCATCTCTGTGAACTGTTATGGTTATTAAAAGTTACAAGAACTTTGATGAAGAGGTTGTCTTTTCAGCTCAAAAACAATGAAGATGACAGACCCATCATTTTAATGACCAGTTGAGATCTTACTAACATGCACATTCAGGAATATGAGCCTGAAGCCTTCTTGATGTTTTTAACCAGAACTAAAATTTCTGCATGTGAAGCAGAAAGACTCTTAACCTGGGAGTCAGGGAGCATTTCCGGATCCTGAGTCCATCATTTACTGACTCTGAGGAAGCCACTGAACCACTCTGAGCCACCTAACGCCTAGAAGTGACTGTCCTGCTTGCTTGTTGGGGTGATTCTGTGGGAATCAGATGAGATAAGGCGCCCGGAATGTCATGGGAAACTGGCAGTCCTCTGTCTCCTCCTGTTGCCATTCTCCCACACTTCTGTCAACCCTCCCGCTTTACTGTGCTCTGGAACCCATCTGTCCTCTTTGTCTTCTGGGCCAGCGCTGCCCAGGAGTGGGCATTCTTTTCCTGGCTTATCAGGCTCCTATCTCCCTGATTCTAAGCTACTTGTTCCCTGGACCTACCCAGACTCTCTCGAGAATGTGGTTTCTTCTCTGGTTAACACTCTTCAGTCCCCTCACCATGTTATTGTTTTTAGGTTAAAGTCGATGTCCTTAACATGACGCACATGAGCTCTTCATGAAAGAACGCCTCCATATTCTCCTCTTCAGCTTCAGTTCCCACTAGCCACTCCGCTTTCCATGTTTACCACTTTTTTTGAGAGAGACCGACAGAGAGAGAGTGGGGGAGAGGCAGAGAGAGAGAGGGAGAGAGAGAATCCCAAGCAGGCTCCGTGTTGTCAGCACACAGCCTGACTTGGGGCTCGAACTGTGAGATCATGACCTGAGCTGAAACCAAGAGTCAGACGCTTAACCAACCGAGCCACCCCGGCACCCCCATATTTCCCACTTTTGTTCGTCTTTCTCTGCACGTGCCAGGATTGTCTGCTTAGGAGGAATCTCTGTTCAGACAGGACCCCGTTCAGACATTCCCTCCTGTAGAAGTCCTCCATGCAGACCTTCCAAAGCTGGTTTTAACTGCTCTGTGTGGCCTGCCGTGTTGTCCTACAGCAGTTTTCTCGTGCTGGGCAGTAAGGCAGGGAATGTGTGTTCTTCCTTGCCCTCGATGCCAAGAATCACATAAATGTTGGCTGCTTGAATCAATTCATTAATACTGAAACGTTTGAAAAATGTGAGGGGAAAATTCTGGCGCATCATCTGTCTTAGCATTAGAAACAAAGTAGGAAACATTCCCCTGCCCATGTATAAAGGTATGAACTGTTCACACCTAGGGTACTGTGCCTCATTCCAGCTGTTCTCTATAAATAATTTCTCAGGTGTTGAAATGCACAAAAAGTTTCAGTTAAGATGATGTGCCTCGGAAGGGGAAGCAACTATGCCAAGAAATCCTAAAATAATTGGGATTTACCCAGGAAAACCGTGTTTGGGATGCAGCGCCACAATATTCTGCAAGAGGAAGTGACGTGGATGTTTTCGACCAGAGCTAGGCCTTCAGGACGAGGGATAGAGGATTCATCGCCTGGAAGAGTGGTGCAAACTGAAAATATTAACCCATTCGAGAAAAGCACTCAGAAACAGCGATTGAGCCAGAACTGATTATCAAGGTGAAATGGTCTCTTTTGGCATGGAGGCATCCAAATAATGGAAAAACACTCTGCCGACGCTGACGGGCAAAATTTTGCCCCCCCCCCCCCCCAGGACTTTCATCCCCTGGTGCCATGCCTGTCAATGTGTTCCACTGCATGGCAAAAAGAGACTTTGCAGATGCAGTTCAGATTACCACTCAGTGACCTTAACGGGAGAATCGCCTGGATTATCCAGGTGGGCCCATGTAATCATCGGAGGCTTTAAGAGCAGAGCTTTCTCCCAGCTGCTGGTGAAGGCGAGGCCAGGGGGAGTCTAAGCGTGGGAAGGAGTCCGCGTGTTGCTGGCTGGAAGATGAAGGGAGCCACTAGGAAGCCGTGAGAAGGAACTGAATTTTGCCAACAACCTGAATGAGCTGTCAAGCAGGTATTCTTCCACGGTATCCAAATAAGAGCCTAGGCCAGTCAACACCTTGACTTAGGCCTTGTGAAATACATATATTTTTATTTATTTTTGAGAGAGAGAAAGAGAGAGAGAGAGCGTGCGCACACAGGGAAGGGGCAGAGAGAGAATCCCAAGCAGGCTCCACGCTGTTAGCATGGGGCCCAATGCAGTGCTCGATCTCAGGAACCCGTGAGATCATGACCTGAGCCAAAATCAAGAGACGCTTAACCGACTGAACCACCCAGGTGCCTCTAGGCCTTGTGAAATCTTAAACAAAGGACACTGTGAGATAATAAAAGGGTATTGTGTTAAGGTGCCAAAGTCATGGTAATTTGTTATAATAGCTGTAGAAAACTACCACACCAACAAAACAAAAAATGGTGCCAGAGCACGGGAGCTTTTTGGTGTGGGGACCTTTCTGTCAGGAAGACTTGATTTCCAGTGGGCCTTAGTATTGAATGGACCAAGTTTGAAAACACTAGAATTGAATGTCCTTTCTGACAGCTGTAAAGTGTCTTTATTTCTGGGTGATCCAAGATCTTTCCCTAACATCGGAGCATCATAGTTGATTCAAGGTATGCCCCTGAGTGGGTCTCCGACTTCTAAGGCCTCCAGTGGAAAAATCAAGACTGATCATACGTTATTATATGCTGACTTTGTACAGGAGTAGTTAGCAATAATCAGAGGAATAAAGATTGTTTTTGGTAGTAGAATATCAAAAGCTCATTCTCAGTTTTTCCAAGTGTTGTGTAAAAGCAGGACATCAGAGGTGTTTACTTCTTTTTGGTACTGTTTTTCTAATATTGCCTTTATGAGAGCCATTCTGTTTGTCAAGGCCCCCTTCAAAGCCTTGAAATATACTCTTTTTTTGTTAATAAAAATGGAGGAGTTGATTCAATGTCATTTAAGAAATACTGTACTCTCACTGGAATTCTAATTTTTTTAAAATGTTTATTTTTGAGAGACAGAGAGAGAGAGAGCGCGCGCGTAATCAGGGAAGGGGATGAGAGGGGGAGACACAGAATCCGAAGCAGGTCCAGGCTCTGAGCTGTTAGTGCGGAGCTCGATGTGGGGCTCGAACTCGTGAACCTCGGGATCATGACCTGAACTGGAGTTGGACACTCAACCCACTGAGCCACCCAGGCGCCCCTCTTGTTGCAATTCTCAAAGCCATTTATTTTGGTTGTGAAATGCAGGACAGGCAAAAGTTAAGTCTGGGCTGTGCTTTGCCAATGTGGTGAATTTATTTGTATGAAATATTAAAACAGTTGACTTGGTATGAGTTGGCTTGAAATATTAGAACAGTTGAGTCTGCACGGGATGATGATAGAGTCAGAAATTAACAGAGCTAATAACCCTACTTAATCACTCACCTTTGTAAGAATTAAGTAATGACTGCCTGCATCTTTCTAGAGGAAAAATCATGAATTATACATTTATTCCTCTCAAACATGAAATAACAGGCTCATCAGTAATTCTTTTAGTGACTAGTCAAAGAATGAAAGTTAAAAAGACTGGCTACTGACTTGATGGGCCACCGCTGCCGATGAAGTTTACAAAGTTGACAGTGTTTTGTTTTCTTTTTTCTTGCTTGCTTTAGTTATTTTATAGGTGTAACAAATGTGAGCTGTAATCCTTAATTTGGGAATGAGTTTTATTTGATCGGTGCATTAACTTCGTCGTGCAGAGATTGTCTACATTTTCTTTTCTAAGCCAGTCTCTCTTTGGCATCTTAGCATATTTGTTTTTTTTCCCAAAGAAACATGTACTTAGTCTGAGAGCAAATTCATCATACGGTAGTGTTGGAAGGCCAGGCTAACATTACTAGCAACTTGTCCACTAAACAGCTACTGAATTGTCACCGTGCACTTCCTTTCTTCCTTGATATTAAACTTGGCACAATCGTTAACCTGGATCTGCTTCGCCTTTTTTTCTTTTCTTTCTTTTTCTAAATAATTTCACATCTCTTCCTTCTGAGTGGAAACCTTTGGCTCTTGCTCTTCTACTGTCCTCCTTTACTTCTCTTATTACTCCAGTTATTCTTGGAGTGTTAGGAATATATTTTTAGAAAGGAAATAGAAACAAAATCTTTAGGCTTATCATGTAATCATGTGAAATTATATTGACTTACAAAGCCTTGTAATTAATTATGCCAGATAACTTGCTTTCTCCCCATAATCCTGTCATCTGAGCCTGAGAGGTGCGATTTGCCAGTTCCCCGGTAAATTACAAAATACGAATCGGAAAATGGCCCGCGTACGGCAGTGGCAGAATTATGGGAGGAAGAAAGAGTAAGAAGGAGCTGGCCTCTAATTCACAGGTTCTTGTCTTGGGGCTTTCTAATCACTGATGACTTTGGCTCCACCTGTGGAACTATGTGGCCTTTGGGGCAAATCACTTAACTTCCCTGGGTCTCTGACCTTTCATCTCTAAAATGCAAATGGTAATTCCCTAACTGATAAGATTTTCATGAACTTTTAAGTGGGATAATGGATGTAAGGCTTTGCCCGGAAGCTTGGCTAAACCCACTAACTGTTAACTGGCATTTTTCTTTCTGTCCTCTGTGTGTGCTGAACGCTCACAGCCTCTGCCCGTCTCACTGGTATTTGTCCCACCGTAGTGCCAAACAGGATCTTTTCACTTTGGGTTTTTGGTTTCCTAAGTGGATTGGTAAGGGTCCTAATAGGTACGCACTTCTTTCTACTTTTCATATGTAAATGCCCTCAGCAAATGTCTGGGCGCTGGTAATCCTGCTGCACTCCGACTTGCCATTTAACTGGAGCTCTAAATTCAGCTGCTCTTCGCAGATGTAAAGGAGGGGATTTGTTTTCATGGTGTCACAAGCTTCATAAACTTCTTTTGTCACTTCAGATTTAAAAAAGACACCCCCCCCCACTTTCTCTTTCCCTGCTGCAGTTGCACACTGCTGTTTGTGAGTAAAGTTGGAGCAGTCATCTAAATGTCTACATGGTTTTTGGTGTTTCATGGTGTTGTTTCCCTCTGTACTTGACTTCAGTTTCCAGAATACGTAACTACGAAAGAAATCCTTATCTGCACAAACTCCGGTGCCGTCTCACAGAGCTGGTCTTGACCTCCTATGTCAATAGGATAAAAAAGGAGGAGACAGAGGAGGGGAGACCGAGATTTGTGTACTGCTTATACAGCTGGCTCAATTTGCTTTTCCTGCTTAAACACGGCAAAGCAAAGACAAGCTAAAGTTACACACGTGACAGGGTGCATTACCTTTTAAAGCGTATCTCTGAGTGCCAAGAGGCAGGATAGATGCTGGGGGGATTTCAAAAAGGTATCAAGAAAGACAAACTTCTTATGGAGAACTATCAAGATGGATTTTATTCAACTTAAGACCATACGTCGGGTATGTTCAAATTCACTAGTATTACAGATGAAAAGTAGAAAGACAAGAGGAGATTTAAATACAAACACAGATTCTTTAGAAAGTAGATGCAGATACAGAGAAAGTTAAATTTCGAAACTGATGGGATGTAGCCAAAACTGCAGGCAGAGGAAAATTAGTAAACCTACATGTTTTTATTTTTAGACAAAAAAATGAAAAGCTCTTGACTCGAGGAACAGTGTAAAGGAACGTAGTTATTGAAACACCTTACAATAAGAATGGGAGGAAAATGGCAATCTGCTGGAACAAGTTTCATATGTCCTAGGTGTTTCAGGTGACAGAGAGAGGAGGGAAGTGCATATATGAGAAGGAAAAGAAGTGGGAGCTGTATATGGCAAAATACGATATTTTGACATTATGGCTTGGGAACCAAAGGCACATTTTACAATTTGTTTTTAATATATGTTTATTTATTTTTGAGAGAGAGAGGGAGGGAGGGAGAGAAAATGAGTGGTGGAGGGGCAGAGAGAGGGAGACCAAGTATCTGAGGCAGGCTTTGTCCTGTCTGTGCAGAGCCCGGTGTGGGGCTTGAACTCACAAACTGTGAGATCATGACCTGAGCCAAAGTCGAATGCTTAACCACCTGAGCCACCCAGGTGCTCCTAAAATTTATTTTTAATCTTGGGATCATTTTGGCTAAATATTTTCAAATTTTTTTTTTCTAAAAGACTTCCTCATAAGATCCCCAAATATTTCTCCAACAGTTAAGTAGTCCTTAGAACTGCCCTAATGTATCAGCCCAGCTCACCTTTTTGTTTTCTTTTGCTTTGCAACCAAAGTGTATCCGTGATTTTATATCTTCTAGCTTTGGGTGTATTATATAGTGAGTGTATAGGCCTGAGTCCTTGCTGTTTCAGACAAGCCGGAAGCATTCTGTCTTTTATCTTATCTGTTTCACATTGTTTTGTGCCCAAAATAGAACTTGGAGTTCAACTGGTGCCATTTTACCATTTCAGATTTGAAACACCCAAGGCCCAGAGACATGAAGGTTCCAGGTCTCACGTAGCAGGGTGCAAACTAGCAATTGCTGTCCTGGGCCAAAGACTTTTGTCTCCAGCATAATTTGTCGACAGCCCAGTTGCTGTATGTACCAACCCTTCCTCAAGACCCTTTCAACCAATTTTCTCTTTAGCATTTATTAAATGAGGCTTTGGCAGTCAGGGCTTCCGTCGTTCAGATGATTTTCAGAAAGATTCTCTTTTTTAGTTTATTTCTGATATTTGAAGAGTGGCCCTGTGATAATTTTTATGCTATCCTTCAATATTCCAAAATCTGTTTTCACTTGGGAGCCCATTTACCGTGGGAAGAAAACCATTAAATCATCACACTAGTGTTTCCTTTTTGGAAGACTTTTTGGCAGTGTCTGCTAAAGCTGAATATATGCATTCCCCGTAAACCAGCAACTTCCCCTTCTAGGAGTCTGCCCAGCATAAAGGTAGAAATGTGTTCACCAAATGACATCTATGAGAATGTTCATAGCTGCACCGTTCATAAAAGCCCCAACTAGAAAAACAACAAAATAACAAGAAATGACCGTAAACAATGCAGGGAGTCAGCGTTCTGTTCGCTGTACAGCCGTGAGAATAAACAGACTCCTGCATGCACCACACAGGTGAATCTCACAAACACAGTGTGGAGTGAACTAGGCTAAACACAGAAAGTCTGATTCTACTCCTACAAAATTCAAAACCAGGCGAGAGTAGTCTATGGTGATTGTGTGAGGGTGGCGTCACTTTGGGGGGTGGGGGTAGCGATGACAAGAGCATGAACAGAGTTCTGGGAACTGGGCATCCTCTACATCTTGATCTGGGTACTGGTCACGTGGGCGTTCGCTTTGTGGCACGCTTCTATTTTGTGCACTTTTCTGTACCCCATAAAAAGTTGACTGAAAGCCCAGGCTTAATTTTAGCTTTTAGTTTTCCTGCTTCGTTTAAGTCCGTGTGGGGCTCAGCCCTCTGTCTGCTTCGCAAAGTGCTTGTTCCTGCCTTAGCTATTCCCAGAGGTCCTATTACATGGTGAGTAGGTAGGAGGAAGCCTTCAGCATCCCAGACCTGGTTTGAATTCTTTACCCACCACTTGGCATGCTAATGGCTTTTGAAAATCACCTAGCTTCTTTCGGAGCCACTATTTCCTCAACTTGAAAAATGGGGATAAACAAAAGCTCCAGCCCTCGAGGGCTGCGATGTGTGTTAAATGAGATACTGTTAATGAAATGCTCAGCCCGGCGTAAGCACCATTTGCTTCTAGCTATTATTTTTCTTTTGTTTCCCTAAAGACTGTTCTATGCTTTTAACATACGGAACAATCTCGCCATTTGGCATCAGGCTTGACCTACAGCTTACACACAGGCTTGGGCTTTCCATTCTTACCTCCTTGGAAAAGATTTCATATTCGAAATTACTTCTCTGTACTAGTACTTCATATTCATGATTACAAATCCATAAGCCAATCAAGAATTCCTCTCTTTAAAAAAAAAAAGTCATGAAAGGGTGTGCGCATTGGGGAGGATGGAGGTCGTTTCTTTTTTCCATTAATGAAACTCATTAATTCAGAGAATAATTCCCAGCCTTTCTGCTTGAAGATTATTGTCATTCATTAACCCAGATTGTTGAATCTTGTTTCATAATGTGAATCTAAAAAAAGGCTCTGCCGTGGCTTGTGAACTCGGAAACAAATAAGAGAACTTGAAGAAAAACGAAGCAAACAGTTTTTGAAAAAGGAAATCCTAAGGACTTACTTCAGTTCTTGACATTACTTGACCTTGCATATCCTTCAGTGCCCACCTGTTTTTCTGTCTTCAGAGCAAAACTTAGTAATCAAACACGTGATCTGCATCCGATCTTCCCGCTTCCCTACTCCCTCGTCACTTGTTCATACACCAGAATCTGGATTTCTGGCCCTCCGATGCACTGTGCATTCTCTTCAGGGACATTAAAACTTCCACGTGACCAGATGCAGTGCTCAGGGTTCTGTCTTTGCCTTATTAGCATATTCTGTGGAGTTGCCTACTGCATTTCCCACGCCCCTCAAAAGTACTTCTTCTCCTGAATTCAAGAAACTACTTCAGCCACTTCTAGCTCCTGGAGTGGATTCTCCTCCTCTTTTTCTAAGGAAGAGCCATAAGGTTCAAGCTTCTGTTCTCTTGTGCGCCTGCCTCCTTTCCCTAAATGTTGTCATTCGGTGGCTTGAAGTACCTTCTGTATGCTCGTTTCCAAGTGGTTTTAATCTCCAGCACTGGCCTCTCTTTTGAGCCTCATGCGACTGCCCGTGTGAGATTTCCACATGCCATTTCTGGATTCCTTTCCCCTCCAACCATTCCTCCACTGGGGTTCCCCTTCTCAGTAAATGGCATCACCAGCCTCCATCCAGGCACCTTTGAGAGAAAGTGTTCTCTTTGATCCCTCCTTTTCTTTCTGCCTCACATCCAATCTTTCTGTTCTGCCTCCAAAATTGATTTCAAATCCACCCATTTCTCCCTTTAACAATGTTCAAGCTGCCATCATTTCTTGCATAGTTCGTGGCAATAGCTTCCTAATTCTACTTGCCCATACACAATCTGTTCTCCACACGGTGGTCAAAGAGAGATCTGATTGAAGTTCGTGTGTGTGTGGCATAAAGTCGAACTCGAGGTGGACGTGGCCAACTTTTCACTCAGGCGATGTCATAGGTAGACATGACGCTGAATTTTTTTTTTTTTAAGATAGAAAATTTCAGCAATATATGTGTGAAGAAAAGCATTACTAATCAACTCTATCCAATTCCTGAAATGGAGGGAATGGGAAATACTGCCACTGTGTTCTAGATCTTCCTCTCGCTTCCCTTCTCAAAACCCCCAGCTACGTGTGGAGGAAAGTCCTTTCTGAAGCACAAAGAAAAGCTACCACAGAGAACAACCTGCACACACTGTGCTTGTTTTCAAAGATCGCTTGCAGAATTTTCCCCTGCTCCCCTTCTGATCTTCTGATGGGGTCTATGTATCATGGGCAACAGGAAAGACATCTTAGACAAATGTCCCATTCGCCTTGCAAAATTTAATTATTCATGTATTGAGATGGGAGCAAATTACTTTCTCTATCCAGGATGATAGCTCTTTGATTTTTTTAAAAAACTGGATAGGAACATTAATATTTCATGCTTTTATTATAATATCTGGGTGTTTATGAAGAAATAAATATGTGCAATTAATGAGATCCATAGACATTCCATTTGATTGCCATTGTTTCTTGATAAAAGTTGAAGGTCTTCACTTTATCAAAAGAAAAATTGAATAGCAGAATAGTTTCTTTTGAAGATTTGCTTTCTATTAAATTATTACCACGGATTATACTTTGAAAAAAAATACTGTGGAAGATATCACCAAATACATGGGAAAGCATTTTTATTCTGCCTGATTCACAGAGGGTCTATTTGTGCAGTGGTGTTCAGAAAAGTCATATTTTCTCAATAGATGCTTACTTGTAGAGCGTTTTATTCTTCAGTGGCATTTTAGAAGTATAAATATTGAAGTTGCTATGTCATTGCCTAGATTATTCACTGTCTTGTCCATAAGAACTCCCACATAGTGGGGAAGTAAGGCCAAACTTCTATTATTTTTTTTTCCAACTTTAAGTACATAAGGTAGTTGCAAAAGTGACTTCGCTGAATTTTTTCTTTTAATTTGTAAAGTCAGATTGCAACAACCCATGGACTCTTCTAGTTTCCTGAAAATCATTGCTGTGAATCTTACACCTCACCTATTTGGCATTATTTTTCATCTATGACATGAATTTGAGCATGTCTTTAAAAAAAAAAACTGTAATTCTTTTTTTTCTTTCTTTTTTTTTTTTTTTTTTAAAGTTCTTAAGAAAGGGAGCCCATGGGAAGAAACCCAATTCTGGACTGTGTTGAGTTTTTCTACTCAACAGCTGACGGTGTGGAATACTACTTGAGTTCTTGGGGACCACCAGTGCAATCTGAATAAAAGAATTCTCCGTTTCAGCTTCTGACTCAGGGAGTTCTGGTGTTAATAGCCATATTTCTGGATTTGAATCAAAACTGAGCTAAGAGACTACAAATCCCAATTGAGTTTGGATGATATTACAGCTTGTTCTTCCTGAAGAACGTGGCTGGGAATCCTGCAGCAGGTTCTGTCGTTGGCTCACCCAAATCCCTGTCTGGCCTGACCCCCTCCTATCATGGTAGCTAAGCAGATGCCTTTACTCCCAGACTCCCTTGCAGCTAGAGTGCAGGTATGTGACAAAGGCTCTGTCCACCAGTACTGAATATGGATGCAGTACGAAACTTAGGCAGTAGCTGTATAGGTTGTTTGCATCGACTTGTAAGCCTACTGGCAGCATCGGCCTCTTGCTCTTGAGGCATTGGCTTCTCTGGACACTTCGCATCCAGACTTGCCCAGGATCAGCCGTGACAGCAGGTGGCAGCAACAGCAGTGTTTCACTGTGACAGTGTTGGCAGTGCGGCATGTCAACTCCTCATCCTCTGGCCCTCCGGGAGATTCTGGAAGCTCCTTACTATCTCTTAATCAATTCTTTTTGCTTAATATAATGAGTACGTTCTGTTGTTCCCATCTGAGTATTCTGACACTGCCTTCATAGCCGCTTTAACAAGGTGTGGGCTGTCCTGTTGCAGTTATCGGATGCTCTTCCCCTTAAGACTGGTAGTGGTTAGATGTTCTTGTGTGTTCTTTATCAGAATTTACGGAGTACTTCGGTTCTGTGTAACTAAGGTTGGGGGAAAGTCAGCATTTAAAAAATACGTACCGAGAATATGTGATTTTTCAGTTATGGGCTTTTATCATGACCATATTGTTTATGCAAATTCTACTCTTAGGAGAAAATCAGTCTACGTATCAAATAATCAGGAACTAAAGTATTCACCCCAAATTGCCCAACATTATGAAATCAAAAGAGAGACCGGTAAGGCGAGAGGCTAACTCAAGTCAGCGGGTGGACGCATCCTACCCCTGGGCCGTTGGCGTCTAGCTAGAGTAGATAAAGCATTTAAGAGAGGCAGAAAGTGTGATGACCCAGCCAAAGGTTACCAAAAAGAGGGCAGACTAGTTACCCCCATTCCTTCTTTCATCAACATGGTCACCCTGGGATCTATAGCATTTGCCTACCTTTTTGCCTACCTTTTCGATTCAGTTTTCCTTTGCCTCTAAAATTTTTCTGAAACACAGACCACCGTCTTCTATGAAAACTTTTGGTATTTAAGCCTAACCAACTGAGGTCTAACCTTTGACTTGACAGGCAAGGTGCCTCGAAAAAACTGGACCGGTCCTGATTTACTTTTCCAGCCGCATCTTCCACCGCCACCCCTACGAGCACCACTTTGTCATCCCAGTGGGCCAGCAGGTTCTCTCAGGCAGGTTCAATTGCAGACAACAATGTAAGCAGATTTAACACAGGGCGTATGGTACTTATACAATCATCGGAAAAGCTCGGGAAACTGGTCCAAGCTGAACTCCCAGGAACGACCCACCCCCACCCCCACCCCAGACACCATCTCAGAACTGACTTACCAAGGGAGCCGTTATCTCTACTGCAGTCAGGAAGCTGGCACCCAGTGTTTGACTCCAAGACCACACTGCCTCAGCTGTATACCTTACTAGCAGATGAATGCCACCCGCTCTGCCTCCCATCCCTGCAAAAGTAGGGATTGGGCACTGAGACTTCAGTTACCACTCCTACCAAAATGCCCCCACAGCCAGACTTAGCAGCAGAAATAGCCAAAGCAGCAGCAGTGTGGACTGATGTCCTCAGTCAAATTCACCAGCTGGACCAGCTTTGCAAACCAGGTGTAAGGGAGTTTGGGAAATGTGGTTTTCAGCTGCTAGACGTTCACATGCACCGCATTCTACAAGGTGGTTTGGGGCCGTGCAGGCAATGTGCACCGTCTGTTACACACGTAACTCAGTATTCCCAACATACAGACCACTCAGTTCCTTTGCTCGTGCTGTTTTGTTTAGTTGGAATGTGTTTCATATCCTTCTGCATCTAGCAAATTGTCACTCATCCACCTGCTCTGTCGTGTTTCCTCATTTTCTCTGATATTATTTCCTTCTAGTTCCCATTAGAGGGCACCCTCTCTTTGAAAATGTGTCTTATTACCATTTGATTTTATCAGTCTTCTATCCAATGGAATTCCTAACAGATAAGGAATAGGTTGCTTATTCATTCATTTTGCTCTTCAATCAACAAACTTAACTGGCGTCTCCAAAACCGACAAAGGCCCGGTTCCCAACCTCAAGGAATGAAGGTCCTAGTAGAGGAGATAGATAAGTAAAATTAGGGAGGGATAAAGCCACAAAGGAGTGGGTAATGACTCTTCTGGGGAGAAGGCATGGGAGACAAAAAGGTCAAGGGAGACTTTGTAAGAGAAGGTTGTCTTCATCTGGGTTTCACCACGGCCTAGTACTGTGCTTGGTGTATAGTGTCTTTAATGAGCAAGTCGAGGCTGGAAATGAATGAAGTGATTTTTTTTTTTTTTTGAAACTGACTTTTGTGTCTAGTTAAAGCTGTCCACCAATACTGTGAGACTTTAACATTAGTTGTTCTTTACTACCATAGAAGAAAGCTAAATTCTCTGGATCTCGTTTTGTTTAAGCTTTTTCCTTCTTTAATTCATTCCTTTAATAAAACAATACTTGTGTGCCTACTGCGTATCAGATCTGGTGCTCAGCCCCCAGGCCTTGTGAATCCAGAGAGCCATGGCCTCTGGATCTTGTGTCTAGGTCATGTGTCTAGTGGGACGTGTAGTCACTAAACAAACAACTGTACGAAAGCAAGTGGTAGTGCAATAAGAAAAGCATGGGTCTTGATCAGGGTGATTAATAGGAGGTGTAAACAGAGTCAGAGGGTGAGGAAAGGTTTCTTGTCCCAAGGAAGTGTCAGTTAATCTGAGACCCAGAGGATGATGGGAAGAGAGCAGGTAAAAGGCAATTTCCTCATCCTTCTGGCTCCCATTTTTACCTAGCAACCAAAAGAGGTGTCCTTAAACTCTTACCTCTCCCTGACCTCCAGCTCCCGTAATCGTTTGATTGCCAATATACTTGGTATTCGGGAAAATGAATTCCAACTTCAACATACAGGGAAGCTTTTCAAAAAACGACTTACATCTGTGAAGTGAAAATAGCCATTAGCTGTACAGAAGTTTTTATTTTGTTATTTGCAAGCTATCTCCTAAGGGAAGTTTTCATAGAGGTTAGGCTGTTGCAGCTCTGTAGGATAGATGCTTTTAAGTTCCTGGCTTTTTTCCTCCCTCATCCATTTCATAAAGATGGATGCTTTTCCTCTTTCTTTGAATGTACCCATGAATATTATGTGTTGTCACTTTTTTTTTAAGATTTTATTTTTAAGTAATCTCTACACCCAACATGGGGCTCAAACTCACAACCCCAAGACCAAGAATCACACACTCTTCCGACTGAGCCAGTCAGGTGCCCTCTTGTTACATGCTGTCCTGTTATATCAGATTGTGGAGTAACTGACTTTGCAAAGTGAACTGCTTGGATTTGGCTCTAGCCCCACAAAAATATCAGAGACGGGGCTTGCCGTGTGTGGAACACACAAAGCATTAAGGCAAACAGTCTCAAAAATTAACCTAAGAATGGATCATTGATGCTAGAGCATGAATAGATTTAGAGTAAGTGCATTTTATTAGGAGAGGAGGAAGAAAAATGTGTGTGGAGAATGGAGGCAACTTTAGGGAAACCCCATCCAGACAGGGCAGACGCAGGGAAATTAGCTAATCCTTTGATCCCTGTGGGAATCTTCTGCAACCCTTCTCTTGCCATTTGCATAGACCTGAGAAGAATTTGCAGGCTACTGCTGAAAGCAGTTCTCTGCCCCAAGACTCCCAAATGATCCTCTTTACCACTGTGATGTTTTTAGGGCATTCTACACATTTTAGTTCTCTCTGAATGAAGCATTCACATTGCCATTCAACATGTCTAGTTTGGGGTGCATTCTAAGTCAAATTATACAAGAAGCTATTTGTGGCATTCAGCAGCTGCAGAAAGCAGAGGCGATTTTGGGGGGGGGAGCAAGGGAGAGTGGTGGTAGCAAACACAATTTAAGTGAAGCTGGAAAGTTCGGAATAGAGTTACCGTTGTTGATGGGCAGTTGTGATTGTACTGACAAGAGGAAGGAGGGAGGTTACCGTACAACAAAGTGAATTTTGTCCTATTTCAACACGGGACATCCTGCTGGCATGAACTCTCCATAGATGCTCTGGGATTTGTCTTGATAATGAATGTAATATATCCTCTGGAGTCTGTGCCCGATTCCTCTATCCAGTGGGGTACAGTCGGTGAGTACTTCTCTTCAGAAAGTAGTTAGAATAAAATAATTCCATTCCGTTGTGCATAAATGTCAAGACAAGTGCAGGTGTTTTAGGACCGCCTGCGAGAGCCTCAATGTTTATGCAATCAAACATGGTTTGCTAATGAAAAGCGGGAGCTTCATTTGAACTTGTTGTATCGTGTAATGATTTATGTGGACTGCTACTCACAAAGAGACGGGTGTTTCAGATAAGGTGATACAAACGGGTTGGGCTGACTCTTCTGAGAGCTGCTGTACAATTTGACCGAGGTTTGGGAAGATAAGTTGCGTTACAAGAACCTATCTGCTTCATTTTCTCCCCAAATATCTGTCTCGCTTTTCTTTTTACCTGGTTCGGGGAAAATACTTGCTTTTGTGTCTTTATTGTGGGTCAAAATCGTTACGGTGATTTCTACTCCCTTCACCTTTTCCCCTTAGCGATAAAAACAACAACAACCAAATACAGTGCACTGAAATAGGAACTATCTGCACCTGTCTTTACAATTCCAAGCTTCCTATTTTTGACTGCACATTGAAACTGTTGTTAGTTAGGTCCATGAGGGAAACTGCTCGTCTTAACCCTTCCTAACATTTTACTTGCTAAGATGTGACGAATTCCATTTTTTTGTGTCTGCTGTTTTGAGCCCTCGTGATACTGCCGGGGAGGAGCTAAGCCTATCATTTTAACAAAGTCAGTGGCCAGCCATTATCTAGCACCAGCATTCTTGCTTTGATTACCATTTGATTTTTCTCAAATTCTGTGTGGGCCTAATTAGGTGGGCCGTGCAATCAACACGCCTCCCTTCCTTCCAGCTGTGCCCTAATTGTATTGCCCTCTGGTTCCGGGAAATGCCAGCAAGCATGGGGGCACTTCTGTGGCGTCAGTTCAGAATCTACGTTGTGAACTCCTTGCTTTAGACGTATTAGGTTACTAGAATGTAGAGCTACTGAACATATGTCCCCCTGCAACGATTGATGTCTTCACCCTTGTGTCTTGCTCCCATTTGCTGTTCAGTTATCAAAAATAATTCTTATCTCCCTCCATTGCAAAGAAAAAAAAATCAGGGAAAGAGTATGAAACATTGAGCTCATAGGAAAGGTTTTATTCCTTTCAAAAGTCTCTGACTGCTTGACTTTAATGAAAGTTCTGTACCCTCCAGACTAATTCGGAACATCATTTTATGCCTGGCTGACCTTCCTTTGCTCCTGCTGTGACCCCTCCAGCATAATTACAGAATCCTCATAGCACTCACGCTTAATAAGGAGCTAGGGTTTCTCTGAAGAATGCTGCTGCTGTCCATCCAATAGTTTCAGACTGTGTAATTCTTTTTTTTTTTTTTTTAAGCCAATCCTAATGAGACAAATGTTATCTTCACCTAGGTCAACCTTTGCGATGACTAGAAAGCCAAAGACAGTTTAGACATTTTAACTAGTGCTGCTGTCAGTTCATCAGCAAAGCAGAGCGGGCTGTCTTAATTTGTCTAATTATCATTTTGCGTGTGAACCAGCTGGCCTCTTAACAAAAGCAGTTGGTCACACCAGTTTATTAATTGTAGAGCTCATCTTAACCATATGGGAAACAATACAAGAGCTCACAGGAAGTAGAGAAAAGAAAAACTGAACAGTTTGTGAGGTTGTTCCGTTGCTTACAAAACAATGCCTTCAAATGATGCTTTAAGCCTTTCTATTTATTGATCATTCACTGTGATTAATTTAAGTGATGATAAGTAATCATTTTCCTTCAGTCATTTTAAATAAAGCATGTTTTGTGTGTTTGTGGGGAATACGGCTTCAGAATCATTTTCTCCCTAAATGAAAACACTTTCGGGGCACCTGGGTGGCTCAGTGGTTAAGCGTTTGACTTCGGCTCAGGTCATGATCTCACAGTTCGTGGGTTCGAGCCCCATGTCAGGCTCTGCGCTGACAGCTCAGAGCCTGGAGCCTGCTTCGGATTCTGTGTCTCCCTCTCTCTCTGCTTCTCCCCTGCTCATGCTCTGTCTCTGTCTCAAAAATAAAGATAAACATTAAAAAAAAATTAATAAAAATTGTTTTACGTAATTCGGGGGTGTTTCCTTAAGCTGCGTTTGGTTGCAGATGCGAGGTAGTTTAAGAAAATTCACAGAGATTATAGAGTAGGGGTCTTCCTTTGGTGGAGGAAGATGAGAACGGTCTTTTGAGACTTGTTAAATTAGAGCCGTTTCTTCCAAGCTTCTCTGTCAAGAGACAGTAGCAGAGGAGTCATTGTCCTGTACCAGTGTTTCGTTAGTTTACAGCATCCGCCTGTAGGTGGCGACCTTCTACTTTATTTTGTCAGCTGTTCCCCCCAGTCCCACCCCACATGTAGTCTTGATGAGGATGTGCCCTTTGCTCAGTTTTTTTTCTAAGTAGAAAATTCCCAAGTACAGATTTCTTGTAAGTTTTGTAATACCATCAATCAATGAATCCTTAATATTGTCCAATTTTAGAGGTGCAAGAGAGCCCAGAGTATAAAGCACTTCAGCTCATCACGTGGCTCTCAAATTAGATCTCTCAGATCATCACATTCATTATACTTTGGCTTTTCAGGCCGCAATGAGATTTCGTTTTTCTTTCTTCCCTGAAGATTTTAAAAGGAAGGTTGAATTGATTTTTTTTTTCTTTTCAAATTTAAGGTTCATTTCCTTTTAAGTTATTTTTATTACAAAAGGATATAACTATGGCAAATTTAAATAGCACAGAAAATTATCCTCTTCTGTAAGACATGGTAGACCCCTAATAAGCATTCTGTGTTTTGAATGATTGAATTAGGAAGGGCAAAGTGAGTTAACTTTAGAATTGGACTAATTGATATGTAGCTCTAACTCATATACATTATTTTTCTCCTGAATGAGACTTTATATTCCTAATATAGGCTGAGCAGAATGAATTAGATGAATCAGTACTAGGTGGGTGGATGGATTAGAGCTCTACAACATGTCACGAAGAATAATTGGCACAAGCATAAGAGGCTTAGAGTTAAGGAAATCATTCGTTCTTTCTGCGAGACAGATGCAGTTCACTTTTGAGGAAGTTATACTCGAAGGAACATGGCCTGTATTTTTGAACTGAAGAGTTACTAAAGCTCTGTCAAGGAATGTGTCTTAAGGAAAAACAACCAGGGCATGCCAAGTGGATCAGTCAGGGATCGAGCATCCCAGGTGGAAGAATGACAGGTGCGAAGGCATGAGGGCAGAGATGAGTGTGGACAGTTGGAGCCCTGCCCCCCCAGCCTACTCCCAGTGAGGGCAGAGAGAGCCTGGTGTCCTAACGACTCGAGCACACAAAGGAGGATTCACGGGGGTGCTGGACAGCTCTGTGATGCACGTACTGCGGGTCACTTATTTTGTGTAATAAAAGACAGTGGATTGGATGCCTTTTGAGACTGTCTTCAGCTCTGTCTAGGAAAATAGGAAATCTCCCCTTTTCAACTTGCCCTTGCCATAACCCTGCTCACCATTTCTTCCAACCTCAGGACCCATTCCCTTCACAGAGCTCTCCGCTGTCAGCCCCGCCTCGTGCCCATTATCTCGGGACAGTCTCCAGATTGTCCCCTGCCTCGCATTAGAGAGACATTGCATCCTTCCATCTCTGCGGGCAGGGTTGAACTTGGCATGCTGTGTCAGCAGAGCTCCCTTTGTGTTTTAGACTTTTGATTGGGGTTTCTTTTTGTCATAGCATGTTTTCTGTCTGCCTCGCCTTTCATTTGTTCAGCACTTGCCACGTGAATGTTGTGGCTTGACTAAACTAGTCACAATGGTAGCAGACGTTTTGAAATTGACCGAGCAGATGGTAGCAATGGTTTTAGATTGAATTATTAACTAGGATCCACAGCAGAAGCCTTTAGCTTCAACATATGCAGAGTAAAGGGTGTTTCCTAGCATCAGAGTTAACTGGCAAAGTGGTTGCCAGATCAGGTTCCTTCTAAATAACTGATACATTATCATCTCTTAAGGTTTCCCTTTCTACACCCACCAACTCCCCCCACCAGATACTGATGGGGAGATTTCCACTGGTCTTGCTTTCCATATGCCATATGATTCATCATTAAAGATTAATTCAGAAGCAGAAGAAAGAAAAGACCATTGCACTAGTGAAGTTCTAGAATGTTGGGGATTTTTAACATACTTTTATGAAATATCATAATTTAAGGGACAATTAATATAATTCTTCATGAACATCTGTTATCAGACACGTTTTCTTTCTGGGATGTGCCTCCATAACGTTACCGTTTTTAAATTAAAACCATTTTTTAATGTTTATTTATTTTGAGAGAGAGAGAGAGAGAGAGAGAGAGAGAGCCCGAGCAGGGGATGGGCAGAGAGAAAGAAGGAGAGAGAGAATCCCAAGCAGGCTCCATACCATCAGTGCAGAGCCCAGTGCGGGCTCAAACTCACGAACTGTGAGATCATGACCGGAGCCGAAATCAAGGGTCAGACGCTTAACTGATTGAGCCACCTAGGCACCCCTCTGCAACATTACTTTGTGTGTGTGTGTGTGTGTGTGTGTGTGTGTGTGTGTGTGTGTGATCATTAGATAACTGTAGAAAGCATAAGATTGAGATCCCACCCAGTACGTAATTGAAATTTCTTCACTTGCTGTGTAATGCCTTTCTTTATAGCTGGTTTCTCTAAAACTTGTATTTTCTCCAGGATATGCATCTGACTGTGGTGTTCCTTAAATCTCTTTTAATCTGGCACATTCCTATCATTATTATTTAATTGTATAACTGGAGAGGCCAGACCTGCAAAATGTTCCACTTTTAGTTTGTTCATTTTTAGCTCTTGTATTCCCTTTACACAGGAAATATTTAACTTCTCAAAAATGTTTAACTTGATTTTACCATAGGTGATGTTTATCCTTGGTATTTCATCACACCAGGGGACACATGTTATTGCTTCTCCCTTTTATGTCTGCTGGACTAGGAAGGTGGCAGGCTGGTCCTTTTCCTGTGCAGTGGCTCTAATATTTCTCTTACATGGCAGCTTTTTAGTAATGGAATAAAAAATTGACCAGTGAATCAAAGAAGAAGTTTTGAATGCTTAAGGTCTTAGACTATTGAGAGAGGAATAGTAGAAATTTGTGAGAATACCTGCTGTGAAAAAATAAGAGAGGGGCGCCTGGGTGGCGCAGTCGGTTAAGCGTCCGACTTCAGCCAGGTCACGATCTCGCGGTCCGTGAGTTCGAGCCCCGCGTCAGGCTCTGGGCTGATGGCTCAGAGCCTGGAGCCTGTTTCCGATTCTGTGTCTCCCTCTCTCTCTGCCCCTCCCCCGTTCATGCTCTGTCTCTCTCTGTCCCAAAAATAAATAAACGTTGAAAAAAAAAATTAAAAAAAAAAATAAGAGAGATTCTTTAGTCACATGTAACCAACTCACCTTTTGGGTTATTTCTAGTTAGTTAAATGCCTAACAGCAAGAACCTAAAGTCAATTCAATTTGTCTTGAATAATATAAAGTATATTTTTTTCATCTGTTGTGTTAAATCCTTAAGGCAGTTTATATATATATATATATATATATATATCTTAAATTACAATTGTGTTAACAAATGAATTTTACTGTAGATTTTTTAAAAAATCCTTTACTTGTGAAATTTGATCTCCCTGAAATTCAATTTTCTCTCTGGACATCTTGTATTTTATCTGATAGCCCTGTGTTTTGTTTTTGTTTTTGTTTTTTTACAATTTTATTTATTATTCACTTATTTGTTTATTTTTAAATTGACATCCAAGTCAGTTAACATATAATGTAATAATGATTTCAGGAATAGAATTTAGTGATTCATCACTTATATATAACCCTCAGTGCTCATCCCGACAAGTGTCCTCCTTAATGCCCTTTGCCCATTTAGCCCATCCCCCCACCCCAAACCCTTCAGCAACCCTCATTTTGTTCTCTGTATTTAAGAGTCTTTTATGGTTTGTCCCCCTTCCTGTTTCTGTGTTATTTTTGTTTCCCTTCCCTTATGTTCATCTGTTTGGTTTCTTAAATTCCACGTATGAGTGAAATCATATGATATTTGCCTTCCTCTGACTTAATTCACTTAACTAATATACTTTAGTTCTATCCACACTGTTGCAAATGGCAAGATTTCATTCTTTTTGATCACCGAGTAATATTTCATCGTATCTATATGTACCACATCTTCTTTATCCATTCATCTGGTGATGGACATTTGGGCTCTTTCCATACTTTGGCTATTGTCAACAGTGCTGCTATAAACATTGGGGTGCATGTGCCCCTTCGAAAAAAGCACTCCTGTATTTTTGGATAAATACTTCCTGGTGCAATTGCTAGGTGGTAGGGTAGTTCTATTTTTAATTTTTTGAGAAACCTCCATACTGTTTTTCAGAGTAATATCCCTGTGTTTTAAAGTTACTCTCTTATTTATATGTTTATTAACTGTGTTCATCTGCCTGTGTTATTTGCTTTGCAGCTTCAATAATGATTGTTATTTTGATAGATAAGAATTGTAGACTGTATATACCATTGCCCTCAATGTGAATGAAAGTGTTTATAAAAACATGAGACCTAATCTTTACCTCCAAAAGTTAGAGTTGTGAGAAGACTCTAGGATAGGACTAAGCTCTCTATAAGTTTATTACTAAAACATTATTATGAATGTTGAAATGGCTTATGCTGCTAGGTAATTTTTAAATATCTCTAAAATCTCTTACTATTAAGTGTATATATTTTGTTTTATAGGCCCAAGGACCTTGTATTGGGTACTTTCTGCTATGATGTTTTCCAGTGCTCCAGGTCTGAAAAGCACAAGAATGAATGGGTGTGTCTGTGGATTTAAAAATTGTATTTCATGTATTCTAACCATATGTAAAGATAATGAGGACACCTAAGTTAACTTAGTCACATATAGTCTTTCTTTTTAGATGTCATGCTTGGTTTTTTAATAGCCTAAAACAAATTAACAGTACGAGTCCTGTTTATAGATAAGTTTGAGCTGAGAAATTTTACATTTTGAAGAGGTAAATTTCCTTTGAGAAGAGCTGAAAATTACCTTTTAGCACATGACCCTGATCAGTACTCCATTGTATCAGATTTTTTCCCCTTCCATCCCTTCTAGCTTAAAAACCACAGTAATCTTTATTGATTATACATCCCATTTCCAATTGATCAAGCCTTCAGATTTTGTTTAATTCAAAATGTGTATATTATATGGCATAATCATACCTCATTTCTGCATATAATTCTTGTGGACAGTATTTGAAAGTGTTCTTATTTAGTAAATACTGTGTAACAAAGTATGTGAAAGTTTTTTGGATTCAACATAAAAACTTGTAGTGCCCCAACTGCATTGAATGCACAGAGGATGGCCTGAAGATTTGCAGAAATGGAGATAGGGGACATGGGGAAGGACTACAAGAGATAGAAGCCTTATCTGTGAGTACCGGGAGCCATAGACAGCTCTGCTCTTAAGAAGGTTTTGGGGCTAAACATATAATCTTTCATCCTTAATAAAAACAATAAGGGTGTATTTTAAGGTTATACGAAAGATGAAGACCTGTGTGGAAACAGAGTCCTTTATTAAACATGTAGGATTTGGGACTCCTGGGTGGCTCCGTTGGTTGAGTGTCCAACTCTTGTTTTTGGCATAGGTCAGGATCCCAGGGCTGTGAGATCGAGCCCCAAGTCAGGCTCCACGCCGAGGTTAGAGCCTGCTTAAGATTCTCTTTCCCTCTGTTCCCCCCACCCCCAAGTTCGTTCTCTCTCTCTCTCTCTCTCTCTCTCTCTCTCAAATAAAATAAAATAAAATAAAATAAAATAAAATAAAAACAGCTAAGGCTTAATTTAAAATTTTTATACCTTAAGCATATGTTCCTGAAACATACATGTTACAGACTTAAATACAGGCTGGTAAGACCAAGGGAGTTGTTGAAAAATCGCCCTGAGTAAAAATGGATTCAGACCTCCTCACCTCTGGCATGGGTTGTTATACCAGCTCCCAGCTTCTCTCTCTGCCCCCAGTGGAGTCCATTCACACCCACTGCTCATCTTGTACAAGTGATCTGTTTGAAATGCGACACTGGCCCTTCAACTTTCCCTTGTCAACTCCATCGGTGACTCCCTGGCCCACCCGTGAAAACCCACCTCCTTGTGGGAAGCAAAGCCCTTCAGGGTCTGGCCCTGCCTCTCTCTACCTCCCTTGCCGTCTTTCTCCACATCACACCCCCCCCCATAAGCTTATCAGGAACCTCAGAACCTCTGTGTGCCCATGACTGCTTTTCCTAAGAGTCCTCTCTTCCTCTCTGTTCTCCAAATGGTGTGGATGCCCTTTGCCATCTTTCCCATTAATATCATGGTCTTATCTCTTTCCCTATGCTTGTTCATTACTTTATTATTCTTATCTGTTTGGGTGTGTCACCCCCATTAGACTCTGACCTTCCTAAGGTCAGGGACCAAGTTGGATTTACTTTTAACCTGGATGTCAGATGTCCAAGGCAAGGCAGTTAACAAGTTCTCGATGTAAAATTGCTGAATGGTGGAATGCAGATGCATAGTTACAGTTGAGTTTTTTAGAATATGTGTTACTTTGTGAAATATTTCTTTATCTCTTTGCTAATGTGTTGTGTACCTACTCCCGAGAAGTAGTTAGATAACTATAGAAATAATCAGGTGATTCCTAGAAGAAAAATGTTAAATGTTTGGTCAGAAATGAGATTTCGTTTCAGAGAAAGACTAAGCAGAAATGTTGGGACTTTATAAGGATGCAAATATTTATACAGTAGAAGTGGTAATAGAATGCCCTAGACCAGGAGAAGCCACCAGGATTTTTCAAGTGATGGAGAGCATTTTTTTTTTTTTTGTAATATATGGTAGTATTTTTAGAGAACAATGATTCTCAAATATTTTTATTATTTATGTGTTCTAATAAGGACTTTTATGTAAGATATATTAACTTGAATGTACTAAAGATGTTTTTTTCTAAACTTAGTACGTGCTAATTAAAGAGAAATCAGGACACCCAGATTCTCATCTTAGCTCCTACGTTGCATTAGCTTCTAGATAACAATTTTCTCGTTTCTCACTGAAGATGAAATCTACCTTCTGGTTCACTGAAAAATTGACTGTAGCCCTAATAGAAATGAGAAAGTTCTTGATAAGCAGCTAAGGGTTTGGGAGGAAAGCAGACTGACTTAAATTAGACACCCTGCATGAGATAATGTGAAATTTAGGTAGAGGTTAGCAATATGGATCTGGAGGACAGACAAATGAAAGACTGTAGTTTGAGAGGAAGATGGCTGAGTGTTTAAAGGCAATAGCTTAATCCATTGATCAGTAGTCTTCTTCCCTAAAGGTCCAGGGAGTAAATATCTTCAACTTTGCAGGCCCTGCAGTCTTTGGTGCACACAGCCTGAGAGCAGCCATAGTCCGTAGATAAACTAATGGGTATAGTGGTGTTCCATTACACCTTTATTATTGGACACTAGAATTTGAATTTCATATAATTTTTGCATCATGAAATATTGTTCTTTTAATTTTTGTTCAACAATTTAAAAAGGGGCCAGCTAGAATTGCCTGAAGGGCTATAATTTGCTGATTCCTGCCTGCCGTTCTCCAGTAAAATCATTAAGGTTTCAAGGCGTAATAAGTAAGTAGCACAGGACAAAGGTTTAAGGACAGGCTCTTGGAAGCTTGTTAAAAGTTTGTTAGAATCCAGAGAAGGAACAGTCAGATGTAGGAAAGGAGCAAGTGTTGATGAAAAGCTCAAGAACTGGGTCGTTGGTGGTATGTAATTAAAGATGATTCAAAGAGGAGAGAGGAGACCATTGGTTCTAGTTAGAGGTGCACTGGTGACCACTGAGAATTTTTTGTAAACGGATAGAGAGAATTTTAGGCAGTAGAGAAGATAGTAAGGGCATAGAAACTGGAAGTTGTGGGTTTAGAGCCATCATTCATGGAGCTGGTAGTTGAACTCTGAGACAAGCAGAAAGACTGCGAGGTCTGGGAGGTTGATTCTCTTCTATGAAAGCATGACTGACCCTTTATTAAGCTTAGGGCTGCTTAGCTATCTCTTAAGATTTCATTCATCCGTCTAACAAATATACATGCTTACCATATACTAGGTACTGTTCTAAAGACATATCAATAATTACTCCCTAAATCCTCATAGTAACCTTATAACATCGATACTATTATTGCCTCCATTTTACAGATGAGAAAACCAAGGTATGGAGAGGTCCCTCCTCTAGTAAGTAAGTGGCTAGTATCCTGGATGGGATGGCTCCAGCATTGGGCTCTTCACTCCTCCCTATGACATGCCGTCAACTTTCCATGTCTGGAATATTAGAACTTTTTTTTTTTAAACAATTGCTGCTATTATAGGGCTAAAGTTGGAAGAAGACGTACCATGGGTTTATATATTCTCTGTTGAATGTATAAATGGTGCAACTAAAAATGAAAAAGAATACTAGACCCTTCCATAAAAACCTGGCTCTTCAATAAACTATGACACTGAGGCAATGCAGATTCTAAGCCACTTCCTTCTTCTCATGCTGATATACAGGGTAGAAAGTAAGAGATGCTACAACTGTCTGGGAAATCTTTATAATTAATAAACTCTTTCGAAATGCAAGCTAATGCGTACTATGGTAAGTAGCATAATTTATTTGGCCAACAGCTGAAAATCTGGACTTGGGGGAGACGGCATGGAATAATGCACAGAGGACAAAGTACCCCGGATGCTGGGACAGAAGTCTGATTTCTACCCCTGGCCTTACCACTGACGAGCGTGTAACCGAATACCAAATAGCAGCATTGTCTTAACACACTTCTGGCCGCTTACTAGGAGGCTTAATATTGAGTGAGAAAGGAAATTACTCCGTTTGGACTCCTACGACAGTTCATTTGCTTAGAGTGACTCTAGTCCCTTCTCCAACTAGTCCTGGTGTCCTGGTAAGGTCTTACCCCTGCCCAGCAAACATAGTCCCTCCTTACATGAGCACCAATGGGATTCACTGTAGATGTTTGTTTTATTGGCATCTCCTCCTTAAGGTTTTTACTCAAATCTCACCGTGTCAGTGAGGTCTGCCCTGACTTTTATTTGCTGCTGCAACCTGGCCATTTCCCCTGCCCTAAAATTGTTTTTATCCTGTTCAACTTCTTTTTTTGCCCATTGCACTTATTGCCTTCTCACATGTCATGTGATTGTAGTCTATCATCAAATAATATAAGCTCCATGCTTAAAAGAATATAAGACCTCATGGTTGTACCCCCAAATGCGTGACACTTAGTATTGTGCCCAGTATACCTTTTTAATGAGTGTTTGGAAGCCGTGGCTGTATACGTGCATGCTGTTGTCAACGGCAAGTACGTGGCGTGACATTTAACCTCGGAAACTTGTGGGTTGTGAAGAGGACAGCTCTTGTCCTGAGCCCATCCGATGCTACTACCTGTCTGTAATGCAGTGAGGCTGAGACGCAGAGCCAGATAACTCTTGCTTATAAATTTGTTTTCCTAAGGGGAATTTCGCTTGCTAATTTAAGGCAGCTATATAATTTAACTTCGGAGTCGTTTCTCATTTGAGTCACTTCTTGTTTGCCATCTGGCCGTGTAATTACTTGTAAGTAAGGCTATGTGTAGGATGAGAGAACACAAATTGGAAATCTGTGATAATATGTATGGTGAGATGATAATATGTGTGTTTTACTTTTTTGTTGGCTTTGTTTTTGCTGTTGTCCAAAATCTAAGATTAAGGGTGTGGGGGGTGGCAGGGAACATTTGGGGAGGAATCATTCCAAAGCTTTCCCTAGAGGGAGCCCCTTATATAAATTTTCTTCTTTGACTAAGAGCTTTTGTTATAAACTAAATGTTTTGCATTAGTGGATTATTACATTTTTCCATTCATTTATAAGTCTGGCCCTAAGCTATGAAACAAGAGGTTGTCTAACATGTCTCCAGAACCGTTCTGCCATGAATTGAAAGTCGGCAGAGGTATAAGGATCATTCTTTCCCTTGGTCCGTTTTCATAGTATTTCCCGACCTGGGTTTTCCTTTTTGTTCCAGTCCCTTTACCCCAGAAGGTATTTTTCTAGTGCCGGCTTGTGTATTATTATTTCTGATTCTTCCTTTTCTATTTGTTTCCCCAGTTCTGGGAGGTTAATTGCAAATGGACAGAAGAACCAAATCCAGTAATGTGTATTATTCAAGTTAAAGAGAAACGTAAATAATGTTTGTTTGGAATTACTATTCTGGGGGGGGGGGAGTGTAGAGTCAGATTTAAATCATTACAGTACAATTACAATGCTGATTCTCAGTCACTGGGAAAAAAAAAAAAAATCAAAACCAAAACCAAACAAACAAAAACCAACTTGGTAAGAAGCCAGGAGGTACTAATTTCCATGAAAATGCAACGAAGTCATCATTTACAGCTCTGAGGAGATTCTGTCCTAAAGTTTTACTGCTTGTAAAGGTTCCTTTGGTATGGGAGGCAGAGCCTGGGGGCGTGGTCGGGGAAACAATAGTTTGGCTCTTCCCCCCCACACCCCCACCAAATCAGTTCAAATGCCTGAATGAACTGGAGAGTCCAAGAATCAAAACATACTTGCTGTAAGACTCTTGTGGGCTCCAGTAAAAAAGATCTGGATGTTCCTAGTAGCCTAGTGAAAATGGGGCACACATTTGCTTCGCCTTGACTTGCGTAGAGGAAAATCTGCACTGTTTTTGTGGACTCCAGAGAGGAGAAACTTCTGATCTGTTGGAGAGAAAGTGAATAAGTGAGCACCGAGGCAGAAAGACTGATGTGGCTATCATGCAAATAAGAATTGTGATTGGCTTTCTCTTTCTTTCTGTACACTTTGTCACTGCGGCTCTCAGCCTTAAAGATTAGGTTTCACTGGGAGCTTTTCAGGTTCAAGGACTGTTAATGGCTTGAAACTGCCTGACAATAAACTCAACCTCAACATTACATCAGCCCCCCGGCAGATGTCTAAGGATTTGAGACTGGAAGAAGAAAGTTAGAATCTGGAGCGGAAGGATACAGCTCGCCACCTGCTTGATGGGTTGAGCTTCTAATGTGATTTAAATTTCTAAGCTCTATGCAGGCATCTGGAAATGGTGGTCTTCATTAATGCAAAAATCAAGTCTTTAATTAAACTTTTTAAGAAAAAAAGTAAGTAATTTCTCCCCCACCGCCCGTGGTGTGTGTGTGTGTGTGTGTTTTATGTACTACATCTTTTTGCGTGATGAAATTAAAATGTGAAACAATATAATTAGCACAAATTAAACTCTATTCTTCACCAGGTTGTTCAAATACCTCAGATTTTATAACTCTAGGGCAGAATTATGTGATTTTAGCATGTCTTACTTATTTATGGTTGGGATTTTAGGTGAATTTGCTTCTTTTGTGCTTCTCAAAAGAAACCCTTTGAAAAAGGGGGAAAAAACCTTGTGTTTACCTTACGTCCACCTTGATATATGGTTTTTTGGTTCTTTGGCTTACTGTGCAGGGAGGCCATGTGTGATCTATCACGTATTTTTGATGGGGATGATCCTCTAAAACTCCCTGGAACTGTCTGTTATGTATTTTAGAGCTCGAGGACAAACTCTGTCTAGACTGTTCAGTCACTGTATAGAGTACAGCTTTTGTGGCATGGTTGCATTGTGTACTTACCGGTGTTTTAAATTTCCTTAATTCAGGTGCTTCTTCATTCTTTACAGAGTATAAATTTTACAAACACATGGTTTTAATTTTACATAGGTGTGGGATTAGTTTAATGTAGTTTTTCGACCAGTAATTTAAACTAGCTAAATGTGGATGGGTTAGAGAACTGGTAAGAGAGATACTGGAAAAAGCAACAAAAAACAGCACTCTCGGCTCATTCTCTGTAGCTCCCTTGGTGGAAGGCTATCTTTGGACGGATCGATTAAAATCTGCCCTGGCAAGAGTGAGATGCTCCAGAGAAGAGACAACTGTCCTTTCATAGGAGCCAGTTGGTAGCTGCACAATGGGGCTGATGGTATGATTGCACAGACACAAGAACCATTACTTGGATTTGATTTGTAATTGGTAAATGGGAAGTTTCGCTTTTCAATATTTTCCAACCATGAGGCACGGTAATTCAGTCTCAAATAAATGCCCATCGGCACAAAACATTGCAGTTAACCATGGCTACCCTTTGGAGGACATATGGTGAGTTGCGCGCTGCTCAAGATTCCCAGGCACATACATAAGGACTAAGTCACGGCTTTGTGGATTTTATGTATTCAGATTGATAGTTACAAGCACCATGCAAAACATTGTTCAACCAGAGGTTACGTGAAATACCAGGTGCCTAATTTACATGCTGTTCCTGTCAACCATTAAAACAGCAGAAAGCACACAGACGTTTCTGTTTTTAGCTTGATGTCTAGTTCTCAATGTTTATTTTCCCATTTAGCAATTTATGGAGAAGGTGGGGTGATTTGAGAAATGAATTATTTGGAGACGAGACTTGCAGCATTTAACAGCTATAGAAAAGATGGGCTATGGGGGAGAGCTACCCTGTGACTCAGGTGCCTAGGGGCACTAAGAAAGGCCAGGTTCCCCTTCAGCCATATCTATAAAGTCAGGGGCCTCGTTAGAGTAACTTCACTGCTCCTGTTACAATCATGCTTCACATGTATTATTTCATATGATCTTTATAGTAGCTCTAATATGGTGCTGTTAGGTACTTTGACTTAATTTGAAATGTGTCCAAATAGAAGAGTTCAGTAGTTCATGCATGCTTGTTCATTTTATCTTGAACACTAAGACACTTAGTCTGTGTTCTCAGGAAAAAATGAAATAGACACCGAGATCCCAAGCCCTTGGAGGAATCAAGGAAAATTATTATAGAGATTTAGGGTACTCTCATGATTACCTATCATTTCCTCCTCTGACATCCTCTTTTTGTGTTAGGAAGATTCAACTGAATTGGATTATTTTGGGAAAAGTTAATTGCATTGGAATTAAATTTTTTAATATAAAAGTATTCTATGGAAAGAAAAGTGTTCTACGAAAGCAGGAAATGTAGAGAAAATTTTGTCACGCAAATTGATTTCTACGTCTATTAGATATGCTATTTAAATGTATTTTGACATACTGAATATGCTTAATTTGTTTTTAAAATTGTGTTTATTACAGTGATGTCTTAAAGTAATGCTTTAGAGGGGACAGATTTGGTCTCAAACTCTTAGTAGGAAATTTGTATTTGTCTTGGCAATCTAACATTTACTGATGCAATGGCATTGTATGATTAGATAATATATACTCGTTATGGTGGAGTTAAGTAGGAATTGGAGGTCTCTATCAATTTTCTTTTCTTTTTTTTAAATTTATTTTGAGAGAGAGCGAGGGTGCATGTACACACAAGCGGAGGAGGGGCTGAGAGAATCCTAAGCAGGCTCCACACTGTCAGCACGGAGCCCGACGTGGGCCTCGATCTCATGAACTGTGAGATCACGACCCGAGCTGAAATCGGGTCGGACGCTTAACCCGCTGAGCCACCCTGGCGCCCCTCTATCAGTTTTCTTAATTGTTTTCTAACGTTGGAGCAGAGGAAGTGCCTAAAATGCTGGAAAGCCATCAACTGAGGAAGCAATTCTACCAAAACGTTGTGGGGGGTGATGGACAGTTTCAGCTTTCCCTTTAGGGGCAAAACACTGTGTGTGCAGGACCCCTGGAGCCTAAGGTTAACTCTTATTCAGAATTTGCTCCCCTTCCCCCTTGTCGGCCCTTACCCTGTGGGTGTGTTAGGCACCAGAAACCCATCTTGACGTAAAATATTTGCAGCCACTGTAGCTTATTTTGACACCGTAATTTATTCTGCCTTTCTTTCTGCAGCTGTTTCCAACCTAGACGAGGAGAGTAGATGGACAGTCCACTACACGGCCCCATGGCACCAGCAGGAGAACGTGTTCCTTCCCGCCACGAGACCGCCCTGTGTGGAGGACCTGCACCGCCAGGCCAAGCTCAACCTCAAATCAGTATTGAGGGGTAAGATCGCATCCTGCCAGCTTGCGGTTCTTGGATCACCGACCGCTAGAAATGAAAGCACAAATGTGATTGCTATTTGTAAAAGAAGACCTATTTATAGAGAACATACAGTCCGCTGTTTCTCTCAAGGTATCATGAATACTTACAACCTAATACAAGCCCGCGATGTCCTGGTTTCTGTGGGAAACTGCCAGTTTACAGACACGCAGATCTGTCCTCAAAGGCCCCACCCCTGCTTAGAAACTCTCTCGCGTGTTCAAGCCACGGGTACCAGTTGAATCCAAATGAACCCTGCTTACATGGGAAGCTTTGCCATCGCCTTTCTTGAACCATCGGAAGTGTTCAAAGCAAATTTGTTACAGCTAATACTTTCTAGTGGTCTGTTTCTGCTTCGTTCGAGTTGGGGGAAAAGGGGACCTACATATAGACTTTGAAAGCGCTCACAGTGGTTTGTTTTATCAGAATGTGGGCGGCACCCAGCTGGTCTCCTATTAAGCATAGGTTCTGTCAACAGCCAGGCAGACAACGCAGTGGCCGGTGAGAAATACAGGAAGCGTGTACTCCTGTATCTAGTTTAAAATTTTCATTTTCACTTCACCTTACCGTGGATGTGAAGGAATCTGAATGTGTGGCAGGGAGGGCTTCTCAAAAGTGATAAAGAAGAGGGGTCCCTGGGTGGCTCAGTCGGTTAAGTGTCCAGCTCTCGGTTTCAGCTCAGATCATGTTTGTGAGTTCGAGTCCCACATCAGGCTCCACACCGACAGACGGTGTGGAGCCGGCTTGGGATTCTCTCCCTCCTCTCTGTCTGGCCCTCCCCTGCTCACATGCTGTCTCGCTCTCTCTCTTTCTCAAAAAAAAAAAAAAAAAAAAAAAAAAAGTGATGAAGAAGGGAAGAAGTTCTTTAAACGAAGGAGTGTCTTTTAAGATTCAGAGACTTTTTTCTTAAAACAGCAAAGTAATGTTCTTACTCTACCACCAGTTTTCTCCTACCAGGCAATATTTGGGGCGTAGTTTTATTTAAAAAGTACTTGTTGCTGGGGTGCCTGGCTGGCTTGATCGGAGCCATGCAACTCTGATCTCAGGGTCCTGAGTTTGAGCACCACGTTGAATGTAGAGATTCCTAAAGTAAATAAATAAATATATAAACCTAAAAAAAAAAAAAAGTACTCGTTGTTTATCTGAAATTTAACTGGATGTCCTGTATCTTATCTAATTGTGTAAGACTTAAATCTGGAAGAAATCTGTTATTGATTCAAGGGAATCCCAGCATGAGGACCCCAACTCATATTTATTAAACACTTGTCTATATGCCAGCTTCAGTTCTAAGCCCATTACCCGTATTCTCATTTAATCCTCACAATAATCTTTTTACTATTTTAATGCAAATTTTACAGGTGATGAGGTGGAGATACACAGATTAGAAACTTGCCTGAGATCTCAAAGTTAGTTTTTTGTTTGGTTTTATTTATTTTTTAATTTATTTATTTTTGAGAGCAAGAGCTGGGGCAAGGGAAGGGCAAAGAGAGAGGGAGACAGGATCTGAAGCCGTGCTCGACCTCAGGAGCCACGAGATCATGACCTGAGCCAAAGTCAGACGATTAACCGACTGAGCCACCCGGCTGCCCTCAAAGTTAGTTAATGATGAGACCAGGATGTAAACTTGAACAGTCCTAAGCTGCAGAGCCCATATTCTTAACCGCTGCATTATATTGGCTTTAACATCCACTTGTTGGAAATCTTTTGTTCTGGCAGAAATGCAGGTTATAAAGGCGGGGTCTTGGCTCTCAAGGAATTTTTACTTCTATAGTACAGGTCAGAACTGTGAAAAATTCTCAAGAGATGTGCCAAAAATTGCTGTATAGGAATTAGAGAAAGCAGATAGTTTCTTTCGTTCTTGTTTGTTTGTTTTGAGACAGAGAGAGAGAGAGAGAGAAAGTGCACGTGCACGCAAGTGGGGAAGGAGCAGAGAGAGAGAGAGAGACAGAGAGAGAAAGAATCTCAAGCAGGCTCCACATCACCAGCGCAGAGCCTGGTGCAAGGCTCAAACTCATGAACTGCGGGATCATGACCTGAGCCAAAGTTGGATGTTTAACCGACTGAGCCACCCAGGCACCCCAGAAAGCCGATAATTTCTGCTTAGAGAAAGAAGGAATAGCTATCTATAGACTCAAAATAGACTTGGTATTCTGAACAGAACTATACAAACATTTAGATGATAGCCTTAGTTTTTTTTTCCTTGAATCTTTTCTAATGCTTAGATTACCTCATGTATCTTACGGTATCTTGTATCTTCCAGTCTTGGCATTGGACTGTACAGAAATTAGGTTACTGGGTCCCCTTTTTCATTTAGCTGGTCATATATTTAGCGACTGTAAGCTTAAAGTGAAAAGAACTGCATTAGTTGGGCTCTTTTCTACAGCCTTGGAATTGTACTTGACCTTGGTTGCGTTCATGATGTACCTAAATCCGACCAAAATTTCTGCTACATCCCTTCACTACCTAGTGATTTATCTTCAGTACCTTTTGAGCAAGAGCTTCTCTCCTTATAGCTCACCTTCTTCCCCCAAATAATTAATAAGAATATTAAATGGCACAGTTCCCGGGACAAACCCCTGAGGCCATGCCATTGTTAACATTTCTCTCAAGAGCTATGAACAACAGAGCACTGCACTCACTGTCTGGCTTGTGGAGAAGCTCTCAGGAAGGTATGTGTGAGTTTGAATATCAGGCCTGGCTTTTTTTTTTTTTTTTTTTTGATCACTCTCCAGGAAATTGAACTTCGCTACCTCTTTCATGTGTTTTCAAGTATCAGATCACAGTGTCTCTTCTTCCCATAGAAGATTGAACACCTGTATATAGATTTTTCTGATTTTATTTTCTTTTCGATTATTCAGTAGCCGCATATGAAATATCATCACCACTGGTTTTGCCTACAGTTGAATTTTATCTTGAAAAGGCAAATGCTTTAGTAATTGCTTTAATGCCCTAAAATGCCTCATCAAAGGGATTTGCTATTTAATAAAATTAACAACTTCGGAAAATTCTTGGAGCTCAGCTTTTAAAGTCTGGATTTAAATACTCCCTAAGAGATTTTAGGTAAATAATAACTTTAAGAATAGTGATTGAAATGGGAAAGAGCGGCTGAGTTGTTTTCCTCTTTATTTATTTACTTTTAATCACGCGTACAGAACTTCATGAACCACACCTCCCATACATCATGCTAGCAACTCAAGATAAACATGAGTACAGAGCATTTATTGCCTCATTATGAGTGAAGATTAAACAGAAAAAAGTTCGGTCCCTGAATATATGGCACTATCAAGGTATGATGTTATACAAAAGCTATCAGTCTAAGTTAATTTGACCTCAATGTTCTTTGCTTAAAAATATAGGAAGGTAATTGGGGCACCTGGGTGGCTCAGATGGTTGAGTGTTGGACCCTTGATTTTGGCTCAGGTCACCATCTCACGGTTCGTGAGTTCGAGCCCCAAGTCGGGCTCTGTGCTGACAGCACGGATCCTGCTTGGGATTCTCTCTCTCTCTCTCTCTCTCTCTCTCTCTGTGTCTCTCTCTTTCAAAAATAAATAACCTTTAAAAAATATATAGAAAGGTAGCTAATTATTCACAATGAGTAATCTATTTTGTTCCTTCTCTTCTTACTGTGACCTTATCCATAATTTCATAGGAATATCCAATATCTATAATTTCAAGGAAGGAATACTATTCTTTAATGCTAAACAGGTTGGCACTTTTTCATAGTCATTAAATGCCCATTGTATCAGTTCTTCTGTCGGTTTTTACAAGGAGCTCAGCTCTCAAGCATCATAAAATATGGAGGGAAATGATACAGTGAGTACTAATAAATTCATAACTAAGTGTTATGAACATTGGCTTATTAAACTAATGCAGAAATACAGGTAGGTACTGAAGGTTTTACTGGAAAATGTTTTCATGAAAAGCTAAGTTTGAGTTAGCACATAAAGGCAGATGATAAAACTCAAAGTAGTAAGTATTTGAGCATCAATTCTGTACTATGCCAGGAGTTTTTAGATGAACTAATGAAAGTACATGGGTCCCTAACCTTAAAGAGCTGAGCTTGCTGTCTTGTGTCAAGACTGAAGTAAATAGACAGTGGTGTAATGGAGAGGTATATGAAGTACAGTGGGCAGGTAGAGAGCTCAGTCAGCTGGAAAAGAAAAGCTTTGGGAGACCCCTTCCCCCACATCTGTTCCCCTCTCATCCTGCCATCAAAGAGGAGGTGGGCAGTTTGTAAAATGGCATCTCGAATGGCATCTTGAATGACTTGTACATGTCTTCCATGTACAAGTTCACTCTGTTCTGGTCCAAACAGAGCAGAGATCTTTTGTATTTGTTGTTGGCTAGTCTCTGGAGAATTTGATAGAATTTGGTGGCCATACTTTTAGAGCAAATGATTTGCTTTTGTTGATTTGTTGCTAGAGATTTAAGTAATGATTTACTGCTAATGACCACATACATGTACCTAGATTTATAGTTTTTTGTAACATTTATTTATTATTTTTGAGAGACAGAGACAGAGCATGAGTGGGGGAGGGGCAGAGAGAGAGAGAGAGAGAGAAAAGGAGACGCAGAATCCGAAGCAGGCTGCAGGCTCTGAGCTGTCAGCACAGTCTGACGCGGAGCTCGAACCCACGAACCGTGAGATCATGACCTGAGCCGAAGTCGGACGTTTAACCGACTGAGCCACCCAGGTGCCCCCATGTACCTAGATTTATCAATGGTATTCTGATATTTGGCTTAACAGGACATCTGGCTGACAATGAAGAGTTAATTTCTAAAGATGGGTCCCCTTATCTGTAAAGAATTCACTTAGCTTTTCACTGAATTTCCAGAAGAATTCTACCTTTTAATCTCCATAGTTGTTTGAACAGTTCATAAACTTTATCAGAGTTGGATGTGATGATGAGTCACATCTACTTAACTAAAGTTTTATCTGGATGGTCTTTAGCATCGTTAAAAGGGCCACACTAAATAGGAAAAGTGGAGTTGAGGGATGGGGCCTTGATGAAAGCTTCAGAGTTCATTTTTTTGTAAGTGTAGACCCCGTTCGACAATTATGAGCATATTAAGGGCTGAGATAAAGACACCTTATTTTCAAGCCTCCCTCCCCCGAAAGCCCAACCTGAGAGAGAGAGAGAGAGAGAGAGAGAGAGAGAGAGAGAGAAACATAATTTCTCACAGTATGTTTAACAGGCAGTTTAGTTACTGTGTCTGTGTCCACCCCTGCCAGAATTAGTTCACAGAGCATCTGTTGTTGTATCAAAAATGTTCTCTAGTCACAGCTATATCCTCCCTGAAGAAATGCATTTTAGCAGGTCAGCCCGCTCTGTGGTTCTAGAATTAGAAGTGTGAGTGCAGGGATCTGACCTGTGTGAATTCAGTCAGCGGTTGGTTATATTTATTACAGGAACTGAAGATTTGCAGTGTGAAGAAATGACTGTTTGTACCAAGTGGTTAGAAACAATAGTACACACACCAACCTGTTCAACACTGGAGAACGGTGCACCTTTCTTAAAATCACGAACAAGTTTTCAAGTAGTTCCAGCCAGGTTCCGCTGGTCGTTCCTGACACACAGACGTTATCTAAGGGACACTGATCTACCTTCCATTGGCAAGGAGCCTCCTAGTTCGCTTTTGGCTTAGATGAGTCTGTTCTGGGAGAGGTTGTGAGATTCTCTCTGGGTTTGATCAGGCGCCCTGGCACGTGGGTCGCTAGGGGATCCCAGATGCCCTGTGGCTTTGGCTATAGATGCTCCTCTTGGGGGTCCTGTGGCCCCTTGCACAGGCCTGTTTGTAGATGGAGGCTTGTGGATGTTGACTGAGAGCTCTGTCTTCTGGAGTGGTGTGTCCATTCACCATCTTGGACACACTCAAGGTGAACATCTTGCTTTGCCCACCTGGGCTAAACCTTGAATTCTTTTTCTTTTTGGTCACTTTTTAAAAGTTATGACATGTCACGCAAGTACCTAAAACATCTTCCATGTAACAAATAACTGTGAAGTAAATATCAATGTAACCATTACCCTGGTCAAAAAGTAGAATGTGGCCTTAACCTCTAGAAACCTCCTGTTGTTCTTGCTTTCCAACAGGAAAAATCCAGATGTAATGAAAAGAGCACAGGACATGTCTAGGTTCAAATCCTGCCTGTTATGTACCCGGCATCTATGATTTGAGTTTAATTTTGAGTTTATTTCTTCAACATTTTGAACTTGTTTTCTCATCTGTAAAAGAAAGACCACAGTGTCTGTGTTTGTGGGAATAAAATGAACTTACTTTTGTAAAGTACCTCAAAGGTCCCACCCCTTAAGCTGGAAGCACTGTTTATGGAGGGCAGGGTGGATTTTCATTTAAGTGCAATGGAATACAAAGGAGATTTTATAAATCTCAGCCCTCTTTCCCAAATGATGTCCTGTCGTGATTTAGCTGCTGCCTTCCCTTCTATCCATTATGCTCCAGAGATACGCTGTGGGGAGGAGGGAAAGAGGAACAAAACAAGAAACGTGGTCAGATGACAGGGACAGCCACAGGCACTTGACCCCGAGGTTCATTTCATTCACATAAGCAAGGTGCCTTTTTCTCCCACCCTCCATCCACCTCTGAAAGATGTCTGGACTGCTAGAGCTGGAAGGGCCCTCCCACATCCTCTGATTAATAACCCCCTCTTCATTTTGTAGGTAAGTAAAGCAAGGCCCAGAGAAGAGATGGGATTATCTTATAGCTACTTTGCAGTTGAAAGATGACTAGGTCAGGATTTGGAATCGGGTTTCTTGCTCAGCCCATGCCTGCCTGTTCAGATCTCTGATCCTGAGGGCGCTGAGAAGACAAACCGCTTGGATGCTTGTCCTCAACGTTCAGAAAGGTCACAGGGACAGGCAGCTGGGTGGCTTAGTTGGTAAGCGTCCGACTTCGGCTCAGGTCATGATCTCGTGGTTTCCTGAGTTCGAGCCCCACATCGGGCTCTGGTGCTGACAGCTCAGAGCCTGGAGCCTGCTTCGGATTCTGTGTCTCCCTCTCTCTGCCCCTCCTCCACTCACGCTCTGTGTGTGTCCCTCTCTCTCTCTCTATCTCTCTCTGTCTCAAAAGTAAACATTAAAAAATTTTAAAAAGGAAAGAAAGGTCATAGGGCCAGGGCTCAGTCAGAATCCAAAGGCCCATGACAGGTTCGGTTTCGTTAGCTGCTTTACTTAGCGATTGCGTGTTAGCTTGTGCCTGAAGGTGGGGCTTCTCTGTTGCTCTGGAACTCTCTTCACTCAGTCCTGATTTCACTGAAGCTCAAGTAAGTTTAAGAGAAGTACAGGGAGGAAGCTCCATCATGGGACATCGGGTGTGACAAGTGTCTGTAACTGTCCATTTCATCCTAATGGCATTTGGTGTGTATTTTTAGAACTCTAATATGTCATCAGTACCTCGATGGACTTAAAAACAAAAAAAACAGGCACAGGGTGTAGCAGGGATAAGGGAAAGATAAGGGGACCAATGATTCAGCACTGAGCCTACTCTTTGGTCATTACTTGTATACTTCCTGAAGAATCCTTAGGTATTGATAGGTAGAAGGAGAAGGCGAGGAATCACTGGTTAAAGGAAGGTTATTTTTAATATTTGATAAGTAAGAAATGTTCAATTACTTACACTCGTTCATACAGAATTTTAACTTCTTTTCTAGTTTACACACAAATAGGTCTAGATTTCAGGTGGGGAGAGTGATATGTTATTCTGAAAAAGCCACTGAACACGGGTAGGGAATATATTGTTTCATCTTTCCTAAAACAGAGCAGCATTGCCATTTTATTCCGTTGTCATTAACCAGTCAAGAACATGAGATGAGAGGCCAGACTTCTGATGCCAGTGCGGCCAGTATCCCGTGGGGTTTTAGAAAACCATGTCTCATTTTTGTCCTTGGCTTCCTCCTCTGGAAAACAACAGCTGATGTCTAAGTTCCCTTCGGAGCTCAAGAGTTCTGATTGGCCTCCCAGTACTTAACTGCTTAAGGGTGATGCATGTGAAGTTTACTGACACAAAGACAGGAGCGCCCGGGTGGCTCAGGGTTAAGCATCCTACTCTAGATTTCGGCTCAGGTCATGGTCTCGTGGGTTCATGAGTTCGAGCACTGAGTTGGGCTCTGAACCGACAGGGCAGAGCCTGCTTGAGGTTCTCTCTCTCCTCTTCTCTCTCCCCCTCAAAAGATATAAGCTTAAAAAAAAATAACAAAGATAGAACTTACTGCTGAGCATAAGATGTGACAGACCAGGTTATCAAAAATCTGTGTTTGTGTTGACATAAAAATGTTCTAAGTGCATCCTGCAGGTGAAGCACAAGGCCGAAGATTGCAGCCGAGTCAAAGCTGAATGAATGATATTGCTGCTTTCACTGGAAGCTTAAAGCTAGCCAGAGAGAGAGGATATATTCATGAGTGACAAGGTGGATGAGGGGGGTATCATTAAGCCTCGCCCCTGCCCCTGGAGGTTGTCTTTAAAACATAAATCTGATCGTTTCTCTCCTTTGTTAAAAATTCCCGGGGCGCCTGGGTGGCGCAGTCGGTTAAGCGTCCGACTTCAGCCAGGTCACGATCTCGCGGTCCGGGAGTTCGAGCCCTGCGTCAGGCTCTGGGCTGATGGCTCAGAGCCTGGAGCCTGTTTCCGATTCAGTGTCTCCCTCTCTCTCTGCCCCTCCCCCGTTCATGCTCTGTCTCTCTCTGTCCCAAAAATAAATAAACGTTGAAAAAAAAATTAAAAAAAAAAAATTCCCTAAGAGCTCCTCTCACAGACAGGATGAAACCTCGGCTCCTTAGCATCTGAGAACTGTCTTGATCTGCCCCCCGTCTCAGTCCAGCCTCACCTGCCAGCTCACCATTTCTCCCCCATGCTTCTCTACCCCTCCACCCAGGTTCTCACCTGTGCCTTCACCTATACGGATAAAGTCCTTGTGTCGGAATGCGAACTCATCTTGTCCTTCCTTTCTCCGCTGCGTGTCCCAGTCTGGTCCTTCTCCCTTTTGTATCATAACCTCTTACACCTGGCCAACTCCTGTTCCCCTGTAAGAGTCCCCACAATATGTACCTGGACTCCCCAGGGCAGACTTGGGCAAGACTTCTACACTTTTCCACACATTCCCACAAAACCTTATAGTTCTCCATTAAGCTGCTTGTTCTGCGCTGTGTAATTGTATTTACTCGTTTATCTCCCTGCCTGACAGCAACAACGTTGGGAGCAGGACCTTTCCTTGTCTTTTGTGTGACCCCAGCCCACAGTCTGGTGCTTACTTAATTAGGTTGACTTTTCAAAGACAAATGGTAATGTTATTTAAAAGCTTCTCTTTTTCTGTGTTTGGTATTTTGTTGGACTATAAGCACTGTTGTGTTTGTGAAAGTCCTGGAAAGGTCACCTAGAACTCAGGAGGTGAGAGCCGAAGCCACAAGACAAGGGGTGGAAATGCAGGAGTGAGGAGATAGAGAATTGGGAGAGTGTAGGGTTGAGCCCAGAAGCCTCTATTTTAGGGGGCTGGGAAAGAGAAGTTGGTAAAAGAGTAGTTGGGGACGAGGAAAGTCAGGTCAGGATGGGCAGTCCTCATGAGACTCACAGATAGGGAGAGAGTCTGAAGAAAGGCTACTAAATTGGTCCTTAGGCTGCCACTGGTGACCTTCCAAAGAGCAGTTCCAAAGAAAGCTTTGGATGGAAGAAGCCAGACTTCATGAGAGAAAAATCATTTTTATAAGCAGAAAAACAATACAAGTAAGCTTTTGAGAAATGAAGTAGGATAAATGATGTCAGCAAAACAGAAAGGGAACTGTATTTTGAGGTAATGGCCAGATAGAGGTAATATTATGGTTTTAAAAATCAGAGCCAGTTGAAACATGGTCGTAGACAACAGGAACCCGTGAGGAGGGGGAAAGATGGCGGATACAAACAGAGAATGGGGAGGATGTTCCCTGAGGAGGTGGCAGTAGTAGGTGGTGAACTCAGGGGCACAGGTGGAGGTCAGGTTTCCACCTGTGTCTCCTAGACAGACAATTGGGGCAAGTTTTGAGACGGAGCAAAAGAATGGTGAAGTCGTTCATTAGGTGGTGTTGGAGACTTGACAGAAATGTGGCCCCCGCTCTGTTGCTACAATATTGCAAGTGCTTTGGTGAGAAGAATGACTTCATTTGGTGCTTTTGTTCAGCGCTTATGAATTTAATTAGGTTGATCTTTCAAAGACAAAAGTTCATGTGATTGTTATTAAAAGCTTTTTTTTTTTTAATGTTTGGTTAATTTCATTAAATTTCATTAATTTTCGGTAATTTCATTAAACATCTTTTGGAATTTTTGTCCTTAGGGAAAGTTGTCTGACTTGATCAAACAGTGAGCTAGATTATCTACTGAGGAAAGAGAAGTGCAAAGACAAAAATAAGGAATCAACAGAATGGAAATGATATACCAAAGGGGTGGTTTAACTTCTCTTGCTGGATTTGATGGCTCAGGGAATTTTTTATAATACCAACTATTCTGAGTGTGGTAACCCGGAAAGGGTAGTTAACCTGTGAGTGGGAAGTCTGATGCAAGAGCCAGAGAAAAATGAACAATCCTTGCTTTTTCAGTAGGTGAAGAGACATGTTGCCTTTTTTTTTTTTTTTTTTTTTTTTTTTTTTTTTAATGGTAAGCAACACACAAAAGATAGAAAAGCAAAGACAGTCATTTAAATGATCCAGGTCTTAACAAAGCACTATGGATTGTTTAAACAAAAGGCTTTTTGTGTTGTTTTTGTGTCCATAGCCAGTCTGCTGTTTCAGCAATTCTATTTTAATTCCTGATAAAGTGAGTAACTTGAGTGGCCTCTATATTTCACTCAGTACAGCATAAAAATGCTACATTGAAGGTACGGTGGATAAGGCTCGTTATCACTCTGTGTACAACTGAAGTCTCCGCTGTTGGTTTAGAATCTTTGCAGGCTATTTGATATTAAGTAACCTTGGTGATGCTCCGCTAGGGCCAGTGATAGGGCTTTCTCATTCTAAAGTGAAATGAGATCCCCTCCAGTTTGGCTGAGCTGTGGTGCCACTCAGCTGGGGCTGGCAAACTCTTCACATGCTCACATTAATCATGGGCACCAGAAAGCGTTCGCTTTCATTCCAATCAGATTGAGTTCTTTGATGCTCCTTGAATTAATTTGGGGATGTGAGAAGAAGAAATGTTAGCAATCAGTTTTCTACAACGGCCAATAACCTTTAAGCATAAATCTTTCCGTGGTTTGCAGTGAAAAATAAAGCTAACAGTTCTTTCCAACTGCTTCAGTCTTAATACTTAATTCCTAATTTTTTTTTTTTTTTTGGAGGTTTCTATTCCTAAGAGAAAGTAACCATAGAGGGAGGATCCTCGTCAAAATGACCTTTTTAAAACCTATCTACATGAAGTGAAATTGCCTGTGGTGTTTAAAGTCAGTAAGGGAGATATTGGTCCCAGGATCAGGAAGGGAGTGGTTCTTTCCAATACACGTTAATACGTTAGTCAGCAAACTCATTTCCTGTTTGACTCTTGGGCTGATGACACAATTGTGCATTTTCTCTCTGCGGTGCTCTATCTTTCCCTATCCTGATCACTTTATTTCCCCAAGTCCACTCTGTAGACTGACATAGGAAGTCATGTGGAATTGTGCTAAAATAATTTTTAAGGGTATGAATTCTGCAGTTTGCCTGTCATTTTTTATTTTTATTTTTTCCTCCCTTGGCAAAGAAACCTATCCATTTCAAAGGCGTCCATTCCAGGGGCACCTGGGTGGCTCAGTCAGTTAAGCATCTGACTTCAACTCAGGTCATGATCTCATGTTTCTGAGTTCAAGCCCCACATCCAGCTCTGTGCTGACAGCTCAGAGCCTAGAGCCTGCTTTGGTTCTGTGTTTCCCTCTCTCTCTGCCCTTCCCCTGCTTGTGCTCTGTGTCTCTCTCAAAAATAAATAAATATTTAAAAATTAAAAAAAAAAAAGAACAAAGGCATCCATTCCATCACCATATCCTGTCTTCTACCCTACTCCTACCCAAAACTTCTGGGAGCTTTCTCTGGTTATAGCTCACCAGAAATCTCTTGGGCGTTGTCCATGATACAGTTAGGTTTTGAATACTGGATTTGGTCAGTTTCCCTGAAATTCTACTGAAACTAATACATTTCCTTGGATAGAAAACACCGATTGAGCCCTGGACGTCTCATCTTCCCTACCTCATTCTCTTCCTACCTGCTTTTCCCTCATCCTTTTACTTTTTGAACATATGATTGGGGCCCCTCCCCCATTAAGTTCTGTATCGATACTGGCCCCAGCCCTTGCTCCCCAGTTGTGCTTAATAAACATTGGTGACATGGCCAGTATAGATGAGGCAGGTCATATGCCTTGGGTTTATTACAGTGGAAAGCGTGTTCAATGATAAAATACACCTGGGAGAGGAATGGGGCGGGACCTCTATTGTGTAATCACAGTACCCTTTCAAGTGCTGTTTGTTCATTCATTTAATGAACTCACCCAGCCCCTGCTAGCCACCCACACAGAGTCAGATCGATCATGCAGGGCTTAGAAACCACTGGGAGGAGATTGGCTTTTACTTTCAGGGCCTGGGAAGCCACTGGAGAGGTTTGAACTCAGGAGTGACATAATCTGATTCATCGTTTTTAAGGGGCTCAGTCGGGTTCTGTGTTAAAGGTTCACCACATGGGTGCCAGGGTGGAAGCAGGAGACTGGGTGGGGATTAGCACAGAACTCAGGTGAGAGGTGGTGGCCGCCTGAAGCTCCCTCCTGTGTTGGAGCTGGAGAGGGATGTTTAAAGCAGGAACTCTTCAAGCATTTTAAGGGAGGCTCGATGTGCAAGGTACTTGCAGTAGCAAAATCAGAGCTTTTTCTGAAACAAACCAGTGTTCTTGAGGAACTAAAAGCAGATGCCACGTTTAGCATTCCTCCCCTCCGCATTGACCCCTACCGTAAGCTAAAGTCTTCTTCATCTTCTGAAGTTATTCTGTGAGTGAGTGTGAATCACTTGTGACATAATAAAAGAAACAGATCAACCCTCTTTTCCCCTCGGGCCTTTTGGCATTTCTCACTTGGAATATGTAAGAAGTCTCATATGATCCAAATTCTGTTTCCGTCTTTTCTCCTACTGTGGCTCTCAGACCAGCAGTATCAGCATCACTTGGGAATGTACTAGAAATGCAAGTTCTCTGGCCCCACCCCAGACCTAGTGAGTCCGACACTCTGGAAGTGGGGCCAGCAGTGGGTTCAACAAGCCCTCCAGGTGGTTCTGAGGCACCTTACCTTGGAAAACCTTGGCTCTGTAAGTTGCCATGTGAACTTGTTTCTCCGTCAGCGAGGCCCCTTGAAAGTTGGAAGTATCCCTTCTGCTGCACTAGCTCATTACAAGCTAGGATTTGAACACATAACTGTTCACATGCAGGGTTTGAGCTCTGGACGGCTGCTTTTCATCACTCTGGCTGTTAGCAGAAGGTGACTTATGTAAATTGAAACTCATTCCTTTCAAGGGAGCTCCCTTTTCCTTGACACTCGGGTGATACTTGGCATATTTCCTGATTGACTTTCTTTCTTTCTTACCCAGTTAAGCAAATGATATGCTAGCACCTGGGACATTTGCCTTACATGCACCATTAAGAGAGGAGGCATTTGTTTTCAGAACTTTTAGAGAGGCTTGGGCTTAATCATTAAAGCCATGCATTTTCTCTTTATCTTTTTATGTTTTATGGTGCATTGGATGCTAAGTATCATTGAAATGATGACTCTGGCAAAGAAGTGATCTTATGGACTCACATATGCATTTGTTGGAAGATAAATTTGGGTTTACTACTCCATATATAAACAGTATGCTTTTATGCCATTATAAATATTACTGTAAAACTATATAAAAATTCTTACTCTAAAGAGGGGAGGGAAGAAAAGAACCAATCATTAGTCTAATACTAAACCAAAGGACATATTTCTTTGAAATCTATCCTTTAAAATTGCAACCAAATTATCTAGGAAAATACCCATATCCAAGATCTATAATAAATTCATAATGTCTTTTAAGATTTTACACAGCTTTTCAGCTCACTTGGTAGGCTATAAATAACCAAGGAACCTAAAAACGTCTGAACGTCTATAATCTCTTAATCATTCTAATTTTTTATTCTTAAAAACAATTTAAATGAATTGAAGTTCAGCTGTTTCAAAGAATTTGCAGAAAATCCGGATGTATTTTTGAAACATCCACTGGGCCTGATTGGCAAGGCAGAATGTGAACCACAGTATGAGTAAGATTTTTTTTCTTTTCCACTGTTGCCAAACCCAATAAATTAATGAGCTAGAAGGTGAATCACTTCTATTTTAAAATGCGTTTTGGTTTAATTTTCTTAAGAAAATAAATTCCCTAATGGTTACGAAGTGCAGTGTTTGAATGCGACAGATTTTTCCTGTGTGCTTGCTTGAAAGCTCAAATTAGATTAGCTGTATAATACCCAATACAGCTGTTGGACTGGAATTGATTTTCGTTTAAGCATGCATGTTTATAGTCTTATGTGTCCTTAGTTCTCCACTAATGGACAAAGATAGATCATAGAACTGGCCTTTTCCCCTGTTGTTGATAATCTGATGGATAAATAATTGGGAAAGAAGTTTGTAAACCTGGATCTTCCAGAAACTTTATACCTGGGTTTCATAATCCATAAGACACATATAGTATTTGTTCTCTTTCAATTCCCACAGAAATACTTTAAACACGGATCAAATAATGATGGCCAAGGGCTTCCAGTTTAGAAAATAATGCATTTATTTAGTGTCATTAGTAATGGCTTTAAAAATCAGTGATCTGAAAAAAGGACTTTTTAGACTATGGTTCATCATAGGACATCCTCACTGAAGCAGCACCTCATGACTATTATTTTTATAATTAATTTTGGAAGTAGAATCCTCCCAATTTCAATGACCTTGGATTATAGTAGGAGGATTATGAAAGATTTAATATGTTAAAAGAAACCACATTTAGATTTTAAAATATGGTATGCCTATGTTTTGATGATCACTGGGTGTTATATGTAAGTGATGAATCACTAAATTCTACTCCATAAACCAATATTACACTATATCTTAACTAACTAGAATTTAAATAAAAGCTTATAAAAAATAAAATAAAATATGGCATGTCTAGAATGCTCTGCTGTTGTGGAGTACCCGAATTGTGCTTTTGACTTGCATGTTCCAGAACTTTCCTGGCAGTTCATACCTGGACGCACCAACACGACCCATATGACTTGAGGAATGACAATATTCTTATCTGTTCCTTCTGGCTTTTACTATAGCAGTGCTTATTTCAAATACTTCCTTCATCATTCCTTCACTTCTTTTTTTTTTTTTAATGTTTATTTATTTTTGAGAGAGAGAGAGAGAGAGAGCACTAGTGGGGGAAGGGCAGAGAGAGAGGGAGACAGAAAGTCCAAAAGCAGGCTCCAGGCTGTCAGCACAGCGCCCAACGAGGGGCTTGAACTCACAGACCATGAAATCATGACTTGAGCCGAAGTCAAACACTTACCCGACTGAGCCACTCAGGCTCCCTTCTTCCCTTCTTTTTCACACAGCCTAACAAGTCAGCAGACTTCTCACTTTTTTTCCTTGTTTGTTTGTTTGTTTATTCATTCATTCATTCATTCATTTATGAAGAGAGAGAGAAAGCATGAGTTGTGGAGGCGCAGAGAGAGCGGGGGAGAGAGAGAATCCCAAGCAGGCTTTGCACTGTCAGTGTAGAGCCCAATATGCGGCTCAAACCCACAAACTATGAGATCATGACCTGAGCCAAAGTCAGACACATAACCAACTGAGCCAGCTAGGCGCCCCTCACTTTTTTCCTTTTAGCATCCCCTTATCATACAATATCATTTCTTTGGGGACTAGAAGACCCCAGTGTCTCCTCTCCTTCTACTGTTCCTCCTTTTCCCTCTCATTTAAGCCAGTCGGGCTTATTAGCCATTTATTTAAGGTAAGAACTTTGTTCTCTTTGAGTATATGTCAAAATCTTTATAATAAATTCAGGAAATTTTTTGCTATGTGTATGTTTTCTCTTATAGAATTATAAATATGAAACAATCAACTCTGGTGCATTATACCATTCAGTGATAAAAAATGTCCATGTACTTTTACCGGCATCACTGAATGATTGATTGGCTTTCTCCTCCTGTGGATAACAATCAAGCTCCTATTGTGGTTTATTTGGAATATATGTGTCAGTATCAGAACTTTGAGCTGAGTCCTGGCATCTTAGGGAAGTGGGTAAGCAGGAAGAAGGTGATAAATGCAAGTAAGATCATGTTACTTCTCTGTTCCAAGTCTCCAGAGGCTGTCCCTTGGCCTCATGGTAAAAGCCAGAGTCCTTAGAACCCTCAAGGCCCTAACATAGTCTGTCCCTCGTTTACCTATCTGGCCATGTCTCCTGTTCTCACCCCAAACTTTACTTTTCTCTAGTTCTTTCTCAGGTTGACGGGACATACTTTCTTTGCTCAGAAATCACCGCTCAGTGAGACCTGCTACAAATGCTACTCCCTATTCCCTTCCTTGCTTTATTTTTCTCTTAGAAATCCAAAATCAAAGTGTCAGTGGGGTCGTGCTCCCACCGACCTCGAGGGGAGAATCCCTTCCTGCCCTTCCAGCTTCTGGGGGCTCTGGGAATTCCTTGGCCTATGGCTACATCACTCCTAATCTCTACCTCTGTCTTCACGGGGTTTTTTCCTTCTGTGTTTGTATGTTTCTGTGTCTCCACATGGCCCCATGATCTCTGTTTTCTCTTCTTATAAAGACATAAGTCTTGTTGGAGTAGGGCCCAGCCTAGTGCCCTCACTTTAACATGATTACATCTGGAAAAGCCCTATTTCCAAATAAGGTCACATTCACAGGTACCGGGGGTTAGGAGTACCTAACACATCTTCTTAGGAAAAGAAATGTAGCCTCATGATATTTTGGTAAAGATATAGCCAAAGGCTTGGTAAAATTGTGGTATCTTGAAGAATTGTGCAGCCAAGCACATCTTGCGGACTTGCTCGCTGGCTTTTAAAAGTAGAAGAGTTTGAGGTAGTTATGGTTTATGTGGTAGATTCCGGAAGCGGTGTGCAAAGTTCTGACATATCCTTACCTCAGCTCTCTCATCAGAGAGCAGCGCACTCAGAGTTGTTTGTTGAATGAATCTCATGACAGCTTCCGAGACTGAGTTGAGTAAAGTCCTGGCTTTACAGAGGTGGAATCCGAGTTTCCAGCAGGTTCAAGCGTTGTCCCCTAGACGTCACAGTTAGTACGCCCCCTAGTACGGCCAGGTCTGTCTTGATTCCAGACACTCCACTGCTTCTCCATGTAGAATCCCTCCCAATAGTTAACTTCCTGTTCCTGAAACACAGAGAGTAGCTTTTCATTGCTGTTGCAGATTCCCCACCAAAAGCCTCTCAACCTCATCCAAGAAGGATTGAAGTAAACATGAAATAAGCATAGCAGGGATCCGGAAAATCTGAGATTCAGCGTTATCCCTGTCTGGAAGAGTCACTTGAATAGTTGTTGAATATTCTCCTCTCCCTCCTTGTTCACGAGGTAGGATTGCCCGTTCTAGTCCCCTCTGAAGTTAGATATGGTCACATGGCTTATTTTGGCCAAAGAAATGAGAGTAGAGTCAGTAAAGAAAGTAAAGCTTTCTGGCAGAATCCCTAGGAGCCAGTGTGAGAGTCACCACGTTCTCACCGTGCTGCCATGTGACCGATGAACACAGGTACTTCCCTCTTTCCAGTCCCCAAGTGACTGTGCTAAGCAGAGTTCCTGCTAGCTCTACTTATACCAGGACAGCGTGCAGCAAAGATTCTCCTAGTTTCTGAAGCCACTGAAGTTTGGGAACTATTTGTAACCGCTGCATATTCTAGCTAATTGTGACTGATTCAGTAAACTGAAAAGTAAAGCATGGAGCATGGAAATTCATTGAGGATTTCCAGCAGAGAAGATTACGTTGAATAACTCCTCCAAGCCTCTTTATTTTATTTATTTTATTTAGAGGTTTGTTTATTTTTGAGAGAGAGCGCACAAGCAAGGGAGGTGCAGAGAGAGAGAGGGAGACAGAGGATCGAAAGCAGGCTCCGTGCTGTCAGCGCAGAGCCTGATGTGGGGCTCGAACTCAACAACTGTGAGATCATGGCCTGAGCCCAAGTCACATGCTCAACCAACTGAGCCACACAGGTACCCCCAAGTCTCTTTAGTAGATAGACTCTTTTAACATGTCTAAAATAGCAACATGAACAGTCTAATATAGCGAAATACATGAAAGTTTGGAGGCCAAGAAAGGTTTAAATTCGTAAGACGGTTAAATGACCATCCAGTGGTATGACATTATTTTTCTCTTCTGTACTTAAAACTTTGGTCTAGCAAGGAATGTTTGTCCACTGTTCTTGCACTAAAGAAAATAGTTTGACATGAAAGGAAAGAGGAGGAAATTTATGGTTGAGAAACCAGAGGATACAACGAACAGTGATACCTTTCTCCAAGCAGTACCGTGAGAACAATAGGTCGGCTTTAGTCCAAATTTCTGTTGCAAGAGGAGTATGTGTTAAAGGTAGATCTTCCATTACATTTAGTGTCTCATTTCTAGCCTGTAGCTGCTGGCGTGGCTCGCTTTAAAGTATGCTCTGCCTTGCAGTTATTCTCAGTTTAATGTTGGAAAAGTCTTTGCTTATTCATGATGGCTTGCACTTACTTATATCTCACTCTCCAGACAATAAACTCTATTTAATGAACAAAGCCATGGTTTTAGAAACTGAGAGCTGTTGCAACTTGACAAGAGGAGATTTTCCTAGATTTCCCCTAGCGTTGGAATAAGACAAGTGACAGTGGAATTCGGTGACTTTATTAGATTTCAGAAATTTGATAAGAGTGAAAACATTGGTCATCTGCCATAAATGTATGCTGCCCAGTCTCACCTTAGACCCGGCATCCTAATTCAGTTGACATCCCACTATTTAAACATTTCTGTGACGCAAACTTCATTATGGAAAAAAGGGGCATTGTCTCTTAAACTAGGCTCAAAAGGTGATGGTGGAAGTACTAATATTTGCCAGATTTCCATACTTTCATGGATAATAATTTTGCAGTGTTTTGGTCTTTTAAGATGTAATGTGTACCCAGTCGTGTCAGCTATTTTTAATATTGCCAAAAACATCAGAACTCGTCTCAGCTTTAGAGATGATCCAGCCCAACAGCCCTTCCTTATTTTCCAGCAAGAAATCTTTTCAAACACATCTGACGGGGTACCCAATACATGAAAAAGATTTTCAATATTATAAAAGCTTGTAATTTTAAACTTATACTTCTTATAGGGTCTATTAGTGAGGGGAAAAGACTAATTGGAACAACAGAAGGACTTCGTTTAAAAGGGCCTTGGCTTGAGGCACCTGGCTGGCTCAGTTGGTAGAGTGTGTAATTTTTTTTTTCTTTTTTTTTTTTGGTAGAGCATGTAACTCTTGATCTCAGGGTTGTGAGTTCCATCCCCACATTTGGTGGAGAAGTTACCTAAAAGTAAAATGTTTAGGGGCACCTGGTGGTTTGGTCGTCTGAGAGTCTGACCCTTGATATGAACTCAGGTCATGATCTCACAAACTGCTGACAGCACAGAGCCTGCTTGGGATTCTCTCTCTCTCCCACTCTCTCTCTCTGCCTCTCCTCTGCTCATGCACACACACACACACACACACACACACACACACACACACACTCTCTCTCTCTCTCTCTCTCTCTCTCTCTCTCTCTCTCTCAAAATAAGTAAGCTTTAAAATAAAATAAAATAAAATAAAATAAAATAAAATAAAATAAAATAAAATAATAAAATCTTAAAAATATATATTTAAAAGGGCCTTAGCCTTCACTTTTTATTTTGTTTTGTTTGTCAAGTATTTGAAAATAATGAATTATAACATAAGTAGATACAAAGTGGTAACTTTGTGTGTGTGTGTATATGTATGGCTGATTGCATTTAATTCTTTACTTTTCCATTTCAAGTATAATTAACATACAGTGTTATATTAGTTTCAAGTGTACAATATAATGATTCAACGATTCTATACATTACTTCGTTGCTTATCACAGTAAGTGTCCTCTTAATTCCCTTCATCTATTTTACCCATCCCAACCCACCTCCCCTCTGCTAACTACCAGTTTTTTCTCTGTGCTTAAGAGTCTGTTCTTTTTGTCTCTTTTTCCCTTTGTTCATTTGTTTTGTGTCTTAAATTCCACATATGAGTGAAATCATATGGTATTTGTCTTTCTCTGACTGACTTCAGTTAGCATTATACTCTCTAGATCCATTCGTGTTGTTGCAAATGGCAAGATTTCATTCTTTTTTATGGCTGAATAGTATTCCAGTGTGTGTGTGTGTGTGTGTGTGTGTGTGTGTGTGTGTGTGTGTGTGTGTGTTGTGTGTATGTACACACACACGAACACAAACACACCACTTCTTTATCCATTCATTGATCGACGGACACTTGGGTTGCTTCCATAATTTGGCTATTGTAAATAAAGCTGCAGTTAGTTTAGGGGTGCATATATGTCTTCAAATTAGTATTTTTATTTTCTTTACATAAAAACTCAGGAGTGGAATTACTGGATCCTATGCTAATTCTATTTTTAACGTTTTGAAGAACCTCCATACTGTTTTCCACAGTGGCTGCACCAGTCTGCATTCCTACCAACAGTGCATGCAGATTCCTTTTTCTCCATGTCCGTGACAACACTTGAGTTTTTTATTTTAGCCATTCCGATGGTGTGAAGTAATATCTCATTGTAGTTTTGATTTGCATTTCCCTGATGATGAGTGATGTTGCACATCTTTTCATGTGTCTGTTGGCCATCTGGATGTCTTCTCTGGGAAAATGTCTGTGTGTATCCTCTGCCCATTTTTTAATTGGATTATTTCAGGGGGGGTTGGTGGTGGTGGTGTTGAATTGTGTAAGTTCTTTATATATTTTGGATATTAACCAATTACTGGGTATATCAGTTACAAATATCTTCTCCCATTCAGTAGGTTACCTTTTTGTTCTTTTGATGGTTTCCTTCACCGTGCAAAGGCTTTTTATTTTGACGTACTCTCAAAAGTTTAATTTTGCATTTTTTTCCCTTCCCAGAAGAGACAGACATGTCTAGAAAAATGTTTTTATGGCTGATGTAAAGAATTGCAGCCTAAGTTTTCTCCTGGGAATTTTATGGTTTCAGGTCTCACATTTAGGTCTTTAATCCATTTTGAGTTTATTTTTATGTATGGTATAAGAAAGTGGTTTAGTTTCATTCTTTTGCATGTCGCTGTCCAGTTTTCCCAGCACCATTTGTTAAAGAGACTGTCTTTTTCCCATTGCATATTCTTGCCTCCTCTGCCAAGGATTAATTGACCATAAAAGCATGAGTTTATTTTTGGACTCTATATCCTGTTCCCTTGATCTATAATTCTGCTTTTGTGCCAGAATGATACTGGTTTGATTACTATAGTTTTGTAGTATATCTTGAAATCTGGGATTGTGATACTTCCAGTTTTCTTCTTCTTTTTTATGATTGTTTTGGCTCTTCTGAGACTATTGTGGTTCCATGCAAATTTTAGGATTATTTATTCTACTGTGGAAAGTGCTGTTGGTGTTTTGAAAGGAAATGAATTAAATCTGTAGATTGCTTTGGGTAACATGGACTTTTTAACAATATTAGTTATCCCAATCCATGACTGTGGAATATCTTTCCATTTATTTGTGTCATCTGCAGTCTCTTTCATCAGTGTTCTATTGTTTTTGGAGTACAGATCTTTCACCAACTTGGTAAGTTTATTTCTAGATATTTTACTCTTTTTTGGTACAGTTGTCAATGAGATTGTTTTCTTAATTTCTCTTTCTACTACTTCATTATTAGTGTATAGAAATGCAGCAGATTTCCGTAATTAATTTTGTATTATGTGACTTTACTAAATGCATGTATCAGTTCTAGTAGTTTTTTGGTGGAGTCTTTAGGGCTTTCTGTATATAGTATCATGTTGTCTGCAAACAGGGAAAGTTTTACTTCTTCCTTACCAACTTGGATGCCTTTTGTTTCTTTTTCTTATTTGACTGCTGTGGCGAGGACCTTCAGTACTATGTTGAATACAAGTGGACATCTTTGTCTTGTTCCTGATCTTAGAGGAAAAGCTCTCAGTTCTTCGCCATTGAATATGATGCTAGCTGTGGGTTTTTCATACATGGCCCATTTTATGTTGAGGTGTGTTTCCTCTAAAGTGGTAACAGTTTTTATTGGTTTGTTACACAAGGTTCACCCTGAATCCTTAGGAGACTTCAGCTGATAGGACAACAGAAGAGTTAATTTGCAACACAAGTTAATGAAATGCAAAACTACTATTACTTTTTTCTCCTAACTTTAAGGTAATTAATTAAAGAAAATCAAATCAAATACTTACAGAATCCCAAAACTACACAGAACAGTGAAAAACACTAATCACGCTTTATGTAATATTCTCTCTGTAGAAGGAAAGTAGAATTCTGACCATTCTGTTTACATTTTTTTTTTAGAAAACTTATTAATGTTGGAAAAAATGTGAAAATATTTCTCACTGAAAAGAGATTAATATGAATAAATCCTTATTAAAAATAAGTTGTATTCTGGAAGTTTCAGAATTTTTTAAAAAAAGTTTCCCTTTTACTCCATATTAAGAGTGGTTGCAAGCCGAGTCCACAAATTAGTTAGCTCCTAAGCAACTGAAGCAGCTATCTTGTGATTACATAATGCATTTTTAAAGTTGGTTTGACATCCTAAAAGATCCTCATGACTATTTCCATGGGGTTTTTAAAAATCTGATTAGCAGTTCTGGGTTGGAAACTTTATTCACTCCCACTGTGAAGTAGCAGAGGAGAGTAAGGATCTTTTTCTCCCCCTCCCGGTTGGAGAATTTTTATCCTTTCACTAAAGTGACCGTTCGTCATCTCCTGTCTGAGAAGAATCACAGATCCTAGTGTTGTTACAGAGGAACTCTGAAGATGCCCTACTTTACTTCCGTGCCATTAGGTGCACAGTCTTGTCATGCTGTGCGAAGGGGAACCCTTCCCAAACCAAACACATTTCGCACTCCTTTATGAGCCGGATATTTAAAGGTACCCTGTGGTGAGTGAACCCTTTTGCAAGGCAAACCCTCCTCTAAGGTGCTGGCTGGGTACTAAGAAATCTCTTGGGGCTTTAAAAAGCCACTAATACTTTTCTTGCTGCACTTGCCCCCACTGATCCGAGTAATTACAATTAGCACAGTGGTCCCTCCTCGATGAGAACCACTGGTCTCTGAGCAGCCGACGGCCCCAGCCTTGCTGCGAAGCAGGGCGCCATGCTTCCGGTTACCTTCCACTTGCTGGTGCCAGGTATTTCTCTGTAGTCTGGCAGACGGCTCAGACTACCACCCGGCTTCACATTAAATTCCACTCGATGATTATAGCCTGTTTGGCATCAAAGTTAGGTTGAGAACTAAAAATAAAATGAGGGCATTGTAATCCGTGACTTCTCGTGTCCCTTCCAGCTGAGGAATCTATAAGAAGCATAGCGCGAGAAGTTTTGTTTTTTTTTTTAATTTTTTTTTTTAACGTTTATTTATTTTTGAGACAGAGAGAGACAGAGCATGAACGGGGGAGGGGCAGAGAGAGAGGGAGACACAGACTCTGAAACAGGCTCCAGGCTCTGAGCGGTCAGCACAGAGCCCGACGCGGGCCTCGAACTCACGGACCGCGAGATTGTGACCTGAGCCGAAGTCGGCCGCTTAACCGACTGAGCCACCCAGGCGCCCTGAAGTTTTGTATTTTTTGATGAGCAGTTGCATCATCCACTGCCGTGCATAAACAATTACAGTAATTAAGAACCTGGTTTCATATTCTGAGTCCATTGCTTATCTGTATAACATTTACTGAGAAAATAATTTAATTACTCTAAACCTGACTCAGAAGGTTGTTGTGAAGTCTAAAGGTAATCATCCCATTAAAGCATTTGAACATGATATGTAGTGTGTAATCTACTAACTCTTAGTTGTTTTGATCATCATTTTCATTATTAATAGTATGATTATTTTGAAATCTTACGCCTAGGAAAATATTGCTAGAAAAGGTAAATAAAGAGAAGCAAACAAATTCTGGTTTTTTACGCCCTTCCTCCCCCACCCCTTCCCTGGCCTGTACCCTCTGCAGAATGTGATAAGCTGAGGCGGGATGGCTACCGAAGTTCACAGTACTACTCCCAGGGGCCGACCTTTGCAGCCAGTACCAACCCCCTCTGCGATGATTATCAAAACGAAGATGAAGAAACAGATCAAAAGGTAAGGCTTCCCAATTCCACATGGGAACCTGGACTGGGTCCCAGAACAGAAAAACGACATAAGTTGAAACACTGGTGAAATCAGAATAAAATAGGGTTTCAGTTAATAATGGTATCTCAATTTCTTAATTTTGACCAAGGTACCATGATTATTTAGCATGTTAACACTGTGGGCAGCTGGGTAAAGCGTTCACAGGAATTCTCAGCGCTATGATTGCAACTTTTCCGCAAGTCACAGTCGGTCTAAAATTAAAAAAAAAAAAAAAAAAGGTAAGGTTAGGATTCAAGGAATTCATTAAAGGGTCACAATCAGTCAGTATATTTGTGCATTTTGAATATTCTCTTTTGGGTAGAAAAATTGAAGGTCTTGTTTTTGTTTTTTGGGTTTTTTTCCTCATGACCAAGAACCCACTCAGATCCTAAAACAAGAGCTCTAAGTATAACAGGCAAAAGTCACTGTTTCACAAGCAGTCAGTGTTTCTCAGAAAGATTGAACAGAAGCAGCACTTTGACTTAATATTATAGCACTGGTCAGTTCACTTGGAGATGCTTTGTTACCCTGGCCGCCTTTCTTCTCATGCCATATCTTGTAGTATGTACAAACTACTTAAGGCAAATATATTTTCTCAGTAATAGATGCCCCATGAGCAGATAAAAATGTAGAGAGATTTTGACTCATATGGGTTTTTTAAATTCATTTTACTTAGTACTATGGACTTAAAGCTTGATGGACACGTGTTGATTTAGAAACCATTTTTTAATCTAAGAAATTTCGGTAGAATTAGGTCAATGCATAAATGCATTACTGTTTAGAGAACATTAGTCAAAATTTATTGTTCTTCCCCACATAAATAACATCAGAGAAAAGGGTGGATAACAGTTGATCAAAATGGGAAATTTACTACCATAATTTTTTAGTCCTCTAATAAAAACTCAGGTTTTTATTTGAGAATATTTTTTCTTATCTCTTTAAAAGTATGTTCCCATATTAGCTTAGTCCTCTGGGACTCAAAATACACAATACTGTATTAGGAAATACTGTAGTAGGAAAAGGAGCTACCTCAAAATTGATCTGGTTTTTAATTTTAAAGTTTTTTTTTTTTCTCATTGATATGAATAAGGAAAATAGAAATCAAAAGATGAGTTATATGGTGAGGATTGTGTTCTCTTCTTATTTAATTTTTCAACCTTATTGAAATTGTAATTGACAAATAAAATTGTACATATTTAAATCATCCGTTTTCTTTGTGAAATGGCCATCACAATCGGGTTGATTAACATATCCAGCATCTCACAGGCTTACCTTTCCTCAGTGGGGAAACAGCAGTAAACAAGTATAATATAACACAGTGGTGATGCACATTATGAAGAAAAATAAACTCGTAGTAAGAGTTTGAGAGTGACGGGCTGCTATTTGAGATTGAGTTTTCAAGAGGGGGCTCTCCGAGGGTGTCATTAGAGCAGATCTCAGAATGAAGTGTGGGAACACCACATGGGAATATCTTTGGGAAGAGCTTCTGGGAAGAAGAGATAGTAAGTACAAAGGCCTGGGGACCCTAGTGTGGTTAATCCTGTGGAAGAAGTAGCCAGATACCAGAGTGGCTTGCGGTGGGCAAGGGGGAGAGAGGTAATAATGACTTTGGGGAAACAACCAAGGGCCAGATCACATAGGAAGGACCTGACCGGCCGTGGTGAGAACTTTGGATTTGTTGTTCTTGGGGAAGATGGGGAGGCACTGGAGGAACTGAGGTGGTAAGTAGGGTGGTCTGATTTACTATTTGATGCAATCTGGCTACTATATGGAGGCAAGACTGCGGGGAGTTGAAAATGGAAGTAGAATGGTCAGTCAGTAGGCTATTGCAGTAATCCTGGCAAGATATAGCTGATGTGGGCTGGGACCAGGGTGGCAGCGGAGAAGATTCTAGGCTTATGTTGAAAGTGGATCCTATAGAATTTGCTGAAGTTGGGAGAAAAAGAAGAGTCAGGGATAATTTCGTTTATTGTCTTTCCAGCTTGATCCCTCTAGAATCCCATTTCAAAAATTATTTGACCCCGTGAGAAATTACCCTCTTCACAGCCTCAGTTATCTTTCCCCATCTTAGATGACAGGACCCACAATTATATTCACTTCTTTGTGCATACTTGGAACTCTGATGGTCCCTCTCTCCTGTCACTTTCCTGAAGACATCCCAATCCCATTTGTTTTTTTTTTGTTGTTGTTGTTGTTGTTTTGTTTTTTTTTCCTGTTTTTACTTTTATTTGCATGTATTTCATGCAGAGTTTACTCCCGGGCCATAAGTTTTTGTTTCTTCAGTTTCTTCTGGGATATCTTTTTTCTTCTGTGCAGGCTCCTCTTCTGGTTTAGGAACAATCTGCTCTTTTTCAGTAAGGATCATCTCAATGTGGCAGGGAGAGCTCATGTATGGGTTAATCCGACCATGAGCCCTGTAAGTTCTACACCACATTTTGGGGGCTTTGTTCACCTGGATGTGCTCAATGACCAGAGAATCTACATCTAAACCCTTACGTTCAGCATTACTCTCTGCATTTTTAAGCACGTGCAGTAAAAATTCAGCACTCTTTTTGGGCCACCGACCCTGTGTCCAGCCCCACTGTTTGGCCTTGGGCACACCTACCAGCTCCACCATTGTAGTGTTGGAATGGCACACATTGCTTCTGCAAAGTGACGTCTTTCAGATACTTGGTGGCTTTTCGGATATGCATACCCTTGATGGCCTGGGCAGTTTCCCGTGTGTTCTTAAAGTGAACGCGAAGATTTGAGCCTCTTGATTTGCATGATTTTGTCGGGTTTTCCGGGTCAAGGGAATAGTGAACCATTTTCAGAGATCACCTCAGGCCGCTTACGGGAAGAGCCCAATCCCATTTGAATCCCGCTCTACCTCTGCTCTGCGCTTAAAGCCTGGCTCACTAAACAAGGCTAGAGGAAAACACCAGGTTTTACTGGCTGCTTGTGCTATAAATGCCTAACCTCGGACCTAAAGTGCCAGCAGTCCTAACATATGAGCTCATCAGTTCACTCTCCCACTGCCCAAATTATATTTCTCAAATCTCCAAACACCATGTTTTCTGTTTTACTCTCAGATACCATCTGTGATATCTACTGCGCTGTGGGGTGAAGGGGGGGTGGGGGGAGCAGTCCGAAGGCATATCCTTTCACAACCAAACCTATTGAACGGCTTGCATCTATGCCTATACCTACTCACCCTTTCCTGCCATTGCAATGAGTGCACAGTCCTTGCTTCTTTTCTGCCCTGTTTGCACCCAGGTGCTTAGATTAGGGCATGGCATGCAGTCAACACTCAGTATTTTTTCAGTGGAACGATTAAGGCCAACTTCTCAAGAACTTCATCCCTGCAATTTGCCCCTTTCTCTTTGCCCTAATCCATTCTCTCTCTTTATTGCATAAGAACTCTTCATTATATGAACAAACTACCTTGTCTTTCATCTTGAAGAAGCCCTCCTTTGACCTTTCACCCCCCTCCAAATTCTGCCATATCTTCCAGGTCTTCTTTAGAATAGAACTCCTCCAAAGAACTGTCTAGATTTGCGGTCAACACTGCCTTTTCCACAATCTCCTCTGAACCCCCTCCAAATAAACTTTTATCCCTAGCACGCTACTGAAATCAGTCTTGTTAAGTCTGTTCATCACGTCTATCTTGCCCAAATCTAATAGTTAGTTTTCAGCCCCCCTCCGATTCAGCCTCTCAGTAGTGTTTGACATAGTTTACTGTCCTTCTTCAAGTACTTTCTATACTTGGCTTCCATGAGACCACACATTCCTGGTTTTCCTCCTCCCTCACTAGCCAGTGCTTCTCAGTCATGGTTGGATGCTATTCCATATATCTAAACATTGGTTTGACTCTGCTCCTCTGAAGCAGGCTTAATCCTTGGGTGATCCCACTGAGACCCATGGCCTTAAATTCCAGACACTGAAGTTTCCTAAATTTCTATCACCAGTCCAGACCCATGCATTTAGCTGCTTACTGTCCATCTTATGGGCATCTCAAACCTAATCCAAATCCCAAAATGTTCATTCTCACATCCCTACCTATTCCTCTCATAGTTTTCCCCACCTCGGTAAACCGTATAACTCCGTTCTACCAGATGCTGAAGCCAAAAATGTTGGGCACATTCTTGCTGCTTTTATTCTCTTTACACCTTCAGTAAATACTATAGATTTATCAATTATAGAGCCCCTACTAAAATCCCATATCCGATGTTATGCGATGATGAAGTCCAGGGCATGTTTCTGAGACTGGGTCATTGGGGCACGTTGGAGGTGAGGTCGTGAAAGACTGATGAGGGATGGATCCGCTCTGTGGATACTCAGTTCACCAAGAATGTTAACAGGAGTAGTGGTGGAAGGAGGCTGAGGTGGGATGACAGGGGAGCCATGGTAAGTGATGGAGTTAGGTTTTATTGCATAGCTAATAGGAAATCACTAACATATTTTTTTTAATGTTTATTTATTGTGAGGGGGAATGGGAGAGAGAGAGAGAGAAAGGGAGAAAGAAAGGGAGAATACCAACCAGGCTCCATGTTTGAACCCGATGCAGAGCTCAATCCCACGAATCATGAGATCACAACCTGAGCAGAAGTGAAGAGTTGAACGCTGAATCGGATGAGCCACCCTGGTGCCCTATGGAAGTCACTAACATTTTTAAGCAGACGACTTTATGATTAGGAACAAAAGTTGTATGTACCATCTTGTGTTAGATGGAAGATGTTGAGATAATGTTGAAACTGATTTTCTAATTTATATAATATATCAAACCTGACTCTAGAACTTCTAGAGAGGGAGTATTTTAACAGACTGATTTCTGATTTGAAAAAATAGAGAAATTTTGTCAAAAATTCACACCAGGTTGACAAAATCAATGGTAACTGTGTGAGGTAATAGATGTGTTTACTAGTCTTATTGTGGCAATCATTTAGCAGTATATACATGTAACAAATTATCACATTATACGCCTTAAACTTACACAATGTTTTATGTTGATTATATCTCGATAAAACTGGGTGGAAAAATTAAGCTCATTTAAAAGAAAAAATTGAACCAAATTACAAAAAGCATCAAGTTCAGATGGTTTCATAGAGAGGGTTCCACTAAAGCTTTTAAAGAGTAAGTAGGTAGGGAAAGGGGGACAAAGGAGAGGGAGGCAAACCATAAGAGACTCTTACTTTTAGAAAACAAACTGAGGGTTGCTGGAAGGGAGATGGGCAGGAGATGGGCTAAATGGGTGATGGGTATTAAGGAGGGCACTTGTGACCAGCACTGGGTGTTATATATAAGTGATGAATCACTAAATTCTACTCCTGAAACCGAGATTATACTATATGTTAACGAACTAGAATTTAAATAAAAACTTGAAACAAAAGGAAAAGAAAATAGAAAGAGTAAGTAAATCCAATGCTTGAAACTTTCTCAGAGCAAAAAAAAAAAGAAGGATATGGTGTGATTTTTTTTTTTAAACGAATTAGATTTACCCTGAGATCAAACCTAACAAAGACCACACAAAGTGGAAAATCAGCTGGCCAGTCCCACTCATGAATATTATCATTAGAAGTCACAGTAGAATGTTAGGAAACATAATTTAACAACTCGTTACAAGACAGATGTTTAAAAATGAACCTGGATTTATCCCAATAGGAATGCAAGGATTTTCAGTATCAGTTAATCTAATCACATGTTAATATATTAATAGATTTGAAGAGAACGATCGGATCAAAACCATAGATAGTGACAAGGTATTTGAAACAATTCAACATCCATTCTTGATAAGAAACACTCCATAATATAGAAACAAGTAGATACTCATACCTTAAAATGTATCTGCCTTGTCACCAAAGCCAACATGCTATTCCATGGGCCATTCTTCTTAGAATGAGACGTAAGACAGGACATTCACTTGTCACTATTATTATATTGTATGGGAAGAACTGGCCAAAACAATTCGAAAAGTTGTAGGGTAAGAGGCTCAGAAATAAGGGAAGACTGAGATTAAATTATCATTCTTTGTACATGATATGTTTGTATACTTGGTGACTCCAGGAAAATAAAAATTTGAAACTGCTATCAACAGTAAACTTCAATGACATAGAAAGGTATGATGTTGATGTATGGAAACCAATACTTTTCATATCTACAAAAGCAAATTACAAGATATAATAGGAAAAATCTATTTAAAGTTGTAATGGCAGACGGGGTGCCTGGATGGCTCAGTCGATTGAGTATCTGACCCTGGATTTCAGCTCAGGTCACGATCCCAGGGTGGTGGGATCCAGCCCCATGTCAGCTCCACACTGAGTGCGGGGCCTGCTTGGGATTCTCTCTGTCTCTCCCTCTGCCTCTCTCTCCTGCTCTTGCGCACTGGCTCTCTCTCTCTCTCTTATGCTCTTAGATGAGACGACTCCATATCAGAAAGCTGTCATTTCTGCCCAAGTTAATTTATAGAATTAACACAACACCAATAAGATGTTGAGTGGTTTAGTTTCGTTTTAGTTTAAGAGGGATTTGGGGGATGGACAGAGAAAGGGAAGGACCAGAGAGGATCTAAGGGTCATAGCTGGGAAAGCTGTAACCTAGAGGAGCAATGAGGAAGGAGAACTACTCGCCTCACCAGGTACTAAAAAGAGTCAGGAATTGCTCAGTGTGGAATCTGAATGTACAGGCCAGCAGGACAGAATATTAAACATAGACTATAGAGACCAGAAGTCTACCTAAATCTTCATGGGATTTAGTACGTGATCAAGTTGACATTTGAAATCAGGTGGGAGTTCAGTAACTATAAAAGGGGCTCCAAGCCAGCAGTTTATGGTCTCCGTGTTAAGGCCAAGACCCTTAAGTGCAATGCATGCTCTTAAAAGTCATTTTAACAGTTGGGGTTATTTTAGATACAGAGTATGTAGAGGTCAAATTTGAGGGAAAATGCTGGGGAAAGCCTTTACTTTGTATTTTCTAGGTAAGTGGTAGGAGTTGGGGTATGGTGAGGAGAGCAGTGGACTACACAGAAGTTAACAAACGCTTAGACTACAAATGCTCTGACCTGGAAAGAGGTACACAGAATGAAAAGCATCTGATTTGCATTCAGCAATAGGAAGCATCTATTATGTGCTTAGGATAGAAGCACGCTCCTAAAAGGAGAGCTGCTGATAAGGTAAAAGACATACATTAGAAGAACCTAGGGGACATCTGTTCTGGGTGTTTATTCTAGAGAATTGTTCTAGAATAATTATCCTAATGCCAAACATGTTTACGAAGCAAGACTCCTGTTTATGGTATGAGGAATGGTATTTTGCTAATTATCTCCACGTGTATCTTTCAAAGTGTAGCAAGAAAAATAACTATTTCCAATGATACATGTTATATATAAACTTGCATGAGAGAAATGCTGTCTGCAAAGGGCTTTAGAAATCTCACAGAACACCTTTTTTTTCCAACCGTGAAATCAGAGAATAAGTCAGTGCTTTAGTATTATGCTAGTCGCAGCCTTTTGTGTGTGTGTGTGTGTGTGTGTGTGTGTGTGTGTGTGTGTTCTTTCGGTTTTCAGTGTGTACCAGGTACTACCAAACAGGTTTTTCAGGTATTCGCAGGAAGTTCAGTTATGGGTGCCAAAATATTTCCAGTGAGTTGATAGGGCATCTCCCCAACTGCCATTGTTGGAGGTTATGTTTGATGATATGTTCACTGAATCAGGGAAACATTCATAGAGGCCCCATTGTCTCAGCAGAAAGGATGTCAGTTATGAGTTGCTCAATCTCTTATATAAAATTAACTCCCAAACACGTAAATTAGACTGGGATTATGGCAATAAAAGGTTGGCTTTTATGGTACTGATGTAACCTGAAATTTTCTATTTCCTGTTATTCTTTGAACTAGCATCTCAGGTTCTGTTTTAGTCCTCATTGATGAGAGATACTTCAATTGAAGGAGGACTTTGAAAAGACAAAAGGGATAGTAGACTTGCTCTGTAATTGCACATATCGGAGGCTTATATAACATGATGCTTGAGATCGCCGGTTTGGGGCAGCCTGTCCACCTGTTGAAGCTGAGTGGTTTTGGGTAAATTGCTTCTCTCCATGAGCTTCGGTTTCCTCGCTGTAAAGAGTTAGAAGCCCCATGTTCTGGTTTGCTCAGGACAGTCCTGTGTTACAGCTGCTGTCCTGCGTAATTATTAATAGCACCCCCTTTCACTTTCAGAGGAGTTCTGGTTTTGATCATAAGTTACACAGCCACCTTACCTTCCTTGGGGAGGGATGTGGTGAGGTTGAAAGGAATTAATGTTTATGCAAGTCTTCACTTGGTGCCTGGCACATAGAATATGCTCAAATAATGGCTAGTTCAGTATTGCTAAACTGCTTGAGTTTTCAAACCAGACTACAAAGAAAAGGACTCCACGGACAATGAAATTTGGCCACTCTCCCACTCCCCCTAAGTCTTTTATTATAGACTTTCCGCAAAGAATTTCCTGCCTGAAGCAACAAATTTGAGAGGTTTCAGCAACTACTGACAAACTTCCCATTGTTGTGTCTTTGTTGGTTATCTCTAAATAGAACTACTAGAGGTCATACTAGCACTAACTTTACTTTAGAACACTTGCCAGACTTTTTCAAGTTATATCTCATTTCCCACAGGAACTCCAATGGAAGAAGTATTTTAATAATCATTACTATCATTTTTCTTAAGTTTATTTCTTTATTTTGACAGAGAACAGAGCACATGAGCAGGGGATGGGCAGAGAGAGAGAGGGAGGGAGAGAGAGAGAGAATCCCCAAGCAGGCTTTGTGTGCAGTCAGCACAGAGCCCGATGTGGGGCTCAAACTCACAGACTGTGAGATCGTGACCTGAGCTGAAGTCAAGAGCCGACGCTTAACTGACTGAGCCACCCAGGCGCCCCTCATTGCTATCATTTTGATGATCTGGAAACCAAGACTCAGAATTATGAAATCGCTTTCCCAAGACCACATGGCTAAAATGCATCAGGGAGGACGCGGATGTAGGGCCTCTGCTTTATACTCCATTTCTCTTCCTTGCACCGTGTTGGTGAAACAAAAGGGGGAGATTACTACACTCCCCAAATGCCTTCTTATTATGCCTGTTGTTGGCATTTTTCATTCCACTGTTGACTTGTCTGCTATTCATTCATTCACTCATACCATTGTTTCAAAAACCACTTAAGTACCACTTCGTCTCAGTATACAGACATACTGCCTGGCCTAGGATGGTTTATGGTCTAGAAACCATGGCCTAGATGACTCTAGTGCAGTCATTTGTATTGGGTCTCTGTGAGTAATTCCAGGGCACAGTGGAAACCCAGAGGAGTCTATGCTAGCTCCTTGTGTTCAGTGCTTCCCAGTTTGGGACACCTTGGTTACTTTGTATCTTGCAAGCAGGAATGGGAAGCCTGGGGACTGTCACTTTTCCAGACCTTTATGCATTCAAACCAGTAAATCGTTCCAGTGTCTCTTGTTGCAAACACCCCATTAAACTGGAATAAGGCTCCATTCATATCTGCCTTCCCCTTTACATGGGGACACAGCATTCCTGTCTTGTTGCTATCCGTATACCTCTGTATCTCCCAACATGTGGAAAAGTTCAGGAGCCAGAGACTAGGCTCCGTGCTATATGTGAATCTATTTAATACTTATTGCAACCATGCAAAGTAGCTTGGATTGTACCCATAACACAGATGAGGAAACTGCATTTTGGAGAGACTATATCGCTTGCGTAAGATCACATAGTTTTAAAATACTGAAACTGAAATCTCGGTTTTAAAACAGTGTTTTTGAGATGTAATTTACATAAAATACACATATTTAAATTATACAATTTAGTAAGTTTTGATATATGTGTACACACGTGAGCCCATCACCACAATCATGGTAGTGAACACCTTCGGCACCCTCGAAAGTGAAGCAGTCTTTTACATTAGTAAACGAGTGAATAAATAAATACGTATTGGAATGGAATGTATACCCAGTAAAATGAATGAATTGTTGGCTCACACAGAAACATGGATGTGTCTTAGAAACATAAGTAAATAACACAACACCGAGAATGAACCATTTTTATAAAAGTCAGTAAACATGTAAGTTACATATATTGGTACATATATAACAAAAAGTAAGGGATAATTAACACACAATTCAGGACAGTGGTTATCTTGGGGAAAGCGGGGAGGAGCACTGAGGTAGATGCAGTTATTGGTAATAGTTTATATAAGTCACGGGTTGGGTGGTAAGTTCTGAAATACTCATTATGTTATATATTTTGTATATATCATTTATTAAAATGAAAAGATTATAAGTAAGAAGTACTATATCAGTTGAAACTGATTTAAGGTCTTAAGTATTTTCCATTCTTTTAAGGAAAAGATCCTTAATATGCAGTCCACAATATTAGTTTCAGTCCACAATATTTTAATCCAACATGTAATAAGGACAAAGGGGCTGGCTTTGTGGTAAAAGGACTAATATGCTGATGGGGAGAGAAAGAACAGTTGAAGCTATTTAATATTGTGGATATAGACACCACCATCTGGCCATCAGGGAGCCGCTAGATGGGCCAAGAACTGTGCTTCCGTATGGATCCATTTCCGCTGCCCCTGCTTTTTTTGTTGTTGTTGAGCCTGGGGTTGGCGGGGAGGGGTTAGGAGAGAACAGAAATAAGTCAGGATCTTTTGTGTCTAAGTATATTGAAAGTAGAAGAAGCACATATAGGCAAAAAAGGCTGCGGAAGTTTCGACACCTTATGAAGCCATCTATGATCTGGAAAACCAAGAGTCAACCCAAGACAGATTTCCTTCTGGGAAACAAAACAAAACAAAACAAACAAAAAAAAACCCAACATCAAAGACAGAGTCAATGTCCTGCAAAAAGGAGTGGCGTGTATGTTAGTATTCTTTTAACTAATGCTCTACATAAGGGCGCCTGGGTGGCTCAATCGGTTAAACATCTGACTTTGGCTCAGGTCATGATCTCACAGTTCATGAGTTCAAGCCCTGTGGCTCAGAGTCTGGAACCTGCTTTGGATTCTGTGTCTCCCTCTCTGTCTGCCCCTGCCCTGCTTATGCTTTGTCTATCTTTCAAAAATAAATAAACATTAAAAAATTTAAAAAATAATAATAATACTCTATATAGCTTCATCTGTTCTACATTCATTTTCATGTAATAATTGCTAAATGAATGCTAAATTTAGCTCTGATTATAATTACATTTTTTAATTGCTAGGAGCATAGCAGATTAAAAAGGAAAAAGCCTGGGCTAATCTGTGATTCACATTTAAGCTCACTTTTTGATAACTTGGCCACCTGCCCAAGAGACCATGTTTCAGGCTCCACTGTCCATCTGGTGGGAGCTTGTCTGGCTTCCAGACAGGACCCAGGAGTCTCTGAAATGCAGGTCTGAAGCATCCCAAATCTACACAACAACTGCTGGCGTGGCCAGTGATTTCCCTTTCTAAATTAAGTAATCTGGCACAAGGAATTGTCGTTTCTCCTTTCATTTGTGACTCTTCATTCCTTCTGGGATCAGGGTATGGGGTATCAGGGAACGTTACTGATCAACGGACAGGTTTAAAAATTGCATTTAAGGTCCGAAAGCAAGGCAACTTTACACTCCATGTTTGAAAAAAGTAATTCACTCTGTATTGAGGCAGTCCATTAATATGAAGCATGGTGAAGCTATTTGAGTTGTTCTGTTCTCAACAGAGGGAGTTGAGTTGCTCAAAACCTATAGCTTGTAAATGACAAGAGCCAGGATGCTGGTACTTAGTGTTTTACTCCAGGGTTTAGTGCTTCTTCCACTGCACCACACTGCGGTGGCTTTTCTAGATTTTTAAAAGGTTTGTTCTTGAAGAAGAGATATAAATGGAGGTTTTATCTTTAGATCAGACAACCTAGTAACTTATTGCAAATATTGCCAAGTTGTTATTTTAACACTGTTAAACAGCAGAGACTCTGGGGTCAAGTCCGGGTTCTAATCCCAGTTGTCCACTTGTGAACGTCCCAAAAGTAAAATTACTTTGTTCTATTTCCTTATTTATAAAATGAAGCTAATGCTATAAATATTAAATGAGGTGCCAATTTCTATAAAGTCTATAACCCAGAGCAAGGCATGTAGCAGCCAGTAAATAAATGGTGACCCTTTTTTAGCTAAAATCCTGAAATAGTTCTCTATGAAATTCTGATTTAAAGCTTCCTGGAACTTACTTTCTCATGGGAGAGAAAACAAGGTAAATATCTAAAATATATGTATACTATTGATATGTACTAAAGAGAAAAAGCAGTGAAGGGAGATATAAAATATTAGGGAGGAGTTGAAATTTGAGGTATGCTCAACAGGTAAGACCTCAACAAGAAGGAGACTCTTGAATAAACACATGAAGAAAAAGATGGTGTGGATGTCTAAGGGAAGAGCATGTCAGGCAACGGGAGCAGCAAGTGCAAAGGCCCTGAGGCAGAAGCGTGCATGATATGTACAAGAGACTACACGGAAAGGATGGAGTGGCTAGAGTGAAATAAGGGACTGAATAGTAGGAGATGAGGTCAGAGGGAGTGGTGAGCCCTTTGCAGATCATGTAGGGTCTTGTCGGTCATGGTAAGGATGTTGGGGGGTTTGAACAGAGGAGCAACACGATCTGACTTAAATTTTAAAAGGATGCCTCACGCCTCTGTGTTGAGACGTAGACTTGGAGCGGGAGGGTGGGCACAATAGGCAGAAATGTGGAGGCCAGGTAAGAGGCTAACATAATCCAGAGGATTACAGTGTTCATCTTTTTTTTTTTTATTTAATTTTTTTTTTTTCAACGTTTATTTATTTTTGGGACAGAGAGAGACAGAGCATGAACGGGGGAGGGGCAGAGAGAGAGGGAGACACAGAATCGGAAACAGGCTCCAGGCTCTGAGCCATCAGCCCAGAGCCCGACGCGGGGCTCGAACTCCCGGACCGCGAGATCGTGACCTGGCTGAAGTCGGACGCTTAACCGACTGCGCCACCCAGGCGCCCCTACAGTGTCCATCTTAATGGAGTAATCATGATGTGTTCGGCTGTTGAGATGCAGGAGGTGGTTCCCTGCGCCCCTGCTGGATTTATAAATCCTAGGAAGGATAGGAGTGCGATCGTTCTGGAAGTCAAACCGTCCTGGTTTTTATCTTTCCTTAGTTGTAGCACTGTGTAATAGTCACATTTGCATAGAACTTTATTCTCTGCCATGCTTGGGAAATTGTCTCACAAATGAAGAGAGCCCTTTATAACAGATTACCTTTGAAAGTTGTCGTACTGGAGCTCTCCCTGGCGGTCATCCCACGGCAACCAGGCTAAACTCAAGTACTTTCTCTTTGTGATAGTTATCGATTCTGACGCCGTCAGTCAGCTAAAAGAAAAGTAGGTTACTAGGGCTGTTGGGCACCACTGAGATGCACACAGACTGTGGAACGGTGCTTCACCATCTCCCTTGGCAGGTGTCACATGGAAAAGGGAACCCTCCCTGCAGGATGTCACCGTGCTATTTATTCTTCATCAAGCTGTAGCTTTACTTTTCTGTTAAACTGGTTTCGTTAGGATTTGCTTCCTGTAGGCTCGACAGTGTGTGCTGTATTTCAAGATTACCTGAGAAATTATTTCTGTGTGTGTATCAGAAAATTGGAGTAACCTTCTAATTGGCAACGTTGAGATTCAGTCATCGACATGAGACCTTTATGCGAACTGTCATGAAATTCTCATATACAGTTAGTTTTAATTTACTTGTGTGTGTGCCTGGGGGGCAGGGGGAATCTGCATCTTAAGGGTAGAGAATATGTATTATAAGTCATATGTAACCAGCGTGGTACAAGTGCAAAAAGGCTGGAAATTATTTATATCACTGTGGCTTCGCTGCCACTGCTGACTCAAACATTCCCTTGTTTATCTTTCAAGGATAGGTAGGAGTTGGAACCATTGATAGGTGTTGTAACCATTTAAGCAGAATTGGATCAAATGTGAAATGGATATGGTGTGATCTAATATCATAATCCGATGTAATTTAATATCATTATCAGATGTCGGTAACATATGCTCATTATAAATCGAGTATATTTATTTGTCAGTTTAATTACAAACGTCTTTTCACAATTTAACTTAGGTGGAGAAGAAACTACCGTATCATTTTACATTTTTACGTATTGAGAATATAAAGTCAAAAATAGAGATGTTTCATTATGATTTATTTTATATTATCTATTTCCACAACACCTTTATTATTGGTAGTCTTTTTGCAATAAAAGAAAAAATCATGAACTTGTCAATTCATGATTTTGCTTTCTTTCTTTTTTTTACTAAGATATTTTTTCTTTTTTAAAGTAACCTCTACACCCAACTTGGTGCTCAAACTCACAACCCACAATCAAGAGTCCTTTGTTCTTCGACTGAGCCAGCCGGGTGCCCCCATGATTTTGCTTTCCTAAAGTCACTTTTATAGGACCATCACCTTTATTTCCATGATGTTTAACAGCCATAGATATTTTCAGAGATTTTATCTCATTAGGTCTTTTTTTTAATAATTTTTTTTAACATTTATTCATTTTTGAGAGAGAGAGAGAGAGAGAGAGAGAGAGAGAGACAGAGTGTGAGCAGGGGAGGAGCAGGGAGAGGGGGTGACACAGAATCTGAAGCAGGATCCAGGCTCTGAGCTGTCAGCACGGAGCCCAACATGGGGCTCGAACTCATGGACCACGAGATCATGACCTAAGTTGAAGTTGGAGGCCTAACCAACTGAGTCACCCAGGCAGCCCTTATCTCATTAGGTCTTGAGAATGGCTCTTTGTGGGACTCAGGAGGGAAACATATAGCCCCACTTTTCAGCAAAGGAAGGGTTCAAGAAGAGCCTAAAAGTCACGAGACTGTCAGGTATAAAGTGAATAGACTCAGGTCTTTGGATTCTTAGTTTAGGCCCTATCCCCCAATACCAAACTATTTTATTTTATTTTATTTTATTTTTTTTATTTTTCTTAATGTTTATTATTTATTTATTTATTTATTTATTTTAATATATGAAATTTATCGTCAAATTGGTTTCCATACAACACCCAGTGCTCATCCCAAAAGGTGCCCTCCTCAATACCCATCACCCACCCTCTCCTCCCTCCCACCCCCATCAACCCTCAGTTTGTTCTCAGTTTTTAACAGTTTCTTATGCTTTGGCTCTCTCCCACTCTAACCTCTTTTTTTTTTTTTTTTTTTTTTCCTTCCCCTTCCCCATGGGTTCCTGTTTCTCAGGATCCTAACTATTTTAATTGGCTCTTCTGTAGTCCTTGTGAAATTTGTGCAGGGCTGGTAGTTGTAGAATAAAAACAGATATTTTACAGTAAGATGATTCAATAGTAATAAACAGTGATTACAGTGTTCTTTTAAGTGGTTGAAATTTCTAACAGATGTATTTCTTCTGTAAATTTCTTACCTGTATGCTTTTAGAAACTTGCATTAAATCCAGCAAGGTATCAATGCCTGCTTCTTAAAGATAGATAAATCCTCACAAACATAATATTGAACGAAAAAAGAAAGTCACAAAAGAGAACGTCAGGATTCCCTTTAGGTCACACATAGGCAGACAAAGCTATGGTGGGGTGTTAGAAGTCAGAGAGTAGTTACCCTTGCTTAGGGGTGTGTGGTTTGGGGAGGGGAGTGTTGAGCTGACTTGGGTGCTGGTTACACAGGTATTCCCTTGGGAAGGTTCATTGACTTTTTATTCTGAAGTAAAACTCTTTTAAATGCCTTATTTTCAGAGGTGGTAGTTAGTTTAAATGCTTTCAACTCGAAGACCAGTTCTTAGACATTTATTGTGTATTATAAACTGCCGTTTCTCAACAAAAGCCAATCACCCTTTTTTGTCATCGTTGTTGTTTGTGAGCCCATTGTGTTTGAGTTCTTGGAGCTTCCTTGTCAAAGAGCCAACTGTCGTGCGGCCATGGTACCGTCCGTGGTAAAATGCTTCCCCAAACAGCGTTCTTGCTTCCGCTTTTTAAGATGTTATGGGAAGAAAGGTATTGCAGAAGGGCTCCCCAGTTAGGATGTTAATCTGTATTGAAACAGACACTGCCAGAAATGTTTTCATGGAATTCTGATAAGGCTCAGAGCAGAGCTTCAGTCAGCTTCTTAGAATTTAACAATTTCACACCAATTGTTTTCATATAAATGGTTTCAGAAGAGCACACAATAGCTCTATGATTCCAGAAATGTTCCTTGAGGTCAGCGCCTGAAGGAAATGAGGTTGAGGCTAGAAATGACTTTGAGCAAACAAAATTTTAATAAAAATGGAAACCGATGGCCACAGCCATGATGCTTCTCCGGGCTTCTAACATTCAACTAAATCCATAAGCTTTCTGACCACAGTAAATATAGGAGAAACAGGAAGAACTGAAAAGATATCGAGGGTCAGCAAAGCCGTTTGCAGACCTCATGGTTTAGAGACTAAGGCGACGGCGTGAATCATATACACAACGGGTCATGCTCAAGATGATGAGCAGTTTTCTTGCAAACTATTGCTTCTTTCTTAAATGTGGCCAGTTTTGTTTTTGTTTTTGGCTCGCTTTTAATGAGTTGAAAAAATATTTTATTGATTTACTTATTTATTTAACATTTATTCATTTTTGAGAGACAGAGACAGACTGAGTGGAGGAGGGACAGAGAGAGGGAGACACAGAATCTGAAGCAGGCTCTAAGCTCTGAGCTGTCAGCACAGAGCCCGACGCAGGGCTCGAACTCACAGACCGTGAGATCGTGACCTGAGCTAAAGTCGGCCACTCAACCAACTGAGCCACCCAGGCGCCCGCGCCCTAGTTGAAAAAAGGCTTTAAACAAGGAATGTATTTTTAAATGTTTTTGCCAGCTATTTGCACACTACAGCATCTACTTACTGTTTTCCCTGCAGTGTTCTATTTCTTCATCAGAAGAGGAAAGACTTATTTCCATCAGGAGACCTAACACGCCAACCTCAAGTGACTTCTCTGACCTTCATACTCAAACGAACTGGACCAAGTCACTTCCTTTGCCAACGCCAGAAGAGAAGATGCGACAGCAAGCCCAAACAATCCAGGCTGACGTGGTTCCCATTAATATAACTGGTATGCTTTGCTGTACAGATAGGTTTCTAAACATACTTGGGAAAATGACTTTGGCTTCTGTTTGTTATATGCTCTTAGCATCTCACTTATACATCAAAGGTAAATAGCTATAGTCTGGCTTCCTGCTCTGTGTTTAAGGAAAGGAATACTAAAATTTATATGTGTGCATGCATATGAAATATCTCTTGCTTGTAAGATTAGAGGGCTGTCACCAAAGGTTGATGTCATGGAATTCATAGAAAATGTGTGTGCCTTGTTTCATTGAATTGCTTCTTTAAAATACTTTGTTTATTTGGGAACATCTTCTAAATGTGGCCCTGGGTAAGGAAACAATGACGTTTCCCTTCTAAAGGGCTGTTTTATGTAGTATTTATGGAAGCGAAGAAGTAACAGTTTTGTGATATTTTTGAGTGATAGATTTTCTTGCCCTTTTGTCTTCTCAAATTGCTTAAACTAAGAATATCAAGTGAAGTAACAGTAAGGATTATGAAAATACTGTTTTAAAGTTAAGAGGATGGTCAAGTCATATTTTGATCCTAATAATTTGAATTCTATAATCTTCAAATTCAAGTTCTTTTGGAATATTATGCTCAGATTTTAATCATCTGTAATATTTAAGGGGACAGATAACAAGGTACATGAAGCTCAAAGACAGTATTTCATGAACTTAGAGGAACTGTTAAAAGGCAGCAGAATTTTCCTGCTTTATCAGTTCCGTACCTCATAAAAAAGGTCTGTGGTTTGGGAAGCATACCAAGTGTAAAATAGATGTGTTAAGAGTTAACGTTGCACAGTGTATTCAAGAGAAACTGGTTGCTAATAATCGTCATTGATAAGCAGTCCTTACAAAAGCATGGCCTCTAGGGCCAGAACCTAAAAAATATCAGGTGACCAATAAGGCTGAGTTTTCATAAAAAATTAGGATGAAAACCCATAGCACCCTTGCTGTATTTCTGAAGCTAATGCTGTGGTCTGCTGTTAGAAAGGTTTTTGTATTTTGATAGTTAATGCAGACTTTTTTTTAAAAAAAAAAACCTTACAGATGTTTAAAAATTACACTTAAAATAAAAATTACATCTATTTTGAATTCCTGAGAAATTTAGTAAATAAGTGCATGAATTATTTTAAATTCCAGGTACATTCTCCCACATTGATTGTATTTAAGCCTTAAAGGAATAGCGTAGTATTTGATTCCATTTTCTTTGCAAATAACGTTGATCTTCCCAAATGTGATTCTCATGCACCTAGATCATATTTTTTTAAGGTTATTTTTAGAAGTAGCTGTGTTTCAGAATAAAGTGTGTTTATTGCTTAATGGAATATGTGGACACAAATTTTCCATAAGAAAACGCATTACATTATTTGATTGATTAAATGCAGCAGAAACATAAATTACATTATATATGATTAGATGCCTCCAAAGTAATATTGTAAGATAAGAAGATTGTGCTATGAAATATGGCAGTCCTTAATGGAATTAGGATAAATGCATTATCCTGAGATCAGGAAATTTAAAACAGAGTAACTATACAGCCTCAGAAATAATCATTTGCAATGAAATGCATTGTAACAACAGAAGACATTGCCATTTCTTTGAGCTGCAATTCCCTCCTGTTGATGACTAAGTAGATATGAATTACACAGAGTTTAAAAGGAGGCCTTCAAATGCCACATAGGAAAGGCAAATGACAAAGAAGTGAGCAAAATGAGTTATGTCAAAATGCAGTTTACTTTTAATTGAGTGATTAACGTTTTCAGAACTGTAATAATCAAATCTAGTATCTAGTTGCATGTGTATTGATCCAGCTTCTGGATCATGTGTTCACATACATAAACATGCATTACATAAAGATGTTAATTTTTCTACTATTCTGATACAAAGAAGCATTAAATTTAAAATTTTCACTTTCAGCAGTCCAGTTGACCTAGGTTATACCACTTCCTCCTCTTTAAATGATGTGTTTCTGCAGCCCTAGAAGGCTTTTGAGACTAAAATATAGCTTCCTGTAGGGAATTGTCATGTGTTCATTTATTTGGATGAACATTGACCCTCTGGTTTGATTTTCAGTCAGGATCAGCAGGGGAAAGAAATGTCGATAAATATATTATTTTACGTCCAGAGTGAAGCCGGCCAGGCATAGCAGCAGAACATTAGCACAATGAGCTGCCAGCATGAAAATCAATTTAATCCCCTCAGTCATAGTCCTGTAGGGACTCATCATGTTCTAGGAGTTGAGGAAGGGAAAAAAAAAATGTTTCAAATGAAATGCGTATATGTGTAGGTTTCCTGTTCGCCATGTGGATTAAAAGCCTTCCACCTGGAAGATAAATAGAGTGGTACCATGCTTAAGAGTTTTGGCACACTGACTTTGTACTAATGTCTGCTGTTAGCTAAGTTTATTTCTAAGTAGTAACCATGACTAAGGCTGTTTTTCAATGAAAGGGAGTGAACCAGTGCCTCTCAACAAATATTTATTGAGTAACTACTTTGTGTCAGGCATTGAACTGAGTGACACAGGGGGTGCTAAAGTACAAGAATCATGGTACCTACCCTCAAGAAATGTTTAGTCCACCATCGGGGACAGACATTTGAGGCCATGATGCAAGATGGAGAGTTTGGTGCCTTTAATGGCATATGTCTTAGATGTCCATTCTCATGGTTTGTTTCTTAATTTCCTTGGAATTTGAGTGGTTTATCTCATGTTTTTGTTTTTAAGGAAGCAAAAGTAGAGACTAAATGCAGCTATCTGTTGATGTTTTGTCTGTTTTTAATACCTTCATACAAGGAAATTGTTTTCCTCTGCGGCAGGGAACTATGGACCATTGAAGTCATGGCTTGCCCCCTTACAAGCATCATACGTGCTATTGTACTTAGTGATGCGTTTATTACAGTGATGATACCTTCTCGTGTTTCACCATCTTCTCTCAATCATTTCTGGTTTTCTCCATTAGGAACAAAGTTGCAAGCATTTATTTGTGTTTGTTGCTTCCTACATGAAATGTGCTTTGATCATTCAGATCTTTTATCCTCTGTTTTGCTTTAAAGAAGTTTCTAATCACAGTTTATTCCTGTTTAAATAGAGGGTGCCTTGTTTACAACATACTCACTTTGTGTGTCAATATTGCTAAAAAGAGTGAATGTTTATATACTTCTTTTGGTACAACATAGGCATGATGGGAGTATATAATTTGTGTGTATATGTATTTTTAAAATCTCTTTTTGAGGAGAATAACCATTTAACAGAGACAGTGCTACCAAACTTTCTTTAATTAAACCGGGAAAGAATTTAAAGCAGACCAGTCAGTAACTGCTACTTTATTATTTTATGGTTTCCATTGGTGTGCTAATCACACAAGTTCGTACTTTAGAGGACAAAAAACAGTCCTGTGGATATGGCATTCTAGGTTTGATTGCAAAACTACCTGAAATGTCTGAATTAAGATCAATTGTCAAAAGTGATCAAGAAGCAGAAAGAAAGCAGTTCAGCTTTAACAACAGCAGTGCTACTGGGTCTCATTGTGGTAAAAGTACTTTATCATTATAAGGCTTTTTATTGGTCATTACAGTTGTATCTACACCATAACAATTACCGCAGCCTGCCCAAATGGTCAGCCTCCTTGACAGAAAGAGAAAGCTCTGCATCCAAGAATTCTTGATTATTTGTATCCTCACACAGGACAAGACATCATATTGCTCTCTAGAGAGAACACGTGAATACAATAGGCTCATTGCCTTCACCACACCCTACGCTGATGTGAAGAGTGATTTTGGTGACGATAGGGCCTATGTAAAACACTTCCAAAATGACCCATTTTTGTAAATAACAGAGAATCACTCTTCAAGTCATGTTAACAAATTTGCACTTGTTACCCCAGCTCATGTGCAAATGAGATCAAGGTGCTTCCTTTGGAAGTAGGCCGGAAATGAAAAAATAGCCTTATGACGATAATGTGCTTTCCTTCTTTTTTTTGGCCTTCAGCATTCATTCATCATCATATGACTGGCTAACATCATTATTAATAACCTTCTTATCATTTTACAACAAGCTGCTCGAAGAGAGTGCATGGTGTCGGCTTGCTTGAGAATAACATTGCTTTGCTTGTTCTACTACTCTATATTAGGGGAGAATTTCGATCGCCAGGCCAGCCTTCGGCGGTCTCTAATTTACACAGACACTCTGGTAAGACGACCGAAGAAAGTCAAAAGGAGAAAGACTATTACAGGAGTCCCTGACAACATACAGAAGGAGCTAGGTATGGCTCATCAGAACTGTATTCTGTTGCCCCTCGTTACTGCTCAGCATTACTACGCTAACCTCATTGTGGTGCTTACGAGATCAATACATTCTGATAGCCGTTTGGTGCCCCCAGAGGGCCAGCCTCTCTCCTGAGTGCAGCACTGGGTACAAGTCTTAACATCCCCTGCAGATGATTTGTTGAGTTTTGGTGAGGCGGTTACAGGAAGAGCTTATATAAAGACTGTCAACTGGGGTGATAGACATTTACAGTAATGTCAGCATCTCCATGTGCCTTGCACACTGGGTATTTCCACAATGAAATTTACCTTTCATTTAGATTTTAAGTTTTCATAAAACCAAAAACTCATTCTAGGACTCCAGATAATGACTATGGACTTCATTAGTTAATACTGACAACGGTGATGGCCATTTTGTCATCAAAGAGACATCAAGTGTGAGATAATTAGTAAATTTCAGTACAACAGAAAATATTCATTTATGTTGGATAGTGCCTTAATGGAATGTCCAAGGAAACAGTTTCATAGGTTTTTAATTCAATATTTTTCAACCTGTGATAAAAACAGAAAAGAAAGAACCCTCCCCCCTCTTTTTTGGTGGGGGGCTAGCGGAGAAGATTATTTATTTCATAATTCACTTATCCATATTATTTCTGCTTATTTTTATAGATGCTTTGGGTAACCCTCTCACTCTCCTCTTTCTATATTCCCTTCCTCCTTTGGTTTTCAATGGGCTCATTGGGAATGTCTACACAGACAGCAGCGCACGCTGGGCCGGGGCAGGGACTCTGGCGCCAGATGTGTGGATTTGAATCTCAGCTCTGCCGCTGACGCCCGGGGTGGCCTCAAGCTGGTTACTTCACCTGCCCGAGTCTCCTTCCTCATTCAAATAATGTGGTTGTTGATATTGACAGAACATACCTCATAGGGTTGTCTGAGGATGTCATGAATTCATACAGGTGAAGCACTTGGTGCCGGTAGGTTCACTATAGGTTAACATAAAAGCTGCTTTTGTAATTACCGTAGGGAACTTAATACTACCTATCTTGAAATTTGCCTCTTTCTCTTCAGCCAACCTGTGGACTTATTTCCTCATAGTTGCTTTCACCTGATGTTTTTACTTTTATTTGCTTTTGAAGGTTACAGTCTAGATACTCGGGATAATTCTTTCGGAACTTGCCCTGCAGTCTTTGAGTCAAAATGGGTTTATCCTAGCTCTAGTGATCTGTTATACTTTGAGGTAGCATTGCCTGCTTCAGGTTCCAAGTGCTACAGACATTGTTCCTATGTGTTTTTTCCCAAAACACCTGCTGAAATGCCCTGTTTTAGGGACAGAAGGCTCACTCTTCTTTACCTGGCATTCTCTCTTTTACTGCCACCCAGTTCTCCGACATGTATGTTCTGCCTTCTAGACTGAAGCCACAGTGGGACAAGAATAGCAATGCTTTGCTTTTGCTCTAGGTAGTTCCGGTGACCCAGGTGACATACAAGTGCCCGTCTTATTTCATAACACAGGGTCTTATCGCAAACAAAGGTGAGATTGCATCCACAGGGTTTGAGAAATCTGTCTTCCGTCCGTGCCCCTGCATCTGCTTCCAGATCTGGGCCGGTCCTCCTGGATTTCATTCTTTCAGACTCTTTCTCTTTTTTTCTTCCTTTAGGTGACAGCTAACTTATGTGAGAAACTAGTACATACTCTTATGTTCAGTAGATACTTAATGGGCTAATTCCTTACAGCACTGCAGTAATGTTTATATTTTAACTGGTCTTTTAGGGGACGTTCCTTAACCTAAAGGAGTGACTTTAAAGACATGCCCTTTGTAAGATAACAAGGTTGATATTTCAGGGTAGTCTACATTTTAAATGGCTGTGCAACCAAAATAGGTAGGTTTTGGATGGCTTTGTGCAAAGGGTATAAGAATAATTTGACTCAGAAAAACATATACATACACACAAGTATTCAGTGTGAATTATCTCTGTGTCTCCCCCTGTTCACTCCCCCCTCCCCCCCATCTCTCTCTCTCTCTATGTATATATGTAACATGATTTCTAGAACCTCAGAGATAATGAAATTTATCACTTTTATTACTAAACCAACCAGTATGGAGCCAATAACTCAGTTGCCTCTTTGATCTTAGTGGAATGATCTGATCAGCTAGGTAAATCAGTCTTCTGTAATTGTATTTTTAAAATCAGTAATTGAGTCCCTGGGGCCCATGCTCCCATCTCTTTTGTATGTGACGTAGAAACACCAACAATGCTGGAAGAAAGGAAATAGCTCTGCCCACATCATTGCGCTGTGGTCTTGGCCAAACAGAGACAGTTGATGTCACTGCGCAGTCGACATAACCTGGATCATAGCTGGTGGTCCACTGAGATAGCTGTATTGAAGTGAGAGCTAGTTTAAAAAAAAAAGAAAAGATAAGAAACAACTGTACTTTTATAGATAGACTAGTTGAAAGGATTGATAGAGTAAGGGAAAATAACCTTTGAATAGAGTAACATTTGGGGCACCTGGGTGGCTCCGTCGGTTAAGTGTCCGACTTCAGCTCAGGTCACGATCTCACTTGCGTGAGTTCGAGCCCCGCATCGGGCTCTGTGCTGACGGCTCAGAGCCTGGAGCCTGCTTCGGATTCTGTGTCTCCCTCTCTCTCTGACCCTCCCCTGTTCATGCTCTGTCTCTCTCTGTCTCAAAAATAAATATATATTGAATAGAGTAACATTTAGCAGAAAATTTGGATCATGTATTTTATTCGTTCATTTTATGACTTCTGGTTGATCTTGCCTTTTCTCCCCAATACTCCGTACTTGAAAGGTATCTGGTTTGAAAGCTTATAGACACTTGGTATTTTCCTTAAAAATTAGTCTTTTTTAGATACGAAGGAGAGGGAAGTATGGCTGAGTCAAACAAATTAGATTAAAAAAAGGATATGATTATCTGAAAAGAAAACATTCACTAGGAAAGATACTTCCTGTCCACTAGACACTGCCCAAGTTGCTGGAGATTTGGAGTTTTAAAAATCAAACCAGAGATTCTTCCAGAATTAAAGTTGATTGTGCTTCATTATATGCACTTTTCACTTCAGAAACCATAAACAGTGGACTCTAGAGATGAGTTGTTTTATTTTATTTTTTTTATTTTTATTTTTATTTTTGAGATGAGCCAGTTTGTACTTTGAAGTCAAGCTATGAGATTTACTCTCTAAAGTCTTTATGGCCTAGAATTCGTTGCCTTCCATTTAAGTGAATCGGACAAAATTTCTAATTTTTTCTTTACTCTTATCATCTTATATATACATAGAAATGTATTTGAACAACCCATTATGAGTTTTCATCTTTTAGAATCAGATAGGATTATTTTGTTGGTATACAATTATATTTGGCTCCTGAAGAGTTTGAATAGTCCTTGAACAATATGTATTCCCCAAGCAGAAAAAGCTTCACTTAAAGGAATCCCCCTTCTGAATGATTTTTGATAGTTTGTACGAAGAACATTAAGAACATAAGACCAGACGTGACTTTTTAAAAATCCACCTATTAAACCTTAAATTAACTAGCATTGATTACATGTTTTTTTTTTTAATTCGACATACCTTGTAGTATTGCGTAATAAGTAGAAGAAAAAATATAATTATTTCTTTATGTTGTAAAATCAGATAAATCCATTCAAGATTTTTAGCAGCACCTGAGAGGTCTATATTTGCAGTCCTCTCTTTTTTTTTAAGTTTATTTATTTATTTTGAGATGGGGGAGGGGCAGAGAGAGAAGGGGGAGAGAGAGAATCCCAAGCAGGCTCCACACTGTCGGTGCACAGCCTGATGCGAGGCTTGAACCCATGAGCCATGAGAGCATGATATGAGCTGAAGCCAGATGCTTAACAAACTGAGCCACCCAGGTGCCCCACAGATCTCTTTATTTATAGTCTGTTTTTGTTATTGAATTCTGGTCAAGATAGTGTTCATCTATATCCTATAATATGTGACACTTTTTGTACTATGAAAATATTAGGCAGTCTGTTTTGGGAATAGAACTTTGGTGGTCCCTATGACGGATGATATGTGAGTTGTTTTTCACACATGTTTTTTAAAGTCTTTAGAAAAACTTTGTTAATAAGAAAGTTGTACTGGGCTGTAAATGGCGAAGAAACGGTTATATTTCCATTTTCAGAAGCCTAAAATGGTTTCACATTCAGAATTGTTACCTGAAAGAATCAGTACTTTGTTTATGGCCCTTAAAGACCATTAAAAATCTACCACTGATCCCGTGCAAAACGGCTGCAATCTTAGAAGAAAAAGCATGAAAATCCATTGTTCAATGGAATAAGGTAACTTGAATATTTGGAAGCAAACTGGTAGAGCCTTGCAAGTCGATTTTCCCACCTACTAAAATACCTCTTAAAATAGCAAAACCTTCATCTTTTGTTTTCCTTCCTCAAAGTGGATTTTTCTCCTGCTCCTGCCGTTTGACCCACTTCCTCTCTTTCTAAGGGAGAACCTTGTGTGCATGTGTGTGTGCGCACGTGCGCGTGTCTGTCTTCAGTGAGCGTAACTGGCAGAGAAGTAGGGGGGAGGAAACAGATCCTCTCTGCTAAAAGATACCAGTATAAAAATATTCTCCGTCATCACAGTGAAGGAAAAGGCTTTATGCTTTATTCCTCACAGGATGACATCTCCTTTGTGGTTCATACAAGAACATCGCTGCCATTTTTGTAATATCCTTGGTATTTGGATGTCCAGTCAGGGACACGTAGTTAGTTCATGTGGGATAGGGAAGGAGTTTGCGGGAATCCCAGGTGAACAGTGATGCCAGCAGGCACCCAACTTGCATTGCTCAGCAAAGCCCATGATTGAGAATTTTTCAGTTTTTGAAACAGTGTAGAGAAAACTGGTTTTGCTGTTACTTTTCAAGATTTAATGTGTCCTAGTGGTTAGTTACTATGCATGAATTGGTTTCTCTCTCCCTCTCCTTCTCTCTCTCTCTCTCTCTCTCTCTCTCTCTCTGCCTCTCCACTTTGGCTAAATTGTTGGTTTCATGTTGGACTTGTGTTTTTAAGATTCTGTTCCTTTCTAGGTATTTTGAAATCTAACTGTTATCTACACTTAAGGTTTTTTCTCATCCATTTCCCTCTCTGTTTGGCCCTCCTTATGCTTCCCCCCTCCCTGCCCCGCCCCGCCCCACCTTTAAACATACCTGCTCTCATTTGGTTTTAGAGCTCCAAGAAATGAATAACCCTAATTTGAGGAAATGCTCACTGGATGAATTCTTGCAGCTTTTCCCCCACCAGAACATAACAGATTGCCATTGGATTTTGAATGTCACTGACAGACAGATGACAATGGTCTAAGATGGATAATGAAATGTTTGATACACAGATGGGCCTGTAAATCATTTTTCCCTTGGAATTCCTTCTGACATAAAAAATTAATATAATCAACACTGTTTTCTACCAATATCCTCTGTAAATGGTATCTCTGTAGCCCTACTATTGAACCACTACATTCATTTGTCTTTGGGAAAGATTGTCACAGCTTGACAGATACTCGGCACAGCCACCTGGTGGGTGACAGGCCACCTTGAAATCTTTACCGAAAGGAGGTTATTTGAAAAGTATCTCTTGTACAGAGTGTTCAGCTTTGATCTTAAAGAGAGTAACTGAGAATTCCATATGTAGCGCTCATCCTATAGGAGGGTTTGAAGTACAAATCGAGAGAAGCACATGACATTCATAAGAAGGGTTTTTATTTTTAGGAGTATCAATAACTGTTTAAACTCTCAGGTGCCTACAGGAGGAAAGAAAAACTAAATCGAATTGAAAAAAAAATATTTTTAAGTACAGCAGAGTAAAAAGGGGATGAGGGTATCAGTGATGAACTAACATATTTTTATTTTTAGGTAACAAGCCTCTTTCTGCTTTATCTCCAGCATCAGGCACCAGCCAGGATGAGGTCGGTGCTCACTCAGTGTATACCCCAGACCACTACTCCACACTAGGAAGGCTTGACAGCTCTCGGGCTGCTGGGCAGCGCTCAGAAACGAGGGACTCCAGCTGTCAGACTGAGGAAGTGAAAGTTGTACCACCTTCCATGAGAAGAATCAGGGCACAGAAGGGGCAAGGCATCGCCGCCCAGATGAGCCACTTCTCAGGCTCCTCTGGGAACATGTCTGTGCTGAGCGATTCCGCGGGTATCGTGTTCCCTTCCCGCCTCCACAGTGATGCTGGTTTCCACAGCCTTCCACGTTCTGGAGCAAGGGCAAACATCCAGTCCCTCGAGCCACGGCTGGGTCCCCTGGGCCCTGCGGAAGACCTGGATGGCACGCGCCCTTACCAGAGCGGGAACCCACAAGTAGATGAAAACCTAGGACACTTAGGAGGTGCCTCGAGGACCGGAACACTTTTGAGGCCCAAGTCCCAGGAGCTGAGGCACTTTGAGAACGTGATTAGCCCAGCGTGCGTGGTTTCTCCTCACGCAACCTATTCCACCAGCATCATCCCAAACGCCACGCTCTCGTCCTCTCCGGAGGTCATTATTATTCACGCTGCTCACAGTCCAGGACAGCTGGACGGTAAGATTACCAGCTCCTGTTCATACCTGAAGGCAAAATCCAGAGAGCACCTCCTGTCCAGGCATGCTAGTAAAGAGGGCCATCAGTCTCACGGCGGTCACTGGACTGAGGGTCACCCCACTGTTCTTTCCCAGGCCCTAGATCCCCATCCCCCCAGTGCAGCCATGCTGTCCTCCCTCTGTGATTCAGCGGTCTCTCTAAATACTCCAGCTAGTCGGGAGAATGGATCCCAAGCCATGACCTACGACTGTAAAAACAACCTGGGCTTTCCAGCGCACGCCCAGGATGTGGATGGCAAAAGCGAGTCCAGTTTTTCCGAGGGCGGGGGGCACGGCAGCTCGGAGCCCTGGGAATACGGCGCCGCAGGTAACGGACGGGCATCCCCACTGAAGGCACGTGCGGCAACTCCCGGCTTCTCCACTCCCGGAAGTAACATGAGCAGCTGCAGTTTGGATCAAACGTCGACCAAAGATGATGCCAGGTCCCTGTATTCAGAGGAGCACGATGGCTTCTATGCATCTATGCACCCCGACCCCGGACACGGATCTGGAAACCTGTGCAATAGCAGCGATGGCTTCGGGAACCCCAGGCACAGTGTGGTCAATGTTTTTGATGGGCGAGCTCGGAAGAGCCAAGGGGACCGGCCGCGTGACCATGACAAGTCCCTTTCGCGTAACATCTCTTTGAAGAAAGCGAAGAAGCCGCCCCTGCCACCCTCCCGGACGGACTCCCTGCGCAGGGTTCCCAAGAAGGGCGTGCAGGCCAACGGACAGGCGCTGAACGAGAGCCTGATCGCCTCGCTCCAGCACTCGCTGCAGCTGAACCTCCCGGGCAAGGCCAGGGGCGGCAGCTCGCCCTCGCAGAGCCCCTGCAGCGACTGTGAAGAGCCCTGGCTGTCCCGCTCCCGCAGCCAGAGCACGGTGAGCGCGGGCAGCAGCATGACCTCGGCCACCGCCCCCAACGTGTACTCCCTGTGCGGGGCCACGCCGTCGCAGAGCGACACGAGCAGCGTCAAGTCCGAGTACGCGGACCCCTGGGGGTACTACATTGACTACACGGGCGCGCAGGAAGACCCCGGGATCCCCGGCGGGGGCTGCCCCGGCGGCAGCGGGGCGCCGGCCGGAGACGGGCCAGCCTGCCAGGTCCAGGAGGGCTCCGGGACCGCGATGCCCCAGGTGCCCGGTGGCGCCGTCAAACCAAAGGTCACGTCACCGGAGAAGTCCCACAGAGTCACTTCTCCATCCAGTGGGTATTCCAGCCAGTCGAATACACCCACAGCGCTCACCCCTGTGCCTGTGTTTTTAAAATCCGCGTCACCAGCAAACGGGAAGGGGAAGACCAAGCCCAAGGTGCCAGAGAGGAAGTCCTCCCTGGTATCTTCAGTGTCCGTCTCCTCGTCGTCCACCTCCCTGTCTTCCAACACTTCCACGGAAGGAAGCGGGACGATGAAGAAGCTGGATTCTGCGCTGGCCTCTCCCCTTGCTGCCGTTCCTCTTCCCCCTCCCCCGCCTTTAGTAGACTCCCCCGAGGGCTCTCTGCCTCAGTCTCCCCTTTTCCCCCCTCCACCACCGGAAGCTCTCACTCCCTTCTGTCCCCTCCCTGGCCAGGGCTTTCCCCCTCCCCCCAGGGCACTTAGCCCCCTCCCTCTGGGTGCCTCGGCTTCCCTGCCGCCTCCCCCTGCCTCGGTACCCTCCTCAGCTCCCCCGCCTGCCCCACCCCTTGACCCCAAATTGATGAAAGATGCCAGGCCTTCTTTCAAAAAATCTGGCCAGCCCGAGTGCTCCTGGGAGGCCGTTAGGCAGCCCGCTAGCAAAGAGGAGGGCACTAGACCCCCCATGCCCCTGATAACCACTGAAGCATTGCAGATGGTACAGTTGAGGCCCGTGAAAAAGAACTCAGGATCCGAGCAAGCACTGTTATATGAACAAGTATCTCAGGAAACACTAACTCCGGTTGTTCCCCAGTATCATTTAAAGCCATCTGCTTTCCTGAAATCCCGAAATAGCATAAATGAAATGGAGAGTGAAAGCCAGACTGCCTCTGTGACAGGCTCGCCGCCGACTCCTGCCAAGAGCTTGAGTCAGGGTCACCAGGACGGTGCAGCCGAGCGTGGCCTCCCGAGCCGCAGCCCGGGCCGCGCCGCGGAGCCAGAGGCCGGGGCCGCCCCGCTCCAGGAGCCCCCCGGCCCGTCCCCTGGCAGGAAGCCACCCCCCATTTCCAAGAAGCCCAAACTGTTCCTTGTGGTGCCACCTCCGCAGAGAGATTTCACAGCGGAGCCCGCGGAGAACGTGAGCGGAGCATCGCCCAGCCCCACGAGGGGAGAGGCAGCCGAGACTTGTAGAGCCGGGGCCGGTCCAGACGAGACCGGTCCTGGCGGCTCGGATCTCGAGGGAGGGGCTGCAGCTCCCGCTTCCCCCGGCAGAGTGAGAGCCAATGTCCCCATGGTGCAGCCCGATGTCTCGCCAGCCGCCAAGCAGGAGGAGCCAGGTGCCGAGAACAGTGCAGACGGTGGAGGCAGCGCGGAGAGCTGCCTGTCTCTACAGGACGGAGGGCGTGAGTCTGCTTTTCTCTCTCCTTCCCCTCCGACCACATGCAGCCCAGGCAGAAGATAGGGCCGGTGCATGTTCAAGGTAAAGCTAGCCGCATGTGGGCTCATTGTGCTGCCTCACACTTAGGTTACCAACTTGGCATTTTATGATATTTAAAAAAAAAAAATCTGGATCTGAGGGTAGGGCTTACTGAACGTCAGAAAATAGAGGGGCAGCGTGGTCCGCAGCAGACAGGGTGTTTATTAAACAGCAATGAGTAATCTCCCTTCTGGAGAGCTGCAAAGAAATGTTGCAACAAAATCGGAGGGAGAGATTCAGTAGGAGCCCCGGACTTCAACAGAAGAGAGTGAGCTTTGGCTGTCTTTTATTTGTGATCCAAATAAAAGATCAAACTGCCGACCCCACTGCCTGTCCCGGGGTTCTCACGTTATCGGGAATGACAGGGAAGCAGATGGGGAAGCCTGGTGAAAAGTGCCAATTCAAGTCACTTGTGCGCGTCCTGTATCGGCTTGCTTCCCTACAGCCGGGGTGCCAGAGCCGGACACAGGGGCTGCTTCCTCGGAGGCCTGCGACTTCCTTAGGGAAGAAGGGAGTGAGGAGGTGATGACCCCCAGCAGACCCCGGACCACAGAAGACCTTTTCGCAGCTATTCACAGGTATCCCGAACTCCTCGCTCTTATCGGCGATCGACTCTCTGAGTCTTTCTAAGTGGTTCCTCAGTCTGTCTTCCTTGAGCTTTTTTTCTGTGACCCATTAACTTGATTTTTTTTTTTTTAGTGTGTTTCTATGTTTTTTTCTTCTGACTCCCAATTTCTGTTCTCCTTTGTTCCACTGATTTTCATGAAGACGTGGGGACAGGGACTCAATGGGTGCCTTCTGCCCAGCACTGCACTTGCTGGCAAGAAATGCAATGTGTCAGTCACGTGATGGAGTATTTACAAGAACTGGATTAGAGCGATGGATGGTCTAGTCCAGGGGGAGGAATGCTGTGTTTTGTGGACAGAAGATAGGCACAGGCTAAGCTCTACAGGATTGCTTCTTTCCTAAGGGTGTTTTATTATTATTTATTTATTTATTCATTTATTATTATTATTATTTTATTTATTTATTTTTTTTACTTCACGGAAATAGCAGGGTTTTTTAGCTCAGTTTTCTTTGGCTACTGAAATGTTTCCATACAAGAGTACGGTCTTTTCAAAGCGGGAGCGAAAGGAATTGAATTTGTTAGTGTATACTGTTAGTGCCATCTACTGGCATCAGAAATTGTTGGGCTTTAAGAAAAAAATGTGGAGTAAATGTTTCAAAATAACTGCCTGAACTGTTAGAGTCTTTACATATGGTCACCCTAGAGAATGAATATGATTTAGCACCAAAGCTATATATATATTGCCTTATTTTTCTGGCTGTAAACAGCCGCGTACTCGTTAACAGTGTCACTGTAAGAATAGATGAGATTGTATATGTGCAAGTGCTTTTAACCACAAAGCTGTATCAATCCTTTGCTGCTTTCTCAACTCCTTCACCACAGTGTTTTTGGACACTCTTATGAGTGTCTTTATGCTGCCAGCACCTTATGTGGCCCTGAATCAAGGTCCCTTTTCTCTTCCCGGAACAAAGCATCCTATAAAATCATTTGACTCTCCATGTAAGTAACCTTGTGTCAGGACTGTTTTCCCAGCTCTTGGAATCTGAGAAGGCTGTTGCATGAGATGAAAAGCACGGTGTTATCCCGATCTGAAATTCCTTGTGCAGCATATAAATATCTAACTTGGGGAGGAGTCGGGGGGAGTGGGGAGGGGACCAAGCTGGGGAATTAGGTGTTTGTCAAGAATTCTGTTTTTACTTTTCTTTTTTAAAGGTAGAGTCTTTTATTATTTTTATTTATTTATTTATTTATTTATTTTTTATTTTAGAGAGAGAGCCCGAGCAGGGGAGAGGGGCAGAGGGAGAGAGAGAATCTTAAGCAGGCTCCACACTCAGGGCAGAGCCAGACACAGGACTTGATCCCACAACCTTGGGATCATGACCTGAGCCGAAATCAAGAGCTGACGCTCAACTGACTGAGCCACCCAGGTGCCCCAGGAATTAGGTTCTTTACATCTTGGCTCTAGCATTGGTACGATACCCCCAAAGACCCTAAAGACTGCCTCTTTAGCAATGGTTTCTTTGATCTCATTAGAAATAGAAAGGTGTAGCTACTTATGAAATTATTTCTGAACACTGTAAAATGAAAAATGCTACGTCTTTGAAACGGACATTAGTGACATTTGTAGAAGTTTATACAGAGGTTTCTATTCTAACCATGCTAGAGACATAATAAGCACACCGTAAATATTTTCTGGATTAAATGAAACCAGTTGGGATTTAACTATCAGGAAATTCTTCCAGGATGTGGCATCTTTCATTTCATAGGGAATGCACTGGTTTGCTAAATGGGCAGACACATATATTTAAAATAGCAGTCTATAGAGAAGATATGTTGCTCGTTGCTCTGTGTACTAAGTACTTGGTCTCAGTGAGGAACCCAACTATTGTGGGGCCAATTTACTATGTGCTTTTCTGAAAAATACGCCAAATGTCTCTTCCATATTTTACTTTGGCAACCTTCTTAAGACACTGAAAAATCTGTGGTGCCTCCTAGTAGTGAATTATATCTACTACAGATGTGGAAATCAGCCAGTCTGTATCATTCTGTGTACACGCGATAGAAATGGAGACCAAGTAGGGTATGGATTGGAGAGCGAGAGAAGACGACTGCTAATTTCTGTTTTGGTATTGATAATGTATTAACGGACATAATAAAAATCCATCTGAAGACTGCTTTTTTGGGCTTTATTTTATTTTATATTCTTCAGCACCTAAGCTAATAATTTAGAAACTTTTTTTTTAATTTTTTAAAAATGTTTTATTTATTTTTGAGAGAGAGAGAGACAGAATATGAGCGGGCAGGGGCAGAGAGAGAGGGAGACAGAATCCACAAAGCAGGCTCCAGGCTCTGAGTGGTCAGCACAGAGCCCGACGCGGGGCTCGAACCCGTGAATCACGAGATCGTGACCTGAGCCGAAGTCGGACGCCCAACAGACTGAGCCACCCAGGCGCCCCACCTAAGCTAATAATTTAAAAGAAAGAGTATCTAAACTGAACCCACAGCTTTCAAATTTTATAATGCAAATGAATTCACTTCAGATTTAAAGCCAGATGGAAAATGTAGAACACCAGTTGAGGTGTGAAATTTTTATATTTATTGAAGTAATTAGTTTTCAAGCCAGTGTTAACTGTTTGAGTGCTTTTTATAGCCATCTTCTTTGGAAATACACACACAGAGCATGTATGTGTGTGTGCGTGTGTATACATACATATATGCAGAGAATTTGTGTGCTTAGATTTAATTCTCATTTTCAGGGGCAGCTGCTTTTGAGAAACAACAAAAACTTTTATAAATTCCCATCTCCTCTCTTAATTCTAAATCTACAGTTAAAGGCCATAACTTTAATCAAGTATACCTGTGGCTTGATGTATGGATTTCAGCACACCCTTACCTTTTTTTTTTCTTAATGTTTATTTTTGAGAGAGAGCGAGAGAGAGAGAGAGAAAGACAGAGAGAGAAAGACAGAGAGAGAGAGAATATGCAAGTAGGGGAGGGGCAGAGAGAGAGGGAGACGCAGAATCCGAAGCAGGCTCCAGGCTCTGAGCTGTGAGCTCAGAGCCTGACGCGGGGCTTGAACTAACGGGCTGTGAGATCACGACCTGAGCCGAAGTTGGACATTTAACCGACTGAGCCACCCAGGCACCCTGCACACCCTTACCTTTTAAAAAACAAACTAAAAATTAGGCTACAAAGCAGTACCTGCAAGAATGAGATGGGCAGAACTGCTTTTGAGAAGTTCAAATAAGGCAATACATATAGCTTCAGTGCTAAATCATTCACTCTCTAAGGTGACTGCTATAGGTTGTGAGGTCAGGCACTATGGGTAGGAAGATACTCCATCAGGTCCTAGTTCTTATATTAAGCTGTGTGACTTCACTCTTTGGTATCAGTTACCTTCCCTGGTCAGACCACACCAGCTAAAGCCATTTCCAGCTCTGAGATTCTGCGATGTTATTATTTTTGTGGTTTCTGTCAGCCGGTCATTAATGTATTCCAGAGCACCGCTCTCTGTTGACAACCATGCAGAGCCGTTGGACCAAAGGGTCATAGGCCAGGCTCTGCAGTCTCAAAGGGGCTGGTGCCACGTCAGCCTTGGCCACCCTTCAGACTTTGTTTCAGTCCTTACCATCTCCTGTCTTCTGCTTTGGGGGCTTCTTTTTGGCCAGAAGCATGGAGAGGACTGTGGGAGCACCGAGCCCAGGGCAGCCATTAGGGGTCCATTCCTCCCGTGTCTTGCTGTGCAAGGCCAAGTAAAAACAGCACTGAAGCGAGCCTAGCGGCAGGAAGAAAGAACTCTTTTTCCCTAAATGACACTCACAGGTCTGTTGAGCACATCTTCCATGCCTGACACTTTATGGCTGTTATTTGCATTCATCTTTATTTATTTATTTATTTTTTTAACGTTTATTTATTTTTGAGACAGAGAGAGACAGAACATGAACGGGGGAGGGGCAGAGAGAGAGGGAGACACAGAATCGGAAGCAGGCTCCAGGCTCTGAGCCATCAGCCCAGAGCCCGACGCGGGGCTCGAACTCACGGACCGCGAGATCGTGACCTGAGCTGAAGTCGGACGCTTAACCGACTGAGCCACCCAGGCTTCCCAAGGATCAGAAACTTTAATTTGCCCAAGGTCACAGAGCAAGGAAGCTTTAGCATGGGATTTAGCCCAGGTCTGTGTGACTCCAGAGGCTCTTCATCTCATTGAATCCTCACGAACCTGTGAGGTTAGTATCCTCGCCCCCATTTTTACAAGTATGAAAACGGACTAGTTTGTCCAAGGTCACACAGCTAGAGGTTGGTAGTGCTCAAGTTCAACTCTCAATCTGTATATACAGTACCAACCTCTTGGTGCTGCAAGCACCTGCTGCATATTCTATCATTTTATAGCAAACAAAAAGATGTACCCATGTCTTTGTTTTATTAAATGTACCGAGTTTTTCTTAAAGCACCTGCATCTGGCTGAGAGATTCCTTGCAGACCGAGTTGTTACTGTGAAGAGACCAGCAAGGGGCCCCCTGGCTCATCTGCTTTATTATCTCTGAGTCACTCTGCATACAAAACACATTGAACAGCAAGCTTCTTAGAGACTGAGGACAAGAAACACCTCTGGGAAACATATTAACTTTCCCTAAAGGCCCCTCCTCTGTCACATTCCACCCACATTCTTCAGATTGTCTTGATCACTGAGAGGTTTTCTGAAGTCAGTCAGGAAACAGGATCACTCTAGTGTGGAAGGTTCACTCTAGTTTTCTGGAAAACTGGATTTTCAGAAGTTGACATATGGGCCAGTAAGAGCCAAGGAAGCCTGGTTTTACGTCACACTCTAGAATGTATGAGAACGCAGAGCTGTAGAATTGTTTTAGAACCTGAAGTGGGGGCCTCCCTCATGGTAGGGGATATTCTGGGGGTTGACTTATCTATTAGCCCTGTTGAAGGGCTAGTACCAAACAAGAAAAGGAAGATTACAGACAAGCGTGGTCGGCAGTGAAATTCACTCGGGATCAGTCTAATACGGGAGTGTTAAATAAAATACGGCAATAGAAACTTTTGAAATGATCCTTACCACAGTAAGTTAATATGATATCTTAAGATTCATTTCAAAGTAATCCAGTGAGGGTACAGATGAAAGAAGGGCAGCCATGAGTTAATCATTATTGTAGCTGGGTCATGGGCTCACATGATAATAAAATAAACTATTAAAGGAACTCTTAATAAATGGTGACCGGAATATGCAGTAAGAGAAGCAGGGCGGTTGTGACCGACATCCCATGGCCCACTGGGAATGAACCTTTATCTTCATGTTCTTAAATCTCAGATCCAAGAGGAAAGTCCTTGGCCGTAAAGATTCAGATGATGATCACTCCCGAAACCATTCTCCCTCCCCGCCAGTGACACCCACTGGTGCTGCCCCCAGCCTGGCCTCCCCGAAGCAAGTGGGGTCAATTCAGAGAAGTGTCCGTAAAAGCAGCACCAGCAGTGACAACTTCAAAGCTCTGCTGCTAAAAAAGGGGAGTCGGGCAGACACGAGTGCCCGCATGTCTGCAGCCGAGATGCTGAAGAACACAGACCCTAGATTCCAGAGATCAAGGTCAGAGCCTTCGCCAGACGCCCCCGAGAGCCCGTCAAGCTGCTCCCCGAGCAAGAACAGGCGGGCCCAGGAGGAGTGGGCCAAGAACGAAGGTTTGATGCCTCGGAGTCTGTCCTTTTCCGGCCCCCGGTACGGCCGCAGCCGAACCCCGCCTTCTGCGGCCAGCAGCAGATACAGCGTGCGGAACCGGATCCAGAGCAGCCCCATGACCGTCATCTCGGAAGGCGAAGGGGAAGCCTTGGAGCCTGCAGACAACCGGGCTCGCCGGGCCCCGGGTGCTGCGAGGGGATGCTCCCTGGATGGACCGGTGGGGGATGAAACGGACAAGGGCAGCCTGCTCTGTGGCGGGGAGCCCGCCGCCTCGCCGCAGGCACAGGGCCCCGGCCCCGCCAACGGGACAGTCACGGCGGAGCGCACGGGTCCATCAGAACGGTGTGGAGGTCCTCTGGGGGAAGAGAGCTAGGGAGGAGAATGTGAGTCTCCCAGGTAACGTGAGGGAGACGCACAACACCTCGCTCTGGGAAGTCTGACAGGTACCTTCCCTGCCTTGCCCGTGGATCCCGCTCAGCGTTTGTGCTGTGGGCCCCGGGCGCTGCCAGCCCTACAGCGGAAGGGGGGTGTTATTTAGGCCTCCCCTCGGCACTTGCCCTGTGGCTGAAAAGCAAGTAGAAGCTTAACTTCCAGAAGTGCTTCCTGGGGAAGATTTCTTTTTTTTATTCCTCCGCACGCCCTTTTTTTTTTTTTTTTTTTTTTTTTTGACTAAATGCTGGGTGGGTGTGTGTGTGGAAGGGTGTGTGTGTGTGTGTGCATTTTGAACCCTTTTGTGTTAAAACACACGCGTGCGTGCGCTCAAACACACATACACACGTGCACACACACACAAACAGCATGTACAGAAATAGGAGAAGGAAAGATGGGTGGAAACATGGAATCTTCTGGCCTAGGTGGGAATTGCTTGAAAAGTATTCTGTTTGGGGAAAGTAGTGAGTTTCTGAAGAAAGAGGGGAGAGAACCATTCCTTCTAAGAAAGAGGGGGCATATTGGCTGGTGCTGCAGAGGACACGGCGTCCCGGCCCCGGCGTGCTTTCGAGGTGAGCTGTGTCGTGATGAACCCAAAACGTTGGGAAAGGGCTAAATGACTAATGGGTTCGGGTACTTTTTCCTGGGGAAAAAAGGCTTGGTTTCGTGAACATGACAAATGTGGGGAAGTGGCAGGGCAGTCACTTGGAGCCTGCTCTGCTGCGGCCACAGACACACGCCTTCTGGCCTGAGTTTTAGACACGTGGGCAGTCTTTTCATGACTTTCCTCCTTGAGTAGCGGCCGAGGCCTTCCTTGAGAACGAAGATGACCGCGTACGCGCACAGAGAGGGTGAGAGGGGACAGAAGGGAAGAGGGGCAAGTGATAAAACGCTGCTGGAAGCTGTTTCCTGCTTATGAAATAAACTTATTTTTCAGAATTCCACTTGAAGACTTGCACTACAGAACTGTGGGTGGAGATTTTCCTTTTACGGCCGTTTTTACAGAGTGTAAACTCGCATTTGGCAATTTCTTATCGCTTGACATGTCAACATTTGCTGACTTTTTTGGATATCCTTTTGGTGACACCAAAGATATAGGTATGGCTATTTTTCCTTGACCTGCCTACATACAGTACCATGCCCCCATTTAGAAAGGTTTATCAGAATCTATTCTATATTCTCATACTTTGAAGAAAATGCTGAATACCTCTTGTTAGTCAAATACACTAATAAAAATTGGCAGGGCTTGGCTCTTAATTAACCCTGGGAAATGAGATTTTAGATTAAAAAGATTTTTTGCATCATTTGGTTTGTGAGTTTTTATATTTTTTATAAGTAATTGAGTTGGCTAATTACCTTCTAATCTTCTCCAGCTAGAATTTTTAATACTTATAGGCGTGGGAGAAAAGTGTGTAAAGTATTTATTTTTACGTCCTACTCTTGTGCCCCTCCCCGCCCCCATTCCCTCCCAACTGCCGTGTACCTGGACTCCTTTATTTGTTGGTTACATGAAACAAGCCTTGTCGCCTTCATTAGAAGGACTTGAAACGACAACACGGAGATCCTTGGCCCGTGTGCAATACGGCTACCAGCGGTCATCTCTTTCGGCATAAAAACATCATCTAAACGTTGGACCGCACGGGCCAGACTATCAAAAGGTTTATTACACATCACAACCGTAGACCCCCATTTTAGACACGGCTTTGAGACAAAAACAAACCTAAGGAATGAAGGCTTCTTCCATCCTCTGAAGAAAACAAAACCCTTCTTTTCACACAGCCCGCAATGAAGACCTGATATTTGGCCAAAGGCTAAAGGACTTTTCACCGTTGGGAGCTACCGTCTGCCGTGCTGGGCCCGAGGATCTCCTCTTCTACATTTTAGAAAAGTGGTGTTGGCTTCTGAATATGAAACCTCCTCGCTCCCTAAGCCCGATTAGAATGTACGTGAATATCAGACAACTTTAACTTAATATATAAATCATTTATGTCAAAGGTAAAGTAAAACAACATCACCACTAATTATAAAACTATTTTAAAAATCCCCGTTTTTAAAGAAAAAGGATACTAGGTTTGAAAATTTGCTTTGAATAAAACAATTGTAAAGGAAATAGTTGAACCTTACTTCTTTTCGTTTGTGCGTGCATTTTTGAATAATAAGATCGGCCTTCTTCCACAGAACTGGTGAGTGCTTTGCTGGATACAAACAGAACAGCAGTGAAGACCAGAAGGTGCCTGTGGGAGGTGGGGACCCAACAGAGAGGAGATAGAACATCACAGATACTGTGGATGGTGCCATCTCAAAGGACATATGGAAAAACAGCCCTGAACAGGGTCCTCTGGACTTTTGGATAAATATGAATAATGTATCGACCGATAGTTCAGGTGGTGTGGCATGTGGAGAGATGCGAGAACTTTTCACAGGCGTGGATGAAATCTAGGGAAACCAGAATCTAGACTCCTCCCTGGACCATATGGCACCTTTAGCTTTGCTACTTTATTCCTCTGTGAGGAATGGGGTCTGTTTACAGACCCTGTCACCTTGAAAAAACCCGTGAGGGTAGACTTGTTGACTCTTCCTTATATCCTGAGACCGTAAGTCACTGATAATCATAGAAGTCCTAGGGACAAATTACTTCCGCCTTATTTTTCCTGAGAGTTGGGGGAGAAATAAACGGTCATGTGGTCTGTCCGGTGGAAGCCACCTCAACTTTGGTCTGATTTCTGCCCTCCTATTTCTGAAGGATGTTGGTTACAACCATTTCTTCTCACCTGAGGGTGGGAGTATATTCGTTAGGAGAGTCACAGTAACAAGGAGACAAAACACCACTCCCCTGGAAGGACAGGAGAAGCATGCGACTGGCTTTATCGGTTCTGCCTTAATGTGTTTTCAGCACATGAAGTGAATATGAATAATTGTGTTGCTGAGATTCCATCAAGAAATGAGTACAACAGGATAATACACTTGGGTGATATTAGGATATTATTGGGCAGGGTGAGAAGGAGGGTCTTTCAGATAAAACATGGACCTGACTCTTGAGGTCCGTTTGATTCCTGAGGTCTCTTTTTCTGTCATTAGCCCTTTAGTTACTGTAACACAGTCTCTTCCGATGAGCTCCTCTGCCTTCCACACAGGTCAGCTTTTATTCACAGAACAAGGACTAGAGCAATCACGAGTCATGTGTTTGGCATTTTAAAAAAGCCCTTTATTAAATACTTCTAATATGCTAGGTAAGGTATAAGGGGGTCCTAAGATTTAAAACGGTTAAGTGTCCAACTCTTGATTTCAACTCAGGTCATGATCTCACAGTCTGTGAGATCAAGCTCTGCATAGGGCTCTGCACTGAGCGCATGGAGCCTGCTTGGGATTCTCTCTCTCTCTCTCTCTCTCTCTCTCTCTCTCTCTCTCTCTCTCTGTCCCTTCCCTGCTCACACTCTCTCTTTCTCTCTCTTTCAAAATAAACATTGAAAATGTGGATGAGATCTCATTAAGGGGCTTCAAATCTAGTGAAACACACACACACACACACACACACACACTGTGAACTATCCTGTAAAAAGTGTCAGAATGGTTGAAAAGGAAAAGCACTCTGAGCTCCACAGCAAACCCTGTTGGGATCCCACACCCTGTGTGTCCTCCTTTACCATTGGAACACCTGACATTGATTCGAGATGGCAATGCACCCAACTGAAACGCTACACCTCACAGCCTCCCCTGTAGTCAAGAGGGTACAATTTTGACCAGTGAGACATGAGCAGTGGTCTGGAAATCTCCAGGAAGGTTGCTGATATAGGAGCCAGTCCCATCTCTTGTTGCTTTGTTTCTCCCTGAAAGAATGGGAGGCTAGAAGAACCATACTTTTCCAACATTTCAGCACCAATGGGTTGAAAGCCACATGTGTGGAAGGTGAAGGAGAAAGGAACCTGGTCCATTGATTGCATCTAGAGTCACTGCATCAGCCTTGGTGGTCTACCTTCTAGGTGCACTGCATTTTTCACTCACTTGCAGTTGAGTGATAGGGGTCTCAGAGGAAGATGTCATTGCTTTTTTTTTTTTTTTTAAGGTTTTATTTTTAAGTAGTCTACACCCAAGGTGGGGCTCAAACTCACAACCATGAGGTTGAACGTCGCATGTGTACTGACTGAGCCAGCCAGGTGCCTCAGGTGTCGTTACTTTTGTCTAGATGGATGAGGGAAGGATTGGTTGTGAACCTGAACTAAGACTTTATGGACAAGGAGGATTTCACCAAGGGGGGAAGTTGGGAGAAGAAGGACCCTCCAAATGGAGGGGATAGCATGAGCAAAGGCACAGAGGCCAGTGTTTAGAGGAAGCCATGTAGTTAAAATGTCTCCAGAAGAACATAGTAGGACGTGAGATTAGAAAGGTCATCTCAGGCAAGAATGTAGAAGGCCTGGGATGTCCTCCCAAAGAATTTGGGGGTTTTGTTCTGTAATATTGGGAAAGAATGAAGGTTTTATAAGAAGGAGAATGATATGACCTGGCTTCGTTCTTAGTCTTCTAAAGCTATATACTCTTTCTTGTTGAGTACATCTAATCCCATAGCCTTAAATATGTGTGTGTGTACACACACACACACATATATGTATATACATATATACGTATTCACATATATACGTACATATGTATATATACACACACACATATAGATAGATACACACACACACACACACACACACACACACAACACACTGGTGATTCCTGAACATCTCCTGTCCTTACTTCCTCTGTGAACTCCAGATTGGTATATTTGCTGCTTACTCAACACCTGCATTAAAGGTATTTTAAACCTCCTATCTCCAAACCATACCCCCCACCACCATCTTTACTTTATCAATTAATGGCATTACACAGTGGCTCAGGCCCCAAATCAAGGCCTGTTCCTGTGGCCTGTTTCCTTTTCAAGCCACATCTCAACCATAAGCAAGTCATGTGAACCCTACTGCCAAAATAGTTCACAAATCCAATCACTTCTCACCAGTTCCACGGCTGCCTCTCAGGTCCAAGCTGTTGTCTCCTAACCAGACTACTGCAAACACCTCCCAACTGGTCTTCTGGTCTTTACTGTGCATCTTCAACCGCTCTTAATTTACCATAAAAATAAGCTCTTAAAAACAAGAGATAGCTCTCCACTGCATGAAACCCTCCACAAAGACTGAATCTTACAGCCAATGGGATTCGAACTCCTTGCTGTGGCCCGCAAAGCCTTTAAGATCCGCCACTGTCCTCCTTATTCAAATAGTCTGGCCTATTGAAAGGCCTATTCTCCTTTCTGTCCCTTGACAGGAGCCATTTCAACCTCAAAACCTTTATTTTAACTACTGAAAAGAAAAGTGCCTGTATTTCTATGTTGGCTTAAGTTCCTCAGGAAGTAGACACTGAGACCATTAGGAATGCAAGGTTTTATTGGAGTGTAACACCGTTAAAAGGAAAAGCGAAGAAGGAGGATAAGGCCAGGAGAGCTATCAGATTGCAGTAATGACCTTACACAGCTGCCCAACCTATGGGGAACTCTGGGGAAAGTTCACTCACCGGAGGTCTCCTGTGTTGGACAGAAACAGCGAGGTCCTTTACCACTGCCTTGTCTGGTCTTTGGCAAGAGGCCACTCTGAGAAAAGCATGCCTTCAATTCCCACCGCTTAGTAGAATCACTGGTCCCCAACCCTTGGGATAGTATGACTTCAGCTTGAAAGCTAAGGTGGCCCCCAATGAAGCCACCAATTAGAGGCTATCAGCGAACCACACTTCTTGCCGCTGGATGGCCAGTCTTGAGAGGAGATCTAAGTGGCACGTCTCCATGCCTGCCACAGTTTGGCCCCTTGCACCTTGTGGGTCTGCTTCCCCCACAAACGTGGAGGGCCATTCCGCCAAGGCTCTGTTGGACTTCTCTCTTCCTGAGGAGAAAGTGTTTTTCAGAGGAGCTTGGTGGGACCAACTACAGCCCTTCCTGCCACCGGTCTGGGGCCACAGCCGGTACTTCTCCTCCCTCCTCCACTCACTCCATGCCCTTTACCCTCAACTGCCACCTCTGCTCATCTCAGTGGCTTTCCTAGTGGTGTGACCCATGCTCTAATTCCTGAGGTTCTGAGATCGTGAGAATCAAACCCTTCTGGGACCAGCGCTGCTGCACTTGTCCATTCACAGTTCTAACTCGGCAAGGAGTACAAGGGATACACCATGTGGGTGCCCTGAGTTTCCATCATGTAAGAGCAGACTTACCTCCTCTTGCACTCCAGGGTCAGGCGTCCCTAACAAGATGATGGCTCTTTTCTGCTGGACCCAGACACAAGGAGTCCAAAGTCCCCAGGTGGCAGCAATAGGTGAAGTTCAACAGGACCCTTGTTGTGTTGTCTAGGGAGGGTGTATGCCTTTGAGAACAAGGACCTCTGGCTCTGCAGAGACCTGAGCGGTGGAGTGGGAAATCTTGTGTCCCTTGGTAGCTCATTGGGAGTGACGGTAAGTACGGTCACTCTTGCTTCCACCCCTTGGTTCTCAGAGCCATGTATCCTTCCTGTTGTGGACACAGTACTATGTAGGATCTCTGATTTAGGAAGTATATAACTTGGTAGGGTGTTGGCTGCAACCAAACCAGCAGCTTCTAGGTGGTGCCATACGTGAGAGGCCTAGTGGACCCCATGGCCATAGGTAACTCTCCCTGATTGGGTGTTCTGATGTGTAGATCACACGTTCAGTACATCCATGCCAGTGGACCAGAGATTTTGTTAAGTCTCTAGAGGGGGGGTGCTGTTGAGACCCTATAAACAGGAAAGGAAGCTGCATGTCTAGAATAAGTGTCTAAGCTTGTGTGAAGGAACTGCTGGCCGTTTCAGGAAAGAATGGGCCTTAGGTAGTGACTTTGGCTTCAAGTGACCGGTTGATCTTCTCAGAGCCTCACGAGGGTCCCAGCCCTGCTATCTATTGCTGGCAGGCTGGGCATTCAGAGTTAGCAGTGTCGAGGCCAGCCCTTGGTAAGCGGGAGTCCGTGGTGTTGGGGGTTCACGCATAGCCTCTATCTCTGCCTCCGTTGCCACCGTATTTGTGTGCACATTGTGCCAGCACTGGGGTGGGCACCAACAAAAGCTAACAGCAACAGGTTGTCATTTTGTCTTCTTGGTGGCTTAGCGCCCCTCTGTGGTGTGTGCTTTCTGGTGGGCATTGACATGAGCCGGTGTTTTCAAGCTCTGTGCCTGCTCCCACATGTCCTTCCACGTGTCTCTATCCCCAGACTCCCTTGTCTCAATCATCCTTTTTTTTTCTTTCCCCTTTCCAAACTGCTAACCATTTGGCCAGGCCATTTGCCATTGCCATGACCCCATAAATATTTCACCTTTCCTCCCTCACAAAGTAAATGACTAGTTCCATTACCAAAAATTCAAACCCCCCTTCTTTTTTGCAGAAAGATTGCATAAAACTTTTTCCCTGAGGTGGTCTTTCAACATCACCCCTGAGTGAGGGTGTAATGCAGCTGTCGTCCATGTTCATCTTGCATCCTTAAAGTAAGCCAACTCATCAACATGCCAAGTTCAAGCTTTTCCTTCTTCCTTCAGTTGACCCAGACAACCACAGGGAAGTAGGGGAGGGGGTGGTGGGTACAACCATGAGAACGTGGGAGTTTGGGCGACCTGCTCATGCAGCTTGTGTATGTAACTCTGGTTACATTGCACTTTTTTTTTCACCACTGACACCTCTAATGGCATAGGTCTGTCAGATCACGTGGGCCATGCTGCTAATTCCTTCCCAACTGCCACTTCTGGGTGTGTTCCTAACTGATTCCTAGTTATGGGTCATAATTTCCCGTTCCTTTGCGTTTTTTTTCTAGTAATTTTTAATGGAATGCTGGGAGTTAGGCTGTTTGTTGATGGATTTTGTTGTATTTCTTTAAATAGTACTGGGCTTTATTCTGGTGCACAGCCACGTTTCTTGGAATTCGTTTGAGCCTTCCAAGGCTTGCTTTTAAGTTTCATTAGGGAAGGTCCAGAACGGTCTTCAAGAGACAATTTAACCTTACTACTAAGGCAATACCCTTGTGAGGACACCACCTGATACCCCATGCATGATGAGTTATTTCCACTCCTGCTAGCAGAAACAAAAACTGTTCCCTAAAACAACAACTAACAAAACAAAAGCTGTTCCCAAACCTAAATAAAATCCGTGAATCATGACTTTTACTGCTTTCTAATTTTTCAGTTCTTGGCTTGGGTAGTTTCTTTTTATACTTTCACAGACCAGTGCTTGGCCAAGGACTCAAGAGGACTCACTGTAGATGTATAGAGGTGTGTGTGTGTGTGTGTGTGTGTGTGTGTATGTTTCTTCATCCTCCATGCTGCTCAACAATTCAGCAGAAACATTTTTTTTTAATTTTTACTTATTTTAACTTTTACACTTTGGCATCCCTTAATACTGATCTCTGTCTCTCCAACTCAGTGCGACTGCTGGTCTCCATTTGACTTCCCCTTCCTGTTTCGCTGCCTAGAAGCAGCCTTGAAAACATAAGCTTCAACGTTCTTTGAACTCACCATTCCCGCCCCCCTTCTCTGAGAACACAGTCATTTGCTATGCATTTTCAATGTCTGGTTTTACTGTCACAGCCAGAAGTGGACGTGGAATGTTGTTTTTGATTTAGTGCCCTGATTTGGGGGGGGGGTGGTTTCTAAGTTTACACTCTTTCCTCACAGGTCAAGGAATCAATGTGGGATTGTCCTACCTTCCAAGTATTTCAATCTTAATTATACATTCAGGAATTGAGGAAATAGCCAGTGACTGGTTGGTCTACAAACACAGGGACCAACTGGAAGCCAAGCTTTGAGTAGAAATCCATTTATTTCCTAACCTCTGTATGGTCCCACTTAATGGGGGAGGGCAACTATGACGACACTTTGGGTTTCTGGGTGTCCAGTGTCAATTTGGACCCCAGTGTATCTGGGTATTTCTCTTTCTCCAATGTACATCCCCGATGGATATTTAGAAAAATATCGGGGGACTCGTTACTTTGCACACTTGCTGAAATATTGCAGGGATCTTTTCCCTGGGAACCCAACCATCTTTTCAGTCAGTGAGTCTTGGGTCTGAAAAGAGACTCAACTCTGGAAACGGGGCAAGAGATTACAGTTGTGGGGAAGGGGAGATCTTAGTCCCCTGCTTATCTTTTCTTGCTCTCTTTTTGATCACGTATAAAGCATTACCCTTGTTGGCTACCCCATCTATTTCATCCCTCCAGATGCCATGTTCTATTAACCATCTCCATAAGACTACAGGTTAGGTTCCCTTGGCTGCCCTTTCTTTTCTTTTTTTTTAAATTTTTTACTTATTTTTAAGAGAAAGAAAGAGAGAGAGGCAGAGCACAAGCAGGGGAGGGGCAGAGAGAGGGAGGGAGACACAGAATCTGAAGCAGGCTCCAGGCTCTGAACTGTCAGCAGAGAGCCCAACATGGGCTTGAACTCACAGACCGTGAGATTATGACCTGAGCTGAAGTCAGATGCTTAACCAACTGAGCCACCTAGGTGCCTGCCTTGACTGCCCTTACCACCTTAGTGGTTAATGTGATAATGCACCCTGGTGTCTGCAATTAGCACTGCCACCTTAGCTCCTCATGGTCTCCTCATCACCCCCACTGCCGTCAGCAAGCCAGACTCCACCCCAGCCAGTCCTGCCGGTCTGGACTGCAGAGGAGAGCTGCCGCCGAGCAACGTGGTTTTGCTCACACACCTCTCATCTGTGCCTTCCCCGTGGCCTTGCTAAATGGCCGGTCCTCTGGGCCTTCCCAAGGAACATAATTTCTATGGATGGAATGAATTATTGCCACCCATCTCCCCTCCCCCCCCAATTCATATGAGGACGTCCTAGCCACCTATGTGATGGTGTTTGGAGATGGGGCCTTTGGGAAATAGATTTTGATGAGGTCATGAGGTGCAGTCCTCAAGATGGGATCAGTGTTCTTATAAGAAGAGAAAGAGACCAGAGCTGCCTCTTGTTGGTTCACAATTTCCTCAGGAACATCCCAGGTGTCCTCTGAAATTGGCCCCCGAACACGGAGGGCAGGGAGGGACCAAAGAAAAGAGGTAGACTGCTCCATACCCGTAGGTGGCAGTTTTGATAAGCAAGGGAACCCATGAGGTTTGCCTTAGGTGACTGGCTGTAGGATGAGTGGTGTTCTGCAACCCCTCCCCCAACCTCTGATGTTTACAGTAGACCCCTCTTAGGTGCACCTTCGATCCCTACAGCTCGGGTGCCCGCAGCCAACCTCAATCCCGGCGGCAGATGATCCTCTGTGTGAAGTACAGTCAGAGGGTCAGTAGCGGCCTAACGCCACCTCACAATGCCCCTGTCACTCACCTCACTTCATCTTGTCACCTTATCATCTCACATCATCGCAAGAAGGGTGAGTACGGTCCAGTAAGATTTTGAGAGAGAGACCATATTCATAAACCTTTCATTAGAGTATATTATTATATTGTTTTCATTTTATTATTGGTTATTGTTAATCCTTTACTGTGCCTAATTTTTAAAAATTTAAGCTGTATCATAGGGATGGATGTATAGGAAGAAACAGTATAGAGTTCAGTACTATCGTGATTTCAGGCATCTGCTGGGGGTCTTAGCATGTGTCCCCTGCAGACAAGGGGGGATGGCTGCACGTAAGAGGCCTTAACTGGGTGAGTCATGTATCCAGTCCAGATGGTCCCATCACCACTTCTGTTTTATTTTTTTAATGTTTATTTATTTTTGAGAGAGAGAGAGAGGGAGACAGTGTAAGCATGGGAGGCACAGAGAGAGAGAGAGAGAGAGAGAGAGAGAGAGAGGGAGACGCAGAATCCAAAGCAGGCTCCAGGCTCTGAACTGTCAGCACATAGCCCGATGTGGGGCTCAAGCCCACGAACCGCGAGATCATGACCTGAGCCGAAGTCGGATGCTTAACTGAGCCACCCAGGCATCCCGTCCCATCACCATCTCTATCCCAAGGCTGTGTCCTTGCAGGGGCATCTAGGAGCGGGAAGGGCAAGTGGAACACACATTCCAAGGACAGGGCGGAGGTGGGAGCCTCCAACTACCTGGGTCCAGCTCTTGGGTCAAATGGCGGTGGTGTCTTCTCGGTGACCTCCTCCGATACCTCCCCCCAGCTGCTGCGTAGGGACAGAGAAAGAAGACGGCTGTCTGCAAAGCCAGAGGCCAGCCCTCGCCAGGCACTGACTTGGCCAACACCTTGATCTTAGGATTCCCAGCCTTCAGCACTGTAGGTACTTCTGCTGCTTGAGCCACCCTGGCTATGTGGTTGGTTACGGCAGCCCTAGCAGATAAGGCAAAAATCTCCTGATGGGTCTTATTGCCTCGGCTAATTATCCTTTCCAGCAAGGCCCCTTCTGGGAGCTTGGCATTCCTTCCTCTGTTATATCTCCCTTGGCAGTTCAGGCGTTTCAACATTTCTGTCGCTTTTTCCAGGCCTCTGGGAGTCACCTACCCTAAGGCACTGAGTCTGCACCATTGCCTGCAGTTTGTCCATGGTGTTAAATCCCGTGTCCTGAGTGACATCCCCAAGTCGTAGACGTTCCCTCTATCCAGTCTTCTGACCGAGCACCTGCGGAACCTGGTCCCACGGGCGCGCTCCTGGCCCCTGCCCCTACAGTACCTTCGGCACATTATCCATTGCTTCCTTCATCCGGCCTGGCATGACCCCAGCCAGGTGGTGCTATGACTTAACCTTGGGTATCGACCTGGGAGATGGGGTAGGTCAGCTGCTAGGGCACCTGTTGCCTTACAGGGCCAGATCTCTATGCATCTTGCATTTCCTCCTGTTAGGGTGGGAGAAGGGGGGAGGGGTGGTTCAAGTTCTTAATGGGGAAAGGGAGAGCCTCTTCTGCAGGCCCAGAGTGTTCAGAAATTTTCAGGGGGGTCAAAACTGTTGGGGACATCCACCCGGTGTCCTCTTCTCATTATCCGAGTTTGGTCCTGACCTTGGCAGAACAAACCTGGCTTGTTGAACGTTTTTGGTGGTTACTACTTTTACCATCACTTCCTGTACTTGACCTCCAGCTTCTTCTGCTTAATTTCTGTGTGAGGTGAGGGCTTCTTAGCAAGTTACCAGAGAGGTTCTGGCTCTCTCACAGTTGTTGTTGTTGTGGTTGTTGTTGAAGGGTCCTGGGTTGGGCAGAAATAGCTAGTTCTTGGGCCACCACCTTGCTCGGTCTTTGGCTGGAAGATGCCAGAAAACAGCATGCTGTCAGCTCCCACTGCCTCGCTCGGGCATAGCAGCAGACCCTTGAATCTGCAGCAGACCCTGAAGAAAGGGTCAGCTGGAGATGGCATCTGAGCACACCCCTCAGAGCCAGGCAGCTGGTCCTTTCTCAAAGGTGGATCTGAGGGGCACATGTCCATGGGCTTGCCTGCCACTACCCCCAGTCTCAGAAAAGAAATGACTGGTCTTTGGCCACAGTTCCACGGAAGTCCCAGAAATGATCAAGGACAACTTCACATCAGTAATCTCCCAGATCAGGCCAACCAGCAGCAGCCTCACTCTGGGAGCCACGCCTCCACAACTAACGCTCCATTCCTAAGGGATTCGGGAAGTCTGCTAACCCTTGACCCCACTGCTTCCTGAAACCCCATTCAAGGTCAGCAGTTTTCTTTGTCCAGAGAGACTGTGCAAGCTCAGCTCTCTCTTGCTCAGCAAGCACTACGTGCAGCCTTTTGTTCTGAATACTGAAGGTGGCCTCTTCCTTTGACATGGCCATCTCTGCCCAAGAGGTCCCCAGCCCGCCAGGCTTTCATCTGACTGGCTCCTTCTCGCCATCCCCGTCTCAAACGTCTCTTCCTCGGAGAGGTCTGGCCTGACCCCCTGTGTGAGGTCCACTGCCCCCTGCCGAGCCACACTCTATCCCAGGGCCTCATTTCATTTGCACGCTCTCCGTCTCTAGAATACAGACTCCAAGAGGACACTCCCTGCTGTACTTCTCAGGACGGGGGCGGGGGGACTGAATGGAAGGGCAAAAGGCGTTACAGGGTTTGTTAATTTACAAAGTTGCCGATGAGGGCAGTTTCTCCCCACCACTGTGCAGCAGCCCTGCGCCTGGTGCTGGGCCTGGAACACAGCAGGTGTTCCACACGGTGGAATGTTTAGGGAGACAGGTTAAGTGATAACTAGAAAAGAAGGAACACATGACATGCACTGAGTGTTAAGGGAACCGTTTTCAGACTTCTAGAAAGACAATCTTACAAAAAAGTGACATAAACATGGACAAATGTAGACGGCTCTATGGGAAGAATTGGTGGCTGGGGGGGGGGGTGCACCCACCTTAATCCCTCTCACGATCCCTGGGATCCCTCCTTAAAACCTTGAACTTCCAAGGAAGCTGGATAACTCTTCCCAGGGAAATGGGACAATCCAGGCAAAGGAGAGATGGGAATGATTGCCCCACATAAGGGTCTAGGGGGAACTAGGATTTAATTTGGGGGGGGGCGGGGAGGATCAGGCAGAATCTGACCCTGTTGACAGAGTGATTGGAGCATGTGGGGCAGGAAAGCCTGAAGAGGAGAGCAGAAGCATAACTGATGGGACAAGAATTAGACCAAAAGCACAGGTGGATGGTTTAGCCTTAGGAAAAAGCATAGGGGCACCCGGGTGGCTCAGTCAGTTAAGCGTCCGACTCAGGTCATGATTTCATGGTTCATGAGTTCAAGCCCCGCATCAGGCTCTGTGCTGACAGTGTGGAGACTGCCTGGGATTCTATCTCTCTGCCTCTCCCCCACTCGCTCGGTTTCTTTCTCAAAATAAATAAACTTTAAAAAAAGCCCACACATAAATTTCCTATAAGAGAAGAAAAACATCTCCATAGAAATGTTGACATAAGAGATATTTTGTAGTCGGTGCCAGCCACGTAATTACAACAACGGATTCATTGCTATGAGAAATATTCTCTGGATTTAGGGCTGAAAAATGTTTTCGTTTATAATTTATGGAAGAGAAGGGAAAAATGGGATATGCTGTGCTTGAATAGTACAAAATCCATTTTTAAATTTTAATTTTAATAAAGAAATTTTTTGAATGTTTATTTTTGAGAGAGACAGAGTGTGAGCAGGGGAACGGCAGAGAGAGGGGGAGACACAGAATCCCAAGCAGGCTCCAGGCTCCGAGCTGTCAGCACAGAGCCTGATGCGGGGCTCAGAACTCACAAACCGTGAGATCATGACCTGAGCTGAAGTTGGATGCTTAACAGACCGAGCCACCCGGGGGCCCCGTTTTCAATCTTATCTCAGAGACACAGAGTGAGTGCAAGCCCTGCGATCATGACCTGAGCCAAAATCAAGAGTCGGATGTTCAACCAACTGAGCCACCGAGGCACCACTCAACTTTTTTTATTGAACATGTTTCAGATCACAACTAAATGCTGGTCATCAGAAGTATGCTTCTCTTCTTTCAAATGGAATTTATTGTATAAGAGATGTCTATTTTATATAGAACTCTAGGGTAAATATTAGAAATATTTACCTCCTACCAGTAGAGGCTGGTACTGTGGATATTCTAGTAGGAGGGCTAGAAGGAGTCCTCCAGTTGGTTTTATTAAGTGAGCTGAAAAAGAAATTTAATTTCTTTTTGGCAAAAAACCAACAAATCATCAGTGCAAGCAAATACCTTTGGAAAAATAATTGCCTGAGATTTTGAAATTTTATATCCATAATAATTTCAAAGCCAGAAATCTAGCTTGTCTCGTATCAAAAATCACAACCTAAAAGGTGCAAAAGAATTTGATTTTCGTTCTCAGCTGAAGGTCACCTCGCTAGGCTTGAGAGCTGAACTGTTCCACACAGGGTACCTCTTTAGCATTTTTATTGATAATAGCTAGAGGGGATAACATCCAAATGACATAAATTCAAGTCAAAAAAGGCAACATGATTGTGATACAGCGAAGAAGGGTCAAGCAATAAGACACTTCCTGGACCCTCATAGAAATACCCACCCTCCAGAGCTGTGACTGGTTCTCATGTTTCTAGAAGACTCTCCCCTTATTACCTGTGTATCTAGATAAAGCTTCAAGCATTAAAAGGCACCTTGGAAATCAGCTCAAATCACCACAGTTCTCTCGGGTAGAGATACTAGACCTGCATTTTACATGTCGATACGTTGAATATCTACGCTAAGCAATGGTACTTCCTTTCTTCCCTCATTCAGTTTCTTTGCAGGGTTCATTTTTCTGAATCAACCACACTTCATTATTTCTATCAAGCAACTTGAAAGGACTGTTGTAGCCTGCGGTATAGTAAACCTTTTCATTGAAAACTTTTCCTTCTTCCCTCAACATGCTTGCTAATGTCAAAAGTTGTTCTTGATTCTTTTGAGCACTAGAGAATCCATCGAAAGACCTGCGAAGGAGAAAGCAAATAACCATGAATGAGTCTCATGCTGACATAAAGGTCAGTCTGAAGAGGCAAGCAGAAGCTGGTACTATTAAGTGCTGCTCCCAAGCTCCCCCCCGCCCCCTCCCCCGCCACCCCCCAGCATTCTCCTCTGGTGTCCATTCTCGAAGTGGCCTCACTGAGGAGACCCCGGAGGAGGCACGTGTCCCATCTGCTGGCAGGCAGATTTGGCACTTTCACCATTTCGTGCTCTAACTCTTGCTTTTCAGACTAAGGAGCGTACAGGTGACCTGGGAAACTTGCTAAAATGCTGATTCAGGAAGTCTGGGGTGGGGCCCGGGCAACCGTGTTCCTAACAAGCTCCCAATAATGCTGATGCTGCTGGTCAGTGGTGACAATGAAAGCCCCTTAGAAGATTCCTTTTCAGACTTTCAGTTTGCTGTGGAATATTTCCCCTTTCTTCCTCTCCTGGGGAAAAGGGTAGGCTCTACATTACAGATGAGTATGATACAGTTTCGAATGTAAGAATTTATAGAGGAACATTTAGGCAGCTCTTTATATCTAGCCCGAGAAGAGATTTAACAGACAGGATCAATATGCTTGGGAACACTGAGGATACGACTGACCCAGGAGTAAGGGATAGCCTCTGAGTTGGGTCTGGAATGGATAGAGTTGGCTGGAATGGATGGTCTTGCTGGGTAGAAAAAGGGAAAATGGAGAAGGATAAGAAAATGAACAGAAGTTCAAAAACACAAAGCATGTTCATAGTGAGCCACAAAATGAGCTCTGAAAGGTGAGTCCGAGCCAGAAAGAAGAGACTTGTATGTCATCCCAAGGCCTTCGGAGATTATTTGAAGGATGGTGAGCAGAAGAGTAACTTGATAGGATCTGGGAAAGACAGATGGAAAATAGACTGGAGGGAAGGAGCCAGTTAGGCGGTTGCTATGGGGATGGGGAAGAAAAGACAGGCAGAAGATTTAAATAAAAAGTGGGGAAAGAGAATAAAAGTTTAAGTATAGATTTTAAAGTATACAAACAAAAATGTCCTGAGGTTAAATTATGATGGTACATAGACCTAGCTGAGTTGCCGACATGTAAACACGATGAATTCGATTCTGAAGGTTAAGAATGGGAAACACAGAAAATAAAACATATTCCCATTATGCCTTCTGTAGCATAGGTTTTATTATCAATGTGCCAATGGAACGATTGGTCCTACCATTCTTCAGCTAAGATGTAAGCTCTCAAGGGTACAAACCATGTCTATTTCATTCAACAACGTTCATCAGACGCCCAGTATCTTTCAAATCCTCACTGAATGGTGTAGGAATCGATGTATGTACATGTACATGAAATAAAACACTGAAGATAAATTGATAACACGGTTCTAATTTTCAGAATGTTGACTGATAATTATAACTCTGAACCACGTGTTGAGAAATATTTTGCTTCCTACATTTAATATTTCCTTAACCAAGAGCCAACTTTTAGTATGCTCTGCCGAAAGGGAACGGACTTTCGGATCCCATTTCTTTCTTGAAGTCAAGTTTTGAGCCCCCTAGTTAGAAATCATCTTTTGTTTTCTGAAGACACATTGTTCTACAGTGATCCATCCACAGCTTTACTCAGTACACAAACATCTGATTCCCTTCCCACGCACCTGCCCTTGCCAGGAGCTGCAGGGTATAAACATGTACCATGCTGCTGTGTTCTTGAGAAAGTTACAGTCTGTACATAGATCATTATAACTGAGAATAATAGGAGAACAGAGTGGCTGGCTGACGGGAGAAACTGAGGAAGGCATCACAGATGAGGTACTATTTGATACAAGTCCTGAAGGGGAAAAGTGGATGTTCCAGGAAGAGGGGAAAGAGGAAGCTAGAGCTAGTAGGAAGACGATGTGTCTGTTTTAAGTATTTAACAGACATCAACTGATGTAATCGTCATGGCAACCCTATGAGACAGGTAGGCACTGTGACTATACACATCTTACAAAAGAAGAGCTTTAGGCAAAGAACATGTGAGTAAACCTGCCTGAGGTCACAGGTAAAGAGATGTGGCAGATCCCGGCCACGGCAATCAGACAACAAAAAGAAATTAAAATATATGCAAACTGGCAGGGAAGAAGTAAAACTTTCACTCTTTGCAGATGACAGGATACTATAGATAGAAAACCCGAAAGACTCCACCAAAACACTGCTAGAACGGATATAGGAATTCAGCAAAGTCGCAGGATATACAATCGACGTACAGAAATCAGTTGCATTTCTACACACCAATAATGAAGCAGAAGAAAGAGAAATTAAGGAATCAATCCCATTTACAACTGTGCCCGAAACAATACGATACCTAGGAATAAACCTAACCAAAGATATGAAAGACCTGTACTCTGAAAACTAAAAAATACCGATGAAAGAAACAGAGAAGACACAAAGAAATTGAAAGACATTCCATGCTCATGGACCGGAAGAAGAAATATTGTTAAAATGTCAATACTACCCAAAGCAATCTACACATGCGATGCAATCTCTATCAAAGTACCAACGACATCTGTCGCAGAGCTGGATCAAACAATCCTAAAATTTGTATGGAACCACAAAAGACCCTGAATAGCCACAGCGACCTTGAAAAAGAAAAAGCAAAGCTGGAGGCATCACAATTCCAGACTTCATGTTATATTACAAAGCCGTAGTGATCAAAACAGTATGGTACTGGCACAAAAACAGACACATAGATCAGCGGAACAGAATAAAAAACCCAGAAAGGAACTCACATTTATATGGTTAATTAATCTTTGACAAAGAAGGAACAAATATCTAATGGAATATTGGACTGTGTCTTCAACAAATGGTGTTGGAAAACTGGACAGCAACATGCAAAAGAATGAAACTGGACCACTCTGTTTCACCATGCACAAAAATAAATTCAGAGTGGGTTAAAGACCTAAATGTGAGACCTGAGGCCATAAAATCCTAGAAGAGAACACAGGCAGTCACTTCTTTGACATCACCTACAGCAACTTCTTTCTAGGTATGTCTCCTACGGCAAGGGAAATAAAAGCAAAAACAAGCTATAGGGGTTATGTCAAAATAAAAAACTTCTGCACAGCGAAGGAAACAATCAACAAAACTAAGAGGCAACCTATGGAATGGGAGAAGATATTTTCATATAAGATACCTGATAAAGGGTTAGTATCCAAATTATATAAAGCACTGATAAAACCCAACACCCCCAAAACTAAACAATCCAATTAAAAAATGGGCAGAAAACATGCACAGAGCCCCACATCAGGCTCTTCACTGACAGCATGGAGCCTGCTTGGATTCTCTCTCCTCCTCTCTCTGCCCCTCCCCAAATCACGTGGTCTCTCTCTTGCTCTCTCTCAAAATAAGTAAATAAACATTAAAAAAAAAAAAAGAAAACACCAATAGACATTTCTCCAAAAAAGATATACAGATGGCCAATAGACAACATGAAAAGATGCTCAACATCACTTAGCAGGGAAATGCAAATCAAAACTACAATGAGATATCACTTCACACCTGTCAGAATGGCTAAAATCAACAACACAAGAAACAACGGGTGTTGGCAAGGATGTGGAGAAAGGGGGACCCTCTTGCACTGCTGGTGGGAATGCAAACTGGTTCAGCCACTCTGGAAAACAGTATGGAGGTCCCTCAAAAAGTTAAAAAAGAACTACCCTACGATCCAACAACTGCACTACTAGGTATTTATTTACCCAAAGAATACAAAAATACTAGTTTGAAGGGATACATGCACCCTGATGTTTATAGCAGCATTATCTACAACAGCCAAAGCATGGAAACAGCCCAGCGTCCAGTGGCCATCAATTGGTGAATGGATAAAGAAGACGTGGTATATACATAATATGTGGTGTATACACACACACACACACACACACACACACACACACATATATATATAATGGAATATTACTCAGGCATAAAAAAGAATGAAATCTTGCCATTTGCAACAACATGGATGGAGCTAGAGAATATAATGCTAAATGAAATAAGCCAGAGAAAAACAAATACCATATGATTTCACTTATATGTAGAATTTAAGAAACAAAACATATGAGCAAAGGCACACACACACACACAAAAACCCAACAAGAAGCAAACCAAAAAACAAACTCTTACCAATAGAGAACAAACTGATGGTTTGGAGGTGGGTGGGGGATGGGTTAAATAGGTGACTGGGACTAAGAAGGGCACTTGCTATGATGAGCACGGGGTCAAGTGTAGAAGTGCTGAATCACTGTATCATACACCTGAAACTAACATTACACTGTACGTTAACTAACTGGAACTTAAATCAGAACTTAAAAAGACAGAGAGAGAGAGATGGAAGAAATGGCCTGCTCAGTGAAGGGCGGGAAGGTCAGGGGAACATAACCAGCGGGGAGACAGGGTTGGGTCACGTGATAAAAGACATCGTGAACAATCCGAACTTCACCCTGAAGCAAGTAGAAAGCCACAGAGATTTTTAGTGAAGTCCCAGGTTGGGGTTTCTTGCTTTGCTGCTGCTGGAGTAAGGAAGATCAAGGACTCCAGTGTGGAGCGGGACAGGAAGAGAACGGCGGGCAGGTTGCTCCCAACAGCCGGGAGGCTGCTGAGGCGGAACACACGAGATCTGAGATGAATAAACATCCGAGCGTCTGCGGGGGATCAGGCACTGTGCCGAGCACTAGGGTACACGAAGATGACTTGGGTGTGGTTCCCGTAGGATGAGGTCCTGAGGAAGTCCCAGGGATGGAGAGAAGGGAACAGAATCAGGGATCCTTTCCAAGGAGAATGGACCAGATCTGGCAATCAGTTGTCAGGGAAGAGCGCGCTGCTGGTGGCCGTGGAGACCTCTGCTGGGGAGGCTGTCTGGCTGATGAGGCCCTTTTCTTTTCTTTTCTTTTTTTTTTTTTTTATAGCTCTTTGACTGTTTATTTTATTTTATTTTATTTTTTCAATATATGAAATTTATTGTCAAATGAGGCCCTTTTCTGAGACAGCCACTAGAAGATCACTGCCCCTATAAACTGGCAATTGGGGGAAGGCTCATTTTTAGAGCTGTTGAGTGTAATCCCCACACCCTTCACATGGAAATGTCCAACAAGTAGAGAAATCAGGGCTAGAGACAATAGGAGAGTCACAGGACACAGGGAGTTAGAGCTTTGTAAACAGATCACCCAGAGTAAGTCTGTTCTGACATGAGGGTCAATGTGGAGCATTCTTGGGTGAGAGAGAGGAACAGGGTGAGAGAGAGGGACAGGTGAGAGAGAGGGACAGGTGAGAGAGAGGGACAGGTGAGAGAGAGGAACAGGACGAGACGAATGGCCAGAGAGTGACGTTCTCAGACTTAACAGGCTGTGTAAGTATCCAGAGAATAGATTAGTCAATATACAAAGTCAATATACGATACACAAAGGCTTCAGGGGTCACATGGGCAAGGACTGCCATCATGTGGCAAATGTAGGGCACTGCCAAGGGTGGCAAGGAGATGGTGCAGTCTCTTCCAGACGGTGGTGTTCTGAGGAGTACATGGGAAACAGACAGAGAAACAGATGCTTTTAGCAGGTTGGTGGTGACAAGAGGGACAGAACGGAATAAAGGGACTCCCATATGAGACTGTTATCACATTCCGTGTGTGCTTTTAAATTTCAACAGAGAGAATTGAAGGAATGCATCAAACAGGTACCGCAAGTCTGAAACGGTACATAGGAACCACTCAACTAACAGAGGCAGTAACTGCAGGAAGCGGGTACCATCCCTTGGGCCGGAGAATGCAGGGAAGAGTCTGGGGCTCTCAGAACCTCGAAGCCGGGAGGAGGGGTACCGTGCACCATGTGTTAGGATTTTCGTACAGGTTTACCTCGATGGCAGGTAAGGGCAGTCTTGTGCTTTGAGAATGATGTGCATCGCGTCTTATTTGCGGAAGGTCTGTGACACAGACTCTTTTTTTTTTTTTTTTTTTAATTTTTTTTTTCAACGTTTATTTATTTTTTTTTGGGGGGGGACAGAGAGAGACAGAGCATGAACGGGGGAGGGGCAGAGAGAGAGGGAGACACAGAATCGGAAACAGGCTCCAGGCTCCGAGCCATCAGCCCAGAGCCTGACGCGGGGCTCGAACTCACGGACCGCGAGATCGTGGCCTGGCTGAAGTCGGACGCTTAACCGACTGCGCCACCCAGGCGCCCCGACACAGACTCTTCATGACACGAAGTGATTATACCTTGCAAGAGACCCTTAGTAACATATAAAACTAACCCGGCAGGAAAACACCACAAAATGCATCAGACCTCTTTTTTGTGCAAGGGCGAAAAGCCTACTGAAATTGCATAGGAGCTAAACTGAGTGCAGGCAAGGAAAACTGGCAGTCCGCAGGGCTCGAAATTATCTACCACTTACCGGACGAACACGGTCATTTCTGCTCTGTCTTCAATGAAGACATCTGACTCTGAAGGCCTGGGCGGATCAGGTTGCTGTTCAGAGGGGATGTACAGGGAAACGGTAATGGTAGACTCACTAAAAGGGCCTGAACCGGGCTCCACGTAGCTTGTCACTGGAGCGGTCATCTTTATTTTCATCTCTGGGCCATAAAATAATGAGTTTAAATACCATGAAAGGACCGTGAAAGCAGATTTAGTATCTGCATGGCTACTTCTAAAGACTGAATCTATTAATTTCTTTGATCTGAGTTTCCTGACTTACCTTATGCTACCGACATAAAATTTACCTTTAAGATAATTTGCATCTTTAAAAAATAAGGGCAAGGGGCGCCTGCGTGGCTCAGTCGGTTAAGTGTCAAACTCCTGAGTTCAGCTCAGGTCATGACCTCACAGTTTGTGAGTTTGAGCCCATGTCAGGCTCTGCACTATGTGCAGTCTGGGATTCTCTCTCTCTCTCCCTCTGTCTCTCTCTGCCCCTCCCCCACTCATGCTCACTCATGCACTCTCTCTCAAAATAATAATAATAAAAAAGGGAAAATGATTCAATTATCCACTGGCCACATTAAGCACTTTCTGTACGATTAATATTTTTGGTTAATACATTCTAGTTTTAGGGATAGAAAGGAAAATTAGAGATCATAGAGTCCAGTCTATTCGTCACGTTTTACAATTCAGAAACTGAGATCCCGTAGACTAGGTGAACTGGTAAAATATAAATAGCACCAGAGCCAGAACCAGATGTCTGGAGACCCTGGATCTTGTGTTCTTTGTACCTACCTACCTCCTGATGACTCTTACCATAGCAGTCACCAAATTATCTCGAAGCATTCGCCATGAAAAGGACTTAACACTAGCTACACAGAGGCCCAGTTCATCCGGCAGAAACAGACAAGAACAGAGGCTGAAAAGCACTACCCAGTACTACCCTCCTCTAGACTCTGCTAAGGGCCCCGAGCAGAGTCCCTGTCTTCACACTTTAAGTCTTTCATGATCTCATTATTTTTCTATTCTAAAGTATATTTCTTTAGTAAGCTAAAACGCAAGAATAAGCCTGGGCACTCAGCCACTATATATATAATTTATATGGTAAACTGTCTTCACCTTTCTCATTTTTGCCTTGAATGTAGCTGTTCAGCTTCGTAAAACCAGTTTGGATGGCTGAATCCCAGTCCATAGACTCAACGGAAGTGCTGACCCATTTGGCTGGTCCATAATGTCGGATCTCGTAACTTCCGGGCTAAAATAGAACAGAGGAAACTTGGGAAGCAATTCTAAAAAGGCAGGACGTGAGAGGCAACAGAACAGGTGACTTGGTCTCGGGTCCACCAGGATTGCCCTTGATCTCAGGACCTGCGCCCCGCTGGGATGGGCGTCTGGTTCTGGTTCCTTAGAACCGGGCAGGGCCCCTCCCCTGAGGCTCCCATCCTTGGATTTGAGCCGCTGGAGGCCTCGGCCCCACACGCAGGGGTGGGGGAGTCGGTCGGCTCTATTCTCGTTGAGACCCAGCATCTGTTACGTCCCCGGGGCCGGGAGGGTCCCACTGCGGCTAATTCGTTTTTCTTTTTTAACCTCAAGAGAAGTGAAGATGTAGCCACAGATTACGGCTAACCGACCGAATTTCCCCATCTGGGCAGCATTTCCCCATCTGGGGGCCCAGACGACTTCAAAAATTGTACTTTTTACTTAAATCTGTGGGACCCGCCGGCCCCACCGCAAATCAGCCGGCGCGCTCTGGCCCGCACCCTCCGCGCCCGTGGGAGGCGCCTACCTGGGGGCCCGCGTCCTCCGGGGCCGTCCAGCCCGGCGTCTCCACGGCCTGGGCCGCCGCGCGCTCGGCTGTCGCGGGGTCCGGCTCCAGCACCTCGGCCATGGGCGGCGCCGACGCTCCGGGGAGACAGGCTGGCGAGCGGGGCCAGGAAGGGGCCGCGCCTGGGCCGCTCCGGGCCGCCCCGCTGCGTGTGCGCGCCGCGCCCGCCTGCCCCGGCCCCCGAGTCCCCGCCCCCGCGCTGCCCCGCGCCCCGGTCACCGCGTCGACGCGCGTCCCTCCTCCCCTGGGTGCCGGGGACCCGCGTCCGCGGGAGCCGCCCCGGCCTGGGCCGGGAGGGGGCGCTGCGTCCGCGGGAGCCCGGATTCCCACCCGAGCTGCTCCCGCCGGGGCCGCGCCCCCCTTGTCGGATTCCCTCCGCAGGGGTGAGGGCCGGGGGCCGGATTGCAGGGTCCGCTTAGGCCCGGCTTCCTTTCGGACTCCCTCCCTCGCCCTTGCTTTTTAAATTAACAGGCGCGCCAAGGTGTCCTCTGTGGGAGCGGGGCGGTGGAGGACAAAGCAACTGGCTTTCGCGGTTTCTGGTGTAACCGGTTCGGGAAGGTCTCCGCGGCTCCACCCGCGCTGGGAGCCGGTTCTGCAGACCTGGCTGCTCCCGGGGAGCGGCGGGAGCGCCGGCCAGCACCCTAGGTGCGCTCCGCGAAGGCGGGAGGGAGCCTGCCCTCCCAGGGCGACGGTGGGCCGGCGCCTGCCGGCTCCAACCTCGCCTGTGTCTGCTGGCACCCCGTGGGCCCAGGGCTCCATGCGCCAGTTGGAAAGGGGCCCGGCCAGGGGCGTGAGGCCCTACTCACACCTAGACGGTGTCCAAGGTGCCAGACAGCCATCAGGGTCCCTCGCAGGAGGAGGCAGATGGCGCCCCAGTCGTGCCTGGAGACGATCTTCAAGTGTCCTTGTTTACTGACCTTTCCTTGAAATGACCCCCAAACCTCTAAGTCGTTCCAACTAGAACTTTCAGGCTGGGGAGAGGGAGGTGAAAGGGGCACAGAGAAATGGGGGGGGGGGTACAGCCACAGGACTCTAGTGCCTTTAAAACAAACGTTTTGTTAGATTCATTCTTTATTTTTTTCTAAGAGATTTATTGAGATGGAAATCACATACCATAAAATCCACCCGTTTAATGCGTACCATTCAGTGGTTTTTAGTATATTTACAGTTATGCAACCATCACTACAATCAACCTGAGCATTGTTATCACCTCTCCCCATCCCCCAAACCCCAAATTCTTTAGCTGTCACTCCCCAGTGCCCCATCCCCAGCCCTAGGCAACTACTAATCTGTCCTCTGTCTCTGTAGGTTTGCCTTTTCTGGCCTTTCAAATAAACGAAATAGTGCTTCGTCTTAATCTTTGAGGCTGCCGTAACAAAACACCACAGACTGGTGGCTTATAAACAACAGAAACTTCTTTCTCACTGTTCTGGAGGCTGGAAGTCACAGATCAGGACGCCAGAGAGTTACCTGAGGCCCTTCTGGTGGCAGACTGCTGCTGGTGTCCTCACAAGGTGGAAGGAGCAAGGCAGCTTTCTCTGGCCTCTTTTATAAGGACACTAACCCCGTTCATGAAGGGGTCTGCCCTCCTGACCTAATCACCTCCCAAAGGCCCCACCTCCTAATACCATCACACTGAGCATTTGGTTTTCAAAATGTGAGTTTCAGGGAGATGCAAACCTACAGACCATAGCAGACTGCACGTGGTCCTTTATGACGGGCTTGTCTCACTCGGCAAAATATTTCAAGTTTCATCCATTTGTGTTGTAGCATGTTTCAGTACTGCATTCCTTTTTGGGGCTGACAAATATTCCACTGGAAAATATTTTTCATCGGTGGATGGGCATTTGAATCGTTGCAAACCACCCTCCTCTAGACTCTGCTAAAGGCCCTGAGCAGAGTCCCTGTCTTTACACATTAAGTCTTTCATGATCTCATTCTTTTTCTCTTCCAAAGCATATTTCTTTAATAAGCTAAAAACGCAAGAGTAAGCCAGCCCCTGGCAATCACTAAGTTACTTTCTATCTCCGTGGCTCTGCCTATTGTGGGCATTTCCCATAAGCGGAGTAGAATGTGTGTTTTGTGGCTGACTTCTTTCTCTTAGTGTAATGTTTTCAAGAGTCATCCATGTTGTAGCATGTGCTAGTATTTCGTTCTTTTTTATTGTCGGATAATATCCCATTGTACGGTTCTGCTTGCAAAGCAATTGATGTTCTCTTTTTTCTTTTCTCCCTCCCTGCCCTAACAAGTGTGCAGTGGCCTGTGGATAACATCAAATATGTTATTATGCCGGCCTAAGTTTGAATTATTTAGTGAAGGCTAAATAATGAGTTTTGACTGTTTCTTAAAAAACAGCCCGTTGTTGGGGCGCCTGGGTGGCACAGTCGGTTAAGCGTCCGACTTCAGCCAGGTCACGATCTCGCGGTCCGTGAGTTCGAGCCCCGCGTCAGGCTCTGGGCTGATGGCTCAGAGCCTGGAGCCTGTTTCTGATTCTGTGTCTTCCTCTCTCTCTGCCCCTCCCCCGTTCATGCTCTGTCTCTCTCTGTCCCAAAAATAAATAAACGTTGAAAAAAACAAAACAAACAGCCCGTTGCTTTTAACCTATATAACTTGTGATCCACTGCGTAGGTGACTTTGCAAAGTCGGGAATACAATTTCGCTTTGCAGAAATTTTTGAGAGAAAAAGGAAATAGTTTACATTGTTGTTTAAGAAATCTGTTGTTCTTCTCCTCTGCAGAGTACCTTTTACAGTTCTCAATGCCTTTTCTAAGGGGGGAGCCTTTTATTTATAGAAAAACAGATGTTCATTTAATTTGGAGACATTCATTTAATAGGGTGTGGAAGGTACAATTAATGAAGGTAACAGCAGGTGACTCTGCTGAGTTATTTATAGTTATAAGGTGATAATTAGTCGTGTCAAAGAACAGAAGGAGGGAAAGAAAAGGATTTATTTCCAAATAATAGGATTTCAATTAGAACGAATTTAATGACATTCAGAAGGCTCCAGTTTTATACCCATATGTCAGAATAAGCCAGCTAGTTTTCTTCTTGATTAATTATGGTAAAATTGTTCTATTAGCTCATACATAAAGATCTCATTTTTAAGCAATCGTGACACCCAGTGTGGGGCTCGAACTCGCAACCCCAAGATCAAGAGTCGCATGCTCCATCGACTGAGTCAGCAGGGCGCTCCTATTAGCTCTTATTTAATCAATGTTGGTATGACACTGTGAAGGAGATGTTCTAGTTAAGCTTTGGGGCACAGGTGGCGCCCCGTGGCTCGGTTCTACCAGCAGGTGTCTCCCTTCACCCCAGCACACGGGGAGAGAGCCCTGCGGAGCCTTGCAGCATAATCACAGCCAATTCTCATTACCGGCAGCAGCTTTGTTCTATAACGTCATCACGAACATTGAATTACTGAATACTAAACTCTTGCTTCTAGAGGAAATACAGAGTTAGGTTCCTGTGAGCCTGTGGTCCCTTGTCTTCTAGGTGTTCTTGTATAAAGATATCTTATTTAATAGAGATTGTTGATTCATTAACACTGAACTCACAACCAACAACACTGGAACTCATGCTTGAATGAAGCTTGTATAACACGCATACTGCCTCCAAAAGGCACATCCCAGCTTTCCTGCACGGAGACACAGGAGACGGCACTTCAGCACTGTGTTTGGGGCCATTTTAAGCAACAAAATCCACAAGAAGCACAAAACTGTGAAAAACATAGCACTACCCAGCCTGCAGAAAGGACACTTGTTTACTGCGTGAGAGCTGAAACCAGAAGGCTGAGCTCCGCCCAGTTGGGCCTCAGCTGGGAGCGTGTGCATCCAGCGCTCCCAACTTCTCACTCCTCTCCTCTCCACGTGCAGATGCCCACTAGTGACCAAGAAAGTGCTGTGAGTATTGATTTGGGATTACAAATACATACCAACAAGTGGGTGACTGCAGATACAGAATCTGTGAATCGTGAAGATCAACTAAAGGCTTCCTGCAGTAAGTTACACGAGTGACTTCCATTCATATTTCACTGATGGAAGCAAACCATAGGGCCTTGATGAACCTCAAGGAGGTGGGAAAGGACAATCCCACTGTGTTCTCAAGGAACTCAAATAGTTGAGAGAAGCACTGATGTTCATTATTGGTATCATTGGGTCATTCACTGATTGTTCCATACTTGGGGCAGATTTCACTCCCAAAAGAAGTTGCAATATCATCTCCTATCCAACATGCCGTTCTTATCATGTGACTTTGATGCCTCCCCACTCCCACCCCCCACCCCCCCACCAAGAGATGGAGGTCTTGTGCTTCCTTTTCTTGAGACAAGACAGGTTTGTGAGTACAGTAGAAGTAACACTATGTGACTTCTGAGGCTAGATCATGAAGGACTTCCACCTGATTCTTTCTTTGGGCCAGTTTCTCTTGTAATTCAACAACCAGGCTGAAGGGAAGCCCAGGCAGCTCCATGAAGATCCATGCGTAGGTTCCAAGCTGCCTGGGCTGACAGCTGGCATCACCCTCAACCCCTATACATGTGGGTGACCGCGTTTTCAGCCTACGCTGCCTCCCCACCATTACCACTGCATCATCTCCAGACGTCCCTGATTTCTTCCAAGCCGAGGCCCTGGAGATCGTGGAGCAGACACAAGCCGTCCCTGCAGTACCCAGAGAATCTGTGAGCACAATTAAATGGTTGTTTTTTATGTCACTAAGTTTGGGGTGATATGTTTTCCCGGGGAATAACTGAAAGAGTACCTTCTATGTATAGTGCTGTAGTAGATGTTGGTGGGTTTTAGTGATGAGTAAAATTTGGTCCTAGTCTTCACATATTTGATGGTCCGGTCACTGTTTGTGCTGGGGCTACTCTTACACCCATAATGTAATTAAATATTTGGTCTTTTTGTAGTAATCATTATCTGAAATATGGTACCTGTAAAATGTGTAGCAACTTGCTAGTCTAACAGGAAATGTAACCTTTCCATTAGTCGGGCTTCTCCTTTAGTTTTGGTGAGAATTATCATACTCCTCCATTATTTAGACACAAAACAACCCATGAAACCCCTTTTACACTAAGCACTTTGCTCAGTCCCTGACATATAATTGCTTGATAAATGTTGGATGAATGCCAGCCAGAATGTGTATCAGACGCATAGATAGTGCTTGAATGTGTTTAGGAGCACCTGTGAATCACCTTTCTAATGGGCCACAGAAAATGAAGAGACATTTTTTTTTTCGAACGTGGGGTCAAGGGTAAGAAGGCTCAGGTCTAAAGCTGAGAATGTCTTTAAAAATTAAAACATCAATTCTGATCAATAGGAGGCCTGATATAATTTCTGAGACTGTGATGAGTGGCTATTAAAAAAAGGAAGGGGCATATCCATACTGATTTTTTAAGAGGATCATGCTTTGAAGTGAAAAGAGATAGCCAACTATGCCACAGCTAGGTAGCTGCATAACTCACATTCTCAAAAAGCTCTTGAAAAGAAAGTAAATCCTTGATGTAGTTAAGAGGAAATATTTTTAATAGATCATTTGATTAAGGGCCATTTTTTAAAAACTAAGGGCAGTTAAGATGTTCCCTTAAACTCTTATCTACGGGGCTTTTGCAGTTGCCATACATTATTACATTACTTCCTGACTAGGAAAAATGAAAGAATTGGGAGGAGGTGGACTTGATTCCCTACTGACTTTTTTTAGAGGAGAGGTGCCCAGTGTTTCAGTGCTCCCCGTTCTGAGAAGAGGAGCTGCTCAGCCCCAGTCTCGAACATACACCTATGAATCAGTCGGTTCTCGGCCTGTTCTTGGGTCCTGCATAATGGTCTTCCCCGGTAGTGCCTCCTGAGTTTGCTTGGACCTGCATGTTCAGAATGAGTTCCAGGCATGGGAGAGGTCAGTGGCAGATTGACTTGGCTCCGTGATGGAGGAAAAGTTTAGCAGCAATGCCTGGGACATCTCGTCTCCTAGATCAGTGCTTCTCAAGCTGTCTGTGATGAAGCATCTTCTCGCCTTAAAAAATAAAATTCTAATTCCTCATAAACCACTATGTGATTCTACTGCACAAGACTATGTGCTGCTCACCATGTGGTTCTTAACCCATGAGTTCAACAATAATTTAATTGGTCTGTACCATGCTCAGTGAGATGAGTCTACTGATAAAGTGCATGGATTTTGTAAAAATGTTGAGTTCCTATGGCATTTCTAGACACTTCCTGTCAATTTCTCTATCTTATCTCAGACTGGTAACACATAGTTTATGAGCCAGCACCATTTCATGGATCATGCCTTGAAGAATACTGATTTAGATGACCTTCCCAGTCTCCTGGTGCTTTCTGTCTTGGAAGGTTATTATTGATTCAATTTCTTTAATGGATGTAGGCTTATGCAAGTTGTCTATTTCTTTTTGTATGAGTTTTGACAGATTATATCTTTTAAGGAATTGGTTCATTGCTTCTAGGTTATCAAATTTATGGACGTGGAGTTGTTTATAATATTCCTTTTGTATCATTTTTTCTTTAAAAAAAAGAAATAAAAGAATATAGAATCTATAGATTCTATAGTGATGTCCCTTCTTTTATTTCTTTTTTTTTAAATTAATTAATTAATTAATTTTGAGAGAGAGAGAGAGAGCATGTGCACAAGCAGGGGAGGGGCAGAGAGAGAGGAGAGAGAGAATCTCAGTGCAGAGCCTGACATGTGGCTTGAACTCCCTAACTGTGAGGTCATGATCTGAGCCCAAACCAAGAGTCGTTTGCTTAACCGACTGAGCCACCCAGCTGCCCCTCTTTTATTTCTGATATCAGTATTTGTATTTTCTCTTTTTTTCTTAGTTGGCCTGGCTATGACCTTATCAATTTTATTTATCTTCAAAGAGCCAGCTTTTGGTTCTCTTGATTTCCTCTGTTGATTTCCTGTTTTCATTTTCATTGATTTCACCTCTTAATTATTATTATTTCTTTTATTATTTCTGCTTACTTTGGATTTAGTTCACTTTTCCTTTTCTAGTTTTGTAATGTGAAAGCTTAAATTATTGATCTGAGATCTTTCTTCTTTTCTAAAATGTGCATTAAACACTGTAAAATTCCGTCTAAGCACGGCTTTTCCTGTATCTACAAATTTCGATAAGTTGTATTTTTTTTCTTACTGATTTTCCACCTGCTAGATCTGTTTCTGACAGAGAGGTATCTCCACCTATAATCCCGGATTCATCAATTTCCCTGGCAGTTCTCTCAGTTGTTTTTAAAACTTTTTTTTTTATGTTTCTTTATTTTTGAGAGAGAGAGAGAGAAAGAGAGAGAGAGAGCATGAACAGGGGAGGGGCAGAGAGAGAGGGAGACACAGAATCGGAAGCAGGCTCCAGGCTCCAAACCCCAAGCTGTCAGCCCAGAGCCCGACTCGGGGCTGGAACTCATGGAGATCATGACCTGAGCCGGAGTCAGACACCCAACTGACTGAGCCACCCAGGCGCCCCTCTCTCAGTTTTTACCTCAAGTGTTTTGACACTCTGCTGTTAGGTGTATGAGCATTAAACATTACTATGTCTCCTTGTAGAACTGACCCCGTTAATGTTATGTGATGCTACTCATCCCTGATAACTTTTCTTTTTTTTTTTAATTTTTTTTTTTTCAACGTTTATTTATTTTTGGGACAGAGAGAGACAGAGCATGAACGGGGGAGGGGCAGAGAGAGAGGGAGACACAGAATCAGAAACAGGCTCCAGGCTCTGAGCCATCAGCCCAGAGCCTGACGCGGGGCTCGAACTCACGGACCGCGAGATCGTGACCTGGCTGAAGTCGGACGCTTAACCGACTGCGCCACCCAGGCGCCCCAGCCCTGATAACTTTTCTTGCTCTGAAATCTGCAATTAATATAGCTACCCCTGCTTTCTTTTGATTAGTGGCAGCATAGTATATCTTTCTCCAACCTTTTATTTTTAGTGATATGTGTCTTTATATTTATAGTGGTTTCTTGTCGACACGATGTAGTTGAGTCTTGTTTTTAATCTACTCTGATAATATCTGTCTTTAATTGGTGTATTTAGACCACCAAAGGTTAAAGTGTTATTGATATGGTTGGATTAGCCTCTACCATATTTATTACTGTTTTCTATTCCCTGCCCTGTTCTTTGCTTCTGTTTTTGTCTTATTTTCTTGCCATTTGTGGTGCTATCTGGGCAATTTAGAGGATTCCATTTGTCTCATTTCTTAGTATGTCAATTATGCTTTTTTTTTTTTTTAACTTCCTTTACTGGTTGCCCTAGAGTTTGCAATAGACACTTATGACCAATCTAAGACAACCTTCTTTTTTTTAATGCTTAGTTGGAGAGAAAGCACATGTACATGAGTGGGGAAGGAGTGCAGAGAGGGGGAGGGGTGCAGAGAGAGAGAGAGAAGGAGAGAATCCCAAGCAGGCTCCCCATTGTCAGCACAGAGCCCGATTTGGGGCTCGAATTCATCAACTGCGGGATCATGACCTGATCCAAAATCAAGTGAGACACTCATCCAGCTAAGCCACCCAGGCTCCCCTCTAAGTCAACTTTCAAATAACACTATACTGCTTCACCAGAGGCACAGGTACCTTATAATAACAAAACATTCTTAATTTCCCTCCTGTTTCTTGCTGTCATTGAATATCATTTATATGTATGCTATAATCATCAAATACGTTATTATTATTATTTTGAACCAATTGTTACCTGTTAGATCAATTAAGAATACGAAAGGGGCACCTAGGTGACTCACTCGGTTAAGCTCTAGACTCTTGATTTCAGCTCAGGTCATGGCTCATGGGATTGAACCCTGTGAGTTGGGCCCCTGTGTTGTCAGTGAAGCCTGCTTGGGATTTTCTCTCTGCCTCTCTCTCTGCCCCTTCCCCACTTCTACTCTCTCTCTCTCTCTCTCTCTCTCTCTCTAAATAAATAGGTGAACTTAAAAAAAAAAAGAATAAGAGGGTGCCTGGATGGCTCAGTTGGTTGGGCGTCTGACCTCGACTCAGGTCATGATCTCACGGTTTGTGGGTTCGAGCCCTGCGCCGGGTTCTGTGCTGACAGCTCGGAGCCTGCAGCCTGTTTCAGATTCTGTGTCTCCCTCGCTCTCTGCCCCTCCCCCACTCATGCTCTGTCTCTGTCTCTCAATAATAAATAAATATTTAAAAAATTTTAAAAAAGAATAAGAAAAAAACGTTTACTTTACTTTCACTTATTCCTTCTCCCAACCTCTTCCTTTTTTTTTATCTGAGTTCTAACCTATATCATTTTCCTTCTCTTTGAACAACTTCTTTTGATATTTCTGGCAAGGTAGGTCTACTGGCAACATATTTCCTGTTTTTGTTTGTCTGAGAGAGTCTTTATTTATCCTTCACTTTTGAAGAAAAATAATTTCATAGGGTACAGAATTCAGGTTGGTGTTTTCTTTCTTTCCCCACCTCTCAAGCCTTGAAATATCTCACTTCACTCCACCAGCTTGCATCGTTTCTGAGGAGAAGTTGGGCATAACTCTTCTCTTTGCTCCTCTCCAGGTAAGGTGTTTTCTTGCCCTGGCTTCTTTCAAGATTGTTTTTTAATCTTTGGTTTTCTGCAGTTTGCATATGGTATACCTAGGTGTAGTGTTTTTTGTTTTTGTTTTCCTTTTTTGGAATTATTCCCACTTGGTGTTCTCGAAGCTTCCTGGATCTGTGATTTGACAGTAATTTGTGGAAATTTGCGGTCATGATTTCTTCAACTATTTCTTCCGTGCCTTTCTCTTTTTCTTCTCTTTCTGGTATTCCTGTTATGTGTATAACACCTTTTATAGTTGTCTCTTGGTTCTTGGATATTCTGTTCTGTATTTTTTTCTCTCTTGGCCTGTTTTAGAAGTTTCTAGTAACATATCCTTAACATATCCTTAAGCTCTGAGGTTATTTCCTCAACTGTGTCTAGTCTACTAGTAAGCCCATGAAAAGCATTCTTCATTTCTGTTGCAGCGTTCTTTTTTTTTTTTTTTAATTTTTTTTTCAACGTTTTTTATTTATTTTGGGGACAGAGAGAGACAGAGCATGAACGGGGGAGAGGCAGAGAGAGGGAGACACAGAATCGGAAACAGGCTCCAGGCTCCGAGCCATCAGCCCAGAGCCCGACGCGGGGCTCGAACTCACGGACCGCGAGATCGTGACCTGGCTGAAGTCGGACGCTTAACCGACTGCGCCACCCAGGCGCCCCTGTTGCAGCGTTCTTGAACTCTAACATTTGAGTTCTTTCTTACAATTCCTGTCTCTCCATTGACATTACCTTTCTGTTCCTGCATGTTGTCTGTGTTATCCTTTAGAGCCTTTTGCATATTTTTCAGTGTTATTTTACATTTCTGTTCTGATAATTCTGGTATATCTGAGTCTGGTCCTGATCTGAGTTGCTCTGTCTCTTCAGACTGCATTTTTTTTTTCTTTTTGTAGTATGTCTTGTAATTTTTTTTTAATGTTTATTTTTGAGAGAGAGAGAGAAAAAAAAAGAGAGAGAGAGAGGGCATGAGCAGGGGAGGGGCAGAGAGAGAGGGAGACAGAATCTGAAGCAGGCTCCAGGCTCTGAGCTGTCAGCACAGAGCCCGATGAGGGACTCAACCTCATGAACTATGAGATCATGACCTGAGCCGAAGTCGGACACTCAACTGAGCCACCCAGGTGCCTCTGCCTTGTAATTTTTTGTCAAAAGGTGGACTTGATGTGCTGGGTAAAAGGAGCTGCAGTAAATAGGTCTTTAATAATGTGGTGGTTAGGGCAAGGAGGAGGAGGAGGGAGACGGAAGAGTCTCTAGTCCTATGATTAGATCTCAGCCTTTAAAGAATCTTTTTTTAATGTTTATTTACCTTTGAGAGGGACAGAGTACGAGCAGGGGAGGGACAGAGAGAAAGGAAGACAGAGAATCTGAATCAGGCTCCAGGTTCTGAGCTGTCATCACAGAGCCCAACGTGGGGCTCAAACCATGAACCCCGAGATCATGGCCTGAGCTGCTTAACTGACTGAGCCATCCAGGTGCCCCTAGGTCTCAGCCTTTTTTAGTGAGCCTGCTTCACTGGGCTGTGAACTTCACAAGTGCCTCTCCCTTTTCCTTCACTCCCTTGAGTAGAACAAGATGGCCAGAAGGGCTGCAGTTGGGTATTTTCCTTCCCTGGTGTAAGGCTCCAACAGGTGGGGCTGGGAATTTCCCTTTCCCCGGGTTAACTAGGCTCTCATGAAGCCCAGCCAATTAAGCCGGGGTAAAAGGGCCTCAGCCTTCGTCTGAGGGGAGCATTTGTGAAGAACGGAGCGCTCCGGCTATTTCAAAATGGTTCCCTTCCCTTCTCCCCCTCCCAGAAGCAGGAGGGGATTGTCCTCAGACCTTCACTGCGAGAACCGGGCAAGGCTCCTAGAGGCAAACTCACGAAGTGTGGGGGCCCCCTCTGGAGTTTGTGATTCTTAGATTTAATCACCCTGAGCCTCCAGCCATCTGTCCATCACAGTTCAGGTCTCCCTACACCCACACCGGTTCCTGAGGAGATTTTTGCTCACGGATTTCCGCTCCTGTAAGTGGTGATTTTCTGTTTCTGCCTGTTTCTCTCACTTTGGGGGCAGTGGTTTGTCCTGTGACCTTAGTTCTCTGACGGATCCAAGAAGTGTGGGTTCTTCAGCTCAGCTTTTCCTTGCGGTTGGGATGGAGTGTTGGCTTCCGGGCTCTTGACGTGCCAGACCCTAGACTCCTTTCCTTTTTATAAAATGATGCCTTGCCAATATTTTCTGGGCTGGTGCAGAATCTGGTGAAAATGGCCACATTCCGGTCACTGTTTACCTTTTCTGGCCACACTTACTTCTTCCCCCAAATAGTTCTTGGTTGTCAACAATCGGTTTTTTCCTTTGTGGATTCTCTTCAGCTCCACTCTGTCTGTGGGGACAGCCCCACCGGTGTTTTCCAGGCGGGTCAACATTTAAGCAAGGACGGACTGTTTACCCTGTTGTCTTTCATAGTCTGCTTGCAAAGCCTGCTTCGTGAATTGAATTGGCTACAGCTGCATTAGGCTGATGGCCTCCAGAGGGTACAGAAAAGGTTGGGTCCTAAGTGATGGCTCAGAGCTAGATTCACAGACCTAGTTTTCTCTCAGCCTGTAACCTTACATCCATCCACATTGAAGCTCACCTGTATTTTGTCGCCTACTCACATTACTTCATCGCTTTCAGCCTTTTTTTTTTTTTTTTTAAACATTTATTTTTCAGACAGAGAGAGACAGAGCATGAACGGGGGAGGGTCAGAGAGAGAGGGAGACACAGAATCTGAAACAGGCTCCAGGCTCTGAGCTGTCAGCACAGAGCCCGACGCGGGGCTCCAACTCACAGACCGCGAGATCGTGACCTGAGCCGAAGTCGGCTGCTTAACCGACTGAGCCACCCAGGCGCCCCTCAGCCTTGCTTTTATATCAGCATCACCGGCTCTGTTTCAGTTTAGTTGGTCTAGGTAGGTGCTGGTATTGGCATTGCTAAAAGTTCAAGTAATCCTACCATGCAACCAGGGTTGAAATCCATTGGTCTCTCGCAGGGGTCAGCATGCTGTTTCTTTAAAGGACCAGATAGTAAATATTTTAGGCTTTGAAGGGCATTATAGTCTCTGTTGCAATCACTCTAGTCTGACGTAGCAGCCACAGGCAAGTGGCAATAGCTTGTGTTCCAATAATTGTATTTCTAGACACCAAAATTTGAACTCATATAATGTCATGTGTCACAAAATCCTTCTTCTTTTGCTGTTTTTTTTTCAACTGTTTAAAAATGTTGGGGTGCCTGGGTGGCTCAGTCAGTTAGGCGTTTGACTTGGGCTCAGGTCATGATCTCGCAGCTTGTGAGTTGGAAACCAGCATCGGGCTCTGTGCCGACAGCCCAGAGCCTGGAGCCTCCTTTGGATTCTGGGTCTCCCTCTCTCTCTGCCCCTTCCCTGTTCGTGCTGTCTCTGTCTCTGTCTCTGTCTCTCTCTCTCTCTCTCTCTCCCTCCCTCAAAAATAAATAAACATTAAAAAATTAAAAAAGAATAAAAATGTAAAAACCATTCTTGTCTCCAAGACATACGGTAACAGGTTGCAAGCAGGATGTGGCTTATGGGCTGTAGTTAGGCAACCTCTGGTTAATAGTTTATTGCTTCAATTTGGTTCCATAAGAGAAAATCTTTCTTTCTCAGATCACTGATCACGTTGTAAGGGAATCCTATCATTGACTACTTCTTTTAAATAGGTCTTATCAGGACCTTTTGAAACATGGCCATACATTTCCTTAATAGCCTTAGAAATTGGAGCAGTTCGGATGTTTTTGTCTACCAGTACCAACCTGGTCTAAATGACTTAAAAGAGTAGGAAAGACATTCTCTCATTAAAATATAGACCATTGAAAGGCTAATTCAGCTCCTCTACAATGTCATCAACCCTTCTTTCTACTCTACTATCCTCAGTACCAGTCATGGCTGGTATCTTGCCTCATGGTTACAGGATGGCCATCATAGCTCCAGCCATCACATGCAGACACATCAACACCCAGGAAAGAGGCCGAGTGTTTCCTTCCCTGTATTATTATTTTTTTTTTTTTAAGAGGAGGCAACCTTTTCTAGAACAGCCCCCCCCCCCCTGCGTAGATCTCCCCTTATGTCCTAAAGACCAAATCAGTCCCTGGTAGAGGAACTGAGATCACCGTGGAAAAAAAAAAAAATCTGAAGAAGGCTGTCTCCTGGGCTTCTCTTTTCCATTTGTTTTATTTACTTCCCTTAAAGACCATCAGGGCATCGTGCAGTATAATTTTCCTGAGAGAAATTTTATTGATCTTCACTCAAATCGCTTATATTTTACATCAGTCCTCAGAGATGCTATTATAATTTCCATCAGATTATATTTAGAAAGAAATGTATCCTGTTCGGGTTTCCTTTGTTATCCTCCTAAAACCACACCACATTGCATATATAGCACCAAAATGTTCACGTAAAAAAAAGTAAAAACAAAAAAAAAAATCATTTTGTTCATTTTTAACCACTGGAGTGTTGCCTGGCTTTTGTATTGTGAAAGCAACAAAAAATAGTGGTACCAAGAAAATTACCGTGTCAAATTAAGAGTTCTAGAATCATCGATGTCGCCCTCCTGTGACCTCCACCACCTCCACGGGTATTCTGATAAGCATCCCAAGTGGTACATGACCCACCTCTACCTCCCCATTTGAAAATCCTGGAGGGAGATTTATGTTCATTCCAAACTCAGCTGGGCTTCTCCTGTTGGGAGCCTTTGTGCCCAGCCAAGAGCACGACCCGAAATTCCACATTAGCAATTGTCCTAGAAAATCGGGTGCGCTAGCCCAGGGCACAGAGGCTTCTCACCCAAGCTCTTTTATGAGGTCTTTAACCCCAGACACGTTTCCTAACCTCCCCGCGTTCTAGTTTTGATATCTGTAAGGCAAGAGTTTGGACCATATGATTCACGAGGTCCCTGTTAGAGCTAATCTATGTCTTCTTACCATGGGACCCAAAATTTGGACCTTTACTTTCCAACGTTAAACCAATATCTACTCTCTTACTCTATTTGGGGAAGGCCGTATTGAGCCATAGTGTCCCTAAGATGATGTGTGAAAGCAGCAACTCTGTCCTGTCCTGCCACAGCGCTGACAACCACGACGTTCTAGTGTGAGACGTTCCCACACAACAGCCTCCTCCTTTTCCTGCGCTAGGAGACAGATCAGAACACAAGTAAGCAAGAGCTACACCGGGCAGGAGAGAATTCCAGAGAGCTTTATTATTATTGTCTTTTTTTTTTTTTCAACGTTTTTTTTTTTTTTTTAATTTATTTTTGGGACAGAGAGAGACAGAGCATGAACGGGGGAGGGGCAGAGAGAGAGGGAGACACAGAATTGGAAACAGGCTCCAGGCTCTGAGCCATCAGCCCAGAGCCCGACGCGGGGCTCGAACTCCCGGACCGCGAGATCGTGGCCTGGCTGAAGTCGGACGCTTAACCGACTGCGCCACCCAGGCGCCCCTATTATTGTCTTTTTTAACTAAAGTGTTTGCAAATGTCTCCACTTTCATTCTTAATACTGAAACCTACCTTACCATTGTTTACACAATTGGCCCCTGCAGTTCTAGAGAGGTTTTCCTTCTAGAACTCACTAGTGAGACCATAAAACCCTGAAAAACGTGTGTAGGCAGACACATTTTATTTGGTGGCAAAAGCAGGCTCCTGCGGCTGATCGATGTTTTTCTTTTCCTTCAGACCTACTTCCTAGGCTGACTAATAATCCTAGTTTTTTCTCAACTCCTGTAGCACTTTCCTGTTTTTCTCAGGGCTGTTACATGTTTAGGAGAAATTTTCCCTACGGAGCGTGACAATAGCTAACCAGATTGACATTTGTCAGGTTTCACCCCCGGCCTGAAGCGCCTGATTCATGCTGGAGCCTGCCAGGCAAGTGCAGGAAAGGTCTGGAACCCCCCTACCGCTCCCTTCCCCGGGGAGTGGCAGGGTGGGGGGCGCTGTCTGTTAGCTTGAAATAGTTCCCGAGAGCAGTTTATAGTTGCTCCTCCGGGCCAGGTGACCCCTCCTGACGCCGCAGGCCTGCATCCAGAGTCCCTGCCCCAGGGCGGGTCCTGGTGGCCTCTTCGTAGGAGGGTGGTGAGCACGTAGGAGGGTGGACGAGGGCCGCCTCCCGGGGCAGCGGGGAGTAAGGGAAGCCAGGCTCGCCGCTCCAGGGGAGGCCGGGCCGCAAGTCCGTGACCTCTCCCGCCGAGGGGGGGTGCTCTGGGAGGTCGATGCTGAACACCTGCCCCCGGGGCCTAGCGGCCTTGCAGTGGCGGTACAGGAACAGCAGCAGAAAGGCCAGGAAGAGCAGGATGGTCGCTGGAAGAAGGATGCACAGGAAGGGCTCCACGTCGTCTTTCGCGGAACTTACCTTCTGGGTGCCCTGCAGTGAGGGAACAGAGCTGGGTTAGGAGGAGAGGAAAGGAGAGTCTCTTTCCTTTTTATTCTCAGCATCATTCCCACTCTGAGAATCACTGTCGTCATTTCTTTATGCCAATGTGCTGGAGCCCGCAGGAAATAAAGCGAATTTGTATCATGAAGTAGGAATGCGGATGTCAAAAATACACGTTGATGGTATCCTCCGCGATTTCATATTACAGTAGGAGAGTAGGTTTTAGTCGGTAGGTCCACCCCTCATTCTTTGAATGGCTACTCTTAACTATTTATGCACTTACTTAATTTAGAACTAGCCCAACGATGTTGTATTGCCGCACAAAGGACCATATGGAACTTAAATCCTTTAATGCTGGCCTGAATTCTGGCATCGTTATGTGTTCATGTCACGAATAAAGAATATTTGAGGGGGTGGCTGGCTGGCTGTCTCAGGCCTTTACGCATCTGACTTCAGCTCAGGTCATGATCTGGTGGTTCCAGTGTTCGAACCCCACGTGGGGCTCTGTGCCTGGAGCCTGCTTGGAATTCTGTGTCTCCCTCTTTCTCTGCCCCTTCCTCTGCTCACGCTCTCTCTCTCTCACTCTCTCTCTCTCAAAAGTAAATAAAAAAAAAAAACATTAAAAAAGAGTATTTGAAATCTGAGTTAATAGCTAATGTTTATGATGCATGAGATTTTAAAATTCCTTCCATTTGTTTTTGCGATATTTGTAGCATCGATATGGAAACTTTGAATTCTTTAAAGAAAAAATTGTATCCTATCGTAGCCTAAAATTTCTCTAAGTGACTGTGTAGCAACTAATTTGCAGCCAAATTCCTGCCACGTGCTGAAATGCATGCAACATGCTGGTTTATATCTGTTCAAAGGGGAAAAAAGCCTGAATTGAGCAATTAAGTCTAATGAATCTTATAATCCTATAGAAAACAAACAACCTCCCCACCCCCTAAATACCCTACCTACTCTAGGATGTTATTAAGCTAGACATGAGAGGATTTCTGCAGTGTCTGTATGTTGAGATAGCAGTTATTTGTGAGCTCTGTCTGGTATAAACACTAATTGTCTGGTTATTTTCTTAGAGTAAAATCTTTGAAGTGTAAGCATATTTGGTGCTTTGCTATTATGATAGTAATCCTCTGCAGGGCTTCCCGTCTCACAGCCAAACTTCAGTGGAAACATGAAATTAAATATTCTTGAAAGTTCACTGGTTAAAAAAAAATTGCAGATAAATTCTTAAGCAACCTAGAAGGTATTGATTTTACACTATTAGCTCACAAGGTAATGATGGTTCTCGAGGGAGTAAATAAGAGCCATGAAATGATGCTTCAACAGCAAGGTACAAAAGCAATATAAAAAATACTGTTCCAAATTGCATACACACTGCTTTCAATAAAGCTGCTAAGAAATAGTGAGGTATTAAAAAAAAAACAACAATAAAACCTCTCTGTTATATAACTCATACAGCACCAAAAGTAATGTTTGTATCCACTATTACAGAAGAAAAAAAATTAAAGCCTTATATTGTGTTTCAAACAAACAAGCAAAATACTAAACTCTTTATCTTCTTATTTAAAACAAATTATAATGTCCGTTAGCATGATGGATGGTTCTCTATCCTCTTTCTTTCTTTCTTTCTTTCTTTCTTTCTTTCTTTCTATGTTTGTTTATTTTTGAGAGAGAGAGAATATGAGCGGGGAAGGGGCAGAGAGAGAAGGAGACACAGAATCCGAAGCAAGCTCCAGGCTCTGAGCTTTTAGCACAGAGCCTGACGTGGGGCTCAAACTCAGGAACCACGAGATCATGACCTGAGCTGAAGTCAATGCTTAACTGACTGAGCCACCCAGGTGCCCCTCCCGGCCCTCACTTTCGATCTGCAGGTGTCTTTATGTCTAAAATGAGTCTCTTGTAGGTCACATATAAATGAATCTTGTGTTTTTATCCATTCTGATACCCCATGTCTTTTGATGATAATAAAACTATGAGAGTTGAGGGTCTTTCCTTGATTTTGATTTTGATTTTATTTTGCTGACCATGACCTCTTAAGACACTGGCTCATCCAGTGTTGTATAACCTTTTTTGTATCCTAAAGAATTTACAATTATGTGTGGTATTTTGGTACAAAATTAGATAGTTTATTTAATATTTATATTGCCACATAGTTTGTTCTTGGTAAGATGTAAGTTCAGGTATTTTAGCTTAAAGTGCATAAAAATTAAAAGTTTTGTTTTTGGTTTTGTTTTGGAGTGTGATAGCCCTGGCTTTGAACTCTAGTAGGACTTTCTAACACCTGAGTGACCTTGGACCATTTATTTGTTCCCTATGGGTCTGGGTTTCCTTCTCTGTGAAGTGGAAATAGTAACATCTTTTTTGGATGGTTGGCATGAGAATTTAATGAATCAATGTGTGTAAAGCACTTGGTGAATAATAAATATTTATTTATATCTCAGGGACTCACATGGTCAAATTTACTAGAAAATAAAATACTAAAGATAAACAGAAGTCTAGAAATGTATTGCTAAGGTTAGAAAATATAGTGAACATTAAAAAACCTAGCATTACTATGTTTATATTATAATGACTGTATTTTTTCAGAAAAAAATATTTTAGTAATATATTTCATGTATGTGATTGTTATTTCTTTTTTTTTTTTTAATTTTTTTTTTCAACGTTTATTCATTTTTGGGACAGAGAGAGACAGAGCATGAACGGGGGAGGGGCAGAGAGAGAGGGAGACACAGAATCAGAAACAGGCTCCAGGCTCTGAGCCATCAGCCCAGAGCCTGACGCGGGGCTCGAACTCCCGGACTGCGAGATCGTGACCTGGCTGAAGTCGGACGCTTAACCGACTGCGCCACCCAGGCGCCCCGATGATTGTTATATTTCTAAATTATGGGTTCTTTCTGTTTTCTTACGCATAATCTAATTTATCAAAACTACTAACTTAAAATCTGTTGTGATATAATACGACTTTAATTACAAAAGCTATAAGAATAGATGAACTCATAAATATAAATTTACTACCACAAGTAAAAAACAAGTTGGAGTCAAAAGCAATTTAACTATGTTGAGATTTTTTTTCTCTAGACGAATCAATAAAAATGTTAAAACTGTTATCACTTTTGGTGCTTAAAACAATTACTCTTCAACCTTGATAAACTTGGACTGTTTTTGCATAACTCAATTTTCTTCATTCTCCATCAATTATATGAATGATAATAGTTTCTAAACAGGTGGGGCCATCAAATTTTAAATACTCTATTACACTCTCTAAGTTCAATATGCATAGAATATAAAGATACTTAATGTTCTATTTAAAACGTTTTGTGTGATAGACACTATTGTTTACAACTATGCCATTTATGGTATTTTCAATACTCATTGCATTTTTTTACAATTAGTTTGCAATTAGTTGCAGAATTTTGGAAAGGGAAAGGACATAGTCCCTTCCTGTAATCAGTGCTTCCACTGGTTGAGTCAAATGTATCCAAATATAAAGTGGCACTAAAAGATTTATCTAAGATGGCAAATTAGGACAATTTCTTGACATAAAGAACTCCTTTTCTAGCTAAGAGAAGCACAGAGATACGGAACAAATTTATGATATCCTTAATTTTCTCTTTCACTAATTGTTGATGTATTGGTTCAAATTGTTTTGGATTTTTTTTTTTAATGCAAAAAGGGTGCCTACTTTAAAACAATTTTTTAAAAATGTTTATTCATTTCTGACAGAGAGGGAGAGAGAGAGAGTGTGAGAGGGGGAGGGGCAGAGAGAGAGGGAGACACAGAATCCCAAGCAGGTTCCAGGCTCCGAGCTGTCAGCACGGAGCCCAACACAGGGCTCAAAGTCAGGGACCCTTGAGCTCATGACCTGAGCCAAAGTCAGACGCTTTACTGACTGAGCCTCCCAGGCGCCCCATGGATGTCTGCTTTTTCAGTCAAATGTTCTAGTTTGGTAACTTCCCTCAAAGTTGTTTCTTTGAATATTTCTCTGACGTGTCTATTGATGCAAGAATTTTGTTATTCAGGGAACGTCTCTAAAAATATTCAGTCAAAAGTGTAACTGTTGAAGGATATACAATCATAATTATATATGCAATTATAAATGTAAAATGTAAATATAAATATATACTTGAGTATATATAAAATACATCTAAAATTTCTTTCTGGAAGAGGTAGTTTGGGAGGACTTAGACACCAGTCTCCTCAGCTGATGTTCCAGACGAGAAGAAAATAGGTTGGTTTCCCTCTTTTGTTTTGGGGACCACAGTATCCCTTGTTTCCCTCCTGATGATAAAATTAATTGAGTCCTTAGGTTTCTACAAATATTTTTCCCTAGTGCTGCCTCAGGTTGAGGCTTCTTTGGTGACTTCCCAGGCAAAGCCAAGCCACTGGTGTTTCTTAGAGACAAAAGCCTGCCTGACCCCCCCTGCTGCCCTCCCAGAGGTAAGATCCATGGCTTCTTCCAACACTGTCCCCTCCTGACACTGCCACAGAGCCGCAGGGGGGCCTCTTGTTTCCTGTGTAAAGAACAAAGTCCTAAAACCAAGGTCCACAACTCTGTCATCCCCTCTCCTGCCCTCAGGTTATTTCTGGGAGAAGTCTGACCCATCACGTGTTCTTGGAACATCTCTGTGGCAAGTTTCACTTGAATTCATCATTGTCAAAAGACGGGCAACTTTCACGTTACTTCCCCAGACCGTGCCAGTCCATGAAGTCAGCTTTCTGTCATCCCCAGGGAGTAAAATGCGGCCACTAAGTTTTAAGATCCTACGGATACAGGCATTGTTGGCTTTAAAACTGACCAAGATCCTTTGGGGGGAAGAAAAGGCTTAAGTCATGGGTACAGACCTGCAGCTGGGTTTCCAGGAGAGGTAGGCTTGATTCGCTAGTTAACCACTCATGTGTCCCCCTGCCAGCGTGTCCATACTTCCTCCAGCTGCTGGCCATCAGTCCCCGCAGGTTTGCATCCGACTGATGCACCGGCCACCCTTCTACCTCGCTGCCCAGATTTCAACAATACTGCCTGCGCGCGGCCTCCATCCAGCTTGGATGTGCTCGGCTGATGGCTGTTGGTAAATTCGTTCTTGGACGAGTGGCAACCAGGAGGAGAAACCAATCAGAGAGACCTCCCAGGACTGACTGTATTTAAATTCAGTGCCTCCGCATTTGTTTCCGTGGCCTTTCTCACGGTAAGGATTGGCATCAGATGTCAGACGTGAAATAGATTTTGGACAGAGGACGTCTCTGCATTAGCATTGTTACAGTAAAACTACCCAAGCGGAATTTCCTTTAATTATTTCCGTGTTCTATGACACAGAGAGAAGGGGTATTCGGTAGAGAAGCAGGACTCCTTTATAACATTTTAGTGAATTATTTAGATGAAGGATGTTAATGACAAAGTTGTACAGAAGCCAGACACACAATAGCTCAGATTGTTTGGAAGAAATATTTTCTGGTTTCAGTTAAAAAAAAATTACCGATACTTAAATAGTATTTCTTTTGATTATCTTGGGAACTTTATAAAATTATACCAAGCTTAAAATAAAAAAAAACTTTCAATTTGAACATTCACGGAGGTAACCTTGGGATGTTTAATTCTATGTGTTTATGGAGAATTGAATGCTTAAGACGTGGTGGTTGGATTCTCTTTCTTTTAGCAGAGTAAACGTCAGTTTCAAATATTTATTCAAAATACTGCAATTCAGTATTGCAACTACCCACATCCTGACCTAAGCATCATTTCCATCCAAGCAACTGTCATGATGCTGAAATAGTATCTCTTTTTTAAAAAGTTTATTTATTTATTTTGAGAGTGTGTGTGCACACGCGCACACACACACACACACACACGCACGCACACACACGCACGAGCAGGGGAGGAGCAGAGAAAGAGAGAGAGAATCCCAAGCAGGCTCCATGCTGTTAATGCAGAGCCCAACTAGGGGCTTGAACCCATGAACCCTGAGATCATAACTTGAGCCGAAACCAAGAGTTGGACACTTAACTGACTGAGCCACCCAGGCGTCCCTGAAATAGTATTTCTTAACTACGATTACTATTTTTTTCTTAAAAATTTTTTGTTAATGTTTATCTATTTTTGAGAGAGAGAGAAAGAGCCCATGCGTGGGAGGGGCAGAGGGAGAGAGAGAGAGAGAGAGACTGACTAACTCCAAAGCAACTCCGCTCCGACAGAGGAGGGCCGGGTGCGGGGCTCCAACCCACGAACCACTAGATCATGACCTTAGATGAAGTCGGATACTTAACCAACTGAGCCACCAGGTGCCCTATTGTTTTTTGTTAATTAGGATTCTCCAACATTGGCTCATGGTGGCCTATGAATAGGTTTCTGGGGTGAGGTGGTAAACTCAATACAGTTTTATTATTTTTTTTTTTATTTTTTTTTTTAAATAAACATTTTATTTATTTTTTATTTTTTTCAACGTTTATTTTATTTTTGGGACAGAGAGAGACAGAGCATGAACGGGGGAGGGGCAGAGAGAGAGGGAGACACAGAATCGGAAACAGGCTCCAGGCTCTGAGCCGTCAGCCCAGAGCCTGACGCGGGGCTCGAACTCCCGGACCGCGAGACCGTGACCTGGCTGAAGTCAGCCGGTTAACCGACTGCGCCACCCAGGCGCCCCTCAATACAGTTTTAGATAGATCCAATTTTCTTAGGAGGAGCCCTAGTTTTCCTTACTCTTCCAAAGACCGCTGCCCTCCCTGATGAAGTCTGGCTCTTTGCCAAACTTACTTGTGGTAAAAGTTTTCACGAAGTTTCCCAGGGCCCAGATCAGTATCTTAGTGTGGAACTCCTTTGTCACTTCATCCTTTTATTTCTTCTCATGGAGTAAGTTGATTTTGTGCTCTTAGTTACATAATTGCCTTGTTCAGCTGATGCATTCCTATTTGCAGCCAATCCTGCATCCCCACGCTGTTAAATCCAGAACACCTGACCTGTTTATTTATTATTTGCTATTTTGCGTGTCTGTGGCTTTGCCAGGACTATGTCCTCAACTCCTTTTCTACCTTATTACATAAATACTTTCACTTCTGGAGAAGCAAAGTGGAAATCTGGATCAAAAACATTACGTATGCATCTGAAATGTTGACCTTCCTCCGGCATTGAATGAATCCGATAGAGATTCCTGCTTTTATGGATACATTTTTGGGGACCAAGAGAAACAAATCACACAAGTAAAATGTATATATCAGAAGGTGATAAATGCTCTGGAGGAAAAGAAGAGGAGCAAAGTAAATGTGGAAGGAGGGGGGCTTTTAAAAGGGGAAATCAACTAGGACCTCAGGGCAAGTGATATTTGCACAGAAAGCTGAAGGATGCAAGGGATTCAGCCATGAAGTTATCAGAAAAGCATTACAGACCAAGGGAATAGCCAGTGCAAAGGTCCTGAGGCAGATACATGCCTGGTAAGTTCTCAGAATGACTAGAAGTTCAGGGTGGCTGGAGCTAGGAAAAAAGCAGGAGACCAGGAGAGAGAGAGAGAGAGAGAGAGAGAGAGAGAGAGAGAATATGTGGGAGGTGTTAGGACAGCATAGAGTGTAGAATTTATAGAGCATTGTAAGAATTTTGACTTTTACTCTAAGAAAAATGGAGAGGTCATGTAGCATTTTGAGCAGAGGAGTGACAAGATCTGACTTCTATTTTAAAAGGATAACTCAGGCTCATCTGTGTTTGAAATAGGTGTAGGAATTAGGAGAAAAGCAGGGAGGCCAGCTAGGGGCTCTTGTAATAATCCAGGGAAGAAATACTGGACCAGAGTAGTAGCAGTGGAGGTGATGACGTTCTAGATAGATTTTTAGGAATAGACCCAACAAGATTTCTGAAAGAACTGAAAGTGATGCAAAATGGGGGAAAAGAAACCAAGGAGCATTCTGTTTTAGGCTCGAGCAACAGGAAGCATGACCGCTGGATGGGGCAGGTTGTTTGGTTTTGGTTTTACACGAGAGGAATAAAGATTCAGAATTGAGTTTGGACATGCTAAGTTTGCAATGTGTGGGAATTTGGGTATTTGAATTTGAATTCAGGATTGAGGACTAGACCACAGACAATAGTTGGAACCCATTGTCAGGGAGTTGGTATTTAAAACTACAAGACTTGATGAGCTCACCAAAAGAATTAAGATCAGTAGGATGGGGAGACAAAGGGAGTGGCCAGTCAGGTGTAAGAGAAGCCAAGAATGTCTGGTATCCTGGAATCCAAGGGAAGACATGTTTCTAGAAAGAGGGAATGATCCTCTGTCTCAAAAGCTACTGTGGAAACAAGATGATGGATGAGACTTACTACTGAATTTAACAAAATGGGTTGTGGGGAAAGGGTGCCATTGGTTATTTGGACAAGAGCAGTTTTGGTGGTGTGGCTGGGGCAAAGCTTGAATGGAATGGTTATAAGAGAGAAAAGGCGGAGCAGAACTGGAGATAGTGAATATCAAAAACCTTGGGTTATTTTTGCCTGAAAGGGGAACAAAAGAATGATGCAGTAGCTGCATAGAGAGGTAGTGTTCCATACCAAAGTAGAGTTACATACCAAAACAGAACACATTAATAGATAACAGAGAAAAGAAGCCATCAATATATGTCAACCCTCAGCAATTCTACTTCTAGGAATTCATCCTTAGGAAATAATCTGAAAAAATTTTTTAAATAAAAAAAAAAGAGTTTGATGAATATTCAAAGGTATTTATTATGTTATTGAAAGCCGTTTTAACACACTTTGAACGTCCATAATAACAAACAACAGGAAATTATTAAAAATCCTACAAAATGATAATTGGCTAATAAGATATCCACATATAAAGACAGATTATCATCTGAAAGTAAGTACCAGAAAACTGTAAAATGCTTACCACATATTAAGAGAAACTTTTCAGGAAATTGCATCTTCATTATACATTTTAATGTCTCTGCATATCAAAAAAAGTCAACGTTAACAACGGTATTTTTTCTAAGTGGCAGAAATATGAGGGTTTTTTTTTATGGGACTATGGTTCTTTTGCTGATCAACATTTTTAATTTTTCTATGAATATAGATATTCTGTTTTCAAGAATTACCAAGACTCCTTGGTTTTCTGGATCTGCTGGTTTGTAGATCAGTTGGGCCCAAGGGAATTTGCTTTAGCTGTTTCACATATGTGAAATAATGGAGGGGTCGGTAATGGAGGAAAAGCCCCTGAAAACTCATGGTAGGGGAAGATTGAAATGAACTAAAGATGCGTATAGAACAGTAGTGTTTTTTTCCCACAATTCTAAATTAGGAAATACATTTGAATTTTAGCAAACTAGTCAGCGTACTTTCTCCAGATGCGATTATAGGAATCAAATAAGCTTCTATTTGATTAGGAGGACTGAAAACGAATCAGTAGACAACAGGGAGCGCTGTGATGAATCATTCTGCCAGAACCAGAGTTCCATGGAGACCAGGGGTTCACCCAAGGGTCAGTTCTGGCCTTGGGTTTTGTCAACTTTGTCCCTGGTCATCTGGAAGGGAAGAGACCCAAACAATGTGACTAAATCCACTAGCAATATGGACCGAAAGAAGATGCGCCAGAAATGATCTTTTAAAAAAACAAGTATGACGATAAAAAAGGAAAAATTACTGATATGAAGTTTACTTTGGAAAAATATGAACACTTGTGGAAAAGGAAGATTTCCATTTTGAACAAAAGATTAAAAGAAATTTTATAAAGCTACAATTGACATAAAACAGAATCTTAGCGTTCTTACGGGCAGATTTTAGTGAGTCTAAGCTCAAACATCTTATGAGTTCAGTTTGATGAATTTTGACAGTTTATTTACCCCTGTAATCACCATGTAAAACATGTAAAATACATAAAACGTTTCCATCACTCCAGAAATTTCCTTTCTCCTTCAGTCAACTATTTTTAAATTCCTACCTACAATGGAAGAATATTTTTAAAAATATCAATTCTTCCCCCAAATCAGAAAGCAGGATATGAACTGTATGAGCTTACTGTGTTCTCTAGTCATGAACTTGGGTCTTTTCAAATATTTGGCCTTTAGATCTCTATACCTAGAATCAAGGAAAATCTAGATATAATTAAAGTAGAATAATGATCACAAGGGGCTCCTGGGTGGCTCAGTTGGTTGAGTGTCTGACTTTGGCTCAGGTCATGTCTTGCAGTTTGTGCCTGCTTCAGATTCTGTTTCTCCCTTTCTCTCTGCCCCTCCCCGCCGAACCTCTGTCTCTCTCTCTCAAATATAAATGTTAGAACAATGTTTAAAAACATAATGATCGCAAATGTTTTGAAATTAAATTGATACTGTTGAATTTAAAATTGGAACTAGGTAGGTGGATGCATTTAGATTAAAAATCCTCATGTAATTTGTACATATTTTCTTTGTTCATATATATGACAGGGAGTTGGGTGGAGGAACCCCATTATTTAATGCCTAAACTGTCATATATTATTATATTATCTATTTTTTTTACAACTCTGAATTATAAGAATTATTTCTAAATTTGCAGATTGGGAGATGAAGGATTCAACAATTTTTTAAAATTAAAATTAAAAATTAAATAATAAAAATTAAACAATTTTCCAAGGTTTTCCAAGATTATACAATTCCCAGAAATAAGGTCTGGATGTAACCACACCTCACTGTGAGCAAAGGAAATTTAGGATAATGGGGCTGTTCCTCTTTTCATAGGTGTAGTTGCCTTAAACTTGATGCGAATCCTAGAGATGACAAATGTTGCATGGTTATAAAAACGAGTCCTCATAGGAAAAATCAGTTGCCTTCAAACTCCTATTCTTTCTCTAGCATTGTTTGTGCGTGCGTGTGTGTGTGTGTGTGTGTGTTGACATTTTTCCTGACTTGCCTCTATCGCCATCAGCCCAGACACAGTCGATGACCACATCTTCTGCCTGCTTCTGTGCTGTGTACATGCTTTCATTAGTTCATAGGTTATATTCTGGGTTGAAATGGCCCCAAAGTCTTTCTCGACCTCACTAATTGAAGATGAACAATTGTTTTTGAAGTCACGGTCTCTGAAAGCCCAGTCCAGTCCTAACATTCAGTGGGAACTCAGATATTTATTTGCTACTGGAATCTCCTTTTACATGCCATCTGTATTTCTCTATTGACCACTGTCAGGAAGATGACTTCACCAGAAGATTATTGGATTGCATGTACTTAGAATATGAACCCGGGAGTGACTGGAGCTACATCTGGGTACTGGACTCATTTCCTGCTCCGTGGAGGTCCCTATTCAAACTCCACAGTGCTGGCACTTGAATCAGTGGGTCGATACACTGGGCTGTAACATTCGCTTGAGCTCATCAGAATCCCCCAAAAGTTGCTCCCAATCAAATACCTTTGAGCAATGTCATTTAGAAGACCAAAATGCTCTTGGGAAAATTTTAATCTGAGGCAAAACTTTAGCAAGTATTTGGAATGGAACAAATAATGTAAGTGGCGTATGTTAGGTATATTACAGTTCATGGATAAGCAGTAGCCACTGCTGGCCATCCAGAAGAACATAGAGAACATCCACTAACTGATTTAAATACATGTTTTGAAGTCCTTATTTGTATCGAGGTCTTCTTCCTCTGATTAGGAATACTGTCCTATGAAAATGCTCGATAGATTGGATTTCATGATTTGAAATGAGAGAAATGAATTCCAAATACATCTGGACAGTTTTCACGTGCAGCCCGATTGTTGAGACCAGCTCTCTTCTGTCAACAAGCACTTGAGTAGTTTTGAGGTGGTGATATAATTAAAGTCACAGTGTATAGGTTCCCAATCTTCTTTCTTCTATAGACGTCAGTCAGTGCTTTGTGAGCTTGCCCAAATAACAACAACAACAACAACAGCGGCAAAATCTAAAGGTCCCCTCCCCCTCCTGCAAACACACACTTAGATTATAAGAATAAAATCTTGAGTGGGTTTGTGATTACAGATAGATTTATGGAAATTGTTTTCAGGGGTGACCAGTTGGAGGGACCATTTGGATTGTGTGAGAATTTTATTTACCCCTTCATTCACTTTTTATGGTTAATTAACCCACGGCAATATTTCCGTTTACTCTCTTGTTTCAGGAATTTGCATATGTGCAAAATGGGCCTTTTGACATTTTCACACACACACACATGTCTGACACGTTGTCCTGTTTATCCTAAACAGTATTTTATAGACAGACTTAAACAATTTAAAGACTTATTGTCTTGTAGCACTACGTTGGTCATACGTCAAACTAACCAGAAATGAGAAGCTTCTGCTTATATAGGCTGCAAACACTAACTACATTCTCATTTAAGTTCCAAAGAACGCAGCACAAGGATAGGTGTGACCAGATGGTATAAGAGATTGGAGGCAAAAACAAGAAAAAATGCCTGACCTCAAGGTATTCACCTCCTCTTTTTCTCTTTTATTATATTCTAGCACAATTAGTTTTAATCTGTCCTTTGTAATATATATGTATACATACATATATACACATGTGCATATATATGTCTATATACACACACATATATGTATATATACATACATGCGCATATATAAAAGCACAAATATATATAAAGGTACAAATAATACATGGAGGTCCCTCTCAAAACATGGGGGAATAGTCACAGTAGTGATGTTTCACTAGAGTCTCTTTGCTGTCAGAAACGGACTTAAATGACCCCTCATCTGTTAGCTCTTCTCAGCCTACCTGTTATTTCCTTAGGGAGCTAATAAGGCAGCAACTTTCCAGGAGACCTTGTCCGTGGCCCCCATTACCTTTCTCTTCCTGATTCTGCTCTCTTTTGAGCTTTTAACCAAGAGGAAAAAATAAAAGTGTAAAGGATATGAATGTTTTAAAACCTGAGTAATCAGAGGCCCCTGGGTGCCTCCATCAGTTACGCATCCAACTCGTGCTTTTGGCTCAGATCATGATCTCACAGTTCTTGACTTTGGCTCTGTGCTGACAATGTGGAGCCTGCTTGGGATTCTCTCTCTGCCTCTCTCTCTCTGCCCCTCCCCTGCTCACTCTCTCTGTCTCAAAATAAGTAAATGAACTTCAAAAAAAATTTTAAAAATCTGAGTAATCAGCTTTTAGATAACAATTGCATTTTCTTGCTAGGCTTTTAGGAGAAATAGGATTTGGAACAACATAAAAACTGCATCTAGGAGAATGCCTGAATAAACTGATGCATCCACACAAAGGCATACCATGCACCTGTATAAAAGAATACACATCACTATCTATGGAGAAATGGGAATGTGGCATTAGGGATGAGAAGGAATAATACTCCTGAGTATACTTCTTTATATAATTCTGACTCTTAGAACTTTGGCAAGGTTTCACATATCCAAAAACTTTTATTTTGCTATAAATTGGTTGGTTTTATGTTTTCAAATTTATTGGCATCATTGATTTTAATTCTCTTTAAATCCCCCCTGTATCTCTGGTTATGTCCTTTTTTACCCCCAATTTCATTTGTGCTTCCTAATTTTTTTCATCTTTGAACAAGACTGTGGATTTGTCAATTCTATTAATCTTTTCTAAAGATCATATTGGGCTTCTTGAGTCTGTCTTTGTTTTCTATTTCATGAATTTCCACCCTGTTTCTTTTCTGTTTTCTTTGAATGTGTTTCGCTGTTCTGATGGTTCTAAATTTCTTGAGATGAATGCTTAACTCTGGACATTTTTAGTTTTATTTTCTTTATGAGTAGGTAGGGCTATAAGTTACCCTCTGACAATCGCTTTAGCTGCTTTCTCCAAATTTTGACATATCTAACTTTTATTACTTAGTTCTGAGTATTTTTACATTTCAATTCTTTTCATTTGACCCGGACTGATTTATTTATTTATTTATTTATTTAAAAAAATCTTTTTAGTGTTTATTTTTGAGACAGAGAGAGATAGAGCACTAGTGGGGGAAGGGCAGAGAGAGAGAGGGAGACACAGAATCCGAAACAGGCTCCAGACTCTGAGCTGTCAGCACAGAGCCCCATGCGGGGCTCCAACTCACTGTGAGATCATGACCTGAGCCGAAGTCAGATGCTTAATCGACTGAGCCACCCATGCACCCTGACCCAAGACTTAGTTAGACATGCATTTAATTTCTACCCGTCAGAGGATTTCCTGTTTACACATTAAAAAATTTTTTTTTAATATTTATTTATTTTTGACAGAGAGAGAGACAGACAGACAGAGCATGAGTGGGGGAGGGGCAGAGAGAGAGGGAGACCTAGAATTTGAAGCAGGTTCCAGGCTCTGAGCTGTCAGCACAGAGCCCTACGTGGGGCCGGAACTCACAGACTGTGAGATCGTGACCTGAGCCAAAGTCGGATGCTCAACCGACTGAGCCACCCAGGTGCCCCTACACTTTTTTTAATTTATAAATAAGTTTCGTTGTTTTTAGAGAACATACTGATATGATAGCAGTTCTTTAAACTTGTAGCTTAATAAAAAATATGTGGTTAGTTTTTCTCTAAGCATTCCACGTGTGGTTGAAAACCATGACTGCTCTAATTGTTGGTTGAAGGGTTCTGAATATTTTAATGAGATCTTAATCTTTTTTTAAATGTTTATTTTCACTTTTTTAAGGTTTATTTATTTTTGAAGGAGAGAGAGAGAGAGCCCGAGTTGGGGAGGGGCAAAGACAGAGGGAGACCCAGAATTTGAAGCAGGCTCCAGGCTCTGACCTGTCAGCACAGAGCCTGACGCAGGGCTTGAACTCAGAAACCATGAGATCATGACCTGAGACAAAATTGGACGTTTAACTGACTGAGCCACCCAGGTGCCTCAGTGTTTATTTATTTTTGAGAGAGAAAGAGAGAGGGAGACAGCGTGAGCAGGGTAGGGGCAGAGAGAGAGGGAGACAGAGAATCTGAAGCAGGTTCTACACGGTCAGTGCAAAGCCTGATGTGGGACTTTAACCCTTGAACCATGAGATCACGACCTGAACCGAAGTTGGACACCCACCCAATTGAGCCACCCAGGCGCCCAGATCTTAATCATTTTTTTTCAAAGATCTTAGATCACCCCAGTCCTACCCCCCAACTTGAATGACCTGATATTTTAATTTTTTTCTTTTAAATTAATAGACTTAATTTTTTTCCCAGTAGTTTTAGGTTTGTAGCAAAAATTGAGCAAAAAGCACAGAGTTCCCATATACCTCTTTAACACACCCCCAGTTTCCCCTATTTTTATTTTTAAAAAATTTTTCTGTCATCTTTTTATACTTATGCATTTAGTTGCACGGTTTTTTCTTTTGAAAAAAAATTGGATCATTCTATCCATGTCTGGTTTTTTTTTAGATTTTTTTTTAACGTTTATTTATTTTTGAGACAGAGAGAGACCGAGCATGAATGGGGGGGAGGGTCAGAGAGAGACACAGAATCGGAAGCAGGCTCCAGGCTCCAAGCTGTCAGCACAGAGCCCGATGCGGGGCTCGAACTCATGAACCACAAGATCGTGACCTGAGCCAATGTCGGACACTTAACCGACTGAGCCACCCAGGTGCCCCATGTCTGTTTTTTTTTTTTTTTTTAATTAGACAATACAGTTTGAATATTATAGGACACACAGGATTTTTTGCATCATTTTAAGTGTACTATGTTGTATTAGTTTGCTGATTTTGCCATACAGGGTACCACAGACTAGGTGGCTTAAACTGTAGCCTTTCTCACAAGTCTGGAGGCAAGAAGTTTGAGATCAAAGTGTTGGTGGGGTTGGTTTCTTTTTTTTTTTTTAATTTTTTTTTTCCAACGTTTTTATTTATTTTTGGGACAGAGAGAGACAGAGCATGAACGGGGGAGGGGCAGAGAGAGAGGGAGACACAGAATCGGAAACGGGCTCCAGGCTCCGAGCCATCCGCCCAGAGCCTGACGCGGGGCTCGAACTCACGGACCGCGAGATCGTGACCTGGCTGAAGTCGGACGCTTAACCGACTGCGCCACCCAGGCGCCCCGGGGTTGGTTTCTTTTGAGGTCTCTGTCCTTGGCTTGTGGATGGCTGTCTTTCTGTGCTCTCGTGTGAGCTACTTTATGTCTTTGAAAATGGAATAGATCCCTACCTTTAAATACAGTCACGTTCCGAGGTACTGGGAATTAGGCTTCAACAAATGAATTTGGGGGGAAGGGGACACACTTCAGCCCATAACACATATGTGTTTTAAATACTTCTTCATTCATGCTATCTTCCAAATGCTTAAGCAATGGCCTGACAGTTGTCTTTCATCTTTGGTTTTGGAATTTTCTTTTTATCCTTTTGGTTGAGAATGAGCAGAGTTTTAGTAAATGTCCAGCCCAAATGTCAGCTTGCCCGTGAAACTTTCCATAAGTTTCCTTGATCTGTGGCTCAATGCTCTATTGTGTGCACCATCGTCATGGCGATTATCTGTCCTGTGGGAGTGTCCTTAGTTATCTTCTGGTTACTGTACTTAACCTAGTTCTCAGGAATCACTGCTTCCCCATAGTCTATAGCACATGGCTGGTACTCTGAGGATGATGGATGAGATGTAGTTCATTGGCAATTCTGAAATTCTTGGCTACCCAGTGTTTTAAGTTTCAAACCTTACATTTTTTCATATCATGTAGACCCCTTTTATCTCCTTTTTTATTTATTTTTTTAATTTAAATTCAAGTTAACATATAGTGTAGTGTTGGTTTCAGGAGTAGAATTTAGTGATTCATCACTTACACACTATACCCAGTGCTCATCGCACCAAGTGCCCTTCTTAATGCCCATTCCCATTTAGCCCATCCCCCCACCTGCCTCCCTCCAGCAACCCTCAGTTTGTTCTCTGCATTTAAGAGTCTCTTATGGGGGCGCCTGGGTGGCGCAGTCGGTTAAGCGTCCGACTTCAGCCAGGTCACGATCTCGCGGTCTGTGAGTTCGAGCCCCGCGTCGGGCTCTGTGCTGACGGCTCAGAGCCTGGAGCCTGTTTCCGATTCTGTGTCTCCCTCTCTCTCTGCCCCTCCCCCGTTCATGCTCTGTCTCTCTCTGTCCCAAAAATAAATAAACGTTGAAAAAAAAAATTAAAAAAAAAAAAAAGAGTCTCTTATGGTTTGCCTCCCTCTCTGTTTTTATCTTATTTCATTTTTCCTTCTCTTCCCCTGTATTCATCTGTTTTCTTAAACTCCACATTTGAGTGAAATCATATATTTGTCTTTCTCTGACTTATTTTGCTTAGGATGATGCACTCTAGTTCCATCCATGTTGTTACAAATGGCAAGATTTCATTCTTTTTGATCACTAATATTCCATATATATACACACATATATACATATATATGTATACATATATACATATGTATACACACACACACATACATACTTACATAGCACATCTTTATCCGTTCATCAGTTGATGGACATTTGGGCTCTTTCCATAATTTGGCTGTTTTTAACATCATAAATTAGTGTGGTACATTTGTAACAAGTAATGAACTAAAATTAATACATTATTCTTAACTAAAGTCCATAGTTTAGTTTTCACTGTATTACACATTCTATGGGTTTCAACAAATGTATAATGATGTGTATCCACCTTTACAATTATCATACAGAATCATGGTTTCACTGCCCTAAAAATTCCTTGTGCTCTACCTATTCATCCCTTCCTCCACTCCCTAATCCCTGGCAACCACTGATCTTTTTACTGTCTCCATAGTTTTGCCTTTTCCAGAATTCCATATAGTTGGAATCATAAAGTATATAGTCTATTCAGCTTGGTTTCTTCCACTTAGCAATGTGCGTGTAAGGCTTTTCTTTGTCTTTTTGTGGTTTGATAGCTTATTTAAGTTCTGGGGTTTTTTTTAAATGTTTACTTGAGAGAGAGAGAGATAGAGCGCATGTGTGCACTGGTGGGGGAGGGGCAGAAAGAGAGGGAGAGAGAGAGAATCCCAAGCAGGGGATTCTGATGTGGGGCTCAAACCCACAAACTGTGAGATAATGACCTGAGCAGAAGTTAGATGCTTAACTGACTAAGCTACTCAGGTGTCCCAGTTCTGTTCTTTTTTAAGTCCAAATATAAGGTACTGTTGTCAGATAATTCTTGCTTAGATATATTTATATATTTACACATTTCTTGACTTACTACCCTTTTGCATCTAAGACTTTCCTTTGGCCATCATTATCCAGCTTCCTTCCATGAAGGAATAAAAATCACTCTTAAAAACAAACAAACAAACAAACAAAATACATATATATGTATGTAGATATATATCCTTATTTCACTGTCCTTATTGAATGATTGATTTTCTGAGCAAATATTTCCAGATTGACAGATGTTTTTTATCAGTATTTTGAAGATATTACACTGCTGTGTTCAATAGCCGTTGTTGAGAATCTAATTATAATCCCTATGTCCTTATAAGTGGTCCTGTTCTGTCTGGCTGCCTTTAAAGTTTTTACTTTGCTTTTGGTCTTTAATGTCATTATGCAATTAAAGTTGGAGAATCTTATTTGTATCTTATTATAAGTTGTGTTTTAAACATGTATGGGCTCATGTCTTTCATTTGCTTTTGGAAAATTTGGAATTAATACCCTAATGCCTTTCTTTCATTCCTTTTGAGACTGCTGATAAATATATTTTAGACCTTTGCATTCTGTTCTCCATGTCTTCTCTTCCCAGGTTCCGTATCTTTCACTCTGCATTTATCAACTGGTTAGTAAATTCCCTTTTCCTCTGAGTCTAATTAGCTGCGAAACACATCTATCCTCAAGTTTCAGATTTGAACAGTGATCTTTTTCATTTCTAGATGCTTTAGGTTTTTTTTCCCCCTGAAAAGTGGTTGGCAATTTTTTTTATAGTCTTTTATTCCTAGATTGCTTTATTTTTGGAATCTACTTCTTATAACTTCATTTCTTTATTTGGTCCCTTAAATATCTGGATCCTTTAGAGTCAAAGTCTGTTGACTTTTGCTTAATCTCTCTCAGGAAAGTGAGAGCGGATTTCACCCTGTGTGTTTGGTAACTTTTGCGACTGGGAGTTCGTTATTTTGTTGATCTGTGAGAAGCCGCAGATACTAAATTGAAGGTGCTTTCGCTAGAGATGGTTTGCATTCAGTACTGATGGGCCCAACGCGGTGGGATCACTTGTGGGATCACTTGTGGGATCACTTGTGGGATCACTTGAGCCTCGCTTGAGAATTCAGGATTCACCGGGGGAGCTGCAGATTCAGCGTATTTGCCTTGCTAGAAGCAGCAGGCTCAGCTTTTCGATTCCAGATTCCATGGTGACCTCTGCTCCAGTTTCGGCTGAACCTCACCTTGCCTGTCAGACTCGCAAGTGTCCCGCTGTGCATTGTTGTAGGATGGAGCATTTCTTAATCTTATTTGATCGGGGAGCTTTGTGGGGGAGGGAACTGGTTTTCGGATCAAGTTTTCCAGTGAACATTGCTTCAGTTCCAGTCCAACCCCTTTATTTTAGAGGGAGGAAACTGAAGCTGGGTGACCAGTCCGGTGTTTCACAATGAGTCTGTGTTAGAGTGAGGGAAAAATCCTTTACATCATACTTTCTAACAATTGCCATCATCCTTTCTACCAACATGCTTTCTAATCCTGGAAAGTCTGTTAGTAAAACATCCACTTGTTCTCTGGTGAAAAATTCTTTTATGTGACATGTCTCGAAGAGCGGACTATCTTGGGACACATTTATATTTAGGGCAGATGTTTGTTAAAATATGTAAGTAAAATCTTAGATTGTTTTTGGTTAGGGGGAGCAGTGAGATTGATGTTCTCAACAATAAAAAGTATAGATATTGTTCTTGGTTAAGGGTACGCGCTGTGTAGTTTTCCGAGAGTTAGGCCAGGAGATTGAGAAAGATATTTGTATACCCTAGGGTATTGCTGTTGAAATATGGAGGAGCAGAGTATTAATAATAGTTTGTGGCTCAATTTATCCAGATGAAAGCCTTTGAATTGAAATGTGCATTATTTAACAGTCCCATTTTTTGACATACAGTTGGGATACTGGTGATTTAATTTGGAGACATTGGGTTTGAAATGCCAAGTTTAATCTGCGTTCTCATTTTGAGGCTAGTTCCTTAAGCAATATTTACAACTCAAAATTTTGCTGAATCATATTTCAATTTCTTGCCTTTATATATTATACTTTATGCATTTTTTAAAGAATTTCTTTATCTTAAAAAAATTTTTTTAAGTTTACTTATTTATTTTGAGAGAGAAGAGAGTGGGGGGGGGGAGGCAGAGAGAGAGAGAGAGAGGGAGAGAGAGAGAGAATCCCAAGTAGGCTCTGCACTGTCAGCACAGAGTCGGATGTGGGGCTTGAACTTACGAACTATGAGATCATGACCTGAGCCAAAATCAAGGATCGGGTGCTTAATTGACTGAGCCACCTGGATCCCCTACTTTACTCATATTTTAAAGACACCTGCTGGTAGTTCTCCCTGCAAATAGATATTTAGTATGATTGTTATAATAAGCAGTTAGTATTAAAATTGGAGCCCTTTATCCCTTAGTCATTGAATTACAGAATACTAGTATTTGGAGGATTCTTAGGTCGTGGAGTCGAAGTTCAGGGCTTCAAATCCTGAATTAACCACCCAGCAAGGGGTATAGATCCTTTGCTACTTGGCGATATTTTTGTCATTTACTGAGCAAGCATTTCTATTAAGTATCTTTTATTAGTAGTATTATGTTATTCATTATTTTTTAAGTTGTAATTCTAGTTAACTGTCATATTAGTTTCAGCTATACAACATAGTGATTCACCAGTTCCATACATTACTCAGTGCTCGTTATGACAAGTGCACTTCTACACTTGATCTTAGCCAAAAGGCCAAGAAGTAATGACAAGTACACTCCTTAATCCCCATCCCCATATCACCCCCCCCCCCGCCCCCCACCCCACTGCCTACCCTCTGGTAACCATCAGTTTGTTTCCTATAGTTAACAGCCTTTTCTTGGTTTCTCTCTCTCTCTCTCTCTTTTCCCTTTTGCTCATTTGTTTTGTTTCTTAAATTCCACATGAGTGAAATCATGGGGTATTTGTCTTTCTCTGACTGACGTATTTCTCTAGATCCATCCATGTTGTTGTAAATGGCAAGATTTCATTCTATTTTAGGGCTGAGTGATATTTGTATTGGGTATCTGTTAAGTTCTGGGCATTGCGTTTACATGAAGCTGTCTCTTCCCAAAGAAGCTTGTAGTTGTGTGCGGGACAAGCCAATGAACAGTTAGAGGTTGCAGTGAAACATTTGGGCAGCTGTATGCTCAAGGAGCACCTAGAGCCATGAAAGAGGGCATCTAAACCAAGCAAGTATGTGAGGAATGGTCTTCTGAAACAAAGAGACAACCAGCTCTTTTCACAGCTCTCTTTGAATCCTTTGCCAACTACCCTTCTTTTCTCTTAGGCTCAGTTTTTCTTTCTGAAACAACTTTAAGCAAGAACTCTGTTCTATTTCCACTTTAGTCAACTTTCCTTATCTGTTCTCATCCACCATGCTGGGGATCGTACCAAGGAAGAGCTGTCCTTTTTGTCCAGAGCAAGTGATGCTGCCTGGGTTGGCATCCAACCTATGATCCAACACAATCTCCTCCCTCCTGGGATCCTGTTCACCTTTTCAAGCATATCTCCCGCACCCCCCATCCCATGCACATACGTGACCCACTCAGTCCATCCTGTCCCCTTCTCTCATACCACAGGAAGCCAATCCACACGCCCCCCCCCCCCACCATCCCTAGCAGAGAGTCACTATCAAGGTTCTCTCTTTCAAATGATTTCTCCTCAGTCCATAAGCATTAGATTAACTCCTATCCTGTAATAAGCAAAACAAGAACCTTAATATTTTCTCTAGGCCATTATTCTTTCTGCATGTTCCCTGTTGTTCTCCCTACCTACAGAATTTAAAAATAATAATAATAAAAAATAGTTATCACTCCTGCCTTCACTTCTCCCAATTGTTCATTGCACAATTTGGCTTTGGCCCTCGCCCTTGTCTTGAAATTAGACTGATGAAAGTCATTATAACTTTCGAATCTATGGTGGACCATTTCCTGTGTTTATCCTACTTTGTGTTTGTACTGAATGTTCTCTTCTTGAAGGGTTCACTTACTTGACTTTGGGACACCCTGACTGCTGCCCTCCAGTCTAGCTGATGGTTGTTTTTCAGTCTTCTCTGTGAGCGTCTCTCCCATGGGCTGCTGTTTTTGTTCAGTTCATTTTACCCGATATTAAACTTTCCCAAAAAGCAACTTTAAGTGTAAAGATCCAAATAGGAGAAATGGAAAAGACTAGGAAAAATTTACCATGCAATTATTAATCTAATGATTAATATCAGGAATATTAATATTAATTGATATCAACCCAAGAAATATTAATAGAGATTTAAAGTTATAATAAAGGGGTCAATATGTTAAGATGATATAACTATATATATATAGTTATATCATCTTAACATATTATAACATCTATATATTATTATATATAGATCATCTATATATATTATATATAACATCATCTATATATATTATATATATAATCTATATTATATATTATAATATCTATATTATATCTATATATATAGATAGAACGATCTATCTATAGATCGATCTATCTATATATATAGATATATAGATATAATATATCTATATTATATCTATATATCTATATATCTATAATATAGATATATTATATCTATATATCTATATATATCTATATAATTATATATATCTATATATATTATATATATAATCTATATATAATCTATATTTAACATTATCTATATATAATATAGATAAATATATATAAAATATAGATAAATATATATAAAAAAAAATATATAATGATCATCTATATATCATCAACTATATATATAGTTTTATATATATATATATAAAACAACAGAGCTTTAATATATACAGTAAAAGCAGGAAAAATTAAGAAGCAGTAGACAAATTCACAATTATATTTGGAGATTTTGACATTTCCTCTCAGTATGATTGACCTAGTTAGTATTTATAGAAAACTCCACCCAAGTACAGTAAGATACACATTCTTTTCAAGTATACATGGCATACTCAACAAGGGACAGACCATATTATGGACCATAAAAATTCTTAAATTGAAAAGAGTTAAAATCATGTCCTCTGGAATTTCATTTGGAAATCAATAGAAAGGTATAAGGAAAATCTCCAAATATTTGGAAATTAAACCACATACTTTTCAATAACAAAAATTAAAAAAGAAATCGCAATGAAAGTTGAAAAATATTTTGAACCAATGCTACCTTAAGACTTGAAAAAGGAGTAAATTAAACACTAAGAAGTGGGTAGGAGAACAATAAAGACAGTAATCAAAATCAAAGAAATAAAAAATGGGCAAACATAAGGAGAATTAATAAAATAAAAAGTGAGTTATTGGAAAAGAATCAATAAAAGCAATTAACTTTTATCCAGACTTGTCAAGAAACGGAGAGAGAGCAAAGGTTGCTAGCTTTGGGAATGACAGGGGAGCATTTCTACAGATATTTAAAAAACAATAAAGAAATATTGTGAGTAACTTCAGGCCAATAAATGAGTTAATAAATGAGTTAATAAATTCCTACCAAAGCTCACTCAAGAAGAAATAGATATACCATGTAATGTAGCAATTGCATTCCTAGATATCTATACAAAAGAAATGAAAACTTACATATATATGTGTATAGCAGCATTATTCATAATAACCGAAATGTAGAAATGACCCAAATGTCCATCAACTGATAAATGATAAACAAAATGTGGTCTATCCAAACAATGGAATATTATTCAGCCATAAGAAGCAATGAAGTCCTGATACATGATACATGCTGTAATTTGGATGAATGTGGAAGGCGTTATGCTAAGTGAAAGAAACTAGTTATAAAAGACCCATATTGTATGATTCCATTTTTATGAAATGTCCAGTGTAGATAATTCTAGAGAGATTCTAGATTAGTGATTGCTTTAAGGCAGGTGGAGGGAGGTGATAACTAAAGTGTAGGGGGTTTGAGGTGATGGAAATGTTCTAAGATTTACCTGGCAATGGTAGTGACATTTTTGAATCTAAAAATTACAATGAATTGTACACTTTAAGTGGGTGAATAATATGGTATGTGAACTACGGCTCAATAAAGCTGTTATATAAAGAAAAAAATAGATAACCTGGATAGGCTATATCTATTAAAGAAATTAAATTCACAGCTTAAAATCCTCCCCAAAAGAAAACTCCAGGGTCATCTGGCTGGCTCGTTTGGGAGAGCAGGCAACTCTTGATCTTGGTGTTGTGGGTTCAAGCCCCATATTGGGTGTAAAAATTACTTAAAAATAAAAATCTTAAAAAAAATTAAAAAAAAAAAACAAACAGAAGAAAACTCCAGTCCCAGTTGAATTCATTGATGAATTTTACTTAACATTTTCAGAAAAACAGCATCAGTTTTTACAAAAAGCCTTCTAAAAATTAGAAGAGAAAGATACACTTCACAATTTATTCTTTGGGGCTACCATCACCTTGATACGAAAATCAAAGGCATTACAAGAAAGGAAAACTGAATTACCAGGATGGCTCATGAATACAGATGTAAAAATCCTGAACAAAATTTTAGCAAATTAAATCCAGCAATATCTGATAATAATAATAATAATACATCATGACTACTATGGGCTGAATTATGTCCCCTCCAAAATTCTTATGTTGAAGCCCAAACCCCCAATGTAACTATAGTTGGAGATAGGGTCTTTGGAGAATAAGGTTAAGTGAGGTCATAAGGATGTGGCCCTGATGCCATGGGATTGATGTCCTTATAAGAAGAGGAAGAGATACTAGAGATCTTTCTCTTTGCACCTGCTCAGAGGAAAGGCCGTGTGAGAACTAGGCAAAAGCATGGATGTCTGCAAGCCAGGAAGAGAGGCACTGCTAGTGCCTTGATCTTGGACTCCCAGACTCTAAAAGGTGAGATAATAAACTTCTGTGGTTTAAGCCACTCAGTCTATGGTATTCTGTTGTGGCAGCCCCAGGAGACTAATATAGTGGAAATTAAGCTGGTTTTTCACCATATTAAGTGACTTTAAAAAAAAGAAAAATAAGGGGCCCCCGGGTGGCTCAGTTGGTTAAGCATCCAACTTTGGCTCAGGTCATGATCTCACGGTTTGTCAGTTCGAGCCCCACATTGGGCTTTCTGCTGTCAGTGCAGAGCTCACCTTGGATCCTCTGTCTCCCTCTCTCTCTGCCCTTACTCTGCTCTCATGTGCTCTCTCTCTCTCTCAAAAATAAACAAAGATGTAAAAAAATATTGGGGCTCCTGGATGGCTCAGTTGTTTAAAGCGTGCACCTTCAGCTCAGGTCATGATCTCACAGTTGGGGAGTTTGAGCCCCACACTGGGCTCACTGCTGTCAGTGCAGATCCCACTTCGGATCCTCTGTCCCCTGTTCTCTCTGGCCCTCCCCAGCTCATGCTCTCTCTCCCTCTCTTAAAACTAACAAACATTTAAAAAAAATAAATAAAAAGCCATATTCAAAAGAATATATACTGTATGCATCATACATCATATGTTTATATGAAATTATACTGTATGCATCATACATCATATATTTATATGAAATTCTAGGGGAAAAAATACCACAAAGACAGAAAACAAAGCAGTGGTTGCCAAAGGGCCGGTTGGATGGGGGGTGACTGGCTTAAGGATATGGTTCGGGTAGTGAAAGTGTCATCTACCCTGACTGATACGTTGGCTGCACAGCTTTATATTTGTCACACTTACCAAAGTTCACACTTAAAACTGGTAGATTTCACTGTGTGTAACCTAGATATCTATACAACGAAATTTTGTTTAGAATGCTATAAGAATGCACAGTATATGAGGTGTACCTGGAGTCGTGTGGATAGGTTGGCAGCTCGCAGGAATTTTTGGAAAAGCGGAAGCTGTGAGTGGGAGCTTCATGAAGGCAGGAGGGGGTCTTTCTTGTGCACTGTTGTGTATCTAGGCTGTATCCTGGTGCTCAGCACATGGTGTATGTTCAGCAGAACCTTAGTGATTGAATGGAGAATGATAGTCTCTCTAAGTATCAAAGAATGAAGACTGGGACCAAGGAGGAGCCGTGTGAATTTCCAGAGCCTGGCAACAAAAGGCCAGGAAAGGGGAAAAACCAATTATGTGGAGACCTCAGTGCCACGCGTATACCTGTTAACTGTATTCTAATGATAGTCATATTAGAGCTCTGTTCTGCCTACACCAAACGGATAAATACATGACTTTAAATTTTAAAGGAGGGAAAAAGATACACAAACAAATTCCTCTGGTTTCAGCGCAGATGGAAAACTAACGGAGAGGGGAAAGTCTGGAGTTAGGGAGAGTACTGGAGAGACTGTTGGGACGTGTGGGTCAAAGGAAAGTTCAGTTGCAGTGGAAATGAATATAAGGGAGGCCTTGAAGGTACTTTATCCTTTTCTTTTTATGGACTTTTTATTTGTGAACAGTAAGTCTTTCCCTTTCAAAGACATTTCCCCCACCCCCTCCCCGCCCCCGATTCAGAGTAATCAGTACACAAGGAATAGAAAATTAAACATAGAAGAAAATTAACATGTCTACTAATTCTATCAACTTAAAAATTTAAGATCTATTATTTCTGATGTGTTTGTATGTGATTGTATCCGATTGTATGCGTGTACTTTTTCAAACGAATATGAAGGTTGGATGAAAACATCTTAAAGTTGGAACACTGCAGGTTAGGGGATTTTTAAGTAGTTTCTGCTTTCTAGGGTAGACCCTCTCTTTGTGCCGGGAGATCACCTGCACTCTAGTGGAGTCCTGAACTGCTGGGGATTGGCAGTGCTGTAGGAATTTCCGTCTGAGATGTTTCTGTTTAGCAAAACAGTAGTAGTTGGTGACAGCATCATTCGCCCCTCACATTTGAGGGTATTTTCTGCATACAGTTGGAAACTTCAGTTCTTTATTCCTGCATGAGATTGGGGGTCCATATTTGGGCACAGGCAACAGCATTTATCCAAATAATTGCTTTCATGGGGAGAGACTGGTAGACAGTGCCTGACTGGCTATCAGACAGTATGACCCGAACTGAACCGACCTTGGGGGAATGTTCTCTGGATTCTTCCATTGCCACGGACTGGAGCATGAGGATTAGATCACAATTCAGTTGCTGTTCACGTGTCCAATCATCGCAGGACAGAAAATGGAATAAATATTAAATGAGGGGAGAAAAAAAAGTTGGCTGTGGCCTCCAGAACGAAGTGGGTAAAAACAAAGTGGAGAACAAAATGGATACAAGAGTCACAGTGGTGGTCTGTAAACAGGGTGGGAGCCTGGAGGTTTCCTATACTTCTTCCAGCCAGACTCCTACAAAGTTTCAAGGAATGTGGAATTATCAGGGGAAAACTCATTTTTATTTAAGGTAAGGAAGTAGAGGGAGTTGCCCCGAAAAAACTGGCGAGGAAGGGGAGTTTATTGATAATAGAGAAGTTCTAGATCACCACGGTAGCTGGATCGAAAGCAGTGCACGTGTAATCCTAGAAGATAATGGTCTCAGTCTGTTTGGGCTGCTAGGACAAAATGCCATCGACTCTGTGGCTTATGAACCCCAGAAATTTATTTCTCACAGCTCTGGAGGCTAGAAAGTCCAAGATCAGGAACTGGCAGATTCAGTGTCTGGTGAGAAGGCACGTCCTGGTTCATAGATGGATATCTTGTGTTCTCACAAGAAGGGAGCTGTTGGGGGTCTCTGTCATAGGGCACTAATCCTATTCATGCGGGCTCTACCCTCATAACCTAGTCACCTCTGAAAGACCCTCCCCCCACCTCCTAATACCATCACATTGGGGATTAGATTTCAGCATATGAATTTTTGGGGGGAAACAAACATTTAGTGTATAGTAATAACTCATTTTTTTCAAATTCGATTTGAGCGGCGCCCGGGCGGCTCAGTTGGTTGAGCGACCGATTTTGGCTCAGGTCATGATCTCGCAGTCCGTGGGTTTGAGCCCCATGTTGGGCTCTGTGCTGACAGCTCGGAGCCTGGAGCCTGCTTGGGATTCTGTGTCTCCTTCTCTCTCTGTTCCTCCCCTGCTCACACTCTGTCTGTCTGTCTGTCTCTCTCTCTCTCAAAAATAAAAAGATTAAAAAAAATAAAATTAGATTTGAGGTCTGAGCATAAAATAGACAAATAGAAAACTTTAATTTGTTGCTGTTTTGAAAGATATTTGGACTCTCTAGTGCTATTCTGAGAATTAAATGTTCAATTACTATATCTCATTGAATTTTACCTATTCTAGATTAATATTAAACATACATATAAGTGCTACTTGGGTACAGTTATTTGATAAGCTTTATAACTTTTTAGGTTATTTTGCTCTGATGAGTTTTTGAACAGGCCAATAGACCAGCACTAAAAGGCGTAAGTTCTGGGGCCAGATTGCTTTGAATTCCACTTCTATTTAAACAGAAATGGCTTTCGATGAGTTAGATAATTTCTTGAAGCTTCAGGTTCTCTTCTGTAAAATATGGATAACGACTAGATCAAAACTGTCCTGAGGTCTGTATGAAATAATCCATGTAAAATGCTGTGCACTTAATAAGTTCCTCAATGTTAGCTACTATGATGATAAGAAATGCTATTTCTATTATTAAAGGAGAATTATAAACTTAGAAATTTAACTCTGAGAGCTCTTTGGTCAAAATCCTCTTCTTGGTCTCAAGTCCTTGTTTTTTTTTTTTTTTTTTTAATTGAAGTATAATTAACATACAATGCTATGTTAGTTTCAGGTATATAACGTATTGATTTGACAATCTATACCTACATTACTCAGTGTTCACTACAGTTAAGTGTAGCCACCATCTGTTATACAACATTATTACAATATTATGCACTATGTTTCCTATATTGTACTTTACATCTCTCTGACTTATTTTACAACTGGAAGTTTGTACCTCTTAATACCCTTTGTCTACTTCACCCATCCCCTCCCCCACCCCCTCTCTGGCAACCACCAGTATGTTCTCTGTATTTAAGAGTCTATTTTTTTGCCTTTGTTTTGTTTTTTAGATTCTACATATAACTTAAATGATATGGTATTTGTCTTTCTCTGTCTAATTTCACTTAGCATTATACCCTCTAGGTCCATTCATGTTGTCACAGATCAAAAGGCCTCATTCTTTTTTATGGCTGTATAATATTCCATTGTATATGTATACTAAATCATCTTCTTCTTCTTCTTCTTCTTCTTCTTCTTCTTCTCTGAAGTTTATTTATTTATTTTTGAGAGAGAGAGAGAACACAAGCATGGCAGGGGCAGAGGAAGAGGGAGACACAAAATCCAAGGCAGGCTCCAGGTGCTGAGCTGTCAGCACAGAGACTGATGTGGGGCTTGAGCCCACAAGCTGTGAGATCATGGCCTGAGCTGAAGTCAGATGCCCAACCGACTAAGCCACCCAGGCACCCCAATACCAAATCTTCTTTATCCATCCATTCATTTATGGACATTTGGGTTGTTTCCATATCTTGGATACTGTAAATAATTTTGCAACAAGTCTAGGGGTGCTCGTATCTTTTCAAATTGGTGTTTTTGTATTCCTCGGGTAAATACCCAGTGGTGAAATTACTGGATCATATGATATTTCTATTTTAAATTTTTTGAGGAGCCTCCATACTATGTTCCACAGTGGCTGCACCAATGTAAATTGGTTTATGTTCCCAGCAACAGTGCACAAAATTTCCCTTTTCCCCACATCCTTGTCAATACTTGTTATTTTTTGCCTTTTTGACACCCTTCTGACTGGAGTGAGGTGAGATCTCACTGTGATTTTGATTTGCATTTTTCTGACCATTAGTGATGTTGAACGTCTTTTTTTGTGTATCTGTTTGCCATCTGTATGTCTTCTTTGGAAAGATTCAGGTCTTCTGCCTGTTTTTTAATTGGATTGTTTTTTGGTGTTGAGTTGTATACATTTACATATTTTGGATATTAACCCTCTTCTTGGATATGCCAGTTGCAAATATCTTCTCCCATTCACTAGGTTTTAGTTTTGTTGATAGTTTCTTTTGCTGTTCAAAAACTTTTTACTTCAGTGTAGTCCCAATAGTTTATTTTGCTTTTATTTCCCTTGCCTGAAGAGATCTATCCATAAGTACATTGCTAAGGATGATGCCCAAGAGATTACTGCCTATGTTTTCTTATAGGAATTTTATGGTTTCATTTTTTTTAATTCTCATTTTTATTCTTTTTTTTTTTCTCTTCAGTTTGGTTGCTTTCCATTACCCTATCTTCCAGATCACTGATTCATTCTTCTATATCCTCTAATTTGCTGTTGATTCCCTTTAGTGTATTTTAGAATTTCAGTTACTGAATTTTTCATCTCTGACTTGTTCTTTTTCACATTTTCAGTTTCTTTACAAAATTTTTTTTAATGTTTATTTATTTGAGAGAGAGAGAGAGCGAGAAAGAGAGAGAGAGAGCACGAGCATGAGCAGGAGAGGGGCAGAAACAGAGTTAGACACAGAATCTGAAACAGGCTGCAGGCTCTGAGCTGTCAGCACAGAGCCCATCATGGGGCTTGAACTCATGAGCTGTGAGATCATGACCTGAGCCAAAGTCAGATGCTTAACCAACTGAGCCACCCGGGGCCACCCATGTTTTGAGTTCTTTGTTGGAGTACTCATTGAGTTCATCTGCTCTTTTTTTAAGTCCAGGGAATACCTTTATGACTATTACTTTGAATTCTTTTTTAAAATTATATATATAATATTTTTATTATATATATATATATATATATATATATATTAACTCTGAATGCCTTATCAAGCATATTGTTTATTTTATTTCATTTAGCTCTTTGTGATTTTTGTCTTGTTCTTTCATTTGGGACATAGTCTTCTGTCTTCTCATTTTGTCTACCTCTCTGTGTTCGTTTCTGTGTGTTAGGTAGGTCAGCCATATCTCCCGGTCTTGAAAGTGGTGGCCTTGGATACAAGAGATCCTGCAGTGTCCTGTAGTGCAATCCGCCCTGGTCCCCGGACCATGTGCTTTGGGGGTGTCCTCTGCATGGGCTGCTTCTGTGGCTGAATCCCAACTGCTTTCTGCCCAGCTGGATGCAGTGACCCACTTTGCCTGCTGTGAGCACACCGGGTAGGGTTTGGTTCCCCTGCTGTGGAGAGGCCTGTCTGAGGCCACCAGGGGGCTCCTTGGTGAGTGGGACCAACAGTCATCCTTGGTGTTTGCAGCTAGCTTCTCTGCCAGAGTTGTGGGTGCACAGAATGGCAGGGCTTACTCCCTGGGCTAGCTAAGGGCCTGGGCTGTTGGAGCTGTGGGCGTCACCGGTGTGTGGGGTTATCTGCCCCTCTCCCCAGGGTAGAAGTCACTTTGGAGTGGTGCGGGTTTTGGCCAGGCTGCTTATAGGGTATGGCAGAGCAGGAGCTGCTTTGTTGTTGTTATTTTTGAAATGTATGTTTATTTTGAGAGAGAGAGAGAGAGAGAGAGAGAGAGAGAGAGAGAGAATATCCCAAGCAGGCTCCACACTTGGTTTGGAGCCTGATGCAGGGCTCGATCTCATTACTGTGAGATCATGACAGCCAAAATTAAGAGTCAACGCTTAACCTACTGAGCCCCCCAGGTGCCCCAAGCAGGAGCTGCTTTGAAGGGGTCCCTGCCAAGGCCAGCAGGTTGCATGAAGTGGGCAGGGGACTGTGGAGATGGGGCATGAGGTGCTAGTAAGATAGGTGGGGGGTGTTAGCATTGGCTCCCACAAGCCTCCGGCTATCCATGCTGGGAGAGGGGAAGAGAAAGGGCCCCTGCCAGCATTTCTGTTCCTGGGGAAATCTCCTTCAGGTACACCCCCCCAGGCACTTTTCAAAACTGCTGCTTCTGTGCTGAGTCTCTGGCCACATTACTTAGTATGTGGGCTCTTCAGGGTGGGTACTCAGTTTCCTATTGCCCTCTGGCTCTCCCAGAGTAAGCCCACTGATTTTCAAAGTCAGGTGTCATGGGGACTCCTCTTCCCAGTGAGGATCTCCAGTGCCGGGGTGCCTGGTATGGGGTCTGATCTCACTTCTTGATGCTGGTGGGGCTCCTTTTGTTTGTGGTTAGTCTCACTGTGGGTTTGGTTCCAGACCAGACCATGTCTCCACCCCTCCTACCCTTTCCAATGTAGCCTTCTCTCTACAGTTGATCAACTGTGGAAGGTCTATTTTGCTGGTCTTCATGGCGTTTTTAGAGTTAGGTGCATATATGTAGCTGACCTCTCAGTGTATTCATGGGATGACGTGAGCTCACGGTCCTACTACTCTGCAATCTTTCTGTTCCCATTCTCACTCTCAACTCTTTAGATGAGAACGTGATCTAAGGAGAGACTGGTAAACCATAGTTCCTCCCTGTCCCCATGGATGTTAAGGGACCCAAGTGGGATTGAGGGCTACTCTATTCAGATTCTGTGGGTTATACCACTGAGTTTTCCCACTGATCAGTATCTGGCTAGTAAGGACCTGAAACTCTGTGCGTCTGGTGTGGCTAAGAGAACCTGTAACCTGTTGATCCTGGTTATATCAGTGTTAGTTAGGTCAACGTTTTTCCTGAGGGGATATTTTATTTACACGTGACTTATATATAACTCACAAAAAAGTTTTTAGGTTGTTCATGAATAAAAACAATAGAAAACTAAAACGCAAGGGAGTGGGTGCTTCTAGGGGGTGAAATTTCTTTCCACCTGGTGGAAGACTTGAACTTTGACTCAGACCTGGACTTCAATGCTGACTGTTTTCTAGCTGAGCCGCCTTAGGAAAGTGATCTCCGTGCACTTTCCTCCCATTAGATGACATGAAGTGAATTTTCCTAGTCTAATTGTTGTGATGAGTGAATAAGGAGAGTCAAGAGACGCAGGAAGTGGCACGGTGCTTGTGGCTTGCGCACCTCTCAGTCCTCAACGCTCTTCTTCAGCCTGACTGAAGCTCTGAGTTTCCTGGAAGCTATGGCAAAAATAGGTAAGTTAGTATCTTGTATAAAGATCAAATAATTATTATCAAGGACCTTGGCTTTGAATTCTGGAAGAACTGGCCTCATGGTTTCTTATCTAAGAAAACACATGAGTGCTGTAATAGGCACCTACGATTAATATAGATTTACGAAAGACAAATTTGGCAATTTTTACATCGACCTTCTTTAAACGCCAAGGACGTAACATTAAATCTTAATTCGTGGAAGCATTTCTACGGGAAGCTGAGATGATTTGGTTTGAATGCGTGGCTTCTCAACAGCATAACCTAATGCAGGCATAAAATTAGAAATTCTAAAAATGGTGTGTATTTCAAATGCCCTTTGAGTTTGTCATGAGTATTAGCTCTCTCGAGACATCCTTTGGCAGAATGCTAGATTGTTGAGTTGGATATAGCCATCAGTTGAGTTTCATGCTGCTTATTCCTACAGCAGATGAATTTAGTCTGCATTTTCCATGGTCATGATACCAGCCTGGCTCTCACTGTGAGGACTAATGTAACACAATTATTTTGAGAGTACTGATGAAGAAAAAATGTTGGAATTTAAGTTTGAGGGTGATTTTAACTGACTGAGGTTGGAGATATTGCACTGGGCAAAGTTTCATCCAGGCTGTTAATTTCATTTACGTATTTACCTCAAGGCATCATGTTCTAATGGAGAAAACACAGCTCTGTGGTCAGACTGATTTCAGTTTGAATCCGGGTTCTGCCAGTTGCTAGTCATGTGACCTTCAGGAATTTCCCATTTCACTTCTTGGAGCCTTTGCTTTCCCCGTCTGTAAAATGTATCTGAGACTCTTACCCTATGGAGGGTTTCTGGGGACAGCTGTATGTAAATTGTCTAGCACGGTTCTGAGTCTTGAGAGAGCGAGGGTAGGACTTGGAGTCTTTTCGGGTTTTCTACAATCTGATGCTCCATTCCGAGGGGAAATACTTTTTCTATGACATATTAAATGTGGATTCTCAGACACTCCTGTTTCTTTGAAAAGCCCACCCTCTCAGTCTTGCCTTTCTTTAGTAAAATGGTTACTTTAGTCATCTCTAAATTCATTTTAAAAATGAAAACAATGAAGAAATGATTAAATAGTCTAGTTGCTCCATTGTAGGTGTTATAGGTAAAATTCGCCTCAATTTATTTCCTAGTCTGCTGGCTGATAATGTGAGATTGTATTAATAAATGACTTTGACCATTTATCCATCAGATTTCCTTAGTCAAATCATTGCCAATATTAGTTCTTGAATATTTTAGAATAAATATGACTTTAGTATTTAGTAGTCAGATTCATTCCAGACATCTGGAGTGTTGGTATATTCATTAATAGGAAGCTGAATCTAAATAAGAATTTTTTTATAACTTAAAAAAAAATATTTGTTTTTGAGAGAGAGCTAATGCCAACACGTGAGCTGGGGAGGGGTAGAGAGAGAGAGGGAGAGAGAGAAGCCTAAGCAGGCTCCAAGCTGTCAGCATGGAGTCTGACATGGGGCTCGAACTCACGAGCTGTGAGATCATGACCTGAGCCGAAGCTGGATGCTTAACCGACTGAGCCACCCAGATGTCCCTAAACAACAGCTTAAAGTTAATTCTTTTGATGTGCTATTTTACCCATTTCATCTTTAAACATTGCTGGCTCTGTTTTTAGTTTTGAAACATTACCAATTCAAAACAGGTTTTAAAATTTACATGAAACTAGTTTTTTGTTTTTTGTTTTTTTTTTTTAATTTAAAGGGCCAATCCTGACATAAGAACATTGCATTTTTCCATTTTGCACAATGCGAGTAGAGAGTTTTAGGCCACTCTGTTTTCTCCTGCAGTGCTTTAAAAATTCAAATCAATTGGAATGTTAAAAAAGGGTATAAAATTCATGAATACATACAGAACTGTATTTTTAGTAAGCTTTACTCTAGAGCAGGGAGTCATTTCTTAGTAGGAAAAGAAAATCTGTGCACTGTCCTCATTTGAATGCCTCCAAAGCAGGAGGCTTTGTGAGAATTTATAGGAACTGTCTTGCTGTTAGAATTTTTGGTCAGAAAAATGGAATTTTTTGTTTTAAGGGACATTGGCAATCACTTTACCAGCCTGTCACGTGGCTGAGGAAGGAATGAGACTCAGATGTCATTTGCTGACAAAACAGTGCTGATTCTAGGACTAGAATAGAAGGTGACACGAGAGAAAAAATGCTTTTGTCCCAAACCTTTGATGAGTTTACCCCAGATTTACAGCCATCTTCCCTTATGATAAGCCTGGACAGAATTTCTTTAACTGATTATTATGCGACAGACTCTTGCACTTTGGGGGAAGTCTGTGAATCCTTTTTCAGGATAATTTAAGATATTTTAAACACCTTTAAATGCATGTGGTAAGATGCACTTTATTACAAAGAAAACAAAACCAATGTAGGTATCAAAATATTCAACTTTGAAACCGTAATACACATGTATTCTTCTCCATTAACACATTCAATGACGAGATCGAATAGCAGCTTTAGTGCTTCCCAAGTATGGGAATTTTGAGGGGTCTGCAATCGGGAAAGATCCGTGACCTCTGGAGGCCTGCGGTTATCACGGTGGTTTTATGCCTGTGTTCAAAATGGAAGGACACGTTACATTTCAGTCAGAGGTCAGTGAAAATAAGGGCGTAATTTTTCCCTTCCTTGTTCACAGACCCCTTAATTCTTTGTGAGTCTCAAGTTACAAACCTCTGACCTGAAGTGAAGCTATTGGGCGCTTGGGTGGCTCAGTTGGTCAAGTATCTGATTCTTGATTTCGGCTCAGGTCATGGTCTCAAGGTTTGTGGGACGGAGCCCTGTGATGGCCGCCACGCGGAGACTGCTTGGGATTCTCTCCCCCTCGCTCGCTGCCCCTCCCCTACTTGCGTGCGTGCTCTTTCTCTCTCAAAATAACCTAAAGTGAAGTGAAGCTCCCTGGAAGATGGAGTCTTGAACAACTGCAGTATTTCTGGGCTTCCGCCTCAACTCTTGTATGTATGTGTGTGTGTATGTATGTATGTATGTATTTATTTATTTATTATTTAAAAAAATTTTTTTTAATGTTTATTTATTTTATTTATTTATTTATTTATTTTTTTATTTTTAAAAAAAAATTTTTTTTTTCAACGTTTATTTATTTTTGGGACAGAGAGAGACAGAGCATGAACGGGGGAGGGGCAGAGAGAGAGGGAGACACAGAATTGGAAACAGGCTCCAGGCTCTGAGCCATCAGCCCAGAGCCTGACGCGGGGCTCGAACTCACGGACCACGAGATCGTGACCTGGCTGAAGTCGGACGCTTAACCGACTGCGCCACCCAGGCGCCCCAATGTTTATTTTTTTTTTTGAGACAGAGAGAGACAGAGCATGAACAGGGGAGGGTCAGAGAGAGAGGGAGACACAGAATCTGAAACAGGCTCCAGGCTCCGAGCTGTCAGCACAGAGCCCGACGCGGGGCTCGAACCCACGGACCGCGAGATCATGACCTGGGCCGAAGTCGGACGTTCAACCGACTGAGCCAACCCAGGCGCCCCACAACTCTTGTATTTAGAGACCAGACTTGCAGCTTTTAATTTTAGGTCAGGTTGATTATACATCAGATTCTTAGAACCAGATTCTTCGAATAAGGGTCTTGGAAGAAGACTGAGCTTCTTAGAATAGTTTTCAAAGAGTGATCCCCCGGTTGCATCACAGTACTTTGGGAAGCTTGTCGCGATGCAGATTCCTGAGCCCAGCTCCTTCTTTCTCTCCGGGTCGCAGTTTCTGAGGCAAGGCCTGGACACCTGCAAGTTCAACACTCAATCAAATGGGTCTTATAGACATTACAGCTTGTGACTATCTAGGGTAGCCGAGCTACTTCAGGGGCATAAGGGCCCTGGGTAGGAGGACTGGCTGTAGGTGGAGGAGATGTGTCTTTGATAGAGATTGAAGTCACTCTGTCAACGGTTGTCCTGTTACATTTCTTAACGGTTGTCCTGTTACATTTCTTATCACGATTACATAACGAAGCTATTTCTAAGCCTGCACTTGTCTGTAATCCACATGGAACAGGTGGTGTCTTTTGCTGGTTAGGTAAAGCATGAAGTGGGACTATTGCAGCCGCTGGCAGAAGAGGGGGTGAGGTACTTAAGTTCACCCAGAAACCAGCAGGGGAAAGGCTATAGAATCAGGTAGAGGACATTGGGCTTAGCTGTAGCAACTGAAGCCCTGCCCATTGGGAGGAATGAAATTGCACTTTGTCAAAACAGCTCAAACATCCAAGGGGAGAGAGTTTGGGAGCCTGATGGAAAATGATCTTATGAGGCGGACTTGCTTCCAAAGGGGGCAGACAACTTTTTGACATTGAGGGCCACTGGTATTGAACTTGGGGGGGGGGTCTCGTCAATTGTCAGCTCAGTTGGCCCTTCCTTGGAAATAGCTTTGCATTTGTAGGGGCAACTGTTTCCACCCCCCTCCCGCTATTCCATTGCCTTACAAAACTACACATACCTTGATTTTTAGATTATTCACTACAAAAGCAGGTATAAATCTCAGCCTGCAACTGCATGTATCAAATTGTGATTTTCTTTACTTTTCTCTGACCCCATGAAGAAGTATTCTGAGCTTCTATTCTGTCACGTGACTGCTTGCTGTGCTGCTTCCACACCATGAGGTGTGGAGATCTTTCTGCTGCCCCGTGCAAGGATTGGGACTTTTCCCCAGGTTAGCTGGTCAACCTGCAGCCAAGGAACACCATGCAGGCATGTCTTGTCTGGGTTCTTACAGTCTTGTCATCGCAAGACTCTTCCCTGACCTGCAGCCTTTCTGCTGTGGGACCTCTTCTCTCTCTCTCTGATAGCCCTGGGAATTCACTTCAACTCAAAGACAAAGGAATTCTTTCCCCTTATGTTTCTACCCTAGAGAGTTTGTCTACACTCTCTCTTTCTATGGCACTCTTCCCTCATTTAAAAAAAAAACCCACAACCATGTGTGTAGACACACATGTGTATGTATGTGTATGTGTATGGCTTATGCTTTGGGAATACAAGAGCCAGAGAATGTCACAGGCAGTTCATTGTCATTCTGCCCCATTATATACCTCCCTTGAAACAATGAATCCCTGGCCAAGTTTCTACTTGAACAGAAAGAAAGGAATAGGGAAGATACTGGGAGAAAAGAACATAGATTAATGTCTCAAATACGGTTTTAGTCACAGGATTCTACTTAATGCTTTTGAGGAAAACTTGTACTGAAGAAAGGTAGCCTGGTAGCATTCATCTATGATCTTTGGATCAGAGATCTGTTCCTATAAATCCAGATCTGTGCCCATTCCCAAATGTTGGGCAATCAGCAGTTCCTGAAAGACACAATCTCAGTTGTTCTGGTAAGTAAGGAGTCCTGTGTGCATCCTATGATTATGTTAACTTCTTGGAATTGAAGGAATCGAATGGCAAGAAGTTAACATAATCATAGGATGCACACAGGAGTCATTACTTACCGGAACAACTGGCTTCCTTGGAGTGGCGTGAGAGGGAAGGAGGTGTTCACAGGTATGCTCAGAGGGGTGTGTGGAGATGGGACAGAGCAGCTCCCCTGCCCCCAGCCACACATAGCAGGGGGCTGAGACCTGCTGAGAGGATATGTTCTTATCTCTATGCCATGCTCTAATCCCCAAAGTTTTTACAGGCTTCCCTCCCCACCCCAGCCATAGGAATAAGAACTAGTTAAATTTTTTTTCAATGTTTATTTATTTATTTTGAGAGAGAGAGAGAGAGAGAACGAGCAGGGGAGGGGCAGAGAGAGAGGGAGACAGAATCCCAGGCAGGCTCTGCACCATCAGTGTGGAGCCCGATGCGGGGCTTGAACCCACAAACAGGGAGATCATGACCTGAGCTGAAAGCAAGAGTCGATCGCTTAACCGACTGAGCCACCCAGGTGCCCCAGAGCTAGTTAAATTTACCAATTTAATAATGTAAAATTTAACTCCCTAAATTTGTACTAAGGTGCACACTGCCAGTGTTTTCAGTTGGTAGGGCTTAGAACGATGCTCAGTTTTCCAAGTACTCCATTTCCAAATGGTTTTTATCTGACAGGTCTGTAATATATGTTCCTCCCACTTGAAAAGCAAATCTGTTCCAGGCTTTTAGAATAGCGTGACTTTTATAACCCATCGTTGTATTGGAAAACCCATTGGGTTATCCGTAACTGATTTGATGCAATATTGAATTTTTAACTATAATATAGCCAACAGCATCCTCTCCTTTATAATTGGTAAATTAGCTTGAATACTCATTTTTTTTCAAGTTGAGTTCTAATGGAGTCTTCTGCATCAAAGCATTTACCTTCTAATTTATCTCCCTGAAGGTTATTCTCTGCAAGAGACACTGGCAGAGAATGCTGTTACTTCCTTTTGTCATTTACATTTACTTGTCTGTTACAGTAGTTCAATATAGCAAATAATTAGTATCCTGCTATAAAGATGACTAGGAAACCATATCAGTGTCAACTGAAGTTCAATTATTTGAGTTCCCAGATCTAAACTGTTGTGAATTCGATCCCTTTTGTTGAAATAGCTCCCCGCTTTTTTTTTTAAGAGATGATTTAGAAATTGCTTATAAACTTCTCTGGGATTTAATTACGCTGTTACTCTCTCCCAGTGTGCATGAGATCATTAAGCCAGACAGTTTGTTTCATGGACAACAAAACATCTTGGGCAACCAGGTTAAGTCAGCAGGGCAGGCTTAGGGCACTGATGACTTAATGCTATAACTAGGAATCTATAAATAAAAGCAAACAAGGAAGAGATAAAAAGCATGCTTAGAATATTCTTTCAAAGGCTTGAGATAATAGGAATGTCGGTCAGGATGTGAAAGCCACAATATTGCATTATGCTTCAATTTTATTTTCACTTGTTTATTGAACCTACCTTTAGGCCAGATGGGAAAGTGAACTTTCTAATGAGTGAGATGAAAGAGTTATCAAAGCTAAATTATGCAAGTTTTGATCATGAGCCAAAGAGTTGAAGCATATCAAGTCTCTACTTTTACAGAAACATCTATAAATTTATGCATGTATCATATTCATTACTAGACATTAACAATAGAAGAACTGGCCATTGATGTAGAATTTATTTCCCAACGTTCGGTTAAAGAGAGATGCATCCGGGGCGCCTGGGTGGCTCAGTCGGTTAAGCGTCTGACTTCAGCTCAGGTCATGATCTTGTGGTTTGTGGGTTCAAGCCCCGCGTTGGGCTCTGTGCTGACAGCTCAGAGCCTGGAGCCTGTTTCGGATTCTGTGTCTCCCTCTCTCTCTCTGACCCTCCCCCATTCATGCTCTGTCTCTCTCTGTCTCAAAAATAAATAAACATTTAAAAAAAAATTTAAAAAAAGAGAGATGCATCTGAGTGGCCAACCACCTCATACAAGATTGGCACAAAATGCTTAGCTTTCTGTATTACAGTGCATGTGTAGCTATGAATGTCAAGGATAGGTACGCACGAGGTCTCAAGTATAAATTCTCTTGCAGAATAGTGGGGCCGTTGATGAGATGGTTCCCCGCCCCAGCATATAGCAGTACTGCGTTTATTAATCATTAGCGTGTACAGAGCACTGCAGCACTGGGGCTTTCGTTTTCTCTTGAAGCAACCCCGAGGTTAGAGTTTATATTCATTTTCCGGAGTGGGAACCTTGAGCTTGGTACTCAAGTGTTGTCCCACTTGAGTGGGACTTTATCCCACTCCCAGGAAGAGGCAAAGCTCGAGATGTGAATTCTGCTTTGCTGGCTAAAGCCCAAGGTCACCTCGGCTGTTCTTCTCCATCCGTGAACACAGTTGGTCACTTATGTTTGTGATGTCCTTGTGTAAAGTATGTTAGTATCTACTTTAGTTTTATTTCATCCATAAGAGGGAAGTGCCTGGTGACTTAGTAGTGCAACTGTCAGATTACCAGAGTGTATGATAGAATGATAGAATCATGGTTTAAGGTCACGTGCACAGATTTCGTCTCTTTGGCAACTTGTACTTCTTTTGCCCCTCTATTGGCCAGTTTTCCATGATTTGGGCATGATGATTCCTAGGGTTATACTGTTGTAGGCTTTTGAAACAGTTTAGAAAAAAATTTTTTAACGTTTATTCATTTTTGAGAGACAGAGAGCATGAGTGGGGAAGGGGCAGAGAGAGCGGGAGACACAGAATCTCAAGCAGGCTCCAGGCTCTGAGCTGTCAGCACAGAGCCCGACATGGGGCTCGAACTGGTCAACTGCGAGATCATGACCTGAGCTGAGGCTCGAACTCGTCAACTGCTAGATCATGACCTGAGCTGAAGTCGGGTGCTCAACCGACTGAGCCACCCAGGTGCCCCTGAAACAGTTTTAAAGCTGCAATCTAATAAGACCATGACATTAAAGGGGCTGTATTTTCTTTTCAATATTACCTTCTAATAATCATATACCTATTGAGGGATTTGTTATGAAAAAAAGGTAGCGATTTTTGTAGTGGACAAATTCCATCAATATCTACTGATAATATGAATTTATTTTAGAGAAGAAAAAATATATGTAATATATATGTATCTCTTCAGATATACTTTCTAGGTATGTACCAGATTGTCAACAGTGACCTTGTCTGTGTTATGGAACTGGAAGGGGCCTCTTCAGTTATGAAATGCCATGGAAAAAGAAACCTGGTTCTTGTGGTAGTATTCTGTAAACATAAGATATTTACACAAATTATTTTGATAGGTTTTTTAGATAAGAAAATTGTTCCACATAGATTTTTTTTAATGCATTTGAATTTTTATTCTACAACACAAGCAACATAAATACAATATCTTTTAAAATATTTTCTCTTTAGAATTTTCATTTTCACCTCCGATAAAATGTACACAAAATACACTTGCAAGCTTGCTTACAGGGACCTGATAAACAATGAACAGACAGATTCTATCAAATCAAACAGTTTATCAACATATAAAGGAGGGTAGTCTCAGTTGTGTGTGTGTGTGTGTGTGTCTTTTAATAAATATGACCAAACTAAGAAGGCAAAATAAAAACTGTACTTCTAGACAAGTCCTTTGGAGTAAACAAAATGCTTCAAGGCTCCTGGTGAATGGGATTGCGAGGATGAATTCTGCATTTTATAGATAAAATGGTACACTGACTCAGATCATTATGGCTGTACCAAGCTTCATTTGTTTATAATTTTTAATGAAAACAAGTCGATTCTTTGGCATAATATAAGAAGGGATAAAAGAACCCTTACCACCCACTGGCTTTGTTTAGAGTGGGAAATGATAACAGGGAAACTGTTTATAATGTAATTTATTTTATTTCTCTTAGAAAAGCAGGAAAATAATCTCGAATAATAGTCTTTTGGCATGATGAGGGCAATAAATGTCTTCTTCTTAGCCACCCCCACCCACCCGTTGAAAACAAATTAACAAGCAAAAATAACGGAAAGCAGCCTTTCCCTCTGGGCACCTGCTTCTGCCCCTATCATGCCATACCTGGATATCCTATCACATGGCTTCAACTGAAGTGAAACCCACAATATCAAAAGCACTCATCCTTGTCCATTTTCGCCTATTCAGCGGGGAACCGATTTTTATTACAGAGAACCACTTCCAACAAAATACAGATGGAAGAACTTCCATGGGAGGAATGCAAAGTAGCCTGCACATGACCATGAGGTAGCCCTGGATGACTGTTGTGGCTGGTAACGTCAGGGCTTGAGATTCCCTAGCTTGAAGAGAAAACATTTTGTGTGGTAGTTCAAAAGGTTGGCTTTTAGCTTCCCCCCCACCCCCGCTCCCTTTTTTGGCACCAGTTGGTAAAATAAGTTGGAACTAAATTATTCCTAGAGATTAATATTTTAAATTTAATTTGAAAACCAATGACTATTAAAAGAACTAAATGCACACAGAGTTTCCAAAACAGATTATGGAAAACAAACGTGAACTGAAACAATTATTTCCATCCACAGAGGCAAGAACTTGACTCCTTAATACCATCAACCCTTTGATATGCTTTCTGATCTCACTAACTCTCGTAAATATAGTCATTTCTATTCATACAAAAATCTAAAGTAATTTAAATGATGTCAGCGTATTTAAGCAGAAGGCTTTAGAGAATATGAAATCAATAAGAATGATATAATTAATATAATTTATACATGGATAATTTTAAGGTACTTAATTTTTCTCTCTTGAATTATTCCCTGATTATTCTTTTTTTGGTGGAAAAAAGAATTTCCAAAGTGAACTAATCAGACGAAGTGTTAAGAAACATAGGCCCCACCTATATTTAAGTTAACATAATTTCACTGTATTCCCAAAGCCTGCTGATGCCCGTGAACATTTCTCCCATCACTGGAAGATGAGATAATGAATACGGTCTCTACTGTGCAGGTATGAACACAAACACACTTACCAAAAAGTCCTTCAAACAGGCACATGTACTGCTCAAAAGGGAGTTGTTCAGTTTGCAAATTTCCATGAAGCCACTTGGTAGACTCTTCACAGGTACATAAGAATTAAAATATTAATTTACACCAGACAGTTCAGATGAAGCTACGTCTAATAGTGTAATACCATTTTGAAGTGTTGATATTTGGGTGACTAATGAGAGAGAGAAACCTACTGGCAAGCAAGCAACTACTCAAAACTTCTGGAAGCCAGGAGCCAAAGTTGTGATGGAGTTGAGATGGAAACGTCTCATTAAAACTGTAATGACGGAAGAAACTCAAACACTACATATTGAAATTTAAAATCACCTCAGTACAAGTCAAAGGGTCAACATCATACAAATGTTCATCCATAACCAGTGTTTCTAAATACAAAGACGAGAAGCTTACACAGAATTCACTGTTTCATTGAACTTATACATTCATTGTCTTCTAGCTTGTAAAAAAAAAAAAACCTAATTGTTGGCATAATAAACCTAGAAACTGGGAAGATTGAGTAGGAATGCTGTAGAGAATCCAATCCCAAGGTGTCTGCCCAAGATTCAGTTCGATGTTTCTATAGAGCTTGATAAGTCAGGCTGATCTCATAGGCAGTAGTTGGAAATTTTTTCAAGCCAGTTCTCGAAATGTGGTCCCCAGACCAGCAGCACTGACCTCACCTGGGGACTTATTAGAAATGGACATTTCCAGACCTACTGAATCTGAAACCGCGGGCATGGGCCCAACGACCTGGGTTTTAACAAGCCCTCCAGGTGATCCTGATGTGTGCCAAAGTTTGAGAACCACCTAAGAGCAAAGTCAAAAGATACTAGACAACAACCACTAAAAACTTTAGGATAGGAACTAATAATACGCAGCAATTCTTGGTGGTTGACAAGCTGGAAGGACCATACCTGGATGGGATGCACCAGTAGCTGACTGTAATTTTGTTACTAAGATGGTCAGCCAGTCTCTCCTCCCTGGAACCCTCACGCATTATTACACAAAGATACAGGGGAAAGGTTTTATATGGTGCTAGTGGTATTGTATTGCATTTTCCTCAATTAGTAAGAGGTGCCATTGTTAACAAGGAAATTGAATATTGTTCTCAACTGAGTTTCTCATAAATTATCCCCCGGGATAATTTTTTTTTTTTTTTGGTCTGTTTTCCCTGAAGCAATGATTGTATTTTGGAAATCTAAATGGTGTTCTAGTCCAAAACTCTGTATTAAAATTTTAGTTACTTCCACATCAAATATAAACATTATAAGCAGAGGAAGAGGATCTCATAAAAGGAGAGAGACAGTTTTCTAGATTGTTCCACTATGAATGAACATAGTTTTTTTTTTTTTTGATGAAGCATAATTATGAGTTCTTTACTGATTTCATTAAATCTTGCCCCATAACAAGCTCCTTTTTCCAATAAAAAGTGCTTAAAGAGAGTCTCTTGCTTTTTCTAAGGCCACACTAAATGTCACCAGGATCACCTAAGTGGTACCCATGCATATCCAAGTTCTGTCACCCGCTTAATGTCATATGTTGGATATTCCTTACGTCTGTTTCCTTGTCTGCAGAGTATGTAGAAATATTGAGGCATATGGCACATGGTGGATATTAACCTGATGCCCTCAGTACCTGGATCTTTAAACAATCTTGTCCTACCTGTCGCTTCCTTTTCAGAGAGTGCAGTGGAAAACTGGTTAGAACGGATTCTGCATATTCTCAAACTTTGATGATGACTTTTACTGCCATCTACTTCCCAGGGAAGCAAGTAGAGAGGCACTGTTGGCTACAGGGCACTTGATTCTGAGTGATTAAACGGCAATTGAGAAAAGTTTACCAATCGTGCATGTCCTTCCGGACACAGACTGCCATGCACACCTGCAGAACAGCTGGCCCCGAATAGTAATATTCCATCACTTCCGGCTAATTTGGCAAGTTTTCTAAATTACCACTGAGGGTCTGCTTTAAGACTAAAGTTCAGACCTTATTTTATTTTCAAACACCCCAAAACATTGTATTATGTATGATCTTTCTATGAACGAACACGTTTTTAAAACCCTATTTGAAAAAATCCTCCTAGGATTGCAGATATGAGACATCGATTAAATACTTTCAACTCATTTTCACTGTTTAATTCCTGGCAACACTCATGTATTCACTCTGTGTCCTTAGAGCATTGTATTGTAGACAGAGCATGGCCTTTGAATTCAGGAACACCTCTTTTGCAACCAACGTTGCCATTTACTGGTGATCTTGGGCAAATATCTTAACCTCTCTGGGTCTGTGTCCTCATCTGAAAAAAATGAGGAAAACAGAACCTGTTTGACAAGGTTATCGTGAGAGCTAAAGGGTAATGTAGGTTCAGGTCTCCGGTCACGGTGGCATTCAACAAATGTCACCTCCTCTCTGTCGTCTGTAACCTCTTGCAATTGTTACCAGCTCCAAACTAAGGTCTTCACTCTGCTTAGTCTGATAGGGCGGACACAAATGGATTTTCTTTTCTGAGAAAGAAAACCTTCTTGCAGAAGCAGCCCTGTGATGTATTTGGGGAAAGTCAGGGATCTCTGTCATATAATTGCATTACGTTCTTACAGTGAAGGCTACTTGATGGTCTCAACGGGCTCTGTATAAACCTTGAAACAACAAGAACTAAAAGCCTGGTGACACTGTACCAAGAAGTTTCCATTTAAAGGTGCTTTTGAATTATGTTAACATTCTGTCATGTTTGAAAATAATTTAATCTGAGCCATTATATAGGTTAGCAGCTGCCTTGGTCATTATATAGCGTAAAGATGGTAGAAAGTGCCCTAGTTGTATATTGATGGAGGCTACAAAATAATCATAAGGGGAGAGATGGCAACATGGTGTAAGGAAGCAGCCTAAGCATTTTTAGAAGCTAATCAGGAGAGGCAAGAGCTAGGCGAGACGCTGGCCCTCCATCAAACCTATGTCCTCATGGCAAGGAGAAATCTGATGATGCGTGTGGTCTACTTGGCTGTCAGGAATTCCTAAACACTTTGAATTTTCTAGGTATTTTCATGATGCACACTTTACCAAAATATTAGAAAAAGAGAGTACGTCTCAGTCGTAGGGTAACACACTTTGGGCAGTAAATACAGGCAACTGAAAGTGACGTGCAAAATCTTATTGTGCTTAGATCAGTAAATACATGGTCATGACTGTTTTTGCCACAAAGGCTGTCTTGACCTTGGTCTTTCAGAGACCTTGGGAGAGATGGAGTGAAGGAAGAGAGGGAGAGAGGCAGAAACCCAGACACTGGAAGTGTGTGAGGGGCCAAACAGGGAAGGGACCACTCATCTACCGAGGGTCCCTAATTATTTCCCTTTCCTCTCCACTCCTGGAGAAGACAGACGTCATTGTGACCTGAAGTCCTATTTGTTAGAGATTATTTGTCTCCGGCGATGTCCTCTTGACAACAGCAAATACCTCTGGGAAGTATCAAGGTGAGCTGAGACCAATATGGGCCTCGGGGTAGGCTATAGAATAGATGATGGGAAAGGGCTAAAACCCTCTTACAAAATTGTAGGTAAAGAGCTATGCACGTTTTCTCACTTTTTCACTCTTCGAACCTATAATGAGTCCTAGTCTCAGAGCAGTGTTTGCACATAGTATGGGGTAAATTTATTTTCATAAACTAGCCTTGGATCTCATGAGAGAGAGTCTATGGGAGAATGAATTCTGATTTCCAAACAACTAACATATTCTGGGACGTGACATTCTAAATTGAGACTGGCTTTGAATTTTTATGCTATATAAAAAGTAATCATGGATTTGACACTCTGCTTCTCTGAAGCTTCCTCCCTACCCCACCCCATGGCCCTCACCCCCACCAAGTTAATTTTGTAGTCCTCATGGGTTCACAAAGGGAAGTAAACCTCAGAGAAGCAGTATATCACGGTGGTTCTGTTTCTTTTTGTGGTTATTGTGAAAACAAAGGAAAAGTATCGGACTTTCCATTCTACTTCCAAAATAGAAAAAGTTTAAAAGTATAGAATACTCTTAAATACATTGCTGTTCCAACAATTCACTACTTAAGATCAAATAGTTGATCTGTGTTTACACTTGAATTGTTGTCTAATGAGTAAAACCTGAAGGCAAAGAGAGGGTTTTGTGGAACTGGAAAAATGCCTTCTGGATTTTGCTGTGATCTCTCGATGGCATACGAAATGATGGGGTTCTTTGAGATTGCCTAAATAAATCAGGGAACTCTGTCTTCCTTGAGAAATATGTAAATATCTACAAGGTTAAGATGAAGTTTACAAATACTAGCACTGAGCAAAGTTGTTGGTTTGAAATCCTTACTTCTGTACTGAAGAGTTGATGTTTTATTTTTCAATGACATTCCATTGTGAACACGTTTTTAGGGGCTGGGAAAATGATAATGTATCTTAGCAACAAACTCTACTTTCTAGAATGTACACGAGTGGGCTTGATGAGTTTCAATCATTATAACTGAAGAACTATTAAGTGTACTGTAAATATGATAAAGTTTCCAAATTAATTTCCTAGTGATATCTAAAAGAAATATTCATGTAAAAGAACAGCCTGGAAAGACACCAGACATAAGTAAATTTACTTGCCAGAGAGGAGAAGTGTTTGAAATTGAAAAACTTAATTTCCTAAATTTCATTCTGTGTCCCCTTCTCCTTTAATTTTCTTCTGAGACCAGAGCTTGTATGCCTGACACCCTCATTTTATGTGATGCTTGCATAATATTTTAAGATTTAAAATGACTTCGTCACAATCTCTTTTCTCACCCCTTCCAGCTGTCTCCCTACCCCACACTTCCTGCCCCGTTCCCTGAGAAGTCTGCTCACTGGATGGAGAACTGAGTCCTTTCCTCCGAAGGTGCGGATACAAAATGAGTTGCATTTTAACGTTTTGTTTCCTTAAAAACCCAAGGTTCTGCCCTATGTTCAGATAACTGTGGAGCAGAGAAATGTCTGTGCAACAAAAAACTAAGGCACCATTTTTTCTTTCCCTTTCCTGTTTTGCCTTGGGAGCAAAAGCAAAGACTAATGGGAAGCCAGGGTGGCTGGTCAGTCTGTCTCTTGGCAACATCTGTGTCAGCCAATCTGTGTGTCAAAGGCTGCCAGCCCGTAGACTTAAAACCCCGCCAGGAAAGCATTTTCTTCCTTTAGAAATAGGGAAATAAAGGCACAAACGTACCTTAGAAGAAGTTGGTGAATACCAACTGGAAAATCTTGACAGTTTGGGATGACTTTGAAATGTTCTGGGGTATTTTACAGAGGAAGCCATCCCTTTCTTGATTATGACCCCCAAGAATGTTTTTCCAGCTGCTAATAAGCCCATAATCATAATAGAAAATCTTCCTCCAGTGAATGTCTTTACTAGATGCCTGAGTGCTTACCCATCAGCTTGACTTACCAGCAGATATTTCCTTAACATTTCCATTAAAAAAAAAAAAAACATAGGTCAATGTAGTGTTTTCAAAGGGGTGGTCCTGGAAAGGGATCCTTTTGGGAATAACATCGCAAGCAAAAGCACTGGGAAATAAACATCAAGATTTAGAAACGTATCAAGGAATGGAGACTCTTCTGCAATAATGTGCAAAATCAGAGAATCATTTGTGTCATCCAGATACAAGGTTAGTGTCCAGGTTGGCCCCAGTGTTAGGGAGCAACAGATTGTTCTCTGAGACACTTGTTTTGGTGGGGCTGGTGGTGGGGATAACGCGATCAGACTGGCAGGCACTCTCTAACCCTTGCTACTGAACTTCCTCAAAGTGAGTCGTCTACACGATGATGTCGTAGACCCGGCCCACTCTGCCCAGCCATTCTCTCACGGCCTGGCGCACGCGGATGTCGGTCACGTGACAGGTCAGCTGGCTGATGCACGGGAACACTGCAGGCTGGAGAGCCGTGAAGGTCTGGTCTGGAAGGATCTGAATCTGGTTGAGAACTGTTAGCATCATGTTGGTCCATGCCTAAGAGAAAGGATTTAGGGGAATTAGCAGCTTTCTCCTCTGGGTTCAGCTGAACTCTCAGGGGTGGCTAAGCCCTGCCAGTGTGCAAATGAGTTTTCTGTCTTTGGGCTGCAATAAATCTGTCTTTACTAATTGAATGTAGCGACTAGAAATTGTCATTTTGAGTTCATCCATACAAGGAATAGCAGAGACTCCTCTGACATTAGGAATACCTGATTTTCAGCTTTTGTAGGCTAGAGGCGTAACTCGTTTCATTGCAGTTCGCTTTTACTGTGCTTCCCAGAGAGTGGGTTTTTTGTGTTTTCATTTGCTTACTTTGTGTCTCTGTGTCACATTTTGGTAATTCTCACAATATTTCAAACTTTTGAATTATTATTTTTTTTATAGTTTTTTTTCTTTTTTTTTTTTTTCAACGTTTATTTATTTTTGGGACAGAGAGAGACAGAGCATGAACGGGGGAGGGGCAGAGAGAGAGGGAGACACAGAATCGGAAACAGGCTCCAGGCTCTGAGCCATCAGCCCAGAGCCTGACGCGGGGCTCGAACTCACGGACCGCGAGATCGTGACCCGGCTGAAGTCGGACGCTTAACCGACTGCGCCACCCAGGCGCCCCAACTTTTGAATTATTATATTTGTTTGGGTGATCTGTGATATTACTATTATAACTGTTTTGGGTGCCATGAATTGTGCCTATATAAGATGGTGAACTTAATTGATAAACACGTGTGCTCTGACTGCCCCACTGATCAGCCCTTCGCCCGTCCCTCTCCTTGGGCCTCCCTATTCCCTGAGCCCCAACAATATTGAAGTTAGGCCAGTGAATAAGCCTACATTGACCTTTAAGCGTTCAAGTGAAAGGAAGAGTCACAGGTCTCTCACTTTCAATCAAAAGCCAGAAATGATTATGCTTAGCGAGGGAGGCGTGTTGGAAGCCGAGACTGGCACAAAAGCCTAGCTTCCAGCCTAAGTTAGCCAAGCTGTGAACGCAAAGGGAAAGTTCCTGAAGGAAATTAAAAGTGTGACTCCAGTGAACACACACATGATAAGAAAGAAAAACAACCTTAGTGCTGACAAGCAGAAAGTTCGAGGGGTCTGGATAGAAGATCAAACCAGCCCCAACATTCCCTTTGGCCAAAGCCTAATCCAGAGCGAGACCCTAACTCTCTTCCATTCTGTGAAGGCTGAGAGAGGTGAGGAAGCTGGAGAAGAAAAGTTTGAAGCTCGCAGAGGTGGGTTCATGGGGTTTAAGGAAAGAAGCTGTTTCCCTAATCGAAAGTATTGATTGGAAGCTGCAGCAAGTTTTCCAGAAGATCTGCTGAGATAAGTGATGAAGACGGTTACACTAAACAGATTTTCAATGTAGATGAAACAGCCTTCTGTTGGAAAAAGATGCCATCTAGGACTTCCATAGCTAGAGGGAAGTCAGTACCTGGGTTCCAAGGGCCGGCTGACTCTCTAGTTAGGGGCTAATGCAGCTGGTGACTTTAAGTTAAAGCCACTGCTCATTTACTATTCTCAAAATCCTAGAACCCTTAAGAATTATGCCGTATCTACTCCGTGCTCCATAAATGAAACAGCAAAACCTGGATGACAGCACATGTTTACCCATGGCTCACTGAATATTTTAAACCTACTATTGAGAACTGCTACTCAGAGAAAAGGATTCCTTTCAAAATATTACTGCCTGTTGACAATGCACCTGGTCACCCACGAGCTCTGACGCAGATGTACAACGAGATTCACGCTGTTCTCGTGCCTGCTGACACAACAGCCATTCTGCAGTCCGTTTCTCCTTTCAAGTCATTATTTAAGAAATGCATTTCATAAGGCTCGAGCTGTTACAGTGATTCCTCTGCTGGATCTGGGCAAAGTAGATTGAAGACCTGGAAAGTATTCACTGTTCTAGATACTGTTAACAACATTCATGATTCATGGGAAGAGGTCAGAACATCGACATGAACGGGAGCGTGGAAGAACTTGATTCCAACACTCATGCAGGACTCTGAGGGGTTCAGGACTCCGTGGAGGAAGTAACTGCGGTGTGGGGGAAACAGCGCAAGAATCAGAAGCAGAGCCGGGAAATGGGCCTGGATTGCTGCCACCTCATGATCAAACTTGAATGGATGAGGGGTTGCTTCTTATGGATGAGCAAAGCAAGTGGTTGCTTGAGATGGAATCTACTCCTGGGGAAGACTATTGAAATGACAACAGAGGATTTAGAAGATTACATACACTTAGTTGATGGAGCAGTGGCAGGGTTTGAGTGGATGGATTCCCATTTTGAAAGCAGTTCTAGTGTGGGTCCAATGCTATCAAACAGCATTGCACGCTACAGAGAAACAATATGTCAAAGAGTCGATGCAGCGACCTTTACTGTCGCCTTATTTTAAGAAAGTGCCACAGCCACCCCAGCCTTCAGCAGCCACCACCCCGATGAGTCAGCAGCCACCAACACGGAGGCAAGACCCTCCACCAGCAAAAAGATTATGACGTGTTAAAAACTCAGATGAGTTTTAGCAATGAAGTATTTTTAAAATTAAGGTATGTGTATATATATATTTGTAGATATAATGCTATTGTACACTCTATAGACTACAGTATAGTGTAAACATAACTTTTATATGCTCTGGGAAATAAAAAAATTCATTTGACGTGCTTTGATATTTGCTTTATTGCAGTGGTCTGGAGCTAAACCTGCAATATCTCCAAGGTATGCCTGTACCAAAATCTTATTTATTCCTCATATTTTTAAAAACTCTCCTGCCTTCTCATAATGAAGAAACTTTATTTTATTTATTTTTGTGAGGAGGAGGAGAGAGAGAGAGAGAAGGGAGGAGAGGGGCAGAGAGGGAGACAGAATCTGAAGCGGGCTCCAGGCTCTGAGCTGGCAGCGCAGAGCCCGATGTGGGGCTTGAACCCATGAACCGTGAGATCATGACCTGAGCCAAAGTCGGATGCTTAACCCACTGAGTCACCGAGGCGCCCCTTATGAAGACACGTTAAATTATCAGTCTCTATAATGCCTAGCAAACTGGAATAGGACTACCATACGTCTCTGTTAGACTAGATTAGCAAAAGTCCAGTCAAAGATGATTTTTGTGGGTTCTAAAGTTTAGTACTATGTTCAAAATACTTTAGAGGAAAAAGAGGCATCTTGCAAGATTCACGCTAAGTCCAAATTTATGTTCGTCCTAAGAATATGGTTATGTGTAGGTTCATAGAACCCTAGGATCGAAGATCTTCTAACTTATGCCTGCAACAGGGGCCCGCAATCTAAGCGCCCAGAGTATTTTGAAAGGGCCCCTGCTCACTCTAGATTCCATTTCTCTTTTCCCATCTCATCAGTTCCTAAACTGAACAAACGCTACGGCCACCGTTTTCTTCTCAGGCCGGGTTGTTGATGCCCCCACGGAATTACAAACATTAACTATATAAAGGAACAGGAACGCTCAGAGCCCTCTAAGGAATGAGAAGTTTTGGGTGCTCAGAAGGGGCTAGCAAAACTTGGGACCAAAACAGTTCATTGGTAGGACCACATAATAACGCGTGCTCTGCCTGTGTCCTTTACATATTTCCTCAGGGCATCTTCAGACACACTCGGGACTCCATGCCAGAGAAGGTATGTTCACTTTAGAAGCTTTAGCTTCATCTCATTTATCCGAGTGAGCTCCAGATTCTCAATAATATCTCTTGGAACCCATAAAACCATCCCTGAAATTAAGAATCAAATTTCAGTTTCACACAGATAGAGTGACGCAGACAGATGCTGCGTCTGAGGCTCAGGCCATCCTCTGACTTTGGAGGGAAACGGTCAACTCTCAGAATGCCTATGAGTGTTCTGTAAGGGGGGCGTGTCTGCGCTGTCACGGGGGACCCAGCCTCCCTCTTGCGCTGCCAGGCGCGCCTCCCCGCAGCCTGGGGCTGGCAGGAACCCACCTGGATCTGTGCCTCGGCGTCCCTCCCGGACACACTCAGGGAGCTCCCGGTGGAGCCAGAGCGGGGCCTCTTCTCCTGTCGCAGGAGCTCAGGGCCCGCGCTGAAGGAATGCCGCATCTGCCCCTGGTCTACCAAGTGCTGGGGACGCTGAAGCAGCGGGGAGTCCTGGCCCCGTGGACCCAGCGGCTCGCCCTTCTTCTCCGCTTTGCCCTCTTTGGGGAACGTGGGCAGGTTATGCTGCTGTTTCCTCTTTTTGTATTCAGTCATCAACTTGGAAATGGTTTTGTCGGCCGCCATGGTGTAGATTCTGTTCCCCGCGTTCTCCCACCATTCTTTCTTCCGGCTGGGATCCTTCTTCTCCACCTTGGGGCTGGGGGGCAGCAGCATGTCCCCGCTGCCGGCCCGCAGGCTCCCCGGCTCGCCGGCGTGATCCCGCGTCTGGCTCCGATCGTCCTCAGAAGGCGTGTCTTTCCCCGAGAACCCCCCGGTGGATGGGGTGGAGGACTCTGACTGGAAGGACGGAAGGATGAAGAACGGGTCACTCTTGAAGATGGGAGCCTCCTCCACGCTGTTCTCCAGGTCCAGGTGCATCTGGATGTAGTTGGTGGACAGCTCCATGCACAGCTGGTGCAGCCTCTTGACCAGCCACACCCAGTCCGCGTTGCTGATGGGCTGGACACTTAGCGACGGCATCCGGGCCCTCCACTGCCTCTTCTCCTTGCCTCTCGGGGGGCTCACCTGGGCCGTCTCCTCAAAAATGTCTTCGTCTTCTGAAGAGCACTGCTGGGAGGAGTCCGTGCTCCTCTCGTCGTCCTCGAAAAGGACTTTCTTCACTTGCTCGGCCGTGATGGTTTCTTGGTTGGTGAGGACCGCGCAGACGAGCGCGTGGAAGTAAATGTTAAAACTCATCGCGGACTGGCGGTAGAGGTTGGCAGCGCCTCCGATCCCAGACACCTTCTTCAGCAGGCACTTCAGCCCAGGGCTGGTGTCGAACTCTCTGGCCGTCCTGTACGAGTCCAGCAGCAGGTCGAAGATGACCGCCAAGTTCTGCATGGAGATGTACCTGAGGAAGCCGGCCAGCTTGGCCTCGGGCACCTGGACCGTCTTCTCTTCCCCGGGGGAGGGGCCCTTGACGAACTCTTCTAACAAGATGTCGTACAAGTTCTGGAGCAACACTTGATGCGAGAGCAGGCTCACCACAATTTCCCTGAAAGAAACGCTTCAAACGAAAAGAAAGGGATTGATCAGTAGTCTTCGTCGGCCGAACGTGAGGTTCTTTAAAGCGATTCGGATGTTGCACGTTTTGGAACGACGCGGGTGAAATGATAAACTTACTTGTAGTTTAATGCCTTCCTTTAAGAAGGGGCATTACGTGGTAACCATTTTCACCATGATTAATGGGATTGCTGATACTTTTTTAAAAACCTAGGAGCTATACTATTAATGTATTATAAAAACTATTAAATACAGGCATTTTATTTCCTTCATAGCTACGAGTCATGAAGTGTCAAACCAGAAAGTAACAATTTCTGGTCAATTCTCTGCATCTTAATCGCCTTTCTCCTCTGCCTTTGGCTTTTTTTCTCAAACTCCAAGACAGCAGCAATCTCACTGAAGTCTGGCTTTCTAGGGACCGCACTTGCTTACCAGGATTAACCGTTAATGCTCTAGGTGCCTACGTGTAAAAACTCCAGTGCTGCCAACACGTGAGATGGAGAAGAACCAAACATGTGCAGCATGAAGAAAGAGGTACTTTAACTCAAGCTTTGTAAGCCAAATTGAGGAGAGAAAGCAGCATTCACTCAACACACGCAATTCTCTTTTGTGCCCTCTCCCGCCAGCATGGCCAGGGGACTCCTTTGCGGGCCCCGAACGCTCTTTTGGATCCACGGAGATACCCCTCGTGTCAGCTATGTGGGATGGGGCGAATCCTCCCTAGACATCTAGCCAGGCCTCCTGGTTGAGAAGCGGGCACAACCCATCAGTCACGAGGACAACTTCCTCCTCGTCCTTATCAGGGCACAGCCCACATATGAGGAAGCCTTAGAAATGCCCTTTGGCGATGTGGCCTCTTCTGTTTGGTTGCATTCTTATACTAAGAAAACAATTTCAATTCCAGGTACTACCTTCAGCTGAAAACTTTAATTCCCCCACGTGGCTTGTGGTTTCACATTCTTTTCATTGCTCTTAAGAACTCCACGCAAATAGCTTATGCCATTATGTTGCAAACTGATTCCCGTGATGGGATAATTATAGCAAGACGGCAACTCTTATTAATAATGTTTATTTCAAAAATCCAACCATTACGTTATTATGTCTAGTTATGACCTTGCATGTAAAAATTACTTTTTTTTTTTTTTCTTGTAACAGAAAGGAACACAAATGCTTCTGTACATTGAAAGGCTGACCCTGCCCTTTGTGCAGTGGTACACTGAGGGAACACCATATGCTCAGCAAAGATGGAAAGAATGAGCAGCGAAGAACCGTCACCCTTTCTAACGAGTCACTTAAGTAATTGTTTTGGTGGTTAAGCGCACATGACACAAAGCTGCTATTTTGGCCATCTTAAAAAGTACAATTCGGTGGCATTAAGTACGTGCACAATGTTGGGTAACCGTCACCGCTATTTCTAGAACTTTTTCATCTCAAACTCAATACTTACTGCACAGTAACTCTCCATTCCCTCTTTTGATAAGTTAGCTAATTAATTTTTTTGTCCTCCGCCTGATAATTTATTGAAGGTATAGGAACCCTGAATATGCATTTTTCCGAAGAAGAGGGCTCGAAAAGCCACCAAATTGGTCTAATACTTTGTGTCTACAACTACAGGACACTAACTATAAGGGAAGTCCTGTCACCAATTACTCAAGTCTATACCCTTGTCTGTCTTCTTCACCACACTCTAAAGTCCCCAAGGTCCAGGGCAGTATTTTATTCAGCTGTGTCCCCAGGGCCTGGGAAAATGTCTGGTGAGAGGAGCACTCAGTAAGTATCCAAGACGAACTGAGTAACCAAAACTTATCGGTTCTAGGTGCAGGTGCCTGAACACATCACTGCCTGGACAAAATGTTCTCCGTGAGAAATGGCTCTGACGCTCCAACCCCAGGGCCCTGGCAGCCTGGACTTCTGAAGCAGGAACCACAACCAGAGGGGTGAGTTTGATCAACCTTCTGAAGGTATAAACACCATAGCCCAGAGGACATGATCTACCACCTTCCCTGAGAACTGGAAAACCCTTCACCAGCAAACACTTAAAAAGAGGGTTGACGCAAGGCCACGTTTGAATTCTGGAGGATCTTTACCAACCGAGATCCCCCTTTTGATGCTTTAGGATATAAAATGGCTAAGTGTGCGTGTAAAAAGAACAGAAAATCCCTTTTAGGTTCAAGCTGACTGATGTAGCAATAAGAAAACAAAGTGGCAGCAGCAATACTGAGGAGATCAAAATTTCAGAAAGATATCAAAAAAGCGACATAACTGTTTACAGATATGCAACTCTTAATCATCTTTTTAAAAAGACCCGGAGCAAACAAAAATCCATAGATGATTTTTCAATTTGTCCTACCCAAGCGTTTCAACCTTTTGCTCAGCATATAGCATATACCCTTTAAAGGAGGGGACCGTGAAGTGTTCAGATGCCAAGTGCAAAGGAAAGTCCTCCTCCTCGAGTTAATTGCATAACAAGTGGCTGACTTAAGACACGCTAATGTCAGTATCAGCGATAAACAGATTCATGAAGTACTACTTCTTAAAGCTCTCACATTAGGTGGGTTGTGTAAAGCTCAGGGACGATCGATGCCCAAGTGATTTAAAAACCGCACCCAGATTTCTCTTTATTCATTATTATAATCTGAATTTGATTTAGGTCTTTTTTTTTTTTTAATTTATTTCCATGGGTGATTTCAATATGGACCTCTGAGGATGCACTGGACGGCATACAAATGAACTTTCTTTAGGTCTAACTCCTCTTGCTCTCCATCCTGTGCTAAGTTAAGGTCTGTAGTAAGAGTCAAATCCAAGGATGCAAAGTGGCTCCACCCTTTTGCTGTGTCCCTGGGTAGGTGGCCCAGCCTCTCTGAATGTTTCCTCGTGGATAAAATGGGAGTGGAAACACCTAGCCACTGTATTCCACATATAGTGCTCAAACACTTATCATCATTACCATTCCTGTGTCGGAAGTTTAAAAATGGAAATTTCAGTCATGGCTATTCTCCTTCAAGTCTAGGAACAATAGTTTTCAGGCAAAATGATAGTATTTAAAAAAGGCAAGGTTCTTGGGGCAGGGCAGAGATCTTTCTGTCTCCTGACAGCTGTCTTGCTCGTAAGAAGTTGACGTATTTCTCCCTGAAATAATATAAATCATGCCTCACGTTACAATTTTCTTAAAAAAAAAAAAAGGGTGTAATATAGTCCTAAAAACACACTGAGTTGTGTCCCCCCACCAACACCACTCATATGTTGACATCTGAACCCACAGTACCACAGTGTGACTGTATTTGGAGATAAGGTCTTGAAAATTAATCAGGTAGACCCTAATCCATTATGACTGGTGTCCTTATAAGAAGAGATTAGGACACAGACATACACAGAAGAAAGACCACGTGAAGACACAGGGAGAAGGCATCCATCCAGAAGCCAAGAAGAGAGGGCTCAGAAGAAACTGACCCTGCCCACACCTTAATCTTGGGCTTCTAGGCCCCAGAACTGTGAGCAAATACAGTTCTGTTATTCTGTTAAGGCACCCAAGTCGGCGGTACTTTGTTATCGCAGCCCTAGCAAATTAGTACATGTGAAATGTGGAAACTTTGGTGGAGAGGTGAACAATTTTCTGTGAAAACCTTGGCTAGAGGACTCTATGACTGTTTCCAGTATTCTCAGCCAAAGCTTGGATTACAATGAGCCAGAACGGGAAATAAATGAGCTCTGCTCGTCCTAAGTTCCCCACATGTTTAGGCTGGTTAGCTGCTTACCTTTTCTTGGTATGTCCATTCGGCTTCTCATCGGGAGGCAGCTCAATAATGAGCTGACAGGACTGAGCGTGGTCGAAGTTGTTTGGAGTCTTTGGTGAGCACTGGGTGTCCAACATAAACACCTGCGAAGACATGCAAAGGTACAGTTCAGGGCCCCATCATCCTCGACCTGACTCCACCAGGGATTAGCTGGGTGGCCCTGGGTAAGTGGCTTATTCTTTCTACTCATTTTCTCACCTATAAAATAAGGTTGAGGGGCGCCTGGGTGGCGCAGTCGGTTAAGCGTCCGACTTCAGCCAGGTCACGATCTCGCGGTCCGTGAGTTCGAGCCCCGCGTCAGGCTCTGGGCTGATGGCTCAGAGCCTGGAGCCTATTTCCGATTCTGTGTCTCCCTCTCTCTCTGCCCCTCCCCCGTTCATGCTCTGTCTCTCTCTGTCCCAAAAATAAATAAACGTTGAAAAAAAAAATTAAAAAAAAAAATAAGGTTGATATTGAGGTTTCCTACCTGGTGTGTTTGCTGAGAGAATTAATATGTGTATATTACATACACATAATGTTGGAACAGTAAATATTCAGCAGAAGTTAGTGGCTGACGCTAACACTACTCACTACCTTTATCATGTGACAGTTCATTACACTCCAAGTAGCAAGTGCTGCTATTTAAGGTTAATTACGAGCGCGTAAAGAGGGGCTGTGTTGGTGAAAAAAAAAAAAATCTGATTTTGATGTCAGTTATATTCTATCCAACACAGGAATAAGAAATTAATTAGGACCTCCTGTCGGGACTACTAACGTGGACCTGCAATTCTACCAGACGGTGGGAGAAGTGACTAAGAAGATAGCAACCGCTTCCCAGTCCTGACCTCCGTGATCTCATTTCACATGACTTCACAGACCTTCGCTACCTCCCTTTGGAAACAGAAATAGTCTTAAGAAACTTTTCCTTTGTTTGCACAATTTAGAAGGGAAAAGTTTCTTATCAGATTCTCTGGGTTATCTGAAGGGTGGACACAGGAGGCACGTGGGAAACATCTGTATCTAGCGGTGTAATGATGTCCCATTAGACAAGTTATCCCATCAGAGGACCACCCTCTTGGCTTCTCTGTTACAGTGCCTTAATGCCGCAGCTGTCCACAACAGCCATGCGGATGTTAGTGGTTCTTCGCTGCAGCCTTATGACCTTTCTTCTGTTCCAGCCTCTGCGGACGGACCATGGATGCTTCAGAGGGATGTGCTTTCTCCCTTCAGAACAGTACAACCGTCACGGCCTGAGATATCACGAGTGTTGATGGCAGATCATGGGAGAAGCGGGAGGTGGAAGGTGGTCCTGCTATGTGAGGAGTGCTGGGGAAAGCCCTTTAGAAACCAGGCCTAGCCTGGAAACTTCTCAACTGATAATCAGGGTATCCTGGATTATTAATGTACTAAGGGGAGATTTTATTAAGAATTTGAACAGATCTTATAGAGAAACAGAGCCTCTGAATAAAACCCCTAATTCACTTTATTTTTCTAAGTAATTAGAACATATTTATTCAATGATTGAATCTGACATCGCATATACATTTATAAAAATTGCTTAATTTTACTTATTTTTTATTTGAGACAGAGAGTATGCGCGGGGCAGAGGGATAAAGAGAGAGAATCTTAAGCAGGCTCCATACTCAGCGTGGAGCCCGACATGGGGCTTGATTCCGTGACACTGGGATCATGACCTGAGACGAAATCAAGAGCCAGACCCTCAACCTACTGAGCCACCCAGGTGCCCCATAACTGCTTAATATTTCAAACATACCACACACGTATATGCAAAATACCTTCTGTATATGAAGACATAATTCATATATGTCTGTTGCCATTACATGAGACTGTATTCCCCATACCCACTCACTATTATGAATATATGTAAATTTAGGAACAGTGCTTAATTACTGCTGGAAGCCCATGCAGGGTTTCTTGGAGGTAGACTGACGTGTTGCTCAAGTGTTTGGGGGCATATCTGTAGCCAGTGCTAATGCTGGAAGGCCTTTTGTGATTCAGTAACTCCCTGAGTCAGCAGACATTTGCCAAGAGCCTTCTATATGCCCTGCTCTAGGGCGAATACACAGAACGTGCTCTCTGCTCCTCAGGAGCTCACAACCAACTTTCGTGAGTTCTTTGACATCTGCCAGAAGAAAAAGTCATTGGTACATGGTGATCCCTGCATGAGTAAGTATATGTTAATTTCACTTCTCAGTTACAGTCAACTGAACTGTGAGTCTGCAAATTATGCAACTTGTAAGTGCCATCCTTAGGCACTCGTCGTCTGGCAGTAACATCAATATTTAAGCAAATACAGATAATCTAAGCAGTCCAAGCAAGGCAAGTGGTGTATGAAGTGGAAGCGGCCAGTCAGAAAAAGGACTCTATTTGATCTGGGCGCTGGAGGACGCAACAAGCAAGAGACGGTAGAGACAATCCTAATGCTGTTGACTGGGTTAGTCATTCCTCTTAAAGGACGGTACGGACCAGGCGCAGAGGAACGACGTGTACGTCCCTAAGGGAGTGGAAAGCAGTCTGGTGATGTGAGACCATCAGGAAGAGGCTTCTAGGATCACAAGCCCTAGTCCCAGCATCTAGCAGCCCCTGGGATCACAAGCCCCAGTCCTTACCTGCTGAGCCATGGCTCGAATGCGCCAGTACTCGGCCTCCGCACTGGGGGAGGAGGAGGGGGCGGCCACCCTCACCTGGCAGCCTTCCCCACTGAAGCTCTCCGTGCCGCTGTGGAAGCAGCCCAGCAGATCCTAGGGAGAAACACAGCAGACGTTCCCTGGGTGCGTCCAGGCCCCATCCCAGAGCTGACACTGTCCCTGCGTCCGGGACGGAAGCACTGATCCGACAACTTCTCTCTCCCCCTCTGCAGGATTGCGGGTGAGACAGCCTGCTAAGGGGAGGAGGGCAGAATCCGGGTGCCCGACCTGACAGGGGGAGGGGGCAAAGGAAGGCTGGACCCTGCTCGGGCTCCTCCTGCCCGCACTTTACCTTCACCGGCTTGAGCGTGGCGGAGAACGCGTCCTGCAGGGCACAGCACGCGAGCCTCCACATCTCCTCGGTGAACACGGGGCCCGCCGTGACGAGGACATACCTGCCCAGGGAAACAAGGAGATCCTGAATCTGTATGTTTGCCGTCACACGGTGTAAGGACTTACAGACGCGTGCACAGATTTATTCCATAGCTTCCATAGCAGGTCTCACTGCCTCTCATCACTCCTGTTTTCTGCCTGTGACGTTCCATCGTCCTAACACTGTTCCTAAAGCATTTGACTTTAGAAATGTCAACGGGTCCCCAGTGTAAATAGGGCAATGTTTAGGCTTGCATGCAAGACTGTATATATTCTGTGCTAGGTTTTCCATTCTAGCTCCATTTTCCACCACTCCTCTACAAAGGACAACCGAACTCACCCCCCTCTCCCCCCGCCCCCGTCACTGGTAACTCTGATCTCCGTGCTCATGTTTGTGATGCTCTGCTTGTGAGTCCCCACCGATCAAAAGCTTACCGACCTCGGGGATCTGACCAAGTGTCATTAATACGAAAAGCCCTTGCTGACCACCCTGCTCCCCGGCCCTCCTGTCCCTTCTTGGCATGGAGGATAAGTCTTTACTGTTACCATTTTTCATGGGTCTCTCTTTGTTTTGTCCTTTAGAAAAGGCTATAAGCCTCTTGAGGGTAGGGATCTTGACTTCTTACCCAGCAGAATACCTCGTATAATGCCTAAGACGATAAATGTTTGCTGATTAAACACGAAATGAGGAATTATTAGCATATATAGGTGTGTGTGTGTATGTATGTATGTGTGTGTATATATATATATACACACACATACCTATACATGCTAAAATATATATATATATACACACACCTATATATGCTAATAATATATATATATGTATATACACACACACACACACACACACACACACACCTATATAGTCATTTTTACCTACAGAAAGCAATCTAATTTCCTTGGATTTTATAATAAAAACTCTTAATTTTGTGGAGCGCCAGGGAATCTTTTTCTCACCTAATACAGGAGCAGCCCACCCTGGAGATGGTCTCTGTGGGCTTGGCCACACACGCCACCAGTAACTCAAACAGGTCCTTCAGCATCGTGTTGATCATGCTCTCATACCTGATGTCTACGGGGAAAAGTAAGACCACGATTTCACTCAGTAAAGGAGGGGGTTGAAATGGCATCTGCAGCGAAAGGAGGAAGTCCTATAAACATCTGTGAGAAAAGTTATTTTCTTGGATTTTTTAAACTCAATTTTAGCTTGTATTATCCATTTCAAGATGAAATATATGTGGTTTGCTTTCATGTGTCGGTGTGCATTCAAAGTTAAGCGTATAATTCACCTACTTTACTCATTTATTACTATTAGGCGGAATACAGCATCTACAGCCTGAAGAGTAGCTAGCAAAAAATTTAAATTCTTAAAAAAACAAAAAAGAGAAAAATGAAACATATACATTCCTTATTGCTGATAGACTAAATTGAATTCAATGCTCTCAGCAAACAAGACCTCTCTTTTCTTACCACTTCTTGAACTTTTCAGTCTGGCACACTATCCCCAGACCAAAGGTGAGACTTCCCCAAGTCATTCTATTTGTCCAATTCAAGGGAATACATCTGTATTCTTTTCCCTCAGAGTCCTTGTGATGCCACAGATTCCATTTTCAGTAGGATCATCAAAGGTTCTGGGCCGTGCAAAGCAATGATCTAGATGAGAACATCTACCCCTAGGGACAGTTATCGCTTACACGTGGAAAAATCCACTGGTTTTCTTTCGCGATTGACGTTCTTTTTTGTGGGGCAAATTGCCCTTCAACTTAGTGCAGCTACCCACTTCTTATCTTTGCTTTTAGACTCTCCCTTGGGGTAACTGTCTCAGCAGATTTTATAATGTCTCTAACAAGGGAGTCTCTTACCTCACCTCTCCCTTTATAAAGAAAAGAGAAAGGCCTATAGAATTATTATTTTTTAATGCTTCTTTTGAGGTGGGCAGGGGCTGGGAGAGAAGGAGAGAGAGAATCCTGAGCAGGTTCCACACGGTCAGTGCAGAGCTGGATGCGGGGCTCGATCTCATGAACCTTGAGATCGTGACCTGAGCTGAGATCAAGAGTTGGGACGCTTAACTGACTGAGCCACCTAGGCGCCCTGGCATACAGAATGAAAACTTCTAGAGTTAACGGCGATTTTTTTTCTGTTCTCAAACTTCCAACTCTTCCTATGAAGAACCATGAGCAAGAATGTAGATTTCACAAATGGTGCTCCACTGGTACCACAGCTGACCTATTTCCCTTGCCTCTAATTCCTGCTTCAATATATTATCTACCACATACTTTGAGATCTTTTTCAAAGTGCCAGAGATATGAAGACACTTTACCCCCTACCCTCTTAAACAACTTCTTGCCTATAATTTAGGCCGGTTCTAAAATCTTATCTCCTCCATTTAGCCTCCCCAGATGAAGCAGGAAGATATACACCCGTCACTTTTTTAATGTATTCATTATATATTTGAACTTGCCTCCCCTCTCCTCATGCATAGACATACTAGATGGAATTTTATTTTTAGTCACATATGTACTGCAAGTATCAATTTTCATTTTCATCATCTACTACGCTAAGGTTGGCCCTGACCACATAATTCTATTTTCGTCATTTCTGGACAAAAATCATACACTGGGGGGCGGGGGCGACTTGGGTGGTTCAGTTGGTTAAGCAACTGCGACTCAGGTCATGACCTCACGGTTCGTGAGTTGGAACCCCGCATCGGGCTCCGTGATGACAGCTCAGAGCCTGGAGCCTGCTTCGGATTCTGTGTCCCCCTCTCTCTTTGCCCTGCCCTTGCTTGCACTGTGTGTCTCTCTCTCTCTCAGTAAATGAATAAACATTAAACAAATTTTAAAAAATCATACCCTGGTATTTATAAGCACATTTAAATGGTGACGCTTGCCACAAAAAGAAATCCTCAGCATGGACTGCTGTGGCACCATAGATACCTGAGTGTATAAAGCTTTGAATGTGTTCCACCACCAGCTCACAGGACAGGCCAATGGCATGCTTGAAATTAGCAGAAGCCACATCCCAGTACGAATGGTCTTTATGGCTACGACGGAGCCAAAGGGACATCACAGGGAGGAGAAGGTGAACCACCGCATAGATCCCAAACCCGGGTCCTGGAAGAGAAAAGTCAGCATGAGAACTGGGATCGCAGAGCTCTCCTGTAGTGCAAGGGAAGCTCCTGCCATCGCTTGGCATCGCCCGTCTCTTTCCCGGGCATCCCCTACCCTCTGAGAAGCTGCAAGGAAAAAGAACTTACTACTGATTGGGGAATATATGGTCTTCGGTGGCATTTTTCTTCTTTGTTTCTGATGATTTTACTTATGGAAGTGACACATGAATAAATTCATAAAAAAAAAATTCAAACACCGATAAATCTATAAAGGATCACCTGATTGACTCCAGTCCCCAGATATGTGTGTATGTATCTGTAGGTTTATAAGAAATACCCTCTAAAGTGTAAGTACATATGTCTACATGAAACACTGAGAAGCACATTCACATGTGTTAGAGACCATTCGTTGTTAGCAAATTTAGGTATTCCTCATTTTGACTGCCACATTCCATGGTATGTATACACAGCAGTTATTTATCCGGTCCTTTACTGATGGACATTTAAGGTGTTCCTAATTTTTTGCTTTATAGACAATGCTATAATGAAAATCCTTGTGAAAGTGACGGATTTTTAAAGTCTGATTACAAAAGTAAGGCATCCTATTTTCCCCCTTTTTCTAATAAACAGAAAACACATGGGAATACAAAGAAGAAAAAAACCTCACCCACAGAGATAATCACATTTTGATGTTTGACTTCTAGTCTTTTTGAATGTACACGTATATTTATAAATGCATAACATTTCATAAATTTGAGATTGTACTCCATAGTATATATATTTAAAATATTCACACTCATTTTAATGTCTGCAGAATATTTATATGCTCTTACTAGAATTCACTTAACCCATGTAGGGTGTTCATAATTTTTTTGCTGTTCAATATATTTCACCAAACATCATTATCAAAATTAATAGCGAGACAAAATGTATATATGATTATCAAGTCTTCATCAGTTTATGATAAATATGAAACTCCTCTTACTACTAAGGAATTAACTAGTGGGTTCATTTGTGGTTCTGATTCTGTTTGTGAAAACCAAAATTTCTAGTTTCTTGGATCTTGGGAAAATTTGCATGTCTAAGTGTACATGCTAAATTTGGTTAATTCAAAAGAAGAAATAAATGCCCTCAGGGCCATTCTTTTCCTGTATTACTAAGGTACCAGGTGACCACTAAATGTCTTTTTCTAAATCTAATCACCTATGACTTTTATACATTTAAGATCTTGCTGTCTTGGGGCACCTGGGTGGCTCAGTTACTTGAACGCCCAACTCTTGATTTTGGCTCAGGTCACGATCCCAGGGTTGTGGGATTGAGCCCTGCCTTGGCCTCCGCACTGAGCATGGAGTCTGCTTAAGATTCTCTTTCTTTCTCTGCCCCTTTCTTTCCCCTGCTCATGTGCTATCTCTAAAATAAAAATAAAAAGATCTTGCAGTCTTAATATTGCATCTATATGTATGTATATGTGTGTATATATGTATATGTATTTGTATATATACATGGTTTGTTTATGTCACTGGAGACCCAGTGAGTCCCACTGACAGCTCTGGGCCAAGAGCATGTAAGATCCAGTCAAAGAGGAAGACTGTAATCCTGGAAAAGAGCAAAGCCAATACCCTTGGCCTGATTATTGTGGGAACCCAACATCTCCAACTAACTGGGTAGCACACATTATTTATAAAGGGACTGCTGGGAAGACATGGAAACAATAACAGGACATATCTTAAACATCACTGCATCATAGCCATTCAACAAGTATTTACTGAGCATCTATTTTGCATGGAGCTCTGCACCGAGTCCAGGGATATAGCTGTGAAACAAGCAGACCCACAGAAATACCCTCCTAAAAAAAATTACATGCATAAGAACTCCCCCCAGAAGACAGACGTAGAAATTCTTACCAGGTGTTTTGGTAACATCTCTCAACAGCTCAAAGAGTAAATCCAGGGTTGGTGGCTGATGCTGACGTGGACAGTTGGACACAGCTGCTGTTAGCTGCTCCAGCAGGATGATCCAGACTTCTATCAGCCCTGGAGACCAGAAAGCAGATCTCTGTGAAATCCATAATACAGAATCATCATAAGACCAAGCTAAACATTGTTAGTTTAGCAATGTGCCGTGTGGCTGTGAGGCATTGCCCGGTGGGGTAGCCCGCAGTGTCCACAAGCAAGGACAGATTATGATTTACACGTTCTAACAAAGTCAAAGGGCAGAAACCCCCCAAATTTCTTCTTATTCCCCTACAGGAAGAAGGTGATATGGTAAATTCTATATTGAAACAACTGTCAGATTCCTTGGGAGCTGAGAGTACCAAAACACTAAAATATCCTTTTGCATCATCCAAGTATATCTTTAAAAAAATTTGTTTTTAATGTTTATTTATTTTTGAGAGAGACAGACAGAGCATGAGTGGGAGAGGGGCAGAGAGAGAGAGAGGAGGAGACACAAGATCTGAAGCAAGCTCCAGGCTCTGAGCTGTCAGAACAGATCTTGACATGGGGCTCGAAATCATGGACCTGAGCCGAAGTCAGACACATAACCGACTGAGCCACCCAGGTACCCCTAAGTATATCTTTTTTTTTTTTAAATTATTTAATTACAAATATATAACAAAAATTTGCCGCCTTAACCCTATACATAATTATGCATACAATTCAGTGGTATTAATTAAATGCACGGTTTTGTGCAACCGTCTCCACTGCCTATTTCCAAAACTTTTTCATCATCTCAGAAAACCTACACCCGTTACACGGTTACTTTCCATTCTCCCCTCACTCTAACCTCTGGTGTGGGCTTTATGGAAAAACGGTTTGGTACGTCTTCAAAAAGCTAAACACAATGATCAGATGACCCAGAAATTTCTCTCCAGGGTCTACACCCTAAGGAATTGAGAGACTGTAGGCTGAAAAGTCTACTCTACTTTCTGTATGAATGTGCCTATTCTGGATATTTCACATAAGCGGAATCATACAGTATTTGTTTCTGTGTCTGGCTTATCTCACTTAGCATGATGTGTTCAGGGTCCGTCCACGTTGTCCTGTGTGTTGTGTCATGTTTTGTTTGTCTATCTGTCGAGAGACAAGGTGTGGTTTCCACCTTTGGCTATGGCGAATAAGGCTTCAGTGAGCACGGGAGTGTAAGCATCTGTTTCAGTCTCTCAATTCCTTAGGGTCTAGACCCAGGAGAGAAATTCCTGGATCACCTGGTCATTCTGTATAGCTTTTTGAAGAAGTACCGGACTGTTTTCCATAAAGGCCACACCATTTTATACTCCTGTGAAGGTTCCAATTTTTCCAGGTCCCTGCCAATGCTTAATTTATCTCTTGTTTTATTTATTTTATTTTTATTTAAAAAAATTTTTTTTTTCAACGTTTATTTATTTTTGGGACAGAGAGAGACAGAGCATGAACGGGGGAGGGGCAGAGAGAGAGGGAGACACAGAATCGGAAACAGGCTCCAGGCTCTGAGCCATCAGCCCAGAGCCCGACGCGGGGCTCGAACTCACGGACCACGAGATCATGACCTGGCTGAAGTTGGACGCTCAACCAACTGCGCCACCCAGGCGCCCCTATCTCTTGTTTTAACTGTAGCCATTCTAGTAGGTGTGAACTGGTACTTCACTGCGGTTTTGATTTAGATTTCCCTAACGACGAATGACGTTGAGCATCTTTTCATGCGCTGATCGGCCATTTGTTACATAGTTTGAGAAATTCGTGTCCTTTGCCCATTTTTAACTTGTGTTGTCTTGTTGGGTTGTAGGAATTCTTTATATAGTCTCGATATTAAAACCTTATCAGAAATAGGACTTACAAATATGTTCTATTCTTTCAACTGTCCTTTCACTTTCTGGATAATGTCCTTTGATGCACAAAAGTCTTTAATTTTGGTGAAGTCTGAGCCATCCATGTTTTTCTTTTGTTGCGTATGTGTGCTAGTCTGTCTTCTTTGCTTTTCTATCATTCATCCCCTAGTGTCTTTTTTTTTTTTTTTTTGCAATCTATACACCATTTTGAATTTACCTGTCCACATTGCACTTGGTGCTGCTCGCACTCTCTCGTCCTGTGTCCACGCAAATCACTGCCTGTATCGCTCACAGGCAGGGAACGGTGCTCACGGTATCAACAGAATCATAAGCCCAGGCAGCACACTTCTCAGTACACAACTCTTCTTTCTCCTCTTCAGATTTCATTTTTATTTTTTTATTTTTAAAAAATGTTTATTTATTTGGAGAAAGAACATGTGCATGCACGAGAGTGGGGGAGGGGCAGAGAAAGAGGGAGACAGAGCTTCCCAAGCAGGCTCTGTGCTGTCAGCTTAGAGCCCGACGCAGGGCTCAGTCTCACAAACCCGGAGATCATGACCTGAGTTGAAATCAAAAGTCAGAGGCTTAAGGGACTGTGCCACCCAGGAGCCCCTAAAGTTTCATTTTTAAAATAAGATATTTTTAGTGTTGCGCACTACTAGGCAAGGGAAAAAGCATGAGATTCTTTTTATTAGATGGAAATAATTTTAGTTTTGCCATTTACATAAAGCACTACCTGAGCCAACACTCCAGTTCACCACTGCCTTTGGAAATACGTCAACCTGCAGATAGGATAACTGATACAGAGAAAGGACTCAGTTTCTCTAGCTTAATCCAAAAGGACCTAAAATAGAATACAAAAAAGCCCACTCTCCATTTTAATACTTCTAATTTTCCTGTGAAATATGACTGTATCCGCAGATGGTAGGTTTTAAATATGCCCATTAAATTGGGGCATCTGGGTGACTCGGTCAGTTGAGAATCTGACTCTTGATTTTGGCTCAGGTCATGATCTCACAGTTTGTGGGATTGAGCCCTTTGTTGGGCTCCATGCTCAGCATGGAGCCTACTTGTGATTCTCTCTCTCCCTCTCTCTCTCTCTGCCCCTCCCCTGCTCATGCTTACACGCTCTCTCATAATAAATAAACTTCAAAAAATTCCCATTGAAAAAATTACTTCCAAAGTTTTGAATACGCCTATGAATAGGAAGCAAAACCAAACCCATGGCCAATAAATAAAATCAGGTGACAAATGCTTATGAACCTCAAAATGTAAGCAGGTGTGAACAAGCTAACTTGCAGGAAGTTTAGAGGACAGAATCACATGTTATGCACCACTAGAAGGGGTATAACCAATAAAGTCCGCATGGAAAACTCCATGGGACACTGGACCATACTTCTTTAACAAATGAATTGCAAAGGAGTGAAAAAGAGCTGAAGAGGAAAATCTAGAGATTGAAAGGGATTTAATAGACCTATCAGCCAAACATGTAGTGTGGATCTTATGTGAATCCTGAAAATTAACTGACATAAGAAAATAGGAAATGGTAACACTGAATGGATATTTGATGTTAAAGAATTATTATTTTTAGGTGTGGTCGTGGAATTAATGGTTATGTTTGTTATCTGTGAAGAACACATACTGAAACATTTTCAGATGAAATGCCATAATGATTTGATCTAAGACAGAGGAAGCGGAGGGAACAGAGGGAGGGTGTGTGTGTGTGTGTGTGTGTAAATATACAGTAGTTGAAGCTGGATGATGGGTACATGAAGGTTCATTATACCATTCTGTCTAGTTTTATCCATGTCTGAAATTTCCATAGGCAAAAAAAAAAAAAAAAGGAAATTATTGGCTCTTGGAAACCAAAGGAATAGCATCTAAGAATGCATTAATTTTTAAGACTAACTTAAAGCCTTTGCCTTTCTTTTCTCTGATCTAGCTATATTTCATATATAGTTGTAACTTTAAAGGCCTAATGAATTGATAACGTGGAAAACTTTAGAGAGGTGGTTGGCGGTAACTTATCCATACAAAGATGGGCTGCCTAGGAAAAAACAATGTATTAATGGTTTGCACAAATGGAAAGGGGATTCCTGACAGCGACCCTACACAAACCATGTACAGACTATATTACAAATAAACAATGTTAGTTTCTGTTTATAATGGTCTGGGCTGGAGCTTTAAGAGGCTAAGTACAAATTATTCTTAACTAATCATTAAATGAAACCTCTATCAGGCAACACCCAGCCTATTTCCAATATTTTCACTGTCCTCTCCATTATTCTTTCCTATGGTTCTTCCTTACACCTGTTCTAAACTAGTGAGGTTTTAGTGTCTATAATCCCTATGGAAGACTGTCAATCCTCTCACTGCACTCATAAGTGGATTTATAATAGAAAAAGAAAACAAAAATTAAAAACAAATAAAAAAGCAAATGTAAAAAACCTCCCCCTGAAAGTCCTTCTGCAAGGGTTTGAAACAACCTGTGATGCATAATAGACTCCTTTAAGGACATAATTTCTATTTCTAGATCTAGAACAGGGCAGGGTCGACGGACTCAGAAGCCAAGTGTGAGCATGAGTTAACCCATCTGAAAATGTCCCCAAGTTACTAGACTGAACTCCAATCCTCGGGAAATTACATGGGAACTAATTTGAAACACATTCTTTGAAATTATTCTTTTAATGAGTCTTCAGTTCCACCAACCACAAATAGATTCTCTCTTCAGTAGTGGCTTAATTTCCCCAGTCTCTAACCAAAGAGTCCTGCAGGAAGTAATTATATAATGATTGTGTTTCCTAGAAGGTATTAAAGACAATTACCAGCCAATTTAAGTACCAATGCAACCACATTCCAATTTACTAAATTATAGAGAATTCAGAGTTAGAAACTATATTTAGCGGAAGCTGCACTCTGTTCACACTGAGTTTCGATGGAAACTAAAAAGGATGGGTTTGGAGACGAGACATCAAATGATGTTTTTAAAGAGTCCATGGAAACTTTAGGTGGCCGTGTTCTATTAGAATTCAAAACAATAGCAACAGAAATGGATGATCATTCTTATGATCTGTAAGTTACTGAACTCATGACTTAAGCTTCTGGGAATATGAAAGTATTTCGGTCCAGTCAACTAACTTACCCGTGTCGTCATCAAAATCAGACAGGACTGACTCAATGCCATCCTCACTGCTCGCCGACTGCTCCTGAAGTCTTCGAGGCAAGCTAGCGAGTCGCCCGCTAAGGAATATTGGCTTCAACGGCATTTTGTAGATTTTGGCCAGTAACTAAAGAATGAAATATCAAATGTAATTGTATATTGGAAAAAGCTGCATTCTGGGTGTTAATGAAGAATAAAATTATATACCAGCCATATTCATGTTAGGGAAAACCAGAAAAGCTCTCAACGTCTGAAAGTTCTAAGGTTGGTTGGGATTTGGAGGCATCTATCCCATGGAGGAGGTGAGACAGCATTCAGTACAAACCAAAAGGTGGAGAAAAAGACTCTAGGGATACTTGTTCAGCATCTCAATTGCCTATGAATATTATAGACTTTTGTAAACCTTCCCAGGGAACCACAAAACAGGTCAAGAGTTTTTGCCTATGGGGGGAGTATTCTATGGGGCTCACTGAGGAGAGAGTCTATAGGTAAATGGGATACTAGACTTTGATTTCCTCTTCCCTTCAGTTGACGCCAAGGCACTGAGGCCAATAGTAAGTGGGGGAACGAAGGGTTGTGTGGGCCAGGTGGGAGAGAGGAAGGTAGAGGAAGCAGAACTGACAGACTGCCCTGGGTTCCACATTCCCCTCTCACTGCTACGGAGCCTGTCGCCCAGGAATCCGCATTCCTGGGCCAAACTCCTCTGGAGCCTCATGAATTAGAATTGTGCCTGCTGGGCCTGTCCTGTTCCAGAAGCCAGGAAACCAGCTGTGAGGGAGACAGAAAAAAATTCCTGTCCTGGGGGGTCTTACAATACTAATTTCGGACATAAAGGCTATAGAAACAATTAGGTGATACTAGAATGACCGGGGTATGTGGAAATGTCGGCAGGGAGTTGGTTCATAGCTCTGGTCTCTCTGAGGAGGTGATGTTCCTGATGAGATCAAGAGAAGGAGCATCCCACAGAGATCCAGGGAGGGGAAATTCTAGGCAGAGGAGATGGCAATAGCCCTGAGCGGTAAGGCACCGTGTATCTGAGGGGCAAAAAGTCCGTGTGGTGGGAGCCCAGAGCGAGAAGGAAGGATCTGAGGGTGAAAAGGTAGCTGCGGTTCTGTTGTGAGTGGGGCCTGGTGGAGGCAGCTGGAGGAAGAGGCGGGGGCTGGGTATCCTTTCTAAAGTCCTGGGGCTTCATGCTATACCTGCTATCACCATGGGAGAGGTTCCACAGTCCAGAAGAGGCCTGGGGACAGAACCCGCAAAGACAGGACTACAACTACTGAGACAGGGTATCACTGAAGCCTGGAGGGGGGGAGAAAGGGCTTCAGGAGGGACCATCCTCTGGTCTGGCAGCATTGGACGCAGATATTGGCAGTGACTGGATTTCGCACAATGAAGGTCGCTGTTGACTTGGATGAGCGCTGTTGCATGGGATTTCTTCACTAGATCTTGGCCGACTGCATCCCTCTTTTGTTTCTGTCTCTCTCCACCAGCCGCACCCCCACCATCCACGTTCTGGTCCTATCGTGAGGACTTCCCGTGACCTCATGACTCCCTTCCTTACAGCCTGACGCAAGCATAGAGATTAGGATGGTTCCTGCGTCTGAGCGTAAATGAGAAGTTTCAGAGACTGCAGTTCAGTTGTGCGTTCTAGTGTATTTCCATTACTTTCTTCCTTTCCTTCCTGGAAGGGGTGGGGACAAAAACTTATACTAGAGCTGCGTGCAAGCACCGCCCCCGGTACCTGAGAGCAGCGCCGGAGGTAATCCAGGGCAGGCAGGCACAGGTCTGGGGACGTGGCTCCCGGTCCCGGGACACAGTCTCCTATTTCTTTACAGTCCACTTCCCCTGGCGGACAGAGATCGACAAAATTACTCTCACCTTCCTCCTTCAACAGGAGACCTGTTGAGCCACACGGCCTTCGCTCAATAAACGTCTACTGAAATAACCAGAAAAAGTTACCCCAAGCTCTGCAACCCCGGAGACAGTCCTTTCGCCCCTCTGCACGTGTGCATCTTAAACACGGTTGGGATCACAGCGTGCATCTAATTTTGTTGGGAATATTCCATTTTGTGAGTCTCCTTTTCAGTAAGCAATGGACACTTTTTCTGGGTTCTACCACAGTACCCACGGTGGCTGGACGCTGTTGTTTTGTACCTGGACACCCTGTAACTCACTTCACTGTGCCCCTGCTGCTGTCGGTATGACTCTGAAGCTTGATGATTAAGGAGAATCCTGGCGACAAGCCACATGTTGGGCTGGAATGAAGCGCCAGGCCTCTCTCTGTCTGGAAAAGAACCCATCGGCTACCAGTGCTCAGCACTAAATAGTGATGATAAATAAAGGCTCTGGGATGATCTAAACATCTGGGGCTTGGGGACTGAGATGACTGAATTGAGTTGAAATGATTTTTCTTTCTTTTTATTTTTTTGGTGGTATGTATCTAGAGATTTCGCAGATCTGTAGAGGGCATCTAGATTTTCTATAGGTAAATACTAGTTGAGGATTATCATTCTTCTCATGCAATGAATCTATTCACATAGTTTTAGTAACTTTGTTCCACTGACACCGTAATTGTTTGCCATTGTGTACAAGGGTAGCAACTAGCACCCTCGCCCGGGGGTAAACAGACCTAATTACTAGGCATTAGTTAAAATTCAGACAAAGAGGCATGTTTCTCCTTTAAAAAGAAGAGACAAACACTTGTATTTTAGATCAAGGATCACCTTTTTCTGTACAGGTTAGACAGGAAATACTTCAGGCTTTGCAGGTTCCCTTGTTTTTGTAACACCTTCTCAAATCTACTGTCGAAGCACAAAAATAGCTACAGACAAATGACCATGGCTGTGTTCCGATAAACTTTATAAAATAATTTTTTTTTTTTTTTTTTTTTGCCAATTGTTTGCCAACCCTCGGTTTGGATCAACACACTTCACAACGTGAAAACACAGCATAGATCAAATTCATGTTGAATAAGCCAAGCGGGAATTAAAAATACGTTCGTTTCTTCGCCTGTTGATCACAGTGAGCCGTCCCAAAGTTTTTTTGTTGGTTTTAACCAAGGCCGCCGCGGTACACATCAAAGTCTATGCAAGTGGCGCCCCCTGGAGTCCGGGGCCGTCCACAGCCAGCAGGGCTGTACTGGAGGCCCCTGAGTACCCCCCAGGCTCCATGCTCCGTGCAAATAACTCCACCTTATAATTCACAGAAAAAACCATCCTCCTTGTGCATCCCGATAATTCTGCATCTCCATTTGCTGCCCTTAACTCCCTCCTTAAGAGAAAATCTCACATTTGTGACACGCTGTTCGGCATCTCCCCTCGAGTGGAGTTTCACAGAAGTTCAACAGGTCCGAAGGTCCAACGTCAATACTTTCTCCTCTCCTCCACACCTAACCTGCTCTCCTTTTGAATGTCCTAACTCCGGGCAGCACCAGCCTTTGTATGAAACGTGGGGAACGGGAGCCATCCTTGGTTCCCCCTCCCCGAGCCCCCATTCGGTGACAAGCCCTACAGACCCCACCTCTGCCATGTGCTAGAGCCAACTGCATTCTCTCCACAATCCGCCTGCCCGCAGCTTCTCGCACCCACGTATGGGGAGATGTGCCTGCCAGAGTTTAGTGCCTAACCGTGCATGTGACTGGAGTACTCTTTACTTAATAACCCTCCCCGCACATTCTGGATTCCTTGACTTGGCACGCGGCACCCTTCACAACTGCCCCCTTCCTTTCTTTCCAACTGATCACCCACCATCCCTCTTATGTGGGCACCTTCAGTGTACTTTGTCTTTAGGAAAGTAAACCTATGGCTTACCCCACCAAGTTCAAATGTCACTTCCCCTTTGAAGCTTGCACCTAGCCCCCGCTACCAAACATCTGTCTCAGCGGCTTATTCATTTCAGCTTACGTGTCTTTTTTTTTTTTTTTAGTAGCCTCCATGAAAATATTCATCTTACTGAATTGTAACAATCGATTTATATGTGTTTCCTAGAAGAGCCTGTGAGTGTCTCACAGGCAGGAACCTCTCCCATGTCTTATTCATCTTTCTATCTTCACATGGATGTGCCCACATGGCAGGCACTCAACTGTTCACTGAATAACAGAGTAACAGTCATTATGACTCTTCAATGAAATATAAGACTGTGACAGAATAGCAAACACATATACTGGTCTCTGCTCCCGGTTCCTGGCACATAGCTCCTAAAACCTTTGTAACTTCCCAAGTGACAAGAGTACTAGAAGCATCTTTTGTTCTGATATTTGGTCTTTGACTCCAATTCCTGACACAGAGCTCCTACAGCCTTGGAATTTCCTGGATGGTAGGAATATCTATTGTTCTGATTGAGGCAACAGCCGGTGGGCTCCTGGATGTGGATTGGTCACCAGAAAGATCAAGCCATGACTAGAACATCCCCTTCCTAACTCCTAAACAGAGTTAAAGATCTATCATGCCTACGTGATGAAGCCTCCGTAAAAATCCCCAAAGCATGGGGTTCAGAGATCTTCTGGGTTCGTGAGCACATCTACATGCTGGGAGGGGAGCACACCTCAACTCCGTGAGGACAGAAGCTCCTGTGTTTGGGACTCTTGTGGACCTTGCCATATGTATCTCCTTTGGCCGTTCACCTGTATCTTTTATTATATCCATCATATGATAAACTGGTACACGAGTTCCCCTGAGTTCGGTGAGTTGTTCTAACAAATAACCAAATCCAAGGGGCAGGGGTTATGGGAAGCTCGTATTTGTAGCCGAGTCAGAGTTGTGGGTAACCTGGGGACCTACTTGTGCTTGGCATGTGAAGTGGGGGGCAGCCTTGGGGGACTGAGCCCCTAACCTGTGGAGTCTGCGCTAACTCTGGGTAGTGTCAGAATTGAATTGGATTGTAGGACACCCAGCTGGTGTCGCAGAGTATCACGTGCTGTGAGGGCCGCCCCCTTCCCCCATCCAGTATTGGGAGTGTGGTAGTCATATGGGAACAAAGGAGATACGCAGGAGTGAGTTTTTCTCAAAAGCTGAATTTTCTACACCTAATATAAAGATGCATACTTTAAGTTCTTCTTATGATTAAGATCATTTGGCTTCTATTTAACGTACAGCAGAATTAAAAAAAAAATCGTATGCTGTACTTCAGAAGAAATCTTCCTCTGAAGCCCAATTTGTAACATCAAGAAGCAAGTGGCTGCGATGGTTACCCTTCCGCTCAGTCCTCTGTTTCCCAGGGTGTACGTAATAATAGAATAAAGCATATATGATAAATAATAGACTACAACAACAATGGTCTACAGATCAGGCTTGTTGCCTTCAGGCGCTATCCTGAAACTTGCATTTTGTTCCTGGTCCCTAAAAAAAAAGGGAGCGTGAGTGAAGTCACCTCGTTTCTCTGTGTCCAGTTTTCTTTTGCAAAGGAATTGTGAATTATTTAGCAAAAATTAAAAAAAATATATATTATGGACTTTATATTGCCCTTATTTAAATTGTTCTTAGCCTCCATGTCTCAGAGCACTCCAGGGCGAAGTTCTCAAAACTTTAAGATTTAAGTTCCTTCTAAAATTTCTGGTTTTAGGAACTGCTGGCAGAAACTAACTGCCCTCCCCTCTCATCCCAGGTAGCTTGCGCTTCATAGCAACCTGCTACAGCAGGTCGTGTTGTATAGCAGGACTCTACTTTGTTAAAGTATTGCTAAATTAAGCAGAAAATCAACTTAGTAGACTCTGACACCCACAAGGCCTCAGAGAAGGGGGACTTTGACATTCCAGAGAAATTTTATGATTAACAAGGCCCAGGGGAAGGCATGCTTGATTTTTTTTTTTTTTTTAGGAGGAGCTGGGAACTCAGGCGGAGGCCGCCAATTATGGGACATCGAGGATTGTAGTTCCTGCATCGGGGCAGTTACTGAATACAGTACCGAGTATTCTGAGACTCAAAAAGAAGTTGGAGCAAAATAACACATAGATTGAAAACGTGCTACAAGAGTGTCCCGTGAACACGATGAATGACAGCAACCCTGGACAGAATCCAAGCTGCTTTCACAGTAAGCTTTCTGCTCCTGAGTAGACAGCACACTGCCATCTGCATATCGCCCAGGCTTGCTTGCTTGCTTGTTGCCAAGCTTGTTCTTGGGCCTGTCTCCGGGCCCTTCCACACAAAGTCATCCAGGACGGGGCCCCCAGCTGTCACGAGGCATGGAAAGAAGACCCCACTTACCCAGTCCTTTGACAAACTTCATAAGGCACATGATGTAACTCGTGGCTGCATTGGCGAAGACCTGGATGTTGTCGGTATTGAGAAAAGCTTCAAATACATCAAACACTGGAGCTTGGCCTTTTCCTGAGGGGAGGAGGTTGTAGAATTGTAAGAAAATGAAGTCTACCCTTCAGGCTGTCCATACTCTCAGCATCTTCCATGGGGTCTTGGAAAAGACCTATTGGAGGAAATCCCTGGCCTTTTGACGGAGCGCACAGTACTGTCTTTCTCAGCTTTGCCTGCAGGGGGAGCTGCAGGAAGGCTACAAATACCAAGACCTCGGTAGACAAGAGATGAGGGCAAACAGCTGAATGCAGGGCTGAGGCAATGTGTGAGTCTACAGGGTAGTGAAACATGCGGGCCTCTGGGATTCTCCTGCACACACAATTATAGGGAAGGGAAGGTTTTAGAAAAGCCCTGATGGCGTATTCTGATTGACTCATAACTGTGCAGAAAAGAGTTCACAGGCTTGAGACTGCTATTCTTAGAAGGCCTGCTTTGCAAGAGTTTTCCTTGATTGGTATCTGGGAACTGGGCTCTCAGAATATTCCCGGGCAACAGTTAACTGATAAGGGTGGTTCACGGTGCCTAGACTGTGCAAACAACATGGTTTATTCCGAACACTTGCTTTCCTTTGGGGAGTCTGGGATTTTGGTGGGTGCTAGGTAGAGGGTACCTATGTGGCCAGCTCTTAGCTGGGTCTCTCATGGGCTTTGCTGGGAAGAAACAGCCTCATGTTGCTGCATTTTCACTACTGGGGAAGAGTATGCTCTGTGGGACCTTCATGGGAGGCAGAGAGCACACGAAACCTGCACAGGGATGTCCCAAGATTCTCTGATTTTTTTGCTCTGATCCTCTGGCCTGTCCTTAGTATGTTGCCATGATAAATCTCGGCTGTGAGCCATGTAATAAATCCGAGCCATGCAACAAGACTTAGTATAACTATAGGCTGAGTCCCATGAACCCCTCTGGTTGGTTTCTGAACGTATCAGTAGTCTTGGGGACCACGCACTGACAGAATACCCATGGTTGCTGGGCATGCTCTATGGGTCCCCATCCATTTCCAGCCAAACCCAACTTCCTTAACTGGGATTCTACTACATGATGATGCTTTCCTGCTTCTTACTAGCAAGTGAATAATGTTTTCCTTTTTGGCTTTAGGAATGAACTCAACACAGATAGGTGTAACTGAAACAACAAACGGGAGTGTCAGTCTTCTGTCTAATCTGTCCATAAGAGCAGGGCCTGATTCATCATGCTCAGGGTTCTTGGCCTGCTGGCAGAACTCAGAACGTGTGTCCCTGCTCTACCAGATTGTTCCCTGCCGGAAAAACATGGCTGCATGGCGGTCTTCCCTATTGCTCTGTTTCTTTAGATAGCATGAAAACTGACATCAAGAACTAATGCTTTATAACAAGAATCATCCACATATACTTCCCTCTCACTACCCTCACTTAACAGAGGACTGGAAATGCTACCCAGAGCAACTAGGCAGGAAAAGATAAAATGCACGCAAATCAGAAAGGAAGAAGTACAATTGCCCGTTTGTAGATTACGTGGTCTATTTTATTTAGAAACTCCTCAAGACTCCACCCCAAACTTTAGAACTCATAAAAGCGTTCAGTAAAGTTTCGGGATACGAGACGAACACACGTTCTTACCCATGGAGTAATCACCAACCAGATACTCCTTCACTTCAGACTTGTTCCCACTGTGCACTGTTTCCAGGGCACTGAACAAGGACCTCCATCCTGACTGGATCTGGGTGGAACACACTTCAACCAGCTCGCCGATGGATGTGACAACCTGGCGGAGGCAAAGGAAGTAGCACTTAAAACTTCTTCCTTACAAGCAGCAGGAGAATTTCTGGAAAGGGGGATACGCTTCTCTGGTCCCTATATCTGGATCAGTGCCAGTGAAAAAGAAAAACCAGAATTCAGCCAAACTCACTCAAAAATCTACATTAGCAGCCACATTGCATTAATTTGCATTCTGCTAAAGACTTCCATTGTTGAGCAACTGTTCACACGCCTGTTAGCCATCCATAAATGTTCTGCTGTTTTTTTTTTTTTAAATTGGGTTTTTGTCTTCTCATTATTGACTTTTTATTAATGAGTTATTAGAGTTCTTTATGCATTCTAGATTCAGGTCTTTCCTGGGGCGCCTGGGTGGCTCAGTCAGTTGAGCGCCCGGCTTCGGCTCAGGTCATGAGCTCGTAGTTTGTGAGTTCAAGCCCCGCGTCAGGCTCTGTGTTGACAGCTCAGAGCCTGGAGCCTGCTTTGGTTCTGTGTCTCCCCCTGTCTCTGCCCTCCCCCCGCCCCCCGGCTCATGCTCTGTCTCTCTCCCTCTCTCAAAAATAAACACACATCCAAAAAAAAAAAAAAAAAAGACTATTAGATTCAGGTCTTTCCTGAGATATAGGATTTATACTTATTTTGAAATAGTTTGGCCTTGTCTTTTTATTTTTTAATGGTGTCTTTTGAAGAACACGTTTTTAATTTTGATGAAACCTATTTCATCAATTTCTCTTCTTATGGATCATGTTGGTGTCATTTCTTTTTTAAAAATTTTTATTTTTGAGAGAGAGAGAGAGAGAGAGAGACAGCATAAGCAGGGGAGAGGCAGGGAGAGAGAATCCCAAGCAGGCTCTGCGCTGTCAGTACAAAGCCTGAGGTGGGGCTTGAACTCACAAACCGTGAGATCATGACGTAAGCTTAAGTCGGACGCTCAACCAACTGAACCACCACGTGCCTTCATGTTGGTGTCGTTTCTGAGAAATCTTTGCCTAACGCAAGGTCCCAAAGATTATTTCTAGTAATATTCACCATATTAGTGTGCATTTTGCCTGACATCAATACAGCCACCCCAACTCTTTCATGGTTACTATCTGCATGGCATATCGTTTCCAATACTTTACTTGCAATCTGTGCCTTTGAATCTAAAATCTGTCTCTTGTCACCTGCATATTATAATATCTTCTTGCTTTGTCCAGTCTTAGAATCTCTGCCTTTTGATACTTTTAGTCAATTCATGTTTTCTAACATCTTTGAGACATAAATCACATACCATAAGATCGACCCATTTATACTGTATAACTTTTTTTTTTTTTTAGCATATTCAAGGAGTTGTGCAGCAATCTAATCAGTAGTCTAATTTTAGAGCATTTTCATTACCTGCCTGTGTCCACCAAAGCCAGCACCTGGGGACGGTCATCATTCCCACCCAACCCTACCCTCCACTCCAGGCAATCCTTGGCCTACTTTGTATTTCTATTGATTTGCTTATTATCGATGGACATTTTACATAAATGCAATCATACAAAAGTGGTCTTCTGTGACTGGCCTATTTCATTTAGTGTAATGTTTCTAAGGTTCATCCATGTTGTAGCACAAATCAGAACTCATTTTTTTTTTATTGCCAAATAATATTTTATTATATGGAAATACCACATTTATCCATTTATTAGCAGATGGAATTTATGTTGTTTCCAACTCTCTGGCTATTATGAATAACATTACTATGAATGCTTGTGTCTAGATTTATACGGATATATATTTTCATTTTTCTTGGGTATGTACCTTTGGAGGAACTGCCAGACTGTTTTCCATGGTGGTGCATTTAACCTTTCTGTCAGTAGCACATGGGAGTTTTGACTTCTCCACATTCTCATCAAAACTTAGTATCTTTTATCTTGGAGTCATTCTAGTGGGTTTGAAGTGATATCCCATTGTGGTTTTGATTTGCATTTCCTTATTGACTAATGACATTGAGCATCTTTTTGCCAATACATATTGAATGCTATTATTAACGATGTCTTATTTAGGTCTGTCATTTTATTATTTGTTTTCCACATATAATGTGGTTTTTGTTCCTCCTCCTCCTTTACTGCCTTCTTTTGTGTTAAACATGTTTTTTTTTATATGAAATTTACTGTCAAATTGTATGGAATCCTTTATCTACTTTTAATTTACTATTTGTGTTATTCTCTTGACTGTTGCCCTAGGGATAATATACATCCTTAATTCATCACAATATTCTTCAAGTTAATACTGACGTAATTCTGGCAAAATCTAGCAAATTTGCTTCTAAATAGTTTCATTTTCTCCCCCTTTGTTCTGTTATGGTTATTTATATTTTTATATTTAATAAATCCAAAAATAGAGTGTCAGAGTTAGCGCTCTAAACATTATTTTTAAAACAAAAAGAAAAGGGGCGCCTGGGTGGCGCAGTCGGTTGGGCGTCCGACTTCAGCCAGGTCACGATCTCACGGTCCGTGGGTTCGAGCCCCGCGTCGGGCTCTGGGCTGATGGCCCAGGGCCTGGAGCCTGTTTCTGATTCTGTGTCTCCCTCTCTCTCTGCCCCTCCCCCGTTCATGCTCTGTCTCGCTCTGTCCCAAAAATAAATAAAAAACGTTGAAAAAAAAAATTTTAAAACAAAAAGAAAAAATACATAAATCTTTTTATATTTACTCACATAAGAACCATTTCTTCTTGTAAAACTGATTTACTATCTTGTTACCTCCTTTTAGTCTGAAGGAATTCATTTAGTATTTCCTTTTTTAAACCCTTTATTTTTGAGAAAAAGAGCGCACAAGCAAGGGAGGGGCAGAAAGGGAGGGGGACAGAGGATCCAAAGGGGGCTTTGTGCTGACAGCAGTAAGCCTGACGCGGGGCTCAAACTCATGAACCATGAGCTCACAACCTGAGCTGAAGTCGGATGCTTAACCGACTGAGCCACATTTAGTATTTCTTATAGGTCTGTTAGCAAGAAATTCTTTCAATTTTTGTTTATCTGAGAATGCTTTTACTTCATCGTTATCTTTGAAGGGTAATTACTCTAAATTATTCACTGACCTTTTTTTTTTTTTTTTCTTTCTTCTAGCACTTTCAATAGATCATTGCATTATCTTCTGGCTTTCATTCTCTCTGGAAAAGCAGCAATTAATCTTATTGTAGTAATGAACTATTTTTCTCTTGCTGCTCTCAAGGTTTTGTCTTTGAGCAGTTTGACTATAATGTATCTACTGTGGATCTCTATGTATTGATGCTAATTGGGGTTCCATTATTTTTCAAAATATGTTTTCTCACCCTTTGTCTTTCTCATCTATCTCTGAACTCCCATGCCATATAAGCTTGATATTTTCCCACAGGTCTTCAAGGTTTTGTTTCTGGTCAAACAGTCCTCTCCAATCTTTAGAATGGATAATTTCTACCAATCTACCTTCAAAGTTCACGAATTCTTCTGCCATTTCAAATAGTTTTCATTTCTTTAGACTATTTTTGAGTCATTGTCATCATATTTTCCTTTCATTCTTTGAACATATTTATAATAGCTATTCTAAAGACTGTCCCTCACCACCAATATCTGGGCTCATTCTAAGTCACTTTCTGTTTGTTTGTTTGTTTGTTTGTTTTTTGTCTCCCCTCTCAATGTGTCACTCTTTTTCTGTCTCTTTGCATGTTTTTTTCTTTTTTTTTTCTGTAAATTTGACATTTTATATAATAGAGTGTAGTAATGCTGAATTCTGATTAATTTTTCTGATTTTTTTTTTAATAAAGGGTTGGACTTACACTGTGCAACATCTCTTCCTATGTATGAGAAGCCAAAGTCTCTGGCTCAGTTTCTTTTTTTTAAATTTGTCATGTCTTAGCCTTACTATCTCGTATTCATCCCCATGTCTGCATAGGTTAGTGGTCAGCTGATGAAGCGGGAAGAAGTTGTGCTCAGATAGCTTGAGCCTTTAAAGCTCCCATTCTCTTCAACCAATCCATGTGTGTAGATTGAGGAAAATATTCCAAGGTTAACCAGTTTTCAAGTTTCCCTGGTTTTTACCTACTGATGGTGGTATTTGTATGGTCTATCTTTCACCATGTTTCAGTCAGCCAGAGATGTGCAAGGAACTTATCTAGTCTTTCTATTAAGTCTTTGGTTTTCAGAGACTCATGTTACATTTCCTTTTTTTAATTTTTTTTAATGTTTATTTCTGAAAGAGAGAGATAGAGCATGAGTGGTGGGGGCGGTGCAGAGAAGAGAGGGAGACATAGAATCAGAAGCAGGCTTCAGGCTCTGAGCTGTCAGCACGGAGCCCGATGTGGGGCTCAAACTCACGAACTGCTAGGTCATGACCTAAGCTGAAGCTGGATGCTTAACTGACTGAGCCACCAGGTGCCCCCAAGACTCATGTTACGTATCTTACTGGTTCACTGCTCACTGCAACCTTAGGCTAGCAAAGTTGCGGGGTTCCCCTGTTCGCTTCCTAATGAATTCACCACGTTTAGTTGCCAAACCAATGGCCTTTTTTCATCTTCTTCAAACCAAGTCCATCATTTATAGGAGAAACACTGATGATTTTCCAAGTTAGCTCCACACTGGTCAAACTCCTATTCTTGCCAATATCTTGAGAGCAAGGGTGATGGGTATGGTCTTTGCCAGGAAGTCAGGCACTTCCACTGTTCCCAACCAAAGTTGTATCAGAAACTATTTCTACACACAAATGCTACTCAATTTGTTGTCTGTCCTTGGTCAGTCTCTAGAAACCTGAAAGTGTTGCTTTTGACAATTTTGTCCTGTTTAATACTTGATTTTTGTGAGGAAGATCCATTAAGTTTTTCATGCCACCGTTGCCCAAATCCCTCCTGTCCTAAATCTTCCTCAACATATTTAAGCATAGTTATTTTTTTTATTATTTTAAAAATAATTTACTTATTTTTTAACTTACATCCAAGTTAGTTAGCGTATAGTGCAACAATGATTTCAGGAATAGATACCTTAATGCCCCTTACCCATTTAACCCATCCTCACCCCCCACAACCCCTCCAGCAACCCTCTGTTTGTTCTCTATATTTAAGAGTCTCTTATGTTTTGTCCCCCTCCCTGTTTTTATATTATTTTTGCTTCCCTTCCCTTATGTTCTTCTGTTTTGCATCTTAAGGTCCTCATATGAGTGAAGTTATATATTTGTCTTTCTCTGATTAACTTCACTTAGCATAATACCCTTTAGTTCCATCCATGTAGTTCCAAATGGCAAGATTTCATTCCTTTTGATTGTCGAGTAATACTCCATTGTGTGTGTATGTATGTATGTATGTATATACACACACACACACACATACATACCATATCTTCTTTACCCATTCATCTCTCAGTGAACATTTGGGCTCTTTCCGTATTTTAGCTATTGTTGATAGCGCTGCTATAAACATTGGGGTGCATGTGCCCCTTCGAAAGAGCACACCTGTATCCCTTGGATAAATATCTTGTAGTTCAATTGCTGGGTCCTAGGATATTTCTGTTTTTAATTTCTTGAGGAGCCTCCATACTGTTTTCCAGAGTGGCTGCACCAGTTTGCATTTCCACCAACAGGACAAAAGAGATGCTCTCTCTCGGCATTCTCGCCAACATCTGTTGTTGCCTGAGTTGTTAATGTTTGCCATTCTGACAGGTGTGAGGTGGTATCTCACTGTGGTTTTGATTCGTATTTCCCTGATGATGAGTGATGTTGAGCATTTTTTCATGTGTCGATTGGCCATCTGGATGTCTTCTTTGGAGAAGTGTCTATTCATGTCTTTTGCCCATTTCTTCACTGGATTGTTTTTTGGTTGTTGAGTTTGATAAGTTCTTTATAGATTTTGGATACTAACCCTTTATCTGATATGTTGTTTGCAAATACCTTCTCCCATTCCGTTGGTTGCCTTTCAGTTTTGCTGATTGTTTCCTTTGCCGTGCAGAAATTTTTATTTTGAGGAGGTCCCAATAGTTCATTTTTGCTTTTGTTTCCCTTGCCTCCAGAGACATGTTGAGTAAGAAGCTGCTGTGGCCGAGGTCAAAGAGGTTTTTGCCTGCTTTCTCCTCAAGGATTTTGATGTCTTACATTTAGGTCTTTCATCCATGTTGAGTTTATTTTTGCGTGTGTTGTAAGAAAGTGGTCCAGGCTCATTTTTCTGCATGTTGCTGTCCAGTTTTCCCAGCACCATTTGCTGAAGAGACGGTCTTTATTCCATTGGATATTCTTTCCTGTTTTGTCAAAGATTGGTTGGCCATACGTTTCTGGGTCCATTTCTGGGTTCTCTATTCTGTTCCATTGACATGAGTGTCTGTTTTTATGCCAGTACCATACTGTCTTGATGATAACAGCTTTGTAATAGAGCTCAAAGTCCAGGATTCTGAGGCCTCCAGCTTCGGTTTTCTTTTTCAAGATTGCTTTGGCTATTCGGGGTCTTTTCTGGTTCCATACAAATTTTAGGATTGTTTGTTCTAGCTCTGTGAAGAATGCTGGTGTTATTTTGATAGGGATTGCTAAGCATAGTTATTTTAAAGTCCGTCTCTGGGGCGCCTGGGTGGCGCAGTCGGTTAAGCGTCCGACTTCAGCCAGGTCACGATCTCGCGGTCCGGGAGTTCGAGCCCCGCGTCGGGCTCTGGGCTGACGGCTCAGAGCCTGGAGCCTGTTTCCGATTCTGTGTCTCCCTCTCTCTCTGCCCCTCCCCCATTCATGCTCTGTCTCTCTCTGTCCCAAAAATAAATAAACGTTGAAAAAAAAAAAATTAAAAAAAAAAAAAATTTAAAGTCCGTCTCTGGTAACTCTGATGTCTGGATCCCTGGCTGAGCATGCATGCATGTGTGTGTATTTTTATTGTTTTTTTTTGTTTTCAATGACATGTTATTTCCTTTTTAAAAACATTTTACTTTTATTTTTGAGGGAGAGAGAGAAAGAGAGAGAGGCAGGCAGAGAGACGGAAACACAGAATCTGAAGCGCGCTCCAGGCTCTGAGGTGTAAGCACAGAGCCTGATGCAGGGCTCGAACTCACGGGTCGCGAGATCATGACCTGAGAGCCAAAGTTGGACACTTACCCGACTGAGCCACCCAGGTGCCTCAACATATTATTTCCTGATGAGCCTGATTAGTTTTTGATTGAATGTAGACACTGCACATGCAAATCAAGAAGTAATCTGAATCCTTGGGATGACGTCATCTTCTAGCAGAGAGGTATTCTGCACTATGGCTGGCACTAGAACTCTCAGTCATTCATCTCGTGTTAGGAATTGGGATTACTCCCCGTTATGACTAGTCTGTTTAAGTTTCACTCCTCCTCCTAATATGTCCCCCTTTTCTCTTCACGGTTCTGCCCCGAGAGATCAGTGTTTCATTAAAGACTCTAATCTTGCTTAGTTTTTCAATCTTTTAGCTCCCTCTTCTGAGATTAGGGGATTCCAGTTCATGGAAAGTAGTCTCAGGCACCAGGTACAGACTCTGGGTATTCTTTTTCTCCTAGATACTGGCCTCATAGCTATCGAATACACAGTTGTATTCCAATGTCTTCCAGTGATTGAACAAAAAATTTTTTTATCCAACTTTTTCTGGTTGATCCCTGTGGGAAGTTGATCTGAACTATTTAATTCACTATTATTGAACCCCCCCCCCCCCCACACACACACAATTTAGAGTTTAGGTATTAACTTGCATTTTCCTTGCTTTCATTTCCTTAAGCTTATTAGGCATTCTTATTTAATATTTTGCAGGCCAAGATGCCAATATTTCAATGCTCTTTAGTCCTAATGGTACCACCTGTTCCTTCGGCAGTTCCCTCTGACTGCTGCCTTGTTTCCCTGTGTGTTTTGTAATATTTTGTAAATGCTGTGAAGTCACATATGCTGGAACTTTATTTGTGGGATTCTTTTGTGGCCCGATTTGAGAAGAGTTCCTCCGGAGGAATTTCTGTTGGCTTCTGTCACGTGCTTGTATAAGGCTTCTCAGTCCACCAGCGTGGTCTAATTTCATATGCTGACCCTATAGAAAGGCTAGCTTATAATTTTAAATCCTACAGAGTTTTGTTGTTTTTTTTTTTTAATCTTTATCAAGAGCCAATGTTAGGGAGAGGCTGCTAGTATCCTCATGGATGGTGATACTTGGATTTATTACTCATTTACCTTTGGCCTGAGTGAACCCCAGTTTTGTAAGGTTTGCACTGAGATCTGTCTCCCAGTCCCGTGGCCTCAAGAACGTGATAAGCAGAACTCAGCTCCAGCTGATGGCAAATCCCCTCGTGGCAAAGCCAGCCTTCCCGTTACTTAGTTCTGGACATCTTAGTATTCTTTACTTTCTTGCCAGAAAGCGTCAACATGCTTCAAAGGGATTTATAAACCTTTACTTAACGTTGTTGGTAGGTTTCAGAGCGTGGGTCTGTGTTCCTAGCCCACCGTCATGCTAGGCATGAAGTGTCCAGAGGGTACTGTAGTGATCAAGAGTAGGGGAGAGGTATGTGAAAGTGTAGACCGCTACAGCCAGATTGCCCCGTTTCGAACCCCGGTGCCACCAATCACTAGCCGCGCATCTAGTTAGCTAAAGCGCTTCCCCTCTCCGTCAGATTCCATGGCGGGTTAGTAGAAAAATGAAATCTGCAAAGGCCGCAGAGCAGTGGCAGCCAGCGTAGTCAAGAAGAGCCCGCGGTGGGGCTGGCGACGCCGACTTGAACGGCACCCTGACCTGGTCCTGGACGTCCTCGTCGCACAACTCCAGTTGCATGATGCGCTCAAAAGGCCGGAAGAGGGCTTCGTTGAAGTGAAAATGGGGCGGCTCGTTCCAGTCGGTGAGGACCTCCGTCAGTATGTCGTGGATGAAGGAAACAGCCTTCTGAGACACATGTCTTTCCTTGTGGCAGGCAGCCTGTGAAATTCGTGAGAGAGAAGAACACCGTCAGGACTTCGGGAAAACAGTTTCTGAGGTTCCTAACCCCCCCACTGTAGGGAGGTAGAAGCAGCAATTCTGTTAAAGAGAAAAAAAAAAAATCCAAGGAACAAGTATAGATAAACAGGACACTAAAATTCAATGTTTAATCATTTAACAGAAGACCAGACACAACTCCAGTTTTACTTTAATATTTCGGGAAAAATAAGAGCTTCTAGTAATTTCTTCCCCCCCCCCCCCCCATAACGTTTCAGTTTTCTTGGGCGTAGAGAACACATGGACCATCGAGACACCAGAACCTAGTTCGGGGAGTTGCCCATGCTCTCATTTTTAGCCATGCCCCAGGTATAAAGATCAGATGAGACATCGTCCCTCAGAGAGGCGGGCCACCTGCACCGATAGTGCTCTGATTGGGTCACATCTTTGGATCTTTAGCAGTCCTCTCTCACACGGACCCTGGGCTTGGATGTCTGACCTGCTCAGGAAAATGGGACCAATACCAAACACTGCATGAGTAGAGAACTGAAAAGTGGTTCTGATTTGGGGTCTGCCCTCTTGCTTTCCTCGGGAATCCTAAGAATGCCACGTCAATGAGCGAGGGCTGGTCCGCTGAAGGGAGAGAGACCATGGAGAGAGGCCCACTTGTCCAGCCCACCTAGCCAAGGCCACCGGGAGCCAGCCGACCACAGACGTACAAGCGAGGCAAGCTCAGATCAGCCAAGCCTGGTTCAGACCAGAAGGGCCCCGCTGAGCCCAGCTCAGATTTCTGACAGACAGAATCATAAGCTAAGTAAATGGTCATTGTTTTAAATGGCTAGGTTTTCGGGGTGGTTTATTATAGTGTAACAGATAACTGATACACGGTTCTTCCATGAGCAAGTTGTTATTTCCTTGCTAGAATGTTCTCAGTTTAGTGAATTAAGTTCCAAAAAAAAAAACCCAAAAAAAACAAACCTTTATTTTATGACGTAGCTCTACCAGATGAGCACTAAAGAAGGAGCAAGAATAGTTTTTAATGAAAAACAAGGCAGCAGTTTTCCCATCAACTGAGAAGTAGCCAGTCGTCATGTGTTGAAATGCTTAGTTTGTATGACAGAATTTATCCTATGAACTGCTTTGTGGGAGAGTGAAAGGGGCCCTGGTATTAATTTTGTTGAGAAAACTAGGATGTATGGTTAGTTACAGGGTGCGTCCCAGATTATATATAATCAGCTATCAGAAAAGAGAGGCTGGCAGGAGCAAAAGGCATTGTTGTAATCACGCATAAAACTGAAGCCTTGGGGCGCCTGCGTGGCTCAGTCGGTTGAGCATCTGACTCTTGATTTCGGCTCAGGACATCATCTCACGATTCGTGAGACTGAGCCCCACGACGGGGGATTCTCTCTCCCTCGCTTTCTGCCTCTCCTCTCCCTGTGCCCATACATGCTCTCTTTCTCTCTAAATAAATACACTTAAAAAAAAAAAAAAGTGAAGCTCCAGCCTTGGTTAAAACCGGAGCATGAAGAATGAAAAACCGGCTGTGGGAGGCACCTAGCCAAGTCACGTAACTGTAAAGAAAGAGGGTCAGGGTGACACCGTGGTGGTACCCGCCCTTTGCGGTGACTCTCTAGGTGCCGTGACGGGTAGAGAACTGTGATGCTTGTGCCCAGGCGCTGCTCTCGGGCCACAGTGCTCTTTGTCCGCACACTGGCTGGAACCCCCTGCACTGGCTCCACTTTCCAGGCGCTCACCTCCACCAGGTGCGGGGCCACCAGGCTCCAGCAGCGCATCACGTGGAGCAGCGGCCGCGATTTGCTCCGCACGATCCTCAGCATGGCATCCCCAAGGCGGAACAGGTGGAGGGCACTTTTCCGGTCTTGGGTGGATTTAACTTCTCCTGTAAGAAGGCAAGACCAGAACGCCCAAACACAGAACTAGCTGGACCCATTCGAGGGCAGAGAGAGGCTAAAAATACCCAGAGCGGTAGGATTAGTCAGCGGGGGCCAAGCAAGAGGAGAGAGGACTCTGGATTCAAGACAGACAGGGTGGTTCACTCAACAAGGCCAGACCCCACCCCTCCGAGTCACCAGCAGATGCCCAATGCCTGCTGTGACAAGTGTGAGCAAGGCTGTGGATGAGGAGGAATGATGCAGTGGTTAAGGAGGAGGGCGGGGGAGTTCGGCTGCCTAGACTCAAATCTTGGCTGAGCCACTTAGAAGCCGGGTTCCGCTGGACCAGAGACTTCCCTCTCCAAGCCACGTTTCTGGTTGTGCAAGTGGGGATAACAGCACTCACCTCTTCAAGTTACTTTAGGGATGGTGCTCATCGCGGGGCTTGGCACCTATGTACCGACCCCCCCTCCTAGCTCGTTGCTGTCGTCACTCATGCTCTACTTTGCCAGCCCTTAGTGGCACCTCTGAAGCCCTTGCCAAGCAGGTCAGGCCCCTGCCCACTCAATAACATGCTTGTTTAACCTGCTCTGTCTGGTTCCGTGCAGTCCTTGCCTACTCTGACCTTTTGCAATTTCTTTTCCCCCATCACCTTGGCCTTCTCCCTTCTTGTCACTTTCTTCTCACTCATGTCTGGCTTCTCTCATGCCGTCTACAAAATGCTGATCATTATCACGCTCCTCCTTTCTAATTAATCTTGCCATATCAAATAAACTTCAAAATGACAGTAAGAATAATCACTGACATTCACCGAATGTTTACTCGCCATCGAACGCTGTGCTGGTTCTTTAGGTGTCTTCAGTCACGTTATTTTTTTTTTTAAAGCAAGCTTTAAACAAACGTAATTATTGCCATTAAGAACAATGAAATGTCAGGAAGGTAGACTGACTCGCCCAAGACAACGCAGCTGGTAAATGGTGAAGGCAGCATTTTAACTCCCGTGTGATTCATTCCGAAGCAAATGCTGCCTTCTCCTCCTAGGTGTGCTGCCTCCTTCTGACCCTGCTCGTTGCTTTTCGTAAGCTGAGAGCCTGCTGATTTCTCCAATGCAAAACACTCTGAAGGCTGCCCCTGGGCTCAGGGATGCTCTGGACGTCTGATGGGTCTGGAGGTTAGCTTTATATAGCTAAGGTTTTAAAGTCTGTTAAAAACTAGCGGGGAAAGAGTTGTACTTCTCAAATCAGAATCTGCAGTAAGGATCAAAAGGCCAAACATATACACTTAGAACTTCAGATTCCTCAAGATGGAAAGGACTTCAGATGTTGCGCAATCCAACCTTGCCACCACAGCGCGTGCCCGGCCTGAACCCATCAGGACAGAGGCTCTCTGTTTCCGCATGGTGCCGGCAGCAGCGACATTTCCATTCATGGAGAATAATACTGTCACTCCACCCCCGCCCCTGCCACACTTCACAGCTGGAAGACAGATCTGCACCAGAACTCAGCCAGGGTACCATGTGCAAAGGGAATGTGGATTCAAGTCTTCAGAGGGGCTGTTGCTATCAGGGATCTGGGCCGTTTCCCGCTACTCTCACAGCACAGTCTCTCCCGGGAAAGAATTACCTGGCATTGCCAGAGAGTAATCGACTGTGTCCGTGACAGAATGGAAGAGCTGGGACTGCGATGCTTTCTTCAGCTGATAAAGGAACCCTCCCAAAGCTGTGAGGTTCAACTTATCCGTAGCATCTTCAAAGAGCCTGGATGGAGTAAACAGATTTGTTATCTGGAGACGATCTAGCCAAGTCTTTGCGGTAGAATCATTAGGACGGTTTTGTCAAATGGGATTAATGAAAATGTGTCAACACCGAAAATAAATATATGTTATATACGTATTACTGCCAGGTACGAGTCTGCTCTAACTATGAGGTTTTAATCTAAGGGGCACAGATGATTAAAAAAATATCTGTGTATCCCCATGGCTTAGCACAGCCATGCTAGACAGTAAGAGCATGTTTGGCAAGAAGTTGAAAATTGACAAAGCGTCGCTCCCTGAAACTGAGTAACGGGGAATAGAATCCTTAGAAGTAGCTTCAGTGTCCTAAGCTGTATTATAGAGAAGCCCACCGAGTGAATCAAGGCATTTGCTGGGCTACAACTGATGAGTCTAATGCTGGGCTTGGCCTTGAGAAGGATACAAAACCCAAGTAAACCCAAGCCTGTAAGCCCCCTCAGGGTGGGGCTAGCTTTAATGTTGCCTCTGACACACACCCAGAGCCTTGGACTTGGTGGGAACTCAAGTATCAGCCAAAAGAACAAATATCCCTACCCTAATGGGCCTTGCAGGTTCCTTTTGTTTTCTACTCAGCTGGGCGCAGACATTTCTGGCAGAAGGAGCTGGGAAGGAAGAGGGGAGCACAGGCAGCAGGGCTTAGAGAAGGATCGGAGGCTCACTGGAGTTCAGAAGGTTGGCATTAAATGTGCGTTTATATGGCCAGCCTTCCACTGCTCTTGGGTCACCTGCTGCCGGCCCTCCCAGTCTGTGCTCATACCAGAAGGACAAACAGCCCGTGGGGTGTGACATGCTGGGCAAGGGAGAGTGTCGCCAACAGAAATGGAAAAAGGAGCCTCTTTTGAAGAGGTTATAGGACACATAGGGGTTTTAAGACGGGAATTCGTGGATTAAACATTCGCAAACTATTGAAACAAAGACACTTTTCCTTGCTATTTTGAAATTCCTATTTTAATATTACTGAGTTTCTGCGTCCTATTAACCATTTCTTCTCTCTCGTTCCTAGTAAAAAAAATCAGTGGTGGATATTATGCACCACCTGACACTCGTATACTGCTTTCCAGATGCCGAAACACTTTTACAGCCATCTTGTTGGATAAACAGGAAAAAGGGATTGCTGTACTGGGTTAGTAGATGGAGAAACTGAGTCTCAGCATAACTATTTATACAGACGTAGGGGCACCTGGTGGCTCAGCTGATTGAGTGCCTGACTCTTGGTTTTGGCTCAAGTCAATCCTACTTGGGATTCTCTCTCTCCTCCCCCACCTGCCCCTCTCCCCTGCTCTATCTCGCTAATACATATATATACGTATATATACATATATATATATAAAACATTTATATATATAAATTATATACAAAAATAAATAAATATTATATACACACACACACACACACACACACACACATATATATATATATAATACACACACACACATTACACACATACAACCAAAAACTATACGGATGTGACCTTGCAGTTAGCGTCAAGGCCAGGAAAGAACTCTCCTGAGCACCAGTGATTGCTATTCCGCTCTCCCACTCCCTGGCTGTCTGGCCCCCTGTACAAACTTCACTGCACCTGTGCTGGGGGCACAATGACCCAGTGTGGAGCCTGAAGTGAGGCAGGACTACATGTGACTGGTGACCAACAGCACTTTCAACATCAGAAAGCGTCACTGCTTGTTGAGTTTTTCCTCTCGACCGTAACGTGGTCAAATAATATATCACACTCTTGGATGTGGGACTGTAATTATCATCCAAATAATGGATTTCTCCTATTTAGCAAGCTCTCTCCTAAGTGCTTCAAGCGTACTAGTTAGTTTAACCTCACGGCTACCCTGTGAGAGAGTGACTTCGTGACCCTACTTTACGATGAGGCAATCAGGGCCAGGGGAGGTGAACCTGCCCAAGGTCACAGGGTACGTGCAGACTTCTAGGCCCAGGGAGCCTGCCTCCCGAGCCTCCGGTCTTAGTCGTCAGACGGCAAGCGGTTCATTCTAAGTGCAGGGCATGCTGGGAGACAGAAGTATGTTTGGACAAAACAAAAAATCAAAAGAGGCTTCAATGACCGGCCAGCGAATCAAATTGCCCTGGGAGTGATTTTGAGCCCAGAGAGACGGACGTGGCGCTGCCCTCCGGCGAGCAGCCGTCTGGGGCGTGGGGACCATGGCGTGCGCTCATACCTGTCGGCCTGGGTGGACAGTGTGAGCACGGCCTTGGCCGCACTGCTCCCTGTCATGAGGCCGCCCCCCGCGGAAGTCGGAGGCCCGGCCTCGGCTGCCTTCCCTGACCAGCTCTTGGATGGAGAGGGGCTGGATGACAGGGGCCGCGCTCAGGGAGCTCTCCGGCTCCAGGTTCTGCTCCGCAGCCGAGTCCTCACGCTCTGGGTCGCCAAGGAGTCCAGAGTCCCCCGGCGCCCTCTGGGGTTGGCTGATGGTCAGAGGGGGCTGAGGGGTGCCGGCGCTGAAATGGGTGTGTTCTAACGTGCCCACGTACTCGCAGACCCTGGACAGAGTCACAGACAAGCAGCTGTTAGGCCCTGCCGCTCAGCAGGACAGCTCCGTAAATCCCACAGTGAGAGAAAGGAAGTCCGGCCAGCTTCACAGTCCTCCCCGATCTCCCTCCTTCCTCTGGTGAGGGCCACCTCTCCCTCTCCCTCCCCCCACCCCACTATCCACATTCTTTTTTTTTTGAGTTGGACCGGATGGGTTGGAAGTGGGGTAAGGATTCCTCAGACTCTCACCCCATGCTGGGAGGAAGGTGGGTAACAAAAACCCTCTTCATCCTGTTGTGCCCTGTCCAGCTTCCTGGCTTATTTGGACTTCAGCTGTTGGAGGGAGTTTTCCCAAGGAGCCCTCTCCCCCTCCCTCTAGCGCTCTGATTAGGACCCAGGAAGCGCTTCTGTAGGATCCCACAACGAGCGTCCACGTGGCTGGCAGGACCTCTAGCCATAATGGGCCCTCTCGCAAGGGCTCTGTCCAGCCGTGTCCTGCCTCGCCCCGACAGCCCCATATCACTAATGCTGGGGTGGTGCCCTAATCACAGTAAACACAGAGAAGTGTCACAACGTAGAGTATAAGTGCCAACTTCCAAATTGTTCCTGCCCAACAGACCCCGGAACTAGGACGGTTCATAAGAGGCCCAGTATCACAGAGTAAGTCCAGTTACCGGTAAAGACCATCCCGGATAGTTCACTCTCGTGTTCTGTAACTGGGCAATTTTTTGACTGCGTGTAAAACGCTCTGGTACGACGTAAGTCATTTTCCTGCCCTGATGTGCTTGTGAGAGGCAGGAAGAACAGGGGGTCTCCAGCCTCCACGTTAAAACCCATTTTGCTCCAGGCTGATTCACCCTGGCTTTTTCATACCCTGGTTCCTCCCAAGATGGGTTTTGGGTTTTTCGATCCTTGGATGATCTGGCGGATTCTCTCTTTCCGACTCAACAGACATTTGCTGTTGGCTGCATCTGCTTTGGGGGCATCAAACTGAACCCAGATCTGGCTGGCGAGATCCAGGTGCCTGAGCCCTGCCCCTGACTCCCCATTGCTGCTCTGCCAGAACGGAGCTTGGTGCGAGGTTTTGGGCAGGTGCTGAGGAGAAGGAGAAGAAACACCTGGCGCCTGGCACCTGTCCCCTGCCTTGCCCCCCCCCCCCCCCCGGGCAGTGCCTCATTGTCCCAGGTCTGCCCAAATGCCTGGGAGACGGGCTTTTTGTCTTGGTCTCATGAGGACTGCGGAGCTAATGCCGTTTGCATCTTACAGGTGCTGTGAACTCTGTCACTGACCGGGGTTTGGGGATCTTGTCATGCACCTGAACACGTGTGGCCAGCAGTCCGGGTTGTGGCTCCCCATCTCCAGGCCTACGCTGAGGATGGCATCCATGCACAAGACGTGGGCGGTGTGCAGCCAGACCCCCTGCACCTTCCCGATCTGTTCCAGTTTCTGCTCCACTTTGAGTTTCACTGTGCCAGAGAGACAGTCATTACCATAATGGTCCAAGGAGGAGACAGAAGGGGAGAGAGAGAGGATGGAAAGGAAAGAATGGGTCGTTGTGCAAGGGCAAAAGGCAAACAGTAGATGTCACTCGATGTCACTGGCAGCAAGCTCCTCGACAGCAGGTCCCCGTGGTTCATCATGCAAGCCACCCAGCCCGAGGCCCCACAGACCCTGGCGAGCTCAGCTCTCTGCAGTTCAGGAGTAGGGTGGGTCCTCGGCTGGTGGTTACGGTCCTTCCAGACCCATCTGTGGGTTCTAGGTCAGTCCCAGCAGTGAGGATGGGCTTCATGTGCTGACCCCAGCGGAAGCCCCTTGTGCCCAAGCCCTTCTCCCACCCGTGTACTCAAACCGGTAAGACAGAATTCCTGGCAATCTGTAAGTTCTCTGAGGTTTATTTAATGTCACATGTTCATGACGATGATCATCTAAACCAGGTGTATGTATGCTCTGGGCACATGGCTACGTTTTAACTGAAGATTACTGAATCGTTTCACTCCCTTTTACATTTATATTTGTGATCTTCAAATAATACTTTTTTAATTGCAGAGGACTAATGAGAAAGGATGCACAAGGTAACTTGATATGTCAGTTATAGCAAACGCCAAGGCAAGGCCAAATGACAATATCATGGACAATAGCCATGAATAAAGGTTCCAAGTCATTGGAAGATGGGTCTGATGGGATAACTGAGTGATGGTCCGGAACGCAGGAACACAGCATGCTTACATCAGAGGAAGCCGAACCATATTCCTGTTGTAAGAGGCAAACTGAGTTTTCGCAAAGCATCGTCTTTCATGGATGTGATACCGACTTTAGTTTTCATTTGTGTAGCATTTGAACATCAATTCTGGTTTTATAATTTTTTAAGAACCTTGAATGTAAGGATTTTTATGTAACTTACGGTTGTGCACATTAAGTATATATCCTAGATGATCATCTGCTTCATTGGCTAATGGATTTTAACCAGGTAAAAGTCAGTTCTTTCTGGAGTTCACAAAGCTCAGGTTTTTCTCTTATAAGAACAAAGAAAGGTTCTCTGAAGCTCCTCTCCAGGATTTCCTCCATTTCATTTCCCTACTCAGAAAACTGGCCATTCTGCCTTGCCCCACTACAACCTGAGCGATCTTCAAATGTGTACTCTGTGCAGCACCCACACAAGCGGCTGGGTGATGACAGAAGTGTGAATAGCTCAGCCAGGGGGCCTCTGGTGTCCTACAGGACTCCTGTTAGCAGCCAAGTTGCCGGGGCCGGAATGGTACGTCTCTTGCCTTCACAGGGATCTACGATAGGCACTCTGCAGGGTCAGCCATGTAAAAGAGCCAAGCCTGTGATCCAGGCTGGGATCTTGTGATCAGCAGTAAATACATGCTGTGCCTCACACAAGGAACAGGGACAGGTGTCTGTCACATGTGCAGGGGTGTGTAGACCGCACATAAGGCGCCAGGTGGATTCTGGCTCTTTAGCTGTTACCTTGTGCTATGGCATCACTGGGCTCTTGGACTTCCTTTTCCTCTTTTTCTTCCTGGACACAGGAGGCAGCTGCCATCTGGGCAAGGGCCGAGGCGCAGTTAGCTGCAACTCCTTTGGAGAAAAGAAACAATTACCCCTCACTGGGCCCACCGTCTAACCTTTTACCAAGCAGCCCTTCTAAAAGATTCGTTTTCCACGAGGGCCATTCCCACAGCGCTCCTCAGGGACACCCCGCGGGCCACGGGTCCGGGAACGTTACTCCCTCCCGTACCTAGAGCACAGCTCAGCCGCGCTGCTTTCCGCAGCCCATCGAGGCTCATGCAGATGGCATCACGTTCCTTTTGGTTCTGCTCTTTGACGCCTTCAGCTCCCAGAATGAAGGCCAACCCTTTGGAGCTTCCTGCCATGCGGCCAGTCAGGGGGGTTGATAAAGTATCGATCAAGTTCTTCCAGCAGCCCACCAGAATATAGCGAGCAAACGCCACACCTAGGACGTGAAGGAGCATGGATCATTTTCCGGGGACAAAATAAACCACCGGCAGTGAATGGCATGGGAGCTTCTGACAATCAACTTAGCAATACGGAGGTGTATGCAGTTCTACTACAGGAAATCAAATTTGATGGATATTGGATTGTGTTATACTTTGCGTTTATAAATAATGAATGTTGCATCATCAGCTAGATGTTGCTAAGTAAGTTCCTTCAGGCACTTTTCTGCCAAGACGAGATGTTAATTCATTTATGTCAGCACAGAAAGCTGCCACTTAATGGTTTAATTGCTGGTAACATATGGGATGTATGTATATTCATAAACTCAAGACCCAAGTCATTACCTGCCACTGTGGAGTCATCAATTCTCCTGCCCTGGGTGAAAGGAGACTCCGTAGAAGCTGAAGCCATCAGCTGGCCCCCAATCGCACTGCTCTCTAAGCCATCAATGTCTGTCAAGGAAAAGGAGGAAGGTTTTCCCAGATTGGAACACTCCAGGAAAAACCAAAACCAGAAACCAAAAAGACCCAAATGGCCAACACAATATTCATTTTTTTTCCACAACAAACATCCATTGGATCTATTATGTACCAAGTATGTAAGAATTTTTTATCAGAATATTAAAATTTTTGTTTTACTCTTTTAGTCTAGTTTTCTTTCATTGCCAGAACATTCTTCATATTTTTTACTAAAAACATAAACTCTGCCCTCTCTGTTGTTAGAAAATCTATTGACTCCGAATATTTTGACGTTTGACTATTCCTTTTATCCAAAATGGTGGCATCGTTCCTACATTTTATATGTGCAGTTTGCCCCAACGTGGATTTCTCTTTCAGAATTTCCTCACAGGAATGAAGAAGAGAATAAGAATAATATCTCCTTGGTCAGATAATCACATCATCTGATTCCAATGTACAACAATAACTTGATAATAATATCTTACAATTCACAAAGTGTTTTCACATAATGTTGTTTTCATCAAATCTTCCAGACAACTCCAAGCGGGTAGGCAGGGTAGGTATTATTTTTCCCATTTCACAGAGAAGGAAATAAATGTTCAAGGTAGGTAAACTGCACAAGGCCACGAGGCCGGTAAAAGAAGGAATTAGGCTTAGAATGCAAGTCTTCTGACTCCCATCTGGGCCTCTTTCCAATGACACCACACACTTCGTGCAGCGTGATATAGGACCTTCGTTCTCCATTTAAATTTTTGTTAAAACCAACTCTCATCTCTGGAATTAGCTCAATGAACCACTTCTTAATAAACTGGCAAGAAGAGCCTGGGATTGAGAAGATTTAACTCGGAATTAAGTAGCCTTATAGCCCTGGGCTACACTGCATCTTCTGGCTTTGAATGTCTAAGTGGAAAGGAAGGAACCACCGGAGAAGTGACCGTGGAATTGAAGCATATATCCTGAATGCAACTAATATAGTTGAATACAACACAGAGAGGGAATGGGAAAAAAGGGTAGCCTAAGTTTATTCCTTGACTTTAGAACTTGACTTTCACCAACAGGATGAGAGTTCTCTGCATGGTGTTTGAATACTATTTCATTATAGCTTTGATTCTTACAGTAAGTCCATGAAGCCTAGAGATTTCCGGCAACACATCTCTTTTTTCCCCCTCACATTTTATGTACTTCTATTTGCATATTAAAAATGGTGCATTCCAATAATTAAAATCATACAAAGAAAAAAAATGGCGCTTGATTAAACTGCATTTTACAGCCTGCAGAGTGCCTTAGACCAACTTAGGCTTTATTGGTCACCCCCAACCAGCTTCTTCCTTCACCAACATGCAAGTTCTTTTCCTTCCCCGCCAGCCAGACAAGCAGAGGGAAGAGGAGGGTTGGTGTTCCTGAGCAACATATCTCTTTGAAAAAAGTTGCTAAGATAGGTTTTAAAATTTCTCACCACAAGAAAAAAAAAAAAAAAACGTGACCATGTAAGGTGATTGACATTAACTAAACTTAGTGAGGTGATCATTTTGCAATGTACACATATATCAAATCATCATTTTGTGCACGTTGGGCTAATATAATGTTATGTCAATTATTTCTCAACAAAACTGGGGAACCAAGGCAGGGAGAAATCTCAATGACTGCTCAAGTCGGAACAGGCCAGTTTCACTGAAACGAATTTGACCCAGAGTCAAATGGTCTCATGACATTCCCCCAAAATTTCCAGTTGCGAAAGTTATGTTTCCTATATGCTAGGTAGAGGGCTAACGGATTCAAGTAATACAAAGTTTATTTGAGTGCTAAAATTCCTCGGTTCTAGACAACACTTTTACATGACATCAGGAACGGCCACAGTTAGTACAACGTCGATGGTAAGATCGTGGCTATTGCTTTTAGCTGCACAGGATGAAAAGATCCGATGGAAGTTTCCAAGCTCCAGGTTAACTACTGCTCAAATTCACTTGCCATCTCATACTGGGAATTTGCTACAAAGAATCACAGAACTTTATTTTGTAGAATTCTGTGTGAAAAAGCCTATGTTTTTCTCTCATTTTCTAGCTAGAGTTAGAGAGCTCTCCCGTGGATGTGGCCCACTGAGCTTACAGTTCCGTGACAAAGGGGTGGCTGAGTCACAGCAATGACTGATGAATGTGGCTACCGTGAGTGACCTGTTGTTTGTTCATTTTTGTGACTGCTGAACGACTCCTTTTGTTAAGGTCCAGGTAAGAGTCACAGAGATTAATTTTGGCAGAAACTACGGTATTTGAAAATTAAAGCTGGCACATTTAGGATCCTTATCCAGGTTCCAAGGCGCTTTAAGCGCTGGGCAGTACTTTCAATCCCTATTGGACGGACTTGGCAAAGACAGGTGGAAACGAAGCACGGCTTACAGGCAACTGAGTAAATGTCCCACACGTGTATGTATTCCTAGATTTGGAATGGATGTAAGTGTGACCATGGTTAACCAAATGCAAATTGGTCACCTGTGCAGTGATCCGGACCCCCAAAGTTTGGGACCTAAGCCTCGCTTCTCTCAGTCGCATCCTAGTTCGAGAACTAGGACTCCAAACACCTGCCAATGGCCGAGACTCTGCTGGCTGTGGACAGACTATGTGTCTTGACTCCCTGCCTGGTTCCTAAATAGCACCTCACCCCACATTCCTCATTGTTGGGTTCTGCTTGTCAGCAGTCTACTCTGCCTCCTTTGTAAGAGCCCCCCAGTACTAACCAAAGGTAATATAACGTTCATTTTGGACAACAGAAACGGCAGGGAAGGCATAGAGCCATGCCCCACACATCGTGTTAGCCAGAGCCAGGAGATGATTCAGATCAGAAACCAGTCTGGGAACTCAGCTCAAACATAAGATGAGCCTGGAGATCTAATATATGAAGGCTACTGATGACAAGTCTTGAGTCCTCCCTGGTCTTTACCTGACATCATGGTGAAGCCATGAAAAGCCAGGAATGACTGTGTTTGCCCACCCCCCCCCCCACCCAAATTCCTTCATGACCACATCCCATACTGCTCTCTATGCTCTCATATAAAAAATCTTTTTCTTTTTGAGAGAGAGAGAGAGACAGAGAGAGTGCGAGTAGGGAAGAGACAGGGAGAAAACGAGAGAGAGAATCCCAAACCAGTCCTATGCTCAGTGCGGAGCCCATCGTGGAGCTCGATCTCACGACGGTGAGATCATGACTTGAGCCGCGATCAAAAGTCGGATGCCCAACTGAGCCACCCAGGTGCCCCATGTGAAATTTCTAATGGACAGGGTTTTTAAAACTCAGGGCACTGAAGACAAAGAGGCTGGGCAACTGTTTGGCATTATTTTTAACTCTTGTGCAGCTGGGAAGGGAAGAGAGGACCTCCGACATGGATAGGAAATGGGAAGGGAGCCAAGTTGAAAGTCAAGCGTTTTAACGTGTCTGGCAGCTCAGGAGCACTGAAGGATTAGGGTCACCTACTAGCACGTGAGAGCTTCCAGGAACAATTCTGGGCTTCGTGCCCAGAAAGCACTTCATATCCCTAGCAGAGGCCTGTAGCTCTCCCCTGACAGACGTGGGTGCTAAGTAGTCCTCATCCGAGGGGGCACAGTGAGTCCTTCAGGGTCCCGCGTGAAAAATGGATGGAACATTCCTGTGAGGTGGCTTCGTGACACCTCCCTGGCACCGTCACCAGCTGCCGGCGGGGGGGGGGGGGGTTGCCGGGGCTGTTTCAAGGCTGCTTCTCTGAAAGGGGCTCTCGGGCACTCTCTCCCCGCCGAGCGCCACACGGCTGCGTGAGGAGACACTGACCGGTCAGCATGGTGATGAGGGGAAGGCTGTTATCCTCTGGGCTGCCCCAGTAGCCAGCTTCTCCGAGCATGTTCCTGTCGAGCACCTGATGATAGAGTTCCTCGATCCAGGCCTGGGAGAAAACCATCAGCACCCCGCTGGTCTGCACCTGCTTCATGAACTCCTTCTGCAGAGAGGACCACACGAGAAGGTGACCAGATAGGATCCCCCCGCAAACGAACAGGCCCCTCCTCTGCCTCTTTCTCTCACTGGGGCCCTACCTGAGTCGAGGCTTCAAGGAACAACAAAACCTGTTGATTGGGGGGGAGGGGGTGGCAAGGGAAGGGGGAACCAAAATGGAGAAGTCCCAAACTTCATGAAGTTCCTTTTACTTATGATATCTTAAAAAAAAATTTTTTTTATCGTTTAGTTATTTTTGAGAGAGAGAGAGAGAATGAGAGAGAGAGACAGAGCGTGAGCAGGGGAGGGGCAGAGAGAGAAGGAGACACAGAATCCAAAGCAGGCTCCGGGCTCTGAGCTGTCAGCACAGGGCCTGACGCGGGGCTCGAACTTATGAACCCGGAGGTCACGACCTGAGCTGAAGTCGGACGCTTAATTGACTGAGCCACCCAGGCGCCCTACTTATGACATCTTTCTAAGAAACCCACATAAGGATAAAGAACACTGCACTTCCTATCTTTACTCTTTGATGTGTGGGGGGATTAGAAACAGCACAGAAAAAGGAACTCAGCAGCTCCCTCTCACTGCCCCAACCGCCGCAGAGATGGAGTGTGTCCCCTGAAACAATACGTGTGCCTCGACAGATACTTGACTTACACCCACGAAGCTGCCAGTTCCCCTCGGGAGTTTATAATTTATCAAGCGAACCAATGATTGCGGATTCCCTTCTAGCAGCTCTGTGGACTGAGGCTCGTGAACTGGGATCAGGGCTATACCATGGGGTGGCTCGCTCCGGCGAGGGAGCCAAGCACAGCGTAATCACCATCGTGCTCATTCCACGGCTCCCAGCAGGTGCTTTGTTACCGACAGCTAGTAAGCTTAGCTCTGGGTCACAAGTAGGTCTGGGTACCTTCCGGAGGACAATGAAGAGGTTTCACAACACAGCAAGCCTTGCTTTTCGGGAAAGGGGGCCATACCCTGTATGTCGTCTGATGCTCCTGAACATTCTGATCACCTGTTTTGGAAGGTGGCTTACACTTGAGTGTGTGCAGCAATGCCACCGGCTGACATTACTAGGCCACCGGCAGGCGGCCGCTTCTAGGGACTGGGGGCCCTTCCCTCTCTGGAGCAAGGTGGGTAGCTGTGTGCCCCGCAGCACGACGCAAACTGCACCGCACCCCCTTCCACCCTCCACACAGCCCCGCAGGGACTGCCCAGTCCAGGGTAGCAGGGGACATCCCTGCTATCCCTCCCAGGGATCCCTCCCAGGACAGCGATGCTCGGCTTTCCAGCCACTTCTGGCCAGGTCCGAGTGGAGACCACGCACTCACTATCATGCCCGGTGCCAGGGTGGGCCGCTTCCGGTAGTAGTCGCCGTGGGAGAGCTTCAGGTTGAGCAGCAGGGCGCAGTGCGCGGCCGTGTACAGGCTGTCGGCGTTCATCAGCATCTGCAAGCTGAGGCTGCCGCTCCCATCGAATCCGGGAGAGTGCATCATGCCTGGGGGAGAGAGTCAAGAAACCTTTGGGGTTGCGAGCAAGGCACCTGGCCAAGACCGGCCTGTGGACAGCCGTGGGCCAACCCTAGCAACAGGAACAGGCACCTTGTAGGACGCTCCCGGAAAGAAACTAGAGCCAGCCAGGGGTATCGTGAGGGCCGGACACACGCCTTAGCCTGGTGGGGAGGGGCATGCACTCTGGAGGGAACCTACTGGGCAAATCTTGAGGAGTTACCCACCAAATACTTCGGTAAAACCACTCAGACCCCCTAAGTCCCAGCTTCTTCACCGACGAGTGGGCAGAATAATCGACTGCATCCGTCTCTTGCTCAGAGTCTCTAACGACTTCCCATCACAATACAAATAAAACCTGGACTCCCCCTCCTCTCTCCTCACTCCCCACAGCTACCCGGACCAGCGCGGCTCCTGGACCAACACTGAGACTGGGCCTGCCTCAGGGCCTTTGCATTTGCTCTTGCCACACTCCCCAGAATGATTTCTCAGGATCTCTGGAGGATGTGCTCCCTTCTTTCAGGTTCCTGCTCAAGCATCAGCTTTACAGAGACCTTCCCTTTCAATTCCATCTGAGAGGGCCTCCCCAATACTACCACCCCTGCAATATTCCTCCTCCCCACTCTGCATTGTTTGCATTGCCTCCATGTCATTTATTCTACCCAGCATTATACTAACATGTATGTATTGTCTGCTGTCACTACTATTATCTACTTTTACGTAAGATCTATGAGAAGGTGGGGCTTTGTTCGTTTCATCCCCTACAGAATCCCCAGTGCCTGGAGAAATGCCTGGTAGAAAGAAGACCCTTGAAAAATATTTGCTCAATGAATAAAAATGAATGGACACGTTTGTTACGAGAACTAGATGTGATAAGGCACGTAAAACGCTTAATGCAGTAACTGATGCATACTTTTCTAAAAGCAACAACGTTCCTCAAAAAGCAAAACCAGAATTACCACATGACCCAGTAATTACACTCTCTGGTACGCAGCATGCTCAAAAGAATTACAAACAGGGATTTGAGCAGACGCTTGTATGCCAATTTCACTGCAACATGATTCACAATTGCCCAAAGACAGAGCCAACTGAAGAGTCCGTCGACAGATGAATGGATAAACGAAATATGGTAGATACGGACCACGGAGTTCTAATGCATGCTACACCACGGATGAGCCTTGCAAACATGCTAAGTAAAATGAGCCAGGCACAAAATGACAAATGTAAGGTCCATGTAAACGAGGTACAGGCAAGAACAGGCAAATTTATGGAGACAGAAAGTAGATTAGACGTGACCACGGGCTGGGGAAGAAGACTTTCTCTTTGGGATGATTAAAAAAAAAAAAAAGTTCTGGGGCGCCTAGGTGGCGCAGTCGGTTAAGCGTCCGACTTCAGCCGGGTCACGATCTCGCGGTCCGTGAGTTCGAGCCCCGCGTCAGGCTCTGGGCTGACGGCTTGGAGCCTGGAGCCTGTTTCCGATTCTGTGTCTCCCTCTCTCTCTGCCCCTCCCCCGTTCATGCTCTGTCTCTCTCTGTCCCAAAAATAAATAAACGTTGGAAAAAAAAAAAAAGTTCTGAAAACAGTGGTGATGGTTTTACAACATTGTGGATACAGTGAGTGCCATTGAACCGCACACATAAAAATGGTGAAAATGGCAAATTGTAAGTTTTATATATATATATTTTTTATCACAATTAAATAATAATGTAATATACCAAAACCGTTGAATTGTGCCCTCTAAATGGGTGAATTGTAGGCTATATGAATTTTATCTAAATAAATTTTATTTCAATCAATCTTTTAAATGAGGAAACAGAGTTTCAAAAATATATGTAAATGAAGAGCTATTGGTTTTTCCCTCATTATTTTTTCTAAACATCGTTTTATGTTTAATAAGGTTTTCATTTTGAAGGGCAAATTAACTGAAAGAAAACAAACAAACAAACAACTATATCCCCTGCTTTAAAGATGGGCTCACTCAGGGGCACCTAGGTGGCTCAGTTGGTTAAGTGTCCAGCTTTGGCTCAGGTCATGATCTCATGGTTCACAACTTGGAGCCCCATTTGCGCTGACAGTGAGGAGCCTCCTCGGAATTCTCTCTCTCCCTCTCTCTCCTTTTCTCCCTGTCCCTCCCCAGCTCATGCTCTCTATCAAAATAAATAAGTAAACTTAAAAAAAAAAAGTGCCTCATTCTTCTCAAAGCTAGAACAAACAATCCTAAAATTTGTATGGAACCACAAAAGACCCCGAAGAGCCAAAGTTATGTTGAAAAAGAAAACCAAAGCAGGAGGCATCACGACCTCAGACTTTAGCCTCTACTACAAAGCTGTAATCATCAAGACAGTATGGTATTCGCACAAAAACAGACACATAGACCAATGGAATAGAATAGAGACCCCAGAATTGGACCCACAAATGTATGGCCAACTAATCTCTGACAAAGCAGGAAAGAGTATCCAATGGAATAAAGACAGTCTCTTTAGCAAATGGTGCTGGGAGAACTGGCCAGCAACATGCAGAAGAATGAAACTGGACCACCTTCCCATACCATACACAAAAATAAACTCAAAATGGATGAAAGATTTGGATGTGAGACAGGTAACTATTGAAACCCTAGAGGAGGAAGCAGGCAACAACCTCTCTGACTTCAGCTGCAGCAATTTCTTGCTTGACACGTCTCCAAAGGCAAGGGAATTAAAAGCAAAAATGAACTATTGGGATCTCATCAAGATAAAAAACTTCTGCACTGCAAAGGAAACAATCAACAAAACTAAAAGGCAACCGACGGAATGGGAAAAGATATTTGCAAATGACATATCGGATAAAGGGTTAGTATCCAAAATCCAAAACTTACCAAACTCAACACCCAGAAAACAAATAATCCAGTGAAGAAATGGGCAGAAGACATGAATAGACACTTTTCCAAAGAAGACATCCAGATGGCTGACACATGAAAAGTTGCTCAACATCACTCATCATCAGAGAAATATAAATCAAAATCACAATGAGATACCACCTCGCACCAGAGTGGCTAAAATTAACAATTCAGGAAACAACAGATGCTGGCGAGGATGTGGAGAAATGGGAATCCTCCTGCACTGTTGGTGGGAATGCAAACTGGTGCAGCTGCTCTGGAAAACAGTATTTAATTTAAAAAATGAAAAGTAGAACGACCCTACGACACAGCAACAGCACTACTAGGAATTTACCCAAGGGCTACAGCAATGCTGATGCATAGGGGCACATGTACCCCAATGCTTACAGCAGCACTTTCAACAATAGCCAAATTATACAAAGAGCCTAAATGTCCATCAACTGATGAATGGATAAAGAAGATGTGGTTTATAAATACAATGGAATACTACTTGGCAATGAGAAAGAATGAAATCCTGACATTTGTAGCAACGTGGATAGAATTGGAGGGTATGATGCTAAATGAAATAAGTCAGTCAGAGAAAGACAGGTATCAAATATTTTCACTTATATGTGGAACCTGGCAAATTTAACAGAAGACATGGGGGAAGGGAAGGGGGGAAAAACAGTTACAAACAGAGAGGGAAGGAGGCAAACCATAAGAGACTCTTAAATACAGAGAACAAACTGAAGGCTGAGTGGGGAGGGAGGTGGAGGAGAGGGGAAGATGGGTGATGGGCATTGAGGAGGGCACTTGTTGGGATGAGCACTGGGTATTGGATGTAAGTGATGAATCATGGGAATACGCCCCCCAAAACCAAGAGCACACTGTATACACTGTATGTTAGCCAACTTGACAATAAATTATTTTTTAAAAAAGTGCCTCTTCTATGAAATGTAATAGTTTTCAAAACTAACAAGTACATTGGAAACATAAATTTGTAACTGGAATGGTTACTTATATCCTTGTGAATTTCTTAAAGAATATGCTAGCAAGAGGATATGGACCAGAAGAAGCTTTTAAAGTTGAAAAATCTTCAAGACCTTTGCTTATTTGAGAACTGTATAAACACTTTTTTGTTTGGAGTAGGTATATATGTTCTTCCAATAAAACTACTTTATGCAAATGTTAGGCATCACCTCTTCCTTCCTTTAAGAATTTTGCAGCTGCCGTAAGAGATTTTTTACTGAGGGCACTTTGTGATCAGAGGCAGAGGTGAATTTATAAAAGAAGGGTTGAGAGCAGGATTTAAAAATGACATCCTTGGTCAGGATACGAACACTGTGTTCCTACCCCTGATGGTCCAGAGGAAAACTCCATACTCTTAAGCTCCTGGTGATCTTGGTTCTAGTCTCTGGTAAATTGAAAGCTGAATTCAGTGTTGCTGGGTGTTTAACTATTCTGGATAGAAATGAATATTCGAGTTTTTCAGGAAAACAATTTGCAAGTGGCTCTGATCTTAGGCACGAGTAATAATTTCTTTAAAAAACTTAAAACCAACTACTATTTACCTCGGAATATGTCTTGGAAAACCCAGTACATGTTCAGATGCTGAAAAGGAAGAAGGCAGCTGATGCGTCTGCTGACCCAGAGACGCAAATCATTAGCGGAGGGGTGACAATGTCCCGGAGGGCACTACTAACGGGTATGCGGAGTTCTGAAATAATCTGTCAGACCTGTTAGAAACAATCCGTTGGTACTGCCCTCTCTCTCGAGGTTGGCTAAATTTCTTACATTACACAGAGCTGGCAAATTCGAGAATAAAACAAAAGGATGTATTATCTATCAGTCATTTTCTTACCATACCAAATACAGTTCACTGGTGATGTTAAGAAGGAAAATAACACAATGGCTATTACTTTATTAAGTGATTTCTAATTTTTAGAACAAGTCTCTTCTCATACATTATTTCATTTGACATATAAAGTATGTATCAATTGCCTTCCTTTATTTTACCAGTAAGGAAAGTGCCTCAGAAATATTAAAGGAATTTACCTGAAGTTATATAGCTAGAAATTGGCAGAAGGCTTTTGGTTACAAACTCCAGGCACTTTGCACTATGCCATGCCGTACTTGCTTCCAATGTCGTGAAGAGATTCCACTCTATCATGTCCCTCTTTAATAGATACTTTATTTTACATTCATCCTGACTGGGTTCATTGAAGTGTTCTAAATTTGGAGTGATAAACTATAGGAACTATGACCTTTACCACATTCTGGCCACTTGCTTTTTCCAGTGTTCTGTGACATTCTCTCCCTCTATAATTAAGATGTTCTTTACTGTCAGGAACAGGAGGGTGGGTCACCTGCTTGATTGGTTACCAGCAAAAAACTGGATACAAGATTAGCATAAATGACCTTGAAATATCTCCTCCATGTCTTAGACAATTTAATGTGCCTTTTCAAATACAAATTAGATACTTATGCAAAACATTTAACAGAACAGAAAAATTTTAAAAATAAGAAGAATAATAGTCCCTGCTTCTCCCAAGTCCCAGTGATACCCATCCCAGATCATACTACATACATTGTAATAAAACTTGGTATTTTCTTAGTAATATACGTTAGACATCTCTTGATATGAGCACTTCTAGATCTGCCTCATTCTTTTCAAATAACTGGGCATATAGCACTGCATGTTTGGAGTATGATTTATTTAAGTAATGCTCTATTGGTAGACATTTATGTAGTTTCAATTACGAAAATAGCTGAAATGATGTAATAGCTTTTAGCACTTATGCAAGTGTATCTGTGGGCTAAGTACCCAAAAGCAGAATAAAGACATACATTAGGTTTGATAGATATAGCCCAGGTATCTTCAAAATAGTTTTATACCAAATGTTCTTCCTACCAATGGTGCATAAGAATAATGTTGTACCCACTCAGCAATACTGGGCATTATCAATTTTCTAAACCTTTATAATGATGTTATGTGATTTTTGGTTGCATTTCTATACACTAATAACAAAGTAGCAGAAAGAGAAATTAAGAGAACAATTCCATTTATAACTGTCCCCCCAAAGAATGAAATACCCAGAAATAAACTAATCAAGGAGGTGAAAGACCTATACTATGAAACCTATAAAACATTGATAAAAGAAACTGAAGACGACACAAATAAACAGAAAGATATCCTGTGCTCATGGGCTGGAAGCATTAATATTGTTAAAATGTCCCTACTACCCAAAGCAATCTCTATCAAAATACTAACAGCACTTTTCACAGAACTAGAATAATCCTAAAATTTGCATGGAACCTGAAAAGATCCCCAAATATCCAAAGCAATCTTCAGAAAGGTATCACAGTCTCAGATTTCAAGATACACTACAAAGCTGTAGTAATTGAAACACTATGGTACTGGCACAGAAATACACACATAGGTCAGTAGAACAGAATGGAGAGCCCAGAAATAAACCCATGCGTATATAGTCAATTAATCTGCAACAAATGAGGCAAGAGTATACAATGGGGAAAAGACAGTCTCTTCAGTAAATGGTGCTGGGAAAACTAGACAGCTACTTGCAAAATAAAACTGGATCGCTTTCTTGTACTATACACAAAAATTAACTCCAAATGGATTGAGGACCTAAATTTGAGACACAAAACCATAAAACGCCTAGAAGAAAAAGAAGCAGTAATCTCTTGGACATTGGCCTTAGCAACATTTTCTAGATATGTCTCCCCACGCAAGGGAAACAAAAGCAAAAATAAACTATTGGGACTACACCAAAATAAAAAACTTTTGCCCAGCAAAGGAAACCATCAATAAAACCAAAAAGGCAACGTGCCAAATAGAAGAAGATATTTGCAAGTAATATATCTGACAAGGGGATGAACTCCAAATATATAAAGAACTTACACAACTCAACACCAAAATCCAAATAATCTGATTAAAAATGGACAGAGGGCCTAAACAGACATTTTTCCAAAGAAGGCACACGGATGGCCACCAGACACAAAAAGATGATCCCTTTCACTAATCATCAGAGAAATGCAAACCAAAACCATAACAAAATATCATCTTACACCTGTCAGAATTGCTAGAATCAAAAAGACAAGAAATAACAAGTGTTCATGAGGATGTAGAGAAAAAGGAACCCTCATGCACTGTTGGTAGCAATGCAAATTGGTGCAGCTACTGTGGAAAAGAGTATGGAGGTCCCTCAAAAAATTAAAAAGAGAACTACCATATGATTTAATAATTCTATCACTGAGTATTTACCTAAAGGAAATGAAAGGGGTGAAAAACACGCACCCCCATGGTTGCTTACTGTAGCATTATTTATAACAGCCAAGTATGGAAGTGTCCATCCATTGATCAATGGATAAAGAAGATGCGGTGTATACACACACACACACACACACACACACACACACACACACACTGGATTATTATTCAGCCCTAAGGAGAATGAGATCCTGCCTTTTGTGACAACATGGATGCATCTAGAGGATATGCTAAGTGAAGTCAGAGAAAGACAAACACCTTATGATTTCACTGATACGTGGAATCCAAAACGCAAAACACACAAAACGCAGAAACACACTTGTAAACCCAGAGAACAAACTGATGGTGGCCAGAGGGAAGGTGTAGGCATACGCAAAACGGGCCAAGGGGAGTGGGAGATACAGCTTCCAGCTACGGAATAAGTCATGGGAATAAAATCCCCAGCACAGCATAGCCACAGAATGTCATCAGTGGTACTACGGTATGTTGTATGGTGACAACAGGTAGGTACACTTGCCACGAGCACAGTATAATGTACAGATGTGTCCAATCACTAGGTTGTACACCTGTAGCTAGCGTCAATTAAGATAAAAAGATTACACTATTTTACGTGGTAACATATTTTTTTAATGAAGTCTCTGGTTCTAATTTTTATATAACGTTACTGCTTTATTTTCTGATAGAAGTTACGAGAAAAAAAAAATTTTAAGAGGTTTGGAAAAAGGTCCCAACAAGCAAATGAAAATAAAAATAGTCTGTAATTATACCATTCTGAGATAAGTACTAACATTTGATGTTAATTTTGAATCCTTTTAAAAATTACATTATGACCATTAACCGCGTCCTTATATGTTACTGGAAAGCATCATTTTAAATAGCTACATAATTTCACAAATGGAGGTATGGTAACTCAGTTAGCTTTTCCTTTATTTAGGGACATTTAGGTTGTTTCTGGTATTTTTGCTGTGAAATACTGCTATCATATACATTTTGATATATAAATCTCTGCTTGAGTTTCTGTTCCCTTAGTATAAGTTCCTGAGATTCTCTCAGGAGCCAATGAGGTGACAGGGCTCCACGGGTGTCTGTCTGTCTGTCAGGACTTGGAAAACTGTCACACATTTGCTGGGCTACAGTCTGTGACTGTGCTTTTTTCTTTAAAAAAATTTTTTTTTAATGTTTATTTATTATTGAGAGACAGAGAGAGACAGAGCATGATCATGGGAGGGGCAGAGAGAGGAGGAGACACAGAATCCAAAGCAGGCTTCAGGCTCTGAGCTGTCAGCACAGAGCCCGACGTGGGGCTCGAACTCGCGAACCGCGAGATCATGACCTGAGCCGAAATTGGACGCTAAGCCGACTGAGTCACCCAGGCGCCCCTGTGATTGTGCTTTTAATCCCAGCAAATCAACTTCCGAGGGTTCTGTGTTCTCGAACAGTGTCTCCGATTTGCCCATCCACTCAGCTCTCCTCCATTACCCCGCCCGCCCACCCTAGTAGATAGAGCGCGATACTAAGAACGGATCTCTGGACCCACACTTTCCAGATTTGTACCCTGGCATCACCACTTTGTAGCTGTGCGCCTTGTTTGACTTATGACTTGACCGCTCTGTGCCTCAGTTTTCTCGCCTATAAAATGAGGAGAATAATACTGCCTATCCTATGGGATTATTATGAGTATTAAATGAATCAATATATGTAAAACCCTTCATCAATGCAGGGCATAAGGGAAGTGCTATGTTCATACTAGCTATTATTATTCTCCAGGATACATAGAAATGCTAAAGAATAACTTCAAGAAAAGACACCAAGATCCAAGATATTTCAGAGGCGATTTCTGGGTGGTATATAATTATGCTTTTTTGTCTTCATATTATTACATTCTCTCGATTTCACATTTCACAAATGCCAGGGTATTGGAGGAAGATTTTGTTAGACTACTTACTCCCTAACCCTGCTTCCAGGATACTTTCCTTCCTCCCCTTACAAAATTTTTTTTTTAATGTTTATTCATTTTTTGGGAGGGAGACAAAGAGAGAGAAAGGGAGAGACGGTGCAAGCGGGGGAGGGGCAGAGACAGACGGAGACAGGATCCGAAGCAGGCTCCAGGCTCCGAGCTGTCAGCACAGGGCCCGACGTGGGACTTGAACCCGTGAACCGTGAGATCGTGACGTGAGCCGAAGTCGGACGCTTAACTGACTGAGTCACCCAGGTGCCCTGTTCCTCCTCTTATTAAAGCAAACCAATCAACCAACTCCACCAGTCATCGTGGTAAATGAGGAAACGTTAGGCGAAAGTCACACGTTCACAACGGGTAGGGCAGAGAGACAGGGGAAGCCATCACGGAGCGCACAGGACAGCCTACCTCGGACGTAATTTAGGGGAAACAAGTGGACTCTTTTTCTTAAAGTAAACGCTTGAGTTTTCCACTCACTGCAAACAAACCTAATCCTAAGCGACACGGAGGCAGGATAACACATTCACTTGTTCGCTGGAGGTCTTCTTCCTGTATTTTACCTCTCGTGTTCCACAAAGGCACGGAGTTCCGTTTGAGTCACCATCTCCTGGGCTGTTCAAATCCCAGGGCCCAAAACTGAAGCCGGAAAGAGCATACTTGCCTTCCCGGCTTTGGAGCCACAGGGCTCCTTCCGGAGACTGTGGGCCGTTCCCAGAAGGCAATGAGAGGAGGGAGGAAGCAGTGGGGCAGAGGAAGGAGACCCTTCAACGGGCAGCGGATGGAGGTCTGTCTGTGGCTTTCTGCTGCCTGGCAGTGCCAGAGGGCCTGGGCAGGGCCCCAGAGGAGAACAGACAACGGTGCCCGGCCTTGCCAGAGCAGCCCAGGCCCCACGCCACCTCCCGGGTGCCGAGGAGTCTGTGAAGCAGATAACGGGGGATCCCTGGCCACGTGAGAGGTGAGCGGCCTCCCTGTGAAGATCCCACCTAAGCCCCAGCTTCTGGTTTTACCCTGGAACGGACAGCTGAGGGAGAGTATCAAATGCCCGGCCAGCCAGGCTGGCTGGAGGCGGGGGTGGGGTGGGGGTGGGGGTGGGGGGGGGGTCTGGAGTCAGAGCTGTTGTAATGTAAAGAAACAGATATTTCTTGTATAATGGAGATTCATGATCGCTGTACTATCTTTTATGAAATCGGGTGCTTTATAAATATCAAATTGCTTGCAATGAGCCTCACATGTGGTCACGGTGAATCTCAAGATCGTAACTGGACACTGCTAATCGAAGGAACGGCAATCCCGAAGCCACACGCCCGTGTGCCTCTATTCATTGCTGTGCGAGGCTGGGTCCTGCTGTCTCGTCCCCAAGGAGCCACCTCGCACAGATGCACTCTGTTCTATGCAGGAAGAGGAAGGCGTTTCTGCAGCTGTCCCGGCTCGCGTCCACTAATCATCTTTATAAAACCCATTTTGTCTGAAGGTTTTCGAGCGCCCCCACCGTAGGAAACTAATAGCTTTCAAAGGAAAGGCTCCCTTGAATCACGTGCGATTAAGGGGGCTCATTTTAACTGTATGTTAGTTGTCTGAGGACAGGAGTCTCTGAGAAATGCCGAGCGAGTCTGATCTCAGCCAGCAGGGCAGACCCTGATAACCGGTCAGGGACAAATGCCCAGTGGGAGTTGTTGGCACAATAAGGTTTAAAGCTTTTGACGCAAAAGTAAATAATGAGCAAAATATCTGGGTTATCACTCAGGGAGACTGTCTCTTCTCCCCCTCTCCGGTTGTTACTCTCTAAACTTTGCCTTGGGTGGACAAAGGCCATCTGTCCTCTCCCGGGTCACTGCAGGGTACAGATGTTTCTTTTTTACTAATCTTCCATATTGGAGGTGGTGCTCGCGCGAGCACTGGTTCGGTGCGGAAGTGACGTGGACCCAAGCCAGCATCCGGCAGCTTCGGCTGACCCACAGCGATGGTCCCTGTGACCCATTAAACCACAGTGGTCACTGAGGAGAACGAGCTTATTGGTAGGGGGACCACAGAGTGATGGGCCTGTGATTTGGAAAGACCGACCAACTCCTGATTGGTAAAAGCATCGTGGAAGTCACTAGGACTAAAAAGACAAACGACTAAATCAGTTACAGGCCATTACTAAAAATTATATTCGGAAACAAAGGATTTTGAAGTCTCTTTTTGATGTATGGATTCCTATGTGTAAAACTTAAGGTGACAACATGCTGGGTCTGATGGGACATTTTCCTGACCTCTAAAATTTGAGGAAGTTTGCAACTTCCAAGAGGCCACATTCTGGCCAAATAAAACATTCACTCAAGCTCTGTTTAGCACGTACTGTAAATGTCCAATGTACCAGATGTCCAATGTACAAATGTACAAATGTAAATAAGCACTGATCTGAAAGGCACAAAAACACAAATGATAAAATTTGCTTTAGCTTCAAATTTGACAAAAGACTTTGCTAGGATTATATTTCCTAATTCTCATAGGAAATGAAGCAGGGCCCTTGGGAGGCCATCTCTGCTGCTATGACAACTCACTTATCTGGCACTACTTGGGGATGCTGTTTGTAAACAGGAAGTTATCTGAATGTTAGATCTTACGTTATTTAAATGCTGAAATTTCTGCAGCTGAGTTATTTTGTAAGGATTATTTTAATTGTAAATAGAAGGCCCTAAATATGCTTTTACTATTTCTTGATGATTCAAGGCCATCGTTCGTGCAACCAGTGGCGGTGCCGGGATCTGATCCACAGCTGTCCTTTGGGACCACTGATGTTTGCTGGCCGGCCTGCCTTGGTGCCACGGACACCAAGCTGATCAGAGCAGACTGCTGGGCTCCCTCTCCCCATGAATATATTCAGCTGAGAAGAAGTCCAGGCTCAGAGGCCCTGCCAAACCCCATCCAAAGGGGAGTGAACATTCCTTCCAACTCAGGCTTTACCCATGACTCTTTCATACCATAAAGTAGTTCACATGTTAAGGGACCAGAGTGCAAGCTCATGAGTCTACAGTCAATGAATATTTATTAAGAATAAGCATGAAAAAAAACAAAAATAAAAAGGGGCGCCTGGGTGGCTCAGTCGGTTGAGCGTCCGACTTCGGCTCAGGTCATGATCTCGCGGTTCGCGAGTTCGAGCCCCACGTCGGGCTCTGTGCTGACAGCTCAGAGCCTGGAGCCTGCTTCGGATTCTGTGTCTCCCTCTCTCTCTCTGCCCCTCCCCTGCTCATGCTCTGTCTCTCTCTGTCTCAAAAATAAATAAAAACATTAAAAAAATTAAAAAAATAAGGCATGCCTATCTTATGGCCCCTAGTTCAGAGCACAGTGAAGCTTCTCTATAAATGTTGACTGATGAAGCGTGTGTGTGTGTGTGTGTGTGTGTGTGTGACAGAGAGAGAGAGAGAGAGAGAGAGAGTGAGAGAGAGAGAGAGAGAGAGAGACAGAGGAAGGGACAGACACACAAAAACACATACTAGCAATGTTCAACAAAACAGTGTCAAATTTAGTAATGGTGGCATAAAAGATCTTAGGGAAAAATACAGTTTTTAAGAGAGTATTTATACATTGTCTTAGACTTTCAATGGAAGATGAATTTGCATATGTGTGTGTGCTCCTTCACACAAATCAAATATCTTGAGAAAAATGTTGGATAGCCTCAAAAATAGGTATTTTCACGTCTTAAAAGAATCACAGTGCAGTTAGGAAACCTCAGACATCTTATGTGTCTCTTTCCAACCTCTAGAGAGGTTGAGAAATCCAGAAGTAGTTGTCTAGGATTACAAGTTCTATATTCCTGTGGCTGCTTCCAACTTTGGATCATTCTTATATTAAAAAGCGTCCTTCCTCAGATACACCTGGATTAAAGTGTCTTTTTTGTGTCCTTTTGACAAAGGACACTCTAGTCAGTTTCTTAAAGATACTTATTAAGCTACCTCTTAACGACACAGCAGTCAGCTTCTACCAAGTTCTAGTAACTGGGCTAGAATGTGTGTGTGTGTGTGTGTGTGTGTGTGTGTGATATGTTCTTTGTTGGAAGATCAAAATGAGTTAGACATGGTTGGAGGGCTCAAGGAGCTGAAAGTTCAGAGAGGGAAAGGTGGATGCATTCACAAATAACTCTGATAAATGTGGTAAGGGCAATGACAAACACATGCTCAAGGCTCAGTGATGGAAGCACAAATGGTGATCTTGATTTGTAGCAGTTCTGGGTTTGTTCTCAGGGTTAGTCCTTTCTATGTGAGCACAAGCCCAGCAGGGTCCAGCCACCTCAGTCGTCTGTGGTCAAGAGACCCTTGAATGTCAGGGGAAGACACAGTTGACCACCCAGGAGTCAGGCACTCAGTTATTCCTCCCATAAGTGTTTTGCACGCATTACTTTCTTTCTGTAGTACTGTGAGAGGATAGAAAATATATATACTGGTCTGTGCCTGTTTCCTGCCACAAAGCTCCTAAAATACTTACAATTTCCTAAGTGACATGAACACTCGATGCATCTCTTGTTCTGATATTTGTCTTTTTATTTAAAAAAAAATTTTTTTTTCAACGTTTATTTATTTTTGGGACAGAGAGAGACAGAGCATGAACGGGGGAGGGGCTGAGAGAGAGGGAGACACAGAATCGGAAACAGGCTCCAGGCTCCGAGCCATCAGCCCAGAGCCTGACGCGGGGCTCGAACTCACGGACCGCGAGATCGTGACCTGGCTGAAGTCGGATGCTTAACCGACTGCGCCACCCAGGCGCCCCTTCTGATATTTGTCTTTCACCCCATCCTGATTCCTAAAACACTTGTAAATGGCTAAGTGACAAGAGCACTAGGGACGTCTTTTGTCTCAAGGAGGCGACTCTGGGTGGACTCCTCGATGGGGGCTGGTCTCCAGAAAGACCACGCCATGATCGGATGCTGGAAGTTCAGGGGAATTCAGACTATATTGGGAGGACAGCCTGCATCTGATCCAAGGCCTCTTTTAAATTAGTTTACAGGGGCACCTGCGTGGCTCAGTCAGTTAAGTGTCTGACTATTGATTTCAGCTCAGGTCATGATGTCACTGTTTGTGAAGACTGAGCCCCCTGAGGGGCTCTGTGCTGACAGCAAGGAATCTGCTTGGGATTCTCTCTCTCTCTCTGTCCCTCTCCCGCTTGCACTATTGCTCTTTCAAAATAAATAAATAATAAATTTACAAATTGATATACCAAAAGTGCATTGCTTTGTGACTTTTAAATGTTTATTTATTTTTGAGAGAGAGACAGAGAGAGACAGAGAGACAGGGAAAGAGCATAAGCAGGGGAGGGGCAGAGAGAGAGAGAGGGAGACACAGAGTCTGAAGCAGGCTCCAGGCTCCGAGCTGTCAGAACAGAGCCTGACGCGGGGCTTGAACTCACAGACCGTGAGATCGTGACCTGAGCTAAAGTCGGATGCTTACCCCACTGAGCCACCCAGGTGCCCCACTTCGTGATTTTTTTGACACTAAGGTGTAGAAGCATGCTAAGAACTCGATGTTCTGAGAGTCAGAGATTGTCATTTTGTCTCAGTCAGCAGCAGCTTTCTAGAATGCAGTCACCTCTTATTCGTTGCTCTGCACCACGTACATCTATCAACCTCCGAATATTCCAGCCATCCACTGCCTAGATTCAAACAAACCACCACCCGTGCGTCTTACGTTCCTTTGCTCTCTTCCAATACAAGAAACCCCAAGAGCCGTTAAGACGCTCTGGGCACCTGAACCTAAGGCAGGATGGCAATTTCCCATCTGGGCCGAACGCTCTGAATACGCTTACCCACTGTGGCAGGAGCCTGTTGCACGAACCTGAGCAGAAGGTGGAGGCGAAGTTCTGGAGGGCCGAGTCCACCTCCTCCACGCTGGGCAGAGCCAGCAGGCGGGGCAGGAGGCTCTCCAGGGCCTGCAGGAACAGCCTGGCGCTGTGCTGGTCCGCCTCCTGGTTCTTCAACAGTTTCAGGGACAGAGCGGCAGTCCGCAGGGACCTGTGGCCCAGGCAGTCCCGAGGGGTCTGCTCTTCGTCGGCCAGGGAGCCGTTGTCCGACCCGATGTCCGACACGTCGGACCTGCCCGAGTCCTTCTCTGCCGCCATCGAGTACTGGTCGCAGGAGTCGAACTCGGTCCGCGAGAGGTCTTGGTCATCTACGCTGAAATTGCTCTCGCTGTACCGGGAGCCGTAGGACCTCATCCTGCAGTCCACCGACAGGAAGTTCGTTATGTCGGGGTAAGCCACCGTGTGGCTCCTCTGGACCACGTCTGGTTGGTCGACCGCCTCGGGCTCCGGCACCTTGCTCAGCGTCTCCCTGCTCTCCGGCTGCGCCGGCGACCTGAGGCTGTGCTTGTGGTTGTCGGAGCGGTCCTCGGGCGTGGTCTGGCCCAGCTCGCCCTCCAGGGTGGTCTGGCCCGTGTCCGTGGTCACACTGATGCTGATGTCCGGGCTCCTCTCGTTCCCCGCCTCCCACGGCGTGTGCTCGGAGGACAGGACGCGCCGCTGCCAGCGGAAGTCGGCCTCGTTGATCTCCATGGAGTCCCGGCTCCACTCGGCCCCGTCCTTGAGCTCCTCCAGGCGCAGCAGCAGCAGCTGCACCTGGCCTTCGCTCAAGCCCTTGCCCTGGCTCAGCTCGTCCAAGGCCCCGAGCAAGGTGCAGACGCAGGACACGGCCGCATAGCACGCCTCGATGCCGCCCTTGATGCACGCTTCGGTCATGCCATCCATGATGCTAAGGGTTCGAGGGAGAAAACAACATCAGCATAGGCAACGTGGGAGAATGCTCCAGAAGGAACAAGGCGGGTGAGTCTGGTGAGCAGGGCAGTATGCAAAACAGATCCTCTGCTCTACATGAAGTGAAATGGTCTGGGCAAAAAGTAAATGAAACAAACATGCTCCGGCTGGCAGAGGAAAACCTCCAGGTGAAGTGGCCCACCTTGAATCACACTGACTCTTGGTTGGCTGGTTTATCTGGAGACACACAAAAATTCCGGATGGGAGTTTGTGATCTCCACAAGGACAGGCACTGCATAATCTCACTTTTGGATTATGTTCGTTTTTTTTTTTTTCCCCCGAAAGCAAACAGTTATAATGGCTCTATGATAATGAGGACATCCTCTATAAGACCAATATATTCCGGAACAGGTGCAGGTGAATACAACAACTGCAAATTAGATGATGTTCAGTTTTCTAGGGAAGCGACAAGTAAAGGAATCTTATAGCTATAGTGCTGGAATTCAAAACGTTTTTCCCCAACATAACCCCAATGGATAATTTTTGTACATTTCATTCTGTACATTGCGTTTACTTTAAGTATGACAATATGGAAAGTTACAGGATTGCAATACATTGAGATAAGACTTCTCATATGGCTTGCGGGGACATTATTGAACAATAATATTCCACGTAAGGCAGATTCATAAAAATTTCAGGGCCTTAAAAACAAGGTCAAGTGTATTCAGAGGAGCATCGCTCGCCAAGCAATAGTAGGTGGAAAAGGGGAATGTATCATACAGTTTGAGAAGATCCAGATGAGACTTTCGTTTTGAAATTGATCTTTTTCTGGATTCTGGTTCAGTGGAGCCGGGTCCTGCCAAATCACAGAGGCGCTGTGGGCTCCCAAGTAGCTTTAAGAAAAGGGGGAAAAAAAATAACAGTAAAGTGAACACCATAAAAAAGCACAAGGTCTTAAAATTGTGAGTTCAAAGAGACATGTACGCTCTCTATTGATTGACACACTCGAAAAAAACCCAACAACTGTTTGGAACTACAAATCTTAATAGAACTGATCTAAGTATCCATCTTGTCACAGAACACACATAGGGTTCCCAGATCCTCAGTTCAGGACTGGCTTAGACAAAGCAAATTCTCTACGGGGTTGTTTCAAAAACTTTTATAGCACAGAAAAATAAAGCACTTGTATCTACGTTCTTTAGTGAGAATGGCCTCTAATTTAACTTCCCTCTACTCTCTTTGTCTCACTTTGCTATCAGAGCTGGCTAGCTGCAAACTGGATTGATCAAGCATACCCGGAACATTCTCCAGAATAGATCATATGGTAGGGCACAAAACGAGTCTTAAATTTAAGAGAACTGAAATCATATCAGGAGTCTTTTCTGACCACATTGGCATGAAACTAGAAATTAATTACATGAGGAAAACTGGGAAATTCACAAATATGTGAATTTTAAACAACATGCTACCAAACAACTAACGGATCAAAGAAGAAATGAAAGGAGAAATTAAAAAAGACCTTGAGACAAACAAAAATGGAAATATAACACCCCCACATTTATGGGATACGGAAAAAGCAGTTTCAAAAGAAAAATTTAAAGCAGTAAATGCCTACCTCAAAAAAATAAGAAGAGTCTCAAACAAATAATGTAACGTTACACTTTAAGGAACTAGAAAAAGAACAGGTGAAGCCTAAAGTTAGTAGAAGGAAGTAAATAAGAAAGATTACAGGGGCGCCTGGGTGGCGCAGTCGGTTAAGCGTCCGACTTCAGCCAGGTCACGATCTCACGGTCCGTGAGTTCGAGCCCCGCGTCAGGCTCTGGGCTGATGGCTCGGAGCCTGGAGCCTGTTTCCCATTCTGTGTCTCCCTCTCTCTCTGCCCCTCCCCCGTTCATGCTCTGTCTCTCTCTGTCCCAAAAATAAAATAAACGTTGAAAAAAAAAAAAAAAGAAAAGAAAGATTACAGCAGACATAAATGAAATAGAGACTAAAAAACAACAGAAAAGATCAATGAAACTAAGAGTCGATTCTTTGGAAAGATAAAATTGACACAGTTTTATTAGACTCTCCAGGAAAAAAACCTGGAAGATTTAAATAAAATCAGAAATGAAAGAGGTGTTACAACTGATACCACAGAAATACAAAAGACCCCAAGATACTCTTATAAAAATGATACGTCAACAAATTGGACAACCCAGAGGAATACAGTTCTAGAAATATATGACCTACCAAGACTGAATCATGAAGGAATAGAATATCTGAATAGATCAATTACTGGTAAGGAGACTGAATCAGTAATCAAAAACCTCCCAACTAACAAAAGTCCAAGAACAGATGACTTAACCAGTGAATCCTACCAAACATTCAAGGGATTAATATCAATCCTTCTCAAACTCTTCCAAAAAGCAGAAAAGGAGGGGATTCTTTTCTTTCTAATTTTTTTTTTTTTTAGTGTTTATGTATTTTTGAGAGAGCATGAGCAGGAGAGGAGCCGGGAGGGAGGAAGACACAGAATCCAAAGCAGGCTCCAGGCTCCTAGCTGTCAGCACATAGCCCAATGCAGGGCTCAAACTCACTAGCTATGAGATCGTGACCTGAGCTGAAGTTGGACGCTTAACCGACTAAGCCACCCAGGCGCCCCAGGAGGGGACTCTTTCAAACTCATTTTATGAGGCTATCATCACCCTGATACTAAAACTTGACAAGGACACCACAAGAAGAGAAAATTAGAGGCCAACATCTCTGATGAACATAGACGCAAAAATTCTCAATAAAATGTGATCAAACTAAATTCAACAACGTATTAAGAGGATCATATACCATAATCAAGTGGGATTTATTCTAGGGATGCAAAGATGGTTCAAGTGACTGAGCCACAAATTAGTCAAGTGATTCACAACGTTAACCAAATGAAGGACAAAATGAAAAGATAATTTCAATCGATGCAGAAAAAGCATTTGACAAAATTCCACATCCACTCATGATAAAAACTCTCAAAAAGGTGGGTGGAGACGGAATGTATCTCAACATAATAAAGGCCATCTATTACAAATAACATCCTATTCAACAGTAAAAAGCCAAAAGTTTTTCCTCTGAGATCAGGAGCAAGACAAGGATGCCAATCTTGCCACTTTTATTCACCATAGTATCGTCAGTCCTAGCTACAGCAATCAGGCAAGAAAAAGAAGTAAAAGGCATCCAAACTGGAAAGGAAGAAATAAAACTGTCACTATTTGCAGATGGCATGATATTATATATAGAAAACCCTACAGACTCTTTTAAAAAACTGTTAGAACTAACAAATGAATTCAGAGAATTTGCAGGGTACAAAATCAGCATATAAAAAAATCTGTTGCATTTTCATACACTAATGAACTATCAGAAAGAGAAATCAAGAAAATACTCCTATTTACGAGGCATCAAAAAATAAGGAAATGCCTAAGAATAAATTTAACCAAGGAGGTGAAAGACCAGTATACTGAAAACTATAAGACATTAATAAAATAAATTGAAGATGACACAAATAAATGGAAGGATGTTCTGTGCTCATGGATTCAAAGAATTAATATTGTTAAAATGCCCTTACTACCCAAAGCAATCTACAGATTCAATGCAATCTCTACCAAATTTCCAATGGCATTTTTCACGGAAACAGAACAAACAATCCTGAAATTTGTATGGAACCATAGAAGACCTGGAATAGCCAAAGCAATCTTGAGAAACAGAAAAACAGGAGCCATCACACTCCCTGATTCAAACTTTATTACAAAGCTACGGTAATTAAAACATTATGGCACTGGCATAAAAATGGACGCATAGATCAAAAAGAACAGAATAGAAAGCCTAGAAATAAGTCTGTACGTATATGTCAATTAATATGTAACAAAGGAGGCAAGAATATACAATCGGAAAAGGACAATCCCTTCAACAAATGGTGCTTGGAATGCTGGACAGCCACAAGCAAAAGAATGAAAATAGACAACTGTCTTCCACCATACACAAAAATTAACTCAAGATGGATTGAAGGCTTGGATGTAGGCCTTGAGACCATAAAACTCTTAGAAGAAAACATAGGCAGTAAGCTCCTTGACATGAGTCTTGCAGATGATTTTTAAAATCTGATACCAAGTAAAAACAACAAAAGCAAAAATAATCATGTGGGACCACATCACACTAAAAAGCTTCTGCACAGCAAAGGAAACCATCAACAAAATGAAAAGGCCACATACTGAAAGTATTTGCAAGTCACATATCTGATAAGGGGTTAATATCCAAAATACAGAAAGAACTCCTATCACTCAATAAAAAGATAAAAAAAAACCCAAACAATCCAATTTTAAAACTGGGTAAAGGACTTTGAGTAGACATTTCTCCAAAGAAGACATACAGATAGCCAATGGACACATGAAAAGATATTCAACATCAATCATCACCTGGGAAATACAAATCAAAACCTCAATGAGATACTACCTCAGACCTGTTAGAATGGCTATTATCAAAAAGACTAGGGGTGCCTAGGTGGCTCAATCAGTTAAGTATCTGAGTCTTGGTTTTAGTTCAGGTCATGATCTCATGGTTCACAGGATCAAACCCCTCATCGGGATCTGTGCTGATAGCATGGAGCCTGCTTGGGACTCTCTCTCTCTCCCTCTCTCTCTCTCTGCCTCTCTCCCACTCATGCATGTGTTCTCTCACTCAATAAATAAACTTAAAAAAAAAAGACTAGAAAAAACAAGTGTTGGCAAGGATGTGGAGAAAAAAGAATCCTTGTGCATAGCTGGTAGGAATGTAAATTGGTACAGCCCCTATGGTAAACAGCATGGAAGTTCCTCAAAAAATTAAAATAGACTGCCATACAATCCATCAATTACACTTCTGAATATTTATCTGAAGAAAATGAAAACACAAATTCAAAAAAGATACATGTACCCCCATGGTTATTGCAGCATTATTTACAATAGCCAAAATATGGAAACAACCTAAGTATCTCTCAAAGGATAAGTCGATAATCCAAAGAAGATGTCGCATACCCGCCCCCCCACACAGACAAATACTACTCAGCCATAAAAAAGAATGAAATCTTGCCATTTGTGGTAACATTGATGAAACTAGAGAGTGTTATGCTAAGTGAAACAAGTCAGACAAAGACAGACAAATATTGTATAATATCTCTTATAGGTAGAATCTTGAAAAACAAAAAAATAAACAAAAGATCACGCTCATAGTTACAGAAAATTGGTGGTTGTCAGAGGTGAGGGGTGGGGGATGGAAAAAATGGATGAAGGGGGTCAAAAGGTAAAACAACTTTTAAAAAATTAAAAAGAACACATGGGTTGAGGAGTATTCCCTCATTCTATTCCTTGGAAAAGTTCACATATTATTGGAACTATCCATTCCTTAACGGTTGGTATAACTTGTTTTTAAAGTTGTATGGGGCCAGTGGTTTGTTTTTTTTTTAATTTTTTAAAATTTATTTTTATTTTTATTTTTTTTTAGGGAACGATTTTTAACTACTGATTCAATTTTTTTAAAAGTTCCTAGAACTATTTAGGTCCTCAATTTCTCAGCTTGTTAAAGGCTATGTTATTTCCCAGGGATTTATCTATTTTATCTAAATTTTCAAATTTACTGGCATCAGTGGCCTTATTAGACCTTGATTTCTTTAACGTTTCTAACATTTATAGTTCCAAGTGTGTTTTCATTCTTATTTCTACTTAGTCGTTTTTACCTATTCTGGGATTTTGTGATTGCTTTTATCAAGAGTTTTTCAATTTCCTCAGTTTTTTTAGAGCCCTGATATTTTTCACTTTAGTGATCCACTATATTTGCTTTTTATCACATTACTTTCTGCTTTTATCTTCTTTATTTTTCCTCTTTTCTACTTTCTTTGAATTAAATCTGCTCTTCTTTTCCCAACTCTCTAACTTGGAGAATTAGAATATTAATTGTAGGCTTCCTAACTTTCAATATAAGCATTTTAAGCTATCAATACCCTTGTATATAGCGCTTTGGCTACATCCTACAAGTTTTCACATATAGAATTTTCATTACTGTTCAGTTTAATTAGTTATTATTTCCATGTGTTAGATGTCTTTAAACAAAATTTTATTTTGAGGCTAATTCAGGAAAAGATTGGGTTAAGTGCATTGGAAAAGACTTTCAATCACTATGTCCATTATTTTCAAAGTGATTTACACTCATGGGAAAAGGTATATTAAGTAGAAAAAGTTGTATCTTAAGGGGGCACTTCTCTTTCCCTCTCTCCTTCTACATTTCTTTTGGACCCCAGAAATTGGGAACTTCTACTCTCTTGGAGGCAAAGAAATGAAGCTTCCACTTTTCTCTACACATTTTATTTTTTAAAAATCAAAATATATTTACCTTTTTTTCAGGAACAGAATTTAGTGATTCATCACTTACAAAAAATACCCAGTGCTCATCCCAACCAGGGTCCTCCTTAATGTCCCTCGCCCATTTAGCCTTTCCCCCAACCCTGCCAGCAACCCTCAGTTTGTTCTTTCTTATGGTTTGTTCCCTCTCCATTTTGTATTATTTTTGCTTCCCTTTCCTTATGTTCATCTGTTTGGTATCTTAAATTCCACATATGAGTGAAATCAGGGTCCTCCTTAATGTCCCTCGCCCATTTAGCCTTTCCCCCAACCCTGCCAGCAACCCTCAGTTTGTTCTTTCTTATGGTTTGTTCCCTCTCCGTTTTGTACTATTTTTGCTTCCCTTTCCTTATGTTCATCTGTTTGGTATCTTAAATTCCACATATGAGTGAAATCATATGATATTTGTCTTTCTCTGACTTATTTCACTTCGCATAATACACTCTAGTTCCACCCACATTGTTGCAAGTGGCAAGATTTCATTCTTTTTGATCGAGTAATATTCCATTAAATATATGTACCACATCTTTATCCATTCATCAGTCGATGGACATTTGGGCTCTTTCCATACTTTGGCTATTGTTGATAGTGCTGCTATAAACATTGGGATGCACGTGTCCCTTCAAATCAGCATTTTGGTATCCTTTGGATAAATACCTAGTAGTGCAATTGCTGGGTCACAGGGTAGTTCTATCTTTAATTTTTTGAGGAACCTCCATACTGTTTTCCAGAGCGGCTGCACCAGTTTGCTCTCCCACCAACAGTGCAAAAGGGTTCCCCTTTCTCTGCATCCTCGCCAACATCTGTCGTTGCCTGAGTCGTTAATTTTAGCCATTCTGACAGGTGTGAGGTGGTATCTCCTTTTTGATTTGTATTTCCCTGATGATGAGGGATGTTGAGCATTTTTTCAGGTGTCTGTTAGCCATCTGGATGTCTTCTTTGGAAAACTGTTTATGTCTTTTGCCCATTTCTTCACTGGATTATTTGTTTTTTGGGTGTTGAGTTCGGTAAGTTCTTTATAGATTTTGGATACTTACCCTTTATCTGATACATCATTTGCAAATATCTTCTGCCATTGCCTTTTAGTTTTGTTGTTTCCTTTGCTGTGCAGAAGCTTTTTATCTTGATGAAGTCCCAATAGTTCATTTTTGCTTTTGTTTCCCTTGCCTCTGGAGACATGTCAAGTAAGAAGTTTCTGTGGTCAAGATCAAAGAGGTTGTCGCCTGTTTTCTCCTCTAGGATTTTGATGGCTTCCTGTCTTACATTTAGGTCTTTCATCCATTTTGAGTTTATTTTTGTGTATGGTGTAAGAGAGTGGTCCAGGTTCATTTTTCTGCATGTCGCTGTCCAGTTTTCCCAACACCATTTGCTGAGAAGACTGTCCTTATCCCATTGGATATTCTTTCCCACTTTGTCAAAGATTAGTTGGCCATATGTTTGTGGGTCCATTTCTGAGTTCTCTATTCTGTTCCATTGATCTGAGTGTCTGTTTTTGTGCCAGTACCATACTGTCTTGATGATTACAGCTTTGTAATACAGCTTGAAGTCTGGAATTGTGATGCCTCCTGTTTTGGTTTTCTTTTTCAAGATTGCTTTGGTTATTCAGGGTCTTTTCTGGTTCCATATGAAGTTTAGGATTGTTTGTTCTAGTTCTGTGAAGAATGCTGGTATTATTTTGATAGGGATTGCATTGAATATGTAGATTGTTTGGGGGAGTACTGACATTTTATTTTTTTGAAAAATTTTTTTAATGTTTATTTTTGAGAGAGAGAGAGTCAGAGCACCAGTGGGGGAGGGACAGAGAAAGAGAGGGAGATACACAATCTGAAGCAGATTCTAGGCTCTGAACTGTCAGCACAGAGCCCAACATGGGGCTCAAACCCAGGAGCTGAGCTATGAGATCATGACCTGAGCCCAAGTCCAATACTAAACTGAGCCACCCAAGCGTCCCTTATTTTTTTGACATTGAAAGAGTCAAGTTTCCCTCCCCCCTTTCCCTCCCTTTCCTTTCCTCTCCCTTTTTTTTCCTTCCTCTCCCACTCTTCTCCCTCTCCTACCTGCCTAGTCTCCTCCCTCTTCTCCCCCCCTGCCCCCACTCTCTCTCATGCTACCTGCCAGGCCTACATCCAAGTGAAGCTGGTGGGGTCTAAGTGCCTCTAGCTGTCCCATCCCTTGATACAAAGGTAAGTGCATTTCAGGGGTATGGCTGTGGGGAATCTCACTTTCTTTTCGGATCTTATTACATTCTTGAATCTAACCTTACCAGTAACATATTAGATGACAATATTTAATTCCCACATTAATCTTGTGTTTATTTCTCAGTTGTTTCCAAATCTGGAGGGAAAGGGCACTGAGTGATTACGCTTCTGAAGAACCCTCAACAACTGCTTGAAGAAAGGCAAGACACGTTTAATCCCAGCTTCTTGCGGTGGGAATGAGGGATGTGATGTCAAGTGGCTGGGATGACAAAGGTCTGATTAAAGATTAGGGAACTCCTTCTGAAGCCCGACCATGGGAGAGAGAAAAGGAAGCAAGGTGTACTATTGATCATTGTTCATTTTGGGGGAAAGCGGAAACAGGAAAGAGAATGTGCTTCGAAAAACAAAATGTCCTGTCTTTGATTAATGGGCGCACAGCGCATATGGCAGAGTGACAAATTACAAAGAGAACAGGGAAATAACACACTAAGCATTCAAACTCCGATAGGCTAAGCAAACATTCTGGGTGCCCAGTGGTTTTCTTTGGGTGCACAGACTGCACATTTTGGTTTCCAGGTTACCAACCTCCCCCAATTATTGGTTGTCATAGCAAGTGGAGGTCCCACTTGTCACAATAACCTGGCCCACGTCAGTCTGCTGTGCTCCATGGGGCAGCACCGTCTGGACATGCTATTTAGGCGCTGGTGTCTAATTCCAGCCTTGCCCTGTAAGATAATCTCAGGAAGCTAGAAAATCTATGAGAAGGGGAAAACATATTTCCTCTGCAGTCACAAAGAAATTATCATGTAGGGGCACCTTGGTGGCTCAGTCGGTTAAGTGTCCGACTTCGGCTCAGGTCATGATCTCACGGTCCGTGAGTTCGAGCCCCGCGTCGGGCTCTGTGCTGACCGCTCAGAGCCTGGAGCCTGTTTCAGATTCTGTGTCTCCCTCTCTCTCTGCCCCTCCCCTGTTCATGCTCTGTCTCTCTCTGTCTCAAAAATAAATAAATGTTAGAAAAAAAATTAAAAAAAAAAAAAGAAATTATCACGTAAAATACATGTAGACACCTCCAGACCCCATATGCAATGTATTTACTTAGCATTCACTCATCAAGTGGATCCACCATAAGTAGCCACAACCCCAGTGCCAGTCAACCCTGAGTGAGAAAGAAAGGTTGCTGCTGCTTACAAAACGTTGTCTTTGAAGATAGTCTGTCTTCAGGGCCATCTGTCATTCAGTCAAAATTTATCGAGCCCTTATTCGGATTCGAGCACTGCAGTGTTGGATACCGGGTTAGGGGTGGGGAGAGGGAACCCAGGAAAGCAACGGATACAAAAACGTATTTGAGAAGAAGTTTGCACCATGTGGAAACGTTCAGTGGGATGGGACGTACAATTAATTGCTAAATGAGGGAATTTAGAGAAGACCAAAGTAGTGGTTTGGGGAGGCAGCAGGGTGAAGGAGGAGGGTTTTGATGGCACAGAGAGCTGTTCTTTGAACATCCCGGTTCATGGGGCGGCCCTACTACCCACAAGGACTTTGGGCAAGTAACTTCGACTCATGGAGGCCCAGCCTCCCCACCGAGAAACTGGGAGTAGTGTTACCTTCCTAAGAAAGTTTGTAAATCAACTAACATGCAGTGCCAGCTGCGGCTGGCACATTTCAATCAACTGCTTGACGCTAAGTGGAACGGCCCGTGGGGAGACGGGAGGGGAATCTGAATGGAAGCAGGAGCCTGGGAGCTGAACGGAGCAAGGTCGGTCAGGTGGAACGCGGGTGATGACGGGAAATGAGGACGACGACAGAAGGGTCTAGCAACGGGGCAGAGGAATTCAGACTTGATGGAAGAGGCAACAGGAGCCATGAGAGCCCGAAAATAAACTGTTAACAGTGGCGATTGAGAAGTCTAAGTCCAGAAGGACAAAAGGAAGGAAACAGGCAGCCGGAGAGCAGAGCTAGAATAAGAGCCCCACTCTAGGTAGGAGGTCATGAGGAAGAGTGAGTTCCAGCCTCCACATGTTTTTTCTTTTCCTTAGGAAAGCAATAAGCATGCCAAATGTCTGTCTGGCCCTTTATGCTTGCAGAGTACCGATGCAAACCGCATGGCATTTTGAACCTTTGGAATATTACTACTAGGCACGGATACAAAACTGTAGGCTCATAGTTAAACGCTTGAGCTACTATAACCTAGCTGGGGAGTGGCAGAGAGAGGATCCAAACTCTGACTCTTCAACTGAGGCTTAAGAAGGGGGTAGCTGAGCCAGCAGGGGAAGGGGGGCTCCTAGAATCATTTGCATTGCAGTATCAAAGTCAAGTACGGTAGTAAGTGCGCTGTAGGAAAAGACCTTGGGTTTCATTCAGGTCAGACAGACCGGGGTGTATACCCTTTCTCTTTCTTTGGGAACTTGCACAAATCATTTGACTCTCTAAAACCTCAGTTTCTTTGCGGGAGGGAAAATTCATTTTTTCTGGCATCGTGTCTCTAAGGGGAGGAACATTCAGTGGAATAAAATTCTGGACCTCTCTCCTCTCTCTCTCACTTCCTCCTAATGGAGGGGGAGTCTGATCTCACTGGTGAATGTAGGGGGAGCTGAACATGAGTAGCCAGCCTCTTCCTCTTTCTTCCCCTTGAAGATCTGCCTATTCAGAGAAAGCCCATTCTGCTCCCCTGTTTATAAACTTAACAAGGGTAGGGCTGGGTCCCCAAGGGAGCTGGGTGGTGAGAAACTAGTCTAGTCTCACTTGCCTCCAAAGCTGTATTGTGTCCGTCAACCTGGGACTGATCAGTTATTAAAGCTGACCCTATGTTTGTATTGCCTGAAGCTGTGACAGGGAAAAGAAATAACATTTTTCACTAGTAAAAGTTGATATACAACATCCAAGAGTTATCAAGAGTATTAGAGATAATATATGTGAAGTGCCGGGCATAGAGAAGGTAAGGATTCAAAGATTATTATTGTGTGCTCATAGATTTTCGTAACCACAATTAGATCTGAATCACTCCTTCATTTCTAGAAATATTGAGTAAGAACTTTCCATTGTTCATTACAATCAAATCTCGTTAAAGCAACACCAAGAGGCATTTTAAATTAAGCTTTTGAGAAACTGATGAGTAGCAAATATTACTTTAAATAAATGAATCATCAACAAGGGAAATTTGCTACTCTGGGTTTGTTGTTGTTTTGGTGTAGGAACCAAAAGCAAAGGCAACGAACGTGTTCACCAATACAAAAATGTGGATCTCTTTTCTTTTTGGTTGAGAGACAGCAGAGAAATTCTTATTTGAAGTACCTTCACAATAACCCTCATTCCTCCTCAAAACCATGAAGGAGCACACGGGGATGGCTGTTACAAGCTGGAAAATCTTTACCTTCTCACAGGGGTCATGATGTTTGGGATATGAGGCCTAAGAAGGAATGAGGCAAAGGGATTCCTTTTAATAGTCAGAGATTAGTAATGGTTTTGTTTTGTTTTGTTTTTGGATAATATACAACATGAGTAGAAAGTCACTTGGAAATCCAATTATGGCAAAAGGGAATAAACACATATAGCTGCACAAACAGCACCTAAGGGAACGGGATGAAATCAGCCTGGGGCCTGGTCAGATGCCTGCAGCTTGAATTATCAATGGCTTTGCATCGGTCAGCACCCATCGACCCCTCCTTCCCCGGGCTCCCAACACATGGATACACGCCCCCGTCCTAAAGATGCTGCCCATTACTGGATACCACGTAGTAACAAGTAAGTTTGAGCAGGTGCCTGGCAAACATTTTCTGAGTGCTTTCTGCGTGTAAGACACAATGTGCAGATAACGCCTCCCGCCATCTGGCCAGCACGGTGGCGTTCTTCGGGGCCTCCTTACCTCTTTCATGATTTTGATGGCTTCCACCCGGTGCTGGGGTGGCGGATAGAGCAGCACCCGGTGATACAGGGACTGGAGCACGGGCTTCATGGAGTCCACCGACCCCACCAGCCGGACCAGCTCGGCCGCGATGTAGTAAATGGTCCGAGCCACCGGCCCGCTCAGGGCTGGCGCCGTGGAGGAGCAGCCCGACCCCCGGCCGTGGTCGGAAACTCCCGGAGATGCAGAGTCTGACTCGACGCCTGCACCGGCGCTGCTGCTGTGAGCGGAGGTGATGGTTTTGTCATGAATTGGATTCCCCAGGATCACGATGAGAGCAGGGCAAAGGTTCTTCCTGGGAAGACACAGGAGGAAACATCCGTTCCGCGACAAGCCGAAACGATAAACTGTGAATATTACCCTTGATGCCACAAAAATGGCTAGTACGAGTTGGGTTCTTTACTGCCCCTCTTTTTGGCTAATGTCCTGCCTCAGTTTTGCGCGTCTCTCCGTCACTTCTAGGTATACGAAGAGAATACTTTTTCTCGGAACTCAAGGCAGAATTGACTAAAGAAAATCCCAGGAGAAGTATTAAGAAACTGTCTTACGTAAAGAAACAGACTCAAAATGCTAAATGGCTTCGTCAGAGTGACTCATTTTACTATAAATAACAAAATTATTTCTACTTCTAATTTCAGAAGTTAATTTGAAATTCTGACACATGGTACTGTCACATCGTTCGATTTCCTCCCTGTGGAAAAGCCCCGGAACCCACAGTAACTAGCTGGCTGCCTGCGGGCCCTGTCACTTGTGTGTACCTCTGGCTATAATTAAGTGACTCGTCTGCACGTTGAGATGGAGAATGTACCACGGAAGGGCTAAGAATGACACTCAGTCGCTCTTGCCCCCCTGTGCAACCTTCTGGTGCCTTCGCATACTTTTAGGATAGACCGGTAACCTAGAAAACAATCCCCTCCTTCCTGAGTCTCATGATCCCGTGGTGTCAACAAAATGCAAGAGGGCCCTGGAGACCTATTTTGTTAAAAAAAAAAAAAAAATCATAAGCTTCTCTCTATCCTGGTCTAGTGCATGCAAGCAAAACAATTTTCCTGCTTTCTAAAGCACGTGCCCACGGGCGAGATGACCAGTAGGTCACGGATGCCATGGGAGGGGACCCACACGCACGGCTAGAAGGGGAGAATGCTCGAGTTGGGGTTGGGGGGTGCGAGGACGGGTGCTCACCAGATCAGGTCTGTGAAACCTCTGTGCAGGTGCATGGACGGGGAGGAGCTGCTGAGCACGGACAGGATGCACTCGGAGTACAGGAGCTGTAGCTGCTGCTGGTCGCTACGGAAGAACAAAATCAGCGTGCAGACGCATGCCAGGTAAGGGCAAAATTGAAAAGGTGATGCGTGGGAAACGCTTGGAAAAATAGCAGGCGTTAGAGAAGTCTTAATTTGGGGGGGGAGGTTGGCATTATGGGTTGAATTGTATCCCCCTCCAAATTTATACGTTGGGAGTCCGAACCCCTGGTACGTCAGAACATACATCAGAACCGGAATCAGGAAGAATTTAATGTTCAAGCACATATTTACTACAGACATATGATACTTTGAAGAGAATTCATTCAAGAATCCTGGAATCCTCGAAGGGAATGGTCAGAAAAAAAAGGAGGAACTTGCTTTGAAAAATCTTTTGGTTGTGTCTCTTTTCTCATAACATAAAGTAAATAAATGCCAAAAGGAAGCTTCGTGCCCTCAGTTCATATAACTCCCAGGACGGTGGGGGGGGGGGCTGGTGGTGGCAGGGAAAGGCAAGACCAGGGACAGGCAGACTAGAACCCTGAGACAGGAAGGAAGAGAAGTTAGCACCAGTCCCAAACTCCAGGAGGTCACATACACACACAACTGTCAAAGGGAGAAAGGTTGCACAGATCCAAGAGCAAGGATTGCAAGAGAGGGGCCCGTGGGTCCCTGGTTTAAGTGCTGTGTTAGATACCTTGGCGATCGGTCTCTGCAAAATTGATATCAAGCTGGCTGGCGAGCTATACGCCAAAGGCAAAATCCTGCCCATGGCCTCATGAACCAGACATGCTTTTCACGTTTTTAAAGGTTATAAAATAGTAACAGAAATGAACAGTGAGCAGAGGCAGAGGCAGTATGCGGCCCTTTACAGCAAACTCTGATCATCTCCTCGTCCAAAGAGAACTGTGCAATGATTCAGATAGTGAGTAATCCGAATACTAATGCCATTATCCTGAAGAAGGGAACTCCGCTCATATTTGGATGTACTCTACCACACCCCCTAAGCAGGGAAGAAGAGATGGGTAAAGGCTGAGTTTCCACGAAACTTATTACCATTTGCCAAGAGGAAGGTGGTGGTTGGAGGAAGAATAAGAAAGGCAAGACTGGGGCGCCTGGATGGCACAGTCGGTTAAGCGGCCGACTTCGGCTCAGGGTTCGAGCCCCGCGTCGGGCTCTGTGCTGACAGCTCAGAGCCTGGAGCCTGTTACAGATTCTGTGTCTCCCTCTCTCTGACCCTCCCCCGTTCATGCTCTGTCTCTCTCTGTCTCAAAAATAAATAAATGTTAAAAAAAAAAAATTAAAAAAAAAAAAAAAGAAAGGCAAGACATACTTAGCCATTTTGGGGCCAGGTCAGGACTTTCAGTTTCCATACTCCTACACCCACATGCTTCCCTACCCTTCTGAGCAAGACCTCGTTCCTGGCAGGAAGAGCACATTCTTCGTTAGAAGAGACTAGAGACTCTCTAGAGTCTAGACTAGACTAGAGAGACAAGAGACTACAGAGACAAGTAAACAAGTAGGTAAAGCACTGTGGAGGAAGTGCTACAGGTGAATGATTTAAACACAAGGTTCTAATGAGAGCACAGGAGTGGCATCGAATCCTTAGAAAGAGCCAGAAAGAATTTCTAAAGGAAGTGGTATCTTCACGGAGACCTGAAGTTCAAGTAGGAGTCTTGCCTGGCAGCGTGGGGGAGACGGTGTGTGTGTGTAGAGCACAGGGGAGAGGGTCTGTGGTTGGAGCGAAGTGTGAAGATACCATCAGCAAGAGGCAGGACTCGAGTGGTGGCAGGGGTCAGATCAGAAAGGGTCTTGGAGGACTTGTCCGGACAGTCAGGGCTCCTATGAGCATCTACAGGGTGTGCCACAGCAATATCGCAAGCTCAAGTAATCAGACCCCATGACAGACAGGATGCGTTGTCAAGGTAACTGGCCTGGGAGTCTCCTTGGAGACCGAACGCGGCAGCTTTTCTGTGGGATGCGACAGTCTGGAAAAACGGGTGCCCGTGCCTCACATGAGTCACGTCATTAAAGGAGCTGTCTGAAATGTAAGCGAATTCCACACGTGCCCCTTGCTAGATCCACATATGCGTGTGCACAGTGTGTGCGTTTCTTATTTGTCTGACCGTAGACACACAAATATGTGAAAAGCACAAGGCAGAGAGAAGCCCAGAAACCAGCCAACTCTTTCAAAACACACAAGGAACAATCTGCCTACTTAGGAGTGTGGTGGGTCCCTTGGCCTGGTCTTCTGTTTGAGCATTTCATGGCTGGCAGGTTGAGTGTTGGCTGGGTTTCATTTGCTGCTCATCTCTGAATTTCTTCCCAGGCTCAAGATCCACGGGGAGCAACTCCCGTGAGTGGGCCAGTGGGCCGTGAAGGCTGAGCAACCACCCCTCCCGGCAAGGCGGCTGCAAGGGTAATCTGACGGCATGTTCTGGATCTCCGGAGTTCTTAATTTTTTTTTTTTTTTTTTAATTATCAGTCATTTTGACCTTACCTCCCTTTGAGGTGGTTCAAATTTAGTTAGAAAAAGGAGAGAGGGAATGAAGTAATTGTGTGAGAAGTAGAATGGAATTAAATGCATGACATGGACACTTGGCCTTGCTTCAATGATTCCGAGAATGCTTTGGTGTAGAGCCCTCTCTGACACTCGGTACTGGGAAGAGAGGGGGGTAGGGAGAGGTTGGTCGGAGACCAACAGGCAAAGAATGAATACATATCTTTATGAGCCCAATTATCCTTCCAAAAACTCTTGGATTTAAAGAGCACCATGTAACTCGACGTGCCTAATACAGAGTTCTATGAATAACGCATCTCCAAGACATGTGAGTTGTTCTGTGTACCTGGACGCGTTTTGTGAATCCTCCCCCGAGACTGAATATATCATGAATACATACCCTGACGGAGCGAAAGCCCTGCGAGGTATTCGGGCGTTGATTTTGGAAATGGTCGTTGAGGGGAATAGTGGCCATAGTGTGATTTCGGAGGAAGAGGATATTTAGAAGGTGGGAGAATAAGAAGTTTAGCTAGTAGAAATAAGAGGAGTTGAGGGAGAAAAATCAGAAGAAATTGTAAAAGGCGTGAAAACTTGACAAGAAGAATAAACAGAACCACCAGACTGAAAGCAGCCAAGAGCATGGTCCTATCTGACCAGGTGGCCTTACAGGTCTTCCGTTTACATGGCATTGAGCGTGCGGCACCCCAGCGTCCTTGGCAACAGAACCCTCATCTTGGGGTAATGGAATCATGAGGCGAAAGACTATACTCAAACACGGTGAACAGGCTCCAGAGGCAGAATGATAACTGGGGAAATGCATTGAAAAACCAAGCAAGACTATGAGAATCCTATAAAAACCGTTAGGCTTCATAATGACATGCCTAAAGCCATCTTTAAGCCAATGACTAATGAGAAATCCTAGAAAAAACATGTATGTGTCACATGAATTACTTTTCCCAATGAAAGTCCACTTTAAGTCATGGAATGTTGTAAATATTGCAAATATTTATCCATAAAAAATTCCATTTGTCCCAATACTTCCTAGAAGATACCAATATTGAATCTCTATAATAATTACAGCAGATATAACCTAGGACTCCCCCAGATAAACTAGGTCATATGGTCACTCTACAGATGGAGGTCCCTAGGGCTGATGTTAGAGACATCCAGGTTTTTTAAAAAAAATTTTAATGTTTTATTTATTTTTGAGAGAGAGAGAGACAGAGTATGAGTGGGAGAGGGACAGAGAGAGAGGGAGACACAGAATCTGAAGTAGGCTCCAGGCACTGAGCTGTCAGCACAGAGCCCAGTGCAGGGCCCGAACCCATGAACCATGAGATCATGACCTGAGTTAAAGTTGGATGCTTAATTTACAGAGCCACCCAGGCACCCCTAGACATCCAGGTTTTAAAGAACCATGAACTTCAAGCCCTTACTGGACTCAGCTGAAGACTCTTTGCTGACCAGTGAACAATGGTATGTTTTAAAGCTATCATTTATAGATCGACAGATTTGTTCTGATTTTTCTTGGTGGTTACTTTTTAATTATTAATGACATAACTACCTCGAGCTTTTCTAGCACTTAAAACCTTAGTCTTCCCTTAGCAAACCACTCAGGGAAAAAATGTTGAGCTTATTTGTTTTTCCTTGCCTGCAAAGTAATGAACATAGTCTTTAAATTTTTCAAAGTTTTGATGGCCTTTGTTTTATTTCCTGCTAAGACCTAAGTGGGTGGGATAGGAGAAGCAGCATCTTTGACAGCGGGAAACCGCCTGGTTGCTGTCAGTGAGCTGCGGTGTTCCCCTGGTGAACATAAACAACTTCACAGGATGTTAATATCCGATGAAGATTCTCCACGATGGTGACAGAATAAGAGGCGAGCCAATCTACAAACAGGCTTGAATGAAGATTTAAAAAGAATTCTGTACAAACACAAAAAAGACCAAATATCATCCTCCCCTAGGAGTGACTCTTGCTTCTTCTACAATAAGGGCATTGGCTGGCTCCAATCTGCCCCCCTCCGCCAACAGCTTGATAAAAACTAAGATGCCCCATACCAGGATTGCCCCTACTTTCTGACAGCACTCAATCCTTGAACAGACCCTCATTTCCTTTAACCCACTCCAAATCACCTAACTCTGATTCCGATCCTATAGCAATCTCTCCTAAAATCCTTTGACTGGATACCATTGGCTCCCCATAGTATACAGACTCCCTTATTATTACAGGTAATAAACCTAATTCTGCTAACTTCAGGTAATTTTTGGCTACTGGGCATCAACTCTCTTTTAAGCAAATATTCTCATTTGATCATTACAAAAACCCTAATATAGTTTATATTACTAATATTATATTACATAAAAGAAAACAATAAATGATATATTAATTAATAGTAAATAATATATTAACTATTTTATTTAGGCTTAGGATATTTAAGCTTAGGATACATAAGCTTATGGTAGTTGAGAGCTCTGCCCAAGAGCTAGTAAAGAGCAGAACAGGGTTTTATCCAGCTAAACCACCAAAGATAATGTAGTTGAGCCAATAGTGGTTAAACACCATACGTGATTGTATTTTAGGAGAAAACAAGCCAATGAGAAACATATCCCAGCTCTGATATAACAGCTGGCTCTGCTATGGGGGAGAGGAGCTAGGCAGGGGTGGGGAGGAGTGAGCACTAGAAGAAATCTAAACCCTGGTCACAAACAGGTAGAGTGAATATATAACCTATCCCAGCCAGGACCCTGTTAAGAGTGAAGGAGGGTGATTAAAATCATAAAGGATAGGCATAACGTGAAACTCTCCCAAGGTGATCGGGTCACATGGGGACTTCACAGATGGGGTTACGGTAGTTGGTGTTAGAGCCTTCAGGTTAGGGTAACAATCCAAGCCTCAGGCCTCCTGCCCCAACTCTCTGTGGTTAGGAAAGATGGGGACCTGAGTAGAGTACAGGAGAAGCCATCTACACATGCCATCTGCTGTCAGACCCATCCCTTCTGAGGAAAAATAATGTGCTGTCTAGAGTCCAGGGTGAAAGAGGCTTGAGGGTGGGGCTCTGGAAGAAGTGCTTTGCTTTTTGGCTTGTATTACCTATGGATTAAATAGATCTCTTCATTGTTTAAGTGCCTAACATGAAGAGAGCTTAATTTGGTCAAAATGTGCAAAAGGTGCAGGGGCGCCTGGGTGGCTCAGTCAGCTAAGCATCTGACTTCGGCTCAGGTCATGATCTTGCGGTTCGTGAGCTTGAGCCCCGCATTGCATTAGGCTGTCTGCTGTCAGTAAAGAGCCCGCTTCAGATCCTCTGTCAAAAATAAATTAACATTAGGGTGCCTGGGTGGCTCAGTCAGTTAGGCGTCTGACTTCGGCTCAGGTCACGATCTCACAGTTTGTGAGTTTGAGCCCCGTGTCGGGCTCTGTGCTGACAGCTCAGAGCCTGGAGCCTGCTTCGGATTCTGTGTCTCCTTCTGTCTCTGCCCCTCCCCTGCTCATGCTCTCTTGCTCTCTCTCAAAAATAAAGATTTAAAAAAATTAAAAAAAAATAAATTAATTAACATTAAAATACGTGCAGGCACAGGTGACCTAGAGGAACGATGGATACACTGATGTAGAGACCACTAGGCAAAAACCTCAACGAGTCATTCTAAGTTTAGCTCTTAAAAATCCCGAGTTTATTAGAAAAGAAACAAAAATGAACAAATCAACAAGTTTCTGCAGTTTTTCCAGCAAAGTGAGAGACCTCATTAATATTTCAAGTAGACTCTATCTCCCAACTTTTCACTATATATAAAAATTTTTAAGTAAAAGTTCTTTGAATTTTCAAGTATTCTAGTTACTAGTAAATGAAAGTGTCTTTCATAACTCAAAGGGCATTTCAGAATCTTACTGTGTTGTGGGAGTTTGCAATTAACTATGTATGTAGCTGGTAGAGACTTTTCATCTCATCTTGGAAAGTCTAGTCCTTTTACAATTTGGCTTTACTAGAAATGTATAAGTTAACTTATTAACCTACTGCCTGGAGAGTTGGAGCCGTGGATACCGTCTATATGACCTAATTATCAATGATTAAACTGGCATGCAAAAAAAGATGAGAGCAATGTGTTCTTTTCAGAGATATGCAGGTGAGTTCACAGGCTCAGGAAATGTTAGAGGAAACACAGAAAGACCATACAGGGCGCCCTTGCCCTTTAACAGAGGAGAAAAGCATAGCGCAGGGTGATGAGAAGACTATTTAGAGTCACACAACTGGGTTACGTCAACTAGCTTTGTCACATCAACTACCTGTCAGCCAACATTCTTCTCCCTCAGCTCCTTGCTCGAGAGATCAACTCTTCTTTGCAAGCTATTGTTTTCCCATTTCTCACGAGAAAATGATATCCTTCAGTCATGGTCTTTGGTAATGTGGGCTTGCCCAAAGTCACTGCATATATTTCTCAGGAATGACAGGTGAATACCGATGGGGGGAACCATCGTCCCTATAATCTGCAATCTGAAGTGATTCTGTAGACCAAAGTTACCTCAGAAACGGACCTCCGATGAATAAGAACACCAGTGTTGAAGGCACTTACTTGATGGCGGCTTGTAGCTTCTCACACAGAACGGTGAGCACAGAGACAAGGTCATCACAAAGGGACTCAACTGTTGACCCTTCAAACAGAAGAGGTTATAAGCATTAGACATTGGCAGAGGGCACTAGAAGCTTCCCCAACAGTCCTTCCCATCCTCGGCTTTTGATGTGTTTGGGAACAAAAAGGTGGTGTTCAGATGCTGAGCCTGCCTTAGGTCACCAGAATCATCATAGAAAATATAAGTATTCATTTCTGAAGGAGAATACTGAAAATACAGTTAAGAAAATGATAGATGTTTCTTATCATACGTAAGACTCATTCGCACTTAACAAAAGATACTTTGATTAAGAAACAACACAACTGACCACAATTTTCTCAATATTTAGGCCAGCAGACTACCCATGTATCCCTTATTCTGACCTTTGGAATTTCTGGGTCATTTGACCACACTTGAGTGGTATCAAAGAGAGAAATGTGGCCGCGCGGAAGAAACTAAGGAACTCGGGAAAGAGGGCACAATAACTTAGTCATCATCTTCACCACTTGTACTATTCGTCTCGCATCCTCAGGGCACAGGGTTGTTAATGGAGCAACCAATGTCGGAAGAAATGATTTTCCCTCCAAACATATTCATGTCCAGAAACCAGCAACCAACTCCCACAGAAGCACTGAATGTACTGGAAAAAAGGCTGACATTTAGAGTCTGCTCAAGTACTGGTGCACAACTTGCTGAGCGCGTGGGCTCAGGTAAGCTCCGGTTTTCCCTTTGGCAGAACGGGACAAACAATCCCAACCTCACAGAATTGTTGGGCCAAGTGCAGTAACAAGTGGAAGCATTTGCTTTGCCTGTAACAGACACCTTTAAAGAGCTACACAAATGCAGCTAAGTATTTGATGAACGTATAGATGAAACAATGACCACGAGGTCGAGGAAAATGGAGGAAAATGGCGAGAGCATAAGAGAGGAAAAGACCATAAAGTTGGAGGAGGACATGGAAGAGAAATGGCTAATCGTCAGAATTCATGACCTTCGATGCAGAAAGAAAACCTGAGAAGTGACAAGGTACAGTGTACAAGGTACACAAGGTACTGTGACAAGACACAGTTACAAACAAATAAAACCGTAAGTAGCCCCAAAACTCAGGTTTAGGTAAATGTCAGTGAGTCCGTTCATTTTTAACTGATGTGTATTTTTAAAGATCTGTCTTTGACCAAGAGGACTTGAACCTCTTTTTTTGGCTTATGAAACCAAAGTGAAGATTTTATGGGAGCTGCAATTGCCCAAAGAGGGAAAGAGTTGGGTGGGGCTGGTCACTGGGAGCTCCCACAGGTGGCAAGATGCTGACGCACATTCCGGTGGGTCTGTGGCCTGAGAATGGAGCAAGGGGCGATTAAAACAACACGCTCGGGGCGCCTGGGTGGCTCAGTGGGTTGAGCGTCCACTTGAGCTCAGCTCGTTTGTGCCCTGCATCGGGCTCTCTGATGTCAGCACAGAGCCTGCTTCCGATCCTCTGTCCTCTTCTCTGTCTCTCTCTGCCCCTCCCCCCCCAAAAAAAGAAAAAAACAAACAAACATGAAAATAAATAAACAAAACAACATGATGCTCAAGCAATGCCTTCAGAGATGGCTTGACATCTTTCTCATTTCCTTCCTTCACTGTTTCTCTTAATTGTGGCTGCTTGGCTGTTTCTCTCTGTCCCTTTCGTTCCCCTTTTCATCCTCTCCTCCCCTTTTCTTATTATGAACAAGCGAAAATATCAAAGAAAAGCAGATTTTCCAGTAGTTTTTAAATTACTGAATAAAATCTGAAATAAAATATAGCTCAATTTTTTTTTAATGAGATAATTTGGATATTTCATACCTCTTTCAGAAAACAATACCACCAAACTAAAAACAAAAACAAAAAACCAACTGCTTGGCAATTTTATGTAGACCTTTGTTTTTCCTTTTCCTCTGGGTCAGAAGGAAATTCCCTACCTTGATTTCGTCTGTTATTTAAACTGAGCTGTCTGTCCTGTAAGACTCCCTGTGAGGTTCCTTTTTATATATATCAAAAAAATGGCACTTCATAAACTTACTTCTGGTGCAATAACCCTGTGCCAATCAGGTTTCCATAACCTTCCGTCCAATTCTCATTTTACCAATGAATAAACCCGACTTCAAGGAGAACAGCAACGACAACAAAAACCTAGGCTCCAACAGGAAGATGTATGAAGAATTAATATCCTTCGGATGCTTGGTACAGAAAGAGGTGTAGCTGGCATGGGGTGCAGGGACAGAAGGGAGATTAAGTAACAGCTAATGAACTGCCAGTAAGGCAAAGGTAAGCCGAACCTCCGAGAACGGTGAACTAACCTGGGAGCTCCCACTCATCTTTACACCCCCAGTGCCAAGCACACAGTTGGCACCCGCTTCTTAAATTGCACTAGCAAAAATCGAATCCAATACCTTGATTCCTGAATTCCTGTGGGACGTCCGGGTTTTCAATAATCTAGTGAGGGAGACACACAGAACAATTAGGAGACTCAGGCGTGACAATTTCTGACTCTTAGGCAATGGAAAATTTTAGGAAACAAATGTCATTCTGAGCGCTCTGGGGCTCAACTAACTTACCTAAGTGCACCCTCCAGGTCTTGATAGCATTACTCATGGTATTTGTGAAAAGACTCTGATGTCTGGAACCGAGCTCATCAGTTCCAAAAATAGTTCATTCAAGAGTCCACAGTCTTCCCAGAAATTTAAGCCCGTTATGCACTTTATTTATGATTCCAGGGTGCTGAGCTGGGACTTAGAGCCATACCTATGTAAACAGGTTACCTTTGTACAGACAGTTTGTCCCAAGGTCACAGATGACACTTTGATTGGCACCTAATGAATACAGACTCTTAATAATAAGAAGGATCAGGTTTCTGAACTTTAAAATACAGGTTCAAAGATGACTGCTGGTCAGAAGCACTTACTTCCTATTTGATGGGGGATCATATTAACTTCCAACTGTCTGACCAGACCAACCACTCTGGGCTGTGGCTAGGCAGGTGTAGAACTATCGGGGTAGAGACAGAACCTTGGGGGAGGGGAGAACAGGAAGGGAAAGACGTTTACTATTAATTAGGCTCACTTCCTATTGCAAAGAGAATTTAGTGACTACTAAAAGGAGAGTAGAAGCCTCTTAGGTCTCCCCACATCTGAGCACTGGAAAAGAAGAGAGCATTTTCAGGCTAATCAACTACCAGACTTGTAAATCATCCCAGGGCACTGTTTTGTTTTTTAAACTTGTTACAGGCACACATCTTTCCTATTCTTTGTTCTTCAATTTGAAAGTTCAGCTGCTTCCATAGCATTCATTGTGAAATGCCGTGTCAATGTCTACAGCTCAGTAAGTGGCTAAATACAAGTGTACAACAGCATTTTCTGGAGGAAATACATCTGAATCGTTTTTAAAGGACAAGAGAAACACTACCACCTACCCCTTAAGAATTTACGTGAGGCATTTTTGCTTTTTGAAATTAGTAACTTGAAATTTCACAATGGCTTTCATCATCTAAATAATTCAGTAACAAAGCTTGATAATAACTCCGGGATCCTGATGATACAAAGTCAAACTGCATAATCTTTCCTGGGAGTGGGGATAGACATTAGGTTGAAGATACAGTTGGACCCTTGAACAATATGGCGGTTGGGAGTACCAATCACCCCTTATGGCTGAAAATGTGTGTGTAACTTTTGACTCCCCCAAAACATGACCACTAACAGCCTATTATTGGCCAGAAGCCTTACCAATAACAAAAATAAGTCAATTAACACATATTTTGTATCTTATATGTATTATATTCTGTATTCTTATATTAAAGTAAGCTAGAAGAAAAGTGTTATTAAGAAAATCATAACGAAGAGAAAATGCAGTACTGTATTTGGAAAAAATCTGTATATTAGTAGACCCAGGCAGTTCAAACCCATGTTGTTCATGAGTTAACTGTACATTTCATGCTAATGCTTTTGGCAGTCTAGATTTTTTTCTTTTCATTGTATGTAAGTCTTCCTACTTCTGATATGGCCCATGATGTCTTCCTGTGATGGGTCATGCTACATATCTTCCCCAGGTAATGTGAGGTTCCCATGGGAGAACATAAACTCTCCTTCGAATGAACCTCACTGTGCCTATAGACCTCTTCCCTTTAATCGCCATTCTTAGCTGACAAAACTTACGTCTCTCTCTAGTTGATATCACAAATGCTACAAATATTGGGATCCTGAGAATTGTTTTTCTGGGACATGGACACATCTCCCGGGACTGCATGAGTAATAGAAAGGAAATAACAGGAAATGCTAATTTTCCACCTAATTTGGGATCTTGCCTCAGGCTGGGTAAGTCCAGATGGTCAGTGATGAGCAGGACCAGAGGGCTGGTTAGACATACAATACCAGGGACAGAGGCAGATAACCCTGTCAGTTTTTATTTTCTTAAAGATTTTATTTTTAGGCAATCTCTACACCCAACATGGGGCTCACACTCATAACCCTGTGATCAAGAGTCCCACACTCCACCAACTGAGCCGGCCAGACACCTCACCATCTAAGTTTTATCCAGACCTCTACAGCTTTACCTGTTACCGTTCTTCTAGAAGAACAACATGAGCTAACAGGCTAAGTCATTTTACTTGAAACCAAATACCTTCCTACTTAAAAATTTAAAAATAAGATTAAGTGAACTAACATAAGTGAAATCACTTTGAAATTACAAAGTTTCATTTAATGGTTCCTCTTAAGACATTCAGACATCATTTCTATTATAGTATTTCGTCATGTTGCCATTTAGCAAGGATGAACTATGTATGATTAATATAAGATTCTCAACATCTGAGGTTTATCTCTAGTAAGATGTGTTTTTAACAATTTTTTCTTAAATGTTTTTCCCTTAGCATGTTTTCCATTGACAGTGTGAATTTCTTTTAAACTACTATTCCCACATTATCATACTCAAAATCCTAGTATAAATGAAGTCGTTTTTAACAAAAGGTAAGCTAACGTCATGTCAAGATGAAACAATTTTTTAAAATAGAAACTTAGGCTTCGGACACAGCAAACATTGAAAAAAAAATCAGTATTTGCTTTTTCAGATTAGTGTGGTATTTTCAACACTGGCTGTTGCAGTCACAGTTAGGAGCCTAGGGGTTCAGTGATGGTTCTTTCACTGATAAGCTCATTCATTTTAGATTTCAATTTCACCTCTCTGGGCTTCATCTTCCTCATCTGTAAAATGAGGGCTAAAAGAATTTGACTAGGTAAGCTGGAAGGTTCCACTCAACTCTATAAATTAGAAAATAATTGAAGGTAAAAATTAGAAATGATTTTAAGTGAAACATGAGACCTTAATTTCTGTAAAGTTAACTCATGAGATGTTTCAGGCTGCCACTGAGATTCCTTATTCTAAAAAATAATAAAGTGTTCAATTCAGAATACTTCTTGCGGATTTCAAAAGAAGTTTAACCTGAATTCTTCAGAGGCAGATTTAAAAAACCAACCACACACCTATTTTGAACAGGAATCATCTCTTCATTAACATTCCCAAAAGACAGGATATACAAGAAGCCAGTTACGTTTATATTTTTCCCGGGAATGCTCATTTTAGACAATCTGTTCAAGTTTGGATCAATAAGCTCGAACCGGCTTTGATGACAGAGAGAAGTCAAATCCAGCTTCTCCCCCCGCCACCCCACCCCAATCCCCCCATGGTACCAGCAGGTGAAGGAAGACCCCCCTCCCCCCGCACAATCTTTTAGTTAACGGAGAGAAACACAGACACCAAACCTTAAAGCATGTAATTGACTGCTATTAACGTTTCCTAATTTTGAATTCACTTCTGATACTTCTTAATATATCAGTCCAGTGTTTTTATATAAAAGCTTTCAATCTGAGTTTTAAAAAATGATTTAAAAAGACAAGTGAATTATAAAAGAATGACTGAAAAAAAGAGTAGAAACCATAAAGAGAAACGACTCTCAAAGCTTTAAACAGGCAAAAATATACTTAAAGAGCTTAATTTATATGAATCGATGCTCTTCTAAACCAAGCAAGCCCTTCCTACTGTTTCAGTAGGAAGCAGCCCCGGCAGGGGGTGAGGGAGGGAGCGTCTAGGATGTGGAACACACAGCATGCAGTTACACAGAGACACCGGCAACATTGCTCACCGTATTTTCCTGCCTTTGTCGTAACTGTAAAGCCAAGTCACCCAGCATTTGACTGAGAGTTGCCCGCACAGCCGTGTTTATACTACGCTGGTGACAGCTACATATGTATGTCTCAATGCACACCTGGTAAAGAAATAAGATAGCAACACACACGCTCTGTAGATAACAGTTCATTACCAACATGCTTTGGAATTAACTGGAGAAGCTATTAAATCCTCCTCAAATAGAAAGTCAGCCTGTTTTAGGACTAATTATCCATGAGTGCTATAAATATTTACAATCCCGGAAAATCTGTTTTTAAGCCTATAGGAAAACTAACATTTTCCCAAATATTACCACTCTTAGAAGCTTATTATTCTGAGCATCATAGGAAGATGCAAATTAGTGAGTTTTAGATATGCCAGATAATGCTATCTAGGGCAAACTCGGGTGGCTGGAAATTAATCAGGAAAAGCTCCTTCCGTGGCAAAACAGGAAAGGAATGTATGAGCTTCTGAGTTATGAAGGGTGGGAAACGGGTTAGTGAATCCCTTTCTCCTGCACTGTAAACAAGCTTGATCTTGGATTCACTCTCTAGCTGTGTCCTTCTGCAAACTTGGTAAAGGTGGACCATCGGCTACGTGACTGGGCAGCATGGCTTGGGGTGAAGGTGTCTCTTAATTACTAAGCTGCATCTGAATTGGGAAAGCTGTGGATGAACTTCCCAAACCTGTGAAAAGTCACAGGTTTCTGTCCCCTGGGTGAACCCTGTCATTGCTCACAGCCTCTGAGGGACATTTCCTAGCTCTGTTCGTGGGGTTTTTACAGAAATTCTGGTTCTGACATAGTTGCAACATGGGAGCTCCTAAGCCAACGTGACTGCACCCATCAAGGTGGCTCTCATCTTCTTGCTCCAAGGCTGACATCTGAGAGCACAGACTAGCCTCTGGACTGTTCCAAGGACTCCTGTGAGACAGAAATGCCGGCCAGTGTCCTGCTTCTACTCCCTGTCCTGTATCTGCGAAGCAGATTGGGTTGTGCGAGTCTGAATGTCTAGTTGGACCTGAGAAGATTCCCTGGTGGCTGCAGCTTGGAGGAATCCCAATTTGAAAAAACAATATCCCTCATTTGATGATGATGATGTTTAATGTCATGACTTTTCAGGTTTTACTCCCTGTAATTCTTCCGGAAGCTATAGGAATGGGTGTCACAATAAATACATGCTTTTAATTTAGCCACTTTTTTCTCTATTTAAGGTATGTCATCCTTTTCAGTCTACTAAGTTTACACCCACAAAAAGGAAAAGAAGGGATTTAACGTACCTAAATTATTTTTCTACGAATAGCTCCAAGATTATCTACAATGAAAATAAAGTGTTCTCACCTAAATGGCAAATTTAATTCGATGGATGATAAGCGAGATGGGAGAGAGACTAAGTGTTAACTTTCGTTGCCTCTACTGCTTAAGCTGGAGCTTTCTGCCGGGTGTCACTGTCACAACCTTTTGGGTAAAATTAATGATGTAAAAGTAAATACTTTCTAACAATTTAATTTACCTCTCATGAAATGCTTGATAGTCCAGTGAGCATTTAAAATTCATAAATTTATAAAAAAAATAAAACTCATATATTTGGAATTTGGGTCAGATTAATTCATTTTTAGCTAAAACACAAAAGCAGATTCCAAAATATTTATTTTTCAAATTACCATTGAAGGGCATGTCAATGTTAAATTCATTTTCTCAAATGATCATGGGTCATAATGTACTTGAAGGCACAAGTTATACATACTTAGAAAAAAATGGGTCTTAATCTCAGGGGGCTTTTACGTTGCATGTGATGAAAAGACACATAAACCTTGCAAATCCATCCAAGCGGGTGGTGTTTCACTTCGACGAACCAAATTCTCTGTGGTCTAAGTAGGCACAGCAGTACGAGTCGTGCCTCAGAATTTAAGTTTTCTTTAAATCCTACATTCTCCCCAGAAATCTTGATAGCTGTAGATCTTTAAGATCTCTGAGCTCTGACACACATTTAAGGGGAATTTTGAGGTTGTGGAAACAGTACAGATAAAAGAGGAGCTATTTTAAGAGCTGACCTCCTGCTCAAGAGAAGCACGATTCTTTTTAATACCGAGAGACTTACCCCCCCATGCGACCTCCCTGTGAAAATTGTATCAGTCACTTTAGACGCATGAAGGAAAGCACAAGTGAGGAATGGGGTTTATGTAACATAAACAGTACAGGATATGGACAAGAACCTCCTAGAAACCAAATGCGTTTGAGTTTTAGTGTCTCCACCATTTCTCGTGTTTTATAGTTGCTACTATCAGGGGTACAATACTGGGAATGACTCATTGCATGTTAACTCTGCTTTGAAACGTATTAATCCAAGAAGCTCGTTCTGCTAAAGTTGGAGGTAGAAATACTTTGATAAAAGAGTATCCTTTTAAATATAGCAAGACCATGTACCTGATAATATCACCACCTTTAAGTCCACAGAAAGAAATGCTCCATCAGCTATCTTGACATCTTCAGAAAAGCCTCTCTCGCTTGCTTCGTGATAATAATAAATTGGTAAACCAGTAAGGTTCTTCAAACGAGGGTTTCCATGATAAACCTGACCACTATATTCAAGGCCAATGATTTTTCGCTTTGTGCATGTTTTTCTGCTCTACCTTGAGGTCGTGCTAAAATGAGCACATTGAATCAGAGAAGTTAAGAGAATACCAAGTCCAAAGGCAGGCTGAGTTTCCGGGAAAGGACTCATCAATTTCTTCTTGTAGTATCTCCAATATCATTTCTACCTCCCCCCTGCCCTTTGCTTTCGTAGTGCAGAACTGACATTCAAAAAGGCCCAGTCCTGTATCTCTGCCAGAGGCTCAAAGGGCCAAGTCAAATACCTTGTGAAAAGCCACAGGCCCCTGCTCGCCAGGGAACGCACGAAGACACAGGGCAGTGAGGAGTTTCGTAACGCACATTTTGACCATTTCATGCATTTGTGGACATCCAGCTTTACGGCATGCTAAACACAACTGAGAGCAAAACCACAAAGAGTTAATGAAGCAAAACAGACCCCACAGGCAGAAGGGAAAAAGAACAAGAGGACGCAAGTGTGCAAGCCATACGTAAGCAATAGAAATTTTATGCCATCAAGTAAGCGGACTGATAAATAACAGTACTAGGTTAAACCCGGGGTAGTATCACTATTATGAAGTACGAAGCAGCACAGTAGAATGTGGTAGACATTCAACACCGGCCAAAGTGATAACAAATTTTAAAGAAGCTGCCACAGGAGACATTTGTTTAGCTTTGCAAAATACATGTGATATGATCTTTGGGTCCTATCTGAATGGGGTTCGTGGCACAGCTTTGTTAAAACCGTGTTTGCTACTGAGTCACAAGTTCCATAAACAGAAGAGCTAGTGTGTTTTCAACTGGAAAATTTTTGTGGAGACGGAAAATAATTCACGGTGATAAGAAACACCGAGATCAAAAGATTAAGCTACAAGAAAGCAGAAGAAATGTCTTTTTGTATAGACTATGAGAGCTTATTGATCACATTCAAAGTCTAAACTCTACATTGAATCATCATGACAACTCAGTGGCCGACCCGTTTCCAGGTCAACAGCTGTAACAGGTGGGTATGTGACAGAAGTCACTTCATCATATGGTTCCTGCTGATGCAAACACACACACACACATACTCACACATGCACACGCACACTCACAAAGTGAACTAAGATTATTTTATGATTCCTAAGAAATGCGTGTGTCAGTAAGTCCGATCGTCATGTTGGGTATGGAAATTTCTTTTGGAAAAGCATACACAGACAACTCTGGTGACTTCCCTCTTCTGCCTCCCTATTCTTCTTGGTTTAAGCTGGCATATAAAAACAGCTTAAGACAACCCAGACCTTTAATTCGTGCACCTTGATCTATAGAAGGTCTACTGAACTCTAGCCTCTGGCCTGTGAACCCATCCAAAATGAAGTACAGAGGACGTCTGCAGTGTTCTGTGTGGCTTCTAACTCCAAGTTTTTTCAAGAGCTATGTAAGTCCGAGGTTACAGGCAAGTGTGGAAATGTGTTGCAAGAAGACTAGTTTGCTGAAATCCCATCTGGCAACAAATAACCAAAGAACAGACACCTCAAAGGAGTCAAATCAGAGTCAGTAAAGAGACGGGTCCACAAGGAAGAAAAGGGTTTCCAGAAGGAAAAGTGGAGACGTTCCTTAGAACAGGATTTCCTTCCTTCAGTGGCCTCAGCCACCCTGAGACAATGGTCTGGGTTCCCTTGACTGGTTTTCTTGCCAGGAGGTGGGATTACTTCTCCCAGTTTTAGAGAGAACATGACAAATAAGATGCTTCCAAGATAAACTGACCAGATCGCCTGTGTACTTTTCTCCTGGATTATACCTGCAGACTAATCTGGTCCTTAATTGTAGAATATTTTATTTGCTGTAGGTCTCACAAATAATGCTACCACATTAGACTTAAAAAGAAAAAAGTATCACTGAACATTTCAGGAGTTATAAGTCAGCCCGTTCTAAAAAAAAAAAAAAATATTTTAATGACAACTAGTAGCATTAAATCGGAATCTTTGGTAGCAGGTCTTCAGCCTCAATGTTTTTAAACTCCCCGGGGTAAGAAGTGGCAATAAACTAAACTATAAACTATAAACATCAGATCCTCAAATGCTAACATAATGCTCAGAAAAGATAAATTGAGTATCAATACATAAAGATACTGAAGAAATGGCATATGCCTAACAGTCACTTGAATCTGTGGTCACACACACAAAAAGTAAAATTCATCAATACTTTTGCTTCACATATGAAAACACCATACCGCCATTTTCTAACAAAGCACATTTGTAAAGATCCAAGGTGGGTAAGACTCCTAAAAATTTCAGTTGGCTGCCAACATGATAATGGCAAGATTCTACTAACATTTTCTAAGACTGACAGTAGTGATGAAGCAACATAACATAGTGGTTAAGCAGCCCATATTTGAAATATAAAAAGTCTGAATTGGAATGTCTCGCTGTAGAAACTTGGGCAAGCAAATGACCCTCACTTTTCTTGGGATTCTTTATCTATCTTGGTTGTGGCAAAGATTAGAGGGGAATGTACAAAAAAACCATTTTATTGACACGCCCTAGGGACTCAACAGCTAGTAGCTAGGGTTGTTAGATGTTCTGATTAACCAGTGTTTTGCAGTTGGGGGATAGATGGATAGATGGAGTGAAAGAGGAAGTTCCCTGGAACTAAGAATCTTAAAGAAAAGAAACAATGGTCTTTGAGACAGACTTTGCTTGAACTTGACAGGATCAAAAACTGGAAGTTTCCCGTGAATCAGTAATCAAACCAGCCAATACACACTTACAAACAAGGCTTTCTCACTTTGAAAAATCCCACAGAGGAGCCTTTAGCATGCCTGAGAATATTCTCCGAATCTTTCTAATGGAAGAACACTAACCATTTTCAAATTTGCTCCCCAGAGCTCCTGGCTATGGTTCCTCTTCTTCCTTTACCCAAAGACCTTGGCAATTTTTACTCCCACAGCTTTTTCCAATATTAAGGTTACTACCCTTGGAAAACTCAACCTATCTGCTAATTTGGGCCTCATACTAAAAGAAATCTTGGTCTAGCTTTCAACCAATGAAGAGAAGGACCATGTATCCATAGGGAGTTTTATTTCTGATGGTATAAGAAATTGACCAGAAAATACATGTTGCATTTTTCATAATTACCCATTTTTAGATTTGACGATATTTCTTCTTCCTCCTGTATCATGGAAAACCATGTTCTGAAAAGCTTTCATTATTATAGTTTAATTAAGCAAGTTAAAGTTAGACATACAAAGGAAGGCTGCCCTCTTATTTACATTTTAAGTGCTTAATAATCCTTTGATAGTTTCAACAGTGCCTTGGGGAAATGGCCTCATTTTTCATACTGAAGTACACACCTCCATTTCCTGATCAACAGGTTTCAGGGTAAACACTATTCTTGAGTAAAAGTCAATGTACGTCAGAGTAAGAAAGAAGAGAATGTCCGGATTCTTAACATTTCCACGGGAGTTGTAAATGGTTGGTTTGAAGGTGTTTTCACAAATTGCTTTCCTAGCTGTATCAAAAGTGACAACAGGAGAAAAATGTTTTCATTCAAGTAAAGACTTATTTTTATGAAAAATTCAGAGACGACTAAGAAGGCTTCCAGCAGCTAAGTGGTAGTTTTAGGCTAAAATGTCCTGCTTACTTGCTTGTTTTGTTTCTTTTTTTGAAGGAGGGAGGGTGCAAGTGAGTGAGGGGGCAGAAAGAGAGGGAATCCCACAAGGTGCACAGATAGAGAGAGAGAGAGAGAGAGAGCTCACCCAGCGGGGCTCAAACTCACAAACTGTGATCATGTGATCATGTGATCATGTGATCATGTGATCATGTGATCATGTGATCATGACCTGAGCCAAAGTCAGATACCTAACCAACTGAGCCACCCAGGTGTCCCCATCCTGCTTTCAAAACAGAGATGCAGATTATTAAAGGCTCAATGAACAAGTACAAAGCACTTTGAGAGCCTGCAGAATCACCATTTGAATAAGTCTACTGAATACTATTAATTTTTTGTGGCAATATAACTTTCTTACATAGTTAATTCTTTTTGATGATGAAAAAGCATTTTTTTTTTTTTTTGAGGCAGGTTTTTTTTTTTTTCAAGCAAAGGTATGCACATAGTTAGAAAAAACTCATATGGTACAGAAAGGTCAAGCAACCGCTCCCTTCCCTATCTGGTGACCCTTCCCAGTCTGCCGGTTCTGTCGGGGTTTATGCCTCACTTCCTAGCACAGTTCTTTTTTTTTTTTTTTTTTGAAAAAGCATTTCTTAAGTGATTTCTATAGTGAAAACTGAAAGGCCGTGAGCTGTTGTTACGGCAAATTTGAGGAAATATAAAGTCTGGTGAGAAAAACGTTTATCCCTCTCTTGTGCAGCTGAATTAAACAATGATTTCAGATGACTGTACTATTATTCTTTCTTAAATTAGCCTTTGTATTATTCGCCTAATAATCTAATATTTGTCACTACCGATCCATATGCTTATATTTATAAATTGTTGCTATGCTCTTCATATAAATAGGTGTGCTCATCCTGTGCCAGATTCCATAAGTATGGGTGGGGGTGGGGGCATGCCCCTCCTTTCAAAGGCTGACAGTGGGCCTTAAGGTGAAAACACAAGGGGACAGCTCTGTAGCAGATTAAACTGTTAAAGCCTAAGAAATATAGTTGATATTTATCAAGCACTGACAGATGGGAAGGGAAAAGTGGAGGTGATCTGGTGGGAGAGAATGGAAGATAAAGGGACAGGAGAATCAAAGTTGGTACTTATCGAGGGCATGCTGCTGCTGGTGGGATTCCATACATGGGGGCCAGGGCAGGGGGGTTTGAATGGCCACGCAGAGGTAAGGCAGCTCTCCCTGGGTTTTAAACCGTTTAAAATGAGAGTATACTGACATTCACGTGGGGCCCTGCTTCTCAAACGTGAATATGCACATGGACCCCAAGAGGGCTCTAATTAGATTCTTATTCACAGGTCTGGGGTGGGGCCTGAGGTTCGGCATTTCTAGCAGGTTCCCAGGTGCTGCTGATGCCTCTGGTCAGCACACCTTGCTCTGAGATTTTAGAGGACAACAGCTCATGTCATCGCGGCTTTACAGAAAAGCTTGGTGGGAGGGGCACCTGGGTGGCTCAGTCGGTTAAGCGTCTGACTTCCGTCATGATCTCACGGTTTGCGAGTTCGAGCCCCGCGTCGGGCTCTGTGCTGACAGCTCAGAGCCTGGAGCCTGCTTCGGATTCTGTGTCTCCCTCTCTCTCTGCCCCTCCCCAACTCATGCTCTGTCTCTCTCTGTCTCGGAAATAAACATTAAAAAAAATTTAAGGAAAAAAAAGAAAAGAAAAAAGAAAAGCTCGGTGGGAGACAAGAGGGGCCATCGTGGCGGTTGCTCTCTACTTGACTTCTACAGCACAATCACTGGGGAGCTGTTACAAAATGTGTATGCTCAGGTCTGCCCAAGACCAAAACACTCAATTTCTGGGACAGCCCCAGCCATCATTTTTTTTTTTTTTAAGGTTTCATCATTTTATTTATTTTTGAGAGACAGAGCTTCAGCAGGGCAGGGACAGAGAGAGAGAGAGAGAGAGAGAGAGAGAGAGAGAGAGACACTGAATCTGAAGCAGGCTCCGGGCTCCGAGCTGTCCTCACAGAGCCCAACACGGGGCTCAAACCCACAAACTGTGAGATCATGACCTGAGTCGGACACTTAACCTTCTGAGCCACCTAGGTGCCCCTAGGCATCTTATTTTTGCTAACACTTCCCAGGTGATTCTAACGGGCAGCCTTTTGATGAGAATCACCAACATAAAAGCAAGTCCTCCAAAGCTTTGTGACTGCAAGTGTCCCATATGTGACAGTTAGTTTGGGGAGTGTAAAGAGGAAAAGCCAAAATTTACTTAAGCAACTACTGAAAATGGCTGACCTTCTAATAGCAACCTTTTGTAAGCCTGTCCCTCGTTCTGATCTTTGATCACCGTTAGCAGTCAAATGGTGCATACTACTCTTTTCATCAAAAGACACATTTTGAAGACAAAAGGCAAGATTAGTTTAACTCCAACACTGTGTCTGCACGGTATTCATGCCTGAGCCTAGTTTGGGATGAAGCGGGGGTAGCCTCGTTGAGCATTCCTCCCTCCACAGAGGACAGCAGCAGGGCCTCTGTGAGGTGGGCCTTCCACAGCCAAGATGGCGGTCGTGCGTGCTACACAGTGTGAGGGGAAGAAGCGCAGTCATTCCGACTGGTCTCGCATCCCGGTTCCACCCCTTCCTAGCGGTCTGACTTTTGGGAAGTTGGCGAACCTCTATGTGCCAGTGTCCTTATCTGTCAAAAACGGACAACAATATTCCCTGCTTCACGGTACTGTTGTGTGGATTATAGGATTTGCTATAGAGAAAGCTCTTAAAACAGAGTCTGGCACAGAGTAAGCACTGAATAAATATTTGGGACAGCTAGATGACGTGGTCTTTGAGTTTACAAACTTGTCTCTTGCCCTAGCAGGTGCCATGATAGGTTTTCATGCGTCCACAGAGTGACCAGTTGTGAGAAAGAATGGCCACAGAGAGCCCAGAACTAGAACTTAGGCTGGTGGAACTACGTTGAGTTGTAGCCAGGCCTCGTGGATACACGTCCGCTCTTCTCCGCATGGGCTGCACTCTCCAGAGTGTGTCTATTGTTGGCTTTTCGATTGGCGCAGCCGGGCAGAGTGCACCTCGGGCCCTAGATCTGTGATGCTCATTCATGCTCGGGGGTCACCCTGCCTCTCTCAGCGGACTGGCTTGTCCTTCCCAAGGACTGGCCACACAGAAGAGTGGATTCCTACTCTCTGGAAGCTGATGTCTATGTCAGGTCTATACTAGCAATTCTGCACGCTACCATTTATCAAAAGCGCTTCGAGATGGTGACTCTCGTGGCTGTTACAAAGCAGCCTCCATACCCCTGCTATGCCGGAGGACGTTCCAATGTGTCCAGTCCCCAGCGCAGAGTGGCAGATCTAGTGAGGCACTGGCAGGGTCAACCATGTCCTGCTGGGAACGGGGCGGTGGAAGAATCCGCTTGTGGGTCTGCGGGAGAGGCGGGACCTAAAATGTCATCTGGGGGCCTGAACACCGTGAGGGAAGGCACCCGCTGTCAAATTCAGAATGGAAAGTTTATTTTTAAGATCTCCACCAAGTCCTTCCTTCAAAGGAATGTAGTCTCAAGCCTTGATCGTGAGCTATAAAGTCCGAGCCAGCGTGGGAAGCGACACACTTTTCTGTGATGGGCTGAAGCCTACTTTGCTACCCTCACGCTGCTGTTGTGCCAGGTGGGGGACTCTCCCCCAGCAACGGGATCGCAGAGGACATGGAAGAGGAAGTAAACTAGTTACTGTTGTCACAGGAGGCTGGCCCGATCGACGCTCCATCCTTTCAGGGTCCTGGCCGGGCCAGCATGATTCAGCGGCACTTGGCCATCATCGTCAACCTGCAGCTCCCTAAGGGCCACGGCATGTCCTGCGTGGCTGGACCTGCGCGAACAGCTTCTTACGTGGATTCTATCTTCCTTGCCTAAAGGGCACACCCACACCACGAGGCAGGTACTGCCACGTGCACTGCCTTCACAGGGAACAAACACCGGGTCCAGGGAGGTAGCCAAGGCAACGCGGCAGGTGGGTGGGAGGTGGGAGAGCCGGGATTGACATCCAAACACTGCTACTCCAGAGCTCGGCCTCTTGCCACTGAGCTGGAATGCCTTTATCTTTATATTGCTTTGGGGCTGAGATTTTTTTTTTTTTTTTTTTTAAAGCAAGGAGTTTTGTTTTTCCCGTATAGGTTTTGGTAGAGACCACTGTGTTTTGGCCTGTTATTCCATTTGGAGAGGCCTGCTGAATCTTTACACTGGTTTCTAGATGCCCTCAGCATAAACACCCTTAACCTGGCTGGTTCATGGCCGTGTGTGTCCACTGTTCAGGAATGACATCTCGAATCTTTCAGATTCCCATTCACAAACTGGTTCCTGTGAGGAATGATAAAGGCAGCCTACTCTCCTTCTTGCGAGCAGCTTGGGGACCCCTGATAGCCCCTCTCCCCTCTTGAGGGTCCCGCAACAACCTGTGCCCCCTCCCCAAGCTCCATCAGCAGGACAAGCTGCTTCTCCCTTCTTGCCCTTCACATGGCAAAGGGCTAACTAACACAGGGCTCTGACATGCCGGTACTATTTCTTGCTCTAATCAGAAACTGTCATTTTATTTTTTTAAGTATATTTATTTATTTTGAGAGAGAGAAAGACACACACACACACACACACACACACACACACACACGTGCCTGAATTGGGGAAAGGCAGAGAGACAGAGACAGAGGGAGAGAGACGGAGAGAGAGGGAGAGAGAGAGACAGACTCCCAAGCACTGTCTGCCCAGAGCCCAGTGTGGGGCTTGAACTCATGAACTGTGACAGGGAAGGAGGGAGAGAAAGAGAGAGAGAGAGAGAGAGAGAGAGATTGATTGATTCTGCACTGTCTGCACAGAGCCTGATGTGGGGCTCAAACTTGAACTGAGATCATGACCTGAGCCGAAATCAAGACTCAGACACTTAACCAACTGGGCCACCCAGGCACCCCAGCATTTGTCATTTTAAAAGGGAACCTACATGGTGTACTTAAAATAGATTCATACAAACAAAGGGTAGGTTGGTAATTTCCAGGGGCTGTGGGGAGGGGAGAATGGGTAGTTCATTGGGTATAAAGTTTCAGTTACACGAGACGATGAGTAAGTTCTAGACATCTGCTGAGCAACATAGAGCCTGTAGTTAACATTACCACATCAGACACTTAGAAATTTGTTAAGGTAGATTTCATCTTAACTGTTCTTACCACATGCACAACGAAAAAATGAACTTGAAAATAATAAGAACACTCACAGGTGTCCCTTAAAAATCAACTGAAAAAAATGACTGATATTCTATTTCTTTACTTACATAGAGTAAAACATATAAATATGTTAAAGAGAAGTGTTCTATCTATATATACATTTGGGAATTTATATTGTAGTGCAAGGTCAGCTAATTGCTTCTTTCTCTTTTGATAGATACATAAAAATGTTCAGTGTGCTCAAAAATAATTTTCTCCTTTCACTCTTTAATACCACACAGTACCATAAAAAGCACATGTATAGGCCAATATAAATAATACTCGTGATAATGGTAACTATGTGAGTTGATGGATATTTTATGCAGTTGCATTGTGGTAGGTTCTTTCACAATGTATATGTCTATCAAAACAGTGAGTTGTAGACTTAAAATATGTCGAATTTTTGTTTGTCTATTACCTCAATAATGAGAAAAAGAAAAAAGAAGCCATGTCCAAAGTGCTCAATATCAACTTGGTATCCTCAAGAAATGGTAATCATTACTGTAAAAAAAAAAAAAAACCCACTGATCGTTAAGCTTTTTCTTCATAATTTCAGAATTCAGAATATCATTGCCTCTTTGAGGTCTGCATGTGTACTCTTGTCAAAACACATGAATCCTGAAGATACTTGTTTCAAGAAATGGTAGGAAAAGTAGTCTAAGTGTATTAAAGTATAGCTTTGGAATGCTGACGTTTCCAAAAGCCAAAGGCATATGCCAGGCATTCAAGAAGCCAAGATTTCTGTTGGACATGCTCTTGGAAGTGCTGGAAGGTACAAAGGACTCAGTCTGCAACACAGATGGAAAAGAGAAGGCTTTCCAATGATAGTCACAGAATGCGTTCATCGGGGCTTGGGGGATGGGGATGGAATTTCATCGGTAAACATGTCTCTCGCTTTTGTACCTGGTTTCTTAAAAACCATTTTTTAAAATCAATTGCTTCTCAATTACCCTTATGAAAAACAGACTGGGAAGGCAGTGCTAGGTGTGATACCCGGGTGTGGCAGTGGTGGGAGAACCAGTACTGTTATTTCCATTTTAAAGCCTCCAGTTAAGCAAACCAAAGCATGCAGAGCACGACGATCGAGCATGATGGCGCCCACAGCCCGCTTCCTATAGATCAATTCCTTAGTGGAAATTCCCCCATGGTAATGATCAGAAAAGGGCTCCCCCCACTGCCGGGCCGCAGCTCCAGCCAGCTCCAGCCCGGTGCTTAAAGCAGGCTGGGAGGTAAGGCAGCTGTGCGCATGCACCAACCGAGCAGAGCAGCTGGTGGGGGCTGGGAGAAGTGGGGCACTCACCTCTGCGATCTTCAGCACTGCGCTCCCATTCAGGTCAAAGGTCGGGGTGTAGGTTATGCAGAGTAAAACCTTGAGCAACCGGGAGGTGGAGGAGGAAGGGAGAGAGAAGGGGTTAATTTCAGAAATAAACAGAAATACGGTTTCACATATCATTTGTGCGGCCCCGCTGTTCTACGATTCCTTTGTTCTTTGCTTTATCTAATGTTTCTTCCCGGGCCACCTCACTGCTCCCTAATTAGTGGCCACACGTCGCCCAATAAGACAGAGACTAAAGACCGTAAAAAGCAAACGCAGAGACCCTGTCCTCCCAGGGAAGGGCCACTGCAAGACTGGCCAGCAACCACATTCCTCAGCAACTCTAGGAAGTCTGTCCAATAAGAGCAGGCTCAGTGCTAGGCACGATGCGCAAATTATCTAGGTTGATACTTTTGAAAAAGATATTTATTTATTTTGAGTGAGAGAGAGAGAGAGAACAAGCAGGGGAGGAGCAGAGAGAGAGAGAGAGAGAGAGAGAGGGAGAGAAAGAGTCGCAAGCAGACTCCATGCTCAGCCCGATGAGGGGCTAGATCTCATGACCAAGAGATCATGACCCGAGCTGAAATCAAGAGTCGGATGCTCAACTGACTAAGCCACCCAGGCACCAACTGCCTTTTTTTTTTTTTAAAGTTTATTTGTTTTGAGAGAGAGAGAGAAAGAGAATGTATGTGTGTGTGCACGTGCCCATGAGCAGGGATGCAGAAAAGAGAGAGGGAGACAGAGAATCCTAGGCAGGCAAGCAGGCTCCGCACTGTTAGCATGGAGCCCGATGTGGGGCTTGAACTCATGAACCATGAGACCATGACCTGAGACGAAATCAAGAGTCGGACGCTTAACCACTGAGCCACCCAAGCACCCCTAGGCTGATACTTTTAATAAGTGTGATGACTACTGTCCTTATTGCCCTGATAAGGAAACTGATGCTCAGAAAGATTAAGTAAGCCGCCCGAGACCATACAAGTAACAAACTATACGGTTGAGATTTGAACCCAAGTAATCTGACTCCATGCCCTGAACCACCATGTCATCTGTCTGGTCCTCCTCCTAGACCCAGACCTCATTGTAACTTTTCTGTTCCTGTCCCCTTCCCAAATCCACAAGGGATTAGAAATTCTTTACCAGGCACTTTCCTCTTCCCTGTAACTTCCCCCCAGATGCTGCCCAGAGTTTACCTATTTATTACTCTCAGGTTCCCCTTATTCTACAAGATACATAGACAGTGAATCGCTACCCTTTGCAAGATCTTCAACGACCATTAAAAATTTCACTTTCTACTTGAAGAGCGGTCAGATAACAGATTGATAAAAGCCTGTGCCATTTGAAAAATCATTTCTAACTTTATAGATAAGAGTAGATAAGAGGCCAGACTCTCCCTGTCCTTTGGCTTCTGACGCTGTGACTTTTCTCGCTGATAGCCTGAGGGACAACGGTGCTGGTGTCCGCTCCTTAATCTTGAACCCAACAGCCGTGTTCCGTGCCCTGCCTGCAGCTTGGCCCTGTCAGTGGGGATTGCCTGAGGATGTTTCTCATCGGGTTCTGCACAATTCATGAAAGAAGGCTGAAGCCTAGCAAATTTACCTAGTGCAGGATATGCCCCTAATCAGCACCCCAAAAACTTCAATTGCCAGATGGGATAAGGAATCCCTCCTAATCCCTCGGTCTTCGTTACTGGCCCATCCACCCTAGGAAACAGCTGCTCCTTCAAAGAAAGCAAATATGTATGCGATTAAAGAAGGAAGAGGGGATTTTTGCCCATTTTCGTTACCAGATTAGATAAGTTCATTGTGGATCGGTTCCTTAGTCTTTTGATCCTTAAGGTGCCTGCCACTCAAGAGTCAACTCCAGATAAAAATCGTCCCATGCCAGGCAGGCTGACAGAGAGAGACTGTGGGAGCAGCTGCCCTCAGGCCTACTGGGAAAAGGCCTTCTTCTGTCCAATGACTATCTTTGGGGGTTGGGGGTTGGTAGACAAGTAGTGAAAGCTGAGGACAGCAGTGTCACCACGCCGTAAATTGGCCCGGGGTGGGGGAGGGGCTGGGGGGGGAGAGGCCATGTCTTCTAATGCCTCTGTACTTGGTGGTACCCTTGCCCGAAACCCTCCCGCGCTTGCTCCTCGTGTGGCTTATTTGATTGGTTTCTTTCAGGTTTCCACTTAAATGTAAATCCCTCAGGGAGACATGTAGCCTCCTCAGACCACCCTCTCTAAAATGGCTGGTCACATCTTGTTTCAGGACTTTAGAGCATATACCAGTCTCATGAACAACTGGTTTGTTTACTTATTTATAATCTTTCCATTAGATTATAACATTGGTTGGGCTTCTGAAAGGCCCTCAAGGCTTTCTCATAGGGTGCTTTCTTACTTCGAGTTTTTGCTATCTCACAGTTTCCTTTCTTTGGTTCCTTCCGTTCCCCTACCTCCGCCCCCCCTCCCCCCACCCCGTGATTCATGGCAGGTGGGTGGGAGGTTATGAGAGACTGGCTGGTGGTGGTGGTGGTCTGTGGAGATAGGAGAGGACTTGTCCATCTGGGCTCTTGGATTTTTAAGTATTTACAATAAAGACCGGTGACTGGCAATACTTTACAATATGGAAATAATAATGGCAAATGCTTGTCTAAACTGGTTAATTATTAATGTTACTTGTGAGACCGGTGATCGACTTTCCGCCTTGCGCTACTCTGTGCTTTCATACAAGGTACACAAGAGTAGATGTGCAATAGTCTGAGGGAAGTTCAGGATCCCCGTACCCAGCAAATGCTGACAGAGTTCAAAAGGTCTTTGAAAGAAAGGCTCTGGGGGCGCCTGGGTGGCTCAGTCGGTTAAGCGTCCGACTTCGGCTCAGGTCACGATCTCGCGGTCCGTGAGTTCGAGCCCCGCGTCGGGATCTGGGCTGATGGCTCAGAGCCTGGAGCCTGTTTCAGATTCTGTGTCTCCCTCTCTGACCCTCCCCCGTTCATGCTCTGTCTCTCTCTGTCTCAAAAATAAATAAACGTTAAAAAAAAAAAAATTCTTAAAATAAAAAAAATAAAAAAAGGCTCTGGCCATTAATATCCAAAGACCCGCTGAGCTGACTGCAAAAACTAAAAGCAACCGAAAATAACAAAACGGACGTGAAGCGCGTTCACGAAGCCAGCTCCTCAAGCGCACGCACGGTTTGTTGTGTTGGGAGCACAGCAGGTTTTAATCACAGGGAGGGCAGTGCTCGTGGCCCCTGTGACTCGCACAATATAGACAGAGGGCACGGGGTCCAGCGAGGATGATGCGGTAGACAGAAATGACGTACCAAAACCATCAGTGGAGAAATGGTTGGTGTGCCCAATGCCTACCCAGCATTAGTTCACTGGATCAAAACACAGATTGGGTGTAGGAAATTTAGGGGGCGGCAAAGAAATGTAAAGCACGATGAGAGGGCAGAAAGCTGAGATTCACATTCTGAGCACACTGGCCCTCCGGGAAAACAAGAGCAACTAAACACTGAGGGCAATTCCATTAAAAATACATCCCTCATGGGGTCATTAAAGTATATTGACCACATCATCACTGAACAGCAGGAACTTGAGTGATCGGCAGCATCTTGCAATCCAGCTTGCTTGCACAGCCTCCATAAATGAGCTACGAGGACAGGAAAACAGGCACAAAGTGTTCCATGAAATGGGAAAAATCACTGCAAAGGCTAATAAAAATTCCAATCATTAAAAAACAATAATCGAATAGCTACTATGTGCAAAAAAGCAACCCCTTGATTTAAAACGTGTATACAAACTCTGGATAAAAAAAGATTGGGCCAGAAAGGAGAAAGTGAAGCTGATTTATTGTAAGAACTGGGCGTAAGTGACAAGAAGCGGGGAAACGTGGTCACCTTGGGAACAGAGGGGGACAGATGTGGACAACTAATGATGACGAGCATAAGGTCAGAGGTATGTTCTTCTGATCATGAATACCCTGGATTAACCCTCTCCCAAGGGCTTCTCATGGCCACGATTGGGGTTTCTCCATCAGCAGACCTGGCCCTGGACCATATCATGACACGGCAGGTGCTGTGATAATCAGAGCTAAAACACAGTATTTTAGTAACACGACTGTGGCATTTGATTCAGTGCCTAACTGCTGTGTGACTACATTCTCTATCCCCTTATCTGTAAAATCCACCCCCCCCCACCTCGCAAGGATATTTAAGGAACGAATACATTAAATGATGGCGTAAAACAATAGTGCACATGATGCATCTATGTCCAGGGCTGTCTTCTCACAGAGGTGAAACAAGTCTCCATTTGATGTAACTCATCGTGGCCATTCTAACAAACGACTGGGTGCATTTTAAGTTAAAAAAAATCAATCATGTTCAAAAACAAATCTTTTGGAGTCGGAATTCTACTAATTTTTTAGAGTAGTTTTTTGTTTTTTTAGTTTATTTACTTATTTTGAGAGAGTGCGCACCTGTGCGCGTGCAAGCAGGAGAGGAGCAGAGAAGAAAGAGAGAGAGAGAGAGAGAGAGAGTGTCCCAAGCAGGCTCCAAGCTGTCAGTGCGGGGCCTTAGGCAGGGCTCAAACTCACAAACCTTGAGATCATGACCTGAGTCAAAATCAAGAGTCAGGCACTTAACTGACTGAGCCACCCAGGCGCCCCTGCATTCTGCTATTTATCACTGCCCCAGATTCCTACTACCCAAAGTCCTTGTCATTCTGATGTGGCTTCCCTTTCTCCCTCCTTTACAGGCTCCCTTCAAGTCAGTTCAAGTCATTATTCACTAAGAGTCTAACTGCTGTGGAGTCACAAATATAAAAAGCAAGCACAGTCTTCGACATCAAGGAAGCTAATCTACCGGAGAAACTAACGCCTGCATACTGTCCTTCAGGGCTGGCTGCGGTAAACGCTGCTTCCGTTTTGGAGGCGAGAAGACATCGTAACTCGGAGAAGAGAGACTTTGAGGACGAGAGTACACATGGGCAGAGCACCGATGCAGGACAGAACAGGGAGGGAAAGACGTATCGAGCCAAGGAAATGCCACGAGTAAAGGCACGGACATGCGACGGTAGAGGCCAGAGATGGTGCTGGAGCCGTAGGCTGGGACCTTGTTGCGTGTTAATTTACGTGCTCAAGGTTAAGCATTTTGCGAATATTGTTTCAGGGCTGGCCAGTCCAACGAATCACAAATAAAAGCAGAGGTGCTGAGCCAAACTATAAACCGGAGTGATAAAAGGAGATGCTTAACGAGATGGAGATAAGGTTGAAGACAGAGCCTCGTCATTCCAGTAACAATGAAGCGACTGTGAAACCTGAGGATCATCCTACCCCTGCTCTCCCCACCTACGTAGCATCTAGTCAATCTGACCGGTATCTCTCCTGTCTCCCCTGTTCTTGTATTTATTTTTTTTTTACAAAGCTTTATATTTAGGTATTAATATAGTAGCCTATTACAGAGAACATATTAAAATACCAGAAAATGATAATACTTTGTTCAAAATGTACAATACCAGATATCACTATTCCAGACGTGATGATCCCAGAATGGGCAGGAAATGCAAACAGCATTTATACGGAGCAGCTTAGACATACTACTTAAATCTGTGTGCCCTCTCGATGCCTCATTAGATCGATAAGCTCCTTAGTAGTAAGATCGGATTTTTTGATGCCCACCACGTTTATGGTACCTCGCTGGGCCCTGGGAGCTAGTCCGTCCTGACCCATGCTCAGTCCCTCAGATACGCTGTCCTCGTGAGTGATCAACCTCACAGAGTTTCAGTGAGCCTGTGCACCTACGTGCCGGGTCATTATCGTAAAACGTGCAGGTAACACGCTAAGACAGCCCAGTTGTACAGAAGAAAACTATCCTGGGAATTCGAGTGTTGGAATCAGGTGGTGTGACTGGCAAGAGGCAGATTTTGCAACCACACAAAGTAGTCACACTGGAGTTTCTCATGACTTGGTTAGAGCAATCAGAATTCAGTAAGCCTGCTTCCGGGGTGGCCAGCCGCCTGGCAGGACCTCACTCTGGACAGGGAGAAAATCATCTCCACTAACCAGAGGGCATCTCCCGAGAGACTTATGGAGGAGCGCCCTTTCTGAGTTCTGCCATGCTTTGCTGAGAACCCGCCTTTTGTACTCAACGTCGTAAATGGTAAGTGGCCTAAAATTTAGGACTCAAAGATCTCACTTCTGCCAAGGCTTCACATGAGTCCTCCACAGGACCGTTTCTGCGAATACAGGAGTGAAGAAGTGATTCTTGAACTTAGTGGGTAGCAACCACATGTCTGCTTTGCATCGAACCGCGTACTGTGTTACTCAGGCTCCCGTTCATGTATTTAACAAATATTTATTGGTGTGTTACTAGGGATCTGATGTAGTGCAGGTGTTGGGCATACGGTTCTGAACCAAAAAGATACCATGACCCCTGATCTCGCAGGGCTAACAACACCAGGTGTTGAAGACCGTCATAAAGTAAGGAATTGCAGTAAGATGTGATGGGCACGGGGACTGGGAAAATACACTGAGTTCTGGGAAAGCCTCTCCGGGTCTAACACATAGCACACTAGTTGTAATGCTGTTTTCATCTTTTTGTGGATCTTTAAATTTAACATTTTGGAACACAATTAATAAATTAAACCAAGGGGAGGAGACACGGGTTCCATCAAGAAGTGAGCTGATTTGGGGGAGTCCAGGCACATCGAGGGCATGGGGGCATATTGAACGAACAAGGAATTCTTCTTTTCCTCTTTCTAAAACTATTAAAATTGTCTTATTTACATTGAGGGGCATCTTGAGGTGACTGTAGTTTCATTTTTCCCAGTACCAGATGTTATTTATAAATCAAAGCAAACAAAATCTACGAGAGCTCAAAAAAGTAACTAAAAACTTGAGCACAGCCCACAGAAGGCCTTGCCTTTCCCGGTGCATGGAGAGAGGAGCAGGACTCTCTTCAAATTCTTAATGCCAAGTGCATTTCCAACCCCGGCTCTGGTTCTGGCTGAAAATCTAGCTTTGTTACTTAATGCACATTTCCTTCTGGCCTTTCATGTATCTTGGCATGAAATTTCGGAAAATTAAAAATAATTGCATAATTTCTTCTTTTCAGAAACATTCCAGTTCTTTTTTTACTCTGTCAAGTATGGCAAGAACAAGGACAGAAAATTCCGTGTTGAGCACGGAGATTCTGAGCCACCAAACGCCTTTCCCTCGGGTGCAGGGCCTGTCCCACTTCTGCACGTTCAGACTTATGCAGTGGGAACTGCTGAAGGTACCTTGGCCATGAGATACAAACAGATTCTTTCCCTCAGGGTCTGCACACGAACAACAAAGCAGACTCAGCCTCCTGAAGACAGCAGAACGGCGGAATGTGTATCTTCAGAGTGGGGCTGGGGGCGGTCACAAAGTACACACAGAATGTCAGGGGACATTTTCTTATCATCTAAATTTAAAATGGGGCTACCCACAAGAAGCATTTTTTTTTCTTACTTTGATTAAAGTTTCTCAACTTCAATATTGTGGACATTCGGGTCAAATAATTCTTGCTGTGGGGGACTGTCCTGTGTATTGCAAAATGTTTAGCAACATTCCTGGCCTTCGCCCTCCAGAGGACAGTGGCATTCCCCGTTGTAACAACAAGAAATGTCTTCAGACATTGCCAATGGTCCTCTGGGGGACAAAATGGCCCCCAGTTGAGAACCACTGTTTGGGATCACTTACACCCCATGTGCCTTGTGAACAGAGCTAAGAACCCCTACAACATTGCTCTGCTTCCAAAGGCCTTGGAGCCAGAATCCAGGACTTTCAAAGGCGATCTGGGATGACCCGTTGATCCTTCACCATGCTTCAGAGATCCTGGACTGAAGGCAACAAGAGGTCGTTGAGCTATAGCCCCGAGGCATGAAACTTTCCCCCTTAGGACTTAAATTGACTTATCTTAGGCTGAGGTGACAGGTAATTTGAGAAATCACTTTCTGGCTCAACTTGCCCACATTCTGGCAAATGGCTATTCTGAGAGATTATTTTTTTAAGTCCATAGAATATGTTGCTAGAGTTCTTGAGTACTCAGTTTGGAAAACACTTCTAATGACTCACTGGCATACGGTCATGTCTCAGGTTCTTTTCTGGCCTTGACTTGTTGCCACCAGTAGTAAGTCTGATATTCACTGATATTCATCAATACACCCTTAGCACCTAATTCTAGGAAGTACTGTACCAGTGATATCTGTAGAAAAATATGTACATATAAATTATAATGAACTTGGCTAATTCACTTGAACAAATAAATAAACCGTTCTTATTCTTCCCTCCAAACTCTCTCCCTTGGCAAATTCTCCTAACTCTTCCCTCTAGAGTTAGGAGAGCCTCACAAATCTATCACTAGAGCCAATATCGCTTCCAAGTTTCAGTCCCTAATTTCGACTTCTAAACATCACCAACAAATATACGCAATTCCATGAAAACCATGTTAACCTCATTAACTCTCTAATATGATAAACAGCTAACACTTACCCCGCCTCTAAAATTCTAATTATGCAACCATTAAAATTATACTTGAAAGAATAAATACAGCCATGTGGGAATGTTTATAATCTAACGCAAAAAGAAATAAAATCCTATATACACAATGAATATAACTGTGAACATATAAATAGATATGATTAGAAAGAAACATACAAAACTCAGTCATGTTTATGGGATTTACAACAAACTATTTTCTATTGTGGAAAGACTGTAGTGGGATATTACTTGTATTTCTTTAAATTGTCCTTTTAAAATATTTACAATTCTTGGGGTGCCTGGGTGGCTCAATCGGTTAAGCGTCCAGCTTCAGCTCAGGTCATGATCTCATGGTCCCTGAGTTCGAGCCCCGCGTTGAGCTCTGTGCTGACAGCTCAGAGCCTGGAGCCTGCTTTGCATTCTGTGTCTCCCTCTCTCTCTGCCCCTCCCCCGCTCATGCTCTGTCTCTCTCTCTCTCTCTCTCTCTCTCTCAAAAATAAATAAACATTAAAAAAAAATTTACAATTCTTTAATATCTGACAATGTGATGTCACTGTCCCTCTCCTAAACTGGCCCCTTAAAACCCATCATTCAGTCAGAAACGCTGGCTCCTAGACCTGTAATCATCTTGGATCTTTCCTTCCCCACCTACTTACCACCTACAACACTGCCAGTGACCACCGCTCCTGATTCTCTCTCTGCAGATCAGCTCGGTGCAGCTGGGGTGCGCCTTTCTGCACTTAGTTGCATTGGACCCTTCCTGTCGCCACCAATCTGATTCAAGTCCTCAGGACCTCTTGCTTAGGCTCTTCCAATAAATCGTTTCATCAGTGCCTCTGATTTGGTTCTGCTGATGCCAGACCATCCTGCAAAACCCTGCCCCACTTTAACATCTAATACCCAGCTCTGGAATTGTCCCTTTTCTGCTTGGTCTGACCAGGCCCTAGAGAACCTCTCTCAACCAGGCTCATCGCTCACTAGCCTTCACTAATCCCACTTTCCACTCCATGCTTTCCCTTCTGCAGGGCTTTTCTTCTCTACCAAGAATGCCCTCCCTCCTTATAGAATTATCTGAGTTCCATACACCTTTCAACGTCCAACTCAACTACCATCCATCCCCTCCTTGAAATGCTGATCTACCCAGCTCAACGTGGTCTCTCCTTCTGAAGTTTTCCAACTGTACTTCTGCTTACAACATACACAACTACGCTGGATTATGTGTACATCATTACTTCTTTCCTGGTAGGTTAGGAACTCTCGTCTTTGAACATTTTGCTTTTAATCCTACAAAGTTTTATGTATTGCTGGTAATGAAAATATAGTCGCAGAACAAGCCAATGAAAATAAGTCTAAAAGAAAACAAATTAAAAAGTTCAATGAATTGTCCTTTCTGGTTTAATTTCTAAGACACTTACTTTGACCTACTCTCACAGCTGAATTTTTAAGAAGTAAATTCTTAACAGACAACATCTTTACTTCTTCCTTCCCTCTTTCCCTCTCAGACTCTCCCCGGAATGGACACCTCATTTCAGACAGTGTTTGCTCATATACACATGAAGCTTTTGATAATTTTATAATCAATACCTATAGACATGACCAAGCAAGCCCCTTGAGATAGTTTTTAAAGGGCTAAAGCCAGGGTGCCTGGGTGGCTCAGTCAGTTAAGCATCTGATATCAGCTCAGGTCATGATCTCATGGTTCATGGATTTGAGCCCCATGTTGGGCTCTGTGCTGACAGTTCAGTTTGGATTCTGTGTCTCCTTCTCTCTCTGCTCCTCCCCTGCCCAAGCTCTGACTCTCTCTCTCTCTCAAAAACAATAAATAAAACATTAAGAAAAAATTTTTAAAGGGCCAAAGCCAACTTGATTCTATGTCAAACATTTAATAATTGTAAAGCTCTTCTAGAATATCCAAATCATATGAATTCTGCCTAGTAGGGTGGAACAGAAATTTACTGGCATAAATGGTGGGGTGTTTTCTGTAGACTGTGGAATCATAGCTAATGATTAGGACCCTAAATATATCTAGGTGGACAACTGATAAATAACAATTTACAAAGCTTTTTAAAGCTACAATTCAACGACAGTAAATATGTTGGAGTCCTTTTGTAGGAATCAGAAATATATATGATGAAACACACACTCTTCCTTTCCATTACTACAGAAGAAAATTACCATTATAGGCTGCATAGAGGGAGGCTATAGAGGAAGACAAGAGATAGGAAGGAGACACTCTTAAAGCAAAGGTGTTTCTATTGTTCTGGTTCAAATTTGAATGAGTTTAGAGGTATTCATTTTATTATCATGCTGCACATACCCTTTTCTAGTAACTGTAACAAAAATGAAATCTAACACCAACCTTATGCCATGCATTGTAAGAACTTCTTTTATATTAACTCATTTAAGACACAACAACTCTAGGACACATGCATCACCATTATTCCCATTTTACAGATCAGAAAATTGAGCCACAGATAAGTAACTTTCCCAAGGTCGCCAGGCATTCTAGCTCCAGAAGCTATGCCCTTACCACTCTGCTACCAGATATTTGAAAAGAAAAACTGTCAAGAAGTTTAAAAACAACAGAATTTGAAGATTGTTTCATAGGACAGTTACCCTACACGATTTCCTCCTCTTCCAGGCCATTGAAAGTTTCCTCAGTGAGTTCCTATCTACTGCAAAAGATTTCTCTTCTCTCATTAGGTTTCATTATTTTTCAGAAGCCACATTATTCACATTAACCTTGCAGTGAACTTAAACACGGGCCTGAAATGTTATCTTCTCCACCTAGTCAATATCACATATCTGGAGACCAGGGCCTTGCTACAAAGCCTTTCCAGAAACAGAAATAGTTGAAAAAGTTATTCTGCTACCAACCACTGTGTAAGTGCAGCTGAGTAACTGGATCATTATAGCTTCAATTCACCTATGAAAAGAGGGATCTGGTGATACAGGAGGTAATTTCAATTCTGAAGTGTGAATCTGGGTTGATTTTTCTCATTTTTGAATGCACGCAGATTGTTATCTGTAATCACAAGTTTAGTGTCTTTTGCTTGTCATTTACCCTGGCGGTCCACTGAACCTTCTCCTCTCCATGAGTCAATAACCATGTTAACAAGCAATTAGTAAGCCCTGTGCCAAATGCTCTGGTCATGCTAAGGGGACAAAAACAATACTAACAATATGTGATTAGTTTTCACCTCCTAACTAAATTGTCTAGTCATGCCTGGGCCGATAGTTAAGGACTACCCATCTGGAGAGATTACAATGTGCGCTTTCCCTAAAGAGTCCATTGCAGGCCATTCACTGGGTCTTAAACTCCTCTCTCTCTGGACGCAAGGCCACCCCTGCCCTCTGGGGAAAGTGAAGTAAGAAAGGTAGCGGAGGGGACGATGAGCCAGCTGCCTCTAGCGGGGGTGGAAATACGCCAGCCTATAATTCTCATGTGATAAGTGACTGTGGAAGACTGCCAGTCATCTTTCAACACTATCCCCTCTGTTTTCCAAGAACAGAACTCTGGCAGACAGCTGCCCGAATAAAGACTACACTTCCCATCCTTCCTTGCGATGAAACGTTGCCATACAGCCGAATTCTGGCCAATGGGATGTACTCAGAAATGTCTCCCAGGTGGTTGCTAGGTGAACTGTTGGCTGGGGATGGGGCACCATCATGGACCACAAGATGGAGAAACAAAATCCTGGAAACAAGGATCTCAGATCATGTGGTTCAACCAATACTGATGTAAGTTTATGAAAAAGGAAAATAAACTTCTGCCCTGTATCAACTGCAATGAATTCTAATTAATAAAGCAATCTTTTCTTTCCTTTATCTAACCCTATCCCCTTGCCCATCTGATTCTTATGCTTTAGATCTTATTTATTTTAAATGTCACTTCTTAAGAATTGCCTTCTCTGTCTTCCTCTTCATCTGCCCTCCATCAGGCCCCGTTATAAATATACTTTTAGGTCCCTAGGTTTTTCTTTCCTTGTATTCATCACAATTTATGTGTATTTATGTATTTCATTAATTTATACCTCCATCATTAGTCTCCAAACAGACTCTGTTTTTGTTTGGTTTTGGTTTCATTTTCTTCACCACAGGATCTTCTGTGGCTTGCGCAGTGCCTGGCACACAGGAAGTGATCAAATATTTGAAGAATACGGGTGCCTGGGTGGTTTAGTCAGTTAAGTGTCTGACTCTTGCTTTTGGCTCAAGTCATGATCTCACAGTTTGTGGGTTCCAGCCCCACATTGCACTCCGCACTAATGGTGCAGAGCCTGCTTAGGATTCTCTCTCTCTGCCCCTCCCCCCCACCTCCCTCTCTCTGTGTCTCTCAATAAACAAACAAACAAACTTTAAAACACAACTGAGAGGGGTTTAGAAACAGTCCTTCCATTTGGCCCATTTCTTCCTCCCTGGCCAAGGCACTGAATGCAATGCTGGTACATAAAAGCACTCTCTCCTCCTCACTATAAGACTAGAATTCTAAATGGACATCCTGAAGCTTTGGTCTCCCAGATTCTCAGCCCTATAGCCATCAGCTCTTTTTCATCAGTTGCTCATCTTTGTATTTTCTGTAGATGTTTGGTTGGCTTTTGTTAAAAAATATAAAAATGCTTCAACAGCAAATGGCATTCTCCTTCCCTTCCCCCAACCTGATCTCTATCTTTCTCTCTTTCCCATTCTCTCTGTCTCTCTCTGTCTCTCTCTCTCTCTTTCTCTCTCTAACACACACACACACACACACACACACACACACAGAACTAATCTAGTGGGAAAGAGACATTGATTCTTCCTTTGTATTTGAATCTAAGTCTTGAAACTAGTGACAGAATGCGCTGTCATGAAAGATACAGAAAACACACAGGACTCTGAACCACTGTTAGTTTTGCTCCTTATCAGCCTGTGACTTAATTTTTCTGTTCAATCATCTTTGGAATGAGAATGGTAATGGCTACCGCCTACAACCCTTTTAGAATAGGCTCAGACGGCAAGCAAGAAAACGCACTGTTTAAGAGCACACGCGTGGCCTCCAGCTGAATTACAGTTCAAATCCTGGCCCTGCCACTTTCCTTGATGTATGATCTGAGTATGAATGTAGAGTACTTACCAGAGTGTCTGATGCAGAATAAATGTTAATTAATTAGCCCCTGTCATTTCTCCTTTAAAAATTGTAAAGTATCCCACCAGTATTCATTTCTGTTACCCCAAGATGCATGCAAAGTAGAATGGCCAATAACAGAACATTCATCCAATGCTTTCTCAGTATTCAGTATCACATCCTTCCTTATCCACAAAGCCGGCTGCCCTCCCCAGACAGAATGCTCCCTTCTGCAACATACTTACGTGAGAAAAGGCCAGCCACACAAGTCCCTTCAGTTTTAAAGACTCAGCTGGCTCTATGAGTTAATAACCTCGCTAAAGGTTATCTACCAGCAAGAAGGGTGGGGAAAAAAAGTCCTAATTGCTCTAGTTGGAGATGTCATTAGTTTGTTGTACCTGACTCCTATCAAGTCTGCATGGCATTTATAGAAAGGGCAGATACCAAGGGAAAATATTACCAAAGAGGACAAGTGTTGAACCTAAATATTAAATAGCTCCCTGCCGTCAACTAATCCATTTCTAAGGTAATCTATCTACAGAAAAACCTTTCTGATTCTACGGTCCTGATACTCGATTTGCTCAAGCTATAAAATTTTTATTTAGATCCCAGGGCCATTTCAATAAATCAAAATTGCCTTTTCTCCCCCTGCTGTTAGATAGTAAAATCCTGTAGAACAGGTCTTAGACTAAGTGATCTAACCTAATTTGTCAGAAGCAAGCACCACTGATTTTTTTTTTTTTCTTAACCCTCCAATTGCAGGTCTAGGGCCTTCTTTCTAAATGGGGACACTGCCATCGGAATCCTGAGTTCCATTGTTAGTTAGTTAGTTTAATCTTAGGGAAACCTCTAAAAGAGCAAACCATATTATTTTCTCTTCCGGAATTTAAAACAACTGCTACATACCTACTCTGAAGAGTGTGACACAGTTCAATTTCTCATGTTTACAAACACTAGCAGATAGCAATATGTGAGCAAAATGCATGGCGTAGCTTTTTAAAATAGAGCACCTGGGGTTTGTCATAAAAATGTGCTATGCTGTGTTTAGACAGACATAAATAAAAACTGCATGGCGTGGCTTTATCGCTCCTGAAGTGCATACCAACGTTTGAAAATGCCTACTGTATTTCATGTTAAAACATTTTCTAGTACCTACAAAATATTTATCTCAAATGACTAGAAGAGTTTTACAGGAAATGCCCGGTTTAGATCATTTATCACGAGAACGAGCTATGTAGAAGCATCAAGGATAAATATACCTTTCACATGTATTGGGAATCCAGCCTTTCTTTGAGGACTCATCCAATTCTCTTTGTTCAATGTAATTTTAGGGAGAACAAGGGGCAAGAACATTTTAATATGGTAATGGTATTGGCAAAACAAGGGTTTATTTGAGAGTTTTTACAGGGCCATAAGTATTATAGAATCACAAGACAAAAGGGTACATGCTTTGAAAAGTACTAAAGTTACCACAGAAATTCTTCCAGCATAGAGACAGGGTATGAACATTATTATTATTTCTAAGCAAGAAATGCTATAATTTGGATAGGTCTTCATACACAAATAATCTAAATGTCAGAAGTAAATGACCATGGAGCCCTCCCTTGTGGGCCAAAGTAGTCAGACCGCTATCTCTAAAGTTCCATTTGGGGGGCACCTGGGTGGCTCAGTCGGTTAAGCGGCCAACTACGGCTCAGGTCATGATCTCGCGGTGAGTTCGAGCCCCGCATCGGGCTCTGTGCTGACAGCTCAGAGCCTGGAGCCTGCCTCTGAATCTGTGCCTCCCTCTCTCTCTGCCCCTTCTCTGCTTGGTCTCTGTCTCTCTGTCTCTCTCTCAAAAATAATAAACATTAAAAAAATTTTTTAAAAATAAAAAAATTAAAAAAAAGTTCCATTTGGTATGAATAATAATAATATCACTCTAAAGCATAGTTACCTCATCATTTATGTTTTAGCTGCTTGGCTCAAAATGTTTATCTAAAATAAAAGTATACTATAAGAAAATTAGCTTAGGGGCAGCTGGGGTGGCTCAGTGGGTTAAGCGGCCAACTACGGCTCAGGTCATGATCTCGCGGTGAGTTCGAGCCCCGCATCGGGCTCTGTGCTGACAGCTCAGAGCCTGGAGCCTGTTTCAGATTCTGTGTCTCCCTCTCTCTCTGCCCCTTCTCTGCTTGGTCTCTGTCTCTCTGTCTCTCTCTCAAAAATAATAAACATTAAAAAAATTTTTTTTAAATAAAAAAATAAAAAAAAGTTCCATTTGGTATGAATAATAATAATATCACTCTAAAGCATAGTTACCTCATCATTTATGTTTTAGCTGCTTGGCTCAAAATGTTTATCTAAAATAAAAGTATACTATAAGAAAATTAGCTTAGGGGCAGCTGGGGTGGCTCAGTGGGTTAAGCGTCTGACTTCGGCTCAGGTCATGATCTCACAATTCATGGGTTCGTGCCCTGCGTCACCTTCTGTGCTGACAGCTCACAGCCCGGAGCCTGCTTCGGATTCTGTGTCTCCCTCTCTCTCTGCCTCTCCCTGTTCATACTCTGTCTCTCTCAAAAATAAACATAGAAAAGAAAAGAGAAGAAAATTAGCTTAAAGCTAGGTTTGTTGTGAGCTGAAATTTTTTTCCCCCAAATTCCAATTTCTAAATGGTTAAAAATAACAGCATCGAGCAAAGGCCCTTATATTTTTAAGCATTTTGGAGATCTAATTATAAAGAACGGCAGGTCTGATTATGGCCTTCTTTTTTCTGACAATGCCTTATTTCTTCCCAGACATTAACAACGAGTACCAACGGCCTATTATGGTGTCATTAAAAAGTCGATGAAGATGGATTTTCCAGCATTTCCAGGAGAGTTAACATGTGTCAACTCCTGTCCCCAGCAAGGCTAGCAGAAGGCACTGCTGGGCTGCAGGTAGGGAGCGAGCGTAAGTTTTCAAAACAGGTGTTACTGTTGACACAACCATCAGACGTTCTGCTTCTCCAAGGCTTTAAGAAGAATACGTACTTTTAATTTTTAAGACAAATTTGTGGATTCCATAAAAAGGTATATTCCTGGGAGAATATCCAGAATAATGGGAAATCTGTGAGATAGGTCTCTCAGCATGATACCACAGTTCACCCTCCAGTATACGGAGACTAAGAATAGGACGACTCAACAGACTGGACTTGGACGCCACAAAAGTGATTAATTAACACGGCAGCTGGCCTGGCCTCTCAGTGGCAGCACAGAGGAAGTGGAAAAGTAAAATAAGCCTAGAAGTGGTTGCTTTTCAGTTCCTGTGACTCCAGAGCTGCCGCACGTGTGTCAGAGGACAAGGCAAAACTGTACATTTTACAGAATCAAAGAGAGTTAAAGATGATTAAGATCTTAAGGATCAGTTAGCTCAGAGATTTTCAACGTTTTGGTGTTTAAGGATATTTCTAGATTAGAGCTCCTGGGTGGCTCAGCGGGGTGAGTGTCCGACTCTTGATTTCGGCTCAGGTCACGATCTCGCGGTTCGTGAGTTCGAGCCCTGTGTTGGGCTGTGCTCTGATAGTGCAGAGCCTGCTTGGGATCCTCTCTCTCCCTTTCTCTCCCCCTCCCCTGCTTGCACACACATGTTCTCTCTCAAAATAAATAAACTTTAACAACAAAAAAAAAGAATATTCCTAGATGCACCCACTGAGATTATGACTCAGCCGCAGCAGGCAGGAAGTAGTGGGAATATGTAACATTTCTAAAGCACCTGCTTTGTGCCAGATACTGTGCTAAGTTCTTTACAAATATCACTTATTTAATTCTTGCAACAATCCTACTGGGTAGATGCTATTATATCCTCCATTTTAGATATGAGGAGACGAAGGCACAGAGTGATGAAGGAATCTGCCTGAGGACGTCCCAATAGAAAGTGAATAAGTGTTAAGTATTCAAGCCCAGATAGGCTAGCTTCAGAGTCTCAGCTCTTTGTCACTCCACTAAATCACCCATGGACTACGGGCTATGGTGAGGCCCAAGGCATTAACAAAATGTCATCACTGAAATCATCTTTTCTTTTCTGAATGGAGAAACTCACACCCAGAAGAGTGAAATCTCTTATCTAAGACAAAAATCCTTCAGTGCATTTTCGGGAAGAAATCAACCATTATACAACACCCAACTGTTCTTAAATATTTCTCTATGCTTATTCCTCTAGGGGGGAAATGAACAGATGGCATTATTAAAAGCCAGCCCAGGGGTTTCAGCTGTGATTTTCTGACCAAGGTGCTGTTCTGGACACAGACTTCCATCCTCTTCTGCCCAACTCACCGTTCATTCACAGGAAATGACACGTTCCAGAGTCAGCATTAAGGGCTCCAAATCATGGTGATTCTCAAGGGAGGGAAAAGGGCGAGGGGAAGGAGAGATACCATCCCCCAAAATGGTAAGTGAAGATACGGTTCATGTAATTTGAGGATGGAAAAGAAAAACGTGATTGTGATATGGTTCCTAAGGATGGTGTTCCTGTCCCTAAAGTGTCTATTCCAAAGCCTTAGTATGTGGGAAAACATCATTAGGTCCTCGCTGTGTTTTAACATAAACAGGCAGCCGAATATCCGGAATGATCAGGTCTACCCTAAGCTGGACCAACTCACATACATTCTCGCAGAAAGTGATAAACACATCACCTAACAACATTAGACACGCAGGATCAGGCCCAAAATCATATGTGTCACTGAAAAGTTACCTTTTTACTCAGTTGTCATTTCTGTTCAGCAATCCAGGTAATTCTGGGGGACCATAAGCAAGGATAACCGTGCATTCCAGATGAAGGGGGTGCCAGCATGACCACAGCGCAGAGACATTTTCAAGGTAACAATGAGGGCAGGGTGGGGGGGGCGGGGGGGGGGGGGGTTAGCTCGTTCCTGTTCTAATGACGTCAAACCAACCTTCATCACTTCCACCTGCAGGTCTTCATGGAGGGAAGGCGTCACTTTCACGGCATTCAGGATCTGATTGAGCAGCTGCTTCTCATCAGAATCTGTTTCCATGGATACAAACCTCTCTTCTGACAGAAGCTTCTGTAAAGAGGCACAAGGCAGTGATCACAGATAGGCTTCCCCCCCTGCTGCCTCATTCTGTTGTATCTTAGTATGTACTGAGGGTAATTGTACTCGGGAGCCACGTAGGTGGAGGCCGGTAGGGCAGAACTCATGCCATGTGCCAGTGAAAAAGAGAAACGCATTGAACCCTTGGTCAACAGTTTGGGCAAAGACCTTTTGCTGCTATTAGGTAAGTCATTCTAAATAACACGGCAACCATTCAGGTCACGTGGTTGGTGGGGGCGGAGGATGAATGTGCCGGGGGGGGGGGGGGGGGGGGGGGATCCGACACCTTACAAAGGTCACATTCACGCACACCCTTTCTGAATGTGGCTTTGTCACAGGAAAGGAGAAGGCCTTGTGGTCGACAAGTTCACTTTTCAGAAAAAGTTTACCTTTTTACTTTACCAAAGAAGCGCTCACGAATTCACACATCTTCATGCATTTTCAGCAGAAAACGAATCCCACAAAAACCGAACGAGAGGACATTCGCTTTCACGAGGTCTCTCAGGAAACGTTACACCTCACAGTTCTTTTGTATTTGGGGACAACTCTTATTTTCTAGAAAATTCTATCTTCGATTGTACCACAACCTGCCTCCCTACAACTTCTACTCCTTCATCTTTCTCTGGAGCCACAAGGACTAAGCTAAAATATCTGAAGTCAGCTGTGAAGTCCACTTCAGTCTTTTCTTCTCTATACGAGACCTCCTGAGGCATCTTTAAATGTTCTTGGTGTAATATGGTTTCATAAATACTCTCCTGCTTGAAATGCGGCCTCCAGAGTGAATGTCACACATTAAGGGTGGTAGGACATTAAAGAATAATGCAACCAAGAGTGCCCCCTAAGGTCAACTGTGAACTTTGGGTGATTGTGTGTCACTGTAAGTGGATCGTTGGCCAAAGTGTACCATTTGGGACACCTGGGTGGCTCAGTCTGTTAAGCATCTGACTCTTGTCGGCTCATATCGGCTCAAGTCATGATTACATGGTCATGGGATGGAGCCCCATGTTGGGCTCCGCACTGAATGTGGAGCCTCCTTGGTATTCTCTCTCTCTCTGCCCGCCCCCCCCCCAACTTGTGCTTTTTCTCTCTCTCTCAAAATAAATAAATAAACTTAAAAAAAATGTACCATTCTGGTAAGTGATGCTGTTCATGGAGGAGGTTATGAACGGGTAGGGTAGGGAGTATATGGGAAAGCTCTGCACTTCTTATCAATGTCACTGTAAATCTGACATTGCTCTTAAAAAAAGGAAAAAAAGTCTTAAAAATGTTTAAGATGGCAGAAGGGAAAGGCAAAAAGAAATGGGGTCTTCGGTAGCACCACTGAGCTGTTGAATCAGACCTAGAACTGACCACGACCAGAATTCTCGTTATGTGAGATGACTAAATAGGTTTATTGCCTAAAACCAAAAACTGAAAAACGGCAATGTATAATTTTAATTATAGTCTCGGATCAAATGAGCTTAGCTGCAAGTCACGGTACATTCTATGCTGACTTGCCCTGAAATCCTTAATTCTCATTCACCAGGGCTCCAATTAAGCTATTCTTCCCATTCTGTCCTGAGCCAGTCCATTTTTGAGACCCTGGTGAAAGATTCTGTATTTGTCCCTTTTAAATTTGTCCTCGTCCCGTTCAGGGTAGAGCCGCAGTGGTGAATAACTTTTGGAATTCCGATTCACCTTGGGTAAGGACTCCCTCTTGTAGCAGAATGTCACTGCAGATCCAGAACACAAGCATTTCGAACCTTCTTAGGACTGCCTGACCTTCTGGCCATATCCTTTCAAAAGAGGTTTTTTCACTACCACACAGTGCATGCCAGGTACCCCAGAGTTAAAGTTTACATTCAAACCTGTTTTTACTTCAAGTGATAAAGACTGCAAAGGCCTACAAAAGTGCCTACACTTGACAGTAGGTGACAGACGGTGGTAAGAATACCCAGTGCCCACTCATTAGAATTAACAGATAAAGCAAGACCTTAAGAACATGGTTCTGTAAGCTTAGAGTGTCTGGGGGTTAAGAAATAACTACAAGGGAAACCCATACAATATTAGAGAAGAGGAAACACACAGGTTAACACAAACTCCCATTCATATTCATGGCTGGCCCAAGGAGAAAACAAGGAGTATTTAATAACATTGACAGTGTTTAACAATGTTTAATACTGGGGCGCCTGGGTGGCTCGGTCGATTGAGTGGGCAACTCTTGATTTCAGCTCAGGTCATGATCCCGAGGTCATGGGATTGAGCCCTGAGGTGGGATCCTCACTGAGCATTGAGCCTGCTTGGGATATTCTCTCTCTCTCTCTCTCTCTCTCCCTCCCTCCCTCCCTCCCTCTGCCCCTCTCCACATACATGCATGCTCTCTTTCTCTCTCTCTCAAAAAAAAAAAATCTAATATTAACATGTACATTATCTAATTCCAATCCACTGGAAAAAGAAGAGTCTTAGTTTTCTCATTCATATGTATTGACTTTTTTTTTTTTTAATGTTTACTTATTTATTTGACAGAGGAAGAGACAGAGAGATGGGGAGAGAGAATGCCAAGCAGGCCCTGTGCTCTCAGCCCAGCGCCAGACGCTGGGCTTCAACTCACGAACCGTGAGATCATGATCTGAACCTAAATCAAGAGTCGGACACTTAACCAACTGAACCACCCAGGCGCCTCATCAGAGGTATTAACTCTTAAGAGGCATTAGGGCCTTCTCTGGACTTAAAGGATGAAATAATACATACTAATGTGAAAAGACATCTGACAAATGCTACCCATCCATGGCCACACTGCATAAACCCCATAGGCTTGAACTACACAGTGCTTTGTCACTTAGAAACCAAACTGCTTCAAAGTCAATGCACTTATATAGCCATCACCTTTGCACTGTTCAAATTAGACCTATTACATATCGTGTAAAATATACAGGAGCAAATGCTCAGAGAAGGAAAGTGTTCAAGCAATCTTTTATTGTCTTCTTCTTCTTTTTTTTTTTTTTCATTTTAGAGAGAGAGAGAGCATGTGAGCAGGGGAGAGGGGCACAGGAAAAGAGAGAGAGAATCCCAAGCAGGCTCCACATCTAGCATGGAGCCCATTGTGGGGTTTGATCCCATGACCCAGGCATCATGACCTGAGCTGAATCAAGAGTCAGACTCTCAATGGACTGAGCCACCCAGGCACCCCTGGCTTTTCTGATTAGACCAAATTTCTTTTTGGCCCTCCAAGTTTGCTCTGGAAACAAAACACATGAGTTCATTCACTAACCTAACTGTAAAATGGAAAACAAGATAAAATCTTTCCAGTTTACTATTAATTCTCCTTACACAGAACCACAGATGTTGAATCTATATAAGATTTTACTTGGTATAGAACTTGAGATGTTTCTCGGGGGATCAAGAGATCCTGGGCCCTCCTAAAGCTGGCCATCCTCCAAAACATTTCATTTCCATGCGAGCCTAGCTGGGTCCCCAGGAATCAGTATCAGATGACAAAGGCTCAACAAGATAATGCGATCCACAGAGAAACGCTGGTAAATGTAAGAAAATCCTCTGTCCTCTGTGGTTATTACCTAGTTCAATCAAATTGTGGTCTGGGTCTTTGACAGCTAGTATTCAAAATGTTAAGTATTTGTTCTTTCAACGCCAAAGTAGCCTGTCAATTTCTGTCACCTGACTGCACCCAGTGAGAGCCTTACCTGTATTCCTGCCAAGGCATGTTGGGCCAGTTTCACATTCTTGGATTCCAAAGCCAACTGGAGAGGTAGCAAGCATTTCTCCCTGGCAAACACATAAATAAGGACAACAAAACACATGAGCTCAGCAAAACTGGCAGTCAAATGATAGAAGCCTTATGTACACCCACTCCCAAATGCCGTGACACACATACATAAAAACTATAACCAACGATAAAAATGCACAGGGACCTAAAAAAGCCACAGCTAAAGAAATATGAACAGAAATGATAGCATATCAGCACTTGCCTTGGCTACAGGAAGAGCCAACACAAGGACTCTCAAACAATTGTTTTGACGCACAAATTATTACATGGTGGGATTCTTACCAGTCCATGAACATGCCTTGCTCTTTCCTAAATATACTTGCTTATACCCGGTACATCTGGGGTGAACAAATCTGGAAAGCACCATTAGAATAGATTTCTATGCCTTGCTCATGCCTCTCTCTTACCTACAAAGAGAACGCATCACCACCACTAGTCTGCCTCATCAATGTAAGCTGAAAGTCTATTTTGTCAGTTTCTCTCCCATTCAAAATGTTCCACAATCATTTATAATTTGTAAATTTGCTTTTTAGCCTCCATCAGGCAGATCTGAATTCTGTGATGGGTTCCTAATAAACATGTTTCCAAGACAGAACGATAAATAAAACAGCAACAGCTTTGACCAATGAGAAGTACCTAGTGCCATGGGAGAGATGAAAAAGACCTATGTGGAGAGGTACTTGGGGTATTTTTAAAATATTTATTTATTTATTTTGAGACAGAGTTAGAGAGCAAGCAGGGGAGAGGCAGAGAGAGAGAGAGAGAGAGAGAGAGACAGAGAATCTCAAGCAGGTCAGCACAGAGCCTGATGTGGGGTTTGAACTCATGACCTGAGCCAAAATCCAGAGTCAGACACTTAACCGACTGAGCCACCCAAGTGCCCTGGATATTTTAAAGCTTAAAAACAAATAAATGGGGACTAAAATACGTTAGGAATAAACCAAAAGGGCTACCAAAAAAAAAAAATCTTTCTGTTAGAACATTCACTCTAAATAATTAAACAACAGTCCAAGAATTTTAATCAACCTGTTATTTCCCCATGGAGCTATACTGGCATAACCAATGAAATGTTCCTTAATTTTACCAGGTTCCTCCACCCCCACTTTAACTGCAGCAATATCATTTTTATCTATTCAGCATAAACTGAAAGACTGATTGACTTTAGGGAGTATAAAAGCTATAGGGTAAGACTGTAAGATTTCATCTTTGGAGAAATAAGGGCCACTGTTGTAGAACCCAATGAAACACAAAGTTACTTATAGCTTTTATTCCTTCCTATCTGTCCGGCAGCTCTACTGCTTTTCTAAGGAACCTTCCATCAGCAGAACAAAGACAGACTCCACCAGAAAGAACATGCACCTTCCCAATCCTTCTCACCTCTCCCCTCACCAACCCAATGCTGCAATAGCCTCTTTTACATGACAATCGATGAACTCTACAACCATTTTTCATTAGACACATCCTGTGACAGATGGGTAAGTTACCCAACTGTGTTACTTCCAGCGGGGTGGCTCGAATTTTGTCACCGTACTGTTATTGCCAGCTTCACTACCATTACAAGACACACGCGTCTGCACCCTCAGTTAAAGCAGGAGTAGTTCATTTTTCCAAATTCGTTTTTTCTTTTGTTTAATCATAACCAGTTTATAAGCTGGAAAAATTACCCGGAAGGGTGGAAGTTGAGAAGTAGGAATGAGAGGCAGATGGAGTATGAACCAGAATAACCACAGAATTTCACCTATAAACCCTTGAAACAATCAAATTTCCATCAGGATTCATTCACTGTGAAAGAACTTTCACATTCAGAGTGAGATCTATCAGTGAAGGCGCAGGACCAATGAGCGAGCATGAAGGCCCGTAACTCTTACAGCCTCGCAGCTTGGGGAAGGGCAAGTCTCTGTCGAGCGGCCGTGTGCTGAAAATCCGTAAGTATCACACATTACTCACTAAGGGCAGCAAACAAGAGTGGAGACCACATTCAGCAAATAGGGCACACCTGGAAATGCCGAACCTTCTGACCTTGGGAGGCAGCATTATGTTTGCATACAAACAGTTGCAGACTCTGTTGTAGGTAACTGATGAATCGTGGGAATCTACCCGCCCCGACCAAGAGCACATTGTATACACTGTATGTTAGCCAACTTGACAATAAGTTATATTAAAACAACAACAACAACAAGAAACAAAACACTGCAGACTCCTATTGCTTTGCCACCTTCAGAAATAGTCCGTGAAATCCACATTCCACCTTCTCATCTAGATATACGTTCACACGATTTATCTTCAGACCTCAGCCAGGTTACAAACAAGTGTGAGGGCCACCAGGTTGTACCCCGATTCTAGAGGACATCACTGATTGGCTTGCTCCCTGTGCTAGTCTTCTTGTCACCAGACAGGACTGAAAGATGTAAGTGGTTCCGCTAGGCTTTGGTTCACTTGAAAGGTATCAGAATTTGGTGGAAAGAACATGGGCTATGGAATCACACAGAGCCAGATTCAAACCCTAACTCTAAGCTGTAGAATCCCAATCAAGATACTTAACTTTGTTGGATATTAGCTTCCCATTACATAAGAAGGGCAACTGAAGACCAACCCAGCAGGACTGCAATAAGGAGTACAAATAATACATATCAGGGGCTGGTAAATTTCTTCTGTGGATAATAAATATTTTAGGCTTTCCTGTCCATAGTGTCTCTGTCCTAAGTACTCAGCTGTACCACAGCACAAAAGCAGTCGTAGATAATACACAAATCAATAAACAGGGATATGTCCCAATAAAACTTTATTTGTAGAAACAGGCAACAGGCCAGATTTGGCCTATAGGCTATAGTTTGCCCTGTCCTGATATAGACAAAGGCCCAGCACAGATCGTGATTTGCAGCACAGGATAATAAGATCTAATCTTCTCACAGTATGCAGAAAGATTTTGCACAGGACGTGGAGCTAATTGTCCTGGGAGGGTTTTGGCAAAGCCAAGCTCTCTTCTAGAGAGACATCTCAGACTACCAAGATGTCTCTTGGAAAATAAGTGTTTTCAGAAAGCAGATAGATTTCATCTAGGTACTGAGCCAAGGCACTGCATCCATCCAAGCATCTATTCAACCAACATCTGAGTGCCTTATGTATGCAAGGCACCATCACGGGTGCTCGGAAAAATCTGGCCAGAAACACAACAGAACAGGCACTTGCTTTCATTTCATTCAAGGAATGAAATGAGGAAAAAATAAAATTAGCACTTATTTCTGTTTAGTGTACCTGTCACTTCCACCTTAAAATAGGTGTTTTTACCCCATTTTACATTTAAGAAAATGGACGTTCAGAGAGGTTCTACAGCCTGCCCAAGGCTACACAGCTAAAATACATTAGAGACAATCCAAATGTAAATCCATCTGACTCTCAAGCCAAGTTCCTTCCAACACCCTTTGGTCTCAAAAGATCTGAGCAGAGTTAGAATAGATTCGTTTCCTAACCTTTTTGGGATCACAAGCATAAGGTATCTGGCACAGGACCCTCTTCCTAGAGAAATGCAGAAATCATTTCAGAGGACTCATGAGTCCCCCAAACCCCAATTTCACATGGATCCACGTTGAAGGCCCCCTGACCTCAAGGGAAAGGACCCTGCCCGACATGGCAGATATTTTGGTGTGTCAAAGAGAGTCATGTTCCCTGACTGGGCTTAGAGTTCCACAAGGATAGGCTTTGAAGTGATGTTATGCTGAGCCTGGGGCAGAGAAGTAGGTTCTTTGCAGGGGGGGGGGGAGGGGGGACATGGAAGACGGGAGGTAAGGGGAATGACTGTCTTTAGCATTCAAAGTGTCTCCTCCCCTCAGACTCAGCAGAGTCCCAAATTAGCATCACAAGCCTCAGTTCCTGGCTTCAACAGGAAATGAACACGTGGGAAATGAAGCTCATGGGGCACAAATGATTTCCTTGTTTGCCCTGTGATACCATCAAGATCCCGACGCCCTGGTTTTGTGTGTGTGCGTGTGCGTGTGTGTGATTTTAATAAAAGAAAATACAGGCCTGTTAATTAGGTCTCAGGATGAAATTCATAATGGAGATGCGAGGCGGCACACAGTCCCCTTTGCACATACTGTATTGGAATAAATCATCTTTTGATCTTTCTAGATGCTGCCTCATTAGGAAAAGGGCATACCAAAAATCAATATTCAGTTACATTAAGTGATTATTTTTTATGCACAGGCATGTGCAAGGTCCCTCTTGCCTAATTAAATACAGGCAGTGGCCCCAGGTTTCATGTCCTGACATGCGATTATTTCTTAAAGAAGAATTAGTTGTGTTGCATATGCATGAGGAAGACGTCATCCCGGGACACTGCCTGGTATGTCAAGGAGACTAAACCTATTTCCTTTACTGTGCTGTCATGGGTCACAGACCAGCCTCACTGGGTTGGAAGATGACAATGAACAAAGGAAAATTAAAATAGGTGAATAAGGGGAAGTTGCGATTTACCAAAAATCAGCTTTCTACACTAACGTCAGTAGGGGCTTCAAGTAAAACCAAATTCCTGAAGGTGGGGCCGGTTTCTTTTTGATGAACCACAGGGGGAAGAGCACAAAGATACTTCGGATTTCTAAAGTCTGCTGACACGCTCCAATTCTAGGATTCTAGCATCTAAGCCATGAATTCAGCAACTGTCTGCATTGCTTCACATAATAACCATGGCTCTGGCTGAGAATCAGAGGCTTGCGTGGGCAAAGTCCCGTGGTCACATATCCACATTTATATTTTCCTTACAACTTTTCAAAAAAAATTTTTTTTTCGACGTTTACTTATTTTTGGGACAGAGAGAGACAGAGCATGAACGGGGGAGGGGCAGAGAGAGAGGGAGACACAGAATCGGAAACAGGCTCCAGGCTCTGAGCCATCAGCCCAGAGCCTGACGCGGGGCTCGAACTCCCGGAACGCGAGATCGTGACCTGGCTGAAGTCGGACGCTTAACCGACTGCGCCACCCAAGCGCCCCACCTTACAACTTTTCAAAGTAGAGATTTCATTGTCAACAAGACGAAGAGACAGATTACCTGCCCAAGCTCACAGGTTGGTAAATGAAACAGTTGTAACTTAAGCTCGTACCATGTGTCTTCAAAACCCATAGCTTAGGCCTCCGTGAGGCTTTTACCAGCAGACAGCTCCCCACTGATGGCGGAATATGACAGGCACATCATTTTATAAATAGCATTCAAAGGTCCCCCAGGTTAAAAGACTGGGGACAGGCATCAGACAAGTAATACAAATTATCTTATTTTGAGCGATTGTTGATGAAACAACGCGTGGTATTTGACAGCCGGTATGTCGTTATGAGAAGGTATCCGCAGTTTGGATGAAGGGGGAAATGTGGCTTTCAAACCAGTTGCTGAGTTCAGCCTCCAGCCATCCGCTTCTCCTCGTAGCCACAAACTTTCCTAATTTGAGTACCAGTGAGGGAGGTTTCTCACTGCTCCCCCTCCCCACTTGTGTGACACTTGGGGACTGTGTTTATGAACACTGAGGCTTTAAACAGTTTGTGTTGGCACTGATGAATTTGCATTGACTACGTTTTGCCAGAATCAATTCCACTGAATCAACTGGAATTGAATTCATTCCTTAATAAATTTTCTCTTCAGTGCCTTTAAAAGAGTTTACCTTTTTGGGGTGCCTGGATGGCTTAGTCAGTTAAGCATCTGACTCTTCTGTTCAACTCAGGTCATGATCTCAAGGTTCATGAGTTTGAGGTCTGCATCAGGCTCTGCACCCAGCCTGCTTGGGATTCTCTTTCTCTCTCCCTCTGTCCCTCTCTCCCGTGTTCTCTCCTCTCTCTCTCTCTCTCTCTCAAAATAAATAAACTTAAAAAAAAAAGTTTCCATTTTATTTGTTTTCATGTCTAATTTAATAAAATTATTTTTATCAGTATCAATCCTTTTCTATTTCATAACGAAGATTAGATTCACCCTCCAGGAACTTTTTTTAGGTGTTATGAATGCAACTATCAACAACATAAAATTCCTTCTCTCCTATGGGCTTTCAAGACCCCTTAGCAAGCCTACTGCAATTAAGTTGAGCATACGAAGTGGCCATTTTTGTAGATTGGAAAGGTTTGAATATCAACAATTTTATATGATTCTATTTTTTTAAATCCCAAATAATAGAATATGGTTATGCTCATATTTTCTCTCAAAATATATGCTTTCACTATCTATCGTTTTATTGTAAAAGGCTTACATGTACATAAAAACATTCAAGCAGTAGAAAGGGTTATGTATATAGCAGTGAAAATCAACTAGGGCACTCTCAGGAGACCTGGGCTAAATGTTGACGATGGGTGTTTTCGGACATAGCATGGGGGAATCTTCTGTTGTTTTATACTTTCTATTTGTATCAGTTGTTTTTATTAAGAGAATTTTTTTAATGTTTATTTTTTGAAGAAGAGAGAGACAGAGCGTGAGTGGGAGAGGAGCAGAGAGACAAGGAGACACAGAATCCGAAGCAGGCTCCGGGCTCTGAGCTGCCAGCACAGAGCCTGACATGGGGCTCGAACCGATGAACCGTGAGATCATGACCTGAGCCGAAGTCGGACGCTCAACTGACTGAGCCACCCAGGCACCCCCATTTCAATTTTTATATGATAATTTTAGAATATACTTGTATAATCTGAACAGAATATTTTTTAAAGCCATAAAGCCACTGGCTCCTTACAAAGATAACCATCACTGTGTTTCCTTCTGTTCGGCTCACAAGGTGAGTTACTTTGTTTGTATGGCGGCAAAATATTAAATATAGAACTAATTTTCTTCCATTTCTTACTGGTACTTACATTGACGGGCCATGCATTCTTTATAGCAATTATACCAGCTGTTCTGGTCTATAAACAAAGCCTCCATGTACAAGACAGCCACACTATGCTAATTGACTTCTTTTTGTAATGAAGGACAACTATAGGCAATGAAGTAGGCTGATCAATCATCGGAAAGCTTGTAAATATGATCTATATTCTACCTTTGCTGTCTGATACGTCTAATGGCTCTTATACAGTAGCTGGGTATATGTACGGAAGTGGATTAAATTTGTTCAAACTCTAGAATTTACCTTGAAAATCTTATTTTTCTAACATCTATGAGACAAGCCTGTTTTCCTGACATTTCTTTTTTTTTTAATAAAAGAAGGCAATTCCGAAGAAAACAAGCTGCAAAAGAAGAGAAAGCAACATAAACACAAAAACTATTTTGTTACATTATTGTGATAGGACAACGGTAAACCCACTTACCTTTTCCATTTCAAACTCTTCTACTAACATTCTGACAATATTTTAATAATACAGAACACTACAGGTCAAGAAAATTCATTAAAAAAATACAGTTTTATTCATTTTGAAAATATTTGCCCACTTTTACTGAGAACTTATTCAGTTCTAGGTGTGCAACATAATGATATATGCATATACTGCAAAATGATTGTCGCAGTAAGTTTAGTTCACATCCATCACCACACAGTCACAATTTTTTTCTTGTGATGAGAACTTTGACGAGGCCTTCCTTAGCAACATTCAAAATATACAACAGCGTTGCTAGAACTATAGTCACATGCTGTGCATGACATCCTAGAATTTATTTATCTTTGAAAAAAAAATAGAGATGCATTATGGCTTGGTGTTTTCACCTACAATCTGGGATTATCAATAAAATATACATTCTATGTAATCAGGTGCAAAAACACTACAGTTTCCTTTTTTTTTTTTAATTTCTAGAGGAAAGGAGACATGAAGTCCATATTAATCATAAGGGAGGTTGCTCTGGAATTTTTTTTTTTTTTTTTACAACTATCGAGCATTTATTACATTCAGGGCACTGCGCTTGGTACTGAGTACAGAACAGAGGGAAAAGCAGCCATCATTCCTGTCCAAGATACAGACAAGTGTCAGTTCACCTCCTGATCATCAAAAGAAGGAAAATGCCTGAGAAGTGTTAGCATCAGGGTTATTAAGGTTAGTTAGCTGAGCCTTTAGTTAACTAAAGGTAAGTCCAGTAAAAAGACCAAAGCAAGTGGCCTTCTCCTTCCACCGGACACAACCTGCTGTGTTGGACACAACATATCGGTTTTCTTTGGCTCCAGGGTTCTGTCATTTTCAACCAGAGGATCCTTAATTGATACATGGGAGAGCAGCCATGCAAGTATAGAGATGCCATTTATCGAAGCCTCTAAGGGGTTAGGCACATGATCGACTTTAAGTTTTACGCCAACCCAATGAGGAGGGACAAATAGTATCCGCGTGTATCGATGAGGGAGAAGAGGAGAAGAGGAAAATTCACTCCTGGAAAATTGGTGGCGGAGTAACTGGACCCATGAACCCAAGCTCCTCCATAGCATGTGACCTTAATGGTTATCATTTGTCACTCTCAAACCCGGTTCCAAGACTGGGTTAAGCATTTTATACACAATAAGCCTGTGAAGGACCTTTCATGACAAACAAACAAAAAGCCCAACCTCCTTTCTTTCTGTCCATTGTCTATCCAACCTTGCATTTTCTCGTATTACCTCCCATGGCAATCATTTACACACTGACTTTTACATTTTTCCACTGTGAGACACTGTAAAGCACTCCTCACCTCCATTAGCACACTTAGCAATTCCTCATATGACCTCTTCTTGTGACACCATGGAAAGGTTTATTCTTTAAGACTTCCATAAACAAAAGTTTGTCAGGAGCTATCAAGAGCTTAAAAACATAACTATGCTTTCATGGAGGATCTTCTATTCCATAAAACTTTTCTAAAGAAATCATTATGCACGCAGCAAAGCTTTGGATGTGAAGATTTTTTTTACCGTCATTTTATTTATAACAGAAATAAGGTTAAATAAATCATGGCACATCTATAGAATGGAGTAAGAGGCAACAATTAAAAGTATTCTGAAAAGTTTTCATTGACACAAGAAAATGCTTTGGAATCTTATGCCAAAAAATTAAAGAATGAGAACGAACAGAGAATATATACCATAGCGTGGACCCCACTCTTAAATAAACAATTACATACAATTGCAGAATGGGTGGAGGAGAACAAGAGGCTGGAAAGAAATTCCTCAAACCATGTTCAGAATGTCTCTCTGCCTTTTGGGAATATGGGTGATCTTGGTGTTAGTATTTATATGTTTCTACGTTAAAAAATAATTTCAAGAATATATTACCTTTAGAAATAAAAAGTAGAGATAGCCCTATACTACACTAGCGAAAACACCCTCTGATTTTCCTTCAAAGCTTCTGGTCTGGGCCTCTGAATGGCCTTATTTCTGGTAACAGCTTTCATCTAATACTTCGTGGGCTTCCTCGGTGCCAACTTCCTCTCCTCTGTTAAGTCACCACTCTTCCCTCTTTATCAAAAACTGGGTCATATTCCTGGAATAGTTTCCCTTCTCCTTTCCTCTAAGACATTCTCTTATCATCTTTCAAACACATCCTGAATTCTTTCTTCTCCCTAAAGTCTTTTTGGCTGAAAATAGGCTTGCTTGGGACCCTAAAATATAGTTACCTTAGTCATATAACCTATAATCAGTATGCTTAATCTCATTTTGCTTCTTCCTATAGCATGTTTTCCTTTTGGGCTTAGAGCATAAATATACCAACAGCATGAAACCTGCCTATGGGAGTTGCTCTGCCCTGCGTTAGAACACAGACCACGTGCGTTTTGTTACTTAATGATTTCTTATGATGGAAGTGTTCCAACTGGCGATTAAGAGGTAAGATTCTGCCCAGAATCTCTGCCGTGAAGAGTCAAAAAGTGATAAGCCACCAAAACAGAAAGGATTTCTAATTCAAATATTCAAATTTTAGGGAAGAAGAAAAAGTAGCTGGACAATACCACCAACATAATCTTTTTTTATGCGCTGATAATTTTACGCAAATAGATAGCTACCTCTTCAAAAATAGCAGTTTTATGGCATAAATATCTTCCAGAAAAGTCTACATAACCAAAGACAGTAACCTAAGAAAGCACAACTAAATTAATCACATTGAGACAAAACTGTGATTTATGCTCTATTCAGAACTCACTGGCCTATTAAAGCTCACAAATTATATATATGTATATGTATATACATTTTTATAAAGATGCTCATCACTTAAATGCCATGACAATGAAATCCTAGGACTAAATGTAAAGTAACATTTTTCTGCGAATTAGAAATTTCCAGTTGTCATGTCAAAATGCCTCCTAAAACCAGTCCGTGAGCAGATCAGCACAACCGTCAGAACTAAAATTTGTATTCCTTGATTGTTAATAATTCACTTGTGAAACGTGCATAAGATGTTTTGTAATAAAAAGGTCTTTTTAAAAAAAATACTTATCTAGCCTACTATATATGTCCAGACTCTGTATGAAAACAGAGGCATATAATGATAAGACACCCAGTTCCTGGCCACATGGAAGCCACGGCCTCAGGGAAGTAACAGACAAGGGATAGCAGAAAACCATAGGTAATAAAGCAATACACACTTGTATCAAGGTATAAACAATCAACTATGAGCATGTAACAGGAATAGGAGAGATCCAGTCTAGAAAAATTCAAGTATCTTCATGGGCAAGGTGATGTCCATTTCACTTTGAAATGGAAGGGATAGTGTAGGACTTGGCAAAGCAGAGAAAGAAGCAGGAAAGACATACCCAGCTGAGGCTGTGGGTGCCAAGGCACACAGCGGGTTCGTTATGACCGGGGAAGGCATGGTGGGAATACTGATGAGAAATGAGTTTGGCAAGGTAGATCCAAGACAGTTTTTGAAGGGTCTTTGCATGCTATGCCAGAGAAACTGGCCTGCAGTCAGTTGCAAATGAGGAGCTAATGGAAGATTTTTAATCCAGGGAATAATGTGACCACAGACATTTTCTACAAAACGAATCTCTGGCTACAATGTAGGGAATGGATAAAAAGTAGAGTATCATGGAAAAAAACTTCTGGAGTCCAACTAATCTGCGTCAAATTCATGCTCTGCCCATTATAATCTATACACTGTTTAACCTCTGCAACTCTCACTTTGCATATGGACCTAATATTGCCTACCTGGAGAGATATTATGAGGATTAGATAAAAAGCTACATTAGAAAAATTACTGATTTCTCATCCTAACACTTACAGCACTCCTGAAGGTCCCTGGCCAAACTGCCTTCTCTTCCCACCCCTGGCTCTATCCTGCCCTCCAATGGGTCTCATGGCACAGATCTCAGACTACAAGCTAGGCAAATAGCTGCCCTTTATCCAGCCCTTGTGCCTAGAGATGCACACATCTGGGGCACCATCTGCTTTCTGAAAGATACAACCGGGAAAGAGGTCTGCATGCAGTTTCGGCAAGGAGGCTCAGCATAGTCCAAGCAGGGAATTCTGAGGTCTCAAGTGTCCAGAACATGAACGGAGGTGCTGGGGTGGGCTCTGGGTGGGAATGTTCCCTCCACTCTGGAGAGGACAAGAATGTAGCCTCTACTACATAAGCCCACTTCTGGGGTCCCACTTCTCCCAGGATGTAGGGTGGTATGACAGTGCTTAGCATGTCGTGTACACTCAACAAATGATTGTTGTCATGGTACCTTTTCTTACTTTCACCACTGTCTTGTTATTATAGTTTTGTTGTTGTCATCATTATTTACTGGAGGTAGCAAAGCCTGGAGGAAGGAACTACACTCTGTTAACAAGGCCCAGTACTGGAAGTACAATACAGTTAAGTTATGTTCAGGAATGCAAAGGAAGAAACAGTGGGGAGCCTGGGCAGCACAGTCAGTTAAGCATCCAACTTCGGCTCAGGTCATGATCTTGCAGTTTGTGAGTTTGAGCCCTGTGTCGGGCTCTGTGCTGACAGCTCAGAGCCTGAACCCTGCTTCGGATTCTGTGTCTCCCTCTCTCTCTAACTCTCCCCTGCCTGCACTCTGACTCTTCCTCTCTCTCTCTCTCAATAATAAACATTTAAAAATGTTTTTTAAAGGAAGAAACAGAACCTAGAAATAGCACAGAAGAGGAATAGAGAGGACTTACTGGAAGAACAGTTTTGAGGATAGAAATGGCAAGGATAATAACTATATTTTTCAATATTTTGAGTTTCAGGTTCCTTTGGGCATCCAAGTGTTGATAAGCAGAAAATTGGATGTACTGGTTTGGAGCTCAGCAATTAAAGGATATCCATCTTAACGTGGTGGCTGAAGTCTTAGAAGTGGATGAAACTTCCAAGGCAAAGTATAAGATGCACAGCAGAAAGACTGAGCGCAGAAAAATCCCTCCAGCCAGCGAGTGGAGAGAGGGAAGGATGCTAGCAAAGAAGCCAGAGGAAGTTGTGACTGCATAGAAAGGTGGTGGAAGGGAAGACGGCAGAAGGAAAGATCTCCTTCAAAGATATGCCCATCCAGTATGAGTACTCACCAGTCATTGAGTGCCCACTCTGCACCAGGCATTTTATAATCTCATTTAATTGAGTACTTACTACAAAACTGGGAGAGGTAATTATTTCCACAGGATCAATGAGCTAACAGATTCAGAGATGGTAAGTAATGTGTCTGATGCCACCTAACCAGTATACAGCATTCGGTCCCATTAGAAGCTTAACCCTACTGTTAAAACAGGAAACAAAGGAGCACTTGGGTCATTGCTCTAGAGGAGGAGATGTAACAAGCCGAGAAGTGATAAGCCCATCCATTTAAGCTGGGAACTTTTCCATTAGGTTATAGCTCATTTAATCCTCATGAGAACTGGGACACTGGGCATTATCAAGTTCATTTCATAGTTCAAGACATGAAAGCTCCCCAAATTATGTCAAAGGGCTGGTAAATGGAAGAATCCAGATTCAAAGAGAACGACTATATATATGGCACAAAAGCCTTCTCTCTTTCCACAGCAACATGCTACCTCTCTATCATGAGGAAGCAAAAGCTAAAAGGAGAGGATAAAGACATCTACAATATGGAAACAAGCATAGGCATCCTTGAATATTGACCAAAGTAATAAGTTTTTTTTTTTTTATTTTCCAGCTGACCTATGTTCTCCCCCCAAACAATCCAGCACACAAAAGCCAATACGATAATCCCCGCTTTTCCCAGGATGGGTATAACTGAGAACTGTTTCCATCTGAATAGTGCACTCAGATATAAAATGTACAGGCCCACAGGTCGCAGAAAATAGAAGAACCTGTATCCTTTACTCTTTCATTGACTTTTTGTCTACAACAATAAACTCTTCAGCCTTAAATTGTCAAATTTAGCCCAACATCTAAAAGCTAAGCATCAGGCTATTTTGAATACAGGGAAAGGCCAAGGACAATACGTTAAAGCTTAGATCTCCCATGTCAAGATAGACTGTACCATTCAAGGCTAACAATTGTTCATCAAAGGCATGCTCAGGTCTTTTAAACCTCATGTCCTCTCTATTTACACATCCATCCATCTTCACAAATGCTGCCCTCCTTCACGCTTCTGCTTGACCCTAGTAGCATTTCTAGAGCCCCTCTTGGCAGGATCAGTGCCTTCCCCACCCCCATGACACAGGACACAGTGGCTGGTTACATGGGTGGTTAGGAAAATTGTTAACTGTCGGGGTGGGGGTGGGGAATGTATTCACCTTTCTTGGCTCACAATTAACTGGTAATCAAGGTCTGTGTGAAATCTACTAAGCAAGTAAACTGCCCTACTAATATTACAATGGCATACACTTTAAAATTGAGACCATACCTTCAAAGAGGAGCTCTCCAGAATTTTATGCCAATTTTTAGCAATTTTTAGAATTATAACTACAATGGGGGAAATATTAAAATGACTTTTCCTATGGTACATCAATTTGATGGAATTTTAATAGCCTCAAAATGTTCTTAAAGAACTCCTAATGGCATATAAAAATTTTTTTTCAATATAATACTAAGTAAAAGTAGCAAGCTGCAAAACATTACATACCTTGTGACCTAATTTTCATGATATACGTTCAAAAGAAAAAGCAATGTTAAGATGTATTATGCCTAGATGATCTGACTTTTGCGTCCAACTGTCAAGGTTTGGAATTCAGACTTTACCAGTTATTATTGGGTAACCTGGGGCAAGTGCTAGCCGCCCCATGCCTGTCCGCTCATCTATAAAGTACAGATGTAATGAAACTTACTACATAGTTCAAACAACATGGCACTAGATATCAGGAATGACGTTTTCTAGGCTTTTGAATTTTCTGCAGTAACAACATGCTTTGCAACCTAAAAACATTCTTTTTTCCCCCACAAGTGTGTTATTTGTGTATTCTTTTACTTTCTAGATAATTTAAAACAAGTACATTTCATATTGTAGGACAAAAATACTACCTTTTAGACCCCTCTCTTATGCCACTCACAAAAATTAACTCAAAATGGATTGAAGACTTAAATGTAAGATCTGAAACTGCAAAACTCCTAGAATATGGTAAAAAAATCTCCTTGATGTTGGCCTTAGCAACAATTTATTGGATAACAACCAAAGGCACAGAAAACAAAAGCAAAAATAAACAAGTGGGATGACATCAAACTAAAAAAGTTCTTCACAGCAAAGGAAACAAAATCAGCAAAATGAAAATGCAACCTACAGAATGGGAGAAAATATTTGCAAACTGTCGACCTGATAGAGGTTATATCCTAAATATGTACAAAATGCATACAACTCAATAATTATAAATAATCCCGTTAAAATGAGCAAAGAAACAGAATAGACATTTTTCCAAAGAAGACATGAATTTCCAACAGGTGCATTAGAAGGCTGTTCAAAATCATTAATCATCACGGAGACGCAGATCAAAACTACAATGAGACATCACCTCACCTCTGTGAGGATGGCCATTATCAAAAAGATAAGAGATAATAAGTGTTGGCAAGGATGTGCGCTGTTGGTGAGAATGTAAATTAGTACAACCCTTATGGAAACAGTACAGAGGTTCCTCAAAAAATTAAATAGGGAACTACCATATGATCCAACAATCCCTGGGTACGTGCCCAAAGGAAATGAAACCAGTCTCAAAGAAATATCCGTGTTCCCATGTGCACCACAGCATTATTCACAATAGCCAAGGCATGGACACAACCTAAGTGTCCACCAACAGATGAATAGATACAGCAAATGTGATGTCTATCTATCTACCTACCTACCTACCCAGATATAACTAGATATCTATACGTAAATACAGATACCTAGGATAAATACACAAACACATGATGGATTATTACTCAGCCATAAGAAAGAAGGAAATCCTGCCATTTGTAGCAGCATGGATGCACCTAGAGGACGTTATGCTAAGTGAAATAAGCCAAAGACAGAAAGACATACAATGCACGATCTACTTATTTGTGGAATCTAAAACAGTTAAGTCAAAGAGAGAGTAGAATGGTGGTTGCCAGGGGCCAAAGGGTGGAAGAATAGGGAGATATTGGTCAAAGAGTACTAACTTTCAGTTATAAGATGAATAAATTCCGGGGATGTAATGCACAGCGTGGTGACTATAGTTAGTAACACTGTATTGCATACTTGAAATTTGCTAACACGGTAGATCTCAAGTGTTTTCATCACACACACAAATTATAACTATGTGAGATGATGGATGTGTTAATTAACTTGATTGTGGTCATCATTTCACAATGTCTACGCATATCAAGTCATCATGTTGTACACCTTAAATATACACAGTTTTATTTGTAAATTAAACAGTTTAATTTGTATATACTGATTTGTAAATTACTTGTCAATAAAGCTGGGAAAAGAAACTGCTGCCTTTTTATATTTTGAAGTTACAGCCTCTGTCCCATTAAACGCTCTACCGTTCTTCCCCCACGGGCATCAAAAATCACATTCAGCCATTCACGTATAGTGACCACTCCCCCTAAGCAATACATTTTGGCAATAAGCATCAGACAGAGAACAATGATGTAAAATTTTATATTCCCATAAATAGCAACTTCTCCCAACAGTAATATGTGTGTGGTGTTTCAACTTCTGAGTATCCCAATAGATTCTGCTCTGTAAGCACTTTTTAAAAATAGGCTGTGGGCGAAAGCCAAGAAGATTGGTTTGGTTCCTTATTAGCTGTCTGCTTTAAACACATTATAGATTCTATACTTCCCTCTCCCAGCCTGTAGACTCGGCTGAGAGTAAGATCCACATTAATCTGCCACTCAATAGCCTCATGTCTGGCACTCTCTGAAACGAAGAAAAGACTGTTTCTCAGGATAAATATAGTTTTAAAGGGTGGGGTTGTGTCTGGGTGCTAGTTACCCTTCAACCCTGTAAACTGCCTTAGAACCCAGTCACCCTGAAAGCAGCTGTATTTGTAACAATACATCAGCACAGAGCTGCTTTATTCCACTCGAGGAAGTATCCAATCTATTACACAACTGCATGGCCTTCCTAAATGAAACATGTACTGGGAGAAAAACAAATACGTGCAGTGTTGTTTTTTTTTTTAATGCACTCAAGAGAAAAAAACCAGTAGCGGACTGCTTTCCTAGGGAAATGATTAAAGATCACAAGACAGTAAAAGCTGCCCGACAACAATCCCAGCCCAGGGTATGAAAACGGGACAGCGAGGGACTGAAAGCTTGACTCAACCAGGAGGGCCGTGGTGGAGCTCCTCCCCCTTATGGGTGTTAACAGAAGTTGGCCTGGCATTACGGTTCTCACCACTCACAGCTGTCACAGATCACACAGAGCAAATGCAACACAGCCAAACTGCTACAGGTTTGGCCCTAAATGGCCTAAATCCAAATAGGGACTTGGTGAGTTTGCACAAGCACCTATATGGGTACCCGCAAAGCCAGGGAATCCTGCAGGCTGATAGATATTCTCACGGAAGAAAGGGAAAATCGAGAATAAATTTATCAAGTATTCTGGGAATGCAAGCTGGTGCAGCCACTCTGGAAAACAGGATGGAGGTTCCTCAACAAACTAAAAACAGAACTACCCTACGACTCAGCAAGTGCACTACTAGGCATTTATCCAAGGAATACAGGTGTGCTGTTTCGAAGGGACACATGCACCCCCATGTTTATAGCAGCACTATCGACAATAGCCAAAGTATGGAAAGAGCCCAAATGTCCATCGGTGGATGAATGGATAAAGAAGATGTGCTATATATGTATACACACACACACGCACACGCGCGATGGAGTATTACTTGGCAATCAAAAAGAATGAAATCTTGCCATTTGCAACTACGTGGATAGAACTGGAGGGTATTATGCTGAGTGAAATTAGTCAGAGAAAGACAAAAATCATATGACTTCACTCATAAGAGGACTTTAAGAGACAAAAGAGATGAACAGAAGGGAAGGGAAACAAAAATAATATAAAAACAGGGAGGGGGACAAAACAGAAGAGACTCATGAATATGGAGAACTGAGGATTACTGGAGGGGGCGGGGATGGGCTAAACGGGTAAGGGGCACTATGGAATCTACTCCTGAAATCATTGCTGCACTATATGCTAACTAATTTAGGTGTAAATTTTCAAAAATAAAAAATAAAACAAGTTAAAAAATCTTATCAAGTATTCAAGTATTTTAAATACTATAATTCTGTTATAATTATTATTTATATTGGCAAAATCTCACTATGTAAAGATCTCTAGCTAAGGGTTTCTCCTTCTACAAGATAAAAAAAAGAACCCCCATTCATTTTCTATCCTAATATTGACGGGAGAGGTCCCCCAACTATGGAAAACCGAGAGTAACTCCACCACCGAAACTCTCTTCCGGCTGCACAGATACCTTGTCTAGTCACCCGACACACTATTCACATCACGGTGTTCTTCCCTGTGTGTCAGAGGCACCAAGGCACTCTTAGTTCCAGCCTGGGAAGGCAGGAACATGAAGACCAGGACCAAAACGATGAGGAACCCTGCTGCTCAAAGACAGAGTCAGATCAACCTGGGGAAACCTTCATACTCAAGTTTGTGAGCACTTCCCTACTGCTACTCTTCACAGCCCCACTGACTGACTGTCCTTTCTCCCTGGGGACTCGGAGGGACTCGATAGCTTTATGCCGGCTGGGAAGCTTTTTGTCCCCGAAAGGCCAGAGACATCTGTGCTAGGAAGCCGAGTCGCTGGGGCCTGCCTGATTGAAAGCCCGGGGGGTCCAGGCAGGAAGTCCCCCTGCTCTGGTTTAAGTGTGAAGCTATAAGGAAAGATCTCTGTATCGGGGAAGGCAATGGAGTCTGGTAGAAGAACTCTGGGCTGATCTGGCAATCTGTGGGTTCATTTTGGCCAACAAATGTTGGGTATAGTCCTCAGCGTGTTACTTAGGTCTCTCTGGTGTGCAGTTTCTATTCACAAGATAAAGGCAGAAGCTTTCTGAGCTCCTTCAAAGGGACGGGAAGAATCAACCAAGTAGGGATATGAGAGAGCTCTGAAAGCCAACACTTGATGGAAATCTGAGGGAAGCAGAGGGAGAAGAGCAGCAGAGTCTAAGGAAACCAGCTCTCTGTCTCCGTATGGCTCAGCCATCTTATCAGCAAGATGGGGTATCTCCATCGCCTTCTCAAATGCGAACGGCCTCTGCCTCTTTGAGGCACGTGGCTCGCAGTTTTAGCAGGCTTCTTAGCAACTCGATTCCAACTGTGTTTTTGGCTGACAGCATGGTCAGCCCCAAGTGGTAGGTCAAGAATGGTCTAAGTCATTGCCGACAATCCTGTTTTCCCTACTTTTTCAGCCTTCCTTGTGGCTCCCTGGAGTACTTTTGCTTTCCTGAGAAAAAGGACAAGACCTGTTTAGTTTGCACTGCCCTTCGGCCTTTCGTCTTGCTGCCTTCCGTCTTGGATGGGGGGGTGTGACAACTGCAGCTGCAAGAGCCATCGGTGGTACAAAAAGCCACATATAATGAGGGCCAGTAGGTTCCCAGACGTGAGGAACATAGGCTCCATCTTATTTAAGCCACAGTTAGGCTTTCTATTACTTCCAGCCGAAGGCATTCATAACTCATATACTACCAACGGCTATTTCTAGAGAAAAGCCAATATTCAGGTAATATTTACTTCTGTCCCAATGCATTTCCCGAAGGTGAAAGGGTAAATGAAGGAATAGACAGGGACAACAATAATTCCTATTTTGACATATCTAAGTGACGGGTATTTGGCAAATATCCGTTAAAGACACAGATTATATTAGTTAAAAGAACAACTTTCAAGTCAGACCCATACTTATTTTTTGTCTATTTTATTTTATTATTTTACTTTATTTTACTTTGATGGCAGGGGGGCACAAGGGAGCGAGGGGCAGAGAGAGAGAATCCCACGAGGGGGAAAGGGAGAGAGAAGCAGGGCTTGGGTTTTTACCTGACGCGGGGCACGAGCTCACAAACCGTGCACTCATGACCTGAGCCGAAGCCAGATGCTTAATGCCTGAGCCACCCAGGCACCCTCAAACCTGTATTTGAACCTCTGTCTGTCCTGTATTAGCCGTGTGACTTTAGGCAAATGATCTTATCACTCCAGCCTCAGTTTTCTCATTAAAATTTAGGTCATATGAGTACCAATTGTCCTTACTATACGATTAAATAAGATAACGTATAACGTCATTAGCACAATTCCTGGCAAAGATCGATGTTTCATGATTGGTTACCTTCAATACTGTGGGGAGGCACATTACACCACGTGCCTGGGTATAAGGGTGACAGAGTTTAGAATCTAGCTACCGGCAAGCACATAAGGAAATCAGTTATCTGGGGCAGAAGAAGGCTATAATATGCACCAGTGTGCATACTGTGTGGGAGAAGGTGACAAAGCCCCACGTCTAGGCCCTCACACCTTGTAAATGCCACAGACATCTCAGCGGTCTTCCCTGACCATTTCACGGGAGTTACCAAATACTTAATGTAGAATTTCCTTACCCTTCTCCTGCAGAAGAAATAAAAAGGTCAACAGAATGGTCAAAACGCGGCCAGACAATAGGAAAAGGATTCCAGCGAGAGATCTTCTAGGCTGCCAAATTCACCTAGCCCCCTCCCCTCTCGGTCCCTGAGGGTCACGTGGTTTCTTTTAACGTGGGTGTATCAGGGAGAATGCTTTCAGCTGCAAGTGACAGGAAATCAACTCCCTAAGTAGCTTACACATGGAGACAGGACAGTCAGAGGTTCAAATACAGGTTTGAGGGTGCCTAAGTGGCTTGTACATGGAGGCGGGTTGGCCCCAATTTTAGGTGATTCGGTGCTCTGATGACACAGCCAAGAACCCAGGTTCTTTCCATCTTCCTCCTGGCCCACCCTCTTAAGTGTCTGCTTTACCACAGCTATGGCCACTCCAAGCATCATTTAAATGTGGTAAGTTTCAGGGAAGAAAGAACTTCACTCTCACAAGTCTGAGAGAGCATCCCTCTCCCATTCCATGTGGATCCATCTGACGCAGGGCACACCCGTTGGCCAGACGGGAATGTCGCGCCTGTGATAGGGCAGCCTCCTCTGAGGCAGAGAATAAAAGCAGATCCTGTTACCCACTCAGGTCCTGTTGGCGGTTGGAGGTGGTGGGATGTTGGGAAAGCAACCAAAGGTCTCTGTTCCAGGGGAAAAGGACGGAAGGCCCAGAGACTCTACAAATGCTGACAATTATCTCCTAAACTAGGAAACCCCCTGCACGTCTTCTGGTTCAAAACCAAACTATTACCTTTAGGCGGGTATGTGGTGTGGTACTACTGGGGTTTGCTTCCCCTGCCCCCATCAACAGCCACCCTCATCCTGGACTGGCCCAAGAGAAGCCAGCTCAAAGAACCTTCTTGAGTCTATAAGCAAAAATGGAAGAGGAAGACAGAGTGGCATTAGATGCCAGTTTCCTTATTTCAGATGCTGGAAATTTATTTTAACCAAGACTTTAAACTGCCACAGGGAAGTTGTGCAGATCGAGCCTGCTCGGGCTGATTTGCTTCTAGTTCCCAAGGACCAATCAGTCCTCCCTGTATTCTTAGGAATCAGAAATAACACTACTTAAATTCAGATTCTTATCGGCTCCTTTGTTCCTGGAACCTGTTCTGCTATCTAAAAATCACACTTTGAAACTCAGCACTAACTGGGGGGTGGGGGAAACAAAAATAAACCAAAAAAACTTGAATCATGCTGCAAACTGCCAAAACACCATACGCCTATTTTCTATTTTATCAGAGTGATATTGCACTCATGATTTGATGTACGTTCTGCAAAGGACCATCTCATTTAAAATCTTATGTAATCTTCCTAAGACCCCAGTAAGGAGTATTATTTGCAGGGCTATGACAGGGCAATTTCATAGCTCTGCGGGATGACAGGTGACCCAGGTGACAGTTCTACAGGTGCATGAGACACAACAGAGGGCCATCTATCTCTCTACAAAGCGTAATAACAGGATTGCTGTGCAGGCCTAAAGCTTGGAGCCCAAGGACAAGCCTGGCAAAGGCAGGGCTAGGAGGAGTTCCCGTTCTCAGGTAAGAGGAAGAGCTGGAGACTCTTATGAATGAAGGATTCAGGATGCTGACATCTAAAATGGGGAAGACGTGGTTCTCAAAGGGTAACCTAGATGCCTGAGACCCTTTCAGAGGGTCCACGAGGTCAAAAGTTTTTCCATTCTCAATCTCTCAGGAGTATAGGGGGGACTTTATCAAAAAAGAATACCCACAATTATCTGAAAAGGCAATTCAGATTCCTCTCCCATTTTAAACTGCTTATCTGTATGAGGCAGGATTTTCTTTATCGCCTTCAACCAAAGCTACGTATTGGAGCAGATGGAATGCAGAAGCAGAGCCGAGATTCCAGCTGTTTTCCTTTTATGAAGCCAGATACGAAAGATTTGCAAAAAAAAATGTAAAAGTCATCTCACTAAATTTTTCTTAGTTACTTTTCATAAAAATGTCATTCATATTAACATACAATAGGCTTGTTACTTTTAATGAATATTAAAAAAAAATTTTTTAATGTTTATTTTTTGAGAGAGACAGAGACGGTGTGCAAGTGGGGGAGGGGCAGAGAGAGAGGGGGACACAGAATCCAAAGCAGGCTCCAGGCTCCAAGCTTCCAGCACCGAGCCGGATGCGGGGCTCGAACTCACGAACTGTGAGATCATGACCCGAGCTGAAGTTGGACGCTTAACCAACTGAGCCCCCCAGGTGCCCGTGAATTAATATTTTTTAAGTTTCTGTTTTAACTTATAATGTGGTAAATATTGATAGATATAATACAAAGATTTCCCTACAAAGCGCCTTGGGGCCCTCAATAACTTTTAGAAGTGTAAAGGGCTTTAAGACCGAACAGTCTGAGTACTGCTCCATTAACGTGACAGCTGAATGGATAGGGAAAGTGTGGCGTGAGTGCACACACACGATGGGGGACGTTACTCAGCCATAAAAAAGAAAGAAGGAAATCGTGCCCTTTACAGCAACATGGAGGAGCCTTGAGGACATTATGCTAAGTGAAATAAGTCAGAGAAAGACAAACACCGTGGGATCTTACTTTAAAGTTTCCTCCCACACCCACGCAAAATGGTAGCTATGGGAGGTGACGGACGTTCACTAACCTTACTGTGGCAATCACTTTACAAGGGAAACATATATCAAATCATCATGTCTGCCTTAAACTTACACAGGGTTATGTCGCTTATATATCTCAATAAAGCTGGAAAAAAAATATATGCCTGTCACACGGGGGGGGGGGGGGGGGGGACCTGAGACAAAGCCCTGTGGGCTAGCGGCTCCTCTCCTGCTCAAACGCTCAGCAGATGAAAGGAAGGAGGAGGTAAATCAGAGGCTCTTCTCCTGGACGGGAGGCGGCCAGCAAGCATGCTGAGCCCTTCTTTGGGGAGACAGAGTCATTCTCTGTGGTCCCACTAGGGTCTCTCTAGATCGGTTTTCCTCTGCATCTACTGGTCGGTCAATAATCACACTGGGGAAACAGAGGCACCCGGACGCCTTGCAGTGTCTATCTTCGTTTGTGGAAGCTGACAGGCAAAATGACTAGTTCAGGGTCCCGACGGGCATACGTGGGAGAACTGGGACTTGGAGCCAGGACTTAGTGTATCACCATTACCGTTTCCGTTTCCTTTCTCCTCAAACGGTGCGCTCTTAGAGGGGAGACAGTCAGTGTCCTATTCCCAGTACACAGGATGTGGCCCAGGGATGCCTGTCCCTGCCTGCCACTGCCTCTTCCACCACAGCCGAGACCCCCTCACACTGTCCTCCTACTGTTGATCACAGCTCCAGACGCCTCGACTAGAGATGCTGGCATTCAAGACCGAACGCTGCAAGTGATCTCACGAGCAAATATTTATAAAGGCGTCCCCTGTACTGGGTGCTTGGGTGCACACACCTTAAACCAACAACGGTTCTCTTTCTTAATCAAATATCCTCTTGACTTTAAAATTACAGCTATACGTTTTGCGACGTCTGAAACACACGAGTGCTCTCCTCCCCACTTGCAGCAAATGTCAGGTCACTGGCCTTGTCTTCCACAGCCAGCTTTATTTCAGAAGTGGAGTTAAGATCCCAGAGGGCAGACACAGCAGCCCTCCCCAGGTCAACCCAGGTGGCCTCTGTGTCCAGGCCCCTCCCCACCAACCACAGCTGGACACAGTTTCCTGGCTTTTTTTTCTGCCAACACTCTGAAATAAACATACAAAAGCCCTTTTGTCTTTGAAAGATTTTTCTCCCAGCTGGCAAATACAGAAAAACAAAATGGGGCTTACAAAAGACAGCAAGCAACGGGGAAGTTACAGGTTCAGAGGCCAAAACACCCCCAACTTTAAAATACAATAATTCTCTCTGGACTTCATTAAATGAAAAGTTAGTCCAGGTCTGCTCCCACCTGAATGTGATCTATGCTGGATGCGTTTCTTCAGTTTAGGCCTAACTCGGTAAAAATCAGTCCTGCATTGAATCTCCTCTCGGTAATTCTGCAGGCTCGCGCAGCATAACCCTCCCTAAAGAGACCACCTTAGCTGCTGCTTAGCAGTTTCCTCAGTCAAGTGAGCAGAAGCTCCGAGAGGTAAGGGTTAGCTAATTACGTAATGACTCAGGCTTCCCCGGTGGGTACTCACATCAATTCCAGACCAGAGTCTTTGATCTTAAGGTCTCCTTCTGCCTCACAAGGAGGAAAAGTCAATTTAGGTCATTTCCTGGCAAAGTCCTGTCCACACACTAATCTCAATGGCTCTAATAATTCCTGGTTCTTCCCTCAGCCTGAATGTATGACACGCCCTCTTTCAAAAGCCCTGACTCCTTGTAGATTGCATTTAAAGTTGTTTCAGCGCAAGGCGATCTTATCCGTATTCCTACATTAGTACCTTGCTCTCGTGAGTGAGCAGCGGCTAAATACAGATTTCCCAAGAGCTCTTTCCAACGATGGTGCTTCATCAAGTCATTTACTGCATGAAATTTAATATTCTATATCTCAGCTTTTCATGTAAGTTACAAATAAGAAAAAATAAACCTCTGTGATAAGTCAGTAATGGTAGAGGGAATACCCCGCCAGAGTTTAAGACAGTAAACTCTGGAGTCCAGCACAGTCCCGATTCTGCCCCAGGCCAGCTTGAGGAGTTTGGCCGGTCTCTCCAAAACCTCAGCATCTCCCTTGCCTCCCTCACAAAAGCGCCGTCAGGATAGAGATCAGGATGCATAGCACCGAGGAGAGGCCCTGTCACACAGTGAAGGTTTTCAAAATGTTAACCTGTGTTCTCAAGTGTCCCGAAATTAGTTGAGAAAAGACAAAGCCTGGTAGGCATGCCAAGAGGCATCGCATTGACAGAGTCCTGGCCTATCAAACAGGTAAAGGGAGAGCTAGCTCCAGGGTCAAATTTATTGGACTTAACTTGAGAAAGATACACCTGGGTATTGTTGTGTCCTTACGTAGTCGTACAGATTTATCAACAGTTCAGCTGCACACCTAAATGTGCAGTAGAACAAAAAGAGAAAAAATATAAAATATTCAACAAAGGAAGGTGTCCCAAGAAACTAAATATGATTTTAGTTTTTGCGCCGTGCTTTCCCCAGTAGAAAAAAAGTCCTGCGGGGTGAAAAGGAGAGATACAAACAACTCACTGAACCATTTCCACCACCGAATCAATAACCTCCAGTCCCTGCCCATCTCTTGGAATCCACTGTTATAACCCATCAATAGAAACAATTTCTCAGAGGCATACTTTGAAACAAAGCAGGAAATTTGGACCTAAATCGCCTATAAGGCACAGTTTAATTATAAAAACCAAACAGAATAAAAAGCCTACCTTCACACCATTCAAAAAAAAAAAAAAAAAGAGAGAGAGAGAGAGAGAGGCTTAAGAAAGAAAATTTGTGATTAGATGGTTATATTTTTCTCAAAATGGAGTTTTATGTTTCCTTGCAACACTTCCCTTTAGAACCAAGGGGTATAAAATAAAAACATCAATTGGCATAAAGGAGTGATGAGTGGCCATGGCTATTTTCAAGCATTAATAGTTTCTGGTTCACATTCCAAAATATCAGCCAAGCCCAAGATCCCCTACATCCTACTTTGGGTGGGTTATCCACTTCTTTAATTGACTGCATCATTTACAGGGGCTTTTAGGGCAGGGGCTATTAACAAGGAGAAGCTTTATAATGGAGAGCTAATTGTAGGTCCTCCTTATCAAAGGGAATAGGACACAAAACCATTAGGACTGGCCTACGGGCTGGCAGATAACACACAGAAGAAGGTTTTTGTAAGTGAGGAAATAGTATAGTATTGTTACTTATGCTATTTGTTGTTAAAGGTGACAGGAATACTCTTTGACTCCCATAGCAGCAGGGGAAGGAAAGAGAGAAATCAGATCTTTGGGGCACCTTGAATTCTAACAAGGATTTCAGCATCCCCGCTGCTAAAGGCTTCTCCACATGCCCCGTTCCTTTTGCCAATATTTGTGGCCGACAGGGAAATGTCATTCTGCTCACCTGTTTCGGGCAAGCCTGCTCTCAGGAAGCTGGAACACCGGGTCAGCTCCAGGGCAAGTCCTTGTTCCCTTAAATGGTCCCTATCCACCTCCAGCAAGGTTGACAGAGTCTCCTTCCTTCCTTTCATGAGTTGCTGACATAAAGAATTCTCTACAACTTGAAAATGAGCCAGGCTTAGATTAACCAAACTGTCTTAAACCTCTTCTTTTTTAAAAAATTGTTTTCCTATTGCACAACCAGCAAAATATCAACAGAGCCAAAATTTACTTGCATTTGCATGCCTTTGCCAAGGGAAGTCAGCTGTACTGGGGAAGAAAGGCAGAAGCCAGAAAAGAGAGGAGCCCTCAAGATGAGCTTAAACCCGTGAGAAGCACAAATGTTTGCAATTCACCTGGAATAGCCTGGAAGCCTGATAAGCAGCACCTGTCCTGCACTTAGGCCACAGCCTCCATTCAGTTAGCACAAGCTGAACACAGGACCTGGGAATTCTACAAGAACATCCTTTGCTTCCTTCTCTTGACCATAGGATAGCAAGGGGAGCCCAACACTTCTCCAAGATACAAGAAAGGCAGAAACAACGATGAGATTGAAACTGCCTGCCAAAAACCACTATTGAGGTATTTGCGGTCCTCATCCATTTTAAATCACAGTCTTTCCCAGTTGATGTGGATACGGTGACTTCTTCAATTAAAAAACAAACATAAATTTTGCACATCCTGTAGAAGTGGCTCCAGGGTTCAAAACAGAACTAAAACACTAAAATAGATCAAAGCGGCAGAAAGGCAATTAAAATGAAACCATACAAGGCATGGAAAGCTATTATGGATGGTTCTCTCAAAGCATAAATGCTGATGAATGTGCTCCCATCCTGCAGGAAAGATCAGTAGGGCCCCCCATCAAGATAGGGAGGAATGTGCCAACATCTGAGTTGAGAAAAGGATGTGGACCAGGCAGGTAAAATGAAGCAGAAGGCTGGGCAGAGGCTCAGCCAGGGTGGGGACAGGAGAGGTGTGGGGGACACAGACAAGGGCAAATGGGAAGAAGGGCTGTTAGAGTCTTTCTGGGAACAACAACTGGCAGGAGAAAAGTAATTAGGCTGAGCTTGGATGTGAAAAATCACAGAGAAGGTAAGCAAAAGGCAGCTAGCTGGGCCATGGCTGGGGTAATGTCTGGGATTGCAGTCAAAGGGGCACTAAGAAATGCCAACAAGAGGTTCATTGCCATTGGCTGCCTTTTAACAAGACAGGCTGAGGGTTCCCTGGACTGTTTTATTTCATCGGTACCAGTCCTGTTGTAAATAACCTGGGCTAAGAGAAGGGGCAAATCCTGGATTAGAATAGGATGGGGGTGAAGGTTTTTTAGTTCTTTACAACAGGAATACTCCACAGTCAAATTCATGTTGGGAGTGTGGCAGGGCAGGCAGCTTCCCTCTTCCACGTGGGCCAATGAGAGCTGAAACCCTTGGAGAGTCAGTGTCCTTTGGCCCAGCACATTAACCAACTCCCAACCCCTGATCTAATACACGTCAGGCTAGTTGGGGCTTTGGTTGACGAGAGAGGGAGGAATTTAAGACTCTACTAGCTGAGGTCAATGGATTGGGTGCTAGGCTTCTGGTTCTACTCTCTGGGACCAACCCCCTCCCCCCGTCAGCCAATGAGATCTGAGAAGTTCTATTGCCAAAGTTGAGATTCCATTCTGGTATGGATTCTTTCAAATACTATGTTTCCTCAGACTCTGGAGAGGAGGGTACAGGTCCCCTGGGATATGTACGGCAGTGTGGAGAAGCAGTTTCATCCTACAAGCATTTACAGGGCACCGAACTAGGGGATGAAAAGATGAATAATTTACATATATGAACTCCTTGAGGATAGGGTCTCAGAACAGAACCCCTAGACAACTGCCGATACAACGGGTAAGCGCCATGAGAGATTTATGTATAGCGAGTGCACAGAGAAAGATCACTTCTAGCAAACACAGCTCAGCCTTCAAGGAGAAGTAGGAGGATGAAGTGAGAAAGCCTGTGTGTTATGAGACACTCAGTGGACAATCTTGATGAAAAGGGCAGGTCAGAAAATGCCCCCCTCGTGTTTTAGTGCCCCATATAAAGGGAGTTTGGGATCGCTAACGAAACACCTCAGATCTACTGCTTTAGTCTAAGCTTTGGCATGCAGAAGAAAGATTTGTAACAAGCAAGCTTTATTTCAGCTTCTGAGATGGGCCCAGGAAGGAGGAGGAACAGGTGCTGGGAAATGCCTTCAGTAAAACATTAGTACACGTGGGAGAGGGTATCCTGGAAGTGGGGTCTTACTAAGCACACCCTTCATCCTAGGAAAGAGCAGTTTTTCCTGATAGTACATGTTGCCAAGGCTCCGCCCAAAGCAGGACAGAAGAAACAGTCTGTGGAATCTAGACGAGACAGAATAAAGCTTCATTTGAATGTGGATGGCCCCAGCAGCCATGAGAACTTTCTAAGAGCGCAGGGCTGGAACTTGGGTGAGGTGGGTGAGGCACTGGCCTCGGGCACAAAATTTTAGGGAGCATTAAAAAACTCAATCAGCAAGATCAATAATATTTTAATGCCACATTTTTTCCTTTTGAAAATTCCAGTATAACAAGCACATAGTGTTATATTAGTTTCAGAAGTACAATATAGTGATTCAACAATTCTCTAAATTACTTAGTGCTCATCATAAGTGTACTCTTTCACCCATCCCCCCACTCACCTCCCCTCTTAGAGCTATCAGTTTGTTGTCTACAGTTATGAGTCTGGTTTTTTGTTGGTCTCTTCTCACTTGTTTTAGTTCTTAAAGTCCACATATGAATGAAAGCCTTTTTGACTTTCTCTTATTTTGCTTATCATTATACCTTCTAGATCCATCCATGTTGTAGCAAATGGCAAGGTTTCATTCTTTTTTATGGCTGAGTAACATTCCAGTGTGTGTGTGTGTGTGTGTGTGTGTGTGTGTGTGTGTGTGTGTATGTATTCTTTTTTTCTTTTTCTCCATATCCTCACCAACACTTGTTGTTTCTTGTGTTGTTTTCTTTTTTTTTAACCATTCTGATTGGTGTGAGGTGCTTTAAAGCCACATTTTAAAAACTCGAAATGAATGCCAAAATTCCATGGCAAACGAAATGCCAAATTTTAAATAAAGACAGGATCTGGCCCTGTACTTCCATGACTTAGCCTCACTCACCTCACCTGCTCCTGGTCATGGGGCAGTGAACCTCTTGGAAATCTGACAGGGGAGGCAGAGTAGTTTGTCAGAGACCCAGGCAGCTCAACCAAGACATCAAACTTGTAGTGGCCTAACGTGTCTGGGCCTCGGCATGGAGTGAAAAGCATCCTCCTTACGGATTTATGTAGAGTTATGTGATGATGTCCAGATCCACAGCCACCAGAATTTGGAGTTCCAAATCCACTAGAAAAGACAGCAGCCAAGCCATTCTGGCCCAGTCTCTGGGTGAGACTGACCACACCCAACCAAAACTCAGAAGCAGAAGAACACTGCAAAACTCCATGAGACAGGGAAGAACATTTTTTAGGAATGTGCCAGCAGGTCAAGAATGATCTGGTGGGCGCCTGGGTGGCTCAGTGAGCTAAGCGTCCGACTACGGATTTTGGCTCAGGTCACGATCTCATGGTTTGTGAGATCGAGCCGTGGGTCAGGCTCCACACTGTGTGTGGGGCCTGCTTGGGATTCTCTCTCCCCCTGCCTCTCTCTGCTCCTCCCCCACTCATGTGTGCACATATGCATGCGTGCATACACTCTCCCTCTCTCTGAAAATAAATAAACATTAAAAAAAAAAAAAGAATGATCTGGAAGAGGCAGTGACTGCATACAACAATGGTACTGAAAGGTCCACAGAAGAACCCTTTTCTTTTTCACAATTAGGGTTGGATATAATATAAACTCTTCAACATTTCTGTGAAAAAAAAGATCAGATGGAAGCAGGTATCATCTTAACCAAGCCACGGCAAGGACAGCGGGGTATGGAGAGGGGGATGGCTAACGAATCAACTTGCAAGAACTCAACATTCCAGAAGTTGTGGTAACTCCAGGTAGGCTTAAGCCAGGGGCTCCCTGCCAGGCAAGGCTGGTGACAGCTTCACAAAACACAGACATCACACCTGAATATTCATAACAAAAACCACAGTAGCCCTGAAGAATCCATAAATGACTGGGCTATTTTGGTTATATCGCCTGATTCCCAAACCACAGGGGAAAAGCAAGGAGGTTTAGGGGGTGAGAAGATAAAGTAGAAAAGTGTCAGAGACCAGAAAACATTTTGTGTTATTAGCTACTAATATTTCTTGATCAGTAGCTTCCCAGGCTAATTTATCACTTGGTTGAAAAACCAGTGGCTAACAACAATGAAGTCAAGGACTATTAGTGGTGACTTGACTTGGTCAGAGATAGTTCACCAAGTCTATCCCAATTAGGAAGCACCGAAAGTTGCCTTCTGCTTATCAGACAAGTAGGACCTAGAAGTGGAAACCCCAATCAAAGGAAGAGCCTGAACTACTTGATGACCTCCTTCCTGAGTATAGGGACACTGTGATGGCCCACGAATTCATAGGTTTTCGACCCCGTGAAGACACGGAAGGCCTGAAGTTTAAGAAGAAGCAAACGAGGAGCAAAGACAGTGAGGGTACAGGCTCCTCATGGCGGAAGATAAGGACTTCTTAAAGTTCCACTCCCAAGTTCAAAATCAAGACTTAGGGCAAGAAGGTAGAATGATTCTTACGTAACTGTCTACTAACAAACTCGGGAAAGGTCACCCTGGAGCTTCCTCCATCCCTGACGTTGAATCTCACCGGCACTCTGCATGAATGCCTATCCCTGTTGCTATAGCTGCTAACTTTATAAACCAGGAGAGTGGACAGTGGCTCAATGAAGGAGCTTGAGGGGGAAACAGGCAATGCCTCTGATCACTCCTCAGCTTCACCTACAATGTTTTATGGTGGGGCTTCCCCCCGACAATGCCCTACACATGACTGAATAGGGCACTGTGACTAAAATCATTCACGTGACAGTAGTCCACTTTGGACTACTGTGGTTTGTACAAGAAGTCCTCAGAGCAATCAATGGTAAAACAGAAGTAATACGACCATAGGTCTCTCGAGGTTTCAGTCTCCTTCTGATCGGAGCTATCATTCCTAGTATATGCAATTGAGTGAAGCAATATTAGCAATGATTTATCACGATGTTAATATATTTATCATAAAAAGCAATCCATCAGTGGCAAAAGAAAACTTAAGAAAAACAGCACAGCAAAAGTCCCTGAGATTTGAATTATTCCCTATTGCCCTTTCCAAAACAACAAAATACCTGCAAATAAACACTTCTAAGTGATTATCAGAAATGGAAACTGAATCTGAAATCTAAAATCAGGAGAATACAAGACATCGTTAATGAATCTGCTTTCTTTACCATATACTAAATAGAAATATAATTGAAGAAAAAGATTTAAAATATAATTGAAGACAAATAATCAACGTATCCAAATTCTTATGCACAAATATTTACAGTCACTAGATTTTTTTTTTTTTTTTGAGCAGGTACTCAAACAATAGAAAGATGCTCTCTTAAATAACTGGACAGAGTAAGTACTCTCGGTTTAAAAATTCCTGGCAGTGGAATCAAAGAATCAAAGGAAGACTGATTTCACAACAAAAGAAGAAAAGCCCATTACAGCATATCTCACTATATCGCTTCCCCTTATGATAAAGGGAAATAGGAAATCAGACAAATATTGATTCAATGGCTCTTTTTTGTCCTAATTATGGCTTATTCCTATACCCTGAAAGAGGCCTTAAAAACCTCCCAACTATTGTGAATCATAGTCAGACTGAAACCTCCTTATATATATAAAAACCTCCATATATATATATATAAATATATATAAATATATATATAAATTCACAGTCACTACCACAAAAACAGTGTTTTCCAGCTAGGTATTTCTTTATTCTCCTCCCTCTGACTGTAAAACCTTTGAGTGCAAGGCTCACATCTGCTTCATCTCATTTATATGGTTTAGGTCTCTGTACAAAAATGGTTGATAGACCTCACTGCACGCCTGGAATACAAACACATTCCTTTGCACACAAGGATGGCATCACCAGCTCTTTAGCATTAGGATAAACACTCCGAATTATCTGCTAACAACGGTGAAAGCACGAAAACACATTATAGATAGATAGATAGATAGATAGATAGATAGATAGATACAGATAGAATTCATCCACAGTTCCTGGTCCACCATCCCTGCCACCAGTTTGGTGACCCCCTTCTACAGGTTATACAAGCTGGCAAGCTGGCTCTGGGTAAATCTTGAGGCCATGGGTGAAAGTAAAGTTAAATGACATGGCTGAATGGAGACCAACCATGTTTCCGTTAATACTGCACTTTCTCTAACTCATCTGCCCCCCACCCCAACACACACACCAAGAGTTGGAAAGACCAGTTGTCTTTTGATGAACATTCTTAAGCAGTAGGCCAGGAGCCTCTTCTGGTATCACTGTTATGTTCTTAGGCCTAACACTAATAGGCAGAACTTTTATTGCAGACCCAGAACCACAGAAAGCTCAGCTGTCAGGTTCAACCACTCTCTGGATTTGGAAATAGCTTTTAGAGCCTTTCTGGCTCCAATAGCCACTAAGAAAAATGTAAAGTTCTGGTTTGCACATATTTTAAATTAACGTTTACATTTCTTCGTCATAATTGTAATTACTTGAAAAGGCTATAATTCTGGCATATTGGAATTATAACAGTTTTTAGTTAAAACATATCACTTATTTAAATGTATTAATGAAATCGAAATGCCACACCAATTTGAAAACCAGCTTCATCCATCAAAAAAGTATATGAGCAAGCTTAAAAAAATTTTTTTTTAATGTTTATTTATGAGAGAGTCAGAACACGAGCTGGGGAGGAGCAGAGAAAGAGGGAGACGCAGAATCCGAAGCAGGCTCCAGGCTCTGAGCTGTCAGCATGGAGCCTGCTGCGGGGCTCAAACTCATAAACCTTGAGATCATGACCTAAGCTGAAGTCAGATGCTTAACCCACTGAGCCACTGAGGCGCTCCTATGAGTGAACTCTTCAGAGTAAAAGATGCTACATTGTTCTCTTTTCTCCTTGAACTTGTATTTCCATTCTGCTTCCCCAACTTAATTTTCTCTCAATATTATATGTTTTAATTATGTTTTTAATGGTTATTTATTCTGAGAGGCACTGTACATGAATGGGGCAGGGGCAGAGAGAAAGAAAGAGAGAGAGAAAGAGAGAGAGAGAGAGAGAGAGAGAGAGAGAGAATCCAAGCAGGCTCTGCACTGTCAGAGCAGAGCCCAATGCAGGGCTTGATCCCATGAACCCTATGATCATGACCTGAGCCATAATCAAGAGCCAGATGCTCAACCACCCAAGCTACTTAAGCGCCCCAATATGTTTCAATTCTTGAGAGCTTTTTTATTAATCTCCCTACTATATTTCTGTGTATAAAATGTATACAAAGTGATTTTTTAAAAGTCTCCTGTGCTCATGAGGCTTAAAAGTGTTTACTTTTCTTCTGGCTTGAGGTACCATTATGAATGCACCTAACTGATACAAACAGTATTAATGATTATATATAAGAATGTTAATGTAGTTAACACGAAAAGTATAATTTTATCGGAAATGCATTCCTAAAGAAACAGATAGGTAGGCCTTGTTTACTTTTATCTTCAATTACTTCATACATCTATGGATGAGTATCCCTTATTGCTAGAATAAGGTGGGATTTAACATCATTTCTAGACTTTTTCACTCTTACAGATGTAAGCAGTAAGAAAACTTAGTTACATAAGTAAGAATGAAGGAGACTTGGCATCAAAACATCTTTTTTTGTCTATTATAACTAGAAGAGGTCTTCCTTCAACGTTGCTGAAAGCCAAGAAGTAAAAACTAACCTGCAAAAAGATGTGTGGTCTGGTCATTACAGTCATCCCTTTTACCAACACAAACACTAGTATTTTCATAGTCCTTTGCTGGGGGAAGACATTTCTGCACCCCCGCAGAACATACCGCGGTAAGATTCAGAATGGGATGGGTAATGGCGATGCTTTCCTTGCTCAAGGGGAAGAAGAGGGACTATAATAGGTAGGCTAGAAAAGGAGATGTGGCAAAATCAGTTTTTGGAAAGGGCCAAAATAATGAGGACCAGGAAATCATCTTCCTTAAACTACCTATGCCTTCATATCTCTAGGAGAGTCTTCATGTTCTCCTATGTGCATGGGTACCCCAGCTGAAACACCGCCCCCAGCCCCCCTGGACAAGAGCGATGCTGGCAGCCATTCTGTCCATTTCGCTTTATGCACACAAAAGTACGTGTGGTTTGATAAACACATGAATTTCCTTACAATATATCAGCTTGCAGCAGATGCTATAGGAGAAGCAATAAATTTTTAAAAGACACAGAATCATAATTCTTGTTCATTCTACTTGCAGAGATGGAAAATGCCTAATAAGTCATTATGTCCTGACAGTTTAGGACTATACTCAACAAAAGACTGTAAGTTCAATATTTTTAATAATGTTCCAAAACATCTGGAAACCATCCAAAGGTCTAATACTAAGAAAATTACCAGGGTGCCTGGGTGGCTCAGTTGGTTAAGCATCCGACTTTTGATTTTGGCTCAGGTCATGATCTCACGGTTCATGAGATCAAGCCCCACATCGGGCTCTGCGCTGACAGCACAGAGCCTGCTTGGGATTCTCGCTTTCCCTCTCTTTCTGCCCCTCCCCCCACTTGTGCACTCTCTCTCACTCTCCCAAAATAAATAAGTAAACTTAAAAGAAACTTATCAAATAAATGTTGGAGCACCCATATAATGGAAGAATATACAATATTTTAACTTGAAGAACATATACTGACATTAGAAAATGTTCTTCATATGATATGGGCTGAAGAAACAAGCAGGAAACAGACATAATTAAAATTTCATATTAACTTATAAAAATATGTATATGTAGGAAAAAGTCTGTTAAGAAAATCTATTAAACTGTTTTTAGCGGCTACCTTTAGGTGGTGTAATTATGGGCAACTTTCTTATTTGTTCTTTCCAAATCTCCCACAGAGGGCATTTCTCTCATTGATGAAGGATGATGGGGAATTGTCCAGAAGGTGGGGAAAATAGACTCACCATCGCAGGGCTGTTGTAGGTGGCCAGAGTTTGTGAGATAGTGTTCAGCCAAGGGGCTGGTGGGAGTCAGATCCACCCCACAGGGTGTAGGGCTGCTTCTCCCCAGTGGGGGTGCCATTTCCCAATCTACGGTCAAAGACTTTGTCCACTGGCTACATTCTTATTGAGGTTTTAGTCATTTTTCTCCTTGACCAATTTTATCCCTTCATCTCACTTCCTCAGCTGTTTCTTTCAGATTACTGACTTCACTCATTCCACAGATACCTAGAAATCACCACAATCAGGTCCCCATCATGCTAACCTCATGATCTATCCCATTTCATGGATGTAAAAAAGCCATTGGTCCACAAGTAAAAGGCTATAAGCCAGTAAGATTATCTGGGCCTTCAGGGAAACCCAGTAGGAGATTTTTACTTTCACTATATTATACAACTCCGGTCTCCTTACCTCAGCAAGTGTGGGGGGATCTTGACAATGGTATCCACACCACCCAGGGTTTCTGCAGAAGGAAAATTACAAAGTTAAAAATAAATATGTATAGAGTGGGAATCTGCAAATAAATATCATGGTTAGTTTTTTTTTCTCCCCCTAGAAAATCCTATAATTATAAATTGGTCAGTTCTCAATTATCTGCATGCAAGTTATCCATACTTCAAAATCCTTCTCCCTTGATAGCTCCAAAGACGCCCTTAAACAAGTTTAAAATTAGGATATATTTCCCTATAGAGATACGAAATGAATAGTTAAATTTTTAACCTGAACTGGAATGCCAGTTTAACCTATTGGCTAACTGGCTAAAATGCTGTATTCTTGTAATAAAAAGCAGAGAAAGGACAAAGGACACAAAAGTGAAAACAAACTCTTGGGATGACATCAAACTAAAAAGCTCTTGCAGAGCAAAGGAAACCATCAACAAAAACAAAAGGCAACCTACTGAATGGGACAAAATATTTGCAAATCATGTATCTCATAAGGAGTTAATATCCAAAATATATGAAGAATTCATACAACTCAACACCAGAAAATACACAAATAATCCAATTTAAAAATGGGCAGAGGATCTGAGTAGGCATTTTTCCAGAGAAGACATACAGATGGCCAACAGACACATGAAAAGATGTTCAACGTCACTCATCATCAGGGAAATGCAAATCAAAACCACTGTGAGATATTAACTCACACCTGTCAGAATGGCTAGAATCCGAAAGGAAAGAAATAAGTGTTGGCAAGGATGTGACAAAAGAGAACCCTTGTGCACTGTTGGCGGAAATGTAAATTGGTACAGACACTGTGAAAAACAGTGTGGAGGTTTCCCAAAAAATTAAAAATAGAACTACCATTCAAAATTCACTAATTCCACTGTTATGGGCTCCTTTACTCAAAGAAAACAAAAACACTAATTTGGAAAGATATATGCATCCTACATTTATCGCAGCATTATTTACAATAGCCAAGATATGAAAGCTACCTAAGTGTCCCTCAATGAATGAATGGGTAAAGAAGATGTGGTATAATACATACAATGGAATACTACTCAGCCATAAAAAAGAATGTGACATCTGTGACAACATTGATGGACCTAGAGGGCGTTATGCTAAGTGAAATAAATCAGACAAATACAAATACCACATGATTTCACTTCTGTGTGGAATCCAAAAAACAAAATAAACAAAAGCCAAAAATACACTCATGAACATGTACAGAGAACAAACTAGTGCTCACCAGAGGGGAGGGGTGTGGGGGATGGGTGAAATAGGCGAAGGGGATTAAGAGATTCAAACTTCTAGTTACAAACTAAGTAAGTCGCAGGGATGAAAAGTACAGCATCGGGAATATTGCCAATAATATTTTAATAATTTTGCATGATGACATGGTAACCACACTTAAATGTGAACATTTTGTAATGTATACAATGGTCAAAACACTAAGTTGTACACCTGAAATCAATATAGTATTGTATGTCGACTAAACTTCAATTAAAACATAATGGGGCACTTGGGTGGCTCAGTCAGTTAAGCATCTGACTTTAGCTCAGGTGATGATTTTGCGGTTCCTGAGTTCCAGCCACGCACTGGGCTCTGCACAGACAGTGTGGAGCCTGCTTGGGATTCTCTCTCTCCCTCTCTCTCTCTGCCCTTCCCCAACTTGTTCTCTCTCTCTCTCTCTCTCTCTCTCGCTCAAAATAAATAAACTTAAAAAAATAATAGTAAATATAGAAAGGAAAGCTATTTCCTTGAAAATACTGTTTCAATACCCTTAAATAATAATTTATACTTGTGAGAGACTTTGCAGTTGACAAAGCATTTTATGCGACATCTCATTATTCTCACACACACTTAGGACGTGATATATTCAACTTTTTTTAAATCGCCCTATAGCTAGGGATACTGAAAGGAGGCTCACTCTTAAATCTCATGAATTCAAGCTGGATGTTCAATATTTTACCATTGTTGTGGATTACATACATTACTTCTGCCTCCAATTGTAGAGAAAATGAAACACGATTCTTTTTCTAAAAACTGTTCTTTTTTTTTTAAAGCTTATTTATTTATTTATTTTGAGAGAGACAAAGACAGCGTGAGTAGGGGAGGGACAGAGAGAGGGAGAGAGAGAACCCCAAGCAGGCTCCACACTCAGTGCACAGCCTGATGTGGGGCTCGAACCCATGAAACCGCAAGATCATGACCTGAGCTGAGACAGAGTGGGGCGCTCAACCGCCTGAGCCACCCAGGCGCCCCCCCAACCTAAAAACTGTTCTATTTCAATAGCTCTAACAATTCTGCACCCAATTCTGATGTATGTGGGGGGGGGCGGGGGAGGGGGAGGGGGGAGGCTTCCCCACATGAACAAGCAATTCTCTCACACCAGCTGAGTGTCCTACAATTTAACTCAATTCTGACGCTATCTACCTGGAGAGAGTATCAGATCCCACGGGTTAAGGGCTCAGTCCTCCAGGACTGCACCCCCCTCCCCCCGCTCTTCAGACACCAATCCCAAATCCAGGTTGTCACCTGGGCTTCTGCCTGACCGGCTGTAGGTTGAAGGGTCTAATGGCCCCCTCCTTGGGTTCAGTTAATTTGCTAGGATAGCTCGCAGAACTCAGAGAAACATTTCACTCACTACATTCCTGGCTCATTATAAAAGGACATGACCCAGGAATGGCCAGCTGGAGCTGGCAAAGGAGACAGGGCCGCCTAGTGAAAACATGTGGTACGCAGAGATGCATACGTCAAGGTGTGGGGAAAAAGCGTGGAGCTTCCATGCACTCCAAGGGTCCCATTCTCCCCAAACCTCCGTGTGTTTACCCACCCAGGAGCTCTCCACACTGTGTTCTTTTGGTCTTTCCATGGAGACTTCATCACCCAGGAATGATGACATCCTTGGCCATCCGAGACCAATCTCAAGTTCCAGCCCTTCTCCTTTCCCTGGACGTCTGGGGTGGGATTAAAAATTCCAACTCTCTAAACACAGGGCAGGTTCTCCTGGCAACTGGCCCCCATTCTTAGGTCACTTCCCTAACATGGCACAAACCACTTTCTGGTTCTCTTCACCTAGGAAATTCAAGGATTTTAGGGGCTCTGTGCCAGAAGCCAGGACAAAGACCAAATATATATTTCTTATTAGAAATCCCAATATCACAAGCTCCAATTTGTTCCCAGTTTTTCAACTCAAACCGCGTTGACTCCTTTCTTCATTGCTTAGGGTCGACGAGCCCTGTCAACGTGAACTGTGTTCACTGGAGGAGGAGGAACCTTTCTCCCAGCCTGTTAAAAGATCAGAAGGAAAAATGGACACGAGATGTATCCCTGAGACTCAGGAGTACGAACAGTCCAAAACATGATGATAGGATCTGGGTCTGTGGTGGCCAAAGGGACAAACAGTAGGCGTAAGCAAGAGGATCCGCAAAACAGAAAGATGGGATCAGCAGGGTCGGTTATGCTGTCGCCAACAAGGCCAACAGAGGAATGGGAAGAACTGAGGTCAGTCGTTAGGATGAGACATGATAACAAGAAAGCGAAGCCCTGAGATGCATGTGCAGGGAGCATATCCAAGACCACTCGCATCAGCACGGCCTCCAGTTAGCAGGGCAGGGGCCAGTGCTCGGGACAGTTTGATGCCGTTCCCCAAGAGGAGGGTTTGACACTAAACAACCAAATCATTGTAGTTCCCCTCATCAGAGAGAGGGGTTTCTGTTCAACTCAGGATGTTCAATAGTGCCCAGCCCTACAACTGCTAACAAGGAGCCCTGGGTCTGGCTGCGTTCCACTCTAGTGGGGTTGGAGGTAAGAGAAGAGGGCTCAGGGATAACTCCTGAGACACTCAAACATTTCGGCTAGGGGTTAAGTGCTGGAGCTGGCAAAGGAGACCGAGCCGCCCAGGCGTGATAAAAATCGGCAGGGGGTGGTCCTGGAGGCCAGGGTCAGGCGTCCATGGGTATGTGCTGTGGGGCTGAGAGCGCCCTGCTGGACCGAGGTCTGTACACCTTAGCCTTCACCCTCCGTTGGTGGAATGATGAAGGAGGAAGTCAGATGCAAGTGAGCTGAAGGGTAAGTAGGAAGTGGGGATGTGGACACGATCACCACAGAGACTTTTTAAGAAGGGTGTGGCTGCGAGTATAACAGAAACTGTGGCTGGAAGCAAAAGCAGGTGGGAAGGTGGAGGGAAGGATGGCAGTGAATGGACTCTTCTTCCCCTACCCGGCGTCCCAGCCTCTCTCTAGTTTTCTTTCCCCTCTCCTCCATTTTCCAAATCCATTCGACACAAGTCCCCGGACATACGTAAAACACTAAAAGTTTCTAAAATGAAGACACAGGCCCTTCCGGTTCTGATGTTCTGACATCTTATCCCATCCAGCCGTTCCCGGCTCACTTGCCTCTGGGATTGCCAGTTCTTGAAGGAGAATGCTATTCTCTCCTCGGTCTACAATCTGACCCCTTCCCTTGTCTGTTCCCTGGTCAGACCCTTATCTCCCTGACAAGAAAAATACATAACCTCGTTCACTCAAAATAGAGGAAAGATACATACCTATATTCCTTATCTGTAGTTACACAACCATTAAGAAAACTGATTTTCGGGGGCACCTGGTTCACCCAGTCAGTAGAGCATGTGACTCTTCATCTGGGGGTTGTAAGTTCAAGCCCCACACTGGGTGTAGAGATTACTTAAAAAAAAATCGTTAGAAATAAAAAAAAGAAAACTGATTTTCAGATAAGTGTTAACAACAAAGTAGAAAATAAAACCAAAAAACCAAAGTTAAAACACAAAAACAAATGACAGTCCACCATATATAGTATAACCCTTTGCAGAAGGGAAATACTCCAAACTGTGATTAATGTTCTTTTGGGTGTTGAGATTACAAGTGATATTAGTTTTTTTCTTTATGCTGTACAAACATTTTTCAATATTCTAAAATGAGTATATATAAGTTTATAAATAGAAAAAAAGATGACTATCACTTAAGACCCAAACGAGTGACCAACGGACTTTGTTTATTGAACATCTGCTTCTCCTCCTACAGGGGCAGAAGCCACAAAGAAACATCAGCAACAGTCCCTACGTTCAAGAAGCACTTGTCGGGGTGCCTGGGTGGCGCAGTTGGTTAAAGCGTCCGACTTCAGCCAGGTCACGATCTCGCGGTCCGTGAGTTCGAGCCCCGCGCCGGGCTCTGGGCCGATGGCTCAGAGCCTGGAGCCTGTTTCCGATTCTGTGTCTCCCTCTCTCTCTGCCCCTCCCCCGTTCATGCTCTGTCTCTCTCTGTCCCCAAAATAAATAAACGTTGAAAAAAAAAATTAAAAAAAAAAAAAAAAAAAAAGAAGCACTTGTCTACACTGTCGACCTTTGTTGTTTTGGCTGACCAGCATCCACTCCCTTGTCTTCTGAAACAGCAAGCTACCTTTGTTTTTAGGAAACCATCCCTCTCTGACTCAGAGATTTCATTAAGCCTTGTAGCCTAGGCCTAGGCCAGTTAGGCCATTCTATTCCTTAGCTAGAGGACTGGTTCGGGTACACACGTGACTCCTCAGGATCAAGAGAGAACAGATGAAACCAAAAACTGGGAGGAGTCGCTAGAAGAGCTCCAGTCTCTTGAGACAATTGGATGATGGGCCAAGTGGGAGATGACCTCTTTCTCCTGCGATGGTCTAGGTATGGCAATGGCCTATCTCCTATGATAGAGATGGTTTCAGTGGGAGATGACTCCTCTCTCCTGTGACAGGCTAAATGTCATGGTGACCCCTCTCCCCCATGATGGTGCAAGTGGGAGATAACTCCTTTCTCTTGAGATGGACTAGGTGTGGAAATGACTCTTCTCTCCCATGATGGCTTTAGTGGGAGATGATCCCTCTCCCCTCAGATGGTCCAAGTGTGCTAATGCTTCTTTCTCATGACATGGTCTAAATGTGATCATTCAGAAGCCAAAAGCCATGGAGACTCACGTAGAGCATGTCAGTCACCCCAAAAAGAGCAGAACAAGGTCCTTGAACAGCGTCTAAATCCTGAACCAAACCCACCCCCACAGCTAGCCTCACCAGGGATAGTGAGTTAATACAGTGAATAAATTGTTTTGCTTAAATCAACTTGAATTAGGGTTTTGTTTTCCTTTGTTCTTCATTTGCTTTTGGTCTCCTGACTACGATATTTCTCAATTATCCTGGCCCTAGAAGAGTAGCTACAGCCAACTATAACCCAAAGTAGCAGGTGCTCTAAGACAGTCATGAGGGCAGGGCTCCAAACACAGAGGAGATTCAACTGAAGAGCTCAGGAAATGCTTCCTCTGTGAGGTGGGCCTTAGGAGTCTGGAAATGGAATTCTCAGCATGAGTAGAGGCAGAGGAGTGTGCAGGGCACAGCGTGTTCAAGGAAGTGTTTGTAGTTTATTGAACCCTTGGTAGGGGGAGCGGTAAGAAAGAACAGCCAGGGTTGGATTCTGAAGCATGTTCTAAGGAATTTACCCTTTAATCTAGACAGAAATTATGGAGGTGGTTGAGGAGGGGAAAGTGTTTACAGTAAAAAAAAAAAAAAAAAAGAAAAAAAATTGGTGGACCGGTGGAACATAGACTGGAGTGGGAAAGAGAACAGGAAACCATATAGCCTTTGTTCATGTTGTCTTCTCCCTCCGACATGCCCTTCTAACACACTCCTTATAGGGAGGAAGCATTTTACTCGTCCTTATATCCCCACTGCTCAATACAGGGGAGGCCTTCATAAATGTTTGCTAAATAAGTGAAGAAAAGAAGGAATCCACAGCTTACCTATTTTTCAAGTCAAATCTACTTTTTTTAATCAAAAGCTTTTTAACATTTTTATTTATTTTTGAGAGACAGAGAGCCTCAGCATGAGCAGGGTAGGGGCAGAGAGAGAAGGAGACACAGAATCCGAAACAGGTTCCAGGCTCTGAGCTATCAGCACAGAGCCCGATGCAGGGCTTGAACCCACAAACTGCGAGATCATGACCTGAGTGAAAGTCAGACGCTCAACTGACTGAGCCACCCAGGCATCCCAACTCAAATCTACTTTAAAAGCCCACCAGCCCACACCAATTCCCACCACTCAACCCCCAACCCCACACACATGACCTCCTCTTTTGATGTTTTCCTGATTTATTCATTTCAACCTGTACAACGAATGCCAGGCCCTGTTACTTAACTATCTCGTGTACTGTCGTCTCCTCTTGGTACCTATAGAACAGTCACTGGGAAAGGAATCACATCCGCTCTTATAGTCAGGCTGGACTCCAGGCTCGACTCAGATAGTCTACTTACTTCCCAGGTGGGTTCAAGGACTTAAACTCAGCAACACTGCCGTATAACTTAACAAGATGTTGAGTATCAAAATTTAAACATTAAAAATACTACATTACACTTCTCTTCCCTGTTATCTAAATCTGCTTAACTTACAGCAAAATAATAACGAACACAAGGAATGGCATGTTTAAAGCGCAGTCAAGCCCTGCTTTATTATGTTACTCAGCCATCTGTGACCCTTCATTAGAGGCATTTGGGAATCTAGCTCTGAATCACTCTGCTGAATGACAATGGCAATGCAAAAATAGTCCTGTGGCTTTAAGAGCCAGCCTGCTCATTTATATTTGGTCCATATTTCTGTAACAGTAAACAATGGTCAAGTTCTGCCTACGTGATAAAGTTCCTGGTAGAAAATGTGATGATAGGCAGATGTTAAAGAAAAATGATATTGCTATGATTACTTGTACACACACACCCAACACATGTGAATTCGGATCTTCTAAGTATTAACAGAGTTGCCTAAAACATCATCGGATTCTACATCTAGAGGCAAACCTGCTAATGGCACTTATCTCTTTTCAGGTTGTACCACATCGGTGTCATAACAAGCACTGACTGCTTTCTGGTCAAGAGAGAAAGAGATGTAATTTTATTTTGTAACTGAATGGCAACCGAGGGATCACATGCAGGCTTGGGCAAGGCCAGGGCCCCACGGGGCTGCCTTGGTTTCTCCTCGGCCTTTCCTTCTTCCCATCACTATCACCCAAGGCATGCTCCTGATCCCTCTGCATTCCCAACCAGAAACAAAATTCTGATTGCCCAAATTCCTGCTTAATTGGAATGTCTTTCGGTCTTCTCTGAGGTGGAGTTCTGCCCCCTGGGTCTGACGGGAAACCCAAATGTGCCACCTGGAACTTATTTCAATGCTTGCACAGCTCACAAATTTAAAATCCCACCTGTCTGAAGGGCAGACCACAACAGAATTGCAGACGTAACACAATCCCACCCGTGCGTAATTCTTCATGTACAATAACCATGGAAGCCAATACTCAACAAGCCGGCCTCTATCTGGAAAATCAAATCAAATAAGCCATTCCTGGCTGGTCACATTCGCCAGTGTTTCCAGACGGGGGTTGCTGGTTCAACTTCCCTCTTCCCCACAGGCGCTTGGAATCGGGCCCCTGGATTCGCACCGGCTGCTGGTCCTAACTCGAGATGGGTGACCATCATCCACCTCGCTGGGGATCTGGAAAAGGGGGCCTCCTGGCGGGGAAGACGGCCGTTCCCCGTTAAGGTTTACTAGAAGATAGAGACCAGAGGGGAGGCGGATGGATGCTAACGCCCGAACCAAAATTCTCATATCCCACATCTAATCACTGAGGCAACTCTCGCAAATCGCGCGAAATGCATCCATCACCGAAGCTCCGCGGAAGCACCCCCCCCCCCCCCCCCCCCACGCATCAGGGCCGGCTCAGCCCCAGCCCGCGCGGCCCTCCGGCGGCGGCGAGCAGGGGCGCGGGCGCCGACCGGCCGGGCAGGTGCCCCGCGCCCCGCGCTTACCCAGGGCCCAGGTGCAGCTCTCTTTGATGGCTTTGTACTTGCTCCCGGACGCTTCCTTCTGCAGCTTCCTCAGGATCTCTTCCATCTTGACCTTCGTAGGGGCCCGGCCACCGACAGCGAGAGGAGCGCGCGCGAGGCCCGGCCAGGAACGCCGCCGCCGCCACTGCCCGGCCCCGGGCGCCTAGGCGGCCGCTGCGCTCGCCCCCCTCCGGCCCGGCGCGGCGGCTGATGAATCACGCCCGCTCCATGCCGCGCGGGCCACGTCAGCCCCGCCGCCCCGCCCCGCCCGCCGCCCCGCCCGCCAGGGTCAGGTGCGCTCGGCGCGCGCGGCGGCGGCGGCGGCGGCGGCGGCGGGCTGGAGGCTGGAGGCCGGAGGCCGCGGCCCTCGACCCGCCGCCCGGGCAGGCCCCGAGGCCCCGCGGAAAGGTGGAGGCGGATGTCCGGAGCTGGCTCGCCGGCCGGGCGTTGGCCGGGCGCGGCCCGAGGGAGCGTCTGATCGGCGGCGGGCAGCCGGCGGGGAGGGGCCTCGCCGCGGTCACCCCGACCCCGACCCGCGACCCCGGCCCTGCGCCGCGGCGGGCGGCGTGGGGGCGGTCCCGCCGGCCTTACGGAGCCCCCCGCGCGGTGTGGCGGCGCGCCCTAGCATCCCGTTGTCCGGCGCTCTCTGTTTAGTGAGCAGCCCTCTTGGGCCACTCTCGGTGACAGGCTCGGGCGCTACCTGGGAATAGACTGTTGCTCTGCCCAACCTTGTACCAACACTATCCCGTGGAGGGGCTTGAGGGTGGGGGTTCATATCCCCATTATACACACGAGGAAGCCAGGCCGGGAGAGGCGTACTTACTTCCCCAGCCTCCAAGAGTTACCCTCAAAACACATTTTTGTACTCGAACCCGCTTTTAAAAATGTCTCTTCTATTCCCCCCCCCCCACCCGCCACCCCGATTTCCCTTCCTCTCTTGAGCTAAATTGTTATTCTCTGGAAAAAAAAAAGGGGGGGGAGGGGGGATGCACAGGGGCCCAAACAGGTATCCAACTTTGGTGGGGGTGGGAGAGGGTGGATAGGAAGAGCCTCCGCAATGGAGAACCCTTAGGCTGAACTTGGGAAACAGACCGGGTGGCCGGATGTGGAAGGAAAGCAGCATTGGCCAGGGCCTCAGATCCTGAGGGAGCACGCTCTCTCGGTAACTTAATGTCCTTCACTCTGGAGGCCCTGGAATAGGCAGGAGGGAAAGCACGAATCTCATTTGGCAACTCATTGTTTCCCTGTTGTGAACACCGTGACTAGGAACGAAGAAGGGATTTTAAGCATATTCGTTTCTCTTTAGAAATGTAACTGTAGTGGTAGTTGGGGGGGGGGGATGGCAAAGGAGTAACTGGCAGCCGGGAGAACAGTAATCTAGAAATAAGCCAATGGTAGGTGAAAAGAATAGAGGAAAATATAGCAAGAGATATTTAAGGAGTTGAAGCTGTACCGTTTACTGACAGATTGAGGTGGTTAGCATCTGGGATGATTTCCAGGTTTCTCCTCTGAGAAAATGGGAGGGTGGTGGCCCCCTCTTCCAAGTTAAAGAAGAGAAGGGTTTGGCTCAGTTTTGAACGTATTCAGGTTGCAACCGATAATGAGATACCCACAGGGTGTTTCATTTATGGGCGGGAACTCAGAACAGCGCCGCCTGGTAGAAACAGGATTGGAAAGCCTTCAGGTATTGAGAATGGTTGATGCCTGGGGTTTGGCAAAGGCTGCAGGAGGCAGTGGCTGGAATGGGGAGAGCAGGATGCCAGGAAGGAAGTCGCGGTCCCCTTCATTTTTTTAAAAAAAGTATTTATTATCTTTATGATTAAAAGCAAATTTACTTACGCTACAAACTAGAAAATGAAAAGTCATTTCAGAGATATAAAGTTTAAACAGCTTTGTAGAAAAGCTTTTACAGAGTATTAAGAAACAGACGCCCTTGTACGCTCTAAAACAAACAGGCAGTGATTATGAAGTCAGTGCAAAAGAAATGCAACTAAGTATAACCTATGAAAAGTGTTCAAGCACCTACTGATCAAAAGAGCACAAACATTGAAAGAAAATGTGATTTTTAAAAAATCAATCAAATTGGCTGAAAGATTGTAAGTGCTGTTGCCCAGTATTAGTAAGGAGCTAGCCAACTGGATCCTCTCGTACTGTGGGTGCTAGAGGAAGGGTAATCCTAGAGGGATTTTTGGATGGGAATACAGCACAGAAATGGCTACAATCCAGCAATCGTACTTTTAGGAATTCATCGGAAGCAAGTGATTATAGAAGTGGGTAAATATTTTCTGACAAGGATTTCAATGTGCTGTTCAATCATTTTTTAAAAAAAAATTGAAAACTGCCTACAGTCCAACATTAGAGAAATGGGTAAATAACCCATGATGTATGTATCCATAAAGCAGCATACGATATAGCCTTTAAGAATAATGTGGGAGAGGAATATTGAATGACATGAAAAGTGGTTGCTACTGCATAGCCAAATGAACTAAGAAGGTCATAAAAAGCTACATACATCCATGCACTAAATGACCTCAGTTTTGTTGCTTAAACATTTGGTGTGGATGTACATAAAAGTTTTAAAAAATAAACATACACGCACAGGAAAATAAACATCTTTATTTTCTTTTTAAAATTGCAACGTGTTTTAAGTGGTAGAAAAAAGAAATAAAAGTAGTATACAGGCAATGGCTATAGAGTGGACAGAGATAAATACAGAAAAGGATCAAATGGATGTGAGAGTTTAGTTAGGAAGCCTGTCCAAGAAGAATAACGAGGGCAGAGTCTGGTTGCAGTAGATTCAGAGCCGAGAGAAACACAGGTGTAAACAACCCGCTCTAAATGTTGGCTATGAAGGAAAGTGAGAGCAGAATCATCAAAACACTTTTTTCAAACATCAGGTCCGTAGAAAATACCCTTTGTATCCACCCACTGTATGCAGAGATACATGTATAGGTAGATTAAAAAACTGAAACAAAAAAATGTTTAAGTCGCCTCCACACCCAATGCCGGCTGGAACTCACAACCTCGAGATCAATAGTCTCCTGCTCTACTGACTGAGCCAGCCAGGTGCCCCGAAACAAAGTGTTTATTTATAAAAAGATACTTACTGTTAAATAGAATAGAGTTACTATTAAATAGGATTTGATTCATTGTGGCGGGCTTGCTTGCCTGCTCTTAAATTCATTCCAGGCTGGAGACAGGAGGATAATGCTACATGCACAACCCAGGTGCTACATGCTTTGATGTCTATTCCTTCCCACTAGTCTCAGTTATTTTGGTTAAAAATTCTGGTTCACACAAATAAGTTGCCATGCATACTATTAATATACTTCTACTTAGCAAGTGAAATTACAAATTTCAGCAGGTTCTTCTTTAATCCTCAGCTAAAATGGTGAAAATTTATATAAATTCTTCAGTGTATTTGAATCACAAAGCATTGGTAAGTAGTTTTCTTCTTTGGGCATCAACGTTAACACAATTATGGATTCAGGATTTTGAAAAACAAATAGATCTTTTCTTTAAGTGCTTTTTCTTGGTATTTCAAAGGTCTTTATTGGAAATGTTTGAAGTTTGACACAGAGACTTGTAATATCATTAATATCTTTAATTTTATTCCATTCAGGGTGCCTTTACTAATGATGCTCTCTTCCTGTGCTGCAAAATGTTGAGAACATAGAGTAACCATGGTGATTACTTAAAATGTATTTTGTAACTGTTGGATATATTCAGCATCTTGAAATATAGTGTTACTTTTTTCCTGTAGATCCAACTCCAGTTATTAAAAAACGTTAAGTTATATGTGCCAATTTTGTTGCTAAAATACCATCTCCAAAAATGTTAGCCAAATGAGATAGCTTTTAAACAAAAATGTGACTCCCATTCCTGAGTTCATATAGCTTAATTAATATTTTCCTCATAACAACCAATAATTCCGGTATGATATAACATATACATATATTAGTTCATGGAAAGGTAAGCTAATTTAACAACGACCCAACAAGACAGTGGTTTACGGAACATAGATGGACTTTTATTTATCATTTAAACTACGTCCTGAGTCCCAGGGCAGGTCAGCATATAGCAGTTCCAGGAGATCATTTGAGGACGATGTACCTTACTTACATCTCACTGCTCCACCATCCTGGAAGGCATTGTTCTCCCGCAGTGGGTCCTAGGCAGGTTGCATTCTAGCTGATAGGAAGTCAAATAGAGAGTATATGAGCCCAGGCGTCAGATAGACGTGATAGAAGTCACACAAATCCCTTCTCTATTCCATTGGTGAAGGCTGCAGAGACCCACTTGGATACAATGTAGTTTATCTGGGTCTTCAAGGCCCCCCCTCCCCAGATATCCTCCAGAGGCAGAGGGAGAAGAATTTGGTGGATGACCACCCCTGTCAGTTATAGTTCCGATGTGAACAAAATGTAACAAAAAGTAACTCTTAATGAAGTTAAACAATTATCACTACATTTGTTTTCAAGAGATTCCTGGAGATTCAGTAGAAGTCTCAGGATGCCAAAGGGTATGAACAGTCTGTGAACAGTGTTTCCAAGTAGCAATGTAGGTGGTGATTTCTAATAACATTGGAAATTACCCTGCTATGTTTCCTGGTCATGTTTACTTCTGAATCACTTGCAATTCTATTACAATTTACCGGTTTAATTTATATTTTTCAGACAGTATTCCTCCAATTCTATCAAGGTCCTCAAACCAGTTATATTTTAGCTTAAATTTAAACAGAATAAATCCTTCATAAAAATTGTCATATACATTTGACATAAATTGAATGTATAATAACTTGAAATATCAGTGCTCCCATCAAGTAGAATCATATAACCTGTGTCTGCTTGCACCTTACTAAGTATTAATTCTATTCTGTATATTCTCTGGACCTATAAATTTGTGAAGAGACCGTATTATCACTTAGCAGTATCATTTTAAGTTTCTCCGATGATTTGTCATCAAGGATCGTATTCACCATGACCATACATGCCAAGAATAATTTTTTTCAACAACTATGTGGGTAATTTTCTCTTTGTCCACACATATACAACTAAATACAAAACTAAATAGTAACAATTTCTCATAGCCAATGTAAAATGGTGAGATAATGTTGACAAATTTGTCTTTTTTCCCCTACTTTGAAAATATTTGAGGGCCTTATCAACAAGTTTGACTTACTGTATTTCCAAGTTTGTGTTTTCCTTTTTGTAAGATTTTAGATTTTCATTTGCAATAATACCATTTCTTCTTGAGAAAGAAGAACAAAACTGGAGGCATTGCATTCCCTTATTTCAAACTATGTTACAAAGCTATACTAATTAAAACAATGGTGTTGGCATGAAAACAGACACATAGATCAATGGAACAGAATAGAGAACCCAGAAATAAGTCCTTGTGTGTATAGTCAAATAATTTACAACAAAGGAGGCAAGAATGTACAATGGGAAAAGGACAGTTTCTTCAAAGATGGTGCTGGGAAAATTGGACAAGCACAAGCAAAAAAAAAAAAAAAGAAAAAAAAAGGAAGAAAAAGAAAAAGAAACTGGACCACTAGTCTTACACCATACACAAAAATAAACTCAAAATGGAAATAAAAACTTCAATGTAAGACCAGAACCTATAAAACTCCTAGAAGAAAACATAGGCAGTAAGCTCCTTGACATTGGTCTTGGCAATATTATTTTGGAACTGACTCCCAAGACAATGGCAACAAAAGCAAAAATAAACAAATGAGGCTACATGAGACTAAAAGGCTTCTGCATAGTGAAAGAAAACATCAATCAAATAAAAAAGGCCACCAGCTGAATGGGAGAAGATACTGATATTTGAGAATCATACATCCAATAAGGGGTTAATATCCAAAATATATGAAGAACTCACATAACTCAATAATAAACAAATAAAAACTAAATAATCCAATTTAAAAATGGGCAGAAGATGGCACACCTAGGTGGCTCAGTCGGTTACGTGTCCAACTTCAGCTCAGGTCATGATCTCGCAGTTCATGAGTTTGAGCCCCATATCGAACTCTGCACTCTCAGTGCAGAGCTTGCTTAGGATTCTCTCTCTCTCCCTCGCTCTCTGCCCCTCCCCCACTCGCGCACACATGCACACGGGCTCTCTCAAAAATAAATAAATAAACTTTAAAAAAATGGGCAGAAGATCTGAATAGACATTTTTCTAAACACACACAGATGGCCAATAACACATAAAAAGATGCTTAATGGGTGCCTGGGTGCTCAGTTGATTAAGCGGAGATTTTGGCTCTTTGAGTTCGAGCCCCGCATGGGGCTGGCTCTGTGCTGAGACGCAGAACGTACTTGGGATTCCTTCTGTCCGTCTCTCTCTGGCCCTCTCCCATTCACACTCCATGCATACTCTCTTTCTCAAAAATAAATAAACTTAAAAAAAAAGATGCTTAATATCATTAGTCATCAAGGAAATGCAAACTGAAATCACAGTGAAATATCACCTCAACCCTGTTGGAATGGCTGTTATCAAAGGGACAAGAAATAACAAGTGTTGGGGGAAGATATGGAGAAAAGGAACCCCTAATGCACTGTTGGTGGAAATGTAAATTGGTGCAGCCACTATGGAAAATATATGGAATTTCCTCAAAAAATTAAAAATAGAAATACCATACGATCCAACAATTCCACTTCTGTGTATTTCGCTGAAGAAAATGAAAACACTAATTGGAAAAGACATATGCACCCCATGTTCACTGCAGCATTATTTACAATAGCCAAAATATGGAAGCAACCTAAGTGTCCATGAGCAGAAGAATGAAAAAAAGAAGATGTGGTATTTACAGAGTGGAAAACTACTCAGCCCTATAAGGGAATGAAATCTTGCCATTTGTGACAACATGGATGGACCTCAAGGATATTATGTTAAGTGAAAAAAGTCAGACAAAGACAAATACCATATAATTTCACTTGTATGTGGAATCTAATAAAACAAAACAAATGAGCAAAGAAAACAAAACAATACTCATAGATACAGAGAACAGATTAACGATTGGCAGAGGGAAAGGGTGAGCAAAATGGGTGAAGGGATCAAGAAGTACAAACTTCCAGGGGCATCTGGGTGGCTCAGTCGGTTAAGTGTCCAACTTCAGCTCAGGTCATGATCTCACAGTTCGTGGGTTTGAGTCCTACATCGGGCTCCGTGCTGACAGCTCGGAGCCTGGAGCCTGCTTGGGATTCTGTGTCTCCATCTCTCCCTGCCCCTCCCCCGCTAGTGCTCTGTCTCCTTCTCTCAAAAATAAATAAACATTAAAGAAAAAAAGAAGTACAAACTTCTAGTTATAAAATAAATGTCATGGGTTGTAATGTACAATATGGTGACTATAGTTAATAATATTGTATTACAAATTTGAAAGATACTAAGAAACTATACCTTAAATGTTCCAATCACTAAAAAATATATATTTTGTGATTTTGTATGGTGACAGATAATAACTAGGCTTCTAGTGGTGATCGTTTTGCAAAGTATACAAATGACAAATCATTATGTTGCACACCTGAAACTAATACAGTATTGTATGTAATTATAGTTCAATAAAAATAAATTATAAAAACACTAATATATTAATATATACTTTCATTAGCTAATATCTGGTTATTAATTTTTTTAATACCTTCAACTATCAGGTAAAGGTTAAATAAATTAATGATCTCTTAAAATAAGAATAATACTGTAAATAATACATTTTTAGTGGTTTTGAGTACTTGACAAGTTATACTTAATCCTTGTTTTAATTTTAAGGTTTATTTATTTATTTTGGAGAGAGCGAGCACAAGCAGGGAAGGAGCAGAGAGAGAGGGAGACACAGAACCCAAAGAAGGCTCTAGGCTATCAGCGCAGAGCCCGATATGGGGCTTGAACTCACGGACTGTGAGATCATGACCTGAGCCGAAGTCGTACTCTTAACCGACTGAGCCACCTAGGCGCCCAATACTTAATCCTTTTTTAAAAGACTAATCGTTGTTTTGTGTTTTTTTTAGATTAAGTTCAAATTTAAAAGAATGTATTGATTAAAAGAAACATTTTTCCCATTGTTGTTACTATGTATATAAGTCCAACACAAAATATGCTTCTGTTTTTTTAATGTCATCATCCTTATTTCTTCTAATAATAAAATAAACTATCTTAAGAAGATTTCATGCAGTTATTCTTAAAATGTACAATTATTTGCAAAATCACAAAATGCCTAATGATTATGCCCAATCCAAAATTTCACACTGAACATTATGAACTCACAACCAAAAGTTAATAGAAACTCTTGCTGCCCTTGGCAACAGTGGATGAATTCTTCTAACTTCACAATTAACCGCTAATTACATTGACACAAATTAAACTTTTAAAACATTAACTCTCCTGATACAATTATGGTCAAATCCAGAAACTCAAATGAGGCACCAGTGAATGGAAGAGTGAAGGGCCTGCTGGCTCCCAGCCAATGCCCATAGTCATTACAACCCCTCCATCAGCTGTCACTCAACTCAGTTGACCCCAGTATTTGCTGCAATGTGGACGGCATGACTTAGAATGCAAAGTGCCACGTTCCAATATTGAAGATTTCATACCGCTTCATTTCTAAGAAGAACACAGTCTGGTGAAACAGACTAATTGATTTCATAACCCGCTAACAGGGAGACCTGAAATTTGAGAAACACGAGACCAGTGGGAAATTTAAAGACTGTTTGTGGGAAGTATATTTATACCCAAAGGTAGAAGTTGAATAGGTAGGAGGCAGCCAGCCTAACAGGTGAAATAGCCATTGTAAGGAGATGGGAAAGGTAACGTTTAGCCTTTTAGCATACAGATAGAGCCACTGGTCCAGTAAGGGTCTGATGGCCAGTCTCCAGATACAGAGAGGAAGATGGAAACCGGGGTTTTGATAGTGTTCAGTTTGTTGATGTGGAGACAGGGATTGGCGGAAGTTACACCTGATGGTTTGTTTTCCATGTGAAACAGGAAGATGTTTGGTGAGTGTAGATGTAAATAGCAGACGAAAAGCATGGAAATGGAAGAGAGGTGACCAAGGATGCATAGAAAGCTTCCTTGAAGTACCCTAGAAATTTCCTGTTTATGAATGTTGAGTAGTCCCAATGCAGCATAACTTCAAACTCTGGTAATATCTAGTGAATTTGTTATTATTGCTGCAGATGTGGACCATCCAGGTTGATGACGCTAAATCCAAATTTCCAGCTCGAATTTCCCTTTCAAGCTTACTTTGCTGATACTCATTTATTCGGGTACCTAATTCACAGTCTACGAACGAAACCTGTAGGCAATACTGTTTGACCCAAACATGCACCAGTATAATCTGAAAGTAAAATAAGCATAATTTTGAATTAAATTCAGTTTTCTATGAAGTTCAGCCTAGGAAAATAGTATCTAAGTTGAAGGTGGTTTATAAAATCCTTTGTGATCTTGAACATTTAAAAAGGCACATGACAATGTTTAATACACTTTAAGGAGTTTGTATATATAATATGTATAATTTGTACACTATAAAATATAGAAAAAAAATTTAAATACCTCCCAAATAGATAACATTAACAATTATTAACATTGAAAAATGATTCCTTTGTTTGCAAAAAAAAAATTTTCTTTTTTAATATTAACTTTATTTTTGAAAGAGAGAGAGCGTGTGCAAGCAGGAGAGGGGCGGGGGCGGGGGTGGGGGGACAGAGGCTCCAAAGCAGCCTCTGTGCTGACAGCAGAGAGCCTGATGCAGGACATGAACCCATGAACGGAAGATCATGGCCTGAGATCAAGTCAGACCCTTCACTGACTGAGCCACCCAGGTGCCCCAGTTTTTCTTTCTTTCTTTCTTTCTTTCTTTCTTTCTTTCTTTCTTTCTTTCTTTCTTTCTTTCTTTCTTTCTTTCTTTCTTTAAGTTTATTTATTTTGAGAGGTGTGTGAGGGGCAGAGAGAGAGGAAGAGACAGAATCCCAAGCAGCTTCCATGCTGGAGCCTGACACAGGGCTCTATCTCACAAACTCTGAGATCAAGACCTGAGCCGACATCAAGAGTTGTTTTCTTACCCACCTGAGCCACCCAGGCACCCAGTTTCTATTTCAGTAAAAATTAATATGTACCGGGACGCCTGGGTGGCTCAGTTGGGTAAGCATCCAACTCTTGATTTTTGGCTCAGGTCATGCTCTCAGGGTTGTGAGATCGAGCACGCCAGGCTCCGTGCTCAGCGCCGAGCCTGCTTAAGATTCTTCACCCTCCCCAGACCTCTCTAAAGCAAAAAGAAAAATTAGATATGGTACAACTGAACTTTTGCTTCTGGCTATGACGGAGCACCTGTATCAGAACAAACTTACTGTTGAAAGAAATCATAAAACTGGATTGACAAAATTAAGAGTGGTTGTTTGAAAGCATCAGAAACAACCAGGGTGGCCAGAACCGAAGGGCCAAGGTCTTGGACAGAAGGGGAAGGCACAGAAATGAACCAGATGTTCTCTACTCGGAGCATTCATTGGTATATCACAGTGCATACAGGCCAAGTTAAAGATGGTGGCCTAGAGATGTCAGAGTTCTCAAGTCTGGGGGGAAAAAAAAACTTGGTCTTCTGCGTTATTAAAGCAAGTAGAAGTTGAGGAACCAAGGTGCCAGGGAAAAGGGAATCACACAGAGTTAACGCTAGAGAAAATTATACATAACATTGTAAACAATAAAGTAAATGAGTCAAAGGCTTGATGCCTGCTCATTAATACAATTTTAATGAAGAGCCTTTCTCATAGTTATATGTCGATGTGTGTGGATGTGTATATATATATATATAAATGCACATATTCATATGCCTTTATGTAAGTGAGGTAATGTTATATATGCTCTTAAATATTCAGTTTCTTTTCACTCAATGGTCTGTCAAGATAAGTTTTCCTTTCATTAAAAAAAATTTTTTTTAATGTTTCTTTAGTTTTGAGAGAGAAAGAGAGAAACAGAGTGTAAGCAGGGGCGGGTCAGAGAGAGAGGGAGACACAGAATCTGAAGCAGGCTTCAGGCTCTGAGCTGTCGGCACAAAGCCTGATGCAGGGCTCGAACCCACAAGATGTGAGATCATGACCTGAGCAGAAGTCAGACGCTTAACCAACTGAGCTCCCAGGTGCCGCTAAGTTTTCCTTTTAAATGACTGCTTATTATTCTATTGTATGACTCTAGCAAACTTTAATCAATCCATATTGTTGATTCCACCTTTTATTGTTATCAAGAAGTTTTTAATGAACATTTCTGTGGTTATTATATTACTTTCCTATTAGAATATCTTCCTAGAGTAAACCTCTAGGTTTTTTGAGTCAAAAAGCTCACACAGTAAAAGTGCTTGCCCACCTTGGCAGGCAATTATCAAGAAGATGGGTATTTGTTTCCACCAACAATGCACAGGAGAACTTGGATTTCTCCTCTTCAGCATCACAACATATTAGAAATCTTTTCCCCCTTTGCCAACTTATGTGGTGAAAATGTTGTATCTAGGGGCACCTGGGTGGCTCAGTCAGTTACACGTCCGACTCATCTCAGGTCATGACCTCACAGTCCGTGAATTCAAGCTCTGTGCTGACAGCTCAGAGCCCGGATCGTGTTTCAGATTCTGTGTCTCCCTCTCTCTCTGACCCTCCCCCATTAATGCTTTGTCTCTCTCTGTCTCAAAAAATAATAAATAAACGTTAAAGAAAACGTTGTATCTAATTTTAGTTTTAGGATATAACTAAACCTAAAAGATGAAGTCAAACATCTTATTTTTATTGTTTTCTCTCTGCCTGTTCATGTCTTTTGCCCATTTAAAAAATTAGGATAGTACCTCTTTTTATTAATTTCTGAGAGCCTGTTTTATAGTAGGGATAGTAATTTTGTCAAGTAGAATGTGAATGTATTTTTTAAATTTGTCATTTATTTTTAAATTTTGTTTAGGATTCACTATGCAAACATTTTAAATTCTGTTACTGTGTGTGTGTGTGTGTGTGTGTGTGTGCAGTTGATGGCAGAATCCTCTTTATTAAGTCTCTTTCTCATTGTTGGCAGCAGTAATCTTCTAGAACACCATGAAAGGACATGAACTACCTCACAGATGTGAAAGCAATGGAGATTGTGTCCCATCCATCAGTAACCCAGGCAGAAGACAACATGGGTGCTGCTATAGGCTATGCGGTGGAGACAGGTAGATACATCCTTGGGAGAAGCGGAAGGGAATTACTGAGGATGTGACTTTGAAAAGTCTCTTCTGGGGTTTTATAGTAACAGGAAATTCTGGTTCTTTAGAATGCTCCATACTTTACCCTCATCCTTTCCAAGTCTTAGCTTCTTAAAGACCCTGCAATAGGCTACAGCAACTTCCATTAATAATTTAGAAGGGGGAGAATCCCCAATTCTGGTGTCATGTGTGCAGCAAAGGGAGATATGCACTCGGACTTTCAATTTGAAATAAAGAATAAATTCTCCTATAGGCACATTATTACGCCTGCTGACTAGATTGTTGGATGGAATCTTATCTCGACAAAGACAAGCATCTGGACATTTACAAGTTACTTTGTATTATTCAGCACCTGAACATTCTTCCCATTTAGCAGCAATTACTCAGAAGGTTAGAGAAAGAGCCCTGTGTCAGCCTACGGATGCTAACGTATGGCATCTATTTTTCCTCCTCAATGTGTCTGTTCGAGGTTCTGATTCTGAAGCAAATACCAAAAAGAAGGAAATGACATAGGTCCATGACAAGAATGCTCCCATCACCACCTCTATTCAACAGTGGACTAAAGATTACAGGCAATACAGTGAAACAAGAAAAAAAAAAGAGGAACATGAGTTAAGAAAGAAAGACGTCATTATTTATGGATGATATAATTATCTACATGGAAAATTCTAAAGAATCTACAGAAAAGTTGTCAGAATTAATGAGTTTAACAGAATTTCTAGATGTGCTATTAATATAAAAAGACAACTGCAGTACTATTCCCCAGCAAAAGCAGTTTGAGTAGAATAAAATAATATAAAGCATCTAGGAATGAATATAAGAAACTATGCACAGGGCCCTTGTAGAGAATACTCCAAGTCTCTATTGAAGCATTTTAAGGAGATTCAAGTGGATGGAGACATATCTTGCTTCTACAAAGACAAAATATTGGATGACAAACAATTCTAGTGAAATTCCCAATGGGTATTTTCATGGAACCCAAAAGGCTTACTTTATTTCATTTTTTTTTAAAGAAACATTATTTTAACGTTTATTTATTTTTGAGACAGAGAGGGACAGAGCATGAACGGGGGAGGGTCAGAGAGAGGGAGACACAGAATCTGAAACAGGCTCCAGGCTCTGAGCTGTCAGCACAGAGCCCGACGCGGGGCTCGAACTCACGGACCATGAGATCATGACCTGAGCCGAACTCGGCCGCTTAAACGACTGAGCCACCCAGGCGCCCCCAAAAGGCTTACTTTAAAATTCATGTGGCTCTTTTGCATAAACTAGTTGACCATATATGGACCATAAACCCAAATGGGTTTATTTCTGGGCTCTTATGTTCTATTCATCTATGGGTCTGTTTTTATGCCCATATCACACTGTTTTAACTAGTTTAGCTTTGTTATATAGCTAGTGCAGGATAGCCCAGACTACACAATGGAGAAAGGACAGCACCTGCAATAAATGGTGCTGGGGAAACTTCACAACCACCTGCAAAAGAATGAAATTCGACCACTATCTTATACCATACACAAAAATTAACTCAAAATGGAGTAAAGACTTGAATGTAAGACTAGAAACCATAAACTTCCAGAAAAAGACACAGGTGGTAAGCTCCTTGACAGAGGTCTTGGCAATAATTTTTTGAGTCTGACAATAAAAGCACGGGCAACAAAAGAAAAAATAAACAGATGGGACCACATCAAACTCAAAAGCTTTTGCACAGCAAAGAAAGCCACCAACAAAATGAAAAGGCAACCTTCGAAATGGAAGAAAATATTTGCGGATGCTGTATTTGATACGGGGTTAATATCCAAAACATGTAAATAACTCATACAACTCAATAACAGAAACAAACAATCCAATTAAACAACGGGCAGAAGATCTGAATAGACGTTTTTCTGAAGAGGACATACAGATGGCCAACAGATACATAAAAAGATGCTCAACATCATTAATTATCAGGGAAACACAAGTCAAAATGACAAGGAGAAATCATCTCATACCTGTTAGAACGGCAATTATAAGAAAGACAAGGCGCACCTGTGTGGCTCAGTCAGTGAAGCATCTGACTCTTGATCTCAGCTCAAGTCTTAATCTCATAGACGTGAGTTCAAACCCCGTGTTGGGTGTGAAGGCTACGTGTAAAAAACAAAAGACAAATAACAAGTGTTAAGCATGTGGAGAAAAGGGAACCCTCGTGGGAATGTAAATTGGTGCCGCCACCACAGAAAACAGTTTGGAGTTTTTGCAAAAAAATTAAAAATAAAACTATCATATGATCCAGCAATTCCACTTTTGGGTATTTATCCAAAGAAAATGAAAACACTAACTCAAAAAGAGATATATGCACCCCCATGGTCATTGCAACTTTATTTACAATAGCCAAGATATGGAAACAACCCAAGTGTCCATCGATGGCTGAATGAATAAAGAATTGTACAAGCGGAGGGGCCGGACTCCGTGAGTGCTGGCAGCCAGCGGGACTTAACATCTGGAATGTTGAAAGGCAACCGCTCTGCTCTCGGAGAGCGGGGAGGGCCAGAGGACACTGGGAGGGAGAGTTGTTGAGCCCCGGAAGACAGAGTTCAGCGCGGGGAACAAAGGCGCTGGCAAGCACCATTTCCCTCTCTCATCCCCCAGCCGAAATTCCAAAGGGAACCAGCTCCCATCACTGAACTTGCTTGCACCGCGCAAACGCCCAACGCTGTGCTTCTGTGGATCCATCCCTCCGACGGGCCTGCCTCCCTCCCGGTGCTGCAGGGCCCTTCCCGCAGGGGACCACCTACGGCTAAGCGAGCTAAGCCTGCCCCTCCTGCCCCTGTGCACCTTGCGGATCCACCCCGGCTAATACGCCAGATCCCATTGAAGAAGCACCACAAGTCTGGCAGTGTGCAAATAGCCCAGACAGGGGCCACGCTACTCCACAGTGAGTCCTGCCCCTGGGAGAGGGGAAGATAAGGCACACACCAGTCTGACTGGGGCCCCAGTGGTGGGCTGGGGACAGACATCGGGTCTGACTGCGGCCCCGCCCACCAACACAAGTTACTGCAGACAGCACAGGGGAAGTGCCCTGCAGTTTGGCCCACCCCAGGGACTACCCAAAATGATGAAACGGAAGAACTCTCCTCAAAAGAAACTCCAGGAAGAAGCGACAGCTAACGAATTGATCAAAAATTATTTAAACAACATAACAGAACAAGAATTTAGAATAATAGTCATAAAATTAATCGCTGGGCTTGAAAAAAGCATAGAGGATAGCAGAGAACCTATTGCTACAGAGATCAAGGGACCAAGAAATAGTCATGAGGAGCTAAACAATGCTATAAATGAGGTGCAAAATAAAATGGAGGCGGCCATAGCATGGATTGAAGAGGCAGAGGAGAGAATAGGTGAATTAGAAGATAAAATTATGGAAAAAGAGGAAACTGAGAAAGAGAGATGAAAAAATCCAGGAATATGAGGGGAGAATTAGAGAACTAAGTGATGCAATCAAGCGGAACAACATCTGTATCATAGGAATTCCAGAAGAAGAAGAGAGAGAGAAAGGGCTGAAGGTGTACTTGAACAAATCACAGCTGAGAACTTCTCTGATCTGGGGAAGGAAAAAGGCATTGAAATCCAAGAGGCACAGAGAACTCCCTTCAGATGTAACTTGAATCGATCTTCTGCATGACATATCATAGTGAAACTGGCAAAATGCAAGGATAAAGAGAGAATTCTGAAAGCAGCTAGGGATAAACAGGCTCCAACTTACAAAGGTAGACATATAAGAGTAGTGGCAGACCTATCTACTGAAACTTGGCAGGCCAGAAAGGAATGGCACGAAATCTTCAATGTGACGAACAGAAAAAATATGCAGCTGAGAATCCTTTATCCAGCAAGTCTGTCATTCAGAATAGAAGGAGAGATAAAGGTCTTCCCAAACAAACAAAAACTGAAGGAACTCGTCACCACTAATCCAGCCCTACAAGAGATCCTAAGGGGGATTCTCTGAGCGAAATGTTGCAAGGACTGCAAAGTACCAGAGACATCACTACAAGCATGAAACCTACAGACATCACAATGACTCTAAACCCTAAACTCTATATCTTTCTATAATAACACTGAATGTAAATGGACTAAATGCGCCAACCAAAAGTCACAGGGTATCAGAATGGATAAAAAAACAAGATCCATCTATTTGCTGTCTACAAGAGACTCATTTTAGACCTGAAGACACCTTCAGGTTGAAAGTGAGGGGATGGAGAACTATCTATCATGCTACTGGAAGTCAAAAGAAAGCTGGAGTAGCCATACTTGTATCAGACAAACTGCACTCTAAATTAAAGGCTGTAACAAGACATGAAGAAGGACATTATATAATAATTACAGGGTCTATCCATCAGGAAGAGCTAACAATTATAAATGTCTATGTGCCAAATACGGAAGCCCCCAAATATATAAAACAATTAATCACAAACATAAGCAACCTTATTCATAAGAATGTGGTAATTGCAGGGGACTTTAATATCCCACTTACAGCAATGGATAGGTCATCTAGACACAGGATCAATAAAGAAACAAGGGCCCTGAATGATACATGGGATCAGATGGACTTGACAGATATATTTAGAACTCTGCATCCCAAAGCAACAGAATATACTTTCTTCTCGAGTGCACATGGAATATTCTCCAGGATAGATCACATACTGGGTCACGAAAGAGCCCTTCATAAGTATACAAGAATTGAAATCATACCATGCATACTTTCAGACCACAATGCTATGAAGCTTGAAATCAACCACAGGAAAAAGTCTGGAAAACCTCCAAAAGCATGGGGGTTGAAGAACACCCTAGTAAAGAATGGATGGGCCAACCAGGCAATTAGAGGAGAAATTTAAAAATATATGTAAACAAATGAAAATGAAAATACAACAATCCAAACGCTTTGGGACGCAGAGAAGGCAGACCTGAGAGGAAAATACATCGCAATCCAGGCCTATCTCAAGAAACAAGAAAAATCCCAAATACAAAATCTAACAGCACACCTAAAGGAAACAGAAGCAGAACAGCAAAGGCACCCCAAACCCAGCAGAAGAAGAGAAATAATGAAGATCACAGCAGAAATAAACAATATAGAATCTAAAAATCTGTAGAGCAGATCAATGAAACTAAGAATTGGTTTTTAATTTTTTTATTTTTATTTAAAAAAAAATTTTTTTAATGTTTATTTATTTTTGAGACAGAGAGAGAGACAGAGCATGAACAGGGGAGGGGCAGAGAGAGAGGGAGACACAGAATCAGAAGCAGGCTCCAGGCTCTGAGCCGTTAGCCCAGAGCCCGGCGTGGGGCTTGAACTCACGGACTGTGAGATCGTGACCTGAGCTGAAGTCGGACGCTTAACCGACTGAGCCACCCAGGCGCCCCAAGAGTTGGTTTTTTAAAAAAATAAACAAAATTGATAAACCTCTAGCCAGACTTCTCAAAAAGAAAAGGGAGATGACCCAAATAGATAAAATCACGAATGAAAATGGAATTATTAAAACCAATCCCTCAAAAATACAAGCAATTATCAGGGAATACTATGAAAAATTATATGCCAACAAACTGGACAACCTGGAAGAAATGGACAAATTCCTAAGCACCCACACACTTCCAAAACTCAAACAGGAAGAAATTGAAAACTTGAACAGACCCATAACCAGTGAAGAAATGGAATCAGTTATCAAAAATCTCCCAACAAATAAGAGTCCAGGACCAGATGGCTTCCCTGGGGAATTCTACCAGAGACTTAAAGCAGAGATAATACCTATCCTTCTCAAGTTTTTCCAAAAAATAGAAAGGGAAGGAAAACTTTCAGGCTTATTCTATGAAGCCAGCATTACTTTGATTCCCAAACCAGACAGAGACCCAGAAAAAAAGAGAACTACAAGCCAATATCCCTGATGAATATGGATGCAAAAATTCTCAATAAGGTACTAGAAAATCGAATTCAACAGCATATAAAAAGAATTATTCACCATGATCAAGTGGGATTCATTCCTGAGTTGCAGGGCTGGTTCAACACTCGCAAATCAATTGACGTGATACATCACATTAATAAAAGAAAAGAAAAGAACCATATGATCCTGTCAATCGATGCAGAAAAAGCATTTGACAAAATTCAGCACCTTTCTTAATAAAACCTCTTGAGAAAGTCGAGATAGAAGGAACATACTTAAAGATCATAAAAGCCATTTATGAAAAGCCCACAGCTAAAAGCAGCCTCAAAGGGGAAAAACTGAGAGCTTTCCCCCTGAGATCGGGAACACGACAGGGATGTCCACTCTCACCGCTGTTGTTTAACATAGTGTTGGAAGTGCTAGCATCAGCAATCAGACAACAAAAGGAAATCAAAGGCATCAAAATTGGCAAAGATGAAGTCAAGCTTTCACTTTTTGCAGATGACATGACATTATACTGGAAAACCCGATAGACTTCACCAAAAGTCTGCTAGAACTGATACATGAATTCAGCAAAGTGGCAGGATACAAAATTAATGTACAGAAATCAGTTGCATTCTTATACACTAACAATGAAGCAACAGAAAGACAAATAAAGAAACTGATCCCATTCACAATTGCACCAAGAATAATAAAATACCTAGGAATAAACCTAATCAAAGATGTAAAAGATCTGTATGCTGAAAACTATAGAAAGCTTATGAAATAAATTGAAGAAGATATAAAGAAATGGAAAAACATTCTGTGCTCATGGATTGGAAGAATATTGTTAAAATGTCAATACTGCCCAAAGCTATGTACACATTCAATGCAATTCCAATCAAAATTGCACCAGCATTCTTCTCGAAGCTAGAACAAGCAATCCTAAAATTTGTATGGAACCACAAAAGACCCTGAATAGCCAAAGTAATTTTGAAGAAGAAGACCAATGCGGGAGGCATCACAATCCCAGACTTTAGCCTCTACTACAAAGCTGTAATCATCAAGACAGCATGGTATTGGCACAAAAACAGACACATAGACCAATGGAATAGAATAGAGACCCCAGAATTGGGCCCACAAAAGTATGGACAACTAATCTTTGACAAAGCAGGAAAGAATATCCAATGGAAAAAAGACAGTCTCTTTAACAAATGGTGCTGGGAGAACTGGACAGCAACATGCAGAAGGATGAAAGACCACTTTCTTACACCATTCACAAAAATAAACTCAAAATGGATAAAGGATCTGAACGTGAGACAGGAAACCATCAAAACCCTAGAGGAGAGAGCAGGAAAAAACTTCTCTGACCTTAGTCACAGCAATTTCTTACTTGACACATCTCCAAAGGCAAGGGAATTAAAAGCAAAAACAAACTATTGGGACCTCATCAAGATAAAAAACTTCTGCACTGCAAAGGAAACAATCGACAAAACTAAAAAGCAACCGGCACAATGGGAAAAGATATTTGCAAATGACATATCGGACAAAAGGCTAGTATCCAAAATCTATAAAGAACTCACCAAGCTCCACACCTGAAAAACAAATAATCCAGTGAAGAAATGGGCAGAAGACATGAATAGATATTTCTCTAAAGAAGACATCCAGATGGCCAACAGGTACATGAAAAGATGCTCAACATCACTCCTCATCAGGGAAATACAAATCAAAACCACACTGAGATATCAGCTCACGCCAGTCAGAATGGCCAAAATGAATAAATCAGGAGACTATAGATGCCAGAGACGATGTGGAGAAATGGGAACCCTCTTGCACTGTTGGTGGGAATGCAAACTGGTGCATCCGCTCTGGAAAACAGTGTGGAGGTTCCTCAAAAAATTAAAAATAGATCTACCCTATGACCCAGCAATAGCACTGCTAGGAATTTACCCAGGGATATAGGAGTGCTAATGCATAGCATAGGGGCACTTGTACCCCAATGTTTATAGCAGCACTTTCAACAATAGCCAAATGATGGAAAGAGCCTAAATGTCCATCACCTGATGAATGGATAAAGAAGTTGTGGTTTATAGACACAATGGAGTACTACGTGGCAATGAGAAAGAATGAAATCTGGCCTTTTGTAGCAACGTGGATGGAACTGGAGAGTGTTGTGCTAAGTGAAATAAGTGATACAGAGAAAGACAGATACCGTATGTTTTCACTATTATGTGGATCATGAGAAACTTAACAGAAGACCATGGGGGAGGGGAAGGGAAAAAAAAAGTTAGAGAGAGAGGGAGCCAAACCATAAGAAACTCTTAAAAACTGAGAATAAACCGAAGGTTGATGGGGGGTGGGAGGGAGGGGAAAGTGGATGATGGGCACTGAGGAGGGCACCTGTTGGGATGAGCACCGGGTGTTGTATGGAAGCCAATTTGACAATACATTTCATATTAAAAAAATAAAAAATTTAAAATTAAAAAGAAGAATTGTTGTATATACCCATAATGGAATATTACTCAGCCATAAAAAAGAATGAAATCTTGCTACTTGCAACAACATGGGTGAATCGTGAAGGTCTTATGTTAAATGAAAGAGATCAGAGAAAGACAAATAGCTTATGATCTCTCTTACACGTAAATCTCAAACAAACAAACAAACAAACCGTAGCTCATAGATATGGAGAACAGATTGGTGATTGCCAGAGACAAGTGGAGGTAGGAAAAAGGGGTAAACAATTTCAAAAAGTAGAAATAAATTTTAAAAAAGTAAAGGGAGGGGTGCCTGGTGGCTCGGTTGGTTAAGTGTCTGACTTCAGCTCAGGTCATGATCTCAGAGTTGATGAGTTTGAGCCCCACATCAGGTTTCTGCTGTCAGCACAGAACTGACTTCAGATTCTCTGTCCCCCTCTCTCTCGATCCCTCCCCCCCCACCACACTCTCTCTTTCAAAAATAAACATTAAAAAAAAGTAAAGGGAATTTGTGAGGTCTTGTGATCAAATTAAAGGAAAATACTTTGTCAAATTTAATTAGCTGTGCATGTTGCTTTAAAAAAATAAGTCAGTCTGAAAACCCACAACACTTCTGAGATTCTCACATGTACAACAAGCAATTCACAGATGCCAGCCGGGTGTCTGAGAATTCAGCTCAATTCTGACACCATCTACCTGGAGACAGCATCAGATTCTACAGGTCAAGAGTTTGGTCCTTCAGGACTGCCCTGCCTGACCCACCCCACTTCAGACACCGGTCACAAGCCCAGACTGTAACCTGTGCTTCCAGGTTCCAGTGGAGGTTCCAATGACTCCCGCCAACTCAGGGTGCCATCACAAGTCCAGGTTGTTACCTGTACTCCTGACTGACTCCTAATATAATCAGATGTTCCCATGAACCCCTCCTTGGGTTCAACTGGTTTGCTGCAGCTGCTCACAGAACTCAGAGAAACATCTTACTCACTAGATCACCAGTTCATTGTAAAAGGACATAACTCTGGAGCACCCAGATGTAGAGGTGCGCAGGGCAAGGTAGGTGGGAAAGGGCGCTGAGCTTCTGCGTCCTCTCTAGGCATGCTGCTTGCCCCAAATCGCGACGTGTTCTCCAGCCCAGACGTTCTCTGAACCCTGTCCTTTTGGGTTGTTATGAAGGCTTCACTACCTAGGCGTGGTTGATAAAATCAGTGGTCATTGGCAATTGATTCAAATTCTAGCTTGTAGCCTCTCACCCCACCTTCTTCTCAGATGACCAGAGGTGTGGGGGAGGATGTCCAGACTCCTCCGCTTACCCAGGGGTGGGAGGACTTCAAGTTTCACCCTCCAGTCACATGATTGGGTCTCCGGCAACCAGCCCTCATCCTTAGATGGGGTCCAGAAGTTAGGCATTAAGCATTAATGTAACAAAAGACACCTTTAGGGCTCTCGTCACTTAGGAAATTCTAAGAGTTTAAAGAGCTCTATACCAGAAATGATATGAGGACCAAAAATCTATGTATTTCTTATTATAAGTTACAATCTCATAATGGTCACTGACGAACACGTAAGTGTGATTTCACTTATATAAAATAAAAAAAAAAACAGGCAGAACTAACAAGCTGTATAGAGTTTGGGGACTCAAATAGATAATAAAATTATGCAAAAAAGCAAATTCAGGATCTCAGTTACCTCCAAGATAGGAGAAGTTATCAGAAAAGTACTCAAGGGGTTTCAAAATCATGATATAGCAGTAGCTACAAAATTGTTCACTTTATTATTCTTTAAACTGTACATAAATGTTCTATCCCTTCTTTTCCTGGGTCTGATTTCCCCCTACAACTTAACAAAGTAAAGGAGCGAGGGACAGTTTGGAACTCATTCCCGCAGTGATATGCAATGCATCTGGTAGCAAAAGCCGTAATGGAGTCAGGTGTGGGGTGACTGGTTAACCACCCCCACCCCCACCTGGACACTTGACCTGGAAACTGCACTCTTCTTCACTTGGTCTCCTTTGGATTTGACCTGTTTTCTAAGCCTGAGTTCTTCCGTCTTCCCATTAAAATTCTGTGAACTCCCAGATATCCTTCCAAAAAATTGTCTTTCTTCTTACATTTATCAGAGTTGGTGGCTGCTATTTAAAATCAGTAAGGAAATATGGTTATTGCCATGAAGGGAAGAAAACGGTGCATGGAGGGGCGCTTACCCAAGATGGGGTTGGGAGCCTTCCCAATGTAGTGCCATCTAAACGTTGACCTAAAGATGAGTAGAAGAGAACCAAGTGACCAGAGGGGAAGGTGAGGGTTCCAGGCTCCTCAGGTTAAGCCTCTCCAATGCCTCCCCTGCCATGTGATTTGGTTTATTGCCATCACTGCCCTGCCCTTCCCAGTACATCTCTTTTGTTTAGATACCTTAGATAAGCCTTCCATTTTATTGTATCTCTTGGTAGCATTTGATATCATTGACCACTCTTCATGAAACACACTCCTTTACTGGATTCTGTGAAACCACATTTCCCTTGTTTCCTTTCAAGTTTTCTAATGATATGTTGTTCTAACCAAACTTCTAACTATCTTCTTTACAGGCTCTCATTAGAGTAATCTCACACGTCAATCCTAGTTTTCTTTTTTTCATGGTTCTCTCCGTTTCTCTCACTCTTTATCTTTCTCCTTCCGTTTTTCCTGCCCCTTCTCTCTTCTATATTTCCCTCTCACCCCGCAGAGGCTATCACGTCTCTTTTCGGAGCTTTTAGTAATTTTTAAAAGTTTATTTTTGAGAGAGAGAGAGAGAGAGAGAGGAGAGGAGAGAGAGAATGGGGGGAGGGGAAGAGAGAGAAAAGGAAAGAGAGAGAATCTCAAGCAGGCTCCATGCTGACAGCACAGAGTCCGACTCAGGGCTCAACCTCGTGAACCGTGAGATCAGGACCTGAGCCCAAATCAAGAGTCAGACGCTTAATCGACTGAGCCACCCAGGAGCTCCTTTTCTCAGAGCTTTTAACTCTATCACTTTGCTGATCACTTTCCAGCTCAGGTATCTCCTCCGGGTCAAGGAGAAAATAACCATGCCTGTTTTGCTCACTGTTAAATGCCCAGTGCCTAACATAGTGCCTAGCCCATGATGGTTATTCATTCAAATATATACGAATGTTTGAGTGAACCAATATACTTAAGTTACTCCAGGCGTCTGGAAACATCTATCTTTATGTTTCTATTAGGTGTTCCAGCTTATATTGAAATTTTAAGTGTCCATTTACTATGGGAACAAACAAACCATATCATATCTTTTTGGAGGTATGTATACTTTCAGATAAAGGATTGCATTTGGTTAGCAAACTCTGAGAGACTCACTGGGTCAATAATTTAGTGGTTGGAAGAAAAGCAATTTTCTCTCGGGCTAAGGAGTGGATACAAGAACCAAACAAAATGAACTTCCAGGGAAGATGGCAGAGTAGGAGGACCCAAATCTCACCTCATCCTACAGATACAACCAATAACACTGACATAAGTGCAAATAACCCAGAAAAATGACCTGAGGGCTGGCAGAACAAACTCTACAACTAAATGTAGAGAAGAGGCTACCCTGAAGAGGGTAGGAAGGGCGGAGATGTGGTGGGAAGCTAAACCCTGTGGGTCTGGCCACTGGAGGGAGGGAGCCACAGGTGGGGAGAAGGGTGACAAATAGATTTCACGCTGGGAGGCTAAACAGGGAACACAAATCCCCACAGCATTTGGCTTTGAAAATTAAAGGGGCCAAATTTCGTGAGTTCTTACAACCAGTAGGACTTAAAGCCTGGAACTTTAAAGATCAACAGGCTTGGCTCTGCGATAGCCCAGAGGGTGATAGGAAGCTGAGTTCCTGCCCTTAAGGAGACAGTGCAACAAACAGCCCTCAGAGATACAGCTTAGAAGCCGCAGTTTCAAAAATACCTGGAGCGGGGCGCCTGGGTGGCTCAGTCGGTTGAGTGTCCGACTTCGGCCCGGGTCATGATCTCATGGTTCGTGGGTTCGAGCCCCGCATTGGGCTCTGTGCTGACAGCTCAGAGCCTGGAGCCTGTTTCAGGCTCCCTCTCTCTCTGCCCCTTCCCTGCTTGTGCTCAGTCTCTCTTTCTCAAAAATAAAGATTTAAAAAAAGTTTAACAAAACAAAAAACAGCAAGAGACCTAAGCAAAATGAATGTTAAGTAATATGCCTCATAGAGAATTTAGAGTAATGATTAAAAAGGTGCTCACTAGACTTGAGAAAGGAGTGGAGGACATCATTAAGACCCTTAACTCAGAGATAAAAGAGAGCCAGTCAGGAATGGGGAACATTCTAATTGAGATTAAAAATACACTTGATGGAGTAAACAGCAGGCTAGAGAAAGCAGAGGAATGAATTGGCAACCAGGAAGGCAGAGTAATGCAAAGTAATGAAGCTGAGAAAACGAGAGGAAACAAATGATGCAAAACGAGAATAGACTTAGGGAACTCGGTGACTCCATCAAGCACAATAACATTTGCATCATAGGGCTCCCAGAAGAAGAACAGAGAGAAAAGGGGGCAGAAAATTTATTTGGAGAAATAACAGCTGAGAACTTCCCAGTCTGAAGAAGGAAACAGATATCCAGATCCAAGAGGCGCAGAGATTCTCCAACAAAATCAACCCAAGGAGGTCCACATCAAGACACACAGTAATTAAAATGGCAAAAAGTCACAATAAAGAAAAAAAAAACTTTAAAGCAATAAGAGAAAAGAAGAGAGTTTTATACAAGGGAAACCCTATAAGGCTCTCAGTGGATTTTTCAATAGAAACTTTGCAGGCCAGAAGGGAATGCCATGATATATTCAAAGTGCTGAAAGGGAAAAATCTGCAGCCAAGAATACTGTTTCCAGCAAGGCTATCATTCAGAATAGAAGGAGAGATAAAGAGTTTCTCAGACAACCAAAACTAAAGTTCACGGCCACTAAACCGGTCCTACAAGAAATATTCAAGGGGACTCTTTGAGTAGAAAGGAAAGAGCGTAAGTAAGTGTATGAAAAGTAGGAAACACAAAAGCAGTAGACATAAGCGTATCTGTAAAAATCATTGAAGGGACTCACAGAACAAAAGGATTTAAATATGACACCATATACTTAAAATGTGGAGGGGAGAAGGGTAAGGAATGGGTTCAAACTTAAGCGACCATCACTTCATATAGACTGCTATACGCAGGAGATGTTATATAACAGACCTAATGGTAGCCACAAATTAAAAACCAGTAATAGATATGCAAAGAATAAAGAGTAAGGAATCCGAGTGTATCACTAAAGAAAGCTAACAAACCATGAAAGAAAGTAACAAAAAAAAGGATCAGAGAAAAACTACAAAAACCACCAAAAACGAATAACAAAATAACAATAAATACATATCCATCAATAATTACTTTTGATGTAAATTTTTTTAACCTTTATTTATTTTTGAGACACAGAGAGACAGAGCATTAACGGGGGAAGGTCAGAGAGAGGGAGACACAGAATCTGAAACAGGCTCCAGGCTCCGAGCTGTCAGCACAGAGTCCGACACGGGGCTCGAACCCACAGACCCCGAGATCACGACCTGAGCTGAAGTCGGATGCTCAACCGACTGAGCCACCCAGGCGCCCCTACTTTTAATGTAAATGGACTAAACGCTCCAATTAAAAGACATAGAGAGACAGAGTGGATTAAACCAAACCAAACCAAAACAAAACAAGATCCATCTATATATTGCCTGCAAGAGACTCCTTTTCAGACCTAAAGATACCCGCAACTTGAAAGTGAGGGGATGGAGAAACATTTATCAAGCAAGTGGTTATCAAAAGAAAGCTGGAGAAGTAATACTTATATCAGACAAACTAGACTTTAAAACAAAGATTGTAACAAGAGACAAAGAAGGACACTATATAATAATAAAGGGGATAATCCAACAAGAAGATGTAACAACTGTAAATATTTATGCACCCAACACAGAGGCACCCAAATACATAAAACAGTAACAAACATAGAGAAATAATCTATAGTAATACAGTGATAGTTGGTACGTTAACACCCTACTTACATCAATGGACAGATTATCCAAACAGAAAATGAATAAAGAAACGGTGGCTTTGAATGACACCCTGTACCAGGTGGATTTAACTGGACATCAATATGCAAAAGAATGAAACTGGACCACTTTCCTACGTCATACATAAAAATAAACTCGGGGCGCCTGGGTGGCTCAGTCGGTAAAGCGTCCGACTTTGGCTCAGGTCATGATCTCACGTCAAGTGAGATCTCTCAGGTCAAGTTCTGCCTTGGGCTCTGTGCTGCCAGCTCAGAGCCTGGAGCCTGCTTCAGATTCATGCTCTGGGCACCTGGGTGGCTCAGTCAGTTAAGCATCCGACTTTGGTTCAGGTCGTGATCTTGAGATCCGTGAATTCAAGCCCCGTGTGGGCTCTGTCACTCATATGTGGAATTTAAGAAACAAAAGAAACGAGCAAAGAAAAAAGAGAGCAACAAACCAAGGAACAGACGGTTAACCATAGAGAATAAACTAATGATTACCAGAGGGGAGTTTGGGGGGGGGGCACGGGTGAAATAGGTGATAGGAATTAGGAATATAGTTATCATGAGGAGTACTGAGGAACGTATAGAATTGCTGAATCACTATACTGTACACCCAAAACGAATTTATTATTATTTTTATTTTTTTTAACGTTTATTTATTTTTGAGACAGAGAGAGACACAGCATGAACGGGGGAGGGGCAGAGAGAGAGGGAGGCACAGAATCGGAAGCAGGCTCCAGGCTCTGAGCCATCAGCCCAGAGCCCGACACGGGACTCGAACTCACAGACCATGAGATCGTGACCTGAGCTGAAGTCGGATGCTTAACCGACTGAGCCACCCAGGCGCCCCACCTGAAATGAATTTAACACTCTATGTTAACTACACTGAAATTGAAGTTAAAAACCTGAATAAAAAAAGAAAACAAAGCAAAATGGACTTCACCTCTCTAATCTCCAAAGGTTCTGACCTGGGGGCGGGGCAGAGGGAATGGGAAAGAGAACTGCAATCAACCAGACACACCTGACCTGGAGGAACTTGCCCAGCAAGTGCTACTCCAGATTACAACTCCCCTAGGCTCCGCCTGGGCTCGGTGTAGACTCCGGGGGTCCCTGACCAATGGTCACACAGGGCGTGCACTCCGAGTGGCTGGCTGAGCTGACTGGCTGGTGGGGGGAGGACAGGTTCTGAAAGGCAAGAGTCCTAATCCTAGGCTCGCTGTCTAAAGAAAACACTTCCGGTGCTAGAAGTGGAAGGAAATGACAACTGTGTGTTAGGTACTAACACCCTGCAGGGATGTTCTCTAGAGCAATACTCTGATCTGCCTCTGTCACGCTTAGAAATTTGTGCTGCAAAAACGTTCTGTTTCAACCAACCTTGAAGAGAGTTTTGAGGAGATTCAGAAGGGAGGAAGGCTGAACATTTCTCTTCTGTGACTCAGTTTTTTGTTGGTTTGTTTTTTTGTTTTTTTGGTTTTTTGGGTTTTTTTTGCTTTACTGGGACTATTACAGATATTGTTTTACAAGCACAGGTCACGTCCCTCAGAAGCTTATGGCTTTACCACGCAAATAAATGGAGAAGGGAATGAACAAGCAATGTGTTTGGAGGGGAAAGAAATTCTGCTTACCATTATGGCTGGGAGGTACCTTGAGTTCGCTGCAGGCATGCCCAGAAAGGAACACTTTCCTTTTCATCTTTACAATTGGATGGGGCTTTAATGTTAAAGATAAAATATACATTTGATTTAATACTTTATCAAATGAAAATAAAAATCAAATTATTATTACTATTAATGGTCACTCTACAGGTAACCCCAACATATGAATGGCTTATAACCCAAAAAGTATTTTGTTAGGTCTATGCTTGGAAATGTTGTAAGTAGTGGCAACATTCTCACACTCTCAAAATCTTATTTAATCCACCATGAGGATGAAATATTCCTAAGTGTAGTGCCTAGTAGTCCCAGAAAGACAGATGTGACTACCACCTTATACTCTTAATCCTAAGCCCTAAGACTCTTGAGTCCTGAGACCCCTCGAGTCCTGATGGTTTTGTCCATAGGGAGGAATGCATAGAGGTGCCATTGGCTGAAGAGGCCCCAAATAGGAATTCCTGGTGGTCTCCCCAACAATGGTAGGGAAAGATTCCGTGAATGAGGGTGTCAACGATGGGGGACGGTCCCTAGAGAAGGGGATATTAGTGACAAGAGAGGATTTGTGGGCACATGGTAGGAGTCATTTATTTGTAAGTATTACTGTAAGTCAGAAGATGTCATACGGTAGTTTTTAAACATTTCATTCTTTAAAAAAAAATACCTGTCCCCGTACAAATTTACTACAATATTATTCACTGTATTCCCTATGTTGTACTTTTCATCTCTGTGACTTACTGACTTTATATGTAGACATTTGTACCTCTTAATCTAATTCACCTATTTCACCCGTGCCCTCACCCCCTCTACTGAGGGATATGTACCACTTCTCTCAAATACCGCATTTGACATGAGTAGAGCAGATAATTGGATTTGGAGGACTTTGGTGAGTATCTGATCTGGAAGAATGAGAGACTTCTAACTTATTTATTGGAAAGTTACCCATATAGATTAAACACCATGTGAAAAAAAGGCAAGTTGACATTTCTCATGAAAATTCAACTGCTTCACCTTCTTGTGTACAAGGTTATCTGTCCATGCTTTCATGGAGGTGAGCTCTTTTTTTTCTACCTATGCAGAGAAGATTTTAAAAATATGGATTCCTGGGGTGCCTGGCGGCTCAGTTGGTTAAATGACTCTTGGTTTCGGTTCAGGTCATGGCCTCATGGTTTGTGAGATTGAGCCCTGCATTGGGCTCTGGGCTGGCAGCACAGAGCCTGCTTGGGATTCTCTCTCTCTCTCTCTCTCTCTCTCTCCCTCTCTCTCTGCACCTCTCCTCCACTATCACTCTCTCAAAATAAATAAATAAAATTTTAAAATATGGATTTTTGGGATAAAGATTCTTATTGACTGTTAACTCCAATGAAATCTTTTGTGATGTCTCTGGGTTCATTTCCAAATTTTAAATTTTAGGCAATAATTTATAACGTTTAGACTTCATAAAAATGTTTACTTCTATAGAAAATAATAAAGATCTGGGGCGCCTGAGTGGCTCAGTCGGTTAAGCGTCCGACTTCAGCTCAGGTCATGATCTCACGGCCCGTGAGTTCAAGCCCTGCGTCAGGCTCTGTGCTGACAGCTCAGAGCCTGGAGCCTGTTTCGGATTCTGTGTCTCCCTCTCTCTCTGACCCTCCCCCGTTCATGCTCTGTCTCTCTCTGTCTCAAAAACAAATAAACGTTAAATAAAAAAAAATTAAAAAAAAAAAGAAAATAATAAAGATCAAATGACCAAAAAATGATAAAAAAAAATATGACAAATTGAAAAAAAATTTGCAATATGTACAACAGTTGAATATCTCCAATAATGGGGTGTTACATGGGTAAGAAAAGGAGTAACACCAGAGAAAATTGGACAAGAAAGGAGAAAATGAGATCATCTGAGAAGAAACACAAATGACCAACAAACCTTTGAAAAGGTGTTTAAGCTACAGATTCAAAATTAAACACATAAAACGGTAAGAATTGACATCTTGCCTTTTTCTTCATCTTAGAAGTAATACATTCAGTCTTTCACTATTCACCATGATGTTAGTGGAAGGTTTTTTGTAGATGCCCTTTACGGGTTTGAGGAAGTTCCCTTCTGTTCCTAATATATATTTTTAAATTTAGTTTAATTAATTTTTTAAAGTAAACTCTGTGCCCAACATGGGGCTTGAACTCCTGTCCCTGAGATTAAGAGTCACGTGCTCCATCCACTCAGCCAACCAAGCACCCCTGTTCCTAATATTTTTGAAGTTTTTTTATCATAAATGAGCATTCAATTTTTTCCCAATGCTTTATTCACACTTATTGAAATAATTATATATATATATATTTTTTTCTTAGCTTTTAGTATAAGATATTACATTGATCTTCAAATGTGAAATCAATCTTGCATTCTTGGGATGAATCTCATTTGGTCATGATGTAATATCCTTTTTATGTATTGTTCAATTTGATTTGTTAATATTCTGTTAAGAATTTTTGTGTCTATATATATTTACGAGACATTGGTCTGTCATTTTCTCCTCTTGAAATGTCTTCTCTGGATTTGTATCCTGGCATTGCTGGCCTCATGAAATGAGTTGGAAAGTATCCCTTTCTCCTCGCCTTTCTAGAGAAGTTTATGAAGAATTGATATTATTTCTTCTCAAATGTTTAGTTGAATTCACTATTAAGTTCATCTGAGCCTGGTCTTTTGTCTGTGGAAGAGTTTGTAACTATAAATATAATTTTTTAATAAACATGGAGCTCTTCAGATGATTTCTTCTTGGCTGAATTTGTGTAACTTATGTTTTTCAATTAATTTCATTTAAAGCGATTAATATAATTTGATTGTGTACTTTATAAAATTTATTTTTTAATAATAGCTTTACTGAGATGCCACACAACTTACCCCCTTAATGTGTAACATTTACTGACTTTTCATTTACAGCATAATACAATCATTACTATAATCTCCCAGGAGGAGGAAATAGGGGTGGAAACTGCCCCGTTTTGGCTCAGCCTCTCTGGGCTTCTGTTCCTTTGGATCCAGCCCTTCTGCAGGACACATTCCTTCTCTGTCCCTCCATCTAATAAGGCCCGAAGTGGCCCCGTGACCACTGACTTAGGTGACAAGCATATGAGGCCCTCTGCTGTAGCTCATGAGAGCTCCTTTCACTGATACTGATTACTATCAGCAATCAAAACCCGCTTTTGCCCTCCATCTGTCTGCTTCCTGCACTGGTCACTCAATTGTTTACAAACCCAACAGGGTATGAAGCTAGTGTTGTTTATTAATCTCTTGCAATTCCTAGTAAGAATGAATGAGAAGTCAGAACGAAAGCTCAGCTGGGGTGTGGGGGCTAGGAGGCACACTTTGAAAAAAAAATGACTAGCTTCACTGAATATATTTATTTTACAGAAGAGATTTGCAAGGCACAAAGATGTTACAGAAGTTTTAGTTTACACAGCTAGTGACAAGAGAGTTTGAGAACCTAGAAATCTTGACTTTTTGAACCAGTGGTCTTACCTTGTCATTTTCTAAATATTTACTATACGGTATGCAGGATCCGAAGTTCGTAAAATTCATCTGTGTGCGTGGTCCTTCCTTCAAAAAAAATATTTACGGAGGAAATTTATTGCCACATCTGAGAAAACAGTAAAGTCCTTAGGATATTATATGTCTGTTTCTCAGGTATATTTGAAACCCTCTTAACTTCAACTTAAACAACCTTAAATTAAATCCCGAAAACCATGACTTGGTTCGTATACAGGAAAAAAAAAAAAAGATTACAAGTGCTTCAAACGATCTATTTTTCTTGTCACATGAAGAAATGTCAGAATGAACTATTATAATATCCTTCTAAGAAGTTAACTTGACGGTGACTTAGTGACCACTTTCATTCCATACATTAAAGAAAGTATCTTTTGAAGTCTTGGATCAACTATAAACCGTTTGAAAGTTTAAAAGGAAGTATACACCTACTTCATTCAGTAAGCTTTGCAAGGTGCACCGTGCTGTAAAGACCCCGTGCTGTCTAGATCATTCACAAACTGTTGAGGATGTTGATGGCACCTGCTCTCGCCCCTGGGGATCCAGGCAGGGGCGGAAATCCCTGCTTCTGCAGTCTGTATTGGCTGAGAGCTGCCACCACACCTGGAGCCTGGGGCCAAAGAGCTGTAACAAGAGCTCGACAACTTTTACAACCGAGTTGTGCTGTCTATGGCGCTTTCCTCAGGCGCATGCGCACAGGACTGCCTAGCGCTCTGCATGATGTCTCAAACTTGTACAGGTGTAGCCCTGCCTTCCCTCCCAATTCTTTCTCCGGTGACCTCTCTCCTCCTTAGTCTCCACACCCCATTCTCACCCCTCTCTGGGGACAGTCTTGTTCACAGATAAGTGATGGCCCAACAGGAGAGGAGAGCTAACAGACTCACTGAGGCTTGCAGTAAGAGGATAGTGTTTCGAATAATGAATGGAAGACAGCTTTGTTATTACTTAGGGAAGCAAGCCCACCAAATACCTTCACTTCAATGTTTTACTAAGCTCTGCTCCTCTAAGCTTCTAAACGGACCAATCCCTGCTGACCTCTGCAGAAGTCTTGGGAATAAATGAGTTCATAAGAACTGAGGCCCGGCTTCTCTTAGAACAACCTTGCGGAAAGAAGAGTGATCTACTAATGCGTATCACACAATTATTGTGAAGACAGATGAAATAATATATGAGAAGTACTTAGTTGAGTTGAATGCTTCATAAATGTTAGTTGCATTCTATTTTTTCCCCTCTCAAACTCCAAAAAGGTATGCGAAAAAACTCGGTAGCCTTCCTGTTCAGTATACACCTCTTCCTTCATGTTCGAGGACCTAAGAGCAAAACTCTGTAAAGGCAGAGTGTTGCCAAGAAACATAATTCAACATTTCAGATGGTGACACCGTTGCCAGGTTGCCTCCAGCTTTGTGTGTTGAGAGCGATGTTGGTCTTTTCAGGGTTTTGAGCTTATTATGGGAAATGCTAAATGTGGACCTCTGGGTAGGCGAGTAAATCTCTTTGAGTAGGAACGCTAGGTAGAGGAGTCTCCAAACAAAAGGGACGGCAGGAACCATCTCTGAAAATAATTAGTTCTTTTTCCCACTAATGTAACTTATATGCTGGACTGAGTTTAAGAAGCTCCCCCACCCCCTACCCCACCATCTACATTCGCTAGAGGCCAGAATGAACCCTTACTTAAAAATAGGATCTCTGCAGTTAAGATGAGGTCATACTTGATTCCAGAGGGCCCTAAATCCAATGATTGGTGTCTTTACAAGAGAAAAGAGAGGGAGACTTGGATGCACACACACACACACACACACACACACACACATCCCACAGGGGAGATGGTCATGTGACAATGGGTGCAGAGTTCCTAGCTTCTGGTGGCTATCCGCAGTCCCAGACTTTTCTTGGCCACCAGAAGCTGGGAGAAGGCTAAGAAGAATTTTGTTCTGGAGCCTTCGGATGGCCCTGCCAACACCTCGATTTCAGACTTTCAGCTTCCAGAAGTGTGAGAGGATTTCTGTCATTTCAAGCTCCAGTTTTAAGGTACTTTGTTATGATAGCCCTAGGAAACTAATATAAACACTCAAAAAGGCAGGGATTCTGGCATACTTTTCCCCCTTTGGATGGAGATTCTCTTCTGCTCCTGTGAGAGTTCTCAGTTCTCATTCCGAGGCTCCGGAAAAGCTACTTTGCTACTTTGCCTGGTTCCCTGTGATAGGGTGACCAACACATCCCTGTTGGCCCAGGACTTGGTTTTAGCGCTGAAAGTCCTGTGTCCTGGGAATCCTTTCAGTTCCAGGCAAACTGGGACACTTGGTGGCTCTATCTGAAAGGCCCTTCCTTGTTACATGGCAGGTGGTTCCCTCCAGGCAGAAGCTCTTCCTAGAAGTGCTGTAGGTCCTGAGGGATAGAGGGAAGCTTATTCTCTCAGGAGGATTCCCGTTCCCTCCTCACATGAATCACGGGGACTTCTTGGTAAATATACACCCAGGCCTGCTGTCGATGACCATATGGCCCGGTTTGTCCAGGACGTTTCCTGCTGGCCCAGCTTACCGTTTAGAAAATAAATTTTACACACGCCTCCCTTAACAAATATTCTATAGGCACGCAGCCTAGGAAGTCGTGATTTTAATAAGCCCCCGGGTGATTCTTATTGTTACCGAAGTGTAGGGTCAGCAGAGAGTCCCTTGTACCCGTATTTGACTTAGCAGGGTACAGCAACCCTCTTTCCAAAAGCAAGGGACCTACACTTGCTTCAACAAGAACGGTGCGACTCTCATGAGACTTGGCTTTAGTCAGGGCTTCAATTCGTTGCCACAGTAGGATTTATTTTCACTACGGCAGGATTTATTATTATTCTGATCGTGCAGATCGTCTTAGAGGCATGGATCCTCAGTTCCCACTCTCCTTCTCCCGCCCCCTTCCGGTTTCATCTCAAAACACAGATTCCCACAAAGTGAATGCAGTCAGAACTATTTATCTGTGTCATCGACCCTGCCACAAGTACCAGCCCTTAAATAATTCACTTTCTGTTGTGCCTTAACGCAGAAGATGCTACCGACATTTAAATGCAGTCATTCTCCAGTGTCCCGTGAGCATGAAGAAATCTTTAGTCCAGGAAATAAATTGCTCTGTCGTGTATGACCAGTTCGCTTTATAATTTGTGCCTGAATCATGAATAATCATGAATAATAATGTCTTCTTAACAGCATTTTTTAATGAAAGAAACAGATACAGGGATCTTAAATCATTTTTATCTCTTGCATGTTTGTGAGTTATTCTCCCGTCCTGTATAATTTGTGGGCAGAGCAGATGGCAAGAGCTAAGTATCAGGTAATGTAATCATAAAACACTCTCCCACCCCTCAAAAAGGCAGAAATGCTCTATATTGAAAACTTGTTTCATTTATTGAAGGATTTTTTTTTTACTCCACTGGAATGCACTGCAAAAAATTATGACGTTAGATAAAAAGATATTTCCGCATCAGGAAGTTCAAAAGATTCAGATGCCACTGAAATGTAAGTTAAAGGAATTCATAAATGTTTCAGGAAACATTATAGTAGAATTATTACTATCATTTGAGAGTAGGCAGCCTCTGCAATAAAGTGAGATTCATTACAAAGCCAAAATTATTTGTCAAGCCTCTGACATATTTAGATAGAATTCTCATGCCAAGTCAAATAATTATGAAATTTAAAAATTGCTTGAAGGTATGCTTGGAGTGGCGTGCTAATAAAGATTTAACTGTGGAGGGTTGTTTTCCTCTGTGAAAATGTTACGTTTCACAAATTTCTTCCAAGCTCTCGAGGTGTACAAGAGTGACAAAATTCCTTTGAGAAGCAGTGGTTAAGAGGAACTTATGGTAAATACTTCTTCAAACGTTTCACTTACTCATTCAGTGATTCCGTCCCCAAATTTCTACTGAATGTCTGGCACTGGGCTGATTTCCACGTGTGTAGCATTGGAGACACAAGACAAGGTCTTTCTGCCTTCATGGAACCATCTTCTAAGGAGGGAAATAATCCACAAGGAATGAATGAATAAACAAGACATTTCAGACTGTGTTTAGCTCAGCAGGCCCAGGTTGTTCAAACCCTGCACCTTCCAAAAAAGGCCTGTCTTCAGCAAGACTGACCCTTGATCAGCTCGTAGGAGGTAACCATTGAGCCCTTAGAATACCTTGCCTCATAAGAGTGTTTTCACTTGGTTTGTGCTGTGTCAGTTTGAGCACGGCAGGGCCGGAAACTGAATTACAAGGTTAGTCACATGGGTAATATGAGCCTGTGAGACGGGTCTGTAATAAAAACCCTGGACACCAAAACTCAGCGCACTTCCCTGGCTCACCATACTCACACATGCCGGCACGCATTGTTGCCGGGACTATTAAGGGCATGTCCTTGTGTTCCCGCTGGAAGGTGCACCTGAAAGCATGCGCCTGGTTTCTCCTTGACTTTGCCCCTCAGCTATCTCCCTTTGCTGATATTGATCCGTACCCTTTCACTGTAATAAACTACAACCATGAATAAAACAACTCCTCGAAGGGCGCCTGGGTGGCTCAGTCAGTTGTGCGTCCAATTTTTGATTTTGGCTCAGGTCATGAGCCCAGGGTCACAGGATGGAGCCCAGAATGGAGCCTGCTTGAGACTCTCTCTCTCTCTCTCTCTCTCTCTCTCTGTGCCCCTCTCCCCCACTCGAGCTCTCTTTCTCTAAAATAAAAATTAAAAAACCCAAAAACTCCTTGAGTCCCATGATTCATTCCAACAAATCACTGAGTCTGAGAGTGACCATATTAAATGAAAGAAACGGGGACTGAGGGAAGGTGCATAGTGAAGAGGGGGAATGGACTGGAGCCTGAGAGACGAGAGCGTGCTGGGCATGTGAACATAGGGAGGTGTGTTCCAGGCAGAGGGAATAGTAACTGTGAGGGCTTTGGGACAGAGACGTAGGGGGTTGGAGGGACAGGAGGAGACCAGGAGAGAGGAGAGGTAGGATTAGCAAGGGCCAGATCAGGAGAGGCTTTTAGCTCTCAGAAAAGAGTTTAGGTTTTATTATCAGCAAATGAGTCTTGCCTGGTGAGGTTACACCCAGTTCTGTTTCTGTTACGTTTTACTACACACAAACTTAAGGCGGGCGAAGTCATTTTTACCAAGGGGCTCACGGTCATGTTGTAGAGGCATGTAAACCTTATAAGAAGTAATCACCAAATAAATCGAGTGCTTGGGCATGGAATATGGATTCAGAGAAGGAAGACATGATTCCTTCCCCATATTTTCTGCTCTGAGTAGTTGTAACCCTAAGCTCAGTGCTGGACAGTCTTAATTTTAAATTATTACAAAATACAAATGCCCAATACGTACATTCCACTTCAGCTCATGAGCTGAAAATCAAATCAAGGAGACACCATTATTATTATTATTATTATTATTATTATTATTTTTACTTATCAGACTTGCAAAAATGAGGAGCATTTATAAAATGCAATGTTGGCAAGCACGTGTCAGAATTTTCATACGCTCTTAGTGGAAACGAAAATGGGTGCTGCCTTTTTCAAGGGCAATTTGTTAATATCAGTCAGTTGGTATATCACCTTTGATCCATTATTTCCACTGCTAGAGATTCATCCCAAGTGGATACTTGCTGAAATATACAAGAGGAAGTTTGTTGTGGCATTGCCTATGAAAAGCGAAAAGCTGGTCGCAATCTAAATATCCATCAATAGAAGATTGGTTGCCTTAATTATGGTTATTTTATATCATGGAATTCGGATGCACAACGAAAAGAGAATGAGGTAGAACTGTGTCTACAAGTATTAAAAAAATTAAGTCACAAAAGCAGAGGTTTATGTCCCATATCACACCATTGTGTATGGTGTATTCCTATGTGCCGAAATGATCTCTAGAAGGAATCGTATAACTTGTGTTTCTTTCTCTCTCTCTTTTTTATTGACAGAGAGAGAAATAGAGGGAGAGGGAGGTAGAGAATTTTAAGCAGGCTCCATGGCAGCGTGGAACCCAACACAGGGCTCAATCTCACAACCGTGAGATCATGACCTGAGCTGAAATCAAGAGTCAGATGCTTAACTGACTGCCCCACCCAGGTGCCCCTCATGTTTCTTTCTCTTAAAATTAATACATTCATCCTTGAAAATACAGATAAATTTAAATTTAAAAGTGAAAATAAAAATTATTTTAAAAATTTGAAAATCACTTTATACCTGTAATTTACCAGCCCCAAATTGACCATTGTTAACATATATCCTATATCCTTCTAGTCCTTTCTCAGGCATATAAAGATACAGCTTTAAATTTTAAAACAAAATTCAGAAAATGTCCCCAGACTCAATGAAAAGACAAGATTCAGTAATGGTGGTAGAACAGACTCCCTGAAGCAAGGGAAGGGAAGGTTAGGTAACAGAGCCTCTCCGATGCTTGGGCAGAAAATATGGAGAGACGCATGTAGGGCACAAGCAGGCTCAGGGGTCATCAATCTCTCAGACGATGTTCCTCTTGAGTGCATTGGGGCTTTAGAGAGTGTGGCCGGGAGTTGCCACCACATCCACAGGAGAGAGAGGTACTTAGAGGTCAGTCTTCAGGATGGATGGGTCAGGTCTATCGCAAAGCCTTGCAGACGTAGGGCACTTGAGGTCCCTGCCTTGGCCTGGCTTTCAAGGGCCGTACGCTGGCCATCCCTTGACTATGCCCTCTGCATGGGATAAAGAATCCAAGGGCACGTGACCACCCATTGCTTTCATTGGCCCTCTCTGGACCGTGTTCTGAGTACCCATGTCTCTTAAATTCCCTGTCCAGTCAGCCCAAATTTGGGTACACCTTCCCAAGGTCCAAATGTGCTTCTGGCATGTGTACCCTTAGGCCTACGTGGTAGCCAAGGGCAGCTGTTTACAGGGACTTTGGCCAGAGCGTGGTGCGTGGGATGGGGTGTGCCCACTGGGCCACACAAGGGGTTGGCAATACAGGAAGGAGGCAGAGGTGGGAACAGAATGGGGGTGGGTTGGGAATCAACATTCCATGGTTTCTAAATTCAATCCTGTCCTTCCAGATAATTAGGAAGGCATATTTGTCAAGATAGGAGGATAGAACATATTTTATTTCAGTTTGTTGTCTTAATTTGTAACTTCTACAGATTTAGAATATGTTATTTGGCCTGCATTCTTAGTATCATCACAGGCACAGGCTCCCCAAATATTCAGAGATGGGTCTGTGGGGTGTCATGTTTATTTCCATCAACAAAAATGTCACTGTATTGACTGTACATAAACATGTAAGCTATGGAGGTAAATTTATGTAATCGTCTAGAAGCGTCTCAGAAATCGTCTCCAACATGTTTGTCCTAATTTTCTCAATATCTCAGGGGAAAGTATTTCAGCCTAAGATTACCTGGATAAATGACTTCACCTTACATTCCATTTTTGTAACTCTGTGTTAGCAGAGTGTTTTACAGATGAGGCAAATGAATTGCAGAGAGACTTAGTGTGTTTTCCAAAGGTATAGAATTAGCTGCAAAACCAAGACTGAAATTCCAGCTACTTCCCGGTCCAATTCTCTCCGTTACGTTGGCTCAGAGATCAATCAAGAAGGGTGAAATCCAGGCTACTGTTCTGAGACTTTGGAACAGAGCTAAGTATGGTGTGGAATCTGCATTTAAGGGGATGGTCCCATCGGGAACCTTAAAAGGGGACTGTAAATCCATTCTGCCATCACTTACCAGGTACACTGAGAAAACATCTCCTCCTAACTCCCTCCCTTCGCCTCTTGGCTTATCTTCACTCTTTAATCCTTTTTCCCTTTGGAAGTGCTGGGAACGTTTCTCAGATCTCTATCCTGGACCCATTCTGGTCCTCATACCACCATGGGGTAGCCATCATTCAGGTCCTAGAAATTCTCAGATATTCTGGGAAAGTCAACAGCCAGCATACTAGAACCCCAAAGGAGCTATATCCCAGATTACCTAAGTAGTCCGATGTTTTGGTCCTGGTGTTTGCAACACACAAAATGGGCTAAGTCCCAGCATTTCTTTAGTGACATTCTTGACAGTTGGAATTGTCCTTTTCACCCCAAATTATTTATATTATGCTCCGATCAGTAAATTCATCTCCAACATTGCCACTAAGGCAGCTAATAACATAGGTCATATGCTGTTCCGTAAGTTTTTAGATAGCTGAAAAATTAGAAATCATAAAAAGCACATTTCATCCTTTTTAAAGCATGATCTCAAGTGGCAGTGGTGCTTAAGTTAAAAGACCAGAGGCCTTACTTAACAGACCCAGAAGAGTCCTGGCTACCAGTTCTTCTCTGTGAGACCTTGGACATGCTACTTAACCTCTCTGAGGCTCAGTGTCCTTATCTGCAATATGGGAGTCAAGGTGTCTTCGGGTTTGGAGAAGGAAGGCATGCAGAGCATGTAGGGAATTGCTTTTCACAGCCCTTGACTCACCATGGACATTCATTAAGTGATACCTATTAGCTCATCACCTCATTGTATTTCCAGGGAAATTCTGAAATAAATGCTGAGCGTATTTGCCTACGACCTGTATTCCTTTGAGGCTAGAGAAGTGTCATTATTTACCAAAACACATTGCTGGACCGTGACAGTCTTAGGACATTCTCTGCATGCAGTTACTGCAGCGGGATGGACGTTCCTGCTGAGACCTTCTCCACCTGTTTCCGCAGACCTCCATCCTTGCCACAGAGGTTCGTCAAGGGCCATTTTCTCCCTCCGTGCTAAGCTCAGTCACGTGCGCTCCACACCAAATGTAAATGTAGCCAGGCTCCCACACTGCCTGTTCACATCAACTTGTCCCAGGGTGCCTGCTTGCCAAACAGAAGGCTGGGTGGGATGTGATCTGGGTGCCGCCACCACATGTGTGCAGAGCCACCGATCCCCCTGACTGTGCAATTCAGTGTGGGGACCAGCCCAATGGGCCATCTTTCTTGTCTTTGCAGTGTTTTAAAATTCAGGGTTTTGTTGACCTTCCCTGACTTGACAGTGGCTTAGGTGAGGGGTGTCCAGCTCATCTGGGCAGGTTTTAGCAGCTTTAGGTCTCTAGAAGAAAGGTTAAGTGTCTCTATTTTTTCCTTTCAGAAGCCACTGGGCTGCTTATGCAAAATTCCCTGCTTCACCCTAAAACCTTCAAGTGTCCACAGCTGTGCCTTGTCTTACAAACATACCACCTAACTCCACACTCTCTCTCTTTTTCTTAAAATTTTTTAATGTTCATTTACTTGAAAGAGAGGGAGAGAGAGAGCGAGCGAGCAGGGGAGGGGCAGAAAGAGAGGGAAACACAGAATCCGAAGCAGGCTCCAGGCTCTGAGCCATCAGCCCAGAGCCCGATGCGGGGCTCGAACTCACAGACCGCAAGATCATGACCTGAGCCGAAGTCGGATGCGTGACCGACTGAGCCACTCAGGTGCCCCACACTTTCTCTTTTTAAAGGAATGTTTTCTGTCCCCCAAACTGTGGCTCATCGTCCCTGAGCACAGCTCATGCAAATCTGTCTGTGGTCACGCTCTTGTGTAAACTTCATCGGGCCAGGAATCATGTCTTCTTTGCTCATCATTTTAATCCCAGTAATCGGATATCAATATATTATATAAATATCTATTGGATGAATAAATGGCTCTTCTCTCTGGACTAAACCTCTTAGTACATTTATTTATCTAGAACGTATCCCTCCTTTAAGGTGCATTCTGGTCCCTCCTTCTGTGTGAACTGTTCCCTAAATTCTAAGAGTGGCTCCCAATAACCTTCATTTTTGGATAATCCTCCCCGGTGAGTGTGGGTGGAACCTGTGATCTGTGATCGTGTCGCCTTATATGGCAAAGGGGAGATAATCTGGGGGGGGGGGGCGGGGGATGATCTAATCAGCTTCCAAGCCCGTTGGAAGCAGAATTTTCTCCAGCTGGCAGCAGACGAAAAGTCAGAGAGATTGAGGTCTGAGCAGGTGCCAAGGCACTGTTGCTCTGAAGGACGACTTTGAAGATGGCCGAGGCTGAGGAATAGTGAGGGCCCGCCTGACAACCTCAGAGCTGTGGTCCCCGAGCACTGAGTTGTGCCCACCCCGTGAACGCGTGTGGCCGCACACTTTTGTCTGGAGCTCTGTCATATGAGCTTCATCCGACCAGATTTCGCCTTGGGAGACCCTAAGGAGAGAACGGTCTAAATAGTAGTATGTTCCCACCTGGACTTCACAGTCACACATCTGTGAGCTCACAACTGGGTGTTGTCTGAAGTCACTAAGTTTGCGGTAATTTGTTACAGAGCAGCAGAAAATGAATATACCTGCCTACCCATAATTCTCTTTCCAGCTCTCCTCCGAACGTCTACTCAATATATCTCCACCGAGCACTAACTCATAAATACTTTTTAATGCTACTTGTTTTCATGTATATTCCAGTATAAGCTGTCCTCCAAATTAAATTGTAAACTCCAAGGAAACAGAGGTGGGGTCTATATTTCTTTCTAATTGCCACAAATCCACCCGATAAAGTGCTTGATGAACTCATGGCTGTTTTTAAAAGAAACGCTGCTTTAAATCTTTGGAAAAGTAAAAGAACGACCCTCTTAGAAGAAAGTAATTAAACTACAAATTGCTGCATCGATTATAAACTATTCTGTGACTCATAAAGTGGTTTGGAAACACCAACAAATAAAATCCAAAAAGCCCATAATTATTGTTTACCATTTGCAATTTCAGTGATTTCTTTCAATTTTTATTTTAGGGAGAGAGAGAATGGGGGGGAGAGGGGCAGAGGGAGAGACAGAGACTCTTAAGCAAGCTCTATGCTCAGTATGGAGCCTGATGCAGGGCTCGATCCCATGACTCTGGGATCACGACCTCAGCAGAAGTCAAGAATCAGATGCTCAGCCAACTGAGCCACCCACATGCCCTTCAGCGATTTTTTTTAAAGACCTCGAGGATTCTCCAGCTATATGCCAAGATCATGCGGGATAAATGAAGATTTCTATAAATTTCATGTATGACATAATCACCAGTTTATTAAATTTCTCAAACCAGAAATTCATCACTGGCTCACTAAAACAAAGCATTTCTATTTCATATACCTTGTGTGTTGCATAGTTGTGTACACAGGGCACTAGGATTAGAAAAAGGATGAATAGATTTTGCTTTACTTAGGGAAGTCTTCATGTGGGTCCAGTGAATGGAAACAGTGACAAGGATCCAGTAAGGGACAAGTGATGTCATTCTGCTAATTTCATCTTTGGAAAAATCCACCTGCAAATTTGTCAAAATGATTTGAAGATATCCTTGGATTCTATTTAATATTCTACAGGGGCTCTAAGAGCCAACACAGTTCTTTCAACACTCTCTAATTGAGCATTAATGAATTGATAGCCCCCTGGACTGCTGCTCACGTCACCTCACTCTCTGCATGGCAATGCCCGCTGACTCAGACGCAGATTCCGGGAGGTGAGGGATGACTGTTTCGTCCTCGACAGAGATATGAAATAGTACCAAAGATTCATGTATTTAAGAATATGTTTTTCTTTCTAATCTCTATCTTTAAGGCAACTCAATTTATTACTTGGCATTTATATTTCCAGAAATCAAGAGATACGGAGCCTGGCAGATTACGTGAATGCTAAAAGGCTACAGAAGTGCAAAACTTCCTCTGGTGGTTTTTAAGGTCAGTTCGAGAGATAAAGGCGGAGACCCGTGTGGAGAGGAGACAAGGCCAAGTGGTCTCTCAGAAGCCCTTAGGGGCTGGGCTGAGGTGGCCTCACATAACGGATCGGTTGTAAACAGGAAAAAACTCACAGAAAACTTCAAATAGAACAAAATGTCCGTATCAGAAACAGACTGAAGTGTGTGAATTTTTAAATAGAAGAAGTCTCCCAAACACTGATGGTTCCTTCAATTCACTAAAGAAAGAAGTCTGTGTAACTTTTAAAATTTCTTTATGTTTAAAAAAATTTTTTTAAGTTTATTTATTTTGAGAGAGAGTGAGCGTGAGTGAGAGAGGAGCAGAGAGGGGGAGAGAGAGAGAGAGGGAGAGAGAATCAGAGGCAGGCTCTGCACACTGTCAGCGTGGAGCCTGATGGGGGGCTAGATCTCAAACCACAAGATCATGACCTGAGATGAAATCAAGAGTCTGCCGCTGAACCAATGGAATGTCTCACATGCCCCAGTATAACCTGGGGCCTGCTTTTCATCCCTTTCTGCACAGCCGGGGGCCATGCTTTTCATCCCTTTCTCTATATTGTGAGTATATTTTTTTAAAGTGTATTTTAAGAGCATGTCTGACACATTGAGGTCTTAGCTGGATATTTACGGGAAATTTTCCAGGATGAAATAACCCTAGAATATAGTGATCATTCTGGGGCACAAAAACCATCTTTGTACTAGCGTGGGGGTAGGGAGAGGGAGAGACAGAGCACACTGGGGCACTGGCTTGGGAAGATAAGTAGTCTTTTTTTAAATGTTTATTTATTTTTGAGAGAGAGAACGTGAGCGGGGAAGGGGCAGAGAACGAGGGAGACAAAGAATCCAAAGGAGGCTCCAGGTTCTGAGCTGTCAGCACAGAGCCCGACGCGGGGCTCGAACTCACAAACTGTGAGATCGTGACCTGAGCCGAAGTCAGACACTTAACCGACTGAGCCACCCAGGCGCCCTGGAAAGATAAGTAGTCTCAGAATATATATACCAACGACTGGATACGCTCTACAAATTTTAACTGCATCACAATAGATTGAAGAATTTGCACACTAAAATTGAATTTTAGGAGTTAACTGGGCAGACTCCGCAGTAAAATGTCTGGATTTGAGCCCAGCTCTGCCCCTTACTAGCTGAGATATCCAGGAAAAGTCATTTAGCTTCTCTGTGCCTCAGTTTCCTCATCTGTTATGTAGAAGCAGTCGTTGTACATTGCTCATAATACTGTGAGGATAAGACAAACTGATGTGTGCTTGAAGAAGGCACTGGCACATGGTAAGTGCTAGTATATTTTTTTAACGTTTATTTATTTATTTTTGAGAGAGAGCAGGAGAGGAGCAGAGAGAGAGAGGGACAGAATCCCAAGCAGGTTCTGCGCCATCAACACAGAGCCTGATGCGAGGCTCCAACCCACAAACCGTGAGATGGTGACCTGAGCCGAAACCAAGAGTCGGATGCTTAACGGACTGAGCCACCCGGGCGCCCCAAGTGCTAATATTATTATTCTCGTGGTGGTTAGGTGCTGAGACCTTAGACCGAGAAAGTTGGTCTGGGCTTTAATCCCGGCTAAGCCCAACTTGCTGGGTGATCTTAAGCGAGTAATTCAAACCATCTGTTTCGTCATCTGTATCTCCAGAGTGGATGCGATCATTGTACCTACCTCATAGGATTGTTCTGAGAATATAATAGTTAATACCTATCATGTACAAATAAAAGTGCCACATACCTTGAGACGCCAAAAAATGTAAGCATTTATTATTTCTAATTAAATTTTGGGTTCCAGATGACATGATTCGAGCTCCGTATTTCATTCTCTGTTTATTCAATGACATTCAAAACTTGGAAATGATGTTGAGGTTGAACCTCTTTCTATACAGTGTGTGTGTCCATGCTAACCTTTCATTAACACTGTTCACTTATTTGTTCAGAATGCTGTGCTTCCCTAAGAAACCACTTATGGTGGAGGGGACATGGTGTGGACACAGTGCAAGTAGATCGGGGCTCGAATCCCCTTATTTACTAAAGAAGTCTGGACAAGAAATACATTTGAAAGTTTCCAGCATAGCGTCTAAGCCATGAGAAAAGCGGCGAACACGATTTACTCAATAGCTCGATTTCAGTTTTCTTCATCTGTAAAATAGGCCTAACAGAATTTAACTTGCAGAGGGTCGTGAGAATTCAAAGGGAGGTTACTTGTAACGTGGTGGAGGCCTTTGATCCCAGCATTTCAAACAAATAGTCGTGGCCCCTACCCACCAGAAGGCTATCAACGCGTCCCTTTTGGGAAGTTGTTATGTTGGTCCGAGGGAGGGGTGTGGGATTGGGATTTAGGTGGAATTGGGTCACCGAGAATACCTGGGCTTGAAACGAGCCCTTGTCTCCCACTCTTAATGAATGTGCCAACTGCTCCAGGGCCACGAGTGATGCCCCCTCCTCTCTGTTCCCACAGGCCCAGGCACAGCCCTGCATTAGCACAGTGCACTGCAGTGACATCAGCACCACTTGGTGGCAACATCTTCCCCAAACCCTGGGTGGTTCAGTTGGTTAAGCGACCAATTCTTGATTTCGGCTCAGGTCACGATCTCATGGTTCATGAGTCTGAGTCCCACGTCGGGCTCTGCGCTGACAGCGTGGAGCCTGCTTGAGATTCTCCCTCTTCCTCTACCCCACCCCCACTCACACTCTCTGTCTCTCTCAAAATAAATACATAAAAACTTTAAAAAACAAAACAAAAAAACCCCGATCCAAACAGGGGGCATCATCAAAGGTAGCCAAGGCCGGACAGGTCAGTGCTTCTTGGTGGCAAAAGTAAAGGGCGATGTGTATTAAAACTTCAAAATATTCATATTTTATCTATCAAGTGAAAAAAAAAACCAGGCTACAAAATTATAGAGTGTAATCCTAATCTTCTAAAAACAGACATATATATAATATACTGCCCATACATATAGATGCAGGAGTGTGTCCATGTAGAAAGAAAGAGAAGTAGAAAGAAATATATAAAAACATTAACTGTGCTTATCTCTGAATAGGTGACAGCACTATGAGGATTTAACATTTTCTTTCTTATGTTTTCGATAATTAAAAATTGTATCAGAGTTCTATCAGGAGACGAAGGCACATCAATTCTTTAACAGGGGTGGGCAGGGGCCAGCCAGCTGCTGACCGGGCAAATTTTAATCCAAGTGTCATGGGCATTGCTGTTTTGTTAAAACCTTAACTAGGAAAGTGATGTGTATCTTCTTTTTTTTTTTTTTTTTTGCATTTTAATTTTTTTTTTCAACGTTTATTTATTTTTGGGACAGAGAGAGACAGAGCATGAACGGGGGAGGGGCAGAGAGAGAGAGGGAGACACAGAATCGGAAACAGGCTCCAGGCTCTGAGCCATCAGCCCAGAGCCCGACGCGGGGCTCGAACTCACGGACCGCGAGATCGTGACCTGGCTGAAGTCGGACGCTTAGCCGACTGCGCCACCCAGGCGCCCCATTGATGTGTATCTTTAAACATCTCTCTGGCTGCTCTAAGGGGATAAGAATGGACATTAGAAAATCAATTAGGAAGCTATTACAGTAGTCTATTACAGTATGGTGGCTTGGAGTAGGGCAGTGATAATGAACTTGCAGAAGCTGCGTGGACCTGAGATACACCTTTACAGGTGGCAGCTAATGATTTTCTGATGGGTTGGATATGGGACAAGTGGCTTGAGGATGGCTTCTAAGAAGCTAGAAGATGCTGGCGCCATTTATTAATATGGATAAGACAAAGAAGGGGGTAGCATACACTTTGGGGATGAAAGTGCTCAATTTGGGCTGTTTTACGTCTGATATTATCTGTGAGAGATTCAATTTGAAGCTTAGAAGAGATGTCTGGGACAGAAATAAACTTGGAAGTTTCCAGCATAGCATCTAAGCCACAGGAATAGTGAAGGTCATCTAAAGAGACAATGCAGAGGTTGAAGAAGGTGCCTGGATCAAATCCTGATGAACCCCACTGGTTTGATACAGATGCTAGGGAAGAAGCCTGAAGCAGGGTGGGAGGAAGCCAGAAGAATGTGGGCTGCTAGGAGCCACGGGAGAAAAAGTCTAAAATAAAAGGTCGAAATATTAGCAGCCCTTGACTGTGGTTGACAAGAAAGAAGCAATCGTCTGTGGGTGATGTATTCTTTATACTTCCCGTCTTCTTCAGATTTTCTAAAATAATGCATTCCTGATCACAACAGGACAGTAAAATGTTAAATGAATAGCTTTTATTTCTGAATATCTGACGCTTATGTTTAAAACTTAAAGATTAATTACTGATGGGGGTTTTTTTGTATTTAATTTTAATTTTTTTAATGTTTATTTATTTTTGAGAGAGACAGAGAGAGACAGAGCATGAGCGGGGGGAGGGGCAGAGAGAGAGGAAGACATAGAATCCAAAGCAGGCTCCAGGCTCTGAGCTGTCAGCACAGAGCCCGACGCGGGGCTCGAACTGACGAGCTGTGAGATCATGACCTGAGCTGACGTAAGACGCTTAACCGACTGAGCCACCCAGGCGCCCCTTGTATTTAATTTTATATGAGGAAATGACTGTTATTTGGGTTTTCATATTTATTTTTTTGTATGAGAAAAATTATATACTAAGAATATAGAGGCATTTAAAAATAACAGTTTAGAATAGTTCAGTTTTATAGAAAACTTGTGATAGTAGAGTTCCCATAAACCCCTGCACCTAGTGTTCCTTATATTAACATTTCCCATTAGCATAGCATATTTGCTTTAATTAAGAAACCAATATGGACGCATTGCTATTAACTAAAATCTAGAGACATTTTAAAAATCATACTATTTGGCTATTAGTTTTTCTATGGGTATTTGATCAATTTTAGGTCTTGTAAATGTTATGCTGAAGAATAGTATTCCACTGCCATCTACTGTTCCACATAAATACATATTCTTTCCATTTTGAGTCAGAATTTTTTTCATTTATCTATACTTTCATAGCATTTTAGAGTTACAGGTTTCCCTGAAGTGACAGGTCGAGGAGAACTGACAAGATAAGAAAGCGAGTAAAGGGGACACATGAGGTTGGAGAGGCAAAACGGGCCAGACCACAGAAGAATTTGTGTGTTACTTTTAGGAATCTCATTCCTGATGGCAGAGGTGATGGGGAATCAGTGAGGGCTGCCTCAAGGAGCGTGTCGGAGTCAGACCCACATTTAGCTGGATCACTTTAGTCTTCTTGTGGAAGACGGACTAGGGAGAGGGGCGTGTTGAGAACTGCAGGAGGGCACAGCCCTGGCAGTGAGGGCAGGGAGAGGGGAGGAGAGGTGGAGCTGAGAGTCTGCACTGCAGAATGTCTGGGGGCTGGCAAAACTTTTAAGTTACTGCATTTGAACGGGATCTAAAAGAAAGAGTCCAGGATGATCTTGGAGGTTTAGTTTTGGTGACCAAGATGATAGAGGTGGTACAGGGGCTACAGGGAGAAGAGTACGGGTTGATTAATGTGGTTGAGAATCCAGGTGGCGACACTTGCTGGAAGTTGGATATAAAATTCAGAAGCGTAGATAGGAAGTGGGTATATTTGCAAGTCATGAATAATATAGAGATAGGGGTTGAAATCCTCAAAGTGGAAGACGTAACACAAAGAAAATGTCTAGAATGAACCGAAGGGTGACACAGGAAAGAATCCCAGAGCATCCAACCTTGGGTGAGGGCAAGGGTCAGAGGGGGACAAGCACATTAGGGAGAAGGGGAAGGGACGGAGGGAGAGATTCATGGTGACCCAGGGAAAGAGAAAGAAAAAGCCAGTCCCTGACAGTTGGTGATTGTCCTGGCAGCCAGTAGCTGGGCCAGGACGATCCAATGTCAAGCATAAGTAATCTCACAGAATGTTAATGTCAGACAAGGTCACTGTATCATTACGATAGAACAAAACAAAAACAAGACCGCTCCGTGTTCACATCTGGACACAGAAAAAAAAAAAAAAAAAAAAAAAAAAACGCATCATGCAACCACAAAATAAGATAGCACTCTTCCTGATATAGCATAACTTAGAACAAAACATGAAACCAATTTGACAATAAATTTCATATATTGAAAAAAAAAGTGAAAAACAAAACAAAACAAAAACAAAAAAAAACTTAGAACAAAACAGCCATATCCCTGAACCCTCTCCAAAATCACCTGGCATCAGCCTAAATCTTTTTTTTTTAAGTGTATCTATGTATTTTGAGAGGGAGGGGGAAGGCAGAGAGAGAGGGAGAGAGACAATCCCAAGCAGTCTCCACACTGTCGGTGCAGAGCTTGATGTGGGGCTCGAACTCACAGAACCGAGAGATCATGACCTGAGCCGAAACCAATGGTCGGATGCTTAACCGACTGAGCCACCCAGGCGCCCCAAGCCTAAATCTTTTGACTGAGCTCTCCTAACATCCTCTGAGACACTCCCAGATTTTCCCGTGGTGTGCAGTGTCCTTTGCTGCAGAGTTAATAAATCTAACTTCATTTGACTATAGGTGTGTTCCTGACGATCTGTAGGTACTGGGCTTTAACATCTTTATAGAAGCCCAGAGAGCAGACAGTTTTACAGAGGGAGACATCACAGTATCTAGTGGAACAGAGAGGCTAATGATCGCCACTGAATTTGGCAAATATGAGCTTACTGGTGACCTCTGCGGGAAGAGTTTTAGCAGGATACTGGGGGTAGACGCAGGGGTGTGCTTTCACTAGCGTGAGAGAGATGATTATGTATATTTCTTCCAAACTCTGTGTTCAGTGACATCAAGGCGGTAGCTGGATATCAGCTTTGGGGGAGTTTTACATGATGGAAATTGGCAGATGCTACAAGTTGAGGATTGGGGGGGGGGTGGTGGTCAGAAAGTTGGTTGTTAAACATTTACTATCACACTACTGGGTAGAATAGACAGGAAGGAATGGGAAGGGAGAGTGGAGAGACAATTAAAAGTTTGCATGAACAGGGGAAGGGGAGAGATGGGACAAATATTAGAGGTGAAACACAGAGTCAGCAAGAAGTGGACTTCAGAATGCCTGGTTTCCTGTGCATTGCTCGTTCTACACCTGCACGGTTATCACTTTGGTTTACTAGTGAGGTCATGGCAGCTGCTCTGGGACCATTTCATTACAGCTCAGGAAAGAATTGGTAGTGGGTGGGATGTTTACAAGGGTAAAGAGGAGGGACGAAAGAAGGAAACTTTTGGAGAAATATTTTCCAAATTCTTACAAATGGTTATTGTAAATAGCACTGGCTCTGGTGACGAACGGCTTAGGACGACGTGTGGGTTTGCCACTCGGGGACTGCGGCCTTGAGCAAGTTACTTAACTTCTTGGTGCCCCAGTCCTCTGGTCTGTATGAAGGTGATGGGAGGACATGCCTCACCAGGTGGGATGTGGAATACTTTTCTGGCACATAGTAAACTCCCAGCAAATATTAGTTAGCTGCTTATGACCATTAGATAGTAAAACAACTACATGTTTTTGTTTTTAAATTATATATTCACGCAGTTTTGTTTGTGATATTTATTGCTTTTATAACCATAAAAACCCCAATTGATAAAAATAAAAACCTCTTTCAGATACACTTTACACTGTCAAGTGCTCTGTGATCCCTGTGTTATCCAGTAGGGGGGACTATTTAATTGTCTATTATCCACTATAAGCTATCATTTCACTAATAACGATTAGGATGAATGATTGCATTGTCTGCGAAACGTAACGATTTACAGTTGGTATTCGTACAAAGAATTTGTTCCTTACAAGCATGCAAAGGCCCCTTTCTAATCTTATTAGAGTGGGAAACCTATGAACATCATCACCATCAGCCCTTTTATTGTGGCTTACGATGTGCAGGCACTGTTCTGCACGCTTTACATTTATTAGTTCTTTTAATACTCATTGCAACACTATGGGGTGAGCACCATCCACTTTACAGATGAGGAAACTGAGGCACAAAGAAGCTAAGTGTCCCCGTATCACACAGCTAGTATCAGAAAGGATCTGAACCTGAGCTATCTGGTTCCACAATCTGAGAGACATATGTTAGGTACATTATCCAGACAGGGCGGGTTTAGTCTCTTCCAGAAATTCCGAAGAGCTACTCTGCTCTCTTTCACCTCATTAATACTCTCTTTCCCTCAAATCTATTGGAGCAAGAGAAAGAAGGTATATCTAGTCCCAAATCATTTAGAGATATTAAGACCAATGAAACTCTCGTTTTGTCTAAAACCACTTTGCTCGTGATGAGTACTCTATTTGATTTGTAAGAATCTGATTTCTTCCCTCACAAATATACTGTAGATACAGCTACTTAAACAAATATTTGCCTAACTTTTGAAAACCCTGAGAACTTATTTTCTTTACACAATCTCCACCGTAGGCAGTTAACTCTTGGCAGAAGCCCTCCCCCCGCCCCCATGCTCCTCTTTCAAAGTGAAAATATTGGCCTCTAAGGAAAATATGTGAATTCGGTTCATGTAAAATTAAGGCTGGGGAATTTTTTTTTCATGTGGTTTCAAACGCTAACTCCCTCAGCACTTTTATTTCGTGAGTCCTCAACAATTGTCGGAGAGCTGCTTAAGGCAAAATAGTCCTCTGTTTCTATCGAGAGTACCGAAGTGAAACAGAGGACTAAATTTTAAACATTGCAAAGCCTTTTATAACAACTGGGTGGGATGCAGCGGAGATCTGTGGAGGTGAAAGGTAAGATGTGACCCCTCGTGGGATGTTTTTCATAATTTGCCCAAGGCCACCGTGGGGCCTGACACTGAGAATCTGTTTCTCCTCAGTGCCACTCCCGGCTGCCACCCCACCCTCCCTACCACACCCGAGTCATGGTGGTGACAGAAGCAGGGCCGGGACACTGGAGGTGGGATTTTAGGCGCTGGCTGCATGCTGACCTATGGCTTTCATTTGGAGAAACCTCAAAATAGTAAAGGAAAAGAGGAGATTAAGTGGGGCTTCAATAGGGACAGGTTTGTGGTGGAGAGTGGACTGCCGCAGATCGGAACCTGAACCTACCTGGGAAGCCAAGATAAAGCGCTTCCAAGACTGGGGTGGCATCTGTTAAATCCTGTGCGTTCAGACATTAAATGTTTCTTTGAGCTCCCCCTAAGACCCAGACACAGCGCCAGCCACTGTGTTGAAAAAAACCTGGCCTCTGCTGGCGAAGAGCTCCAGACCCAGCAGGAAAGGCGAGTACATAAACAGATAAAAGCGAGCCACGGTACAAGGTACAAAGGTGGAGAGCGAGAGGAAGTGCCCACCTCTGCTTAGGAGGGTCAGGGACCGGCTCCTGGGTTGCGCACGCGTTCAACCGCAGTGCGGCACTGACCCACAGGTACAACGTGGACACTCATGTCAAACTGCCTGAAACCTGAAGGCAGGATTGTTGAAAATCAGACCCTTATCCGACCTCGGGGATGAAATATTTCGCTGGTTGGCTCGGATGAAAACGTGCACCCGGCGAGGCACGGAGAAGAACCACATTTGGCGTGAGAGGCTCAAGGAGGCCGGGGAACGGGGCAGTGGGGAGGCGCAGAGGCGCGCGGGGCTGCAGCCGGGACCCCCCACCCTCCCCCGGGCCCCCTTCCCAGGCCGGGCGCCGGCCCCCCGCGGCTCCAGGGCGGCGCGGGCGGGCCAGGCTCACCCACGCCCGGTGTAACCCGAGCCCGGCCCCGCCTCTCCCCGCGCGCACCCCGGCCGGCCGGGCAGGTCGGGGCGGCGCGCCGTGAGTCACCGGAATCTAGGTGGGGCTCCGGCGCCCCGAGCCGCGTCCTCCGGGAGCCGCCTCCCCGCGGCCTCTTCCCTTTTGTCGCGCTGCCTGCGCTCGCGGGCCACTCTCCGCCGGCGACCGAGCCCCGCGCGCTCCTCTCCTCCGCGCCGCCACCGTCGAGATGCTGCGCTGCGGCCTGGCCTGCGAGCGCTGCAGGTGGATCCTGCCCCTGCTGCTGCTCAGCGCCATCGCCTTCGACATCATCGCGCTGGCCGGCCGCGGCTGGCTGCAGTCGAGCGAACACATCCAGACGTCCTCCCTGTGGTGGCGATGCTTCCACGAGGGCGGCGGCAGCGGGTCCTACGAGGATGGCTGCCAGAGCCTCATGGAGTACGGTGAGTGCCGCCGCCTCCGGGAAGCCCTCTGGGCTGCGGCTGGGCGTGCGCGGCCTCCGGCCTTCGGAGGCCGCCCTAGGCGAAAGGAGTGAACCGGGGCAGAGGCAGTGAGTGATTAAAAAAAAAAAAAAATCTATTTAGAGCTTAGGTTAGGCATCCGACCCGAGCAAAAGAAAGCAGTAGCAGCTTTGAGTGGCCAAAACCAGGCTCAAAGCGGGGCGAAAATGGCCCTAGTTCAAACTATTTTTTTGTAGGGGTTGTCGGTGACACGCAAAAGGTGATTTTTCAGCCATCAAAGAGGTTTAGATGAGTAAATACAATGAACAAAGTCTATTTTCTTGGAGACCTAGTGAACTCTCTTGCCATTATGCCACCGCCTCCTCTGATTCCTTGTAAGATGAAAATATACGCGCCTTCCCCAAGGTCGGTGTATCCGTTTGGCTTGAACTGAGTGAAAGCAACTTACTCGATTAAAAAAAAAAAAAAAAAAAAGGCCTTTCTGGCGAAAGCGTTAGCAGTTATGATTTCAGTGGGTACTGCGGTTCTTTTGAGGCGCAGGCTAGTTCTGGTTCTTTTTTTGTTTTGAGGGGGTGTCTTTTTAAGTACGGCATTGCTGTTGAGAAAACTCAGTTATTTTCATCTGATCTGAAACCTACACAGCAAACACATCTTCTACACCAGCAAAATGAAGCAGCGTTGACAAATTTAACATACTGCAGTTGGAGTTGCTTTATTTTTCCAGCATGGACCTGGGTGTTTTACTTAATCGGCGCCACTGGAAAGGGGCACATTCTTGCCCGCTGCCACCCCCCACGAAGGGCAGTTGCCAAAAACAGCTGGGATCTATTGTGATTAGCCGGGTGTGCCTGGGGTGCTGGAGAGGAGGGTTTAAGTACGAGCCCAATTCCCAACTGAAAGCCAAGTGCTCTCGAATGGGGCTTTAGCAACTGAGTTTAAAACCGAGGAAAAAGCCTGCCCTGCCCTTCTCCATTCCCTGCTAGGGCGATTGGCTTGATTCTTTACTCTGAAGTGGCCTAGGACTTCGAAGCACCCAGTTTATTTCTGGTTCTGGGGGCCCGTGTCCAGAGCCTGGTGCTGTATCTTATCTACTGCGGAATTGTTTGGAAGTTCTCACCATGAGCTTGCCCCACAAAGGGAGGCATGGTCCTCATTAGCAGGTAATAAAATGTAAAGACCGCAAGGAATTCCTGCTTGCCTTAAAGTCTGTCTTTTTCCTCTCTTAAAACAAACAGAGAACGCCTGCCCGGGGTTTCTAGTATCTCAGATCTTTTAGGGAATTAATTTCTTTGAAGTCATACATCTGTATCTTTTAGTCAAAATGCATTGGAACTCAGTCTCTCTGGGGGGACTTACGAAGACTGCTTATACAGATGTGTTCTTTTAAAAGGACTTGATGATCAGACTTCAGAACAGAGACTAATACAGACCCAGAGAGTACTCTGCAGTCCTCCGCATGTGAAGGTTAGGCTGGAAGAGAGGTGCTGCCACAACGGCCATCAGCACTGCTGCTGGGACATGATCGAGCCTGCACGGCTCTCCCTGGCTGTGGCTACAGCCCTCTTGTGAAACTCACACAATGCAGTTCTTATTTTTCTTGACTTGGAGGATGAGCTCACCTTCCCAGGGCGTGGCTCCTCCAGCCTCAGAATGATACAGTGCTTTGTATGTGGAAGGGAATAAGCAGGTTTTGTTGGTGCAATTTTTTAATTAGAAGGCTAACGCATTAACTTTTTTAATTGTAAAGACAACACTGACCCAGTCCATAAACTGTGTTTCAATTTGATATAGAAATTGGTTTTTGGTGGGGCGCCTGGGTGACTCAGTCCGTTGAGCTTCTGACTCTTGATGTGGGCTTAGGTCATGATCTCACCCTTCTTGGGTTTGAGCCCCCACATCAGGCTCCGCGCTGACAGTGTGGAGCCTGCTTGGGGTTCGCGCTCCCTCTGCCCCTCCCCCACTCACGTTCTCTCTCTCTCTCTCTCTCTTTCTCTCAAAATACATAAACTTAAAAGAAAAAAAGAAACTGGTTTTTGGTAAAGTTCAGTTTTCCAAGTGGGTCTTGAAAAAGCTGTTACCTGTAGGATGCGGCAAGACTGATTTCCGTAAGGGGGCAGTGGCATTAACATCTCAGTTCAGTTATTCCTGGGACGTTTGCAAACAGAAGTAAGTGCCAATCACGTGTTCGATGCAGCTTTTGCTCTAGACCTGGAATCAAATCATGAATCCAGGAGCCACGGTCATGGTCATTAGGCAACCGTGGGAAGAAGAATCCTGATGTGGACTCTCAAAGAGAGGTCCATTTCAGGCTATTCTGGTCAGAGATGAGCTGGAGTGTTTATTATACTTTCACTTCATTTTCTGCCATGGATGGTGGCTTCCTTAACAGGTGTACAAATTGTGTATTCCTACACTATAGGGCGATTATCTAGGCATCTCTGAGCCCTGGAGATTTTCAGATAACCCCAGTAAGGCTTTGCGGAAAACAACGTGTTTATAGGAGGTTTATCTAAAATGTAGTGAGCAGTTTACACACACTCCCACGTATGTATAAACACAACAAAGAGTAAGGTGGATGGCTCTAATTAAAATATCTGAATACAGACGATTGACTTTTGTACATCCACTTTTTAAAAACTTCTTGAAATGTACTAGAACATCAACGTGACTTATCATTGTTAACTTAAAACAATTTTTTTTATTGTTTCATTTATTTTTACGAGAGAAAGAGAGAGAGAGAGACAGAGAATGAGCAGGGGAGGGTCAGAGGGAGAGGGAGACACAGAATCCAAAACAGGCTCAAGGGTCTGAGCTGTCAGCACAGAGCCTGATGCGGGACCCGAACTCATGAACCTCGAGATCATGACCTGAGCCGAAGTCGGATGTTTAACCTACTGAGCACCCAGGTAACTTTAAGCCACACATGTAACTACCATCGTAACTTTTAAGAAAATATACCTTTTGGGGCGCCTGGGTGGCGCAGTCGGTTAAGCGTCCGACTTCAGCCAGGTCACGATCTCGCGGTCCGTGAGTTCGAGCCCCGCGTCAGGCTCTGGGCTGATGGCTCGGAGCCTGGAGCCTGTTTCCGATTCTGTGTCTCCCTCTCTCTCTGCCCCTCCCCCGTTCATGCTCTTTCTCTCTCTGTCCCAAAAATAAACATTGAAAAAAAATTAAAAAAAAAAGAAAATATACCTTTTGATTACAAAGCGCTTGACCATCTCTTTGTATTAATATTCATAACATTAATATGCTCATTTTGATATTAAAAACACAGATTATTCTTCAAGTATTGGCAATAATACTAATAACATAGATGCTTTTATAAAGGGAGATAGTTCCTTAGAACTATGTAAAATGCAGAATATTATATTCCTCGTGGTTGTTGACAGTTTTTTAAAGAATTTCAGATTGCCACATCACCTCATTTTTCCTTATAAATCAACCAAATTATAAGCTGGATATTTGTTTTGACATGGTATTAACAACTAAATAGATACCCAGCTTAACAAATACTGGTTTAATTTTTTAAAACATCATGAGCATGTAAAGCATAGAAAGAACCTCACATTTATATTTCTCCAAACAGGAAAAGAACATTGAAATAATTGTTCGAATTTCACACGTAAATAAAATGCAAAATTAAATTGGAATGCATGTTCATGCAGACTGTTTTTGTACCGTCGGCACCTTTTTTTTTTTTTTTAATTTTTTTTTTCAAAGTTTATTTATTTTTGGGACAGAGAGAGACAGAGCATGAACGGGGGAGGAGCAGAGAGAGGGAGACACAGAATCGGAAACAGGCTCCAGGCTCTGAGCCATCAGCCCAGAGCCTGACGCGGGGCTCGAACTCACGGACCGCGAGATCGTGACCTGGCTGAAGTCGGACGCTTAACCGACTGCGCCACCCAGGCGCCCCCGTCGGCACCTTTTATTCCCCGTTTTTAAGAAGAAATACATCAGGCAGATATTTTAAGTGTCAGTGATACAGATTCGAAAGCCCAAGCAAGCTCTGGCTTGTCAGGGTGGAGACTAATGGAGTTGGATTTATGCACCGGGATAATGGCGATGAGTTTATGCACCAAGAATGGCAGCGGGGAGTCAGTACAGCCAAGTCCAAGAGTGCTTGCTTTAGATCTGAACTCACAAGTTGAGAGCTTCATTTTACCAGACGCCCTTTGAATACCACAGAATGCATTGAATGGTATTTTTTTTTTTTTTTACATGAACTCAGTCTTGGATAAGTCCAAGAATCAGAGTATTTATTATGTGAATATTTTTAGATCATTTAGCCCTACGGTTCTTAAAATGTACAGGAAATGAGAAACATAAGTACAAAGTGAATAGGTTTACATTAGGCGAAATTGAACTTAGAAGAGTTCATTTTGAGACTATGCTCTTGAGGCCTTTTTGCAGAGAGGTAGGGTGAGATATTGAAATGTTATTGTTTTATGAAATTAGGCATTAGTAGGTAGATTACTCTTTGTGGGTGTGTGTTCATGTCTTTACACAGAAAAATAAAGGTTGGCCACTCCATTGATTTTCCGAATTAAAGCATAGATATGTGTGTTCATTTATAAAATCCAGACGTGTGGGAACTTGTGACCTAGCCATTTGCTGCACTTGGCAGTAATCGCCCGACAGCCTCACTCCCTTTTTAGTGACCTAACTTGTTTTCTCCGTGCAAGCGGGCACGGACTCACAGGCTACGAGAATTAGAAGGGCGTAAGAGTGCACCTGTTTACACTTTCACCAAAGCCTGTGCTCATCAACACCACCCACAATGAGCGGAGCCCTCTTCCCTTTGTTCGCAACTTAATTCAGTTCCCTGGACGCTGCTCTTTGTTTAAAAGTACTTGTCTTACGCCGATGGAGCTCAAGTGTGCGTCCGTGTAAATTCTCCTTCCCAGCCTTCTTCATCTGACAGACTTTCAAATACATGACCGTTGATCCCCAGTTCCCTGCTAGTCGTCTTGTCCAAGTTGAGGGAGCAATTCTCCGTTTTCACATCTTCCCGTATGGGATGGATGGTTTCCCCACGGAGACTTTCAAAGAAGACCATAACGGGGCAAAGTATCATCGTTCTGTAAAAACACAGCGGTAAGTAGTTATCATCTGGCTCAGTTTCAGGAGAAAATGTAGAGCACGTAAAGAATCTCACGCCAACTGGATGCTGTCGCACGTGCCCCTGAGGTTGCTTTGCTTGTCTTCTAAAGCTTCTGCAAAATCACTTCTTCCTACGTAATTTTTTTTGGAGGTCTGTTATGAGTTGCCCTCAAGATTTTTGCTACTCAAAGTGTCCAGACCACTAGCATCAGCATTATCTGGAAGGTTACTGGGCACTCAGTGTCTCAGGCCCCACTTTCTGAACCAGAATCTGCATTTTAACAAGGTCCCCAGGTGACGCGTAAAGCACTGTATAGTTTCAGAAGCACTGGTCCATATTCCTGCAGATTACCTCCTCATTGGGCATGCACCAGGCTTTTTGAATATATATTCCATCTATGTGTATACTTATTTGTAGACAGGAACTGTGTAATTTGTAATCATGGTTTTATCCAGTTTTCAGTCCATGACATAAAGAGTCTATCTGACCTAAAGAACTCTATACAAATAGTATGAGATCTGATCAAAGCTCAGATTTATTAGGTAGGCCCTTCCCTATTAATAGATGGATCTTTTGTTCTGGAAAGGGATTCTACTTTAATTGGTCGACAGGTGGGCATCTGCAAGGTACTGAGTAAGGGGCTAGCTAGACCAGACTGTCATGGTCAGTGTTGGGTGCCCACATGTGAAACTACTGAAGAATGCAGCAAATCCATTAAAAGAAAAACTAACTTTGGAGGAACAATTAGTGACCGTCTCTAAAATATTACCCACAATACTAAAAATATTAGTTGTGCTCTCGTCTGTAAGTTGTTTTTTCTTTTTTTTTTTTCCTTTTCACAAACTTCAGTTTGATTTATGGTTTCCAGCGTGGCATTCAAGGTATTTATTTTTCCTCTTTTTTTTTTTTTCTCGCTCCTTTCTTATCCGTTGACCTTACTGGTCTTTTCCTAGCTGTATTTGTCTTGTAACATTGCATTTTCAAATGTCATCACTGGAAAAAAGATAATAGCATTTTTCTCGTACAAAAAACTTAAAAACATTTTCTAGGAAAAACTCAGAATTACATTAGTGACCATTGGTGTCGATCTGATGTTGACTCTTTGCAAGTGAGAGCAAAATTAGGTAGGCTGTTCTTTATCCAAATGGGTCTTTAATGAATCTTATTTAAAAGTGGGTTTATAAAGCGGCTGGTCTCTTTAATAATATGAACTTCTCCAAGTGGCACTTAGAAAATAAATTTAGGATGTAATAGGTTATATACAACACCAAATTGGTCTTCCCTTAAGGAGAGAGAACAAACAAAAAACATTCCTGCACGGAAACATAGCATCCGTGTACCTGTAGTACTGCGTGATTTGTGGTCCCTGTTCGGCGAGGGCTAATTGACAGGGAGAATCCTCCCTGCTGTCTGTCGCAAACCATAATTAGGAAAGACAATAACATTTTGTGTACAAAATAATAATGGAGAACAGACTTGTCTTCAGAATAAAGATGGACAGTCTGCCTTCGAAGAGCCAAGGACCATCCATCTGTACATTCATGGAAGAAAGAGCTTTAAGATGTTTTCCTCTTGGGGTTGGTAAATACGGTATAATTTAGACCATGGTATAATACAAACATAGAAATCCTTCCTAAAAGGGTTGGATACATTTGTAGGTATTAGGCTCATTCTGGGTAATTAAGTGAAACCAAAAGTACTCGGGGTGCAGACTTAACTTTTCACAAGGTGTGTCGGGGAGATTTGCCATGTTATAAGTCTGCACGGCTGTCGGCCCCCTTCTCGGGAGGAATGTTGGGCTGGGATGACCTTGATCAGACCAGTTAGGGTCCATCTCATCATTTTACAGCAAAACAGCCATTGATAGGAGAGGGCAGATTGCCTTACTCATCGCTCATCAGCCAGGTCTTCAAAACTGTGCCAAGGTTTCTGTCTTCTGTGATAATTAAATGATTCAGTGTGGGTGTTTCCATGCTGCAGGAGCAGGTTATCACGTGTTCTGCTTCCAGGGAAGCCTTTCTCAAGACAAAAGGCCACTTACTTTGCCATTTTGATTTTCTCAGACTCAGCGTTTAAACAAGACACTACTGGATTATTTCACACAGCTTAGGCAAAGTTCTTAAAATGGGCTGTGTTCATATTTGTGTTCACCTGTTGGCTTCAGGGTAGGCGAAGGGGCTCACTATTTTCTGAATTCCTTTCAAGTGCGTGAAACGAAATGTAAATTACACTTCAGCTATCATGTTAGAGGGAGTGGGAATGGGGATAATCTGTATTAATCTTCCCCAAATAAACAGGAATGATTATTAATACTACTCGTCATAGCTACATCCCTCATCATTTAGTTAGCTATACTTTTCAAACCTTAATCTGTGACTGTCAGAGTTTGGTCAGCAAAATATGTTCCTTGTTAGGAAGGTTTTTTTGTTGTTGTTATTATTGAAGACTCACATTCTGCTACACAAGTTTTCATTATGTTTGCACTCCTCCGTATGCTTATACAGATTGGTTGCCTTTCATGGCAGTTTCTAACCTGTGAACTCAACTTAAAAGGCAAAATCAGTGTCTGCTTCTTTGAATTTGATAATTGGATTTAGCTGTAATGATTGACAGTAGCCATAAAAATCCGTAGAAATGAGACTGTAATCGACAGTGGGTCATATACCGAAAGTTACATGTTCTTTTTTGGCAGCGCTCTGTTTTTATAAGGAGATTAATCATCTCTCTTAGTTCTTCTCAAACTTTAGTATGGATGTAAGAGATGCCGGTAAGGTGCAGATTCCTGGGTACTACCTCTTGAGTTATGATCCGTTGGGCTTGGAGGGAGTCACGGGAATCTGTATTTTTAATAAGCACCACTGATGATTTTGACACCGTGATCTATGGGCTCGACCTTGACATGGTCTGATTACTATTCTTTCCATAGCACAATGCCACTTCTCTTGCAAGTTGCCTTACTTGAAGGACGAGGCAAAAGTGAGAACATTTCACATTCTGGCTTTATTCATTTCTGATTTAAAATAAAACATTTCTATTTTATCTTGCCCCTAAGACCTCCGATCGATCTCCGGAAAGAGCAAAAAAGGTCTGGAGGAAAGTAATGAAAATTATAAATATAAATAAAAAATTATATATAAAATATAAATAAAAAATATATAAAATTATTTAAAAAATTTATAAATACAAAATAGGCCCACTCGTGCTCTGTCTCTGCCTCATCTTGCAGGCCACTAAGGGATAGTTTGTGGGAAAACATGGTATTTCTGAGACATATAAAAATGTGTTCTCTTCTTAATAACCTATTACGCCCCAGTCATTCCTAAACCTAGAGGATGATCTGGAAGGAGCATGGGGGTTGGAGAAAGTTTGTCTATAACAGATGATGATGTAAACATGCAGTGGGTAACTGAGGAACGAGAACGAATGGAAAGAAGTGCAGAAGTAAAGAAATACAGAAAGAAAATGGAGAAAGGTGAGGTACTGGAGAAAAGTCAGAGGAATAATACGCAAGGAACTTTTCGAGTGGTAAAGGCTGGAGCCTTCCTAGCTCCCTGACTTTTCACACAAGGGCTGTCCTCCTCACAATAATGTTGAAAGAAGGCATTTTTAGCCCAGGTTAGCAGATGTACAGGCTGATGGTGGCTAATTGGTGACAGAGGCAGGGCGCACATGAGGTCTGGCTGGCTTCTGAGCCCCTGTTGTTTTTGCCCCCTGTGTCTTCCACTGTGACCAAATGACCTACAATTAAGGGAGGATGAATTTGTCAGCCAAGCGGTGCTCGAGGAGGAATAAAACCAGGGCAGATGAGCACATGACTCGCTTTTTGAGTGCAGGAGAAGAGTAACTCAAGAGTGCGTGTTCGTCTATCAGTGAATGGATGGATAAATAAAATGCAGACTGGCCACACAATAGGTGAAAGAAGACAGTCACAAAAGGCCATGCAGTATGGATTCCGTGTATATGAAATGTCCAGAACAGGAAAATTGATAGTGACAGAAACCAGATTAATGGTGGCCAGAAGCTGGAGGAAAGGGGTGGGGGTGGCACGTATGGAGCTTCTTTTGGGGGGACGAAAATTTTGGAATCGTAAGCGGTGATGGTTACACAACCCTGTGAATATAGCAGGAGCATACTTTGAAAGAGTGAACTTTATGGTATGTAAATTATAGATCTAAAAAGAATCATGTTTCGGATTTAGACAGGCTGGAAATCGAACTTGCCTGAAGCACTTATCAGCCGTGTGGCTACGTGACAGGTTATTTGAACTTCCAAAGCCTTCGTATACACTCATTTCTAAAGAAATGATGATAAAGATCTTTGATTTTTAAGTAATCTCTGCACCCCACGTGGCGCTCAAACTCATGACCCTGAGATCAAGAGTCCCATGCTCTACCGACTGAGCCAGCCAGGCACCCCGCTAAAGAAGTGATGATAGTATGAACCTTAAAAAGATTGTGAAGATTCTGTGAACTAAGGCATGTCAGGTTCTTAGCACAGAGCCTGGCGCAGAGCGATTACACCATCAGTGTTAGGCCCTCTAGAGAGGTTGTATTTGAAGAGATTTGAGAAATTCGTGCAGGTTGTGCACTGGGAATTATTGGCTGGGATTGTTGGCCAGGGTATCATGGCTCTCCATATTTCCACAGGCTCAAGGTAGAACAACACGGGACCGGAGGTGCCCGTGCAGATTTTCAAACCCAGAAATCGACTGTCACTTCATCCTGAGGCCTTTGAGGGCCAATATCAATAACTAAGAGCTCTTGTGCAAATACATCCTGAATAGTTCAAGACGTTAAAATTTAGACTAGCAACTGGATATATTTGTACCTAAACTTGTTATGAAGTCACAGCTTCTTCATAATTAAATTGTTTTATTTCACATCTCTGCCTAGTCATGAGGCAGATGATTTCAATGATTATTTTGGCACAGAACCAAACATTAATACGGAACAACGATGTTTTGTCAAGGTATTTGAACCATTTCCTAACGGGATTCTAATTTAATTGCTCAATATAAAAAATGTTTACTATAGTTGTGCTGTGTTAGAACTTGAGTGAACCTTTTAAAGATACCTGTTTATGTGGCCTTTTTATTACGTGAGAAACAGTTTGATGAGTTTGAACTTTCATGTCAGAGATCTAAACATTCGCCCGAACTCTGAGGGGAGAAGGCATTATTGTGTAGCAACGTATCGGGCACCCTCCGCACGAATTGCCTCTTCTTCCCTTGAGATACGGAGTCGCTTAAGTGCTGTCAGAAAAGCTGTCCTTGCGCCCAGATATAATGAGCAGAGAGCAAAAAACTCCTACTGATGCTTCGACAAGTGATTTTTAAATTTGGCATGTCTGTCTTATTAATTACCGTTTCTTTTCTCTTACAGCGTGGGGACGGGCAGCCGCTGCCATGCTCTTCTGTGGCTTTATCATCCTGGTGATCTGTTTCATCCTCTCCTTCTTTGCCCTCTGTGGACCCCAGATGCTTGTCTTTCTGAGGGTGATTGGAGGCCTCCTGGCCCTGGCTGGTAAGACTATGTCAGCAATTCATACCTTCAGTAGGCATCACTATAGTACTGTCTATCCCATGACCCTTGACAATTACACTTCCTGATCTGTTTGCAGAAAATGTGTCACCAAGGGCAGAAGTGACAGTCAAGTGTCTTAAGATCTAGGTCCCCTTCCTCCTGTGGCTCAGACGGTACTACACGTCCTCCATCCAAGGGAGGAAGGTTGTCACTCTGCGTGCTGCTCTCGCTTATAGATGACCCCGTGTCCAGCGACACCCCTACCTTGAGGGACCAGGGTTGAGTCAGCCCTGGAAGTGTAGTGTTTCCATAGCGATCCCAGTGCTGGCCTCCTTGATCCCCTTGCTGAGGGGGCTGGAATGTCCCGGAGCCATTTTACTTATTGAAGGATGTTACAAGCTTATGATATAGTGGGGCATAGAAAGGGTTTCTGTGGTGGGACGGGAGACTCTAGGAGGCGCCCGGACTGGGATTGCCATTTTGTATCATAGAGCCAGTTCTGGGGGATGGGAATTTAGTTATGTAGGTGAGTGCAGTCAGAGTGAGCATTTATTAATGGAATGCAAGAACTAGGAGTCTAGGAGCAAGATTTATTTGAAATTTTAGGTGGGATCCTGGCACTAGGGACCTCAGCCGCAGAACTGAATTTAGATGCAACACTGGATTTTCTGAGGAAGAGAAAATCCATAGGTCTTTTCTCAAGGTACCAACTTAGGCTTGAGGGACCAAAGCAGAAATCCAGCTACAGACCTGGAGTACAAGTACAGAGTGAGCAGATGGTCTTGGAACAAGTCAGAAGCCTTGTGATTAGAAGAGGTGCATAAGATCAAGCGTGAGCCCGGAGGGAGACCGCCCCGTTCTGGGTTCCCTGAGCTTAGGGAGGGTGCTCGCAGAGCCTGGGCAGAACAAGTTGGGGGTGAAAAGGGTCCTGGCTCAGAAGAAGGAGGTGGCCTCAGAGAACCAGCCCGTACAGGTCCAGCCCTCACCTTTACCTTGGAGAATTTCTCTTGATTGAAACATAAGGTTTACTCCAATGTTCCCTATGTCTCAAAGTTTGCTTTTCGAATACTATTTTAAAACCAGAAGTGGTTTGGAATCACAAAACATGAAGAATCTTGTTGAATCCTATTTCCGCTTCTATTTGGCTTTCGTAGTTAAATTTATAAGACTTTATCAAACCAACACACGCGATGTATCTTCCTTTCACATGCCTTAGAAGACTAGATGGGCACCTATTTTAATCACCATTAGAAATAACCCTGGGGGGCGCCTGGGTGGCGCAGTCGGTTAAGCGTCCGACTTCAGCCAGGTCACGATCTCGCAGTCCGTGAGTTCGAGCCCCGCGTCAGGCTCTGGGCTGATGGCTCAGAGCCTGGAGCCTGTTTCCGATTCTGTGTCTCCCTCTCTCTCTGCCCTTCCCCTGTTCATGCTCTGTCTCTCTCTGTCCCAAAAATAAATAAAAAAAAAACGTTGAAAAAAAAAAAAAAAGAAATAACACTGGGACATTCATGTTCATTGAAAAACCCTAGTTGGTACCATATGACCCGGCAATGCCTCTTCTCCATATGTATCCCAAGGAACTGAAAGCAGGGACTTGAACAAGCAGGGACTTGGACATGTTTGTCCATCCATGGTCATAGCAGTATTATTCACAACAGCCAAAAGGTGGAAACAACCCAAGTGTTGCAGGAAATGTTAAATGAAAATGTGGTATATCACATACGATGGAGTATTATTCAGCCATCAAAAGGAATAAAGTTCTGATATATGCTGCAGTGTGGATGGACCTTGAAAATCCTATGCTAAGAGAAACAAGGTAGACACAGAGGGCAAGTATTTTATGATTTCACTTATGTGACAGAAAGTAGATCCAAGCTTACCAGGGGCTGAGAGGGGGAGGGGTAAGCAGAGTTTAGGTTGGGGATGTTGAAAAAGTTTTAGGTAGAGATAGTGGTGATGATTGCACAACATCGGGAACGTATTTAGTGCCGGCAAATGGTACACGTAACCAGTGGTTACGTGATAAACATGATGTTGTATGGAATTTGCCATCATTTCAAAAAAATCCCAATTAAACTCTTTCCTCCATGTTAGCGTTAAAAACATTACGATCTGGGAAGGGCCAGCTCGAGCTGACAGGGTTGCAGGAGTTTCTGTTGTAAGGAAGACTAATTCTGGCAAACTCCCACAGCTTCACTGCATACTGTCCTGCTTAATTCTGCCTTCTCACCTTATGACTGAGTACTCATTTTTGCCTTGAGAGTTTGATAAGTAGAACGGGGCATGTTGATAGAAGAGGGAAAGGCCTAGAAATCTTCAGTGTACTTTTAGTGGTTAGCAAGGTTCAGTTAGGGCCTACTGGACTTCTAAGAAATATTTCGCAGCAACAGTTATTTTTAATTTTATGTATGTCTTGGGGTTACTATCTGAAAAATTGAGTACCGATACAATAAAGATTGTGCAGAAATGAATCCAAATCATTGTAAGAACTTTACATATGATGAACTGAAACAGGCGGTGAACGATATTTAACATTTATGACCAGGGGAATTTGAAGATAATGTAGGCAAGGGTTGCTTTTATGTCTTATGCAATATTTTGCAGTAAATAATAAACTTAACAAGTAAGAATTTGCCATTTAAAGCATATAAGAAACAGAGAAATGTTAAGATCTGCACCGAGATCGCTCTTCTTAAATTGCCAGAGAAGGGGAATATTTTGAGTTGAAAAACGGAAGGAACAAACCATGATGTGGAAACACTGATGGCCTTTCTAGCAATAAAAAAACAAAAAAGGAAAAGAAAATGACTTTGAGGATGCATTCGTGGAGCTGGCAGAAAGCATTTCGGTGAAAGGAGGAGGAGTGAGGACTCTCTGCTCTCCAGAGCATGGCCAGCTGGCCCCTCTGGGTGCAGACTGGTGTCTCAATGTCACAGATTGAAAATGCATTCATGCCCAATGACGTAACAATGCACGGGTGAACTATGGCATGAGAGAATGCAAGAACGCAGCATAGTGCGTGGAGGCTCGTTACAGCTTTGTAGAGTTATGCATGTTCATTGGAAAATAAGACAAAAATAGATTTAATCAAGTTAGTATTTTTTTTTTTAATTTGCTTAAAATGCCAATATGATGAATAATAACTGTAATAAGGTGACTCTTCTACCAAAGAGCTTAGAAATCTTCTGGGTCTGTGCTTTCTTTCTTATATCTTCCTTCCACTTCCCCAAAACACTGACTCTTCCCCTCTTGAATTCCCGTCCCGCCATCCTGGAACATTCTTGCCTCCGACCTCCATCTCTCCATTTCTATTTATTCTTCAGATTCCTGCCTCCTCTGCAGGCTTTTCTGGTGCTTCCCTACATTGGTCATTTGCGTCATTGGCTTGCTGTGCCTGCCACTTAGTCACTCGTTTATTAAATGACTATTCCAGTGGTGTAGTATTATCAACATTGTCTCACGTATGTGTTGTGTGCACACATGTGTGTATATGCGTACATATTACTTTTGCTAACACGGAAAATATGAACTGTGTTTGGCACAGGAATTACCAAGATGAAAAAATACTCTGGTACCACCCTGCTTTCTACCCTGTACTATAGTTTTGCACCTTTTACTTTAGTAAACGTAATGCGTACACAGGTACTACAGAGAGAGTCCCTAATTGTTCTCTGTCTGTATTTCGTATATTCAGTGTTCTGCTCAGTGCCAGGTATCTCTGACATACAACACTCAATAACCTGTGTTGGCTCATGATTAACCACATTCCCCCGGTCCCTTTCATTAGCGCGAAGTGGATTTAATGGTTATGTAAAGGCAAAGACATTGTGGAAGAGGGAGTTAATCTGTTGGTACCACGCATTCATCCATGCGTCCATATTCACTCTTTGTGATGTTTTTCTTCCCTTCAGCTGTCTTCCAGATCATCTCCTTGGTAATTTACCCCGTGAAGTACACCCAGACCTTCGACCTTCATGCCAACCCTGCCGTCACTTACATCTATAATTGGGCCTATGGTTTTGGGTGGGCGGCCACGATTATCCTGATCGGCTGTGCCTTCTTCTTCTGTTGCCTTCCCAACTATGAAGATGACCTTTTGGGCAATGCTAAGCCCAGGTACTTCTACACATCCGCCTAAGGTGGGGAGTGAGCAGAAGAAACTCGATGCTGCCAAGATGGATCCCAGAGCAAGAAACTGTCTTCCTCAGCGTCCTTCGAACCCATTTGGTGGGCAGTGTGCATATCATTAAATTAGTCAATGCTAAATAACTTGGGAGAAAATATTTCTTAAATGGCGGTACAGTTTCATATTCACCTTTTATATATGTTTGTAAACAAAACTTACTTCTTTTAATTACCTGTAATATGCCCGTATCTCCTTATTTCTACCCATACCATTTATACTGTATTTGTAAAAGAATATGAGTATGAAATGTAACCCCTTTATACGGTAAAAAATGAGAAGGCTTCAAAGATTGGTGTGACCTGATCAGGTTTCTGTTTTTCTCAGGTGGAATGGACTGGGTCTATTAAAAGCCAACGAGAAGAGAGCGGTATTAGTAAAAATTGTCAGTGACCAACTATTCTATGAGAAATACAAAAAATATATATTTTTCAAGCCTTCACCTATTTAAAGAAGCAAAATAGTTTCCTAAATGCATACCATTTGTGAGAATTTCTAACTAATATCCTGATTTTTTTTTTTTTTTTTTTTTTTGCAAAACTTCATGTTAACTTGATATGGCATCTACGAACGTTTTCTTTCATAGCCAAAGCCTGCTGCCATAGTCAGGCCTCCTTACGTAGTCAAATGTTAAGATGAAATTTTCTCTTTTGAAGTGGCTTGTAGGGTTGGGGTGTGGGAAAGTGCTGAATTCATAAATCTGTACTCTTTTGTGTCTATATGTTCGGGAACACAGTAGATCTGATTGAAAGCTGGGCTGGGTCTAACTCATCGCGGCTGACAGGTGTGATTTGGTTGTTTATTGAAGCATCAGGAGGGCCATTCCTATCACAAAGTAGCATGAAGACAGCGTCAGGAGAAGAAATGGCTTGAATTCTTCATCTCAGGTTTGACTGGGCTCTAATCATATAGACACAGCTTCTGATAGATGGCAATTGTAAACAACACCTTAAATGTAGTTACAAACCTGGTCTTCCTTGGAAAAGAGATTTAAAATATCTGATATAAAACATACAATGGGAAAAATCAGGGATGTGAGGTTTCTCTGAATGGCAAATATATGATATATCGCGTTGACTATTATTATTTTTTTTTACCATTTGTTCTTACATAATGAAAACCAATTCATTTTATATACCAAATTATTATTTTGTAAGTTGCAGAATAAACCATTGCTGTTTTCATTATGAATTTTCCCCAATAAACCAGGTGTTCTAATCTCGTTTCTAGTTTGTAGTTTTTGGTTTTGCTTTTTTCTTTTTTCAACTCTGGGGAAGGGAATATTTTTTTTAAATTTACTTATTTGGAAAGAGAGAACACCCACACAGGTGGGGGAGGGGCAGGGAGCGAGGGAGAGAGGGAATCCCAAGCAGGCTCCACATTGTCAGCTCGGAGCCTGACATGGGGCTTGAACCCACAAACCATGAGATCATGACCAGAGACAAAATCGAGAGTCAGACGCTCAACTGACTAAGCCACCCAGGTGCCAGGAGAAGGGAATTTTTAAAAAAATGCTTTGAGTGGGGCAAAATAATAAGAGTGTTGGATAAAATGAATAGTAGCTTTTTCTTAGTTTTAAGGGTCTTGCTCATTTGAGGTTTCCAATAACAATTTTTGAATGAACTTTAATGGATTCTATTAGTCTCCTCCCCGGACCTCTTTAATGACTAGCACCTGGTACACAGGTATCTATCCATTGCTGCCACCAGAGGGAAATGGACTGAGAGATTTCCCATAGCTCCAGATGCCAGGGAACATTTGTGTGGTTTAGCTGAAGGTTCATCCTTCTCTCATCTTCCTGCTTGGGATACGATCGTCTTCCATTCAGGTAGTGGGACAGCAAGGAATTTCTTTACTTGTTTTCCCCTTTTCCACCTTCCCCCAGTTCTCCACCATGGATTGTAGGTTAATTCTCCTATGGTGTGTGGAGATGTGAAGACGGGTTGCAGAGTGGCATGGTGGGAGATTGGAGACACTTCTCGGTGCTTCTGTTGGCCGGTTGGTTCTTGGCAGGCAATTTTTTTCTGTTTTTCAACATATGAGCTGAACGTTTCTCATCATAAATTTAGAAGAATGTAGTCTGGGTGATTATTCACACCAAAAATTTTAAAGACTTCTGTGACAGAGGAGTCGAGGTGATAATTAACAATGTTAAAAATGTCATCTTCTGAAATAATAGCACAGGTAACTCAAGAAGATAATGGGCAGCTAGAGATTACGAAAACAACTTGTGTACCTGAAAACGACTCTCAGATACACGGTTCTCTAAAGCAAGCACTCCTGTCTTGGATTTTCCCTGTCCAACTTTCGCCTTTCCCTCCTTAATAAATTACATACTATAGTCTAATGATGCACATGTAGGACAAATATGGCTTCCTGGGACCTATGGTCTGTATTAACGGAAGCATTTCAATCTGAAATGTTTCCAACAAAGACATACTGTTATCTTGGCTAACATGTTCTACTTCTTTCAGCCCTGTTCAAGCACAGAGATCCTCTGTTCCTTGTTGGTTCATATTCACCAGGACAGATACCTTTATGTCATAAAAGGGGCAGAATTCCAGAGAGTTCTAGAGAGTAACGAAGAAGTTGACTAAGAAGCCATCTAAAGACTAACAGTGCATTGCATGATATTTTCCCTAGTAAAGCTGAGTGGCTTTTGGCTCCCTAATTATATTGAGTCCCCACCCTTTAAATAACCAGTTGTAGGTCCCCAAACACTTTCTCACGCTCACACTGTAAGTAGTCAGATATGCTGGGTGCTGTTTACTGTTGAATGCCACAAAGAAGTAATACGTCAAGGTCCTTCAATTGTCACACAAGGTTAACTATGGAGTGTAATTATTTTAGTTTCAAAACCACATATGACAGGACTGACAATAAAGTTTGATAGGCTTTCCTTTTCTAAGAAAATGAAAACAATGGGAGAATATAGCCATAATATCTTGATTATGTTGACTTTTGCTACCAACTCCTGCTGAAAGACAGCCCTATTAATATAATAAACATAAATGCTGGATCAACTTATTCTGTTTTCCCAGGCGTATCTGAAAAGGCCATATTTGAAGCGCATCCAACTTCGGCTCTTGTTGGCTGTGTAGGCTTGGGCAGTTTACTTCTCCACTGGCCTCATAACCTCATTCATAAAATGATTGCAAATTATCCTTTTTGTTTCCAAATTCTTTCATTCTGTGTGTTTGTATGTGTATCTGCTCATTTGTTAATTTACTTAAATATTCTTGGGTAAAAGAAAATAAGATAAAGTGATCCTATTTTTTGTGTGCTTTTTTTCCCCCCCAAGTTGACTCTCATAGCTAGAGACAATGATTAAAATCCTAATACGGTGATGGATTTTTTTTTTCTTTAGTTGAAAATGAAAGAAGATTCCTTTAGTTGGAAGAACCACTAAATAAGTGAATATAAACTCTATCATAAACATAAGTCACCCTAAAGCTTAGAAGAAAAGCTTTAATTGTATTCTAGGGAGCTTCTAATTCAAGATGGTAGAGTGGACTCCATTAAATCCATCACTTCTGACCAATATAGAAAAAAATTGTAGAATAATAAACAAGTACCAGAGGGATTAAATCCATAACAAGGGAGGTGTCCATCAGCTGACCAGAGGCTTTGCCAAATTTGAGAAGATGAAAAATGTTGACATCGTCAACAGTGGAGTGAAGCTACCACCCAGAATAAACTCAAGCTGGCTGTTGGGAAATTAACAGCTGTGCTGCTTGATAAGGGGCAAAGGGGTGCCAGTCTTGGAGTTGGCAGAGTCAACTGGAGTTCCCAGTACTACTGGGAAAGGAGGAGGGTATAGATCAGGGGAATTGGTCTGCCCCATGAAGATTCGCCAGTTGGCCTGGCCTGGCCTCCCCTTCCTCCCATCAGATTCCTACCCCTTAGGGAGGGGAGCAGTTGACCTAAAGTGCTTACATATAGGCAGAACCCAGAGATGACAATCATGCTTATTAAACAGTATGCTCTAAGTGCTTCCCATGTGCTAACCCATACAAACCTCATCTAGACCCTCTGATATGGGTTTAATTATTCTTAATTGTTCAAAGAAAGAATGGAAACAGGAACATGAAATAACTTTCTCAGGATCAGACAGCTAGTAAATAGCAGGAATAATAAGTGCAAAATACAGCATAACAGTATTTGGTGCAGTAGGGAACAGTACAGTAAGTCAAATTACCATGCAAGTATTCTCTGGCTTGCCCCTCCTGCCATTATGTTGGTGTGGGTCCCTCAACATCTTCCGCTTCTCCAAGCTCCGGGGAAGGTTGAGCCTTCCCAGTATGCTCGTAGGCAGGTATTGTATAATGCAGAAGTGTAGAGCAAAGGAGGTGGAGGGCCAGAAGTATGAAGGGCTAGACCTGGGTGGGGGGAGCTAAAGGGCATAAATGGGAGAGGAAAAGACAGGATTTAAAAACCAATTTCTAGGATCTATCTATCTCACTGCATGGAGTTTAAGAAACCCAGTTCACACTGTTTTGAGTTTTCATGACCATACTCTCTTCTGGATGACTTCTCTATGATGGGACCATGTGAGTCGTTCCTTCATAAGTGTTGCAGGTATAAGCCACTGTCCAAATTATCACAGGGGTCTGAATGAAACGAGAGGGTCCAGTCTTGATTTGGTGCCTTGATGGAGAGGGCCTTGTAGATAAAAACCCAATAGCATCTTTCTGAAGCACTTATTTTCAATCTTCTGAAAATGTACCACTTCTGATATTACAGATTACTGGCCTTAACTTTTTTTTTTTGACATTAGAATCATCCATACACTATAATATGTTGTGAGTCTTAACCGTTGCTTATAGACTACTTTGAAATATATATTACAGGGGCGCCTGGGTGGCTCAGTTGGTTAAGCGTCTGACTTCAGCTCAAGTCATGATCTCATGGTTTGTGAGTTCAAGCCCCGTGTCGGGCTCTGTGCTGACAGCTCAGAGCCTGGAGCCTGCTTCGGATTCTGTGTGTCCCTCTCTCTCTGCTCCTCCCCCACTCATACTCTCTCTCTCTTTCTCTTTCTCGTTCTCTCTCTCAAAAATAAAATAAACATTAAAAATTAAAAAAAAAAGAAAAAAAGAAATATATATTACAAAGAAAAACCACATGGTGAACACGTGGTGTTCTCCTAAAATATAGAATACACAGATATAGGGGCACCTGGGTGGCTCAGTTGGTTAAATGTCTGACTTCAGCTCAGGTCATGATCTCATGGTTTCTGAGTTCTGGCCCCACGTTGGGCTCTGTGCTGAGAGCTCAGAGCCTGGAGCCTGCTTCGGATTCTGTGTGTCCCTCTCTCTCTGCCCCTCCCCTGCTCATGCTCTGTCTCTCTCTCCCTCTCTCAAAAATAAATAAACATTAAAAAAAATTTTTAAAAAGAATACACAGATATAGATATGCCATATCCCATCCTTTTGGCTTTTGTTATGCTATAGAATATTCCTCATCAGAAACAGAAACAAATAGAAAAAAGGGCTCCTTTTCACTCTCCTACATCACTGTGTCTAAAAGGTTCTCACCCAAAGAGTCTAAACAGAAGAAGGTGAATGCACGGGTCCCAGTTTTACCTTACTTTATACACAACTGTTTCATCTAAAATATAGCTATGCTCGTTGTAATATAACACATATTTTAAATTACAATTACTTAACCCTCCACCTCCCATCCCACAAATCTTCAAACTAAGTGGAGCAGATATGGACAAAGCTCGACATATTTGCGGAAGTCATCGTCTCCTTAGAAACAATTGTCTGAATTCTGATACCTTGACTTTAATTTAGGTGGAAGATACAAGTACACGTTTTTAATAGTCTCACATACTCAATTTCCTTCTGTAGAAAGAAATTCAAATGTTACCAGGAACACCATAACCGAAATCCCAACAATTTTGCAATCGAAGTTGCTGTGAAAAAGGGGTGACCCTGAACAAGATTTCATGTAATTATGCAGTGAGGATGCAAACACCTCCGTCAGGGGTGAGAGCGGATTGCTCTGGGACGAAGACACTGAATTCCAGCTCCTTCTTTTGAACTCCCCCCTTTGCCTCACTCTTTCCAAAACAGTTACTTAAAAACAGGTCTACTGAAGTCAAAAGATTGCTTTATCTCACCTCTGTGGATGCGGTTTCAGGTTTTAAAATGCCTGGGGACAGACTGGGATGGGGACCTGTCAGTCAATGTTCAGCGTCTTTGGCTGTGTGAGGTAATTTTTCGGGGAGCCGGGCTCGCCTTGTCACACGTACAGTTCATTGTTCCTGGATTTCACAATTCTGCTAAGTAGCTGGGTGTATGTTCTGGGTGTGACAGAAGTGAGGTGTGGGAAAAGACAACCCAGAAAGAAAATTAAAAGAGGTTCAGATCCTGTCATGTTAAAAAATGTTCCACTTGTAGTATTCTGTGCTACATTGTTGATCTCAAGAACTTACTCTCTCTAGCTGTGGAAAGAAAGGAAAATTCAGAAGTGTGTGTGTGTGTGTGTGTGTGTGTGTGTGTGTATCTGGTGTGGTGTGTGAAGATAGTTCTCTGGTGAAGAAATGAAACCCTGCTGATTTAACTGGTGTAAGATTATCTTAGTGATAATGAGCCACGAAATAATCATAATAGCGTAATGGTTTGCCCGGCCTGTTTTTCCAGTACAAAGATTCAAGGTAATTAACCTGCTATTATCAACTGCTTTTGAATTAGTTACTTTTGGGAGGGAACACTTAGATTTAGAGACTGAATTAAATCACTAAAAGTCAATTTAGTGGGACTTTGAAAGCGAGTTCCATATGCAAATCTTCTGTTCCTCTGTTCTATGCTTTCTGTTTTGGTTAGTTACTCTGTGGACATTCTTCAACTGCAACACTTCAACCACAATTCATATTCCGAAATGCCACCCCACCCAATTCCTAGTCAAGTAACACCACAGCGCCTAAACATTGTTTTTTTCAAACGAAACAAAACAAAAAACAAAAAGAAAGAGTGATCTCAGTCCAGACAGAAGATTGAAAAACTGAAGCACGGATAGGAGGCTGTCCTTGGCCACGATTACTGTCACATTGATGGAGTTTACCAGTGGAATAATTAGTTGCCTCTTCGGAGCACGTCTAGGTGGTCAGAGGTGGATTCATCAAGACTAGAGTCGGCATCATGAAAAGATGAGTTCTTGGCAGATGGCAAAGAAATAGAAATGCCCGCCCTCTGTGGGGGGTTCTCTGTGGGGAGGGCGCTGTACCTCAGGAGAAGGGCTGACGCAGCCTTCCGCCAGGAGCACGTGGGCTGGGTGCCCATGGGCTGGGTGCCCTTGTGCAGGGTGCAGCTGTACGGCCCCACTGAGCAGCCCTGGGATCCGGGCATCCGGACATCACTCCAAGGTGGAGCCCCAGGAGGGATGAAAATTGCCACCAGGATGGTTTTGAGAAGTTAGTCGAGACTTCTTCCATGCCTCCCTGCACACCTCACCCCTACATGCCCCCCCCCCCGAGATTCTCTTCTGTGTGGCTCCGAAACAGAGGCAGCTTTCACCATCAACATCCAGGACTTGGCCAATGTGAGCACACTCCCCATTCTCCAATTTATGTCTTTAAAAGGTAAATTCAACCTTCGGACACATCACTGATTAAAGTGGAAGGTGGGTCAGATGATGCTTGTCATTTTCTGTTCACATGTGCTGCAAATACACAGGCCTTAAGGGAAACTACATATTAAAAAGTAAGAAATACCTCACTGAAGTTCCTCAGCTCAGAAGGCCACTTGTGTGCTTCCTGACTGAGCAGACTAACCAGAAGCTCCCAGGGACAACTGGCTGAATACTGATTGATTGATTGATTGATTGATTGAGAGAGACAGCAAGAGTGGGGGAGAGGGGCAGAGGGAGAGAGAGAGATCTCAAGCAGGCTCCATGTTGAGCCCAACATGGGGCTCGATCCCATGACCCCGAGATCATGACCTGAGCTGAAATCAAGAGTCGGATGCTTGACCGACTGAACCCCCTACCATTGGCTGAATTTTAGCCTAATTGTCCTAGTGGGCCCTCCGGGGATCACTGGATGAACTGTCTCACACACGCACACGGGCGCTGACCTGGAACCACGGGAAAGCCGAGTGGTTGAAGGAAAAGCCATTTCAAGTGGCAGAGCCAGCTTCTAACCTTCCACTTGAGTCCCCTCAGTTTAGCTGGCCTGGTACTGAGCGGCTTCTGGATAAAACATGGCTAGTTGTTGTTCACATTCTTTTACATGACGGTTTTTCGTTCTAAGAAGAGGTGAGAAAAGAGGTGAGAATCGAAGGCTGTGTAATCCTAGGGCTGCTTTGGGAAATAAATGAAGAGTGACGGAATATTAAACACAGGCAGCCTGTTTCTGTGGTCTTTCTCTTAGCAGGTCTGCAATGAGGAAAGCAGTTTGGGGACGTATGTTTGTTTTGGTAACAGAGCAGCCCAATCTGTCCTTCCACTTGGGGGTGAATGAGTCATCACAGCATGAGTTAGGACTGGCAGAAAAGAGGAGACAACTTCTACATACTAAAGCACAACTTTCTCTTGAAACACCTTTTCCAGTGAAAAAGGAAGTTTGGAGGAAAATAAAACAGGCAAAATGAAATCCTCAGAGAGGCATCATAAGGTTTATATTCTGTGCCAAGCTGATATGTTAACATAGTTTCTCATTTGTAGGGATTCACCGCTGGGAATGCTTTTTTTCTTTTGAGTTTTACAAATGTATTTAAGATATTTTTTAATAATTTTTTTAAATTTGTTTTTAACGTTTATTTATTTTTGAGACAGAGAGAGACAGAGCATGAACGGGGGAGGGTCAGAGAGAGGGAGACACAGAATCTGAAACAGGCTCCAGGTTCTGAGCTGTCAGCACAGAGCCCGACGCGGGGCTTGAACTCACGGACCGCGAGATCATGACCTGAGCCGAAGTTGGCCGCCCAACTGACTGAGCCGCCCAGGCGCCCCTAAGATTTTTGTAAAAGAGAAGTCATCATGTAGAATTGACCTAATATTCTCTGTACAAGATGAGAGGTCAGATTTTCACAAGAGAAATGCATACAGAAAGTTCCAAAAACTTCATGTTCCCGATATTAGCAGCTGTTACTAAATAGGATTCTACAGTCAGGTAATAGCAATAATATCCACCTTGTGTCACCTTCTTACTGTGTGCCAGGCTTTTATCTGATGACCATAGTGACACTCCCGTTAGGGAGATACATTATCACGTCCATGTCAGAGTTTGGGACACTGAGGTTTAGGGAGGGAATAATGGAACCATCATTCAAGCCAGGTGCATTTGATTCCAAAGCTCCTTCTCTTAACCATACACAAATATGTTTGGGAAATACAGAGGTAAATACAGTTTAAAGAATTTTGTTTTGTTTTCTGCTTTTTAAAATTATTATTATACAGATTTCAGGACCGTTAATGTGCTAAAATGAATTCTAAGTCATAAAGAGGTCTGGAAATCAGAACACTTCCTTTTTTTTTCATGGCACACTGCCACATTTCGATTCCTGAGACAAGGACTTGGGCATATGGAGTTTATTCGGGAGGTGATCCCAGGAAGTACAAATGAAGGGATGAGGAGAGTGAAACAGCTGAGGAAAAAAGACAGGTAAGTGTGTGCGTGTAGTCAGATCACTGCCGCCGAGGCTCAATATTGCCGAGGAGCCGTGGAGAATATACCTCAAAATCGTCCTACTGAAGGACAAGGAGGCTGGGCTATTTATCTAAGGACTTTGTCTTTCATTGTTGAGATTTGCTCCTGGCATGTCTGGGCTGACCTGTCTGCAGGTTGAGCGTGCTCCAGACTTGCCAGGTAAAGTGCTCAGGCCAACAGGAAGAAGGACAGATGTTTGGGTGGGAAGCAGTCAGTGTGTAAGGCAACTGTCCGCCGTGGCTGCAGGTTAAATCGGGTAGGAGTTCAGGAGACATGGGTGGACATCTACATTGTCTGCCGTAGTCCCTCACTCCTGGCTTTGCTTCGATCATCCTGCTCTGCTTTGGGTAGACTCTGGAATTCATGCTTCAAGGTAGTTATGGGCCATAGTCTCTAAGCAGAATCTAAAAATGGGAGGATGAGTGGGACACCTGGGTAGCTCAGTAGGTTAAGCGTCCCACTCTTGATTTTGGCTCAGGTCATGATCTTGTAGTTTGTAGGGCTCCACACAGACAGCATGGAGGCTGCTTGGGATAATCTCTCCTTCCTCTCTCTGCCTCTCCCCCATTCACACCCTCTCTCAAAATAGACAAACTTAAAAAAATGGGAGGATTAATAAAATATATTACAGTCTTCATAACTGCAGCTGGGGCCAAGGTTTTCAGATATTTCATAACATCAACTATATCCCCGTGTGGTGATCAAAGTCAATGGACACCAGTATATTAACTCTGATTATTGGCCTACTGGTCTACCTGCACGAGGGACCCAAAATGACCAGTGTCCGTAACTTTAGGCTCGGTGGAACCCTTATTATATCCCCTGGTTGAAACTCCTCCCACCTTTTGGAGACCTAGACCTCTAATTCTGCAGAGCCAAAATTTTCTAGTAGAGGCGGGGCAATTTCCCACAGTTAAAATACTGGGAGTAAAGGTTCTAGGGGCTGATCCCAGCCCTGAAACATCTGTGAGCTGGTATCTTAGCTGGGATGGTAAAAGGCTGTTCTAATATTTTATCAGTCTGGCAGCTTCTGAGAGAGTATAGTATATGGAAAGACCTCACGGTCATGTGCCCATTGTCACACCTTGGCTCCCTTAGTTTAAGGAAATATTATACAGGATCTCATGTCAATAACTCAACAGCTCCATAAGCCCTTGGATAATGGGGCTCGAAGGGGCATTGTAGGCAGGGAAAGGAAACAGAAATAAACATCAGCCCTGGTAGGATGAATTACTACCCCTTCCGGGATGGAAGGGTCTGATGTCTCTAAGTGCTTTAAGTTTTTGAGGGGTGGTTCATTCCAACAACTGTCTCTCAATCTAACATCCTCAAGATCCATTCCCATGTGTGTTCCCTCAGTGCCCACTGGATAGACCAACCAGGCTCTGCAGTTATTTTGGTGGACAGACCATTTCTTCCCATGGCATGAACTTCACTGGCCCATTCAAGATATCCTAAGCCCTCACCCTAGTGATTGGTCTAGAAGCACTGAGGGAAGGAGCCATGATAAGGACACTATCACTTTGTGAGGCACCTGCTTCAAGCAAGGAACTTTATGTGGTTCCAGGCAATGGGAGGTAGCTTTTCTCTGCTAAGGGGTAGGGAACCACTCAGACAGTATGGCGCTTTCCACCCCATGCCCCCACCCCAGGTCTTAGAGTCCAACTCATTCCCTATCAGCGCCTGATTTTTAACATGGAAGACCTCCTAGAACTGTTTTCGGTCTCCTTCGTATGTTTATCATCCTTGTATCAGATCCTAGGTTGGACTGTCAACACAGCTTGCCTTCTAGATACAGGAGGTAAGGACCTCTTTAAAATGCTTCCGCGGGGGACCTCTGGCTTTCACGTTGTGCCACAGCGAGTTGATGCTTGGTGGACCCAAGAGTTTTGCTCCCGCTCTCCGGTTAAGAATCCCACCATCCTTGTCATCACTATTAGCCCCCATGTCTTTCAAGGGCGACAGAGAGCACACGAGCCAGTGCTTCCTCTTCTACCCAACTATCACAGAGAGCATTTTAGTAATCGGGAAGCTCCAGGCTGTCAGGAGTTGTTACTACAGCTGCCCATACCACCAACAGTGCCATCCTGGCTGCCGTCCTCTGACTGGAGTGAGCCAATGGCCGGCTCTGTCCTGAGACCCCTCCCAGAATCACTTGTCGTAGATCGGTTTTTCACAAAAGTAGAATGTGACACAAGGATTAGTATTTAGGGAGGTGATCCCAGGAATCTCAAGCGGGGAAGTGAGGCAAGTAATATAGAGAAGGGAGAAAAACCAATAAAGCGGATGTTAATGTTACTACTCCTGGTTACTACCGGAGGGAACGGGGACTTGATCCTGCTCTAGACCCTCTGCGCAACCACGCAGAACTGTCCCATGAGGAGAGGCAGAACCTGGAGTCTTTATCAACTGACCTCCGTCCCTTAATGGCTGAGGATTAAATCTTTGGGACTTCAGAGGAGTCCCGTGCTGGGGCTGAGCAAGCTGGTCAAATCCCTCGGGCAAAGAGGCAGAGGGACACCACGGCTGCTTGGGATGTGCGTGGGGACCATCCGCCACAGCTGTGGGGGGCACTGAGCAGCTTTCAGAGTGGACGTCAATAGCACCAGCCCCACAGCCCTATCGTCATTCAGCAGAAGTCTGGCTGGGAGACACACATCTGGATTATTTACCCCACGTACTTCCATTGCTTCTCATATCCCGTAGGATTACATTGCAACTCAACAGCATGGCCTTCAACACCCTCCATGATCTGGCTCTGTCTGCTTTTTTGTCTTGAAAGGTAGACATCTTGAAAGAAATTTCCTCTTTCAATCACTGTCTTTATCCTTCCCTACCCTCTCGCTTTTGGATTCTCCCCAAAGATCTAAATTTTTTTTTTAATTTTATTATCTAGAGTTGTGTCTCCCTTTCTCTAAAGTCCTGGCGCTAGCTATAGCCATCAAGGTCTGGCCCATCCAGGCTCGCCAAAACATTCCTATGTCATATCACTGCATATTTACAAAGCAAAATAATAGAGGGATTGTGAGTAGACTCTGGTGTCTACTAATGACATCTTTGCTCATTACTAGCTATGTGACATTCAGCAAATATTTAATATCTTTAAGATTCTGTTTACTAATCTATTAAAAGGGGGTAATTATAGTTGCTGTGAGAATTAATTGAAAGGCTATATGAAAAGTGCCCAGCACCATGCTTAACACACTGAGTATTTAAGACATGGGAGCTGATGCTATTTGTGTATATATGGAGATGAGTTTTTGGAACGCTTTCTAACACTGCTTGCTCCCCATCAACCTTGTTTTGCTGGGGCTCTCCTTGGGGTGAGAATAGGAATCAAGGAGGGGTAATAATCAAAGAAAAACAGTGAAGCTAATAACGTGCAGGGGTGGGTGTGCCATTCACTCCTTTAGAGAGAGGATAGGAAACACTAAAGTAAGGAAGCAAGTTGGCCAGCTTGGAATCTCCAGGCTGACCTTCTTGAGTCTCCTCAGTTGTGAAATCAGCCTAACTGAAAGAGAAAAGGAATTTCTATATTCTAAACCTTCCCTTACGTAGGAAGAGCAAAGTGGGGAGGTCTGATTGCAAAGTTTCATTCTCAACCTTAGATAGAGAGAACTCAGGATGTGATTTATATTAAGTTCCCACTAAACAGGGGGAACAAGAAAACCTCCTGCCACAAAAGAGGAATTGTGGGTGCAAGCAGAGGGTGGCTTAAACATCCTACTTCTCATCTTAGGATAAAACTCTGGGTTAAAACGAGGAGTCAAAGAGGGGTAGAAGTCACAGAGAAGTAGAGAGGAAAGCTAGCACGTGCAGGTATGTGTGTCATATCGTGTGCCCAGCTTCCCACTTTAGAAAGAAGCCATCTCTCTCCGCCTGCCAGGTATGGGAGTGATCCAAATCCTCCCCACCCCACACCCCACTATGCGCCAGTCAGTGCCAAGAGTGGATGAAGGAGCTATGTGATTATCTGAGGAGGTCAGAGGCTAGAAAAATGGCTCACATTTGTTGAGTTTGGGTTTTTTTTTTTTTCCAAAGTGCTTGCCTTTCTTTATCCTTGTATCTCTGTGAGAAACAACAGACATTTTGACATCAAGTGGGTGTGTGACTTGTACAGAATTTACCTTAAACCAGGGAGTGAGAGCCAGGTCTAACTTCTACCTTTTGACCCGATGATTAACGTTTGGCCGTCCGGTCTTCATTAGTGAGGTGTCTTAGAGATATCAGATCGCCCCTTTTGAGACACGCAATTACCAGAGAATGAGCTCAGCATGTCGAGGAAAGGAAGAGACGACGCGAGGATCTGGTTGTTCAGGATCATGATGTTCAACTGTCAAGTTTGGATTTCCGTCTTTCATACACTTTAAGAACTTCTGGATTTCCACACTAGAGTCATCTGTCTTCAACCAGAATGTCTTTAAGGGGCCATCATTTTGCTTGAAAGCCTCAGAGAGCACCACTATTTCACTCTGCTCCGAAATATTCTGGCCCCGATCCAGAGTTTCCAGCCTCTCCTTGCTGATGAGAGCTGACGCACGAGCCTGACAAAAGAAAGCAGGGCTGGAACAGTCCCAGAGCCCCAGATCCTGTTCTTTGTGCCTCTATAGGATTTATTTCTTCTTTCTGATCACCCAACGAGATAATGTTTTTTTTTTCCTAGCCCCATTTTTACAGATGAAGAAACCAAGGCATAGTAAACTTAAGAAATTTGACTAACATCACAAAGCTAGTAATTAGTTGGACTGGGACTGAACCTCAGGCCATCTGGCAAGACATCCTATACTTGTAGCTTCTCTGTCACATCACCACTTAAGGGCTACAGTATCCTCAGCACCCTCTGAGGCCAAGGAGGGGCCATGTCAGCAGCAGTTGCTAGCCAAGGTCCCTGAGAAATGGCCTCTGTGCCTTGCTAGAGCAAAGGAAACAGACCATTCATCACTCCAGGGATGAGCCTTTGCCAGTGGAGACAGAGGCCAGTCCGACTTGATGGGGGAAGATTAGGATTAATGCATTATGAAGTCCATGCGTTCCCACAAAGAGGTAAACACTCCCTGTTGTCTTCCTCCGGAGGAAGAGATGGATGGAATGGATGGAAGATGTTTGGGGAATGGCTGAGACAAGAGTGTGAACTTTGGACAGCTAAGCACTTACTCTAAAGGAATTAAGGTCACCAAAACCAGACTTGAACCCAGAACAAGCTAAGTTTCCTTTCACTGGCAACTTCGAGTGCACGGCTACCCGCTCCCATCCCCTGCCATCAGCAAGGAGCAAACTGGGATCAGTTGTGGAAAACAGAAGAGCTACGTTTTGTTTTGTAGGGCCCCACAGTATATCTCCTCCTTTCTGCACCTAGACTTCAGTTTCATCATGCCAACCTGCATTCTCCCTAAAGGCAGAGAGCACGCTTGTTTTTTATTGCTGGCACAGAACATAAGACAGGGTGCATAAAGGTGCTCATTAGAGCCTCCTGAACAAATGAATGAGTGAATGAATAAATGAATGAACGAATGAATCCCTTACAGCATGTGCCTCTTGGGCCCACAAAAAGTTACTTTAATCAACTTCTTGTTGCGTTAGTCAACTACCATCACCGTGGATTGTTTTCATTCACTAGAGAACTAGTTTCTTGTTCCGCAGCAACAGCTCTAGCAGGGAATCAACTTGAGAGGGCACTGATTGTTAGTTTCTCCCAGTTGCCTGCACCATGAGGGGTGTCTTCGTAAATTATTCCCTTATACTGGAGCCTAGGTTTTTATAATGTTTTTGCCATTATCAATAAATGTTGCAATACGTGTTTTTGTGTATTTGTATTTATCTACTAGATTTATTCCTTTGGGAATAGACTGTTAGGAGTGGATTGTATCTTTTTTTTAATGTTTATGTATTCTTGAGAGAGAGAGAGAGAGAGAGAGAGCATGAGCATGAGTGGGGGAGGGAGAGAGAGAGAGGGAGACACAGAATTCGAAGCAGGCTCCAGGCTCTCAGTTGTCAGCACAGAGCCCAACGCGGGGCTTGAACCCACGGATTGTGACATCATGACCTGAGCTGAAGTCAGACGCTTAACCAACTGAGCCACCCAGGCACCCCTGGCGGGGCTGTGAAAAAGTACAGACTTTGTTATCAGATAGAATCCTACCCTTTTCACTAGTTATTGGCATGGCCCAAGCAATTGGTTTGACTGACTGAACTTTAGTTTGTTTATATGCAAAATGAAAGATATTCCAACCTCATAGATCTACTAAAATGATTAAATGAGATATTCCAGCACCTGCCATGTAATAAAGACTCAGTAAATACTTACAGTTTCTGAAATATATGGCTATATTGCTTTCCAAGGCCTTATGGTGCCACCAGTTCTAGGAATTAACATTTCTTTGTCATGCAGTCATTAAAAAACCAAAAGATTACATAAATGTACATAAATATTATTAGTATTATCCAGAATATATTTTTAAAGATTTCTACAAATGAATTAGAAAAAGAAAGTAACCCCAGAGAAAAATTGGCAGAGTATTAATAGGTAATTCAGAAATTGAGAACCTGAACGGCCAAGAAACATAAAATGGTTAACTTCACTAATTTTCAGATAAATGGCAATTAAAACAATGATATACTATTTCACTTACCACTAGACTGGTAAGATCAGAAACCTTGACAATACTTAAGTAACTCCACGGGCTTACTCAGACCACTCATAAACTGCTGCTGTGAGTGCAAATTGCCTCAGTGCCTTGGAAGAACAATTTTGTAACGCTGACAATTTTTGTAATACTGCAAAAGTTGAAGACGTGCATATTCTGTAACCAGAATTTCCACTTCTGGGTTTAAACTGCAGAAAAACTCTCAGCTATGCCTGTCAGGAGACACATTCAGATACTTCCATTGATACAGTTTTTGTGATATTGAAATATTGGAGGGGCGTCTGGATGGTTCGGTCGGTTAAGTGTCTGACTTTGGCTCAGGCAGGTCACGATCTCACACTCCGTGAGTTCGAGCCCCGCATCGGGTTCCGTGTTGACAGCTCAGAGCCTGGAGCCTGCTCTAAATTCTGTGTCTTCCTCTCTCTCTACCCCTCCCCTGCTCACTCTCTCTCTCTCTCTCTCAAAAAGAATGAATAAACATTAAAAAAAATTTTTATTAAAAAAATTGGAAACAACCTAAATGTCCATCAATAGGGGAATAGATAAATACATTTTAGATAAATCAATCTTAAGCAATGGAATACTATATAACAGTTGAAACTAATGAACTAAATCTGTGTATATCAACATACATAAATTTAAGGAGTTTTATGTAGAAAATGCAGTTACAAATTAATTCACACAGTAAGAAAATATTTACACAAGATTAAAAACCCATCAAGCATATGCATATACTTCATTGTATATGGATATTATTGTATATAATATTGTATATAAAACATGGGCTGATGCATAAAAATATGCATCAAATTTATGGTATGATTATATTTAGGAAAGGTGAAAGGGAGCGAGACTGAGGACAAGAATAAAAGAGGTTTCAGATTTATCTGTAACATTGTCTTATTTACAAAAAAGCCTGAAGCAAAAATGACAAAATGTTAGATTGTTTTTTTTTTCTTACCTGTGGTTGGAAAACAGAAATATATGTATTGCATTCTTTATATTTCTTTAAATAGTTAAAATGTTTCCAAATAAAAAATGAGTTTCTATAATAGACAAAACTGAAATTTTTTATAGTTTACAATCACTCTCACCCCTCAAAAATTGTGAAAGTCTTTCCATGACAGCTCTGTAAATGCACACACATTAGTATCATTTATCTGTGAAACTTAATGCCTATTAAGAGACACTTATAGGGGCGCTGGGTGGCTCAGTTGGCTAAGGGACTGATTCTTGATTTTGGCTCAGGTCATGATCTCATGGTTTGTAAGTTCAAGCCCCACATAGGGCTCTGTGCTGACAGTGCAGAACCTGCTTGAGATTCTCTCTCTCCTCCTCCTCCTCCTCCTCCTCCTCCCATGCTCATTCTCTCTCTCACTCTCTCTCTTTCTCTCTCTCTCTCTCTTTCTCCAAATGAGTAAAATAAACTTAAAGATGAAAGAAAGAAAGAAAGAAAGAAAGAAAGAAAGAAAGAAAGAAAGAAAGAAAAAGAAACAAACACTTATAGAGGAACCTGACTGTCTCAGTTGGTAGAGCATGGCACTGTTGATCTTAGGGTTTGTAAATTCAAGCCCCATGTTAGGTGTAGACATTACTTAAAAATAAAATCTTGAATGAAAGGAAGGAAGGAAGGAAGGAAGGAAGGGGAGAAAGCAACACTTATCCTATTTAGAAACCCTGCAGATATTTTCACAAGTTCTTGTGTCCTTCAAAAAAACAAGTCAAAATGATACACAGCTGAATTTAAAAGTCATACAATTCAGGGGCACCTGGGTCGCTTAGTCGGTTAAGTGTCCAACTTTGGCTCAGGTCATGATCTTCCTATCTGTGAGTTCGAGCCCCATGTTGGGCTCTGTGCTGACAGCTCGGAGCCTGGAGCCTGCTTTGGATTCTGTGTCTCCCTTTCTCTCTGCCCCTCCCCTGCTCATGCTGTCTCTCTCAAAAATAAATAAACATTAACAAAAAGAAAGTCATACAATTCAAAAACCTTATGAATGAAAACATGGGCCCTACCCATTTTCTGCTTGCTTTTTGTGTCCAGGCTTCTAAAGCTATTAATAACCATGGAAAACTGTCTTACTTGTCTCTTCTGATACTTACCTCCATCCTTCAAAAAATGTCCTTTATTCCCTTGAGTTTTTTATTTTATACGACCTCTTACCATGGAAGAGAAAGATATGTCCATCCATATTTTATATCCATCCCACTCACTCCTACACATGCAGGTATATGTGCACATATGCACACACACACACACACACACACACACACACACACACACACACACGCATGCAGACATAGACTCTTCTCTTCCCAAGTTCCCAGTGATGTTATGTCACTAGTTTTGGTTACATCACGTTCGTATTTTATTATTATGGTTCTGTAAGCATAGTTCTCAGCTGAGTCTCATAGTGAATGATTTCATGTCCTCATCCAAATTTTTGCTTTTATTGGAATGAATTCTTGGCTCATTTTTTCACTTGCCGAGAATTTTAGGTTGGAAGTTTCTCTCAGGATTTGAAGGCATTTCTTCTAGATTCCATTTTGTTCTTGAGAAGGCAAATGCCATTCTGATTTCCTTTGCTTGTGACTCATGTTTTCATCTCTGCCAGATTTTAGTATTTTCTCTTTCCTTCCATGTTCTGAAATGTATGCTGTGCCTTAGGGTTGGTTTTCATCCACTTGCAGTGTTTCGTGTCTCTGTTCTCACTTTCTGTAACTCCTAGCAGTCCTCTCTGGGACCTGCATATGTCCCATCTTCTAATTTTCTATCTTTTTCATTGTTCCATGTCTCTCTCTCTTTTTTTTTTTTTACGTTTTATTTTTATATTTGAGACAGAGAGAGACAAAGCTTGAGTGGGGGAGGGGGACACAGAATCCGAGAAGGCTCCAGGCTCTGAGCTGTCAGCACAGAGCCCAACGCGGGGCTCGAACTCATGAACCATGAGATCATGACCTGAGCTGAAGTCAGATGTTTAACCGACTAAGCCACCCAGGCGCCCCCATCTCTTTTCTTTTTGCTTTACTTTCTCTTCTATTTTCCATCTCTCTGTCTTTTTATGCTTCCTTTGTAGGGATTTTCTCAATACTAATCTTTCAGTCTTCCTGGATACTGAAAAGTTTTCTTTGATCATATTTTTAACTTCCAAGAGCTTTTTCTTATTCCCTAATTATTCCTTTTCTAAAAATAATTATCCTGACTTATTTTGTAGAAGCAAAGTCTCTCCTCTCCCATATTTATAAGTTTTTGAAGTTTATTTCTGGTCCCATCCCTGTCTCTTTTTCTTTTTAGCTCCATTTTTAATTGCCTATATTTATGACTTGGTGTCTGTTTTTCAATTTTGAGGCTTTTCTTGGATGTCTGACGATCCTTGGTCATTCATATATACCTCAGAATAGGACACACAAAAAAATGTTTAGTTTGGAAGTTCCGTGTGTGTTGATTGAGCTCAACTAATGGGATACACCATTGGTTAAGGGGGTGAATCTGGTCTGAAGGAGTCCAAACGGCCAATATATGTAACTCTTGTTTCTTGGGCAGATCAGTTTTCTTGGAGCAGAATTTTCCTACTGGCCCAGAAGGCAGGCTGGTTGTGGTTATTCTAGGAGCCAGTGGGAGAATGAGCTGGAACATTCACCATTGAGTATGTAGACTTTAACCCACCTGTGTTCGACATGTGCCTTATTTCGCCCTCAGCTAAGATTTGTCCTCAATCCTCTCTGGGCACATTTCTCGTCTTCTGCCAAGGCCGAGAGCGTCAACTATGTGGTGGGGAAGGGAAACTGGGCTGCAATACGCTTCCTGTAAAAACTTTGAATCGATCCTCCTATGTTCACCTTCACCCCGACTCCTTGCCTTCACAGATACGATTTGTCTTTAATTCCTGAACCTCTCTGAAGCAGGAATCGGCTTGTCTCTTGTTGGCTTACCTCTCTCCCCACCCTGCAGCCATTTTAAAGATTAAAAAGCCCTTAAAAATTTCAGCATGTGCTGACATGGGAAGATCTTAATATATCATGAAATACAAAAGGCAAGTTTGGGGCACCTGGGAGGCTCAGTTGCTTAAGCTTCCAACTCTCGATTTCAGCTCAGGTCATGATCTCATGGTTTGTGACATCGAACCCTCAGTCAGCCTCTGTGCTGAGGGTACTGAGCCTGCCTGGGTTCTCTCTCTCCCTCTCTCTCTGCGCCTCCCCTGCTCACACTCTCTCTCTCTCAAAAATAAACTTAAAAAAAAAAGGCAAGTTTGATTTCTGTGATCTTATTTCTCTTTATATTAATATACATACACATATATGGACACGCATATATACATACATATGATATGTTATATAACATATGTGTGTGTGTGTTGGTGTGTATGTTTAATAGACAAAGAGAGAACCATGGAATAATGCATACCAATCTTAACAGCTGTTAATTCCATGAATTCTGGGTTGAGTGGGGTATGACTTTCATGATTTCCTTTTAAATCTTTTAAACAGGCACATTCAAACTTCATAACAATTACTATTGTTATGGTATAGATTTAATAGTTCTTTCCAGGTGATAAAAGCAGGCTATAGAATAGTATGTACAAGATACCTATTTTATTATGTAAATACTCACATACAACCAGGGAATGAGAGAGGCAAGGAAGAGAGAGAGACAATAGAGAGGTTAGAAGAATAAGCCTGAAAATATATAAAGAGGAACTACTTCTGGATAATAAGGTTAAAAATATTTTTTGATGATCTGTTCATTTTGCCATTCGTTTCCTCGGCACATATTTATTACATACATACTTTGTGACAGATCTCCAGGCACTGGAGATCCAGAGGGAAACAAGATAAGCCAAGTTCCTACCCTCGTAGGACTGGCATTCTGGCCCCTAAGAGCATGTGCACTGACTTGCTTTCATTAAAAAGCTGTGTCTTCTACCTAAAAACGAAGAAACAAATGAAAAACACTGGCATTCTGATGTGTGGAACCAGCAAACAAATCAAATATGTTGATTTTAGATAGGGACAAGTGATATTAAAAAACAATTTTGAGGAGCACCTGGATGACCCGGTCAGTTGAGCAGCTGACTCTTGGTTTGGGCTCAGGTCATGATCTCATGGTCCATGAGTTCAAGCCCCGAGTCACACTTTGTGCCAACAGCACAGAGCCTGCTTGGAATTCTCTCTCTCTCTCTCTCTCTCTCTCTCTCTCTCTCTCCCCCCCCCCTCCCTCCCTCCCTCTCTGCCCCTCCCCTTCTCACATTCTTTCTTTCTCTCTCTCCCTCTCTCTCAAAATAAATAAACTTTGACAACAACAACAAAAACCAAACAATTTGAGCAATGAGGGAGAGGATGTTGGGACTGTGGTGACTTCTTGTAGCTCAGAGAAGGCTTCTCTGAGAAGGTGAGAAAAGAATGTTGAGGAGTAGAAAAGCCCAGAAAAAATTTCAGGGAAAGGTGTTCCTGGCAGAGGAAACAGCAAGATGGAAATGAACTTGGCATGTATAAGGAACAGACAGAATGCCAGTGTAGCTAGGATATAATGAAAAAGGAGAAAGGGGTAGGATATGAGTATAGCAAGATAGTCGAAAGCCAAATCATATCGATTTTCGATTTCATTCTCCTTGCAGTGGGAAGCAATGGAGGGTGCTGGGGAATGATGTTATCTAATTTATACTTTTAGCTTATCATCTGTCTGCTAACTGGAGAATAGACCAGGACCCGAGAAGTGTGCTTGGGATAAACTGGAGGCAGAGGGACCAGTCAAGAGGGTGCTTCAGTAGTCCAGAACAGAGAGGATGGAGGCGTGGACTAAGGCGGTGGTGGTGGTGGGGAAGAGGAGTGATTGGAATCCAGAGATATTTCAGAGGTAGAGCTGGCCGTACTTGCTTGGATGTAGTTATGGCTGGTGGGGTGAGGTGAGTAATGAGGGAAACTGGATAATAAAGGATGATGCCTCCATTTTTGGCTTAAGCAACTGGACACTGGTGAGACTGAAAGTCTAAGAAGCAGATTTGGGGGAGAAAACTAAAAATTCTCTTCAGATATATTCCATTTGAACAGCCCGCTAGACATCCAAGTAAAGAAGTAAAGAGTGAACAATTGAGTAGATCTTCCTGAAGTTCAGAAGTGAGGACAGGTCTCATCAGCATAAAAGATTTTATTTAAAGCCATGGGTCTGAATTAGAGTCTATAGGAAAAAAAAAAAAAAAGGACAAGGACAAGACTTTGGAGTCTATCAACATCTAGAGGTATAAAGGAGGTTGAGAAGGGGCAACTAGTGAGGAAGGAGGAAAACTAGGCGAGCAGTGTCATGAGAGCCAATTTTTTTTAAATTGAAGTCAGATGTGAAAAACATACCTAAATAATGTTTGTATTTAGTATGTTTAAAGGCTGTGTAGCAAATTCTAATGCGGAATTTTTAGGTAACATTTTTTTTAAATCAAGGAAACAACAAAGTCATGAAAGCCAGTTACTAGTCAAGTAATCTGAATTTGAATGCCATGCTTTATCATTTATTCTACGTCCTCTGGCCAAGCATTTCATCTCTTGGACCTAAAATGTACTCCTCTATAAAAGTAAAGATACCTTGAGGCTATGTGGATGAGCCAATGATTGGTATATAAATGGAGAGTTGCTATTTTCCTTTGGGGTGCCTTTGGACAGTCACAAAAACAGCAGCACTGTGTACAGAGGACACACACTTCACTTCTATTCATAAGGCCCTGTCCATTTTGGAGATAGTGCTATTGATTCTCTTTTTATCTATAATGCATCCTGGACCATAAGATCATACATCATGACACCAAGATTCTTTTTTTAAAAATTATGTATGTATGTATGTATTTTGAGAGAGAGAGAGAGAGAGAGAGCACTCAAGTGGTGGAGGGGGAGGGTCAGAGAGAGAGAGAGAGGGAGAGAGAGGATCCCAAGCAGGCTCCATGCTGTCAGCACAGAGTCCGATGAGGGGCTCGAACCCACGAACCGTGATGTCATGACCTGAGCCGAAACCAAGAGTCGGACACTTAACTGACTGAGCCACCCAGGCTCCCCATCAAGCTTCTTAATTCCCAATTACTTGTGACTCAATCAATTCTCTTGAGGAGCACAGAAGGACCCAAGATGAAGTGGCTCAGACTCCAGCTAAATCTATTAAGATGTCTCTGAGAAACATTCTTCCTACTCGTTGATGAATCAAATGGCAGCCATTTTGGTTTTATTCATGTACTTTGCTTTAAAATGGTGATACCTTCCACAGAGGTCAGAAGTTAAATTCATATAATTATTCAGCTTACTAAGGATAGTCCAAATATTCTTAGGGTTCCAATATTCTCCATGAAACACTACACTGTAGCACTGTGGTGTGCACCTGACATATGCGGGCACCCTGGTGCATCACAGTCCTGTCATTGGCTTCTGACCAAATTTTGGTCGGTGCACAAGTTGACATTGTTTTTGCCGTAATGAATGGCATCGAAATGTATATCCAAGAGGTAAAGGAACAGCAGACTCTGGAATACAACCCAGCCTTAAAAAGAGAGGAAATCCTATGACAAGCTCCAACATGAATGAACCTTAAAGACATTATGCTAAGTGAAATACACCAGTCAAATGTTAGAGAAATATCTCACGGTTACTAAAACATGCATGAGCTTTAATCATGTTTTTAAGGCAATCTAGCTGAGAGCAGTGAGCGCTTTCTTTCTTTTTTTTTTATTTAAAAAAAAATTTTTTTTTCAACGTTTATTTATTTTTGGGACAGGGAGAGACAGAGCATGAACGGGGGAGGGGCAGAGAGAGAGGGAGACACAGAATCGGAAACAGGCTCCAGGCTCTGAGCCGTCAGCCCAGAGCCTGACGCGGGGCTCGAACTCACGGACCGCGAGATCGTGACCTGGCTGAAGTCGGACGCTTAACCGACTGCGCCACCCAGGCGCCCCTCTTTCTTTTTTTTTAAAGTTAATTGTAATCTGTTATCTACAGGGAAAAGAAATTTGACTATTTTTTAAATTATATTTTGAGAGAGAGAGAGAAAGAGAGAGGGAGACAGCACGAGTAAGGGGGGGGGGCAGAGAGAGAGAGAGAGAGAGAGAGAGAGAATCCCAAACAGGCTCCATGCTCAGCACAGAGCCCAACATGGGGCTCGATCCCACGACCCTGGACTCATGACCTGAGCTGAAATCAAGAGTCAGATGCTCAACAGACTGAACCATCCAGGCGCCCTGTGGGAACTGTCAACAAGGGTGCCAAGACCATTCATCAGGGAAACGAGACTCTCTTCAACATATGATGTTGACAAAAAACTGGATATCCACAGGCAAAAGAATGAAATTTGACACTGACCTTATGCCACATGCAAAAATTAACTCAAAATGGATTAAAAACCTAAACGTAAGACTTAAAACTATAAAATTTTTAGAAGACAACATCGGGGGAAAGTTTCATGATGTTGAAATGGTCAATGATTTCCGGATATGACACCAAAAGCATGGGCAACCAAAGTAAAACTAGATAAATGGGGCTACATCAAACTTAAAAACTTGTATGGGTCAAAGGACACAATCAACGGAGTGAAAAGGCAGCCTACAGAATGGTAGAAAATATTTGCAATTCACATATCTGATAAGGAGTTAATATCCCGAATACGTAAAGAACTCCTACAGGTCAGTAACAACAGAAAGAACCACAACAAATAAACCAATCAAAACGTGGACAAAGAACATGACAGACGTTTCTCCTAAGATGATATACAAGGTACCAACAAGCATGTGGAAAGATATTCAAACCTCACTAAGCATCAAGAAAATGCAAATGGTAACCACAATGACCATTACGATAGTTACTACAAAAATAAAAACAAAAACAAAAACAAACAAACAAAACACCCAGTAAATAAAAAGTGTAGGCAAGAATGTGGAGAAACTGGAACATTCATACACTGCTAGAAGGAGTGTAAGGTGGGGACAGCCACTATGGAAAACGGTGTGGTAGTCCCTCAAAAAACTCAAAATAAAATCCCTGTATGATCCAGTGATTCCGCTTCTGCATATATACCTAAAAGAATTGGAAGCAGGATCCTGGAGAGGTGTTTGCACCCTTATGTTCATAGCTGCGTTATCCACAGCAGTCCAGAGACAGAAGAAGCCCTTGTGTCCACTGGGGGATGACTGGAGAAACAAAAGTGTGACACTATATACTTACAACGGAATATTATTCCTTAAAAAGGAGGAAAATCCTGTCACATGCTACAACATGAGTGAACCTTTTATGCTAAGTGAAATAGCCAGGCAGATAAACACAAACACTGTATAATTCCACTTATATGAGGTATCTAATGTAGGCAAATTTGTAGAAACAGAAAATAGAATGGTGGTTTCCAGGGGATGAAGGGATGGGGAAATAGGGAGTTATTTAATGGGTACAGTTATACTTTCACAGGATGATAAAGTTCTGGAGATCTCTTGCACAACAATATGAATCTACTCAACACTACTGAACGGTATATGTATGGATTTCTCTATAATTAAAAACAAAAGATTTTTAACAATGTGCTATAATCTCCTGAAGACTGAAAACCATTGATGAGAAACACTAAGTGATATAATTCTCCCTTTTTTTTTTTTTTTTTTTTTTGGTGTGAGAGCAAGAGCCTGAACTACGGTACAGAGTGCTTTCTAGAACGTATTACTTTTACAATCAAGCTTTGGTCTCTGCTGATCATTCAAAACTTTTGAAAAGTTCCCAGGTATCTACATTCCTGATTGAGAGAATCAGAACTTTACAGGTGGGGCTCAGGAATTATTTTAAGTTTTTTTTTAATGTTTATTTATTTGTTTTGAGAGAACACAAGTGGGGAAAGGGTCAGAGACAGGGTGACAGAGAATCTTTTTTTTGCTTGTTTTTTTTTTTTTTAACATTTTTTAACATTTATTTATTTTTGAGAGACAGAGAGAGACAGAGCATGAGCTGGGGAGGGGCAGAGAGAGAGGGAGACACAGAATCCAAAGCAGGCTCTAGGCTCTGAGCTGTCAGCACAGAGCCCTACGCAGGGCTCCAACTCACAAAAAGTGAGATTATGACCTGAGCTAAAGTCGGACGCTTAACTGACTACACCACCTACGTGCCCCTACAGGGTGACAGAGGATCTGAATCAGCCTCTGCACTGACAGCAGCGAGACCCGTGTGGGGCTTGAAGTCACAAACCATGAGATCATGACCTGAGTCGAAGTCGGACGCTCGACCGACTGAGCCACGCAGGTGCCCCTACCCCCGCTTTTTAAAGTAGACTTCATGCCCAGTGCAGAGACCAAGGTGGGGTTTGAATTCATGACCTCAAGATCAAGACCTGAGCTGAGATCATGAGTTGGACCCAGGTGCCCTTATTTTTTAGCTCTTCTGGTAATTTTGAAGTGTAGTAATTAACTACTGGTGTAAACAAAAAGACTGACCCTCCTTTAGCTTCAAAACACAGTGTTCTTAGTTTCAGCTTCCTTTCTGGTGCTCTCTACCTGAAGATTGATGTCAAATGAGTTATTTAGAGCAAAGATAGTTTGAATTATACTATTTATGAGAAGCTTCTAAAACCAGAGGCAAAGATAATGACTAATACTATCCTCAGAAACAGGACCCAACATGTTTTTGGCAAAATGTCTTCACTGAATGACACTAGGGACCTTGCCCAGTAAAAATAAGTTTCAACGTGGAAGAAAAATTAGTATTGGGTATTTATGGGCAGATGTTTTGTTGTACAGTTGAACGAAAATGATGATAGTCTCCGAACGAAGCAGTTCTTGTAACTGGGTGATTTACGTATGATGGAGAAATGCTTAATGGACTTTGACCAATGTATGACTATAGATCTGTGTTGTTTTTATTTAGTTGTTATTATTTCGTGAGCTCTATATCAGGGCCTACTGGGTCCAGTGACTTGTGTTGGAGGAGGGTCCTTGCTAGTATGATAGAAAGAAGGCAGGGCTCTGAATGCTAACCCAGCACAGTTGGTATTTCTTATGATGCCTCTTGACTATGATTCAGTGATAAAAGAAATGTTTCAAGATTTGCTCAAAATCAGTCACATCAACAAAATGGAGTCAGATGTTTTTAGGGAGTTGGGGCCTAAGCGCAACATACAAGGAAAAATACTGGATAATCAAATTATCCTTGAAAATTCTTCACATATCCAAACAGGGAAACCGAGAAGCAACCTTTGATTTTCCCTTGTATTTTAACTTGGCCTCCATGTCTCTATGGCTGTGCAGTCAAACTGAAATGGATGAAACTACAGAGTTAATGAAAGGCGAATTTTTCTTCTCCGATTTTTTGGTTCTGTTTTTCCAGTTCAGATGGTTTTGCTTATGTTGGTTCTATGCTCCATTTACATAGCATCCTTCTCCTTCCATTTCCTTGTTCTCCAGTTTTGGAGAAGCAGATCATTTAGGCCCACAGGTCTTGGAGTCAGGCTTCCCAAGTTCAAATCCGGGTTCTACAACGCATCCACTATGCTCTTAGACAAATTACTTCATCTGTACAAGTCTCAGGTTGCTGATTTGTCAAGAGAGGGTGGTTAAGTGTGCCTGTATCATTAGGCTGTGAGGATTAAGTGAGTCAATACCTGGGGGCCCCAGAGGCAGCGCCTATGAAAAGTGCTCAAGGATCCAAGTGATTACTAACTGGTGGTGGTAGTGGGGGTTGGGTTGACAAGGCAGTGTCCAGTCTTGAGAGACCTACAGTAGGACTGGGAGAAACCGACGTACTTCCTTAACAGAGGTGTTTTCCTCAGGCTATAGAGTATAAATGTTCCTTTTATGACTCCAGTTATTATTACTTGAATGTTACCCTCTGCAGCCTCAAGAGCCATGACATCAGCCTCTGGCTAAAGGAAAACCCAAAGTGAGTGACTGTTTATTCTTTCTTGAAACTCAGTTGATTATGAAGAGGCAGTGTGGCCGGAGTCACAGAGCCTCCCTGAGGGCATTTTTAAGACCTCCTCGTCATCCCTCTTGAGTGATACATAGGCTGCAATGTTTTCATTAGAGCGAGTAAGTAGCATTTATTATAATTGTTTCCAGGAAAATAATGTGTTCTAGTATCTAAGATGTATAAGTATTGCTTGCGTTTCTTACACGACGGTGACACAATCTCGAAAGTCCATGAATACTCACTTGTGTGAACTGCACACAGAAATCAGCTGATGAGAAATCAGATGAACTGGCTCTTTAAATAGAAGCTACCTCGTCTTTTGGTTAGAACACAGAATGACTGATAACCCCTGCAACAAAGGGGTGGCTCATTCAATTCTAAGACCAAGATTTTGTCTCTCAGAGTCCCTGCTCTCAGGACTTCTGTGGGGATTTTGTTACTTGTGATCAACCTACATAGCCTCCAAATTAGCAAGTGAGGTCAACTTCTGAAGGCCTCTCTTTGAAATTGGGAAATCAGTTGGCTGAGTAGATTGGGCCAGATTGAGGAGGGCCTCAAATGCCAGGTAAAGGGACGGGATGCGCGAGAGAGGACTAAGAGTAAGTTTTTAGGTTGGGCTGGTAGTCCTGAAGCACTCTAGCTCTGTGCCCCCTCTGAAGCTTCTCACAGAGTACATAGCTCCCACTCCCGCCTCTGGTCTAGGACACTGCTTGTGAGAACCAAGTCCACAGGCACTTACGGAAGCTGCAACGGCCCCTCCCCACCCTACCTCGCCCTTCCCCACCCAGCTTTTGAGAGTATTCTGGCCCTTCACCTGGGGCCCTCCACATGGGCCACACCCTTGAGGTGGTGACTCAGGAAAGCCAGCCTCAGCCCTCTCTGGAGGCTTGGGAGGATGGCGGCCCCTCTGCCCAGGGCTCTGTGTCCTCTGCCCAAACAAGCAAGGCAGCAAAACATAACTCACTGGCTTGGTAACTCTCTTGTGATTTCTCCCAAGCTGCGATGGGTATTATTCAGGTGGTAGTTTGCAGTCTCTCAGGGGTAGGAAAAAAATACGAGGACATCTTGCATAAACTTTGCAAGGCAGACGTGCTTTCAGAATAGATGCAGTGATTTACCAATTCACGACTATTTGCTGAGCTCCTTCCGTGTGTGAGGCCAGCACTGTGTTAAATAAAGGCTGAACAAAGATGAATAAGATGTGGTCTTTGCTGTCAAAGGGTTCTATGCCTCACAGAGGAGGCACGCGTTACTCAGATGTCAACTGCCTACTTCCCACACATTTCTGACATTTGGTAGGAGTGCCTTGACCTTCAACTCATGGTTGGGGAGCCTTAGATCTCCCCAAGATTATCTATCTATCTATCTATCTATCTATCATCTGTCTGTTGACATATAGATATAAGAAGATATATCTATATATCCAACTAATTTCAAGTTTCCTTGCAATCTCGTGATTCCTCTGTCTCTGGGTCCATGTCTATACATGTTACTTCTGATTCCTTTCAGAGACACCAAAATGACAAACCCAAACTCGTTGCTCCTAACAACAATCTACTTATTATACGGTTGGTTGGCTTTTCCAGGGCGAAGGGTCTCATTGTAAAGCGTGTGGCCTTTTGTATCTTGTTAGCTATACTCTTTCTCTCCATGTCCATGTTTCTTCTTCCTTTATTCTCCCCACCTGCTCTGAGGATCGAGTGAAGTCCTCTCCTTGTCTGACGTAATCTTGACCTCTTCTCTGAGGCCTTAACACCAGGTATTTCTGGCCAGAGACTCACTAAATCTAAACAATGTTAAGATAATATTTCCCCGGGTGCCTGGGTGGCTCAGTCGGTTGAGGATCAGGCTTCGGCTCAGGTCACGATCTCACGGTTCGTGGGGCTGAGCCCCACATCAGGCTCTGTGCTGACAGCTCGGAGCCTGGAGCCTGCTTTGGATTCTGTGTCTCCCTCTATCTGTGTCCCTCCCCCATTCATGCTCTCTCTCTCTTTCTCAAAAATTAAAAAAAAAAAACAAAACATTAAAAAAATGTTTTTAAGAAAGTATTTCCCAACAAAAGTGGTTCTTGTCCTAAGAGAAACCTCACGCCTGCTACTAAGAAAGAGAATATTCATCTACTCTTATCGTTACATATATTAAAAATAAATGTCATTATGATAGCTCTCCTTGTAGAGAGCTAACCAAGGTACTAGGGGACTCAGGAAAACCTTCACAGCTATGAGGCAGTGACACAGCCCTATGTAGGGTGGGCAGCAGACATGCAGTTTTGCTGACCTCAAGCTTTCGTCAAGTTTTCGTTTTAAGCGGTGTCATAGCTGAACTCTCAACTCGCAAGAGGTAGTTGCCCCAGAGAGACCGGAAGAGCAAATCTGGAGACTGGGCACACCCATCGCAGTAGGACAGGGCAGATGCTCTGGGCAAACACAACTGGAAGCGGTGGGAGGTCTGGGAAGGTGAGGCACGAGTGTGAAAAGGATGGGAAGACTGCCAGGTGGCAGTCCAGGCAAGGGACAGCATCAGGGAGGTCTAGCCAGGCAGGCTAGAGTACTGGCAGGGGAGCAGCATGTGGGCATCTAGGTGCCGAGCGAAGAAAACTTGTTTGAGATTTGGTCAAGCAGAAGATCTTGCAGAGGCTAACAGAATATAACCAAAAAATGGGGTTTTAAGAGTAAAGCTCTCGCCCTGGGAGGGAAAGAAGAGACTGGCAGAAGCCAAGAAGGTTATTGACTTAGAGGAACTGGGATGTAGGTCGGGGCTATTTGGACATTAAGCTTAATGTCTTGAGTAAAGCTGAGTCGCTTGAGCACAGTCTCCAGTTCTGCCTGATGACGTTGAGGCACAACTGCCATTGAGGGGTTGGCACCAAGTGGGCATAAAGCAACCTCCAACAAAACCTCTTTTGTGAAGCAAGAGAAGAAGCCACCTTGAAAAGATACAGCGAAGACGAGAGACAGTGGAGAGTTTGTGAAATGGTGCGGGTCTGAGAACTAGGGCATGCTGGGAAGCCAGTGTGTGGCCTGTTGCATTGTGGTGGCCCTTTTCACTCGACTTACTCAGAGCCACAGATGCCTTAGAGGAACAATTTTATACTGAAACACATCTTCTCTTGAATGCTTCATTCAGTCACTTCTCAGTTCACTCTAAGTCATGTAGCTCAGTTAGTAGAAATGTGAAGAAACCCTGAGGATGTGGTTTGCTCAAGGTTACTCAGATCAGTGTCTCAAAATACATGAAAAGTTTCTATCCTGGAAATTGTCCTTCTTCAAGTCACCTGAATGTGGTCTCAGGTCCTCTTGTAGCTTTGCAAAGTCCTTTCTGCAGCCCTTGGTAAACTTGGCAGAGAATCAAGAAGACTTTTGTTTCCCTTTCTTATAGAATGTTCTGGTGTAGCTAATGTGTTCTCCAGTGTTAGTTAGTACAGCCCAAAGCCTAAACAGCATAGAGACTGCAAAAATTTAGATAGCTGTTCAGAGACTTTTGTCCTCTCCCTTCTTAAAAGCGCACTGTTCTAGCTGTTCTTTCTCAATAGTGTCTTCCTTCTCCTGGGAACTTTCTGCTTCTACTGGTAAATGGTATGTATGAATCTGCCCGGTCTTGCTCCACAGTATCTGTCTGCATCACTCAGGTATTCAAAATTAGTGCGCTGTGAGCAAAACTGACATTCTAATAGTTTCACAAATATCAGACCACATTCAGAGTGGGGTTTTAGGAGGTACTTTCCAGCTTGATTTTCCTCCCTCAACAAGAAATCCACAGGAAGGGCTATTTTAAAAACCCATTTTTTCAGGCTTCTGGGTTGCATGTTGGTGAGCGAATATATTGCAGGACAACCAGGTATGTAAAGGAGCTAATAAATTCTGGAGGAAATGATCGGTTCTAAGAAAAACACTGCTTCGTGACGTTATGGAAAGAATAGACAAGTGGTCTCAGACTTGTCTTCTAGAATAAGTATACAACTGGCTAATGATGGCAGAAATTCTGGAAAGGTGCCATGTTTCCAAATAACTCTGCATGAGGGCAAGACCTGTCAGTCATCGATAAATTTCCATTTGCAATGTCCGCACCCTTTGCACTCAGAACCCTAACTTTGCTCTTCATTTTTTTTCCCTTTTCTTTCATAGTCTGAAATTAATTTTCTCACGGAGGTAGCTCCTGGAGATCCCCTACAGAAATATAACATATAGAATCCCATATGCAACGGGGAGTTTTGGTGGCTGAGCTAGGAACCTTCTTCCCTTTCTGCTCCCTCACCTTCTCCCCCATATCTACTGTCAATGAGATATACATGTGAGGTTGCATTTTTAACTCAGGGTGGAGGAAGGAGATTTGGGGAGATGAGGTTTTGTTGGAGGTTTGCTTTTTCTCCAATTCTGAGTTGGAGCAAAACTGGTAGTGCTTTTCTCATGTGAAGTTTCAGATTCTAGCAAGGGGTAATAGCCAGACTCAGAGAGCTTGGGGTCCAGGTAAGCCATGTGGCCCAGAGTGATGGCTGCTGGGTGTGGAAGGGACCCCAGATCCGACTAGAGAGTTGGGCATGATGACTTTGAGAATTGGATGCTTCCAATTCTGATAGTCTCCCTTGATGCTAAACTTTCTTAGTAATTCCATGGCTTATGTTATTAAAACCGCATTACGATAAGGTAATACTACTTCCGTCATATTTGTCTTTCTTCTTGCCACATTGTCTGATAGATTTTAAACAATGTAATTAAAATGTGGATTGCTTAAGGGAGAATACAAAAGGAGCCCCTTTACTTAGACTAGCAACAGGAATTTCTCTCGATCCCAAGCTGATGGCGTCAATTACACAGCACGACTGTGTTTAGGTTCCATGTATCTGTAGTCTCTGTCCTGAGTGAGAGATGATTTTTTTGTTGCTGCTCATCAGAGGGCTGGAGCAGCTCTCTAGTAGAGGCCTTGGAGAAGCTAGTAAAGAATATCCTGGTACCCACCATGGTGGTTTCTAACTGCATGAGAAGCTCTCTGCAAATTCTCTGTTGAGTCACGCCACAGAGGAGTGGTTCCCAAGGCTTACCCGTGGACTCCTGCAGATCTGATTGAACAATTGACATTTATCTGGAGTAAAATGAGGAAAAGGATAAAGTAGTGATTTCTTTTTCTTGGGATTCACTTAATTAATTTCAAGGCTCTCCTTTATTCCAATTCTGCTTTCCTCATCTTTAGATGTTAAAATGTCTTCTAAGAAACAACGATGAGAATAAATGACAGGGTCCTCTGTTTACTTGTTTATAAGTATGATACTTGATAAAATAGGACCCTGTTAATTCCTCAAATTTTGTTTTGGCTTTGAACATTCACTAGCACGGAAATCACTACCATAGACATGGTTGCCAACCAGACTTTTGAGGAGGAAATCTTAAAGTTGACCATTGTATTGGACCCTGAGCCCAGCCGGTAACTGACAACATTGGCAAACCATTGTGATGCCTGCTGTGTTTGTTTAAAAAAAAAAAAAAAGTTATTTCAATCTCACCTTCCCTAAAACCAACATTTTCACTGAATTGCATTTTGCAGTGTTTCTCATTCTGGGAAACAAAGAAGTGGGGGGGAGGGGGCGTGGGTTCCCCTAGGGCTCACGTAGGGAGTTAAGCTGATGAAAAATGTGGAGAGCAAGTAACCATTTCAGCAGTGTGGAGTCCGGAATTGCACTCACATTGCCCATGTGAAATAAATAAGGAGGAGTAAAAGTGCCTGGCACTCATTCCAGGTGAAACAAGGAGTGGCCCCTAGTGAGTGGGACCTGGGCAGCGTCATTTGATGGGTGGGACCCACTGGTTGGGATTGGGTCACCTGCCCCAATGCTGGGAAGCACCCATAGCTGGGCTACAGGATTTACCTGTCTGATGGCTCGGGGAGCCCGGGGCACTCGCTAAAGCTCTGTATCTATCAGCACCAAGTCTACCATGAGAAAACCTGAAATAAGACCAAGCAAGCAAAGCCCGAGCTGGAAGAAAGAGAATGCTTCCCATACTGTAGGGGATTCAGGGAAGATTTAGATGGCCGTCTGCAGGGAGAGTCTGTTAGACACTCTCTGCCACTGTAAAGGACTTGGGAGAGTAAATCCTTTTGCCTGATCCTGCCTTGCCTAAGGGGCTTTGTTGGGTGGATGTCAAGTACAATTGTGTTCTGCTGTAATTGCTGCAATTATCTGGGGCTCAAAGACAGAGACAAACCACTGAGGCTGTTGTAGGGTGGTGACGGTGGTGGTAGGGAGGTGATCCAGGATTTCTCCTCAGATGAGTGGCATTGTCAGTATCAATTGTTGGGGTGGCAGAAATGAGAGATAGATGGAGAAGAATTCATTCATTGAGTTCCCTTTCTTATCAGTAATGTATTGTTCCCAAGGTACATTAACTCTCCTGAAGTTTTCAGTTGTGCCTGCATGAGCCCCTGAGATGTGCTCTTGGTGCTTCATGCCTCTGTATCAATGGGAAAGCCAGGGCAGGGGGCAAAAATCAGTGCGTTAGACAAATCTTATTGGGTAGTGGCTGCTTGAAGTTGTTTGGGGCACAAAGATGCGGAAAATGTGGCCAAAGACCTCAGACATGCGTGAGGACAGAAGGATCTGACATGGTGCCTAAGAAGTGTCTGATATAGTCCATGCCTTGTACTCCTTAGGTCGGTTGTGCTCTCTATATGTCCAACACCCATAGCTAAGGTTTGGAGACTACATTTTTGCGAGAACAAAATTTTCTCACTTATTCCACAAAAGAGGAAGTCTAAGTTCAATCAGTCATAGAATCTGTTTCAAGGTGGAAGCCACTTACGGCTCTGAGAAGATCAAAAGCAAGAGGCTTAGGGAAATAGACTATCGTCCCTAAAGCAGTAGCTGGTTCTGTGGCCCGAATTGATTTTCATCATCTTCTCGCTTCACCATCCATTCTAGAGTCCTTCTTTACTCAACCATTACTGAACTGACCTGGATGATTTGCCTGGTGGTTGACCCAGATCTTTTCCTCACGAGACATGAGCCCTTAGCTTACCTTGCTTTTATTTGGGTTATGATGCCTGCAATTGTCCATTTGTCATTCTCACTGGCCATGGAATCACCAAGAGATGCTGCACATATCTCTTGGATTCTAAACATACTCTTCCCTGACCCATCGTGTAGAAGAAACCCTAGAACTTCATCTTAATCGTGGCTGGTTGCTTCCATGGCAGTATAACTCCTTTATATGGCTAGTGGTTCACTGCTGGGTGATCTGGTGGTAGTTACAGCTCCAGGTTGTATTGTGTCCTCTGGCTGATGGTTTCTCTCAAAGAACCAAGGCTTCTAACCTAGCAGAGCCAAAGGCTGTAGGAAGAAAATCATAGATTCTATACATGGGATACTGGGAGAGATGGTGAGAAGGTACAGTTCTACTTGTACTACTGGGTTTCAGGACTCATGTATTTTGGTTCCTGGGGATACAGCAGTCTATATCAATCTTTGGTTGTGTGTGTCTATGACATTCTAGAGACAAGTATCTTTTTTTTTTTTTTTTTTTTTTTTTGAGAAAGAGAGGGGGGAAGAAGTGAGGGAGGGGCAGAGAGAGAGGAAGAGAGAGAGAATCTCATGAGGGACAGTAGAAAGAGAGACAGAGAGAACGAGCTCAGGTCATGGTCTCACAGTTTGTGAGTTCAAGCCCTATGTTGGACACTGTGCTGACAGAGAGAGAGAGAGAGAGAGAGAGAGAGAGAAGAAGGGCTCACCTGAAGCAGGGCTCGTGTTCATCTGAAGTGGGGCTCCAGCTCACCCTATGTAGGACTCAAACTCATGAACCGTGAGATCATGACCTGAGCCAAAGTCAGATGCTTAACTGACTGAGACACCCAGGGGCCCTCTAAAACCATGCAGTTTTGACCCTAAGGTGGTCCCTTATCTGAATCTTCAGCAGATTACCATTTTGTTAAGCCAAATGCCTCTGAATGACAGATGGGGCACATGATAAAAACAGGGGGTACTGTGTTTGTGTGCCTATATGTTTGTACTTCCCTTACTATTAAGGATTCTTTGATCTCAGGCAATGTTATACAGGGTTTTAAGTTGACAATTGAGATATTCTCTAAGCTCTTGGTTTATGATGCTGATAGGGGTACTAAAAGTAGAGAAGGCAAATACCTACCTGGAATTGCTATCAATTCTGATAAAAACTGTCAGGTTTGGGAATTGATTTTAGCCTACTTTTAAGCTAATAAGTCAACCTGTTACTATTTTATGGATGCTGGCAGAAGACAGAAGACTCTGAGATCAGAGACACAGACTTTTTACTCCCGGCACAAGTAGCATGACATAGGCCATTTCCTCCAAACTCCAAGGCTCGCAGAGGTGTGATGGAAGGACCAGATAGATGCAGTAGATTTGCATTACAATTGAGGAATACTCAGCTTGGGAACCTGTTGTTTTAAAGTGAGCAATAAACTAGCCTCTGTTTGTCCTGGAAGGAGATGTTACCTCATCCCTCAAGGTTGATTGTTGTAAACACAACCCTGAGAAATGACCTGGGGAAGAGCTACGAGGGCCTTGGATTCTTGGCCCACCCGGAAAAAATGTGCAGACATGCTCAGGGCTTATGGCACATCTTCTTCCAAGAGAGAAGGACAAATGTAATCAGGTTGCCACCAAGTGGCTTTCTGGCTTCCCTAAGGAATGGGTCCATACCGAGGGCTCAGTGTCTATGACTGCTGCAAGGTTAGGCGTTCATCCATAGCAGTGGTTAGATCAAGCTCTGTGACCCGAGTATGGGTCAATGCAGAGTCTCTATTCATGGGCCCATTTTGCCACCGTGATGGAGAGAGGAGGTTGACCTCCATGGCACAAGTGATCTTCTCTGCCTGATGGTTATGTGCCACTCTTCAGTGGCTTAACCTTTGGGTATTAATGTGAAATGCAAAGATCCCTGTGGTCTGTGCCCACTCACCTAGGTCCATCTCTATAGATACCCTTTTGCTGAACTGCTAATCTTTTCAGGCCTGACCATAGGTAGTTACAAAGGCTTTTCCCAGCAGGTCTCCCTCAACAGAGAGCAGACCCCCACTTCTGTGCTGATCCACCTAAACCTCAACAAGCCCACCAAATCAATGGGGTGGGGGGATGGAATGAGATGGGGGAATTGGCACTTTTTCCAGTTTTAGACTTTTCCTTTACTATCATAGTAAGTGATGAAGGGCTTAACTCTTTCATACCTCGCTTTATCCTTTGTGGTTTGTTGCTTTAGTTGGTTACTCCCATACCTTGTAGCTCAGCTCTCTCTCCCAGCTCAGCTGAGCACCTGACACCTTCCAAGTCAAGCAATTTCCCCAGTATCCACGAGTTTAAGTATACTCTTACTTTCAGCCACTTTTGACAACCAAAAGCTATAATCCCATAGCACCTCTCTCTATATTTCTGTGTTGCCATTTACAACATGCATCAGTCAAGAAAACAAAAGCCACTCAAGGCTATTTCAAGCACAAGGGGATATAATACAGGAACCTCAATTCCAAGAAAACATTGTGAAGGGTTGGGCGGAGGCGGGGGGCGGGGGGGGGCAGCCACAGATAGCTTTTAGGAAACCAAGCATTCCAGAAATTGTGGGCAATCACCACGGATCATCTCAGGTGCCTGCAGCACCCAAGTGATCTGCAGGAAGACACTTGGAGAAGCTGCAAAACTTCGCATCTGCCATTTGTCAAAGAGACACGCCTCACACTGCTGCTGGAGTGATAATGGCCTCTTCTCTCTCCTGCCTCCGAGATGTTATGCAGTGTCTCTCAATGGCAGAAGCCAAACTGGAACCTTGCCAACAAGAGAGAGTGCAAATGTAGTTTTCAGGCCTCCAGATCCTGGGATAGAGGGAGAGCCCAGAAGGAGCAAGGACGGTACGGGTATACCTGCAATCTGCAGACAAAGCCTATTATTTTACGATTGTGTGTCTTTCTCGTTTCAAGACTGCTTCTCCCATCTTTATGCCCCTAACACCAAGTACGCTGAGTGACACAAGGCAGATGCTCATACACGGCTATGCTTCTTAGTCCACTAACTCTAGAATTATTATTTTTTTTTCAACGTTTATTTATTTTTGGGACAGAGAGAGACAGAGCATGAACGGGGGAGGGGGCAGAGAGAGAGGGAGACACAGAATCGGAAACAGGCTCCAGGCTCTGAGCCGTCAGCCCAGAGCCTGACGCGGGGCTCGAACTCACGGACCGCGAGATCGTGACCTGGCTGAAGTCGGACGCTTAACCGACTGCGCCACCCAGGCGCCCCATTAGTCCACTAACTCTAAAGGGTCACTTTCCAGAAAGCAGTTTCACAGGTTTCCGTAACTGACGTGCGTAGTTGCTAGATAAAAAGCTTTTCTCTCTTTTATAATTTCCAGGCAAAAAGCTCAGTCATGTTTTCTAATAAAAATTTCTTCTAGGGGGTGCCTGCGTGGCTCAGTTGGTTAAACGTCGGACTCTCGGTTTCGGCTCAGGTCACGATCTTGATCTGCAGTTGGTGGGTTCAGGCCTTATGTTGGGCTCTGTGCTGACAGCTTGGAGCCTGCTAGGCATTCTCTCTCTCTCCCTTTCTCTCTGCTCCTCCCTTGTAGGTGCATGCTTTCTCTCTCTCAAAATAAATGAAACTTAAAAAAAAATTCTTCTAGTCACTCTCAAAGATCAAGCTATCATATCATAGCTAGCTTTGCTATTTGTTTGTATATTAATAAATAGAAAGACATTAACAGATTATACTTGTCTAGTGAAGGAAAAATTGCTTTTGTCTCATCCTGTTCTCAGTAAAAACTGCATAAAACTGCAATAACTCCAAAGTTACAATATAATAGGTAAGTAATATTATTTTATAAAACACTTACATGAATACTTTTCAATTCTTGCAAACTTCCTTACAGCCTTTCATCTCTTACACCCTGGGAGGAAGACAATATTGTTTCCCCCTTTTCATTGATGAAACATGCTTCAAAAAGTTGAGATACTTCTCCCTCCTTACTTGACATTCTTTTACTGAATTCAGATATCTCAAGACGTTTTTGTGTTTTAAAAGTGTCATATGTTTTATTAGTTAGGTTGAACATTTTTCCTACAGAGACAACCATAAAATATTTACATTTCTGGCCACAAAAAAATTGAAAATAGATATTTTCGTTATAGTTTTTACAATTGAAAAGAACTGTTTTCCTCAACAACATTCCAAGAACTAGCCATGAAGCTTCCACTTAATATTCCATTGATGGTAAATTCATTATTTCACTAGGCAGTCCATTCCCTCCTGGACTGACTATATATTATTGATTGAGCATAACCCATTTTTCTTTGGCTTCGTTCTCACTTTGCCTTCTCAGTTACACCATGTTAAATTAATCTCTGTACCACATGTCAATACTGTAACTTTGATGAAGACATATGGTATGATGGAAAGAGCTCTGAACTAAGAATCAAGAGATTTGGGTTACTGTTGCAACTCGACCACTAACCAACTTTTTATCTCGATATCCCTGCATTTCTTTCTCCCTCTCCTTCTTCCCTCCTTTTCTCCCCCCCTTCCTTCCTTCCTTCCTTCCTTCCTTCCTTCCTTCCCTCTCTCTCTCTCTCCCTCTTCCTTTCATATCTAAAATTGTAGGGTGGTGGTAGTAAACTTAATTGAGCTTCTGTGCATTTTTTTTCTCCGTGGATTTAGCACTGGTAAGCATTCCAGGAAAAGTTGAAGAGTTTTTCGTGTCCTGACAGTGATCTTGTGCTCACCGCCATTTGTGTTTCGGGACACATGGAATGACTATCTTTCCCAGCCCCCATATAGATAACGGGGCTTTGCAACTGACTTCTGGCCAAGAAATGTAGATGAACGAATATGAGGTAGCACTTTCACACCTGGCCTCTAAACCTCACATGCTTCCCTCCCTCCTTTGTTCCCCCCTCCATTTCTGTTCTATAGTAGCAGGTGCGTATACACTAGAGGAAAGACATACAAATGAAAACAACAGCGCCATACCATTTGGAGGGCCATGCGTGAAAAACATTAAACCGACTGGCAGTTATGAAATGTTAGGAAAGCACGCAGGGGAAAAGGCTCTCTGCCACTGCTACCGATAATTTAATAGAAACGTGACTTGGGAGCGACAAGGTGTCCGTATTCATCAAAATCGAAATCATATATACTCTCTGCAACCTTTGCTTTCTCGAACCTGTCACAGAGGAAACGCCTAGTTGTCGGAATTAAGACATAGGAAGGGAAGTCTATATACAGCGGCACTTTCAGTATCAGAGAATTGGGAGCTGTCTACACGGCAAGCAACGTAAACAACGATTAAATATATTATCACACACCATGACAATTTAAAGGAGGATATTTTTTATACTTGCGTATTGTTTATGGTTTGTGCACTGACATTTGAAAAAAAACGATTTACGTGTTTTTTATAACTATTCATGTGCATATAATACCTGTGCATTTAAAATGGTCACGAGCGCTGCCAGGTGACCTTGTCTCATTGTTCAGGCACAGGGAGGAGTGAGGACTTGTGTTGTTTCCCGGTAACTCCAGTAAGTGCTGGTCTGCTCTTGTCAGGTCACTCTGGGAGGGAGGGAGGCTTTGATGTTCGTCAACCTGGCAGTGTCACACTGGTTCTCTTGTGCTCCAGCCTCGCGTGACACTGTGCCTGCGATCTTAAGTCGAGGGGCAGCAAGCCAGCTTGGCGTCACTCCACACTCCGCAGCGAAGGCTAACGGTTGTGGTAACCATAAACAAGGTGCAGAGCACATCCGGCATACATCCTAGCTTATCTTGTAAAATCTCTGGGATCCTGTTGATGCAAATTTTGAAACACCAGTAATCCCCCCAGAAGCGACCTCTGTTGTCGAATAATGCCCAGCCTCAGCTACCCGCCTTCGGCCGTCTCTTTTGGAACAGTTCTATCTACCTGCCCCACCTTTTCAGGCTGACTGGTTGCATGAGAATAAAGACACGTGCCTGGGATGATTTGGGTAAGGCTCTAATGCAGATTTTCTTAAACTTGAGTGAGGCTGTGGACTCACTCCAAGGCACGGCAGTACCAGGCAGCGCGCCTTGTCATCGACTGCTTCAGACCTTGGTTTTTACGACAGAGTTTTGACAATCTAGAAGCACGTCGAAACATTCTGGGGAACAGAGCCCAACCAATTTTTTCGCTAGGGCTAATTTTATAAAAGTCGCATTAATCCTTGAATAATGATGTCCTGTCACTTTCAGTGAAAACAAATCAGGTCCCAGACAGAGTTTTCTAACCAACTCTTTTTTTGTCAACAACGTCGACACGATGTATTATTGTTAAATGGATCCATGCGTACACCGTGGAGTCAAAATCTGCGATGGCTACCTTCTCTAATGACTCATTTTCCCGTAAAAAAGGCGTACTTCACAAATGGGTAGTTCACATTAACAGCTTGTCAATGACACGGATTCTTCAGGCAGTTTTGCTAATTGTCACTTACGTACTTAGACACCGGTCGGTCTGGGACCACAGGGTACACATGATGACATTCCAAACTTCTGGCGGAGGCGGGACAATAAATTCCAAGCTATAATGCAACTGATGGGTCAGTACATTTGGCACCCAACATTATTCTTCCTGGATGGTGGTCGACTCTGTACTTAGCCAAGGAACCTCCCATCCTCTCCATGGTAATGGAATCAATGACAAGGTTTGCACATCCACGGCATGCTGCTTGCCACTCTGCCAGCCAGTGCCCACGGCAGTCATGGCTAGTTTGCTAGTTGATCCCATTTTTCTTTCCAGGCAAGCCCAGGTATGCCCTCGGAATCCTTCCCAAAAGATGCCCCGAGGCAGCCACCCACCATCACAAGTGGCACATGAGATTCATTTGGCAGTAGGTTTATCCTATTATAGGATGACATAATTACCCTATTACATTATGGGCTGAATTGTGTCTCCCTCAAAAAAGTCATATGTTGCAGTCCTGATCCTGTGTACCTCAGAATATAACTGTGTTTGGAGATAGAGTCTTTAAAGGGGCAGTGAAATGAAAACGAGGCCATTAGGGTGCGCCCTAATCCAACATGACTGGTGTCCTCATCAGAGTAAATTTGGACACAAACATGTACAGAGGGAAGGTGATGGGAAGACACAGAGATAAGAGAGGCATCTATTCAGCCAAGGAGCGAGGCCTAGCATAGAGCCTTCCCTGATGGCCTCAGAAGACACAAACTCCACAGACACCTTGGTCTCAGACTTCCAGCCTCTGGAACTGTGAGAAAATAAAATTCTGTTGTTTAAGGCACTCTGTCTATATCACTTTGTTACTGCGATCCTAGCAAACAAATACCAGTCTCATAAATAGAGCAAAATAGAAGTAAAGTGGTGCGATTAAGAAACTTCTGGACTTTCATAACAATGGAAAGGACTCTTTGCAGTTTGCTGATACTCACGTTTTAAAAATAATTCCTTAACGTTTATTTACTTTTGAGAGAGAGAGAAAGAGAGAGAGCACAAACAGGGGAGGGGCAGAGAGAGAGGGAGACACAGAATCTGAAACAGGCTCCAGGCTCCGAGCTGTCAGCACAGAGCCCGACGCGGGGCTCGAACTCATGAACTGGGAGATCATGACCTGAGTTGAAGTCAGATGCTCAACTGACTGAGCCACCCAAGCGCCCCAATATACTCAGATCCTTAAGTAAATATTATTCCTCTATGTTGAACTATGAGCTATCGATACCCCCACTCTTATCTGGCTTGTGATATACCATACTGCGAGTACTATAGAGTAAGGACTCTAAACAAAGGAACAAAATCGTGTGTATATTATATAAAATACTAGAACAGACTTGGAAGTCATAAATTGAATTTGTATCATGATGAGTCTAGAAGTATGAAATGGCTCTGAAGTCAAAATATATAATATAGCAATAATGGCCTCCAAAGAGGTCCATGTCCTAAACCCCAGAACCTGTGAATGTATTCCATTACGTGGCAAACGAGAATGAAGGTTGTAGTTGGAATTAGGTTGCTAATCAGCTGACCTTAAATAGGGAGATTATCCTGGATTCTCTGCGTGGGTCTAATGTAATCACAAGGGCCCTTTATTTTTTTTTTATTTTTTATTTTTTTCTTTTTCTTCAATGTTTTTATTATTTTTGGGACAGAGAGAGACAGAGCATGAACGGGGGAGGGGCAGAGAGAGAGGGAGACACAGAATCGGAAGCAGGCTCCAGGCTCTGAGCCATCAGCCCAGAGCCTGACGCGGGGCTCGAACTCACGGACCGCGAGATCGTGACCTGGCTGAAGTCGGACGCTTAACCGACTGCGCCACCCAGGCGCCCCACAAGGGCCCTTTAAAGTGAAAGAGGGAGGCAAAAAGAAGAACTCAGAGTGATGCAAGAAGAAACTTCAGTATGAAGAAACTCAACTCACCATCGCTGGAGTTGAAAATGGAGGAAGGACCCACCAGCCAACACACAGCTGGTATATAGCCTCTGGCAGCTGGAAGAGGCAAGGAAATGGATTCCCTCCCAGGTCCTCCAGATAGGAATGCAGTCCTGCCAACACCTTAATTTTAGCCCAGTGAGATGCGTATCAGACATTCGACCTACAGAACTGCACGGTAATACAGTTGTGCTGTTCTCTGTTGCTAAATTTGAAGTAATTTGTTACGGCAGCAACACGGAACTCATGGAAGTTCCAACGAGTGAATATATTTGCAATGCCAATTTTAGAAAAAATATGGCAGAAACAGATTTGCTCCTGGAATCGTTGCATTTTTAAATAAAGGTTTATATATTTTTGAGAGAGAGAGAGAGAGAGAGAGAGAGAGAGCGTGCGCGCACACAAGTGGGGGGAGGGGCAGAGAGAGAGAGGGGGGAACAGAGGGTCTCTGAGGCAGGCTCTGCACTCACAGCAGTGAGCTGTCAACTCATGATCTGTGAGATCATGACCTGAGTTCAAGTCAGATGCTCAACTGAGCCACCCAGGCACCCCTGTATTTTTTTTTAAAGGTAGGTGCATCATGGATTCTCTCTGCTCCTTATCTTTATTTTCAACTTTGCTTTTTGACTCCCCCCCCCATCCTGTACTTTCTGTTCCTCCACACCAAAAACCCCAGCAAGAATGCATGATCTCCTCATTTGTTTTAATGGCATCACCTTCATCCAATCATCTTCATTTAAATCTCTGAAGACAATTTTGACTCCTTCCTTTCCTTCCATACCCTCTGACTCGTTAGTTTTCACAGCTGGTACACCTATCTGCATGTTTCTCGTCTTTACTCCTTCCTTTTTGTTCCTGCCATAGTAATTCTGCTCTCTGCCTTCAACTCCTCATGCCTCTCCAAATTTCCTAACTGATCTCATGGCCCTCAGTGCCTACATTACCCATTCTTCCACCCACTATTGCCAGGAAAATCTTAACATGCACGTCTAACAATCTCCTTTCCTCAAGGTTGTTTTTCAAGGCCCTCTATAGTGAGGTCCCAGCCTCTCACACCGTCACTCATTAATCCACCTACGTACGCCTTAGGGGCTAGGCCAGTGGTTCTCAACTGTGATGCACGAGAGAATCACATTAGCAGCTTTCAAAAAAACACTGATTCCTTGGCCCAATTAACCAGCATCTCTAGGTGCGGGGTCCAGGAACTGGATGTCTTTTAAAGTTCTTCAGGTGATAATAATGTCCTGTCCAGACTGAGAGCCCACTGCCCTAGGGTGATTCTCAAACAGGAGTGTCCATCAGAAGCACACAGAAGGTTGGTTAAAACACAGGTTACTGGGTCCTACCCTACCCAAAGGGTTTCAGATTCAGTAGGACTGGAGTAAGACCTGAGAATTTTGTTTTGTTTTTAATTTGAGATATATTTCACATGCAATAGTAATCCTTGGAAAGTACACAATTCAGTGGTTTTTGGTATATTCACAAGGTTTCACAATCATTACTACTACTCCTAGAACATTGTCATCACCCTAAAACAAACCCATTAGGATCCACTTCTCATTCCCCCTTCGCCCCAATATCTAGAAACCACAAATATAATTTCTGTCTCTGTGAATTTGCCTATTTTGAATACTTCACAGAAATGGAATCATATAATATGTGGTCCTTTGTGACTGGCTTCTTTCACTTAACACAATATTTTCAAGATTCATCCATGTTGTAATATGTTTCAGTATTTCATTCTGTTTTATGTCAGAATAATATTTCACTGCATGGAAACATTATTTTATGTATCCATGTCCAAATGATGGACATTTGGGTTCTTTCTTTTCTTTCTTTCTTTCTTTCTTTCTTTCTTTCTTTCTTTCTTTCTTTCAACTATTATGAATAATGATGCTATAAATATTCATGTACAAGTTTTTGTGTTTTTAATTATTTTGGACCACATATCTAGGTGTGGAATTGTTGGGTCATATGGTGACTCAATAACTGAGACACAAGACTCTATAATTGAGGATTTGCATTTCTAACCATTCCCAGGTGAGGCTGAGGTTGATGGTCTAGGAACCACATTCCAAAAACCACTGCTCTACCCAAACTGGACTACTAAATGTTCCCTCAAATACCTGGAATCCTTGACATCTGTGCTTTGTTGGTCACTTGGTCTGAAGTCCTTTCCTCTCATCTTTACCTTGTGAAATCCTACTCATCCTTTAAGACACATCCCCGGGCCGCCTTTGCCATAGACTCTACACAGCTTTGTCTGTGTATGTGTTTTTCTTGTTCCTCTGATTGAGACCTCTTTACGGGCATTGAGTGCGTTTGAATCATCTTTGTAGGAAAGCCCTGAAGCCCGGCACAATACTCACACATTGTTGGCCCTCATTAGTATGTGTTCAGTGGAACAGAAGTTCCAGGTCTTCTGAAGGGGTAGTCCAGAGACAGGACCCTAATAGGTGGGGCTTTATGTTTCTCCTTCTTCCAAACATCTGATAAATCCCAATAATTCGGGACTCCTTAAGACCTTTCACAAGCTCCTGCCCAGCTGACCTCACGATCGGAAGACGGAACTATAAAGATCCTTTTAAGTTATATTGTCTAAAGATTATTTTTTATAGTCACTCCTCAGACATTAAAAGAATTGTAATTCTAGAAGCCAAGGTCTCTATGGAATGCTGGGATATGACTGGGGCAGTAAAATTTGCCTGTTGATAGGTTATTTCAGATGTAGAGTAGCACATCTATTTGTGCAGTTTTTCATGTAACTTCCATAGGTGTGCCGTGGAAAACTGCAATAGAGCATTTTCCATTTTCCTAGCCATGCTGAGAAATAGTCAAAACATTGCACAAGCCCTCTATTAGCGAACTTATATTTAAGGGTTGGTCATGCTACCGAAGGCTGTGATGGGGGCTAATACGATAGTGTATAAAAAGGACCTGATCCACTTTCTTTCTTTCTTTTTTTTTTTTTTTCCAACATTTATTTATTTTTGGGACAGAGAGAGACAGAGCATGAACAGGGGAGGGGCAGAGAGAGAGGGAGACACAGAATGGGAAACAGGCTCCAGGCTCTGAGCCATCAGCCCAGAGCCCGACGCGGGGCTTGAACTCACGGACCGCGAGATCGTGACCTGGCTGAAGTCGGACGCTTAACCGACTGCGCCACCCAGGCGCCCCTCCACTTTCAATACCCAATATGTGGATCTGCAATTAGTAGTAGTCGTATTACCCATTTCCTCAACTCTTATTGCTAGAAGATTTTGTTTATAATTTGCCCAGAAAACGAAACCATCAACTAGAATTCTGTCTTGTCCTGTCCCACCTGTGTCCGCACCTGCACTCAGACCTTTCATTCTCTTGCAGAAGGTGAGCTCTTCACTCCTCTGCCCCAGAGCCCCACCCCTTCCACTTACTTACCCAGGAACTTGGCTCCAATAATCGTCCATTTCTGACTCTCCTGGCAGGGGAATCAAGCTAGGCTTAAGCATTTCTTTCCCTTCCCCCATACGGAAACTAAGAAGGATCTCACCAGAGTTTGAATTCTTCTGAAGTATCTCATCTCAAAATTTCGCTAGCATAAGGGAGGGATTGTGATATTGTATCTCACTGAATCCGCCCAGAGAGGAATCCTAAAAATTATGAAAGGGTTGACAATATGTTGTATTCCCTTTTAGAAGTCTGTCCTTTGGGAATGTTCGTCATGTGAAGTGTGTGAATATGGGCCAATAGACGTGAGGAACCCCAGGGGAGTTTTGACTTGAAAGGCCCACACCTGATCATCGCTACCCCTGCTCCCCTCTTCCAAACCACACTTTTGAGCATAGCTTTCAATTTCTTCTTATAAAATTCCCACTTTCTTTCTCCAGTCCTGTATAAGAAGTGTCATACATGTCCCTATAGTCAGGTGTGGAATGGCTGCAAAGACCTAAGCTAGAGCGTATGTTGGAAGAGTGGTTGGTTCTCTTCTAGTCTCGCAGGAAGAGCAGAGGCAGAGAAGACTGTGTCCAGGAGCTCATGAAGGGCCTTACAAAGGACTTGGGAGGAATGGGGAAGATCCCAGAAGACAGAGGAGCAGTTCTATGTGGACACTCAGGTGGAATCTGAGAGTTAAACTTTCTCCCATATGGGTTCCAATAATTCCTGACTCTACACCATTGGGTAGAGTGTGTTTCCCTCCTACCTGTGAATGCTAGCTTACTGGATGAATAAGCTCACACTTACTGCCTGACCCTCAGCTCACTGCCATCGTGATTCTCTCACTAAGCCCTCTCATCTAAGGCACCGGTAACTTCTGTGTTACAAACCTAATAAGCATGTTTCTGTCCGTATCTTTCTCACCATCTCTGAGGCATTTGCACTGTTGATATGTCCTCCTATTATAACTAATCTGCTCATGGGGGGCCTGGGTGGCTTAGTCGATTGAGCGTCTGACTTTGGCTCAGGTCATGACCTTGTGGTTCGTGAGTTTGAGCCCCACGTCGGATTCTGTGCTGACAGCTCAGAGCCTGGAGCCTGCTTTGGATTCTGTGTCTCCCTCCCTCTCTCTCTCTCTGCCCATCCTTTGCTCATGCTCTGTCTTTCTGTCTGTCTCTCTCTCTCTCTCTCTCTCTCTCTCAAGAAATAGATAAACTTAAAAAGAAAATTGAAGTAATCTGCTCCTTGGCATCCATGATAGATTACTCTCCTGTTCTCCTTTTACTTGGATCACTCCTGCTTTGTCTTCTTCCTGGATGGAAACCTCTTCCTCTGACCTTCCCTTAGAGTTCTGCTCTCAGCCTTCCTGTCATTATAAAAGCCACAGATCCGCATATTATTGGTAACATTTATTATTCCTAAATTGATGCTAATCTATCATAATCTTTTTTTTTTAAATTTTTTTTTCAACGTTTATTTATTTTTGGGACAGAGAGACAGAGCATGAACGGGGGAGGGGCAGAGAGAGAGGGAGACACAGAATCGGAAACAGGCTCCAGGCTCTGAGCCATCAGCCCAGAGCCTGACGCGGGGCTCGAACTCACGGACCGCGAGATCGTGACCTGGCTGAAGTCGGACGCTTAACCGACTGCGCCACCCAGGCGCCCCTAATCTATCATAATCTTAAGTAATGATCTCTTTCCACAGCTGCATATTGGATACCCAGACCTGGATGTCTTTAAACTCAACATTCCTTGTTCCAGAATTCCTTATTTTGGTGAATGGCACTGTCTCCCTTTCAATGACCTGAGCAGAAGCTTGAAGCATAATTTAAAATTTCTCACCCTGCCTTCTTCTTCTTCTTTTGTTCACATCCTATATTCAACCATATCTATTTCATCCTTCTATATACCTCTCATATGTATGTTCTATCACCACCATGAGGGCGAATATTGGATAATCATTATGGGCAAGTATTGTATTGCATATCTTCTGGTCTCTAGTGCATAGAATACTGGCACAACTTTAATAGATTCCATAGAATATATGAAAGAATTAATAAGTGAATAAATAATGCAATAGATAAGGAAATGGATCCACACCATTCAAGTTCAGCCCTTGTGATTGCAAAAAACAGAAACCTTCACAACATGGTCAAAGTACAAAGGAAGGTGGGGCAGGAGCTTTATTATTATAGGGAAACACATGGGACATAGGGAGAGACACCAAAATAAAAAAAATAAGAAGCAGATCATCTGTTAAGACAGCAATGCTTATGAACTTCAACAGCTGGGGTGTCTGAACCTTCACTCTGATTCCCTTCTGTTGATGTGAGTTGGCTATTTTCTGGGGTTTTCTCTGTTTACTTCTCACTACAACTCACTTCTCACCTGTACTCCGCGTACCCTTTTCCTATGTCATTGAATCTGCCCGTTCATAGCGTCTGCTTTCTCATGACTTATCATGACCACAGCCTTACCTCTTGGCTTTAGCTGTATACCCCTTCAACTTTAGCCCCTGCTGCTAACTGCCTCGTTCTCTCTGTCCTTCCCAATTCAAGTCCCTTAGGGAAAGAACCTGATGGGCCTCATCAGTTTTAAAATGCCAGTCCACGGATTAACTGCCCTTGAGTAGAAGCCTAACCCAGTCTACCATCGCCCAATTGTTTCCACTTGTTGGTAATGAAGAGTCTCATGAGACAAACCATGGCTCTCCAGGGTTGCATTTTGTGGGAGCAGTGGTCAGAGTAGACCCTGTGACTAATGTGACCACAAACATGTGATCACATTGTTCCTGAGGATGGAAAGTATCTAGGAATTCTTGCCTCCAAGGAGGCTGGGAGGGGAGTTCACCCAATGTGGCAGGTAAAGCTGGAGCTAAAGTCCGCAAAGGCAAACAAAATTCACTTAGGAGCACTGAAAGTGCAAAAGACAGTATGGGATTCCAGAGAACCAAGAAATCTTGGGGGACCACAAGTAGGTTCTTGATGGAGGAGAGTAAGGTCCAGAGAATTTCCTATTGTAGGAAATCCACTGTTTTCCAAGTCTGGGTCACCCAACACGAAGACTCAGAAACCAAGTGAAGAATAAATACTAACTCACTGATTTCTCTGCTTCTAGTCTGGCCCCCTCCAGATGTCATTGTTACATTTTAAGTAACATTTCCCCCTGATTATAAAATTTATTTAGAAAATGAGGAAAATAAAAACTATAAAAGAAGAAAATGAAAATCAGCCATGTCTTTACTAGCTAGCAAGAACTGTAATTATTATTCCATAATGTCTTTTTCTAGTGTTTTCCTCTATTTTTGCCTAAAAGGTGGATTTTTGTGGGATGTAGTTTTATATTGTACATTTTCTTTAGTTATTATGCCACTAGTATAATAATACATTGCCTAAAAATACAGTTGCAAAAATATTCCATCGCAGGCCAGTGTTATAATTTATTTTACCATGTCTTATTGGTGGCATTTAGGCTGTTTCTGATTTTTCCCTATTATAAATAAAGGAGTTGAATAAAAAAATTCCTAGAAGTAATACCCTGCCTTAAAGGGCAATATTATCTTTTTAACACACAAATTTAACCATGTACCTCCTCATCTAAAATCCTTCAAAAGTTAACTTTTATCTTTAGGATACATTTCTAATTCTTTTAGCTACCACAACGGATGCTTCCTGGTCTGGCATTTGCTGGCTTCTCCAGCGTCAGCTCCTCCAAGCCCTCAGACGGACCCCCGTGTTCCTGTCACCTTCTCTAGTGGCATGTGCCCAAACCAGCCAGGCTCTTTGGACCCTGGAGGTGTCTGATCACACTGGCCTTCCGCTTAGAACCCCTTTCTTCCCCATGCCTCCCCCATCACTCATTTGCCGCATCCTCTAAGATTTGGCTCCATTGTTAATCATTCTAGGGAGCGTCCCCATCTTCCACGCGGGTAGGTACCCGTATCTGCTTGCAGTTCGGATTGCGTTCAGCTGCCGGTCAGAGAAAACCTGACTTATAAGCCTGTATACCAACAGAGGATGCTTCTGGTATTGGTTTCAAGACTAAGATGTTAGATAGAGGGAGTATACCTGTGATTCTCTTGGCTTTTACCTCGTGGTTACAAAATGGTCATGGAAGCTCCGGCGGCTACCTTGGGCTCCAGAGAGTAATAAGATGGGCTGTGGGCAAAGAGGCTGTACCAGCTTTGGCTGTGCCTTTTTTATTTTTATTTTTTTAACAGAAAAAGCCAAAGCCGTTTTGAAAGCTCCCAGCTGATTTGGGCTTGTATCTCTCTCACTGGGCAGAACTATCTCATTGCCACTCCAAGCTTCCGGGGAGGCTGGGGGAAAGAGCATTTAGTCCCCAGTCACCACGATGGATGCCCCAAGGGGTTTGGGGAAGTGCTGGTCAGCAGATAAATGGCGTCTGCCCTGATGTCCTTCTCTGTGCTCCCCTCTCACACCCTCCTGGTGGCGGCTAGCTCACCTCTGTCTCTCGCCCTCTAGACAAGAAGCCTCTTGGAGTTGGGAAGAGAGTTCCAAGCTTGTTTTCAACAATGTGCCCTCAACATATTTAACACACGGTTTTGAACAAATCAACTGCTTTTAGAAACCACCTACACAACACTCTTAATGAGCAACCGAGGACGAGAGCACAGAAGCAGCTCCCCTAAAGCACAATGTTAAAATATGGCAACAATTTTTACCTATTTGCCATAATGTTTTGTTTATTTATTTATTTTTGCGAGAGAAACAGAGAGAGCGAGCAGGGGGAAGGGCAGAGAGAGAGAATCCCAAGCAGGCTCCTCACTGCCAGCACGAAGCCCGAGGTGAGGCTCGAACTCACGAATCGTGAGATCGTGACCTGAGCCAAAACCAAGAGGCGGACACTTAACCGACCAAGAAATGGCAACAAATGTTACAAGGAACGAGGTACTGACCTGACAGTTGTAGAGCAGGTGATGAGAAGGTGCCGGAAGAAGCAGCCTGAGTGAGAGCTACACGAACGGGGTGGCTGGTTCTCAAACATGGCGGCACATTGGAATCACCTGGGACTCAGCGTCCCTCTGCTCGGGCCCCACCCCTCCCCCATTTAAACCAGAGTCCCTGGTGAGCCCAGCAGTGTGCTGGAGCAGGCTCATCCGGGCCGTGCGGCTCTCCCCAAGCCCGTGTTCATCACGCCGGTGGCTTACGATCTGCCACCATGGGGTACTCCTGCGACAATAATTGCCAGACACAAATCACAAATGAGTCCTCCCCACCTGCCCTTTGAGAGCCGGGTAACCAGCAAACTGCTGTTGGTAGTTTTAAGAGCTCCCCAGATGTCTCCAGTGGGCAGCCAAACGTGGGAACTACGAGTTTTCTGCCAAATACTACCTTGGATTCCTTCTTTTGCCCTAATAATCCTCCCTGGGGGTCAGCATCCTTGTGCGGGATAACTTGGCTGGCCTGTACAGAACCCGAGAGAGGTACAGAAGAGACAGAATTGTGGTTACATTTTTAATTGTTACTGAGTTTCTTTGCACACGACTTGATATGGGAAGAATCTAGCCAAATCTCTTAGTGTAGCTTTAGGACTGGATCTATAGAGGCATGCTAATTCGTTGAAGGAGCTGAGGGACGTCTGAATAATGTGCAATTAGAAACCTTAACTACCCCCTCCTGTGATTGAGGTTCCTTATTTCAAGGCATAGTTGTCTGTAGTGTAATTTTCTAGATCTCACTCCCCTGGTGGCATCTGATTTAAATACATGGACCGCACCCCATCCTAGGGTAGTCTGACTATAGCTATCCCTATCAGACTTCCGCCCCCACAACCCATGGTAGCTACATATTTATATACTGATATATATTCCTCAATTTATAGATAGGACAGTATGCAGAGGAAGGTTTTGTAGCTTTCCTAATGTCCCAGAGTAAGTAAATGGATTCAGATCCAGGCAGTGCGTCTCCAGAACCCGTGTTTCTGAGCACACTTCCAAACTATGCCAGTAGAAGTACAACGCAGACTTGCCTGCGTCATACACACACGCTACAAAATGCCCAACCGGTTCCTCTTGCATAGACCACATTAGTCATCTGTGTGGTGCAGTAGACCGTAGCGTTAACCCAAATGAAACCACCGCCACCGCCTGCCAGTCAAGTCTGGCCGGAGAAACTTGGAGGCAGCCGACTTGCGATGTCCCACGGACACCTGGACATCCCAGGGACACAGGGGACTCGTGAAGAGCTAGGGGGTGTTCTCTTCACAAAGTGGTTCTGGGGCTCCCGAGAACCCTTGAAGCTAGCGGGCTGTGTTGTTCTCTGCCTGAAGAGGCAGAAGGAAGCCGGAGGGCTGTTCCCAACCATATTCACGATGGGAGTCCTGCCGGGTTCGATTCCTGGGACAGGGCTGGGCGGGGCCACAGTTCCTGTTAAACGTACATACCTTGGCGCCCCCTGGGGGAGGTGGGCTGCCGTAGGAGACTATTTCAATGCTCTAACTCGATTTCTGTGAAAAATTAGTTGCTCAAACACCACCCCGAACAAAAGAACAGGAGATTCCCCGTAAAACATTTTTCTTATCTGAAAACTTTATTGTGGTTAGGGAGAATGGAAAATTATAAGTTAAATATTAAATGTAAGGAGACACTTCTAAAGAATGTTTTTGTGGCAAAGGATAAAAGAAACGTAGACATTGACTACGTATAGAAGTGACGGCAGTTTCTAATACGTCTTCGTTCCTTAGTGCTTTTCTGGGGCCTTGTAAATATTAGCACATCACCTCTCATTTGAGCACAAGGGACCAAGAACCAACTGAATAACTCAGTCTCTCGCACGATTGGCCCCCTGGGAAACGCGGCCTTTCTATTCTGGGTACCTGCCACTACAAGATCATTAATTTATTATTGTATTATTGTCTTTCTTTATTGTTTCTGGGATTTTGTTCCTATTTTCTTTTCCTCAGGCTTTCTGCTCCCTGTAACAGAATGAAAATGCCATTTGACCTATTATTTTTTGGTGTATTTCAACTCATCATTTTATAGGGTTACAGTCTTTGCTGAGTTTCTCTAAGAGCATATCTTATATTGGTTAACGTTCACGAGCTGATTTTCTCTGTAGTCAGCCATGTAGGGAGGAAAACAACTTTTCCCTCTGCTCATGTTGGCTTTTCCAGTAGGGCTTTATTAATCAGATTAACAAAAGACAGATTGACAAGAGAAAAACAAGTTTATTAACACGTGCAGCATGCATCCACATGGGAGCTCTCGGAGATGAGCAACTCAGAGGGATGGTTAGAACTTGGGGGTTTATATAGCATCTAGACAAAAGGACAATAAATATGCAAAGAAGTGTCAAGACAAAGGACAAGAACTTTGAGTTTCCAGAGTAGCAAATTGCTAGAAGGTAAGTATATGGGTGAACTAATGGAAAATAAGGTTAGTCAGTAAAGTTTGTATGTAGATTCCTCTGGTGTCTGTCTCTGGATTGATAAGGGTCTACAGTTGTCTCTGATGATTATCTTCTGTCCCTTCTGGTAGAGGGGAAGGGGCGGGGATACCTCTACAAATGTATGTCCTGCTTTTGGGTGATTGGAGGAGTATGTTTTTTTTTTATTTTATTTTTAATGTTTATTTTTAGAGGAGGGCAGGGGAGGGGTGCGGCGGGGGGCGGTGGGAACAGAGGATTTGAAGCAGGCTCCTCACTGACAGCAGAGATCCTGATGTAGGGCTTGAACTCATGAACCATGAGATCGTGACCTGAGCCCAAGTCGGACACCTAACTGACTGAGCCACTCAGGTGCCCCGATGCAAGGTATGTTTGTGCAAAGTTCCTTTTTATATGGGTGTTTCACCATCAATACACTTAGTATCAATACCTGTCTTCTTCCCAACTCGCTGTCAGCAGTGGGTGTCCAAATCTGTTTACTCCCTGGCTTTCTGAAGATGTTCAACTTAGCCATTTATCCGGGACATGCCTGTATCATTCAAAGGCACGTGGGAAGACAGTCTGGACAAAACCGTGAATCCGGGAGGTTTTGAGTTTTTACTTTCTCCAACTTTACGTTCTTCTCTTTAATGACTTACTTTTCAAACACCTTGCTATTTTCCTGCGCCATTCCCTATCTCAGAAACAAGGTGGCTTCACAAAATCACCTGTCCTCCGGTTTAGACTTATTCACACCACCGTGTGAGTTCGTCATTGGGAAGAACATGATGGAATGAGAAGAGGACATCTAAAGATGGGATTTGTAGAAAAGCAATATTAATTATGTCAATTAGGTGGCCTGCTTGGCAGCGGTGCCTAATTACCCTACGGTACCTCATTGGTGAAATGCTATCATTAGTGAAATGGTAGCTAATTTTGCCGGAGGTTTTATTTGATCAGACCATCGTACTGGCACGCGCATGTTCGGCCTTCGGACTTTATTGCTCAACAGGCAAACCTACATCGTAAGCCCAAGTGAGAACATTTTCACTGTTGCAGCAGATGGGATGAGATTTTCCCCAGTGGGGAGGAATGGGGGCGTTCTGTAAAAGGTCACAGATTTCCTGCCCCACGTCCTTGCCCCTCAGAACGTAGTCCACGGAGCAGCCGCGCCAGTCGGAAGCTCGTGAGAAACGCAGAAGCTCGGGCCCCGCCCCTGACCAGAGCTGCATTTTAACGAGATTCCCAGGTGATTCAATTCACAATAAAATTCGAGAAGCACCCCTGTAAATCACTCCTTCCTTTGCCAAGGGGAGTGGACAGAGGAATGAAGCGTGTGAGGGAAAATAGGTCACTGCTCTAGCTCCCACTTACATATCAGAACTGAGCCTGTCGCTTATTGAAAATGAAGTTTCCCAGCCCCACCCCCAAAGCTTCCCCGCGGCAGGTGTAAGGTGGAGCCAGTCCTCTGCTGCTTTAACAAGTACCCTCAAAATATCTGCGAAGCCTTCAAGTTCGAGACCCGCCCTCTGTGCCTGTTGGTTCATTGACATTAGAGAAAAGGGAAAGACTGAGAAAGCCTGCGGTAGGGGGGGAGGGAATGTTCTCAAAAAACAAGAGGCTGCAGAAGGAAGAAGATGACAGTTCAAATGGAACAGGGAGAAAGCCTGGCCGGAAAATAGATTCCATAGATCCTTTTATACGATTCTATCTGAATTTGACTCCGTTGCTCAGTAATTTGCCCAAGACGAGCCAAAATAAGAGTATTGTTGCGATATTTTAAAGGCAAAGTGGCTGAACACCCTCTTAATGTTCCTCATTGACGATGCATTTCTCTCCAGGAGCAATCAATGCCTTTCCAATGGCCCCACCAATGGAATGTCAGGTATAAAGCACGCCATTATTATGTTCCCGCCCACCCCCAATTTCAGAGCTAAGCTACTCCTTCGTTTTTGAATCTGGGTGACCATGAGGCACAGTTGGTCACCAGTGCTTCTTAAGGTCCCATCTCGGAGGATAAATATTTAATATTTGAAGGCAACTCAATCCATGTTTGCTGAACACAGCATAAACCTGAAGTTGCTCTAGAAAGAAAAGCTCAGCTAATGGGAGCCCAGAGACTGATTCATAGTTTTAAAAATTAAAATGATTAACCCCACGCCCTTCCCTGCTGCAGCTGGCCAGTAACAAATCATCCTTTAGGGATGTAATGAGTTAAGAGGACACGCTTAACATAAAGGAATATGTCATGGATGCTTCTAAATTCATTTGGTCAGACATAATACGTTTAAGTCCTGTCCCATATATGGTATCATTTGTATGTTTGCATAATTTGTGAAACTCTGAAATTTTTATAGTACGCTTTAATATACAGTAAGCTAAATTAAAAAGCAGTCCTGAATTCTTCCAGTTTCATTAATTATATTACCTGGGAGAAGAGATGACCCTTGGAGAAGGTATGAGAGTGGAGCACATGTTATTTGGGGATAAATGTGATCGATAGAGAAAACCACATTAGGTAACATAACCATATAATATAAGAAAAAATATTGGAAATCAAAATAAATTGATTAGTGTATAGAACAGTCCACAAGGGAAGATGGCTGGCAACTTGTTCCAGGACTTACAACTTAGAACCTACTAGCGTTGAAAGACTTTCTCTGGTTGTTTATCACTCACCCATTCATTCATTCATTCATTTACTCATCTACTAAGTACTGAGGATTTGCTCTTCCCTGAGCACTGATGGGTAAACCATGTGAGTTGGACACAGTCCCTTGATTTGTTCTGCCGGTTGGAAAGTAGATTCCTGCAAGCGCTCAGAAGACATCATTGCTATAAAATAGCATTTTAAAACCAAAACACAATGACCACCACCCCATCAAGGGCAGTTTTTTTCATTTTGATTTTTTTAATGTTTATTTATTTTTGAGACAGAGACAGAGCATGAGTGGGGGAGGGGCAGAGAGAGAGGGAGACACAGAATCCGAAGGAGGCTGCAGGCTCTGAGCTGTCAGCACAGAGCCCGACGCGGGGCTGGAACCCATGGACGGTGAGATCACTACCTGAGCTGAAGTCGAAGGACTAAACCGACTGACTGAGCCACCCAGGCGCCCCAAGGGCATTTTTAATTGCGCAATTCCACATATGTATTTCAAATTCACTAAGCAACTTCCCTGCATTCCACTTTGCTGTGGTTTCCATAATCACAACAGCCTCTGGCTTTTTTCGGTTTTAAACTGTGCTGCTTCTTTTCTCTGCATCATTTATCAACGAATCGGGGCTTTCTTGGGCACTTGCTCTATTTAGCTAGCAGCTGGGGAAATATACAAAAAGGAATGAAACATGCCCTCGGTCTTAGAATCAGCATGGATTATAAAACAGACACATGTGAATAGCTGATACCTACAGGAAATTATTGTCAGGAAAACATCACCATTCACAATTCCTTCCTCTTAAAATTGGGCCAAAGAGCCAGATTATCGATAATATAAAGTGCAATGCTTCAAATTTATGAAAATAATGTAGAGATGAACAAGCCACAATTTACATCTCTGTAGGTAAGTGTCCATTTGATGGCAGGAAAACCCATTTTTATTCGACTTGGTTAGAGATGACGGTAGAAATCTGCTGTACTCTGGCGCCATCTGGAGGCAGGCTCGCACTGAGGCGACGTCCCAAATCGTCTTGCAACTGCAATTAGGAGCACTTTTGTTTATCAAATCTATTTTCTTTCTTTCTTTCTTTCTTTCTTTCTTTCTTTCTTTCTTTCTTTCTTTCTTTCTTTCTTTCTTTCTTTCTTTCCTCTCTCTCTCTCTTTCTTTCTCCTTTCCTTCTTCCTTTCTTTTCTTTTTTTCTTTCTTTCTTTCCTTCTTTCTTTTTTCTTCCTTTCTTTTATTTTCTTTCTTTCTTCCTTCTTTCCTTCCTTTCTTTTTTTCCTTCCTTTCTTTTCTTTTTTTCTTTCTTTCTTTCCTTCTTTCTTTCTTCCTTCCTTTCTTTCTCTCTTTCTTCCTTCCTTTTTTTTCTTTCTTTTCTTTTTTTCTTTCTTTCCTTCTTTCTTTCTTTTTTCTTCCTTCCTTTCTTTTCTTTTCTTTCTTTCTTCCTTCTTTCCTTCCTTTCTTTTTTTTCCTTCCTTTCTTTTATTTTCTTTCTTTCTTCCTTCTTTCCTTCATTCTTTCTTTCTTTCTTCCTTTCTTTCTCTCTTCCTTCCTTTTTTCCTTTCTTTTCTTTCTTTCTTTCCTTCTTTCTTTCTTTTTTCTTCCTTCCTTTCTTTCTATTTTAGCAAAAGGGAATTGTGAACTGTATTTGTAAACTAGAATTTGTTCTAAAATACATATTTTTCAAGGAGGGCACACTTGAGAGAAAGAGAACATTAAGGGATGACATAGATTCTTCTATGACACGGGTACTTGGGTGGATAGGCTTCAATACAGTTTCACATACAGTATCATTTATATATTTGCCTAACTTGCAAAACTCTGCAATTTTTATGATACACTCTAAAATATGTTGTTATATCTCAATAATAAAATAAAACATTACAAAATTATTTGTTAAAAAACAGATGAATACGTGCATGAACGAACTGCCATGTTTTGGTGTTCCATGAGGTAAATGTATCTCATTAAATTGCAATTTTCTTACTACCTCCTCGGGAGACCTTCGGTTCACAAGAGCTTGGCACCCTTTTCTTTGAGCGCTGTTATTGAGCTTGGTTAATGTTCACAGACGGACAAAGAAGAACCAGGAATGTGGTATAACTTTCTTCTAAGAAAAAGTATACAGTCCTTTGTAAATGACTAGTTACATCTGGTTGAAAGTTGTTCTTGCCTTCAGACGAAACTGCCTTTAAAGACATGATACGTAATGCTCATACTCATTTTCAACAAAATGATTTTACTTTCTGGAATAAACACCGGCCTCTAATTCATCAGCTAATGTGAAATTTCAGGATCCCACGCCACGAGAGATGCACCGTGTTTTAAATCAAGACACTTCCTGAGCTTCCCTTCTGGACAGGAAGTGGAGAAACGCACCAGTACGCATGACACGATGTTACCAACTATGTTGTGCGTTCTAAACAGGAAACTGGGTTTTCTGATATGATGGGGAAAACAGTATTCTTATTAAATATTCTGATTGATGGAATTTTATCATTTCAAATTCACACGATAGACCCAATTTCCTCAGAATCAGGACGCAGCAAATATAGTTGGTAGTGTATTATGTGTAGTGGGATCGTTTTTTTTTTCTTTTTAAAAAATGATCTCGATTTTACTTTATTTGTTTATTGAAGGATAATCGACATACGATATCCTACTCGTTTCAGAGGTACATCATAGTGATGTGTTATTTTTCTATCCAAAAGTTCCCCATAGTGTATGATTCCAATTATAGGACATTCTAGAACACGCAACACTATGGAGACAGTAAAATGATCAGTGGTTTCCAGGGGCTGCGGGGGGAGGGATGAAGAGGCATAGAACAGGGGCTTTTTAGGGCAGCGAAAATACTCTGCCTGATACTCTAATGATGGATGTATGTCATTATACATTTGTCAAAGCCACCAAGAGGGACCCTAAGGTAAACTATGGACTTGGAGTCATTATGACATATCAATGTAGGTTCAGTAGTTGTGACAAATGTACCATTCTGGTGGGGGATGATGACAGCAGGGGAGGCTATGAACATGTAAGGGAGAGCGGTACTGGGGAACTTTTTGCAATTTCAGTTCAGTTTTGCTGTGAACCTAGGTGCTTTGAAACCATAAAGTCTTATTAAAAATTTGACTTAGGGGCACCTGCATGGCGGATCTGATTCTAAAGTCTGTGCTTTTCTTAATAAAACTTAAAACTTTGGACCTGACATTTCGGTCTGGAGCACAGAGAACAGCACTGGGGAAATCTCCTCCTCATCGACTGCATCATGACTTGCTCACAACACTGAGCCCATCCTATTAACATGATGATCTGTTGATGTGTCTATTCTAACACCTCATTTCTAATTCATCCCTGATTACTCTGTGCCTAGCGTGATGCCTGATACTCTAAAGGTGATTAATAAATGCTCACGAACCACACGGAACCGCTGAACTAGACATCTATTTCTTTTTGTGACTTGTGACACAGTTTCTCCAGTTCTTTCCATCTCTGCACCTCCCCCCCTGCCAAAACCTATCCTCGAAGTCATGTCCATGCTGCAGTTACGACTATGGTATTTCTGAAACAGAAATGGAGGGATTTTATCTGACAAGTATGGGGACAATGGGAGAACATATTTGACATCTGCCCCACTCGGACGAATCCTTGACCTTAACTCAAATGTAAGATGGATTTTCCAGGGAAGACTGGCTAAGCTGAAAGAATTTAGCGCTCAGGATTTCCGGCCTTAGCACCTGGTACTTATGTAAATCTGGATCTCTCGAGACTTGTGACTTCCCCATTGTAGGAATTTCAGGATCCTTTAACACTCTGTTACCAACTCAGTTTTTTTGTTTTTTTAAGTTTATTTTTATTCATTTTGAGAGAGAGAGGAAGTGGGGGAGGGGTAGAAAGAGAAGGAGACAGAATCCCAAGCAGGCTCTGCGTTGTCAGCACAGAGCCTGATGCAGGGCTCGAACTCCCAGTGAGATCATGCCCTGAGCCAAAGTCAACAGTCGGACTCTTAAACAACGGAGCCCCCCAGGTGCCCCACCAACTCAATTTTGAAAGAGACTTCAGGTTCTATACACAAAGGCATTCTCAAGGAATGTTAACTTTCCTCTGGCTTTTTCACTGGTCTCTTTTCTTGTCCTGTTTTGGAGACTCAGTGCTTGGATATCAATGTGTGAAACAGGACTTAAATTGTGTAACTTGTTAGTGTTTGGGTATTCATTCATGTATTCATTCATGTTGTAAAGACTTCCTGAGTACCTATCACGGACCTGCACTGTTGTAGGTACTGGGGACTGAGCAATGAACAAAGCAGGCAAAGTCTCTTTCATTCTGAAGCTGCCATTCTACCCAGGAAGAGTGACAATAAGCAAATAATCGGGTGAATAGATAGTGTGTCAGATGAAGACAAGAGCCGTGGAGAAAAGTAAAGCAGGGTGAAATGAATCAGAAGTTCCTGGGTTGAACATCAACATTAAGGAGTGAGGGCACCACCATGTGTGTGCTGAGGGAGGAGATCCAGGAGGAGTAAACAGCTGGGCTGAAAGCAGACGGGAAACATGCCTGGTGTGTTTGAGAACCATATGGGCTACAGCAGAGCGAGCAAGATGGTGATGAGGTCGGGGTAAGTGGGGGCCAGGTCATCCAGGGACTTGTAGCTGCCCTAAGCCTTTGGCTGTTACTCAAACGAAGATTTGGAGCCGTTGTAAGGCTTTGAGCACAGATGTGATGTGTTCAGACTTAGGTTTTTTTTGTTTGTTTAAAAAATATTTTTTTTAATGTTTATTTATTTTTGAAAGAGAGAGAGACACAGAGTGCAAGCAGGGGAGGGCCGGAGAGAGAGGGAGACACAGAATCCAAAGCAGGCTCCAGGCTCTGAGCTGTCAGCACAGAGCCTGACGCGGGGCTCGAACTCATGAACTGCGAGATCGTGACCCGAGCAGAAGTCGGATGCTTAACCGACTGAGCCACCCAGGCGCTTCTGGACTTAAGTTTTTAAAGAATAACTGGCTGTTATGTTGAGAATAAATGGAGGTGGAGGAGGGCGAGAATCAGGACCTTCTAGGAGCAGTAAAAAGTTGTCTTTGATTCGTTACACAAAACACTGTATTCTAAACTCAAACCTCAGTGGCATCTTCCTTCTCAAGATGAGAGAATGCTGGTGTTTGGTAAACAGTGCCATCTGAGGGTGGACACTTGCCCTCCTTTCCTCTCTTCCCAGGTGCGCCCTACTGACTATAATCAGAACTGAAGGGCTCCTACAGACTGATTCCACAGCCCAGGTTCTGGGAACCCAATTACCTGCTTACCGCATGAGAAATAGAAAAAGGGAACCAGGAGTAAAAGGCACCTCATAGATTGGGGCTCCTTATTTGAGGGCATAAAGAAATGATCACATTGACAAGGCTTCCCCAGAGAATAAGCGGGCTTTTTTTTTAATGTTTAATATTTATTTGTGGGGGGAAGGGCAGCGAAAGAGAGGGAGAGAGGATCCCCTCCTCGCTCAATGTGGAGTCTGACATGGGGCTCGATCTCACGACAGTGAGATCATGACCTGAGCCGAGATCAAGAGCCAGATGCTTAAGGGACTGAGCCACCCAGGTGCCTCTGGAGAATAGGTTTTTGAATCAGTAAATATTCTCAAATGCTTTACGTGGAGAAGTGAAAAGATGGGTCATTCCTGGTCTTGACCGAGCAGATGAGAGAGGGCTCTGAAGAAAGACCCGAGAGAGAGAATTTGTGGTGCAGCAATGCAAGCTTAATCAGGATTGATGGGCTTTACTCCTCTGCTTTGCGTGTGAAGGGGTGTGTGTGTGTGTGTGTGTGTACCTGAGAAATGAACTAGAAGTCCTTCTACCTAGAATTTTCTGCAGTCTGGAGGAAGCAGGCTGGTAGCTTCTGTTTGCTAAGTGGGAAGGTCCATCAGTCACAGTCTGAAACACAAAATGGCTTTTCACAGCAACACGGCGCCTTTATAGAGCTTTGCAGAGAGTAGCCTTCACAAATGGTTAGTAAGAGAAATCGAAGACTGCTATAAATGTGTAAGCTTTTAAACAACTATCTCTGACCTATGTTACTAGTACAATGCCTTATAGAATAAAAGCGTTCAATAGATCATAGTCAACAAAATGTCTTGAAGTTATATTCTAACGACTCAATGTGTCATATACTTATGTGACTATTTAGGAAAACAAACTGGCTGATGAACTTCTAATCACTTTTTTCTGTAGGGAAACCAATATATGGCTTACAGAATTGGATTACTCCAGATAGGTGAATGTATTCAAATGCAGAGTCCCAAGGAACTTAAATGTTTGCAATATGACAAGAGTATAACTTTCACAGTAAGACCCCCAAAAAAACAAACAAACAAACAACGACAACAACAACAACAACAACAAAACAAAATCAGAGATATTCAGGGTTTTACTCTGGGACTTATATTATCTAATTGTACATTCTTGGACACTTCTGATTGAAATAACATGATATTTCTGGCTGTTTACCATAAGCCAGGCACTGTTCTAAGTTCGTTACATGTATTAGCTCATTCAGTCCTCACAACAACCCTATGAGTTGGTTATTCCCACTTTACGGAAGCAAAGTGGGTTATTCCCACTTTGAGGAAACAAAGGCACAGGAAGATGGCGTGACTTGCCCAGAGATATGTGTATGTTGAGCATTCCAGAGACTTCCTCCAGTGTCAGGGATTTGCTGAGATGACTCACAGGACTCAGCATATAGTCATACTCACGGCTATGACTTATTACAGTGAAAAGATACAAAGCAAAATGAACAAAGGGAAAAGGTACATGGGGTAAAGTTATGGGGAAACCAGGTACAAGCTTCCAAGAGTCTGCTCCCAACACAGTCACCCAGGATGTACTTAGTTTCTCTGGCAACGAGTTGTGACAACACGAACAAAGAACAGCTTCCAGGGAAGCTCATTAGAGACTCCCTGCCCAGGGTTTTTGTTGGGGGCTCATAGGCAGCTTCTGTCCAGCTTCACGTAGGCTGCTCCTTCCCAGCTAGTATCAAATGAGGGAACACTCTTGATATCCCAGCTTCTAGATGTCAACCAAAGCCCAACCTTGTGAGGAGGCCTTTCTGATAATAGCAGTCAGACTTGCTATGTCAACACTTTCCTGCACGTAAGTCTACTGAATGGAAGAGCTGGGCTTCCCTCACAGAGAGATTCTGGAGGCCAACCAGAGAACAACTGTGATCTATGGATTATCAGAGACATAGATCCATAGATCTATTATGCAACAAGTAGATTTAGGAGCCTGGAATTCAGAGGAGAGGTCTGGCTAGAGTTGTCAGTGTGGGAGTCGCTGGCCTACAGTGACTTTGAAAGCTAAGTTCACATAGAAGGTGAAGGCGGACTGACAGAGTATAAAAGAGGTCAGAGGACTGTGTCCTGGGGCACTCCACCATCCAGAGGTTGGGTGTATGGGGGATGAGCTCCATGGACACTAAGAAGGAGAGGCCAACGAGTTCGGAGGAAAATGAAGAAGTTATGCCCGGAAGCCAAGTGAAATAAGTGTTTCAAGAAGGTAGAAAAGGAACAGCAGACACGGCTGGCAGATCAGACAAGAGGACTGTGAAGTGATCGTTGAGCTTAATCACGTGGAAGTTTCTGACCTTGGCAGGTGTGGTTTCAATGGAATGGTCAGGCAGAAGCCCGACTGCAGTGGGTTCCAGGAAGGATGAGGGGAGGGGAAGTGATCACAAAGTATTAAAAATGCTTTTAAGGCGTTTTGTTATAAAAGAAGGAAGGGAAATGGGATAATGGCTAGAGGAGAAAGGGAATTTCAAAATGTGTGTGTGTGTGTGTGTGTGTGTGTGTGTGTGCATGACAGGAGTGATATGACAACGTGTGTCAATGCTGATGGGACTGATCCAGTAGAGGTAGGAGGTGAGCGATGAGTAAGATAAAGGGATAATGGTGTTCTCCAGTAGGTGAAAAGACTTGGGACACAGTGTACAAGCTGGCCTTAGATCAGCCCACAGACTGTTCACCCAGAGTTCCAGAAGGAGGCAAAGTATTTGGGAAGAGAAACAGGTGGGTGGATGCAGAAGTGGCAGTGTGTGGGATTTCTCTTCTGGTTACTTCAACTTGCATCATGAAATGGGAAACGAAGCATTCAGCTGAGAATCAGGAAGGGAGAGAATGTGACGGAAGGTTGAAGAGAGAAGAGGAGGGGTACGACAGCCATCTAAAAGGTCCCAAGGGTGAGCTGGCTAAGGAAATACGATAGAATGGCTTCGGCTACTAGGGGCCTAAGAGAACCTTAGACCTTTGCTGCCGTGAATTTAAAATAAGATCAGCAGCCATCACTGAGTGGTTTTTCCAGCCATGTGCAGCTGCAGGGTTGCAGGCACAGAGGGACAGAGGGTTGGATTTAACCAGGATTGGGTTTTACCAGGGAAGCATAAGGAAGAGAGAAAGTGGCATGGGCATTGAGTAGACGCAGGGAGGTTTATCTATAGAGGGGAGGCCGCGTTGTGGGACCAAGTTCTAATGCTTTCTTGGAGGTTGGGGTAGCACAAAGGTTGATACTGGAGTGCCTCAAAAGTTATTTTCTTTCAAGTTATTTTCTTTCACTCTTGTACCGGTCATCCAGGCTGGGAGACCGGCAGTCTTCAGTTTTGAAGAGTTCTAGTGACAGGTTGCTGCAACTTTATCAGATGTCACCGTCCCTGTGGCCTTGAACAGAAACAATCATGCGCTCAAATGACCCTGACCCTTTACAGTCAGTACACCAGTCACGTAGCAGATCTGGCATCCACCAAGCCTCCCTTTATAGGAAACAGGTTGTGAGAGGTTTCCTAGTTGTTCCCACATAGGTGTGAACCCTAGTTCTACCATCACTGACCCTGCACCTGCCAGAGAACCTTGTACAGCTTCTCTACTTCTTACTCAGACCAGGCTTTTTGTTTTTCAGACGCACTTGCACCTCTGGGTTCTTTCATTCTTCCTTTACTGTAGGCTCCAGTGACTCAGCCTGCTTTCCCGATCCCTACTGTCCCCCGAGGGTCAGGCCACCTTACCTCCTCTCCAGCTTCCTCCCTTCCTAGTCATCTCTGAAGCTAAGTCCTCAGGTGGTTTTGATTTTAAAAGATTTATTGTGGGGGCGCCTGGGTGGCGCAGTCGGTTAAGCGTCCGACTTCAGCCAGGTCACGATCTCACGGTCCGTGAGTTCGAGCCCCGCGTCAGGCTCTGGGCTGATGGCTCGGAGCCTGGAGCCTGTTTCCGATTCTGTGTCTCCCTCTCTCTCTGCCCCTCCCCCGTTCATGCTCTGTCTCTCTCTGTCCCAAAAATAAATAAACGGTGAAAAAAAAAATTAAAAAAAAAAATAAAAGATTTATTGTGTCTCACAAACATATAAGGCAAATAAATATATCACAGATAACTAAAATTGGCGTACTACGGAGCTTCTAGAATCCAACGAAGTCTGTATAAATATGGTTTGCCTTGTGGTCTGGCTCCTGCCTGTGATGGTGAGCTAGAAAACTACCCAGTCTGGGGCGCCCGGGTGGCGCAGTTGGTTAAGCGTCGACTCTTGATTTCGGCTCGGGTCATGATCTCACAATTCGTGAGAGTGAGCCCTGTGTCTGGCTCTGCTTTGAGAATGCGGAGCCTGCTTGGGATTCTCTCTCTCCCTCTCTCTCTGCCCCTCCCCTGCTTGCATGCTCGCTCTCTCTCAAAAATAGATTTAAAAAAAAAAAGATTAAAATAAAAGAAGAAGAGAACCACCCAGTCTTCTCTCCTGTATGTCTCCTTTACTCTCACATGACTACTACACTCATAACACTTGACACTTTTGGTCACCAAATGTGTGTTGAGTTTTCCCACACTGAGCAATTCTCTGTAACACCAGCTGTGTACCCTCCGATATAACTCAATTCTGACACTACCTAGAGATAGCATCAGATCCCACAGGTTAATGGTTCAGTCCCAGGAGACTGCCCCCACCCCACCTCCCGCCACAAGTAGTAGGTCCCTGGGCTACCCACAACTTCCGACAGACTTGGCTACACATCGGAGGTTCCCATGACCTCCCCACCTTGGGTTCATTATTTGCTTGAACAGCTAACAGAACTCAGAAAAACACTTATACCTACCAGTTTATTAGGAGATAAGATGAGGGATACAGTAGAACAGCCAGATGAAGAGATACATAGGGCGAGGTCTGGGAGGGTTCTGAGCACAGGGGCTTCTGTTCCTGTGGAGATGGGGATGTGTCACCCACCTGGTGTGAATGTGTTCGCTAGCCTGGAAGCTCTCTGGACCCCCTACTACTGGGATTTTATGGGAGCGTTCTCAGGTAGGCATGACGGATCATTAACTCCATTTCCAGCCCCTCTCCCCATTGTGGAAGGCAGGAGATGGGACTACAAATTTCAAGCTTCTAATCAGGGCCTGGTCTTTCTGGTGACCAGCCTCCATCCAGTAGCCATCCAGGAGGCCTCCCAGAACCACTCCCTGGAACAAAAGATGCCTTCTTAGAACAAACATTTACAAGGGTTTCAGGTGTCCGGACCAGGGAGGAAGACCAGATACATAGATTTCTTATTATAAATCACAATATCACAGATGGGGAATGGACACCACCGCTTGAGCTCTTTCCTAAGGATGAATTCACAGTCGACAATAGGAATGTCTTCTGTATCCCCCCAGGGTTACCTAAGAACCCGGAGTTCCAGCTCTGAGGGTCTCCCTGGAGACAAAGATGGCCACTGTTGAGGGCCTCAGTCATCAACATTTGTGGGCAAATGAGCTCATTTGCTCATTGCTTCCAACCAAGTCACTTCACTTCTCTGGGCCGAAATTTCCTCATCTTTGTGTTGGGGAGAGTGACAAATGTTTTATCAAGGGGCTGTAAAAACTGAAAACATACATGGTTGCTTTCTTTCCTTTCTCCAGACCACATTAGAATCACTCTGAAGTGAACTTCTCCAACGATAGTCTTAGAATTGAACTACTGAAAGCTTCTGACCAAAGAGAACCACAGAACTCAGTGTAAACTCTCAAAGCACAGGGAGATAGGAGATGCTTCGCACTAATGGAGGCATCACAGACCAGACATACATTTATTCCTCAACCTCTTTATTACACTCAATATTTATGCCAAAGGAAGCACTCCACCTCTCCATCTCTTCTCCCGGACAGTCCTAGGAATTGCTTGTCGGGATAACTGGATTCTGATTCTAGGTCTGCCATTAGACAAGTGAGGGGAATTTCAAGTTTCTCAGGCTCACTGGGCCTATTTCTGATCTGGAAACTGTGGCAAGGGATCTAGTCTTCCCCACTCTAGAGTCCTACCTTATTTCACTGTTGCTGAAAACCACGTTCAGAGGGAAGTTAAATAAATATTTCTGAGCATTCAATATGTAGCCACTAAAATGCCCATAGCCCCTACCCTCTTGTAACAGGACAAATAGGGATAAAAAATGGAATTGCCAGTGTAAGGATCATTAAAAAGAGAGAACTATAGGTGCAGTTGGGAAGGGGAAGCAACCTGGTGACAGACTGCACAGCGCTGAAAAGATAAGTAGACAAATACTGGGACAGTCGGTTAAACGTTTGACTTCAGCTCAGGTCATGATCACATGGTCTGTGGGTTCGAGCTCCGTGTCGGGCTTTGTGCTGACAACTCAGAGTCTGGAGCCTGCTTCACATTCCGTGTCTCTCTCTCTCTCTCTCTCTCTCATAAATAAACATTAAAAAAAGGTAGACAAATATAGATGGCATAGGGTGCTAGAGAAGTGGACAGGGAATCAGATATGGGTTGGAGATTTCATACTTTAATCTGAGGACAAGAGAGACCAAGGAAGGACTCTAGGGATAGGGACATGGTCAAATCTGTATTTTAAAGAGATATTCTAGGTGCAGTGTTTGTGTGTGTGTGTGTGTGTGTGTGCGCGCGCGTGTGCGTGCGCGTGCGTGTGTGTGGTGATGGGGGTGGGAGGGCTTGGGTTGGGGAAATGGATGAATACATCGCATTTTGGATCTGCTGAGTTGGAGGTCCTGGCATCACCTGATGGATCCATACTGTTTAGAGCTTTCATTAAATATCAACTTTTCGTGTGACTCCCCTGCTACAATAAGGCAATATCATTTGCATTGTTTCATTGAACAGATACTATTTTGACCTTTAGAATATCTCACTAACTTTTGGGGTTGTTTTCTGTCTTTCCCAAACCATTTGACTCCTGGTTACTCATCTAGGTTATAATGTGAACATCCTGACGTAACGGGGCAATCCCCCAATATTAATACAGTAGGTCTTAAATCTCCATGGACGGCTTGAGAGAAAAGAACTCAAATACTCAATACCTGAGAAGTTCCTTCTAAAGACCAAAAACATGCCATAAACCTATGTAAAGGGTTTTCTTCCATACTCAGTGTTTTCCAGGCTCAGTCTAGGAACAGTAAGTTTGCCTTCTTCCTGGGAGAAATCACAGGCCCTGAGGGCAGTAAGGAATATAGGGCTTGAGGCTTGGGGCCCTCACTACCAAACCACGAGATGAGATAACATCAAATCTCAGTTAACTAGAGCCCCAACTGCTCAGCTGTGCATTTTTAGGCATTTCATTAATTCTGAACTTTACATTTATTTGACTTGCTGAATATCTCAGTTTACCACAAGATGGCAGCACAATGTTTTTTTGTTTTTTGGTTTTGTTTTAAGTGGATGACTAATTCCTGTTTCTAGAGCTTCGATAGAAGATAAAGAGCTAGAAAGGAACCATAGCTAATAATTTTTCTTCTTATTCCTATAATTGAAAAGAAAAGAAGGAATGGATATGGAAGGAAGTAACAGAGGAAGAAAAAAAAGGAAGTGGGATGGAGGGAAGGAGAGAAGGGAGGCAATGAAAGGGAAAAGGAAAAGAACAAAGAAAAAAGGCCACATTCAGCTAGATTATATTTAACTAAAGAAAAGGAAATAACCAAGCAACCGATGTAGGAAATTTCCGAGAGAGGAAACCAGTGCTGTAACCACATTTATTCACAGCCTTGAAGTGTGAGTATAAGATAGACATTTGACCTTCTTATAAAAGCATCTGTCTCTTTGGGAAACTATGAGAATGAATTTACATTTTACAAAGGGCTCTAGTCCTTTTAAGTGAGTCTTACATTAGCATACTTATCAGCTTGTACTTAGGACTTTATTTAGTATCCTTCAAAGAGGTTTCACACGTTGGTTTCCATGTTTAATTGAGTGAAGAAATAAAAGATTATTCAAGAAGAGAATAATCAGACACACACGGGCAGCCATGCCTTGGTGCCGCAGAAATGAAAAGGATGCCACCAGTTGAGCACTCCTTAGAGTCCGAGAGCTGAGAAGAATTCTTTTAGAGTTGGCTCTTTGGTTCTCCATGGACCACCCACTACTTACTTGGCTTACTGTTAACCCCAGCTACTTGCTCTCCTTTGTCTAATGAATTTGGCATAGCAGAGAGTTCTGGAAAGGGAGAGATTGTAGGAGTGGTGATTGCCTCAAGCATTGAAAATCTTTAGGTTGAGGTTTTTCAACCTTAACAGTAATGATAGTGTGGGCCAGATAATTCTCTTTTGGGGAGGGGGAGGGCGACAGGATGTCCTCTCCATTGCAAGATATTTAGCAGCATCCCTGGCATGTATTCACTAAATTCCTGTACTGTCTCCCCAGTTGTGACAACCAAAACTGTCTCCAGACATTGCCAAGTGACTCCGGGGGAGCCAACTTGTCTTCACTGTCCCATACGAGAACAAGTGCTCTAGACAAACTCTAACTGCGGGAATGAAGGAAATCCCGAAAGTTTTGTTCATCTTGGTGTCGTGTTTATGAGCAAAACTCACATTGGATCATCAGAGAAATGTGTGTTCTTCAAATCCCTGTGAGAAATCTCTAAGTATTAAATCCAGGCATGAATGCCTTTATTAGAGCCAGGTTAATGTTCTCTGTATGGAACAAATCAACATAAATTTATTGTGAATGTTCTGTTGAGCAAAAACTTATACCAGGCACCATAGAGTGTACAAAACAGTAAGACTCTTTGTTTGTTCATTTTTGAGATTTCCACAGCAATTTATTGTTCATGAGTTTTACAACTTTTTCATGAAGATAACTTACATTTTTAAAGCATCCTCAAATATTCAAAAGGCATTATTGGGCATTACCATTTTTGAATTTTTTTTAAGTTTATTTATTTATTTTGAGAGAGAGAGAGAGAGGCAGAGGAGGAGAGAGAAAGAGAATCCCAAACAGGATCTATACTGTCAATGCAGAGTCCTATGTGGGTCTTGAACTCAAGAACCATGAGATCATGACCTGAGCTGAAATCAAGAGTTAGACGCTTATATAATGCCTTAACAGGCTCCCCAGGGATTATCATTTTAAATCACTAACATTTTACTAGCAATGTTATAAGTACCTACATCACTAAAATTCTTCCCTCTTACTTAAAAAAATTTTTTTTAATGTTTATTTTATTTTTGAGAGAGAGGGAGAGAGAGATACAGAGCGTGAGTGGGGGAAGGTCAGAGAGAGAGAGAGACATAGAATGTGAAACAGGCTCCTGGCTCTGAGCTGTCAGTACAGAGCCTGACACAGGGCTCGAACCCATGAACCATGAGATCATGACCTGAACTGAAGTCTACGCTTAACCAACTGAGCCACCCAGGCGCCCTTTACTTTTAAATAATAATGATGAACTAGTGGAAGCAATTTCCCTTCTTTTTGATGACTATGAGTGTCAGTTGCACCTCCAATAAAAGGTCCATTGACAAATATTCTTGGTACAGTTCTTTCACAAGTCATTTTGTAGAGAGCATCTTGAAATTGACTTCCATATTCAAGCATGTTCAATTCCACCACGTTATAGTTAACATTCATGTCATGGAAACTTTTTTTTTTTTTGCCATTGTACAGTAAGAACAAGATGTTTTTGAGAAAATCACTACTCAATTATCAGAAATTGTTAGTTCGAGAGAATCTGATTTATGGGAGTGGTTGCTAACTTCACCAAAGATGATGATGTGCTGTTCCCCATCCTGCTGGCCTCAAGGGCTTGGCCCAACCCTGCACCTGTTTCTTTAGGGATTAGGGATGTTCATAAAGACTCACAGGGCCATGGAAACAGTGCGTGGGGACTGTGGCCGACATTCTGGTGAAATGGAGAAGAAAAATTACTGAAACAGAATAAAAGTGCCTGCGACATTTACATCAATAGTAGAAAAATTTTTTAATAGAAATGAAAACAATTAAGGCTGGTGGCATTCTTATTATGTACGAGACACATTTCTATCCATTGAGAATGCCCACTTTTTATTCATCTAATTTAAATTTTGCAGGATCTCTATGAAGAAGTATTATTTGCATTCCATAGGTGAAAAAACAGGCTGAGGGTTCATGTCACTAGCTCAGTGTCACATTAATAGTAGGTGGCAAAGGCCAGATTAAACCTGATCTTTCCAACACCAAGAACTGCGCATGCTCTGGTGCTAGCCATTAACCCTTGAGGATCTAGTTAGGGGAATAACACAGGTACATAGGAAAGGTGTCTAATGTCCCGAGGCTGTAGATGATTTATTTCAAAAGCCATAAAAATTACAAGACACACTGCTGTAGCGCAGAGTGATCGAGAAATTGTTGGGGGTATGGTGGGTCTTGACCTGAGTGTCTTTAAGAAATGAAGAACTAGAGAGATGGGATAGAAAGATGGGCAAGGGTGGGTTCAGTTCCATCCAGGGTAATCTTGTGAGGAACAGCATGGCTGCGCGAAGGTGTTGAGAGTACAGGGTAGAGGCAGCCAACAGGAGCAGATGACCCATGCTGAGAACGAGTCACATCAGTTGGGAAGGGAGGCAGAGGGTCTGGAATATAATCCAGATGTCCTAAACTGTCAGGCCACAATAGTGTGTTTTGTCCAGCTCAGAGTTGTGCAAATCAAGAAATTAAAAAAAAACACAACAATTTGGATTCCTAACGTGCCTGAATATGGCGACATTGGGCCTACGTTCTTGTATCTCAACTTTTGACTGAAGTCAAGGAGGGGTTGGTGTCTCTTTTCATGGGTGAGGGGGCTTTCCAGTTCAGCAAGATCCATACCTCGACCTGTTCTATTGCCCTCCTCTTGCTTTGCTTAATTGTCTCTTTAGCCCTTATGAGCAGTGGCATTTGCAGCGAAATTTAGAAAGAGGTGTTCTCAAAAAATTAATTTGATAAAACCCGTTATAAATCTACTATTTCTTCTAGTAGTCCACTAGATAGAGGAGACAAAAGCTAAGCCTCCCCTCGACATTTTCCTATACATCCAAAGATTGTTATTAGACTTTCCTTGCATTCCTGTCTTCTCCACTGAAATTACCCTTGTTTAGCCTTTTCCTGTGACTGTGCGCTATAAACTTGTCATCGTGGTTGTTGCTCAACGCTGCCATTGATGCTGATTTTCACACCCTTGTGAGCACCGACCTGTATACCCCAGCACTTACACCATTTCCTTAACTTGTACCTGGTATGTGACAACTCCACACAACTGTTTTTGAGTGATTATTATTTTTCAGACACTGTTTTATGAATGCCGTCTATCACTGAATGACAGACAAAACCCAACAGGATGTATATTCTGTGGGAGATGCAGACAATAAGCAATGAACATAATAAATAAGTAAATGACAGGTATTGGAAAATGCTATCTGCTAAGGGGAAAAAAAAAACCAAGAGAGTTGAATAAGGGGGTTGGTCATGGGAACTGCAACTTTAAATAGAGTGGTCAGGGTGGGCCTCGTTGAGAAGGTGACATTTAAACAAAGACTTGGAGACGGTTGTTGTGGGAAATGACCTTGACCCGGTGGGAACCTGCAAGTACCAGGGCAGCTATTCTGTAGTGGAGCAGTAAGGTTCACAGGCCAAATTCAGATGCTTCAGTCATCTAAATTATCAGATCAAAGTGAAACACATGGAAAGCAGCAGAAGGAAAGAAATGCTATAGGTTAACATACTTACGGAAATGTATAAAGGTAGGAGGCTTACAATATGGGAGTCCCGGGTTATGCAATATTAATACTCCTCCCCCCAGAAGCCTTCTCTCTCAGAGTGAGGTTATAAGGACCGGACTTGAACTTAATCCAGAGCCTCAGCAGATAGAAAGTGCCTGGCACCAATATCAGAGAGACTCTGGACTAAGTATTCTTGGCCAAGAGCTATGGCTCATGTACTAGCCTGTTGAGCAGCAATGAGCTTTTTCTGGTTCTCTTGGGCAGAAAACATGTGGAGCCAGAGTGGGGACCATAACGCATATCACCAAGGGGTGGCTAATTTGAGATTACGTAGCTATCAACCTGCAGGTGACACGATCAGTACCTGGCTACTTGGTCCTTCCATCCCTTTCTTTGTAGAAATAACACTTTTGATCAGCCCATGCTTCAAAAATCATATATCTCACTTTCAGTTTATCCTTAACTTGTCTCATAGGATCCTTACCATATTTAACCTATCTTAGGAGTTTTAGCCTTCTCATTGGTTTTCGTAACTTTCTGAGCAGAAATGAATAGTTTCAGAAACATGTAGGAAACGGATACACAGAAGTGCAGGAGTGAGTCACAGGGCTATCACAGGGGAGAGCACAGCAGGCAGAGAAAATGCTAAAGGTGTGTCTGCTGAGATCGCAGGACAGAGAGGACAGTGTGGTTGGGATGGAGCGAGTGCAGATTCGCCGAAGAGGAGGTCAGATTTTGCTGGGCCTTGCAACCATCCCGAGGACAAGCACAAATACATCCTTCATTGAGTTACACTGCCAACGTTCTTTTTCCATCCTCTAGGAATTACCCTTTACTCACAGTCAGAGGAAAATCACAGTACTGCAGTATCATGGAAGCCAGAGAGAGTTTCAGAAAGAGGTCAGCGGTGTCAGAGACACTGAGATGACTTGGATAAACAATGGACTATGGGGGATGAGAATAAGGTGGAAGAAAAGGCCATTTGAATTAGCAATAAAGATGTCATCGGTGACCTTCAAGGAACAAGTTTCGAGGAAGCAGTAACAGCAGAAGGGCTGAGTGCTAATGTGACAGAGGAAACGTGTGGGGAGGAAAGGGATGTATTGCTTCCTCGGGCCTGGTGACCTTTGTGCCTCATGGTTGCTGATATGAGAAAGCCCCCCTCGTCGGGAGAACTGTGGCCCAGGCAGTCAAACACTTCCCAGCAGAGCCCCACAGACCCAGTTCCCACGTATCAGGCTGCTGATTAAAGTATTTCCAGCAAAGTTGATGAGATTCTTTGAAAGGTCTTTGAGGTGGCTCATTCAAGTGAATCCATTTACTCACTGTTTTTTTTTTTTTTTTTCATGAATGGGGGGGAGGAAAGATGCGATTAATAATTCTATCTACTGATTGGTCATTTCTAGCACTTAAAACACAATCATTCTGGTTTCAAAGTTTATCTGCCCACCCGTCCATCCATCCATCCATCTGTCCATTCATCCATCCATTCTCTTCTGGATAGCTATCTCTAAGAGAGACAGGCTTTCCTTCCCTATAGGGCTTCTCGGTCCACCTGTACTCTGGAATCCAATTTCCTCCCCACCTGCCCTCTCCCTTAATTCTGATTTCTTATCTCTCCCTTTCCCGAATAAACCCACGTTATTTCTTTCTATCTCCAAAAATAACACCTCTCCCCACCCGTATTCATCCTTAGTTATCACTCTCGGTGTCTTATTTGCTGAGAACCAAGTTTCCTAAATGCAACAGCTGCATAAGCTTATATCTGCCCTTGTCACTCCACTGAAACTGCTGTCCCTGAGGCCCAGTCGTGCTCATGTCATCACAGGACACCCTCATTTATTCCTTATATCTTATATTGTAAGTGTCTATTTTCCTTTCTGTCTTACTCAATAAACCAAGTTCCCTGAGAGCAAGACGGTTTCATATTTACCTCCGTCCCCAGCATCTAGAACAATCTCTGGCACATATTAGGCATCCGTTGTTTGATGAATGAATGAATCAGTGAATGAATGAGTCCTGTTTGCCGCCTCTTTCACATTTGACTGTCGTTTTTCTATCAGTTACTCAGATAATATTCTCTGGGGTTTTCACTCTAACCTTCTGTCGATTCTTTTGTGGCTTCTTATCTTTACATGATGCAATTTCATAGGGTTGTCTTAGCTCTTCTTTCCTCAACATCATCTACTCTACCTGGGCAAGCTTGTCAATAGCTAGAAGTTTTAATTACAACCAGTTCAGTACCCCAAGCCCTGATCTCATACCTGTTCTTCAGACCCATATATCCAGCTGCCTACTAACATTCTCCGTTTAACTATCTTGTGGAAGGACCTCAAATATATAAGTTAAATCACTAAGCCCATAATTCCTGTCTCAGTGAATGGTATAGCTATCCATTTAGTCACCAAAGCTAGAGATACGGGCATTTTCTTAGATATCTATTTTCCCTGATTGTTTCACTTAATCGGGAATTATTTTTTTTTTAGATTAGACTCCCAGGATGTATCTGAAACGTGTCCTCTGCCTCTCCGTGTTTATTGTCATAGTCTGAGTATGATGGGTGACATATGAAGTTTGTTGGGGCAGAGATGAGTTCTGCCACTTTCCACAGAAACCCCTCCCTACACACACACACACACACACACACACACACACACACTTGTGCCTGAGCATACACACAGAGAACTGTGATTAGGGTCAGGACATTACACATGCCAGGTTCCAGGCCTTCTAGCCATCTGTGAGACAAAGCCAATAGCCTCCTCCCTGCCAGCAGGGAGAGGAAAGTAGGGAGGCAACATTGAAACATACGATAAGTCTAATGATAATGGCTGCTCTGCTCCCATCTGAAAAGCTTCTCCCTCAAAGAGTATAAAATAAAATAGAAAAAAAAAGGAGCAAAAAGGAACCAAAAGATATTTTGACTGGGGCAATTCCAACCACAAAGTTCAAAATCACTTGTTAACTTCCCTCTATTTCACTGTACTGAGTATCCCTCAGTAAAGGCTTGTCATTTCAGAATTGGATGATGTTGCCTCTTTACTGCATCATTTTAGAATGAGTTCATCGAAGATTTGACATCCCGGGCCCTAACTGTACGGAGCATGAGACTGGGACAGCAGAGAGGTGGTGGGGGGACAGAGCTGGGTGCAGGGACAGAGTCCCTGATTTCCTGACTTAGAGGAGGTCACCAGGCCCTTTCACGCAGCATCATCTGTGACAGTTTAACTTGCTCATGGTGATGTTACTTCATCACTTCTCTCACTTCTTTTCTGGGGAGAGGGCTGGATAGGTGTTTCCACTAATAAATAGGGAGGGGGAGGTTCAGATAACTTTAGAGAGTTTGGCTTTGTAGACTGAGGGCAAAAAGTAATAATTCAAAGATTTGAAGCAGAGGATCATAGTATCAGGTTAAGGTGTTAGAAATAATATAAACAGCCAATTTTTCCTACTGTTTATTATGTTAACAGGCACCGTGCCAAATGCGTTATGGTAGGTTTTCTTTATTTAATTTTTAGAACAGCTCTATGAAGAAAGTACCCTGAACGTTCCTTGTTTTGCAGATACAGAAACAAAGACCAGAGGACCATATATCTAACGTCTTGCAGATAATAGGAATGGGGCTGGGGTTCACGGGGCTCAAGCCCATTTCAACCACCACCCTGAGCCCGGACTCGTGACAAAGAGAATGAGGTGGCTTTGCTAAGGTAGGTAGTTTTTTCCTCAGGTGAATCTCTACCTTCCTTCCCCGTCTCATTTTCCACCATTTGCCTGTGTTTACGCTGTATGACTGTCCTACCTAAATGTTCCAGGCTCTCCTTTGCCTCTGAGGTGTGGCACATGCTGGCCCCCCTCAAGCAAGTTCTCCCATGCTCCACCATGGCGGCCACCATTCGCCCTTCCAAGCTGTTCGGTCACCGTCTCCTCCGGTCCACCTTTACCAACTGTACTCCTTCCCGTTCGTCGCGCAATCCTGGTGATTCATGTAGATATTCATCCTTTTCCAGCATGATCTTCAAATATCTTTGCTTTGATCACCTAAAATCATTTTAAAGTTTATTTATTTATTTATTTATTATTTTTGAGAGAGAGGGAGAGAGAGAGAAAGAGAGCACACCAGTGGAGGGAGGGGCCGAGGGAGAGAGAACCCCAAGCAGGCGTCACGTCCAACGCGGAGCCTGATGGGGGAGCCGAATCCCCTGGCTGTGAGATCATGACTTGAGCCCGAAACGGAAGTTAGGCACCCCGCCTGAGATCATTTAAAAACCATGTGCCGCTTTGCGTGTTTTCCATGTGCTATTCTGCAATTTTTCATCATAAATTTAAATAGTGGCGAAGGTTGTAATCTCTTATGTATTATAAACGGCAGGTTTCAATTAAAACGTGATATGATGGATACATACGGAGCTTAAGTTTTCATCTTATTGGCAGCCATCATCATCATCCTTTGGGGAAAAAAAATACAAAGGCAAGCTTTTCTTCAACAACTGGGAATTTTATATAATGTAAAATTTTTTTCTTTTGCCCTCCAAAGTCACTTCAGTATCTCCACAGCTTTTCCTCTCAATGTGAGAATATTGTTTATGTTTGAAAAGAAACGCAACATTTTACTTTCACCCAAAGGAGGTTCTCAAGGAGATCAACTTTAAGAAGAAGAAAGAAACATGGATGTTGAGAATCTGACTATCTATTCTGAACTATGTCCACACGCCCCTAGAAGTCTTGCTACCCCCTGGGGGCACACACTCCAATTCAAAGACTGCTGCTCTATACCATCGCACCCTTGTGTTACCCCAAATCATTTTCTCTCATTATCCCGTAATTCTCATTTTACCTGTCTATATATCCCCCCCCAGAAACTCGAGTGTGAGCACAGTCTTCTTGTTTCTCTCTGTGTCTCCAGCACTAAGCCAGCATTTAATAAAGCTTTTCTGATCCTCTGAGCTATTTAGTCCCGTGTCCTGTTCCGCTTCTCAGATTTTAGTTCCTCTCTCAGGTTGTGTTCTAAACACAGGTCAGGCCCATCAAATGAGGGAACATAAGAAGAATTTTTAGCAGGTGAATATAGTTTACTTCCTCGCCTGTAGAAGAGAAGGAAGGAAGATATGGCCAGGGTCTGCTTTTGCTCCAGGAAACCCGGGCACATAGGACATGATCCTTCCTTCAGAGGGGTTATCTGTCTAGTACAGGTGCACAGACACGGAAAAATGAGCCTATACAGGGTTCTGATGCAGAATGGGCAGGGATGTCCATTTTTTAAAAGTTGTTTTTAATGTGTACTTATTTTTGAGGGAGACAGAGACAGAGCATGAGTGGGGGAGGGGCAGAGAGAGAGAGGGAGACACAGAATCGGAAGCAGCTCCAGGCTCTGAGCTGTCAGCACAGAGCCCGTCGCGGGGCTTGAACCTACAACCAGTGAGATCATGACCTGAGCCAAAGTCGGACACTCAACTGACTGAGCCACCCAGGTGCCTCTCCATTTTTTGTTAATTCTAGAGCAATGCGTATTATAAGAATTGGGCAAGATCATAATAAATTATTGAATTCATTAGATGAGCATTCCCCATGCTTTGGTCTTCCTATCACAGACATTTAAAGAAGTGCCTGTATTATTGAATATGGGTTTAATGTGGGAAAAGAGCCTGATTTCTTCTCAGCAGTGGCTAAAATAATCTTTTTAAGAGATAGTGTTTGTAGCAAACAGAGAGGGGTTTTGGAGTCTCACATTTGAATTTGGATTCAAGGTCTACCACATTATTAACTGTGGGAACTTGAACAGGCATTTAATCTTTCTGAGTTTTGGTTTCCTCGCTAATGGAATGTCAGTACTTGAGATTACCGCCAAAGTTTCAAATTCCTAAGGAGAAGCCCAGGTTGGATCAGATGCCCATATGGTTAAAACATCAAGGGTTGACTGCAGAGGGACGTAATCGCCATTTCACATCCTGGATCGCAGGACCCTTCGAGGGCATGCATCTCCACCAGCTTCTGGTCAAGCCCGAGAACTTTAAATTGCCATTTATTTATCCCATCTGTGTCAAATATCCGCTCACATCAAAGCCCCTCGCCCAGCTATGAAATGAAACCAAGTCAAAGGAAGCTTTAAGTAAAGAAAAACTCAGTGATGAGAAAGTCCCAAAGCTAGTAAAAAGGTTCCTTCCCCTCTCCGTCCCATCCTCTATTCCTTCCTTCCTACTTACCACAAATATCTCTATTATGTGGAGAAACGAAGATGTACAGGACGTGATACTCGCTATAAAGGAGGTAACTGTCTAGCAGGGGTGCACAGGCGTGAAGAAATACAGAATTTGTGGAAATGCTATGAAAGTGGGGGAACGCAGTAGCCAGTTGAAGGGGGCGGGTGTCAGCATCCATGTGGGGATGGGGGTTTGTTTCCAAGTCATTTCTTTACCTTCCTTAATCAGACAAATGTCCAGATATTCCTTTAGCAACTATCTGAGACTAGTCTATTTATAGGCAGGTGTGCACTATGTATTGGAAAAGTGCTGAATGGCCCCTTGCCCTAACATCTTTTTCTTACCTGGCTATTCTGATGCCTTAGGTTCTGGGATTGAGTGAAATGATTGCTTTGGGAAAGACACTAATGTGTCCAGAAGGCCCTATTAGAATGCAAAGGGGTATCATCCTCAGACACTAATCTATTAGCAAGGACTAGCTCCTCGATCGCACTGGCTGGCTTTCAGATAGCTGGGAGTTGGAAATGAGGGCTAAGAAAACATTGAGGCCTGAAATATTAAGCACTTCAGAGGAAGAACTGGACCACAGAAGGAAAAAGAATGAGGAGCAAGACATGGCAGAAAGGTAAAGAGCAAAGAGGAGAGGCAAGTCCTGGAGGAAGACAGACCCTTCCCTCCAATGACTAGAGGTAGGGTCGTGTCTCTGGAGGGTCACCGGAGAGTATCGGAAAGGCATTCTCTGGTCATAGAAATTTGGGAAATGATAGAGTAAACAAAGTAAAACTTTCTATTTCTAAAATTCTTCCTCTGGGGCGCCTGGGTGGCTCAGTCGGTTGAGCGTCCAACTTCGGCTCAGGTCATGATCTCACAGTCTGTGAGTTCGAGCCCTGCATCGGGCTCTGTGCTGACAGCTCGGAGCCTGGATCCTGCTTCGGATTCTGTGTCTCCCTCTCCCTCTGCTCCTCCCCCGCTCATGCTCTGTCTCTCTCTGTCTCAAAAATACAGACATTAAAAAATTTTTTTGAAAATTAAAAAAAATAAAACTCTCCCTCGACTCTGAACTATGTTAACGTGCCCATTAATCTTAAATAAAATGTCGATAATAATATCAATCATTATATTGACAATAATAACATACTTTGAGGACTTGCTCCTTTTCTTTAGTAGTGTGTGTATGCTGTCCGTGGGGTAGCTCTGAATTCTCACGACCCTAGGAGCCAGTGTTATTCTTATGGACATTGTTCTAAAGACAAAGAAGCTGTTTAGAAGAGGTTAAGAAGCATGGCTAAAAGCCCAGTTAATAAAACTGAGGCACCAGATTCTAATTCAAATTCTTGCTTTGATTCTATCATAAAACCCATAACCACTAAGTGGGGTCACATCTTGTAGGGGGTGATGTTCCAAAAAGCAAGGGTTTGCCATTTTTTTTTTTTTTTGGTAAAGGGCCAGATAGTAAATATTTTTGGTTTTATGAGCCATATGGTATATGTCCCAACTACTCAACTCTATTATTGTAGCGTGAAAGCAGCCACAGATGATATATAAACAAATGGGTGTGGCTATGTTCCAATGAAAGCTTAAATTTAGAGAAGTAGGAGAATGGCCTGTACTAAAGAGATTTTAAAGAGGCATAAATAGTATACAGTCAAAATGACCCTTCAAATAAGAGTAGTTGCTTACAAGGAGGGGAACTACCTTTAACAATATAGCTGGGCTGAAGGACTTACAACAGCAAAGAGTTAATGTTTTTGTTTCCTTTGCATTTTAGTGGCGATGTCTCTGTTCCTTGGAACCTCCACCTTTGATGGTGGAGACAAAGTCTAGTTTGAAATGGGGGGAGAGCAGCAGAGGACATAAAGGAACCCCCCCCCCATACACACCTCCTCCTTCTTTTATGTGCAAGATGAGTATAGTTAAATTCTAGTAAGACAAAATGCATGGGTGACATCATTCTATTACAGGTTCTTTCCCAAAATATTTAACTCACACTTTGGGGAAGGGGCAAAACATCTTATGGACTGAAAGTTCCCTGGAACATTCTTGAGAAAATGCTTGCCTGGGGTTATTTGTAAAACTTCTCTCTGACCAACTGGGAAAACTACACTTATAAAGAGTTGGAAGGGGGCGTCTGGCTGGCTCAAGAGGAAGAACAGGAGACTCTTGTCTTGGGGTCACGAGTTTGAGCCCCATGTGGGGTGTAGAGATTCCTTAAAATATAAATAAAACTTAAAAAAAAAGACTTTATTAAAAAAAAGAGAAAGAAAACATTGGAAGAGGACCAATCGACCTTGGGACGTGCTGACTGACTGGATAGTGAGAGGATGCAACTTGTCTGGATGGAGGTAGGATTTCTTTGGAGTGATCTACCACGAATTCTGTGAGACCTAAGGAAAAAGAAAGTCTTATTTTGATCCACTATAGGAATTCAACTTACGTCTGATCTCAGGGGAATCAAGGCTAGCCCAGGGATTGAGGAGGTATGCCTGGATGGAAAACCTAGACAAGTATTAAGAAGGCTCTTTCATGCACTGGAGCCCTCCGAGCCTAAATGTCGTTATCTATAAAATGAAAGTCACAATAATTCCTACTTTCTAAGAATGCAGTAAAGGCTAAAATACGGCATAAAGGAAGCCATGCAATTCAAAGCTATATCATTCAGGGGTCAACTGTACTTGAAATATTAATTTGGGCATTGACTTAATTCTCTGGGCCTCAGGTTCAAGTTACATTACAAAAGTGGAAAGTAAGACCAGCTTTCTTAAGCAGTATCTGGATTAAGGGAAAGAGAGAAGAAATCAGTACATAATAGATAGCAGCTACCTTATGTTGGGCCCACCACAGTGGCACTCTTCTTATTAACGTGGGGTTACAGAATGGCGGTGGGCAGCAAATGGGGGCTGAGCACCCTAGTGGAGAAGACAGCACAGTATGGCAGGTGACCCTTAGGAAGGGAAATGGCGGAGGATCATTGACAACTCTCACTTCGCAATTTTCTTCCAAGTCATTGTCGAAGTATTTTGGTTACATTGAAGCTTTATTTCATTTTCCTTTTTCTTGTATCCTGAACACATACGAGAATGACGAACGACAGCTTTCGATGTTTTAGATTCAGGCTGGTACAAACTGAACACAAGTGTGACAAAGCATGACTGCAGCTGCCTCAGAGCTCTGGAGGAGGTAGGCATGTGAAGGCTCTCACTGATGCAGTGGGGACATGACTGGGAGGGGGGCGGGGACTGACTGGTTGGGGTATGGTGTGAAGGCTGAATGGGTGTGTGTGCGAGGAGGGGAACCTTTTGAAATTCAATGTAAAATTCTGCCATGACTCATGACATTAAGAAAAAAAAAAAAGCTTAAAAAGTCATGTTCCAAAGAAGAAAACTGCTGAAAAAGTCATGTTTAAAGTGTGGAAACTAAGAACTTTCTTGTTTGGGTCCAAGGCCCTGCTATTCATCTTATTTGCAATGCAAAACAGTCATTTGTTTCAAAGAACACAGTGTTTTTTTCCAAGTGGGTAACGCATTTACATGATTCAAAAATAATCAAAATTATATAAAAGGTACACACAGAAAAGTTCACTCCACATTTGTCCCCATCTGTCCTATCCTCTCAACTCCCTACTCTTTGTATTAGTTTTGGTTTGTTGGCTTATTTCTTATTTCTTTATGCATATGCAAATAGATAAGAATACAATATATTTTTACCTACCCTCTTCATTTTATTACACAAAATGTAGCATATAATATATACTGTTTTGTATGTTGTTTTCCTTACCTAACAGTATATATCGCCGGAAGATCTCTATCAGTATAGAAAAGGTTTTCATTATGTTTTTACAGCTGCATAGTATTAGTTATGTAAATGTGCCATGGTTTTTTTGGGGTTCTGTCCAAGCTCCGCCACAATAGGTGGCCTTGTAGATTTTCATTTACTATGTGTGCAGATGTGATTGTAGGAAAGATATCCAGATGTGGGATTGCTGGGTCTAGGGAACACTCGACCATAATTTTGGCAGGTATTGCCAGACTCTTCTCCAAAGGGACTGGACCATTTCTCCCTTCGTGCTAATGTAGTTTTCATTTGTATTGATCATATCAATTTCTATTCTATTAGGCTATGAATATTTCTTCTCCTGTGAAATGTCTTCATGTGTTTTGCTCATTTTTCTACTGGATTATTCCTAATCTTCTTAATTTCTGGGAGCTCCTAAGGAGTACATTATCTCTTCGGGATAACAGTATTTGTCATTGATAGGATTCGCAATTTCTTTCCAGCTTATCATTTTGTCATTTACTTTGTTTATCTGTATTTGCCATGCAAATGGATTTTTTAAAAATATATCATTTAATTTACCTTCTTTAATCTCTTGGCTTCTTTATCTTCAGTCACGTAAGAGCCTTTTCTACACCAAGGTTAGCAGGGAATTCACCCATATTTTCTTCACCATTTTAATTTATTCTTTATTTTTACTTTTAATATCTGATGTAATTAAAGGCTTCTCCTGATGTAGAATGTGAGGCATAGACCCAAACTTATTTTTCTTTAAATGAGCAACCAATTGTCCCACTAATCTAAATACCTATCTTTATTCTATTAATATGGATGTCAACTTTATCATATACCAAATTTCTGAATGTATTTGAGTCAATATTTGAAGATTTTATTCTATTCCACTGGTCTTTCCGTTCATGTACCAATCCCAGACATTTAATTAATAAGACTTTGTGACCTGTTTTATTATCTGGTAAATTGAAGCTCCTGGTGTTCCTTTTTTTCTTAGTTTTTCCAGTTATTTAAATTGGTTTATTTTTCCACATGAACTGTATGGTGTTGTTTTTATTGGGGCAATACTGTATTTAGAAGTTAACTTAGGGAGAACTGACATCTTTTCATTATTGAGTCTCCCTATCCACAATATCCAAGACATGTCTTTATATTCATTTAGAATGTAGGGGAAGAAAAACTTCCCTCTCTAGTCCCCTAGGTTCTTCAGCTGAGGCCCTGCAAAGTAGCCTGGCAAAAGACAAATTAACAAGAGAAAAACAGTGTATTAACACATGCTGTGCTCATGGTGGAGAAACCTCAGTGATGAAGAACTCAAGAAGGTGGTTGAAACTGAGACTTATATAGCATCTTAGCAAAATAACGATAAATTTGTTAAGAGGGGACAAGACAAAAGAAAGAGGGTTTAGTGTTTTAGGGGTGGCAGGGTGTGAGAATATAAATGTGAGGGGAAAAGTAATGGCAGGTAAGGGCTAGTTAGTAAGGTTTGTTATGTAGAGTCTCTGGGCTGAGAAGAGTCTAGAGTTGCTTCTGGTTATTAAGAAACATCCTGCCCTTCCTGGTAGAGGGGGTAGAACAGAGTTTTTTGTGTCTTCTTTTTTTTAATTGCTTTAGCCCCAAACAGTACTTGTTGAAATGGCATATTTTTGGGTGGCATAGTTTAAACCCCTTCAGAGTATATTGTTGCATTCTTCAGAGGGACTTGAAAATTTTTGTCAAATAAATTTGCACGTTTGCAGTTCAGTTTTTGTCCAATGTGTTTTATTTTTTTAAGTGTATTTATTTTGAGAGAAAAAGAGAGAGAGGGAGGGAGAGAGAGGGAGAGAGGGAGAATGAGTGCAGGGGGGCAGAGAGAGGGAGAGAGAGAATCCCAAGCAGGCTCCATGCTCTCAGTGCAAAGCCCCAAGCAGGGCTCAGTCCCACGAACAGTGAGAGCACAACCTGAGCTGAAATCAAGAGTTAGTCACTTAACCGACTGAGCCAACCAGGCACCTCTGTGTTTTATTTTTTTAAATGCTACTGTAAATATTGTCTTCTATTCCATTTTTTCTTCAACTTTTTCAACTGTTCTTCAGACAAAATTTTTTTAATGTTTATTTATTATTGAGAGATAGAGAGAGACAGAGCATAAGCAGGGGAGGGACAGAGAGAGAGGGAGACACAGAATCTGAAGCAGGCTACAGGCTCCGAGCTGTCAGCACAGAGCCTGATGTGGGGCTCGAACCCACGAACTGTGAGATCATGACCTGAGCCAAAGTGAGACACTTAACCAACTGAGCCACCCATGCGCCCCTAGACTAGTTGTCTTTAAAAATAAAACATTGTTGCATGGAAACCAATTTGACAATAAATGTCATATTAAAAAAAATTTACAACAAATAAAAAAAAATAAAATACTAAAACAAATAAAAATAAAAATAAAAATAAAACATTGAGGGGTACCTGGGTGGCTCAGTTGGTTGAGTGACTGACTCTTGATTTTGGCTCAGGTCATGATCCTAGGGTCGTGGGATTGAGCCCCATGTCAGGCCCCACGCTGAGTGTGGCACCTGCTTGAGATTCTCTCTCTCCCTCTGCCCCTCTCCTCCATGCATGTGCATGTGCTCTCTCTCTCTTTCTCTCTCTCTCTCTCAAATAAAACTTAAAGTAATTCAAAATAAAACATTGAGAAGCACCATGAAGCAAACCACGTATTGTAGTTAAGTAATTTATAAAGTTAGTCATTGAAAGACAAAATAAATCAGCTTCAGAGTCAATTCAATCAACATAATTTGCACAGACACTTGTCACTACCACAAACCTACTATAACACATCCTGGTTATGTAACTTCTAAAATCTGAACAACACAAAGAGACAACTGTTATTGGAAATAGTAGAATGCCAAAGCACAATCAGAGATATGATTGTGAAAGAGTTCTGTTCTTATTTACAATTCCTCGCTGCCTTCTAATGGGTGGTCTTAATACCTGAAGGGCCCCTCTTTAGTTGAGGGTCTAGATGTGAACATATGATTTAAGAAGATGTTGGATTGGGTGGAAATAAATTGTTCTGGTGAGAAATAGAAGAGAGATTTAGATGTCTGGGGAAAGATCCTGGAATGGGAAAGCCTAGGGCCAGCTGGGCTAAGAATTGGAGGGGGAAGGCAAACTTCCCAACTGGATAAAAAGTGTGGAGGTGGAAGAAACAAGTCATACTGGGATATGTGAATTTGTGTGTGGAGAGCTAGGCCATGTAACCTTCTCTGATGCCCCTGAGAAATGGTTGTTAATGGGGGGATGAGATGAATGTTGTGGTTTGGGGGTTGAGGGAGTTTTGAGTGTTAGGAAACGGTGTTGATGTTGGGTGGTCAGCCCTATCTCCTCTTGGTCCAGAATCTATGAACGTCCTAACCACTAAATCTGTCTTGGATTGAAGCCATGAGAGAAGGGGACTGGGTCCACTCTCGGTCAAGATGCATTCAGAAGCTGGACTGGAACGGAGCCTGCAGGTTAGGAAGGAGAGACAACAGCAAACACAATCATAAAGATCTGAGAAAGGCTGGGGAGACGAGGGTAGAGCTGACAGCGGCATTTGTTAAGCATCTGATGGGTAAGGATACAAGGCAGGGGTGGCATTAGGTAAGCTGCTCAAGAATACCTAGTTTACAAGTGCAACACGCATGACTGGAAAATGGGTTTCGTCTCCCAACAGCTCTAGATCCACGTTAGGGTTTGTGCTTTGGTTCCTGGCAGTTCCAGTCCAGGGTTTCCCAACCTGGTGACTGTGGACACCCAGAAGACTGCAGGTAGCAGTTGCAAGGGATTTGAGAATCCTTTTATGTTCTAAACATTGCCTGGAGATGGGATATCGCTAACACATATGTATCATTACTTTTCCAGATGAACTTATATTAACCTCAGTCTAATCAAGAGACAGAAACCAAAGGGTAACGTAAAACAGGGGAAGTTTAATATAAAGAATTACTAAACCGTGATAGAAGGTTTAGTAAATATAAATATAAATATAAAGATGTAAAGAAAACTTTAAAAGTATCCTAGGGCTGAGGAAAAGTACCCATGGATGGATAGCTTGGAAAGAGGTGTTCCTTTCTCAAGCTGGGGTTTCGGTCTCGCTGGGGAAGGTGTGTTTACAACCCAGTGGAGGTCTGAGAGGATGGTTGTTTGCCAGGACCGAAGCTGATTCATAGTTGCTGGGCAAGCAGGAAGCAACCTCCTCCTTCAGCCTGGGCAAGCAGGCTTGTGGGTGGGCAGGTGAGGGGTGCATGCTGTGAACTGAATTTTATGTTCCTCTCAAGTGCATATGTCTAGGCCCGAATGTGATGGTATTTGGAGGTGAGGCCTTTGGAAGGAAATCAGGTCATCAGGGTGGAGCCCCGTGTCCCCGCACGGATGGGACAAGAACAGGAAGACAGCTAGACCTTTCTCCCAATTTCTCTCCTGTCTACAAGAAGACTGGCCATCTATCAACTAGGAAGAAGTACTTTACCCAGAACTCGACCATGTGTGCACCCTCATCTCGGACTTCCAGGCTCCAGAGGTGTAAGAGACAGATGTTGTTTAAGCCACCCAATCTATGTATTCTGTTCTAGCAACATGAACTGAGAGCTCCGTGTATGTGTCAGGAGAGCCGTGGAGAGCCATCCTCCAGGGCACAGGTGAGCTGGGGCTGGTGGGCGAATGCATAGAGAAGCTGTACAAAGAGGGTGCATGGAGGGAGCTGGCTCTCCCTGTGGATGTGAAGCCTGGAGCACACCCACATTGGAGGACAATTCAAAGGTGGGCACAGGCCCAGGCTGGGGCTGAATAGCGGCTGAGAGACTGTACTTCTGGGCATGAGGCTTGTGGCAGGGGCAGGGCACCACTAGACGGTCCCACACATGGCCCCGCTAACCAATCGTGCATCAGGAGCAAGAAAAAGCAAAACACAGCACACCAAAACCAGGAAGAGAAGCTCCCCTCCTGCCGATGTCGTTCCAGCCATGCCCTCACTGACAAAGAGGGAGATGGTGCTCACTGTAAAGGAGAAATGCTTTAAGGGTTCAATCCATGTGTGTAGAGCAGCTGCGGAAGGAATTTGGAACTGAAGGCAATCCGTTGAAAACTGGCAGAGTACTGCTGACACTTCTGAAGCACGAATTTATTTCCAAGCTTCAGTGATTTCTCGTTGATTTTTTGTCATTACGTACTTCTCAATTCACAGGTACAAAGAGGACAACGATTAGCATTGGGTGGGGGGGGGTCCCTAAGATGTTTTGAGGTTAAACATGGGTCATTCTCCCCAACAAAGTGGGAATATGCTGTTCCAGCAAGCTGCCCCTCACCAATGCCCACCTGGTGGGTTGGCTCTACAACAGTGTTGACCCTGCCCAGCTGTCAGGTGTCTGTAAATCTTGTGTTGTTCGCTCCAGTGCGTGAATCGTTTGCACGAATTGTGATGGAGACAACTGCGCCCCTTGCGCCTTAATAAGGTTTCCTTTGAATTTCAGATTTCATTTGCAAGCTGGTGGGATGGTCACACATACACATATATATACCTATACGTGCATGTATATATCGTGTACACATGCGCACAAACACACGCACAGTTTCTACTTTTATAACCAAGCTCACTGGTAACTAAGAAATTCAAGATTTCTGTGGGATCTGCACGATACAGAAGATTCTGTCGTTAGACTCGACTCACTCATAAACCCGTGTCTAACCATTACGGAGTCCCCAGCGCTGTGGCACCTGGTTTGCATCTGAGACCTCTGACCTGAATGACATTTCAGGAAGTAGGTGAGAGGAGAAGAGAGGAGGGAGAATCGAGAGCCAAAGTTAGTTTCATTTAACATGAAACAAGCAAGTCAGCTGACAGTGTGCTAGGTGAGCCCGTTCACTTTGCAGGTTGAAATTTTACCCTAAACTCCACTTTTCGGTTAAAGAAAAAAGAAGAAGAAAACTCTAGGATACAAATTGTGAAACTCGTAATGATAATGTGATACTTTAATTTGGTTAAAATGCCTGACAATATAAGTCAGTACGACTTTTGGCTGACACAAATGAGGAGTTATGCTTAAGTGCACAAAAGCTTTCCCATGAGCGACGTGTTTTTGGTTTTAATAAGTCTCCATCTCTTTAAGTGGATTGCCGGTAAACTGTTTTGCTAGTTTAATGCTAGAAAACAAATGGGAACCTTGAGGTTTTTCCCCTAAAGATGCCTCTTTCTAATATCAAGATTGCTACCGCCATTTGGGGGATGGGAACATGGAGGCAAGAGAAGGCATTAACATATTTTGGGGTGGGGAAAGAACGGGAAATAACTTATCCTAAGGAAGAATATTTTTATTAGCTTGATGATGTATGCGGCTAAGCAACCCAACAAGCAGATCAGTTGTTCAGGTACACAAGTCACAAGAAATTATCCAGGCAAGTCCCTTCCTAGGGGTAAATGAGGACACTCAGCCCTGGAGATCCACAAAGGGACTTGCCTAAAAGCTAATAGCTGGTTGTTGGTAGAGCTATGTCTGGTGACCGATCTGCGAATTTGCATCTGCTGTTCATTTCACAAAACTTCATTGAACTTTAGAGGAAACCTATATTTGAATGTGAAATATTTTGACGTGCCTAGGAGTTATAGATCCCAAAGGATTATTTCACATGTGGGGTCTCGGTTGTGAATGCTCCTTTCTCAAACTACAACCTCCTTATTGGCCTTCTTTCCCACTCTCCGAAACTACTCAGCTTGTTCCCTAACCAACCGCACTACAACACTAGACTCCATGGAGACCCATGTCCTCTTTCTTTGACCCTCCTGAGTCCAACCCAACCGCGGATCACCCTCCATCAACTTTCCCTCCATCTCCACCTGTCTATGAAGCACGGCTGTAAGAGGACCAATCAGTGTGAAGTCCTGGCCCAATGAAGATTCAGGTGCCACAATGCCATTACCTCTTCACGTTGCCTGTTGCTTCTCTGCTGAGGGAGCCTCTTCCGTGTTCTCTTCACAGTGGCGGTTTGAAGGGCCTCTGTCTTTAAGTTCTTTTCTTCCCTTATCCTCTCCCTCTTTCACATCTTCATTCCCCACTCTTTGTGTTTCATGCATTCTACCTTTCAGCATTTTTAGACCTCCTGATTAGCAAATATCTCCCTTTACCTTGCTGTCTTCTCTAGCAATGATAGTCCTTGCCTACTTCTGTTTGTTATCAAATATGTGGAAGAGACTACCTTTGACTTACATTTATCACCCACTTCACTAGTGATCTGGTTTCGAAATCCCCTACCATGTAAGAACACTTCTCTCTCTTTCTCTCTGTATTCTTTTTTGGGGGCACTGAATTCTTCTTTGGGGGCACCCGGGTGGTTCAACTGGTGAGGTGTCCGACTCTTGATCTTGGCTCGGGTCATGATCTCACAGTTGATGAGTTTAAGCCCCACGTTGGGTTCCGTGCTGACAGTGTGGAGCCTGCTTGGGATTCTGTGTCTCCTTCTCTCTGCCCCTCCCCCACTTGTGCTTTCTTTCTCTCAAAATAAATAAATAAGAAACTTAAAAGAAACAAAAAGAATACTTCTCTGAAGTTATATGTGAACCTAATTTTCTTCTCCCAATTTAAGACTTTTGATACTCTTGACTACCTCCTCCTTGAAGTGCGTGGTTTCAGGGACTTATGCATAGAATTTCCATTTCTGTGGTAAGATGGCTTTCTCTCTACCTCTTGGCTCTCTTCCCCTCAACTCTGACGGGAAATGCATCTTTGGAAAGATGGAGTAGAGAGATAGAGCCCACATTAGACTGTGTAGCCTGATGGTTTTAGAACAAGGCTAAAACTACGCTTCATGGGTCGGAACCTCAGCTCTCAAACTTAGCCACTCTGTGTCTCAATATCTACTCTAGAAAAAGAAAGTAAATCATCTATTTCATAGGGTTGTTATCAGGAACAAAGAAGTTAACATGTATAAAGTGCTTAGAATAGTTCTTGGCACAAATCTTAGCTATTTTTAGAAACGTTAATATAAGAAGAGAGAGTTTTCTTGTCATGTTTTGCTTTGTTGTTCCATTCAGTAAAATTCACCCTACCTGAGCACGACCCTACAGTAATGGTAAACACTTACTTTAGAGTCCTAAAGTTAATTCTTGAGGACCTCATTGGGAGCTTCCAAGATGGATATGGGATGATGTGAGGTGAGGAAAGGTCTAGGAACAGAAATAGCAAAGGGGATTCCAGTGAGGGCTGGGTACGAAGGAGCGTGGGTGGATTAGAGAAAGACAGAGAGAGAGAGAGAGAGAGAGACCTATATCCATATGAGGAGCATGACCCATCCTTCAGTCTCAAGAAATGTGAATGTATGTGTGTGTGTTTCTGCTTATAGACTCCACGCACACAGCTTTCCCGATATGCTACTGTGATCAAAGTGGTGAGGTTATATTTTTTGTTGCTCCAATCTCAAACCCCTGACCTGTCCTCCAGGTAAAAGTTCTGTATCTCCAATAGTTTACCAGGCATCAAATTTTGGGTATCCAGCTCTCCACTGAGCATAATACATCTTCCCCTTGGAGCCACCTCTGTCTAAAACTTTTTTATTCTATTGGAAATACCTTTCCTTCAATCACTCTGGCTTGAGATCTATAGTAATTTCCAATTCTTCAGTCTTAAAATTCAAACTCTATTTGGTACGAGCTAAGTGAGTTGAAGGAGGCTATTTACATTTTCTGATCTTCATTTCCTTGTCTGCAAATTGCAGTTAATTTTAACTACCTCATGAGTGTTGTTGAAAAGAATAATGGCACTACCACTAGTAATAGTAATAATAATTATGGCTAACATTTATTGATCCCTTAGCATTTTCTCATTTGACTCTCATAGTAACTCTTTGAAGCAGGTTGTATTATTATTAGGTCACAGAATGAAAAAATGAAGCCTACAGAGGCTCATGCATTGATTCCACAAATGTTTACTGAATGCGTAGTCTATACCGGACCCTTTCTAAGAGCTTGAGACCCATCGGGATATAAGACAGCATCTTTGGTCTTAAGGAGCTTATCTCCTAGTTGGGAATAACCAAGTCAACAAGTGAAATAAGTATAGACTGTGAAGAGTCCTGTGAAGTAAACGGTAGAGTCTTGTGAGACAGAGTAACAGGTGTATTGGCCTATTTTGGATAGAATAATTTTAAAAAGCTTCTCTTTAACGTGCCATTTAAGCTGAGACATAGTGATGAGAAAGGATTCGACCAGGAAGGCCCTGAGGCGGAGTGCAGAGGCCTCAAAACAAGCAGGGGCTGGCATATTTGAGAGACTTAAAGACAAGCAGAGCCGGGGCTGGGGGAGCTGAGGGAAATGGAGTGGGAGAGACCAAGAAGAGGAGATTCCTGTGCACCATGGCAAGGAGTTTGGAGTTTATTCCAATCCAGTGAGAAGACCGAAGAGACTTGGGCAGTGCAAAGAGTGGTCCAAATTAAAATTGAAAATAGCTCTCTGGTTTCAGTATGGTGAATGCCTTGAAGGAATGCATGATGGAACCCCGGGAAACCAGAAGGGTGGCGACTGCAACAGCGAAGGCAGGAGATGGTGGGGTCTTGGGTTTGGGAGTGAGTAGAGATGGAGAAAAGTGAATGGACAAGGGGCCTATTTGTGAGGTAGAGTCTTTGCAACTTGCTGGTAGACGTGGAGGAAAGTCAGGAAAAGGGAGGACCCAAAGATAGGTTTCTAGCTGAAGCAACTAGGTGAATGGCAGGGCCAATAACTGAGCTAGGAGGACTGGAGTTGAGGCAGGCTTTGAGAAAAAGAAATGAGACGTGAAATCAAGAGTTACGTTTTGGCCATGTTAAAAAAAAAAAAAAAGATGAGCAGGCATCCAAACGAAGAGAGGTCAATTAGACATTAGGATACATGCATCGGAAGTCTGGCTAGAGATAAAAATATAGGATTATCTGCGTATGTGTGGTAGTTTCAGCCATTGGCCTAAAGGAGAAAATACACTTAAAGAGAAGGCAGGTCATAAACCCCTAACATTTATACTTTATAGGTCAGGCAGAAGAGGAGAATCCAGAGATGTGAGAAAAGAAACCTGTCCCAAGTCACCCAGTTAGTAAGGAGCTGAGTGATGATTACTGATGCAGGATTTGCGAAGAGTCCTGCAGAGTCTGGCACGTGGGAAGCCCCCTTCCTGAAGGTCGGACTACCACGGAAGCTTCTTCCACTTCGGAACTCCAGTCTAGCACTCGTGGCCAACTACAGCTGACTCATGCCTCCTTCCTCAACCCTTTTCTGGCACCGCAGATGTTCCTAAATATTCGTTGACTGAGACGCACTCTACAATTTACAAAGTACCTGTAGGTACTCTTCTAGGTGCCAGTAACCACCACCACAAAAACATTCATTCGTTCAACAAATATCGGGCGCTCGCTGTGGGTCACGTCTTGTTCAGCCTCCTGCGGGGACCCCGGAGAACAGAACAGGTGAAGTCCCTGCTTTTGTCGAGTTTCCTTTGGGGAGGCAGATCTTTCTACTCATTTTCTCATGGGTCATGTCCATTTCCACCTCCAAAAATGCTCATTCTTCCTCCTTAACCTCTTTCCTCTCCTTTACTTTTCAAATCCTTTTCAAGTCCTTTATTTCCATAGAAGCCAAACAGTGTAGAAACAGCAGCTGTCACATTGCCCTATGCGAGCTGCCGATGGAACTAGATGTAAGCATCACCTTCTCACCTCCACCCGCTCCCACTGAGATACACATATACTTGCAGACATCCTGCTCCAAGCAGAGACATCTACATAGAAGCCCCTGTAGGGACCATCAGATGTCCATAGGTAAACTGATACAAAGAGACAAACTTAGAGGGACAGACCTTCAGCAGAGGAAGATGGAAAACATGAGCCTTGGCGGGTAAAACAGAAGAGGGAATTTAGGAGAAAATGGGTGTTGCAGAGTAAATGAATAATGATAAAGGGGAGGGGAAATGAGTGACCAGAAAAACAACTTCAGGCTCCCCCAGACAGATGCCAACCCCAGAAGGTCCACGAATGAGCTTTTGGTGCTATTCTGTGCTCCCATGCCTAGCTCATTACCTATTGCCAAGACCCAGAGGTGGTGAGAGCCAAGGCTGGGAGCTTTTCTCAGGAGCCCAGGCTTAGAGTAAGACTCTTGCAAAGAAGGTCAGTTCTTCATCTCCAGCAAGTGCAGGCTATATTAGGGAAGTTTCCCTGGGTGTTAACCTATTTAACACTAAAGCCTTCTCAACCATGTAGATTAGTCTAATGCTCTCCGATGGGGCTCACAGATAATTCTCTCGTATGCTTACCTACAGCTAACAAACAAAAAGCTTCCTTTAGCACAACTGACATGGTCAAATAATGAATTATGATTTCATACACGTGCAAAGAATCGTCTATATGAAAGAATCGTGAGACACCGGTTACTTTCCTTATATTCCAGCAGATGGAGCTACAGCCTGGAGGGCTCAATATGCTCCCACGGCTCACGCCCACCCCTCAAAAAAAAAAAAAAAAAAACAAAACCCAATAACCAGAAGACCTACGGGGAAAGAGCAGGGGAATTGCAAAAAAATATAAGAATGGCGTATTTGGCATAGAATTATCCTGTGGTTGTGCAAATACCTGTACCAGCGGTTAATTCATAGTAGACGCTCAATAAATAATGAATGCATACATGTGACTTAATCCGGTGACCAGACTGTACCTTGAGCATTCTTAGAATAGCAGTTTTCTCCTCTTCATTTGACTCTGTTTTTCTCTCCCATCTCTTTTACTATTTACATACGCATGCCCTTTGGACACCCAGTTCCCATCAAAATGTCATGGAGAAATTCTGTGAAACTTGACTGCAGGGTCAAACCCATGTCACAGGGAGGTGCTGGGAGAGGCATGTGCTAAAAATAGCCCAGCTGCGGTTCCCACCTGCTTCTCATGCTGTAACACTGCGCTCTAGGCAGTATTTCATGAATTGCGTTTCCCCAGCCGTCTACTCCAGTATCATCTGAGTTGTTTGTCCACAGTTCCAATTCCCGAGCCACACCCCACAGAATCTGATTGCTTCGGGGGGGGGGGGTGGTGGCAGGGGTGGGGGCGGTGCGGGTACCTGGCGTGGTTCCTTTTCACAACCAAGCTTAAGAATCTCTTCTAGAGGCGCCTGGGCAGCTCAGTCGGTTAAGCGTCGGACTTCCGCCCAGGTCATGGTCTCACAGTCCGTTAGTTCGAGCCCCGCATTGGGCTCTGTGCTGACAGCTCAGAGCCTGGAGCCTGCTTCAGATTCTGTGCCTCCCTCTCTCTCTCTGCCCCGCCCCCGCTTGCAGTCTGTCTCTCAAAAATAAACATTAAAAAACAAAAACAAAAAAAGAAACAAACAACGACGAATCTCTCTTCTAGACCAAAGTGAGCCAGCAATCCTTTCTCCCCAATCCTGAAATCCAGAAAGTCCTGAAAACTTTGAAAACCGTAAGTTTTTCGTAACTCATTTGGGGCGCAAACTATGACCCACGAAGTACCATGAAGGTACGTGCGCGCCTTTTTTATTGTAGGTAATGTGAACATTGACACAGTTTGCTGCAGAAAATGTTTATTAAATGTGTTTGATTAGAAGGTGCTACCCAAACCCCACAAGGAAATGTTATGGGAAATCTGGTATATGCTCTGAATTGCCTTTCTGAAGTGCAAACGCATTTTGAATTCGGAAACACATATGGCCTCAAGAGTTTCAGATAAAAGGCGCCTGAGTTGTGTTCTCACGTCCCAGTCCCATCCGTAGGCAGTGTCTGACGCACTTGTATTTGGGTCTGACAAAGATAAGAAAGCTTAATAGAAAGATGGTTGGGTAGGGAGCCAGGAGACTTCCTTTCTGGGCCTGCATCCTCTCTCCTGAAAATGAGAAAAGGATGATATTTAAGGCCTTCTGACTCCAAAATAGTGATTTGCACACCTTCTTTCTCTCTCAAACATGAAGGCTGAGGCATTACTGCCACAAGGATTAGATGGAGGCCTTATTATTTTTACTGAGGAAATCTAAAAAGGCAAACACCTTTGTCTTTTGGGCTTGAAGACAGATTCTTGAATTCTGACCTTTCTCTCAGAGGTGTGAAAAGGCATTGATCCAAATTCTATAGATATTTTGATTACTGCACTCAGCAAAACTGCTAGGAAACTACCGGAAGGCAGATACAGTCATGAACTCCAGAGAGTACTATGGAACACAATGGAAGAAAGTATGACTTATGTCAGTTAGAGGTGGAGGAAACAGATACAGGGTAAGAGATCTGACAAAGCCTCCATTACCAGCTGCCCTCAGAGTGTATTTCACCCAAAGGGCATCAAGTGGCCTTTTAGTAGAATCCTAGTGACCCCTAAACCCACATGAGGAGGGTTTCTCTAGCCCTCTGCGTAGGAATGATGTTTAAATGATCGTCCAAAGACCCTGTGAAAGCCTGAAGCAAGATTTAGAAAAATCTTTGGGGAAACTCCTATAACACACAATACAGTGAAGTAACATACTCTGTTCTATCAGAAACCATGTGTCCGGGGCTGAACTGAAGTCCTCAGAACGTGAACTTACTTGGAGACAGGGTCTTCGCGGTGGCAATGGAGCTAAAGTGAGGTCTTTAACCTCATTGTTGGATGACTGACGTCCTCGTAAGAAAGGGAAATCTATATGCACATGTGCAGGGAGAACGTCACGAGAACAAGAAGGTGGCCAAGGAGTGAGGCCCAGTGAAATAATGCATAATGTTTAGTCCAATGGCAGAGGGAGGCACCTGTAACTGGTGTGTGCATCGTAGGGCTCAGTTCATCCCTGGCTTGGTGTATGCCCCGTCCTTTGTTTTCCATTCGTTTCATTTTCTAGTTTTGCCTTCTAGTTTTATCTTACGGTACTCGATATATGTTTATAAGCTGCCTGAAAACTCTTTTTAAAGGTAAAGATGATATAAATTGGGGCGCCTGGGTGGCTCAGTCAGTTGAGCGTCTGACTTCGGTTCAGGTCATGATCTCATGGTTCATGAGTTCAAGCCCAACGTCCTGGAGCCCGCTTTGGATCCTCCTCCGTGCCCCTCTCTCTCTCTGCCCTTCCCTGCTTGCTCTCTGTCTCAAAAATAAATTAACTTTAAAAAAAAAGATGCAAATTGGTAAGTAGGTATTGTCTAGCCTGAGCACATTTAGCTCAAACATGGTTGGCATGAAACAATTCACCTGCAAAACACAGCTGCCCTGTAACTACTGGGAAGGCACTGGGAGAGATGGCGAGGCTGGGTTTCACACAGGAAATGATTTCTGCCCTCTGGGAAAGAATTCTTCAGACAATATGCCATCTTAAAGTGGTGCTTGAGTCACCAAAAAGTCAAGGCTGTCTTCAACTCTCCATGATACAGAGCAGCGAGAGAAGGAAAATATTTCTAGATGAAGCAATTTTATGACGTATATACATAAATACACAACTCGAGCAAAAAGAATGACCATCTACCGAGCGTTTGATGCATAGCAGGCTCTGTGCTAGACGCTTGTTATACTTAAAACCAAAAAATGACACGTAGCTCAGAGAGGTAAAAATAACTTGTTTAAGAGCGGGCAATTAGTAAAGAGTTGAGCAGAGATTTGACAGAGAGAAATCTGACTCTTACCTCCACTGTGCTTACCTCCCTCCTAATTGCCTTCTTCTTCTTCTTCTTCTTCTTCTTCTTCTTCTTCTTCTTCTTTTAATGTTTATTTATTTTTGAGAGAGAGAGAGAGAGACAGAGCGTGAGCGGGGGTGGGAGGCAGGAAGCAGAGAGAGAGGGAGACACAGAATCTGAAGCAGGTTCCAGGCTCCCAGCTGTCAGCACAGAGCCCAATGTGGGGCTTGAACTGGTAAACCGTGTTATCGTGACCTGAGCCCAAGTCAGACACTCAACCAACTGAGCCACCCAGGCGTCCCCCTCCCAATTGCCTTCTTAAAGTTCATACACAGTTTGCCTCTCTTCCATATAAACAGAATCATCAATACCTGCAGAATATAGTTGATGAAGAGACTTACCTGAAATTGAACATGTATAAGTTTTAGACCAAGGGAAAAAAAAATCTGCCTTTAATATAAATGCACATTAACAAATATGTAAAGGAATGACTATGTATTTTTAGATCAATGTGGCTTATAAAACATGTGGGCAGAAAAGGATTAGGGAACATATTTGGAGTCAAAACAATGAAAATAGGGTAACTTGAGACTCTGGCTTTCATCCATTCCTTAGTGATTGGAAGGGGTTGGAATTTAGTTATCAGAACCATTCTCTGTATTAACGGTAGATGTTATATCCTAATCCTCAGAGGGTGGGCTGTGGCAGAAATTACCACTTGTCTCCCCCACCCCACCCCAGCCATTGTCTCCCATTTAAAAGTGTGCATGGTCACCCACGTCAAGCGTGTATTTTGCAGCCTTGCTTACAGACAGGTGTAGCTATGGGCATGGGCCAGGTGACTGTGTGCACAGAGGTGCTATGTGTCTCTGCTCACCATGGTGAGCCTCCCATGCTCTGTGAGCTCAAAAGAAGGATCCTTCGGCTCGGAATCAGGTGTGGTGGAGGGATCCAAAGCAACAACCGTAGACATTCAGCTGGAAACCAGTTACTGGGGATGAAAGAACAACAAAAAGGAGCCTCAGGATTGCGGATCTCCCTCCCCAGCCTGGACGGACAACCTGCTCTTTTATATTGGAGACACAGAAAAAGTCTCTGTTTCTAAAGCACTGTTCTTCTGTCTCGTTGTGACTGCAGCCAAGCCAATATTCTAACCAACAAGCTATATTTTAACTAATAGTTAAACAGAACGCGTCATCCCCCAAATCTTCTGAATGTGAGTGTATGTGCGAATTCCCTCTATGGAATTACCTACTTTATTTCAGTATACCTTTTGTGCCCCAGTGGCCTCCAACAATGAGAGATCTTTAAATATCTGGGGTATGTCGTTTCCTTGGTTCCTGAACTGTCTTCAGGAGAAGTCCACCAAAGGGATCCTGGCTTTTCAAGTTCTCTTAGGAGCATATGAAACTGTGGAAACGCTGGCTCATTTCTTTTCAGCACAGCATAGCAGCAATTGTGAAAGTGAGGACAGCATGAGGACGAACTGGTATTTATTAGTGATTTCGCTCAAACCCAAACAGTCCAAAAAGCGACTGGAAATTTCTGCCACGACCTGACCTATCTGAGCCCTTTGAAACTTGGGCAGGGTGTTGGATCAGGGGTTTCTCAGACCTGCCTGAGGTTTCTAGAGATAGTACCATTGGCAGCTTCCGGAAGAGATGGGGGCAGGGGGTGTAATAACCAGAATTCCCCTATGGTCCCCTTTTCTAAAATAAGGTTTAGAGAAGATGTGGGAGGAGTCCCCCTAAACCACTAAGAAGTCTCAGTTGTGACACTGATGATTTATTGATGAGCACATGGGGTCAATGACTTCCGGCTGTATAATCCATTTCAATGAAGAGAAAAAGTGAAAGGGCACTTACCCTATTTTTATAGATATTCGAACAGGCTCTCGCCCTCAGCAAAACCACCAAAAACCTCAGCAAAGTTATTACAGAGTTATACTGTAATAGAGTTAACTCAGAAAGTTAATATACAGAATTAATATACAGTTATACATACAGAGTTATATACACACATATATATACACACATATTGTGTGTGTATATATAGTATATATATAGTACACATATATACTATATATATATATACAAAGTTAGTATACAGAGTTAATATACAGAGCTAACTCAGAAAGCTGAGTTAGTTGGTAGGATCAGGAATTGCATATAAGGCTCTTGGGCTCTGTGTCTTTTCTTCATAGATGCCCGAACAGAGCATGAGGGCCCATCCTAACATGAGAGGCATGCGTTAAAGTGGGTGGGATGGGGGAGGTGGGGAGAACACCTGGGCCTGTTAGCTAGTGCCCAAAAGGTGGTGGGCCTGCTCTTGGTAAAACACCCTCTTCCCCCCTCCCCAACTCCCGGAAGGAGGTATCTGAGTTATGGTTTTTTTCTTTTGCATAAGGGAAGAAAAAGAGTGACAAGAAGGGGAAAATGCTGGGAGAAAAGGTCTGTGACAATGATTGGGAGGGAGTTATATTGTAAGGAGAGAGAAGAATATACATCCCATTATTCTTCTCGCCTGATATAAGAAGTCTGTTCATCAAATTGATAAAATACAGGGCCCCTATGGGTGAGTAGTCAATAATGTCACCACATCACATATTATCCCAGGGCAAATTGTAGGTGAAGAAAATTAAACAGATATGGTCCCCGCCTTAGAAAATAAAGTCCTAGGGGTGCCTAGGTGGCTCAGTCGGTTAAGCATCTGAATTCGGCTCAGGCCATGATCTCTCGGTCTGTGGGTTCAAGCCCCATGTCGGGCTCTGTGCTGACAGCCCGGAGCCTGGAGCCCGCTTGGACTTCGGTGTCTCCCTCTCTCTCTGCCCCTCCCCCACTTGTGCTCTGTCTCTCAAAAATAAATAAATGTTTAAAAGAAAAGAAAACAAAAGAAAATCCTAGGCAGATAACAGTGACCTAGGTTAAGGAAAGCTCTAATGCTGTAAGCTATAAAGTTGATTTTTAGACTACCGTTGACTGGACCAATGCAAATAAAACATCCTGAATAGTAAAAAATCCTTGCATAACTTCTGACTTCCCCAAAACTTGACTACTAATAGCCTAGTGTTGACCAGAAGCCTTACCAAAACATAAACAGTCAGTTAACACGTGTTTTGTATGTTATAAGTATTATATACCATATTCTTAACAAATAAGCTGGAGAAAAGAAAATGTTGTTTTAAAAAAACCCATAAATTGGTGGTGGGGGGGGCCTGTGTGGCTTAGTGGGTTAAGCTACCGACTTCGGCTCAGGTCATGATCTCGCAGTCTGTAAGTTGGAGCCCAGTGTCAGGCTCTGTGCTGACAGCTCTGAGACTGGAGCCTGCTTTGGATTCTGTGTCTACCTCTCTCTCTGCTCCTCCCCCACCCCCTCCCCGCGTGTGCGCTCTCTCTCTCTCTCAAAAATGAATAAACATTAAAAAAACAAAAACATAAAAATCATAAGGGAGAGAAAATACATTTACAGTACTGTGTTGTAGTTACGGGGAAAAAATCCACGTCTCTGTGGACCCGCGTAGTTCAAACCCATGTTGTTCAAGGGGCAGATGTATAGTATTATTTTCAACATTCTTGCCATGCTATCACCCCAAACAAATTTCTGTTGCCTGGGATGAGTATTGAGTCAAGCTACAATTCAGAAATATATGGATTAACAAATTTTCTCCAGAAGCATAAACAAGTTTATGCAAGAAGAGGTCTGTTTTAATAAAGCGAATAGGCATCCTGTGTAGACGTATCCTCTACAGATCTTTATTTTTATTTTTTTGGTGAAGTGTTACTGGTAGAAAAATGGTTACTCTGGAATAAATCCCTGGGAGCAAGTTCCCCATGGGGTTTCAAGCCAAAAGTCCCTTCTTCACTTGTGGCACAAGAAAAACATTCCCTCAAAATGCCTGAAGTCCTTGGTTTATTGGCACGAGGCAATGACGATATGAATAGGTCTCTAGACTGAGGTTGATACACAGCCTGGCTGGCCAGCTCCGTTTTCAGGCACAACAAGGTCTTCTCATTCTCAGATTAAACACTAAGGAAGTGCCCAGGGCCAGAATTATTTGAATTAAGGGCAGTGTTGGTGTCTTTGCTGAGCTCATGACTTAACGTTCATGCAACCAAACTCTGAAACACAGCAATCAAAAACTGAGAAGCTAAAATAGGAAAGGTTGAATGATATGGAAACCCAGCCAGGCCTTGAGCAAAACAGTGCTTGGAAACAGATGGCATAAAAGATTAAAAATATCTGGCACAAACTGGATTAATTAAGAATGGCAGGGCCCAGCTGAGGGAGGAATATGTGGGCAGACAGGGAGTTAACCTTAGTTTATAAAACTAAGGGAGCCCAAGTGATTTCGGTGTATATATACATGAGCCCTACCTTAGAAATATATTCTGTAGCCTACATGCTCATTTCTGGGTATTAACACCTCACCAGGAATATTTGTGAAGGTAAATCGAGTGGAGTATTCCTTGTGTTTAACTTCATTATGGTCTTTACTATGACTTTCCTAAAAAGAAAATAAAGGTGTGTAACATAAAATTGCCATCTACACTTAACTACGACTGAAGAGCTTTCAAGTACGTTTATAGGCTTTGCTTTGTCATCTCATATACTTTTAACAGCGCATTGATTATTATCTAAAGAGTTGTCAATATTCTTTTGCATCTTTAAAAAAAAAAATCTCTTCAACCTACAGAACCAAGAAGAATGTATAGTAGAGAAAGAAAGCCCTCAAAATTTAAGAGATTGTAAAACAATAGGGTTATTTTGCCAGAAGCCTTTTTCTATGACACTGTTGACTTGCATTTTTTGAATTGTAAATACTAACCCCGGGCAAGAATAGGCACCAGATAGATGTCACTGTTTTTGTGCTTGAGAGAAGGAGATACAAGAGAACCTGGAGTTTTTTGTAAAACAAAGAGAAGAAATAAGCTATTTTAGGCCCAACCTGTTCAATTTAATATCCTAATATATTTTCTTTAATTTTATTTATTAAAATTCTAAATAATCAGTTGCATAGGAAATTCTAAGAGGGGCCATGGGGTCTGGTTCTGTCGTGGAATCAACACGATGAAGTCCTGGTCACCAGAGTTAGTCACCTGGTCACCAGAGTCCTGGTCACCTTTATGAACTTCTGGTTACTTTTTTGTAAAAAAAGTTTTGGTTTTTTTTGAGGCTTAAATTAAATGATATTTATGAAAGCACATTGGAACTGTAAATCATTATACAAATGAAATGTATTATTTTGTACAGTTGTTATTCTTTGCTCACAGAATCATGGCTTAGTTATCTAGAGACCCAATTGGATTTTCTGTTCTACTAAAAACAAAGGAAAAGGCAACAACAACGAACTTGGAATCTTCTCATTGATGTACAAAGAGTTCTGCTCTTTGTCAAACGATTAAACCTTGTCTAACAATTATCTTTCTTTTTCCCTTTTCCTGAAAGGCAAGATTTTGTGCAAAGTCATCTGCTGACAGTTTCCTGTCTTTGCTACTAACTACTACTACTGAAATTTGATTGAGCCTTGATCCATGAAAATAATCCTTTCCTGCAAAAAAGACACCATAAAGTTTGTCTATAAAATAAACATCTTTTGTTTCATTTAGATAATAAAAGGGAACATTCACATTCTTACACTTCTTTGAACAGAGAACATCTAAATGCTTCAAATCAAATGTATAAAACACAAAGAGAGAATGGTATAAAATATTGGACTATCTCTGATTGACAAGGGATTAAGTTAATTTATACAAGATCCCTTTAAGTTAAAAGGAGACAATTCTAAAACAGAAGTGGTCAAATGACACAATCAGGCAATTCGTAGAAGCGAAAATGCAAATGATTAATAAACATATGATATTAAAAAAGATCAGGGAAGTGTATTCACCTCTGATGAATAGTTTGCAATGAAAAAGACTGATAACATGCACTGCTCATAAAAATACAGAAAAATAAGCATACTCATATATTACTAGTTGGTCGTACAAATTACTGTACTCTTTTTGGAAAGAATCTATGGATCATTGCAATGCTAAATAGTAGTGTCACAAAAGATTGTTGCCCATCTTTACTCACTATTCTAGGCGACATATATTTATTCCTATGCCAGGAATGCAGAAGTAATAAGATAGAAATAAATCTCCGCTTTCATGGGGTTCATAGTTTATTGGGAAAGAGGCAGACAGGAGGCAAAATAAATAAGTAAATTGCATCGTATATAAGGAAATGATATGTGCAATGGAAAAAACCCAGCAGAGTAAGGAAAATCCACAATATTGAGATGGGAATGTGGCCATTCAGATGTTTACAGGGGAAGAAAGTTCCAGGAAAGAGCCAGTGTAAATATAAATACATACAAATAGATTTTTTTTAAAAAGTGGTTGAATGCAAATATAAAAAGGCAAACTTGTAAAATTGTATTACTAGGGCTGGAGGGTAGAGAGATAAGAGAAATGTTGTTTATGGGTACCAACTTGCAAGTTACAGTTAAATAAGTCCTGGAGATCTAATGCACAGTGTAGTAATTATAGATGATATTATGTTATAAACATTGAACTTGCTAAGAGACTAGATCTTAATTATTCTCACCACAAAAAACAAATGATAATTATATGATGTGATAGAGGTGTTAGCTAATGCATCAGTGACAATCATACTGTAACATACACATGTATCAGATCAACATGTTGTGCATCTTAAGAATACACCATATGTCAAATATAATTCAATTAAAAAAGAAGAAGTTGAGGGGCGCCTGGGTGGCTCAGTCAGTTGAGCATCCGACTTTGGCTCAGGTCGTGATCTCCCGGTTTGTGAGTTCGAGCCCCGCGTCGGGCTCTGTGCTGATGGCTCAGAGCCTGGAGCTTGCTTCGGATTCTGTGTCTCCCTCTCTCTCTGCCCCTCCCCTGCTCATGTTCTGTCTCTCTCTGTCTCAAAAATAAATAAAAAATTAAAAAAATTTAAAAAAAAGAAGTTGATAAAAGAAGAATGGATAGAGAATGAGCTTTTCTCTTCCAAGGTTTATAGTTTCCTTTTTGCTGATTTTCTTTATTCACATATTCAATTAATAGGACCTATGCCCATAATGTCTGGGAGGGTGTATTGACCTGTCAGCTTTCAGAAAGATAGAGTTACTTTTGCTCTATTACGCATGTTTACAGAATCCAGAGATTTTGGCAAATGATTTATTTATCTTTTCCAAAAAAAGTCACCCATCAGTCCAAACAGAACCTCCTGGAATGACAACAGTTTGAATAGTTTTGGTGAATCCTTTTCTCTGGTCTCCGTCCCTTGTCTCCTTGCTTTTTTCCCCCTCCTCTGCCTGCCTTCAGAGTCCTTTCTGGGAAGCTGTGGATGGAGCCTGGAGAGTTTGCCTACTCCTGGAGAAAGCTTTGAGTCCCTCATATTATTCAGTGAGGACCACTTACTTACCAGGCAAGGCCAACAAACTTATCTCTTGCTAACGTGACCTTTTTTCATTGCGCTGATGTTGTTCCATTCGTTTTTCTAACCAAACCACTGTCCCTTTATTCTGTCTAATCAGAGGCCTCTCTCATAATATAGTGGCAATGTATTCCTTTCACAAGTTCTTCTGACACTTTCTCATACTTCGCAAGTTTTCTTCATAATTTTTTTGAGGTTGAACCTACTTTTAAGTGTAGAATTGGATGGGTTTTAAACCATGGAGGCATCCATTTGTCTATCCCTCTGAATAAGATAGAGATTTCCAGCATCCCAGAAGCCTCTCTTATATATCCTTCCAGTCATTTCTGAATTCTATCACCACAGATTAATGTGGACTGTTCTTGGACTTGATATAAATGGAATCATTTTGTCGATATTCTCTTGTGTCTGGTTTCTTTTAGTCGGCATTATGTGTACGAGATACATTGATGTGGTACTATAGATAGCAATAGAGATTTTTTTTTTTGTTATTGTGCAGTATTCTATTGTACAAATACAATAGAATATAATATACATAGCATAAAATATTTCTTTTTTCTATTATTGGTATACATTCAGGTGGGTTTCAGTTTTTGACAGTTGTATATAAGATGTTCTTGCATGTATCTTTTTGTGCATATAAATGTCTTGTACATATAAATATTCTTGCACATGTTCTTTTGTGAATATGTGCCTTTTTCCTTTTAGGCAGGCAAGCTGTATACTTTTTCTATAAAGGGTCAGATTGTACATACTTTAGGATTTGCAGGTCATAGGGTCTTTGTCACAATTATTCAATTATGCCATTACAGTACAAAACAGCCCCACATACTACATAAACAAATAGACGTGGCCATATTTCAATAAAACTTGATTTATAAAGACCATATTTGGCCTGTAGACCATAGTCAGTTGAGCCTTGCTCTGCTCTTAGGTATATACCTAGGACGGGAAATGCTAGGTGTTAGGATAATTGTATGTTAATTATGTTTTACCAGTTTCCAGAGTGGTCCTACCAATGTATATACCCACCAGCAATGGATGAGAATTCCACACCTTCACCAACATTTCCCAAGTCATTTTTAAATTTCGGAACACATTGTATTTATTCTCATCTGTGCATTGGTATCATTACAGATAAAATACTAAGCTATTACCTAGTCTTTTCTAAGAAGTCACTGTAGCAACTACTTACCATTAATTCCTCTAATCCTTGCAAAGAAATATTAAGGATCCCTCATTTTGTGCTTTTCTGTCCTTTTAAGTAGATGAAGGAGAAGAACATTATATTGGCAGTTGGAAGACCTAGGCTGAGTTGCTCTGTGGCTTAACAGAGTCACTGTGCCTCGTTTTCCTAATCCCTAAAATGGGGCTAATAACTGCCTTGGCTACTTCTCTGGATTTTTATAATGACTAATAAAACAATAGGTATACAAAATTAATAATAGGAAAATGATTATACTATAGTAGGTGAAAAACAAGTGTATTATGAAACAGCGTGGCTAGCATGATCCCAACTAGAGGGGGGAGAGTGGTAAGGTGTGCTAATAAGTATAAAAAAAAAGTGCTAGAAGAATATTTCCCAAAATGTTTAGAGTGACAGTTTTGGGGAAATGATCTATATTGGTAATTTTATTTCCCTCTTTCTGTTTTTTGAATAATTTCCAAATTTTACAAGGAAACATGAATTACCTACATAATCAGAAGACAAAAGTTAATGCTTAAAAGTATGCAGGATGGACAAGAAGGCTGTCCCTGCTTCCCCTTGCAGCATCACCTCACTCCTACTGCTTCTGTGTCTGAATTCTTGCTTGAAAAAATAGGAACGTCAGCCTAACAACAGCATGTTTAAAAGTAAGGAGTTATAATGAGGAACATGAATAAGCAGTGAGAGACCTCTGTTTCCAGCTAGGTAAAATGTGATGTTAACCGTTTTCTCTTAACACTTAGGGGCCCTTGAGATATTACTATATCGTGTCCGGGCTCAGCCGTGAAAATAAATGGAGAAAAGAGATAGCAAAATTGCCTGGAAGGTGTATGGGAAATCACTGTAAATTCGTCTTAATTTTGTTTTAAGCCTAAAATTGTTCTCTTTAAAAAATTTGTTTTAAAGAAGTAGAGGACCAGTTAGAGAGGGAGGGAGACAAACCATAAGAGATTCTTAAAAACTGAGAACAATCTGAGGGATGATGGGGGATGGGAGGGGGGGATGCGCATTGAGGAGGGCACCCCTTGGGATGAGCACTGGGTGTTGTATGGAAACCAATCTGACAATAAATTTCATGTTAAAAAAAAAAAAAGAAAAGAGGTAGAGGACAAAAGCAGTTTGCTTTGTTGGGGATCGGGCATCCATCCCGTTACCCACCCTCAGCATAGCCCAGCTCACATTGGACATGGGCATGAACTTTGAGGGGGAGTGTCAGTACATGGAAGAGCGTGGCTTTCTCCACGGAGTGACTGATACCTCTCCAATATCTAAAATTTGCGGAACGAAAGGGCTACGTTTCTCTTTCAGGCCACGCCAAAAATTAGAGACACGCATGAAGTATATTTTCCAAAATACAAATCCCTGCCTCTTTTTTTATTTTTTTATTTTTTTTATTTCAGCGAATACCAGCTGTTTCACGGAGGAGTGTTGGCTAAGGTCCAGAGAGCAGCACAGAACTGAAATGAGGGCCCAAGAGCGGTGCTTCTAAGGAACATCCGTTCCGGCAGGCGCTGCACACACAGCACAGGGAATTCAGCCCGTAGGCACGGGTGTCACGTTTAGCTGATGGCTTTGGCTACTGACGCCCCGGATCGCAGGAAGGAAGAGGAGTGACTGTGGCATTCACGGAAGGACCGGCTTGTCCTAGCACCCGCACAGAAGTTGAATTCTTAGACGGCTGACCTCGGAGTTGTGTGGTGAAGGAGGGGATTTCCACTTTCAAAAATAGTATGACTTCAGTTAGGTGTGAGATTGCATTTTTGGGAAGTTTGTTATATTTAGAAGCTTCTTTTCACCCTCGTGGCTTTTCAAGTCCATGTTTTTTTCACTTTTCAACATGGCACAGTGCTCAATTTTTACGGCCTCATTTACCCTGGGCTTCCATTGAGAATCAAGATGTTTCCTTAAAATGTATGACACCACTATTGCATTGATGAAAATATATTTTAATCAAAATGTTGAAAGCCATGAAACGATAAGGAGCTTTTTGCTTCTTCTTCTTCTTCTTCTCCTTTTCTTTCTTCTTCTTCTTTAGGTTTCTCTGTACTTTTCAAACCTATATTGTGGTTTTCACCAAGAAGATGTCCCAGATCTGGGCAGTGGTTTCTCGGTGGGGGGGGGGGGGGCTCTCACTTGTGGAGCTGTGCTTTGGTTGCACTTTTCTGGGAGCCCCGAAGGCTCAGTCTGGAACCCGCAAGCCACAGGAATCTCTATGTAACCTAGAATATCACTTACATGTAATGCAAAAGTAGAGTCAAGAAAAAATAAATTCTATCACGAGCGTTTTTGCTTAAAAACTAAAGACAAACATTATTTTTAAAAAAGCAAATCCAAAAATATCCCTTTAAAATGCCATAACCCCGGAAGGAAAGTTTGGATTTCAAAGATGGGCTTTTTGGGAAGGCTCAGATGATAGCTAAGGCATGATTCAGCAGGGGTTCTTTGGTGCACTCTGGTTACCCAGCAAGGTGAGGGGTAGAGACATTATGTGTGGCTGCGGATTTGACTTTGGATTTGGGGAAGCACATGGTCTGCTCAGTCCAGTTTCCACTGATTTTGCTATCTTCCCTGCACATGACTCTCTGTGTAACTGTAAAGTGCTTTGCCCCCCAGCAGCCCCAGCGTGGAGCTGATGGGACAAGAGCAGGACAAGGAGGGGAAAGCTCTTTCTTGCTGTGCCCGAAACAATTCAGAGAAGCTGATTCTTCCCACTCACCTCTTGCCCCTGCCTTGGAGCGATGATGCCAAATCGCTGGTTGATGGTTAGAGTTTGCCATCAAATATTTTGAAACATCTACTTTACCTGACCGCCATCAGCTTGAAACAGCCAGTTCCTTCTGTTTTGATGTGGTCCTCACTCCCTTAACCACATTTTTATAGAATGTTTTATGACAAGTCTTCTTGTTCTTTTTTCCCAACTTACTAATCGTTTGTGGAACAAGCGTGAACATTCTCAGCAAGCAGCCCTTCTGAGCAAATCTCAGACTGTTCCCCTCACCCACCCCACGATGGACTTTGGGAACCATGGGTAGTGAGTCAGCAGAGCCAATCTCCAACAAGTTGGGCCATTTGGGGCTACTCTTAGGCGCTGATGCCTTTACCCGGAGGAAATTTTCCTTACCTCTCTCCTGTTTTCTTTCCAAGGTGTGTTCCAAGAGGTTGACAGCTAATCTATTAATGAGCTTCTGGGAGTTAAGAGAAAGGGAATTCCGGGTGCTTGGGTGGCTCAGTTGGTTCAGCATCAGACTCTTGATTTGGGCCAAGGTCATGATCTCGTGGTTCATAGATTGGCCCCCAAGTCAGGCTCTGTGCTGAGTGTGGAGCCTGCTTGGGATGCTCTCTCTTCCTCTCCCCCGTGCTCCCCTCCACTGACTTACGCCCATGCATATGCTGTCTTTCTCTCTCTCAAAATAAATAAATAAAAACTTAAAAAAAGAGAAAGGAAATTTGGGTACGTTTTAATGAAGCCTTATAAGCAGTCCCTCCCCCGCCCCTCTCTCCCTCCAACCGCCTGACTCTAATGACTTCACAACAGCTCACACAGTGAAGGGGAACTGGTGAGTCAGGAGACAGAGAGGTTTTGGATGTTGAAAGACCTCTCCATGCAGAACTGGTCCTAGTCTAAGGATGGTGACTGGCTTCCTGAACTGTACTCAGAAGCAAATGAAAACTATAAAGTTTGGAGCTGATTTTCTCTCTGAAGCTGGGATCCCATCCCATCCCTATTTTTCCAGCCCTACAACTTTATTCTGAGCCAGGCACATATGTACATATGTATGTACATATGTATGTATGTATGTATGTATGTATTTAGAGTGCTGCCTAAAATATCAGCAAAAACCCTTGCACATAAGAAGTGATCAGTGACTATTTCTGGAGTATAGGCAGCAAACGGGCTTGAAGGGGAAAAAACTGGAGCAGTCTCGGGAAAGAAGCACACAACCTGGAAACTAATGGAAAAATCTCAGTGGGCAGATGTTTGAGGGCGTATTCAGGACAGGACAGTAGGATAAGGAACCAGGGTTCAGTGGAAGGAGTAAAGGCAGAGTATTACCAACATGTACACCTGGCAAATCAGACCGCCTTTCCAAGACTCAAGTTTCTGATTTTGCATCTTGAGGAAATGAAATGCTTTGGATTAATTGCGTTCTCTGTAAGGTCCCTTCCAGCTTTACATTTTAGCAAGATGCATTTCAGCAAAGCTTCTGATTCAATGTGAAGCCCCTACAAAGAAAAATTGGGAGGTCCTGCCAAGGGGATAGTGACTACACTTGATGCATGGCCAGTACAAAGAACAGACGAGATAGAGACTGAGTCTGTGAGGACTAGTATAGAGGGGTGGGCAAGAGTGGGCTCTGGGTCCTGGTTCTGCCCTGCTGTGTACTATCTGTGTCGTCCGTGGCCGTGGTAGCACCTCTCTGAGGCTTTCTCAACCTCAAACATAAATGTAGACTCCGAATACTACCAAGACTTGCTTTATTGGTACCTGTGAAAATTGTGAGGATCACCCGATGTAATGAATGTGAAGATCATGACTCAGTGCCTGGCAAGTGACTGAGAAATGTTGGCTCCTGCTACGAAGCACGTGAGGATGGAATCACAGGTGACAGAAGGACAGGAGTGTGTCGGAGACTTTGGGGGACACTGTGGCTTAGGAAAACCCCCACCGGAAGCAGGCTCCAGACAGTGAAATAGTCAGTATAAATTTTTAAATTGTTTTTAAAAAATTCTTATTTATTTATTTTGAGAGAGAGAGAGAGGATGGACGAGGGAGGGGCAGAATGAAAGGGAGAGAGAGAGAGAATCCCAAGCAGACTCCCCACTGTCAGCGCAGAGCCCTGTGTGAGGCTTGAACTCATGACCGGTGAGATCATGACTTGAGCTGAAATCAAGTGTTGGACGCTTAATGGACTGAGCCATCCAGGCAGGTGACTCTGAAGTAGGCAGTACAAATCACTATCTAGAAATAGATCCCTAAGGCCAGAGGCCTATATTCAATAGCAGTAATCCAAGCTTAATTTCAAATTTTCATGTTTTGCTCATCCTGGATTTTTTTTGCATTAGGTTTTATTTTCAAAAATATTACAATAAAACAACGATCTTGGTGACTGAGTTTTCAGCCACTCCCTTTAAATTCTGCAGTCAAGGCGAGTGCTTGTCTCAACTTAGTCCCAACCCTACCCAAAGCAAGGCCAAAGTTCTATCTCGTCCTAAAGTCAATCCTAGAATACAAAGTAGAGTAATTTGGTAACAAGGGTTGAAGAGAAGCAGGCTATGCCATGCCCAAATACCCTACTTTGACCTAAAAATTATTTTGAACTAAAGACATCTGAATTCCTGAAATCCCTTATCTGCTTAAAAGCAGATCCTCCCCAAAGGACTCAATTGTCAGACATCCTCTCCCGGAAGCAACTCTGCTCTTTTCTTCTGGGAGCCAAGAAATCAGCACCACACCCAAGACAATCGTCCTCCAAATTATCATGTCTCCTATCTGTTCCTTTAAGCACTCATTTATCTTTCCAAAAAGTCATTTGCTTTTCCCGTAGGTGCCCTTTCTCCCCCTTCCCTTTCTCCTACTAAGTTAGATACATAGACCCCCAAGTTCTAACCACTCCTTTGAGTCATTCATCACTGAGTGCTTCCATGTGTAAGTATGATACATGTGTCAATAAGCTTCTGTTTGTTTTTCTCTTGTTAACCTGTCTTCTGTCAGTTCAGTTTATAGTGTCCCAGAGAGCCTAAGATGGGTAGAAGGAAAAAAAAACATTTTTCCCCCTCCCTGAGAAAACTCAAACGTGTCTAAATGATCACAACAGCAAGAAGAGGAGGAAACGTGACTGGTTTTGTTGGTTTTTTTTTTTCTGACTATGGAAGGAAGTCAGAAAATAAGAAATGCTGTGTCTCCCCTATTTGGCACCCACTTGCCATAAAAACAGAATCTAGGCCCCTTAGAGCAGGGAGAAAAATAAGAAGAACACCGTTAACATCAACCTTTACTTACAACCTTTAATTACTTATGTACTTAATGGCAGGCACGGGAAGACTCCAGAGGAGCTTTCTAAAGTGGAGAAGGAACGTGACCTTGAGCAGGAGGGAGTAGGCAGAAGTTCAGCCAGCTTCATGACGAGTTGGTCAAGGATGGGTCTCTTAAGAAAGAGGAATTGTTCTTGTGGGCTATCATCATGTGCAAAAGTGGGTGTGGAAGTGTAGCTGCAAAGGGCAAGGACAGGCAGAGGACCTTGTGGGTGATCCCAGGCCTTTCGGGTCCCTCACAGGTCTGGCTTGGGCATCCATGGGTAGGAGGTCTAGCAGGCCTGGGCAGGTACTTCAACATTTTCACCAGCACTCTGGTTATTACTTTGCAGCTGGTGGGCTCAGGTCGGGGAAGGAACAGATAGCTTGAAGTATCTTGGAAAGTCTGAGTTTCCGTTGGCTCCAATGGGCTCTTGTCTTGTTCTTGGGAAAGACAATAGCCCCATTTACAGCTAAAATGACAGGCAACATGAGCAACAACCCATTCACCAGACCTACTCTCAAGCCCTGTACTAGAGCAGAAAGCTGTTCATAAGAGTGTTGCTCTGGGGCGCCTGGGTGGCTCAGTTGGTTAAGTGTTCGACTCTTGATTTCAGCTCAGGTCATGATCTTATGGTTGTTGAGATCGAGACCCCTCATGGGCTCTGCACTGTCAGCTGTCAGCACTTGGGATTCTCTCTCTCCCTCTCTCTCTGCCCCTCCCTTACCCGTGCACTCTCTCATGAGCACCCCCCAACCCAAAATAGATAAATAAACATTAACAACAACAACAAAAAAGAGTGTTGCTCCATGGGTCTTATGGGGCAAACTCCCAGACACCCAAGTGACTAACACAGTATGAGCAATGCTTTGCTATCTATACCATTCTGTATAGCACAGAGTTTCTTTACAGAAAGGTTTTACACATACTACGTCATTTTTGTTTTTGCTTCTGCACTGTGGGTAAGGCAACAATTTTTAACCCTTCTTTTTATGGATGAAAAACTACCCCATAAAATGGTTAAGTGGCATGCCCAATATCAGTCAGCCAGTTGACGAGAAGACAGGAGACTGAGTTTCCAAATTTCCATTCCCTAGTTATTTTTGGGTGACTACACAGTGGAAGAATTTTCACCTAAGGACACCTCTTTCTTTTTTTTTTTTTTTTTAATTTTTTTTTTCAACGTTTATTTATTTTTGGGACAGAGAGAGACAGAGCATGAACGGGGGAGGGGCAGAGAGAGAGGGAGACACAGAATCGGAAACAGGCTCCAGGCTCTGAGCCATCAGCCCAGAGACCGACGCGGGGCTCGAACTCACGGACCGCAAGATCGTGACCTGGCTGAAGTCGGACGCTTAACCGACTGCGCCACCCAGGCGCCCCAGGACACCTCTTTCTGATCCCATTAAGGCTCTCCTTCATTCAAACTTCATTATAAACTTTATTATTGTTTTTCCCCCCATTATGGTCTTTTTGTTGTCAAGGTCGGCTGACGTCCCCAAAACTGGCTGGGAAAAGACCAGTAACCCGAGCCCACCAGCCATCATCAGGTCCCAGAGCCCACCAAAGCTTTCTTTACCCCTTCCCTCTTATTTTTGTTCCAGGAAAGTATAAATATCTAAGTTATTCCACCACTGACCACCAATTCAATTTCTGGTTTGCGTCTGTAGTCTAATCCTGGTTCTTTCTCTGTCAGAGGGGAAACGCAATGCAAGAAAATCCTTAAGGTGTTCCAGACAGTTTACGAATTTATTAATGAAAAGATAAAATATTGTCCTGATGCCAGGGACATCATCATCATCGTTGTTATCATTGTCAATAGGTGCTGAAATTACAAGAAAGATGTCAACTCTGATTTGAGGGAACTTTGTGTAAAGGGAGGAGACAGGCTTACAAATAAACAATCTCTACACTCTGTGATTTCTGAGGTACAATGGGAGCAGAGAGAAAAAGATGCCTCAGTCTCCCTGGTGGTGTGATGAGAAGAAATTCCCCGAATATAGACACCCCTTATAAGACTGAGGCCATATTTGTGTGTGTGTGGAGGTGGGGGTTAGGGTAGAGTGGGGCACATTTGGAAGGAGGTCATTGTATGTAAATAAATCCTACATAGTATTTCAGAATTATGTTTGGGGCTAAAAGGCCACCCCCAGTTCTGTGGCCAGAATTGACCAGAGAATTAAGTAACTAAGTAAGAAATTCAGTGACAATTTTTACTTTGTTTATATCTCTGGGGCAATACTCTGATTTGCTTTGTAACCATGGCACTGCCCAAATATAATTTATTGCGTGACTACTGTATGTCAGATATTCTGGGCACTAGGGTAATTTCAGTGAACAAAACAGAAACATGAGGCTTTTTCTAGTGGTGTATGTTGAATATACTTCTCAAATGAAATCTGTTTTCCTTGGGCAGTGGTTCCCAAACTGCACGTTAGAATCACTGGGGGACCTTTTCAAAAATTCCAAAGCTTGGCTCAACTTAGACCAAATTGGGGTGATTCTCATGTGAAGGAGGGTTGAAAACCACTGCCCTAGAAATTCTCATGTACTTCCCTAGGGAGGCAGGTCATTCTTTCCCCGCCTCCCACCAATGTTCTGAAGGTCATTTATGTAATCAGCACATGAAGAAATCCAGACTCAAAAGCTAAGAGTGATATTGCCAAAGTAAAGGGCACATCTACAGAGTCATAGGCTAGAACTTGAACCCCAGTCTTCTGATTTGGTCTAGCATGTTCTCCACAATGTTGACAGAATTGAGAAGACAGTGACTGTTGTTACTGTTTACAGCAAAGGTCCTAGGAGTTCCCCAGGATAGTGAAGAGATTGTCTGACAGCCTCCTGGTCACTTCTCACTCAGTGAGGACTTTAACACCTACACCAATCTTTATTGTAAGAAATGAATATTCAGAGGCCCATGCAACATACAGCCCAGTGACCAACGGTCTCTTTTCTATGACCTTCTCATTGCTCATACATTTCTCCTGCACTCCACTCTAGTCATCCACTCCCATTGCCTCCTCCTGGACACCACCTCTATTTTTAGTTCAAACAAGAACTTCTCCAAAGAGAAAAACCTTATCCTTTTAGATGCAAGCCCTAGCTCCTTCATTCCAACAACTCTCCAATCTCATCAGACATAGGCAGGTTACCAACACACCCCTCGCTCTCCTCCTTCAGCACCTCCTCTGTCCTCTCCTTTCATGCCCAATGTAGAACCTGTCCTTTTCATGACTGTGAGGCAAATATTTCTAACTCCCATGCCTACCTCTCCAAAAACTCTCTCTTGAGCACCAGCCTTCACACATGCTATTGTTGATGTCTGGTACCCTTTTCCTACACCATTTTGTCTGAATCCTTTAGGTCTCAGTTTGAGACCTTGAGGACCTTGAGAGGTACTCCCTGACCCCTCATCTAATGGAAGGATCCCCTTGTTACACCATTCCTTCCCAAACCTTGTATGTTTTCTGCATGTATCTGCGCAATGCTTTGTTTCATGTGTATCTCCCCACCAGGCAAAGGCATGGGGCTCTCTACTTTGATTACTGTTGTATCACCTTCTGTTGACACACCTTTTGGCACATAAGTGGTACATGAATGAATGAATGAACAAATGAACTGATTAACTCACATAGGGCTATTTAGTGGCAGACTCACAATTTACCCATCTGATTGTGGTTTGACCTTTGAGATGATTTTTCACCACAGTTAAATTTCACCTTTGAACTCTCAAGGTGCCCATTTGCAAGGCCTTGTCACTCACTCAGGTCTGAAAGTTCAATCATTGAAGATCATATCTTCTACAAGACAGCATCAAAAAGTTGTCCAAGCCTCGTGGGGTTTTGAACTCCAGAGATCAGAGTGCATCATGGGAAGAGCCAAGAGCAACACAGAATCAGCAGCCATGCTGGCTAGTTCTACTGTCAGCTCTACAAGATGGCTCCTCCAGTTCTTCCCTAGACTGGACCAAAGGGATCTTGCTTAATATGCAATGTCCATAATTCAGTTTCAATTTGATCTTCTTGAACATAAATTTTACACTTTCTTCACACAAAACATTTGATTACATACAAACACTTTTAAAATCCTAAACATGCTCAACTTTTCCCTAAAAAGGTCACTTTCTGGCAGGACTTTTTCAGGTTTTTTTACATATGACCTCCTATGAGAACTATTTTTTTTTCCATAGGAAATTATTTCAGATCCCTCAGAAATCTCAAACTTGTGTTTCTTCTTTTAATATTTATTTAGGTTCTGACTGAGAAGACTGGAGTAAGGACCTGGACAATGGAATAAGGCATCTATTGTCTTCACTGGTCAATTTATTAAGCACAGACAGGAAGTGGAATATGGTAATAGTTTTATAGAGAGTAAGATACACGACTTGGAAAGTGTGAGGCAACGGCCATCGAAGGTGAGCGGGGGAAGAAAGGCACCCTTTGTTCTCCATTTGGTGTCCTCACCAGGACTGGGCATGACATATGCTTCTGGTACTCATCAGGTGTCCAAATGCAACACATAGTTGGGTGATGTTCTGTAATTACTGTTTTTCACATGGCCTACGTAACCTTGGCTTACAACCTCAAACTAATGTTGATGCTTGAACTTGACCCCCAGAAATGTGATTAAGAAAAGCTAGAGCAGAAGTTGGTGTCTGTAGTATTAGAAAAAACTCCACAGGTGATTCAGCCAGAGTTGGTCGCTTGCCACCTTCACCAAAATCTCGGAGTTGTCTTTTTGTGATTTAGATGACTGATGTTCTCTATTTATTTAGTGTGAGAATCAGCTGGGCCCTGCACATTAAAGTGTCCAGTGTTTCACACACACATAAAAAATAAATATATTGAAGAACACATGAGTGGCTCCGGGGCTTGGGATCTGTCATCCAGTGCTGGCCTAGTATTCAAGCCATAACCTTCAACATTCTTAACAACTAACAGCCTTTAAACCCCAAGGGAGCTCTGCAATGTTAGCAATGGCCCCGCCGGGCAGTCCAGTAACCTGCGGCCTTCTCTGAGAATGGATCTTACTGAACCTCTATCTGGTACGTGTTTCTTTTTGCCCTCGGCCGACCCTCTCCCTCTCCTTCCTTGAACTTGCTAGAGCATTTTTCAGCCGTGCTAAGAAGTTTTAGCAAGAAGGAATGATTCATTTGAAGTTCTTTCTTAGAAGGCCTGTTTTCCTTTGATAACGAGTCTGGGGAAACTAAGTGGGGTAAGAACTCGCCCTGTCTAGGCTGTTAGTCTTTATTGAACCATGAATTCCCCTGGACTGAGGCCGAGTGCTGAAATCCCTCATTCTTCACATAAATAAACAAATAAATAAAATCTTTTGGCTGGTACCTAAGCAAAAACTCATACAGGCAAATCAAGTTTAGCACATATCCTGGAAACTCCCAGCTTTCAAACTTCAATAAGATAGTCATAGAGTATCCGACCCAATTAAGGTACACATATAAAATCCCCTGTTAGCCTAACAAATAACAAACAACAGGGTCTTTTGCTTTTCTCCAGACCCTTTGATTGAGGGTTAGTGGCTAAGAGTGAGATTAGCGAAGAAAAATATTACTCATCTGAAAACGTTTTTTTCTCCGGAGGAAAATGCCATGAAGGTATCAAAATATCCTAAGCAAAACAAAACAAAAAAAACCAGGCTGAACATGGTCTTTGGCCAGGGGTTTGCCACTCTTGGCCCCTGTGCTCATTTCAAATAGCGAGAGGTGGGGAAAGGTGGGCATCCTATCTCTGCTCTGGCCATATGGTTTTAGTTTTATTTGGATCCGTTTGGAAAGAAACTTCCAAAAGCAGAGAACGATCAGCTTCCCAGCTTTCACGTGATGCAAACTAGAATCTGGCCCCAGTCTATTTCGGTCCCAAAGCCAGGATCAAGAACTAAAAAAATCCCCAGCGGATATCATTTATTTCTAGTGGAGCACATTTTATATTTAGAGTTTGGAAACTCTTGTCTAATGTGACAGTGGTACAGATGAAGATCTTTGGAGCCCTTTTATTTTTATTCAAAAGCACTTACTGCAGGGGCTCTCAACTGGGTGGTTTTTTTCTTCTCAAGGGGCATTTGGCGAGGTCTGGAATCATTTCTGGTTGTCATAGGATGGGAATGGGGAGGTGGGGATAGCGGTGGAAAGCAGGTTCCCTCCAGCCAGGAGAGCAGATGCTACTAAGATCCTATAATGCTCAGTACAGCACTCACCAGGGAGACAGTGAATAACAACAGCTATTATTTATCGAGGGTTGCCTGTGTTCCAGACACCATGCACATTAATTTCTTTAATTAATAGACTTTATTTTTTTAAGTGGTTTTATGTTTACAGAGAAAGTGAGCAGAAATTCCAGAGTTCCCAGAGGCTCCCTCACCCGCCTCTTTGTTTCCCCTGTTATTAGTATCTTGCATTAGTGTAGTATATTGGTTACAATTGATGAGCCAGTACATTATTAGAAGCTGAAGTCTGTAGTTTACGTTAGGGTTCACTCTTTGTGTTGTACATTCTCTGGGTTTGACAAATATATAATGACACATCTCTACCATTATAGTATCATACACAATAGTTGTCCTGCCCTGAAAATCCTGTGTTCCCCCTATCCCTCCCCCTAGACCTCCGGCAATCACTAATCTTTTTACTATCTCCATAGTTTCGTCTTTTCTAGAATGTCTTATAGCTAGAATCATAGGATATGTAGGCGTTTTAAATTGGCTTCTTTTACTTAGCAATGTGCATTGAAGTTTCCTCCATATCTTCTCATGGTTCATAACGTTTATTTTTCACACTGAGTGAGATTCCATTGTGTGGGTGTCCCACAGTTTGTTTCTCCATTCATCTACTAAAAGGCATCTTGATTGCTTCCGAGTTTTGGCAATTGTAAATAAAGCTGCTACAAGCATCCACTGTGAAGGTTTTTGGGTGGATTTCACTTTTCAGCTCATTTGGATAACTATCAAGGAGCATGACTGCTAGATTGTGTGGTAAGAGAATGTTTAGTTTTGGAAGAAACTGCTGAACCATCTTCCAGAGTGGCTGTACCATTTTGGATTCCTACCAGCAAGGAATGAGAGTGCTCATTGTTCCACATCCTCACCAGCATTTGATGTTGCCAGTTTTTTCGTTTTGCTTTGTTTTGTTTAGCTGTTCTAATAGATATATTGTAATATCTTGTCTAATTTGCAATTCCCTGATGACATATGATGTTGAACATTTTTTTCTTATGCTTATTTGCTATCTGTGTGTCTTCTTAGGTGAGGTGTCTATTCAGATGTTTTGCCTATTTTTTTTTAATCTTTATTTATTTTTGAGAGAGAGAGAGAGAGAGAGAGAGAGAGAGAAGCAGAGAGAGAGGGAGACACAGAATCCGAAACAGACTCCAGGCACTGAGCTGTCAGCACAGAACCCGACGCGGCACTTGAACTCACAAACCACGAGATTATGACCTGAGCCAAAGCCGGACGCTCAATCGACTGAGTCACCCAGGCGCCCCTGTTTTGCCTATTTTTAAATTGGATTGTTTGTTTTCTTATTGCTGGATTTTAATAGTACTTTGTTTATTTTGGATACCAGTATTTTAATAGATAGGTTTTTCAAATATTTTGTCCCTGTCTATGGATTGTCTTTTTTCATTCTCTTAACTGAGTCATTCACAGAATAATGCATTAAATTTTAATGAAATCCAACTGATCAATGTTTTCTTTCATGCATAATGCTACTGGTATTGTACCTTAAAAGTCATTTGCCAAACCTGAGGTCACTTAGATTTTCTCCAATGTTATCAAATATAGCTTTCAATTCCTCTGTGGTCATCCTTAATACCCAATAGTATACACACTTGAGAAACGCATTTCACAATCATCTGACGTGATATGTACACATACTGTCTTATATTCTAATAGGCAGTACTCAGCATTCACAACATGTAGATCATTATATGATTTAATTAAGAATACAGGTGACTTCACACTGAACTGAGTGTCCTTATAGGTCAGGATTGGTTCATGACAGGGTCAGGTTAAATCCACCGCAAAATCATCACTTGCATAGACCCATGGAATGGTGAGCACGTTAGTGGGAAAATATTGTCAAGTAGGAATTTTTTTAAATTTTGAAACACAACGTAGTCCTATTCTCGAAAGCCTGCTTTCTTACTGGGGAGATCAATCACTCACACTATTAACAAGTTGAAGGGGGATGCTGGGAATATAAATGCTAAGAAGATACGCTGAGGGGTGATTATAAAGTCAGGTGGAATTAATCATATGTCTTTCAGCAAGTGGTATATTTTTCAATTGTACTGATAAACGAAAGACTGCTTTTGGATATGGTGCAATTTGATTTCAAAGAGTTCGATGAAGAGAGAGTTAAAAATGATGAGGATATATTAGGCTGACAAAAGAGGAAGTAATTGTGCTTGCTGGACAAATTCGTTAGGATGCCCTCGGGGCCTGCCCATGAAGAATCTCTAAATAGGAAATGAATTAAAATGAAAAGAATGGCCACCAAAGAAGAAGAGCTTAAGGGGCAAGCGAGAGACAATCTGGCTCCAGGATTCTGTTGTTTCCCTAACATACTCCCTGCCTGTTGTCGAGCCAAGGGACCTGTTCTGTAGCATAAAGGTGTTTCCCCAGCACAAATGAGCAGCGAAGATGCCAAAAAAAAAGTGCAGCTTTAGCCATCAATCCTCACTTTCATTCATTTCTTAAATCTGCTTATTTTTGTGCTTAACTTGATGGGAGGGAAGTTTTTTGATGAAGGACAGCCTGGTGAGAGACTGGCTGACGAAAGCTACAGAGGGACTTACTCTACAGATCAGCATCCGGTCTGGGCATATCAGCTGCCACCCGCTGAAAGTCACACGGCCAGACAGGACATTTCAGATATTTTAGCTTCATTTCAATCAGCACTTTTCAGTGTCTGTGCTGTGCTCCCCTGCTAATCTGGAGGTTATACAGGGCTCAAGGGATGACGAGGTGAATACAGAATGCTTGCACTGTGGGGTTGATGGCGGGGGTGCTTGTGTGCAGGACAGAGCAATGGAAGCATGGGAAACCATGAGAACACAGTACAGGGCACTGCGATATTGGGATTTATACAAAATATATATTTGCTCATTTTGATTCATCCATAATTCCTGGCTCATAGCTCCCAAACTCTTGGAATTTGCTAGAGAGCTTAAAGGTGTCTTTTGTGTTATTGAGGTGAGTTTTGGACAGCATCTAAGGATGGGTCTGGTTGCAATCGGAACCAACCAAGTGATTAGAGGGTTGGAACTTTCAGGCCCGCCCTCAGACCTCCAGGGAGAGAAGAGGACTTGAAGGTTGAGTTCAGTCCCTGATGGCCAATGATTCAACCAATCATACCTATGTAATGAAGCCTCCATAAAACCCCAAAAGAACAGGGTTCAGAGAGCTTTCGGGTTGATGAACATGTGGACGTTTAGACAAAGTGGCATGCTTGGAGAGGGCAAGGAAGCTGTGTCCCTTCCCTATTCCCTGCCCAATGCATCTCTCTCATCTCGCTGTTCTTGAGTTATATCGTCTTATAATAAACAGGTAATCTAGTAGGTAAAATGTTTTCTTGTGTTCTGTGAATTGAACCTGAAAAGGGGGTCATGAGAACCTCTGATCTATAGCCAGTAGGTCAGGACTACAGGCAACAACCTGAACCTGTGTTTGAAGCCCAAGGAGGGAGTTGTTGGAACTCCCAATCTATAGCCTCTCAGTCAGAAGCACAGGATGGGTCTGGTTGCCAGTGGAACCAACCAAGTGATTAGAGGGTTGAAACTTCCAGGCTTATGTTTGAGAGAATATAATGCACAACCTGGATTTGTGACTGGCATCCGAAGTGGAAGGGAGAGCAGTCTTACAGGACCGAACCCTTAACTTGTGGAATCTGACATTATCTCTGGGTAGATAATGTCAGAGTTGAATTGAATTCTTGGATACCCCTGTGTCCAAGAAATGCTTGGTGTTGTTTGGGAAGCTCCCCCCTTGATCCCCACATTGGTACTGGGTCCAGGAACCTAATTTGGGCATACAACCCAGCTTCCGACCTCTCCAAACTTTCCAACCCTTGAGGGAAGACATCTTAGTGGACAGTAATATTGCATGTCCGTAAAGGTCACCCTAATAATAAAAACAGCTGAGCTCTTGTTTATTTATAGGAAAATCAAATGTGAATAGAAAATTCCCTGTTACTGAAAAGAATAAGACCATTGAGGTGGAGGGAGATTTTGAAGAAGTTAGAGAATTTGTGGTGTTAAAAACCGAAATTCAATTGAGTACATTGGAAGATCTAATTGGCTTGATTTGACAATTCATGAGTCAGACAACATCCCATGTAGCAGACAGAAAGTAGCTGTGAGGAGACGTAAAAAATGGAAGATTTCCAGCGACAAAAATAGTGTGGAACAGAAGTTCTTAGCAAAAGAAAAGAAGACTGTGCAGGCAAGGTCACTCTCCTTTGGGGTCGGGGCAGGGGTCTATCATGCAGATGGCCTCCCTGATGCCCATCAAGAAATTGCAGATTGACTGGTTGAAGGTCATATTTCTGCAGTTAATCATGGGAACAAGTCATTCTATTTTGGAGTCATTGTTTGTTTCTTTGGTTGTTTGAACAATTCTCCCCTTTGGATCAGACTGTCAGCCTGAGACATGTGATCAGAATTGAAGTCATTTGAACAACTCTAAGCTACCACTCTGTAGTTCTCGTGGCTTTTACTGATCCTCTGTATGATACGTATAGGTCACGATATGTTTTGTTGAATCTCTATGGCATTCATAGATCATGATTTCCAGCTCACAGTTCTTCAGTTGGTCATTTACTTGGTAACCAGCGACTGCAAACATTCATTTAAAGCCTTTGAGAGAATATAACGCACCTATGATTACGCTAAGCAGTATAATTCACAACGTTTGGAGTGTACTTCAGAGCCATGGTCCCCAAGGCCCAAACAAAACAAAATCAAGTAAGTCACAGAAAAGACCCCACTGAAGGAGTTACCTTTTCAAATCAAGCGACTTGCTCAGTGATCTTTTGTAACTGACTTTCAACTTCCCCAGAAGGGGTAAGCCAGGCTCAGCAGGTGGTGCTGGCTAGAGCACGGACAACTCCTTGCTCAACTAAGAGATAATCGAGAGCTATTCCATTTCAACAACTTTGGCCAGAGAGTCTAAAAAGATTTTTGCTGGGCAGGTATCCCATTTGCAGCAGATTCTGCAATATTTTTGAGAGTTAAGGAGAGACTTCTTCTTTTTAAAAACGTTTTTTTTTATGTTTATTTATTTTGAGAGGGGGAAGGGGGAGAGAGAGAGGGAGAGTGAGAATCCCATGAAGTCTCCGTGCTGTCAGCATGAAGCCTGATGTGGAGCTCGATCTCATGAACCCGTGAAATCGTGACCTGAACTGAAACCAAGAATTGGACACTTGACAGACTGAGCCACCCAGGTGCCCCAAGGAGAGAGTTTTGGTCATAGCCTCATTTGCACTTACTCCTGTCCAGGGACCTGCCAAAGGAAGTGTATCATGAATCATGGAAACTTCCTGGTAGGTTCTTTCTAAGTTGATGATGTAAATTCAGCACAGTCGACCAAAGAGGTGTCTTAGTTTGTTTGTAAAAAGTTAGGGGCACAGTAAGCTAAGGGGCTTTGCTCAGCTATGTGCCAGGTATCTAGGCATTCATAGGCCCACGGCGAATGATAACCACTGATGTAGAGCTGAAGGCCAAGAAGGAACGCTTGAGATGTCTTCAGTGCAAAAAGGTGGTTTTATTAAATAAAGCACAAGGACAGGACCCATGGGCGGAAAGAGCTGCACTGGGGTTGTGACAGATGACTGATTACATACCTTCAAGTTGAGAGCAGGTTAGGGATAGCATAAGTCTCTAAGGAATTTTGGAAGCAAGGTTTCCAGGACCTTGAGGGGACTAGTTACTGTTAGGAAAATGTCACTTATTACTGTTTAGAAGAAACTCAGTCATGAGACTCTTCAGACGTATATAAGTGGGCCGCAAGCTTGGAGCGTGGTCGCTAACGCATATTTTGGGGGGCACAGATAGAGATAAAGGAAGTTTCCAAAGGAATTTTTATGTGTTAAAGTAGACTTTACAGGATCCTGGGGTGGGGGGGGGGGACTAAAACTTCCTTTTGCCCTTAGCAAAGTGTCATCATCAGTGCAGCTGAGTTCTTAGAGGGATGCCACTCTGCCTGTTCCAAGGACTTGCCAATGGGCTGTAAGCTGTAAGGGAATTTATTTTTTTTCTTCTGCCTTTGTTTTCCACATCAACCACAAAGACAACCATAAAGCCTGTTGCGGCACAAACCATTCTTGTTAAGGTGGTACTGTTAATAAAGTCATTCATAGGGATTGTTGCATTTGCCTGTTCAAGCCAAGGGTCAGTAAGGTTTTCTCCTGGCCTGAAAAAAAAAAAAAATTGTTCTACATTTCAAAGGTTGCTTCCTTAGCAATAACCAGAAAGATGTTGACGATGACATTATTTTTCCAGGCCAACGCCAGAGTAAAGGAAAGAAAAGGAAGAAGAAAGGGTTTCATGATTAAGGTGTGAAGTCTTGATCTGGGGTCTTGGGAGGTGTCCACCTAGAGGTCAGCTACTTTCCTCACCAGCCAATTTGAGTTGGAGGTCTCTAGCATTTGCCCAGGACCAGGTCTCAGTTGGAGCCTTCTTTGGCTGTGAGGTGTGTACTCAAAGTTCAAGTCTCTGAAGTAGTAACAAGGACCTGGTAGAGTCTCTTCAAAGAAGATTCAGGAGCAGTCTTTAATTCTTAGTGATTACAGATCAGAAGAATGGTTTGGGAAACATCGGTTTACTGAGTTGCAGCCAGATATTTGAGGAAACCAGAAGGAGTCAGGATCTAGTCCAGTTTACAGGTCTGTGACAGAAACTCAAAGACAATTCACAGGATTAGGATCTAATAGAGACAAAGGTGCAAACCTATTTATCTCCATTTCCCCCCAAGGTTAGTTACAGTAGAACTGATTTGTTTTAGACTTGACTTGATTATTTACATAAGTGCAGTAAAATACTGATTGACCATATAAGCTCTTTTTAAGGTTGTTTTTTCAATATCCTTGTAAGCAAGGTAACAGGTCAATTTTTCCAAGGAGTTTTATTGTCTCCATAAAGTCAACCTTAGCCCCTTAATACTGCCTGGTCATATCTGAGTCTATGCACATTTCTCTCAGATGTGACATTACAGTCAAAGTCTGGGTAATAAAATCAATATTTCCAAAAGTCTCCTCTTACAAGAACAGATTCTCATTGAACTTACGTAAATAGCTATATATCCATGACAAGAATACTCAAAGGTTCTGAAATCTGGAGGGATCAAGTAGGAAGAAAAAGTAAATGTTTCCTCTCTGTTCGCAAATTTATGTCTTACCAAATTGTTGATTGCATAAGAGAAAGAGAAAAAGGTTTCCTAAAATTTGGGAAAACGAAATATTAAAGAAGCAGCAATGTTTTAAACAAGAAGTTATAAAATTTAAAATCAACTTCCTTGATTCATTCAGTCCCATGTAACTGATTCTTGTTCTACTTGAATCCAGCTTTCTGGAAATTCTTACCCAGTTCAGTTTTGTGATCTTAAAGTTATCAGAAAAGTCCTTTCCTTGAATCTCCTTGAAAATTAAATACTTTTGCAGGAACACCTTTGCAAAGGGTCAGAGTAAAACAATAACTGTAAATGACAAAAGGCTTAAAAATGCCCATTGTTAGAGATCTGATGAGAGTTCATTATAATGGAACTGACCATAAAAAAAAAAATGTGGTTATTTCTATAACACAATATTTTAAGAAAATAACTGGAATTATAACTGATAACGTTATACTAGGACATATCAGATTCTAGAAATTTCAAATAATTTCTGCAACACTTATAACATATACTTGTACAAATACCAAATACAGTGTAAGGGAGGCTTATTTGACATGCTTCCCACATGATTTAACATATTGAATGTACCTAATGAGTTTAACACCTCCCTTTTTATATGGAGAGAAAATAAAGTTTTTGAGATGTGGTAAGGAAACATTCCAAAGTTATTTCAAGGTCAGAAAGATGTCATTTAGAGTTCAATTTTGGAAAGTCTGTCAAAAATAATGGAAGTTTTTAGAACACTTGGCTCATTGGTCATTGTGAAACAATTCTTAGTTACCCATTTACCCAAAGAGACAACTAAAGACTTCACAGGCGTAGAAAGTGACATTGTTCTGAGCAAAACTTAGCTCTTTTAGTATAGACACGACTAGGTTTGCTTAACTTATCAAAGACCCTGATAAGAACAAGGAACATGGGTGGTTATTTTGACAAAACACAAGATCTCTGTTTTTTCTAAGCTGATTACCTAATAGGTAAAGAAAAACCTTTCATAGTCTCTTATTTCAAGAACAGACTGGTAATCCAATAATATTTTGTGCTTTCAACTGAGAAAACCAAATTCTAATTTTGCACGGACTTAACTTGTGATAGGAATACTCATTTACTTCATTAAAAATTCATTCTAGTCTTAGCCAATCCTGACCATATATAAAATTTCTTTCCCTTACTATTTCTAGGTTTCATTACATACACTGGAATTTTTAACCCTCAGAAACCTTTAATTTCCAGTGAAAACTAAGAAGTAAGGTGTTGTAAACTATATATCTTATTTAGAAATGACCTGGATATTTAATGAACTTAAGATTTAGGGAAACTATTTAAAAAGTTCAGCGACAACCTTTTTTTTTTTATCCTACTTTCATCTATTTGATTTACTTGTTCTTAGCAATTATGTTTAGACTACCCACAAAATGTTATGAGACATTAGGCAAAGTCAGCCATCATCCCACGCTATTTTTCTTGCTGACAAATTTTGTAAGAGATAACACGAACTCATTTGACCTTTACTTAGTAAGCCTAGGTAGAATCAAAGTATTATATTTAATGCTGATAACTCTAAAGATAGGCCTATTTTAATGAAATCAGCAAATTTCAAATACCATTGATACCAAATATTTTTCCAGGTCACATGAACCTGAAATTCATTTGGGTTAGTTTCTATTACATCTCTGAGAATTCCTTTTATACAATAAACATTTAATTTTCTTGAAGCCAGTTAAATAGAGTTCTTTTACAAATTAATTTTGGCAATACTATCTAGATATAGAAATATCCATATATGTAAAACACACACATACATGTATATACACATGCACATACACAAACATACAGATATAAACAGAGAACTTATAGCTTCCATTTAAAAATTATGTCATGGATTAGGCACAATAATACAAAACTCACCAGCTGCACGAGAAGTTAGATGTAATTTGTCTCTTGGTTGAGGAGATAAATTAAGGTTATCTGCTCAGATGACAAAGCTTTTTGTATTAATATTTGTGGAGAAGACACTTAAGATTTGCATTTGTCCTTGACAAGTCAAGTTCCAAATGACTTTCCTCCTTTTGTTTTTTTCTTTTGATAAGAATTATCTCTCTGAAGTTTGCACATTGAGTTTACATGATCTAGGTAAGAACTGTGGAGGAGACCCTGGGTAGAATATTTTCATCTCAAGGGCACAGGGAAAAAATGCAAGTTCCTACACCCCTTTTAAGATAAACAGGGAAGTTTGGGGATTTGCAAAAAGGATGGAGAAACTGAATTGTCGTAGGATCTGTATCTCTGGTCCTGCAAAGACTAGATTTGTAAGGCAAGGACAGCTGTTTTTAACTCCTCAAAGGATTGGGTTGCTGCCCAAATGATATCAGGAATTGATACATCCATACATCTGGGATAAAGTGTTTTTCTTTCCCTCTAGGTACAGTTAGCTTAGGGGAGAAAGCCTCGAAACAAATTCCTACCAGGCTGTAAATACCAGCTTCCGATTTGGACAAATTCCTGCTCATAAAGCTATTCCATCTTTTCAGGTATCTTGTCAGCTTTCAGCTGGGACAAACAGTAGATATTTCTGGTAGTACTGAACAACCCCATTAATTAAAAATATTTTTTTAATGTTTAATTAATTTCGAGAGAGAGAGACAAGAGTGTGAACGGGGGAAGGGCAGGGAGAGAGGGAGACAGAATCCAAAGTAGGCTCTAGGCTCTGAGCTGTCAGCAAAGAGCCCAATGTGGGGCTTGAACTCACGAACTGTGAGATCATGACCTGAGCCAAAGACAGACAATTAACCAACTGAGTTACACAGGCGCCCCCAAACAACCCTGTTAATTTTAATTTTAGTTTGCCCTTAGCTGTTTAAGGGAATAACATTACAGTTTATCAGATAATCCCTCAGAGCCCCATCAACTTTGGGAGGGACCCATTTGGGCCCTCCTTTGAGGGTTGATATGGGGGCATTCCAGTTAATGTGACACAACTTATATTGGGCCTTTGAGGACAATCTCTTTTTCGGTGTCCCAGTTGATTACAACTTGGTCCTCCATTTTGGTAATGGACCCCTGGAAGGGTGCACTGTGGAAGACCCAGGCATTATTTTAGGTGCCTGGCCTTGGAGCTATTGTGTCTGTAAGGCCAATAGCTTGGCGAAACCTTGTTTAAGGTTTTGTTCTAAAGTCTTTTCAAAGTGCTCAGCTATGCTCATGAATCGTCCGGTGGCCTCCTACCCTATTTTCTGCCTTTCTAGCAATCCACTGATCTCAGAAGATAATCCGTTTACAAATAGAGCAGCTAGAGAAGGTTGGGTGGCCTTACTTATTGCGTGGAAACTTGAATGCTGTAGGAAAAGAGCTTTCAAATGGGCTTTAAAAAAGTCTGCCACAGGGGCGCTTGGGTGGCTCAGTCAGTTAAGCATCCGACTCTTCGGCTCAGGTCTCGTGGTTCGTGGAGTTGAGCCCCGAGTCAGGCTCCACGAAGCATGGAGCCTGCATGGGATTCTCTCTCCTCTCTCTCTGCCTCTCCTTCTCACACGCTCTCTCTCAAAGTATATAAATAAACTTAAAAAAATTTTTTTTTAAGTCTGCCACAGATTTCTCTCTCTTTTATTTGTATGTTTGAATAACAAACCAATCAGTTCAGGCTGGCAAGGCTTTAGGAATGGCTTGTAAAAGATCAGTTGTTATTCTGCCACCTTTTTCTGATCCACGAGGAGAACATATTGAAGACTGAGAATCTCAAATAACATCTTCAGGGGTTGGCCATTTTGTTTCCTGCATCTGTTTTTGGGTTTCACCATATACCTAACCTGATAAAGATCTACCAGCCCAGGATCACCGTTCCCAATAACGACTAAATTCTTCAGAAAACTTTTGGGGTCGTTCGCAGGTTTAGGAAATTCTCTAAGTATGGCCTGAAGTTTGCCCTCTGACCAGGAAGTGAAAGATGTCTGAGGACAATCTCCTGCAACCTTGGGGTAGTTTTATTTTAAAAGGTAACTGTTTAATAGTGTCTCCAGGGTGGAAAGGTGGTTCAGACAAAGAGTTAGTAAAGTATGAGCACTCAGGGAAAGAAAAGTATAGGGGGGAGTAGGAATCATGCCAATCTTACTGGCTTTTGTTTTAGGTACTTGTGTATCTTTTAATTTTTCATTAGACTTTTGTAACAAATCCTTTAATGAAGCTATTTTGGCAACTCGAAGCCCTTTGAGAGCTTCCCAAAGCTAGAATAGGTGTCCCATTCTATTTGTTTCATCCAGAAGATTAATAAGATTTTGCCATTTTTGTAGTCATGTATAGCTTCTGGGGCTACAGTTTTTAGACACAAAATAAGCAGGTGTGCCAGAAAGTGGTGAAGTTAACTCTCTAGGTTAGAAGATCGTATTTCTTTCATTTAATCTTGTTTGGGTCTCTCAGAGACAAAAGGGGTGTGATGTAGGGTTGGGGATTATGTGATATTTTACAGTGCACCCCACTGCATGGAAATTTTCTTGAGATTGATGGGTGACCTAGAGTTAATGTAAACCATTTCATGACCAAATTATCCTAACAAGGGAATCTTTCAGTTAGGTGGAGAGCCCTCTTGTCAGTGAACTCTCTTGTTCAAGTATAGATCCCAACAGTTCTTTCTTTCTTTTTCTTTCTTTCTTTCTTTCTTTCTTTCTTTCTTTCTTTCTTTCTTTCTTTCTTTCTTTTCAAATGTTTATTTATTTTGAGACCGAGAGTGGGACAAGGGAGGAGGGGGTGAGGACCCCCGTGCAGAGCTTAACGTGAGGCTTGAACTCACAACTGTGAGATCATGACCTGAGCTGAAGTCAAAAGTCAAACGCTTAACTGACTGAGCCACCCAGGCGCCCTGCCAACAGTTATTTCTTATTGAACTTTTGTGACACACTGATAAAGGTGTTTTGCAATGACCAGAACATTCCAACTGCTGGGCCAGAAAAGCCTGATAGCAATAGAATGCCTAGAAGACCATGCCCCACACATCCCCCTCTGTGCCCACCATCATGGGCTGAACACATACAGACTCCCATTCATGATCATGTGCTCCCTGCCTGCTCTCTTGCTTGTACCCCCTTGAACATCTCTCTATAAAACTCTAGGTGTCCATCTTGCAGGTGGAGAAGTTGGTTGTTAACATTTGAGCTGACTACCTCTGCCAGCTGTTGGCACCCGAAATAAATTTCCCCCTTTCTCTTCTCCAAACCCTCAACCCTTAAATTATTGACTTTTGTGACAAGTTTATCTGAGTTTGTTTAGCAACAGTGTGGGCAAACCCAGTCAGGAGCTATGCTTTGTCCAGCCCCCTAGGCATTCCCCAGGACAGAGCAGTTGGCCACAGCAGCACTGTGCCAGGGTTTACCTGTTTGTTTCCTGAGTTAGTGACTATAATAGGTAGACTGGTAACACACTAACACCTTTTAAATGCTCAACCCATGCCCACCAATTCTGTGGCTTTTTCTTTTTTCTTTCTTCCTCCCATTCTCTTTCTTCTTCTTCTTCTTCTTCTTCTTCTTCTTCTTCTTCTGGCTGTTGAGATTCCCACTAGCCTTTACTTACTGCATCCAGTCCAGCTGAAGCTGGACCCAGCCCAACTCTAGCAGGTAACCACCAACTGCTCCCAACATGAAATCTGGGGATTGGGGGAAAGAATGAAACAGTAGACCTCAGGGAATGGGGACCACGGACTGACTTCAAACAAATAGGGAACTGCAGCTGTTCCCAGCAGCTTCCAGCATGCTGGAACCTGGGAATCTGGGAGAAAAACAAGGGCTGAAATTCCCAACCAAATAAGGAAAAGTGGGAAACCAATCAGTAGATTGATAGATCTAATCGGCAGATTGGGAACTCAAGGCAAAGTGGAGCTAAGCACGGAGAGGATCTTATCCACAGCCCTCAGAAACAGCAAGAAAGAGAACCCAAAAGAATTCACAGGGTACCCAAATGCCATCAGAAGTTTGCATCAGATCCCATCCCTGCCACCAAATCTGTTAAAAAACAAAATTTAGGGGCGCCTGGGTGGCTCAGTCGCTTAAGCGGCCGACTTCGGCTCAGGTCACGATCTCGCGGTCCGTGAGTTCGAGCCCGGCGTCGGGCTCTGTGCTGACAGCTCAGAGCCTGGAGCCTGTTTCAGATTCTGTGTCTCCCTCTCTCTGACCCTCCCCCATTCATGCTCTGTCTCTCTCTGTCTCAAAAATAAATAAACGTTAAAAAAAAATTTTTAAAAAAACAAAATTTAACTGAGTAAATGTGAAGACGTAATTGGCTTTGTTCAATGATTCATGAATTGGGCAGCCTCCTAGGTAGCAGTCAGACAGGAGCTTCGAGGAGCTGGATAAAATGGAAGACTTTTTAAGGCAGAAATGGAGCTGGACAAGTGATAAGCAAAAGAAAAGAAAGGACTGTTTTAGGCAAGGTCATCTTCTTTTGGGGGAAGGGCAGGGGTTTATCATGCAGGTGACCTGACTAGTGTCGATCAGGAAATTCCAGATTGACAGTGAAAGATCACATTTCTGCAGTTAAGTCTTGGTTTGCTGTTGTGGGGGCAAATAACTCTATTTTGAACTTTTTGTTTGTTTGTTTGTTCGTTTTTGCTTTTTTTAACAGTGGACATGTAGTTTAACTGGTGAAAGCAATAAATAATCCTCTGAGTTGTTGACAGCTGCTGCAAGAGTAGCTACAGCTATGTTATACTTGAATTTGGGACTTTTAAAGATGGCAGATGCCAGATAATCTATTAGCTAAGGTAGTGCTCCTAGGGGGGGAAATATGGGTATTACAAAAAACAGTGCTTCAAAAATACATGTGGATGTGCTGGGCTTTATTTTAATTGATGGAAATTCCTCAGGCTTGTGTTTCCATAAAAAGAATATACTCTGAAAATGGTGTTTGAAGGCATTCAGAAGGAGAGTAGCACTGAGAAGGATCCCAGCCAAGAAAGGGATGAGGGTATGGAAGTCCCTGTAGGTTGGCTTCTCCGAAGCCAATCTCAGCCCTTTTCCCCTGTCCCTCTTCCCATTATGAAACCTAAACAGCCACAGAGTCTCTTTCCCACCCTCCCTTGGACTGAGCGTGGCCATTTGACTGTTTTCTGGTGAACAAGGCATTAAGTAGAGTTGCAGAGGGACTTTTGAGAAAAATATTTTGCTTTCTGATTAAAAGGACAGAAACTTTCCCTTGCCCCTGATTCCTGCTTGAGATGCTGAACTGAGGACACAGTCTTAACGACCATGAAGCACACCTTATGGGAAGGCTGTATTCTTGTTTTCTGACATTTTGCCTCAGCTTTCTGGCCGAGGTGAGTCCCAGGCATTTGTGTTCCAAGTGCCTTTTCCTCCTTTTCCATCAGTCTTCTTCTACTATGACTTCTTTATTTCCTATCAATTTTTTTTCACTGGACACATGTTCCCTGAGTGTCCCTGCCTGTCCCTCTAGGGCATCCCCTTTCTGCCACTGATCTGCTATTCCTCTACGTGTGCTCACCTGCTCTCTTCCCTCATTTTGCTCATGCTTTCTCTCCTTTTCCTTATTTTGGACCTTCACATATTTTTGTGTCCTTTCTCCTTCCCTGTCCTTCCCCTCACCCATCTCTATTCTCCCCTCCTTGCCTCCTTGCTTGAAGGGAAATGAGAAGCAATTAACCATGAAATGACACCTTTTGAAGATACTTACGACTTAGCAAGCCGATTACTGAGCTGAAATGGATGTTCCAAACACAACGAAGAAAAGATAAAATTCTTACATTATCTAATTTTCCTAAACCAGTATGATTTAACCTTCTCTGTTGCAACCTTGTTTTACTACAACAACAGAGAGACTTCCACTCCTGATTCATGAGTATCTTCTCTCTTGTATCCTTTTACCTTTTTCTAACTTCATTCGCAGATGGTGGAGGACAGAACCCACGTGAGAACACCCGTGGCTGGGGTTGGCACTTCGGACAAATTAAATCTGAATATCAGGATGGGGCTCAGCTATGGCCCTTAAAAAAAAACAAAAAACAAAAAACAAAACTCCCTGAGTGAGTTTAATGTGTAGCCAGAGGTGAGAAACAATATTCTAGAACTTGTGTTCTCAATCTAGTACTGCCTTTTAACATTGTGTAAGTTTTAGTTAGGCTGGGGGTGTAAGGAAACCCCCTGTTGAGTTAAGAATGGTAAAATAAAGCAGAAAAAAAAAATCTGTCCTCTGGAAGGTATCAGGACTTCCCAAAAGGGTAAGACGAGGCTAAGATGACAATGTGTAGGCGCTGCCCACGTTCAGGGGTATGCCCGAAGTTAAAATTGTTTCCAAAAACCCCTCTGTGACCACAGACACCACTCATCCTGTCATACTTATATTTAGAAACAAAGCAATAAATGCATGAAGGAGTTCCATCAGACACAATAAAATTCAAATAAAAAGCTTCTTTCCACCTTAGAAAGAAATATAAAGTTTTATACTATAATCATCCGGTTGAAAAGTGCCCAGAGAAAACACATTTTTTTTTTTTTTTAACTCCATCGGAGAAAGCATACCAATTTCTAGGGTGGGTAATTTTGCAGAAAGTTTTCCCAGGTAGTTTTACTGAAACTTTTAGGAAGTTTTTTGGTTCCATTTAATGATTCATGTTTAGAGTCCTGGGGTGTGTGTGTGTGTGTGTGTGTGTGTGTGTGTTTGAGAGAGAGAGAGAGAGAGAGAGAGAGAGGAAGGATTACAGAGTAGATCAGACACATAGTTGGTAGAATTTCAGAATTTGATATTAGAATAAAATCACTGGAAGACAATTTGGCATGTCATGTTTTTAATTTTTTTCATTTTTTTTTTAATGTTCATTCACTTTTTGAGAGAGAAAGCGTGAGTGGGGAAGGGACAGAGAAAGAGAGGGAGACACAGAATCCCAAGCAGGCTCCAGGCTCTGACCTGTCAGCACATAGCCCCACGCAGGGCTCAGACTCATGAACCATGAGATCATGACCTGAGCTGAAGTCCGATGCTTAAGCGACTGAGTCACTCAGGCACCCAGCATGTCATGTTTTTTAAAGCTTAGAAACTTGTACTCCAGAAATTTTTCCTGAGTAAATTATCATGGAATGATAGAAAGTTACAACTATTTATAGTAGGAAAAAGTTGAATACTGTCTTAATGTAACAAAATAAAATAATTAACTATAATACACATACATATATAATTTGACGCACAATGGAATATATTATGCATTCATCAAAAATACTGTTGCAGAAGAATTTCCAGTAATGTGAACAATTGGTTACATATATTGTTTATGAAAAATATCAGGTTACATAATTGAATGTACATTACCTCATTTGTGTTTATGTGTTTATTATTCAAAAAAAGGACCAAAGGAGTATAACATCAAACCATAACTATTCACTAGAAAGCAAAATCCTTGAAGATAGGGAACAGAGAGCTGCATTTGGATACATGGTAAGTTACTTAAAAATCTGTTGGTGAATTTTATTAAATTGGGTGATGAAATTATGCGTGATTTTGATTTGCTCATTATGCCTTTTTGTAAGTTTTCCACAACTGAGAGATATTATTTTAAGATGAGACGACATATCCAACCTTATATTATAGAAAATTCATGTATATGGACAAAGAATAAAATAAATATACAAAAATGAAGTTAATTTTTGTTTAAGTGATAAAATAACAGAATAATGGATACCTTTTTAGTCTTTAATGTATCCTTTATACACATGTGCGTGCACACACACATGCACACAGACACAAAACTTGGAAATCACACTTCCCATGATATAACTATGTTCGCAGGGAACCTGAAAGAATCTATAGTTTATTAAAAACAACAAACTGTATACATAAAAGTGAATTGTATTTTTCCTGAAGTTTATTTATTTATTTTGGGAGAGGCAGAGACAGCACAAGTAGAGAAGGGGCAGAGAGAGAGGGAGACAGAGAATCCCAAGCAAGCTCTACACTGTCAGAGCAGAGCCGGAGGGGGGGGCTGCAATTCATGAAACCATGAAATCATGACCTGCGCCGAAATCAAGAGTTGGAGGCTTAATTCATTGACCCACCCAGGCGCCCCTCAGTTGTATTTTTATATAATAGAAAATACATTTTTAAAAATAACCAAAGTTTAAAAAAAGACAGTAGTCACAAAAGCAATATAAAAATAAGGCACACAGAAATACTCTTTTCAAAAGAAAAGCAACAACATTATCGAGAACGTTTTAACATTTTAATTATTGAACCCAGGTGGTCTGGCTTCAGATCATGTGCCTCCCTTGAATTCAAAGTAAAAAGATAAAATCAAATTCCTTACTATTCTCTACTATAGCCCCAACTCAATTTCAGAGATATTAAAGATTTAAATATGGAAAACAAAACTTAATGAAGGATTAAATTAAAATATAGGGTAACATTTTTATGACCTCTGGGAAGGAAAAGATTTCTTAAATAAGATTTTCGCTTATAAAGAAAAAAATATAAATTTGACAACATTAAAACTAAGACTTTCTGTTTGTGAAAATGCAGGCAAAAATTTCGAGAAGGTATTTGCAACATATAGGTCTAGTGAAAAAATAGTAATATTAAGAATATAGAAAGGCAGCCTAAAAATAAATTAAAAAATGGCAAACAGAACAGAAAAACAATGGAGAATAAGCAAAAAATATGAGCAGATTTGTCACAGAAGAGCAAACCCAAGTGATCAATAAACATGAAAAGAATTTCAAGCTCATTAGTAATCAGGGAGATTTATACCAAACTCAGAATGAAATTCTGTTTCATACCTACCAGATTGGCAAAAATCAAAAGTTCTTTGAACAACCTCAAGTGTTGGTGAGAATGTGAAACAATGAAACATCTAAAATACTGTAAGTAGAAATGTAAAACATTTTTTTTCAAAGTATTTTAAAAAGGTGATTGACATCAATTTGTAAACTTGAACATTCACATGCCCCCCAACTTACCAATTTTACTCAGGGAAATATACCCAAGGTAAATTTTAACGTGTGTATACCAGGAGACTTGGACGAGAATGTTCATTTTTTTGTAACAGCAAAACCCAGAAACAGATGCAGATAAACAAGAGAATGGATAAATAAATATGGCATATTCATACAGCTGAATGCTATAATGGTACCGACAAAGAGCTATCCACTATTCTTATCAGCGCAGATCATTTTGAATGAAAAGAGCAAGTCACAAAAGAAAATTACATTAAGTTCAAACCTGAGCAAAATAAAACTATACCATTTAGGAATAAATGCCCATGTAGTAAAACGATGAAGAAAAGCAAAAGAATCATGAACCTGTGACAAAAAACAGTCCTTCTCTCAAGAAGCCCACTTGCTAACCAAGGAGATCACTTACCCCCATTCACTAAATCACAAGTTTCTTGAATGATGAAGAATAGGATTGGAAAAAAGTCCATGGGTCTCCAAAAGTGTTGTCTAAGTTTAAAAAAAAAAAAATTTAACGTTTGTTTATTTTTGAGAGAGAGACAGAGTCACAGAGAGAGACAGAGAGAGCACAAGCAGGGGAGGGGCAGAGAGAGAGGGAGACACAGAATCCAAAGCAGGCTCCAGGCTCTGAGCCATCAGCACAGAGCTCGATGCAGGGCTTGAACTCACAAACCTTGAGATCATGACCTGAGCTGAAGGTGGTCACTTAACTGACTGAGCCACCCAGGCGCCCCAGGTGTTGTTTAAGTTCTTAAGCTCAGTGGTGGGTATATAAGTATCCATACCATTATTATTCTTTAGACTTTACACATACATTAAAAATATGCTTTTATTGTATTAAATAATTACTTACACTTTTTTTAAAAAAGAATAAAAACATTGAAAATGAGAGAAAACTTTATTAGAGTTAGTTTGAACAGTGTAAACATTCTTCTTAGTGTAGCACGGGCTTTTGAGATAGGCAAGCAGCATATTTAATCTTGGTTGGATGACATTTCTGAGCCTCAGTGTTCTCATTTGTCAAATGGGGGATAATACTTAGCTCATGATGTATTATGATTGAAAAAGATATTTTTTAAAGCCAGCTCATGGACTGTCATGTAATAAATATGCAATATATGTAATTTAAAATTTATTATTATTAAAATATCATACAATAGTGAAGAGCTCTTTCTTTTTTTTTTTTTAATTTTTTTTTCAACGTTTATTTATTTTTGGGACAGAGAGAGACAGAGCATGAATGGGGGAGGGGCAGAGAGAGAGGGAGACACAGAATCGGAAACAGGCTCCAGGCTCTGAGCCATCAGCCCAGAGCCCGGCGCGGGGCTCGAACTCACGGACCACGAGATCGTGACCTGGCTGAAGTCGGACGTTTAACCGACTGCGCCACCCAGGCGCCCCTGAAGAGCTCTTTCAAAGTAAACAGAAATAGGAATTAAGAGTCTTTTCTTAAAAAATAATTTTAATGTTTATTTATTTTTGACAGAGGCAGAGACAGAGTGCAAGCGGGGAGAGGGGCAGAGAGAGAGGGGGAGACACAGAATCCAAAACAGGCTCCAGGCTCTGAGCTGTCAGCACAGAGCCCGACGCGGGGCATGAGATCAGGACCTGAGCCAAAGTCAGATGCTTAACTGACTGAACCACCCAGGCGCCCCGAATTAAGAGTCTTTTAAAATGAAATATACTGAAGTTATATTAAATAGTACCACTTTATTTATAATATTGCTCCCAAATTTGGGGAATATGTTTTATCAGAATAACTCAAAATAATTGCCACACATCATCTGAACTTTGTCACACCCCATTTCATAGGGGACCTTTATGGGTCCCTTACATTTTGTCCATAACATTAGGCTTGATGACTTCTTAGTGACTTGGAGCCTTCAGACAGCCAGCACTGAAGATTATTCAGATTAATGCTCACTTCCCTTCAAAAGAAGGTAAAGGGGAAAAGTGACATGAAGTTCAAAGCGGAAACTGAAGGTGACAGGTCCAAGCAGCGTTGGCTGAGAAGTGCCTCTTTAGATATTAGTAGGATTGAGAGGTAGGCAGGGAGCCCCCATAGAAGGTTAGGTTTTGTGTGTGCGCTCCATGGGCGTGATGTCATTTGATAAAATTACATCAAAGCCAATGGTTTTACACCCCAGAAAGGTGGGCTTGGGGTAGCTTCCACAGACAAAAGTCAAACTACTTAAAAAAAAAAAAGTTACAGTGCTAAAGCTTCTGAATCAAAAGAAGACAGAATTTCCTCCAATCGCAAGGAACCAAGACAAAGATCACATTTCCTGGCTACCCACTCGACTTACCACACCCCCTCCCCCGGCTCCCCTTTAGCAACAGAGAAAGAAATCACAGTAGTGAATTAATAATTCTGTGAGACAGACTTTCCTTCCCCCCACCGTGTGATTCAGTCCCGCAGCCCGGAGGAGGGGTATGTAGCAAGTTCTTTAACTCTGCGCGCTCTGGGCTGGCTTTCAGTATTAGACATCCGGAGTTTTTGAAAATTAACACTGGAACAAAAGTGACTATCATACTCCATGCCCCCCTCCACCTGCCCTCGGACAAAACCCAATCTTATATTGCTTTGGGGCCGCTTGAAAGCAAAACAAACAAACAAAGCAAACAAACAAACAAACAAACAAAACACGAAAAGAACAAATGGGAAACACGATCTAGAAATGTAGAAATCAAACCAATACTAAAAGTGTGGTGTGGCAATTATCAGTACCTATGATTGATTTTACTGCAACACTAAAGGAAAAATCTGTTTTACCATAAATGACACTCCTTCAACTCTGTAATCGGCCTCCTTCCTCTCTCTTTCCAGCATATCTATTTAATCATGCATGACTGCAGCAAGGTGATGCAATAGTTTCAATGTAACTGCCCCATCTGGGCCTGGAATGAGCAACCTTGTGTGATTGAGGTCCGTAGGTACTACCAGCACCGCCCCTCGAACATAAGTATAGTAGCAAGAGTTTTTCCACTGTGGCCCTGCAAGGGTATCTATGGGACCGGAACCTCCTGGGACGTGCCCCCCAGTAATCCACAGACCAGATGGGAATGCCAGGGCACGGTGCTGACTTTCTTGCTCGACACATTTCTCAGCTCAAGGTCTAATAATAAATTGGGTTTTCAGCCCCCTCCTCTGCCTTCTGGGTTTTCAAAACCAGAAAGACTTACCTATAGTAATATCCGGTTCCAGAAGACATCCTGTTCACCTGCCGTGGGACTGAGGACCCAGAGATGCCCCGCTAGCCCTGGTTTTTCAGTCAGCTGACATTCTTGGGACTCTTTTGGAGATATGCCTCTCGTGGGGAAACTTCCCGCTAACAGGCAGTGTAAACTCTTCCAGCCCACCAGAGTAGAGTCAACACATTTTATGTGAAAGCCTCTCAGGGTTCCCTAACCAGGGGAGGGTAAATTATTGCATTGACGATACAGCTGTATCCACAACTATACGGGATGGTTGTCAACCCAAGCAGAGCGTGAGATAATCCTCAAAATTCAACTCTCTAGGACCACTCAAAATTCACTATTATTATTCTCCGTCACATGATAGAACATTCTAGGGAGAGCCCAAAGGCTGCTCACTCACAAAGAAATAAGGAACCCTAGATAATAACTTGGGGCTGAAAGGTGTTTGGACAGTGGTCATCCTCTGGGGAGGAGAGCTCAGACCTCAGTGCCCAGAGCAGAAGTGACAGGTCATTTCTTCTCCTCCCTCACTCCTTTGGGAAAACTCTGCATTGGATTTCGACATCACGAATCAATATAATCCTACCCATTAAATGCATTTTATATAAGCTACATGTAAAATATTTGGATATAGACTCTGTTTTCCAATTACAAGTAAGTTCCTTCTGGTAGAAAATTGGTCCCAACTTTTTCTTAACAATGTTGTTACTTGAAGAAGAGAATTGAGATTTAACCTTTGTCCATCTGATTCTTTTCCACAGCTTTCCCTGAACTGGAGTAAACTTACAGATAATTCTTATGGTTTAATATTGCATTTAAAAGTAGACACCCTGCCAGAGTTTGTTGTCATTTACAACTCTCCAGAAGGATGAATGCTGGCAACAGAAGGCATTTTTATTTTGTTGAACAACCTGATGGCGTCTGGGTTTAAAACTTCTAAAGGAGGAGCTCTATCAGAGTGTGATTGCTTATCAAATTTATTAAGATTTTCTTTTAGGACAGCATATTTGGTTTTGTTTTAAGAAATTCTTTTCTATCCTTAGGTCAGAAACATATTCACCTGTATTTTCATCCCAGAGATTTAAAGTTTTGCTTTTGACATATAAATCCTTGGTCTATCCAGAGTAGACATCTGTGTGTGGTATAACGAGGATTCCCAACTTCATTCCCAACTTCCCAGTTTGGTCCATAATTATCACCAGTTTTCCAGCTGCATTTAATAAAGATTCCATTCTTTATTGCTTTGCTATGGCATCCCCATGTAACAAAGGTCTATGCATCCACGTGTCATAGGAAGTAATACTTAATCTCAGTGACGATCAAGGAAATGCAAATCAAGACTATTGAGAGATCACTTTATACCTGTGTAATCGACATCTCTATTCTGTTCCATTGACAATTTGTTTGTCCCTGTGCCAGTGTCAAATTGTATTATTTTCTGTAAATTTTCCTTCTAGGACAAATCCAGCTATTTCGTGGTGTGTTATCTTTCTATACCTGATTAGATTTGGTTTTCTGATAGTTTGTTTTACATTAGTGTACCTGTATTGATGACTACATTGGGCCCCAAATTCCTATTTCTCATTCTATTCTTTGTCTAATTTCGGCAGCCACGTCATAGACTGCACTGTGGAATATTCTTTCTCTATAAATTATTGGGCTAGTAGGAGGGATGTTTTAAGAAAACTTTTTTTTTTAAGTGAGGTATAATGAAATGTAACATTATATCAATTTTAAGGGTACAATATAATGACTTGAGGTTTGTATACATTGCAAAGTGATGAGCACCGTAGTCCAATTTCACCCTGTCACCATATTACGTTACATAATAGATTATACAATCATAGTGGCTCTAGTCACCATACTTTATGTTACACCCCACTCATTTAGTATATGACTGTAAATTTGCACCTCTTGACCCCCTTCTCCTGTTTCACCCACCCTCTAGTCCCCTTCCCCTCTGGTAACCACCAATCTGCTCCGAGTTTTGTTTTATTTTATGAGTTTTGTTTTATATGTGTTCATTTGTTTTGTTTTTTAGATTCCACATATTGCTGAAGTCATATAGTATTTGTTTTTCTCTGTCTGACTTATTTCTCCTAGCATAGTACCCTTAAAGTCAATCAGTATTGTCACAAATGGCAAGGTTTCATTCTTTTCTTTCTGGTTGAGTAGTATTCTAGTGTGTGTGTGTGTGTGTGTGTGTGTGTGTGTGTGTGTGCTCGCGCGCACACCTGCTTTACCCATTTTTCCTTCTGTGGATATTTTGGCTGTTTCCATATCATGGCTACTGTGAATAATGGTGGAATGAACATAGGGGTGCATATATCTTTTCAAATTAGTGTTTTCACTTTCTTCAGATAAATAGCCAGAAGTGGAATTGATAGATGATATGGTAGTTCTACTTTTAGTTTTTTGAGGAATGTCTATACTGTTTTACATCGTGGCTGCACCAATTTACATTCCTACCAACAGTGCACAAGGGTTCCCTTTTTCCACATCTTCATCAACACTTATTTTTTCTTACCTTTTTGATAAGAGCCATTCTAACAGATGTGAAATAATATCTCATTGTAGATTTGACTTGACTTGATGATGAGTGATGCTGAACATCTTTTCATGTACCTTTTGGCCATCTGTATGTCTTCTTTGGAAAAATGTCTATTCAGATCCTTCGCTCATTTTTAAATTGGATTGTTTGGTTTTTGTTGTTGCTGTTGTTCTTATTGAGTTGTATGCGTTCTTTGTGTATTTTGAATATTAACCTCTTATCGGATATATGATTCCGAGTATCTTCTCCCATTCAATGGGTTGCCTTTTTACTTTGTGATTTGTTCCCTCTGTTGTGCAGAAGTTTTTTAGTTTGATTTGTTTGTTTTTGCTTTTGTCGCCATTGCCTTTGGAACCAGATCCAAAAACTATTGCCGAGAACAATGCCAAGAGCATACTGTTTATGTTTTCTTCTAGGAGTTTTATGGTTTCTGGTCTTATATTCAAGTTTTTAATTCATTTGAGTTAATTTTTGTGTTGTGTAAGATAGTGTTTCATTTCTTCTTTTTTGCATGTGGCAAAAAAGAAGCACCATTTTTCCTAGCACCATTTATTGAAAAGAGTGTCCCTTGACTATTGTATATTCTTTCTACATTTGGGAAGTTGATTGACCATATATGCATGGGTTTATTTTTTGGCTCTCTGTTGTATTGTATATGTGTTTGTTTTTAGGCTAATACCATACTGTTTTAATTACTATAGCTTTGTAATGTAGTTTGAAATCAGGGAGTATACTGTCTTCTTCGTTCTTCTTTCTCAAGATTGCTTTGGCTATTCAGAATCTTTTGTGGTTCTGTACAACTTTTAGTATTATTTGCTGTATTTGTGTGAAAAATACCAGTGGACTTTTGATAAAGACTCTATTTCCATTTATTCATATAACCTTCAATTTCTTTCATCAATGTCTTATGGTTTTCAGTGTATGGGTCTTTTACCTCCTCGGCTAAATTTATTTCCATTTATTCTTTTTGATGCAAGTGTACATGGGGTTATTTTCTTAATTTCTCTTTCTGATAGTTCATTGTATAAAAATGCAACAGATTTTTGCACAATGAGTTTGTATCCTGCAACTTTACTGAATTTATTAGTTCTAACAGTTTTTTGATGGAGACTTTATGGTTTTCTTTTTATAAAATTATGTCACCCACAAATAGTGACAGTTTTACTCCTTCCTTTCCAGTTTGGATGAGTTTTATTTCTTTTTCTTGCCTAATTCCTCTGGCTAAAACTTCTAATCTTATATTGAATAAAAGTGGCAAGAGTGGACATTTTTGTCTTGTTCCTGATCTTTCAGGAAAAGCTTTCAGCTTTTCACTATTGAACCTAATGCTAGCAGTGGACTTATCATATATGGCTTTTATTATTTTGAGCTAAGTTCCTTCTATATTTACTTTGTTGCAGCTTCTTATCATAAATAAACATTGAATTTTTTCAGATGCTTTTTCCGCATCTATTGAGATGATCATATGATTTTTATCTTTCATTTTGTTAATGTGGTATATATTGTTGATTGATTCACAAGCATTGAACCATCTTTGTATCTCTGAAATAAATCCCACTTAATCATGGTATATGATTCTTTTATTGTACTGTTGAGTTTGATTTGCTTATATTTTGTTGAGGATTTTTTGCATCTTTGTTCATCAGGGATATTGGCTGTAATTTTCTTTTCCTTCCCTCCTTGCCCCCTCCCTCCCTTCCTCCCTCTCTCCCTTTCTCTCTCCTCCCCCCCCCCCCCCCGTCTCTCTCTTTCTTTCTCTCTCTCTCTCTTTCCTTCTGTGGCTCTTTGTCTGGTTTTTGTATCAGGGTAATGCTGAATTTGTAAAATGAATTAGGAAGCATTCCCTTCTCTTCAGTTTTTTTGCAAGAGTTTAAGAAGGATAGGTATTACATTTTCTTTCAAAGTTTGTAGAATTCACCTGCAAATCCATCTGTCTCTGGACTTTTGTTTGTTGGAGGTTTTTGATTGCTGATTTAATCTCTTTTCTAGTAATTGATCTATTCAGCTTTTCTATTTTTTTATGATTCAGTCTTGGAAGATTATGTGTTTCTAGGAATTTCTCCATTTCTCCTAGGTAGTCCAATTTATTGGCATATGATTTTTCATAGCAGCCTCTTATGATGCTTTATATTTCTTAGGTATCAGTTTTACCTTTTCTTCTTTTATTTCTGATTTTATTTATTTGGGCTCTTTCTTTTTCTCTTAGTGAGTCTAGCTAAAGGTTTACCAATTTTGTTTACCTTTTTAAAGAACTAGTTCTTAGTTTCATTGACCTTTTCTATTGTCTTTTTAGTCTCTTTTTTATTTATTTCTACTTTTATCTTTATTATTTCCTTCCTTCCATTAACTTTGGGCTTCATTTGTTCCTCTTTTTCTAGTTCCTTGAGTGTAAAGTTAAATTGTTTGAGATTGTTCTTGTTTTTCAGGTAGGCCTATATTGCTATGAACTTCACTCTTAGTACTGCTTTTGCTGCATTCCCTAGATTTTGTTATGTTGTATTTTCATTTTCATTTGTCTCAGTGTATTCTTTTTATTTCCTCTTTGATTTCTTCATAGATCCATTGGTTTTTCAATAGCATGTTATTTAATCTCCACACATTTGTAATTTTCTAGTTATTTTTGTGATTGAGTTTTAGTTTTATACCATTGTGGTGTGAACAGATGCTCGATATGATATTTCTTTTTACCTTTACTGAGGCTTGTTTTGTGACTGAACATATGACCAATCCTAGAGAACTTTCTATGTACACTTGAGAAGAATATGTATTCCACTGCTTTTGAATAGATTGTTCTGTATATATCTACTATGTCCATCTGGTCTAATTTTTTGCATCTGATAAGATGCAAAAAATCCTCAACAAAATATGTCCATCTGGTCTAATATGTTGTTTAAAGCCAATGTTCTCTTATTGATTTTCTGTCTGGATGACCCATCCATTGATGTGAGTGGGGTATTAAAATCCCCTACTATTATTAGATTGCCGTCAATTTTTCTTTAGGTCTGTTAATATTTGCCTTATATATTTAGCAGCTTCTATTTTGAGGGTATAAATATTTACAAATTTCATATATTCTTGTTAGATTAGCCCCTTTATCATTACGTATTGTAATCTTTGTCTTTTACAGTCTTTGTTTTAAACTTCATTTTTTTCTGGTATAAGAAAAAAGCTACTCCAGATTTCTTCTGGCTTCCATTTGCATGAAATATCTTTTTCCATCCTTTCACTTTTAGTGTGTGTCCTTACATCAGAGGAGAGTCTCTTTAGACAGCATGCAGATGAATCTGAGAGAGAGTGCCAAAATGGAGGCCACCAGCATCTGTCCCTAGACAGAGTTCCAGCAGACCTCTCTCCCTCTAGCAGATGCTTTAAGAATAGCCAGTGAGTCTCCTTCACATATAGTCTAGGCACTTTCCAAGCCACTGCTTTTGTGCTGGATCTAAGGGTGAGTGAGTCTGTGTATGAGCCCATTAAGAGTGGAATCTTAGTTTCCTAGAGCCTTTTGCGTCTCCTGGTCATAAGTCCCATTCATTTTCAAAGCCAGACATTTTGAGGGCTTGTTTCTCCAGTGCAGATCTCAAAGGTTGGTGTACCTAATGTGGGGTTCAAATCTCTTACTCTCCAGGGACACACTCCATTTTATTTATTTATTTATTTATTTATTTAGAAGGCACAGATGAACGAGGGGCCGAGAGGGAGAGAGAGAGAGAGAGAGAGAGAGAGAGAGAAAAGAAGCAGGGCTCACCAAAACTGGGGCTTGTGCTCACTTGATGCAGGGCTCGAACTCCCAAAACTGTGAGATCATGACCTGAGCTGAAGTCAGATGCTTAACTGACTGAGCCACCTGGGTGCCCCTACACTCTGTGTTTTTGAGGTTCCTCCTGCTTGTGGGACACTGTGCCGGGGGGTAAAGAGGGAAGATTTTGGTGAAACTGTGTCTCTGGCTTTCCTACATTTTTTGATGTGGACTTTTTATCCTTTGTTGTGGATGAGCTGTTGAGCTAGTTTTCAGGTCTCTTTTTCAGAGACAATTGTTCTATATGTAACTGTGTGTCCATGACAGGAGGTGAGTTTAAGCATCTTCTTACACCATCATCTTGAACTGCTCTCAAGAAAACTTTTTTGAAAAAAATTACAAAAGGAATACATGTCCATTGCCAGAAATTATAAATATATCCAAAATTATAAAGAAAAAATAAAAATAATTTCTACTGTTTTGTTTATTTTTATCATTTTATTTCGAAAGTACCATTAGTTTCCTACTAAATATGTTTTGGTATATTTTCTTCTAGAACTGTTTGTAAATTTGTGCAAAATATGTCCAATTTACTCTTTGTATATATCTCTGTATATCCTTAGACACACCCACACACACAGGATTACAATCAGGGCAGTGTGTAGTATTTTATCTACTTCTGTTTCTACTTCATTAGCATTTTCTGTATGTTTCTTCAAACACAAGAATTTTTAAAGCTGTAGGTTAATCTAATTATTTTTTTTTATTTATTTATTTTTTTAAATATTTTTTTTTTCAACGTTTATTTATTTTTGGGACAGAGAGAGACAGAGCATGAACGGGGGAGGGGCAGAGAGAGAGGGAGACACAGAATCGGAAACAGGCTCCAGGCTCTGAGCCATCAGCCCAGAGCCTGACGCGGGGCTCGAACCCACGGACCGCGAGATCGTGACCTGGCTGAAGTCGGACGCTTAACCGACTGCGCCACCCACGCGCCCCGGTTAATCTAATTATTAAAGTGAATCCAAATTATACTCTCTCTGGATCCTAAAGCAAAACTGTCATTTTTTTTTTAGGTGAGTAATTGTTTAAAAACTCAGTACTTGGGGCGCCTGGGTGGCGCAGTCGGTTAAGCGTCTGACTTCAGCCAGGTCACAATCTCGCGGTCCGGGAGTTCGAGCCCCGCGTCAGGCTCTGGGCTGATGGCTCGGAGCCTGGAGCCTGTTTCCGATTCTGTGTCTCCCTCTCTCTCTGCCCCTCCCCCGTTCATGCTCTGTCTCTCCCTGTCCCAAAAATAAATAAACGTTGAAAAAAAAAATTAAAAACTCAGTACGATGGGAATGCAACCTGGTGCAGCCACTGTGGAAAACAGTATGGAGGTTCCTCAAAAAAACTAAAAATAGAACTACCCTATGACCCAGCAATTGCACTACTAGGTATTTATCCAAGGAATACAGATATGTATACTGTTTTGAAGGGACACATGCACCCCAATGTTTATAGCAGCACTATCAACAATAGCCAAAGTATGGAAAGATGGAAAGAGCCCAAGTGTCCATCGATGGATGAATGGATAAAGAAGATGTGGTATATATATATATATATATGTATATATATATATATATGTATATATATATATGTACAATGGAGTATTACTCAGCAATCAAAAAGAATGAAATTTTGCCATTTGTACCTACATGGATGGAACTGGAGGGTATTATGCCAGGTGAAATTAGTCAGTCAGAGAAAAACAAATATCATATAACTTCACTCATATGAGGACTCTAAGAGGCAAAAAAGATGAACATAAGGGAAGGGAAACAAAAATAATACAAAAAAAGGCAGGGGGACAAAACATAAGAGACTCATAAATATGGAGAACAGAGGGTTATAGGAGGGAGTATGGGAGAGGGGACGGGCTGAATGGATAAGAGGCACTAAGGAATCTACTCCTGAAATCATTGTTGCACTATATGCTAACTAATTTGGATGTAAATTTAAATAAATAAATAAATAAATAAATAAATAAATAAATAAATAAAATTTTAAAGAATGGATTAAAGACCTAATGTGAAACCTAAAATCCTAAAATCTTTTTGTAAATAATGCTGCAATAAATATAGGATGCACATTAAAAAAAACCCTCAGTACAATAACTCATTAATGTATATTTTTACCTCCTGTTAAGCTTTAGGTACCTGCTGTGTTCATTCTTAGCTCCGGCCTGGTCTTGATCTAGTTGGCCTTTCTCAAGCCCGGCCAACCCTAACCATAGATGCAATCTTTAATTTGTGTTGGAGCCATGCCACTGGGCAGGCGGTGGGTTCTTACATCTTTGTCCCACTGAGCTGCCCTGAGCTTGCTCAGCCCATGTCGCTGGGTTTTTTTTATCCTGATTAACACGAAAATTCTCCATAGGTGCTTGCAGCCCAGGTTGTAAAACTTCACTCAACTTTTATGGGGCCTTGACAACATGCTTTCTTATCGCCAGATATTTATTAATTTATTTTGTTAGCCAGAAGAGCAAGTCAATAAAAATATATTGATTGCCTCCTCCACTCCAAGCTAGTAGGTGGGGATACTACAGTTGGGCTTCAATCTGTTGCCAAGATATCATTTCAAAACAGACCTCAGTAAACCTGCCAAGTGCTTGATTGTGAGCATCACCACTGCCTGGACAATCCTGTTTTGTCCCAGATTGGACCTCTTAGCTATCGATACTGCATCAAGTTTGTGACACCTTTTGGATACTGTAACTTGAACATCTGGTTGCCCATGTTTAGGACCTTGTTCTATAGCTAGGTTAGTCCCGCTTCAATTCTGGCTTCCTTTCATATCCTCATCTCACCTTTTGCCAAGGTTCTGGCAGACTTTTCATGTCAGCTTTCTTGGGTTTTGCTGTGAACTTCACAGCAAAGGTTCTGACCTTCACAACGTTTATAGTTTACAAAAATATCTTCACATACATTTTCTCACTCTACTTTTAAGTCTTAAAATAACCCTTAGGGGTAGGAGGAAAAGCTTTCACTGAAGAGGAAATTAAGAAGTCAAAAGACTTGTTGATATTTACATAGTTAATAATTGCCCCCCTTAGATCTTGAACACAGACCTCTTGTCTCTTATTTCACTGTTCTTTCCATTTGAGGGGGGCTGGAGGTGACTAGCCTCTACTTTGAGTTGACATTACAGTTCATCTCAGGAAGAAGCCAACTTTCCAGCATGAAAAATTAGTGTATCACACCTCCCAGGATACTTTAACTCCCAAAAAGTTACTCAAAAGATATGAATATGAAATACTGTATAGTTAGTAGGATATGAATCAGTGGATGCTAAGGACCTTTGAGAAACATCCCCTAAGTTGCTCCTGATCCCTTGAATATAGGGCTAGCTCCTATGTGACAATATGGATTTTATCGGAATAGACCTATCAGGGGAAAGCTCTCTATAGCACTTCTGCAGATCCAAGCTGACTTGGCTTTCTCCAGACTAGAGAAGTTGTCCCGATGTATATATAGCGTATGGGCGGTGTCGATTGCTGCCACCTTTGCCAGCCTTTCCAGATTCTCCTTTCTATGTTGGGGATGAAGCCTTGGAAATGACATTTCCCAGGTCATCTTGCTAGTAAGACTCTTGTTTAGGGTGGCCCTCTGAGAAGAACTCACTAGAGATTGAAAAGCAAACGAAAGCATTATCCTGTGAGACCACGGCAGGTACCAGATATAGGCAGAATGGAAATGTGATTCTTGCCTTTTCCTACTTTTTGAAAATCAAAAGCATTTTTTTTTTTCCTGAGCTTCTCTCCCCCAACAGTTCTGTTTTGTTGGCATCGCATTTCCTATATTAAATCCCTTCCTGCTTAGAATTTCTAGAGTGGTATTTTTTATTTCCTGATACAATTTTGACCAATTACAACACTTCCTCCATGGTGTTGTAATTCTGGTATTCAAGTTTGTTTCTTTCTCTGGACGGGGACTCTCAAAGAGATGGATGTGTCTTATTCACCTTTGTATCTTAAAGTTTGCAGTATAAAAGGCACACAATAAATGTTGTTGAAGGAGTACACAGAGAAGAAATTTGAGTAAGGATAAGGTGAGCTATTTGGGAGCAAGTAAAGAAATGTATATCCTGAGTAGGGAAAACAAAATCTTCAAGTGTTGATCTTTAACTCCAGACTTGATTTAGTTGGTCAACTAGTTGATTCAATCAGCACTATCATCATTAAAAAATTCTATACAAATAAAGGATCTTTATAACCAAGCTGAACCACTTAAAAATCATAAAAAATAATGCATTTATACATGATGAAAATCAGCAGTGACGTTCTTGTTAGGCTTAAATTCAATGGTGACATGACTTCTCGTTGAAGTTCATTAGCAGTGATCACTATGAAAGAAACTACAGATACACTGTCCAGTTTTGGCCCATGGCTGGAAGTAGAGAGGACTTACCCTGAGCAAAAATGAAATTCTGATCCCTAAGAAACGTACTAGAGCTCCAATAGTGTCTCAGCATGCGCTTCCAGACAAAGTCTAAACTGTGTCAAACTGTGTCAGGTTAAGCGTTTGGGACACAAAACAAGTAAGTTTCTCTAGCTTAAGAAATTCACACTGATGACAAAGAAGTTAACCGATAATTACAAAATAGTGACTAGAAAGTTACAGCTGAATGGGAGCAGGGAGGAAAAGCCCCTGAGACAGATGGTGTTTTTCAGATGAGGGGACTGCCTTGAATCCTGAGGGCTATATTGGAGTCAGCTACTGAACAGAGGTGGTGCAGAATAAAAGTGGGAACGTCACAGGCAGGTTCCAGGTTGTAGCCTCCCCGGCACGCCTGGATTCTGTGTGGGTGTGCATGTGTCCAGAGAACCACAGGTCCACATCACAAAGAGCCTCATGGGCCATGCTTAGGGGCTTGGACTTAGCTGAAAGTTTGTGGAGGGCATTACAAATCAAGCCTGTATTTAAGTGAATTCTGCTCAGAGTTCAGGGATCCCTAGCGTCATTCAAGTCCCTGCCCTTGAAATTCAGTTCTATGGTGTCCCACGGGTCCCAAGACAGGGAACATGATTAGAAGGACATTTAAAAAGATGCCACTGGCTACCCTACAAAGGATGGTTTGCAGAGATCATAACTGAGAGGGCAAGAGAACCAGTTAACAAGTTGGTGTAGTGGCCCAGATGAGAAGCAATCTGGCTGATGATACGGAAGCCTAAAAGAGCTAATCAGTAGATTCTGAATGAACAGATGTTTTATCTTCTTTTTTTTTTAATTTTTTAAATTTCTTTTCTTTAATGTTTATTTTTGAGAGAGAGAGAGAGAAACAGAGTACGAGTGATGGAGAGGCAGAGAGAGAGGGAGACACAGAATCGGAAGCAGGCTCCAGACTGTCAGCGCAGAGCCCCCTGGGGGGCTCGAACTCGTGAACTGCAAGATCATGCCCTGAGCCAAAGTCGGACGCTTAACCAACGGAGCCACCAGGTGCCTCTCCGATCTTCTTAAAAAAATTTTTTTTTGTCTTGAAAAATTTTCTGGTTAAGTTTATTTAATTTTCATTGGTATTAAATAATATTGTATGGTGTAATTCCATATTTACCTGATGGTTTGGAACATATACCAACTATATTATTATGACATCTGTTAGCAAATTCTCTGACAATCAGGTATGATATTGAATGTGTTTTGAGGATGGAAGAGACATTAGTGGATTTACTCATACCTGGAACATCAAGTTGTCCTTTCTTCAAAAATACAAAATCCTACGTAGACAATGAAAGAAACATAAAGTCAGTTTAAGCAATGTTTCTAAATTCTGTGGTTAAAAATAATTGTGGTACATTTTCCACAGGCCCACAAGCTATTCTGCTGCCTCTAAGGGCCCTGTGTAGCTTGTGCTAGGCCAACAGGGCTAATCCTTCTGTGGATCTAGAAGCTTCTGTGGAAACAATTTCTTTTCCACTCTGCAAAACTACTTGTGTTTTTATTTTTCACTGTGAAAAAGACCATTCTTTTTAAATACCCATTTATTAAATACCGTTTCTCTTTTTTTACCAGTAGTAAATCTTGCACACTTTCCCTTCGGGTCCATTTTGGCTCTTAGAAAGCCGGAGGTCTCCGTTTCAGAGAAGAGCAGTCGCCATTTTGGGTCTTCACATATTGAATATCTGAAATATTCTCCACTTGGGATATGGTGTCTTAAGTAAAATGTAATTACAGACACGAGTGAGAAATTATAATACTTTGAAAACTGAGACACAGCTAGAAATGTGACAGTTATTTTTACCTTAAAGTGCCTGCTTTAAAAAACCACAAACCTGATGTGTTTAAATCCTGAGGAAAACAAAACAAAACAAAACAAAAAACCAACCACCAGGCCTCTATCTGGTCATTTTAAGTTTTCTAAAACTTAAGTTTAGGTCATATTTCGTTTAAGTTTTTTAAAGATGATCGTGAAAAGTGTGAACTGCTAGCTATTTCCTATTTTCTGAAGCATTACTCTACCAGAAAATCTAACTATAAAACTGGAATTCACAGAGGAGCATTACCTACCTGTGAAACACGTTCAGCATTCAACCAACATGTAAATTGATTTCACCTTCACAAAACCTGTCGAGAGGGGACATCCGGAGAATTGGGGGAGCAAGGGCTTGTATGAGGTGTGGGTCCCTGAACCCTGAGCAGAATTGCGCTGAATCATAAGACCGGAAGATGAATAGATCAGTGATCAGTATTGTTTTAAAGGCAAGGGGTGGGTAGGTGAGGGGTGGGGGTGGGCTTTATTCCATGTCTTTCCTTAGTCATTTTAGGACACCAAGTTTGGGTTGTTTTTTTTTAATGTTTATTTATTTATTTTCGAGAGGGAGACAGAGAGAGAGACAGAGACAGTGGGGGAGGACAGACAGAGAGGGAGACAGAGAATCCCAAGCAGGCTCCGAAGCTGTCAGTGCAGAGCCTGATGTGGGGCTTGATCTCACGAACCAGGGCTGAGCTGAAATGCAGAGTGGGGTGTTTAACCGACTGAGCCACCAGGCACGGCTCTGAGTTTCTTAATATGAGCAAATGCATGGTGGTGTTTGCTACAATTCTTCATGCTGTAAATAATGTCTTCTCTTGCTGTGATTCCACACAGCTGGTCAGACTGGTATTCTGACCGCTGGATGCCATTTTCGATATAATAAAGTATTATTATAGTAATATTTGAAAATATCATGTTGAAGCTTATTGTAACAAACCGTAAGGATCTCCCAAATTACTTCCGGTAACTCAAGATTCTTAGGTAGCAACTGGATGGGGGGTGTTGGTTGGAAATAGGATTTTCCTCTGAGGGTTAAATAATAAGCCAGTTCGGAAGTGTACAAAGTCACCAGAAGAGATAGACTGTGGCCTACTTGCAGACGGTGACATGATTAGAGGAAGTGGGCCAATCAGAGGGTGGGGTAGCGACACAAAGAACGGGCAGGGTCTCAAAGGCAGACATGGTCTATCTAAATACCAAGTGCAAGGGCAACATCCTGGACTCCTGCTTACAGGAAAAGAAGACTTGAGCACTGGAACCTGGAGATGGGTATATCCCACCACACCGAGGGGGGAATCTGTCCCACGAACTCAGCCACTAGCTTCCCTTGATCTGATTCCGGGCTTGCCAGGCTTCCTGCTCATATGGATTCTCATGGGGTGAGCCTCTGAGAAGTGGGCACACTGACCAGACAGGGCGAGTGTTTGCACCTCTTTGGTACAATTGTTCTCACGTAAATTACCAACACACTAGTATGTCTCTGATCTTGGTTTACATGATATTGCCTCTGGGAGATGGAGCTTTTATGCCGAAAAAGGCCCGTTGTGATAATCAATGCCACCTGGAGGGGTTGCAGATGACCAGCTGGTCACCCGCAGAAGGCACCACCTGCCTTCTTCAAACACCTGCCTTCTTCAAACACCCCAGGTACACACTGTAATTGTGTTCTCTTTCCCTTCGTTGCCTCTGTGAAAAGAATGCTCTTTTGGCTACTACGGATTCCAACTCCTGGCTACATATTAGATTCACCTGAACTTAAAAAAAAAATCCAATACCCAAGAGTGCCATCTCAGGCCAATTAAAGGTGGAAATCTCTGGACCTTGGCATGGTTTAAAAGTCCTCTGGGTGATTCGAGCATGTCCTCAGGGCTGAGGGCTATTAGCTTAGTTGCTGACAGAAAAGGACATTTTTGGATAGGATGGGGGGGGAAGTTCCATAATATATTTTAGAAAACATTTAATGAACATTTTACAGTTGAGAAAACTGAGACTCGGAGACATGAGACAATTTGCTCAAATCTGAATAACTGACAGGCAATGGAGCCAGGGCTTGAAATTAAATTTCTTTTTACAAAATATCAAGTTCACTATCATATCAAGTTCAATATCATATCATACAATATGATATCTGGAAGAACGCAGAATGCAAGGAAGGAATTCTGCCAGATTCTGGTGAAGGGAGAAGGGAGAGGACAGAGGAAGGCAGAAAGGGCATCCAGAAACATTTCCTAAGAAAAGGCAAAGAGGTAGAGAAATTTGCAGAATGTTCTCTACAGCTGTCTCCAAAGTGTGTGCATAAGACTCACCGGGGCAGGGGTCTCTGGGTGGCTCAGTCAGTTAAGCGTCCGACTTCGGCTCAGGTCATGATCTCACGGTTCGTGGGTTCGAGCCCCACATCCGGTTCTGTGCTGACAGCTCAGAGCCTGGAGCCTGCCTCGAATTCTGTGTCTCCCTCTCTCTCTGCCCCTCCCCCACTCATGCTCTGTCTCAGAAATAAGTAAACACAAAAAAAAAAAAATGGTTAAGATGGTCCGGCGCCTGGCTGGCTCAGTCGGTTAAGTATCTGACTTCAGCTCAGGTCATGATCTCACGGTTCGTGGGTTCGAGCCCCGCGTCGGGCTCTGTGCTGACAGCTCAGAGCCTGGAACCAGGCTTGGATTCTGTCTCCTTTTTTCTCTGCCCCTCCCCTGCTCACACTCTCTCTCTCTCTCAAAAATAAATAAACATTAAAAAAATTAAAAAAAATTAAGAATCACAAAATGTAGGGATTTCAAAACACTGAGATAAAGACGAAGTAATATTCTAAAATAATAATTTTTTTATTAATGGTAAAACACCTTTTGCTCTCAAGAAGAAGAAATAAAGTTAATAAATATATTTCATTGTTTTGTTCAAGTCATTCTATCGCTTTGCAATAAAGCCATAACAAAGTCTAAGTTTGCTGTATTGTGATCCTTGATGTTAATGACTGCCAGCCGCTGGAAAGCACACCTATAGACTATTGAAAAACAATAGAAAGCAAAAGAAAAAGAAAAAAGCTGTCGCGCCTCCTTATTCAGGGTGAATTACATTTCATTCCAGCTGCCAACTATGCCATGGTGTTTCTTGAAACTCAGCTAGTACACTCCAATCTTTGAAGTCGGTTAGTTGGGAAGGCGTAAAGCTATGTTGATATTTCCAACAAATGGGTTCGAATCCCCTGAAACTCTTCATTTGGATAAATGTTTTAAGTTTATTTCTTTATTTTGATAGAATGGAGGAGGGGCAGAGAGAGAGGGACGGAGAGAATCTCAAGTTCTGCCAGTGCAGAACCCGATGTGGGGCTTGACCTCACAGTTCATGACCTGAGCCAAAACCAAGAGTGGGCCGCTTAACCGACTGAGCCATGCAGGGGCCTCCATTCGGATAATTTTTATTTATTTATTTTCTAATGTTTATTTTTGAGAGAGAGAGAGAGAGAGACAGGCTCTGAGTGGGGAAGGGGCAGAGAGAGAGGGAGACGCAGAATCTGAAGCAGGCTCTAGGCTCCAAGGTGTCAGCCCAGAGCCTGACGTGGGGCTGGAACTCACGAACCGTGAGATCATGACCTGAGCCGAAGTCGGATGCTTAACCGACTGGCCCACCCAGGCGCCCCTGGGTAATTTTTAAACAGACTAAAAATTATGGTCTCCAAGTTTAAGTGTACAGATGGGAAAGTTTATAGGCGGCACACCTACATCAGTTTTGGCCACAAAATCGTGTAACGTGGGAGAATTCGAATGGAATTTGTCTCAACCTGCAGGAAGCAACTGAATGAAGGTGCCACCGCCACCCCCTCTGAGCTGAGCAACTCACAGGTCCTTCAAGACTGCTCAGGTGACAGTGACTTCCGATGTTGATAAAGGAAGAAAACCGGTGGTAATTCGTGTATCGAATACTCGCATAATGAAGTCAGAGGTTTCCCATTTTCTTCCTGTGTCTTCTGTTGCGGGCACCCAGCTTTGGGAGCAGTAGAAAGGCACCAGGAAGCCTTAATTGGAGGAGAAGCATCCCCAGGTCTCTGGTTTACAAGCATAGGTGACCAGTAAAGTTACTGGGAGGGCCAGAAAGGGGATAGCAGAGGCAAAAAGACAGAAGGAGGCTGGGGCCCAGGCCGGAGTGGCGCAAGGATAGAGGGGAAGGGGTGGGTTGGAGGGACATTTTGGAGATACACTTCACGAAGTTTGGATGTGGAATGAGGGGAAAAACATCTAGAGTGGCCAGGAAGATGGCACCCTTCCCTGAGTATGAAAGGAAGGACGCAGGGATAGACTCTTATGAGTTCAATTTGGGACTGTATGACCTTCTACCCTTGTGTGTTACGAAGGTGACATTTCACAGCCCTGGAAGTGGAGATCCGGGGCAGGTGAAGCAAAGCCAGTGTCTCTTGTCTCATTTCTCAGCCCTCTGTGTGATGAGGTTCTTTGGGTTTTTTTTTTTTTTTTTTTTTTTTTGGGAAATCATCCATTTCTGAGACTCTGAAGAGAGCCACTGATTGTCTCCACCTCAGAAGAGTAACATACACGCCCCAGCATAAAATTGTGCGTGTGCTTTCTAGGGCCCCCGGTCCCGCGGAGGTCCATCCACAGCTCCAGATTGGAGCCCAGCCCTGACTGGCAACCTTGCCATCCTCCAAACGTGCCTTATGTCCCCGTTGCTGTGCCATTCTTCTGAATCAGAGATAATTTGCTAATTATAAGTCACTTCCTATTTTAGAAGCCCTGATGACTTATGGTCAAATGCTCATGTTCATCATGCTGACTAAAGAATTGTAATTTTTAAACCCGGGTGAGAGATGGGAGGAAGAACAGAGAGAAAGAGGGGAGGTGAATTTGAGGCTTTAGATTCCTCTGGGAAGGCATTCAGGTAGCTCATACAGGATGCGACTCGATGGGACACACAGCTCCACCTGTATGTGATTCTTGCCTCATGGAACCCGACTTGAATACGAAGTACAGTACAGAAAAACAAGGTAGATTTTTTTAATGTTTATTTATTTTTAAGAGAGAGAGAGAAAGAGAGAGGCAGAGCACGAGCGGGGGAGGGGCAGAAAGACAGGGAGACCCAGAATCCGAAGCAGGCTCCAGGCTCTGAGCTGTGAGCACAGAGCCCAATGTGGGGCTCCAGCCCACGAACCGCAAGATCATCACCTGAGCCGAAATTGGACGCTTAACCAACTGAGCCACCCAGGTGCCCCCAGAAAGCGATGCCGTAAGAAAGGCATCAGCCAAATCCAGAATGTGGGCTCTTCTACAGAAACGACCCAATTGCCCCCAACAAGTTAATAGGATGAAAAATTATAAGGGAATGTTCCAGAATAAAAGAGCCTTAAGCAATGGGAGCAATCCAAAGCAGTCGGACTACGTCTGTAAGTGGACAATCTGAGAAGTTAGAATACGTACTTAGCATCGGATGACACTAAAGATAATTTAGGTAGGTATGAAAATGGTGGTTGTGGAAAACGAACAGTTATCCATTACAGATGCACACTGATGTACTTGTGGGTGTGAGGACACAGCTGGGATTTGCTTTGAAATAATCTAGAAATAAAGAGGGAGTGACAGATAAAGCAAATCTGGCAAAATGTTAGTAACTGTTGAAATCAGATGACGGATACACGGGGGTTCGTTATACTCTTACTTTCTTGTGTGTTAACATTTCCCACAATAGGTTAATTTTTTATTTTTTGAGAGACAGAGAGAGACAGAACGTGAGCGGGGGAGGGACAGAGAGAGAGGGAGACACAGAATCCGAAGCAGGCTTCGGGCTCTGAGCTGTCAGCACAGAGCTCCGTGCAGGGCTTGAACTCAGGAGCCGTGAGATCGTGACCTGAGTTGAAGTCTGAGGCTCAACCCGCTGAGCCACCCAGGCGCACCTCCCACAGTAAGTTTAAAAAAAGATCACAAATGATTTTGTTCAAAGCACAGTTCTGAAATCTGGCTTATCAGAATCTCCTGGGGAGCTTTAAAAAAGTAGATTCTGGGAGCTGCAGTCCTCTTGAATTAATCTTCTGTGGATATGTTTGCACTGGGTGGAAGAATGTGTCATTTTACAACTTCCTGGGACTCTGGTGCTGCCAGTCCTTGCGGCCACCACAGCCACAGGTCATCTCTTCCAAGTTCTGACCCAGGAGAAGATCTTACACCAGGCTTCCCTCCTCCCTCCTCTTTCTCTGTCTTTCCCATCTCTCTCTGTGCTCCCCTCTCTTGCTTTCCTTTTATGCACTGCATTAAGGCCAAGGGCAGGAACCTTTAGAGGAGCACAGGAACCTAACGTCTCCTGGGAACGGGCACAGGTGGACCCTTCCCACTCCCGTCCGAGCCTCAGTGTCCTCACTGTTGAAGGATGCTCTACTCTCATGCGGTTAACATCGTTCACAAAGTTCTCTTACTACCCAGGAGTGGGACATGTGTCCACTGCCCACGTGTACCTCGAGATGAAGCTGTTTGGGAAACATGGCCTTAATATTTGGGTCTCTTTCTTTCATCATTTGTAGACAAAAAACATTAAAATCTGTTCTTAAATAATTTATTTTTTAATAGTGACTTTTGTAAAAAGTTACACTTATTTAGGAAAACTTGAAGAAATCCAACAGAGTAAATGGCTATTAGGGACAACTAAATGTGCAAATTTCAAATGCTTTCTATATTAAGTATAAATAATTCCATATTTTCACATTAAAAATGCAAATATTGATAAACACAAAATATTAAAATACAAACTGTAGAAGAACTAGCTGAACACTGAAGTTTATTTAAAATCTTTAGAAAAAAATTATTAAGATTGATGTCCAGCAAAGAGGCTGGTGGCATCGCGAGTGGCAAACATGTCAGATAACACATGTAAAGGCTACGTAGAGTTATAGACGACTAATATCTTCAGGTTGTAAGTTCCAGACCAAAAAAAAAAAAAAAAAAAAGGCAGCCTTTACTTCTGGGAACAATGTGTTTCCCCGTTTTGTCTAGAACAAGTATGACAAGAATACAAAGCATATCGAGAAACTGCAGGCTGAGGACAGAAAGAAATTTCCTTAAGCTCATGGTCACAGGGTTTTGCTGTCCCAATGCTAAGGGGCCACTGGATGTGAGGTCACTGCCAGCACCTGGGGACATAGCGTTAGCACAGCAAATAAAACCATCATTAAAGGCCACACCTTCCCCGTGACCTTCTCCAATCTCATCCCTGTTCCTTCCTAATCTTATCTCTAAGGAGGTAGGATACTCAGACGCAGGTCTCTACTGTTTCTTATCATATGGCTGAGAAGTGGCTCTGACCGAGAGCTTCATTAAGAAGCATGAGCTTTTAATGAATTAACCTTTGATGCAATTCCTTCTTTCTTAGGGAAGGCAAACCAAAGTGCATCGAAGAGGCCAAATCCTCAACGCAGTCAGGGACTTGTGCCGGTGCCGGTGACACGAACCACTATGACCATGTTATTTCAAGACACTACAGCAAGCGTTTTCCCCAAAGCAGAAGAAACATCTTCATTTAAATAATGTTGAAGTTTGCAATAAAATAAATAAGGTGACTTACGTAAACACAACAGGGAGCTCACTTTAACAAGGCAGCTGGTTAAATTCACGCAAGCTATATACAGACGGTGCCCCTGACAACAACCAGAAAATAGGTTGTTATTCAGTCTTCCTACTTAAATCTCTAGGGCAGCATTTCACCGGAATAAGAAAAAAATCCCTCATATGTAATATAAGGGCACATTATACATGTACACACTTTGATGCACACCTCACCCTAACTTCGAAGGGAAGACGGTGATAACCAAGAGAGTCACACATCTTCCCCCTATGGAAATAACTGGATTTTTCCAAGGTGCATACTGTAAAGAGCAGCTGGTTTGCTTTTCAGTGTGAACGTGTTCGGTTGCAGCAGGCCTCAGAATCAGTCTGTGGATGGTTCTGCTTCTGCCGTGTCCGTGGGCAAGGAGCCAGGCAGGTGGGGAAAAACCACTAACTACTGACTCTCTGAATATGTCCACTCTCCCTGAGCTTCCTGGGCGTCTGGCAGAGGGCCCGCGGGCCGTGGGGCTTCGGCTTCACATCTGTGAGCGAGGCCGACGCGGGGCTGGCCGGGAGGAAGGGCTCCGGGTTCCCCGGCCCGCCCGGGACGACGGAGCGGTCCTGCCACGCGTCCCGAGGCCACACAGCTCCCGGCCTTCCGCGTGGCAGGTGAGGACGAGCTCTGGGCCGGACCGACACCATCCACTGCCAGTCGCTAGCTTCGCTCGAGGGCCGCCTGGGAACGTTCCCCGCAACGGCGACCGAGAGCTTATCTTCCCTCCCGGCTGGAAGCCCCCGGGAGCACTCTGCCGCGGGGACGGCCCTCGGCGGCGTCAGCGCGTTGAGGGCATAGCACCATGCTGGCTAGTGGCTCGAGGCCCCCGGCGGCCGGGCGGGCCACCGCTGCCGTCAGCCGTACAGCTGCTTGAACTGGAAGCACTCGTTGCAGTAGCCGTTACACTTGGCGTTGCCGAAGTGGTCGCAGGCGGGGGCGCGGCAGCGCTGCTTGGGCGGCTCCTCGGGGGCCGGCTCGCCCCGGTGCGGCGTCGGGCCCGCTCGCTGGCTGAGGTGCTGGCACTCCATGCAGAGCTCCTCGCTGCGGCAGGCCAGGATGTTCTTGCAGGAGGCCCGGGCACACTTGGGCCTCGAGGCGCTCGGCGTGGTCCGAGGCACGTCTCTGCGCTGGCTCGATCTCTGAGAGGGAAGAACAGAGGGAACGGTGGGTCCCGCTACTCAGGGACAGCACGGGGCAGTCTCAGCAGACAGCGTGGGTTCTGCAAGGAGCTCTACGGGGCGCAGAGCATCCCCCTGGCCCAGGGAACCAGAGCTCCAGGCGCAGTCCGGCAACAGGAGCTGTCCGCGGACGCTTCCTCCCGGTCCCACGAAAGCAGGTCTGGCCCCAGGGAGGCCAAGTGGAGCCCCCAAGCCTCACCCGGAGGCCTGCGAACGCTGACCCGGCTCACCTCTGCTTGCGTGAATAATAAGCTGCCCTTATTTAAACTCCCTGCCATCTATGAACAGGACAGGCATGCGTCAGCCAAAGCTGGCTTTTCTTAGGTGCCATTGCGCAGAGGCCCGGGGACGCTCTGCCTCCTCCCCGTCTCGTAGTAAAGGATTACTTGAGGAAGCCTGCTAGCCTCTTAGATGCCCGTGCTTCGACTACAAACCCAAGAAGTCTCTGGTCAGCATCTAGCTTTTTGGAGGCTTTAGGAGGTTTACGTGTTTTTTTTTTTTTAATTTTTTTAATGTTTATTTATTTGTGAGAGAGACAGACCGAGTGTGAGCGGGGGAGGGGCGGAGAGAGAGGGGGAGACACAGAATCCGAAGCAGGCACAGAGCCCAACACAGGGCTCGAACTCACGGACCGTGAGATCATGACCTGAGCCGAAGCCAGACGCTTAACAGACTGAGTGAGCCACCCAGGAGCCCCCCCGGAGGCTTTATGAGGTTTTAATCTATGGCTGGCTTTATTTACTTTTCAGTTAATTATTTACCTATTACAAGCTTTTATTTATTTATTTTGAGACAGAGACAGCACCGAGTGGGGAGGGGCAGAGAGAGAGAGGGGGAGACAGAATCCCAAGCAGGCTCCACACTGTCAGCGCAGAGCCCGATGCAGGGCTCGAACTCGTGAAACTGTGAGATCCTGACCTGAGCAGAAACCAAGAGTCGGACGCTTTACAGACTGAGCCACCCAGGCGCCCCTATTTACTTTTCAAATGCATTCTAAAGTATCCTTCGGCCATGAAAATCAAGAGCCGCTGCTGCACTTCCAACCCTGGGTGCCACAGTGACCCCGCCCCCCTCCCATTCCTCCCCGGAACAGGGAGAAGGACCTCAAAATGTCTCACCAGGTGCTCTTCAGTCCTTTTCGCCTCGTGAAATCTCTGGGTCTGCGCTTCGATGAAACACTTCTGGCAGTACCCTTCGAACACGGTGCTTCCGAGGGTGCCGCATTCCCTCCCCAGGCAGGGGACGGCATTCTGGAACCTGGGGGCCGTGGGGCTGGCCTTCGTGGAAGCGGCGACGAAATCTAAAAGACAGCGGGTGCTGATCAGTGCCACGGGTCGTCTCCAGGCAGGGAGAGACACTGACATTAGAGGAACAAAACAGGTTTCGGACACAGATTCGGGCAGCCTGCGGGGGGGCGGGGGGTGGGGGGGGGGGCGGGGCGGTGCAGCGCGGCCTTTTGTAAATGCAGCCGAGTCAAAGACAGTAATGATAATGCCATTACTGACACATCTTCGACTGTATAAATCTCTCATTTTTGGACATGCTGCACCGGCCAGGCACAGCTACTGTGCAGAGGCATTAACTGCCCGTCCCTCTTTCAAATTAGATTTTCAGCACATCGGTGGGGACTTCCCTCTCTCCAGCTGCTGCTCTTCAGATTTTGGGTTTTCTCTATTGCATCTAAGTCTCCAAAGAAGTCTTGGTTAAACTCTACCTTATAAATGCCAGACACTCAACGGCCTCGTTCGCGAAAACAAATTCTACGGATGCTACCTACGAGGCGCTGTAGGGTTTTGGAAGGTGGTTTCCTGTGCCTTTTGCCTCTACGTGGGGCTGGCACAGCCACGGTGACCGTCCCTCTGTGCAAGCCGCACCTGGCCCCATCGCCCAGAGCGGCCGCCTTCTTGAAGCTCAGGAACTAAACCGCTTCGAGACAGGGGTTTTGAAACGGGAGTTGGGAAATCCATCATGTCACTCACGTTTGTTTTCTCTGTACTCGATGAAACACAGCGTACAGAAGCCTTTGTTTTCTGGAGTCCCGAAATACATGCAGCCGGCTTTTCTGCACTTGCTCGTCCCTGTCCTGTCCCCTGGAGTCCGTGGGGCCTGAGAGAGGCAACCAGAGGGAGCCTCGGTCCCAGCTCTGCGGCAAGAATGTGGGGAGAGACTCTGGATGAGCTGCGAGGGGTCCGACTTGGACCTCTGGTGACAGGAAGGAGGGACGCTGGAGCTGAGGCCCGAGGAGGGCTCCGCCGTAGTCCTTTTGAAGCAAGTACTGCAGATTCCATTAAACGTCCTGGTGACATCCTGCAGGCAGGCTCGGCACTTCCCGGGGTCTAAGTGCCTCATGCTGTCCGAGGTGTGGCCCACGTTAAGCTGCCGGGCCTGGTGGCACCGCTCACAGAATCCGTTGTGCTGCACGTTCAGCGTGAAAGGGCAGCCGGGGCTCCTGCATTTCATGGCGGTGGTCTCGCTGAACAGGAAAAGGCTGGGCGCCGTCGGAGGGGCCGAATGAGGCCCCCCGGTCGGCTCCTCGGGGCTCCAGCCCCCGGGCTCGTAGGCCTCACCCCGCGAGGCCCCGGCCGCCACGCCTGGGAGCCCCTCGGGGCCCGGCTTGGAGTGCAGCTTTGAGGACTTGGTGTGGTTGTTTTGCCGCCTCTCGGAGCACTCGTGGCACAAAGGCTGGGTGTTCACGGACATGAAGAAAGGACAGTTGGGCGTTTCACATTTTACGTCCATGAGGGAGAGCTGGGGCACGGAAGGTTCCAAAGGGTTCTGAGCATGCGCCTCTCTCCGCTCTTGCTCACTGTTCTCCTGCCACTTCTTGTACTCGTGCTGGACGAGTTCAAAGTAATCATCTACCAAGTTTATTTCTTTTGGTAAGTTAGCTTCATCCAGCCTAAAGACCAAAAGGCGATATATGAGACCACGTGGCCACACACACGACTTCACGTCATTAGCTCACAGGGCAAAACTTTTAGCATGTGGCTTATGGCAGTAACTGGATAACCGTTCACTGAAAAGCAGGCCTATGATAAAGGGTTTGCACTCCTAGCACAGTCCTATACTGCTAAGAAGGCTTCATTATTTCAGGAACCACTGTCTTACTTAATCAATCTTGCACCACCCCAAGTGACAGCTAATTCCAAAGAAAGGGCTATTCTGGGGCTGCCTCTATACCTAATTACTCTGGTCCTCTCTTAAAAAGTCACTTTTACCTTTTAACTCCTCAGAGATCCAATTTCTGGTAAAACATGACTCAGGGCATTCATTTGGGACTAGGCTACTCTATAGTTCAAACTACTCTGGGACTTTGTGTCCCATGTTTTGCCGTTATTAATCTTAAACTTGTGCCTGGTCTCTATCAGCATGAACTGCTAGTCTCAGTCGAGGAGCGGAAGACACGCCCACGGGGCGCTGTCCACTGACTTCTGATCATCTGTAATTTGTTCATCTCCACTGGAAGAAACTGATGCTCATAGGCCTTCATGGTCCTCTCTTGTACATTTCAAGTCCTAAGAAACGGGCATCCCTCTAACATAAAGCCCAGTGTTTAAGGTCTAGATACGTGCACAATGTGCACTCTGAGTCTCTCCTCCACCTTCCAAGTTGGCACAATCCTATGGCCTCCGTAGAAACCCAATCTACAACCCAGTCTGTGTCTGATGTGTCTGTCCTGACCAAGAAGCCAAGAGAAAAAGGCTTTTGTTTCCAAGGATTTTCACTTGCTGGCCCACTGCTAGGGCCATTCAACGAAACAAAACAAAACTATCGTTGGTTTAATATACTTAAAAGCCACAGCGCTGACCGTCGGCATCCAGATATGCAGGCAAATCGCTATGGATAAAGTACTTGTTCTCACGTGAAACCAAAGTCAGGACTGCCTCCGGTCACCCTCTCTGATTCATGTACACAACTCTGGATTTGTTTCACATTGGAGGAAACTGGCTTCGAATAGCTTTACTGTGGAGCTCGGGGGTGGCCTCAGCTTACGTGGCTGTCGTACAAACAGCTGAGGATGACAGAGGAAGAGAGCTAAGAGTAAACTCTTACTTTGCAGCATTGATCAAATGGGTGGTGCCGTGGTCCCAGCCTTGGACGGGGATTTCGATCACCATCAAGTACTCTTTCAAGAGCTTTTCCTTCATCTCATTTTCAGGATCGGTCAAAAAGTGAACTTTTAAGTCTTCAAATCTTCCTCGCTCTCTGTTAACAAGTGGAACAGCTCGGATTTCTGGGGGGGGGGGGGCGGGAAACAAAAATAACACGTCAGCAACATGTGATTCCACTACATGAGATTACGTGTGAGGCCGCGCAGATGTAACAATTAAATTCTGCAAACACAAAAAGGATACAATTAAAGAACTTTGGAAAAGTATTATCAAACTCAGCTGGTGGAGCAAACTATACTAAACTCTAACATCCAGGGCTTTCTTCAGGAAGCTCAGGAAATACCAAGCAGCCTGGAGGCAGTGGCTCTCACTGGTTAAATCCCAGAATTCAGAATCGGACTGATCCGAGTTTTGATCCTCTGTGACAGAAGGCAAGTTACTGAACCGCTCTGAGCTTCAAGGGTCTCATCTATAAAAACAAGGCCACCGGGGCGCCTGGGTGGCGCAGTCGGTTAAGCGTCCGACTTCAGCCAGGTCACGATCTCGCGGTCCGTGAGTTCGAGCCCCGCGTCAGGCTCTGGGCTGATGGCTCGGAGCCTGGAGCCTGTTTCCGATTCTGTGTCTCCCTCTCTCTGCCCCTCCCCCGTTCATGCTCTGTCTCTCTCTGTCCCAAAAATAAATAAACGTTAAAAAAAAAAAATTTTAAAAACAAGGCCACCAATGCTTACAGCCCATACACCCTTACACCCTGTGTATTACAGCTTACACCCTGTGGATGAAATGAAATAAAAATAATGTCCCTAAAGCACTTAGCACACTGGCTCTTCAAACTATTATAATAATAGCTAACCTGACAGACCTTTACCTGCACCATGCCAGGGCTCTGTGCCTTACTTTGTCATGTATCAATGGCAGCAGGAATGTGATGCTTATATCTCCTACTTGAAAGTACTGCCACACCATACACAACGACAGCCGGGGTTACGATTACCGTTATTGCAGTATTGGTGCTAATCAGGGCCCTAACAGAACACCGTATTCAAGTAAAAATAATAACCGTAAATGAGGCGATTGTCATAGGGCCCAAAGAGCCTGGTGTTCAGTGGGAACAGGGTGTCCCAGTATCGACCAGTAGTTACAAGTGTGGATTCACGCGCAGTTTTCTCACCAGGGCCGCTGTCCTTCAGGGTCACCAGGGGTACAAAGTGCTGGCTGTCGTAGCCGAGAATGATGGGGTATCGGTAGCATTCTTGGGCCGGCCAGTGGAGAGGCAGGTAAATCCCGCCCACTTTCAAAGGAGCGAAATTGGAACCCGATTCCAGACTTCTCAGCATTTTGTCTGTGTAGGGAAAGAGAAAGAGATAAATAAGGCCCGCTGGTGATTTTCACCCAATTCTCTTCAGCTGCTGTTGCCTATGACTTAGGTAGCATGGGTTTTTCCTAAGAGCTAAAGCATTAGAGCCGAACGGCCCTTGAACACAAATAAGCAATTTACAGGCATCTCACCTGAAATGACAATGATCGGCCTTCTGAGTATGTTGCAAAGGACAAAGATGTGTATTTCTTCCAGTGAGTTATACTGAAGTCCACCTCGGGCCATGGGTGTGTCTGTGGATGCCATTTTGACGAGGCTGTCCCACTCATCGGTCCAATTCTAAGGAGAAGGGGTAAAGGGAAAAATCACGATTGAGTGAATGTTCTCAGCGTTAAAAACTCAGTCGACTTCGCTCTCTACTGATTCATTTATGTAACTCAGCTGACTTTTCCCCTTTCTGGAAACCATCATTCAAATGATCACCCTTTTTTCCCCATTTTGGTGTTCTTCCTTTATTTTTTCCACTAGAAGGCAAACTTAAAAAGTGGGGGAGGATGGGGACAGCACCTGTTCTCAAAAAAAAAAAAAAAAAATCCCTCATGAGGCATAGCACCAAAGCCCCTTACCCAAATGCACACAGAAATTCCAGGCCTGTGACTGAGAACAGTGAGGCCCACGTTTGAATTGGATTGGCAGGCTCAGTAAAGCATACAAAGGGCCAGTCAGATTGGAAAGCAACCGAAAACACCACAGGCAAGGCCAGGAACAGAAGCCCTTCTGCTGAAAGGAAGAGACACCACAGCTGGGAATCTGCTGCCTGGAAGCCCCCCCTGCGGTGGCAACAGCCTCAGGTTCATCCCATAGGAGGTTTCTGGTGTTTTCCACTGACTACGCTTTGCCTAGCCCAGTGCATGTGACCTTGTAAATCATAAGCTCCTTGAGAGCAGGGGGCTGGCCTGGGGAACCCCTGCCCACCAAGGAGCTCTATCAACAGATACTGAACGGGGGAGCAAAACATACCCGAGTGTCGTAGCAAAGCCCCGTTTCCACAAACTCCTGAGACTTAAGAGACTCCAGCTGCCAGCGGAATTTAAAGTTGCGCGTATCTGTCTCCTTGAGAGTGCTGAAGAGTGCCTTCCTCAGGACCAAGTCTGTGTCCTGAACACCCCACATGTATTGGGAAGCAGCGTGCATGAGGCAGTTTCCATCGCCTGAGGATAGAAGCAGCACACATCAAAGACCCAGCAAAGGTTTTCAGGATGCACTCGCCCTGGCTGGCGCAGGGCACTGAATAATAAGGCGTGAGAAAAATGCAAATGGCTTAATTTCTTAGTCAAAGGACACACTGAGAACACTTCACAAGCTAATGACAGCTTTAAGGAAAAAACCATCCTTTTCCCTCTTATTCTTAACGACTGACGCCGGCAGAGCAAAGGAGCCAGTGACTGATTATCAGGGGACCTTGGTTCTAGCCTAGCTCTGCCCTAACTAACTGATTTTGGTGTGACCTTGGGGGAAATTCCCCAGCTTCTGAGTATTTTTTCTCTTTGTGAAACGAGAGCACTGGATTATAATCTCTAATGCCCGTCCCTTTCTAGCATTCCTTGATGTTTTGGCTAAGACACTAGTGCTGTTACTCGTCTGGCTCTAGAGAGAACACACGGGGTCATACGCACGAACCAGGAAGCTGGCCTGGCTCCCTTCACTAGACAGGGACGGTCTGGCTATGACTCAGTGGTAAATGACTTGACCATTCCGCTGAAGACTTTGGGGCCTGGGAGTTTCCTCTCCTGGTTTATACAGTGGGATTGAGACTCTCGAATTGCCTACCGCCAGCCTGCTTTCCAGCATTCTGAGAAAAAGACAGGTCTAACTTTATTCCATGAATTTGTTACTTTCACAGATGAAAACCCATGATTCAAGAGACTGCCTTTTTCCCCAACCTCCAAACAATGAACGTTTGGGGGGAACGTGCAATACCAAAAAAGTTAACTCCTTACTCTCTGTTGGCGAGCGCACAGTTGTTTTTATCGAGAAAAGTTCACCTGTTTTCTTACATTACTCCCCAAGTAGGGCTATAAAAGCTTCTGAAATCTTTTTTTTTTTATCAGATTTTAATTATAGTCAAACTGTAAAAAAACCAAAACAGAACACCAAAGAAAACCCCTCACATACACATATCCACAGCCAGCATCCCTGCAATTTACACACAAAGACTAGCTAAATAAAATATTGAGACACACGAGCGAAAAAAAGATCGCGCAGTCCTTTGTCTTGGCAGAAGTGTGGCAACGACTGCATTCTGTTGAAATTTCCCCTTTGCAAAATCTAGAGCAAAGATAAGGCTTTTTTTTTTTTTTCTTCTTCTTCTCGCGCTTACTTTCAGTTCTTTATTGAGAGGCACCAGTACAAAATTCCCTAAGTAACATCAGGAATTCCCCAGCGCCAAGTTATTTGACTAGCAATTGAGCAACAGCTATTGTACTTTTTGTTCTGGTGTGCAGACATTTAAACTGTGAAGCGCACCCTGGACTTTCCAAGTGGGCGTGGCCAGGGTGAGCTGGAATAAGGCTATTCATTATACAAGTGAAATCGCTGTAGCCAATAGACGCTGGAATTTTTCACATGAAGTTTCAATTTTATGCCACCTACTCCCTTCCTCATTCACCACAGTCTCATATCCTCAAATGCAAACTTGTGAATCACCCCCTCCCCAAACAGACCATTCACTCTGTAGAACCCACCTAGAGGGGGAAGGTTGTTGTTTTTTTTTTTTTAAAGGTGCTAATAAAAACCGGAGTAAAAATTTGTTTTTCCCCCTCCTCTAAATATCTTTTCTTCCTTTTCCAGAATTTTAAGGCATTTTCTTGAACCTGGGGAAATAAAAGGATCTGGGCCCCCAAATCCCTATTGCCCAGCAAATGGTATCAAAATGCACTTGCTTTTGCAGCTTTATTTGTAGCATGAACCCTTACTGGCTTAAATGACCTATCTTTGCAAGACAAGTGTTTACTATTTATATACATCGTTTTTGTTTTTTTTTTTTTCTTAAGGAGAATTTCAACCTAAAATGTCAGTTAACTCTGTTAATGATACGATGGTTTTCCTCTTCCTACCACATTACTAATTTGGCAGAATCTCTCTGTTTCCAACTCTCCCAAAGTTCACTGTGTCACTTTTTTGGTAACAAAAATGGGAGAGAGTTAAAACCACAAACTGTCAGGAATATAAACCCCTTGAGGATGACTTAACATAATTACCCACTTCTATGCATCACTTGATTTAAGGCCAAGAACAATGTAAACCCTACCTATTCCCAGTTTTCATTCTACCTTTATTTCCAAGAACCTGTGCTTCAAAAGTAGAGACAACATGTTGAAGTAACGCACAAGACCACCCAGGACACAGCAAAATACGTATCTCCAATCACTCCACTTACCCAACTCCAAAATAGCCAAAGATAATGTACCAACTAAGTTAATTAACTTAATACTCTTATCATCTCCTTGTCAACAAGGATCTCCTCTGCTTGGATGCATTATTTGGATCGAGGTGGTCTTAACGAAGGACTGTTGTGGATGTAAGAACCTCTAAGATTCCTGTCCTCACTTAGACTATGAGCGTTTCATTGATTGTGAACAGTCTATTTGCTTCTTGTGATAATTCGCTATATGCTAATGCAGGATTTTGCATCTGCATAAAACAGTACGCTTGGATGTTTCCATGATATACCTACTCTTGCTCAAAGGAAGTAATCAAAATACAAAACAATAAAGCTTAGAACAGGAAACAGCTACTCATGGTAAAGGGCCATTGGGCAGACACACACAGACAGCAAAGAAATTCAGAACTAGGAATCCCTAAAAATAATAAAGTAGAGGTCTAAAGTCTGTGCCAAAAAGCTCAAGTACCTTTCTATCTCATATCATGGGACCAAAACCAACAGAACCGAGGTAAGAGCAGAGCCGACAACAAGGGGCCCCTTTTGTCCTCAACAGCCATGCACTGGTTAAGCCACACATGCAATCAATTCAAGAAGTGTTAAGGTCATTATCACAAGCATCCTCTAATGGTAGTGGGAAATAACAACAGTAATACTAGTTTTCACACCATGCTTTCCTTTTGAACTGAAAACCTTCTAAGGTTTCCACTACTGGCCAGGGAAGCGTATTTTACAAAGGACTAAACAGACAGCCCCAGCAATTAGACACGGAAGTCATCTAATGGGAGGCATGGTGTTTAGAAACGCATTCCTCGAGCCTCAGTGCCTCTGCTCTCTAAGACACACAACTACAGAGTAGCCTTAACAAAAATAGTGGCAAAGGAAGCTTGCTTTCATCACATGCCTATCATAGAGTTTCTACACCGAAGCGTCCACGGTCTCAAGAGACTCGCGTCTGGGCTAGTGCGACCAGAATTTGACGAATTCTGCCGGCACCGTGGCGGCCAGCCCCGAGACCAAGCTTACCGTTCGTTTTCAGGGCCACCAGCTTCCTGACTTCTCGACACCAGTTCAGCTTCTTCTGGCTTTCGAGGGAGGCCTGGATGGTTCTGTCAATGAGCGCTTTGTGGATGATCTCCCGAAACTGGGGACAAAACTGGCAAGTTCTGAACATTTCCAGCGTGTACCGGTGCATGGATTTGAAATGGTGAATGATCCCGTTGGTAGGCTTAAATATATCTTCTGGAGTTCTCTCTCGTATCTTCACAGCTTTCCGCATGTTGCTCAAATACAAAGCCTGGGGAAGGAGTTGTTCAGCCATGGTGCTCTGCAACACCTGAAGAGGAGGGGGGGACAAAACCCATTCCGTGAGCCCAACTCCGATACCGCTCCTATATACCTGGCGGCAGGAAACCCCTGTGTTTGATCTGGTCATTACCCTGATCTGTAGGCAAAAGATCTTAGCCGCCTCTAGTCCCAGGATACTAGCTGGCCCCCAAGATGAACTCACACTGGACTCTTTTAAGTTACGTCACTTTTACAGATTAGTCTAAACAAGAGAAGGAAGGCGGAGAGTGGGTATTGAGGAGGAGGGGAATAACCCGCGTTTTCAGTAACGTTTGTCAGGGAGCCAAGCCCATCTGTCAGCGACAGGTACTGTACCTCATAACCAACAAGCCCCCATCTCATTCTGACGCTACTCTGACACAGCCACTGGATCTCGGGAGCCCTGAATGCCAGTGCCAGGCACAAGGTAGTCCTGACAAGTCCGTGGCTCCTCCCCTATGACCACTCCCCTTGCTCTTAGGCAAAGCCTTGATTCATCTCTTGTAAGCCCTCCCTCCCTATACTGGAAAGTAAATGTTTTGTGAGAAATCTTGAAATATTACGTTGTCACATAGGCTGCTGATTCAAGTTTCTCCTTTAGCCCCAAGGTGAAATATTTAGAAAGAGCTTATTTCTAAAATGTATTCTAAAATTTATAGAGTTTTAACTGAGTATAGCCAACGAAAAAAGCCTATCTCCAGTAAGATGCTTTGCAGTTTTAAGACCAGACAATAAGCAATCTTTCAGAACCTCTCCACTGAACTTTACAAGATCAGAATAAGAAACAGAAAAATAACAATAACAGAAGAAGAAATTTCACACTTCCAAGAGCAGGCATTAGAGCTCAATCATTTCAACTGCCAACCAGATTTATGATCAACCAACACTTGGATAATACACATTCCCCACCCCCCCACCCCCCTGCTGTCTTCACCCTGAAATCTTTAAGCATTCTTTCTTTCTGGTGGAAAGAAATGAAAGTCTGGAAGCAGATAAGGAACGATGTTTCAGCCAGGGGGACACTCAGGACAAATGAAAGAAGACGGGGCAAACCCCAGCATCTACAACCCACGCCAATGGCATGGGATGTTGTGAATTGATGCAACGTGGGATCTTTGCACTGTGTGGCTGTGTAGAAACCCAGTTCTCATTCCTAAGCCTCAGGAGGGTGCCTCACAATACATCTGGGTTTCCAAGATGAGACAAAGATGTGTTTAGAGCATGAAGATATTCCCTAAGAAGTTTCATGGGAACTGTTAATCTCACTCCTGTATCATAGTATGTGTATTTGACTAGGCAAGCTTTTAGTCGAGAAAGACCTTAAACCTATCTAAGAGTAAGAAGAAACCTGGATTTTAGGGAAGCCGCTCCTAAGTGGGACTACGCTCTCTTAAAGCCATTGATAAAGTGGTTTAAATTCTTGTGGCTCAAGGTAGAGAGGTTGGACTAGATGACCCTGACGTTGCTTCCGAGGAGTTTTCTGGTGATCGTTTTGGATAAGGATTCCTATCCTGATTGCCAGTGAGGCCTGGGAGACGTCACTCTCTGGGTCAGCTGGTAACCTGTCCTTTGACGTCAGACATTCTCTGAAGGTGGAAATGGGCAAAATTATAACAGGACCCCAAGCACAATGAAGGGACAGAAACATTACACACATTTCTGCTCTGTGGCACGGCAAAAGTCTCGCGGTGTCACTCATTCATCTGTTCATCACTCAAGAAGCACTGCCTGACCACCTACTGAAGGTCAAGTGCCATGCTTGATGCTGGGGCTAAAAAATCAAAGTTGACCCTATTCTCGGTCTGCAGCCAAGGCAACAGAAGCACAGGTCCCGCCCAGGTTCCACGCCATCCAGCACAGAGAGCTCTGCCCAGATGCCACAACTTCCAACACCTGCCCCTCGCTATTCCCACAACGCAAGGTGTTCCCACAAGCGCCTGCTGCTCTCAGAGGGGAAGAGGCCGGAAGGAAAAAGATTTGAAACAAGCTAAGTGCTGCCTTTTTGTTTTTCTGGGTCTTCTATTATTCTCTTCTGACTTAAAAATCTTTCAGCAAAGACCTTAACTAGTGAGGGCTGTAAACCATATGCAAGACATGCAAATGTCAATACTGGATGGCTCAAGGTCATCTCATTCATAGGCTTAGCCTCGCACAGTGTGCAGAAGTGCCTCCTTAAAAGAATCAAAACGCACAGCCCAAGCTCCCCGTTCTTGGACTTCTCCACATTTAAGATTAAGGAATAGATTCTCCTGACCTATGATTGTCATGCCCTTCCAGGTCAAGATGTACGCTGTAACCCTTAACATTACTTTTACGTTGGTTACCTCACTGGCTTTTTATCCACAAATGCCTCACCCGAATTTCAGGAAAAGTATCCCGCCGACACTTCAAACATTGCACGAGGAATTGTAAAAATCAAAGAAGCACCTTAGACAGCGAGAAGGGGGGCAGTAACTGGCTGTTCAGTCACTGGGGACACTAGGGCTGTGGTCCAGAGAGAGCTGTTTCATGAACAATGGTTCTCTCCAAATGCTGCCCCCAGACACTAGACCAGACCAGCTTTCCAAGGAAAGAAGATCAGAGACAGGGAGAACTGAAAACAAAGCGGTCTCAAAAGAGCTGAGCTCCTTCCTTACTTAATACCACTGCTTTCCTGAGAGGCCAGGTGGCAGGATGTGGGACGACCCGGGCTGACAAAGACTGTCTGACTGTGGGGTAGGGGCTGGGGCAGGGGCCCGCAGAACACTGTGAACCGGAGGAGCACCCGAAAAGCAGGCCAACGCGCACACTTGTCTTAACGCTGCTTCCAACAGAAAAAGATGAACGCCTGTCCCTCGACCCCACCCACCTCCTTGCACTTAACTCGGAGTGTCTCTGCAAGCTGTCCCTGGACAGGCAGGCTGGCTGAGTCCCCCACCCCCGCCCGGTTCAGTTGCCTCTGCGACACCCCACCCGGCGGTGGGCTGGGTTTGCACAATCTGCCAAGAAGCCACAGCGGTTCTGCAAGGTCTACGTGTCCAAAAGCATGCAGAGCTTGACTTAAAAATAAAGAAAGGCACGAAAAGGAGCAAAGCACCAACGACCACCGACCTAGCAGTCCGGAGGCGATTCTCCACCAGTCCGCTGCAGCGTAAGTTTTTTTGCAGCATGTAAAAGGGCCAGTTGGCTGGACGAATCCAGAGCTGTCACCCCAACATCTGGCGCGGCGACCTCAACTCCTAGCATTTCAAGAGCTACAATGGGCACATACGGCCAACAAACTCCCCTCCAGCACCGCTGCAAAGCCCACGCCAGCTAGACGAGGCCAGCCCGCGAGACGCTGCCAATTCCGCACCCGCAGCCCTGGCCCCGCGGAGCCGCTGGGCAGACGGCACGGGGACGCGGCGGTTACCTGTCCCGGCCGCGCGATCCTCTTCCTAAGTCCCAAGTCCAGGTCAGGACCGGCGCGCGCAGTGGGCCGGGATCGATGCGGCGCGGAGGAGGCGCCCCATGGACGCCGGAGCCGGGCGCTCGCTCGCTCGCTCGCTGGCCGGGCCGGCCGGGGGTGTGATCAAGACGGCTGCCGCCGCCACCGCCGCCGCACTTCTCCTGGCGGCTGCTGTCACCGCTCCGCCCCCGCGGGCTCCGAGCTCGCTGCACTTGGCCCGCTGCGAAGTCTGCAGACTGCCAGTTCTCTTTTTCCCTTTCTGTTTTACCGCCGGCGGAGGGTCGGGGGGGATTTCCACCCAGGGACTTTCCAGTCACGTGACGCCGGGCCCGGCGCCGAGAGCCGCGGGTCGCCGGCCGCCAGGGGGCGCAGGGGACGCAGAGGGCGCGGGACGCGCGAGAGGCGCGGGAGGCGCTGGAGGGGCAGCTGGCGCAGGAGGCGAGCGGCGCCCCGCCCCGCCCCGCTCCGCCCCGCCCCGTCCCGCCCTCCGCGCGAGAAACTCCTGCGCCCCGCCCCCGGGTGTCCCCGCGTGAGTCACCTGGGCATTTCGGAAGCTGGCTCACGTCACATCCATGTGGAAATCGCGGTGATGGGAACTGGAAATGAAATAGGTTCTTTTTTTCTCAGCCGTTTTTCTGCAGAAAATCACCAACTGTGGAGAACAAGAAGGGAAATAATAAAGAAAGAAAACCCTAAAAACCACCCCGGCGTCCGGGACCTCAGGCTTCGGGCCGGGTTTGAAACGCCGGGGCTGTGCACGTGATGAGCTCGTAGGGGAGCGCCGTGCTCTGGGCCCCGGCGGGGATTTCGAGAAAAGAAGCGGTCACGGCCCTCGGTCCCCACGCCAGCGTTCCTGCCACCCGGACCCCGCGCTGGTGGGATGCAGGTCTGAAGTGACTCCTGAGGCCCCAGAGCCTTGACATTTGCAGGGGCAAAACCAACCTTAGGTGACGTTAAGAATCAGAGCAACTATCAACCCTGTCCTGCACTTAATTGCCCCTTCTTCAGTTCTGCACACCGGTGCCCAGGTGATGCCAACGTTCAGGTAGGATTGCAGTTTAGAGATCACTTCTAGTCCATTACTATCCTTGCCACGTCCCCGTGAGACCTTATTAGGAGTCTTTTTAGATCCTGACAATTAGTTCATGCCAAGGTGCCGACAGCTGGCAATACTGTTTTTTATAGCAACCCCCAGCCCTTATTAAATAGTGGGGTAACTTACCGTCTTTACCCAAACGATGTCTTGTGGGAATAGGTGTCAGCCACCTGGACCGTCGAGGTGCATGCGTTGTGGAAGGGGAAGCGTTAGGCACTTTTACTGCCTGGGGGTCCCCCTTGACCCATTTCCTAGAATAGCTAAACTAGAACCAGATTGAGATATTCTGTGCCTTGTCCCCTTCCAGACGTAACTATACTTGTCAGGCTATATATCCCAGTTTTGGAATTAGAAAAATATGCTTCCGTCTCCAGTAGGGACCTGCAGAGACTAGGATGGGGACTGGGTCGAAGGTGGCACTTTTTTTGCCAAAGGGAAACTTAGAATAGAGAGTCAGTGGGGGCCAAGTTTCCAAGGCTGGTGGTGCTGGCCATTTGAAACGGATGCCCGGGACTTTTGACAACTCCAGACCTCCTGGGTGTTTCTTCTTACACTTCCTGGCATAAACTCCTCATTCACAAATGTTTTCAGCTGCCGACTCTCAAACAATGGATAGTGAATATGATAATGTTTAGGAAGTCCTTACTATGTGTCACTGTCCAGGCTGGGTGTTTAAAGTGCACTCTGCCATTGAAACCTCACATGAGCTCCACTTTGAAGCTGCGGGAGCTGAAGTGTAAGCAGCTTGAGCCATTCGCCTGAAGTCTACACTTCTCCTACTACTCAGCCAGTGGCAGAGCGGCGATTGGGACTGGGCCTGTTTACTCCAAGGTACACGCTGTTAAGTCTTAACTATGACTCTCAGAAAAGATCTCCCAGACTTGAAATCCCAAGGCCCCTGTTTCTACCTTGGGCCCCAGCCTCACAAACACCTGGCAGTCACTTAGTCTGACTGGGGACACTGGGCAGTGGCAGAATGTGAGCTTGGGAGCCAGACAGGCCTTGGTTCATCCTCAGGAAACCTCCTGGGCTAGGTGAGATGATAAGAGATGGTGTATGTGAACGACCATCCTCAGTCCTCCGACCACTCTCCCTTTGGGCTCCTTCGGAAACAGAGTGTGCCCGCTCTGTCTCATGTCTGTCTGGCTCTGGCCCCCGACCCCCTCCTGGAGCTGCCATTGTGCCCTTCTGGGTCCGTGCCTACTGCCTGGTTTGATGAGCTGGTAATACAATAGCAGGAGTAACAAGCCTGAAAGACCATGACCGTATCTGCCGCTTCCGAGCGTCCCGGGGAAGCTACCATGCCACCCTGCCTGCCGGGATTTGTGACGAGGCAATAGCGGTCAGGTGCAGGAGGGGCCTGCAGCACTCGGTTTTGCTCTGTCCGTTCTGGTGAAGCGACCGTCTCTGTTGAGGACCGTTACTCAGGCCTGCCCTCCCCCAGCGTGTACTGTCCTTTCTGTCTTCAAAGTCAGGGCTTTGGCCGTACACGGTTTCCTTTCTCACACTTGGCATGTGGGCAAAACCAATAGGATTTTTTCTTGGAGGTAAGTTAGAAGGAAAGGGTAGAAGAAAAGAGATATAAAATTTGGAGAGATTGGTGGAATGAATTGAAACCCAAAGTCTGAGCGCCCCAAAGCCTTGCGGGGGACTTTAGTTTCCGTGATAGATTTTGTCAAGACGAATAGAACTCTGCAAAGAGGAAAGTATGGTTATTAACATCCAGTGGACACAGAGGAGGGAAGAACCCGTTTCCTTATATGGAGTGTTTTGAAGAATTCTCGAATTCTGTGCCGTTTTCACTGTGGTGCCAGCGTCCATAGGTCACAGATCACACACGGTGAGGACAGGTGACCTCCTGGAGTTAGTCTGTAGGACTGGGTCTGCAGCCTGTATGCTTATGCCACATTGTGAGAAAGGTGGGCATCCCAAGATAGCGGGGGACGGGGAGCAAGAGAAACCAGATTGGAGAGAGGCAGGTATGACAGCTGGCAAGGGAACCTGAATCTGACTCAGCACAAACTGTGGTTCATGAGCCTTTCTTGATCAAGATACAGCTATGCGTGTTTCTGAGAGCGTGTGGAATTCTAGGGCTTGGCAATCAGGTGTGAAACGAAAATCGGACATTTTGTGTCTGTTGTTCCATTCTTCTCTCTTCCGCAGGATCGTGCTCTGCTGCTGCAAAGGAAGATCCATATTAAACATATCTTAAACTAGCCTTTTGTAAGTATGGCAGGGTAGCTTTGAATCCTGCTGCAAATTTTTTAAAAAATTTTTTTAATGTTTATTTTTGAGAGAGAGAGAGAGAGAGATAGAACACGAGTGGGGGAGGGGCAGAGAGGGGGAGGGGGGACAGAATCTGAAGCAGGCTCCAGGCTCTGAGCTGTCAGCACAGAGCCCAATGTGGGGCTCGACCTCATGAACCGTGAGATCATGACCTGAGCCGAAGTTGGACGCTCAACCGACTGAGCCACCCAGGCGCCCCTCCTGCTTCAAACTTAATAACCCTTGGCTGAGCTTCGAGATTACTGAAGAGTGATGTTCCCACTTTCAAAGGCTAGTTCTGAAAAGACAATGGGAGCCCTTTGTGGGCTGTAATGACAAGGAGAACTGCGATGATGATGTCATAGATTTCATCATGATATAAATGCCAGATTCTCCTGAAATGCTGCCTCTTATCTAGGAACCTCAGATCCTTTGTAGGTATTATCTGGGGGTGAGTAGAGAAACAAAGACCCACCGTGCTAACGGGACTTAACTGAGGTAATCCAATGAGTCACTTATAATAGGAACGAAGACCTTCCAGGGGAAGGGAGGGAGTTCGTTTAATGCCAGGAATGGCTTCTCTTATTCCGTTTTGCCTGAAAATATGGGATGCTGGACTCTAAAACCTATCAGAAAATTCATTCCCCCATGAATTCTGGTTTAATTTCCTGTCGATACCTGGCTGAAACACTTGGAAAAATTGTTTTATTTGACATTATGAGCGTAAATATTCAAGTCTTGGTTTCATTTCTGTTTCTGTGGAGGCTGTTGTTGAGGACCAGATATGAACCGTGATGGACCTGAAATGAGTGCTGCTTACAGCCAAATGGTATGCTGCGTTGGGTTAGCAGTGAGCTGGGTGTTAACGGAAATAAATTAGTTTTTATTTGGAGTAGTACAACCATTGTGAAGATCGGCCTTTGATGCTCCCCTCTTCTCGTCACTTGTGCCTGAATTCCCTCAGTCAGGTTTGCAGTGCCCATAATTTTGTCTCCTTGCCAGTCTGGCCTCCTCTCCCTCTTTACCCCTCCCCTACTCTTCGCCCCCCATCACCATAAAAAAGTTTTTCGGGGGTGCCTGGGTGGCTCAGTGGGTTAAGCGTCTGACTTCGGCTCAGGTCATGATCTCATGGTTTGTGAGTTCGAGCCCCGCATCGGGCTCTGTGCTGACAGCTCGGAGCCTGGAGCCTGCTTCGAATTCTGTGTCTCCCTGTCTCTCTGCCCCTCCCCTGCTCATACTCTGTCTCTGTCTCTCAGAAATAAATAAATGTTTAAAAAAAAAGTTTTTCAATTTTCACCTTTTCAGGGGCCTTTTTGGGGGGACTGGCTAATCTAAGGTAAAACATGTTCATTTTCAAAAAAAGATTGCAATGTGTTATTTTGTTGTACTTCTTGAGAAACATTCCTGTTGAAACCAGAACTTCCCAGAGCTTAAATGGTGGAAATTCCAAGCACTTTGGCAGGCTGGAGAAGAAGCTGTTATATTTCCAGGATTCTGAGCGTCCACAGTTATAAGATACACCACGGACTTAATAATGCGGTGGGTGGGGGAATCAGCTTCATGTACACATGTCCGTTCTTTTACTCACTGACAATGGGCTACATTTATTGATGTCATCATATTCCTCTTTCTTCCTCTCTGTGTAGGGAAGGAAAGACTTCCTCTTCTCTCTGAGACTCGAGAGCTGGGTCTATGAAATAAACTGACAGCAGGCAGATTAACAGAAGAAAATGTATACACATTTGTTAATTTTTAATATTACGTACATAGGGGCATCATAGGAAAACAGCGTATATCCCAAACAGTGGTGAGATTTGACAGCTTGTGTAGGGGAAGGGAGGGAAGCATGTAGGCAATTTAAGGGAGAGCAGATGGTTTTTAGGGAAGATAAATGGGATGGACAAGATAGGAAATGTGACAGTTTGTGACAAAGTTTGGGTGTGGTGGCAATATCTAGTCTCTTCTCCTGTGATGAGTCAATCTTGTCTGGTTGATAAAGCTCCTGGGGCAGGGATCCATAACAATTGAGTTCATTTTGGAGGTTCTGTCTTTAGGTGGATAAAGGAAGATCCAAAAAAGCCTGTTCCTATATTTTCTGCCTTTCAAGTGCCTTTAGCTCAAAAATTCAATATACCAAAGTGCATATTTTGGGGTTGCATGCCCTGAACTTAATCATCAAAACACACACACACACACACACACACACACACACACACACAGCAAAACTCACCCCTGTTGTGTTGTGTTTCCAGCTCAGCAAGGAGCTCAATTTAACTTTAATTTCGATTCCTGTTAGTTAAATACAATATCTTTACAAGATACATTATGATGCTGTATTGAAGCTAAAATAGAGAAACGCAGAACAAAAGCACATGAAAATATTCTAAGAGAAGCAAATGCTCGTCGTTAGAGAGATGATTGCTCTTTGGTTATTTCTGGTAAAGCAGCAACCCAGTGGCCTTTTGGGACCTTAGAGGAAAGGTCCCCACATAGAGATAAGGCTGTTTAAGTGTGTAATAGAGATACAGACCATGCCTTGAGACTGAAGGCTTAGACAATTCCAAATGCCTTCCCAAAGCTGGAATAGGCACCTGTCTCTGAAAAGAGTATCTTAAAGGACTCTCCATTTCTAGATGAACTTCAAGAGAAGCTTAAAGGAAAATAATTGCATGGTCAATCCTAAAATTCTAAGGACGCCAACAGAGGAACCACGTTACTGAAAACAGCCTGTCTTAGCACCTCATTGCGCAACAGTCAAGGGCCAAAATCATCTCTGAAGAATCGTAAAACTCCAAAAAGCTTTAGATCCAAACATGGATGGTGACAGTTGAAGGAACTCAAGGCACGTCAATCCCAAAATATGCACTTTGTAATACTGATTATTTTGAGCCGAAGGTCCTTGGGAAAAACAAGTGCCTGGGGTTGCCTGTGTTTTTTCACACTTGGGATAAATCTGCTGAATCTGTCTTGAGACATGTTCAGCACTCTAGAAAACATAATATATAGGCATCGTGCTTTATCTGCAGAATAAAATTTAGTTTTCTGCTGAAACAATGGTATATCATAGAAGTACTCCCCAAAACTCAACGTGTTACATGTCCACTCTGAAATAGATCCTTAAGAAGAAATGCCTTGATTCTTCAGGCTCTCGTGGTTGGTTCCAGCTTCTCTGGTTGACCCGAACACTCAATCTTTGGTTGGTTTTCAGTGATGTCAGACATCCAAACGTGAACAAATGAGAGCCTAAAAAAATTTTTTTTAATGAAAGAACTTAATTCATGTGTACATTCCTGGCTTTGAACGCCAGGAAAATTACTGTACTGCTTGGGTGGCTGAAAAATTCTTGGCCCTGGGCAATTTAACAATAATCACTCTGAAATGTACAACCTGTTTTGTCTTATTGCCTAACTACGGTAGGGTTTTGTTTTTGTTTTTGTTTTGATAACTGAACTACCCATGCAGAACTCTGGATGTTGCTGTGTTTTCAAAGTGCCTTTCTAGACCTAAATCAGATGATTTGAATGGAAAACTTACCACAACAAAATGGAAACAATCTCCTAAGCTAATGACCATTTATTCTAAGTTTTAAAGCTTCTATTTGTTTGATGTTTTCTGAGCTAATAATTGTTTTACTTTTTAAAAAGAAATGTAAGTCCTTAAGTTGAAAATTCTGATAGAAATCATTTTGAGAAACTTTAGGGAAATTGATGGAACTTTCAGCAGAGCCAAGAGATTATTTTTCCCTTTTAAAATTGGTTTTACTTGTAAAATGAAAGATTTGGAATACACTGATCCCTAAGAGTGATTTCACCTCCAACATTTTATCCTTCTGTAGTTCTATCAAGAACATTTCAGATGGATTAATATTTCAGTGGGCTATGTTTAACACAGAAATCTGAGTACAGGGTCTAAATCACACTGTTAGGTTCAAAGCTCACCTCTGCTACTTACTGGCTAAATGACCTTGGGCAAGTTACTTTGGCTCTCTGCTTTTAGTTCTGTGTGTCTGAAAAATGGAGATTATAATAGGATTTATGGTTATTAGGAGGATTAAATAAATTAACACATGTGATGTGCTTAGAGCCGGGATTGGCACATCAATGTTAATTATTATTATTTGTTCATTTTAGTGACAGGACACATCTTTTTATTCCAAGTCTTTTATTGTATGAATTAATCATGCAAGGCATTTCATGGTTGTTTTTCATATTATTGGGTAAGAGTATTACCTTTATTTTGCAAGAGAGTTCAAGAATTCCTTTATACGTTTACTCGTTTTTTTTTTTTTTACAAATACAGAATTATAGAACTATGGAATGTTAAAATGTGAATGGGCTTTAGAAACTGTCAAGAATGGTGATTCTTTTTTATTCTTTTTTCTTTATGATCACATTTTAGTTCTTTTAATAAATGTCTTTCAAGCTTTATTGAGGTGTAATTGACAAATAAAAATGGTATACATTTACAGTATACAATGTAGTGATTTGATACATGTACACGTTGTGAAATGATTATCATACCAATCTAATTAACACACCCATCATCTCACACGTTTACCATTTGGTATGTGTGCAGTGAGAATAAATACCCCACTCTTAGCAAATTTCAAGTATCCAATATAGTATTATTATTTTCCATAGAACATTTACATTTTTCAGTCCATTTAAAAACATAGCACAGCGACTAACTTTAGCTCATATACGCTTATTTTTAATAAAATAAAAGTTATATACAGTTAAGGCATACACCATGACGTTTTGGTATACATATACATAGTAATACTATAGTCAAGCTAATTGACATATCGATCTCCTCACATAGGTACCATTTGTGTGTGTGTGTGTGTGTGTGTGTGTGTGTGTGTGTGTGTGGTGAGAGCACCGGAAATCTACTCTTTTTAGCAAATTTCCAGTGTGTGATATAGTATTATAATCTATAGTCATCATGCTGTACTTGGTATCTCTAGACTTATTTATCCTATATAATTGCAACTTTGAACTTTTTGACCATAATCTCATTTTTCTCACCTCCCGGCCCCAGTAGGTCACCAGGCTAATCATTAGTTACCCAGAACTTATTAATCTTATAACTGAGAGTTTGTACCTTTGACCAGTGTCTCCCTCTACCCAGGGATCAGATTTCCTTGGAAATGATAGGAAGGTCATCCTCAAAGCCACGCAGGATGGGTACAGACAGATGGGTCGCCATGCTCTGTCACCTAATTCTACCGGAGTGGCTGACTTCCCAACTACTTTACATCGTTGCAATTCCTGGTAAGAATTTCGTGACTTAACACAAATTTCCTCATTTTACAGATGAAGAAAGTGAGCCTCAGCGGAGCGCATTGCTATAGCCAGGGACACATGGCAGGTGAATGGCAGACCAGAAATAAAACCGAGATTTCTGACTGCGTAATCAACCACATTCTACACTATGCCGCTGTGGAAAGTTTCCAACAGGTTAAAGTAAAAACAAACAAACTCACAAACACCAACAACCAAAAAGCCCCAGAGCATCTCTAGGAAACACCAACATATTTTTGCCAAGGGGGGTTTATTCCACTTGATGAAAGCAATCAAGACTAAACCAAGAGAACTAGAATTTAGAAGTTAAAGAAGATGCCAGACTGGGCCTGTGGATTGTTTTGTAAGATCTTCAGTACCTAAGTTTGACTTTCCATAGAGAAATGAATAATTGCTTTTTAATGAAGCATCCCAAGGAACAGATAATTCATATGTGTCAAGCACCATGGGATTCAGGATGAAAAATTCCCTCCCTTATAATGCTCTAAGGCAAGCATTATAATTTTTGAAGTTTCCTGACAGTTTTTGCAAGAAGAACACTTACCTTTATTTTCCAGGCCAAATGCCAAACTAGGTAATTATCCTTTGCCCACTTTTCTTTCCCCAAGCTGTTTTAATTAGATAAGAATTCTGCCTTCACTTCCAATTGTGATGTTGGCACATGCCTTTCAGCAACTGTTAATGCCCTAGTTTGCTGAATGCTTGTCCCTCTTCAGAATGAAAAAAAAAAAAATGTTGCCATAAGTACCTGGCTTTCTTGTGGGTACAAAAAGCTTCCTAAGGAGCAGCAGGCCGTTAGGGAGCGAATTTCTACATTTTCCAGAACTTGATCTCTCAGCTTCACGTCTGCTCCAGTCCCCCAGAGAGGAATCAATAAGCCATACCTTCCCTGCTAGTGCGGGATACGTGTGACGGCTATTAAGAGGGAAAGCTCTAATACATTGCTCAAGAAATAATTAACCAGGTCAAAGTCTTACAGTTAATCCTCCACCCCAAGCCCTGTCCCCTACTCCCTCAAAAACTGCCTAAAGAAACAATGGGTCAAGAGAGGCACAGAAGATGTGCAGTCTATTGACCCTTCCCGTCTTACCAGCGCGCCATGACTTTTCCACAGTAGGAGAACAGCAGGGCCCAGTATCCATTCAAGCAGGGTTTTATACTTGGAAAGAGCTGAGTTCTACCACCAAGGACCTTACTTAACAGCAAGGCTATTTTCGGCAAGTTACTTCACTTGAAGCCTCTTTCCTCAGGCTTACATATTTTTTCACTTCAAATGTCTTGGAGTTGTGCCATATCAGTACATGTGATCTACTTTATTATTTTTTTTATTTGTATTTTCATTTTTAAAAAGTGTTTTATTTTGACAGAGAACATGAGTGGGGCAGGGGCAGAGAGAGCGGGGGAGAGAGAATCCCAAGCAGACTCCAGGTTCAACACAGAGCCCTGGGTGGGGCTTGATTTCGTGACCATGGGATCGTGACCCGAGCCGAAATCAGAAGTCGGACGCTTAGCCGACTGAGCCACCCAGGTGCCCCTCAAGCAGAATTTTTAAACACTGTTTTATGGCTTCTGGGTTTTTAATCGTCTTTAGGAAGTTCTTTCTCACTCTGAAATAAAAGAAGTGAGAATCTCAGTTCATGATCTCACGGTTTGTGAGTTCGAGCCCCACATCAGGCTCCATGCTGACGGTGCAGAGCCCGCTTGAGATTCTGTCTCTCGGCCCTTCCCCTGCTGGTTCTCTCTCTCTCTCTCTCAAAATAAATAAATAAGCTTAAAAAAAAAAAGATTGCTTGGTTGTCAATCAAATGGAGAGTCTGGCTTATCATCTTCTGACACTCAGGGCCCCATATCCATATATTTTATATACCCTTATAGCACACTCACTGTATGCTCAGTATTGAGCTAAATGTTCTATTTGATTTCTCACATTTAAGTTCTTCAGAAATAGGCATCATTATCCCATTTTACCGATAAAATAACTGAGGGTTAAGGTCACAGATCTAGAAATTCACAAAACCTCTCTTAGAGATTGGCTTGTCTCTAGAGTCTGTGATACTAACCACAATGCTTAAGTTAGCATTTGTGAAGCAAATTAAATAATGGCGACTATAAAAAAGTTAAAATACTATTTGCACATCAGAGCGTGCTTCTTCATCTGGAATGGTAGCATTGTCATGCTAGGTATTGTTAAGTCGGGATCTTTTTGTTGGTAAAGTTATACCCCATTGGGAGCTACCTTGAAAATCCTGGTCCTCCTTGAAAATCAACCTGAGAAGATCCTGGGGAAATGAACTGTCTTTTCAGCTGCATTTGCTTTCAGGGAACAAGATGTACATTTTCATGTGATCTGAATGTGCCCTAGCAACAATATCAGAGGACTGCTCTCTATTCAATTATTTGCTCTCTATTCAATTATTTCTCTTCCTTTTTTAATGCCTTCACTTGATAGAAAACTTGTTCGTGTCACACCTCCATTTGACCTTTCCCAGGTAACTTCTCCAACCTCTGATAAATATTTCAGCAAATCTGGAAGGTGATCCAGTGAACTGCTTACCCCCCAGGGGAAAAAGCATGTGGCCGGTGAATCAGGGGAAACTGCCCAAGGAAGAGCACACTCGAAGCATTTCAGCATGAGTCACAAAACATAAGGACTATCCCATGATCAAAAAAGGTGAATGAACAAAGCCAGAGTTCCTTTTATAGTTTCCATTGATGTGATTAGCTTGGGCTTGTTTCCACGCAAGCTGGTGAGGCCTGTCATGGTTAAAGAATGAGGGATTGTCACTAAAGCACCCAAAGGGATGCTCTGTGACAGAGGAGGCTCCAGTCAGGCGTGGAGGGCATGGGGCCTGCGAACCACCGCTGAGAGAGTGGGGGCAGGCATTTGGAAGGTCAGCGTCAGTGAGGTCCAACAGGGCGAGCCTGGGAACAGGCGCATGTGGAGACCCACGTAGTTACAGCATTGGCACGAGACGCCGGCAGGACTAGGTGTCAGAGCAAGTCTGGGAGGGACTTAGGAGGAAGTCGAGTATTTTGGTGTTTTGGCAAGGCAGATACTCAGGGAAAGGATGGACTCAGTGGGGTGTGGGGGAACCTTGCTCCTAGGAACTGCATGTCTGTCTTGCCCACTGCTGTATTGTCTTCAGGAGGCCCTCTGCTCAGCACGCAGGAGATACTCAAAAAAGTGTCTGGTGAGTGAATGCATGAGGCGTGAGGCAGGCACCCGGGTTCTGAATGTAGGACACGTGGCGCCAGCAGGTCCTTGAGTGGGGCTGACTTGAGGTTGAGTCACCTGCACGCTGACTAAGCTGGTGGTTATCCCAGAGCCTAGGGTGGGGCTGAGCCTGCAGGTGGCGGTCAAGGGCCCAGGTGGAGGAAACGAGGATGAGCTGGAGGAGAAGGCAGTTGTTCCCTACTCATTCTTGGACAGCTTTATGAAGTCTTCCCTTCTGATCAAACACACTGCCCTAGCCCATTCAGGCCGCTTTCACAAGGGTACCATGGGCTGGGTCACTTGCAAACAACAGGAGTTTATTTCTTACGGTTCTCGAGGCTGGAAAGTCCAAGATAAAGCTGCTGGCAGATTGGGTGTCCGCACCCAAGTGAGAGCTTGATTCCCCCGCTCCTACATGGTCATCTTTTTACTGTGTTCTCAGGTGGGGGGGAGAAGGCGAGAGAGCTCTCTGGGATGTCTCTTATAAGGGTACTAATCCCATTCATGGGAGCTCCCCCTTCATAACCTAATCCCATCCCAAAGGCCCCACCTCCAAATACCACCCCATGGGGGATTAGGGTCACCGCGTGAATTTGGTGGGGACACAAACACTCAATCCATAGCACACACTGAAATGGTCTTTGCTTTTGATCAAACGCACTGAAAAGTTTTGCCAGTTTCCTCATTTTCCATGGAGCCCGAATGGTAGACTCTTAATTAGAAAGATCACATGCTCCAGAGGCCCAGTGTCCACAGTCTTTGGCCCTCCCATTCAGTTTCAATGTTTTAAGGGCTTGCCGTGTGGCCGTCACTGTGATGGGTCCACTATAGATAGTATCCCTATACCTCCAAGTAAACTTTAAAGGTAGATGTTTTTGGAGCCACTCTGCAGATTAGAAACCTAAGGATCAAGTTCAATGTTATAGGCAAGTCTACATAGACAGGAAATGTTGGAGCTGACCCTCACAGCACTTACCATGTGCTCGGTAATGTTCTAGTGTTTTATAAGCAGTAATCTAGTTCACCATCACAATCACTTAATAAAGTAGGCACTATTATTATCCCCATTACACAGATAAGGAAACTGAGGCATTGGAAAGGGTAACATCCCCAAGGCCACCCTTTCTTTAAGTGGCGGCACAGTTTGGTTCCAGCGCTCGTTCTTAATCACCACCCTGGAAATTTTCATCTAAGGCTCTCTAGACTCTCTAGATAAATTAAGCGTGGCTGACCATGGGGACTGCAGGGTAGGGGACATTCTCTCTGGGAGCAAATGGGGCCCTGAGGATTTGCAATTCTTTTATGCCACTCAGTTATGACAGATAGCAATCTGATTCATATGGAAATGGAAATAGTTCTTTTTGTCTTTGTATTTCACATTTACTAATCGCTCAAACCAGAGTTCTGCCCTAATTCATACAGCAGACAGTGTGAGTTCAGACTATATGTCTTGATGTAGATTCATTTTCAGATGCAGGTGGGGGTGGCATACATATTTTTATCTATTTTCTGTGTGGGTGATGACCCTGGCCTCATCTGTGGACTGCGCATAGGCAATGTGAAACAGAAAGATGCCCGTTATGGATCAGAAGGAAATGTCACTTGAACCAGGTCTCCTGAAATTAGTGCCTCTGATTACTTGGATCTTATGAGTCTATAGAAAACTTTGGGTGATTCCCCACATCATGACTATTGTTTTCCCCATCAGCTATGTTCTAATAATTGAGCAGATCATTTTAAATTCAATGTGGACAAGGAATTTTTAATAAGGGTATTCCCAACTCAATATACCTCAGAGAATTTGCACTGGAAAATTATCTCACTGGCTGTGCCCATATTTGGTAGTTTCCTCATTAGTGAGATCAGATTTCCTGGATATTCCAGAATTACCACTACCACTTTTTTCTTTTTCTTTTTAGTTTGCGAGAGGAACACCGAACCTAGAAATGTTATCTTTTCTCAAAGGATAAAAAAAAAGATATATGCACTGTATATCTTTATGGTTATAAAAAACTGTATTCATAAGCTTGGAGCATTAGTGTCACAGTCAAGCAAAACAATCTCAAATTCTCCAAATTCTTTAAGGAATCCTTCCAATCAATTAATGATTCTGTGCCTTTGCATTGTTTCCAGTAGAGTAACAGATATGTCACATCTTAACATACGTAATATTTTATTAATAGAACATAACAGGTAACAATAATACTTTTATTAATGTAATGATAGTCATGACTATAATGACTTCATACAGACACATAACTACTTAGCATTTGTGATGTAAACTTATTTTCAGTTTTCTTTCTTATTGATTTAATACTTGAAGGTTTTGAATGGAAGGAATTAGAGTTTTTTTAAGAAATACGTCTTCAGTGGCCAAAGGACAGAGTTTGCCCAATTTCTATGAAATATACAGCCAAGAAAATCATTGGAAAGAGTTGTTTAATGAAGCGAAAAACAGTCATAGAAAAAGTCCTGAATTCTGTAAACATGCTTCGTAGCAATTTCTTAATATCTTATGAGAGCCTGTGGAATCAGTTAGAAAAATACACGGAATACCAGGAATTCCTAACCCCACCCCAGCCTCCCTCATAAATAACGTATGACCTTTAGTAAGTGACCGGAGACAGATGACACTAAAGTGTTGATTTTGTGTTCTAGAAAGAGATTGTTCATAAACCAACCCCAAATGCCCCATAACTATTTGCTTACATGAGACTGGAGGGGGCGGGGTGGGGGGGCAGGCGGGAAACAAAAAATGCGTGGCTAAAATACATTTTCTAAAACATTTTAAATTTGAAAATAAGTTTTTGAGGCAAGATGATTTCTATGAATGTTTGGACATTCAGTGAATAGATAACCTAACCAGCATCACAGTCTGGGGGAATTCAAAGGTAATTTAGGTTATTTTAAGCTTTTGTTCCCTTTGGTTAGATGAGAAAGTTATTATCTGTCAGGAGATGCTGAGATATGTGTAAGTCCTAAGAATCTACACTGAGCAATCCAGGACGATAGACAATTAAGTACTATTTTATGTTACATTTATCAAATGCTGTAGGAATTTGTATGTTAACAAGGTGAGAAATGGCCAGAACTTGAAGGTCCATGGAGGAACTGAGAGTGGAGAAGGGTCTTAAATGACAGGGACAATGTCAGATGGGTTCTGGAGAAAGACAAGGGCCTTCCAGGAGAGGGAAGTTATGTGGGCCGGGTCACTGAGGTGCGAAATGAGAACAGCAAATTAGCTAGGGAGTGAAAAAATTCGCCGGCCTTGAGTAAAAAGACTGGGCTTGGAAACAGGACAGAGGTCACTGCAAGCCACCAAAGGACTTTAGCTTTGCTCAGAAAGGGAAAGGGGAGAGTCTGAAAACTTTCAGCAGGGAAATTCTGGGATAAACATGCTGTTTAAAGAAGATTGATTTGGCAGTGGGGTACTCTGTGACAGACTGAGAGCTAGTTGTTTGGGTGAAAGCTTCTTATATTTTTATACACTCTAGTGTCTTAATTCAGGAGATGTTAACTCTTTCTCGAGCCAATGAACAGTTCACCTTCACGTTCGTTTAGACATTTTGTCTAATATTTTAATTTTGTGCAATGTAATACTGTTTCGGTATTTTGTATAGAAATACTCCGTACAGGGATGCCTGGGTGGCTCAGTCGGTTAAGCGTTTGACTTCGGCTCAGGTCATGATCTCACGGTCTGTGCCGGCAGCTCAGAGCCTGGAGCCTGCTTCGGATTCTGTGTCTCCCTCTCTCTCTGCCCCTCTTCCCGCTCATGCTCTGTCTCTCTTTGTCTCAAAAATAAATAAAAACATATAAAAAAACATATAAAAAAATTTTTTTTAAAAAAGAAATACTCTGTACCCTTGCACTGTACCACATCCAGTCCTTTGGACCAAGGCTAAGTAAAAATACAGAAATGGGGAGTCTATTAGGGACAGAGAGTTGTCTCAGTAGACAAAACAGATAGGGTTTGCCCTCAGAAAGCTTATCCATTGGGAGAGATTGGCTGTAAGCAAATCATTTCAAAAGGAGTTGGTTATGATTGTGGTAAATGCTAAGAAATACGAGGTAATATGGGGAAGTCTAGCAGAAGGTTCTAATGCAGCCTGAGGATTTGGGGAAAGTCTCTCTGGGGAAGTGACATTCACAGTGAAATCTGGTTGGAGTGAGGAAGGGAGAGTTGAAGCTGGAGGGGGTTAGAAATTCTAAGAAGAGGAAATTGTATTTGTGAGGGCCCTGAGGTGAAACAGAGTCCAAGAGCATTCAAGGAACTGAAAGAAGGCCAGCTGGGCTGGAGTGGCGGGGTGCAGTCTGAGCGGTATGGGGAGCAGGAGGGAGACGCACAGCGGCCTGAGCCTTGTAAGCCTCCGTAAGGGCTTTCGTGACCCTTCTCAACCTTCCTGATTTCCTGATTGTGCCCTCTGTCTTCGCCTGCCATGAGTCACAGTGACTTCACAGCAACATCAGTCCTCCTAGAACTGCATCACATCAGTGTCCCCGCAGGTAAGCTGCCGCTGAACATGGCCGCACCTTACGCTTTAAGGTCAACCCGAGGCGCTCCGTCTTTGTTATCCGAAATGCCGAAATTCTCCCTGTGACCACAGCCACTTGTGCCTTCATCTCCCCTTGAACTGCTGTGTGGCCCCAGAGCACCTTTCCCTTCCATTCTGGACCTCCTGGCTCACTCACTGGGTCCCTCTCTGACTTTGGCTTCGCATGGACAGCCCAGCACAGAGCTCAAGCTCAGGCACCTTGTTGGAACCCTTACTGAAGTACCTGAGCGCTCTCTTTCTGCTTGACCTTCTGTCTTCCTCTTCCTCACGTTCCCCCCACTTCCCTCCAGAGAGCTGGCGAGCCTGTTTTCCCTGCTCCTGTCTTGAGTTTTGCTGGGACGCTCTGCTTTACTACAGGTTTTGCTACTAATTCACGCTACTGGCTTCCACTTGACCCTCATGCAACTTGGTAACTATTTTTATTTGATCGCTTATTTCATTCCTCCTAACCGCTTTCAAACGTTGTTGCCTTAACCCCCAAGCCTGCTCTCCCACATTTGCTTCCTGTCCCAGGGATTGGCACCCTTGCCAGGACCCCGGGCATCTTCTGGACTTTTCTTTCCTCACTCACACATTCAGACAAGGGCTGAATCCTGTCAAATGTACTAAGGTAGCCTCTCTTTTTCATTTGCCTCTCTCTATCCCAGTAGCTGTGTCCCAAATTCCGACTCTCAGTTTTCTTGCCTCTCATCTGGAATTCTTCCAGTCATTCTTCCACAAGGCCTCCGGCATGATATCTAACCTTGTCATTGCTTTTTAAAAAAACTCTTCAATAACTCCCATCGTCTATAGGAGGAAAGTCCAACATCCTTATATACAAAAGAGGGCTGTCTGTGGCCTGGCCTCTGCCCGCCTCACCCACCTTCCTGCTCAGGTATGCCACCTCCTTCTCCTGCCCTCATTCCACTTTTTGAACCTTGAATTCTATCCATTCAAGCTTGCCCTCTTTCCTGTAACACACCATGCTAGCGCATGCCTCTGGACTTGGTGCTCCTCTTTCCCCACCCAGGTTACTTCCCACTCACTTGATATCTTTTGAGATTCAGCTCACCAGTTCCTGAGCTCCTTTCCTCCCCTCCTCCAGCAGTCCTGATCCCTCCTTCTACCATGGCCCCACTCTACCTAGTGCCTCTTTCTATCAGAGCATGTACTATACTCGGTCGCAGTAACATGTCTTCAAATCTCTATTCTTCAAAATGCTTCCAAGCTCGGTGAAGACAGGAATGACGCACCACTCTGCCTTGCACGCAGCACAGTGCCTGTCCTGAAATGGCAACTCAGAGGAGGCCACCACACCAAAGGACGACCTCTCTGTCTTGGCAAATGATCCTATGGTCCACCTTACTGAGATGTACTTCTCTTCATGTGAGACCCTTCAGTCTCCTTCTTCTTCCTTCCTTCTGGAGAAAATTCTTCATCTTCTTTTCTTTTTAATGTTTATTTATTTTTGAGAGAGAGAGAGAGACAGAACATGAGCAGGGGAGGAGCAGAGAATGAAAGGAAGACACAGAATCCAAAGCAGGCTCCAGGCTCTGAGCTGTCAGCACAGAACCCGACGCGGGGCTCGCACTCGTAAACTGAGATCATGACCTGAGCCGAAGTCAGACGCTTAATCAACTGAGTCACCCAGGTGCCCTTCCAGAGAAGATTCTTTATGCCCCTTCTTTTTCCTCGATCCTGTTTTGAGGACGAAGTATCCCTGGTCCTTTCCAAGGTTCACGTCAACCCTGGTGCCTTGGATCAAATACAATCCCATTTTTCCTGTACTTTGCTCCATAAATTATTCCTCCTCTATCTTCCACGTTTTTTTTATTTTCCTATTTTGACTTTTCCCACTAGCCTACAAATGGGCCGTCTCCTATTCAAACAAAACAAACCCTCTTCCCTCAGCTCCTGCCCTGATCATCCTGTCTATGGGAGTTTCTCCCCCACACCCAGCACTGACCTCACTCTCTCATCCTTAATTCTTTTTTTTTGAAAGAGAGAGAGAGAGAGAGTGCGTGAGCGGGGGAGGGACGGGGGAGAAAGAATCTCAAGCAGGCCCCACATCCAGCACGGAGCCCAGCTCAGAGCTCAATCTCAGGACTGTGAGATCATGTCCTGAGCCGAAATCAAGACTTGGATGTTCAACTGACTGAGCCACCCAGACGCTGCTCTCATACTTAATTATTTTCTTAATTGCACTTATTATAATAGTATTTTATTATTCTAACTCATACATATAAGTATTTTTCAGTAGAATGAAGTCTAGCATCAGTTCCAAATGTCTAGCACAGTGCCTTGTGCACAGGCCCAATTTATTTATCTGTTGGATGCATGAATGCATGAATGAATAAAGGAATGAATAAATGAAATGGCTGTCTTCACTGCCAAACCACTTTGAACTTTGTACTTCCTATGCCCTTTCCAACCCCTTCTGGTTTCTAGTTCATGGATCTACTGAAATTACTATTTCAAAGTTTGTTTCAAAGCTTGTCAAAGTTTGTCAATTACCAAACCCTGTGGCCTTGGCACTTCTGTGGCATTTGATAAACCTTCCTTGAAATTCTCTCCATTAGTGGTTTCTGGGAGAATATAATAATATACTGTTTTTTTTCCCTAGACCTCTGATCATCCTTCTTTGTCTCTTTCTCTGGTTCTTCTTCCTTTACTCAATTTCTTATTTGTTTACTGGAAACTAGTCTTTTCAGACTCTACACAACTCATCCCAGAGATTTCAACTGGGATCTCCAGGTGAATGAGCTGGAAACCTGCATTGTTGTCCTCAGCCTCCTTCAGAACTGTAGGTTGTTGGTCTGGAAAGTTGGCCTGTATATTTCCAAATAAGGATTTTACTGGTAACCCCAAATTTACCACAATTCAAAAATAAATCTATAAACTTCCCTCTTTATAATTCCATATTTCAGTCAATAAAAGCATAGTCCCTCATTAACATCGACTTGCATCCTGGGAGTCAGCTCTGCTCATGCTCCTTGGCCCCTCCCAGCAATCTGCCACCGAGTCCTGCCAGTTCTCCCATTGCAAGATCTCTGCCCTTAATCTCGGTCCTTCCTTTTCCTCTGGAATCCAGCCTGCACGTTGCCTCTAAAGCAATCTTTCAGAAATGCCTCAAGCCTCTGCTCAAAAAACTGTGATTGTATAGAAAACTTTATGAATGGTTAATAAAAAAGAATACTATTTGGATTTTTGTCCATGTTCATGACTTGGTATTATGATTTTTACAAAAGCCTAATTTGAAGTCCCTCTTATCGCTTACCAAGTCAGCTTACAAGCTACTCTACTAAACCATCATGTCTATCCACAATATAATCCCAACCTAACTTTCCACCTTCATTCTTCATGTACTCTATGTGCTAGCCAAATGGATTATTATATATGCTTTTATATACATACACACACACACACACATTTGATTCATGGTTGCACTGGGATAGTAGGAAATTTTTGTAATAAAGAGATGCCTTTTAATTTAACAATCTTAAAGCTTTGAGCTTCTATATAGCTCAGAAAAATAACCCAAACCACATATATAGAGGCATTCCCTGTGTTGGAAACATCACATTTACGATTATCCCGGAGCACAATTGAAGTTCCTTAAGATATACTTAACTCTGATATAGGAACCCTAATGTCCCCTCAGTGTCCATGGACACCATTCTTCTGACACCTGGGAACCCCCACAACAATGACGATTACTGCCCAGCCAATTCGCTGCTGGGCTACTGTTTTCCAAAACCAGTAGATTCTGGGGTCCAAGGTCCAGGATCCAGACCATGGGGAACACCTTGCAGTCAGTCATTCTACTTCTTCTGTCTATACATGCCAAGTCTTAGGAGACAGAGCAAACAGCTTCTTGTGCCAAAAAGCCATCTGGAATGTGGACCCCATCCCTTGCTTTTCTTTCTCTCTCCCCACTTTGCCAAACACATGGCGTACCTTTTCGGGATGCTGGTTTTCCCAATTAGCCATTGGCTGACCCCGATCCATATTTGCTCAGCTTTGCCCCCATCACAGAGCGAGTATCCATTTCTAAATTAGAAAAACCACGCTGTTCTCCCGCTCTCTTCTAGTAGCCCTGGGCTGCGACACTCCTACCTTCTATGCGTAATGTTTTTGAAAGGGAGCAGAATTGCCCATCCCACTGGCAGCAGGCTGACATCTCTTCCTGACCTGGCTAGGAGCTATCAGCCCCCCTCCAGGATGAGCACTTGAAATACATTTTAAAAATACTTAAAAATCAATTTGTTTTCTTTTTTTACTAAAGAAATTTGCTAGAAAAACAGTATTTTTTTCTAACTACTACACAATTACTCTATCACTGTGTGACCATAGTATAGCGAGAGTGGTATGTATTAAATAGACTATCCTGGGAAAGCTAACAACCTTTCATAACTTTCTTTTTATAGGAAAACATATTTCAAGTTTCAAAAGCCAAATGTATGCAAACTTTTGGAACACACAGCTGTAGATGCTATGATTTTGACTTTCTAATTATATATTCTATATTATATATTCTATATTATATATTATTCTATAATATAGAATTATATATTCTATATATAGATATATAGAATATCTAATGATATATTCTAATATATGTATTTTATAGAATTTTTACTTATATATGTTATTATTCATATGTATGTCATATATTGTTATATATTCTTATATATACATATTATGTATATATATGGATATGGATCGGGACAGGGCTGCATGGCCACCCTTTAAGGGAGTAGATGAAACTCCAGGAGTGGCAAATGTAGGGAAGCAGGAGTGGGGACAAAAAACGGACCATTGAAATGCCTGTGATAAAAAAGCAAAAACAAACAAACACTCTCAAACAAATGAAATGTTATATATACATAATATATACATATATTTACTTGTGGGTAATATATATGTGTACATATATTTACTTATATATACATGACATACATATATATTTACGTATGGATAAAGACTGGATGTGAAGGTAGGAAAAAGAAAATCGTTAATGCACAAAGTGATAGAAAAAAGTTCTTCGTAACATTATCATTTTATGTATACAATTTTAAAATTAGCTTAGCAATAGCTGACTACAAAAGAAATTGATCATCTCCCCTCTAAAGGTGACCCTTCCCCATACCCACAATACAGTTTTCTATGTCCTCATAGCACCTTACACCTCACATTAATATAGCAGTCATATTGTAGCACAATTCTTGCTTGTGTGTCTATTTTGCAATTAATTGTGGTTTAGTTAAGGATGAAGAATATCTCTTACCAGTCTTTGTATACCAGCTCAAAGAATAGCACATGGCACGGCGTAGGCATTTGAACTCTGTAAATTACTGACTAAATGAGAAATGAATGGATAGGTATTTCTATCCATTAATGTGGGAATACCCTCCCCACATTAATGGGAGTGACACATGACCGTAAGCGAGCCAGTTATGATACAAATACATGAATATCATCTCCACTCTCTGAAAACTTTGGTCAAAGCAGAAAATGACCTTCTTTGAAGTAAGAATGTGCAAATAAATTATAAGTGAGTCTGAAGGAAGAATGAACAAGAGATTTGGGTCTTTGTTCCTTTGGTGTATTTCCTGACTTCAGGCCTCAGACATTTTCAGTTCCTCAAGTTTTGGGCTTTTCTTCCCCCCATTTTTTCCTGAAGTTCATTAAATGATAAAAAACTATTTGATCTCTCAAAGGGTTCTAAAAGTTCTTGAAATGCATATGTGTTGCTTTAACCATTGGGATTCTAATGAAGTATTGTCGATGATGACTATAAACTGGGAGGACTAGATATCCAGGCTAGGGATATGGATTGGGACAGGGCTACGTGGCCGCACTTGAAGGGAATAGATGAAACTCCAGGAGTGGAAAATGTAGGGAAGCGGGAGTGGGGACTAAGAAAAGGACCATTGGAATGTCTGTGATAAAAAAGCAAAAACAAACTAACACCCTCAAACAAATGAATGTTATAAACAGAGCAGTGTGAATCCATTGGTTCGGTATTCTCTACACTTGCTCAATAACAAGAATCACCAGGAGCTACTTGTTGACAATGGAGATTTAGGTCCTCTTAAATCAGAGTCTCCAGGAAAGAGGCCTGGAAATCAGCACCTATGACACATGGTTCCTGGTGATTCTTATAATAAGCAGACAAGTTTAGAAAACATTGACTTGGGGCTCATTGTAATTTTCTGATGTAGAATTTAGAAGGTATAAATCCACAAGTCCTCACACTCTTCAACCCAGGGACATCTGTGCCTATAGAAGCTCTGAGTGAGTCATTCATTCGTCTGTTCTTTCATTTGAAAGGCATATCACCAAATATGAATGTTTGGGAAGGAAATGACACTCTGCTTATTACTGTGGGGGGAGTTAAAGGAAAGAGAAAATCCAGAGTGAAAGTCTACATGCCATTACTTGACATAATTTACAAATTTAAGACCTTTGTGGGTGTTTTGAGTGTATTACCCAACTGCGTAATTGAGCTAGTTTTGTGTGTGTGTGTGTGTGTGTGTGTGTGTGTGTGTGTGTGTGTTTGCGTGTGTTTTGTTTGTTTGTTTGGTTTAAACACTCACTGAATGAAGTCAGATAGTCAGGCTGAGTCATTTACTCCCTTGAAAAAGTCCCTAATTCCTTTTCCACTTGGGAATTTTGAATCTGGAAAGCTGAAGTATTTTATGTGTGCTATACTCTTTTTAGAAAACGATTTGCGCAAATCCCTATACCCTTTCTGTCTGTGCAAACAGTGTATTGATCGACACCAAGGCCCAGTCGGGCAATCCTTGGCTCACATTAACTCTAACTTTGGCCCTCTGGAGATTTTTCTACCACACCCTTCTAATTTGTAGGTCGGTTCCTCTTTGATTCCAATCAGTCTCTTACTTTTTAAGAGTTAAGTGTCTGGGTTGAATAGAAGTATGTCGTATTTTCTGGGATGCACGCAGTGTGCTTACAGTATCATTAATGAATGAATGTGCCTCTCTCTGGCACAGATTAAGGAAAGTAAATATAAACCCACAGATGGAAGTCTATAGTGAGGTGGTATGTGAGGCCTTTGCACGGCCCGGGTCCTCTCCTTTTTTCAGACTGAGGACAGAGCAAAGCACTTAGTAGGTAGCAGTACCTGATAACTCTGATAACAAATATTAAAAGGTTTGTGAATATGAGCCCCTCCACTGGACAGTGAGCTCCTTGAAGGGAAAGACCTTGCATTACTTACTCCCCAGTGCCTGTTAACCCAGGATGGCGCAAAGCAGGCGTTTGCAAATGCTGATCAGAGTTGAATTTGATTCAGGAAAGCCTAGGAATGATTGCTTTCTCTGATCTGAAAAAGTGGGGCAATCAGTCCTACGTAGGTTATAACTTATCCTCTCTTCCTTCTTCTCCAACATATTTCGTTGCTGGAAGCAGTTACAACAATAATCTTCGGTCAATAAGCTTCTCACAAAATTAACCCAGTTTACTTCTTATGAAGCTTTTGTCTGTCTGCCATGCATCTTTTCCTCATAAGGTAAATAGTAGGTTTCAGAGAGAGTTTTCTTGACTTGGTTTTACTATTAGTTAATGCTTCTCAAATGTCCCATTTTCACTCTCAGAAGTTGCTCGCTTCTTGTTGGGAGCCGTGGTTATTGAGGAAGGGGAGTTCCTTTAGGGCACTTTGGAATCCCCAGGGATGGTCCATGACAAAAGAGATTAGAATTCTCGAGTGATGCCCTTCAAACCACAACTAGTGAGTCTATCTTCTGAGTCACCGTCGTCAACCAAGTCACTCTGAACACAAAAAGGAGAAAAAAAGGACAAAATCCTCATAAAAGTACACTATACCTAGTAGAAAATTATTCAGTCACACTTTCGAATTTCGAGATCCAACCCACTGAAATATTTCCAAATTGAAAACTCCAAAGAGGCTGTCACATCAAGTCTCTGCCATAAACTTTCTTACACTATATTAGGTAATGTTATTTTTATATATTCTGTTAGGACACATATTCTTTAAATTTGTTCCTAATGTCTTCCTTGATGTTTTTCTTTGAAGCAGATTTTTGCTAACATCCTAAGCTTCAAGTTAATTAAGGTACTTTATGGGGCACCTGGGTGGCTTAGTCGGTTAAGTATCTGACTCTTGATTTTGGTGCAGGTCATGATCCCAGGGTTGTGGGATCGAGCCCGTGTGGGACTCCGCACTGAGCATGAAGCCTGCTTACGCAAGCTCTCCCTCTCCCCCTCTCTCTGCTCCTCCCCTGCTCACTCTCTCTTTCAAAAAAAAAAAAAATTAAGGTACTTTAAAAATATGTCTACGTGCCCGATGTAATACAAAGAATTGAATTTATTTGAGAAACATAAGCCATCAAATCGTTTGCTAGAGGCTATCCAGGTAAGCAATAGGTCTGAATGGACATACAGATCGCTGCCATAAATCTTAGCCACTGACGAGCTCCCGAAAGGGGATCTCATGTTCTCCGAGAGAGCAATGAAAACCAAAGGATGACCAAATTAAATCATTTTCCTTTCAAAAATAACTAGGGGGCACCTGGGTGGCTCAGTTGGCTAAGCGTCTGACTTGACTTCAGCTCAGGTCTTGGTCTCAGGGTCATGAGTTCAAACGTGTCGGACTCTGCACTGGGTGTGAGGCCTACTTAAAAAAATTAAAAAAAAACAATGTTCATAAACATAGCTGGGTATTTACCATTTACCATTACCTAGGAGTGCCTTCTCCTCTCCATTCTGCACTGCGTCTCAGTCTCGGCATGGACAAGTTACCCAACCATGGTTGTGGCCTGTTTTAGCTGCTGTCACTGCCACCTGTTCTTAAGTTAGCTTTCGATTTTTTGTTTTTTGTATTATCTTTTGCTCTCACGAGCAAAAGTCCTTAACTTGTGAGGAATGTGGAATTCCGGTTTTGTGAGCCCGGATTTCTGTGCCAAACCTGTAGCTTCCTGACGGTGGGATTTGGGCAAGTTACTTTACAGGCTCGCTCCCTTGCCAGCCCCTCCTGGTGAGGTCATCCTCACCTGCAAACTGTGAGTCGTAACACCTACCTCCCAGGTTGTAAAGGGTAGGTAAGAAGCCATCACGCGAAGTTCCCACCATAATGGTGGCGCATAGTGAGTTAACGAATGTTCAAGTCCTAGGAGAAAAAGCAGGGGAGACCCATCCTGAAGTCCTGACTCCAACGTTTGCTAGCTGCCTCCTTGGGAATTCTCCTACCTGCCCCCCTCTCTTAGCTTCAGTTTCCTCATTTGTAAAATGGGCAAAACATTCCTTAACCTTCATCACTGAGGTGAGTAGCTAGCTCGAAGGAAACAGTTTTTGTGAAATTATAAAACCTGTAACATATTAGACCGTTATTAATAGGATAAATAATAATAGTGTGATTACATTTTTGGAATTAACTTTATTCCTACTGGGAAAAGAGTATTTTTCAACTGGCGCTCAATGGTTCTCTTCTGCTGAAGGTTGTGGCATTTTTTTCCCCCTGAATGACTCATGGCACTTGTTATGAGCCATCTTGTAGGTTTTTGTTTTTTGTGTTTTTTTTTTTTTTGGGGGGGGTCGTCGTCTTCTTTTTTTTGATCCTGTCACCTCAACTGTGTTCTCATGTCTTCAAGACCAAGGACTCAGTTTTAAAAAAAAAAAAAAAAATTTTTAACGTTTATTTATTTTTGAGACAGAGAGAGACAGAGCGTGAACAGGGGAGGGGCAGAGAGAGAGGGAGACACAGAATCTGAAACAGGCTCCAGGCTCTGAGCGGGTCAGCACAGAGCCCAATGCGGGGCTCGAACTCACGGACTGCGAGATCATGACCTGAGCCAAAGTCGGACGCTTAACCGACAGAGCCACCCAGGCACCCCAAGACCAAGGACTCAGTTTTAAACCTGTGTAAGCTCAGAGCTTACAGCAGAGGCTGAGGGGAATGCTCTCCAGGACACCACAGGAAGGAGGGGATGGCCAGGACCGCAGAGTGGAGCGGCCATAGTCTTCTGTGACAAGAGGACAGAGAAACAAGAACCTTGATGATATGAAGAAATATTGAGTTAAAAGGGATACGGAAAGGCTTCCATTGACTTGCCCTGATCTTAATAAGGAAGGAAAGGCCATGAGATGAGGGAAAATGAGAGGAAGGGTGGGAGCTGGGATCTTCAGAGGGTATTTGTCAAAGTGCTGTGCCAACTTTAAAGCATTCCGTACCTCTTTTGCCCTGTGACAAAGGCTATGTCTTACTAATTTTTTCAAAATTCCAGTGCATATAATTGGCATTAAATTTCTGACTCTGAGATGGCTAGAAAATAAGAGTTATTACTTTGTTATTTTGTTTTTATTTGTTACATAATAATAGCATGCATAATATATCACATCCACATAATAACAATAATAATAGTATTTATTAGGTGCATATGATACCTGCCATGTGTTTATAACCTTATGCCCATTATTTTATTTAATACTCAAAACAACCTGTCCAGGCAGATGCTGTGATTATCCCCATGGTAGAGAGGAGATAGCTGGTGCTGTGGAAGAAGTTTCTGAGACACTGTTGTGGAGCATAGAGGGGCAAGCTAAGTAAGAAAACATAACATAATTATAAGGGGGGATTGAGGCTCCCACTGAAGGCGGACTACGTGAGTTCAAGGTGAAACTCAGTACAATTATTGTGTTTGCCTCAGCCATGCTCTGCAGCCCGGAGCAGCTGGTGGAGTTTACCTGGTCTTAGAATCTCTGCAGACATTATCCCTCTGGTGTTCCCTTGGACTTCATGGCTAGGAGTCATCTGATAAAGAGGGGGCAGGCTAATGAAAGGAAATAGAAATAACCGAAATGCGTTCTTCAGCCTGATGGAGACGAGTAATTATCATTGGCTCTTGAGTAGCCGGGATAGTTCAGAGCTTCACCGAAGCTTTCTACCCCACCCTGTCCCGCAGAACTACTTGGCTCCTGGCCTGTATGATCTTAACTTCATTCAGGAAATACCGGTTAAGAAGATTCGGGAGGAGCCCCTGGGAGACGGGTGAACTTGACAACCCAGGCAGCCTGTGTTTTGCGCAGCTCAATTGTTTGCTGACTAACAGGTGGCAGGGGTAGAGGAGGAGAGAGGAATCCTCACCAAAGAACTGGGCCATTTGGGTGGAGTTGCTTGGGTCATTCATCAAAAACCATCATACCAGCCACCCCTCGTACAACCGGGTCATTCATCAAAAACCATCATACAACCAGGGCAGGGCAAAGACACTAGCTGTGAAGGTAAAGGCTGCTCCCTTTGACAAAAGCCAAATCCGTCCAGAGAAGGCGAGGAGGACTTGTATGATCTTTCCTAGACAGGGGAAGGGGAAACAGGTGGGGAGGTGCTTACATGGTTGACTTAGGAAATAATAGCTACCTTTTATCTTCATTACTGGAGGAAAGGAAGAAGACGGTGTTCTACCACCTCAGCCCTTACAGCTTTTGCATCCGGTCTACAAAACCAGCTCGTCTAAATTGCGTTGTTAGGACTCGTGTCGGGATCTGGGCAGTGGAGCGTTCTGCAGAGAAAGCAGAGAAGGTGGTGGGAAGGTTCAACGTGATGTCAGCTCGGAAGCAGGTGGAAGAGACCCACGTTCGCCGGGGCAGGAGAGGGAGGCTCTGGCTCGCTCTCAGCTTGCTCTCTGCCCCCTGACTCTGCCTGTGACTGTGTAAAAAGTCCCCCTCCCCAGTCACACCCAAGGAGATACTGAATTACTGATCTGGAAGGCAGTTTGGACGTCAGAAGTTTTAAAATGCTAACGCACAGTCAAGCTGAAACCCCCTGTTCACAGGGCAGCAGGTCTGAGCGTGAAACGAGAAGAGGTTTCAGAGGGGAAAGGCTGTTGTTGGTGTCCTCTCTACTGCCACGCAAAGACCTCATGTCAGGAGACAGGTTTCGGCTCAAAGGCAAGAAGAATGAAGGCTTTGAGCAGTCCTGAAAATCAAGGTGGCTTAGCAGTAAAGAAGCTTTGACCAGGGGAGGTGACAAAGGAGAAGGTGGACAGCCACGGGCTGGGAATGTCGAACAAGGTCAGTGGTGGCCCAGCTGTGCCAGGGCGACCGGAAGCACCGCCAAGCCCCTCACCCTTCCGTCAGAGCCGCTCTGCTTTTTCTCGTTTTCTACACTGGGCTTTCCCACGAAGATCTCCTTTGAAGGGGATCTGCTGAAAAAAAAGAAGAAAAGGTTTTAAAACCACTGAACTAGTTGACCTTTATGGCTATTACGACTCTGAAATTCTATAGTATTAAATCCCGTTTGATGTTTTCTAAGAAAGCAGGCTACCGATTGATGCATTCTTCCGAAGTCTGAGGTGGGAGGAAGGGGAGTGTGAGAGGCGTGGAAAGTGTGAGTAGAAGAGGGAGGGCTTCTCTCAGGTAGGTGCCAGAGGCAGGAGCCCTCAACCCTGTCCAGGCTTAGAATGACCTGGGAGCATTTTAATAACTGACCCCTCCCCAAACCAATTAAATCAGAGTCTCTGGGGCTGGTGTTTGGTCCTAGGTATTTATATAGCACAGCAAGGCTGACAGCCAATGGTTAAAAGGTGACCGGTGAGAAACGTTCTGTATACATTGAGGCCAAACATGTTAGACAACCTCAGACACAGTGGTTCTGAAACTTCAGGTGCATCAGAATCTCCTGGAAGACTTGTTGAAACACAGATTGCTGAGCCCCACCCCCAGAGTTTCTGATTCAGTGGGTCTGTGACCACCAGGCCCAACATTTGCATTTTTAACAAGTTCCAGGTGACGCTGATAATTGCTGATCAGGGACCACACTTTGGCAGCCTTTGTTCTAACAAAAGGTATTTATTTTCTTTAAATTTATCATTATTATTATTATTATTATTATTATTATTATACAAAAGGTTTTACTTCAGACATTAAAAAGAACCTCTTGGGGCAGCTGGGTGGCTCAGTCGGTGAAGCATTCGACATTGGCTCAGGTCATGATCTTGCGGTTCCTGGGTTCGAGCCCCACGTAGGTAGGGGTCTGGGCTGACAGCTCAGAGCCTGGAGCCTGCTTCTGATTCTGTGTCTCCTTCTCTCTCTCTGCCCCTCCCCTGCTCGTGCTCTGTTTCTCTTTAAATAAACATTAAAAAAAATTTAAAAAACCCTCCTGACAGCGCAAGACCATTTGCGGTGTGCACCCTTGCAAAAGTACGTTCACCTAGTCTGATCAAGAAAGAAACATCAAATACCCCCCACTGAGGGACATTCAAGGACACATCTGACCAGTAATCCTCCAAATTGTGAAGGTCGTCAGAAACAAGGAAAGCCTGAGAACCTGTCATAGCCAAAAGAAGCAGAAGTGGACGTGGATACGAAACGCAGTGTGGTTATCTTGGGTGGGATCCTGGTACAGAAGAAAGACACTGGGGAACAATTGAGCAAAGAATGTATCCATATTGGTTCATTGGCTGTGACAAATGTACCATACTTACGTAATAGGATAACAATAGGGAAACCTGGGTGTGGTGTAGATGGGAATTCTCTATAATATTACTGTGCTAATTACAATAGTTCTGTAAATCTAAAACTGCTCTAAGATAAACAGAGTTTATTAAAGCAGGGCAGGGAGCGGGTGGAGGGGGGTGGGGGTGCTTCCTGGCTGTTATAATGCAAACAATTCCTGATGGCAGACATAGAGTTGTTGTCTTTGAAAAGCACCAAGCAAAAAGAAATAATTTTTAGTTGAATGAATCCCTGTTCTTAATAAATTACGTAACAGATCTTTGCTTCCTTTTATTTATAGTTTTGTGACTTTCAAATGATTTTTAGAGCTGCACTTTATATATGTATATACGTATATAAAAATAAACACACACACACACACACACACACACATCAGCATATTTACAGCTAAAAGACAAGGTAACTGATTCCTCTTACTTTATTATACTGGAGCCATGCAATGGGAATACAATCCTAGATAAGAAAGTCACCTGTTGTAATGACTTACAATTCTTAATGGAAATTTTCGACATTTTGGATATAGTTACCTGGAAACCATTTCAATGGTTCTCTCTCCCTCTTCCTGTTTTTTTTTTTTTGTTTGTTTGTTTTGTTTTTGTTTTGTTTTGTTTTGTTTTTTGTTTTTTCTGTTCTAACAGAATCTGCTCAAGGTGGTCTGGATAAAGCAGAGTGCCCCAGGCAATATTTTGCTGCTGGTTTGTAGTTATGGATTACCTTATATCATCGGCTTCAAGAGCGAACTGACTAGGGCACCTGGGCGGCTCACCTCGGGTTATGATCTCATGGTTCCTGAGATGGGACCCCTGTGTTGGGATCTGTGCTGACAGGTCGTGATCTTATGGGTCATGGGTTAGAACCCCATGCTGGGCTCTGTGCTGACAGTGTAGAGCCTGCTTGGGATCCTCTGTCTCCCTTTGCCTCTGTCCCCTCCTGCTCACACTGCGCGCGCTCTCTCTCTCTCTCTCTCTCTCTCTCTGGGTCTCTTTAAATAAATTGATTAACATTAAAAAAAGAACCTTTTCGGGGCGCCTGGGTGGCGCAGTCGGTTAAGCGTCCGACTTCAGCCAGGTCACGATCTCGCAGTCCGTGAGTTCGAGCCCCGCGTCAGGCTCTGGGCTGATGGCTCGGAGCCTGGAGCCTGTTTCCGATTCTGTGTCTCCCTCTCTCTCTGCCCCTCCCCCGTTCATGCTCTGTCTCTCTCTGTCCCAAAAATAAATAAAACGTTGAAAAAAAAAAAATTAAAAAAAAAAAAAAAAGAACCTTTTCAAAATCCCCATATTCACTTGAGTTTTCTGTGGGCTCACAGTGTGTGTGTATGTGTGTGTGTGCAGGTGCGTGCTGGGGGAACAACCTGACCACTCTCTGGTTAGGTAAGTATATTAACTTTAATTACCTAATATTGATGTCATTTCCCTAACTTGCCTTTAGGTCTTCTCAGCCTTTATTATCAACGCTTCATAGTCCCGACGGTAGCACCTGGCAAGGTGCTTTCACACCTGGAAATGAAATCATAATAATTCAAGGGCAACCTAACCGCCCCATATGCAGGCACCACTTATCTTTTGGTGCCAGGTTTGAACCATTTATCTTTTCTTATCAAGTGGCTTAGCTATACATTTGGGGAAGTTAAGTGAGGAAATGAGAAGCACTCTTCGAGACTGGCAGTGGTCTAAATAATAGCTTTAAAGTGAAAGTTCAGCCACCTGATTCATCTTCCAACCGGGCAGGGGCTCCCAGGGAATAAGAGGGCAAAGTTAAATGTGAAACTCAAAATCTGAGGCAAAGGACTCTCATCGCCCGGACTTTCCTTCTCCCTAAATGGGGCAGCAGTACTGGAAATAGTGGTAATTAAACTTTAGAGAGCATTTCCGGGGTACTAGGCACCATCGTAATGAACTCATTTCATCCTCACAGAGGCACAGGGAAGGGAACCACGTTGCCAACATTCACACAGCTTGGAGTAAAGCCAGGATTCTAATCTGGGTTATCTGGCTTCAAAGCCCATGTTCTCAACAGGCTCTCCTGCCTCTCTTGGGGAGGACACCACGAGAGGTCCCACTCTTGACTAGACTTGCTAGAGGGCCTCCTCCAGGATCTGGACTGGCACATCCCAGGGACCTCCACAACTGCCTAAGGCCTAGGAAAGAGAACGTCTCATCAGTGAGCTGTACTTCTGTCCATTCTGCTTCCTCCACAACAACTGTCACCATCACCACCAGCAACTAGTAAATATTGATCGAGCGTCTCTTCTATGCCAGGTACTATGGATACCAAAATGAAAAGGAGACCGTGATCCTGCCCTCAATAGACACCTAAGCAAACAAGCCAACAAGATCGCAAACAGCCTCTGGTAAAGTCCAAAAGAAAGCTGTGGGAGTCCAGATGGGCGGGGTCCCACCTTGCCTGGATTCGCAGTGCCATGATTTCCTTCCTCTCTCACTGAGTTTCTGTCACTTCCTTGATTTCTTCTACTTACAACTCACAAGCCCAAATGGCAGAGATTTGAAGTTCTCTCTACAAGGTGTTGAGCTGTTCAGGAGGAAGATGTTCTGTTCATTTAATAAATAGCTTCTGGATGAATAGAGGCTCCGACTCAGCATATGTTTATCTGCTTCCCCCCCCCCCCCCCAGGAAACAGAACATTTATATCTAAGTTCCTCCTTATTCGAGGTTCGCTTTCCAGGGTTTCAGGTGCCTGCAGTCAACTGTAGTCTGGAAACAGATGATCCTCCTGACGTATGATCAGAAGGTCTCTACTAGTCAATACGACGTCACAGTGCCCACGTCATTCACCTCATTTCATCTCGTCATATAGGCATTTTATCATCTCACATCATCAGTGAGGAAGAAGGGTGAGTACCGTACAATATTTTGAGAGAGAGAGAGAGAGACCACATTTACATAAATTTTATGATAGTATGTCATAATTGCTATTTTACTGTTGGTGGTTTTTAAAAAATTTTTTAGTGTTTTATTTTTGAGAGACAGAGAGACAGAGAGAGAGGCAGGGCACGTAGGGGAGGGACAGAGAGAGAGGGAGACACAGAATCCGAAGCAGGCTCCAGGCTCTGAGCTGTTAGCACAGAGCCCGATGCAGGACCTGAACTCATGAACCTCGAGATCATGACCTGAGCTGAAGTCGGACGCTTAACCGAACGTGCCACCCAGGTGCCTCCGTCGGTGTTTGTTGTTAATCTCTTCTGGTGCCTAATTTATAAATTAAACTTTATCATAGGTATGTGTGTAGAGGAAAAACATCATTATGTGTGGGCTTCAGTACTCTCCGTGGTTTCAGGCATCCACTAGGGGATCTTGGAGTGGATCCTCAGTGGACAAGGGGGACGACTGTACTCTCCCTTCTTCCAGGACAGGCACCTTCTGTTCCACGTGCAAGCTATGCTAGCAGCCTTGCCCGCTCTTTGTATCCCTATCTACCACAATAACAAACAGTGTTGCTGAGGCATTGTTGTTGACGTGTTGCCTTTAAAAAACACCCTCTTGTCATGGGGTAAGCCTCTTCCTGACGATGGCCCATCCTTATCTGGCCTGCCAAGCAGCCCTGTTGCCATGGAGGGCCGATGGGATGAGGTGTGTTTTTCGCCTGCATCACTCCCACCGGGGTGTAACAAGGACTCTTGTGCACGTCATGCGTGGCTGGCCTGTGGCAGCCCGGGGGCCAGGCTCTTCCTGTAGGTAAAACCCAATCAACTGATCAGCTGCAGATAATATCAAGACCTCTGTTTGATACGTTAACAGTGACAGACATGCTTCCACAATTCACAGCCCCATACCCTTTGGCAACAGAGTCGTTGTGGGTGAAGAAAACACTCTAGTCACCAGCTTTGGGATGAGAGGGCTCGGGTTCATATAAACACAACCTCGCGTCACTGCTTGTGACCACAGACTGTTTTGGGTCTTTGCACTCACCCTCTGATCTTGATTTCCTACATGACAACGTTCTTAGTTTATATGCCCTTTGGCAAGTGCAGCAAGCCTGTTTCCTGTTTCTAAACTTGTAGACAGCCATTCATGTGTCTCGCACTTGTCAATTTTAACCAGAAAACACCGGCCCCTTCTTGTTGCATTTTTACCTTTAGCCCAGGTGAAGAGGACCGTAGAAGTAAAGCTGTTGATTTATTCGATAGAAAATTCTTAATTAATTTAAATAAACTTCCATAGGACTTGTAATTTCAAGAAGGAAGTAAGGGTAAATACACGCCTCCTTTCCTAAAGCCTAAAAAAATAAGTGGTGACAAGGCTAAAGATTTAAAAGCATTGAAACAATACACGATTTAGTTTTTTTCTTCTCTGTTTGTCAAGAGTGAAGGAAAGAAGAAATGGTCGATGTACTTGTAACTGGCAGATGACCACCAAAATAAGAAAACTCTAAATACAGCAAATAGGTCATTCGTCAGAATCAACAGGACCTGTGCACGCTTTGTAGGTCAAACACATTTTAATTACCCTAACAATTTGTGTATACCCTTACAATAAAGTTGATTAACCTCATTCACTGGTGAATGTTACCTATGTAGTGCTACTATGTGCGAGACCTTGAACTTTTTCAATCTTAAGAGAATCTTTAAAAAACTCTTTAAAAATCTTTTAAAAAAAAAAGCCTAGGCTTTTTCTCTTAAGATGCTAACATTCTGTGGGCACCTGGGTGGCTCAGTCGGTTGAGCATCCCAACTCTTGATTTTGGCTCAGATCATGATCCCAGGGTCATGGGATTGAGCCCTGTGTTGGGCTCTATGCACACTTAAAGATTCTCTCTCCTTCTGCCCCTCTCCCCTGCTCATGCGCTCTCTTTCTAAAATTAAAAAAAAAAAAGATGTTAACTTTCTGAAACCTTTACAATGTACAATAAGCATTTACAAAAGTAAAATATGCCCATCCAACAATTTGAAAAATACATTAAAGCAGAGGAAAAAAATGTTACTCAGAGGTAACCTCCATTAACAGAGTAGGACATATTCTTGCTTTTTGCTGACTGAGTTTGTGTGGGTGTTTTAAGCAAAGCTGACAATATACCATTTATATAATTATCATTTACTTTTTCTTTTGCTTAGTTTTTGTTTTTTACAAACTCTTCATAAATAAACTTATTGGTTATATAACAGTTATCTTTTTTGTAATAAATATTCTTTTTTCCTATAAACATGTTGCATAGATCACAGATTTCTTAATTTCTAAGTCAAAAGTTTGTCTTGACTGCACTAAGATTCTTTGGAAAAGTTAATCTCATTCGTGTTTGGGGATGACTCTACCATTCTTCTGGAGATACAAACACATATGCGCGCGCGCGCACACACACACACACATCCTGGAACCTGACACTAACTAAAACTAGAGATATGGGGTTCTTCTGGTCTTCCGTCCAACATGACTGCCATGCCCCAAGCTCCCTGCTGTGCCCTTGTGGTGCCTCCAGAAGTAGGGGGGTGACCCTCCTGATGAGCAAGGCTTTCATGTCTTTTCTGGTGAATTCAAGACATGGTACCTAATGTTTAACTTCCCTTAGTTAAGGGAAGAGGAGAGCAGGTGGGGGAGAGGGGGCACACTGGACATTTCCTAACATCTCCCCCCAATTTGGTGCCTGCTAGGTCCTTATCTTCCAGGTAGAGGCTTTGACTCTCTTTATTGCCACTTGGATATACAAAGACACTCTTACTTGAGTTGGGAAGGGTGAGAATTGCCTGAGTGGGGTTAGAAACAAAGCCTGGATCTGTGGACTCCCATGTCCTTGAGTAAGTCAAGAGAGTGAAATTACCTTTTTTACTCTTGGGAGTCTCCTCAGATGATAGAACAAAATAGAAACTATTCTCTAATAGCTTGTGTTTTCATGTAATAGATGTGGCATAATTTATCAAACCATTGCTCTCAGAGTAAAATCCAAAGTTCTAATACAATGTACAGAGCTGTTTCCCATTTGGCTCCTGTCCCCAGTTGGCTCCTTGCTCCAGCCCTGCTGAACTTCCAAGTTCTCCAGCCGATATTTATCTTCAGGTCTTTGCATGTACTGTTCCTTTTTGCTGGAACACTCTTCCCTTCTGATTAACGTTTTCCCATTTCGGTTTAAACATCACTTCCTTTGATCAGGTTCCCTCTGTCCTTGGTTTCTGTAGCAAATGTCACAATTGCTTGCTTAACTGCTTATCTTCTCCCGAACTGAAAGTTCTGCAAGGGTAAGGACCAGGTCTGTGTCGTATTTGACTTCTGTTCTAGCTCAGTTTTTCACACATAGTAGATACTCAATGAAATATTGAAATGAGTAGTGGACACTTAGGACACATCCCGTTTTTATAAGCAATGCTGAAATGAGCAGATATTATGCATGATTATTTGTCCATGTTTTTGGAAATTTTAAATTACTGACGATAAATTCTTGGAAGTAGGATTAGTAGGTCAAAGGATATAAACATCTTTGAGGCCTCTTGAGAAACAACAGATTGCTTTCCAGAAAGTTTTACACTCCTACCAGCAGTGAATGAGATTTCCTGTTGCATTGTACTCTTATCAGCACTATTAGGAAAAGAAATTATTTTTGCTAACTTGATAGTAAAAAATTTTTCCTTCTGTTTGCCTCAATTTTGCTGTGGTTAAGTGGTGAGATGGATATTTTTCATCTATTTTAAAATTCATTTTTATCTGCTCTATTGTGAATTATCTGGTGTCTTTTGCCCATTCTTATCTGAAATTTTCATGTTTTTCTAACCAATTTTTATAAGCTCTTTAAGGTTTTTAAAAAAATTTTTTAATGTTTATTTATTTTTGATAGAGAGAGAGAGAGAGAGAGAGAGAGAGAGTGAGCAGAGGAGGAGCAGAGAAAGGGGGAGACATAGAATCTGAAGCAGGCTCCAGGCTCTGAGCTGTCAGCACAGAGCCCAGTGCGGGGCTTGTACTCACAGACTGTGAGATCAAGACCTGAACTGAAGTGGGATGCTTAACTGACTGGGCTGTCCAGGTGCTCCAAAGCTCTTTATGTTTTAAAGATGTTAGGTTATGGGGTGCCTGGGTGGCTCAGTCGGTTAAGCGTCCGACTCTTGGTTTCGGCTCAGGTCAAGATCTCATGGTTCCGTGAGTTGGAGTCCCTTGTTGGGCTCTGCACTGACAACTGCAGAGCCTCCTTGGGATTCTCTCTCTGCCTCTCTCTCTCTCTCTTTCTCTCTCTCTCAAAATAAATAAATAAACTTAAAAAAAAGATGTTAGGTTATAATCATTATATTCATCATAGATCTTCCTCTGTATTTAAATGTTCATGTTTCCATCTCATATCCTTAAGTTCAGTGTTTTGATGTGCTTGGGCTTTCATCATTTCCCTTGAGATTTCTTACATGACTCCGACTTAGGGTGCCCTTCACCATTAGTGATAAAATAAATATTCTGCTATTTTTTTCTTCGCTTGTATGTAGTTAGATTCCTTTGCCTGCGTGTGTAAGTACTTGTGGGTGTGCATTTATGTGCATGTGTTTCACCATTGAGAATTTAATGGCAGGTGGGAAGGATCTTCTTTTGCCAAAAGGACTCACCAATGGTTTCAACATGATTTGTTAGATAATCTTTTCTTTCCTAATGATTTAAGGTATCTCTTGTCACTAATTTAAAAACAATTTTACTTAGGGGTTCCTGGGTGGCTCAGTCGCTTGAGTGTTTGACTCTTGGTTTCAGCTCAGGCCATGATTTCAAGGTTTGTGGATTCGAACACTGCATCGGGCTCTGCTCTGACAGTGTAGAGTCTGCTTGGGATACTCTTTCCCTTCTCTCTCTGTCTCTCTCTCTCTCTCTCTCTCTGTCCCTCCTGTGTGCTCTCTTCCTCTCTCTCTCTCTCTCTCTCTGTCCTTCTTGTGTGCTCTCCTCCTCTCTCTCTCTCTCTCAAAAATAATTAAGTAAACTTAAAAAAACCCACCAATTTTATTTCACTTCAGTGTATCTTCCTGTAGTGAGTCGGGTTCTTCTTCACTCTGCTAGGACTCGGAGAGAGACTTTGAGGGGCAGGGTAACCTTCTCCTGCATTTGTTCTCTCCTGGGCTCTGCCATTCTCTCTTGTCTGCCTACTGGGAGCAGACTCACTGAGGCTCGACTCTGAGGCATTTAGGGAAAGTTGGACTCAATATCTGAAACTGGTCAAGGCACAATGCATTGGCATGAAAACCTACCAGGCTAATTTAGTCACATTAATAAATGTCTTTCTAGCATTATCAGAGTATAGCTTTCTTTGGTTTGTCTGGCATTAGATCTAAAAACACACAGCTTCTGAACAGATGCTCACTTAAAAAGTAAATACTCTGACAAGGACAGAATATCTGCAGCCTAGTATCCTAGTATTTAGAGACCTGAGTCTCTATGGTGATGGTTTCTTCTTTTACAGGACACCGTGCATTTGTACAAAGGGGGGAATGCCAGTCTTAACTAACTAAGACAAGAGTCGACAAAATGTTTCCTTTACAGGAAGCCACTAGCCACACACACTCAGAAAGGTGGTTGGGAGTAGACATCTCTATATTAAGTTAATGTGCTCTTTCTCTCTCTTTCATTCTTTCTTCCTTGCTTTTTTGCTCCCTACCTTTCTTGCTTGTTGGCATTCAACTCAGTTACACAGTGTCATAGTTCTTGCCAGCTGGTCCCTGACAAATTAGTCACAGAATTTAACATCTCAAGTTATGAAACATTGTCAATATTAATTTTCTGCATTTTCCATAAATTGAGCATTGGAAATAGACACAAGAGATTATTTTTAAATTTTAAGAGGCAATGGGAGGAAAGGACTCTTGCTGCTTCAGGAAAGTATTGTAATTTATACCAAAATGCTGTAGGATTTATTTTTTAAGAGTTTTTTAATATTTATTTTTGAGAGAGAGAGACAAGCGGGGGAGGGGCAGAGAGAGAGAGGGAGACACAGAATCCAATGCAGGCTCCAGGCTCTGAGCTGTCCACACAGAGCCCAACGCAGGTTCGAACTCACCAACCGTGAAATCATGACCTGAGCTGAAGTAGGATGCTCAACCAACTGAGCCACCCCGGTGCCCCAAAATGCTATGGGATTTAGATGGAAGCATTTAAAGACCTGCTCAAACCCTGCCCAAAAATGTGGTCTGTGTTTTAAAATAAATTAGTTCAATATTTATCCTGAATTCAAATGCAACATTTTTTTTCCTCCTTAGGCAAATCAAATTGACATTCCTTTTCTTTGTTATTTATTTATATATTTATGTATGTGTGTATTTTAGTCTATTATAATTTCTGCTTCTGGATGTGTATTTGGATGGTGTGGAGGTGTTACAAATATTCAAAATGTTCTAAAGTGTTGTAGTTTTATTTGCAAGTAGTAGACAGCAAGTAACAGAAAAACCAACTCATACCGGCTTACATGATAGAGAACCCATTCCCCAGCTCCTACTCCCCCATCCTCTACCTCCTTACCTTGTACTTCTTTTCCTTTTTCCCACAGCACTTATCACTGTCCAACATACTATCACTTTACTTGTTATACTTATTGCCTATTGTTTGTCTCCTTCTCCACAAGGACAGGGATTTGTGGATTTGTATTGGTTTCATGCATTAATGTATTCTAAGGGTCTGGTACTGTGTCTGGCACATAAGTAGATACTCAATAAATATTTGTTGAACTCAATTTCACTAACTGATATCCCTGAAAGGTCCAGGTGTCGGGTGAGGTGGAGTCCTTTAGCTCAATGATGTCATCCAGGACCTAGTTCTTCATTGTTTTCATGGTAGGTCACAGTCACGGTGGCCAGGAGAAAAGATGTGCTGATGGCTTAGCCTCAGCTACATGTTCCCTCTTTACCACCAAGATGGAATTAGCCTTTCAGGAAACACATGGGTCCCCAAGCAGAAATTGAAGGGCTGCTGGAGAGGGGAAAGTGCAGAATGGATGTCCATGCTAGTCAGCAAGAAGCACGTTAACCAGTAAGGGTTTACCATTACAAGCAAACAGAATTTGGGAAATCCCCTCTCTGTGACTTCTTCTTAGCTTATGTGACCGGAGCTGAGATTAGACTCAGTTTATGTGGTTAGACTGAGTTTATTTTCTCATTTTTTGGTGAGTTTGAGATTTCCTGAGTTGAAGGAATCTTCTAAAGGGATTCAGGAGAGCGAACAAAAAAAAAAGCCGACTTTAAGGATTAAAACAAAAAATTGTTGCTTCTTCATTCTTTCAATTGATAGAACTTGACAGTGTTGTAAAAGAAGCAGTCACGTCACCCCTTTTCATTCTTATTCTGCATTGGCTCACCAGACGCCGGTACTTCTTCTTCTCCATCTTGGATTTATCGTCCAAGTCAGGTAGTGTAGAGAGAGGTCCCAGGTTTGTAGCCAATGGCCATGAAAAGGGTGTCACCCAGAGCTGCTCCTGGCAAGGCCAAACTCATCGCTGCCTGGAGAGGACCAGCTCACTGTGATAATGACTCCTTCCTTACCCTTCTGTGTCCCTGTATTTACTAACTCAGTATCCAACCACAAGTACAATGCTGTTTGATTTGGCTACCCATAATTCTTTAACACAGGTGCAGGTTACTACAGGGAGGTGCTGGATATGGCGTAATTTCCTAAGTTATGTACCAGGTCAGCATATGTGCCAGAAGGTGTAATTCAGTCTCCAGGATCTTGATCTCCTATCTTATTCATGAGGGAAGCACCCTCACTTTCTAATACCTCAGCTTACAGAAGTAATATATAGAAATATATATTACAGAAATATTACTTTCTAATACCTCAGCTTACAGAAATAATATATAGAAATATATATTACAGAAATAATATATAGAAATATATATATATAGAAATAATATAAGTGATCATTGTCTTCATTACTCCAGCTGGCTCCTCAGGACAATTTTGTTCCTGTGGAGTAGTGTTAATCAAACATGAATTACGTGAGGACGAAGTATGGCCACTTACCTGTGCGTGGTCCAGTCCCTGCCGGCCTCGACAACTCCATCTCACGCTGATTTCCCCTTTTGTCATTCTATTTCAAACACACTAGCCTTTAAGTTGCTGAAATAATCCAACATCTTTCCTTCTTTAGGGTCTTACTGGAACTGCCTGGAGTCAAGTTCTGCCTTCATCACTTGCTAGCTGTGTGACGAAGGTATTATTTATCCTGTCTATGTTTCGTTTTACTCATCTGTGACGTGGAGCTAACAATAGTTCTACTTCACAGGACACTGTGTTAGCATTAAAGGGTATATATGAAGTTCCTAGAATGTTCCTAGTTCATAGTAACTAAAAATGTTAACTCCTCTCCCTCCTCTTCCTATTCCTTCACCATCTTCTCTTTCTTTTAGAAACTCCTTCCCTTCCCTTTTCCAAGTCTGTTTTTTTTTTTATTGAAGTATAGTTGACACAAAATGTTACATTAGTTTCAGGTGTACAACATAATGATTCAAGAAGTCTACACGTTATGCTATGCTCACTGCCAGTGTAGCTACCATCTGTCACTATACAACACTATTATAATACCATTGCCCATGTGCCCTATGCTGTGCCTTTAATCCCTGTGCCCAAATCTGGATTTTCAGTGACTTAGTTGTTATATGAACTGTCACTACTTCAGAGGCCTTTTCTGACCACCCCATCAGAAGTGGCTCTTTTGTTCCTTTCTTGCACACCCCTCTGTCTTCACTGCATCTGTTTCAATTTGCAGTTATATTTTTATTTGCTTTTATGTACTTGACTGTTACCTTTCTCCATGAATAGACTGAAAATTCCATGATAGCAGCGTCCTTAGCTGTTTCATTCGTTGCTGCGTATATTACATATGTCTGCACAGAGCAGGGAGTCAATGTATATTTAGAAATGAAAGCCTGATTCCTCTGAAGGGTAGAGGAACTGCAAGGGGAAACTGAAATTCTGAATTACGAGTAATTCTGTAATATACTGGGCCAGAAGCCACGCTGCTGAGTAACCTCCATGGGGTTGGGCATGGGGTTGGGGAAAGGAAACATCCCTCCTATTGAAAAGAGAATGCCATGCAGGCTGAACATCTCCAATTTCCAGGGCCTCAGCTGCGGAAGTAGAAGGAAGTGCCAAGCAAGTGACAGTGTGATGGCCAGCAAATGGCCGGGAGAGACCTTAGACTAGCTTCATGCAGGGATCTGATTCACCAACACATGGAAGATATCTTCTAGGGACCTCCAGAAGTATTTGAAAGATGCCTTCCAGGGAGGGTTGAAGGTCTGCTATTCCCAGGCTACAAAAGAGCCAAGGAATTTGAGTTGGTGTTCTCATCTGCACAGTTGGGTAAGACCACAGGAAACTTGAATTATAGTATTAATGTTATCACAGCCAGGACTCATCCCCATGCACAGGATTCAGAGAGAGAAATATTCCAGTAAAGGGCCATAGTTTGTCCACTGAAGAGTGTCACAGTAAGGGAGGAAAGTACACAGTTTTATCAAAACTCCCATATCATCACCTAGGTGACCTTAACAGGCTGTAGAACGTATTGATGGGGAAAATGGATCATTTTCCATTGTACTGAAGCTTTTAAAAAATCACATTTCCAGCATTACCCAACAGAAAAGAATGTGGGATATGTTTATCTTATATTATCTGGACAGCGGAGAAAGGGGCAAGCTGATAAACATTTTTAGTAAGCTGGGAAAAATTTGCCCTGACACTTTTAATGGAGAGGGTGACCACCTGAGAGGAAGTCACACCTGTGCTCTTTTTACCCATTACCAGCTCCACTTTATGTTTATTTATTTAAAAAAATTAAGTTTCTTTCTTTCTTTTTATTTATTTATTTATTTCTTTTGAGGGAGAGAGAGAGCACAAGCTGGGGAGGGGCAGAAGGAAGGAGAGACAGAATCCCAAGCAGGCTCCATGCCATCAGTGCAGAGCCTGATGCGGGGCTCGAACTCACCTACTGTGAGATCGTGACCTGAGCTGAGATCAAGAGTCAGATGCTTAACCGACTGCAACACCCAGATGCCCCTTACCAGCTCCATTTTAAAAACTTGCAACAGGAATGTATAACAAAAAATGTGAACCATCTTCCTCCTCTGTTGCTTAGCCAATCCTATCCCTTAGAGATAACCACTATTAAGACAGGCTTGTGGACATTCTGTCACTCCTTCCACATATGCAATCACTTACACATGCCCCCATCACTTTGATCAGCTTTTGATTGATAGACATCCTCTTATTGATAGGCTGTTTCTAGTATTTCTTGACTACAAACAATGCTGCGACGTGAGCACTTGTACAAATATCTTTGTATGTATTTTAGAGTATCTGTAAACTAAATTTCTAGATGTGTAATGTCTGTGTCAAAGTTATGGGCATTGAAAATTTCCAGGGCCTAATTTTTTTTTTAATTTTTTAAATGTTTATTTATTTTTGAGAGAGAGAGACAGAGACAGAGACAGAGCATGAGCTGGGGAGGGGCAGAGAGAGAGAGAGGGAGACAGAGAATGGGAAGTGGGTTCCAGGCTCCGCACTGTCAGCACAGAGCCCGACACGGGGGCTCAAACTCACGAACCATGAGATCGTGACCTGAGCCAAAGTTGGAGGCTTAACCGACTGAGCTACCCAGATGCCCCTCCAGGGCCCAATTCTGACTGGACATCTACTGGCGAATGCTGATGTGGGCACCCTGCTTTGAACTGAGTTTGGACTAGATCTTTAAAAGCCCTTATGGCTCTTACAATGGTTTCAGTAATGGTTTTGAGCAAATGCAGCTGACAATGAGCCCATGTTTTCCATAAATGTCAAGAGAGGACAGAATCGATTCAGCATGGACTAAATACCCTTAGCTATCACGATAAGATAGAGCTGAAAGGAGGGCTTCTCCCATGAGCAGATAACATAGATGTTTGAACTCAAGAGTCTTGATATATAAAGAGATTCAATTTCTTTGTACCGAGTGGAGGGCATTGCACCAGGATTGGCACCAGCCCAATCCATAACCTTTGAGTTGAAGTCCTCGTGACTGTGTCATCAGCTGGTTTCATAAGAGAACATGGTTCAACCTGCCTAGTCCTTGGCTGAGGATCCTTTTAGGAAAATCCAGCTTACTGCTGAAGTGTCGTAGGTGACTCAGGTAGTAGAATTCTGCCTTTGAGTCAGGACAGAATTTTATCTTTTCCCTGGTGTGGGGGTTTAGTCACTAGAGCTAGGCTCTAAAGTCATATTTCAGGACCTATAAAAATTCCTTACAGAATATGTTATCTTGAAAAGGCGGCCTCATTTTAATCGAAAGATTCATGAACTATTTCCTAAAGATTCTACTTCAAGTCTAGTTTAAGATATTATTCATTTCCTTTCTAGGAATAGTACGTTTGACCCTGGAGAATGATCACCATGTTTCCATTGGTAACTCAGATACAACAAGAGTGTCCAAACCCTATGACAGAGGTTTTAGGGTGTTCTTAAATAAAAACCAATAGCTAGTCTTACAGCAGTTATCTCTAGATAATAGGTAAAGCTTCTCCTTATTACAATTTTGAGGTTTTTTTCGAATTTAATTGAGTAGCACCAGATCCTCAATCTATATTACTGAATTTTCTTAAATTTTATGAAATGGACAATGGAGGAGTGCTCAAAAATCACCAGATTTTATGGGAAGGAATACAGAAAATTGAACCAATTTACTAAACAAGACATGTAAACATGCATGTAGGTACAGGAGAGAATTTCTCTAAAATAGCACACCAAGAATAACTTCAATGAATGCTCTAAAGATAAGACCCTGACCTGCACACATGTTTTTCTCTTTGGGGCTTAAAGGTGCTGCCCCCAAGATGTTAATAGCTACATTTATTTCTCCAACATAAATCTATATTGTTACCAACCAAGAAAGGCTGGGATAAAGAAGTAGTTAGATATACACATGATAAGATAGAGCTAATAGATGGTTATGTCCTGTCTAGAATCCCCAAACGATCCCTAAATTATTATATTGAATATAAATTACTATTTCTGTTTCTAGCCAAACTTTCACCCCAACACTGATGACTTTACTAGCATATTACATGGAAGTTTGTAGAGCTTGTTTAAGTGATATATCATGCTCTTTGGTTCTGTGGCTGAGATGGCAAATTACCCCCAATATCTAGCTTTTCTCCATCCTCAGTGATGGACTTTTGGCTGGGTCCATGGCTATGCAGAAAACGACTGCATTTCTCAGGATCCCTTGCAGCTAGGTGTGTCTGAGTGATAAACTTCTGACTAATGGCTTGTAAGGGAAAGTGCCACATCGGTGGTAGCTTCTGGGAACTTTCCCTAGCAGACCAATGATATCTGTGCTCCAAGCCCTATAGGCTTCTTCTTTCCCCTCTCTTTCTACTGGTAATGTAGTCCTGATAGTGGTACCTCCCTCCTGGACCAGAACTTCAGAACCAAAGCTTTGGGACAGCAGAAGAGAAACCTGGGTGGAACCTGGGCCTCCAAAAAATTTGGAAATGAGAGCTGCCATACCAGACCCAGGTTCCTACCTCCAGACTCTTATATGAAAAGAGCCTTCTATCTTTTCTTAAGCCACTGTTAATTTGTATCCAGTTCCCATTATTCATCACTTATTCCTTTGACGGACATTAGCCTGATTTTCCTCGATAAAAAAACCTGACACAGTTTTTTCTGAAGTCAGTATCAGGCTATATGATCCAATGCATGGCCCAGCAAATGGACAAGAATGTTTCAAATTGAGATGATGTTGAATAAGATCCAGAATGGAAGCTTGCCATGTGTTTAAACTACATATATGTCAGTAGTTTAGGTGGTGGCATTTTGGTTAGAATGGTTACAAGTAATTTAATCCCTAGTGATACTGAAATATGTAGAATGTTGATGGAACATTTTAGGGGGAGAGGCTTACAGATCTTCCCTTAGCTTTACTATGTCAGAATCAGTGAGCCTCTCTATTTTAAACCTCAAAAGACTTTGGCTGTCCAGTTCCTCTCCACCCCCCCATCAAACACACCTCTTGTTAGGAGCTGTGAGAGTATATGTAAACGTATACTCTTTTATCCACATCTCTAATTTATCTGCTTTTTTTTTTCTTTTCCAAATAGTTTTCATGCCAGAAGTCCTTAGAAAAAAGAAAAGAATGAAACAAACAGAACAAGGCAATATCTTGGTACTGCTAATGAGCCATATATCTGGATAAATCAGAGGCAATGACAAACGAACTGGATTATTGTTTTACTGGTCTAGTTAGGAAAAGCACATGTTTAATTTATTTACATTTTAATTTATTTACATTATCACACTACAATCACACTTCGTTGGCTTTTCTTCTAAAGCATCAGATGAGATAAGTTAGTGTCACTGCTCTCTTATCCTCTTTTAATGAGATGGGCCTTATTTTTTATTTTATTGTCATTTTTTTTTAATGAGAACGACTTTAAACCTAAAAAGCTAAATAATATGCAAGATATTTGCAGAAGGCAGAAGTGGTCCCCAAATTCCTCTAATAAAACCATAGATTATTCTTATTCTTAAGCCCCCAGCTTCCCCATGATTTTGCTCCAAAAGCTTCCTCAATCCAGGAAGTTTTATTGTTTGATTTCACATCCACCCTATCTACCCTCACAGCTACTTTCCTGTAATTTTGAAATTCCTTTTAAACTCGACTTGCATCATTTCAAATCCCAGAACTAGCCCTTCGGTCATCGCCATTTACCTCACTGAAGACATCCCAGAAATGTGGCTCAAAGGAAGGACCCTCTTGGAGAACGGGGTTGCCCGATAAATGATTCATTCACTACTGAGGTGGATTTTTTTAAATGTCATTTTCACTCTGGAAAGTAGGAAACTGGGTTTCCTGTCTTTTGAAGCATCACCACACAGCCAGAAGCTGAAGAGCAGAGCTCCCAACTGTGGAAGCTTTCAATGACATGGAAAAAGGGTGATCCCAGAGGTTTGAGATCTGAGAAGGAGGTCTGAGAGCTCACGCCTATCTTTCTCTTTCCCTGCTTGCTGAACATGCAGAAGCAGCCTCACTAACGTGCAGCCGTGATGTGACTCATGGTCAGCTGACAGAGCAGGAAGTCACCTCAAGCTGCACTGACAGATGGGAAAGTCCAGAGTAGATTGAACGTACTTTTTAAGTAAAGGAAATAGGGCACTCTGTAGCTGATGGGCTGTGTCACAAGGTCAGAAAGCCCGATTACATTTGGTAGTGCTGTGCAAGAGAGTAGCCTGGGCATGCATTGATCTGTGTATCAAGTCATTACTATAATACTTGCAAGCCACACATGCATGTTTCAGTCATTAAATACAGAAGAGAACTCTTGCTGGAAGGATGAAATCACCCAGTTTTTACCGGGCTGGATTAAATAAGAAATTAATCGCTGGGGCTGGCGGGGGTGGTCGTAAGCAAAACGTGAAGCGGGACATCAGCTCTCTCAGTGTGGTTGCCTGCTTTTTGGAGTCCTCCTCTTGTCCCAGGGGTCCAGAAATCTCAGGAGGCCCTTTTTCTTTGAATGAGGGGAAGCGAACTGTTTTGTCAATCAACAAATCTGGAAATATATGCAGACCTGTGGTGTGCCAAGTACCCTGCCAGGGAGTATGGAAAGACCAGATCTTTCAAGAGCTCTTTCTAGTTGAGGCAATGAGATATAAATATATTGATAGATGAGTAGCAGCTAAGAGGTGTTCGAGGAAGTATATGATGAATTACCAAGGCAATGTCAAGAGGACAGATACGCTGTGGGCGTTAATAGGAAGGTGAGGCCAGTGTGGACAAGGTTGGCCAGGGAAGTGTTTGTGCCAACAGTGGATCTGGAACTACACTCCACTTTGAAGCAATAAGTAGGGGCGCCTGGGTGGCTCAGTCGGTTGAGTTTCCACTCTTGATTTAGGCTCAGGTCATGATCTCACGGTCTTGAGATTGAGCCCTGCATCAGGCTCCGTGCTGAGCACGGAGCCTGCTTAAGACTTTCTCTCCTTCTCCCTCTAGCCCTCCCCCTGCTCAAAATAAAGAATGTTTTTTTTTTTTTTAAGTACAGCTGTTGGTAAGTGGCAAAGATCAAATCAGCTCTCCCAGGAATGGCAAAAGCCAAGGTAGATATTTGAGTAGGATGCTGGTGCAGGTATGAGAATCTGAAGATCTGGGTTTGTTCTGGTTCAGAAAGACTATTGAACAGAGAAGCTTCTATTTCCTCATCTGTAGAATGGGTGTAATAAAGGCCCTACCTGCCATTCAGATCAAGTGAAATAATGTGAATCATGGTGTAAACTATAACTCATATAATAAACTTCAGTTACTGCTAATGGTGATGATATATTATGAATTTAGGAATATAATTTTGCATATAGAGGTATTGCTTAACTTTAAGGGCTTAAGTGACAATTTAAACATCAATACATAGGTTACGAAGAAGAGTTAGAGGTGTGGAGGGTTAACTGTAGATATGAAATGACAATGAGCACACACATAACCTTGGTTTGAGGTCTTGGGTGAAGGCATTAAAAATATTATGACTAACGCAGATATTATTTTTCTAGGAATATTTCCTTTTTTCCCTAAGAGTGAGGATAATTTGCTCACAATGTCCAAACTAAACATTACATTTTTAATCTGAACTTATAGAGCTTGCACATTGCGTGGTGCATATCAAGAACCCAGTCTATATTGAGTGAGGGAACTTTCTGGATTTAAGATGCAATCTGGTAATCATTGCTTCTAATCTGGGGAATGGGGGGCATTTTTTCCCCTCTTAACCTTGATGGAAAAGTGCTTGGAATATTTGTAGTGGGATCAAAATTCACACAAAATGAATCAGATATTCATAAAAAGAAAGAGTACATCTTTCTTTCTTTTTCTTTACAAGCTCATCTTGCTCAGAGCTCCTGTTTATCCTGATGAGAAGACGGGCATCTTTTCCTTGACAATTTCTGTTCTCTCCAGGCCAGCAAAGGTTCTGTGGGGTAAATACTGAATCCATTCAAAGTTTAAACCCTCATTCAGGACAGTTTCTCCCCTTTGAAGAACTTCCCTCCCCCTCTTCTCTTGCTCAAGACTGGAGGACTGTGTGGGGGTGGAAGGGTGAGGGGGTTCCCAAGTTGCCCTCTGCAGCCCCTATCCTTCTGTTGGGGAGTGGGCTCCCTGAGTTCTGCTGTTCATAGAGGGGTGATTAGCCCCATCCTTCCTGGATATTGTGCTGTTGTTCCCCACTGATGTTCAGGGACCTGCTCACAAGGTCTCCATGGGTCTGTGGACTGTCTACTCTGTCCTCAGGCCTCATCCAGTCAGATAGTCCCCTTGGCATGTATATCCTCCCTTCTCCCCCAGTCACATGTGCTCCTTGCCATCTTAGCGCCACGCTGCTGTGTGTGAGCCCTCTGGAACCCTGGGCAGCCCCAAGCCAGTCCATTCCTTCAGGTCAAGGGTGCTGGAAGTCTGCAAGAACTGACTGTTCTCCAAGCTCACGCTGTGTTCCCAGGTTCCCCCAAACCTCTCTAATTGACCTATGCTCTGGTCCAGCCCTGGCCTTTCTCCTGTCCCTCCCATCTGGCCATCCAGTTCCTTTCTGCAGCCCAGGAAGGGTGCTGTGGGATTTAGTGAATTAGTCCCTTCTTGGGGTTAAGAACCACCTGTCTCTCCGTTCTGCCCCAGAACCAGTCCTCCAACATCCAGCCCATCAGACCACACACATTTCCTTTTTAACCCCTCCTTTTTTTTTTTTTTTCTCAGCAAGGCTCAGCTTTTGCAAAACAGAAGTGTTTCTTTTCAGACATTTGTCTAACTGTAATCTTTTAAGATCCATTTTCAAACAAAGTGCAGTGGCAGCTCTCGTTCTCATTGAATTCTGCCCAATGGATCCAACGGGTAGTAACTTGTGAGACATTTCCGGAAAAGGAATCACTAGAAACAAAATGATATTGACTCAACGCTTCAAAAATGTTAATTCTGTTACAGAAGTTTAAAGTATTTTGGTAGTTGTGACACTACTATGAAATGAGTTATGGCAACATCAGTCCCCTGGTTGGGACAGACTTGGTCATTCATTCTGCAACTGAAATGTTCCCAGGTTATGAGTCATTCACAAAATATTTGTTCAACAGCTACTTCATTCCCAACGTGGGAGAAGTGGACCATGTTTTGGCAATTGGTTGCTAAACACCAATAGGTAAACCACCCAACATGAAACAATTAATGGGATAGGAATAAAGGTAGAATTTTGGAGGCCCCAAACAGTGGAAAACCCTGGAAAAGTAGTGGAGTAGGACCTTGTCAGAATAGTGCACCACAGTTTGAAGCCAAAGGTAACCAGAGAAAAGTGCCTTATACCGTCAGGAACCAGAACAAACCTAAAAGACTCAAGGGCAATTAGCCATATACAATAAAGGAGCAAGTCCCAGGAGATCCAGCCCTGGAGGGAAGGGAGGACAGCAGGGCAAGGAGGGACCTTACCTATTTTGAACCAAAGGATGTAGTAACTGGTCCAATTCAGAAGAGTAGACTTTTCTGCTGACTTATTGGACTCTTACCATTCTGGGTTTCTTCCCCTACCTTACTTTTGTTTTTTGCAATTCTTGCTTGCTGAAAGCTTGAAGCCACAGGTGAATGTTCAAAGAGAAATGGGAGTCTCTAGGCCTTCAGTTATTTGTGGTGGCAGCCACCATTTCTATTCAGGATTCCAGGGAGATGTGAACACAGATGTGGAAAAGCTAGACAGGGTAAGGTTAGGATTGAATGATGGCAGACGCTGTTATCCTTCCTGCTTGGATGACGCAATGCAAGCAATTTTAACAAAAAATCATGCATGTGCTGTGTCAGGTCCGTATGTTTTCTTCCTTAGAAACAGCAAAGCTCCATCAGCCCATCACGACCTGACTCTCTGCTGGTAGACGTGACTAATAATGTCATGCGGGCACAGTGAACCCAATGCTAAGCTGCAGTATTTCACCCACACTAGACCAATATGGGGGAAAGCATTTTTAATTTAAAGTTTGGGGTTTAGAAGTCTTTGGTCCTTAATCTCAAGGAATTGATCTATATAGGCGTGCCCTGTTCACGGGTGTAGTCACTGCCACGTGTGACTCCCTAAACGAATTATAATTAAATAGAACTAAACGTTCAATCATATTAGCCACATTTGTAAGTGCTCAATAGCCACATGTGGCCAGTAGCACGTTATTATATTGGGCTTGCGAATATAGATTTACATCATCACAGAAAATTCTACTGAGCAAGACTAGTACAGACCGTAGTGCAATAGTGTGGCAAGAGGAGAACAGAGGTCCAGGACATCGGCTGATAGTGTTGCTTTTTTTTTGTTTTTAAGTTTATTTATTTATTTTGAGAGAGTGAGCATGAGTGGGAGAGGGGCAGAGAGAGGGGAGGGGAGAAAGAGAGAATCCCAAGCGGGTTACACACCCACTGTCAAGGCAGAGCCCGACACGCAGCTTGATCTCATGAACGATGAGATCTTGACCTGAGCTGAAATCAAGGGTTGGATGCTTAACCGACTGAGCCACCCAGGCCCCGCTGTTGCTTTTTAATAACATGGTTTGGGAGTGGGAGTAGAGATGAAAAGAAGAGAAACCCATCATCATTTTCCTCAGAAATGTGGCCCAGTCACTCTCTTTACCCCAACTGAAGCTACGTGAAATAGCACTGTGAATTTGGAAACTGAAAAGGAAACTTGGAGAAATCAGCTGTGTTTAAACACTCGCAGCCATGACTCAGCCCTTCGGTGCCTGGCTTAGCAAATAGCCACAGCAGGCGGGAAGATCTACAGTGCCCCTCTGTCCTATAATCAGTCACACTGGGTTCAAGTCCAGTTGCTCCATTCACTAGCTGTCCTCATTGTGGGGCAAATTGGTGCTTTTGATATCTCTGATCTTGAATTGTATATCTTGTAAAGGGAAAATAATTATGCCCATCTGCAAGCATTTCAAGCAGAGTCAACGAAAACATATACAAAATATTTGGCACATAGTAGGTAGTCAATAAAAGAAGTTTCCAGTTTGGAAATTTATCTTACTAAGAGAATAAATGTAAACATATTAGATTTTTTAACCTCATGGAAACCCTTAGTTATAAAAAGATCAGACCATAAACATTTTAGAAAGCATGCATGGGGACACCTGGGTGGCTCAGTCTGTTAAGCATGGAATCCAGCCCCATGTTGGGTCTAGCTGACAGTGTGGAGCCTGCTTGGGATTCTCCCTCTCACTCTCTCTGCCCTTCTGCTCTCCCTCTCTCTCAAAATAAATAAATGTTTTAAAAAAAGGAAAAGGTACATAAATATTTACCAGATCTTTGTATGTGGAAGGATCTTTCAAATTTAAAGGTAATGAGGGGCGCCTGGGTGGCGCAGTCAGTTAAGCGTCTGACTTCAGCCAGGTCACGATCTCGCGGTCCGTGAGTTCGAGCCCCGCGTCAGGCTCTGGGCTGATGGCTCAGAGCCTGGAGCCTGTTTCTGATTCTGTGTCTCCCTCTCTCTCTGCCCCTCCCCCGTTCATGCTCTGTCTCTCTCTGTCCCAAAAATAAATAAACGTTGAAAAAAAAATTAAAAAAAAAATTTAAAGGTAATGAGAAACAGAGAACACTGATAAATTTGATAACATAATTTTTTAAACTTCGGTGCAACAAACGAACTACATACACCAAATTAAAAGGTAAATAAACTGGGGAATATATTTTCAACCAACATGACAAACAATTGTTATATTTGATTTTTTCAAAATAAATGATAAAAATCTCTGAGAAAAACTCCAATATAAGGAAAAAATGCAACATTGCATGAAACTAAAAAGAAATAAAAATTGTTAACAAATGAAAAACATTTCAATGTTCGGAATTTAAAATATTGAAATTAAAATAATTGAAGATTATTTTTCTTCTCTCTCTCGCTCTCTCTCTTTTTTTTGTCTGTAAATGTGGTGATTCAAAAAAATAAATAACGATTACACTTCAGGAGAGGCATATGAAGCAAGCACTCATGCTGTACCCAAAATAATAATTGTGAGATGAGGATCTAAAGTTTTAGATAGTACAGGATGCATTTTTGGGTGGGATATTTACTACTTGCTAGTTGTCTCCTGGTCCCATGTCAAGGGTTGAGCCTGGACTCAGACCATACAGTTCCTATCATTGCATAGAAAAGACTTCCTTTGGGCCTATTATAGTTAGACCGTATGGTTTTACTACCTTAGGAAGAGGAGGTCCAGCCAAGGAGAGGTGATGTCAAGTCAATGCTTTCCCGCCTAGGGGATTGTGGGAAGGAAAAGGGAATAGGGCAATTATAGAAGTGTATTGTCAGTGTTCTGATTCTCTTGAACTTAGTTTTTTAAGCAGGACTGTTTGGGCAGGAGTGAGGTGATATGGTAGAAAGTTCAGAAAGGACTAGAGGACCTGGAGAACAGCCATACCAGTAGCAAGTATGGCTCTAGAACCGCTTTGTCACAAGTGTTGGTGTTGCCCTGGTAGATGGAATTGTCTAAGCCAGAGGGTCTAAGGTGGTGGCCCTGGTTGCTGACAGTTTGGTAAGGAAATAACGGAATGGTCTGAGGGCTAATATATCAGAGGCCTGAGGCTGGGGCTTTGGGGCCAGAAGCAAATGACCAGGACTTCAGGGTTGGGTTGGAACACAAGACTTGGGGGTTAGGCTGGATAAGAATACAAAATACTTAACACAGCGTTTGACAACTAGGGCACGTTAAATATCATAATAACAAGAATAAAGTCAACTTTTGCGTGATACTAACATGTTTATAATGTTTTATGGTATGAAGAAGTGTTTATTACATTTTTAAGGAAAGGATGTAGGGTGTATTTCCTTAATATTATATATGCACAAAAAAACCCCATAAAGAAACATACCATAGCTTTTACAGTATATCCCTAAGAGATGAAGTTATATATACTTCATAAATCTACCAATATTTATCCATTTTACTGCTGATGGACGTTGGGATTGTTTTTAGTTTGGGGCTGTTATGAATCACGCTGCTACCAATATTCTTGTGCATGTCTTTTCATTCATTTACAAGGGCACATACGTTTCCGTTGGGTTTGAACCTAGAAGTAGAATATCTGGATCCTCCAGTAGGTACACATTTAGTTGCCTTAGCAGTGATGCCAAACAATTTTCCAAAATGATTGTATGAATTTCCACACTCACCAGCAGCTGAGGAGCGTTCCCATTGTTGCACATTTTTTTTTTTTTTAACGTTTATTTTTTTTATTTTTGGGACAGAGAGAGACAGAGCATGAACGGGCGAGGGGCAGAGAGAGAGGGAGACACAGAATCGGAAACAGGCTCCAGGCTCTGAGCCATCAGCCCAGAGCCTGACGCGGGGCTCGAACTCACGGACCACGAGATCGTGACCTGGCTGAAGTCGGACGCTTAACCGACTGCGCCACCCAGGCGCCCCTCATTGTTGCACATTTTAATGAACACTTGGGGTTATCAGTCATTTTAATCTTAGCCCTTTGGGTGGGTGTGGAGTGGTATCTCAGGGTGGTTAATTGCATTTCCTTGTCAACTAACGAGCCCCTTTTCATGTGTTGACTGGCCTTTCATGACTGCCTGTTGGAGTCTCTCACCCATTTTCTTCTTTTCTTTCCCCTCTCCTTTCCTTTTCTTCTTTTCTTTCCCCTCTCCTTTCCTTTCCTTTCCTTTCCTTTCCTTTCCTTTCCTTTCTTTAGAGAGAAAGAGAGAGAGAGCAAGTGACTGGGGGAGAGGGACAGAGGGAGAGAGAGAGAGAGAGAGAGAAAGAATTTCAAGCAGTCTCTACAACCAGAACAGAGGATGGGACTCAATCCCATGAACCTGGGATTATGACCTGAGCTGAAATCAAGAGTTGGATGCTCAACTGAGTAAGCCACCAGGTAGTCCCATTTTCTTTTCTTTTCTTTCTTTCTTTCTTTCTTTCTTTCTTTCTTTCTTTCTTTCATGTTTTTAATGTTTACTTATTTTTGAGAAAGAGAGAGGTGGAGTGCGAGAGGGGGAGGGGCAGAGAGAGAATGAGACACAGAATCCAAAGCAGGCTCCGGGCTCTGAGCTGTCAGCACAGAGCCCGACACAGGGCTCAGTCCCACGAACCGCAAGATCATGATCTGAACCTAAGTTGAATGCTTAACCGACTGAGCCACCCAGGTGCCCCTCCCCCCCCATTTTCTTTAATAATCTTTATTATTTATAGTATTATTTATAATTTTCTTTAATAATACTTTAATAATCATAAAAAGTATTATTTCAGGAGTGCCTGCGTGGCTCAGTCGGTTAGGCGTCTGAGTTCGGCTCAGTCACGATCTCATGGTTCACGAATTAGAGTCCCACATCGCGCTCTCTGATGTTGGCACAGAGCCTGCTTCAGATCCTCTGTCCCTCTCTCTCTTTCTCTCTCTCTCCCTGCGCCTTCCCCCCACTCTCTCCCTCTCTCTTTCTCCCTCTCAAAAATAAAATAAACATTAAAAATATAATAAACATTAAAAATATATTATTTCAACAAAGAAAGGGAATTAAATCACATTTTTTCCCTGCCCTTAATCACATTTACATAAGCAATCTGACTGAGGGGTAACATCTTACCTGGCTATCCATAAATGGACCACCAACTTCTTGATCTGCTGTCAAATGCTCGACCCCTGAGCTATAACCCCACATACCGGACCACCAACTTTAAACAGACATTGCTTTATCTGTTCCTTCCCAAAAGTGATTATCATTTTATACATCACTTATTGTTATTTATGGGCTTATCTTATGTCTTCTTCTAGACCATTAACTCTCAAACAATGGCCACTTTTTGATTCCCTTTGGTGTAATGCACCTAGCACTGAACACTGCCCACAGTAAAAACTTTTGGAATGAACAGGAATGCATGGCTTTGAATAGCTTTTTATAGGACCTAAGCACTGGAATGCAAAATTCAAATAATCTAGTCTTCCGTTTCCTTTCAAAGGCAACCAAATTGAGGTCCAGAGACCTGGGTCTGAGAGCAAATGAGCAATGAAATAGGGCAAGTACCTTGATTCCTAGTCTCCCCCTGTTGCCCTTACACTACACTATTTCTAAGAGATTAGAAGGAGATAAACAATGAATTATAGCTCCCTACAAATGTACACTACAGAAACTCTTCCAACTAAATAATTTTTTAAAATTAAAAAAAAATTTTTTTTTTTTTTTTTTTTTGAGAGAGAGAGTGAGGCAGAGAGACCGAGAGTGAGCAGGGGAGGGGCAGAGAGAGAGGGAGACACAGAATCCCAAGCAGGCTCCAGGTTTTGAGCTGTCAGCACAGAGCCCGACGTGGGGCTCGAACTCACAAACTGTGAGATCATGACTTGAGCTGAAATCAGACACTCAACCGACTGAGCCACCCAGGCGCCCCAGAAAGGAGAATATTCTTATCACTAGAGACAAGAGTTAATGCTGAGATGATTCTGCACAAACAGATCTGATGAAAATAACCCTATCTTCCATTAATTTCGCCCATATATTTCCTAGTCACTCCCCGGAAGCCCAAACCCCTTTCCTTCGTGTAGTCCCTTTATAATTTAGTGCCCTTAGCTAAAATGGTACATAAGCCTGAGTCTTCTTTGGGGGTTTTCATTTCTTTCCTATGCAGGCCTTCCCCATCACATTAAAATAGTAACATCCAATAAATTTGTATGCATTTCCCCTGTGAATCTGTCTTCTGTCATGCAGGGGGGGGGACAAAATCTCCTCTAATCTCTTTGGGTGTCTTAAACTGGGCCTAAGAATTAAACTGACATAAGACAGATTAACACCTTCAGGTAAGCCTTCACAAGAGAATGAAGAGCAGGAAGCTCTGATACCTTTTAGATAAAGAAACCATCCTGGGGCGCCTGGGTGGCGCAGTCGGTTAAGCGTCCGACTTCAGCCAGGTCACGATCTCGCGCTCCGTGAGTTCGAGCCCCGCGTCAGGCTCTGGGCTGATGGCTCGGAGCCTGGAGCCTGTTTCCGATTCTGTGTCTTCCTCTCTCTCTGCCCCTCCCCTGTTCATGCTCTGTCTCTCTCTGTCCCAAAAATAAATAGAAAAAAAACGTTGAAAAAAAAATTAAAAAAAAAAAAAGAAACCATCCACTTGTGAAAAATTGACAAGGCAAAGGGATTGGGCTTTGGGTACTGAGTTGTGAGGAAGTAACCAGGAAGATAAGGGTGAGTTTAACAAGGTTTGTTAGTACAGCTTTCTTTGGCCCCAAATTCCCTGTCTCTGGTGATAAGCATGCCTGCCTTCCTTCCGCTACAGGGAGGGCATCTTTCACATGGGGGCTTTATCTCCTACTTTCTGGGAGAAAAGGAGGATCAGAGTGTCCCTTTTGTACCTGCTGTTTCTTAAGTGCCTTGAATTCAAAATAACCAATATGCCAAAGTGGCATATTTTGGGCTGACATGTTCTGGTTTCCTTCAGTCAGGTTATTTCACAGCCTCCAGGAAGCAAACATGAGAAGCAGAGGAAACGTTATTCCTCTCCTGCACCATACAATGCCCTCTAGTAATGTTGGTTTCGAGAAGTAGAGAGGTCAGGTCAGCCTACCCTTGTACTAATGTTTGTGATGTCATAGTCAGTTTAGCAGGGATTTTCCCAAGGTTAGAAGCTTCCTGATTCCCGTCGTAGAGATTTGGAAGGCAGTCTTCATCCTTGGCGGCCGCGTAGTGGAAAGTACTAGAGGGATCAGGATCAAGACCCAGCGTTAGGTTTGTAATAGCAGATATAAAACAGGATCCATCAGGCTGCCCAGCCAAGGCATGGAGACTAGATACACAGTAGCCTAAGGTTCATGTAAGCAAGTCTAGTCTGCAGGCTTAATAACCTCAAACTCAAGCATGGTAAAAATGTGGTAAAAAAATGACTGAGGTTTTCATAAATTTAACATTTGTTGGCATCTGCATAACTGTGGTTGCTAAAGGGATTTCAGAGAACTTTGGAAAGATCATCAAGTGAAATATAATCTTCCTCAATAGATCTTTATTTTAGTTGAAGCTGTTTTCTTTCAGTCAAAAGATGCCTAATGCAACCATAAGGTGTCCGAGTATAGAGAAAGAGCCTATGTCCAATTCTAAAACATGAAAGGAATCATTCCCACTTCTGTTTGGTGGAAATACATCAAGCAGCAAGACAACTGTAAACACCTTTTGGTCTCCTTTTACTTATAAACAACAAGCGGTGAGCCCACTTTTGCAACCTATCATGTTTGTGTGTAGAACTCGCAAATCGGAAATGTTCGCAAATGTTATTCCATTTCAGACGCAAAACTGCTTTCTCATAGCAGTGACCTAAACTTGAGAGTAGAGAAACTGGACCTTATGATTCTTTGTTCTTCCTACAGTACCAGCGAGATAGCAGATCTTTGGTACATACTGATTATTTGCTGACTGCGGGAAAGGAATAGTCCTTTACACAGTTTGGGCGGAAATGGCCACAGAACAAAGACGGCATTGGTTCTCAAGTACATTTAAAGTACAGAATGTTCGGGCAAAAGGTGAAAGCACATTAGGCTGATTTTCAGTTCATAAGTTTTCTTGCTCTGAAATATGTATATATATATACACATATATATGTATATATATACATATACATATATATGTGTATATATATACATATATACATATACATATATACATATATATACACATACATACATATATATACATATACACATATATATGTGTATATATACACATACATATATATATACACATATATACATATATATACATATATATACACACATATACACACACACACACACACACACACATATATATATATATATATATATATATGTTTCTTGTTAGTAGAGGAAAGACGCAAAGTTTTGAATGTAGCAGGGAAATAATCCTGAAAAAATTTGTTTTTTGATTGTTCCCAGGCTTTAAGTTGAGACTTTTCCAGGCTGAAGTCGCTTTTGTGCTGTGGTCTGCAACTGTATAAAATCTGAAGCTCAGTCTTGGACCAAACTCATTAACATTTTCCCCCCAAAGATCTTTTAGGGGACTTAATGAGACTTTAGTTTTCACTAAAGATAGAGAAATACACAATAAACCAGAGCTGCAAACATCTTTGGTAAGGAGAACAGTTTTTATTGTGACTTGCTCTTCTCAGGCATTTCTGCAACCAAACCAGAAAAAAGAATAGGGTGAAGAAATGAGGACACTGTGGCCAACACTGGTCTCTTCTTGTTTCTGAAAGGACAAGATTTATGAGGCTGCAGCCCCAACTACCAGACTAGTGGTCCTCAGCCATTCTGTGAAAGTCAAAGTCAAAGCCTTTCTTCCATGTGCGGTTCCTTCCCTGCTCCTGGCCAAGCACATGGGGTGTGTGTGTGTGTGTGTGTGTGTGTGTGTGTGTGCGTCCCCTACTTCTTCCACTAAAGGAGTGATTCTCAACCTGGAGTGATTTTGCCCCTAATCCTCCCAAATATTTGGCAATGTCTGGAGACACGTTTGATTTCACAACTGGGTGTGCTACTGGCATCTAGTGGGTAGAGGCCAGGTGTGATGCTAAACATCCTACAATGTACTGGACAGCTTCTACAACAAAGAGTTACATGGCCTAAATGGTCCATATTTCTAAGGTTGAGTTACCCTGATCTAAAGGATCAGATATGGAGGCCTCATTGGCCATAGAACAGTGTATGGAGAAGCTTTAGCTAAAGAACAGTTAGAAGCCACAAGCTATTGTTGGTAATACAACAGCAAGACAGTGAGGTGGGTAGATATGTGGACAACCCGAGCTCACGATCTAAACTCTGCCGCTCAGCAGTAAGGTGTCCCTGACAGGTGACTTAACTTCTCTGAATCTCTTCCCGACCCTGAAAACATCACTACAAAGGTAGAAAAGAAATAGGACAATTTTATTGTTGGGTAAACATTAAACCACAATGTGATACATCAGTTAAAGAGATTGCAAAGACAGAAAGAAATCTCACTGTCATGTAATAAAGGGATCCAACCCATTTCATTAGGTGGATTTTGCAATTTGGAATCAGGTAACCAGTAGGCCCTTCTCTTCCCAGGACATCAGGAGACTAGGTGTTATCTTCCCTGATCATTACCTTTCAAAGAGATGGCCCCCAGTTCTGGAGAAAACATTCCTGAGTTGCTAGAGACTGGCCGGAGATTTGTATTTTTGAAAAGGCCAAAGAAAGAAATTGTGAGAGAAAGGGGAGAGGAGAAAGAGTCTCTTCCCTTGTTTTCAACAGGGGGAATTACACTTCTTAAATTTATTTGCTTTTATACATGCTGTCTATAAAAAGAAGATGGTAATAATAATGGTATTTACTCCTTAGAGCTGTTGTAAGGATTATATGGGTTAGAACATGTATACGGTTATTAGATTAATTAAACTGGGGACCGTTAGACTGGTGGCTCTAATGCCATGGTGGCCTGCATAAACACCCCCAAATCTAACCCTGTAAATGCTTCAGGGTTACTAAATGGAAATGCCAAGGACAACCAACCGCAGCCAGTCAGCTGGACTTTAAGCTCAGGCAATCAAATAATTTCTTTCTTTTTTTTTTTTCTTTCCTATCTTCTCTGTATAAGTCTTTCCCATAGTTCTAGTCCGGAGCATGCTCCTGGACACTTCAGATTTGAGGCTGCCCAGTTGGAATTAGTTTTTGCTTAAATAAACTCTTAAAAATCTCAAATTATGCCCAGTTCATCTTTTACCAAAGTTTAGACCCATGTGCAGCACTCAGTAAATGTTTGCTGCTTTAAGACCTTGTGATAGGCAGAAGTTTAAGCTGGCCCCAAGAGTCCCACCCCTGGTACACACTTCTTGTATAATTCCCTCTCCTTGAGTGTAGGCAGAACCTCTGAACACGAGGGCACATCCCTCTCATGATGAGGTTACTGATCATCTGGCTTTGAGTTAACTAAAAAGGGGATTATTCAGTGGGTCTGACTAAATCACACAGGCCCATTACAACTGGATCTAGATGTCAGAGACAAAAACAAAACAAAACAAAACAAAACAAAAAACAACATCGGAACAATTCAAGGTGACAGAGGGCCTATGGAGGAGGCCACATGGCAAAGAACTACAGAGGGCCTCTAGGAGCCAAGAATAACTCTGGCAGACAACCAGCGAGAGAACAGAGGCCTCAGTCATACAACCATAAGGAACTGAATTTGCCAGCAATCATATCAACTTGGGGAAAAGGACTCTGACCCACAGAAATGCAGCCTGGCCAATCCTTTACTTCAGTTTGTGAAACCCTGAGCAGAGAAGACCCAGCTCAGGTGGGCCTGGACTTCTGATCTACAGAGACTGTAGGGGTAATAACTAATTGTTGTTTGAAGCCACTCAATTTGCATAATTTGTTATGAGCAATAGGAAACTAATACAATCCTCAAAAAAAAAAAAAAGTAACATTGCACTCTGATGCCACCGATTTAAGTGTCAGAGGAAGGACCTGACCTAGAGGGCCACCTCTGTCACAAGTTATATGTAAGCAACACCCGAAGTCTGTTTTGGAGGAAGAAAACCTACGAAAAAATGCACTAAACAAACTGACCAGGTGTGAGGCTTTAGGCGAGTCCCTTCAGCTTGGTTTCCCTTCTATAAAGTTTGTTGTAAGTGGAACCAGATGGCTGCTGTGTTTACTGCCCTTCTGAATTCTCTCAGAATTCCAAACAGTGAGTGCAGAAGAAACAGGGGTGGCTTTGTAATAGGGACCATTTCGTGGCTGAGCAAACTGGACTGAACATTCTAGCTCCCTTCTAACAGGTGTGCTCTGAGTTCCTGAGAGTGTAGATGGGGATTCATTGTGGCAAGCCTCCAAACATGTAGTGGGTTTGGCTCAAAAATATCTTATTTATAGACACTTCTTTCTCTTAGAAGTTTAAATTACTTGAAATACATGTAATTAATCTTTGATTCATTCTTAAGAATAAAGAGGAGCTTTACCTGAAGGTTCTGGAAAACTACGGACAGGCCCAGGAACACGCTCGGGTGCTAGCCAACTCCAAGCAGACAGGAGACTCATATGAAGGTCTTTGGTTTTGGTGGGGGCTCTGAATGGGTTAAAATGAAGATAGCCTAATCTCCACTGAGCTCTCCCAAACATTCTGACTGGGAAGGTGCTGGCATGGGTCCCGGGAATTTGTGTTCTTAGCGAGCACCTACAATGATTCTGAAAGCAGATGGTCTGTGGAACACTCAAGGAAGTATCACAAGTAGTAAATTAGAGGTTACTAGAGTATCAGAGAGCAGAATCCAACTCCTGTCACTGAACAAAAAAAATTTCAGTGAAGAAATTATGGAGGAATGGGCAGTGTAAGGGAAATGGAAATAAAGGACTCAGAGACTTGCAACAGTGAGAAGCCATCACCACCTACAGGCGGGCTGATGGATCAAGGGGACTGTCACTAAATCCCACTGCGTGATGGGAGCTGATGAGGCAGCCCCCTCCTCCCCCGCCCCGGAGAGGCTGTGGTCAAAGAGGAATGTAGCAACTTGCTAGAGACTCTGCATGGAAGTAAGGAGGGTGCAGGGAGGGAGGAAGTGAAATCCAACTGGAAGCCAGCAGCAAGAATCCTGAACGCGTCGTCTCAGGAATTCAAGGGCACGGAACAGGGGAGAGAGGCAGTAAGTGGATAGTATTGGCAGGAGAAGCGATGAAAGATAATCAGCATGTTCTAAATCTCAAGGACAAGATCACAGACATGAAGAATGGCTGGACAATTACAGGAGTGAGTAATTCATCAAAATGAAGCCGTCGATACCACGAAGAGAATCAGTTACAGGAGGTGGCCCAGGCCAAGTGCCTGGGACTCATCAGGGGATGTGGAGTAAGAGGAAAGAAGATGGTCTGGCTGGGCTCTGCTGTTTGGGCACCTGAAAAGTTCATCTGTTGCAGTCAAGACCGAAAACAGCAATAATTACATTTGAATGTACTGGAGCAGCCTTCCAGGGACATTCAGACTGAGTGGCATCATCAGCTTGCAGACAACCATCCAATGTCTTCCTTTGCTAACATTGCCAAAGCTCACTGCTGCCCTCTGGATAAACCAAGTCAGTGTAACTCACATTTAGAGCACTCATAAACGGCCTTGTCATCATGATTAATGAATGAGGGATTTTCTATTTTTCTCACTAGGTTATGACCATAATTGAACAAATTAAAAAACTATGCGTGTGTGTGTGTGTGTGTGTGTGTGTGTATAATTGGACCATATATTTCAGCTCATAGTACAGCTGAGATATACTGAGAGAAAGGAATTTCCTTATCTTCTAATTAAACTGGCACTCTTCCCGAGCCCCCACCCATTGGTAAGTAACTGGGAGAAAAGCTAACTGTTCAATCTGATTTAAAACCCTAGTAATTTAAAGAGTCTCTTAGGCCATCTCAAGTCACTACTGGATAAAGCTGCCCAGTGGCTCGGTTAGCCTGGCTTTCCCCACCGTGTTACAATCTAGTTGAAATGGAAGAGTCTGGGTGTACTCTTGGAAGAGAGCATGATTACTCCTTCCCTGTTGTGTTGGTGGGGTACGGACAGACAGACCCCTGGCCTCCTGAAGGCTCATGAGTCCTACTGGCAGGAATCTGCACATCTCCAGGGGGCAGCCTCTGTCCAGGTAATTCTGTTGCCCTCCAGAGCTGAAAGCTGCAGCTGGAGAACTCTGGCTCTCTCAAGTTTGTTTTCAAGAATATGTCCTTCCTTCCTTCTTCTTTTCTTTTTCCTGGTTTTTTTTTTTATTTTTTAAGTTTTTTTTTAATTTTTTTTTTATTTTGAGAGTGAAGGAGAGAGAGAGAGAGAGAGAGAGAGAAAGAGAGAGAAAGCACACATGCAAGTGTGAGCAGGGGAGGGGCAGAGAGAGAAGGAGAGAAAGAATCCCAAGCAGGCTCCATGCTGTCAGCACAGAGCCTGACGCGGGGTTTGAACCCATGAAACGTGAGATCGTGACCTGAGCCAAAATCAAGAGCTGGACACTTACCCGACTAAGCCACTCGGGTGGCTCAGGACTTGCAGACTGAGGAACAGGAACATTTCCTACTCAATGACTCTGCTTCTCTTCAATTCTGAAGAGCTACAGAACCCTGAGTTTCTGATGTTTTTCCTTAAGCTTCTTGGCCCGGTTGTCTACTTGCAGCCTTTGCTGGTGGGTCACCTTGCTTTGCCACAGCCGGCCTGTGGCAGGTCCTCTGGCTCTAAACTCAGCATCCTGTGAGGAAAGAGAAAAGGGAGATTCCAGATTGCCAGCTAGACCTTTCCTGTCTACTCATGACCTTCCCCCCTCGCAAATACCTAGATGACCATGATGTGTCGGCATAGGCCTCCTGTCCTAGGAACTTCTTCAGATCCAAGTGGGCAGGTTGAGCAGCCCCTTACTTGAATGATACCTTCGACTTATCTAAAATATATGTAGTCAATCCTCATTATTTGCTGCTTTTATATTTGTGAATTTGCCTAATCACTAAAACTTGTTTTAACCCCCAAATCAGCCTCTTACACATCCATGGCTGTTTGCAGAGTGGTGAGAAATTTGAGTTGCCTGTTTTGCCCCTTCTCAGCTGGGGTCAAATAGGGTGACACCCGGTCTTACTTCAGGACTCACGCTGTCAGCAAGTATTCCTTACATGACCTATTTGGTGCTCAACTTTTCGCATTTCCGTGCTTTGTGTTGGTGATTTTGCTGTTGACAGTGGCCCCTTGAGTACAGTGTTGACGTGCTGTGGATGGCTCCTAAGAGTGAGAAGGCTGCGAAGTGCCTTATGGAGAAATCATAGGTGACAAGGGCTGAATGTTAGTGTCTTCCAAAAGTTATATGCTGAAGCCCTAATCTCCCGTGTGTCTCTATTTGAAGATGGCACATCTAAGAAGGTAATCAAGGTCAAATGAGGTCTTACGGGTGGGCCCTGATTGTTATAAAAAGGGATGAGGGCTTTCTCTTGTGCACTTTACTCGGGCGAAAGGCTAAGTGAGGGCAAAGTGTCCATCTAAAACCAGGAAGAAAGCTTCCACCAGAAACCTACCATAACCTTGGTCTTTGACTTTCCTGCTTCCAGTACCGTGGGAAATTCAATTTCTTTAAGCTACTCAGTCTGTGGTATTTTGTTATGGCAGCCTGAGTAGAAGCCTGAGATCACCAAGACGGCAATGTGTCAGACTAGCTTCCTCCAGGCGTGCTTTACAGAACCGTTGTCTGTGAGTTCAGTGTTAATGAGTCAATGGTGTCTATTAAATAAGGTGTTCTTAAACAAATAGATACCCACATAAAACAGGGTTATATGTTGATTATTTAATGAAGTAAAAACTTCTGCTCTGTGATAGATGCTGTCAAGAGAATGAGAAGATAAGCCACAAAGTGGGAGAAATATTTGCAAAAGACAGAACTGACAAAGGGTTAATATCCAAAATATACCAACAACTCTTAAAACTCAACGACAAGGGAATGAACAACCTGATTTAAAAATGGACAAAAGACCTGGACGCCTCAGCAAAGAAGGTATGTGGAGGACAAATACACCTATGGAAAGATACTCCACAGGTTATGGCATTAAGGAAATGCAAACCAATACAGCCATGAAGGACTACCACACGCCTATTAGAATGGCCCAAATACAGGACAGTGACACCATCAAATGCTGGTCTAGATGTGGAGCTATAGGAACTCTCATTCACTGCTGGTGGAAATGCGAAACGGTGCAGCCGCTGTGGAAGACAGCTTGGCAGTTTCTTATAAAGCTGAAGCTACTCTTACCATACGATCTAGTGGTTACACTCCTTAGTATTTACTCAGATGAGTTGAAAACTTACATCCACACAATACCCTGTACGTTGGCTGTTTATAGCAGCTGTATTCATAATTGCCAAAACTTGGTAACCAAGTTGTCCTTCAGTAGGAGAACAGATACATAAACTGTGTATTCATTAGTCTGCTCCAGCTGCTATGACAAAATACCCCAGACTGGATGGCTTACACACAGATGTTTTTTCCACAGTTCTGGAGGCTAGAAATCCAGGATCAAAGTGCTGGACAATTTGCTTGCTGGTGAGAGATTTCTTCCTGGCTTGCAGATGGCCAGCTTCTCGTTTTGTCTTCACATGGCTCTTCTTCTGTGTGAGCATGTCTCTGTTTCTTATAAGGACAGTCCTATCGATTAGGGCCCCACCTTTATGACCTCCTGACCTTGGTTAGCCTTAATTACCTTTGTAACGGCCTTGTCTCCAAGTGCGGTCATACGGGCGTTAGAGTTTCAACATATGAATTTCACGGCGGGGGCGGGGGAACATAATTCAGTCCATTACCCTGAGGTCTATCCAGACAATAAAATAGTATTCAGCATTAGAAAGAAATGTGCTATCAAACCAAGAAAAGATAGGGTGGAGGGGAGACTGAAATATATATTACTAACTGAAAAAAGCCAATCTGAAAAGACTACAGGCTGTATGATTCCAACTATATGAGATTCTGGAAAAGGCAGAACTATGAAGGCAGTGAAAGATTAGTGGTTGCCAGGGGGTCGGGGCAGGGAGATTTTTTAGGCAATGAAACTTTTCTGTATGATCCTATAATGGTGGATATGTGTCACTGTTTGTCAAAACCCAGGGAATGTATAATACCAGGGGTAATATAAACTGTGGACTTCGGATGATTCTGATGTATCAATATAGCTTCATCGATTGTAACAAGTGTACCACTTTGGTGGGGGATGGTCATAGTCCAGGAGACTATGAGTTTGGGGGTGGGGGGAGGAATATGGGAGCATTCTGTACTTTCTGCTTTCTGCTCAATTTTGCTGTGCACCTAAAACTGCCCTAAAAGAAACCTATTTGAAAGGAAAAAAGACGTTACCAGAAACCTAACCATGTATGTCCCCAAAGAGCAGTGGTCCAGTATTTGCTAATTCAGTGTTTGTGGTGATGTTATAGAACAGAAGTACAATGAGTGAGGAGAAGTGACTAGACGCAGTCCCACTCCAGGCCCAAAGCCAGGAGGGGCAAATGGGACACTCATCTGCCTATCGACCTCCCACACCTTCCTTCCTCCTTTTCTTCTTCCTGCTTCTCTGGGGTCAGAGACAGACCCCTTCCCCGCCACACAAACTGGCCTTCGCTAACCAACTTCCTGTTTTTGAAGTACTTTATGTGAAACTCTGGGATCTAGTTGGCCAGGTAGGTTCATTACTAGGCTACCGGGTAAAGACAAGGGGACAATCCTTTCTCAAAATGTCGGGCAAGTTTGTAAAGCTAAGGTTACACGGCAAACCCCTATCATGCAAGGCTGGAAGGTGATTATTGTCTCAGCTCTCTTTGAATTCCTTCCCTACTGAACTCCCTAATCTCCTGCCCCTCCCCACTGCCTTCCTCCTCTCTAGATATTCCAGGCAAATGGAGAAAAAAAACTGACCTACTGAGAAGGCAGAAAGAGCAAAGTTCATTAATCGTTTGTAACAGGTTGTCCCTGTTTCTCTTGAAAGCCTCGTAACACAGAGCTCCGCACCTTGAACGTGATAGGTGTTCGGTGACAGACGACGCCTGAGTCAGAAGCTGTCAAATAAGAGCCACCGTATGGTTGCCCCGCCTTCAGACTGCAGGCGTTGATTTATATCGTTTCCCTTCCTTCTTCCTCCTTTGATTGTCACACCTTGGTGATCCTATAACCAATATCCCCTTAAGGATAAAGACCCCCAAATGCACAGCCATCTTGGCAACACCTTTCCTATTTTAATTCTCGGGCACTGCCTCCTTCCGTGAGCTACCAGCTCTCGAGGAGAGCTTTCTGCTTTAAGGTTTTCATCAAATATCTTCACATACTTCCTTTCACAATGTGGATGGCACTTCAGTAGGTGCCCCTAACAACTTGAAAGGAGAGCGCCCTGTATGGCTTAAATGAAGGAATGGGCACGCTAGAGGCGCCTGAGGGGCTCAGTCAGTTAGGCATCCAGCTTCGGCTCGGGTCATGATCTCGTGGTTCGTGGGTTTGAGCCCCGCATCAGGCTTTCTGCTGTCAGCACAGAGCCCGCTTCAGGCTCTGTCCCCTCTGTGTCTGCCCCTTCCCCAGTGCACGTGCACGCGCTCTTTCGTGCTCTCTCTCAAAAATAAACATTACAAAAAAAGAAGAAGAAGAAAGAAAGAAATCGGCACGTCAGACCAGCACAGCCATAGAAAGTAACTCTGTTGAATGCCTATTGATAAACTTAAGGGAAAGTAGAAAAAAGAAATGTCAAGGAGGAAAGGCATTAACCAGCATGGACCCCGAGAAAAAGTAGACTCGCAAAGGCGTGTGTCCCAGCAGAAGGTACTCTCTCTGTGACGACGTATTTGGTCTGTCTGGCGGGTGTATCTCTGGTACGCAGGTGGGTAAAACAGACTGCAGAACCCAATGCTACTGTGCTCCCGTTACCTTGGTTGTTGCCCGTGCCCGCCAAACAGTTTGGTGATAGTATAGCTTGGGCTACTCAGGCCACCACGAATACCACACTCTAAATTATCATTCTAGCTTTGTACATCATGTATTCCAGGCTTTGTTTAAATGAGTCAGCATCGGGGCGCCTGGGTGGCTCAGTCGGTTGAGCGTCCGACTTCAGCTCAGGTCACGATCTCGAGGTCCGTGAGTTCGAGCCCCGCGTCAGGCTCTGGGCTGATGGCTCAGAGCCCGGAGCCTGCTTCCGATTCTGTGTCTCCCTCTCTCTCTGCCCCTCCCCCGTTCATGCTCTGTCTCTCTGTGTCTCAAAAATAAATAAATGTTAAAAAAAAAAAAATGAAATGAGTCAGCATCTCAAGTCTGGCCAACCCTGGGACACTTACAAAATCATTTCTGCCCCCCAAGACTGTGAACCAGATTTGGGGAAGTGGTGAGTTCTCCAAGGTAAGTGCTGACTTGTGGGGTCCGTCTGGGGGCCAGTCTCCATCCACATCACTCTCTAGAGATTCTCTACCCTGGGGCGCCTGGGTGGCTCGGTTGATTGAGTGGCTGGCTTCAGCTCAGGTCACGATGTCACGGTTCGGGAGCTCAAGCCCCACGTCGGGCTCCGTGCTGACAGCTCGGAGCCTGGAGCCGGCTTCGATTCTGTGTCTCCCTTTCTCTCTCTGCACCTCCCCCGCTCACGCTCTGTCTCTCTCAAAAATAAAATGAAAACATTAAAAAGAAAAAGAAGAGTTATCTGTTATAAAGATTCTCTACCCTGCTTCAGCCTGTTTGGGCTAAGCAACAATTCTTGGGTAATGCACGAGAATGATATTTCCTTTGCTAGATGATTAGAGTGCTTCTCACCGCTGGTTGGAAATACCCGGGGGGCCTTGTTATCCCACAATACTGGACACTTCTGCTTCTGGTGAGACAAAGCTCTTAAGAGCAGTGTTTGTAAAACATTGAGTAAATTCATTAAAAATTTACCAATACTATTACAACTTCAGGCCAAAAGTTTCTGGGAAGTTTGGGTTTAAGAGGAACTTCTACCCCATTGCCACCCCTCCCACCCTGTTTCCCTGTCTAGATCACCCTGGGGGCTGAAGGCTGGTAATGTGGGATTTCTTTTCTGAGTTCTGTTGTTATTGCCTTGTACCAAACAGCAGTGGCATTAGTCAAAGGAGTGGGCTGAAGCTGTTTCACTTCGAGAGTTGGCAGAGGCTGCCATTTCTACCATCAAATTGTACCTATTAATGAGTTTAAAATATGCCTGAGGTCTTGGTGGACTGCCTTGGCCATTTTCTAGCAACTTCTCTTCATTTCTGGACACGTACCAGTGCCCTGCCTACGTTTCCTTTACCCTGGCACCATGAGAACACTCGTACAGAAAGCAGGCTAACTGTATTCGTTTCCGGAAAAACAGTGCATCATAGCACCATAGCAGCAAAAGTTAACCATGCACGTTTTAAACAGGATTTGGTTTGGAATGTGATAGTGACCCTATAACAAGCTATCAATACTGAGGGGTCCTTCATTTATTATATAACTCAAGTCTGCCTTCTCCTTTTTTTTTTTTTTTTTTTGATGTTTATTTATTTTTGAGAGAGAGAGAGAATCGAGAGCAGACTCCAGACTCTGAGTTGTCAGCACAGAGCCCGGCACAGGCACAGGACTTGAATCCACAAACTGTGAGATTATGACCTGAGCCGAAGTTGGATGCTTAACCAACTGAACCATCCAGGTGCCCCCCAAGTCAGCCGCATTCTTAATATTATGGCTCTGGTTGTGATGTTCAACCATTCTCCCCAGAGACTTTAGCCGGCCCATTTCTTGTTTTATGCTAGAAATCGGGACCCTATTACATGGATTTCCTTCTGTGATGTAGATGACAATCCAATCCCATGAAAATTGTGAAAACCATTGGAAAAGCTAAATCGTATCTACCTAGCAACTGGCTGTAAACTCTTGTATATTTGTAAACAAAAAGTAGCATTTTCAAGAACATTATGTGACAAGTCCTAGCTAGGAAATTTGACATGGCCTGGAGCCATTTTAATAATGGATGTCTGAAGTACTCAAACACATATTTATATGGGTCAACATTAGCATTTGGTTAATTAAGAAGTTTTGCCTTATCAATCTCTTTGTCACTTCAGCGGGGAGCTGGCACACAGCAACTTCTCTTAGTTCTGGGCTAGTTATTTGTTCATTTTATTCTTGCTGCCAGTACCCCTGTTTCAAACTTCGAGGAGGTCTGAAAGATCTACCAGTTATCAATGCTCCCAAAGATGGGGATTAGAGTGGGGTTCCCTTCCCCTCTCCCTCCACTCCTCATAACCCATCGGTTACTCCAGGACTAGATCCCAGCTCACTGTCAGGGCAATGTTGAAGGTAGCGGTGATATCGATGCACATCTTATTTTTAAGGAAATGCTGAACATCACTGGGGAAAAAGCAGCCGACAACAACCCTTTTATGTTCACAGCTGCTGCCACCTGCAATACCATTAATGTTTAGTCTGATAATTTTCCTAGGCAGGGAAAATCACTTGCCTTCCTCTTCTGTAAGGCACCTAATGCACTGTGCCAAGAGGAGACGTTTTTTCCTGCTTTATGAAGTGAACGTATTTACTTATTTTACGTAGCTTTAAAAGTTCTTTCTCCGGTCTTCATGGGAATATATGTTTAGGAGAGATTGGACCTATTTAATTAACTCATAAAATGATACAGAATTTATCATTTCAAAGCTAAGGTTTCATATCAGATGCCTCCTGAAGATTAAGTAATTTTATGCTTGGTGTATTTAAAAAATAAAACTTTATTTCAGGCAATACAAGGAATTTTTAGAAGACGTAAATGTTTTCAGAACAGGCAAGATTAGATTTTTATCCAATATACGGTCTGACAAATGAAACACCTTACATGTTTTCCTAGCCAAAGGCTTACCCAACAGTATAGTAAGCAAAACAGTGCATGATACCTTTTTTATTGATAGATAGATTTAAAATTTATTTCTGACTTTTGGTTCAGTTCAGAACATGATCAACAGCTTCGGGCCAGCATTTCTAGGCGCAAACTAAATTCTGCTGCAATGAGAGAAAGTGAACTTGGGTTTCAGATTAAATTTTATATCTTTGAGTTTTCAGACCGAATGTATGGGTCTAAGAACGAACAGTTCATTTGTCTGCCTCTCTATAACCGGTCTCAAGAAGACTGAGAGGGAGAGGGAGTTGGAAATGATTAAATGGACTCAGTTTTGATTAGTGAGTCAGAGGTCTCAGAAGTCAAATTCAGATCCCCAGCTGAAAGCCATAGGCTGGCGTAGAAGCCAGATTAGATCAGATCAGTCCAGATCTCTGTATTGTTCATCTGGCTGTGTGATAGGCACGCTCTCCACCCTTGACTCAGCCTCAGACGGGGAGACTAGTGTTTCTCATAGGACACAATGCTAGCCCAAATTCTGAAACATGGGAAAAAAAAAAAAGAAACAATTCATTCCAGCTTGTTTGGTTTGGGGAACCATTATTGAATATTTAGGATTAGGCATGATATGATATTTGAATGATAACATGTTATGGATCAAAGGAGTAGATATAGTCAATATTAGTCTAGTACTCAATCTCTATATAAGTGACAGTTTAAAAAAAAACAAGACGTTCTGTGATTTCTGCCAAGCTCAGTGGTTTGTAACATCTGGCAAGAAGTAGCCCACGTGATTCCAAAACTTGGAATATCACATACGACCACTTGAAAGAAGTAGCTTGTGAAGAAGATGTTTAAGAAGCAGAGGTAGGTAGCTTCTGGGTTTTACAAATAGTTCTACACGGAAGAATGAGCAGAAGCAAACCAGAAAGGCTGCTGGTGAGGCAGAGCCCAGGATAGCTTCTACTGCCTGCCTATGTCTGCAGCAACACAGGGCATGAACCAACTTCTACTTGGAGAAGCCCGGCCCTGGCTGCTGTCTTTGGCAGGGAAACTGCCAGAGAGATTCTGCCTAGCCTGCTCCTTGGCATTGGTTTGCTGAGCAAGAGGTTTAGGCTCAGGAGAGATGACCAATGAAATGCGGTAAAGTTCGCGATCTTTTGCCATGGGGCCAATACTCAGAGAAAACAGGGCTGTCTTTCAAAGTAGGAAACTGTCTGGGCACCATCTGGGACAGTTTTTGAGGTCCTTCCGCTCTCCATTCTGGCTTCTGGCTGCTGGTGGCAGCCCTGTGTTCTCTCAGGCTGCAGGCTGCAGAGGAACTGCCAGACATAACTAGTTCAGACTGGGTCTGAATTCCCCCAGGAAGTACAGCATTGAGTGTGTGTGTATGTATGTGTTAGGGGAAGGGTGAGGAGGAAGCAGTTATTACCCATCGATATGCCTGAAAGACCTGGTTCCTGGAATAAAAAAAAAAAAAAAAAAGGAATAGGATGGCTTGTCATTTGGGAACTTGGAGAGAGAAATGCTCACTTTGTAGCAAAGCATTGGGCTGTAAATTATGCACGGGTGAGAAATGTGCTTTCCTGCAGCTCTATATGGGTAGTGGTATTTAATGGAGAGAACACAGAAGGCTACATTCTTCTTATTGTTGACTGAATTTCTGTGTTGTGAATATGTAAATATGTACAAATATGTACGTGATGTTGGAAAATAAGCCTTAGCAGAGGAAGTGAAAGTGAAGAAGGGGGTGCTTCCTTTGGAGCAGAATGGTGAGAGGCAGGCAAATGAGCCACCCATCTTCTACCGCCATTAACACACACACACACGCAAATATAAACACAAACATGCATCATTGTCCAAGTGTCTACCTCCCCTATGCCACCATCAACATACTTGGTTCATAAGAACCCAAGATAACGGGGCGCCTGGGTGGCGCAGTCGGTTAAGCGTCCGACTTCAGCCAGGTCACGATCTCGCGGTCTGTGAGTTCGAGCCCCGCGTCAGGCTCTGGGCTGATGGCTCAGAGCCTGGAGCCTGTTTCCGATTCTGTGTCTCCCTCTCTCTCTGCCCCTCCCCCGTTCATGCTCTGTCTCTCTCTGTCCCAAAAATAAATAAACGTTGAAAAAAAAAAAATTAAAAAAAAAAAAAAAAGAACCCAAGATAACATGAATATGTCCTTCAAGCTTACAGTTTAATATTCCTCATGATTATTCATTTTATTTGCAATAAAATTCACACATGTTGAACTCAATGAATTTTGGTAAAAAAAAAAGGAACTTCCAAGTAACGACCATATCAAGATATAGACCATTTCTATCACCCTGAGAAGTTTTCTATGCTCTCTTGTACTCAGTCTCTCCACCTCACCCCAAGAACCAGGCAGCCATTGATCTACTTTCAGTCCGTGTAAATCAGATTTGCCTATTCTCGATTTCCATATAAATAGAATTATACAGTGTGTACCTCTTCATGTCGTTTACATAGCATGATGCTTGCAAAATGTTAAGATCCATGTTGCTACTTAAATGAGTAGTTCATTGCTTTTTACTGCAGATTAATACTCCATTGAATGGATATACCACAATTTATCCACTCACCTCTTGATGAACATTTGTGTTGCTTTCAGTTTGGGGCTATTGTGAATGAAGCTTATATGAATATTAGTATTCCAGTGTTGTGTGGACATACATTTTCATTTCTTTTAGATAAATACAAAACAATAATAATAATAATTGTGGGTTATTTGATTTCATTGATTTTACTATGTTGCTTATGCATTTTCTATTGTGTTAATTTCTGCTCTTTATGATTTCCTTATAATTACTTTGGATTCAATTTACTCTTTGTTTTCTAGCTCACAAGGTAAAAATTTAGAGAACTGAACTTGAGAATTTTCTTATTTTCTACTCCCAAGCTTTCTTAAGATATTATTCATATATAACATTGCAAATTTAAGGTGTACGATGTGATGATTAGATACATGCATATATTGAAAGAATTTTCTTATTTTCTAATGTAAGCAAATAAAACTACAACTTTCCTGTTAGAGACCACTTTGACTTTACCTCGCAAATTTTGATACACAGTGTATACACAATAGTGAAGGACCATAAAAATGACCATGCAAACTGAAATCCTGCAAAGTGATCTTAATAATCAATGGAAAAATTCCAACTATTCTGTGACCTTTAAGATTTTTTTGTCATGGCATTAGAAACTCTGCTATAGGGGCGCCTGGGTGGCGCAGTCGGTTAAGCGTCCGACTTCAGCCAGGTCACGATCTCGCGCTCCGTGAGTTCGAGCCCCGCGTCAGGCTCTGGGCTGATGGCTCGGAGCCTGGAGCCCGTTTCCGATTCTGTGTCTCCCTCTCTCTCTGCCCCTCCCCCGTTCATGCTCTGTCTCTCTCTGTCCCAAAAATAAAAATAAACGTTGAAAAAAAAAATTAAAAAAAAAAAAAAAGAAACTCTGATATAACTATGTAGGAAAATGAAAAAAAAATAATGAAACTAATATTTATTGAGTACACTGTAATTTAAACCCTTGGAAGCATTAAACTGTTTATAGTGAAACGCTTTGAGGATTAAAGTGTTTTCCTTCTTTATAAAAAACTTAGGAAGTGGATACAGACTTTCAATTTGGGAAATGAAAAAGTTCTGGAGACAGATGGTTGGCGATGGTTGTACAACAATGAGAATGTACCTAATGCCACTGAACTGTCCCCCTGAGGTGAAATAATGAATTTTGTATTATTTATATATTGCTACGATTGACAGAAAAAGCAAATCAAAAGAGTTTGAACGGTGTTTGCTGCCTTGTCATTGTATAATTTATGACGAGGAGTGATCACTTTTTCTATGCCTCTGTGAATTATCATTCTCAGAACTTTATAACTTTGATTCAGCTTCCAACATTTGATATTTTGCACCTTCAATGGTATGAAATATCCAAGAGTCCTTTAATGTAACATTTTTTGCCAGGATCCCTTCCTCTGGGGCATCTTTATCCTTTCCATTGTAAGTACATTCCTCATTTATGTCACTTTCACTACATTCCTCGGACTATAAATCTAGAATCTCTCAAAAAGCTGCAATATTAAGATTCCCACATTAGCGATTTCTTCTCTAATCCCATTTGCATTTGATTCAAATTATGCTTCCAACATGACCACGTTTTGTTTGTTTGATGTACTTTCATCTCTGTTGGCCGGTTCCTTCTTTGGGTCATCCATTTTTGTAAAATGTCATGTGATTTATCAGGGGGGACCAAGAAGGAAACAGCATTACTCTATGTGTGTGCACTGAGTAATAGAGGCACAGCAATAAATCACCAAAGAATTTTGGAAGAAGTGATGTGATTGGCCACTGATCATTTGCATAGTGATTCATGGACTGATAATCTAACAATGAAGTTTGTTGAATTACTTACTGTTAATAAACTATGATAACCGAAATGTGGTAACTGAAATGGGAACCATGTTGATGAGGGACCAGTATTATTTATGGTAGCTGAAATCTGTGCATATGAGAACCTGTGCAATGCAAGGATTGCCTGTACTATGTTCTTTCTTTTGACCCATGAGTTATTCAAAAGTGTGTTTCATTTCCAAATATTTGGAGTATTTTCCAGATATCATTTTATATTGCCTTTTATTTTAATTCCATTTTGAGCAAAGGACATAGTCTATATAATTTAAAACCTTTTAAAGGTATTGAGATTTGTTTTATGGCCTAGCATATGGTCTATATTGGCTAATGTTCCTTGTGCACTTGAAAAAAACTATGAATTCTGCTGTTATTCAATGTAATGTTCTATTAGGTCAAGTTGGATTATGGCACTGTTAAGGTTTCTAGAACTTTAATGTTTTCTTTTTTTTTTTATTTTTTTTTAACGTTTATTTATTTTTGAGACAGAGAGAGACAAAGCATGAACAGGGGAGGGTCAGAGAGAGGGAGATACAGAATCTGAAACAGGCTCCAGGCTCTGAGCTGTCAGCACAGAGCCTGACGTGGGGCCCAAACTCACGGACCGCGAGATCATGACCTGAGTCCAAGTCAGCCGCTTAACCGACTGAGCCACCCAGGCGCCCCGAACTTTAATGTTTTCTATTGCCTTTTTCTGTCAAGTGCTGAAAGAGAAGTATTGAAATCTTCAACTGTGGATTTGAATGTTTCAATTCTCAGTCCATCAGTTATTCTTTCACATATTTGGAAGCTGTGTTGTAAAAGTATGTAGTTTTAGGATTGTTAATGCCCTTTTGATGATAAACCCTATCATTGTTATAAAATGACCTTCTTGACCCCTGATAATATTACTTTTCCTGAAGTCTATTTGTCTGACGTTAATATAGTTACTCTAGTTTTATGGTGATTAGCATTGACATAGTATAATTTTTTTCCATCCTTTTGCTTTTAATCTATCCTTGTCTCTATATTTAAGGGTATTTCCTATAGCAGCTGGTAGTGGGTCTTGCTTTGCATCCAGTCTGGCAATCTCTGTAGAATCCAGACGCAAAATAGAGACTCTTAATATTTAGTGTAATTATTGACACCCTCATTGCATTCCTATTTTCCTTTAAATATATGAACATATTTAAACCGTTGTTTTAAAATTCTTATATGCTAATTTCATTATCTGTGAGGACTCTTTCCAGTGACTGATTTTCCTCCTGGTTTTAGGTTTTGTTGCTTTGTTTTGCCTATCTAATGACTTTTCATTGAATGCTACAGGTTATGAGTGTTGTGCTGCTGAGTGTTTAGATTTTGTTGTCTTCCTTTAAAGAATGTTGAATATTATTGGGGCGCCTGGGTGGCGCAGTCGGTTAAGCGTCCGACTTCAGCCAGGTCACGATCTCGCGGTCCGTGAGTTCGAGCCCCGCGTCGGGCTCTGGGCTGATGGCTCAGAGCCTGGAGCCTGTTTCCGATTCTGTGTCTCCCTCTCTCTCTGCCCCTCCCCCGTTCATGCTCTGTCTCTCTCTGTCCCAAAAATAAATAAAAAACGTTGAAAAAAAAATTAAAAAAAAAAAAAAGAATGTTGAATATTATTTAGTAGAAAATTAAGTTACTTGTCATCAATTTGATTTCAGACACTATCTTTGAGCTTTATTAGAAAGGATATAAAGTAGTTTTTAATCTAGAGATAATTTAGTCTCACTCCTAAGACATGACTGTTCTGTGGTCTCTACTGAATGCACTGGGTATTCAGTGAGGCCCCTTCACCCCAGCTGGTAAGAACTCAACTTTCTCCCAGATCTTTATTAGCTCAGGAAATTGTTCAGCTTATAGTATTCAAGCAGCTGTTCTAATAGCAATCCAACCTACCCTGCATAGATTAGTATTCAGACAAGGGGTGTTAGTATTCAGGCTTAAGGGCATCCTTGAAGCTCTAGTTGAACCTCTTTTTCTCTGGAGCTTTGACAGATACCTCAGTCTTCCCAATCTCCTACATCTGTCTCCTCTATTCAGAGAGACCACTGCCTGAATTCCCCCTTCCTGTGGTTTGGAAATTGCTTCCATGCAAAAATCTGGAAGAATCAGAGGGTCACCTGGTTTGTTTCTTTTCTCTCAGTGGCATCTAATATTTATAGGATAAAGTTCTAGCTCCTTTACATAGTGGCATCGTAAGTAGATTTATTTTTCCTCCCCAGTGTTTCAGACTTTTTCCTCAGTAGGCTTTATATTATGAAGACCCAACCCCAGGGAAGAAGAAAACATAAACAGTTGAAGTAAAAAATGAATAACAAATAAAAACTTTGCTCAGCATTGAATTTAGATGCTAAACTTGGTTAGAAGACAAGAGTCTTAGAAATCAGGCTTTCAAGAGACAGAGTTTCCTGAGAAATCCCACAGTTCGCTTTCTACTTGTCAAGAACTAAACTTAGAGGGTTTACTACAAAGTAGATCATAGATCTAGGGAAAATGTGGGATAGGAGGAAGTTCTCTCCTCACAGTAGAAGAAAAGCCCTGATGAGGTTGGGTCGGGGGATAATGGGGAGAAGGCCAGGAAAGAGGAGAATCCTCTGGCTTCTTGCATCAGGGTCAGAACCTGGGGTGGTAGTGGGGGTAAGGGAATGCAGGCAGTTGTGAGGGAACGGGAGAATGTTCTAGAACTTTGTTTTCCTAGGGATACCTAGAGAGAATGCAGTCCTTCCAGACAAGCAGGTAGTGGGACTGATGTTCTACCTTCATGACTGGGTGACTGAGGGAAGGGCGAGGAGAGTGAACCTCATAACAGCCTTACGGAGCTCTGCACACTTGGGCAAAGTCAGAGAGCAGTACCCAGGTTCCGAGGTAGAAGAGTGTGAGGTCACCGAAAGTGTCGGCTGCTAGAGTCTGATAATGCCCAGGGCGTCAGACCCCAATATCTTCATAGATCTTGGCACCCTGTGACAAGGACCGTCACGTTGCACAGCAGCAAAAGCCACCAGTAAAGAGGTTTACACCTGGAGAGGATGCAGGTGAGTCTGCAGTGCGTAGGGGACAGGAGAGTCACCTTCCTTAATACAGGACAACATATGATTCCTGTCCCTCCCTCTAAAAATTAGAAAAGAGGGATGTGGAGAAGAATCTCTCAGTAACCAGGTATTTACTCTTAAGAGGATTATGTCTGAGCTGGACAGTGACGGAGATAAAATATGTGACTTTGGATGAAAAAACCTTACATTGAGATTGCTACGGCTGAGGTCAGAGAGGTCTTTTCCTGCTTTCTCCTCTAGGGTTTTGATGGTTTCCTGTCTCACATTCAGGTCTTTTATCCATTTTGAGTTTATTTTTGTGAATGGTGTGAGAAAGTGGTCTAGTTTCAACCTTCTGCATGTTGCTGTCCAGTTCTCCCAGCACCATTTGTTAAAGAGACTGTCTTTTTTCCATTGGATGTTCTTTCCTGCTTTGTCAAAGATGAGTTGGCCATACGTTTGTGGGTCTAGTTCTGGGGTTTCTATTCTATTCCATTGGTCTATGTGTCTGTTTTTGTGCCAATACCATGCTGTCTTGATGATTACAGCTTTGTAGTAGAGGCTAAAGTCTGGGATTGTGATGCCTCCTGCTTTGGTCTTCTTCTTCAGAATTACTTTGGCTATTCGGGGCCTTTTGTGGTTCCATATGAATTTTGGGATGGCTTGTTCTAGTTTCGAGAAGAATGTTGGTGCAATTTTGATTGGGATTGCATTGAATGTGTAGATAGCTTTGGGTAGTATTGACATTTTGACAATATTTATTCTTCCAATCCATGAGCAGGGAATGTCTTTCCATTTCTTTATATCTTCTTCAATTACCTTCATAAGCTTTCTATAGTTTTCAGCATACAGATCTTTTACATCTTTGGTTAGATTTATTCCTAGGTATTTTATGCTTCTTGGTGCAATTTTGAATGGGATCAGTTTCTTTATTTGTCTTTCTGTTGCTTCATTGTTAGTGTATAAGAATGCAACTGATTTCTGTACATTGATTTTGTATCCTGCAACTTTGCCGAATTCATGTATCAGTTCTAGCAGACTTTTGGTGGAGTCTATCGGATTTTCCATGTATAATATCATGTCATCTGCAAAAAGCGAAAGCTTGACTTCATCTTTGCCAATTTTGATGCCTTTGATTTCCTTTTGTTGTCTGATTGCTGATGCTAGAACTTCCAACACTATATTAAACAACAGCGGTGAGAGTGGGCATCCCTGTCGTGTTCCTGATCTCAGGGAAAAAGCTCTCAGTTTTTCCCCATTGAGGATGATGTTAGCTGTGGGCTTTTCATAAATGGCTTTTATGATCTTTAAGTATGTTCCTTCTATCCCGACTTTCTCAAGGGTTTTTATTAAGAAAGGGTGCTGGATTTTGTCAAAGGCCTTTTCTGCATCGATTGACAGGATCATATGGTTCTTCTCTTTTTTTTTTATTAATGTGATGTATCACATCGATTGATTTGTGAATGTTGAACCAGCAATCTCTTACTCGACACATCCCCAAAGGCAAGGGAAATAAAAGCAAAAATGAATTACTGGGACCTTACAAAGATAAAAAGCTTCTGCACAGCAAAGGAAACAACCAACAAAACTAAAAGGCAACCAACGGAATGGGAAAAGATATTTGCAAATGACATATCAGACAAAGGGCTAGTATCCAAAATCTATAAAGAGCTCACCAAACTCCACACCCGAAAAACAAATAACCCAGTGAAGAAATGGGCAGAAAACATGAATAGACACTTCTCTAAAGAAGACATCCGGATGGCCAACAGGCACATGAAAAGATGTTCAACGTCGCTCCTTATCAGGGAAATACAAATCAAAACCACACTCAGATATCACCTCACGCCAGTCAGAGTGGCCAAAATTAACAAATCAGGAGGCTATAGATGCTGGAGAGGATGTGGAGAAACGGGAACCCTCTTGCACTGTTGGTGGGAATGCAAATTGGTGCAGCCGCTCTGGAAAGCAGTGTGGAGGTTCCTCAGAAAATTAAAAATAGACCTACCCTATGACCCAGCAATAGCACTGCTAGGAATTTATCCAAGGGATACAGGAGTACTGATGCATAGGGGCACTTGTACCCCAATGTTCATAGCAGCACTCTCAACAATAGCCAAATTATGGGAAGAGCCTAAATGTCCATCAACTGATGAATGGATAAAGAAATTGCGGTTTATATACACAATGGAATACTACGTGGCAATGAGAAAGAATGAAATATGGCCTTTTGTAGCAACGTGGATGGAACTGGAGAGTGTGATGCTAAGTGAAATAAGCCATACAGAGAAAGACAGATACCATATGGTTTCACTCTTATGTGGATCCTGAGAAACTTAACAGGAACCCATGGGGGAGGGGAAGGAAAAAAAAAAAAAAGAGGTTAGAGTGGGAGAGAGCCAAAGCATAGGAGACTGTTAAAAACTGAGAACAAACTGAGGGTTGATGGGGGGTGGGAGGGAGGGGAGGGTGGGTGATGGGTATTGAGGAGGGCACCTTTTGGGATGAGAACTGGGTGTTGTATGGAAACCAATTTGACAATAAATTTCATATATTGAAAAAAAAAAAAAGAAAAAACCTTACATTGAGCTGAGGAATGTGGAAAAGGAAAGACTCTTCCTCCACCCTCTTAGGTTTTTAGCTCTTCTTGCAAATTAGACTAACAAAAAACACCAACAAAAGACAAAGCAGACTAACAAAAGACACCAACAGTTCATGCAAATTTTACCTGAGTAGGAGACTTCCCAGAAGACAAACAAAGACCCAGAGAAAGAAATAGGCCCTGGAGCTTACATATCATCTTAACAAAGAACAGTAAAGTGGTGGAGATGGGACAAAACAAAGGAAAGAAGTTTTGGGCTTCTGGGGGTGGTAAATTGTGAGAAAGTGACTAGGAAGTATCTGAGGATAACTAATGGAAAATCAGGGTTATTTTAGTTAGGTTTATTTGTACGGACGTATCTTGGCATGGACTCCCCATCTCCAGTCACAAGAATGTTCTCTTCCTGGTACAGCAAGGGTACCTTTTTTGCTGGAAAGTTAGACTTGGATTTTAGCCAGGTGAGGCGGGGTCAGAGAGTCCTTCCTGCACCTGCTGTTTCTTTATTGCCTTCAGCTCAAAATAGTCACTACGCCAAAGTGGGATATTTTGGCGTATTCTGATCCCCTTCAGGTACATTGAATATTATGGAACAAAGTCTCTGCTCCAAGTCAAATGTGAGATTTATGGCAGTGAGTCAATTTTAGAAATAAAATTGATTATGTTCCTGCACGTATCTGCCTTGTAACTGCTCGATTTTTACCTATTATAAAGGTCAAAAATAACACAAGCAAAGCACTCTTTGTGATGTAGTTCTTCTTACCACCTGTCCTTTAGTCTCCAGTATCACTAAACTGCTGCCTACCATTGTCTTTGGTTGACCGGTGTCACCACTCTGTGATCTGCGTCTGCTACCCACAGTAGTAGTCCGTTCTTCAAAGGCTGGAAACAGATCTCACTCACCCTTGCATTCCCAGAACCTAGCACAACGTGTCTGCTGGGTGACTGAAAAAGACCTAAATACCTTCCTCTGGAAACTTGTCCCAGGACCTGAGATTCTTCCGCCGGAAACTCTGCACTGAGATACAGGGCAAACTCCTTAGTGCTCATTATTCCATTGTTAGGTGCGATAGTGCCTTATCACAAATAAATTCAGCTGAGTAGGGCTGGAGACCAGGGCTCCACAGGAAGGAAATAAATGAAAAGGGGCTCTATGGGGCACTGAAGGGAAGACGGTTTCTCTGGAGCAGCCAGGGTAAGGCTGCTTAAGGAAGCTCAGGGCAGCGTGAAGAAACTGAAGCGACTGGTAGGGAGTGGGAGGTGGGGGAAGGATGGCTTCATGGACATGTGACCAATACGTTTGCACAGGCCCCCACACTTAAGAGACCCCATCTTGCTTTAACCCTTTACTACGTCCATTTCGAAAGACTTAATAATGTTTACTTTAAAAAAAAATTTTCTTCTGACGTATTTTTGAGAGACAGAGACAGAGCACGAGCAGGGGAGGCACAGAGAGAGAAGGAAACACAGAATCCAAAGCAGGCTCCAGGCTCTGAGCTGTCAGCACAGAGCCCGACGCGGGGCTCGAACTCACGGACGGGAGATCATGACCTGAGCTGAAGTCGGACGCTCAACCGACTGAGCCACCCGGGCGCCCCAATACTTAATAATTTTTAAACAAAGGACACTGTGTTTTCATTTTGCATTGGACCCCCTAAATTACGTATGTGGTCCTGGTTGAGGGATACCAAATGGAAGGAAAGAGCACAGAGAGAGAAGACGAGAAGAGGCATAAGAGGCGTTATTCCACCTTCATGGCCTGAGGTCAAGCTACCAGCCAGTGAGATGGCCAGGAGGGCTGAAGCGGCGGAGAAACTTGAGTGGCCACCCACCAGTGTTTCATGTGTCTCATACTTAGAGGTGGGCTTCTGAGCCATCAGAACCCATGGCACTCTCTCACTTGCTTCATTTAGTCCTGGGTTTACAGCCCCTTTTCCTGTGGTGGCACTTCCGTAACACCTTCCAGGTTGTATCACTGGTGGCTCAGGCTTCCTTCCTTTGAAGGACACCCAAGAGTCGGATGTCGTTTGCTGTCATTATCAGTGACCTTAGTGACACTCGAGGAGGTAGCCAGACACAAAGGTTCTAAAGACTGGAGTGTATATCAAGAAACAGTGGCAGGAGTGATGCTGGAGATCATATGATAAATTAATCTTTAAGCCGGGCATCTTCATTTTTTTTTTTTGTTTTTTGAATAATCAGTGGTTACAGCCTGCTGAGAAAACAGTCACAATCATTACTAGTGTATCTGAGAACCTGTAAAACACCCTCCTGGTTGACACACTATGGTCAGGAGTGGGCCCCTATCCCTTTTGCATAATTTGAGACGAAAGATGACAATCTGATGTATCTAATGCATTTCCTCAGTGAATTCATCATTGGCGTTATCATCTTCCTTTCCAGGTAAGAGTTCTTCACGTACAACTCGTCAGACATTTATGTCTTTATGTGTCTTTTTTTCTTTCCTTCAGTACAGCCTGCACCGAAAACTGATTGAATGCCGCATTCTTCATCTACAGCTAGAGTTAAACTAGAAAATGACAAGCCTTGCCCAAAGGAAAGTCCCCTCTTTGTCATTTTTATGAACATCTTTATAAGCCTTTAATGTATTTGGCTTCTGTGCTAGACTTAAAGCAAATCTGAAGATAATCCTTGTCCTCAGGGCAGAAATATTATATCTAGAACACACAGGAAAACACACACAAATACCTCCTCACTGCTGAGGGGAAGCTGTCAACTGCAGATACAGAATACCCGGGAATGGTGTTATAGAAATCTATTACGTTACAAACATAATGCACTGAAGATCAAATGAGCTTTTAGTTTGAATCTGAAGGAGCAAGACAGGGACTGCGATTTTGCTAATGTTCAAATTAAGCAACGAGACGTCCGAGTGACCTAAGTGAGAACACAGCACTGATGGCCGAGGGGAACTCCTATTCATCGCTTATGTACTGCTTTGCGCTATGTCCTTGCGAACAGTCTCCGATTTAGTCTGTACTAAACAAGTCGCATCACTGGCACTGAATTGATATCTGTTTAATGGTAAAGAATACAAATTTAAATCCTGTGCTCTCAAATAGAAATGTCATTTGGGCTATTTTATTTTTTATTTTATTTGAAGGAGAGAGAGAGAGAGAGAGCGCATGAGTGGGGGAGAGGGGCAGAGGGAGAAAGAGAGAATCCTAAGCAGGCTCCATGCCCAGTGCAGAGCCCGACACAGGGCTTGATCCCATGACCCTGGGATCACAACCTGGGCCAAAATCAAGAGTCTGAAGCTTAATGGACTGAACCACTCAGGAGCCTCTGGGCTCTTTTAGTCCTGTAGAAATCATTAAGTAAATGTCACCAGAATGAATGATGTCTTCTTTCATCAGCCTTCTCCAGTCACTATCTCCCTCTGCTCAGGGTCCCTCCCTTTAGATGGCAAGGGAGGAGGAGGTCACTGCAGGGTTGCTCCAACCTGGAGTTGGGTCTTCGTTGTCCAAAGAGGTAACTGGAAACATCAATGCTTAGAAGCTGTTTTATCCATCCTCTCCCACCCCAATAGGATGGTCTTTTAGCTTTGGCTTAAACAGTACAGGAAAAGATAACTCACCATTTCCTGGAATAGCCTATTCAACTTTTGAAATAAACATTTTAAGAGAGTTATTCCATATGTTGAATTAAATATCTGTCTCTCTTTTTAATTCCTATACACTGGCTTTCAACTTCTGGAGGGCATTCTATATCCTTTATATCTTTCTCTTATAAATGTTTGTTTATTTGGGGCGGGGGGGGGCGAGACAGAGAGACAGAGAATCCCAAGCAGGCTGTGCACGGTCAGCACAAAGCACGACATGAGGCTCGATCCCCCAAACTATGAGATCATGACCTGAGCCGAAATCAAGAATCAGATGCTTAACCATCTGGGCTACCCAGGTGCCCCTCTGCTTTATATCTCTAGCCCTGAGCACTGGCCTGACAAAAAACAATGTTTGTGGAACAGTGGAAAGCTGGAAAGGGTCCAGGTTATGAATAAGCGGGGAAGTTGGGATGCTGTACCAGTCAGAGATGATGCTTAGAACAAGAGGTGCAGATTGTGGGGGAGGCTGGAAAGTTTGGGTTTGATAACATTGGTAATCCCAGTTATGAATCACAAACTGGAAAAATCCAGTAGGCTATGAGGATTGAGAAGAAAGGGACAAAAACTAAGGAACAGATTAAATCATTCACGACAAGCCTATAGTGATAGGAGAAAAATGAGAGAATTTTAGTCCAACTGCAGTCATGTTAATAGGTTACAAATAAGTTAACAGGGTTATGACATTATATTAGTTAATGAGATAAAGGATATGTAATAAGATGAAGGATGCTATTATGCTAGAAAATCAGTGAGAAAGAGCTGAAATGTAAAATCTGCATGAACGACTGAAGTGGAAGTAAAATAGAGCCTAAGTGGGAGAAAGAGTAGGTGTTAGCAGCAGTCGGCCTGAACCTGACATCTAGCTGCATGATGGACATTAGCAGGTTATGAGATGATGAGAGTTACGTCCTCATATTTCACAGATGATAATAATTTGCTTGAAGCGAGAGAAAGAGAAAGAGAGAGAGAAAGCTGTTAAGGTGGGACTTCTTTGACTCTTGCGCTTTATTGCTTCCCTGAGATGTCATGCTATTTTCCTGGAACGGGAGTCAGAACACCCTGGAAAGGCATCAGTTGACAGGATTTAGGAAATGTCTACTGATTTGCAATAAGCCTGGCCTAGTGCCAGGCCTGGTATGAACAATTGGAAGACTGGATGGGTGGATGGATGGATGGATGGTATCCATCCTTTTAAGGATGTCTTTTAAGGCTTTTAAGATTGTCAAAGAATTAAAATATGGACTTAATGATCATTTCCCATCACTCAGATAGCCCTTTGGACCGAGCCACAGATCTTTAGTAAGCATCCTGGGGAGAGGGACTCCAAATAAAATCTCAAGGACAGTTCTCAAAAATGATGCAGGCCTGGAGAACATGGCTTTGCATCTTTTCATGTGAATGAGGCTGGCACTCAAGTTGGGGAGAAGGGTTTTTCTCATTTTATCAACGTTCAGACCCTGGCAACTTTGGCTTAGCGTTCCCTGCACACGAACACTGCAGGTTCTTAGAGTCTTTGGCTCAGTTTGTCACCTTTTCTTCTACAGAGCATTGATGAGGGATAAATCAGAGGGCCATTACTGGCAGGTGGTCGTAGTGTCTCTGGAAGGTGACTTCACAGAGTTGCAAAATGTACACATTACTTCCAAAATATGCAAAGAACATATAACTTCCATTTCTAGAACTGATTTGAACTTTCACAAGAGTCCCCATTCCTTGGTAGTAGATACCGGGAAAAGTTGTGAAAGTCTTTGAAAAGGGCAAAAAAGATAAGTATCCTATTTAGTAAACTCTTCTGGGTTACATCTGCCTTTCGTTGACCTTGAGCTACTTTACAACTCTGGCAAACTGTAGAACACCGATGACAATACTTATGTTTTTTGTAAGTTGTGTCTGGTGGAGAGGCACTTACCTATTGCCCTGTAGCTGTTGACCAATTTTTGGCATTCGTTTCATTCGGTATTCATATTCATCAGTCTTCCTGTGTGTGAATTCTCTTTTAAATCAGCTTAAAATCTTACCAGTTTCCTCATAACTTGAGTTAATGAAATCTTTCACATGGGAGAATCATAGTTTTATCCTTTAAAAATAATCTTCTAACATAAAGGAAAACTGACTAAGCTTGACGTTTTATGACATTGCTACTTCTTCTGGCTTAGGCTGTTTTAGGCAGCTGCTCAGTCTTTTTTTATATCACGTTCCACCTCTTGCTCCTTGCCATCTTGAAAGCGCATCATCTTGATGTGAGGGTGACAAGGCACATATGACTTGTGGTGGGGGAGGAGAGACAAGATCTGAGGGCCACGTGGTGTCTGTGTGGTCATTTGTCCACCATCCTGTCATCTCTCACAGAAGACTGTGGACCCAGTCGTATACTCTGTCTTCATCCTTAACACAGGTCTTTGTGTCCCTCTACATGGCACACGGAAACTTCTAGTTGCAGTGCATGTTTGGGTAGTCCGTGAGAAATGTGGAGTGCCATCCTTTATTTACCAGTTCTGTGGTGTGGTTCCTTCTCCATGCTAACATGACTATATCCCAGACCCAGAATGATCTCAGTCTTTCCTATTCTCATGTGTGTATTTCTACCATTAAAGCATTGACGTCTAAGTCTGAACCTTCTGCCCTTCCTCTGTCTTTCTTCCCCTTCCTATCATCCATGAAGACCAAATGAACAGGCATTCTACTTCCTCTTGCTGTTTGATAGACCCTTCCCCCACACCGTGCCCTCTGAAGTGTCACTCACTCTCCCCCTTTTTCCCCTGAACTGTCATGACAGAATGGTCGTTCTATGCATGACATATGGAGAAAGGGAATGAAAAACCCATTGATGTAGTAGCTTCAAAACATCATCACTCTTGTATAGGATGTTGGGGTTCTCAAAAGCAGAAACCATCACTGAAAAACACAGCCCGTTGAAGAGAGAAAATGTGGAAACCAGAAAATAGATGAGAAGGTTGCTTGAACAAGGACAGCTAAAGCACTCTCTGGGACACCACCTGTGAGCTTGAATAATGCAATATCTTTATAAATACATTGGCATAAAAGGCAATCATTTTGAACCACCATCAAAAAAAGTATCACTTTTATTTTGGGACTTTATGCTTCTATAAACCCATAGTGGCCCCTAGGGATAACTGCATTTAAAAAAATCTGCTTTCAAACCACATGCTTAATAATAGGTTTAGGAAATTTGCCAAGAGTAAACATTAACTCACTCATCTGTATAACTCAGTTTCTACCTTCTCTACATTCAAAAAAAGAAAACACACATTTTAATACTTCAACTTTTTTCAACTCCTCCTATTGCCCCTAACACCAAAAAAAAGTGTGAAACAATAATTTTAATATTATATGGATTCTCAAAAGGCAAATTATATTCTCAAGAAGTATGAATTTCCATGAGCTTTTGACTACTCAGAAGAAGTATGAATTTAAATGCAATGTGTTGAGAAGGCTCTAAGATTTCTGAAGTGTATCTTTTTCTTTTCCTCTCAAGCCAGGGCAGATATTGTGACCATGGGACAGCAGTTTTTGGCTGTGGGCAGGAGCTATGACAGCACATCCTCAGACAATTCTGTCCGTATGTGCAAGTTAAATAACTACTTATAGAATTTGACAGCAAAAAAAAAAAAAGGTTGTGACAATGGAAATACATAATTGAGACAGTATATGATTCTTTAGTGTAACATAATCAGTATTAACCCAGATATAATTTCCTATGAATTATGTGACCTTATAAAATAAACTTTTATACACACACACATACACACTTCGTCATCCTGGAAATAAGTGCTTGGCTGTCTCTTCATGTAGAATATACATGTGGGACTCATTCTCAGAGGAAGTCCGTGGCTAATGGTTCATACCATTTTTTTTTTTTTATGCTTCTTACCATTAATGGTAGACAGAGACACAAAAGTACTAGTTCCTCAGTAGCTCATGCTGAACCAACAAGCTCAGTCCCGGTCCTATAAAATATATACAAATTTATCTTTATTGATTATATCCACATATGTTCATATATATCACATACACAACTGTCTCTCCATATAAAAAACAGTAATTCAGAAATCTTTCTTATTTGAAAACATGGAATATCTGTCGTCATCCTCTCACATTTATGAGAATCCACTCTCTGAGCCAAAGGTGGAAAGGACGGAAACCCCGTGATCCAGGAGAATGTATTCTAGTTGGACATTGGCTTATTCTCATGGAATTTGGGTCAATGCATATTTTTTTTCTTTTTAAATTTTTTTTAATGTTTACTTATTTTTGAGAGGGAGAGACAGAGTGCGAGCAGGGGAGGGGCAGAGAGAGAGAGGGGGAGATAGAGAATCCGAAGCGGGCTCCAGGCTCTGAGCTGTTAGTACAGAGCCCGATGCAGGGCTTGAACTCATGAGCCATGAGATCATGAACTGAGCCGAAGTCGGATGCTTAACAGATTGAGCCACCCAGGCGCCCCTGGGTCAATCCATATTTGTAGTTCTTTGACCTCAGATCTCTGATCCACTGCACCAAATACAAAATAATCTCAGCCCATAGGCCCTGGGTGAGCTCTGTCTTCTGGAAGCCATGTTGGGATTGCTGATGTTTTGCAGTCATCGTAAATCGCTTTCCTTTTTGAGACTCTTTGTCAATTCTGTCGAGTATACTCACTCTTCACAGCTCACTGCTTTGTATGCCAGAGAATGCCGACTCTAATTGTCTGTTCCTCACCCGACGATGTCTTCACAACTTGCCAAACTTAAGAAGCGCTCAATTTGACCTCCCATGAGAACTCTAAATGTCACAGTGCTTATTTTCTCAAACACTGAGCTTGCTTCAGTGTTATCTTCAGGGAAACTCCGTGGACTCCCCGCTGATCACAGTGATGTTAGTGTTGGTGATGGTGGCCACTGTTATGGCTGTTGCTCGGCTGTCATGAGACCAGGGTCCACTGCGGCTGAACACTCCTCCTTAGACAGCCTCATGTTGCATCCACAGGAGATGTAGAAGCAAACAGGCGAAGGAAGCCCCGGATTTGGACACGTATGCTACCGACCTTTGGGACCCATATCACTTCAGGTGTAGGGAGTATCTGTCTCCTGACGATAGTTCAGACCTAGAGTTGTCTTGGATGACTGGTCAACTGTGGTGGAGGGGGAAGAAACAAAACAAAACACCTTTTCTCAGTCCTCCTAGGTTTTCTGGCCCCAAACCTGCAAATTAGAGTGACACTAAGACAAAAACAGAGTTTATTGAGGTGTGCATGGCACCTACATGTGGGAGCATCCGTGATGAGTCACTCAGAGGGGTGGTTGGAACTGGGGCTTCTCTAGCATCTTCATAAAGAACAATAACTTTGTAGAGAAGAGATAGGATGAAGGAAAAAGGGCTTAGGCGATTAGGGGTGGCAAACTGTGGTGAGGTAAGTTTTTTCTTGTGTCTGCTTCTTCCCAGCTGCCTTCAGCTTAAAATAGTCCTTATGTCAAAGTGGCAGATTTGGGGACGGTATATTCTGATCTCCTGCACCACCGAGGAGGAGGCAAGCAGCGTAAGGACAGTTCTGTTTTGTTCTGAGTTTTACGCGAGAAGCACAAACTCCGGTGGGAAAAGGAAATGAAGGTGTTGCCTTGAAGATTTCTGCTCTTGTGTTGGCAGGCCATGTAGACAGCATGACGCTGACTAGCGTTCACCGAACGTTTGCCACTTGCCAGGGCCTGTACTCAGGACTTGATACGCATTAGATCACTTAATCCTCAAAATAACCCTTGAAGGCAGTACTGTTCTCAATTCTTTTTGTGGATGAGCCCCTGGAGCTGCAAATGAATTCATTTGTCCAGGGTCCAGCGTTGGGGATGGTGCTAGGCTTAGAACCCTGATGGTCCCTGCGTGAAAGCCCAGGCAGGTAAGGCTCCCAGAGCATGGTGTCACGGGCACTATTACAGCCCCTTTGTGGGCACCGGTCAACAGGGCAAACTTGCAGGACTGTGACCAGTCCCGTGCAGGGAACCGCAGGGTGGAACTCAGGTATGCCAGACTCCAGAACCCGCTTCCTTCTTGTCAGCTCCGCACTGCCCCTCCCGTGAGAAGCCTCAGCCCTTCTTGTGGTGATGTCCTTCCAGACTTGGAAATGGCAGCCATCTTAAGCATGATACTACCCCCTTCCTCCTCTCAGCTTAGGAAACTGATGATGTGTTTGCTACGGGTTGTTCTCCTTTGCCACCCCTCCCCCCGTTGTCCTCTATAAACGATCTGTACTTGCTTGTTTCCATCTTGACATCCTTCCACTGAGCTCCTGACTTAAGCCCTACTGAGTCTTGTGTTCCGGGCGCCTAGCACGGCCTGGCACGGAGCGTGCTCTGAGGACGCGGCTGGTGACCGAGGAAGGAATGACAGTGGATCACGTGTTGCCCTCCCAGATACCGGCTGTGGTCATAAACGTGATAAACTAGAGGAGGGACTGAGGGTGATGTGTCGAGGGAAAACCTTGGACCCTGGGGCATCTCTGATCGTCTCCCGCCTCAGAGAGGCGTTCTCTAGAAAAGCAGTCAGGAAGCCTCCTTGTAGGGGCCTGACGCTGGTGCAGCCGCGCAAACAGAAGGGGTCTCATGGCTGTTTTGTGTCCCAGAGCGACTCTGGCTGCAGCAACTCCTCGGGCAGGGCAGGTGCCGGCCTTCTCCTGCTCTCTGGCTTCCCCACCACCGTCGGACCCTCTTCCTTCTGTAGAAAGAGCATAATAGTAGGAGTCCAGAAAGAAAAGTCTACCCACACACCCCTGGCTTGCTGTGGGAAATTAGAAGTCACTGTGTGCTTCCCTGAGCATTCATTCTGTCGCCTCTACAGTGGAAATTGTCATATACAGCCTGCCTACCCCATCAGGTTCTACAGATGAGAAAAGACTGTAAAAATGAAAGTCCTTTGTAAACCAAAGCGCTCTGCTTGTCTAAGGTATTATCCCCATCTGCACACTCAGTCTTCCCAGGGTGATTTAGGTGCACAGACGCACCTCTGGTACATCTCAGGAGATTCCTGCCAGACCTGGTACTCAGGTGCCATTTACTTGTCCCCGGGTTCTAAGACACCCTAGGAGATTCTCCTTATGTAAAGCCTCTTCTAAAATCTGTCTCTCTGAGGCTTCCAGTTGTTGGCATCCGTAAAATGAGCGTCTGATGTGACTCTAGGCCTGTAAGTAAAAACCACATCCCTCTTATCTCTGTTCTGAGAAGGAGGTCAAGTTACAACTCCTGTGAGAAGGGAACTTCTTGGTTCCTGTTCTCGCTGAGGCGTAAACTGCTAAACCACCCCCAGAGGTACCTGATGGGGCTAACCAAGGGGGTCACCCCGGTAACACACATGCAAAAGAGCAGGTGGCTGCATTGCCTTTCAGTGATTTGGGAGCAGAGAAAGCAATTCCTGTACGACAGCGCGGGGCGAAGGGGCCTGGAAGAAAGGGCCCGGGAGGCTAGAGAAGGGGCGGGAAGCGAGAGGAGAGAGAGGACGAGTTCGCCGAGCCAGGAGGGAGGCTTGGTGGTGTCGTGGGGCCTGTCTGGGCCGGGATCCTGGGAGCAGTCAGTGTCCGAGAAGGGAGCGTGGCTGCTCGGGTTCTGCTTGTGCCCGTTTTACTCCCGATTCCCGTTAGTAGGGACTTCCTCTCACTGCTTTTTCTGCCTTTAGGTGTCATGTTTCAACTGTATAAAAATTGATATATTTTTTTTTTTTTTTGGCTAGTGGGATGGGAGGCAAGCAGAAGCATCCTTGCTCCAAATGGAGGCTCTACTGCGAAGAAGGCTCACGCTGCGTGTTACCACCTTTGGGTTCTCTGGGTGGGGAGAGGTTGTTGGAAGAGCGCTAACTCGTCCAGAAAGTGCAAGCCTCACCGGCTATGTGTTTGACAAGGGCTTTGTTATCCGTCCCCGTCCCTGGGAACCTGAGATTGCACTGTGTTTGTTTCATTATTTCTCCTTGGCCCAGTATAAGGCCCTAGGCTGCGATGAGGTCTCTGACCCTGAAGCCAGTCTGAAGACGTAGAAGAAAAAGAAAAAAAAACCCTCTAATATTTCAGTTTTATGAGGGGTTTTGGAAAGTTCTAAACCAACGACTGATTTTTATTTTTTTTTCACAAAAGGGATTGAATCTCAGAGAAAGGACTGTCACATAAGGCTGAACAGGTTGTTGACTGCTCAGTTCTAGGGTCATTAGAGACTTTTTTTTTTCCCCCACTGGGGTTAGGACAATGTCCTGAGGAAGGGAAGCCTCTGCCTGGTGTGCCTGGGGACACCGTGGGGACTAGAAGCTGTGTTGCTCCCGGGGGAAAAAAAACATCAGCTTATTCAAGTATTAAAAAGACGGGAAACATTCCCTACACACTGCCTTCTTCTTAGCTGGCTGAGGTCGTTCAGACTAGGCTTTAGAAACATTTACTAAGAATTTTCTACAAAGGTACCATTGTCATCCCCATTTCACACCTGGGGAAAACGAGATGCAAAGAGACCAAGCAATTTTCTAAAGGTTACGCAGCTAGAAAACGGCAGAACCCTAATTTGAACCTAGGTAGTCTGGCTCGAACGCCTACAGGCTTAATCGCCTGGGTTATCAAGACCGTATCTCCGTCTTAGTAAGGGCACCATTAACCCAGAGGAGCCTCTGGTGAAATAAGTGGGGAGGAATGTGGATAATCCCCGAGGACTCCTGCCTTATTCTAAGGTGTCCGGCAAAGAGAATACAATAAGGAGGGATGTGGGACTGTACCCCTTACCCTCACTGCCTTACTTGTAGCTCCAGACTTGGTCTTGCTTTCATGTTTTGTAAGCACGGCCACAGCATCAGTGAATATAGAGGTTTCCCCCCTTACACTCAGTTTTCTTACAATGCTGGACATAATAGTTCTGTATAAATAACTACTGAGTCTCCAAAGTGCCTTCACACTGATTTCCGCATTTGAACTTTCATAACAACCTAGGTAAGGAGAGCATTCTTATGCCACATTACAAACAGGAAACTGAAGCTCAGAGAATTTCCAGGGGGACAGAGGTCAAGGTAGTTCTCAGTCCTGGTGTTCTGGTTCTTAATTCTATGTTCTTCATACTATGTTCTGTAAGGACATCAATACTGATGGGTATGTGTATGCGCGACTATGAGCGCTTTAAATTTTATTTTGATTGAAAACTGTAGTTTTGAAGAACACAAGTGAGGATCTCTGGGTGAGTTTTGTCATGTTTTGGGGGGGTAACGCAGGTCCAGCCTGTGGGGACTTGTTGGTGACACTGGCTTGGGGTGATTTGACATTGTTGCCATCAGGACCTACTGGGAAGTGAAATTTCCCACTCCACCTAGTCATTGATCTTATGTGCTTATGTGACCATTTCCCCCAATTGCAAGGCGCATTATTTTGCAGCCCTGGTGGGACCTTTGTGAAATTTCCCCATTTTCTCTCAAGGCATTTCAGGTTAGTCACTACCCTGTGCATTGACTTTTGTGATTGCATATACATTGTTCTCAATAGCACTAAGAGAAATTTCCACAGAGGAAGCCTGCAGCCAGACGGCAAATGCCTGCAATGCCCGGGCATGCGAGTGACTAAGCAGTCAAGATGTGTTTAAAATATAATCTTCAAGCAGGAACTTGAAACTCCCTGGAGACTTCCATGTCTGTGCTATTTCAGCACACCCCTCCAATTTGCTATGGTCATTTTCGTTAAAAAGCTGGAAGGCTTAATATTAGAAAGCACACATATTGTTAGGGATGAAAAAGCCAACGTTGTTACCTTCCCAGTTGGCAGTGTCTTGATCATTAACTGATCTTCCCCCTCACCCCCCTCAATTTTACGAAATGCGCTTGGCTGCCTACTTTTTATCTCACGTCCATCCACATATTCCTGAAAAAACAAACAAACAAAAATGCCATGTAGTCCTTTCGTAACGTCATTTCTTCTCCAAGAATTCATTGGATTGGGGCTCATTTGTACTCCAGTGGAAGATGTCCAAGGAAACTTCCAGAGAATTCAGGAAATGCTGTTTTAGTTACTAAAGAAATACTAATTCAGCATTACGTGTTTTTTGTTTGAAGTGATTTATACATTATTTAGTCACCATAAAAGAGCATGTTTCTTCTCTGACAAGGACGCCCCTTTGTGACCCAGAGTAAATCACTTAAGGTATCTCCCTCCAAAGTCCTCAGCTGCAAAAAAAAAAAAAAGAAAAAAAAAAAAAGGTGCCAGGCATGTTGAATTGATTATGTGATAAGGAAGGTGACTGAGTTCTTGGGTATAACATATCCTGAATCTCAAAAGCCATATACGTACAACATAATTAGTAATACTCTGTATAGCATTTGGTGTAACCTAGCGAATTAATGACCTTGAATTATTATGACTCATCTGCTGCATTGTTTTCAGTAAAGTCATTCTCAAAAATGAAAGTAACATGAAATAAAGCGTTGGCCCAACATTTTGACCACATAGCAAACTGAAAGAGGACTAAAGGAAAAATCTTCTTCAGTGGTGGATGTGGTTTCAGTAGACACAAAATAACCAAAAGGGCAATAGGCAGGGAAGACATTCTAAGTGCCTCCGAGACTCTACTTCCTCGGAGAGCCCCACTTTGCCCAACTTATGCAAGTTCTATGAGGTGGACCAGCTTATCTGCTCGGACACGCAGAAAACCCTGAGGAGGCACGGGTGGGAAATCTTTGGGGGAAGAGAAGTGCCAGGGACCAGGAAAAGAAATGATTTTAGGAATCCAATATGCTGAGGAGAGGAGCTGATGCCTTAGGGCAAAACTTTTGTTTTCTTCCTTCAGAGCTTGATGTATCCATCAAGTTCATCCATCAAGTTCATGACGAGCAACCCCTGAACTCAGTCGAGTGCTCCATGGACCCTAATGTCCTGTACTCTTGCGTCTGGGCAACGATTCTTCTTCAAAAAGGAGATTTAAAACCCAGAACGCATTGAGCATGGTGAGTGAAAACAAACAACACAAAGTGTTCTGTAGCAGCCCTGTGACCCACTGTTAAGGGAACCAAAACCCACAAGCACAAGACGCGAGTCATTATGAGGCAAACAACAGTCGGTGACCTCAGAAGCTATTCTTGTGTAGCGGCAGCTGGCCCACTGCCCACTGCTGTGAATGACCCAACGTGCTCAGTGCCTGTTCTTGCTTCCCTAGCTCTTGTCATGAGTGGGGAAAGCATGTGGGTGGGCACATATGTTTGCTTTGTGTATTAATGCCAATTTCTTCCTCATGCTGTACGTCAGGAATGAGAAATAGTCTAGGAAGGGTTCCTGAAACCCAACTCTGCCCCCCCCCCCCACACACACATACAGAGTAAATCAAGAGAGACATCAAGTATAAAATATTAATTCTTGTTAAAATCCAAGAGACTTGTGTGGAGAAGAATATTCATTACCATTCGCACTTTGTTGAGGGTCTAATGTATTCATCTTATTTATTTCAAATTAACTTCTTTGTGTTCTTTTTAGAGAGAGAGAGTGCAAGCGGGGAGAGAATCTTAAGCTCCAGGCTCAGTGCCCAGCCCAAGGCAGGGCTCGAGGACATGACCCTGGGATGATGACCTGAGTGGAAATCAAGAGTTGGACACTAGCCACCGACAGAGCCACCCAGGTGCCCCTAAAATTAACAAGTAGCATTCCTTTAAATATTCACATACTGGGGCACCTGGGTGGCTCAGTCGGTTAAGCATCCGACTTCGGCTCAGGTCACGATCTAGCGGTCCCTGAGTTCGAGCCCCGTGTTGGGCTCTGTGCTGACAGTTCAGAGCCTGGAGCCTGTTTCGGATTCTGTGTCTCCCTCTCTTTCTGGCTCTCTCCCATTCATGCTCTGTCTCTCTCTGTCTCAAAAATAAATAAACGTTAAAAAAAAATTAAAAAAAATATTCCCATACTCACTGTCCAAATAAATAAAAATATAACTCCCTCAGCTGTTACACATTGATTATAAGCTTAAATGTATCTAAAATCACATGTCAGGTCTATCAAATTTTCTTAGTAACTCTTTGTAGTAGGCTTATTTTTGACCACCCAAAGATTTCAGGTCCTAATTCTTAGAACCTAAATGTAACCTTGCAAAGAAAAGGATCTTTGCTGACTTAGTTGAATGTCTTGATACAGGGAGATTATCATGGATTATCTGGCTGGGACTTAATCCAATCACAAGTGTCCTTATAGGGGAAAGACAGTGGGAGAGCGGACAGACACACAGAAGAGGAGGAGCCCATGTGACCACAGCGGCGGAGATTGGAGTGATGTGGTCACGTGTCAAGGAATGCCTAGAGCCACCAGAAGCTGGAGGGGGCAAGGGCTACATCGTCTCCTAGAGGTCCTGGAGGCAGCCAGACCTTGATTTCAGACTTCTGTCCTCCTCCAGAACTGTAAGCGAATCCATTTCTATTGTTTTAAGTTTGTGGCGATTTGTCATGCAGACACAGGAAACTAATATACTATTTACCACCTTAGGAAGCAAACAGCACAACGCAAAATGTCACTGTGGTTACAAAACTATTTAAAAACCTTCTCGTCATTCCTGATTTAAAAAGTTCAGTAGATTTGATGTTGCTTCTTAATCTTATTATTTAAGGTTTTTAAGAAGTCTGCCTTCCTAGGTTTTCAGCCATTGTACTGTCCCAAAGATTTTCAGATCAATGGAAACTTTCCTCACTTGGGTGGGTCCTTGAACCTGGTTGTACAGCCCATGGTGATTCAAACCTGAGCCACTGTTCAGACTGAGATCCTTCTGTGGCAGTGCTTTCTGGTTTCATCCGAGGAGCTTAATCACCTTTCCTATTGAGTTTAGTGGGAGGGGGTTCCTGTTCTTTCCTTTCTCTTTCTCTTTTCTTTCTTTCTCTTTCTTTCTTCCTTCCTTCCTTTCTTTTCTTTCTTCTTTCTTTCTTTCTTTCTTCTTTCTTTCTTTCTTTCTCTTTTTTGCAACTTGAGGTCTTTAAATTCTTATTGCCTATAACTATAATATAGTGACATCATCTATAGGGTGACTATATATGTCTTACAGGTACTTCATTATACTAGTAAGGAAAATCCAGCAGATTCATTTTCTTGGATAGGCAGTTAGCTCTCTTTTTAACGATCTGAGAATGCCCCTGTTTTTTGTTTTTTGCTTTTTGTTTCAACTTTTTTTTTTTAATGTTTATTTATTTTTGAGGGAGAGCGAGAGCGCGAGCAGGGCAGGGGCAGAGAGAGAGGGAGACACAGAATCCGAAGCAGGCTCCGGGCTTTGAGCTGTCGGCACAGAGCCTGACACGGGGCTCAAACCCATCAACCGTGAGATCGTGACCCGAGCTGAAGCCGGACGCTCAGCCGGCTGAGCCACCAGGCACCCCCTGCCCCCGCTGAGATTGCTCCTGAGCTGATTATTATACATGCCTCCTTGCTCTCAACTATTTCTACCTCGTGGTTGGGTGAGACCAGGGGCAGTGAGTGATCCTCTTCCTGTCACTGATACAGCTCCAGGACTCCCTGGAAGGTCTACAGTTTTATCCTCCTGGTCCTCGTTACCCTCCTACGAAGTCACTAAAGATGTAAACATACTCCACTGTATATATGCGCCACCCGCAAGGGGCGGGGGGGATTGGGTCTGTGACTGGAGGCCTTTCTCCTGCTGTGCATTCTCAGTGTGTGGACTCTGCTTGTGGGTCTTGCTTCATGGATTACAGATGTCTTGCTCCAGATGTTGTGCAGGAAGAAGCGCAACGATGGGCAACTGTGCCCTGTGGCTACCCCTCCGTCATGAAGGCAAAAGCTTTCCCAAAATGTGCTCCCCCAAAAAAGCAGACTTCTGTGTACCTCTCACTGGCCAAAAGTTTGTCATATGCCCTGCTGGTTTCAAAGGAGACCGGGCACAGGTGTTTAGAGTTTCTAGTCTCTACTTGAGTGAGGTAAGCAAGGAGGGAAGGGTTGGGAAGGGTGATGGGTTAGCCAGCTTCCCACCTGCCGCACAACTTCTCTGTGCATGTTGGCTTTATGCTTCTCTCTATAGACAGACCTCCTTCTTCTGCTTCATCATTTGTTTGGCTAAAAATGTCCACCTTAGCTCTAGCGAAGCCCCCAGCCCAGAGGCCTGCTTCTCAGTTTGTGATCGGTGGCATTCCCGTCTTAGACTCACTGGGGATACTTGTTAAAAGTATCCTGTAGGGGCGTCTGGGTGGTTCAGTCGGCTGAGCTTCCGACTCCGGCTCAGGTCATGATCTCGCAGTCCATGAGTTCGAGCCCCGCGTCAGGCTCTGTGCTGACAGCTCAGAGCCTGGAGCCTGTTTCGGATTCTGTGTCTCCCTCTCTCTCTGACCCTCCCCCTCTCATGCTCTGTCTCTCTCTGTCTCAAAAATGAATAAACATTAAAAATAAAAAAATTTTGGGGCGCCTGGGTGGCGCAGTCGGTTAAGCGTCCGACTTCAGCCAGGTCACGATCTCGCGGTCCGTGAGTTCGAGCCCTGAGTCAGGCTCTGGGCTGATGGCTCGGAGCCTGGAGCCTGTTTCCGATTCTGTGTCTCCCTCTCTCTCTGCCCCTCCCCCGTTCATGCTCTGTCTCTCTCTGTCCCAAAATAAATAAAAAACGTTGAAAAAAAAATTTAAAAAAAAAAAATAAAAAAAATTTTTTAAAAAGTATCCTGTGCTTCAAACCTGCTGCAGATACACCCTGAAGATCACAGATCCTGAAGATCAAATATTTTTCAGCTCCAGACTCAAAGATATGGTTTTGGAGCTTGGGAATCTCACATGATTCTTGTGTACATTAAGCTTTGAGAGCCAATGAACTAGAGTCCTTGTGTCCCAGTTCCAGACCCGTGGGAGAGGGCTCCAGGTTGGCCTGTTTGGGTTCTGTATGTATAACCCTCAGTCCAATCAGTCAAGGGTGCCGTTAGAAGGCAGGTGGGCTCAGGGCCCACGGCACTGACCTCCCATCAGTGACCTTAGGAGTAATCTCTCTAGGGAGCATGGGCGGGGCAAGAAAGGTGACTCTGTGAACTTCTCCGCTGTGGGGCTCCCCGTTCCCAGCATGCAATTTCTCCTTTCGCAGGAGCCCTCTGCTGACCTCAGGTCTCACCCAGCAGGTTTCTGCTTATGCGGCTCTGGCACGGCCTCTGGTCCAGCGTCCCACCCTCCCCTCTCTGCTGTGGAGGCCAGCTCACCTCCCCTCCTCCCTAACCATTGCCTCATCATTCCTGGCCTCACTCGTTGTCGCTCAACTTTGAAATGCCGTGCAGCTTTCAGCCGGTGTATCGTAACTCAGGCCACGCAGCCATTTCCAAATGTACAGCCGCAAATCAAATATGAAGAAGTGTAACATTTTGAATTCTTGTGTGATTAAACTCAGCTCAGTTCCACTTGTCAACTTCATTTGTCCTGATAACTGATAACCTAAAGCTCTTAATAGTTCCACATTAAGGTAGCTCCTTACTTCCAGTTTAAGATGTTGCCTCTTTTTGTAAGGAGGCAGTCATAGTCAGAGTTTCCCCCCCTTTTACGCCCTAGGAGTGACCTCAGTGTGTAGGGGGCTTAGAAATAATCTGGGTTTGGGGGTGCCTGGGTGGTGCAGTCGGTTAAGCATCTGACTTTGGCTCAGGTCATGATCTCGCGGTCCGTGAGTTCGAGCCCCGCGTCGGGCTCTGTGCTGACAGCTCAGAGCCTGGAGCCTGCTTCGGATTCTGGGTCTCCCTCTCTCTCTGTCCCTCCCCCGCTGCTCATGCTCTCTCTGTCTCTCTCGGTCAAAGATAAATGAACATTAGAAGTAATAATAATAATAATAATAATAATCTGGGATTTTATGCAGTCCTTTGCCTTTGACGGCCACTGTGCAGTCATGCTCTGGGCTCTGGAGAACTATGGCTGGCATCCTTAAGGCATCTCCCCTCCTGCCTGGCCTTTGATGTGGAAGGCTAGCTGTGCTGTTGAAGACTCTGGGCTCTGACCTGACCCCCATCAACCATGAAGCCAACACTGCTGTGTCCTCCTGCCCTGCTCCTAGACCTCTCGTGACTTACCAGCTCTCATACTCCCTCTACACCCCTGCCTGGGTATTCAAAACTCTCAATTGCCTCTCCTCATTCTTCAGTGCCATGCAGGACTTTGCAAGGCTGTGCTAAGGCCAGTCTGCTCAGACACATCCCCCCATCATTGCCAATCTGGATCCAAGAGCCAAACTGCTCCAACGTCTTTCAAATTCAAAGCTTTTCTATGAGACTCGCTGTCCTCTTGGGCTCTGCCTTGGAAGGTGCTTTTGGAAGTCTCTTAAACCTAACGAGTGTCTTTACCACGTTCCACATAAGGTTTGACCGCGAGAGGGACCAGATTTTGCCATCAGTTACGTTACTCTTATGAAGTACCCTGTCTTAATCATCTCTGAATCTCTTCCTCTGGCTCACTGGTAAATCTTCATTTCCTGTTTGGATGGAAAGGTAGATACATCGACTGGCATTCCTTACTATTCTGTGGAAGTTAGTCCAAACCAAGTGCTCGTTCCACCAAATTTCGTTCTTGATCCCTAAAGCTCAGCTCTTAGAATTCCATGGAACCCATTTGTTTGTTTGTTTGTTTGTTTATTTATTTTGAGAAATCTAGTTCTTATAAGTAAGTAGCCCTTTGGCTTTCAGAGGATGGTGCATGCTGTGCGTTTAAGAAACCCAGTTAGAAATTTCACAAACTCCTTTGACTTGGGATGATTTGTTCTCCCCTGAGAGTAGTTCACCTAGAAGGTGTCACCAGTGCTGGCAACATGTAGGAGAAAAGCAACCAAGAGCACAGATCAAAATGCACACACACTGTTGTCCCTTTCACGCAGTTACATTGCCTTTGCCTGTGTCTCATGTGTGTTAAGCGAGTCGCTCATAAACTAGATGCTCCCTGATGGCAGCACCGGGATCCTGCCAGAGAAGAACAGAGGAGTCTAACTCAAATCAGTTTGTCATGATGCCTGCCAGGCCAGCTTGGATAGCATTGGATGTGTCAAGAAAAATAAAACTCCGTGGGTGTTTCTCTCTCTCTTTTTTTCCTTCCAGAAGAAGGGATTTTAACTACACCTATCCCAAGATGTGAACCAGTGAAGCAGCACTTTATCTAGAATCAAGGACAGTGTGCTTGCTGTATGGGTTTTGTCGGTATGGAAACCGTGTTTCTGATACTGCAACAGAATCATCACTTGCTTCTACCACATTTTGCTGACCACAGGCAAATCATAGTTTTACTGAGCCAACCCTTGTGTGTCAATAAAAGTAGCTTAAGAGTCAGTTAAATAAAAGTTTTCAAGATCTAATTTCCTGAAAACCAGTGAATATCTCTTGTTATTGGGCTCAAACTTTTTTTTCAATTTAGCAAAACTGAATTGGACACTTCACATGATGCACTTTACATTATACCTGATACAAATATTATCTCCCAGGAGCGCTCCTGATCTCCAGCCTGTGTGTCTACCTGTCTCCTTGGCATCTCTACTTATATGTTCAACGATCCTGACATCAACCATGCCAACCCTCCTCTTTACTGTCATAATAATGGCATTACTGTTCAGTCTGTGGCTCAAGTCTAGGATCTGGGAATCAACCCAGACCTCTTTCATTCCTTCACATCAATTCCTTGGAAGTCATCTCTCCCTCCCAAATAGAGCCTTAATCCAACCACATCTCACCCCCTCTACTGCTACTAGGTTAGTCCAAGAAGCCACTGTGTCTTAACTGAACTGCTCCAATAGCCTCCTAACTGGTCTGCTTGCTTTCACCCTCTCTCCACCCACAGACACTCCCCTTCATTCTTCATACATCACACAGAATCCTCTTTTTAAAGACTATATTTAATAATATCACTCACCCTCCCATTTAAGTCCCTCCCATAATTTCCTACTATAATTAGAATAAAATACAAACTTTGTTAGGGCCCAAGGACTTCCCTGAGATGGTCCTGCCAATATCTTGGATCTAATCTTGTACCCCTTGTCCCATCACTCATTGGCCTTTAATTTGTCTCTGGAGAATGCAAAATTTGTTCTCGTTTCACAGCTTTTCTTTTTGCCATTTCCTTTGGTTGGAATGCTTTTTCTCAAGATCTCAACATACTCCAGCTTCCTTTTTCATCAGAAAAGACTCAGAGACCTCTTTAGAGAATCCTTCCCTGACCACTTAGCTAGACTAACTACCCTTTGCTGCAAGATACCTTCTATTACTCTGATATTTTTTTAATAGGAAATATCACTCCCTGAATCTCCCTCCTACCTCTCCTTCTTCCCTCTCTCCTTGTCTTCCTCCCTTCCTTCTTCTCCTACTTCTTCATTGGCTATTTGGTCCCACCACAACGCACATGTCACCAAAACAAAGATCTCTTCCATTCGTCACTGTAATTTTAGCACCTAGAATAGTGTCTAGAGCATTGTAGGTGCTCATTGTAAATACCATTTATTGAGTGACTTCTGTGTACCCGGCACTGTTGTAGTTTCCTTAGACATCTATCCCTATTTCTCAAAGCAAGCTTTCAAAGATTTAAATGTGAATAAGTTGAAGCACAGAGAAGTGATGTGACACAGTTAGTGTTAAACTAAGTTGAATCCAGGTCTATCTGATTTCAAACTCCATGCTTTAAAAACAATTTTTTTTAATTCAACATTGCTTCACTCTACTTGATTTTCAGGTTCCACATTGGTGACCAAGCATCCTTGTGTTTGTTTTTCATATTTGATTTTGCCAAATGATTGCCTTTATACAGCTACTGATATCTGGTGTCATTTTGGCTAAGATTGATATGAATACATTTGTGCATCTTTTGGATTATTTGCCTTCAAAGGTACAAGACAATTTTTAATCAAATACAATGACACTGATGTTAACTCGTATGGAAATGAATTTTTTTTCTGAGATATTAGTAGATATTAATAATTGTAATTTATCTTCCTTAATCGATTTCTTTGGGGCTGGCTCTTTTACAGAGAGGATATCAGCTTGTATATCCTTTCTCCACGTAGTTTTTAATTTTCAATTTCAATGCATACAGAGCATCAACTTATAGACGTCAGGTCCTTTTTTTAAAAAAAAAATGGGTGTGGGTAGTGAGAGGAGGTAAGAGTATCAACCAAAATGAGCACATGCATTTGGAAGCGTCCTGGCAATCGAGAGATGTCATTCTGAACGTCGTAAAGACAAACAACAAGGGTGGGAGAAATGCCTGTGGTGAGTCAGGAGGACAGCGAGCACAGGGCTGACTGGACCGAGGGCAGGCGTTCCTGACTGGGGTTTCGTGTACCAGGTGTACCTTTACATCCCTACGTGGTGGGGCAAATCCAGACGCTGCCGAGAATGACCCGAGATTGGTGGGGCCAAGTGCAGATTTCGGTCCACAGACCTCCTCCTGCCCCTCTCCCTGCCTTCAAATACCCATAGACTCCCCAGTATCTTCTCAGTTCACTGCTTTCTGCCACAAGCCGGGGGATGATACCCGGGACCCCGGGTCCCAGCTGCCCAGTGGTGCCTGAATTAGTTGTTGTTATCTCTTGAGGGGAAGGGGGACCAGAAAACATAGAATGAGGAAATATGCAAGACCTAAGACTCAGTCTTTAGTTTGAATAAAACTATGAGGCCACACCATGGGCTCCCCAGGTACCCCCACTCCAGCTTCTTGACCATACAGCTGACCCATTTCCTTTGCCATCTGTCTTCCTTCTTTAAGGTCATCTTCTTGGGACCAGATCGCACTCCTTTCCCTGCGCTTCCTGAGGCTCCTGTGAGCTACCCTCGCCCTGTCCCAACCCGCCCACCCATCAGCCTGTCCTGACTCTCTCAGGTTCCTGTCGCTCGGGACCTCGTATCTCCAGCCTCGTCTCTTTCTGTCAGTGCATGAAAGGAAATCAGCCTGCCCATCTGCACTTTTTCAGTGAAGCCCACCTTCCTTTTACACCATGCCACTCCCATCCTCACCATTAGGTTTTAAAAACATAAAAACAGCACCTGGGTGGCTCAGTCGGTTAAGCGTCCGACTTCGGCTCAGGTCATGATCTCACGGTTCGTGGGTTCAAGCCCCGCGTCGGGCTCTGTGCTTACAGCTCAGAGCCTGGAGCCTGTTTCAGATTCTGTGTCTCCCTCTGTCTCTCTGACCCTCCCCCGTTCATGCTCTGTCTCTCTCTGTCTCAAAAATAAATAAATGTTAAAAAAAAAATTTGACAAAAGAAAACATAAAAACTAGTTCCCTACCATCAACAACGCTTACGCACCTCCCCGATCAGCAAATATTAAAGGTCTACTGAAGTGGGGTTTCAGCGCCCTTTGCCAAAGAAATTTTATTTCATGCATAGGGTATGATGCAAAAAGAAAAAAAAAAAAGAGTGTGGGTAGTTCCCTATCTCTACTTTACAGTTTCAAAGCCTCAAGAAGTTAAAATTTGCCTATATTTGGTGCTCAGTCTATACTGACAGAAACTCTGCACCATCGAAAAGTGTTGCAAACCGTGAAATTCTGCTCAAAGAGGTTTTTCTTTTTTCCTCCAGGTAGTTAGGTCAGATAATAACCTAACAAAAATATTTAACTACTTTCATTTTTATCTATTGAAAGTAAACGCCAATGTGTATTGATCTGCTGTGTTAAAGAGTGTATGCGAATAATTATAGTTCCTATGTAGTAACTTTAAATTGTATAATTTTTTAGTTCCAAAAGGAAAAAAAAAAACCAAGTTGTTTAAAAGTTAATAGAAAGCGTAAAATTCACCCTACGTAAGTTATTTTCTATATTTCTAGACATTTCGGGTGACAGGCTTTTTAAAAAAAAATGTCATAAAAGTGTTGTGAAAGAATATTTTTATATTTCATGAATCTTGATTATTTTTACAGTGTAACAGTGTATCATATTGCATGATTGGAAGCAATGTATTTGTTATGTAAAACAAGGCTATATTTTCCAGAGTAATATCTCTATTAAGCATAAATATAATTTCCCTCAGCAAGTCCAGAGAACATTCTGGTAGGTTAGTCTGCTTTTTGTCATACCTTGATGAGTATTTTCTTAGGACAGTAAATATTCCTTGAAAGCCTGATGTGTGATGACTGTATACTATGTGATTAAACACTGTTCCTGGGGCGCCTGGGTGGCGCAGTCGGTTAAGCGTCCGACTTCAGCCAGGTCACGATCTCGCGGTCTGTGAGTTCGAGCCCCGCGTCGGGCTCTGGGCTGATGGCTCAGAGCCTGGAGCCTGTTTCCGATTCTGTGTCTCCTTCTCTCTCTGCCCCTCCCCCGTTCATGCTCTGTCTCTCTCTGTCCCAAAAATAAATAAACGTTGAAAAAAAAAAAAATTAAACACTGTTCCTGATTTTGTTGCTGTCTCATGAGATTTGGGTTGTTTCTTATCTTTCCATATTAAAAAAAAAATAGCATTATGATTTCTTGAGTTCTTTTTTAACGTCTATATCTTTTTGAGAGACAGAGAGACACAGCCTGAGCAGGGGGAGGGGCAGAGAGAGGGAGACACAGAATCCGAAGCAGGCTCCAGGCTCTGAGCTGTCAGCACAGAGAGCGACACGGGGCTCGAAGCCTCAAACTGCAAGATGTTGACATGAGCTGAAGTCAGACGTTCAACCCACTGAGCCACTCAGGCGCCCCAAGACCAAGTTTAAATGCTACTGCTGGAGGCTTCAGTCCTTTCAGTCAGTGTTTGTCTTCTGGATGGCATGGGGAGTTTGGGGGTTTTAGATTTCCTGACAGATTTAGCCTACGGCTTCTTTTCTTCCTGGCTAAGAGCTGGGCCATCTGACCACAACTGGGTCAGGATGGGTAGAAACAGGAACAGCTGGGCTCTGAGTGGCCAAGGCCAAGCTGGAGGGGAGGTCCAGCTAGTTTCCTTGATTACTCTTCCACTCTGGGCCTATTTTTCCCATCGGGTAACGATTCTCCCCCTTCTTCCTTAGATCAGTCCTCATCTGGTACTACCGTTTGATAGTACCAGATGGTTTCTTTTAGTTCCAGTTCTCAAATTTCTCTTCAAGTAGCTGCATAGACAACTGTGATATTGTGATTTATAATAAGAAATGGACATTTAGTCTTTGACCCCATTCCAGACACAGAGCTCATAAAACTCTAGGAATTTTTAAAGCGTGAAAGTGATAGAGTTGTCGTTTGTTATGTTAATGCGGGGGTGTTTGGCAAGCATCTCAGGATGGGAGCAGGTTGCCTGGGGAACCAACCAACCTAGCAATGAGAAGTTTGGGACTCAGTCCTATTGGCTCTGGCCTCCAGGGAGGGGGAGAGAGGCTAGAACCAATGGCCAATGATTTAATCAATCATGCCTTTGTAACGAAGCCTCCATAAAAACCCAAAAGGACGTGGCTCAGAAAGTGTCGGTGTTGGTGAACACATATAGATTTGAGGGGAGTGGGTGTGCCTGGAGAGTTCATGGAAGCTCTATGCCCTTTCCCCATACCTTGCTTTATGCGTCTGTTCCATCTGGCTGTTCCTGAGTTATATTCTTTCATAAGAAACCAGTAGTCTAGTAAGTAAGATATTTCTGAGTTCTGTGACCTGCTCTAGCAAATCAATTGAACCCAAGGATGAGGTTGTTGGAACCCCCAATCTGTGGCCAGGCAGAAGCACAGGTGACAACCTGACTCGCATCTGGCACCCGAGTGGGGATGGGCGGAGTCTTGTAGAACTGAACCTTTAACCTGTGCAATCTGACACCGCTTCCAGGCAGACAGCATCAGACTTGAGTTGAATCGTAGGACACCTAGCTGGTGTCCTACAGAGAACTGCTCGGTGACGTGGGGAAGAGAGCCACACGCTAAAATCAGTTGGAATCAGAATCTTAACAACCTAGACTTGTTTCAGCACCACAGTCCATGTTGGGCTTTCACGTTCCACCCCCAGAACTGGATCCTGCCTGGCACCTGGTTCCTGCTCTCTGCCAAGAGCTTCTGGATACCTACTAACTCTGTCTGCCTCCCCGACCCGGGAGTTTCTTCACAGTGCCTCCATCACTGTAATCAACTCCTGTATGCTAGGGTTCCTTCTCCAAATGTCCTTTCTCTGAAAAGCAGAGCTCTCTTCTAGTGTCTGCAACTGTATCCATTCTGTAAGTACTTGCCCCATGCCCGTGATGAGAGCCAGCTCCTCCTGTTAGGAATCATCCCTTCTAATCCTGGCTCCTCTTTACTCTGTTGTCCTGTGACCCTGCCTCTCTGTGCCTCTACTGCATCGTTATGTGGAGATAATAACAGTACTTGCCTCCTAGAGTTAGGAGATGGCAATAAATTAACATATGCAAACAGCTCAGAAAGTTGCTCCATACTTCAGTGTTTAATGCATCTTAGCTCCATACTTCAGTGTTTAATGCATCTGAGCTTTATTATCTTAGCAAATTTCTCTCCAAGCTCTGTTATCACCAGGGATGAAATTCAGGCTGCTCTTTCCTTGAAGTCCCACTACAGGGACAGACAAAGTGAGGCAGGGGAAAGTTCTTGGACTGCTGCTTCTCTTTCTAGGACATCACAAATGGCCCAACAGCCCTCCTGCCAAATTCAGAGCCAGCAGTCAATAGTATTTCCCTTTTATCTTTTTTAAAACAAGGTCCTAGGGGCGCCTGGGTGGCTCAGTCGGCTAAACGTCCGGCTTAGGCTCAGGTCATGATCTTTTCCGTGAGTTCGAGCCCCACATCGGACTCTGTTGTTGCCAGCTCAGAGCCTGGAGCCTGCTTCCGATTCTGTGTCTCCCTCTCTCTCTGACCCTCCCCCGTTCATGCTCTGTCTCTCTCTCTGTCTCAAAAATAAATACTAAAAAAAAAAAAAAATAATAAAAAAGTAAATAAAACAAGGTCCTTAAAAGAAATATTGACTTCTGAATTGTACACAATAGGGCTCTAATGGGTGTTTGTTAAAGGGAGCATTCCATGTGTAGAAAGGGCTTGCTTTGAGCTGCATCTCTTTTAGTCTCATGTTCCAGGCTCAATGTGAGGTAAGACGAAGCTGGGAAAAGTATGTCAAAATTCAGTGTATTATATAACTCTCAAGAGGTGGACCACAGAAAACTGAATGCTGACAAATTCATAGAAACAGAATAGAATGGTGGTTGCCAGGGCCTGAGGGTGGGGGAAATGGAGAGACATTGGTCAAAGCGTACAAATGTTTAGCTTTAAGATGATTAAGTTCTGGGGCTCAGTATTCATTGTGGTGACTATAGTTAATAATATGTATCGTATACTTGAAAAGTTACTAAGAGAGATCTTAAACGTTCTTACCAGACAGAAAAAAAAAATTGTAATACTGTCAGGTGATGGATGTGCTAACTAAATCTTACCATGGTCGTCATTTTGCAGCATACGTGGGTATCAAATCATAATACTGAACACCTTACACTTACACATTATATGTCAATTCTATATCTCACGAAAGCTGGGAGATCGAGGAAGGTGTGCTAAGAATGCTTCACAGGTGGGCCAGCAAGTTGTGATCCAATTTCCAAATTTATTGATTGCAAAATCAGTTTTTTTGTGTAACGTCTTTCAGCGACTGGTTCTCATTTCTGACTTGTTTCACCTTGGTTAGAGCCTATGAATCCTTCATATGTGTGCTTAAAGTCTTGTGCTGAATGAGAAAAAAAAAAAAAAAAAGCTTGCCGCTGGAAGATTCTAAAAATGGGCAGGAGAGATCCTTCAAGTATATATTAAGCATGATTGGAAGTCCCACAATGCAGGTGACACGAATTGGAAATAACAAGGAAGCGTGTCAAGTGGAAAAACCATGGGTTAATTCTAATCTTCCCATTGTGCCAGCTCTGAGGCGTCACCAGAAATAGCTGTGGGTCCTGGAAACTGTGGTCATAGTCTGAATATGCCATGAACACGGGAGGAAACGGGGATGAGGAGGCCGGTTATGCCTCATTCCCTTCCAGCCCCCCTTACGTACACAGGAAGTAATAGCCAGGACTGTCATCTTTTAGGACAAAGGATGATGATGTAAAAAGTCTGAAACATAAAGATTGCAGATGATCATCCATAAGTCATGTAAACTGACTGCTTGACCCTTCATCTGATTTACTTTTTAAACCTGAACATCTCATTGTGTGATTTCCTTGCCTGTATATCCCCTTCTGTGCCCTGAGAATGAGACACACTCTTTTTCCCCAGCTAGTCTTCGGGGACCCCGAGTTATTTTTGAATGGTTCTAAATCCAGTTTAAACACAGAAAAAGGGAAGGTCTTAGAAAACAAGTATTTTTGTTTGGTTTCCTTTTTTACAAAAATAGAATACATCAAGGTAAGCTAAACAATGGACTTAAGAGATCCCTTTCAGATCATGTTCATTCTGATAACGTAAAAGTTGGCGACTCTTATGCCCTCACTTTGATGCTGATGTTTGTACATGTAATACATTTAAATAGTTGGTGTTTGTTAGCTATTCTTATGCATAATTTCATCAACCACTTTTTAAAAACATATTTTCCCTTACATTTGGAACATCTTTCACTAACCATCAAGTTAATAAATTGAAGATTTTGAAGTTTTCTTCATAAATGTCATTAAATTTTAAATAATTGCTTTCATATATACATCCCTTTAGGATTTTCAGAATACTATTAAAATAGTTGCTTTTGATAGATATCGTATTCAAGGCAGTAGCACCTAACGTATTTTTAACATCTGAATTCTTGCGGAGTAATTTTCTGGATTATTTCCCTTTCATTCCTTTGAGAATTTATACAGGCAACCCGTGCTTTGTATGTGTTGTGTTAACTGAAACTCATTTGTATCGGAACCGTGAGGAGTGAGGGCTGCTTTATGTTTGTTTATTTGTTTGTTTGAACCTCATCAGGGTTCAAACATCACTTTTGGGAGACTAGAACACCTTGGTATTCTGATAGTAGTGTCGTTTTTCTCTAAAATTATTGAGAAATTATTGAGATTGCCTTTTACAGACGTATATTTCCTCTGTTAGTACCAGCCGCTGGCGACGCTTCCAGTGCAGGACAAACACAAAAGGATCTCTGTGCAGCTCAATGTTCCCACCAAGTTGTTCGGCTAGAATTCTGGTCCTTGGTCCAGTTCTTCCCAGCGTTCATGAAAAGAGCAAGGAGAATCCCCTAAGTGACCCTTTGTGTCCCACATGGTCTTGCGGGTTCCCAGCCACTGATGTAGCAGCCAACTATTTTCAAGGAGTCTGGTGAACCTGTACCACTGTCCCCAGACCCTCCTTAGCAGTAACCTGACACCCGTGTCAGCATGTGCCCCAAACTCACCCATGCTCGACTCCCTAGTTCCCCCCATCCCTGGCCCTTGGCAATTTATTCATCTGTACTGAGAAAAATGGAAGATACTATTAGTGTGTACCTCATAGGGTTGTTTCAAGGGGGTAATGAAATGCCTACAGTGCACTTTGTGTTTTGCAAACACACAGTAATTATTCAGTGTTAGCACTTATTATTGTCCCATAGAGGATAATTCTGAGGCTTGAAGCCCTACTCTTAGGAGACATTAACTTTCACTTTTCAAGAGCCTTTGAAGCCTCCATTCTAATCTGACCTGGGCCACTGTATCAGTTTCCTGTAGCTGCTGTAACAAATTACCATAAATTTGGTGGCTTAAATTAGCATGGATTGATTACCTTATAGTCTGGAGGTCAGAAGTCCTACAATCCAGGAGCCAGTAGGGCTGCGTTCCTCCAGAAGGCTCGAGGGGAGAACCCATTTCCCTTCCTTGTTCAGCTTCTAGAAGCTGTGATCTTCCTTGGTTTGTGGCCCCTTCCTTCATCTTCAAAGCCAACAGCACAGCATCTTCACATGTCCTCCTTTGTCTCTGTGCACCTGCTACCATGATCCAATCTCTTGACCTATGACCCTGACACTGCTGCTTTTCTCTTCTCGGGAACACTGGGCCCACCTTGATAGCATGATAATCACCCCATCTCTCCATCACAAGATCACAGGTTTGGAACATGAGGATGTAGCCATAATTGGGGGTCCATTATTCCACCTACTAGTGCCACTTTTCAGATTTAATCTGATTTCTCATTTTTAATATAACCCAAATACTAGGTGACACTGAAGTGTTGAACTCAGCCAACTCAACTCTCAAAGCCATTTCTTGCTAGGGTTGTTTACACATTATCAGGTATCAGAAAGATCCAGACAAGAACTCTGGCAGACGTTGTGAGTTGGCTGATCCATCACCCATTTCTAACACTTTTCTCCTTTTATTTCCTCTACTCAAAAGTCTAGGGGTACCTGGGTGGCTCAGTTGGTTAAGCATCCAACTCTTAATCTCAGCTCAGGTCATGATCTCACGGTTTGTGAGTTTGAGCCCTGCATCAGACTCTCTGCTGTCAGTATGGAGCCCACTCCATATACTCTGTCCCATTTCATGCTCTCTCTCTCTCTCTAAAAAATAATAAATAAATATTTTTTAAAAAGTCCACACTTCCTTGGAATGGCCAAGCAGCACAGTTTTTGCCAATCAGATATAAGTAAAAATCTGTTGTGAATTTTGAGAAACTTTGCTTGCATCATTAAAAAGGACATATATCTTCCCTTTTGGGGGATGTAAATCTGATAGTTGGAGCTTCAGCAGCCATCTTGTAATCATGAGGAAAAGGCAGGGCTAGGGAATCACAGAAACATTGGCCCTTCCATTGTTGCATTACTGACACAACTTCAGTAACCACACTAGCAACTTCTGTTATGTAAGAATAAGTCAACTCATATTTTGTCTAGCCACTGTATTTAGGTTCTCTGTTACTCGTGGTTGACCAAACATAATACCAGCTTAAAAAAATTACCTAGCCTAACCATAAATGCCTCATCCCGCAGAAGCCATATGGAAACCTGACAACAGTGGGAATAAACACTAATAATATTATAATGGATAATGAACTTATGCTATTATATGATAATTTTTAGACTTATTAATGGAAAACCCCTCTTTTGAGTGAAACGAATAACTTCACAGAACCAGAATCAAATTGTTGCCTAATGTAAGCTGGCCAAGGAGACCTTGCCAAGTATTTTTCTTTTCAAAAACATCTCCCATTCTTGCTTTTAATCTTTGCTCCTGCTTGTCCTTAAACTCCTTATTTCTGTAACAAATAATAATTTTCTGCCTCTGTTTATACTAGACTTGGTTTACTTATTTTCTCACTAGTGTTTTTTTGGGGGGTCGTTGAATTTTGTTCCTTTCAGTTCTGAAACGTCAAGGTTCTGTATCACTGCAGAAGCAAAAACCTTTGTTTTTAAAGGCTAAAATACTTCTCTCAGAGGGGTTTTCCAGAAGAACTGAGTGGTGTACTCAGGAGTGCATATTAGAGGGAAACCCCTTAGCTTCTCTCATCCCTCAATGGCAACCAGTTTCCATGAAGCGTTGATTACAGACTCCATAAAAGTATGTGCCCATCTTCTGACCTCTGAAGACGCAGACAATAAGCCAGAAGGATGCGTAATCAGCAGCATGTATGTAGGATTATGTGGAATGTGGGATGCTTAGTGAGAACCAGAAAAAGTAGACAGAAGGTAAGAGAGAGAGGTTCAGTTGTTAGCCGGTCTTAGCAGAAGATTTAGTCTTTATAGAAAACTCTACAGTCTTATCTAAAACACATTAGTGGTGCATCTGGATGACTCAGTGGGTCGGGCTCACAACTCTTGATTTCGGCTTGGGCCATGGTCCTAGGGTTGTGGGACTGAGTCCCGCATAGCGTGGAGCCCTCTTAAGGTTCTCTCTTTCTTCCTCTGCCCCTCTCCTCCACTTGTGCTCGCTCTTTATCTTTAAAAAAAAAATTAAAAGTAAGTAAATAAATAAAGTAAAACACATTAGTTAAATTATTAGAACTGTTCCCAATGTAATTCTTTAATGCTAGAAAACTCGTAGAAAATTCTGTAATTTTAGGTATTTCCACCATGAAATACATACATATATACATACACGTGTGTGTGTGTGTGTGTGTGTGTGTGTGTAATTTTAAGATGCTGTAGATTTTATAAAGCACCATCAATTTAAATGCAGCTTTTGTGTGTGTAAGGAAAAAAAGCAAATCACACTGAATGGACAAACCAATTCTTACACAGACTACTTTCAGAGAGACTTAATGTATGCAAAGCAAAGATTTTGGTCTTTGAAGGAAAGTCATTCTTTTGCCTCCTTCAGGAGAGATCCAAGCTCAGATTCCTCACTTGGAATGTGAGGAATGGTGATGGGGGTGGGGTGTTGGGGGGTTGCTAGGGAGAAAGGCCAGGAGAATTATGAGAAAAAAAGATCAGATCCCAACTTGGTAGATACTTACAACAAATGTAAAACTTGGTTGTCTTCAGAGAACAATAGAATTTCCTGAACAGGTTTTACTTATCCTGGTTCATTTGAAGATGAAACAGGGCCTGCCCTTGGCAATATTGTGAAAAGATGAAGACCTTTTATGGCTCATGGGAAAACACTCAGGATAATCAGGAATGTAAGTTTGGGTTCTAACTTTACAACTAATTTATGGTGTGACAGGAGCACATTATTTAAGCTTCCTGGCCTACAATATTCTTTTGGAAAGTTAACACAATAGACCTTTGGTCTCCCACAAAATATTGGAGCCACCGGGAGCATAGAGATGGATTTCTTCAGGATTATCCAGTGAGTTATGGGCTGGAGTGAGATGGGGGAGGTCCCCCCATTGCAACAGAGTGGCCTCAGGGCCTTGGCTGGTGAAATGCAACTACTGGGGCCAGGGGGCAGCAGGTGCTGGGGGCAGGAGATGGCACCAGACACCCACCACCAATCTTCGAGCTCCTTAAAGACAGCCCACCAGGCAAAGGGGCTGATGAGGAGGGCAAAACCCCGGGAAGACCATGAAGACTAGCAGAGGCTGGGGGCGCCTGGGCAGCTCAGTCGGTTAAGCATCCGACTCCTGATTTTGGCTCAGGTCACCGTCTCACCATTTGTGAGTTTGAGCCCTGCATGGAGCTCTGCGCTGCCAGCATAGAGCCTGCTTGGGACTCTCTGTCTCCCTTGCTCTCTGCCCCTCGCTCTCTCTCTCTCTCTCTCTCTCAAAAATAAGCATTAAAAGAAAGAAAAAAAAAACTAGCAGAGGCTGAAAGTAGTGAAGCACCTCCCTTTCCAAACTGTGTGACAAGGACAGGTGGTGAAAGCCAAGTGGTCAGTTTGTCTCTGCCTTTAAGCCTTAGCTTCCTGCCTATCCTGTCTTCACGGTTTGCTCTGAGGCACCAGTAAGCATGTTAACCTCATCCAGTCTGCTATGTGATAGAGCAGTGGGCAAGGAGAGTTTTAAGATTGCAAAGTGGCCAAAATGTGAGAAAATATAACAAACTGAAAGTGGGAGGGGTGTGTGGAATCTACATATGCAAATGGAATGAATCTTAAAATAGCGAAGAGGGGTACCTGTGTGGCTCAGTCCATTAAGCGTCTGACTTTGGCTCAGGTCTGACTTCAGCTCAGATCATGATCTCACAGTTCATGGGTTCGAGCCCTGCATCCGACTGCTATCAGCACAGAGCCTGCTTCAGATCCTCTGTCCCCTTCTCTCTCTACCCCTTCCCCACTTGTTCTCTCTCTCTCTCTCTCTCTTTCAAAAAATAAACCTTTCAAAATAAAATAGAAGAATTATGGAGAAGAAAGATTTATCATAGAACACAAGCTTATCAGTGTCCCATGCCAAGCAATCAACGGTGATCACATGTTTTCTACTTACAAACAAATAGACTTAAGAAGGATCCTTTAGAACATAATCTAATCACAGAACAGGACCTTTTGTTCTCATTCTAGAATGGTGTTTATTCAAAATATAGGTCACACTCACAACTGTGTCATAAAATCAATTAGTGGGTCATGCGTAGCAACTTTTCTCTCTGATAGAGTAAAGTAGAAGATATCGGATTATATCACACAAAGTAAGTTCTGTGAACTTGAGTTTCAGGTGTGTGTGTGCTTGCGTGTGCTGGGGCATCATGTAAAATATAGTTTTTACTATGGGAAACTGTCAATAAAAATTAAAAAAAAAGATCCTGGTGTGACATTACATGAGGCTTCCAGAAATTTAGGGGCAAACTCTGAGTTATGGGTTGAATTGTACTCCTCAAAAATATACATTGAAGCCCTAACCCCCAAGACTTATGAATGTGACCGTATTTATATATAGTGTCTTCGCAGACCTAACATAGGTTGATACAGTAGGGAACAATTTAAACGTAATGGGGATTTCACATTTGATTATGTACAATTTATTCTGGAAGAAACACTAAAAAAGCGCATAAAACTGCACTGGCAGAATCGAACTGCGTAAGAAAACTCAAACTACAGGCACGCACCTCAGACACCTACCTGAGCCACATCAGTTCACTGTGTATTAGGATCCATCCTCATTCGTGTCTGTCACTGCACCTTACCTGACTGATTTCAGAAAACTTTCTTTCTATAACATGACACTAACTCCCAAGCTACAACCCCTTTCACAAGCAAAGTTCATCTTTGTCAAGGTAAAGTACCGTGTTTATTGTAGTATTCATGCGTGTCTTATCCATTTCACGTGTGTGAAACTGTGCTACTGTTTTTAGCAGGCTCTCCTTTTTGTAAATGCACCAGTGACGTGTGTGAGTTTTGTGCCCTAGTCACATTTGTCATTTAAGCCCCGTGGTTGTCACTGTGGGATTTTGCAGGGCACGGTGATTTTTAGGAATGCTATGTTGTGTCATAGCAGAACTGAGTGTATGGTATTTAAAACTGTGATAATGAATGAGATCATCCAGTGGGTGAGTAGAGAAGAGGGCAAGGGTTGAGTCCAGCGGCACTCCAGCCTTAACAGATAGAAAGGAGGAGCCAGTGAAGGAACCATTTTGTGCGATAGGAAGAAACTCAAGAGACATGGTGTTCTAGAAGCCAAGTGAAGGCAGTGCTTCAAGGAAAGGTCTAATCAATTGCATCCAGTGCCGCAGAGAAATCAAGAAACAAGAGCACTGACTGAGAAGTCACCACTGAATTTAGTAATTTGGTGGCAGAGTGGGGAAAAGCCTAACTGGAGAGAATATATTTTTTGAATAATCATGAAATAAATTTTATTTGATTTTAACACAAGTCTTTTTCAAGTGAGTTCTGCCACTAACATGCACATTTATGTCTTGTACGGTGTCTCATAGATCAAGTTCTGCTTACAATTTTTAGTATCGCTATGGAGTCCCTCCTAAAGGTCTGACAGTGGGGCAGAAGCACTGTTTAAGGGAGCAGATTCTACAATTAAGACAGACTTTGTTGTACATTTCAGTGTCACTACTTACTAGTGATCTGACGTAAGCCTTACTTCAGATTTGCAAAGTGAGGTTCATATCCTACCGTGGTCATTGTCAGGACTGGGTAAGGGAAGTGCTTAGCATGGCATCTGACATAAGGATGCCTCATAAATGCTCTTATTAATGTGTTTTTTTTTTTACAATGATCTATGCAATGTTTGGCCTTGAATTTACAATGAAGTTGGGGGATAAGACACAAAAAAATTAAATAAGCATAAATGAATAGAACCAAAGTAACCAGGGAAAGTGATACTTCCAACAGGACTGAAAGGAGGAAGAGTGGTGAGAAGGGTCCCCTGGGCTTGCTGTCCACCTGCTACTCTGTAAAACCATAGCCACATGTCCTTGGTTGGTCCTCATACCACACTGTGATGAGGCATTCTCCCCAGCCCAAGGGTGAGAAGACCAACACTCTAGTAGGCTCATACCTTCCTCCAGGTCCCCGGTTAACAGGAGTGAGTGAGCTCATCTCTCAAATCCACGCTTGCGGAGACAGAGTGGAGCAGCAGAGAGGTACGGGGCTACGTCTCCACTCTCCGCCATATGCAAACACTAACAAGACAACAAAACAAAACCTGTGGCAAGCAAAGCTTCATTTTAGCCTGATATTTCCTCTAAAGAACGACATCTAAGAAACAAACCCAAGGGAAGCCTGTGGCATATTCTTACCCTGGACCTTTTCTTCTTCTGGTAGGGTTAATCATATGGTGGAGCAGAGTTCCAGGGAAGGCACGGAAGGAGGACAGCTGGAAATGAGCAGCAAGTGTGTATAAAGGGGTGCTTACAGGAGACAAACACTGTGGTGTCTATTTCCCAACCTGGCTGATCCACACATTTACTCTGCAGTGGACTGTGTACCTGTAGTCTGTGTGGCTCCTGTTGGAGTAACTAATGGGGGGGGGGGGGCAGGTATTTGGATTTGAGGATGTCTCCACACTAGTTGAGCCTCTCAACTCAAGCTGGCAGAACATGGGTGACTGGTGCCCTGCAGGGTATGGTTCAAGGAGTGGCTTATATCTCTCTCCTCTCATTGGCCATTAAGGGTTCTTAAAGTGCTTCCTTAAGCAGAGAGTAGAGTCTAACTGGAAGAGATAGGCTGTGCCCCTGGGCATCATGTTAGCTAATTGTGAAGCTAGACGCTCAGTCTCCCCACGTACTCTCAGTGGGTAAAGGCTATGGCCTTGAAGGATAAACCCATGACAGGTATGTTTTGATGGGCCGAGGGAAAATGGAACATGAAACTTTGTAGAGCTCCGTGGGACTTGGAAGGAGAGCGTTGATCAAGGTGTGTACTAGTTTCCCAAGGCTGTCATAACAAATGACCACAACTGGGTGACCTAACCTACAGAAATTTATTCTCTCACAGTTCTGGAGGAGGCTAGAAATGTGAGATCAGGTGTCGGCAGGGTGGGTTCCTTCTGGGCGTTCGGAGAGAGAATCTGTTCCATGCCTCTCTCCTATTTGCTGGTGGATGGCTGGAAATCTTTGGTTTCCCTTGGCTTATAGGCGTATCTCTCTGCCTTCATATTCCAAGGCTGTTTCTCCCGCATCTCTGTGTCTGTGTCGTTTCCTCTCTTCTTACAAGGACAACAGCGATATTGGATTAAAGCCCTGTCCTACTCCATAATGATCTCATCTTAACAATGATCTATATCTGCAAAAAAAAAAAACCTATTTCGAAATAGGGTGACATTCTGAGATTCCAAAAAGAATATAAACGTTCCAGCCCTTACAAGAGGGGAGCATAAAACCATTAGGAGTTACTGTCTGTGAGAGAACAGAGAGGAAAGGAGAAGGCGTCTCTGAAGGAAGGCTTGAAAGGACACAGAATACCAGTGAAGCAGGACAGGGTTATAACAGGAAGCACACGTACCATATGGGGCAGCGGAGATTTTAAAGAAGGAGCCATTTACAGTCAGCGGTGGGGTTAAGTAAAAACAAACAAACAAAACAAGAGGGTGACGAAGAGCTCCAGAGCTAGCACAAGCAGGATGCCATTTCCACTAGCCCTCTTGCCCTCCTCCTTCCTCCCACTACCACAGAGAAGGGTTCCACGCGGGCTTCTACCAGCTTCTCTGCCGCTGACCTGCTCTGCAATGCCTCTCTTATCCTGTGCTGGGGTTTCTCTGATGCAGCGGCTGGGCTGCCTGGCACTCAGGTATGCCCAGCCTGGAGATGGGGAGTTAGTGCCAGGGTGCCACCCTTGAGGAGGGGGGAGTGGAAGCCAGTTGATGCCCACTTCCCTATTTCTTCCCTAGCTGACTGCTCTGGGATACGTTCCATAAGACTCCTCAGAAGATTCTGAGGGATTAAGCACCAACTGACGACAGCGGTGGCCAATTCAAGAATTCATCCTTGTGTTGGGGTTTACTTCCTTCGCCTTCACTCGCCCCACCTCTCACAACTGCCTCCTGAGATACATGCCCAAGCAAACACACAGGTACACAGCCTTCATTTCAGGCTCTTCTCTAAGGGAACCCCTGGCTGAGCAACCACTGTCAGCCAGCGAATTCAAGGGGGTTGAGGGATTTCTTGGAAAGAGTGAGAGAAAAGGGGGGTGGGACGGGAGGGAAGGATGGAGAGAGAGAAAGGGAGAACAGAGGAGGAAGAGAGGAAGAGAGAGGGAGGAGGAGGGAGAGGAGAGAGACAGAAAGAGAGCTGAAGCCGAAGAAGGCAAACTGTAGTCCTCTGAGCAGGACTACAGTCTCTGCCAACCCTCAGGCCAGTGGGCAGCTGGGAGGAAAAATACAAAGTACAATCGCCTGCCACCCACTGCCCCCTGCCAGAGACTTCTGTGGCTGAACCAATTCCCAGAGGGGGAGGAAGGGTCAGCCTTCATGCAGTTCATAGAGGTCAGCCTCCCAGGGCACAGAATAGGTGAGAAAGATAGGAGATAGAACTGGAAGCAGACAGAATTGCCAGCACAACCACGTCTGCCCACACCCCAGTTTTCTCTCCTGACAGAAGAGAAGTTCTTACAGAATTGGCCACAACATCGGTATCTTCACAAAGCCGTCTTTTCAAAGTGGTAAATGCTTCTAGGATGAGGTTGCTCTTGCAACCACGCAGAAATAACGTGTTGGCTACACATAATTTTGGTTTATCGCCATTGAGCATAATCATCATAATAAACGCAGTCATCATCTGGATTTAGCAGCCTCGTTTGTATGAAGACAAGTGTGGACCTGCATTCAGAACATCCCCTGGTTCAAAGCCCAGCGCTGCTACTAACAACAATTGGGCCCTGGAACGAGTTTCCTTAACCCTCGGAGTCTCGGTGTTCTCATCTGCAAAATAGGATTAAAATATCTACTCCACCTCACAAAATTTTTGTGGGGATTCAGTGAAAGGAGATATTGCAAATGGTGGCAAATGGACTTCGCTTGGGAGCGAAGAAGAAGGGACTTCTTGTCACAGGGCTCATCCTCAGCTGTGTTCAAAAAAACGTTCCGTGAGAAGCTATGACTTATGTGTTAAGGAAAGAATGTACTCTGTCTCAGGTGTAATTCATCTTGTATCTAAAAATGCATGATTCTATGAAATACAGCATACTTATTTCTCTCTCTCTCATTTGTCCTTTGAGGAAAGTCTACCCATTTCTTCTGAAGTAGCACTACTATATAAAGGAAACGCATCTTTCTTGCCTTGTAAACAATTTTTCCCATTATTTTGTTCCTCTTTCCCAAACAGGACTTTTTTAGTGGGAATGAAGATAGAAGAAAAAGAGTTTAATGAAAAGACAAACATGGATACAAATTTATGATCATACTCACCTTCTTTTTTAAAAAAAAAAAAGGAAAAATAAGGAAGTTAAAGCAAATTGGATCACAAAGAAAAAATCAGATGTATTATGAAAATAATAATGTTTATGTTTTCTCTCTGGATTATGTAGTTGTTAAACCATATATTTCATTTGTTGACTATTTTGCGGTTATCACTCTGTTTATAAAAATGATTGCCAATTTCAAGCCTCATTCCGGAGAATGAGCCAGAGGGCATTGGGATAGGTGCTCACTAATCCTAAAATTGTGTTTGAACATGAGAGCTGGTTCTCCTTAGCAGGACTCAGGTGTTACAACCAAGGCTTAAGCCACAACAGAATTAGAAAACTATCCTTACATGGAAATCTTTTCTCAGAGGGCATATATTTTGAATCTCTGTTTTCAATGAACAGAGCAAGCAGGGGCTGTGAAATGCATTTTCAGTTGGGGAGAGGGAAAGGGGCTTGTGGAAGGTGGCTAGTTAAGGGATGAATTAAATCTTTCTTTAAAAAAAAATAAATCAGAAAATCCATGTTTGGACCAGGCATTAGGGATACTATAGCCTTTGGTTCTTGGTCAATGGGAAATTTTAATCATAGATCCTTGGGAAATTGACCAGACTACTCATTGTCCCACAGTAGATGTCAAGTATCTACCTGTCATAGAATTTCCTCCACCTGTTAGAATTTGGATGCCACTCTTTGGGGAGAGGTGGGTCTCAGCACTCTCTCAGATGGTGAAAGTGCAGGGTGGGTTCTTGGCAGTGAGCAACTCCTTGTATTTTGCCTCTTATGTGCCTCGCTGTCCTCACCCTAGTGTTAGCCCTGAGAGGCACCCGACAAGGTCTGAGGGGTCTGAGAGTTAGTCAATATAAACATTCGGGCATCTCCCAGGCACGTGCAGATCTGGGAGAGCACACTGGCTTGGGTGCTGCAAGAGCTCCAGTAAAGAGAAAATGCTGGTTGCTATGCCTCAACCTCAGCTGTGTAAAGTGACAGTTTACTCCTCTGACCAAAATGTATCTAGAATGTTAGAAAGCGCCTGTGCCTGATGCGTCTCCCAGAGTCAGTCTAGGCTGGTCTGCCTGCCTGCGTGAGCAGCTGAGAATGTATTTTCAAAGCTGTCTAGTGACTATTGCTCAAGTGGCTTACAGATGTCTGGGTTGGTCCTCAGGTAGATTCTCTCTGGAGCATTCTCTCTAATTCTGACCTTCTATCCCTACTCCAGGGATCTTGAGACCCACCTCTCTATTCTGTTTGGGGATGTGACAATGATGGTTGATATTCTTCTGGTCAGAATGCCCAGATGCTGGTTCTCAGCTGTGTCTTCTCCATTGTAGGGGATGAAATTGTTCCTGGAAGAGTTCCAGGACCTGATGTCCTCACTTATTGGATTTTGCATATTTAGACAAAGCTTTTCTTTATGATTCCCAGATATGGCTCCTTCTCCTCTACTCCCCAAAGCACCTGGCTAATATCTGTTTATTGCTTTCTCTGCCCTGTATCCACAGTGCCTAGTGTATACATCTTGGCCTCACCAGACTATGGGCCCCACAAGTCCAAGGACAAGGTCTTACTTAGCTCTGATTCTCCACAGCAAGTAATCCAGCACCTGAGGATTGAGATGTGTCCCAGAAAGAATTCTTAAATGAATCAATGGGTAAATAATTGAATTTGTTACTCTGGAAGGGAATTCATCAAAAATTTTGCTTCTTTTTTAAGTATTTTTAAAAATTTATTTATTTTTGATGGGGCGCCTGGGTGGCGCAGTCGGTTAAGCGTCCGACTTCAGCCAGGTCACGATCTCGCGGTCTGTGAGTTCGAGCCCCGCGTCGGGCTCTGGGCTGAGGGCTCAGAGCCTGGAACCTGTTTCCGATTCTGTGTCTCCCTCTCTCTCTGCCCCTCCCCTGTTCATGCTCTGTCTCTCTCTGTCCCAAAAATAAATAAACGTTGAAAAAAAAATTAAAAAAAAAAATTATTTATTTTTGAGAGAGAGAGTGCGAGCAGAGGAAGAGAGAGAGAGGGAGCCACAGAATCTGAAGCAGGTTCCAGGCTCTGAGCTGTCAGCACAGAGCCTGACACGGGGCTCGAACTCAAGAACTGTGAGATCATGACCTGAGCTGAAGTCAGACCTGAGCCACCCAGGCACCCCCAAAATTTTTGCTCCTAATTGGACAGAAAAGTATTCTTCTTGGTTCTCAAGCTTCTCTGTACTCATCAAAGTACTGCATTTGGAAGGTGTTGTGGTAACTGAGTGATGGCCAGAGGAAGCATGAAAACAGATGCTGGAAAGAAACATTACTGTGAGTCAAGCTTAGGTATTTGTTTAGATAATAAGGGGTAATGCCAGAGTTAGTAATGAGGGAGACTAGACACTTTAAAAAGTACAAAATGAAGAAATAATTGCTAGTTGGGATCCTGCTGCTTTAGAATGTCCGTGAAAATGTTAGCAAATTGTATTTATGTGGGATCAGATCCCTAGACTCTATTATTCCAAATATATTGTAAAATTGTTATGACTCAGGATCGCGTATCCATGTGGTTGATCCAGGAATGTCATGATGTGATAGAATGATTCCTCAACGTGCCCCTCCACCATTGTCTGGTTGGTTGTTTTTGAATGAGGCATTTAAATTATAGATCAATTTTTGTATAGAAAACAAACAGAATAGGCTAAGTGATGCCTATGATCTTTCTAATCTCTAAAATGTTACCATTTTATACTTTTAGGTGGTTTTGAAAAAGACACAATTATTCAGAGTGCTCTTTATGGGGAAAAAAAAAGATCCATACATACTCTTTTCCGTGAATATAATTTAAATATTTCAATGTAATATGGTATATGTTCAATGATTCATTTGAAAATATTAATATTTTAATAAAGAATATGTTAATGAAATCTCAAAATGTATGAACCGTTTAATTAATTTTTAACCTTTTTTTAAGTTTATTTTTGAGATGGAATGGGGAGAGAGGCAGAGAGAGGATCTCAAGCAGTCTCTGTGCTGTCAGTGCAGAGCCCGATGTAGGGCCTGATCCCACTAACGGTGAGATCATGACCTGAGAAACCAAAAGTCGGATGCTTAACCGACTAAGCTCCCCAGGTACCCAAAAACATGTTTTTTTTTTTTTTTTTTAATGTTTACCTACTTTTGAGAAAGAGCAGGGGAGGGGCAGAAAGAGAGAGGGAGACACAGGATCTGAAGTAGGGGCTTTGCTGACAGCAGAGAGCCCAATGAGGGGCTGGAGCCCACGAATTGTGAGACCACGACTTGAGCTGAAGTCAGATGCTTAACCAACTGAGCCACCCAGGCGCCCCTGGACTCTTTCTTAACACAGTATCTGCATTTTTCTCAAAAACAAAACAAAAATACTTTCTACTTGAAACTCCACATCATGATGATATTCCCCTTACAGTTTGCTGAATGACATTTTGTTAGGGCTGATAGGAGGGGGTTGCTCCCACAGTCCTGGAGTCATAGAAGCTGCCTGATGGGAAAAGTGATATGCACGTCACAGAGCATAAGTAGGGTAGGGATGGGAGGGGAAGAGTCATCCCTATTCGACTCCTTCCACAGTAATTTTCTTCCTACCACCACTTCTGTGGAGCCAGAGGAAGCACGAACGAGACAGAAGTGACTTACTTATGTATTACACACAAATTGGAAACCAACGGTTGCCCTGTCCTTTCTGGCTCCAATTATTTCCCCAGCACTCCCAGTTGTGAAATGGGGTGACCTTACATCAGACCCAGAAGAATTTTGGCACCAGCTTAAAGCTCCTGATGAAAATAGAATTCTTGGGGCGCCTGGGTGGCGCAGTCGGTTGGGCGTCCGACTTCAGCCAGGTCACGATCTCGCGGTCCGTGAGTTCGAGCCCCGCGTCGGGCTCTGGGCTTATGGCTCAGAGCCTGGAGCCTGTTTCCGGTTCTGTGTCTCCCTCTCTCTCTGCCCCTCCCCTGTTCATGCTCTGTCTCTCTCTGTCCCAAAAATAAATAAACGTTGAAAAAAAAAAAAAAACGTTGGAAAAAAAAAAAAGAAAATAGAATTCTTTTTGCTTTACAAAAGTATATTAATTATGTATATAAAATAATCCTTTATGGTCTGACTTGAGCATTAAATCCCATCGATGCATCACATGCTCCATTCTTTGGTTCAGCAAAAGTATGTTAAAAATGAGATTTTGCAACTTTCTAAGTGGGTTTAATAATGAGGAAGGTGGTAAGGGCTGGCTTTTCTCTGGTTTAAATTAAAACAGTTTCTGATAAAGACAAACCAAACTTCCCTCCTCTGTGTTTCTCTTCTTTTTTTTTTTTTTAAAGTTTATTTATTTTTGAGAGAGACAGAGACAGTGCAAGGGGGGGAGAGGCAGGGAGAGAAAAAGGCAGAATCCCAAGCAGGCTCCCCACTGTCAGCATGGAGCCTGATATGGGGGCTCAAACTCATGAAACCATGAGATTATGACCTGGGCCGAAACCGAGATTCGAACACTTAACTGAGCCACCCAGGTGCCCCCATGTTTCTCCTCTTTCATAGATTTGGATCCTTCCAAAATACCTATCATCTCAGAATAGGGTAAGATGTCTTGAGAATGCCCTACACAGAGGAAACCACCTTTTTGGTGGTGCATTCATGATCGCCATGCAAAGATATTTCTATGGGGTGAGGTCTCCTTGATTGAAACCATAATCTTATGTTCTTTCCTATCTCTGATTAGCCACAATTCGTTTCCAGGGAATTGTGCAACCGATCCAGGATTTTATTTCAGAGAGAGCCTGGGCTATGCATATATTCTTTGTGGACACATTGGCCCTGAAATCCCAGAAAGTCCAGAGATGAGTCATCGGCAATACGGTTGCCCTGGTACACGAAACTGTGATCAAACTCGTGTTATCTGGTGTGTTATCAGAGTGTAGATGAGGTGTAGGTGGCACATGGAGGAAGAAGGCAATTTGACGAATGACAGCTATTAAATTGAAACCAGGGAGGAGCAGCTCTCAACTGTGGGCCAATCTATACCGCCATGTGAGGAGGGACGCTGTGTTGGCAGTGACAAGCTGGCAGGGCCAAGAAAATGAAGTCCTTTGGAAGTGTCAAGGTTGGCCAGAGTTCCCTCCGAATAATAAAATCTTTACTGTACCGTCAGTGCTCATTGGAGACAGAAAGGAGACATTGAGTCAGTGCCCAGAGAAAAGCAGAATCAATTCTGTACACACTCTTGGCTAACACAGACCATCCCTGAATGCATAGCCACCCCCCTGCTTGAGAAAAATCACACCTGCGCCTCTACCTCTCCGACTTGTATCTTCTACCAACTTCATGACGAGTTTGGTTTCTTCATCTTGTAACACAATGTATTTTTCTCCTTTATTTCTCTGGCAGAGAAAAATATGGAGAATTAGAAAGAAAAGGAGTATCCCCACTTTTCCTTCAGATGCAGTCCTAATGCTGCTCTTGAAAAAGGCAAGCGTGGAGAAAAAAAAAAAAAAAAAAGTACCCAGCCTGTGCAAGTTTTTGTTTTAGTTTTGTCGTCTTTGTGGATGTGTTTAATAGTGAGGTACTTTGTGCGGGCTTGCAAAGTCACCGTATTGGGCGGAAGGAAACTTGTACTGCTCTTCCCTAGGTTGGTCCTGTCCAGCTGAGGAAGGGCACACTGTTAGGAGAGGCATAATGACACTCACACCTTCTTGTGAGCTCCATTACTGTCACTAGCTACTCCTTCAGCTCTAGGCTATCTTTCAAATGCGTGCTCAAACATAGCCTTCTCAGAAATCCTTCTTTCATACATATTCGCTACTGTCCCACCCTCACCCCCAAGGAATCACTTTCCTTGCACTATTTCTAGACTTTGTGCATATCTCACTCTACTGAAACCATTGATCTACCTTGTTTTCATGTCTCTCACACTAGAGTGTGAACCCTACGGAGAATAGATGCTATCTTGCCTAATAGTGAAAGGCAAATAGTAGGGACCAAATAAACGTATGTTTGACTGACTGACTGGCTGCAGTCCTTATCATGGGGCACACAGGCAGGGCAGGAGCTTACTGTTCTCTGAGTACAGGATCTATCACACCAATATTTTATTTATTTTCTGGCTCGGTACATTTCCCTTAAAGCCAGTTCCGGTCTATTGTGAAATGTCTTTCTCATGAGCCGCTTCCCCCTCCATCGTGTTAACACATATACACACATAGTCCAGGCAGAAGGTTTCTTTGTGGATGGGGAAATGAAAATACCATATTGCATTAGTTCTAAAACAGAGATTTTTTTTTTCACCTTTTGAATTGAAATTAGGGAGTTTTTGCCAATCGATGGCATCTTACAGCTATGATTGGCAGTGCTTTTTGGAATCAGACCCAAAATGATGCATCTTTCAATGATGGCTTCTTAGATTTGTTAAAATATTGTACTTATGGAAAAAGCTGTACCAGGGGCCAAGCCAGCCAGAATTTATATGGTAAATTCTGGGTATGTTCCGAATGCTACATTAAAAACAAACCAAAAACCGACTTTTCCAGAATAAAGTGAGAGGATCAGACTTAAGGATCAGCAAGCAAGGATCATGTGACAGTCATTGTTACACCTCTGGCATCTGATCTAGTACGTGCCTGGAACATATACATACTGCATAAAGTTAATTGATAATAGTTTTGAGTATTCACTCTGTTTTAGTCAGTGGATTTTAAGTGCTTTTTATGTTTAAGCTCATTTAATACTCAGGATATCACTCTGTGTGGGACTATGATCCCCATTTTTCAGATGCATAGAGTGAGGCTGAGGGCCGGAAGGTAATGTGCCCTATGTGCTATAAAGAGTACGCGGCAAAGCTCTGGCTGGACCCCAGCTTCATTTGCCATCAAAAGCCATGCTCTTGTGCTCTATGCAGTGCTTTTGTCCCAGTAAATACTGATTTTGAATAAGTGATATTTCTACTGGTGGTCATTTGCTTGGTCAGTTGTCAGTTCTCAACTTTCTGTCCAAATTGTCCACTTTCCTGGGCCCCATATACTCCACTAGTCATCAAATGACTATCTTGGATCTAACATTTTGATGAATATTGTTTGGTGTAATAAACAGTCCATTGGAAAAATATTTCCTTTATTTAATGATTATAGGCAAAATCCTATCAAAACCCAAATGCTCTAAGAGCCATTTGTGGTTATGATGTGGTTGTATTTCACAAATGCAATATTGCAGAGGTAAGATAAATTCATTTTGGGGGTGCCTGGGTGGCTCAGTGGGTTAAGCATCTGACTCTTGATTTCAGCTCTGGTCATGATCTCACGGTTTGTAAGATCAGGCCCCAAGTTGGGCTCTTCATTGACAGTGTGGAGCCTGCTTGGGATTCTCTCTCTCTCTCTCTCTCTCTCTCTCTCTCCCACACACACACACTCTTGCTCATGCTCACTCTCTCTCTCAAATAAATAAAAAATTTTTTCAAGAAAAAGTCATTTTGTAAGTAGTAGGAAAAAAAACCCCCACAATCTCTCTTTCGTAGGATTGTCATCCTTGAGGTCGTGTAGAAAAAAATTAAATTCGGTGGGCTTTGATTGATGTCATCTTTAGGGCCTGAGACCTGTTTTTCTGACACCGAGACACTCAAGCATAATATTAAGAAAATCCTGAGGAAATTCACTTCAGGTACAAAAGATTCTGCTAGACCACCGTTTCCTCTTTGTAGTCATTGCAGAGCTCAGAATGAGGGGTGGTGCCCTGGCCACCATGCTGGGCAATGGAAGAAGCACGGGTCTAGGACCAAGCTCAAATGTGCACCCCAGTTTCTTGGAGGGCTTGTTCAAACACAGATTGGGTCCAGCAAATCCAATTTGCTGCACCATTGGGTCCAGCAAATGGCTACCTGTTGTATCCATTTTGTTTGTTTGTTTTTGAGAAAGAGACAGACAGACAAACAGAGCCTGAGCTGGGGAGGGGCAGAGAGAGAGGGAGACACAGAATCCAAAGCAGGCTCCAGGCTCTCAGCTGGCAGCACAGAGCCCAATATGGGCTCGAACCCACTAATCGTGAGATCATGACCTGAGCCCAAGTCGACACTTAACCCACTGAGCCACCCACGTGCCCCTGTTGTATCCATTTTCTAAGACTTGTGTGAAAAGAAATGAAACTAACATGTTTGCAAATTACTTAAAAACCAATTATTGTTGGTATTACTAATATTATTGTGAAAGAAGCTATAGATTTATGTCACCCCAGACAGCAGCTGGCAGAATTTCTGAGTTACACAAGGCCGAGGGGTAAAAGTTCAGATAATTCAAAATGAATGTTGTGCCCTAAAATAGCACATAGGGGCCTTGGGAGCCAGCCTGGAATATAAGCGGTAAGGACACGGGCTCTGTTCTACTCATGTGTGTTCAAATCCTGTTTCCCGTCTGGAAAATCGGAATGGGAGCAGTTACCTTGCAGGCTTGCCGAGAGGGCTATTTAAGAGAATGCATTTAAAGAAGCAGCACATGGGGCGCCCGGGTGGCTCAGTCGGTTAAGCGTCCAACTTCGGCTCAGGTCATGATCTCACGGTTCATGGGTTTGAGCCCCGCATCCGTCTCTGTGCTGACAGCTCAGGGCCTGGAGCCTGCTTCAGAATCTGTGTCTTCCTCTCTTTGCCCCTCCCCCACTGATGCTCACTCTCTCTCTCAAAAATAAACAAACATTTAAAAATTAAAATAATAATAATAAATAAAGAAGCAGCACAGTGCCTGCCATACAGTAGGCACTCTGTAAATATTGGCCAATATTTAGATTTCAGGTTGGTAACACAGCCATTAAGCTGTTCCATGGAAGCAGCCAGTTCCTTGATCCTGAAAGTCCATATTCTAACTACGCTGCTTTGAACAAGCAGTTGGACTCACTGACCTCTAAGGTTACTTCCAACTAAGACTCTGATGTCAGCACAAAGCAGGCAAATCTGGCCAGTTGCCAGCAACCAGGACTGTTTTCCTCAGTCTATAACCGACAGCTTTACCACTCACGTCTTGGCCCTGCCCCACCCCATAATCGTCAAGCAGACTTTCTGGAACTCCCTAGCAGGCAAAGCACTAACAATAGAAAACTTAAAATGACACAAAGACTGGTGTTCACAGCTCTTCACTTCCCCCCCTGGGTTATGTGACAATCGAATCAAGTCTAAACCAGAGAACGTGTGACAGTGCAATGAGCTCTTCACGAACAAATGCCAGATAAGCTTCAGCAATGTGCTCCGGGTGGGTGGAACTTCCAGGCTTGCAAAACCCTGTAGTTGATGGAGGCAACAACTGGAGCACAATTGCTGACCAAGTCGTGGAACCTGATGCCGTGTCATGGGGCTGGAATGCGGCTCGTGGTACCCTGTTGGGCAGACTTTCCTTTTATACCTCATGCAGATTAGAAGTTATTCACTGAGGCTGTGTGTCTTCTTGCATAGCACAGGGACCAGCACTCTGACCATTCAACCTGACATCACAAGTGATACGGGCGGGTAGGGCGTCCTTGAACATGCAAGCCCATTTCAGTGATGGCAAGTGACTGATTCAACAAACTTGGGAGAGAATTTGCTCAGTTTCCATCACTCTCTTTCTCACTGGGTTTAGGGTGACTGGGTGGGTCACGGGACAGGCAAGGAAACATGACGATAAGACATTTCAGTTTGATCTGACAGCGTTAGTTGCCTCTTCTGACATTCCTTGACAGCAAATACAAAAAATATAATTCTTTACGGGAATGCCTATTTTAAAATCTTTTTCCTAATTTTAAGTTGGGAGCGAGAGCATTTTCTTTTCTTAACGAAATATTTCATATGATTGACAGATAATGCACTATCCATTTTTTAGACAATTTTTTTTTCCCGACTCCTGGTAAACCTTTAACTTTTCTGTTTCTCTCTGCATCTGGGTCCCAGTTACCTTCAATTCTGAGAACTTTTTCTCACTTTCTTCAAAGCTCTCAGCCTCTAGAGTACTGACTTCCTTTCCATATGATTCATTGCCAGCCTTCACGGTGACTTCCACATTCATAATCTTCCAGTCAGACGAGCACTGTTTTCATTCTATCTCAGCCACACCCCAGCAAGGCCACATCTTACACTTGGCCACAACTCAGATATGCTTCACTTCCAGGATGGCAAATTCTGAAATCCCTCTTTTTTTCTCAAAGTCCATTCCTTCCTCTCTCCCTCTCCCCCTCTGCTTTTCCTTTCATCTCCGTTGAGACCTCTAGTTCATGATGCTTACCTACTCTACCTATCCATCACCTGGATTTGGTTTCATTGCAGCAACCTGAACCCATTGGCTTATCACATCAATTCAGCATCACTCATGATTCCCTCTGTGATACCCTTTCCATTCTTGCTGGCTCTCTAGAGAGCACTTGCAGGGATCTCCCACCTGGTCTCTCTTTCTTCCAATCTGCTCTGTTCTAATCCATATTAGTTACCCCTTCTAAAATGCTCATCCCGATTTTAAAGCCCTGAGAAAACTTGTGTAACTCTTATCCTCCACAACCTTCTAGTTTTTCTTCCAAATCTTGCTCATGCTTTTTTTTCATCTCCACCGGAAAGATACCGTCTATTGTACTAAAGTCCATCTCAAATAACACGTCTGATTCATCCACCTTCATTTGGTCACTTCTTAATGTTATGTTTCTTTGCTAGCGGCAATGGTCTGCATATTTATCTCCTTGCAGTGTGATTCAGGCTAAGGCACATGAGCGCTGGATTTAGAGAGAGATCCAGATGAAGACCCCAGCTGTACTATTTACTGTATGTATTAGTTTTAAGATCTTGGGCGAGTCTTTCCATTTGCCAAGACCACACTTCCTCCTCCAAAAAGGGGATAGTACCACCTACTTGGTGGGATGGTAATAATGATTCAATTAGAACAAAAGACTGCCATATAGGAGTCACTCAAGAAATATTATTTCTTCCATTCTTCCCCATTCTTTGTGTCTTTGAAGTAGAAGACACGTCTTACTCATTTTGTTTCCCTTGAAATGTCAACAGAGTTTGGCCTTTCATGGGCCATAAGTAAATAGTCACTGAATTCCCATGTCTATATCATGCGTCCTTTTTTGTTGTGAAGGTTGGAGCTCCAGAGACAATGCATTTTTTTATCTGCATTCTGTTTCCTACTTAATTTTGGTATGTTTATTTACTTTGTTATTTTTTTAAGTAGGCTCCTTGCCCAGTATGGAGCCCAATGCAGGGCTTGAACTCATGACACTGAGATCAAGACCTGAGCTGAGATCAAGAGTAGGACGCTTAACTGACTGAGCCACCCAGGCACCCCCATTTTGGTAAGTTTAAAGCAGAATATTCTTTTTGTCTTAATTTTTAAATGTTTATTTATTTTTGAGAAAGAGAGACAGAGAGTGAGCAGGGGAGGGGCAGAGAGAGAGAGGGAGACACAGAATCTGAAGCAGGTGCCAGGCTCCAAGCTGTCAGCACAGAGCCTGATGCAGGGTTCGAACTCACAAACCATGAGATCATGACCTGAGCTGAAGTCAGATGCTTAACCAACTGAGCCACCCAGGTGCCCCTAAAGCAGAATATTCCTTATATGCTGAGCAGACACTTAATTATACCAAATTTCCCTACTGTGGATAATTCTATCTGCTCTATTGAGAAAGACCTGTGGCTAGGTGCCCTATGTCTGGCCTGGAGTAAGGAGACTTTTGTGTTTGTGTGAAGAAAGCTCAGTCATAATAATGATATCTGAGAATCTTCCTCTTGGGGTGATTGACTCAGCATGATCCAGTATGGTTGTGACCCATCATGCCCTCTCCCACATGTGGAGCTAATATGAAATGAGTTGGGAAAACTGATTCACATCCTCATATGCAGAGGGACCCTGTTACAAAAATCTAATAATACTACAGAATTCCTGGCAAAATAAGTGCTTCCCTGGGGAAAGGCAAGGCTCCCGGCTCAATGCTTATTAAAGGTATTGTGATGTAGTAGAAAGCTCATTGACCTTGGATTGGAAAGGCCTTCACTCGATCTCAGCTCTACCACATATTAGCTGTGGAACCTCATATAGGTTACTTGGGCCTCTCTTGTCTGTAAACGATGACAAGTTGTCATGACACACCTGGAAGCAAGCACCCAGTGGCATGCACAGCATAACCAGAAAGAACAACTGACAAATGCTAGTAAAAACATCAAAGAGCATAGAGAGATTTTTCATTTAAAAAAGACCTAGCACCATTTGTAGACGTAAGTAGTATCTATTGTGCTGTCAGCGACTACCCATATGCATGGTTCATATGTCAACTTGGCTGGGCTTTGATGCCGAGACATTCAGCCAAACACCAGTCTAGATGTCACTGTGAAGGTATATTTTAGCTTTTACATCAGTAGACTTGGAGGAAAGCAGATTTACTCCCCATTGTGTGTAGGCGTTGTCCAATCTGTCGAGACCTTAAGAAGAAAAGATTGAGGAATCCTACTGGCAGGCTGCTTTCAGACTAGAGCTCCAATGTCAGTTCTTCCCTGGTCTCCAGCCTGCTGACCTGCTCTGCAGATTTGGGACTTGCCAGACCTCACAACTGTGTGAGCCAGTTCCTTAAAATAAATCTCTATGTAGATACACCTCCTATCGGTTCTATTTCTCTTACACAGCCTGCCCTGCTCACTAGGTGGTCATTAAGTGTCAGGAACTATATCCAACTCATCTTTATATCCTCAGCACCTAGCCCAGTGCCAGATATATGGTAAATATTCATGCTTATTGAGCTGAAAAAGAATAGCTCGCATTCATATACTATTTTGTAAAAATCGTTACACTAATCAATGGCTCTACTTAGTTCTTCATTCTTCAAATATTTTTCAGATGACCACGCTTAATACTGATGATGCAGAAAGTCAAGACAGAATGGCTCTTCTCTGGCAGTTGTTTAACGGTGGGTTGGAGTGAATGGGGCTGGTGCATAAATGGAGGGTAAAACTGGACACTTGGGACCCAGCGTATCCAGGCGAGAGAGCATGAGCTCCTGGTGTAAAGCAGGGGCAACTGGAAGAAAGAGGAAGGGATGAATTCAAGAGAGAACTAGGATATGGAAATAGTGAGAAACAGGAGAGCAAGGTGTCTCCCATGACTCCCCGGTTTCTGTCTGAGAAGACGTGGGAGGAGCAGAATTTCTCATCAGCTCATCTGATCCTAACATTCCTCAACATCACAAAATACAACCCCTTCCTTTAAGGGATGCAGACACTGAGGATGAGAGGGAACAGATCAACTGCTCCAAGCCTCATAAATCAGGAGCTGGCAGAGCTGGTATCAGAATCGCAGGCCATACCGTCTGGCTATGATGCCCTCTCTTCAGCTTCCATTATGCAGCCTGGCAAACCCCCTGGGCAGTGAGGAGTGAGGAAGGGCCTTGGAGCATCCCTGTGACTTCTCTATGGTGTCACCTCACTCCCTTGAGTGGTCAGATAGCAAACCAGCCTGTCGCCCTATCTGGATGTACAACTGAACTTCATAAACGACCCAGGAGTCATTCACTTCCTTTCCAAGAAGCTACAGAGAGTGAAGCAGATTTGCTGTGCTTTCAGTTGGTTGTCCTAGATGGGAAAAGGAGGGACATTTATTTGCAGTCAGAGAGGGAGAATGTTAATTGGTAAAAACGAAAGTACATTTTCCCCCAAAGCGTGAGGTCATCCTCTTCCTATTTTTAATTCAGAAGTGCCCTACATGGAATCAGTGTTCCCTTTCAAGTAAATGACAACATTTGACTTGTTGTCCTTTAAAGCCTGCCCACCCATCCCCTTCCTGCTCTCTCTGCTGACCAGTTATTAACCCCGGCAGCATGAATCAAGGAATTCTAGCAACCTGAGCCCTCTCCGTAACCTGGCAGTTGTCCAGCAACTGGTAAGGAGAGAACTGCTTTCTCTTTCTTGCTCTGAGATGGACCTGGAAGCGGGAACCAGGAACCAGGAACCCAAACCCACCTCTGGTCTCCCACATCATTTTCCAAGTCCCTCTTTGTCTGCCTCTCAGCTCTCATTGTCTTGACTGTCTTAACATGGCCCCTAAGTTGAGGTGACCCACAGACTGCTAACCTGTCTTCGAGGGCACCTGTTCACGTAGCTCGACCTTTGCCTGGGTCTCAGTTTCTGATTTTTTTTTTCTTTTTTGACAATGCTGCTGCCCCCAGACCAGCTGGGCTCATGTTTAATTCATCTCAGGGCTAATTCTAGCCAGGTTAGGGAAGGGGCATGGCAACTTTGGCCTCCCACCCCAGGCCTTCCTGCTGTCATGGTGACTAAGGAATGGTGGGGGACAATGGTTTGTGTCCCCCTCCCTGCCCCAAGCTCAGGGCAGTCATGCCAGCCTCCAGCACCTGTTCCCAAAGAGCATCCTCATAGGACACACTAATGGCAGAAACACAGGTACGAGGCCAGTGGGAAAGAGGCATGGAGATGCCTTGCAAGCAGGCAAGGAGAAACATGCAAGCATCAGGATGCTCCTTTCCCTCACTTGCAAGGGTCAGGATTGATCCTAATACCTGGTATATGCCGGTTATTCCACTATCTTCCAGGTGGGCACACCAAGACTGACGTCCCACAGCAGAGAGGTCCAGTGCCTCTGAGTCTTCGCTCCTGCTGTTCCCTCCGTGTGACTTGTGCTGCCTTCTTATCATCACCTCAGTTTCTGAATTCTTATCTAAGCCCTCCAGGACACTTATTTTTCCAGCACCTCCCCCCACTCCCTGTCTTGCAGGACTGCCCTCCCGTTAACCACTTAGCACAGTGGCAGAGTGGTTACCAGGTGATTCAAGCGGAATTTAGAGCTCTGCAAAACACAAGTGCTCAACATGTGTCAGGTCTTTTGACTCCTGCTTGACTCTGAGCCTTGCTCATCCTGGAGGTTTACTTCATGCACCATTTGGGACATCTTCAAACTGGGGTTTCAGGCAGCCCTTGCCATCCTAGAATGAGTCTCGGATGGGGGGCTAAATCTGAGGTCGGCTGGGCTCTGACCCAACACCTGACTTATTCCAGTGGGAGGGTAGTTCTAAGGCCAGGCCTCGGCCCCTACCCCCACCCCAGCCAAGTTCAGCTGTGATTTGAGAATCACGACTTCCTGGGTCTCAAGGGGATGGCAATCAGATCTTTGCCAGATGGCGAGGCAGCTGGATGCTACTTTTGCATAAAATCACTACAGAGTCTGTAACCATTAGAACTACCATTTTCATGGAAGCCAGCTCAACCTTGTTAATTGAGCAAATCTGGAGCAACTCCAAACATCCATCCAGTTGATGAAATTGGTGCTCTCCAAGCATGCCACATCATTTTGAGTCCAAATTCAAAGTTTAATCTCCATTGGTGGTGTCCTGAGAATTGTCGTCCTGAGCATTGGGAGACGGCACAGGAAATATCGACGATCACCCCTTCATCATCAGATTGTGATTTGTGAACTAACATTCCTGGCCAGAAAAAGTTGGAAGAGGCTAAAACTGTCTCTTAGCTCACATTTTTTTTTGCAATTTAAAATCAATGATATAATTAGATTTCCGTATCCTACTGCTTAATCCTTTGTTTAGATTTCATGCTTTCAATTATTCGTATCACCTTGGGTTTCCAGTCTGGGCAATTAAGAGTTGCCACCTTGCACAGGAGACTCCCGATGTCCCTGGTGGAAGGTCACGGTGATGTCTAGCAGCCTAGGCTGAGTCCCACTCCACTGGCTTCCAGAGCTCTGCTTGCCCTTGGGTGTTTGCTGTCGGCTGGGCTGTGTTGCATAAGGTCAGAGCCTGGAGCTGCCACATCCACAGCTCTGTCCCCAGCACTGACTCAGTGCCTGGCACTCAGAAACTGCAGAATAAATATTTATTGAGTGAATGCCTCGAGAGCAATCAGCGGCTGTGTAATGGAGTTCTTTGTCCTTTTCTACAGCAAATGGATCTCAAAGGTCAGGAATGAGAAGGTGAAAACGGAATTGAAGCAGATTAAATCAAGGCACAACATTGTCACCCATGGTACATGTACATCTGCACCCAGGGTTCTGCTCAGAGAACCCTCACAGAGCTTCTTTCTCTCTGCGCCACCTTTTTAAAATCTTTATTTGCGGGGAGGGGGGGCAGAGAGAGAAAGGGGGAGACCCAGAATCCAAAGCAGGCTCCAGGCTCTGAGCTGTCAACACAGAGCCTGATGCAGGGCTTAAACTCATGAACCGCGAGATCATGACCTGAACCAAAGTCGGCCACTTGACCAACTGAGCCACCCAGGTGCCCCTCTCTCTGCTTTTAAAAGAAAACTGGACAGTCTCCTGCAGTTCCAAAGTAGAGTGGAAAAAAAAAAAAAGCAGTGGAGAGAGGGGAGTTCAGAAGGAAAAGTCCAAACACCCTCTTCCCTATAGTAATATTAAAAACAGTAAAAACAATAAGGCTAAATTGTATTCAAGCACTTTCCATGTGTCAGCAACTGTACTGTACATTTATTATTTTATTAATCTTCGCAACAAGCTTATGAGACAGATATTATTATCATGCCTATTTATGGATGAAAAATAGGAGCTTGAAGAATTTAAATAATTTGCTGAAGCTGGTAGTTAGGGAAGCTGGAATCCACCCCAGGTTTGTCTGAGTTTAGCCACAGCCACATAAGTGTTGTGTCTTTGTTCTTTGCTGCTTTCAGTATTTAAGAACAAGGTGCAAGTCTCATGAGTTGTTTCACTCAGAACACCTGGCTCAGGGTCATGCATATCATGTGGAGATAATAAATATTTGTTGATTTGGAAGTAGAGATAGTCAAAAGGCACTAGGATAGGGTTATCACACTTGAAAATAAGCACACATGAAAGGAAATTCCAAAGCCAACTAAGGGAAAGCAGAGTGGTTAAGTGGTCTTGCAGCTCACAAAAGACACAATGTATCATTAAAGGTGTTTGGCACTCTTAGCATTAAGTCAAAAGAGCATTTTAAAGTGGCTCCAACGTGTCTCCCTGCTTAAGTTTTTCTTTCCATTGGTTGTATGGACTGAATTGTGTCCCCCTGAAATTTATATGTTGAAGTCTCACCCTCAACGTGACTCTATTTGCAAACGGAGAATTCAGGGAGGTAATTCAGGTTCAATAAGATAGAAGGGTGGGACCCTAATGCAATAAGAAGAGGAAATAAACCTCTCTCTCTCTCTTTTTTTAGATTGCTTCTTAAACTGCTTTATTACCTTTACAGCATGTAATAAACATCTTTTCCTGCAAGTTGATGAAACTTCCCTGACAGAAAAACTTCCAGAGTAAGGCAAAATGGAATCTCTAATCAGAAAAATGACATAACACCATAGGTTCACATCAAGAAAATGCAACTTCGGGAAGCAGGGGGGTTATTATTACTAATCTCAGCATTGGAGGCATAAGGCAAAAACTCATCATGATGGTCACGGTGAGGGGGATCTCCTATAAGAATGGGCAAACTGTACCTCAACTGAAGCTCCCTGATTTCCTCCTTAGCCACCTCATGTCATCCGTGAAAAGTTCCGTATCATCTGTGTCTCCATCTGTCATGTCAACGTTATTGACAAGCTTGTTGGGCATATCCTCTCTACCATCATGGGCAGGTGGGGCCAAATCCACTCTAATATTTCCTCCAGGCTCCTGGCCTTCACCACCTCCCAAAGGGTGGGCTTCTTCTTCATTCTGCACTGGAGCCTGCCTTTCTCCTTCTCTTTCCCGGAGGACATTTTCCATGTTGAAACTTTTTTCCTGCTTACTTTTCCTGCAGGGATCCAACAGAGTCTTTCTCTCTTAGCCTTGAAATCTGCTGTGCCAATGGACCTGAATTTCTTGAACGCAAATGGACGACTTGCTGGGCGGGGGAGTCAAAACCACTTGCTGGATGGTGACGTGGTTTATTTATAAGGAATTTCAACATGGCTGGGACCCAACAGCTCACCCTCCTTTCTCTGCCCACCATTTTTATCAATACCTCTCTTTTTCTCTCTGCTTAAACACAGAGAAGGACATGTGAGGAGACAGTAAGAAGATTGGTCATCTACAAGAAAAAGCGAGGTCTCACCAGGAACTGAATTTTCTAGCATCTTGATCTTGGACTTTCAGCCTCCAGAATGGTGACAGAATACATTTATGTTGCTGAAACCTCCCAGTCAGTGGTACTTATTATGACAGTCTAAGCAGACTAATATAACAGACCACCCTACATTGTGTTATCAGAATTATACGCGTACAACAATAAACTCATCTCATGCTTTAAAAATCTTCAAGGTCCCCCATTGACTTGTAAGTCCAAACTCTTTAGCTTGGAACCTGAGGCCATCCTCCGTGTCACTCTTGTAGCAGCCTGCCCAGGCTGCAGTCCTTTACCACCTTGTTTTTAGCAAACATTCAGCGATCTTGCTGTCCTCAAGACACATCTGGCATTTTCTGAAGATGCAGTGAAGAAGCCCGGTGCCTTGGGGGGCGGGGGGCACATGAGTTGCATGTTAGGGCACAGCAGGATGTGACGGAGAGGAGCCATGTTGCAGACACGGTTACTGCCTGCCTTTCTTCCTTGTCAACAGTCCTCACTGAGTTTGGGGGACATGATAGGCCCAGGTGCTGAGTGAATACTAATGCATAAGCTAGGAGTTAGCAAGCTTGTTTCATAAAGGGCCAGGTGAAGGTAAACATTTTAGGCTTTATGGGCCATCTGGTCTTTGTTACAGGTCAGCCTTTCTAGCATGAAAGAGGTCATACGTCCTACATAAACAAATGAGCATGGCTGTGTTCCAATAAGACTTTATTTCTAATAGCCAGTGGGTTAGATTTGGCCTGTGGGCCATGGTTTTTCAGCCAGTTCCCGATGTGCCAATCCCTGAGCACTGACATTGTTGATCTGAGTCAAATCTGGAACTACTTTCAGATTTTCCTGTGATATGAAAGCGGGAAAATTGCATTTTTTAAAAGTCTTGCTGTTGAAATTGTAGGTTTTAAACCAATAGAATCAGCACCACCTGGGAGCTTGTTAGAAATGCAGAATCTGAGCCTGGGTGGCTTAGTCGGTTAAGTGTCCAGCTTCAGCTCAGGTCATGATCTCATGGTTCATGGGTTTGATATCCACGTTGGGCTGTGTGCTGACAGCGCAGAGCCTGGAACCTGCTTTGGATTCTGTGTCTCCCTCTCTCTCTCTGCTCCTCCCCCACTTGTGCCCTGTCTCACACACTCGCTCTCTCTCTCTCAAAAACAAATAAACTTAAAAAAAAATGCAGAATCTCAGGCCTCACTTCAGACCTCCTAAATCAGAATGTGCATTTTAATAAGAAGCTCCGGTGATTGGAAGATACATCACAGCTTGAGAAGCGCTGGTTGAAGCCACTGTTGATGGAACGTTCTATTCCTTGCAGCTGAAAGCATTCCTAACTTACACCAACAAGCAGGAACCACATCATGAACAATCTTATATACTTTGCTAAGGACTTTGATGTTTTAAGCAGGGAGTGAGAGGATACATTTTTTGGGCATATGTCTTCTTACGGAACAATGAACTCCTAAAAGATACAGTGTGTACCAAAGAAACAACTCCTGTAACTGATTCTACGCTACAAAGCCCACCAAGTAGGCCCTCCACCACTGGCGCACCGTCTGATGGAATTCAAAAGCAGTTTCTTCTGTAAGACCTGTTCTCCTGTCTATATCCCACTGCTCTGGGACCTGGAAGGATGCTCCGCTTCTGGTATATTCTTAGGGCTCAAAAGTGGCTGTGGGCTGTAACTCTGGGATTACAGTTTGGAACCTGAGTCTGTGACCTGCAGTTATTTACATTCAACACTGCCACCACTCAGCTTGGTTCATTTACTTTCTGAATGTGTACTCACCTCTTCCCTAAGACTATAAGCTACTTCACCGGAGGCTATCATATTTTCGGATTTTTGCATTCCTTCCACAAGTGAAAAATGAGAGTCAAAGATCTAAATATTACCAACTCTTCTGCAAGCTAAGTCTTATTTATGTTCTTTATGTTGAAGCTCCAGCACAACCCAGGAATTCTTTGATAAAGAATTAAGTACAAACATTTGCTTTTAGGGCTGCCCCATTTATCAAGTCACTACATCCTCCTGTGGTTTGTTTATGAAGTGCTACGATCCAAACACACACCACCTACAGCCCACTTGCGCAGTATGTGTGCTTGTGCTAACACGTGAATAGCACATCATAGTCAGATTTGTATAAACAGCACCTCGCTTCATCCACAAAAGACCCTAGGAATGGGTAAATTAATATCCCCATATTACTGATAACTAAACTGAGGTACAAAGTATGGATTACCTAGCGTAAGATCACACAGCTAGAAATCTGGTGGCAGTAGGAGAGGGGTGAGAATCCAAACCCAGAGTCTGTGCTCTGAACTGCTAAGCATTGTTCCCATGAACAGAGCTCTGGTAAGTCAAAGGCCAACATCTCATTGCCTTATTTTCTTTCCACCTGCAGGCATCTTCAGCTAGGATTTACATGTGATAAATAATTTATCCTAAGCCCAGAGACAATGAAAATAAAGTGTTAGAGCCACTGACTCCACGGTCAAGTTTGGTGAATGACAATGTCCATATTTACCCTTCCTCAGTAGGAGCTAATGAGTTCATCTATCAGTATTAAATCTGAGGAAGTACTTTATTTATTTATATTTTTGAGAGAGAGCAGGGGAGAGTGTGTGAGTGTGAGTAGGGGAAGGGTAGACAGAGGGAGACAGGACCCAAAGTAGGCCCCGTGCTGTGAGCTCAGAGCCCGATGCGGGGCTCAAACTCACAACCCTGAGATCAGGACCTGAGCCGAAATCAAGAGTCGGCCGCTTAACCAAGTAAGCCAGCCAGGTACCCCAATCCCTATAACTGGGGAAATACCTTTAACATCAAGTTAGGAGGGATTACTTTTTCTTTCTCTTAGCAGTTAAGTTAGAGTAGAAAGTTTTTCGCCATCATTTAAGAGTCTACAGGAAAGACTGTGGAAGGAGTGCCTGCAAATACAATCTTATTAATCTGTCTAAATTCCAGAGGCTTTCTGGCAAAGCCTGTGACCACATCCAAACAGTTAAAGTAAAGCACAGAACATGAAGCCTAGAGGTGGTGGTTTATCTCCGGATTATTCTGATCGTCGGCCCCAATTCCTGTAAGAATTCAGCTCGTGGCTTCCCCTGGCTCTGCCATTTTCTAAATCAATATGACCTCAGAAAAGGCATGGATCATCTCCAACAAAGGCTTTTCCTCTCCAAGAGATTAGAGCAATGACTTTGTGCCGAGCAAGTTAACAACAGAGGATGTGTTCCTTATGTGTGCCTTAAGATTTCATAATTGTACCTAAAGATTGCTTTCTTCACTCCTGACATCCGTTTTGGCCTCTTCCCCACTCTTTCTCTTGTCTCTCTTCCTTTTCCTGTCTTTTGTTCCTCGTCTGCCATCACCCAGTTGCTCAGACTGGGAACCCGGAACTATTTTTTTTCTGAATGCAATGAATAACCAGTCCTGCAGATGAGACCTCCAAAGTAGATTTCACAGCTACTTCCCTTCTTCTTTACGACTTTCCTCCAGTCCAGCCATCATCATTTCTCCATGTGAATGTCAACCCCTGGAAACACCTGGTGATACCACCTGGACAGCTGCAGGGCCTTTCATTCAACTCCTGCCGCTCACTCCTGCTCAGCCATCCTTTCCTCATACAAAGTCAAAGTGGCATGCACCACTCCATTGTCCGGTTGGCCTCAGAATACCATCCAAATCCATGTGGGATCTGGCTTTTCTCCAGCCTCAATGAGACCTCTCACTGCACACTAGCCAGACCGAGCTTCCAACTGTTCTTGCAGTGGGCCAAGTTCTTCTCCATTTCACAGACTTCTCTTCTGTTTTCGGCTCTGCAAGAAATCCTCCCACTTACCTACACACCCATCACATCCTTTAGGTCTTTGCTCAAATATGACTTCCTTCAAGAGGCCTTTCTAAACTTACACGCTAGCTTCCTATGCTCTTCACCTTTGTTTCCCTAGAATTCTTCATAGAATTCCTTTGTTTGTACATTTATGTATTTATCTCTGGCCTTTTGCGACAGATTGTAACCACCATGAGGTCATGGACCATAACCTTTTGGTTGATGACTCAGCATTGGGTCAGGTCTATGGTAGGTAAGGCCTTGGTTATTATTTGTCGAGTAAGCAAATCAACATAATCAGCCATACATGCACATCATGCACATCTCATGAACTACAAAATGGGTGTGTCTCTGGAAAACAAAAGAAGTTGTTCATGGGTTCTCAAAGATAAATGATAATTTAGTGGTGAGCTCTGGTGGGCCACCCACACATTAATACAAGACTTGATTCTGTGAAATGAATAATAGTAATGGAAATATTAGTATGTTTGAGGAAGCATGTGGGAAAATCACTTTAAAAAAGATGTCGAGGGGCACCTGGGTGGCTCAGTTGGTTAAGTGTCTGACTTCAACTCAGGTCATGATCTCACAGTTTGTGGGTTCGAGCCCCGTGCTGGGCTCTGTGCTGACAGCTCATAGCCTAGAGCCTGCTTCAGATTCTGTCTCTCCTTGTCTCTCTGCCCCCCTCTCTCTCTCAAAAATAAATAATAAAACATTTTTGAAAAAAAGAAAAGAAGATGTTGATGTATATACCAATATCTAGCACAAACACAAACATTTTTATGATGATTTGCTCCAGCAATGTCACATGTGTGCATTCCAGTGACATAATCCAACTTCCTCCATGCTACTAGTGGAGCAGAAGCAAGTGTGAGATATCGACCCCCCCAGACCTACGACATGAGATTTTTCTAGCCTAGGAAAATTGCCCACATGTCAGGGGTACTCTTATATACGCAGCCATTATAGCCAGAACATTGGACATCTCTTCCTCTGGGTACCAGTGTCTGGAACAAAACAGTTTAAGGCACGAAGCTAACGTTAATTTTACCTACTTGTTCACATATAGACATGTTAGTGGTTAAAGAGAAGAATATGAAAATCCTTGACTTAAAATTAACCCTTTACTACCAAGTAACATTTCCCACAGCATTCCTCAATAATGTTATTTTTCAATGCATAGCCCATTTTCTAAGTACTTTTATATCTAATGTAATCTGATTCTGGCCGGAGATTCTGGAAATCCTATTTTCCCTGTGCCACCTCCCTGTAGGGTTCTGCCCAAAGGGATCCTGGAGAGAGGCGGGAAGGCGGGAGCGGGGCGAAGGGACTTGGTCCCCCCAGTTTGCTTCTTGCCCCTGGCAGCACCAGCGGCTCTTCACTCAGGCAGTGGCCCTTGGTTCCAACCTCCAGCATCTTCCACTGCCCCACGCAGCCTCGTTGCTCCCACCCAGGAAGGTCAGCAGGGTACGGGCAGTGCTCCCTCTTGGAGGGTTTTAAATGCCACTTTATAACCCCACAAAGCTGTCTTACTCACTTGAAGATAGGGTCATACTGCAGCAATTTTGCGAGGTGTAGCGAGCGGGTATCTAATCCAGTGACTGCTAGAAGCAGGAACGAAACCTGGTTTCCAACTGCGCAATGCGCGTGCGCAGAGAGGGCCCCGCGACGCCCGTCCGCCCGCAACGTGACCACGGAGAGGCTTCAGCGGTTCCAACTACGCAATGCGCATGCGCAAAGGTGGACGCGCGCCGCCCGTCCGCCCGCAACGTGACCACCGAGCGGCTGCAGCGTTTCCCACTACGCAATGCGCATGCGCAGAGATGCTAGTCTGCCCGCAACGTGACCACGGAGCGGCCTGGGGAGCTGCCTGCCGGCCAGACGCAGCTTCGGAGCCCAGCGCGCCTGTCCCACGATGAGCTGCAGGTGCCACAAATCTCCCCCCGCGCTTCTCCGCAAAAACTACTGGGAGCTTTTGCAAGTGTAGCACACGAGTGTGCGTGAGGGTACCGGACTAGCATAGCCGTAGTCAATTTTTAAGGCGGTTATCCCGCTGATTCCAGATGAACTGACAAGAGCACGGAGTTCAGGGGGAGATTTCAAAGACAATTGTGGATTCTGGGAAATAGGGCCATAGGACTTCTAAGGGTTTGTGAACCCCAATTGTATTTATTAAGTGCTTGTGCGGCGCTTACCCTGTCAGCACTGCTCTGAGCACTTTACAACTCTCGGCTTAGTTATCCTCCTAATCATGTCATGAGGTGGGTACCCGCTGGCATCCCCCTCCCCACGTGTCCTTCCCTTCCGCCCCCTCCTCGTGCGGCCCACTCCCCACACCCCCTCTTCACACGCTCTTCCCCGTGCGCCCCCACCCGGTGTACCCCCCTTTCCCATGCCCCCTTCTCCCTGCACCCCCTCCCTCCGCGCGCCCCCCTCCCTATATACTCCTCTCTGTAAATTCTTCTCAGGGGGTGAAAGAAACAGCGTCAGCTTAGAAACATGACCTAGCTTCAAGTGATTCCTGGCTGGAACAGCTCACTTCCCGTGTGACTTCGGGCAGGTTATTGAAGTTTCAGCCCCTTCCTTAGTAAAATGATACTACTCCCCAGTTTTCTGCTCCCACAGCTAATGGCATCTCCATCCCAGGGACCGAGGCCTAAAGCCTGGGATTCAAGAAGGACTCCTCTCTTTCTCACTCCCACCCCCAATCCAGTACCAAACCCTGTCGGTTCTACTTCCAAGACGTCTAGAATCTTGTCACTTGTCATCACCTCTGCTGCTACCTCCTTGTGGGAGCCACCGTCATTTTTGCCTGGGTCACTGCAGTTCTCTCCCAACCGGCCGCCACGCTCTGTCCCTGTTCCTGTCCACTCGGTGCAGCCAGACTGATCCTGTGAAAATGTTCATTGGACCACTCCCGTATTCAAAAATCTCCAATGGAAAGCATTTTAGAGTGAAAGCCAACGGTGTTACAAGGACATGGCGGGCCTTGTAGGGATGCCCCTGCGACCTGTCACCTTGTCCCCCACAGGCCAGCTCACTCCTGGCTGGCCACACCTGCCTCCTTGCTGTTTGGCTGCTCCTGTTTCCAGAGCTTGCCAGTAAAGCTTGCGGCTGGACTCCTTGCACATCTGGTTCCCGTGTCTGCAATCCGCTTCCTCAGGATTTCTGCCTGTCTTGCTCTCCTGAGTCCTTCAAGTCTTTGCTCCGCTGTCGCATTCTCACTCAGACCTTTCCTGATCACTCTGTTTGAAGTCCTCCCCCTCCCCTCTTTGCTCTATTTCTGATGCTGTAGCACTTTTCATCCTTGTCACATGGGAAATTATTTCATGGCCACGACAGCCTCTAAGTCCACAACTAGGCAAGCTCTCCTGGAAAGGCTCGCAGATCCAATTAGGATGATTGAATCACATGGTTTATTAAATCAATTGAAACTCACACAAAGAATGATGGGGTTCCTTTACATGCTTCACACAGCACATGGTTAGAAAAACCATAGTACCTGGGTCCACAGCGACACCGATACTCAAGATGTCTGTTTCTCTCCCACACCACCGTACCCTGATAGTTACCAGGACCAGAGTTGACTTTGATCACGGGGTCTCAGCAGACAGACAGGGTGTTTGGAAGTATTACATGGCCCTGGCTGTTGCTTGTCAACCAGCCTTCTGAGCAGCAAGGATTTTGTGTTCTTTGGGCAAAGGTCACTTAGGGCCAGAACACATTACCTAGCTGTGTGGCCAAATTAAGAACTCACGAATACTGAGTATCGTTCGCGTATTTTAGTATCGTGACTATCAGGTATCCTGGCCCTGCTGTTTCTTCCTATCTGTGTTCTACTTCATCTTTCTAACACACCTCGCTTACCACTAATTTTCTTATTTATATATGCTCACATAGGAGTTCCCTCCGTATCAGTTGTTTTCTTCTACTGCTGAATTGAATATCCTAAACAACATGGCAGATGCACCTTACAGCCTTCCAATGGGTCTCATGGTTTGGCTCTTTATTTTGTTTATCGTCTGTCTCACCCAACTGGGACAGACGTGCCATGAACAGAGAATTTGTCATCTGTGTTTCTCAACCAATGTGTCTCAGCACCTGCACGTGCACCTGGTACAAAGTAAAGACTTAAAAACTAAAGGCCGAAATACGGATACAATTCTGAAAACCATGACGATAAAGTGAAACAAGGTGTGAACTGCACTAGAACGGGAGGGACAGTGAGTTGGAAGAGGAAGAGATGAAGAAAGTGAAAGCCAGGTCCCGCAGCCCCTGTCCTGCCGGATGCCAATCCCTCTCCCGGCCGGGGTGTGGGCGTCGTCGTACTTATTCTGAAACTGGGGACATCGCCTCCCCTGGAAACGGTCACATTTATTTCTTTGCTCTCCAAGTGGCTTTTCCTTTGCCCACCTCACTCTCAGTCACACTAGCTGTAATCACGCATCTTGAAGTAATTCAATGAAGCAACTGTCCCGGTTGTCCTGAGACTTCAAAGCCATTGTGAGGACTGGTACTTAAAGCGACTTCAGGTATTGCAGCCTTGAGCGCCCAGGGCCATAGGCCTCGTGTTAGAATGTTCTGCTGTTATAACAAAATACTACAGACTGGGTGGCTTAAGCAAGAGATATTTGTTCTTCACGGTTCTGGAGGCTGGGAGGTTCAAGATCAGGGTGCTGACTGATACGGTTCTGGTGAGGACTCTCTTCCCGGTGTGTGCTCCTCGCTGTGTGCTCACATGGTCTTTCCTGTGTGTGTGCAGGGGGGAGCTCTCTCCCTTTGCCTATAAGGCCATCAGCCTTGTTGGATTAGGGCCCCACCCATATGACCTCATTTCATCTTAATCACCTCCTAAAGACTCTGTCTCCAAATACAGTCACATTGGGAGTCAAGACTTCAACATAGGAATTTGTGGGGGCACTGAGTTCAGGCCATAGAAGGCCTGATTTCTGCTGAGCACAATATCTTTTTTGATGCTACTTATCAACTTAAAAATTATGCATTTCCTGTGAAATCCACAGTTAATCCTTTGCAACTCCTGTCCTGCTTCACCCATTTCATTGCCTACCTCCTTTAGAGATTTAAGGTTTGATCCTTGGCCTATAGGTTTAGCCAGCAGCTAGATTTTCCCAGAATGAAATTTAGGACATACGACGTCACGAGTATGAATGTGCTTATGGATGAATAGGACAAAATGCCTGAGGTTAGGATTGTTCTGGAAAAGCATGGATATATGTATAACAGTGATGATAAATGATAAATGACAGTTCTCTGTTTCTATACCCCAGTGGTTTGGGGAGAGCTTAATTTAGCTTGCTGTTTAATGCCTCTCACGTTCAACCAAAATCTACTTGTTAAATTAAATTTTTGGATAGCAAGGAGCTTATAGGTGTTGGACTATAGAAAATACACAGGTTGACAGCTGACACAGCTTTCCGCGGCAGAATTTGGCAAGTTTTCTTTGGCCATGATCCAAAGCAAGAAATTTAACCTTAGAACTCTGTACACAGAGATGCACCCTGATCTATTCTAATTCTCTTCTCTTCTCTTTTCTATTCTATTCTTCTACAATGCCTGTTATGGCTTACCTAGTTGGTTTCCAAAACAGGAGTCAATTGCAACTGATATCTTAAAAAACACTGTCCTAGTGGACCAGTCCACTAGATTTTGGTTTCCTTTTTGCTAAGAAATATTTTGGTTAACCTGAAGGTTTTTTCTGTTTTTGTTTTTTTTGTTTTGTTTTGTTTTTGCTGTTGTTGTGTTGTTAAAATACATATAGATACTAGTCTTGGCTACAATCTGGAGAAAATGATTTCATCCTCTTGGACACTTATCTCCTGAAACTTTTTTGGCCACAGATCAGAAATTTTCAGAACTGGAAGTGGTCAGGTCAGTATGCATCACTCGAATTCTTGTGCTCATGTGAAAGCTCCCAGTGTCTGGTAATAGGGACCCTAGAGAGGTAAATCACAAAAATGGGTTTTTCTGACTTTTGACTTTTCTGAACATAACTAGTCTTCAACTTAGTTTGCTAACAGCCTACTTGCCAAGATCTCATTCTCCCTTAAAAAGCTCGCAGTGTGGTTTTTGTTTTATTTTGTCTCTCATTTCCTCCCTGTTTTTTCCAGGTCACAGTACCACCGTTGACTTGGTGATTGTGGTTTGAGGTCACCAAGAAGCTTAATCTAGTGAGGGAGGACAAAAACCCCAAGATTTTATTGCACACTCAAATCTCCATCTGATGACAAGGAAAGCTTCAGAGGAGCTCAAGAACTAGTAGAATTTTCAGTGGACTTACCTAGAGAAAATTAAGGTTGAATCCGCTAGTTGGTGAAGAAAGGTGGATCACGTGCTGCCATCTATGGGCGATACTGTGAAACAGCAGAGTTTTAAGTGTTGGCAATTTTTAATGCCACTTGTTTTTACAAAATCCTGTTTTGGAGGGGACTATAATTAGTTTCACTTATTTTCCAATATTTTATTTCCCAGGCAGCTTGGCTTCAAGCTAAAGCATCTGTAGATGGGAATGACCCATCTTTCACCCTCATGAAGCTCGCCTGTAAAGTAGACCAAAGGGAAGGGGGAGTTCCCAGTCCGTCTCATTACTGTCCAAGTCGCCACACTTCCCCTTCAGGACGGTTTGAGGGGAGGTGAGACTGTCTGCTTCTGTCAGAGAGATTTCAAAGAACATACTGTTCCCGTGCTTTAGATCTTTCTGATTGCTTCATGGGTCTCCTGAGATGACCAAATGTTATGTGCAAAAGGCAGCTTTGAAGCAAAACAAAATATTCCCGCCCTCTTTGGAAGCGTGTTGATTCTAAACACTGCACCATTGTGAATAGGTTTATTTATTAGTGAGGGAAACCAGACATCAGGGCCCTGCTGCTTCCATATTTAAAGGGTCCCTGTTCATTAAAAAAAAAAAAATGAAGACATACCCAAGTAGAGTTAACAAAATTGTACATCCGGAATGTTTACACTGGAATATCATTATCATTCTTACGGAAAAATGCAATGCAATTTGTGTTAACCATTACGTAAGTGTAAGATTTATTTCCAATATTAATTCATGAAGCACTATAGCAATAGAATGAATTGCTATTGCCATGGAATGCAAATTTAAAGCAGAGGGCTAAGCCCTTAACTCAATACAAGGATACATCAGTGAACAAAGCACACTAAAATCCCTGACTCTAGAGCATACGTTCTAGTGGAGAGGGAGGGGATACACAGTGGATAGATTAAGTTAATTGTGTATATAGCATGGGAAATAAGTGCTATAGAAAAAATAGGGTGCAAGGAATGGAGATCAAGAATGTGTGTGGGGTTGAAGGTTGTAGTTTTGAGTTGGGCGGTCATGGTACACCTTGTGGAGCTGGCATTTGAGCAGGGACTTACAGTTCCTGATGAGTTAGCCATGTGGGTATAAGAAGGAGCATTCCAGACAGGGGAAACGAGCAGCTTGTGCAAAGGCCCTGAGGCAGTATTCTGAGGTGTGTGTGTGGGGTGGGGGAATGGGGACTAAAAGGAAATGAAGTTGGAGAGAAATGCTGGGAGGATGGCTTCGGGTGGCTCGTGGGCTTTTACTTTTTTACTTTGGCTTTTATTCGTGAGTACAGTGGGGAAATCATTGAAGGCTTTGAGCAAATGAGGAATATAATCTATATAGCTTTTAGAAGAATTATGCTAGCTGCTAGTTTGGAAACAGGCCATTGGGAGTGAGGGCAGACACCAGGCATGGTTAAGAGATGAGTGGAGTAGCCCAGGAGGGGGATTCTGGGGCTCGCACTGGGCTCACAGGAGAGGTGATAAGAAGACACCTGATTCTGGATATAATCTGAAGATGGAACCAGCAAGGTTTATGGATGTAGATCTGTTGTGAGAAGTGAGAAAGGGAGGGGCAAGGATGACCCGAGGCTGTGGGCCTGAGCACTGGAAGTTTGAGCTGGCGTCAACGAAAATGGGGAGGACTGAGCGTAAAGTAAGTTTCCGGGAACATATCACAGCTTCTCTTGGTCCTTTCAGGGGGTTTTGGGGATATATGAACAGCCTCACTGGGTCATACAATCAATAGTCTAAATTTACAGCTTTTTGGGACACCTAGATGGCTTAGTGGGTTAAGTGGCTGACTCCTGATTGCAGCTTAGGTCATGATTTCACCGTTCGTAAGAGCCAGCCCCCTGAACGTGAGATCGTGCCCCGTGTCAAGACTCTGTGCTGACAGCATGGAGCCTCCCTGGGATTATCTCTGTCTCTGCCCCTCCTCCTGCTCCTGCATGAGCTCTCTCTCTCTCTCAAAATAAATAAATAAACATTTTTTTAAGTTTTTTTTTTTTAAATAAATAAATTGACAGCTTTTTGGCTGCAAAGCCTTCCTCTGTGAGAAGGCCTTCCTAACCCCATCTTCACAGAAAGTCTCCCCGGTTCCATCATGACTAGCAGGTGTCCTTCGTAGACTCCTTCACACTTTGTACTTCTTTGCACTGTACACTGTAGTTATGATTTTATATTTGTGATTATTTGCTTAATTTCTATTTCCCTTACAAGGCTCTAAGTGCCATGCGTATGGGGAGTGTGTCTGTTTCTCCTTCCAATCCCATTCCCGCCTGCTCAACAGGCCTGGCACATGATAATCTTCCAAGAAATATTAGTTGAAGAAAGGATAGATCACAGTGAGATTTTAGGGGCCTTACAAGACCCTCAGGAGCCCAGAATTTTTTTTTTAATTTTTTTTTCAACGTTTATTTATTTTTGGGACAGAGAGAGACAGAGCATGAACAGGGGAGGGGCAGAGAGAGAGGGAGACACAGAATCGGAAACAGACTCCAGGCTCCGAGCCATCAGCCCAGAGCCTGACGCGGGGCTCGAACTCACGGACCGCGAGATCGTGACCTGGCTGAAGCCGGACACTTAACCGACTGCGCCACCCAGGCGCCCCTGGAGCCCAGAATTTTTAAGCCCTCGGAACTGTCCAACTACCCTCAGTTTATTTAACTACTCAGACTGCTTTAGGTCATGGACTTTTAGGTGCTAAACACAGGCAGTAGTGGAGTGGGCCCTGTTCTAAGAGGCGGCTGTTCTGGGAGAGGGAAGGCACAGGGCCTGGGTACGTGCATCCTGAAGGAACAAATTTGCTTTGCCTACCATGCCTCTGTGCCCCAGCCATTTGCTCTCGTTCCTTCTCCCGCGGCAGTGTCTGGATAGTTTGCTCACCAACGATTCCACTGTTGGAGGTGTCAAGGGGGAAGGGCACGAGCTGACTCTGCCCCCCACCCCCACTCCATGGTCCTGCTCCCAGGGCAACATGGACCTGGCCTGGGCTCCGGGTCACTTATGCTTCTTCCCATGGATTTTGGAGCCAGAGAGAAGATGGGAGGTCCATAGACTCCCAATAAGCAACATACCTCCTCGCTCTCCTCTGTCTCAAAGTTCACACCTTCCTTATTTTCCACACTGTATGTTACAGGTCCTCTGGCTCTTAATTTCCTTCTCACTCCCAGGTTTACTCTAAGGCAGGGTTTTTGAACTTCAACCCTATCGACATCTGGGGCTGGATAAGTCTTTATTGTGGCTTGGGGGACAGTTGTGTGGTGTACAATGTTTAGCAGTATCTCTGGCCTTTATGCTACAGGTGTCAACAACACTTTCTTTCTCAGTTGTGACAGCCAAAAATGTCTCCAGACATTGCTAACTGTCACCTGGGGGGTAACATTAACCCCAGTAGACAGCACCGGTCTAATGTGTGGCTGTATTTTGTAGAATGCCTTGTGACCCCCTGCTCTGGAAGGCCTCGCTGCTCTTGCCCTCCCTTGACCCATCTCCTCAAGTAATCCTGTTCTGTCGATGATGCTCGATCAGAAGGGTGGTTCTGGCCTCTCTCTCCACCAACCACTTCAACCTGCAGCCCTCAGAGCTGCCCTTATAATCTTCCGCATCCCAGCTTTCTGATGGGTTTTGGAAGCGAGGGTAGTGCTGCTCTTTTAGACGTTGTCTGAACCTTCACCCCTGTAATAATCATGTTTTTATTGTCTGTATTCAGTATTTCCCTTGTTAACTTAAGAAATGCTTTTTTGTTGATTATAATACTGATGATGGAAAGCTCACAAAAGTTGTTAGATGCCAAAATAATCTTTGGCAGAAAAGCCTGGGAAACTCCCGAGTCAGTGGGAAAATTACTGGGTTTTGTACGATATGACAAGCCATCGCGAATCCTGGGAAGGGGGTTGTTAGCTGGTCTGCAAATGGGGAAACTGATGAAACACAATTTGTTATGAACAGTTACATGAAATGTGTGGTTCAGTAGAGATAGAAACAGATCTCAGCTTTCCAGACTATAAAGAGGAGAAAGAGGAGCTCGGAGAAACTTAGAGCCCAAGGGCCCTCCAGAAATCAACAAAAGTCCCTCATTCAGGAAATAACAGAACATCGGGCCAAGAGAATAATTGCTTTGCCCAAGGGATGTAAATAGCACTGGAGTCTAGATTTGAATTCAGATCTCTCAGTTCTCTGTTCTGAATTGTTGTCATGTTTCCTCAATCCACAGCAAAATGGGAAAAATCAGGACAATTTAGAAAGGTTTTTGTTAATGTAAATTACTTAGATTCTAAAAACTGTCCTTTATCTCGAGATGTATGCCCTTTAGGCCCTTCTACTTGTGTGTGTGTGTGTGTGTGAGAGAGAGAGAGAGAGAGAGAGAGAGAGAGAGAGGGAGGGAGAGAATGTTGTCTCTACTAATAAATAGTGGCTCTAGATGTATTTGGAGTTTTGGGGGTTTTCTTAATTCCCTTATTTTGGCAATTCCAAAGCAATTTACCATACCACCCCTTTAAAACAACAACAACAAAAATCTGGGAAGCACTGACAGAGTCCTTGTATCCAGAGAACAGTTGAGTTTCTTAGGTTTTCCTAGAGTGTAGGGCAGGGTATACAGGCCTATTGGGTAAAAGAAGATGAAGCCCCCCAGGTGGGCAATCCCTATAAACAATGCTGTCCAACAACCCAGACCTGGCCTTCTCTGGAATCACCCTTCTTCCTTCCCTTCACCCCCTCTCAGTGGATCAGAACTTTCTGGAGTCCTTCAGCAAGACTCCTGACATGGCGCCCCTCTGGGCCACCAAGATGGCTGTATCAGGTCTGACTAGACTCTTCCGTGTATCTGGCTGGAGTGGGTGTGCTTTGGAGTCTGGGCCACCCCTTGTTCTTTCTGGCTGTGACTTCCTCTAGAATGCAAAAGGTTTAGGATATTAGTTCTCCAATTTTCTTAAGCCCTCTGCTTGAGAAAAGACTACCAAAATCCAGGGAAAAACTTTGTGATCCTTCTAGAAGTTGTACAATAACTGCTCCTTTGTATCCTTCGCCTCTAGCTCGTTCCTGCCCCCGGGAAATGGGGGGGGGCAGGGAAAGTTACCAGAAAAGCTTCTTCAGGCTTGACTCCCCACCAAAATGTCCTGGCATACCAGGTTGACCTGACTATTCAGATTCCACATTTACATCTTAACAGAGGTTTCTGAAAATGCCAAACAATTATTCTCAAGAGGTGAATGAAATGGCAGGCTGGCCGCCCACCCCCCACCAGGCTGCAGTTAGCTGGGGGTCAGCGCACCATAAGCCTGTGAGTGTCCTTCAGATCATGCGGCCTCAGCCGCCAACCAGCACAGAAGGAAGGATATGAAGGGTTTTAAAAGAGGAAGGTGAAGGCGGCATGTCTCTGAGATCTGCAAGTTTTCAAAGGAAAAGGAAACCGAAAAAGGAAAGAAATACGTGGTCACCATTTATCTCTATAGCCTCATCGTCGAGTTGAATTTCTATCCACCCATCCCACTGTGTAAGGGGCCAGATAGCTCTTCCCTGGGTAGACTGTTCTAGTAAAGTGACATCTGGGCAAGGATGAAGCTGCCTTTATAGATCGGCTATTACTTAGACTGTTGCAGGTGGTCTCACATGTCCCCCCCCACCCCAAGAAAACGAATGCAACCCCAGGAAGCAGCAGCTGCGAGAGGGGAGAAGGGAGCTAGCAATTATTGAGCAGCTTCGTGAGGGAGGCCACACTGAGGAGCTGTGCATGTGCTTTTCTCATTTTATCTTCCTGGCAGTCTCATGGCGGGAGTATGATTACCCTCACTTCACACATGAGGGGATGGCTGCATAGAGAAGTTAGGTAACTTGCCCCGTCACAGGGCTCAAGGAGGACAGAACCCACGTGCAGACCCAGACCTTCCTATCTCCAGTCTTCGCACAAGATACGGGGCATCTGGTCATCCAATGCATTGGAGAAATGGGGAAGGGGACTGTGGTTTCTGAGCCATGTTGGGACACAGAGAGATTCAGGATGGAAATGCTCCATTGGAGCCCATGCAAAGGTGGATGTTTGATGAGTGTGTATTTCTAACAGTTCCTGGAGTCAAGAAACATGTAAAAGTGTTTGCATGATGTCTTTGTTACAGAACTACTCCCCAGTTGCCTCATAATTCCATCTCAGATCATTAATATCAACTAGTGTCAGAGATATACACGTTTAAAGGTAGAAAAAAGTAATCTCGACATTTTTAAAAAGACATCAAATCTTCGGGAGCCAACATGGGCCATTTTGTGACAGCTCAGGAAATCCGCTGGCTTCTGCTTCGGATCTGAAGATTGTTTACATTCCAGTGGAATTCCTGGGAAAGTCCAGACCTCTCGGTGTTTTGAAAACAATGGCTTATGGAGATCAACCTCCCAGCTGCAGCCTCTGGGCAGGAGGGAAGGGCCAAGAGGGTCCCTCTGGGCGGTGGATGGCAGGTTTGCCTCTGGTAGGCTGACTCCTGCCCGATGAGCCACAGCTGGGTTCAGAAGATCATTGCTACACCCCTGGTCCCCAATGGCCATAAGTGCTGATAATTCCTACACATTTCCAGAGTCGCAGCCTTTTCCTGGACAGACTAAATACTTCTAAGGTGCGGCTACCTTTTGTTCCCTAAGTGGTCCTGGAATTAGAACCAACCGTAGTTTGCCTTCAGCGGCACTAAGTCCTTCCTTCTACAGAAGAGGAAACTGAGGCCCTGAGGAATGTAATACATTTGTTAAAAATTATATCGTTGGAGCCAAGCTTTATTTGTTTATTCACCACATATTAATCAAACTCTGTACTATGTGTAGGGAAAGAGCATCATCTAAACTCACAGTGTCTGTTAGTAAAGGAGGGATGGAGAAGGTCTATGCTGCAGTTTTGTTTAGTTATTCTGTATTTATATAGTGAAGGGAACCTGAACATCCGTGTCATGTTAATTGTAACTATGAGAGGCCAAATAGGAAATATCGTCCCTCATGCCAGGGTTGATTCACGGATGGTCTGGTCAAGCGGATGTGAGGGGAAATTTGCTGTGCGTTCTGGGAACGATTTTTCTTCCCCAAAGGTTGTCATCTGTGGATGCAAAGCATTGAACCAGGGGCCAGCCTCTTGACACACGGTGGCCAACAGAGAAGAGAGGTGGAGAAAAAAAAAAAAAAAACACCTAAGACCCTGAGGACATCATGGGGCTACTGAAAAACAAACTGGGAGGCCCCGCAACGTTTGGTGATGTGTGAGCTAATAAAATTATTGATGAAACCCGTTGAGTTGAATTTTCTGCTACTTGCAACTGAAAGCATCCTTCAACTATACTTGGAAGTTTTAGGGGCCAGGTCATGACTAGAGTTTCCATCTAAGGAGTTTTGTTTTCTCTTAAGGCAGTGGGGGGATGGGAGATTCGAAGACGGTGAAAAATCTGAAAGCAGCGCCTTAAGGAAAATCAGAAGGATGCTAAGGGACCTGAGACATGACGGCAGCAACCTCCCCACTCAGGTCACCTCTCCCCAGCTGTGCTCAGCAGCCCCAGAACAGCCCGGGAGAAGACAGGTCATTACAGGCAGCAAGGTTTGGGGTTTTTCCAGGGGGGTGCTGCTCCTTGCCTTCCTCTTTATTATCTTCCAGACATCAGTTCAGCTCAATATTAACACATGTCTACCATGTACGAGTCACTCCTAAGTTTCCATAAAACTAGAAGAATATTCTTGTGACTTCCAGGTTGGCCCAGATAAATTCAGAAGCTCTCACCCCAGATCTCTGACTTCATGGCATTAAATGTTCTTCAACTGGGGCGCCTGGGTGGCTCAGTCGGTTGAGCATCCGACTTCAGCTCAGGTCATGATCTCATGGTCCATGAGTTCGAGCCCTGCATTGGGCTCTGTGCTGACAACTCAGAGCCTGGAGCCTGCTTCAGATTCTGTGTCTCCTCTCTCTGCACCTCCCCTGCTCACACTCTGTCTCTCTCTCTCAAAAATAAATAAACATTAAAAAAATTTTTTTTGAAATGATCTTTGTGAGATTATATATTGTCAAAATGGAAAAAAAAAGAAAAAAGTCACATGAAAAAGAAAATGTCTCTGCAGGCTATTTTTAAATGTCTTTGGGTTAAAAGCAAAGGCAAATGGTGATCAGATGCCTTAGGTTTACTTTAAAAACACAAGACCGCCCAGTGTGGATACACTCATTCATTTATTCCGTACTCCAGCACTGAGTGTCCCCCAGGAGATGAGTTCGGATGTTACGAACACGGGCTTGCTTTTTTGGAAGTCAATGGAGGAAACAGTTAAAAGCTAATATTTACAGCAAAATCCAGAATTTACTCATGGCAAAGGGAGTCGTAAGGGGAGTGCCAGCTCCTCTTTGGATCAGAGGTGGGATAGGTCTGGTATATGGCCAGGGAGGTTTGTACAGGAGTCCTAGTAGACATTCTATAGGTGGGAAGGGTCGGCGGCACATTTTGTGCGGCAGAAGCCTGCCTGAAGGCCAGGGACCCGGAGAAGCCTGGCCTGTTTGGGGGCTGCTAGTAGTGTTCTGGTGCTGGAACCAGGAGGGGAGTTTAGGAGGACAAAGATCAGGGTCATTTGAGAAGCTTAGATTCTGCTGGAAAGAGGGAGCCACTGAGGGGCTAAGGAAGGCAGGTAATGCTGTCAGATTTATTTCTGGGAAAAGCGACCTGTGATAGCACAGAGGCTGAAGGGGGCACAGGGTCTGAAGAGTAAGGGAAAAACAGGCAAGTGTTTCGACTCATGAGATAGGCATTATAACAGGAATAGAATTCAAATTTTAAAACAGAATAGAGCCTGGCGTTTAAGGAACAGAGTCTATAGACCATCACATTTGGATTTACAAGTTCAAAGCTTATTTCCGAATCCTTTGTCAAGTTGGAATAGGCCTTGTGCTTTCTTGGACTGCTGATGCCTGGCAGACATACAGTCCAGTGACCAAAAGAAATTTTTGAATAAGATTACGTTAATCCTTGAGTTAAGTGATTTAAGCCACGCACACTCCCCACCACCAACAACAAAAAACCTGTGAAAAGGATCCAAATGCACAACCAAAACCACTCATACAACAGTTTCCTTTCGTCTGAAACATGCTTCCCACACACTCCGTCTGCCTCCAGCATGTGCTGAATCTCTCCGTCCTCAGCCCCAAGTGGCTCGTCTCTCTTGACCATTCCACGCCCTCCCTCTGCATCTGCTTCTATCACGTCTCCTATCAGAGAGACCCCATCTTTGAGGGGTTGGGAAAGCTGGAGAGGGAGGGGATAGCATCGGTGATGAATAGATCCTGGGAGAACAGGAGAAGGCTGGGGTTACTCCCACGTTAATGATTTTTGAGCCAGCATGGTACTTTCTGTCTTTAAACTTGTATTGTTTAGTCAGGCTTCAGTCATCAATATGAAATAAAAATTGAGACAATTATCTGAGTAATTCTGAAAAAGGGAAGAGAGTTCAGCTTGAATCATTCATTGATATTTTTCTTCTTCTTCTTTTTAATAGACTATTTTCTAGAGCAGCTTTAAGTTCACAGCACATTTATTTTAACAGAGCGGAAACGAGCACTCAACGTTCAGGAAAGTTCTGACTTCAGCAGAACCTTGCTACAAAAGATTTTATGGGTCACAAAATTTCCTCAGAAACAAACTGTGAAATGACCTTAATGCTACCCTATGGGCTTCATTGGATTCATTGACATGATGATTATAGTGCAGCTTGAAGCTAAGATTCATTGAGCTTTAAGTCTGTGCCAGGCCAGTTCTGAGGGCTCTACTTGTATTAATTCACACTTCTCGCAACCACCCAAGTATTGTCATTTTGTACCTGAAAACCTAGGGAACTCAGCTGGTAAGTGGTGGAGTGAGTGAGGGCTCAAATCCAAGGCTCTGAGCTGTCAGCACAGAGCCCAATGCGGGGCTCGAACTCACAAACTGTGAGATCATGACCTGAGCCAAAGTTGGACGCTTAACCTACTTAGCCACCCAGGTGCCCCCAAAGCCCAATTTTAACCACTAATTTCACTGGTCTTGTGCAGGAATGTTGAACTTGTATTTATCCCTGGGACGTGCTCTCTTGGGTAGAAGCGTAAGGAATATGGTGTCTGCCTGCTGAGATGCTGTGTCACTCAGGAGGTTAAGCCATGAGATACGAAGGGAAGGAGACTGGAGGTCCTGGATGGTAAATGCAGCTTATGAATCCCGTTATCTAGAGTCAGAGCGTTTCTGTCTTATATTACTTCTGTTAAGTACTCTTCTAGGAGAGTTTGAGGCACTAGGCCCTGTTTTCTGCATAGACAAGAATGTAAAGGAGAGAACAATGCTGCCAGAGACTATTGCTGCCAGAGGCTATTGTGATCCAGTGAGGATTAAAAGAAACTTCCCAAGAAGAGGAACAAGTCAGAGCTAGAGTCCAGTTGTGTCTTTGGATGTAGGATGTTTATTCCACTGCTAATATTAGAACGTCTGGATATATTCTTATAACATGACTGGGGATGGGGGATGGGGGGTAAGCAAGTTGGGGTTTTTTTTGTTTTTTGATTTTTTTTCAAAAGGCACAGTATAGCCACCAGAAACTAAAAAGGGTTTTGTGCAAAGAAAAACAAGGCCTAAAGCTGCTAAGCTATGAGACTCTGTATTTCCTCCACTCACTACCTCTCTTCAGCGCTCTCATGTTAATATTAATATTCACATTAACGCTCTCAATGTCTTCTGTTTGTCTTTCCTTTCCTGAGTCACTGGTCCCATGCATCACTAAACTCTCCAGTGTAGTGGCCCTTGGGTATGCACGGCTGGTCATAAACTTCCCATCAGCCTAATATAAAGTAAATACTCCATAAAAGTCAATAAATTCATAAGCAACATCAAAACAACATGAGAAAGAAAGAATGAACATTGAACAATCAGCTCAAAATGGCTTTCCCAAAGTTTTTCTAAGTATCCTAAAAATATCAAGGGGTGGGGAAAATTGTTTCCTGTCTTTCTCATCGCCAAGGGATTTTCTCTCATACGCAGCTCATTGACAGCGGCTTCCCCGACTTTCTGAGACCAAGTAGCAGCAAGCGTAGACCAAAGAGCATACACTGAAGGTAAGAGACAACTTTAATCAGGCGTAGGCAGTCCCAGAGTCTTCCCTCAGTGGGGATAAAGAGACTGAAAGCATCTCCGCTCCAACTCCAAGGCACTCCCCTCTGCCTTCATATGTCTTGGAGCGGAGTTTCTCAGGCATATTTTCACCCACACAAAGATACTGACGTTTGTTCTTGACCTTTCTACTTCAGTTCTTTCCAAGTGAGTTTCCACATTTTTACTGCTGTGAGATACTGGGCTTATCATCCTGCTTCCATCTATTCTGGTCACCACTTGGCATGGGATGGTGGGGAGTTCCATGCCCGTTTCCTACAAGGCTCTGGTGTGTTGCCACCTCAGTTCAACTGATGTAGCCCTTGAACAAAACATTCCATCCAGCTTTGACCTTTGTCCACTGATTCAGTGTGCCTTCCTCTACCTCCTAAAATTTGAGCATGGAACTATTTCCTTGTTTTGTAGACATTCGAGCCACCACAGATGAAAGGTCTGTCTCCACATCTGTGCTGCCGAATAAATATGGAGTTCTAATATGCCTCAAAGAGACTGAAGAGTGAATGAAAACGAGGAAGGCACTCTGATGTGGAAGATAGGTTTGTCAGTAGAAATGGGATTCACACTTTAAAAATACAATGGACCCTGGTATTTTGGAAACAGAGAATGTATAGAGCGTTACATTTCAAATTGCAAACTCGAGAAGTCACTTCTGGATCCTTGACCAAACTGGAGTCCATTTTGTGTCTTCTGGGAAGGGTGACATTGTTGCCGAAATACAGTCTAGTGACCAAGACTTTTTGAAACTTTGCTTGAAACTGTAAATTGAGGGGGCGCCTGGGTGGCTCAGTCAGTTAAGCGGCCGACTTCGGCTCAGGTCATGATCTCGCGGTCCATGAGTTCGAGCCCCGCGTCGGGCTGTGTGCTGACAGCTCAGAGCCTGGAGCCTGTTTCAGATTCTGTGTCTCCCTCTCTCTGACCCTCCCCCGTTCATGCTTTGTCTCTCTCTGTCTCAAAAATAAATAAACGTTAAAAAAAAAATTAAAAAAAAAAAACTGTAAATTGAGGGGCACCTGGGTGGCTCAGTCAGTTAAGCATCTGACTCCTAATTTCTGCTCAGGTCATGATCTCATGGTTCCTGAATTCAAACCCAGTACAGAGCCTGTGTGGGATTCTGTCTCTCTCCCTCTCTCTCTACCCCTTCCTTGCTCATTCTCTCTCTCTATCTCAAAATAAATATAAATAAACTTTTAAAAAGCATGTAAATTGTGTGGGGCTGGCGTGCAGAGACTTGCCTTAAAGATATTTGATAGAGAATCTGCAAACAAAAAAAGCTCATTAAAAATCTCATCTTTCTTCAAAGGTCACTTTACATTGGCACTTAATCAGGCAAAACCAAGCATACCTCCTCTTGGAATGACCAGAAAGGATATATAGGAGATATCTATCTATCTATCTATCTATCTATCTATCTATCTATCTATCTCATCTATCATCATATATATAGATATACATATATGATGGATATAATATGTCCAGCAGTGGATAAGGCCTGACTTAAAAAAAAAAATATCCAGGGGCACCTGGGTGGCTCAGTCGGTTGAGCGTCTGACTTCAGCTCAGGTCATGAACTCACGGTCCAGGAGTTCGAGCCCCGCGTCGGACTCTGTGCTGACAGCTCAGAGCCTGGACCCTGTTTCAGATTCTGTGTCTCCCTCTCTCTCTGACCCTCCCCCACTCATGCTCTGTCTCTCTCTGTCTCAAAAATAAATACACGTTAAAAATTTTTTTTTTAATAAATAATTAAAAATATTAAAAAAATTCCAGAGAAACAAACTTGGGTTAATAACGAAGTTTAGAGTGGCCTTATTTCAACAGGCTGTCCCTCAAGACTGAAGAATTTGCTGAGTGATGGGAGCATGTGCTCCCTACCTGTATTTCCTACTTCCTTCCCTGTCACCTGGGTGAGGCACACTCAGGCCAGAAATGGATAAGAATATTTTGCCCAATGGGGAGGTTTAGTTCAAGGCATCTTAGGAGAGGTGGCCTAAGCTGTCCAGATCAGCCCCCCCTTAAAGAAGACACAGCAGTAGGTAGAAAATGAACCAGAGAATGAGTAAAGACAAAGTGAGATATATAGTAATGGATATTTAATGCAAATGGTTATCCCCATTCAAACCCAAAAGTATAGACATTTTTAACTGGAGGAAGCAAGGAAAGTCAAAGAAGCATTTGAGGAAGTGAAAGCTTTCGGCTTAGCCCTGAATCTGGAAATGAAGGAGCACTAGTGATTATGAGGAGTGCAACCCAAAATTGCTGACCTCAAATTGGTCCCTCTTTATTCCAGACATTGTTGAAGGAACCCTGGTTTAGCTTCTCCATTACAGTTTTCCATCCAGATTCCTCAGAGTTCTCCAGAATGAGAAAAAAATTATGCCTGCCGTGTAAAAGATGATGTTGCAGCACGGGAAGATAAACATAAGAAGAGCTAAATCCAAGGAGCTAAAACTGTTTTCCATTTTCTTTTTTTTTAAGTGTTAATAGCGATGAACACCTGACCAGATGGAGAAAATGACCCGGGTGGCAAAAGCAGCCGAGGCAAGATGTGGCAAGGATGGGGGATTTCTGCTATACAGACAGCTAGATTCAACCAAGCTAAAAGCCAAGCCTGGTAAGTCTTTGACTTACCTGGCTGGACGTTGAGTCCAAGCCAAAGGAACAGAAAACTAGGAGAGGAACTTCTACCTTGAATGAATTATGAAAAACGAGTGAGAACAGGTTAGTGAACTGAAGTGAGAAGGGTAAGAGCAAAGAGCATACACGTCTTCTGAGTTCACAAGACACTTAAAATATATCATCTCATTTACCCATCTTGCTGACTGTAAGATGTAATGTGGCCTCATGAAGTAAGGCGTGAGTATCTCCACTTGGCCTCAGAGAGATTAAGGAACTGGCCCGTGGTCACCCAGTTAGTTTGAGTGGGTGCAAGCATGGAGTAGAGCCCTGACTCAGAGTTCAAGCCTCCTCCACTATAACATTGCTTCCTTGAGAACCTTGAGAAAAAATATCCAAGTCCCCTGAAGAGTGTCAGGCATCTGAACTACATCTGGGAAAACACTTCAGAAAGAATTCAGTTAAAGGCTGGTGTGGGCCTATGACTTCAATCACAAACACGAAGTGACATAAAATGTTTGGGTGACAATCTCTGCAAATAACCCAGCCTGAGTAAAGCTGGAGAGGTCAGCAAAGGGATCGATGTGACTCTCAAGGAGCTCAGCTCAGATTTTAGGAAGATACAGAGAAAAGGTAGAAAAACTCCCAGTTAGGGAGAAACACACAAGTGAGGTTACATCCAGCATCTGGAATACCGAAGTTTGGCAAGAACTTAGTCTGGCGAAAAGTGCTGAATTGCAAAGTGGGGGGGGGGGCATCTGGGGCTGTACTCAAAGCAGGAAGTAAGACAAGGAAGGCAAAGACCTGTTCCAGAAGAAGATGGTGCAGTGTCAATAGGAAACTTGGAGAAAAACAAACTGTTCTACTCCTATTTCACTTCCATTGTCTTCGTCAACGAGAATAATCTTCAGACCTGCAATGTTGAACCAAACTCTGGTAAAAGACTTGAAACCCAGCTGCTTTAAGTAAACTTAAGTCTCTTGGCTTAGATTAAAGAACTGCCTGAGAGAAGTCGCCAGAAAGATCACACTGCTATATTAATCTGAGACAGTGAAGAAATAGCATAGGCCTCACAAAGGTGGGGTTCAGCATATGCAATTTTGATCTTCAAACAGGAGGAAGGTGAAGTCCATGAACCATTATCTGGAAAGCTTGCCCAGGACAGATCAGGAATCAGTGTAGATTCACCACAAATGAGCCATGCTGGACTCACTTCATTTATTCGTAGAGTTCTTACTTGAATAGACCAATTGAAGGCTGTTGGCAAAGAATATAATAGTCTTTAATACCCTTGAAGATGAAAAGGAAAATTGGGGGCTAGAATATTATCAATTAAGTACATTTCTAACTGATAAGGGGCCATAGCCAGGGAAATGCTGCTCATAAAACCGTGTAATCCTGGAGAGAGGTCTCCAGGAGCTTTCATCCACCACCTTATCCTATTATCCATTTCTGTTTCAATTAATATGGGTTCAGCTGGCCTCTTAAGTAAAGTTTCAGATGACTGAAGATTGAGAAGGATGACAAACACTAGATGTCAGATTAGAGTTCAAAAAGAACTTGACGGGCTAGAACAATGAATCCAACAAAGAAACATGCAAATATGGTTAACACTTGGATTCCAAGGTGAGCTTCACAGATGTGCAAGTCCAAACAGTAGCATATGCAAAGAATACCTCTGGGGATTTTGTCGACTCAAAATGAATGAAGGGTATGAAGGAGGTGCCAAAACTTAGACTGTCATCTCTGGTTGCATTAATAGAATACAGTCCCTAGGACGATGACGTTAACAGTCTCTCTGTTCTGCTCAGGTTTGACTGCACTTCACGAAGGGTGTTCAGTTCTGGGTGCACTCTCCAAAAAGGATAGCGGCTATTGGGAGCATGGCCAGAAAAGAGGAATGGAGATAGGAAATGAGAAACAATTAAAGGAACCGAAAATTTGGCCTGGAGAAGAAAAGGTGATAAAGAATAGGGTTTCTTCTCTATAGTCCTAGAAGGTAGAACCAAGGCCAGCTACGTAGACTTTGGGCAAATTTTCAGGAAAAATGTTCTAATAACTATAGATGCTCAGCACACAAGTGGTCTGGCTCACAAAGCTGGGTGCTTCCCCTCACTCTTACTCTTGAAATACAGGTTGGACAATCACTTGCCGAGGAGGAGGAGACAAGAGATTCTTGTCTGAAGGTTACATCAGCCCTGGTGGCTGCTCATCTAGCCTTTATCTTGAACCTTCTTGGGAGAGATCACCACCTAATGATATCGCCTAAACATTTAAATAAGAGCTTATTAAATATCGCTTTCACTTTTTAGATTACTACAGATCCTCAATAACTGCTATAATGCTTTTCAGAATTTGGAAATGTCCCTTGGATTGGATCTAGGATGAATTCCTCCCTCCATTTTTTTGCTGCAGCTCCTCACTCACCCCATCATCTCTTGCCCAGAATACAGCAATTCTTTCCTGAATATACTCTCCCAGACTTTATTTTTATGTCCCCTTCAATGTTCACTCCCCACGCTGTCCACCGTATTCTTTCTTAAAAATGTATTTTTTCAAGCCAGTACCATCTGTAAGATCTTTCATGACACATTTTCTTCAACAAATTCCTGGCATAATAAGGTGAGGTAGAAGGGAAGGGAGATGATTGGCTACTGTGTAATCAAAGAGACTTAAAAGGCCTAACCACAAAATGCAGGATTTGGACCTTGCTTAGAAATTGATTGGTACACAACTACTCCAGATGTTTTTATACGTCATGATAGAAATCTTTGGATTCATTTCTTAAGCTCCCCCACCCCCCACCACCACCACACAAGAAACCATCCCATTTTACCTTTCCCAATAAGCAATCTAACACACATAGTCCCTATCTTTATAAAAAGATGCAGACTGCAAGCACTAATCGAACTCATCCATCTGACTGATCACTTGAGAACACAGTGGAAGAGGTGACCATCTGCATGGGCCATTGCTCTATAGTGATCTATCCCAATTAAGACACAGTCTTTTAGTAGAGAAGTGGTATGGTCCACTCTTGGTTATCTGCTAATAGATGGAAGCTGATGCAAATGTAATTAATTGATGAATACTTTGCCTAGTGTGTTCTACTCTCTTAACAATGTCTGAAGACCTGGCTATAAAAGAGTCTTAAACAGCAGGGAGGTAAGAAGCAGGCTTTGAGAAATGTCTGGGAGAAGATTTGGTGGTGAACTTGGAATCTTGAATTCTTTTTCTTTTGACAACTGTTCCTAAATTACTTCTTTTAAATTATTTATCCTGAGCTAATAGCTTTATCCTCCCCCCCAGGAAGGTTTATATTGGAATTTTCTCTCTACAGGTGACTGAAATTATGATGTTTAAGTTCTGGAGCTGTGGGATGGTTCTCCAAGTACCCAAGAGGCAGAAAAGACTATAAAGCAGGTGGCTTGAGAGAAGCAGAGGGAGATATGGAAAGGGAAGCCTTGGGGCTTTCCTAACCTTGTTATGGTGGCTTCCAGAAGCCCGGTTGCCTCTTGGAGTTCTTAAGATACACCTTTATTCTTATAATAAACTCTCCCTTATTGGCAATAGAAACTAAAAGAAAAACTAAAATGAGACCCGATCATTAACATCTTCCAAGCTCTTACTTCTATGAAAACTCTCCTGATTACATTAGCCCGAGCAAAGCTATCTTCCCAATCCATATGGATATTTATCATCTCCTCCACTCACTGAAATTTTCCGTGAACTGCTTGAATTGTAAGTTATACTTATATATGCGCAAGTAGGATAGACATTATTTGAGTGAAGGAATTAATGTCTTTTGCTCTTTTGTATTCCCCACTGCACTAAGCAAAGCATATGGTAGACCCCCTAATAAGTATTTATTGATTTATGAGACTCATTCATCCCCAGCAGTTCAAACTCTCCTGTTGTCAAGTAATTGAAATCACCCTGGCTTGGGATAAAACAATAGAGCTTACATAGGCAAAAAAAATTTTTAAAATGGGACAGTTAGTAATAACTGCAGGGGGGATCCTAGATTACATGCCATTTTAGGAACAGTTTTAAAAGACCCCCAAAAGAGTGTGTAAGCCTGGATTGGTCACCCTAAGATGTTAAAATAGTAAGCCAGCTTAACAAATGTAATTAGTTGGGGCTCACTCACGCGTGCTATATAATTTGCCTAGTGAGTTGCCTTATTTTCATGTGTTGACAGTTATCTATGCTGAGCTTTTCCCTATTTACATCACCCAGAAAAATAAAGAACTTACTGTACGAGTACAGGTTTGGGGAAGTCTTGACTTGGCAGGCAGTCTCCTGTTGTGAAAAAGATCTAGGGGCTTTAACTGAGTTCACGCTTAATGTGAGTCAAGGGCTTGCTTTAATTCTTTAAAAGACTCGTGCAATCTTAGACCAACCTAGGCAAAGAATCACATTAACTGGGAGTCGGGTATTTTGGTTATCTAGAAGTCCAATCTCTTGCATGGTGTTGGGTTTTTGCTATCTCAAATCATCCAAGGTCTCTCCTTTGACCCCATTAGTGACCCCTTAAATAGTCCCTTCCACATAGCACAGCTCACTCATTAGGAAATTCTTTAGTATTTTAAGCTTTATCTACTATCTATTTTTCTGACACTTCCACCTATAGAGCTTAATTCTACCCAGTGACTCACATAAACCAAATCTCACTCTCCTCCTTCATTGTAATGGGAACATGTCTATCATACCCCCCCACACACCCCCAGCTCTGGACTTAACATCTCCCCTGTTCTCTCTTTTTCTTTAAGACTTTATTTTTTGGAGCAGTTTTAGGTTTACAACAAAATTGAGAGGACAGCACAGAGATTTCTTATATACTCTTGCCCCCGACACATGAATAGCCTCCCCCACTATCAACGTTCCCCACCAGAGAGGTACATCTGTTATAACTGATGAACCTACACTGACACATCAGAATCATCCAAGGTCCATAGTTTACTTTGAGTCCACTGTTGTTGTTATACATTCTATAGGTTTGGACAAACACATGTCCATCAGGTAATGGATATCATAATACCATCCAGAATATTTTCACTGCTCTAAAAATCCTCTGTGTTCTGCCTACTCATCTCCCCTCTGCCCCTTGCCTCCCAACCCCCAGAAATTACCAATCTTTTTTAACGGTCTCCATAATTTTGTCTTTTCTAGAATGTAGTATATATTTGGGATAATGAAGTATGCGGTCTTTCCACTTAGTTATATGCATTTAAGCCTCATCCCTGTCTTTTCATGGCTTGATAGCCCATTTCTTTTTAGTGTTAACTAACATTCCATTGTTTGGAGGTACCACAGATTATGTATCCATTTACCTTCAGAAATACATCTTGGTCGCTTCTAAGTTAGGAATAAAGCTGCTATAAAAATCCATATGCAGGTGCTTGTGTGGATATAAGTTTTTTTTAACTCCTGTGAGTGAATACCAAGGAGTATGATGGCTAGATCGTATGGTAAGAGTATGTTCCCTCTTGTGACAGACCACCAAACTATGCTCTAAAGTGGCTGTATCATTTTTCATTCCCAGCAGCAATGCATGAGAGTTTCTATCATTCCGCATCCTTGCCAGCACTTGGTGTTGTTGTTGGTCTCGACTTCAGCCATTTTATTTTATTTTATTTATTTTTTAATTGATTGTCAAGTTGGCTAACATAGAGTGTATACAGAGCGCTCTTGGTCTTGGGAGTAGATTCCTGTGGTTCATCGCTTACATACGATACCCAGTGCTCATCCCAACAAGCTCCCTCCTCAATGCCCATCACCCATTTTCCCCTCCCCCCGGCCCCCCTCCCTCAACCCTCAGTTTGTTCTTTGTATTTAAGAGTCTCTTATGGTTTGCCTCTCTCCTTCTCTGTGTGTAACTATTTTTTCCCCTTCCCTTCCCCCATGGTCATTTTAATAGGTGTGTGGTAGTATTCCAGTTCTCCTGAAGAATTCTCTAAGCCAAGCAATTTCCAGGTCCCCCACTGTTCTGCTTGCCATTCTTACAAAGCTCTATTTTATGAAGAAACTGAGGTTCAGAGAAATGTTATTTGCTCAAAATAAAAAAAAAATGGTCAGCATCAGAGCTGAAATTTGTACTCATTGTTATTTGCAATAAATTGAATCACACTGTAGTGATTTTTTGTTTTACTGTGAATGGTGCTATACTGTAAAACATCAGGAATTACAGTCTATAGAAAGAAGGTCAGACAATGTCTAAAATTTCTGTATCATTCAGATGAAAGCGTACCTGCTATGAGACCAAAAGGACTGAACAGATTTGAAAGGAATCAGTATTGTTTCTGTTTTTAAGTTAATGAAAATGATTGTTTTTGAAGAATATGCTAAGTTTGGCTAAGCATAAAATGGAATATGCTTCTCTTATGCTAAAATATGCTGAGCTTTCCCAGAGTTAAGAAATCCAAAGCAGATAATAAGCATATCAAATTTTTAACATCTGATGCTCAGATTTAAGATGATCATACATATCCCCTGTATACTTGGTAACTTGTTTTTTTATCTGAACTTTCTCAAGAATATAAACAATGTGTATAGTCCTGAGAAATAGCTTCATACTATACTTCATTTTTATTTAAGAGAGCAAAATGCATGTAGTGATCGACACTTGTGTTTATTGTAACCGTTAAGCTTTATGAATCGTCAAGTAAACTTTACCAAGAATCCTGGAAATGAGTGATTCTGATTTGACTGATTTCTCCTTGAGGTTAGTTCTAGGTCACTGTATTCTGAGCCTTTATGCCACTTAGTCATGATGGGAATTATAGTTGACCTGGATTTCCCCATTGACATTTCCACTCGATTAGCCCTGAAATATAAAGTGTATGAATTATGTTTCATTCTAAACTTAAGTAGCAGGAAACTTCTGCTTTTCTTCCCAAACACTCCTTCAAATTTATAGAAGTCAGAAGTCCCAGTAGAATCACACAACAGATGTTTCTGGCATATGATTCATTCACCCGTAAGGGCTCTGTGGCCACCAGGATAGGAATTTTTCATAGGTTGCCCAGTACCGCTTAACAAATTAGAGCCACTAACTAATTCAAACTAATTGGACAAAGAACAGTCTGAATTAATACAATCTTTTAATCATATAGTTAAGAAAACTTTTTAACTGTGATAATTTCACACTTGGAGAGAAATTATAAGAATAATTCATGAAAATTCACATATCTTTTTAGCCAGATTTCCAAATTGTTTATATTTGTGCCACATTTGTTTTATCATTCTCTCTATTTGTGCATGTTTTTATTCTTTATTTTTTTTCCTGAGCATTTTGAGGGGTTATTCTTCTATACTTCCCTTTACCTCATATTACTTTCTGAGAATTTCCTAAGAACAAGGGCATTTTCTTTCATAATCACAGTACAGTCATCAAGTGTGGGACATTTAACATTGATGCAATAGTTTTATCTAATCTACCATTCATATTTTTTCAATTACCCTAATAATGTTCTTTATAACATTTTTTCCCCCAAGATCTAATACAGGACCATGTACCACATTTAGTTGTCTTTTTAGTTTCTTTAAATCTGGAACAGTTCTGTAGTCTTAGTCTTTTCTTTGCCTTTCATGACAAAGGCTAATAATTTTATAGAATGTTTCTCCATTTTGGTTTGCTGATGTCTCCTTGTGATTAGGTTCAGGCTACACATCCCTTGCCAGAAAACTACGTAAATGATGATGTGTCCTCTCAGATATTCTAAGTATAAGATATCTATTTGCCCCTCATTCATGATGTCAGTGTTGATCACTTGATTAAACTGTTATCCATTTTCTCCATTGTAGTTTCTATTTTCTCCCTTGCAGCTAGTAAGCAATTAGCAGGGAGGAGACCCTTTAGGCCCGTCCAAATATCCTACTCTTCATTATACTTTCCTTCCCAAACTTGATGATTTTTGCCCTAATCAATATCCGCTATGATGGTTGTAAAAGGTTGATGTCACACGTCCACCCGGTCCCTCCACATTTATTAGTAGGTGTTATTCAATAAGAAATGCCTTCTCTCTCTCTCTCTCCACCCCCCGCTTCGTTACCCCCTCTCCCTCCCTCTCATCTATCTAGCTATTATTAATACAGATCTATGGGTTCCAGTTTTATTCCATGGGCTATAATCCATTCCTGTCACTGTTCATTTTAACACTAAAGTTGTCTCTGATTTGGCAGTTTGGTGCCCCTTTAAGCGGGCTCCTGGATGCTTTTAACATGCTCCCATATATTTTTTTTTTAATGTTTATTTATTTTTGAGAGAGAGAGAGAGAGAGAGAGAGAGAGAACAGGAGTCCGGGAAAGGCAGAGAGACAGGGAGACACAGAATCTGAAGCAGGCTCCAGGCTCTGAGCTGTCAGCACACAGCCCGACGTGGGCCTCAAAGCCATGAACTGTGAAATCATGACCTGAGCCGAAGTCGGTCACTTAACCGACTGAGCCACCCAGGCGCCCCACTCCCATAATTATCTTTAAAACACTTTCATGGTTTCTAGTTCAAACAAGCTGTTCCAGACTCCTCATGTACCTTCCCTGCCCAGTACCAGACTTGGCCATTTCTTCAAGGACCTCTGCTTCCTTTTAATGGGAAATCGTATTTAGAAACTGAGGTCTTAGCACTACATCTTCTCATTGCTACTGGGGTGTCTTTGTCTCTAGGCCCTTTCAGGGAACAAAGCTGGGAAACTACAGGTGCGCATGCACAAACACACTCACACAGACACGCACATGGTGGTTGTCTCTGTGTGTGTGTGTATATATATGTGTATATATGTATGTATATATATATATATATATATATATACACATAATAGAAATCCTGACATTGCACTGGTGCCATCAATATCCATCCTGCTCTATGAGGTCCTTCACTGCCGTCCTCTGCTCCATCGTTTTATCTCCTTTCTTCTACAGTGAGAATGTTGACCTCCAACACCATCAACACACTGACTCATCTTCCCAGGGCTAGACCCCACACAAAATCATCTCAAAAGTGCTGTACCCAAGTCATCTCAAAAGTGCTGTACCCAAATCACCCAAATTCTATTGCTTACCAAATAGAATCAAAGGAAATTAAGATGTATTTGCTGCAGTTCTTCACTTTTCCTCAGAGTAACAGTATACGTTCAAAGTACTGTGGTCTCAAGTGACTTGAAATTGTTCTTCCCCTGCCGCCCCTTTCAACGGCGTCACGGTACCTACCCATCTCCTGAAGGCTCACTCAGAGAAGTGCTGCTTCGTTCCCTCTCACATCCCTGGTTCCCCTTCACCTCTGGTAGGTAACCATTTTCATTGCTTGCTGGTTTTTCCTTCCTGTGTTTCTTGTCCCCCAAATAAGCACATTCATGTGTTCTCTTACTTCTTTTTGTTACATAAAAGATAGTGTATTGTAAGTACTCTATTCTTGCAATTTGTTTTTTAAAAAAACTTAATGTTGGGGCGCCTGGGTGGCTCAGTCAGGTAAGCATCTGACTTATGCTCAGGTCATGATCTCATGGTTCATGAGTTCGAGCCCCATGTTGGGCTGTGTGCTGACAGCTCAGAGCCTGGAGCCTGCTTCGGATTCTGTGTCTTCCTCTCTGTCTGCCCCTCCCCTGCTCACACTCTGTCTCTCTCTCTCTCTCTTAAAAACAAATAAACATTAAAAAAAAAAAGTAATGTCTTCTGGAGTTTGTAATAGGATGATGATGATGATGATGATGATGATAGTGATATACTACTCCATTGGGTGAAGTACTCCTAGGAGTTCAGGCCGTTCTCAGTATTTTGTTATTGCAAATAATGCTGCAATTAAGAACTTTGTACCTGTGTATTTTCATAATTCAAAGGTTTACTTTCATGGTAAATTCCTAGAGGGAGGATTCCTGTGCTTTTGTTAGATACTGACAAATTCCCTGTCATGGGAGTGAATCATTTTGTATCTCCACCATCAAGATACGTGAGTGCGTATTTCCTTATAGTCTTGTCAATAATGTGCATTGTCAAGCTTTTGACTGTTTGCCAATCTGATGGGTGAGAAATTGTATCTCTGTGTGGTTTCAGTTTAAATTCCTTATGAGTGAGGCCATGCTTATATCTTTTCTGGGGATGGTTCTTGTTTTTGCCCATTTTAAAACAAGATTTTCAGTGTTTCCTCAAATTTTCAAAGTTCTTTATATATTAGTTATATAAACTATATTATATATAGTTGTATATATATTAGTTGTATATATATTAGTTGTGTATATATATATATATATATATTAATAGATATAGATAGGGGTGCCTGGGTGATTCAGTCGGGTAAGCATCCAACTTCAGTTCAGGTCATGACCTCATGGTTCATGAGTTCAAGGCCCGCATCAGGCTCTGTGCTGACAGCTCAGAGCCTGGAGCCTGCTTCAGATTCTGTGTCTCCCTCTCTCTCTACCCCTCCCCTGCTGGTGCTATGTCTCTATCTGTCAAAAATAAAATAGATAAACATTAAAAAAAAGATATAGATATATATTAACCCATTACCTGTGATAAGTATTTTCTACCAATTTGTTATTTGTCCTTTACTTTGCTTATGGTTTTTGCCATTTAAAAGCATTTTACCAGTCAAATGTGTTAAGCACTTCTCTTGCATCTGGATTTGGGGTGATAATTAGAAATCTTACACCTACACTTAAAGTTTGGAAGCATTCATTCATGTTTTCTTTTACTATTTGTATATTTACATTTTTTTTTTTTTACATTTACAACGCCAATCCATTTGGAGCTTATTCTTGTATACCTAAGGAATGGACATGCTTTTACCTGTGGAATCTAAAAACTCCAAACTCATAAAAATAGAGTAGCATGATGGTTACCAGAGATTGGGAGGTGAAAGAGTTGAGGATCCATGGTTCAAGGGTAAACTGGGAACTAGCAGATAAAGAAATACTGAGGAACAAATGTACAGATAGGGATTAGAGTCAACAACGTTGTATTATAAAACTTCAAAGTTGCTTAGAGTCTAAATCTTTATTGTTCCCGCCCCCTCACACACAAAATGATGATTATGTGATATGACACAGGTGTTAGCTAATGCTGCAGTGGGAATCATATAACAATATATAAATGTATCAAATCAATACATTGTGCACCTTAAAGTTACACAACATTATACATCAATTATACTTCAATTTAACAATTAAAAAAATTAAAAAAAATTAAAAACCTCAAAAAAATGGACATAATTTTATCTTTTTTCCCCCAAATGCTTCAGTACCTTTAAAAAGTCCATTGGTATCCCCAGAGGTTTAAGATACCATCATCATCATATTCTAGATTACCGTATGAAATGGGTCTGTCTGTGGACTTTGTATTTTATTCTGTCTGTTCACGTAGCAGTGCCACACTGTTTACAACATAGGGGCTTTATGTTTTAATACCTGGCTAATCTCTCCATCCCTCCACTTTCCTCCCACACCATAGCTCTTCCTTTTCAGTGTTTTCCTGGCAAGTTTGTTTTTCCACATGGACTCCAGTAGTAACCTGTCCAGCTACAAAAGAAAAAAAGCTTCTTTTGTTGGAATTGCATTCAATCTATAAATTATTTTAGGGAGAACTGACATCTAAATACCATTGAAACATTCTTTTTTTTTTTTCTTTTTAAGCTTATTTATTTATTTTGAGGAGGGGCGGGGCAGAGAGAGGGAGAGAGAGAATCCCACACAGGCTCCGCATGGTCGGTGCAGAGCCGGACGTGGGGCATGAACCCATGAACAGAACTGTTGAGGTCATGACCTGAGCCAAAACCAAGAGTCTGACACTCAACCAATTCAGCCACCCAGGCGCCCTGAGGAATAGCTTTGAAATGAATGAAAATGGCTTGCATTGTGTTACAGGGTATATTTAGTAATGTACCACTCTCAGAAAGTCACGGTCTTCTCCAGCCTCAAGTATGAACACCCAGGCAGACTGAACTACATTAGCTATTTGAATCAATTACCGCTCTTATGGATGCAGTAATATTGACGAAAAAGGATCATGTGTTGTAGGAAAGACTCTGAAATCAGAAAGACTTGACTTGAACAAGTTGGGGACAGAGAGATATATAGAATCCAGTCAGAAAGCTAGAACCTGACGCCAGACAGGACAATAAAAGGAGACGATTAGAATTCCTATTCCCCCATCTCCCAGCCCACGCCCAAAAAAGGAAAAAAAAAAAGAAAAGAAAAAAAAAAACCCACCCTGTTTATATGATGTCGTATAATCACACATGAAACAAAGGAAAGTGCTGAAAGGGACCTTATGCAACAACCCCAAGGCAATCTGAGACACTGAAGAGACAGCATGTTTCACATCCCCCTGGTGTGAAGGGGTTAAAGTCACTTTACAACCTGGGTTCAGCCAACACACCAGTTCCGTCTCCTCCTTTCCCACGACAGACCAACACATTATAGAATTTTTTTTTTTTTTTGGTTACATGTAACAGAAATTAAACAAACCCGTCAACACAAAAAGGGCATTAAGAAAACTCATGGTATCCAAGGAAGAGGTCAAACTCCCCAACCCCTGGAATATCCAGGAACTTCCAAAATGGGAAGTTCCATCCGAGGCCATTAACGTGGTTCAGCTTCCCAACAAGCCTTAGTTCTAAATTCCAAAATCTTGAGAAGAATCCCAAAGACCCAACCAGTATTTCCCTTAGACTCGGGCATGGCAGCCCTCTGCTCTGGGCTCCAGGCTGCCGGAGGTCCTGCACCGCACAAAACGTGAGACCTGAGCCCACTAAAGGACATGCGGTCTACCCCTGGGATCCCGCTTGGCGCGGGGAAGATTTGAGTAGCTCTTGCATGTAGCAAAGCGAGAGGACTGCTTAGCTTGCCAAAATCCTTCTTCCCAGGTACCGCAGATAAAATAGATCTCTCTAAAACGAAACGCTGTATCCCAGGAGCGTTGACCATCTTGGTCTCATCTCTCTTCAGGCTACCATTTGTGGTTCCCGAGGCACTCCTGATTTGCCACTGTTAGGAACAGGGGTCTATAGCAATAGAGCCACGCAGAGGCAACACTTTGCAATGCTAAGCAATTCACATTACTTTAAAACTTGCATGAATGTAGATCTGTAACATCACTTAAGCATAGTACTGTCTTCCCACTGGCAACTATTTGCACATTGGATGGGTAAAGCGCAGTTTCATTTTTATAGAAGGTTAAGAATTCAGTAAAGTCACAAAACTTTTTAAATTGGCTATGATTTAATTAATTTTGATTAAAATTATGACACCAAATTAATTACAGTTTGTGTCTTGCTTTTGAATTTGTATAGATGATTTAGAATACTTTAAAAAGAACTTTCGGGGGAAAACTTATGTTTTACAAGTTTTGTCTTTAATGTGTATTTATTTTTGAGAAAGAAAGAGACAGAGTGAGAGCAGGGGTGGGGCAGACACACACACACACACACACACACACACACACACACACACACAGAATCCCAAGCAGGCTCCAGGCTCTGAGCTGTCAGCACAGAGCCCAACGCAGGGCTCAAACTCACAAGCCGAGAGATCATGACCCGAGCCGCAGTCAGACGCTTAACCGACTGAGCCACCCAGGCACCCCTGTTCTATAAGTTTTATAAGAATACTTCTAAGGTATCCTATGTCTAGTTATTTTTTTACATGTATTTTGTTGCAATTTTGGATGAAAATATGATAAAATTACATTTCATTTTTAATTCTTTGGGTCTCAGGAATAACTACAAGTCAAAATTATGAAAGAAGTAGAAAATATAAAAGCAAATTCAAAATAGAAACTAGAAATAAAAAACTTGCAAAAAACTTTCCTTAAAACTCTAAAATTCACATTAAAATTAAGAACATATGTTAAATAATTCACATAAAACTTTTGAATGAGATATTACAAACGTATTTATTGAAGCTTTAATAACTGATCAAAACAAGAAAATGAACAGGAACATTGTTCCAGTCAAATCCAGAACTTGACTGCATCAGATGGGATTCTTGCAACTAAAGAATATTCAAGAATTCATATTGGTAAAAATGAAGATTCTTTACTAAGTGAAGATTTGCAAAGATAATGACTCACATCAACACCACCACCCAGAAACACCAAATGCAACTCCATGTTTCCATTTAAAAGATGAAAAACTGACATCCCTGAATCTGCCAATTGGATGTGAAAGAGGAAACCTCTGGGGCTTTGCTGTTTATTAATCATGATATTGGGAAATGATCCAGGCAGCTTTTTGACAGTGTGAGAATGTTTCTTGCAAAACTTACTCTGATGCAAAAAAATTGTTTTGAGATTACATTGCTTGAACTGGGCAGAGAATTTAATATTTTATTTTGTATCAAAATTCTTTCAACAGGAAAAGGAATCTGTGGAAACTGGCTTTTATATTCTAATTTCAAAGACAAGCGGTTATGTTCCTTCTGTCAAAGGCTTCACATCCAATCTTCACGATTAACTTTACAATGAAGGTGTTTGTTGCTGTTGTTGTTTTTTAATGTTTATTTTTGAGACAGAGAGAGAGAGAGAGAGAGAGAGAGTGAGAGCACCAGAGAGGCACAGAATCCAAAGCAGGCTCTAGGCTCTGAGTTAATGACATGGGGCTCCAACTCACAAGCCGTGAGATCATGACCTGAGGTGAAGTTAGACGCTTAACCGACTGAGCCACCTAGGCGCCCCGAGGTATTTGTTGTTAAAAACACTTAAGGTCACAATCAAAAGAATACAAAATGTCTGTTGTGCATAAATATACACACATGCACAAAACAAAACGTGTGAGAACTTTTTGTTTAAACAGCAAAAAATTGGTACTATTTAGCAAAGAAATTAACACTGATATAGGATGTTAGCATGGTATGTTTATTTTTTTTAAGTTTACTTATTTATTTATTTAGAGGTGGGGGGAGGGGCAGAGAGAGAGGGAGAGAGAATCCTAAGCAGGCTCTGGCAGCGTAGAGCCCAGTGCAGGGCTCAAACCCATGAACCCTAAGGTCATGACAAGCCAAAACCAAGAGTGGGACACTTAACTAACTGAGCCACCCAAGCACCTCAGCATGGTGTTTTTAATTTTTTTTTTAATGTTTATTTAGTTTTGAGAGACAGAGCACGAGCAGGGGAGGGGCAGAGAAAGAGGGAGAGACAGAATCCAAAGCAGGCTCCAGGCTCTGAGCTGTCAGGACAGAGCCCAACGCGGGGCCAGAACCCATGAACTGTGAGATCATGACCTGAGCTGAAGTTGGACACTTAACCGACTGAGCCACCCAGGCACCCCAGTATTATTCTTTTAAACACACCATGCTGGAGGTGCCTGGGTGGCTCAGTCGGTTGAGTGTCAAACTTCAGCTCAGGTCATGATCTCACAGTTCGTGGGTTTGAGCGCATCGGGCTCTGTGCTGATGGCTCAGAGCCCGGAGCCTGCTTCAGATTCTGTGTCTCCCTCTTTCTCTGCCCCTCCCCTGCTCTCGCTCTCTCTATCTCTCAAAAGTAAGTAAACATCTAAAAAGAAATTTAATTAAAAAAATAATACTATGCATTCAATATGTACCCTGAGCTTTTCATAGCAAAAACAAGTACAACATTTACAGAAAGTAACTTAAAGAAAACTTCTAATTTTATTGCAGATGATTTAGAAATTTTATGCCATAGATCATGATGAATGAACATGTAAGCTTAATAAAAAAAGAAGAAACTCAAAAGAGGTTTTAAAATCTTCTACGTATAATAAAGTGGGAAAGATTATCCCCCAAATCAAAATCTAACAGTACGACGTTCAATGACATGGTTATCAGAAACAAAATTCATGTTGCAAATAATTTTATTGTAGAAATTTGGAACTACCAAAATAAAAAACACGAAAATTGAAATTAAAGACTGTTTAATTTGTTTTATATATTTTGGAAAGGGTGTGAGTTTTAAATGAAGGCGTTAAAAAAAACACCACTTTCTGCTTATGACTTACACTGGCTGTGGTTTGCACAGTCCCACCTTGCTCTCTGAGTAGGCAGTATTGTTTTGGACCCCATGTGCCAATGTTAAATCACACCTTTTGTTAAAAACAAACAAATAAAAATCAATAACACAATTTTCCGTGTTAAGTATTAATCTGAAAGATTTTCAAGGCAAATCTATGAAAATGGCATCATCATGGTTGGCTTAAAAAACAAGTATGCAAACCAGAATTTTGGCCCAAATTCTAGGAGAATTCATGGTACCACATAGCGCACAGTGTGAATTTGCCACTTGAGATGTCATTTGTACTGTGTCAGTAGCTCAGTAGTGATGACATTCCGTGGAACAATTCAATTACGATAATAAATATTTTCTGGGCCTGCCCTTCAAATATAACCTCACCACTGCATGCAATGAGAATGTCAGCAGTTAAATTCTGTCAGCAATTAGATTTCATTTAGGCAAAATGTATGAAGTACCCAAGAAGAGGAAAGCAAAATAACGGGACGATTCGAAATAAGAAGAAATCAATCTTTGAGGAAGAATGAATTAATCTTGAATTTGGCTGTTTGGTATGTACTATAATTTGCTACTAACCATGTTAGTAAAAGCTTATAAGAAACTCAAAAGAAGTATTTGGACCACTGTTAAATAATCAATGGTATATATTTTTTTAATTTAGAGACAATGTTTGTTTTTTTTTCCCTGAGTTGAAACGGCACATAAGCTAAACAACGAAAGTAGCATTCCAGTAAAGAAAAGGGAAATTGAGCATGTTTATCCACGAAAGAGAGGATTCCTGTACCTCCAACCTCTAAACCAATTTCTATACAGATTATTTTCTCAACGTATTATAGGTTCACTTATAGTCTTGATTAAAGAGAGAGTTCAAGAAGTTGAGCAAAATGTTAATTGCTATTTTCATCTTTTATAACATTACAACGTGGAAATTTTGTAAAGAAGAAAATCTTAAGAGCTATCATATGGATCTTGCGGTAAGAGACCATGAACATTATACAAGTGATAGTCACATGTAAAATTAAAGTAGTATATTATAATAGGGGTGCCTGGGTGGCTCAGTCGGTTGAGTGTCTGACTCTTGATTTTGGCTCAGGTCATGATCCCAGGGTCGTGGGATTGAACCCTGCATGGGGCTCTGTGCTGAGCCTGGGGCCTGCTTGGGATTCTCTCTCTCTCTCTCTCTCTCACTCTCTCTCTCTCTCTCTCCCTCTCCGCCCCTCTCCCCTGCTCATGCTCTCTCTAAAAATAATAATAAAAATTTTTAAAATAATAAACAATAGTTTATACTAGATTCTTTGATTATGGTAATTTATTACATGTAGCTCCATTACAATGATTAAACACCATATGTATGGCAATTATATTGCAATTTTTTTCAAGTTAAAAAACCATATGTAACTTTTATTATTTATTCTCAATCTGACTATTGCTTTAAGATTTTGTCAATAATTCCTGTTGCTAATGCCTCCAGAGAGTAAAGTTGAGGCAAACTGAAACTAATTAAAACAGAACTATAATGATGCAGAAAATATCATGCATTACTGCTGATAGAATACAAATTTTGTGACAATCTGAATCATAACAACATATCATTAATTTGAATAAAATCGAAGGAAAGAAAAATATATTTTATGAAACGAACATGTATTAAATCATTAATTTATGTGTCATTTTATTGATCATCCAAACATAGCTGATCCATCAACTAAATGTATTGACATGCATAATAGTACCCAGTACAATTGTCTCTAATTTTTGCCGACACTCAATTGTATAAAGATTGTAGCTTTTATATACGTGTATATCTTTAAAATGCTATTGGTATGAAGGTATGTATCTGTTCTTTTTTTTTTAATGTTTATTTTATTTTTGAGAAAGAGAGAGAGAGACAGAGCATGGTTGGGGAGGGGCAGAGAAAGAGGGAGACACAGAATCTGAAGCAGGCTCTAGGCTCTGAGCTGTCAGCACAGAGCCCGACGAGGGGCTCAAACCCATGAGCCATGAGACCATGACCTGAGCCAAAGTTGGACGCATAACCGACTGAGCCACCCATGCTCCGCGAGTATGTATCTATTCTAATAGGTGAGGACAGGGGAAGATGTCGTATAATATAAGCATGGTTACCAGGGGACCAACCCAGTACATCTGGGAGCATTTCCCAGAACGAGTGAGGTCATTGTAAGCTAATACGATACCCTCAATAAGTTCATTTCATTTTGTGCTAGACATTTTGGTGTCCCTATTTTTTCATTCATGTTATGTATTCTGCCTGGAGTGTCCTCATCCATGTTCTCTGCCTGGAAAACTTTCTATCCTTCAAGTTCCAGTTAGAGTGAACTCCTGGGAGGCTTCCCTATCCCTCGTTCACATGGTTTGTTCTGTATCCCTTTGATATATCTCTATTATACCTCTCCTCTTGGTGTATCAAGTATTTTCTGCATGCTGGTCCAGGCCAACAAAGCATAAGCTTTTCACGAATAACGACCACGACTTTTGCATGTTTGCTGCCCTGACATCTAGCTCAGAGCCTTATACATAGAATGTACTTAAACATTAACTGAATGAATGAATGAATTCACAAATAGATTAGACTTCTGACAATTTCAGAGACTATGTACTCATATTACACATTACTATTTTCTTTCATATATTGATATTAAAGATTGTAGTCTTCGATATAGTTCCTTTACATCTTAATGTATCAGGAGGAGCTTTCTCAGCCCATTGACTTCAAAATTAAAAATGCTTTACATTCTTGTTCCTGCTAAATGTTAACGATATCCGAGCCTAAATAAGTTATGGGTCAAATGAGACATGTGAGGTTTCAGAATTTGATGAGCCTTTTTCTAATTCAGTTTTTAAATGGCAGTTGCAGTAATGCTAATCATAACAAATGAAAACAACACGAAAGGGTGTAAAATATAAAATGAAAATCCCTTGCCTTCTCTCTATATTCCAGGAGGGAACTACATTTAACAGTTTTCTGGGTTTCCTTCCAGATACCCAGGTATTTTTGACTTTTTTTTTTTTTTTCACACACACACAACCACTCACAGGTCATTCTTTTTTTTTTTTTTCTTTTTCTTTCCTTTCCGATTTTTTTCCCCAGCCAAACTGGGATTGCTGTCCCTACTGTTCTACAACTTGTTTTCATCTCATAAAATTGTTGTAGTGTGGACACCCCACTAGACAGTCTTTTAAGAGTGCTCTTCAAGGTATTTCGATATTGCATAGCAAGATATTTTAAGAGTTTTGAATATGCAATTATAGGCACTTAATGGAAACAGCACTCTATTATTTCAACTGAACCTCACACAGAAATCTCATATTTGTTTTCTTGGACAGTCTCTTGAAATGTTGGCGTGGTCTTGAAATTCCTGATTATCAAAGCTCAAGTCTCACTGTGACATCACTCGGGAAGTCCAGGCTTATCCAACTTTTCCATGGGCAGAAATTGCCCTGGGGATTTCAGATCCACCTCATTTGGAAAATTCAGAAAATTATGTAGAAGTCCCATCAAGAAAACCTTTGATTTAAAAGCTAATTAAGAGTCATTTATTAACTTTCTCATACATTTTTAAAAAGGGACATATGTACATATAAGCATTTCCTTTAAATATAAAATAGGCTCAGGGCTGAAAATCACTTTTCTCCCCCAATTAGTTTGGCAAAGAGTTAAGCCACAGTAAACAAGCTACCATATTTCTTTTTTTTATTTTTTTTTTAATTTTTTTTTTCAACGTTTATTTATTTTTGGGACAGAGAGAGACAGAGCATGAACGGGGGAGGGGCAAAGGGAGAGGGAGACACAGACTCGGAAGCAGGCTCCAGGCTCTGGGCCATCATCAGCCCAGAGCCCGAAGCGGGGCTCGAACTCCCGGACCGCGAGATCGTGACCTGGCTGAAGTCGGACGTTTAACCGACTGCGCCACCCAGGCGCCCCGTTACCATATTTCTAAATAAATATGGGATATTCAGTTTCATTTAGAAGTTTTTTTCAGTATTTTATTTTGGTTTGCTTGAGGTCAAATTACAATTTCAACCAAAATTATAATCTTTTTACCAAAGATTATTTGGTCCATTTCATTCACATTAAACAAATATAGTTTCTCAAGTGTATTTCTCAGGTATATTTTAGGATGTAGGCGAGATAAACGTTTCCCTCGACCCTTTCACGGTCCCTGGCTGGGCATGAAAATTAAATCGACAAAGATTAACAAGAGAAAAACATACAGATTTTACTGAATTTGTGCAGGTATACAGAAGCCTTCACAAGAGGATGAAAACCTGAAGAAGTGACCAGAGCAGGAAATTTTCATACTGTATAGACAAAGAAATAATAAATTTGTGAAGGATCCAGAAGACAAAGAGGTTTGGGCTAGGGATCGTAAAATGAAGAAGAAATAACAAGGTTTGTTTATACAGCTTTCTCAGCCCAATTCCCTGTGTTTGGTGATAAGGATGTCTCCCTTCCTCCTGGTGGTGGGAGCTTGCACATAGGAGATTTATCTCCTGCTTTCAGAGGAACAAGGTGGGTAGAGAGAGGTCAGAGTGACCTTCCTGCTTCTACTGTTTTCTCAAATTCCTTCAGCCTAAGATATTCAGTGTGGCAAGGTGCCATATTTGGGGGATAGCATGTTCTGAACCCCATCAAGGGCAACCTGTGAGGTGTCTCCCCCAATAATTCAGAAACTAGCTATGACGCCCCCCCCATTCCCCCCTCAGAATTAAACTATGAAGACAAGACAGTATGGACCATAACAGAAAGAAGAAAAGTTTGACTGAAAATATTAGCACATCTAAAGGAAGAACGTGTCACATAAAAGCTTTGCCATCCTTCACCTTCTCCCCACGGAAAGATAAGGAAGGGCCTAGGAGCAGTGGAAGGAAAGGAAAAGAGTAAGGGTCGAAGGCCAACTCGAGGGGACCTATCCTGGCCTGATGCTCTCAAACATGGGAATCACCAGCTATCTTGCTCTCGTTGTCTATTTCTGTGCTTGCCCAGCTAACTCAGATCGTCAGTCATCCGCTATCCTGCTGAGAAAGTACAAATTAGCTTGGACTGAGAAAGTAAACATATGGCCAGCCATTCATCAAGTTGGGCTAACAGACATGAGAGAGCCAGCTGCAAAGTTTATGGGAAACAACATTCCTCCCAAGGACATGCCGCAGCTATAAAGTGTCATGCAACCTTCTTGTTGGAGTGACCACTGCTTCTGTATTCACTGAGAAGCATTCTTCTCTTATATCATAGGTATCAGAAATAGTGTGGTTGGAATTAATCAGTAAGGAGGAAACAGTCCATTTTGCCTAGAGGATCTGTCATTTTGATACAGCAAAGCTGCCTCGATTTCCAACCCAGATGTGAGGGGTGTCTGGGCACAATATTCCACATCTATCTGAACTTTGTTGTGTCCAGAGAAACAGTGCTGCAGTTCCACATCATAGTCCAGACTCGATGGTGAGCCTTTCCTCACAGCCCTGAACTTAATGTGCACCTTAATTCCACTTTTTCTCATATCCTGTAATAACTCAGCTCTGCCTTCAATGGCTGAGATGTTTCATAGTTCCCCTGGAGTTCAGCCTCTCACATTACAATGCTTTTACATTGTGAGAAATGTGATTTTTTTTTTTTTTTTTAGATGTCGGATCTGTTCCTGTTGGTCTTGGGCTGATGAGCTAAGACATCCCGTAGGTCTGCCATAGTAGAGAATGTTCCATGGGAGCATTCATATTTCTCACTGCATGTCAGTTCTTTTTAGCTTCTTAAAATTTCAGTTCTTGCCCATAGTGAGTCTAGCCCAGGAGATAGATCTGTTATTAGGAAACAAGAAAATGAATTTTTAATCCTGCATCACAGCTAAGGGCCTCCCTATAGCATCAAGTTAGTCACAAACAAGCAGCTTGTGGGTATGTTAGAAGATAGCCCCAGAGCCCATCTTGTATGAACAAGAATATAGCCCTCTAACTTCTGCACATTCCAGATTGTTCCCGTTTCTTTTGATAACCATAACATTACCTACAGACGTACTTTGGCTCACTAAGCTTCAGAGACTTGACACAATTTTTGTCGAGGAAGTATGAAAATCGATACTTTAATGTTTTTTGGAGCGGGGAAGTACTTTATGTTTTGGAAATCAATTCATTAAAAAGCAGTTTTAAACAGAGAAAGTGATTTGCAAAGCATTCTTCCTTCTAGGTTTTCTCCAAATATGAGATCTCATGAGATCTCTCAGAGTGGTTTTTTGTTTTTGTTTTTGTTTTTTTGTTTTTGTTTTTTGTTTTTTTTGAGAGAGAGAGAGAGAGTGAGCACATGCATTGGCAAAAGGCAGGGGGAGAGGGAGAGAAAAGAGAATCTCAAGCAGGCTCCTTGCCCACCACAGATTCCACCCTGGGGCTTGATCTCATGACCTGAGATCACGACTGGAGGCAAAATCAAAAGTTGGCTGCTTAACTAAGCACCTGAGCCACACAGACGCCCCTGGATTTTTTTCAAACTGGCCTCTGCTGAGTGCTTTGGTTCTGTGGAGGCATTGCAGGGGCTGCTGTGGGGCTGATATGAGCCGTGGCTTTACACTAAGCAGCTTATCCAAGAGTTTGCCTGAATAATATGCTTAGCTAGTGAAAAATAAAGTTTAGAAATCACTGCCTTAGAGCCTTTGATAACCATCCATCCAGTTTGTAAAGTAGGGTGCACTGGTTTTAGAATCACAGGAGCCATCAATGCTCCCAGTTGCCGTTTTTTGGGGGGGGGGGCGGAATGTGCTTCTTGAGAATTTTGGCTTTGAATAAGCGGTTGGGAGCTGACTGGGCTTAGAGCTCAGCTCAAATCTTTCTGACCTACTTAAGTTGGCTTGCAAGAAAAACAAGATACCAGAGTGAAGTTCCGTTTCTATCCAACAGAGGGCAGTAGTGCAAATGTTAACTTGGACATGAGAGAGCCCGGAAGGATGGAGGGCTGAGGACAGGCTTGGTCTATTTAGATTTGCCCAGAATAAAGCAGGTAACCACACTGTTTTGAACACTTCCCAGAACCTGGGCTCATTCTTTTCTTACCTTTCATCCATCAGCCTTCTAACAAAGCTGGGGTCCTTTTTGTTTTCGAAGTGAGCGTTCTGCCTTTGAGAGCCAGGTTAGTAGCTGTTCAGGAGGCCCCTGGACTCTGATGGGCCCGGAAGCCCTGATGCGATCGCTCTCTCCTGGGCTCTGGGAAGCCTGGAACTTCTCTGGAAGACCGGTAGGGGACTGGGCGGGCCTTTGCACGTGGTGTGACCAGCTCACACTGTTTAAACCTCTGAGCTCCAGCTCAGCCCTGAAAGCAGCATGGAATTTGCACAGCTGGTGATCTCCATCTAACAACAGAGAGCGTCATCAGCTAAACAACCTGTTTGTGTGTTTCAACTGTAAAATATCCTGGAACACAAAAACAAAATTCAAAACTTTTTTTTCTAACATTGACATCATGCTTTAAGTTGACCTATTTCTTCTAAAAGCACTCCATAAGACGGGGCGCCTGGGTGGCGCAGTCGGTTAAGCGTCCGACTTCAGCCAGGTCACGATCTCGCGGTCCGGGAGTTCGAGCCCCGCATCAGGCTCTGGGCTGATGGCTCGGAGCCTGGAGCCTGTTTCCGATTCTGTGTCTCCCTCTCTCTCTGCCCCTCCCCTCTCTCTGCCCCTCCCCTCTCTCTGCCCCTCCCCTCTCTCTGCCCCTCCCCTCTCTCTGCCCCTCCCCCGTTCATGCTCTGTCTCTCTCTGTCCCAAAAATAAATAAACGACGTTGAAAAAAAAATTAAAAATAAAAATAAAAGCACTCCATAAGAAAGCGAAAAGCTTTCTCAAATACGTCCGGCAGGTCAGGCTTTCTTCTCATTGGCTTAGGACTGTATCAATGCCTCCACTACTAGTGCCCAGTGTATATTCCTGAGCACACTGCTGCCCTCAACAAAGCTGGGGTCCTGGTAGCAACTGAGAAGTGACAGAAGGGATAGTGGGAAAGTAACTAACAGCACATGCCACAAAGCTATAGAATTCCTCTAGCATAAAGTGAATCACATGGTGGCATAAAAATAATTTTTTAGTTGTTGTTAATATCATGGGGATTACTCACTAATTCGACAGATATTTATTTTAATTTTTTTTAACATTTATTTATTTTCAAGAGACAGAGACAGAGTGCCAGTGGGGGAGGGGGGGGCAGAGAGAAACGGAGACACAGAATCCGAAGCAGGCTCCAGGCTCTGAGCTGTCAGTGCAGAGCCCGATGCGGGGCTCGAACCCACTGACTGTGAGATCATGACCTGAGCTGAAGTCGGACACTTGACTGACTGAGCCACCCAGGTGCCCCTTCAACAAATATTTTTTAAACATCTGAAATGTTCTAAGTCTATGAATTCTACTCTGACCCATTTTGATTGTGGATTCCAGACAATCTAACTGAATTCAACCATGAAGATATGTCTTGCTACCCTTTGATGGTATACTACATTGGTCAAACCAGACGATCATTTGGAAAGTCATGATGGATGAAATAAAACACACACATAAACAAAGATGTGAAGTAATCAGGTTAAAACAGTTTCCCCATTTACTGGGTCAATTAAAGACCAAAAAGCCTTTTTTAAAAACAAATTGTCTTGAGACTGAGATTCAAGGTTAAAAGGAAAGGACTTTCTCCCTCGTAATCTTTGGCGGTGAAACAAAGAGATGGGTTGGAATTTCACAGAATTAATATGATAGCTCTTGTTCTCTGATCACTAATGAATAACCTGGATGAAATAAACCTCTCTTCTTTGCCAAGGTGCTTTTCATCCCTTTTGATGAACTAATAATCATTTACCTACAGCAATGCAGACTTATTGGCACAGAAATGTGATTCATATTCAGAAAGAACAGCACATTAAAAATAGGAACAGCAAGGAGGGGACTAAACAGATGGTGTTCCAGGACCGTCAGCTCTGACGTACAAATTTAATCCTCTATTGTCATAACCGTCAAGGGACTATCCAAATCCTTGATTTTACTGGAATTCAGTTGTATTGACTGTTCACAAATAAATGGGTCATTGGCTGAAGATGAAAAATCTTTTGTACTATGGTGAAGACTTTTACTATGAAGTACCTTTATCAGGATTCAATCTGCCTCAGAGATTAGAATAGTAGGAAAGAGCAATAGACAATTACCAAAGAGGCCAGGATTCCAGATTTCACTCTCATTGTTATCTGAATCTCTGGCTCGATTAAGTCTCTCACAGATGCGCTATGATTAGAGGGTAACGGGTCATTTCCCACAAACCCCTGTCCAGTCTTACAGTGCTCTTATCACTGGAGTCCTTGATGGAGGGTGGAGTCTGGGGCCAGAAGAGTTCAAGGGGGTGACAAGTCACCAAGTGAGCTTTTTAAAGATACCAGTGTCTGACCCCTGACTACTTAGTGAATTCGGTCAGTTTCATCATCTAAAAGGATACTAATTTTAAAGACAATTATAAATTCATTAATTGATTGAAACATAGACTCCTTGGGTCGCCTGGGTGGCTCAGTAGGTTAAGCGTCTGACTTCGGCTCAGGTCATGATCTCACGGTTCGCGTGTTCTAGCCCCACATGGGGCTCTGTGCTGACAGCTCGCGGAGCCTGGAGCCTGCTTCAGATTCTGTCTCCCTCTCTCTGCCCCTTCCCCACTCATTAAAAATATTTTTTTTAAAAAAGAAAGAAACATAGATTCCGTTAAGTATACAGCCCCCTTCTATAACATCCCTGGAAAGCAGTTATGAAAATATTGAATGCCAGCACCCACAGGAATTTAATCATTTCCCAAAGTAACTCATTTAATTTTCTAGCAAATGTAATTGTTTGGGATATTTTAAATAAACATGTATTTTTTTAAATAAACATGTTCTTCTTATTTAAATAAAAACGTTTAATTTTAAATAAACATGCTTTTTAAAATTTTAAATAAACATGTATTTTATTTTCTTATTTTAAATAAACATGTATTTCTGTGTAACTCATACAATGGTCTAAGCTCTGCCCTCTGCAGACAGGAAAAATAATTCTTACCCTCCCACATCACAGTCTTTTGGTTGTTTGAAGGCACCTGTCTACCTCTCTTAATTAAACCCTGGATCTTTCTTTAATCATTCTTCAGATAGTTGAGTTTCAGATCCCACCCATCACCATCCTAGATGGATCTGTAAGGAAAAAGCTCCTAAAAGTCAATATTTAATTTAAACAATATTTAATTTAATTTAATTTAATTTAATTTAGTTCTCAACACCATCCCCAGAATTTTGATTTCATGGTCCTGGATTGGGACCCAGACGTTGGTAGTTTTTAATTCTCCCCAAATGATTCTAATTTCATCAGGGGCTGAGAAGACTGTGCTCCTTCCCTGAACTTAGCACCTCTGGTGTGGAGAGCTGCGACAGGCCGATAAAATAGCTGCTTTCCTGGTTCTGGACACCAACGTTCTGTTGACACAACCTATGTCATACATGGGATTTTAGTGACAGTTATATACACTCTGGGCTCAGACCGGGTTTAAGGTTAACACAAAGGCTTATGTATTCGTCTGGTAAGTTTCTGTTAACTTACACCTTCCTGGTTCTATAGAAATGGAGTTGATTTTTGGACCTAAGTCCAGAAATTTTGTTTTTACTTCTTGCCTGTCACTGTATTATTAGTAATAACAACGGAAATAGTATTTGAGTGTAACCGTGTGCTAAACATGGCACTAAATCCATAGTCTTTTTTTTTTCTGCCCATAATTTTACTTTGCAAAAGGCATAAAAATGCTAATATCTGCTTTTAGCATACAAATGTTTAATTAACAAGAGTGCAAATTGATAAAGATCAACACTTGAATATGAAATTTAATTCCAAGTTTTAGAAAAAGTGGATTGAATTTCAACAAACTTAATTAAAATGTCATCCAATCTTTGGAAATACAAATGCTACTGGACAGGCTGTTACTGTTGTCTGTTGCTCACCTGAGGTTTTTTTGTTGCTCAGTTTTAATCCATTATCTTGATTGACTCTCACTGCAGTCCTGTGGGAAAGAGATTATTGCTAACCCCATTTTACAGGTGAGAAAATTGAGATTTGGATAGATTAAGTTGGTTCCCTTACTCCAGTCTATTAAAACCATTTTAGGGTTCCAATTCTATCAGACTAGTCTATATTCTGTCTTTATATCCCTACCACAAATGTAGATTTTCTCCAACACTCACAGATGTGATCTGGGCACCATATAAATCCCCTTAAGATAGTTGTAAAACTGTGGAGCAGGAGGGAGCGTCGGTGCTGAGTCTTTCCACTAGAGACCTCCATCCAGGATGCATTGACCAGCATGGTAGCGCTATATCGCTGCAAACAACTGTGAATCCATTAATAGGGACACATCTTTCCCTTTTGTCTGCAAGGATGTCATGGGACCCTTGGTCAAAACCATGCCAAAATCTGTATTCACTGTTCCTATTTCTCTCGTAAACCCATCAATTAAGGAAATGAGCACTGTCCAGATGGACTTGTTCTAATGAACCAGATGCTGTCTCCAGAAAGCAGCACGTCTCCCAGGGATCACCATGTCACTACATCACGGACCATCCTTTTAATACATCGCCCTAGGATTTTATCTAGTACTAACATCATCTTGCTGATTCACAGTTTCCTGAGACCAAATCAGTATGTTATATGTGCTTCTTTTTCTTTTCTGGATACTTTCCTTGCTCTCTCTGACTGCTCAAAGATCATGATAGGTAGTTAAGAAACCTCCTCCCTGTTCCCGTCCTCATTTGCCCGAGTCAGAGAAACCTGACCCCCTCTGCTTGGTGACATGCCATCCGCTTCACCTCTTCTGTAAACTACCCACAAATCTTGGACTTCCATTGACCTGCCTCTCCCCCTCTGAAAAGCCTTCACTGCAGAGAACACCACACTTGGGCTATTCTGCGATCTCTCTGAAATCTATCAACATTACCTCACTTGCCCCGGGCAGTGGGCAGATTTCTTCCTTGTTCTTCTTGCTCAAATAAAACTCAAAACCCCTCCTGTAGGGGCGCCTGGGTGGCGCAGTCGGTTAAGCGTCCGACTTCAGCCAGGTCACGATCTCGCGGTCCGTGAGTTCGAGCCCCGCGTCAGGCTCTGGGCTCATGGCTCGGAGCCTGTTTCCGATTCTGTGTCTCCCTCTCTCTCTGCCCCTCCCGCGTTCATGCTCTGTCTCTCTCTGTCCCAAAAATAAAAATAAAACGTTAAAAAAAAAAACCCTCCTGTAATTTCCCTTTGTATTTTCCTAATATTGAGTTTTGTATCCTTTTCAAGTCCTAGCTCATTCTGGGCAGCAGCCTTCCTGATACCTTAAGCTCATAATTGTGTGCTAAATGCAAGTTTAACCCCAAACTATGAATGCAAGGCTAACAAGTCACATATCAATTCCAGCATCAAGAGGAAATATGTTATGTGTCCAATCTTTCTCGTTTTACGAGCAGGTCGACCACCTCTACACCAAATTCAAATTCCATCATATATGAAAGCACTCTTCTCAGAACTTTCTCGTTAGGCGTGTATCCTCTTTCTTTACGTGCAGAGAAGCAGGTACCCTAGACGCTTAGAGAAGCTAAAGAGTGATGAGGGTCATGGATCCCCCGCATAGAGTCTGATGCTGAGTTGAGGCCTCTTTGCGGCCATCCCAGCTGATTCTCAGATAAGCTGTCAAAGACAATGGTCTCCAGCCCTGTTCGGTGTCTGATTGGTGTCAGCGCTAACAAGAGTGACGCCATTCTTCCAGGAGCCTGCAGCATTAATAAGAAACTCTATAGGCCACTGTGGTATGTCAAAGACTCAGGAAAAGCCTACTCACTTAACTGGGAAGTGCTTTGTTCCAGAAGATGATATTAACAATTACTAATATTTTTGAAACCCTCTTATCACCAGCCAAGCCCAAGTTTTTTGGAATGGTGAGTCACTTCAGGCTCGCTTTTGGAGGCCAAAGAGTTGAAAGGTCTTCCATCAATGAGGAGGCTACTTACTACGCAAGGACTTTGGATAGTCAATAGAGAGACTGATTATTTCAGTAGACTGTGGCTTCCGATCTCCGAATAGAAGGTTAGCCAGTTGCACACCACGATCAGCAAGGTCCCTTCCACGGCAGATACGATTTTAAGCCACATGCTCCCAGAGTTATGGTTGCCCACAAAATGTCCTCTCCCCGTCTCTCTGCCGTCCCCACACTGCCCCATCCCTGACCTATATAAGCCTGCATGTGGCATGCAGACAGTCTCCCTCTCCCACTTTGTCTTGTCATGGCATTATGCGGTCACCCACAGGAGAGGTACTCCTCATTCGCATGCCTGCCTCCAAATCTGGGCATGAAAATTTGCTCTGCTCTCTGTGGGGCCAGTGACAGGGCCATGGCCCTGCCCAGGCATTCTGGTCTTTAGTTAAGGGATCAGACACCTTTTTTCTTTTCTTTTTTTCAACTGACCCGTCACCTGAGCAAACGACAGAATCTTACCTGCACCCAGAAATTCCCTTCCTGCCCTCTTCCAACCTTCCCCACTTCCCTCAACAAGGATCAGCGGCACCCTGGCCTCCCAGCATAGATTGCCTGACCTGTTCTTGAACTTGGTCTAGATGGACTCATGGAGCTGACATACTTTGGCATCTCACTTCTTTTTCAGCTGTGTCTGTGAGATTCACTCATGCGGTTGCATGAAGTCATCAATTGTTTACTCTCATTGGTGGATCACGTTCTATTTGGTGACTACTCTCGATTTCTTTGTCCTCTCTACTGTTGGTGTACATTGGGTAGTTTCCAGTTTGGGGACTATTACAAATAGCGCTCGCTGCTTTTAAGACTTCAGGCTTTGGTGATCATCTGTACCCATTTCTGTTGGGTAAACATTCAGGAATAGAATTGCTAAGTCACAGGGTATGCACGTGTCCTGCCTTACTAAATACTGTTTGCTTGCTGTCATTTCCTCCTCCGCCTCCTCCTCTTTCTTCCTCTCTTCTTCCTCCTTTTTTTCTTCTTTTTCAAGCATATATTTAACAATATATAAAAAACAAACGAACAAAAACCCGTGTACTGGCCTTACATCCCTATGTTTACAGATAAAGGATAAACCTTCACCAGCTTGATTGCCAGAAATGAAGAGACCTGAAGCTGTTCCCTAGCTTTTTCTGGAAGTTCTCAACAAGGCATTTGCTCCACTGTGCCTGATTTATCATCTTGAAACTCCCAGGAGAAGGAAGCTCTGGACCCGGCTCTCTAGGGTGCCCGCCTCTGTGACCCAGAAGGGACAGGATGTGCTGCTTTGCTGCTCAGTAGAACTGGACAGTCACTACCCTCTGTGGCCCACTGCACAGCGGAGACCAGGAGTATTTCCATATATGGTGTAACATGACAGGCAGGGGCTCCTGGGTGGCTCAGTCAGTGAAGCAGCCAACTTCAGCTCAGGTCATGATCTCTTAGTGAATTTGAGCCCCAGATCGGGCTCTCTGCCGACAGCCCAGGTCCTGGAGCCTCCTTCGGATTCTGTGTCTCCTTCTCTCTCTGCCTGTCCCCTGTTCATGCTCTCTCTCTCTCTCTCTGAAAAATAAATACACATTAAAAAATAATTTTAAAAATCTACTTTATACATGACGGGAAATACCGCACAGAGCATAACTCACATTATTATCACTAGGTGTGGCGTCTCTCTAGGAGCCCGACCAGCCCAGGCTCGTCCTTCCCCTTGTAGAGCTGCCTCCCTGCCTGCCTCCCCTACCCCTGCCCCCGAGGGCCTGGAGAGCTGGCTCCTTCCACTAAAATACTGCTACGTTCTTCCTGTCATTGGCCTGGCACATTTTTATGCCAGCATAAGGGTCGCCCTTGCTTATCCTGATTGTACAGAGGAAAATTCAGCTAAAGGGTCTATCTCTCTCTCTATCTCTCTATCTATTGGCATCCAAAGACCCTGAGCCTGAACCTGAACATGCCATCCACCCTGTTGTTACAGGCTGACCTTGAGTATGTCGCTCAACTCCTGGTTTCTCACCTTCCTCTCTATAAATTCAGATTACTAATAATTGCCAGCTCTCAGGATACATCTGGAGAGCCTAAGAAATGATACAAGTAAAGTGTTTCAAACCCAGGCTGGCAGACGCTCAGCACGGACACGCTAGCTAGAATGACCTCATTCTAACTAACTTCTCAAAGGCATCTGCGGTCACATTGTGGTCGTTTTGGTGCCCACAGCCCGTCCTCAACTGGTGTGGATTGACTTCAGATTTGTGTTGTGGGCTATTCTTAGGAAAAAGGGGAGAGGAAGAGTCTGCCCTGGATGTAAATTCAACTCTGGTAGGAATGGTTTCTAATGGTCCAGGGGCAAATTTTCTTCAGCTTTACAAAATGTTAGAGCGTGGTCCCAGTCAGTGGACACCTCATTACATACAAATGGGCGAGAGAAGAAAGAACGACAGAGACAGAGACAGAGAGACAGAGAGACGAGACAGAGGTTGTTACAACAGCTTAATAACTACAAAGGGGTCCAATGAAAGGAGCCTGGGCAGAAGAGATGGCTTGGTGGAGGCCAGACTGGAGGACAAAGGACGGGTCTGGCTGACCTGGTTTAGCATCTGGGCCACATTACTTACTAGTTCTGTGTTCTTGAACTTTGCCTTTTCCTATCTGTAGAATGAAGATAGTCTTATCTTCCTGAGAGGATTGCTTTGTGACTTAGAGTTAACGTATATAAATTATCTAGCCTAGCAAATCTAAAGGCCTCATAAATGGCACCTATTATTATTTGGAATTGTACCCACTCACCCACACACACACACACACACACACGCACAGAATCCCCCTAATGAGAACGGAAAATAGCTCTTTTGCTAATCACATGTGATATTTCTAGTAGAACTTATAATTTTTTTTTAATGTTTATTTCTGAGACAGAGAGAGACAGAGCATGAGCGGGGGAGGGGCAGAGAGAGAGGGAGACACAGAATCGGAAGCAGGCTCCAGGCTCTGAGCCATCAGCCCAGAGCCCGACGCGGGGCTCGAACTCACGGACCGCGAGATCGTGACCTGAGCCGAAGTCGGTCGCTCAACCGACTGAGCCACCCAGGTGCCCCTAGCAGAATTTAAACGGTACTTTTTATGGGACATGGATAAGACCAAGTACACAGTGTTTCAGAGAGACTTTTAGAAAGACAGAGATACTTTTAAATCATTCTGGTTCTCTACAGTTTGGTGACCGTCCCCCCCCCCCCTTTGGGGTCTCATAGTCCATGACTCATGCCAATATACCTTAACAAAAATAACACAGTCATATAGCACTTACTATGTGTCGGGCAACCTTCTAAGCCCTTTGCATGTATTAACTCAGGGGACTGCCACAGTGAGCCCGTGAAATACAGTGATGCTATCCCCATCTTACGGCTGGAGAGAGCGAGTCACACGAGGATCAAACGTCCTGCCCAGGCTACACAGCTGATAGATGGGAGTGCTCCCTCTCACCCTCACCCTCCTGCCGCACTGGATGGCGAAAGAGGGCACGTCCCTGTGGCAGTGTTCTCAGTGCCTCCCCAGTGGCTCGGGGTTCGCACTGAAAAGGTTGCCCCTAGCGCTCACTCAGCCCTGCAGATTGGCGGTTTGTAGGGTGAAGTCATTTCCATTAAGGTGCGTGGTCTTTAAAATTCCTGCTGGAGGAACCTTTTCAGGATTGTGGACTGTATATTCTTTCAGTCCTGCATCTTCTCTCTTTCTCTTTTCCTCCCCCTTCCCCCTATCCTTCTCTTTCCTTCTATTTTCTTTCTAAAAGTGGTATAAGGGATTTTGAGGATTTTTTTTTTTTTTTTTGCTTTATTCCAGAGAGAATGGCCACCATGGTTAAGAATTTTCTATGGCTAGGCACCGTCACATGCTTTGCAGGGGTTACCTCATCTGCTCCTCCCGGCAGCCCCTTCTGAGGCAAACACTTAGATCAGTCTCACTTTACAAAGGAGGAACTGGAAACTTCGGTCCAGTTCCTTGTCAATGACCACAGTAACCGAGTGCAGTTCAGGACAGAACCGGAACTGTGGACCCCAAAGGCCTCGCTGGGCACCACCCCGCTTGACTCGAAAACCTGCCCGGAATCAGAGCCAGAGAAAAAGCCTTCCTGTCTCACAGGAGCTGTTTATCAGCAGGTTTCCATGCTGCATTACCAACTACCGGCTTATTCTAGACCCGCCTGTGTACGGCTCACCCCCCACCACCGAGGTGTGTGGTCTTCTTAATATCACCTGCCAGAAAAATGCCATGTGGCAAAATACTCTTTTAGGAACCTTATGTTTTAATAGCAGAATCTTTCCAAGTAGGTGTAAGTTTCAATTTATTGGCAAGGAAATATGTCCATAATACATATTGTTCAGTGAACAAAGTAAGTGATGAAAAAGTATGCCTACTATGGTTCTGTTTTGATAAAAATACAGCAAAACAAGATATATATATATATATATATATATATATATATATATATTAATTCTGGGAGGATATACACCTTAACATTCACGGTTCTTTCACTGGTTTGTAGGATTAAGAATGATTAAGAATAATTTTTTATTCTCTTTATCTTTTATTGTTGTTTTATACCTTTGTACTTGGAAATAAAAGGCAGTTTCCATTTTGGAAACAAAGTACATGCAAGGAAATTAGGTGGGGGAAGGAGGTATTATTAAAAGATATAGATATAGATATAGATATAGATATAGATATAGATATAGATAATGTGTGAGTCACTGTCAGTGGCTGGTGAGTATATAAAGGCTGGGGAGACTGTATATATCTATGTCAAAAAGACTGGTAATGAGCGTATCAGGACAGAGAAAATTCCTCACCTACAGGAAGACACGACTCAGCTGTCCCCAGCAGGTGTGACTCTGCTGTGTGTGGCTCCCCACCCCCCTTCTCGGTCTACCGTCATGTCATGGCACTGTCCACAGCTGAGACCAGCCCCACATCCACCTTCCCCACTCCCCCATCTCTCTGAACGCCCATTCTCCCCCCACACCCCGCACCTCGGAAGGGAAAATTCTAGCAGCTGACATCCCACGGTGCAGTCTTGGCTCACTGCTAGTGTAGGCTTCCCCTGCATGGTTTCTGGTGCCATCCGGCCACAGGACTGAGCCCTGAGGCCATAGAAAATGCGGGGAGTGCCCTGTATGGTAGAATCCTAGACTTCCGGATAATTAAGACCAGTGCGTCCCAAACTTGAATGTGTACAAATGCATCTGGGCAGATGTTGACAGAGCCCGGGACTGCATGCTTCCCGGGCTCCCTGGTGAGGCTGATGCTCTTGGTTTGAGCAACAGGCATCAAGCCCTCCTGGAGGCTGTCCGGGGGTGGGGGGGGGGGAAGCCATCAGAAGTGCTGGTTAGAATAGTCCACCTTTGTAAAGCTCCCATTCTGATTTCATTGCACAGGGCAGGATCTCTTACATTGTGTGGATGTTAGGAGAGGTACGGCCTGCGGAAAATGGAAACCTTTGAGGGGGGTTTATTTATAAAAGGAGAATTTTTCAAGGATGTATGTGTGGGGCCTAAGGAGCCGTATAAGTCCAGGGAGGTACTTGGTAGTGACAGAGCTGTGTACCTCCCAGCACCTAAAGGGACAGCGTGAGGGGTGGGCCTCACCAAACCAGGAAGGAAAGGGTCGTGCAGCATCAGCTGTCTTGAGAGGAGCAGTGACTTCCGTTTGAGAGACAGCCTCTGTCTCTCTCAGAGAGACAGAGAGAGAGACAGGAGGAGGAATCCTTGATCTCTCTCCCTTCCTCCAGTCTCCTGCCAGTTCCCCCACTGGCGGAGACTCTGGATGGGGTCCGAGGCTTCCCTTCCGTTAGAAAGCCTGAATGAGGAAGAACCACAGGGGATGTAAAGAGAAACCAAAAAAAAAAAAAAAAAAAGTAGAAGAAAAAGAAAAATCTAGAAGAAAAGAATAAAAAATAGGCCCAAGTCATTCTCTTCTACATTTATCAATAATTGGAGACACTTTGGGGAAAACAAATGGGAACACACAACAATCCTCCCCTAGGGAAGTATACGGATGATTACTAAATGCGGCATGAGAGAGAGGGTATATCTTTTAGGGGTTTTGTTTGTTTGTTTGTTTGAAACAACAGAAACAACCCCTGGCTAATTGAAGCAAAAAGTGATTTGCTTTAAGGACATTGGTGACCCTCACAATGGCTAAAGCCCTGCCCAGGAACCAATTAGCCTTTATTTATAGAGAAGAATTATTTTTCATATCATGTGTCAAATAAAATCATATTAGCCATAATGTAGTGAAAAGATTTCTATTTTAGGCATGTTTTGAGGACTTCCAAGTTAAGTTCAAGGATTTGGGGGCTGTGACGTCAAGACTGATCAGGATACCATCTAATAAGTAAGAAACTCCTTCAAGTGGAAGGAGAATCCAGGCAAAAGTTGTCTTCAAAGACCCAGTGAGTGGCCTTTTGGGTTGTTTCACAGGGTGTCCAGGGACTTGGATTTGTCAGGGCCACAGGTGTGAAATGGACCTATTCATGATGGTTGAGCTCATGACAAACACACTTTATGGGGTCACCTGCCCCTATGGGCCACACACCTGGTCAGGAGGCAGGGACTCAGGGTAGGGGTCAGAGCAGAGAAAGGGCCTAACTGGTGTCACAACCCAAGGTAGAGACTAGAGTCCAGAACTCCATCCTCAAAAGTCAATTGGGAGGAGTCTGGGCCGAAGGCAGCGTTAGAACTGGGCTGTACACTGAGGGGTGACAAGTATGGGTAGATTTCGGGACTGGCCAGAGCCCCAGACCTTTTGTCCGCCTTGTAAGTTAGGGTGTTCAGGTCCTGCCACTGACTGGCCCAGTGCCCTTACTTCGACAAGGTTGCTGGAGCTACCTTTCTGGAAAATGAGAACAAAACATCCTACTTTAGAGGGTTTTGGTGAGGGTAAAATGAGATGATGCATGTGAAGTTTCTAATGTATCATACATATCGTTTAATATTTAGACTCATTTTGTTAATATCCTGTCGGTTTTATGTTAAGGTTAATCTACCTCCTCTTTACAGGAAACTTGGAGAATTAACTCACAACTGTATTAAGTGACAGGCCAGAACTTAAACTTTTTAAAGTATAATTCCACCTTGACTGTGTTCATTTCTCTTCACATAATTGTTCGTAACATTTGATAGCGTACTTGGGACACGAGGCATTTTATGTCACTCAAAAGAGTTGAAAGTAAAAATGCATAACAATATTAATTCAGTTTAAATGTTATACTCAGACTGCATTTTTTAGTTATAAAGGCGGTGTACTGTTTTCGCAGTGAACTTAGGAGGAGTATTTCATTTTGTTAGATCTCAGTCACAAGGCAGCTGTTTTTCAGAGTTTAGTTCTTGGCCAAGCCTATATTAGCAGAATGAAGCAAAGGAAAGCAGAATAATTCCTAAGAAATCAAGTGTCACTTGTCCTTTGATGTTTTTTTTTTTTTTTAACGGAGCATAAATTAAGGAGGTTAACACCAATTAAACACACAGCTACGTCAGAACCACTGTGGTTTGGATCTTAAGGATCATCTGCTAGTCATGTGACCTGGGATAAGTTTCTTACCTTTTCCGAGCCTCAGTGTCCTCCCCTATTAGAGAAAGAAATAAAGCAAGATTCTTCTGAGGGTACAGTGTATGTAAAGTCCATTTTATGTGGTCATAATAAATGCACATTTAATGGCAGTTTTATCATTTTTATTTTAAAGATACAAAGCATTTAAAGGCTATATGCTGTCATTAGCTAGACTCTTATTCTTGTACTTAAAAAAATAGAATCACAGGGCTAAGAGGACTCTCTAGATTTTAAATCCATTTTCCTGTCCTTTGCCAAGCGTCCTCAGAAAAAATGAGTCATTTTCTATATTATTCTGGAAGGTTCTAGGGAAGGAGGTAAAAAACTTTATACATTCATACGTCACTACACACTTTACAATTTTTAAAAAGTCAAGCTTCCTTTTTATGAATCTCTTCTTCACTTCATATTATAACACCTATTATCTCTCATTCAAATTGTCCTTTTTTGGGGGACCTGGGTGGCTTAGTTGGTGGAGTGCCCGACTCCTGACTTCGGCTCGGATCATGATGTCACTGTTCGTAAGATTGAGCCCCATATGGGGCCCTGCACCAACAGCATGGAGCCTGCTTGGGATTCTCTCTCTCCCTCTCTTTCTGCCCCTCCCCTGCACACATGCATGTGGGCACTGGCACTCTCTCGCACTTTCAAAATAAATAAATAAACATTAAAAAAATTATCTTTTTTATTTAGAAATAATCATCATAGTTCATACGAAGGTAGCGCTTTAGAGTTTTCCAAATGTCTCCAAGTACAATATTTGTCTCCTTAAAAAGATTTATATATTTACTTATTTATTCATTTTGAGAGAGAGGAAGTGCACACACTGGCATGAGCAGAGCGAGGAGAGAGACAGAACTCCAAGCAGGCTCTGCGTGCTGTCAGTGCAGAGCCTGACGTGAGGCTCGAACCAACAAACCACAAGATCGTGACCCGAGCCAAAATCAAGAGTTGGATGCTCAGTCGCCGGAGCCACGCAGGCGCCCCTCATGTACGGCATTTCATTTGACCTTTGTCCCTGGTGAGGAAGCCACGGTAGATAGTTCTAGAACCATATCTGGATTAAAGTTCTAAACTTGAGGATTGTCCTGGCCCCCAACTGCCTCATTACGGAGACGCAGATCCTGTGCATGACTCCACCGGGTCTGGTACCAAAACAAACCACCACCACCACCAAGGGTCCTGAAGTGAACTGGAAAGGAAGAAAAAAAAATGTGACTAAAAGATCAAGACCACCTTTTATTCAAGATATTACAATAAGCTTTACGCAGAAAGGAATATAAAACGGAAAGGCAATGAATGCGGAGTTTTGAATTTTAAGAATATTTGCAAAACATTTGGAGTTACTAACAGTATGGAAAGTAGCACTGCAGAGTTTTTTAAAAGTTGAAAAGGGATGAGATTATTACCATTGGGAGGGTTTTGTTTCCCATTTACCATCAGTCATTCGCCCCAGGAATGCATTTTTCTGCAAAGCGAGAGTAAATCGGTAACATTTTCCCGGTGACCAGCAGAGGGCAGTATCTGCTAACAAAACAGAGGCCATGCCTGGGCAGCTCAGGGACGACACTGCTCGGGTCTCCTGGAGTCCAGGGTGTCATCTAGTACAACAGCGTTGGTGACAACAGTAACAAAAAAAGTTAATACAAGCGAAGGCAGAAAGGAAATAAGACAAAAAAAAAACTTCGACATGAAAGAATAGGAAGAAACTATTTCAGAAACACCTGTGTCAGGCTCTGAGCTAAATGCTACAACGAGCAAGACAAAATCCCTGCGTTGAAGCACAGGGGGTAAGAAACCAAGCTCCGCTCCACCTAGCTGCATTCTTTGTGGCCTGCTTGCCTCTTAGTAAAATAAATACGTGGTATCAGATGGCTACGCAAGGACCCATTCGGTGCCCGGATACTCCAGCTCTTCGGTGGTAGCAGCCCAGTACAAAGGCAAGTTTAAGTAGTCAGGATGAAAGAGAAGGCCAAAAGTGCCAGTGTGTTCTCTGCATGCCTAACATAGGTACCTACATATGCACAATGCATTTCTATTGTTCATTCAGATAGAATGTGGATACACCTTTCACTAACTATTATCTCAAGGATCTGCAGAAATCGTATACTCATGAATATAGAATAAAGAAAAATGTTATACCGACCTTTTTTATTGTTCATTTGAGTATTTTCTACCCCCGTGGCCTCAATATTCATAGTAGGTGAAGATGGCAGAGCCTGGGGTAGGCAAGAAGGAGCGGGGGGCTTGGGTGGGGTCGACATACCCAAAGGTGGAGAAAAACTTACAACTGTTGTAGTGAGAAGAATGCAGAATATCCCCAGATGAGGAAGATATGGCTTCTGGCTTAGGGAGTCGAAGCACGAAGGGTGTTTGAGATGGGTCTTGTGTGTTGTGATGGTGGCAGAGAGTGGGATGGAGATGTGTTGGGTGTGAGGGGAGTTTTAGTTGGAGGAAACATGGAGGCAGAGGACAGCCATTTCCAACGGGGCATCTCAAGGCATCAGGAGGCGGCAGGATGGAGAAGGGGAGGTGTGCAGGAAGAAAAGGCTGGGAAGGACAAAAGTTGGGAGAGGGAGGAGGGGAGCAGAGCCTGGAGGGTCTTGAACGCCATGTTGAAGAGTTTGGCTTATGTAGGCTTAGTTTTTTATGCTCCACCTTAGTCAAAAGACTTGGACTGTATTCTGTAAACCAAGAGACGGTGAACATGACAGAGCATTTATGTTTAGATTCTGTATGCATGCACATGTTTTTTTGAAAGACGTTACTTTTTTAGAGCCATTTTAGTTCACAGCAAAATTGATGGGAAGGAACAGGTTCCCTTGTATCCCCTCCCCACTAGCAACAACCCCAGCCAGAGAGGTACATTTGTTCCCACTGAGGAGCCTAGACTGACACGCGGTGATCACCTGAAGTCTGTAGTGTTCCTTAGGGTTCACTCTTGGTGTCGTACATTCTAAAGGCTCGGACGAATGTGCAATGACATGTATCCAGCATTACAGTGTCATCCGGAGGATTGTCACTGCCCTGAAACTCCTCTGGGCTCTGCCTGTTCATCCCTCCCCCCGCCCACCCCCTGGCAACCACTGATCTTTTCACTGTCTCCATAGTTTTGCTTTTTCCAGAATGTCATATAGTTGGGATCATACAGTATGTAGACTTTCCGTGTTGGCTTCCTTCACTTAGTAATACGCATTTCAGGTCCCTCCGTGTCCTCGTGTCTCGATAGCTCATTTCTGGTTAGTGCTGAATAATACTCCATTGTCTGGAGGGACCACAGTTTATTTACCCATTCACCTCCTACAGGACATCTTGGTTGTTTCCAAATTTCGGCAGTTATGAATAAAGCTGCTGTAAACCTTCGTGCGCAGGTTTTTATGGTGTATGTGTGTGTTTTGTGTGTGTGTCGATGCAAGCGTGATGCCGTGGCCCGGTGGCTGCTTCTATGGGCTCAGAGCCACTACCTCCCTGGTAAAGAGGCCAAGGATGAGGACACCAAATATCTAAACCATGTAAAACCCAGATAGCTGATCAGAATATCAGCGTGACAGGAACTGACCACGTAGGGAGACAAGAGGCAGTTATTTTCCTTTTCTTTTTTTAAGTTTATTTATTTATTTTGGTGGGGGGGAGGGGAAGAGAGAGAAAGAGAGAGAATCCCAAGCAGGCTCTGCGCTGTCGGCACAGAGCTTGATGTGGGGCTCAAACTCACGAACCCTCATGACGTGAGCCGAAGTCAAGATTCGGACGCTTAACCCACTGAGCCATCCAGGCGCCCCAGGTGTCTTTTCTGAGAGAGACCTTCATTAGGAGACGTTGGCACCCGTGAGACTTTCAGCCACAAGCCGCCGCAGCAAGGCAGTGAGGCCTCGTTTTCCTCCTGCCGCCTTACAGACTATGTGGAAAGCGGTTTCTTCCACTGACATACGTGTGTCCTGTTCTAACCTTCTGGTGCTGCAACCCACATCAATATTCGTTTCAGAGATGTTAGGTTATTATGAACAATAAGATGTTTTCCCCTAAAAATAAGTTTCTCTGTGTTTTTCACGTGAGAGATAGGCAAGATGATTTGTTCGGGACTCAGGTAAATGGTGTCAGAACATGAGGAGAGAAAAAAGTTTGCACCTGAGTGGTACTAAACCATTTTAGCTGGAGGATCATCTGGGAATTTGAACGGAACATTTGGAGGTATCCAAGGTCGTATGTAACAGGGGAAATGCAGCTTTAAAAAACACTACATTTGTTCCTCTCCGTCACTCAGTCTTTGAATACGTTGCCAGTCGAGTGGATCTTAATGATTTTGGTAACAGACCCTTTCAAAACTTTCAAAACTTTGAGTTTCAAAGCTCAAAACTTTTGAAAACGAGCTAACAACCCTCATCAAAAAACAAAACAAAAACAAAAACAAAAACAAAAACCCACATGTATCTAACAAGATACATTCCTTTTCAGAGGGATTTATCAAAGCTGAAGCACAGACTCAGGTTCGGGGGTCCTTGCTTTAGACTTTTAGAAATAACAAACCACTGTATTTAGTCTCCCTAAAATGTCCCCTCCCCATGTTATACTTCGTCTCTCATTTCTTTTTTTATTTTTTTTATTATTTTTTTAGTATGAAATTTATTGTCAAATTGGTTTCCATACAACACCCAGTGCTCATCCCAACAGGTGCCCTCCTCAATGCCCATCCCTCCCACCCCCCCCATCACCCCTCAGTTGTTCTCAGTTTTTAAGAGCTCTTCCATTTCTATATTTAAGACAGTGGTCATTGCCTAACCAGGTGATGATTTTGAAGCCCCAAGTCTTGTGGCCTGTGATCTTATATACACATGTGGTTATTCTGCCTAATCCCAGAGGCTGCTGGGAAAGATTTTTGAAAGCCTTCTTTCTTCATAGAAACAAAAAATAGGATTGTTTTTTCATAAAGAAAACTTGCAGTCAAATTCCATTTTTGTCTTTTATTTTCTGATGTTTTTAAGGCTCTGGCAAGAGTGGACTGAGACTACTTCAGACTCAAGTGGCTTAATGAAGTACCAGCTTTACTGAAGTCGTATTTTATTTCTTTTTTATTTATTTGTTTAAGTAGGCTCTGTGCCCAGCGTGGGGCTTGAACTCACGAACCTGAGGCCAAGAGTCACATGCTCTCCCAACGGAGCCAGTCAGGTGCCCTGCTTTACTAAAGCTTTAAACAAGAAGCCCACTGCCCCTGCTCTGGAAGCAGGATGGCAGAGTTTGCACGTGCTTTGTGCTTCGGCGGTTTGTCAGGTTGCTCAGCAGGGGTCTCCCCTTGACCACCAGCACATATGGCTCCCCTTTCACACCGCATACAAGTGCCAGGCGCTCTGCTAGGAGCGCCAATAAAGAGACTCATTTCCCCTTCCCAACAACCCGAAGAAATACAGAAATGTTGTTTTGCCAATTTTAGAAATAAGGAAACTGAGGTGCAGAATGACGAGCTAGGTGTCCAAGAGCTCTCAGTGGTAAAGCCAGGATTTATTTTCAAGTAGCCTCATTTTCACAGTCTGTACACTTGACCTCTACACCATACTGCCTCTTACATATAGCCATTATTATAAAAAGCAATGACCTCAGACAGTGATGCAGTAACTCTCTTTCTATCCTCCCTTTTGGGGGGTATCTGCAACTGTGGCCCAGGAATTTTCCCAGCTCCCCTGGCCCTTAAAGGATGACTCTTTCTCTCTCTCCCTCCCTCTCCCTTTCCCTCCCAGCCCCTCCGCAACACACACCCTCACCCCCTCCCCTTCTCGCTCTCTCTCTTTCTCTGTGCGTGTGTGTCATGGGGCCATCACACAAATGCAACTCAGCCGTACAGTTGTACCTTTGTCCACTTAGGCCCAACATCTAGGTTCATGGAAAGCAGCAAGCCCCAAACTTGCGACTCATGCCCTTTCCATCGGAGGTGCAATAGTCACTCAAATTTGTTTTCACCGTGAAAACAAGTCAGAAATCTCACCGCCTCTTTCTTTTTTCCACAGCTGATAGAAGGTAGGTATTTAGAGTTTGCAAACATAAACAGAAAAAACAACTTCCACGTGGATTTTTTCGCCTTCCAAAGATTGCTTGGGTTTCATTTTTGTTGCCGTTCATTTGTTTTGTTTTCCAGAGATGTGTATTTCGTGTTTCCAATTGTCCCTCTTGGTCAGTTTTTCTAAATAATATTTTTTAGGTTTATACTTCCAAACTTCTGATTCTTCTCTTTCTTTGAGACTAAAAATACTCACTTCCCTCATGTTTAACAGACTCTTGGATTTCAAGACTTTGTCTTTATAGAGTTGACTAGATCATTCTTAAAACCGACACCATATATGGTAGTCTAACTCAATGCAGGTGTTTTGACTGGTTCACTGCTTTGAAAATTAGACGAAACACCACTAGCATTTAAAGGAATCAATATCCTGGGTCCTTCTTCATCTCTAAACCCAGAGTGGTACCTGGACTAAGGCCGTGTCCTCATGTGTCACTGGTCAACGACTACCTGGCAATTGTCCATAATAGTTTCTCCTGTAAAGTATAACTGATGATTAAGAAAGGGGACAAAATAGCTAAGACATGAAAATATTCTCTCCTTAATAATAAGGTTATATCCTCAGTTAATTTTCAAGGTGGAAACAGTGCGACTTTCTAAATATCAGCATTCTAGATCCATATGGAAAAAAAAATCTCCAAATTCAATGATAATTATTTAACGTATATTTTCTTCTTTTTTTCTTGATGCAGCATGTATGTTGAGGTCACAGTATGTGAACAGATGGAATGTAAGACAGGGGCCAACTAATTAACATTAAAGACAAGGAACCCATTGTCTTCTAGAACTCCTATCCATCTACCTTCATTTCTGTCACCATGGTACCTAGTGGCTCAATTATGGAGTGTTGTGAATAAACAATTAAACAAAATCCACTTCATATAATACTGCTGCATAGTGTTCAAGAAGCTGGGCTTGAGTGTTTTCCAAATCACTGAAACCTTCCCAATAATTTCCCTTGTTAAACTTCCCCTTATAGGGGAGATGAGACTGCAGGGATTTTCGTGTAAATTGTTTACTTTACGGATGAGTAGAGTGAAAACGGGTGTATTTTAAATTGCATTATGGGTATTCTTGTGGTTTCTAGTTCTGAGGGCCGACTCTAGAATGCCTCAGAGGGTTGTGCCCACAAAGCGTTTTGATAAGCTTTTATTAGATGTAGCATTCTACATCTATTGGGGGAGAGCAGGGGTTTTCCCAGTTGTGGAGTCGCTCCTGCCTCTTCCCGGAGCAGCCACTTCCTGAGAAAACCGGGCAGAAGAACACCAGAAGATTCTGAGCAGCATAAAAGGTCTCAAATGTGACGTGGGAATTCTTCTTTGAGTTTCTCGGGCAGCCTGTGGTGGGAGAGCACTGAAAGTCGACCCCCTTCAGTGAGCATATGATCCAGCAATCTCACTGCTGGATATATTTCCAGAAGAATTCAAAGCAGGACCTCAATTACCCACAGTAACCAAGAAGTGAAGGCAGCCTCAGTGTCCGTCAATGGATGAGTGGATTTAAAAAATGTCTCACATGCATTCGGTGGAATAGTACTCATCCTTAAAAAAGAGAGAGAGAGATCCTGTCAACATGCCGCAATAGGGATGAACCTCGAGGACACTAAGCTGAGTGGAATAAATCAGTCCCAAAAGACAACCACTGCATGATTTTACTCATAAGAGGTGTCTAAAGTAGTCAGACTCGCAGAAAGAGGAAGTAGAATGGTGTTGCCAGGAGCTTGGTGTGGGGCGCTGGGAGGAGTTGTTTAATGGGTATGAGTTTCAGTTTTGCAAGATGAAAAAGCTGTAGAGAGCTGTTGCACAACGACGTGGATAGACTTAACGCCGCTGAACTACACGCTTAAAATTATTAAGATGGTAGCTTTTCTTATGTGTTTTTTACAATATTAAAAAAATAGATGGGGCGCCTGGGTGGCTCAGTCAGTCAAGTGTCCAACTTCGACTCAGGCCATGATCTCATGGTTTGTGAGTTCGAGCCCTGCGTCAGGCTCTGCACGGACAGCTCAGAGCCTGGAGCCTGCTTCGGATTCTGTGTCTCCCTCTCTGCCCCTCCCCCACTCACATTCTCTCTCTCTCTCTCTCTCTCTCTCTCTCTCTGTCTCAAAATTAAGTAAAAACATTAAAAAAAATTTTAAAAAACATAGATGCTTTTGTGCCTTCTCCTTGAACTGATGGATTTTAATGAACTCAGTTACTAGTGTAGAGGGAACACAAGTGAGGTAATTCTGATGAGAGAAAGCCATTCTCCAGGTAAAGCTACTTACACTGGAGTTGACCAATGGGCACAATGATTCCAGAAACTACATCCCAGAGCACTCCTGCGCCACCCAATTGCTTTGAGAACTACCATGGCCTGCCTGGAAACTTTTAGGGAGTCTCCGAGTTCACATGTGGAGAAAAGCAAAAAGTGATACAAGTAAAGATGTATCAACAAACCAACAAACATGCTCCAAGTAGGGGAGGCATTTCTAGGAGAAAGTATTTCTTCGGGGTAGTCAGCCTAGCAATAGTTTCCCCACATGTCCCAAAACTGACAGGACTTTATACCCGGAGAGGACAATAAATGAATCACTCGCATCATAGAAGAAAGTGAAGTCGAGGAAGGTGAGGACCGACTTACTCAAGAACCTCCAGAGAAAAGATTCAAAACGAGAACGTCAGTGTAAGACCCCTAGTCTCAGTGGTAATTTTAGACAAGATCCTTTCTTGAGTGCAATGTGATAGGAAAGGCCAATATTAACACACACACACACACACACACACACTTCACCAGAGCTGCTCTGGTTGAAATGACAACAGGGGTAGCGGGGTGGTGGTGGTGTCATTTCCTCCCTCTACACTTCATACCCTCTCCACACCTCACCCCTGCCCCTCAGCACCCAAGGCACATCTGCCGATGCCTAGGACACTGTGGGGGTACACTATGAAGACCCCTGCACCGTACGCTCCTTTTCGCTTTATGCGTCCACCATAACATGTACAGACTACTTTGTGATTTCTGTGTACACGTCTTCGGGAAGAAAGCTCATGAAAATAATACCTACCGTATATTCAGCACTTACTATGTACTGGTTTGCATGCTAAGTTGCTTTATGACCATTTTTAAATTTAATCCACCCTCCGAAAGCTATTGCTTTACCCTATTTTATAGGGAAAAGAAAATAAAGTCTGCATCATTTAAATAGTCTGCTTAGGCCAACGTCTGAGAAGTGGCAGAGCTGCATTCAAGTTCAGTTACGACTGAAGGCCTGCGCTTCTAACCCAGCAGCAATCCAGGTTGTAACTGAATCATCTCTCGATGCACATCACCCAGGAAAAGATAAGTAATATATGTTGTATATATGTATGCATGCATACACGCATATGTGTATACTATGTATATATGCTTATATATACACGTATAATAATGTCAAGTATTGGGGTGCCTGGGTGGCTCAGTCAGTTAAGCAACTGACTTCAGCTCAAGTCATCATCTCATGGCTTGTGAGTTCGAGCTGCGTGTCAGGCTCTGTGCTGACAGCTCAGAGCCTGGAGTTTGCTCCAGATTCTGTCTCCCTCTCTCTCTGCCCATCCCCCATTCACACCCTGTCTCTGTCTCTCTCTGTCAAAAGTAAATACACATTAAAAACAATTTAAAAAGATAAAAAGTAATGTTATTACTACATGGAAAACTTTTAGCCTGTCCTTCAACACTAGAGTTACAACAAGTCTATCCTTTTTTTTTTTCAATGTTTATTTATTTATTTTGAGAGAGAGAGACAGAGAGAGAAGGGGAGGGGCAGAGAGAGAGGAAGAGAGAATCCCTAGCAGGTACCATGCTGCCGGCACAGAAGCCGGATGCAGGCTCAGTCCCATGAACCTCAAGATCATGACCTGAGCTGAAATCAAGAGTCAGATACTTAACCAACAGAGCCACCCAGGGGGCCCCGGGAAGTCTATTATGTTAAAAATGAAGAGCTCAGTAATCTGTTTCTCCCCCTAAACCAAAGTTTCATGAAGGCTCGTGTCTTCCTTTATTTACATCATCACCCCCAGCATAATGTTGGAAATAGCAGATGTTCCAGAGGAATTGGAGTGAATTGTACTGCCATTATTTGAGTGTGGAAGTCGGTTGAGGATATTTGTTTACATCTAAGAAAGAGAACTCAGTTACTTTACGGTGAAATGGCACCTAATAATGTGGAATTCTTGGATTCAGCAGGCCTAAGGCAAGTTTGGATTTGTTTTTACATTTATGAAAATGTCAGAGTGTGTGATAGTTTAAGCACTCTTATGCTAGGTGTGGCCCTGAGATCAGAAGAGTAAAACGACGCAGACCAGTGAAAGTTCTCTTGTTAAAGAAAAAAAGGAAATAGACTTATTGTTTAGAGAAGCACAGTTTTGAGATCGAATGTGTCATAGAGTTCACTTGTCTCCATCAATGGATTCTTTTTTTTTTTTTACCGTTTATTTATTTTTGAGACAGAGAGAGACAGAGCATGAACAGGGGAGGGGCAGAGAGAGAGGGAGACACAGAATCGGAAGCAGGCTCCAGGCTCTGAGCCATCAGCCCAGAGCCCGACGCGGGGCTCGAACTCACGGACCGCGAGATCATGACCTGAGCTGAAGTCGGTCGCTTAACCGACTGAGCCACCCAGGCGCCCCCTCCATCAATGGATTCTAAAGGGTTGCCCTGAACGATAACAAATTTTAAATCATAAGAAAATGACTTTGCCAGGGTAGGAGTAGAGAGTACTTACATTATCACCTCATGTCAATTCTGAAATCATGTGTTTGAGGAGAGCACGTCCAGGCCTTATCTTCTTTGTCAGAGCAAAGTTCAAAACCCTCAGCAAGACTGAGTTACTGTTTAGGAAAGTACTTTGCAAATCCTAAAGCACTCTGTCAGGTTGGTTTGTACTATTTCTGTTCTGCTTTGAGATTCTGGTGTCTTTTCCTGTGGTCCATCAGAGGAACTTCCTGCCCGAGCACGTCTGGTACTTCAGACCTAGTGAAGCAGAATCGTTACAAATGTATCCAGCCCCAAAGGGCATCATCTGAAGGACAGAAAGTACGCTTACATGTCTCTTGGAGTGTTTGAAGTAAGGGCCATCTTGGAGTCTCCTGTTAATGAGGCCATCCGTGGCCCCTGAGGTCTGGACGCTCGGTTGTTGTAATGCCTCTAAAGCTACTCTCTTAAAAGAGAAAAAAACCCTAACTATACAACAGATGGGCAAATGCCCATTATGGACCTGCACTGTCAGTACATTCTGCCACAACCAGGGTCTTACTCGCTCCTGTGGCGATTTCCGAGCTCACGGTGGTCAGCGAAGCACTTAGGCAGGACGTGGAAGGTTCTAGAGGGCAGCATTAATGCTCCAGCCTCCTCAGAATGTAAAAAGGAACGGGCACAGACATCTTAAAAGCCTAGGAGGAGAGCCAGAGTCTAGAAAGTTCAACCTTCAGCGGCCTTTATCAGAATGAACTGCATTTGGGGCGCCTGGGTGGCGCAGTCGGTTAAGCGTCCGACTTCAGCCAGGTCACGATCTCGCGGTCCGTGAGTTCGAGCCCCGCGTCGGGCTCTGGGCTGATGGCTCAGAGCCTGGAGCCTGTTTCCGATTCTGTGTCTCCCTCTCTCTCTGCCCCTCGCCCGTTCATGCTCTGTCTCTCTCTGTCCCAAAAATAAATAAACGTTGAAAAAAAAAAAAAAAAAAAAAAAAAGAATGAACTGCATTTGTTTGCTTCAGGCAGGGAGCTGAGAGCAGTCATCCTCACAGATAGTTTCCTAAATTATGACTAAAGTACACGATAGAAATCGTTCAGGAAACATTTTCTGATTTATTGTTTGCTCCATAAAGCTATCTATTAAGAGAGACAAAATGAAAAAATAATACACCATAAACCACGTAAAACTAGATGGGTAGAAACGGACCTTCCTCTTTCTTGTTTCTAAAACATGTGTAGAGTACTTTCTCTCTATAGTAGTTAAATACTTAAAAAAAAAAAAAAAAGGAGAACAATTACCATTGTAGATACTTCACCCTGAAGGGCTTTGGTACAGGGGATTGGTTACATGCATAATGGCAGAACTGAGGGGCCAGATGGGACCCGGGGAGGCAACCCGGAGCCTGGCAGAGCAGTGAGCTAGTACTAACCATTGAGGAAGAAGAGCCGTGGGAGGAGTCAGTGATGTTCAGCAGGAGTTAGGACAATTGTGAGGACTCCTGGCAGGAGCTGGGCCAACGAGGCAGGAGTGCTGCCAAGCCAACGGAACAGCAGAAATTCAGCTGGAGATGCCTCAGCAAACATCTGCTTTCTCCTCGGCCTTTCAAGCTTCCAGCCTTCCACCAGGAACTCTCACTGGCCGAGCTGACCTGGGAGTAAGAGGCAAGGGGTTTCTGGGAAACGTAGTCCCCTCTCATATAGGGCAGAGGGCCAGAGGGCAGGTGGGGAAGGGCAGGGACAGCAAATCTGCAACTGACCCACAGACAATCTAAGAAGAGGTGACTTTTCCCCCAACATTAAAAGAAGTTTGGGGGCGCCTAGGAGGCTGAGTCGGTTAAGCACCCTACTCTTAATTTTGGCTCAGGGGCAGAGCCTGCTTGGGATTCTCTCTCTTCCTCTCTCTCTGCCCACCCCTCCCCCTTCTCTCTCTATCAAAATAAGTAAAATAAACTTAAAAAAATATTATTACAAAAGGAGTTTTTTCCCTGTAGGACTTAAGTGAATTTATACATTACATGACTTTGTGTCTTTTATTTCACCCTCATGTTTATTTAGTGATCTGAGAACAGGTTTCTGATTAAGATTAAATAACGAACCAGAAATTGGTTTAAGAGATAGACAGTCGTAACATCATCTGGGAAAGTAGAGAACAAGTAACTGGATTCTGCCCCTATCAAGACGATCCATCCAGAGGTAAGCCGGAAACGGTCTCAGAAACATATTCCTTGACCAAAGTCATTGCTTCATCTGACTTCGTAACCTTTAAGGGAATGAAACTGGTTGCACACCTGCTCCAGGTGGAGCTCACACTCCTTCCAGGCTGTGGCATATCTGCTCTGCGTGGTTCCTGCCTTTCTTTTTCCAAGACCACGCCCACACCCTGAGAATTGGTCGGGGAAACACTGGCTGACCAGACACCTCCTTGTTCACTTGAAAGGTAAGTTGCAAGTTGAGGTAATATTTTCCCATTTTTGTTAATGGCTGAAGCCTTATGCCAGCTCAGAAAATTCTTCCTAATTGACAGTGAGGTGATCTGTCGCTCTGTGAAGAACTGACATGAATGGAGACATTTCAAAATAGAGCTGGGGTGGCCACCACAGGGAAACTGCCTTACCCATCTTTATTTGAACTGGGTCAAAACCTTTAGATTGGGTAAAATGGCATACATTTTTTTTTTAAACCAATTGCTTGCAAAGTCAGCAGGAGAACGGACATTTTTTTTTTTTTATGTTTATTTCTGAGAGAGAGAGACAGAGAGAGCAGTGGAAGGGCAGAGAGAGAAGGAGACACAGAATCTGAGGCAGGCTCCAGGCTCTGAGCTGTCAGCACAGAGCCCAATGCGGGGCTCGAACTCACAAACCGTGAGTTGAAGTAGGATGCTTAACTGACTGAGCCACCCAGGCACCCTGAGGATGGACACCTTTATATCAGGCTGATGGTTGTGGACTTTCTGAAGGTAGAATCAGTAGTCAATGCGTAACTCAGACTAGCATAGCTTGTTAACCCTCGCAGAAAACTTTTCTTTCCTTCAACTCATGGAACCGCCCTTCCTTTTCCTAAATAAAAACCCTTTGCTTTCACCCTACAAATGGGACACATTACTTGAGTTTCTACCAGAATCTGTGGTCCCAGAATTGAAATTCTTGGATCCCAAATAAATGCTTGTTTCTTGTTGTGCCTCTTTATTTTCAGGCTAATGGATCAATCTTGAGTCCAGATCAGAGGCCAAGAGATATAGAAGAGAGTAGAAAGCAGTTTTCTTTCCCTGACCCAGATTTATAACAGGTTTGAAATATATTTTTGAAATGTGCTTTGATATTTTTACTTTGTCACTTGTAAGCCACTGAAAACGCCCTCTGGCAGATAGATGCCGGGAGACGTCCAATACGTCTCCTTGCTTAAAAATAATTTACTTCCCCTCTGTTCCAAAAAACAACCATAGTCAAAACTAACAACTGTAATCCCCTTTCCTTCATCTCAGTTTACAACAATAGCTAATTTTTATTTAATGTGTTCTATGTACCACACGCTATTCTAAATACTTGATATGCATCAGCTCATCTAGTGCACATAACGAATCTATGGGGTAAATCATATTATAGTATCAATTTTACAGATGAGGAAACTGATACACAGAGAAGTTAAACAGCTTACCCAGAATTATACAGATCTGAAAAACCCAGAAGTCTGACTCCAATTTGTGGTCTTAGTCACTACACTAGATTCCTCTTGGCTTTCGTCAAGAGCTAAGAGTAAAGCTATCCGATTAAATCAATTTACAATTACGTGTGAATAATTGATAGTCATTAAGCCTCCCTGAGAAGTCTGCACTTTTAAAAGATGTCCATAAACTGGGGCGCCTGGGTGGCTCAGTGGGTTGAGTGTCCAACTTCAGCTCAGGTCATGATCTCATGGCTCATGGGCTCGAGCCCCGTGTCAGGCTGTGTGATGACAGCTCATGGAGCCTGTTTCAGATTCTGTGTCTCCCTCTCTCTGTCCCTCCCCTGCTCGCACTCTGTCTCTCTCTCTCTCTCAAAAATAAACATTAAAAAAATTAAAAGATGTCCATAAACCAAAGGAATGTCAACCGACACGTTTGTGAAATGCCTACGATGTGCCGCTGTGCATGGCAGATATTTCATAGAAGATTTTTGAGGAAATAGATCAATGAATAGATAGAGGAAGGCTTAAGATGAGAGGTGATGATCAATGAAGAAGTGATTCTCACCTGACGTATGTATGTGTGAGCAATGGGGGTGAGTCTAGAAAATGCTGCAGACTAGAGATGACCATTGAACCTGGTTTTGAAGACGAGGAGCTTTAAGGTGAAAAAGAGACAGACGGTCAAGGAGGCAGTATGAACAAAGACGTGGGAGAGTGAAAGAACATGGTTTGGTGTGGTTCCCTTTGGGAAGGAAGCTGGTGGTGGTAATGTCGGCTATTTCTTGTCAGAGAGAGCGTGATTTCTTTTTGTAACACCATTCTTCTGTCATGGAGGACAAGAAGCCCAGTCCAGCTTTCTAGAAAGGTGATTTCTCCCCACTCTACTCCCCCAACTTTTTGATTCTCAGTTTGGGAGAAAGGCAGAGTATGAATGTACGAGACAGGATAGATGAGAGAACTGATGTTCAGAATTGTCCGGTGGCTTGTCCAGAATCATCCAGAACTTGATTCTCCATTTTTGCCTGCTCCATTCTGATGTGCGCCTGCATAAATTCACAAATGGTTCTTTGGATTGTTGCCAGACTTTGAATTTAATACATCTCAGCAATCACAGACTGAGGCCTGAAGGACTGTATGAGGTTGTTAGAGTATCAAAAAATCCCTTCCTCTCCCCAAATTATTTGAAATCGATCCAAAAGGAAAAAAGAAGAAAAAGTCCTAGCGTCGTCCCGGCTTGCTTTCAAATGGGTCAAACCCTTTTGGAAGATCTATTTACGACAACATCCTGCCAGTTTCCATTTCGTAACAAGCACGAAGCTAACATTTTAAGAGAAAGGACAAGTTCACTAGTAAAATAGCTACGAAGAAAAGATATTTAACCTTCTAATAAAATAGTAATGCTGCAAGCTCAGCGGCACATAAAACATTTATAAGCCACAGCCAGCAAAGTGTGGAACAAGAGATTTAAATGTTGCTGCTTGATGGAATGGAGAGATGTTCACTATAAATATCACCCCAAAGCCTGGGGGCTGCAGCGGGGTGCAGGGAAGGAGGTCTCCGGGTGACAGCTGATGCCTGTCCTGTAGTTGGCCAAAGGCTGGACCCTTTCCGACCTTTCTCTTTGGCAACCTAGAATTGAAACATGAAATGGGGTAGGTGGGGAGAGACGGGCTTGAGCTGGGAAGATGGTCCCTGCTAACCTGTGTTACGACTTCAGTGAAACAATATACTTCGTGTGCCAAGAAGAATGGCACGCTTCAGCTTCAGAGGCACACCAGGCCTGGCCACGCCTGGCTCAGGTGCCTTCCTGCTGCACGGTACTCCCACCGTTGTGGGAGACGAGGAGGAAGAAGAGTCACGGGCTGAGGTATCCAGAGGTAACTGTGACCACCCTGGGGGTGTGAGAGTGAGCACGAGAGGGTAGAGCAAGAGCTAGGCGAGCGGTGAGCTGTTTCCATTTGCCTATCACTCGGGACTACCGCTGGGCGTGTGGTAACACGAACAATCCTATTCCAAAGCCTAATTTGGTCACGTGTGCCTTTCAGTTCTGGAAAACTCCCAGCTATGCTGAACGTCCACCGTGTCCTTGATTCTCCACTTGGGAACTCTTCCACTGTACCTAAGCAGAAGCTTAAACCTACACTTTTCTGTCTCATGGTTTCAATCCGCTCTGTATTCTGAGTGAACACCCCGGCATGCTGTCCAATTCGTTAATGGGCTGTGCTCCTCTAGAGTAGTGTTATTTTTTTTTTTTTCCAGTTACAGCGTTGGTAGCTTTTATTTCCAGGATTTTTTCCTGGTTCTTTCTCACATCCACCTGCTTCTGTTTCATAATTGCTTCCTACAATTTATTATTTTTGGAGGTATTTCTTTTTCCCTTTAGTTCATTGGGAGTTTTAAAATGTGTTTCAGATAGTGTTACTTCCATTCTTTTAGGAATGAATTTTTGACTTGTTGAGGGTTTTGGCTGTCAATGACGGTATGAGTTTCGCTTCCGTGCTTTCAATTTTTAATTGTCATGCCGTCTTGAGTGGAAATGTCCTTTTGTTTGTGTTCTTGCCCCTCTCCCCTTGTTGGCCTCTTGTTGTCTGAGAAACTGTGGTTGCCCCCACCTGGCCTAGGTTTCCACTGAGAACCAAGTTGTGCGTGGGCTGTTGGGGAGTCTTGTCTATGAGAATGTTGTTGATCCCACCTGTCCACCAGCACGTGCTACTAGGCACAAGCTCTGGTTGGGGGATCCCAAATTTTCTCATCTGGCACCTCAGGCAGCTGCTGGTTATTAGGCACAGCCCCAGACCGTAACTGCAGCATTGTCTACATTGTCTTTCTAGGAAGGCCACCTTGCTCTGCCTTCTGGATCGCAGAGCCAGCCCAACTCCATGTGGGAAGTTTCACGGTCTGTTCCCTTTGCCAGGGAACTCTCAGAAGCTGCAGCCAGTTTCCTCTTCTAGCACCTGGAACACTAGAACCCCCATCGTCTCTCACGGTCTTATTTCTGGAGCACAGACATACTCTCTTGTTATTGACAGGGGTTATACATTTGTAATTTCAAACATATTTTACTTATTTTCGTTCTCTATATGAAGGGAAAGGGGTGCGAATTTCCACCTGAACCTATTCTGTCAACTTAAGTAGGAATCGTGAGACCTCCTCTCAGGACTTTAAAATGACTTTGTATCCTTACCAAATAGTGCACACTTTGGAATGTTCAATGAATGAATGAATGAATACAAGTAGATTTCTTTTCTTAATTGGAATCCTTTTTCTTTCCTCAATCCCCATTCTGATGATTCCATTCTGAGGATGGAAAGATCCTTACCTTACAAAAGCCCTGCCTCTTTCTGGTGCTGCTCCAGACTACTTACTTAAAACAGTATGAATAATTATTGTTTTATTTTAAAAGTAATAGGTCCTAAGAAAATAAAAATAAATAAAAGTAGTATGTCTTGTTAAGAAACAAAGCAGACCTGTATAGCAATTTAGTAAAATGTAACATTTTTTCTCATTATTAGCATAGTTGTAGAAAATGTAGTGTATACAGATAAGCAAACCGAAGGGATAAAGCCATTCGAAACTTGTCCATCTTTCCCCTCTGGCTCTAATATGCCCATACTTGATTCACCTTGAATTAACCTTGACTTCGTCAACTAACCTACCGTTCTGGGAGTGAATTGTGAGTGCTCTTCTTCAGTGCCAATGTGGCCATCAAACATGGGCTTCAGCCACAGGACTGCAAACATGACTACATTGTAAGATTTTCGTATTATCTATTTTTTGTTCTGCGTTGGAAGTTAGGAGGTGAGCAGATTCTGATTTATCTTAAAATGTGCAAATGTCCTGGGGCGCCTGGGTGGCTCAGTCGGTTAAGCTCAGGTCATGATCTCACAGGTCATGAGATCGAGTCCTGTGTGGGGGTTTGTGCTGACAGCATGGAACCTGCTTGGGATTTTCTCTCCCCCTTTCTTTCTGCCCCTTTCTCTCTCTCTCTCTCTCTTTCTCTCTCTCTCTCAAACTTAAAAAAATGTGCAAATGTTCTGCTGATTTTGTTGCTAAAATTGCTGAAGCAGCTGATTATGATGAACAAACAAAGAAATAAGTTACTTCTTGGAGGACAGAGATTTGCTATTTGTCTGGGGTGGAGGGACATGGGCTGTGTCTTCTTCTGGGGACTCTGCTTTCCCAGTCCTCTGTCACCTTCCTTTTCTATTAAGACCACCTTTATCCTCCTCTTGTGTCTGGTCAAAATCCTTCCAGAAAATAAAAATGGCCATGCTCAGCTGAAAGGATACCACGTAAACCCAGGTTATTTTATATATGGAAACAGTGAAGAGACTTTACCTGACTTTTGAGGACCAAGGTAAAAATAACATCAAGAACCTCAAATCCAAGTTCTTGTTGCTTTTCGAGCTTCTCTAAGAAGCTGCATTTCCCATCCAACATGATAGTATGATTATAATAGGCATACAGCAGCCACAGTTCCCATCAGGACAGTAAGGGAGGGCAAAGAGAAAGAGACAAAGCAGGAACTCTAGGTCAGAAGTGGCTGGAGTAATTCACAACTGGATGCTAACATATGACCGGAGGAAGAAATGGGCAAACAGACCATAATGCTCAGTACTTCAAGATTAGGTCTTTCTTATCATCCGCCCATAAGCATGCAACACGTAGAAACAACAGATTTGGAATAAAAAATGTAAAGATAAATACATGAGGCGTGGAGGAGACATATGTAGGGTATAAACCATCTAGTCCTGGGGCACTTGTGTGCCTCAGTCAGTTAAGCTTCCAGCTTCGGCTCAGGTCATGATCTCCCCATTCATGGGTTCAAGCCCTGCATCAGGCTCTGTGCTGACAGCTCAGAGCTTGGAGCTTTCTTTAGATTTCTTTGTCTCCCTCTCTCTCTGTCCCTCCCCTGCTTGTGCACTGTCTCTTTCTCTCTCTCTCTCAAAAATAAATAAAAGATTAAAAAAAATTATAAACCATCTAGTCCTAAGAAAGTTCTAGGAAAGTGATAGAACGAAATGAAAACCCTAAGCTACAAGTCAGAGGATAAAAGGGAAAATGTTCAGGTTTCTGAGAGACACGGGTCAGGAAAAGGGTTGAGGGTGTGAAGCAAAGTTTGTTTGTTTTTTTAAAACATTTATTTATTTTTGAGAGACAGAGACAGAACCTGAGCAGCGGAGGGCAGAGAGAGAAGGAGACACAGAATCCGAAGCAGGCTCCGGGCTCTGAGCTATCAGCACAGAGCCCGACCCAGGGCTCAAACTCACAAACCACAAGATCATGACCTGAGCTGAAGTCAGGCGTTTAACCGACTGAGCTACCCAGGCACCCATGAAGCAAAGTTTGAATAAAACAATATGATTCTTGCTGAGAAAAGTCAGGCAAGGCAAAGAGTTCATAGCAATGCCAAGAGAAGCAGTGGAACTAGAAATAAGAAAAACCCAAACCTCCTTCAAATTCAGAACTGTCTGCATATTTCTGAGGGATTAGCAGCTTACTCACTCTTCATGCCAATGCATGTTTTGAAATGAAGAGTTTAACGGGCACTGACTCTGTGTTAAGAGCCATTTGATCATCTCAGGGCCGACTAAAAAAGCAAGCAAACACACAAAAGGTTTTGCTTTTGAAGAACCTAAAACTTAGTTGGAGAAATGCAACAGAATTGTGTCATGTACAGCCACAGGGTTGTGTTAGTTCACTGGCGTCATTGACTTAGAAGTGTTGAGAAAACAGGGCACAGTGGCTGCAGGAATGACCAGAACACAGGCTTGGCTAAGGCTTCAGCGGGACTTACTTTGAATAAAAAGAAGAGAGGAGAGGACGTCATAGTTGAGAAGATCTTGCACCCCGTACGGCTAGCCTTTTCTAGGGGATCAATTACGTTTGTTCATCAAAGTATAGAAGATGGACGGTATGGGGACATACCTGAGGTCGCTCACGGGACAGCAAGAAAACGTCCCTAGATCTACAACAAATTGGAGAAGCAAATTATGGAGGGTCTCACAAGTAGGCAGACAAAGTTTAGATTTGACACAGTAGGAAACAGACAATAAATATTGTGTGTGTGTGGTTCTAGGAGTTTTAACACATATGTACGCTTCGTATCTATCGCCACAATTAGGATACAAGACAGTCTCATCACTCCAAAACTCTCTCCTGTGCTAGCCCTGTGTGGTGACACCTTTCTCCCATCCCCAGCCCCCGTGGCCACTGATGTGTACTCCCTCAGTGTAGCTGGTCCTTTTGAGAATGTCATATAAATGGAATTATGTGGATTCCACTTGATTAGGTAACCTCTCCAATGGAAAGGCATGTAACCTTCGGAACCTGCTCCTTTCACTCAGCTCAGTGTTTCTGAGATTCTTCCGAATTATTGTGTGTTTTAATAGTTTATTCCTTATGGAATGGTATTCCATTGTATTCATCTGTTAAATGAAGACATTTGGGTTGTTTCCAGTTTTTGATGATTACGGATAGGGCTGCTGTCAACACTTGGATACAAGCTTTTGTGTAAACAAACATTTGTATTTCTTTAGGGTAAATAGCCAGGAATAAGATTTCTGGGTCATGTGGTACGTGGGTATTTAACTTTTTAAGAAACTGCGAAACTGATTTCCAGAGTAGTTGTGTCACTTTGCATTCCCATCAGAAATGTGTGATGATTCTAGTTACTCTCATCCTTGCCAGTATTTGATATTAACGATTTTTGTTGTTGTTGTTTTGGCTTGGGTTTGTTTTTGTTTTTGTTTTTTTGTTTTTTGGCCGCAAAATAGATATGTTACTGTATTGTAGTTCTAAGTTGCATTCACTACTGGCTAATGAGGTTGAACATTTTTCATGTGCTTATTTTCTTCTGCAAATCTTTGATGAAGTATCTGTTCAAATATTTTGGCTTTTTTTTAAGTGGGTTTTTTTGTTTTCTTATTGTTGAATTTTGAGCACTCTTCATACATTTTGGATACAAGTTCTTTCTTTATTAGATATGTGATTTGCAAATATTTTCTCCCAGTTTGTTACTTTTCTTTCCTGCATCTTTTATGAAGCTGTAATTTTTAATTTTGAGCAAATTCAATTTATCAGTGTCTTTGATGGATCCTGTCTTTGGTGTCATGTCTAAGAATTTGCACGGGAAGAAAAAAAAATCCTTGTTCCCACTACCCTCTTGGGTTCTCTGGTGGGGGCTCTGTAATGCAAACTGACAAAAGAAGTTAACAGGAAAAAAGTATCCAGATTTACTTAATGTAAGTTTTATGTGGCATGGGAGACCTCAGAAGGAAATGAAAAGTCAAAGAAACAGTTAAACTTGAGCATGTTTATACCAGGCTTGGTGAAGAGTGGAAAGTCATGAAAAAAGGTGACAGGACCAAAGGGTATGAGCCAAGCATAGTAAACTAGGGGAAACTTAGCAATTTCATTTGAATTCCTCTCCACCCCTCTCCATCATCAGAGATAAGGATGGTCTTTTCTTCCAGTTGTAGGGAGGGCACCTCTCACATGAGGGTCTTATGACCTGCTTTAGGAAAGAAGGAGATGTTATAAAGTCCCTGCTGCACCTGCATTGTCTTATGTTTCTTCAGCTTCAAATATTCACTATGCCAAGGTGCCATATTTTGGGGTAAGTTGTTCTGAACCCTGTTGAACTCTTTGCTGAACTCCAGGTCTGTGTTTTCTTCTAGAAGTTTTATAGTTTTATGTATTACAGTTAGGTACTTTTTCAGTTAATGTTTGTATAAAATGCGAAGATGAGGTCAAGGTGTTTTGTTTTTTGGTTTTCATGTGTTTTGTTTTGTTTTCTTTTCTTTTGCCTATGGTTATTCAATCATTCCAACACCATTCTTTGACATACTGTTCTTCATTAAATTTTGTTTCTTTGTCAAAAATCAATTGGCAAAATTTAAATGGTCAATCTAGTTCTAAATTCTATATTACATTTCATAATCTATCTAACTTCCCTTTAGCCAATACATAAAGTGTTCATTAGCAGAGATTTATACTAAGTCTTAAAATTAGATAATGTGATTCCTCCAACTTTATTCTTCTGTTTTCCAAATTGTTTGAGCTATTCTGGTTTCTGTGCCTTTTCATATAAACTTTAGGATTTACTTGTGTGTACCATCAAAAAATCCTGCGGAGAATTTTATTGGAGTTCCTTTAAATCTGTAGTCGATTTGGGGGAGAATTGACATCTTTACTATCACTAAGTTTTTGAATTAAGGAATGATATAAATACTCTTCATTCCTGGAACTTCATTTGCATAGAGAGAATAGATAAAAGCCTATATTTTTGTATTTTTCATACGGTTCTGAGCTTAAAAGAGCTTCTGAGCCTGTAAACCCACTTACTTTGATCTCTGGTACATTAAAAATGAGAGGCTCAGGTTTCACTTTCTCTGGTCCAAACTGGGCATGATGGTTCAGAATGGGGCACATGAGTTGTCACGAGCCTAGGTATGTGGCTGTCCAGGCCACGCAGGGAGGCTGGGTCAGATGATGAGAAGGATCCAGGTGTTCAATTGAATCCAGATAGAGCTTTTTGCAGAAGGTATAGTGGAAGGATTCTGCTTGTCTACTTGGTAACCATACTTCAAAACAATGAGCATCTTACTTATGCAGAATTTCTAACAAGAGTAAGATTCTGTGAGGCAAGGGTTTGAAACTCAACTGACTTGCATGGTGATTTTGAAAAACTCAACTTTTCTCTGGCTTGTTTTGTTCATCTGTAAAATGACTAGAGTCTTTCAAGCTATGAAATGTGAAAATGCCAAATGACAACAATATATCAAGTGAATCTAATATGCAAGACATATACAAGGGATTATGAAGAGCTCCTAACTTAGAGACTACAGAGCGAATGATTATCTCACAGAGCAGTCTGTGACTTCAATGAAATTCAAGTGGCCAACTTTTTCAGTGACACAGAAAAAGCATAACTATATATGCCTCTTTAAAATGCCAGCACCCCTGTTGTTTTGCACATAACTCTGACCATATTCATGAATGTGTCCCAGATTTACTCATGTGAACCACATTTTGAGTGGACCACAGTTGTTCTCATTCCTTAACATGCCCTTTTGTCCTCCCCACTTTAAAATAAGGCTATTGGTGGGGGGCCTGCGTGACTCAGTCAGTTAAGCGTCTGACTCTTGATCTCGGCTTAGGTCATGCTCTCATGGTTTGTGAGTTCGAGCCCCATGTCGGACTCTGTGCTGACTGCCTGACAGCATGGAGCCTGCTTGGGATTCTCTCCCTCCTTCTCTCTCTCTGCCTCTCTCCTGCTAATGCTCTCTCTCTTTCTCTCTCTCTCTCAAAATAAATAAATAAGCTTTAAAAATAAATACATACAATAAAATAGGACCACTGGGAAAGCTCTCCTCATCATTGGGCAGCAAAGTAGAGCTCATTCAGTGCTGTCTTGTTGTGTCATATGAAAATGGCATGAAATAAAAATAAAACTTGTCTAGGAAGTTGATGTAAACAACCAGCTCCTCTCATCCTGAGTTGAAGTTTCATAACTCAGCCCATAGTATACGGTAGGTCAGTGAAGAATAAGAAGGGAGGTTGTGATAAAAAGGAGAAATGCCTTAAAGCTACAAAACTGTGTGTGTTGGAGAAGGTGATTGGTGATAATTGTCGCAGTGAAAGGTCCATGTCATGCTCCGAAGGAAAGCATGAGGGCAAAGCTGAGGAGGAACATTCCATTTTCCAGGGGATTACTAGAGACTTCTTACAGTAATGGAGAAGAAGGTACGTACATTTCATTGTACCTACCATTGGACACCTCTTCCGAGTAGGAGGAGTTTTGAAGTTTTCCTTTAATACATATTTTTTTCTTAGTGTTTCATTGCCCTAGTAATTTTCAAACATCTGTGAACTCTTGTTATTGGCGTTACTTGCCTTTTTCCCCCATAGCCCCCCACCCTTAATAGTGCCACAGTCTCACAAGGAAACCTAACATATAGGAGTGATGGCAGTGGAATGATTCTTCCATGGTAGATGAATGGAGATCAAGCTCTTCTCCTCCCTCTCTCCCCCACCCCCATGGGTTCCTGGGACATACTCACAGGCTTTGAGCATTCACTTGGGGTGCCCAGTCACCGGACTGCCCAGAGTCCTCTGCTGCAGTGCTTAGAGACCCGGAATAGCAAGCCTGGCTCCTGATCTCCACCAATATGTATTGCAGTCCTCTGGGCCATTCCTCCATGTGGAGGCCAGGCCTCCACAAGGCCTCCTCTGGGCCTTGTGATTGATAAAGAGTGACCTGGGGCCAATAGGATGTACCGGATCCCGGTAACATATTAGCTCGCTGATCTGTAATTTCCCTCACATTATATAATGTTTAATCTGGCTTCAATGTCCATGACCTAGACCCTATGGCTCCAGGTAGAAGCAAGTGAAGGATGATGCATTCCTCGGGGGAAAGAAGGTTCCGGGTTAATCCCACTTATCCCATGTTGTAGATGTCTTGTACCTCGTCCAGGAGAATACCAGCCTGTTTCTAAGGCACCAGCTCCCTCCTCTTAATATAAACCTCTAAAAATATAAATGTTAGAGGTGCCTGGGGGGTTCAGTCGGTTAAACATCAGACCCTTGGTTTTGGCTCAGGTCATGATCTCGCAGTTCCGTGGGTTCGAGCCCCACATCTGGCTCCCCAGTGACAGTGCAGAGCCTGCTTGGGATTCTCTCCCTCTCCCTCTCTCTCTCTCTCTCTCTCTCCCCCTCCCCCACTCAGGCTGTCTCTGTCTCTCTCAAAATAAATAAATAAATAAACTTAAAAAAAATCAATAAAAAGATAAATGTTGCATTGATGATTTCCCCCCATAAAATACTTACAAGACTTACAGATAAAGGCTTATAAAACTCAGGAAATACTTATAAGACTTTTGAGAATGCCAAACCCCACATAAAAAATAAACGAACACCCGGAAAATACAGTGAGAGCAAGAGTAAGAACAAGAGGAAGCACTGGAGATCAATTCTCTACTGACATTTCCGGAAAGCAAAAAGTCATTAACTTTGACACAGGTCACACCAGTTGATCCTTGAAAGCTTTAATCGTATGCAGTGAAATTATTAAGGTCCACGTGGAAATACGCAAAATGAAAGGTCAGCTTCAAAGTTTACCCCCATGCCTTGAGACCACTTGTCGGTCTAGAAGGCCCCCCCACTTTGTAGTGCTAGTAGTCGGAGTTTGACACCTCGTGTGGGCAGCCGCTCAGCAGACGTTCAGTTACCTTACTGCACTCCCAGGGACCAAGATGCTGGGGTTCCAGGCTCTAACCCCCTTTGAAGAAAAACAAAATGCTAGCAATAATGAATACCTTTATAATAGGAAACAACAGAGAGGCAACTTCGCCTCATTTAAAGTAAGCCGGAAACAAGCTGTAGACATCCGGTCTCTCATAGACCTATTGCAGGACCTTGGGAAAGACTGAGAGAGTTCGACTCTCACCTTTGCCACAGGACTAAGACTCACAATATTTCTGAGGAACGGCTAGTAAAAGCCGAAAGGATTACAGTTTTGAGGAAAAAGTGAATGTTCAACCCATAACTTTGTTTGGTCTGCACCTGTATGAACAGGGCCGAACGAAGGTGTTTCTGCCTGTTTTATTATTTTTTTAAATGACCAGGTTGAAAGGATAGTAAATCTTCCCCAATTTTATCATGACCAAGTACGGCTACAAAACAGTCTTCCGCGTCACACGGGGACAGAGAGAGCACGACATAGAGTTTGTATTCACTGTCTCACTGGCAAAAACTACCTGTAATTATTTCCTCAGTGGGGCTGCATAAAACTTGAATCCCATTTAATCTTACACTAAACAATTTCTATATTTCATGTCATGGATTAGAATGAAAATGGAGATAGTTCATCAACACTGATCCGTGATATAAAAAAGAACAGCGAAGCCGGGGGTATGAGAGTGCATAAAAATGTTTTGTGTTCTGACCAGTACATTGCTTTAAAAAAATTTTACAGTCAGGCCCAATTGTTCATTCTCTCCATGCAGAAGATACTCACATATTCATTTTTAAAAGGGCAAATCAACCATAATTCAGTTTATAAACTGTGAAGCTGGTTGCGAATGTCTGGATGAATATTCATTAGAATCTCTTAATCTGCCATCGACTGTGATTCATTAGGCATATGTAAATATCATTCACTTTAATTGCCCCTAAACTGACTTAACATAATATTGTCATTAGCAAATTATTAGTTATTTGTGTAACTAATGGTACATTATGGTGTGCACGTTAAATCTCCAAATATATGATTACAATTATGATGATGTTTTATGCTGGGGGCTTTCTAAACTATTTGATGAAATATAATGGAGTCAAATCAAATCTGGTATGTTAATAGGACAGTTGCGGAACTTTTTTCTGCACCTTGGTGCTGTTATCACCTCCCAGCTACTCGCTCTTCCTGACACTTGACTCGCCGTAAGTAGTTTCCATTATGTTGTCTGCGCCGAAGGCCTCAAGAAGTCCCTCCACTCTATTCTCCTATATGGACTCAATCGCAGTTGGCTTTTGGTAAAAGTCACTTTATTAAATATATGTATATATTTAATATTCAGTCATGGGAAGTGGAGAAAGCAATATAAAATGGGCAAAGAAAGTATAGGAGGTTCTCCTGAACATTGACCTAAAGAAATCAGCCTAGCGCGTAATTTAAACAACTCACGGAAGTTTTACTCTCCACGGTTCCATCTAAGGGGCTGCATTTGACCTGCAGAAATTCATCAGACGGTGGGTGTGCTGCAGCTGTCTTCTCCAGAACTATCATCATCTGTAAAGAATTTCATAGCTCCTTGGAACCCTCTTGAATTCCTAGCATTACTCTTTCTGAAAATTTTGTTTACCTGTCCCGGCGTCTCCCCACAGCACTTATTTCTTTACAACAAACTCCTATTTCTCTAATCTTTATCTGAAAGACAGTATCAGGAAGTTTTTCAAAGAGAGTCGCTTACTTTTTATCACTTGTAATTGTTACAAATCCACGAAGCAAGCTCCTAGGAATGAAGTTGACCCAGCACCCTGGCAGAGAAGGCTATCATTAGTATTCCTTTAGCCTCTGTTAATTGTCTAACTGATGGCAAGAATATGTTAATACAAAATGAGCTAACAGAGGCAGGAAACCTTTTATCATGTTGCCCTCCTAAATATTAGTACATTAACAAGGCATTGATGTTTATAAGCAGAGATTCAGACAAATGCATATTCCTGTCTTTGATAATGCTCTAGATTAATTGCCATTTCATCTTAATTTAATAAGCGATCCTTTTGGTAAAAAAAAAAAAAATGCTTACCCATGAAAAGAAATTATTGAGATAATGACAGCGTAATGAATATAGATTGTGGTACAAATCTCCTGAAGAGATACCAACATTCCGGAAACATGGTCAAGCATTCTTGTATTTAAAATAAAGCAAATTTTTCAGTCTCACATACTTCGGGTTTAACATAATTGCCAAAAAGCCAAAGAGTTCCGGTCATTTTGATTGACGATGAGTGATGGAATCTCTCTCCCTAAGAAGCTTAGCTGGGAGTTTCAGAGATCTCTTCTAGCTGATATGACTCCGCCCATTTTATTTTATTTTTTTTAATTTTTTTTTCAACGTTTATTTTTGGGACAGAGAGAGACAGAGCATGAACGGGGGAGGGGCAGAGAGAGAGGGAGACACAGAATCGGAAACAGGCTCCAGGCTCCGAGCCATCAGCCCAGAGCCTGACGTGGGGCTCGAACTCACGACCGCGAGATCGTGACCTGGCTGAAGTCGGACGCTTAACCGACTGCGCCACCCAGGCGCCCCTTCACCCATTTTAAAAAGTGGTCAGTGGTCAGTGATCGAGTGGGGTATCACTTTCATGTTATATGCACTTCTCACATTAACACCTATTTTCTGCTGTTTCACACCATGCCTTCTTCCTCTTTGGACTCTATGCTCCACAAACTCAAGGGCTTTGTCTTCCGTACAGAGGTTGGCAAATGAGCCAGATTGGGTCTGTCACCTGTTTTTAATTTTTTTTAATGTTGATGTATTTTTGACAGAGAGAGAGAGAGAGAGAGAGACAGAGCATGAGTTGGGGAGGGGCAGAGAGAGAGGGAGACACAGAATCTGAAGCAGGCTCCAGGCTTTGAGCTGTCAGCACAGAGCCTGACACAGGGCTCGAACTCCCGGACCATGAGATCATGACCTGAGCCGAAGTCGGACACTCAACCAACTGAGCCACCCGGGCACCCCTGTCACCTGTTTTTAGAATAATGTTCAATTGGAACACAGCCAGGCTCATTCATTTACTGTTTTTTTTAATGTTTACTTGAGTTTATTTATTTTGAGAAAGAGAGTGTGAGTAGGGGAGGGGCAGAGAGAGAGAGAGAGACAGAGGGAGAGAATCCCAAGCAGGCTCTGTATCACTTCATGGAACACGATGAGGGGCTCAAACTTACAAACAGTGAGATCATGACCTGAGCTGTAGCCAAGAGTCGGATGCTTAACCAACTGAGCCACCCAGAGATCATATTGGTCCACAAAACCTAAAACATTTACTACTGACCTTCACAGAAAAAGTTTCCCAACCATTGGCCTAATATACAGAATTTTGCCAAAAATGAATAATGGAGCCCCCCCCCCCCCCGCCAGACAAGCATCTTCCTTGTGATAAAAATGTATGCCTCAAATCTCTGCAGAGCCAATGATTTATCATGTAGTCAAATAAAGTTTGGTCACTTCTAACTCTGACATCACAGAGATGCCAAAAATGTCTAATTTATTTGAGCCCTGATAATTTTGTTATATAGCTTGGCCGAGGTATTTGGCTGGTTTTATATACCAAATCCACGTCTTAGGTGTGAATTATGGCGGGATGCAAACTCAGGGAGTTGCTTTAAATTTTGTTCAGACCTCTAGGTCCACTTTAGACTCAAATACAAGCTTTTTCATAATTTATACACATAGGAGGAATGAAGTAACCCTCCTGCCCAGCACTGATATTGCAATTACTCATAACAAACAACAGTTATGGGCCACCCAGTTTGTATCAGGCCCGTGCAAAGCGCTTCATGTGCATTATCTCATTTAATCTTTACTATAATGTTTTGCTACGGAGGCTATTACTTTTCCCCCATTAAAGATAAGATTATTGAGACTTAGAGAAAATACATGCTCATAAATGGGAGCCAGCAATCAGTCCTCAGCTTGTCTAGATCTATGACCCGTATTCCTTCCACAACACCACACTGCCTCACTACTGTATGTTGAGTTATTTCATTTGCATTGTTAGGTTGAGATGCTTATCACATGGCCACTAAAAATTGCTTTTCAAAAGTAGTCAACTATCTGGAGACAATCTAATCTAACATTGTTTAGTAAGAAGAGCAGAATATGAAACTAAATATATTGTGATGCTAACTCTGTAATATATATGTGTTTGGATCTCAACTTGAACTCATACTGTCAACATGGAACCTATACAGGTGTATTTGGGCATGGCCGGTAAGCTGGTGGAGTAATGGAGTAACCTATCCAGACTGCTTAGATCTGATGAGCTTCTCGGGAAAGGTCTCTTCCTGATAAAACAAAGGCTGACCTAATAACCAAGCCCCGACTGGATGGGCAAAGTGATTTTGAGTACACGGTGAAGGTGGTTACTCAAACTGTCCTATGCCCAGATGCCTGGACCCACTCAGATACGAGCAACACGACTTGAGAACCCTTAACCTGACTTCATATTAGAAGCACCCATGAAGCTGTCATTGGAAAGGCAATCTCCCTGAGCTTTGAACTCATACACGTTCTATGCGCAGCGTGCAATACCTTGACTGTTCTTTATGTAGGCTGTTTCTCAGCAAGCAGCCTATACCATAATGTCTTAGTGTTTCAGGGGAATCCTCATGATAACGTGCTGTCCCAAAGAAATACCATGTCCTGCCCCTCATTACGAAAGTGGAAAGAAAGAGGAAAGGCCTCCCTTACTGTGTCTCAGGAAATCAGAAAATGGGCCTGTAGCTGACATGGAGCCACTAGGGACTTTGAATTCAGAGGGAACCTGTAAAGGTATGAGGAACAGTTGAAATCCTTTCACGGAAACTGGACTGTGTTCAGAGGTGTCAGAGGCAATGCACAGCAACGGGAAAGCTGCTGGTGTTCTGGTGAGACCGATTATATCCACTAAGAGGCAGAAAATACACTTTCTGCTCCTTCCCCAGAGATGCCTCAATTCTTGCCCACTTTCCAAGTCTTGTGTCTTGTCTCCAGTTTCCCATCATTCGGCGAGCCACTGATTTCCTGCCAGTTAGTTCCTTCTGTCTTTAACTTGGCCAGGGTCGGTTTCTGTTGCTTGCAATCAATAACCCTGATAGACTAACATCTACACTGTGGCCATTCGAACACCGAGGCCCCAACAGTCGTGCCGGTGCACCCCTAAAGACAGGTCATCTATTGGTATTATGCAAAATAGGCTGCTGGTTTCAAATCAGTAGCAATTAGGGACTTGGATACTATTTAACTCAGTGTATTTTGACTTCCTCTGGTTCAAGGTTCAGGGCATGCTAACCCTCTTCCTACATGATCAGAATGTTTAGGCGCCGTCTTCTGCCAGCTTGGCCTCTGGGCTATTGGTCCTCATTAACTTTTCACCTTCACCACCTGATATGCATTGTGGCCATGTGCCGCTTTGTGCCGCTGATCTGTTCTATCTTAGCCATCCTGATATCGGCGGTATCAGGTCTGTGGGACTTCAGGTCATTGCGTCAGGGTGTTTAGGGAGGTATCCACGTGCACAGGCACCCTAGTTCTCTCAAGCCACGCCTGTAACTGAGGAGTCAAGGATGATCGCAGAACAAAGGGCTCCTCACAGAAGGTGACATTCTTGTGACTCAAGCCCTTGCCACAATCCTGGGCTGATATCTACAGAATGTTAGCAGGCTGGCAGCAAGCGCCTCACTTTCAAGGTAATCTTCTCGAAAAGAATGAAAAGGATAAAAAAAAAAAAGCTCAAATTCACCTATTTTTTGTGATGGACAAAAACGGTCAACCTGAAGTTTGACAGTCTCTTTGTAGTCACCAAGCACAATGCTCGGGGAGCAAGCCTGCCGATGCACCTGCCAACGGGCACGGACCACTCACCCCTCCACCGTGACTGTGGTGGTGTGGTCAGCTATGCGCCAATTCGTGCTCCTGGTCTGTTCTATTTCCCTTTTAGTGTTCTACCATCGTTGCTTTGCAGACCTGTCCTCCAGCGTAACTTGACTCGGCCACCAAGGAAATTCTCAACTTCCTGAGCATCCTATGCGTGACGATGTTGACAATGCTTCCTTGCAGAGTATACATGCTTCCCCTTGAGGATTCCCTTCTCTTGGTTCTGATTTCCCTTGGTCACAACCTAGCTCCTCGGGACATTTGATACAGCTCTGTCTCCCTGGACATCAACCTGAGTATAACAGAGATGGACATGGGATGTGCAGAGGATAGCAGGTATGGCTTAGATGCATGTGCCGTGGACAGGGGATGGCAGATGTAACTGGGATGTATGTGGGACAGCAGGAACATGGTGAAAGCATATTAGCTTTGTCTTGGGTGGCATGGGGGGGCAGGAAAAACACCATGGCCTCGGTGCATCTGGGAGAGTGGGTAGAACTCTTCCAGCGGACAATGGTATATTCCAGGCAGGAGAAAGAGCTCATCTAAAAGAGCCAAGTTGGGGCGCCTGGGTGGCGCAGTCGGTTAAGCGTCCGACTTCAGCCAGGTCACGATCTTGCGTTCTGTGAGTTCGAGCCCCGCGTCAGGCTCTGGGCTGATGGCCCGGAGCCTGGAGCCTGTTTCCGATTCTGTGTCTCCCTCTCTCTGCCCCTCCCCCATTCATGCTCTGTCTCTGTCTGTCCCAAAAATAAACAAAAATGTTGAAAAAAAAAATTTAAAAGAGCCAAGTTGTCAAACATTATGGCATATGATGACGGTGGCAATAAAGCTAGAAAATTATCGGAACCTCTGTGTCATGATAAGAAGTTTGAAAGCCATCCCAAATTTAGGCAACACTGTGACAGAAGTTTGAAGTCCTACAAAACTGTGGGGACTGGGTGGAAAATTATTTGGAAGGAGTTAAGACTGGAGTTGGGCGAAACGATGCCAGGGACACTCGCAATAATCTGAGTGGTGGTGAGGTAAGGGCTTACTCTATTGGCGGCCAAAGTGTGACCAGCAGAAGGGAGCTGATTGGAAAGAGGTGAAGAGGATGCCATCAATAGACATACGGATGCAGGGGAAGGAACAGCCAAGAAAGACCCTGGGATTTGTGACCTAAGTGACAGAACTGTCTACGCTGCCATTCACCAAAATAGGGAGCAAAAAGGAGATTGTGCAGGCATGAGGAGAAATGGCGATATCAGTTTCAAAATTTCGAATATGAAATGCACTGGGAATATCCAGGTGGAACTGTCCCTCAAGCTGAATGATGTGTGGATTAGACAAGCGGTCTGGACTAGAGATTTGGACTCGCCATGTTAGATCCTCTAGCTGTGTGAGCTTGGGCAAGTTAATTAACCTGTCTGTGCACCAGCTTCTTCATCTGTCAAATGGGAATAGTACCTACTTCCATAGAGTTGTTACCAGCATTCAGGGACTTAATACATGGAAACTCCTTAGAACCCTGCCTGTTCTAACAATAGTTAATAAAAGCATTAGTTATTAACTAAAAGTATTAACTATTATTATTACTATTACTGTTATTGCCCTTGACAAGAAACTCCCATTAAACTTCTTTTCAAAAATGTTTCAACTGTGTTTTCTTTTCTTCCCCAGGTTGATTGTGGTATAATTGCCAATTAAAATTGTGAGATATTTGTAGTGTGATGATTGGATATATGCATGCTTTGTGAAAGGACTCCCCTCATTGAGTTAATTAACACACCCATCCCTTCTTGTATTTCCCTTTTTTAAATTTTTTTGCTGTTGTTGTTGGTGAGAACATTTAAGTTTCATTGTCTTAGCAGATCCATCCCAATGATGTCATACAGTGTAATTAATAGTCACTATGTTATCCATTAGATCCTCAAATCTTATTTATCTTATGAAAGTTTGCACCCTTTTCTAACCTCTCCCTATTTTCTCCACCCTCCAGACCCTGGCAATTACTTGCCTACTCTCTGTTTCTACGAGTTCCAATCTTTTTTCTTTAGACTCCACATATAAGTGATATCATACAGTATTTGTCTTTATCTATCTGGTCTATTTCTTTTTTTTAATTTTTTTAAAGTTTATTTATTTTTGAGGGAGAGATAGAGAGAGCAAGCAGGGAAGGGGCAAAGAGAGAGAGAGAGAGAGAGAGAGAGAGAATCCCAAGCAGGCTCTGCACTATCAGCACAGAGCCTGATGTGGGGCTCGAACTCACAAACCATAAGATGGTGACCTGAGCCAAAACCAAGAGTCTTACCTACGCTTAGCCAGCGAAGCCACCCAGGCGCCCCTGGCCTATTCAATTAGCATAATACCCAGTTTCGTCCATGTCGTTACAAATGACAGCATTTTATTCTTTTTTCAGGGTGAATAATATTCAATTATAAATTTATACACATATATATTATTTTATCATATATCATATTATATTATATATGTAATATGTAGTATTATATCACACATAATTAAAATATAATCAGGTATAGATTACATCATATATATATATTCATATATATATAGATAAATCCGGAAATTGTTTCGATAATTCATCCACTGATTGTTACATTCTTCTTTAACTGTCTTCTCCGACCCTCCATACTTACTCCTGCCACTTCCTGGGGAACATCTTCGTTCTCAAAGTTCATGCCAAGCTTCACAGGTCTCTATATCTGAAAAAATACATATTCTGAAATAGGTGGTGCTTATTACTAGCTTGAAGAGTCACCAGAAAAACCAGCTATGGAAACTCTATTTCTGTTGTTCCTCTGAGCCCACCCCAACACCCACCCCAGGCTACGAGGAATGCCTGTGTTACTAGAGCCTCTGGAGCTTTTGCAAAAGCAACATTTTTTTTTCCTGATTATGGAATTAATGCACGCAACTTGTACATATCTTGGGTGAGGGGAAGTATAAGGAAGAAAGTAAAAATCACCAATAATTAAGGCCTAACCACCGTAGGAATAGTTATTGTTTGCTTATCTTTGATGATCTCTTCTTCCAGAGGTGGCGGCAAAGAACACCCCCCCCCCCCGCCCCCCACCTCCTGCTACCGGCATACCGCCCCTGCTCCTGCTGCTCTGTGCAAGCAACTTAAGACATTCCATGTGATCACTGGGTTTCACAAAGTTGCCAGGCGGGGAATAAATGCAGCATTTGTTCAAGAGTCCTGGCTGAGTTCCAGCTGAAGCCCTGATGGTTTCAGGGTCTCAGTTGTAGTTTCAATTGGATTAGTTACCCATTAGTTCTTACACTGACCCTGGGTGGAGGGGTGCAGGCACGGGTAAGCCAGGAGTGGCTGCTTTTAAATGAAGGGAGCCCTGCCGAGTGGGCTCTGTAAATCATCCCACCCGAGAGGGGACAACTCTGTAGGGATCAAAGGCTCTGGGAAAAAGCAGGGTGTCATTGCCACTGCTCTCTGTACCCCCCCCACCTCCATCCACTGACACCCCCCTTCCCCACCCAGTGGTGGCCTGTCGAGGTGGGACTCCACTGCCAGGGCATTTCTCTGTTGAGGAATCTCCATCTACCATTGAGATCGTGCGTGCTTACTGAACATCGCAGCTCATCTTCTGCCTGAGTTCTATAAATGTTTTCATCCATCTTTCATTTTAAGGGTAAGGAGAACCTTGGGTGCACCCATGTCCAAGTTTGTCACTGCAAGCTATGTAGGCGACGCTATTTCAATATTCCAATCACAGACAAAATCTGGGATGTAAAAATCGGTTACCACCCCAATGCATATCAGAGGATGAAGGTGAGAAGTTTATAAGGACCAATAGCCCAGAGACCAAACTGGCAGGAGATGCTGCTTAAAGATTCTGATCATGTGGGAAGGGGGTCAGCATGCCCTGAGCCTTGAACCGGAGGAAATCAAAATACACTGAATCCAACAGTATCCAGACTCCTAATTGCTGCTGATTTGAATTCAGCAGCAAATTTTGCATAATACCAATAAATGACCTTTCTTCAGGGGCGCACCGGCATGATTGTTGGGATCTTGTAACAAATACCTAGTGCCATCTAATGATGGAATGACATATCTCTGATATGCAAATTTTTACAGCACAGCAATTAAGCAGTTTAGAATTTTACGACAGTGTTTGGGCTTTATACAACAACAAAAAAGGGGCCCAATAAAGGCCTGTGATGGATGGGCTAATCCCCACTGGAAATATACCATGTAATGCTGTGGAGACAATACATTATGGATAGCATTGTGATGATTGGTTGTTAATCTCCCGTCCCATCCTCCGGCAGATCCCATGTAGGCCTTTGCTCCAAACCCCCCAAACCGACCCCCACCCTGTCCCCCAGCGCATGGCTGAAAACTGCGTATCAGCCACGTTGTTGGGACACGAGTCTGGGGTACAGATGGGAAAGTTGGGGCATAGCAACCTGCTGTGTGCACGGAATACAGAGCAAAAGGGGCTTGCGGCGACGCAGCTTGTCAGCAGGGGACAGAACTGGGGGCCATATGCCGCTCTTCTTCTCCCTTCTGTTACCAGGTCTGCCACCTCATCCTTCTGTCAGGGGACACTAATGATGAACATGTTTTAAACAGTTTTGTTTACCTAGCAACAGCTTTTCTAAGAGGGGGTCTTAATTAGTCACCTTAAACAATTTTGGGTTTGGATTTTTTTTCAAGCCTTCATTCATTTGTTCATTCATCTGGAAGAATCTCTCTCTTGCTCATTCCACATACCCCCCCCTTCCCCCGCCCCCATACCCTCGAGGCTGTTGTTACTGTTTCCATGAAAAAGTGTGTCTGCATTACAAAACTAGTTTTAATAGCTATATGCCATTTTTCTTTCTTTCATACATACTTTAATACCACAATTAGCTTTGAAGGGTAGATTTTTCTCCACTTATCAGAGGCAGTATTCCTTTGTGAAGCTCTTCAAATAGGATCTGCATTTTAAAATCAAATCCCATTTGGTGATTTTTTTTTTTCCTCTATAATTTTGTACTCCTGGTTGCAGTCACTCTCACTTTAAAGGAGCAGGCTGAGGGCTGATTTAGCACTTCCCTCTGTCCTGACCAAAAAAGAGAAAAAGGAAAAAAAAAATAGAAAATTTGAATTTTGTCAATCATGTTATTGGTTTTCTTTTCAAATTTGATTCACAGAGAACCGTGAAAACTAAGTAGCTTTCTACTTTCTGAGTTACTTTTGTTTTAGGTTCCCTTTATCGAAAATAAAGCATTTTATTATTTTATGGATTCACTGATGTCTATATATGCAAGATAATAGTAAGTTTTAAAAAGAATCTGTTAAAAGGTAAATTATTTAATTCAAAATGGATTAGAAACAAATTCCAAAGTAGCCTCATCCCAAATGTTGAAACTAAAGTGCTTTTCTTTTCTTTTTCTTTTTTCTTTTTGTAATAAAACTTGTGAAGCATGGGTTAACAACCAAAAGACAATACCACCAAATGTGTTTAATCATTAACTCCCATTGGACAATAGCTTCCATAAAAATCAAATGACACAGGCTAATTCCTGCAGGACTACCTCTGTTTTTACATTACTGAACCAGCTTCTGCCTTATTGTAAACGAACAACATCTCCTTCAAGCCTTTCGTTGTTTCTGGTAGCACCTAGGAACACTCAAGCCACGGGAGTATTAACTGTTGACTACCAAGCTAAATGCTTATTCAGAACAAAGTAGAATGATTAAGATGCAGGCATGGTGGAAAGAGAAAAGAACAGATACCAAAAGATAGTTCTTAGCATAAATATTACATTTCGTTGGTAATTTAGTTTGTGTTTTAGTGAGTCAAATAATCTTTTTTTTTAAGATTTTATTTTTTTTTAATTTTTTTTTCAACGTTTATTTATTTTTTTTGGGACAGAGAGAGACAGAGCATGAACGGGGGAGGGGCAGAGAGAGAGGGAGACACAGAATCGGAAACAGGCTCCAGGCTCCGAGCCATCAGCCCAGAGCCCGCCGCGGGGCTCGAACTCCCGGACCGCGAGATCGTGACCTGGCTGAAGTCGGACGCTTAACCGACTGCGCCACCCAGGCGCCCCAAGATTTTATTTTTAAGTAATTTCTACCCCCAACATGGGGCTCAAACTCACCACCCCGAGATCAAGAGTTGCATGGTCCTCTGACTGAGCCAGCCAGGCACCCCTCGAATAATCATTTTTAATTGAATATTTCTTTTTCCTCCATATGATTATAGTATCCCAGAAATAGGTTGTTGTTCAGAATCCTTAAGATGATCTTCTTAAGTTCAGCTGATGTTTTAAAATGCTAATTAATAGACTTTATATTTAGGACAGCCTTCGGCTTGATAGAACAGTTGAGCAGCAAGTATGGTTTCCCTATACTCCTTCACCCCTCCCGACTGTTTTACTTATTTCTAATATTTCGTGTTAGCGCAGAACATTTGTTAAATGGATGAAGCAGTAGTGATGCATTACTATTGACTAGAATTTATAGTTTATGTTGGGGTTCATTCTTGGCACAGTTCTATGGGTTTTGACAAATGTCTGTCTACATGTATCTCCCGTGAGAGTAACTTACAGAGTAGTTTTCACTGCTGTGAATATCCCTGGGCTCTGCCTGTTCATTCTCCCTTCTACCCCCAACCCTCAGCAACCGCTGATCTTTTGACAATCTCCACAGCTTTGCCTTTTCTAGAATGTCATATAGTTGGAGTCACACATTGGGTAGGCCTCTTGATTTTTGCTTCTTTCATTTGGTAGGATGCATTTAAGCTCCCTCCGTGTCTTTTCATGATCTAATTGATCATTTCTTTTTATTGCCAAATAATATTCCATTGTATGGATGTACCACTATGAATTTTTATAGCATTTAATTGTCTCATTACTGTCAAAGTAGGAAAAATCTACCTTTCAAAGTTAACTGAAAGTATATATTTTGTGATTCATTAGATTCTTGAATTTGAAGATAAATGTGAAAAAAGTTGTTTAAAAAGTTTGGGCTCCATTTTGGGCTAACTAGTAACATATGCATTATAATTACTTAATGTAAGTTACCTAAAACATTAAGTAAAAAAAAAAAAGAAAAAGAAAACCTGCAAAGCTGCTGTGGTCATAGGAGGATGCTTGATGAGGCTTATGGTTAACCAAGAAGTGTCATATCATCTGATGTGCATGCAAATGGGGAGGGATAAAAACATTCTCTGTATAAGTGTGAGTATGTGCGTGTGTGTGTGCACGTACGTGCACCCAGTGAAAGAGAACTTAACATTGTACTGCGAAAACTAGCTGGGAATTCTTTGTCAAGAAGGTGGGCACAGCAAATCACCCTGGCTGACCTTGAAGGATCATCAGGTTGATCATTCATATTACATATAAACATATTACATACTACATATTACATGTACATTATGTATATGTATATGTATCTACCACGTAGATCCTTTTACATTACATATAAAATTACATATAAATAGATTCTAGGATGGGTAGGTGCTAATTATGCTAAAGAAGGAATAGAATTTAAGACTGCCTTTCACATTAACAACTCAGGAAACAACAGATGTTGGCCAGGATGTGGAGAAAGTGGAACCCTTTTGCACGGCTGGTGGGAATACAAACCGGTGTAGCTACTCTGGAAAACAGCGTAGAGGTTCCTCGAAAAATTAAAAATAGAGCCACCCCACGACCCAGCAATTGCACTGCTAGGTATTTATCTAAAGGATACAAAAATGCTGATCTGAAGGGGCACACGTAACCCAATGTTTTTAGCAGTCCTGTCAACAATAGCCAAAGTATGGAAAGAGCCCAAATGTGCATCGACTGACAAGTGGATAAAGAAGATGTGGTATATATACACAATGGAATATTACTGGGCAATCAAAAAGAATGAAATCTTGCTTGCCATTTGCAACAATATGGATGGAACTAGAATGTATCACGCTAAGCGAAATAAGTCAATCAGAGAAAGATAAATAGCATATGATTTCATTTGTATGTGGAATTTAAGAAACAAAACAGAGGAACATATGGGAAGCTGTCAGCACGGCGCCCGATCCGGGGCTCAAACTCACAAACGGCGAGACCATGACCTGAGCTGAAGTCGGACCCTTAACGGACTGAGCCACCCAGGCACCCCCAAACCATAAGAGACTCTTAAAGATAGAGAACAAACTGAAGGTTGCTGGACGGGAGGAGTGGGAGGGCGGGATGAGCTAAATAGGTGATGGGCATTAAGGAGGGCACTTGCTGGGATGAGCACTGGGTATTATATGTAAGTGATGAACCACTAAATTCTACTCCTGAAACCATTATTACACTATATGTTAACTAACTTGGATTTAAATAAAATTAAAAAAAAAATTGCCTCTCACAGTAGCACTTGCTATATAACACAACTGGCCGCGAGAGAACAGAGATGAAATTGCGTAGGAATCAGGAGTCTGGGCGGTGGGGGAGGACTTGAGATACTAATGCCCTCCCTTTTCAAAATCGACATGATTAGAATCAAACAGAAAGGTTGGGGTGGTGTCAGAAGTCCACGTGGCAGAAAGAACCTCAAGGTCCCCGAAGTAGCCGCTTACTGTTGGAAAGGGAAGTCGGGATTCAAACTCCGCCCAAATCTAGGGGTCTAATGCGAAGGGCACTTGTGTCCTTGGGACTGGAAGCTGACCCCGGAGTCACTTCCTCATTGTGGTTTGCTTCCCAAATGGGTGTGGCCTGAAGGGGCCAGACCGGGAGCTGGGGGGGAGGGGGCGGGGGGGGGAGGGGGGGGAAATCTGGGCACAGGAGCACCACCTCTGCAGAGGAAAGCCTTTTGGGCGACTATGCTGGACCCGCACCAGCCTTTAACATGTTTCCTTTGCATTTTCCTTTCGACACTTAGAAACAAGAGGGCCTGTACGAAGGAATTTACCCTCAACGCTACTGGATAGTTCAAGGAGTGGGGAAGCTTTGCAAACGGAAGATTTCCTGCTTGCGTTACTCACTGCAAACAAAACAAAACAAAAGAATTTCACCCAAACTGGCAAAGAGACCATATCACGACATGTTCCAGCTCAGACACTAATTAAGGAGTCATTCTTTCACGCCAAAAGGCATAGGGAACATTACCTGTGTCTTCCCACAGACTATGCAGAATGCTGATGGGGTCGGAGAACCAAAAAAGGTCGCCGAACACACAGATTAAACTGAGACGCAAACTCAGTCTCAGAGCCACACACAGAAAAATCATTTTCTTGTCAATGAGTCATTCAGCACCCACATTTTGCTGGGCAAATTCCAGGGCCCCAAAGCCTTTTTTGAAACATGACCTTTTTTTTCCCTAACATGCACATTAAAAAAATATATTTTAACATCCCTGACATTAGGATCCGTGTTATAATCAAAGGCATCTCCCGTTGGCTGCTGTCATTTGCCAAGCGGTTGTTGGCTGCAGTGCTCCAGTTTGGTCAGAGCTGTTTATTGTCACTTTAAGTCATGTGCTTTGCTGGTGCTCAAGAGTTGAGCTGTTGTTGGGGCACCTGGGTGGCTCAGTTGGTTAAGTGTCCGACTTCGGCTCAGGTCATGATCTCGCGGTTCGTGGGTTCAAGCCCCACATCGGGCTCTGTGCTGACAGCTCGGAGCCTGGAGCCTGCTTCGAATTCTGTGCCTCCCTCTCTCTCTGTTCCTCCCCTTGCTCATGCTCTGTCTCTCTCTCTCTCCTTCAAAAATAAATAAAAACATTAAAAAAAAAAAGAGTTGAGCCGTTGTTAATATCCACCTGATTAGTGTTGGAGAACTTTCTACTGGCTACTGCTGACAGATATTGCTTTCTTTTGTAAGTTTTTTTTAATTTATTTTGAGAGAGAGAGAGACTGAGAGAGCACAGAAGAGGCAGAGAGAGGGAGAGAGAGAGAGAGAGAGAGAGAGAGAGAGAGAGAGAGAGTCCCAAGCAGGCTCTGCACCATCAGTGTGGAGCCCAACGCGGGGCTCAACTCATGAACTGTGGATCATGACCTGAGCCGAAATTAGAAACTTAATGACTGAGCCACTCAGGCGTCCCCAATAGATATTGTTTTGTTTTGTTTTGTTTAAATCAGTACTGATGAAGGGCTCAGGTCACGATCTCATGGGTCATGGGATCAAGCCCTGTGGTGGGACCCACACTGAGCATGGAGCCTACTTGGCATTCTCTCTCTCTCTCCCTCTCTCTCTCGCCTCTCTCCTCACTCACACATGCACGCACTTTCTCTCAAAATAAATAAATAAAAATAACCTTTAAAAAAAATAAAATAAAATCTGATTGGTGAGTGTCAGCAACCTAGAAGAAAATCCTGAAGAAGCACATTTTAAGTTGAAGTATAGTCGACACACCAATTTCCATTAATTTCAGGTGTGCAACACAGTGATTCCACAAGTCTATACATCCCGTGCTCGTGGCTACCCTCTGTCGCCAGACGAAGCTATTACAAGACTATGATTGTATTCCCCGTGCTGGACTTTTTATGCCTGTGACTCATTCCTTCTGTCACTGGAAGCCCCCATCCCCCACTCCCCCTCACCCATTTTGCCCATCCCCCCACCCCCTTCCCTTCTGGCAACCATCAGCTCGTTCTCGGTACTTATGGGTCTGTTTCCACTTTTTTGTTGGCTTATTCACTTCTTTTGTTTTTTAGATTTGAGGCCCATCCATGTTGTCGCAAATGGCAAAATATCTTTTTTTTGTGGCTGAGTAATATTCCATTGTGTATATACGCCACATCATTATCCATTCATCCATCGATGGACACTTGGGCTGCTTCCATATCCTGGCTGTTGTAACTAATGTTGCAATAAACATAGGGGTGCATATATCTTTTCAAAATAGTGGTTTTATTTTCCCAAAGGAGCTACTTTTTTTTTATTTATTTATTTATTTATTTATTTATTTATTTTTAACATTTATTTATTATTGAGAGACAGAGCATGAGCATGGTGGGGGGCGGGCAGAGAGAGGAAGAGACACAGAATCCGAAACAGGCTCCAGGCTCTGAGCTGTTAGCACAGAGCCCGGCACGGGGCTCGAACCCACAAACTGCGAGATCATGACCTGAGCCGAAGTTGGACGCTTCACCGACTGAGCCACCCAGGTGCCCAAGGAGCTACTTTTTAAAGAAATGCTACATTATTGATACTCCTGTTGGCATAGACATATTACCGTGTGGAAAGAACCAGGAAATAAGAAAACATTTCTTTGTAATTTAATTAGCAACTTTGGGGGGGGGGCGTTCTTTCTTAGTGATATATAAAATAATAGATTATTTTAATCTAAAGATTAAAAAGATTTCCTAATTACATAGCCGATAACCTGCTGCATCAATGCTTTCACTTTTTTTACACCCATGTGTAGTTAACATTTACCGTTTACCCACCTCGGGTATTCTCTGGGTTATGTATCTAACCCTCTGACTCCAATACCTTAAACGTATTTTGTTTTAATAAAACACAAGTTGTTTAACTTTTCAGATGTGTTCCTAGCAGTCTTGGTATACATGTTTAAGGAGCATATGGGAGAAATTGTCATCGTTTCCAACAACAATCTATTTGTAAGCCATTCTAGTGTTGCTACTCTAAGCCTACATGATACAACACGACTTCTTACTTGTGCTCCTATATGTCAATAGAGCGTAATTCTGATGGAATTCTATGGCCAAATATGTTTGAACATGTTCTTATAGCCAGAACTATACTAGCTAAGTGCATACTATACACTCTACAACTGAGTTAAGCTACCTGGGGAGTCAAGATTCTGATGCCTAGAATAGGCAATGTGAACAGCCCTACGTATAAAAAATGCTTTAGTGTCATTTTTGAGTTGTTGCTTGTTCAACAAATATTATTGAATGCCAATTACGTAATAGGCTCTGTAATAGACATGGAAGGCGTGAAGTCAACAAGCACGTGGCATGTGAACATTTAACCACTCCCTGTTATCTACTTACTCACTAGCCAAGGAGATTTGTGCTAGCTGCTAGGTAAATCAACAAACACAATATCTTCTAGAAACTTGCGTGCTAAAAGTTTTACAGATCTATGGGTGGTATGACACTTAACCATGTCCTACCGAGGCTAGCTACTTGTGGCATTTACCTTTTGTTAGGAATACGGGGTAAAAGGAAAGGACCTGATGATTAACGCTATCGTTCTCGAATGCTGGCTAATATTGCAGCTATGCGACAAACATATCACTTGAGACTCCAGAGTAAATCCTTGTTCCTTGCTATCCCTAACTGTTGCACCTGGTGAGCTGAGCTGGATCTCATGGATGCGGAGGCACCAAGGCTAACGAGGGCTAAGCCCCCATCACCACCCCCCACCCACATCACGTTCCGGGCCCCCTGACATACGGAAGTGGGGGAAAGAGAAGAAAAGGCCCTTCCCCATAAGGCGGTGGCTCTTTAGTTTTACAGAACATAAAATTACAGAGGGGTCATGAAAATGCAGATTTTTAGGCTCTGTCCCTAGAGATTTTGATTCAGTAGAGCAAGGTGGTTGGAGCCCAAGGATTTCGATGCAGGTTGGTCTCTGACCCACACTGCCCTAAACCCAGAGCAGGGCCAGTCTAAGCAGTTTATTCTCTGTTTCATTTCCCCCTGAAGCCCAGACCAGCCTTCTAGGGGAAGGGCAGCCTTCATCACTTCGCCTGTCCCGTAACAGGCAAGAATGCGGGTCTCTCTTTCTCTCTCTCTCTGACACACACACCACAAAAAGAAGACAAAACCACCCAAATTATATCTTCTGCTTCCATCCGTGATAGAAAGGTGGGAATTGGGCTTCCCCTCCATAGCAAACAGCTATCAAAGTGGACAAAGTACATGAAGCATCCGGTTTTAGACACTGATTAACAGACAGTGCAGGGTTGTTAGTCTTGGGAGAAAGAAAACTCCCGAAGCGAGCTCTACATTCACCCAGCTCTCTCCCCAAGGCCTTTTAAAACTGCCAGTCAGAAAGCTGCACTTTCACTGGGCAGAGAAGAGGGATTGGGGTTTGAGCCCGGTGAGGCTGGTGTGGCTTGTAGGGAAGGCAGGGTATCAGAAGGAGGGCGATGTGCAGAAAAGGAGTTCCACCATCTGTAAAAGCATCCTCTTGTTCTCTGGCTGGGTAAAAGCTGTGCGCGTGCAGAATGTGACTCTGTGAGGCGTGACAGAGAACAGCCATTGGTCCCTATCGGATTCCCAAAGGTCCCACAGAGCAGGAACATGCTGGATTTCCAATCAGCCCAGGGAGAAGACTCTAAATGCCCTGGGCATTCGCTGAGACACCAGAAAAGCCAGGCCTTTTCAGTCATGTCATTTCTAGGTTAAAATTCTTTGTCGATTCCCCGTTGCTCTCAGGAAAAAGGGCTAAAACTCTCATGCTGGCCTCTGGCCTGGGCAAAGCTCTGTCACCACTCCAGCCGTCTCTTCTCCCTGCTCCGTGGCCTTCTACCTTCCAAACATCCCCTTGTCAGTGCCCTCCAACCTCGGGGTCTTTAACAAGGCTGTTTCCCCAATCTGAGATACTGAGTCTATTTTACCCAATTAAACTGGATAAAAAAGCAAGGTCCAGCACAGAGGAGATTTAGAGCAGTGAAACTAACTGCTCTGTAATCATGGGTACATGTCATTATACATTTGTCAAAGCCCATAGAATGTGCCACACCGAGAGGGAATCCTAATGTAAACCATGGACTCTGAATGATAATAAGAGTCAGTGCAGCTTCATGGAGTGTGACAAAGGGACCCCTCTGGTGTGAGATGTTGATGGGGGTGGGGGGTGGGGAGTCTGTGCGTGGGGCGGGGGGCGCGGCCAGGGGCTGTATGGGGAATCTCTGTCTCTTCTGCTCAGGTTCGCTGTGAACCTAAAACGGCTCTAAAAATTAGAGTCTACTTTCTTTAATGCCACTGCAACACAGACCTCATGCCGAAGTCACAGGACACAAGACAACCACCCCCCTTGACCTCTAGGAGGTAGAGTCTCATGAGGAAACAGACATTCACCCTATACGTGGTGTAAAAAGTAACAAAAAATCCAGAAGGGAGGCAATTATGGAGTTGTCTGCAACACACAGGAGAGGGAGTTAGGCTTAAGGGATTTTTTTTTTTCAAGGCTTTTGACGGTGTTCTGCAGTAACAAACACAATCTACAGTGGAACTCCATACACAGCCACGCATACACGTACACACACAACCCCCCCACACACACACACACACACACAAAACCGAAACAGACATTTCATGAAAGTACTTAATTTTTCTATTCTACTCTATTTCATTTTAGTCCGTACATTTTTCCTTGCGGTCAATACCTACTGTATCGATTTTATGACCATTAGCACTTCGTGGATAATCTGCAGTTTGAAGAGCACTGCCAGATCTGGGGAAGAGCGGGGGTCGAGGGGAGCAGACACATGCTCCAGGCACACACAAAAAAAAAATGTACAATGTCCCCTAGAGAGAAAAGTTTTCGTTTCCCTCTAGGGCTCCTTTCTGTACGGAAGGGACTGGAAAGTCGAAACTACATTTCCTAGACTCCCTTGCAGCTAGGCCCTTGCAGCCACGTTCTACGCCGGAAGTAGGCGCTGCAATCCAGCTGCCGTAGCAAGATCAGGAAATTGAGGTCGAGTCAGACACCATCTTGCTGTCAGTGTTAGGTGGTGACATCTGGAAGCAAGGTATTAAAGACGGGCATCCACGTGTTCTGTCGCCTACTCACCAGCTTGGGCTGTGGGGAGGCAGTTGTGCCCATGGTGTCCCTGACCTTTGGGTTGTGACTACGGCAGTCTATCAGGAAACGTAACAGTGGCTTCTGATTCCTGCCTTCAATGATTTCATACGTACATAGTTCTCTATATTAAATCCCTTCCTTCTTAAAATTAAACAAAAAAAGCAAGGCACAGTGATATGTTGATTACAAGGGATACAATTTAAATATGAAGACAAAGATAGAAAAGATAAAGAAGAAAGGGTAGCAAAAGAGATACCATGCAAACGCTAATGGTTATAAAGCTGGAGTGGCTCTATTAATATCAAAGTAGACTTCATAGAAAGAAATGGAAAGACAAGGAAGGATATTTCACAATGGTATGACACTAGCTCCACAAGAAGACAATAATCCTAAACGTGGGTGCATCCACAAAAAGAGCTTCAGGGGTGCCTGGGTGGCTCGGTCGGTTAAGAGTCCAACTCTTGATTTGGGCTCAGGTTATGATCTCACAGTTTGTGAGCTCGAGCCCCACATCAGGCTCTTTGCTGACACCATGGAACCTGCTTGGGATTTTCTCTCTCACTGCCTCTCACCCCTCTCTCTTTCTCTCTCTCTCTGTCTCTCTCTCTCCCACATGTGCTTTCTCTCTCTCTTTATTTTTTAAATAAACATTTAAAAAAAAAGAGCTTTCAAATACATGAAATGCAAACCAAAAGCTAAAAAGAGTATGAGACTAATCAACAATCACAGTGCATTTCTCTTTCAGTAATTGCTTGAACGAGTGGACAAAAAAAAAAAAAAATCAGCTAGGATATAAAATATTTGGATGACTATCAACCAATCTTCCCAAATGAGCATTGCTAGAACACTTCTTTCAACCGCTGCAGGATATACATTTTTTTCAAGTATACATGGAACATTCACTAAGATAGACCATATTCTGGTTCCTAAAACAAGTCACAATAAATTTAAAAAGATACAAATGATACCAGGCATGTTTTGTGACCACAATGGAATTAAATTCGAAATCAGTGATCAAAAGATATATGCAAAACCCCCAAATATTTGAAAACTATCGAATGTAAATTACTAAATTACTCATGGGTCAAGGAAGAAATCGCAAGGGAAATTTTGAACATTTTCTAGCTAAAGGCTAATGAAAACATATCATCTTAAAATTTGAAGGATGCAGCTCAAGCAGTGCTTAAAAGGAAATTTATAGATTTAATGGAGCAAAAGAAGTCAGGCACAAGATTATATATTGTATGATTTGAAATGACACAACGTACAAAAACAGACAAAACTCACTTATGCTTGGAGCGCCTGGGTGGCTCAGTGGGTTAAGCATCTGGTTCCCCATTGCTGCTCAGGCCATGATTTCACTCTTCCTGGGTCCAAGTTCTGTACTGTTAGCACAGAGCCTGCTTGGTATTCTGTCTCCACCCCTTCCTGCCCCGCCCCCATCATCTGAATGTGCTCGCGCGCGCTCTCTCTCTCTCTCAAAATAAATAAACTTAAAAAAAAAAACACAACTCATTTATGCTCTTAAAAGTCACATTCGTGGTTCTCCTTGGGTAGGTGTAGTCTGGAAGGATGCACAAGGACCATTTCTAGGACCTTAGTCATTCTGTTTCTTCTAAATGCTTGCTGGTTGCCTGTGTTACATAGGTATGCAGTTTGGAAAAATTAATCAGTTCACATATAGTAAAACATTTTGTATGTATATTAAAAGTTAAAGTTAACTGTATATTTATGAACAAGTATTCTTTACAAAAATAAAAAAATTAAACTGAAAAAAAAATACATCATGCAAGAAAGAGGACCCAGGATGAGTAGTAGAGTATTTGTCTCACGTCCAGCTCTGTACAGAAATCCCTGCGAACCAATTCCTGAACCAGACCAAGTCTGAGACCTAGCTCCACCATGTAGTGGTTGACAACTTATTTTTTTCCTGATCTCAACGTCCTGAAAAGGGGGAGCAGTGAGACCAACAATCCCTGGCAGGGTCCTTGCAGGATTAAAGCACTCCCTAAATGTTAGCTTCCTCGCGAGCCGTGGCCCCAGCTTCACCGCGGAGGTTCCCCGTCAAGGCCCAGCGAAGAGTGATGGCAACAAAAACCTTGGGCAAATCTCAAAAATGATGCTACCTATCTCCTAGAATCTGGAAATTTCACTCCTTATAAGTGTGAAAGTTTGGTCAAAAAGGTTAGTAATTCATGCTATGTTGAATAGGGAACAAATTCGTTGACCCCATTCCACCGGCGTCTCAGTCTACAGGGAATGAAGGTGAATCTTGGCTTAAACGACCAAAGCTCAAGGGTGCCCAGGTCTCAAATTTCTGTCGGTAGGTCCTTCTTTTTGTTGTTCCCCAAACTGCAACGTCCTTCTCTTTTCCTCTCTCCAAATAGGAGTCTCTATGCATCCTGTATGGTTCACTTAAATGCCACTGAATCAGTGAACCCATCTCAGGTTGCTTTAATCCGTGCTAACCTTCCCCTTCGTCGAATTCCTGTGATGTGCTTTTTATGGCACTTTTATTGTTTCTTAATCACATTATAATTGCGTTGTAATTTAGCTGGGTTTTATCTGTCTTTTCATTGAAATTGTCAGCCATTAGAGAGCAAGGCTCTCGTCTTTTCCACCTTGATTGGAAAGCTCAAGGAAGAGACTAGTCAGTCTTATTCCCGGTTTTGACCACACTTCTGTCCCAGGACAGTCTGGGAGTGTGGCGCACAACAGACACTGTCGAACGAAGGCATGGTTATGGGTGCTGTTATGGAATCCCACGAGCACAAAGCAGTGAGGCTAAAGTCTTCAGATGCCCTCAAATGTTTCGAGGAAGGTCTAACTCGCAGACACAGGAAGAAGGCTTTGCGAGTTGATGAAAGGCTGTAATGGGATAGTGGTAAAAGTCAAAAAGAAATGGATTGGCTGGTGACCATTTTTTTCTCTTAAGAGCGGTGACTGATGCTCATAATCCACATTTCTTAGGACCTCCCCTGACTATTCTTACCATCAATGAAATTTTAGAGTCCATAAAACATGGTATCATGTGTTTTTGCTTGCTATCATTTCTACAAAGCATATTGTATGCCTTTTGTCCCTGTGATTATCTTTGAAAACATTTTTCATGGGTACAAAATAATCTATCATACACACAGACCGTAATTTATTTTGTCATTTCCCTCTGTTGAAAATTGAGGTTGTTTCCAACTATCATTACTTATAAGTAATGTTTTGGCTATTTTTGTACGTAAAAATGTAACCGTGCTCCTGATTGTTTCCTTAGGATAGATCCTGAAGAATTCTAGAAATGAATTACTAGGTCAAAGAGAATAAGCAATTTAAAGATCTTTTTTTTTTTTCTGTTCTACCAAATTGTTTTGCAGAATTTATATTTCACCAGGTATATAGGAGAATACCTGTTTCCAAAAACAAACAAAAAAGAAAAGAGCTGCTTCCTTTTTAAATGGAGAAACTTCACTCCAGGTACAAACTATAGCACCTTGTGTAAAGAATTAATGAAATCAACAAAGATGAGAGATCTCTATTCTAAGTGGTGCCAGAATTGTTTTGGCCGCAAGACTAGTGACATCAGTGATGGTCATGAGTATACTTACTTTATTTACCGTTGATTGAACTTTCCAATAAGAAAGCAGGGCCAGATTATACGATAGAAGAGTTCCCAATGAGTAAATGATCTGAATGCTCAAAATCAAGGGAAACTATGCATTGATTCACAGAGCTGGAAAAGTACAAATACCGCACACTACCAGATATATATCATTTTAAATTGCAACCTGTGACTGTACCTTGTGACTCTACATCATCCAAAATACGGGTCCAGTCAAGTGATAAGCCTGAACTTGCCGAAATAAATTTTGCCAGGCTCAGAGTAGGCTGTTTTCCACCTGAATCTGGAAAGAGGGGTATCTGCGGACTTTGCTGTCCTGCGGTGTCCTGAAGGAGGGGCTTCACGACAAGGGCAACAATTAAATTTACAAGGGCTCTTGCTGGAGAAGGCAGAATCTGGAACTGGATGGAGGTATTAAGTTTCAGTTCCTTTGTCGGGAAAGGGCTAAGCTTAATAGCACATCCCAGCTCTGGTAAGGGGAGTCAAAGGAATTGTGACAGCAGGTCCTTCATGGGGACAGAGCCCTCCCTTGGTGGCGTTCCCAAGCAAAAGGCCCCAATGGAAAGTTTCTTCCTTCTACTTCCAAAATCCACAACCTCTTGGTTTTCCTCCCACTTCTTTGATTGTTACTTCTCGTTCTCATTTGAAAGTTCTCCCTGCTCTCCTCTTAAATATTAAGTTTCCTTCAGATTTTGTCCTTTTCTTCTTACTTTGCATGCTAGATATAAAGCATCCCATTTACTCCATGCATTTCTTTCCTCCTTTCTCTTTCCCTCTTTCTTTCTGTTCCTTCCTTCCCTCCTCTCTTCCTTTCTTCCTTCTTCCTTTCCTATCATTTATCTATCATCTATCTATTTATCCATCCATTGGTTCCCAAATCTACATCTCCAGCCCAGAAAAATCATGTGCCCAAGAGGCTTATATTCTCATGGCCTCCTCTGCCTCTTGGCTTACTTTCTCATGCTGTGCTGAGTCAAGCTAGTGATAAAATTTGGCCTTTTCCTCATAAAGTAAATCTTCCCATAGTAGATTTTACTGCAGACTGGAGAGAGGAAAGAGAAGGGAGGGGTTTACCACACAGAAATGCCAGCAACTTCATATGGAAGTTCAACCTGAGAAGGCTTGAGATGTCCTTTGGTGAGCCAACCGGGGAGTCTTGCCTGGCCTTGGTCCATTGGTGGAACCTCATCTAATCCTAGGATTCAGTTCCTCTCCTCTCTTCAACTTCCCTTATTTTCACTACTACCCACTCTCTTCTCCACCCCACCCCCACCACACCCCCAGGCAACAGGCAAGTCTTTCATATTGTCTTATGCAGAATGGTTTTGAACAATCTCTTCTCTGGAGCTTGGCTGCTGAGCACCACATCCTTGGAGCACCACCTTCCCGTGAAGCATCACTCAAGGCCATCTTGTAACACGGGTACCTCCTCTCAGGTCGTTTGCAATACGTACAACATATTATTTTCCTGTTCCCGTGACACCTAAAATGGAAATCCCATTTTGTCACTCTTGTTTTTGCTTTCTTTATTTATTTTGTTTAAGTTTTCTGTTTCAATACCTTCAGTGCCTCCCCATTTTCCTCAGAATAATATCTACATTCCTCACCTTAGCTGTTAAGGCCCTCACTCCTCAGGCTGGGGCACCACTCTGGCCTTATTCTCTTCCTTCCCACACTCTGTGCTTCAGCAAAACTGAGTTTTTCTCACTTCTTCCAACAGGCCACATTCTTTTTGTCTCCGGGCCACAGCACGTGTGATTTCTGTACCCAGAAGGATCTACATCAACCACATCCCCTCCCAGCATTTTGCCTACCTCCAGTTACCTGTAGGTCTCAACCTAGAAGTCTTCTCCCCTGAAATGACTTTTCTGACCCCCAAGACCCGCGGTCCTTTTCACACAGCCCCCTGCGTCACACATACGTGTTTAGTTTTCTGTATCTCACCTGGCAGTGAAGTCTTGGAATTCACAGACCCCCGTTTATTAATTTCCTGTCTCTGAAGCCAACTATGGATGGTACTCAGACAATGACAGCATGGTTTTATATAGGGGTCTGCCACTTTTCCTGTAAGTTGCCAGAGAGCTAATATTTCAATCTGTTGCAACTACTCAACTCTGTTGTTGCTGCACAAAAGCAGACACAGACAATAGGTGAGCCAAGGGGCATGCATTTGGGTGTTCCAGGAAAACTTTCCTTACAAAAACAGAGGGTGGGGCTAGGTTTGGTCCAGCAGCCAAAGTTTGCTGACCCCTGCTTTAAGATACAAGGGGAAGAAATACCACGTCAATAGATCAAATATGCTCTTTCTGTAGACTCTATTCTAACCCTGCATACATTTAATCCGTGTTTCCCAGTCCTACCAGCCAAACTTACTTAGCTAGCTAGGCTCCAGGGGCAGCCTGAGGGAGGAAGTCACAGCCTCCTCTGTTTGGCCTGTGGATGCTCTACATTTCCCATATCCCTGTACCCATACCTCTTTCTTGCCATCATAAAAACAAATCATAAAATGAAAAAGAATAAGGCTTTTGTTGTTGCTGTCGTTGTTGTTGTTAAAATCTCTCCAAGATAAAGGTTGAGTCTAAAAAGTAAAATAAAATTGATGAGATTGAAAAGCAAATACAAAAGTCAATGAGATAAAAAGTTGAAAGTGTAAAAGATGAAAGATTGAGCTATAAGGCCAAAAATGCAGTGAAAATTTAAAGTCAATGACATTACAGGTTAATGGTTAAAAACTGAACACCAGTTGTGTAGGGATAAAAAACGTAAATCTAGGGGCTCCCGGGTGGCTCAGTCGGTTAAGCTTCTGACTCTTGATTTCAGCTCAGGTCGCGATCTCACGGTTCATGGGTTCAAGCCCCGCATAGGGCTCCATACTGGAGCCCGCCTGAGATTCTCTCTCTGTGCCTCTTTCTGCCCTTCCCATGCTCTCTCTCTCAAAAATAAATAAAATTCACTTAAACATGATTTAATAAATCATAAATCTGTAAGAATTCAGAGGATGGAAAAGTGATCTTTAAAAGGGAAAAAAGAGGGGCGCCTGGGTGGCGCAGTCGGTTAAGCGTCCGACTTCAGCCAGGTCACGATCTCGCGGTCCGTGAGTTCGAGCCCCGCGTCGGGCTCTGGGCTGATGGCTCGGAGCCTGGAGCCTGTTTCCGATTCTGTGTCTCCCTCTCTCTCTGCCCCTCCCCCGTTCATGCTCTGTCTCTGTCCCAAAAAAATAAATAAAAAACGTTGAAAAAAAAAATTTAAAAGGGAAAAAAAAAGCAAAGAGATTACAAAAAGGTGGATGCAGAGAATAATATAAAGAGGGAAACAAAATAAAGGCAGTGGAAAGTGAAACAGAGAGACACTAAGATCTCAAAAGCAGGAATTGAGGAGGGAGAGACAGCTTCCTCTTGGAAAGAGGCCTGTCTCATGTGTGAGACACGATAGCAACAAATCAGATGGACACGGGTGGGACAGAAACAGGGGCTGTGGCTTCCCCCTGAAAAGCCACAGTGAACTGGGTGGGGCATCACTGGGCATAGAATACATCCCAGGAGACCATCTGGAGGAGGAATTAACCGTTGGCAAATGAGCTTCAATTTCAAAGTCTCTGGTTCAGATAATTTCCTCTCCTTTGCCCATCGAACATGGAAAAAAAAAAGAATGCAAATGATTCCTCTGTCAACACATATATTACACATGCATATGTCTGTGTGTATCTACAAAAATTACATGAAATTTCATGCCAAATTGTATTGAAAAGTATATATAAAATTATATATACATGAAAATTGTATAATCATATATAATTGTATTTGTTTCTATATATTCAAATATGTGTGATTTTATATATATGTATTAAAATTGCATTTGTTTGTATCTAAGTCAGACCTTCTGCCCACTGGCCAAAAGTATGAATACACACACGCTATGCACACGCGTGTAGATTCACATACACACACCCACGACGTTGCATTGCTCGGGACAGTTCCCAACAGTAATGTGGGCACTGACCTCACCATCCAGGGACGTGACCGTCATCCCAGCAAAGACACAGAGAATTCAGGCTCTGCTTTTCCCAAGTGAAGAAGAGAAGCCTCGTAGGGGAGGGAGGCTGCCGGGAAGAGACGGGGCAGTAGCTTCAACGCAACTGTGTTTCCCGAAGTGACCCTCCTGCTGTGCCTGCCCCTTGAAAAGAGGTACAAAAAAGTCATTTGGTTAGTAAGTGCAAATCAATTGGAAAAATTTTCTGGAAACCACAGACACGATAGAAGAACAAACAGAACCTGCTTTCCTGTTCATCTTCACAGTGCATTTGAGTTTCCAGGATGATCCCGAGTTTCCCCCTTCTGCAAACTGTAAAATCTCCTACATGATCAGATCACACTTTCTGGGGGAACTCATCACAGGGGTTGCCCTTGGAGATGTAAGAAAGCCCTTTCAGATGAGCTGCTTTTTAATGCAAGTTTTTAAGTAGGTATGAGATCATTAAAGCAAATGAGAGCTTATTTGGTGTCTAAGTAATGGAGTGAATGTAAATGAACCAAAACCAGAAGGTTTTTCTTTCTCTCATTGTCTCTGTCTTTCTTTTTCTTTTCCTTTTTTTTTTTTTTTTTGTTCAGACTATGTCAAATGCATAATGCAGTGGCTTCTGGGGCCGGCTTAAACTGGCTTGAAGGGACTTTGAACGTCTTCCCAATTTCACATCCAGTGAAGTCAATTGGGTAACTTGAACCAGCCCTGGCTGAAGAGTTACACATAAGTCATCAGACACTAAAAATCAGGCCTTTCCCTCCACCACCCGCTCAGAGTACTAGTTGTTAAACATTTACCTGCCCTCCATCCCCATAATGTAACGGGAGAATCGTTCTGTTAATATTGAAGGCTCTTTTGGTACTAAAATGGTGAAATATGTTTGTGCGGCGGCTAATAAGAACCGTATGACATATCTCATAATCAAAGGGTTGGTAAAAAATACTTAGTTCTATTTGGCATCTTTGTAAAAACTCTAACTGGCTAATATTAATTAGGTTACGTTCTATTAATTAGTAAAAGAAAGTTTTCTGGTGTTTCAGTTATTCTCTCTGGAAGTTGTTCCGTTGAAGCTTACCAGGTCACTAACTGATCATGATTTCCACATATATAAATATACATGCAGGTGGTTTATGGCAGGGTATGAGTGACATATCAAACAATAGCTTGGTGACGAATCAGTAGCACCTATAAAGAGGCCGTAGTTACACATAAGGAGCAACAAAGACACCGAGAAGACCTGAATTTAGAGTAAAAAGATCTCATTTTTTAAAAAATCGAAGCATAAATCGTGCTAAAAGGCAGAAAGCATGTACCTAGGTCAGGACTAGAAGTCTAGAAATAAGACTTCATTTAACTTTGGGGACCTTTGGTGCCCCTCACCGTTGTTTTCACCTGCATTAGCTGTTTAAATAGTGACTCTCGTTACAATTAGAAAAATGAGATTAATCTCTTCATAATTAAGAAAAAGGTGTTTGCATCTTTGTATAACACATGACGTGCAAGATTCTCTGTTCTTCATTAAATGCAGATAAACCATCAAACGTTTCTGTTTTTCAAACTGCATATTTTTAGGCAATGGACTACGTCCACCCAAGTGTCTTAGTATTAGCCTCAGGGTTATTTCAGATTGAAAAATTCAGTCCTGGCGGAATAAGTTTTGGGCAATAGTGAGAATATAAAAACCAAAAGCTTCAAGTCTTATCTCATTTACCAAGCATGAGAAGGATGTTTGAAGAGTTTTGCAGCAGCTTCTGTTGTCCCATGGTCAGCCGGGGTGGATGCGGTTAATTTTACCAGCTTGGTTAGTGTGCCTCTTTATTCATCACCTTCTAAATTGGCCCTCTGAAAATTACACCCCTCAAAAAGACACCTACCTGGGTAGAGGTGGTCTGGCCTTGGGCCAGCAAAACAGCACAGCTGCATTCTCTGAAGCAGACTTTCCAAATGTCACTTATATATAGTTTTTGACAAATACACAAAATAATCGACTCACGAGAGTGGGCATCTTAAAAGATAGTCTCTAAACATTCTCGTAGTAAAATTTTAATATTGAAAATTTCTAATTAATTACCTTTGTATTACATGAGTTTCCATGTAACATCAAAAAATTTGAGGCAACTTTTTATACCTTATTCATTGTACATAGTTGTTAAAAGTAATCTTGTCCAACAACTTCAGATAGCACGTCAAAATGTTCATTACATAATGTTAAGTGAAAATGGCAAGCTAGATTACCAAGTAGAGTGTGATTTTAATTATATAAAACATGAGCATATATGTATTATTATATATAAAGCAATGAAAATGTCAAACTGTATCAAATATTTCAAAAGAACATTAGGATGTGGAATTGGAAATGATTTTTTCTTTTGTTTCCTACTGCCTACGTTTCCTACAATGAGCGTGCATTATACATAAGAAAAAATAAGTTATTAAAGTAAGTTCATATTCTCATTAGTACGAATGCTACCATGTTAGAGAATGTATTGATGGACCAAACGTGTAAATACAGACGGAAGAGTCAAAATGGCACCTTGTGCCACATTAACAAATGTCCAGAGATACATCATGGGGCAAAGATAAAGATCTACCTGCAAAGAGACCCCGAAGTACTGTGCTTCCTTGCTAGCCTGGACAAGCCTTCAAAACAACAAATCAAGAATCATTTGTGGTGACTGACATGCACACGGTGCATTAGCACTTAGAAAGCTCTCTGGTTTTGACTGCAGCTAATCTAATTCTCATGGAAACTCAATGAGTTTCGTATGAGTGTCCTCATTGTGCAGACGAGTGAGCCAAAGTCCATAGCTCCTTCTAACGTGCAGCATGGCCAGGACGGTTCCAAGACTCCATGAACTTCACAGAAATGATTTAACACAAAAGATGATTATTTTGTGTGTTGCCCATAAGGGAAATAGGTCCAAAGAATATTGTTTTTTTTTTTTTTTGCCTTGCTTTGAGATGAGTATTGGGTTTACATAAAAGACTAGATGCATTTATATATCTTACCTGTCCTTTTCTCCTTTGCAAAAGCCATACAAAGGAAGCCTTCTAGTTCCCATCCATTTTTGACCATACGAACAGCACTATAAGCTCTGGAACACCACACATCTTTAAAAACATAATTTTAAGTTAGAAGCCTGGGTGTTGTGAGGCTTTTTGTTTGTTTGTTTTGTTTCCTATCATTGCATAAAGTTTCTGGTATGTTAATGAGAAACGGGGAGCGTCACAATAAAAAGAAAGTGAAAAAATCGGGAACCAACCGATCCCATGTTTTTAGTTTCCTCAATCTGCTGGAGACTTCATTTAAAAGTTTACATCTTTTAGTGGAAAAATTAATTTCTCTTTCACAAGTTCCACTCACATTTTGTTGCTAATAAAACCAAGGATGTAAATACTATTAAGTACAAAACAGCCTGCTGCATAATTGTTTCAAAGCAATTACAGATTATATCGAGCCATTCGTGGAGCAGAAACAGTTTTTTCCAAGACACCAGCTCCCTGTACCTTGAAATTTTATTAGTCTAAGAATTTCATGCACCATATGTTGGAATATGAGACTAGCTGCAATTGAACAAACAACTTTCTGATATATAAGTGAATGATAACCTGATTTTAAATGTGTTTATCTAATGAGATAGTAACCGTAATTTACAACACATATAAAAACCCCCACTGTTACTCCTGGTGCACCTTTTGGCTAAAAAGGGTGATGTAGGGAGATATGCTAATGATGATCGTCTTGGTTTTTACCAAGTCAGTAATAAAATTTGCATTTGATATTGTGCACAGTAAACTGGGTTATTAGCCTTGAAAATGAGTCTCATAAAATTTAAATATAGGCTTAAATCATATTAACTGTCCTGTAGGTTTTCTGAGAGGCTTTAAAGCATTGTGTTGCCTCCGTAGTGTAGGGAATGCAGATGCTTGTGTGCCTTCTAGGGGGCCCCCAAAAGGATACAAATGAGAGCTTGAGAGATGCACTAGAAAAGCACCCACTGTTCTGCTTCCAGCTTTGAGGATCCGTTCCAGGTCAAGCACCTGTAGATCAAGGAGGCTGGAGAAGGAGGGTCTTTCCAGAAGGAGGGTTCCTCTAAGGAGTTTCTCTTAGCCAAGCTGGCCAATCAAACCCTACCCAAGGACTGCTTGGGCTGTCAACACAGGACTTTCAAACTACCATGGCTTCACAGTGCAGGAAAGCTGACAGCTGTGACGTGCACTTGTTATCCTTGAGAGGGACTGAAATTGCAGATTAAATACTGCAGGACCTAGTGGTCTTGAGTTCTCCAAGAATTCCCAATTTTGGTGTCTTGCTTCTTGGTCTACACTAAATCATATCTCTTTTTTATATACATATTTTTTCAATGTTTGAGAGAGAGAGAGAGACAGAGTGTGAGCAGAGAAGGGGCAGAGAGGGAAGGAGACACGGAATCCAAAGCAGGCTCCAGGCTCTGAGTTGTCAGCACAGAGCCCAACATGGGGCTCAAACTCACGAATCATGAGATGATGACCTGAGCCGAAGTTGGACGCTTAACCAGCTGAGCCACCCAGCTGCCCCTACACTAAATCATAACTCTTTACTGTTATGAGAAAGAAATACATCTGAGGATGCAGATGCTTCGTTGTTGACTCCCTGGTTGAATTGGGCGCACTGCCCTGGCACCCTGGGCACAAGGTGCTGAACGGGCTTGCAGGGCCCCCTCGGCAATCCAGTGACAGTATTCACCTCTCCCAAGCCTCAGTCCCACCCGTTACTGACTCCTCCTCCCCAGCCAAAGCATGAGGAGTCCCTTGGATATGTAACTAACTGGACTAAAGTTAACTCTCGGGAGGCATGGGTGGCCCTCCACTTCTAACTCAAAGACTTTCATCGGGATACTTCCAGGTCTAATTATTTGATATTTTTCTACCCAATCAAATTCACTATACTTCACATCGATCTCCATTTTCCTTGATCACCACCCAAGATCTAAGCTCCTCGGATGTCACTCCCCTCTTGCATATATCCCCTTCTTTTCTACTGAACCAACTTCATTCTCCACTCTTTGTCCCCAGATCATCCATTCTGTCCTGTGGAGTAACAGATTCATATTTGTCCTCAAGTTCTTCCCCGAAATCTCACTCTGTCCCTTGCCTCAAAAAGGCAAGGCTCACTCCAGGAAAGAGTGTTTCTCCTGCTATCCTCTCACAGAAAAGCTGCACATTTCTCTCCATTTCATATGCTGCAAGGATGATGGGAGGTTGTCCATGTTTCTTACTCAGCACTATCCATCTAGACCATGAATCGTCGATCTTCATATGATAATCCCTGCTCAAGGAGCTAAGTAGACCCCTCTTTCTTACCCATCCCTTTTGCTAACATCTACCCTTCCTCTCCTTTTCCTAAAAGACTTTATTTAGCACCTGGTTCAAGCCCTTCTTCTCCACTGCTCTGTTTATGAAGACGACTCACCCGAAACTTTAACTTCTCAGCATTTTGTTCCTCTAAGCTCCAGTGATTCACACCCTCCATTCACAAACTTCACACTCACCTTCCTGTGGACACAACCTGGACCTTGTAATCTCCCTAAATTTCTCAGTCTTTGAATTAATAATTCAGAAAACCCACCCTCTGACCACACCCTCCTAACCTAAGTCTGTAGTGCTCTGACCTGATCACCTTGAGTGAAATTTCTTTGGTTAGGGCCATTAGTAAACTATACGTGGCTGACTCCAAAGGAAACTTTCTCATGTATTCCTAGCTTATCTACTTAGCAGCACGTGTGTCTCCTGTACCTTCCCGCTTCACAATATCCCTTTGTCATAGTGTCTACAGTACCTCCTACCTCTCTAGCTGGTCAATCTTAGACTGGGGTTCCACTTTTTCTTCCTTTCTTTAAAAAATTTTTTAATGTTCATTATTTATTTTGAGAGATAGAGTGCAAGCATGGGAGGGGCAGAGAGAGGGGGAGAGAGAGAATCCCAAGCAAGCTCTGTGCTGTCAGTGCAGAGCCTGACTCGGGACTTGATCCCACGAACCGTAAGATCATGACCTGAGCCAATATCAAGAGTTGGACACGTAACCGAACTGAGACACCCAGATGCCCCTCCCTTCCTTTTCTTAAATGTTGGTGTTTGTCAGGATTTGGTCACAGGGCAACTCATCTTTTCTGACTCCCTACACTGCCCCTGAGTTTCTCACTAACTCCCATAACCTTGAGCAAAATCTATATGCTGATAGCTTTTAAACAAATATCTTCTCCGTTATAATTTTCCAACTTGGGCAGGTTACTTAACTTTTCTGTGCCTCAGTTCTCTCATCTATAAAATGGGAATGAATAAATAGTAATACTTACTTCTAGGTTTGTTGTGAGGAAAAAATGAGTTAATTCAAGTAAGCACTGAGAACAGTGCTTAACAAACAGTACTTGATAAGCCCTTAGTAAATATTTCCTACCATTATAATTACTATTATCATTATTATAGGCCAGCTCTTCTTGGATGCTCATAGGAACCTTAAACATAGAGCACTGAAAAATGGAAATTATTACTATTTAGCTTTTTCCTATAAGCGTTTTCCTACTGGGTCTCCTAGGTGAGTGAGCACTGATATCATTTACTCAAACCAAAAAGATTTCAATTCTCCTTCCTCTTTAGCCCATACATCTAATTAGTCACCAACTCTTATAAATTATGCTTCATTTCAAATCGATTCTCTATTCCCTAAACTAACTGCTAGTTCCCCAGATCAAGTCTTTATCATGCCTGGATTCTTGCAGTAGTCTCCTGATCTCTTGACCTGTCCAACACATTGCCCACACATTCCATTCCCGAGTGATCTTCCAAAGCCCTCTCCCATGCAAGTCCTTCTGAGAGCCCTGCACTGCCCTCTAGATAGAGTTAAACTCTTCAGCCTCATTTATAAAGCAATTGGCAATGTGTGCCTCTCTTATCCTCCCTCATCTACTATAAGCTCAGACTCTTAAAATTCCTTTCACACCGTGGTCAACAAATATGATCCGGGGGACAAAAACAAACAAACAAACAAACAAACAAACAAAAGGCAAGATGATTAGCCTTTTAGCAAGAACACTTGCTTAAAGAATTTAAACCATTGCCTCTTGGCCCACAGACCCCAAATATTAACCGACTGATCCTTAACAACAACAACAACAACAACAACAAGTTTGTCAACTCTTGCTCTATGCTCCATTCATTAAACTTCTCACAGTTCCTTGACTACTTATGCTTCAGGACCTTTGCATATGCTTCTTTCTCTATCCCTTATCCCCAGACCTACCTCCCATTCACCCTTCAAATATTACTTCACGTGTCTCCTTCACAAGCCAAACTTCCAGATTCGGTAAATCAAGATTAAGTATCCACCTCCTTAGTTAAGTTTATTATGAAGTATTTTGTTCTTTTCAGTGCTATTGCAAACGAGGCTGTTTTCCTCATTTCGTTTTTGGTAAAATTTGGTAATTTCTTTGTTAGTGATTGCTGTATGTTAATTTTCTATCCTAAAACGTTACTGAAACGCTTTATTCTAGGAGTTTTGTTATGGAGTACTTAGAGTTTTCTACATATAAGATCGTGCCCTTTGCAAACAGGAGCCCATTTTATTTCTTTCTTTTCTATTTGGATGCCTTTTATTTCTTTATGTATTTCATGCCAAATTGCTCTAAGACTTCCGCTAGTATGTTGAATACGTCATCTTTGCCTTGTTCCTGATCTTAAAGGAAAAACTTTCAGATTTTCACCATTGAGTATGATGTAAGCTGTGGGCCTGTCATATATGGCCATTATTATGTTGACATAATTTTTCTCTATTCCTAGTTTGTTGAGAGTTTTTATCATGAAAGGGTGTTAAATTGTATCATTTTTTTTTTCTGCACTATGGAAAACAGTATGGCATTGCCTCAAAAAATTAAAAACTACCATATGATCCAGTAATTTCATTTCTGGGTATTTGTCCAAAAGAATGGAAATTAGGATCTTGAAGAGATATTAACACTTTTCTGTTCGCTATAGCACTTTTCACAATAGCCAAGATGTGGAAACAACTTAAATATCCACCAACAGATGAATGGGTAAAAAAAAAAAAAAGTGGTATATATATAATGGAATACTATTCAGCCTTAAAAAAGGAAAAAATTGCAAAATGCAACAACGTGGAAGAAACCTGAAGATATTGTGCTAAGTGAAATAAACCAGTCACAGAAAGACAAGTGTTACATAATCCTACTTAATGAGGTCTCTAAAAAGGCCAAATTCGTAGAATCAGAGTGGAATAGTGGTTGCCTGGGGCTTAGGGCAAGGGGAAATGGGGAGTTGCTAATCAACACACATGAAGTTTCAGTTAAGCAAGATGAATAAGTTCTAAAGATCTGCTGTACCCATTCTAAATGGTTATTTTTGAGAAAGAGAGAGCAGGGGAGGGGCAGAGGGGAGAGGGAGGACAGAGGATCTGAAGCAGGCTCTGTGTCGACAACAGAGAGCCCAACGTGGGGCTCAAACTCACGAAACGTGGGGCTCAAACTCATGAATCGTGAGATCATGACCTGAGCTGAAGTTGGATGCTTAACCGACTGAGCCACCCAGGTGCACCATGCTGCTGTACGTATTCTAAAAGTTCAACATTAAGATTTTCTTTTCTCAGGGCTTATTACATACAAGGGATCTTTGTTCGTTCCACAGCTCCTAGAGTAATGCAAGGCACATACAGATGTTCAGTCAGCATTTGTTTATAGAATCAATGTAAAGAATCAGTTTGTACCTCTAGCATAATGAACACTCTGTGCTGTAATGGAATATTTGTCTTCTGCCCTGTAGCATGTTAGTTCCTTGATTGTGTGCCCTATATCTACAACCCTAGCATCTAATACAGTCATGACACAGACTTAACACTAAAATATATTGCAGGAGCACCTGAGTGGCTCAGTCAGTTAAGCATCCGACTTTGGCTCAGGTCACGATCTCATGGTTCGTGAGTCTGAGCCCCGTGTCAGGCTCTGTGCTGATGACTCGGAGCCTGGAGCCTGTTTCAGATTCTGTGTCTCCCTCTCTCTCTCTCTCTCTGCCCTTTCCTGCTCACAATCTCTGTCTCAAAAATAAATAAACATTAAATTTTTTTAAATATTGCAAACAACCAGTTAAGTGTCCTTAGTAACGACAAAGGCACTGCTTCATCTTGCAAGCTGTGGAATGAAAAGAATTTACCTTGACTGTGCTCACTGAAGTGAATTAGAATTTGCAAGTCATGTCTTCCAGCAGTTAGCTTCTCTGTAGCCCTTCTTTCTGCAATTCCAGAGACTACCAGCAGGTGTCAGTGGAGACTTTTTAGATCATCCATAGGTTCAGGTGTGAATAACAGACGAAATTAAAAGTAGGTCCAAACTAACTTTTGATTTTTTCTTGACAAAAACATAGCAATTTACAGGACAGTAAATTGACCAAATACTGATTAACTTCATTTAAAAGTTATCTGTTCTTAAAACATTTTAGTATAATGTAAAGAAAAAGAACAGTTACACAGAGGTATGGCTCCTCCTCTGTAATCAATCCTTATCAGTCAACACTTCCTTTACCTCCAATTATTTTTTTCAAGTAGAAGATACATTATGAAGTTATAATTATACCTCACTGGTTTTTAGAACCTCTGTGTCCTGCTTTTTCCGAATTCTATCAGGTAACGTTTAGGTCTTTCCTCCTTAATGTCAGAGTAGAAAAGAAGTAAAGCAATGACTGCAGTTCTTCTCCCTTTTCTACATAAATCTAATCCACACTGTGTGACAGATTCTCCCATTCAGGCTACAGTCACTGTAAAATCGGGACGGAGAAGAAAGGAAAAAAGTTCCCGGAAACTTCTCAGGAGACCATGGCAAGGTTAGAGACTCCTCCAGTCCCTAAGGACAGCATAGCATCTCCCGAATCTAAACTGTCAAAGTTCATTCCAAGAAGGAATCTGCTTGCTTCAAATTATAGGCTCTTCTTACTGGGAGTTAATTTTTTACTGGCCTCTGTTGTGCATAAGCCAGCAGTCAACTGTAATGGAGAACAGACTGAAGTCAGGCCTTATCAGATGCCAATATCACAAACCTACCCCAAACAGTATTGTCTATAGCCGCTGCTTGTGCGGGGTGTGTGTGTGTGTGTGTGTGTGTGTGTGTAGAGGGAGGAGGAAGCAGAGCTATTCTTTTTTCAGTTAACAAAATAGTAAATATCCTAATTGTATTTTTAACCAAGAATAAAAATATGAATTTTCTGGGTTTTCTGCTCTCTCTGCCTCTCCCCCTCTTGCGCGCTCTCTCTCTCAAAAATAAAAATAAACTTCAAAAAAAGAATAAAATGAAAAAAAATGAATGAAATGAAATGAAAAAATGAGTGAAAAACATCCAAATGTGTTCACAATGTATATCTCTGAGCATTGTGAACAATGACGGTGTATTTCTTAATCAGGGAAATTTTTACTTCTCTGAGGTATAAAGAGAAGATTGCTTTCTAAAACTGTAACCTGGGAATCTGGGTTTCTGCTTTTTCACCCAAGTATTTCTACCAGTAGAAATGCAAAAATTATTGGGAGAAATCAAATGCGGGCTGCACTTGGTCTTGCAATCACCCCCGGTCTTCTGCGTCAGAGGATTCTCCACACTGGCAGTCGCCATATTTGAGCCTTCGTCACGTGCCATTTCCCAGGCGATGTTAGTATTGGAGGTGCGCTGGGTGCAGTTGCCCTCTCAGTGTGGCATTTTACTTAAGGGCATTTTAAAGAGTCCAATATGTACGTAGCAGAAAGCAAACACTTTGTGTCAACACGTTCAGTGGCAGCTGCCTCTGAAAAAGGCATTGCCACATATATTTATTTCATTCTGATCTGACACTAATCGAGTACCATACACATCAGCACACTGAGAGGCTTCATTTAGTTAGGCTGCTTGCCAGACTGAGGGTAAAAATGCCATACCAACTACGCCTCTGATTGCTGTCTTGAAAACTAAGGAAGATGTTAAATGTTTGGTTCTGAAGTTACGGGAGGTCCTGGCTCCGGGGCCACACATTTGCACATATATTCCCCCCACCCCGTTCCCAGAACACCCTCCCAGAAAATTGCTCCCTTGTGGCACTAATCCTAGCTTCATTAACCTGCGCTGGGATGGCAGCCTGAGCTTTCCGAGTTTGTGACATCTTTGCTGGTCGACATGAAAGGAAAGCTCCTCCTTGGCTGCAATTTTTTCCCCCCTCTTTCTCTCTCTCTCTCTCTTTTTTTCAACAAAGGGGTTTTCAAATGGTTAGCTATCAAAAACTCATGGTCCATTGCTCAATGAAAATGTCATAACTACCAAATACGGCCACGGCTCTCATTTTCATGTTATACTTGTAGATGGATGACGATTTGAAGATTTTCAAGCCAAAGCAATGAGTGGTTTTTTTGTATTTCACTTGCTTCTTTCCTTATTGTGTGACCTTTTATTTGAGAACATTGATTGCTTTCTGCCATTTGCTTAATGATTTTGACTTCATCCCTCTGGGCATCAGAATGGAGTCGGAAAAGGAACAAAAAGTCACATTGCCCTATTTCTAGTGATATAAACAAAATTGCGTGAAAACGGAGGCCAAAAATAAGTATTCAAAAATGCAAATGCATTTTAGGACGCATAATAAATTTCAGAAAAGCTGCTATGTTGTTTTCAATTTGTGCCGACGTTAAATTTTGACTCTATAGGAAAAGTGTAGGAATCGAGGTAGACAACACCAAACAACTGCTTTATGGCCTAAATAGCCTCAGGACTTATGTGCTGTGTGTACTTGCTCCCAAATACAGGAATTAATTAGCAAAGCATGCGTGGCAGATAGAGGGGCTCCTTTGACAAAGGAATTAAATTTCGGTAGAGAAGAAACAAATCCCTTAATTATTGTAAGGCAGTCCCTGCAACTATCAATCTGATTCATCACGTTACTCACAGAAGGTTTTCTGCTATTTATCCTGCCAGTCATTGGGTGAGCATTTATTAAGCTATCGCCATGTCCGCAGCTTTGGTGCATGGTCATATGTGTTTACGTGTTGTCACCTCTGGCTTCTTGCTTTCTCTGAACTTCTCACATTAAATTAAGAGAAAGAAAACATAGGGCGCCCGGGTGGCTCAGTCAGGTAAGCGCCCGACTCTTGATTTCAGCTCAGGTCATGATCTCACGGTTCTTGAGTTCAAGACCTGCTTCAGGCTCCGTGCTGACGGTGCAGAGCCTGCTTGGGATTCTCTCTCTCCCTCGCTCTCTGCTCTCCCCGACTCATGCTCTCTCTTTCTCAAAAACAAATAAACATTAAAGATTTTTTTTTAAATAAAAAAGTGTATTTGTTTGAGAGAGAGAGGGAGAGAGGGAGAGAGAGAGAGAGAGAGCACGCAAGCACGAGTGGGGGAGGGGCAGGGAGAGAGGGAAACAGAATCTGAAGCAGGTGCCAGGCTCCCAGCTGTCAGCACAGGGCCCGATGTGGGGCTCGAACCCACAAACCTCGAGATCATGACCTGATCCGAAGTCGGATGCTCAACCAACTGAGCCACCCAGGGGCCCCTAAAATAAATAAATCAACTTTAAAGAAAGAAACCATAAAACAAGTTTCTTTACATGTTCCAAATCACTGTTATTAAACATACAATGAAAATCGCTCATTTAAAATACCAGAAATTTTGTATGATATTTTTGTATGACAGTTGAGTCAAAGAAATCGTTCCCCTGTTCTCCCCACTCCTGGCAAGGTCAACATGTAAAATACTAAGACCTATGGACCTTGCCAGGAAGGGGTGGAAGGGGGTTGGTGGGGAACAAGGGAACAATTTCTTTGACCGATTTGTCAACGGGATATTGCAGTATTCCTTGTTGTTTCCTTGTACCTTACCCACATTTTTGCTAATTGCCCCTTTACTAAACACCCTTCAAATTATACTATTTGCGGGTGCTACCTCGTTCCTGTCAGACTCCGTATGATGCATCTAATATAGAAGTTAGTGTAAAGTTATACATTCACATACAAAACTGTTGTCAATCAGAGGCAGAAAAATTGCTTTGTAATAAAGGATCTGACTCCACTTTTTATTTTATTTTATTTTTTATGTTTTAAAATTTACATCCAAATTAGCATCTAGTGCAACAATGATTTCAGGAGTAGATTCCTTAGTGCTCCTTTCCCATTTAGCCCATTCACCCCTCCCACAACCCCTCCAGTAACCCTCAGTTTGTTCTCCATACTTATGAGTCTCTTCTGTTTTGTCCCCCTCCCTGTTTTTATATTATTTTTGTTTCCCTTCCCTTATGTTCATCTGTTTTGTCTCTTAAAGTCCTCATATGAGTGAAGTCATATGATTTTTGTCTTTCTCTGACTGACTAATTTCACTTAGCATAATACCCTCCAGTTCCAACCACATAGTTGCAAATGGCAAGATTTCATTCTTTTCGATTGCCGAGTAATACTCTATTCTATAAATTTACCACATCTTCTTTGTCCATGCATCCATCAATGGACATTTGGGCCCTTTCCATACTTTGGCTATTGTCGATAGTGCTGCTATAAACATGGGGGTGCATGTGTCCCTTCAAAACAGCACACCTGTATCCCGTGGATAAATGCCTAGTAGTGCGATTGCTGGGTCATAGGATAGTTCTATTTTTAGTTTTTTGAGGAACCTCCATACTGTTTTCCAGAGTGGCTACACCAGCATGCATTCCCAACAGCGATGCAAAAGAGATCCTCTTTCTCCGCATCCTCGCCAACATCTGTTGTTGCCTGAGTTGTTCATGTTGGCCATTCTGACAGGCGTCAGGTGGTATCTCATTGTGGTTTTGATTCGTATTTCCCTGATGATGAGTCATGTTGAGCATTTCTTCATGTGTCGGTTGGCCATCTGGATGTCTTCTTTGGAGAAGTGTCTATTCATGTATTCATGTCTTTTGCCCATTTTTTCACTGGATCATTTGTTTTTTGCGTGTTGAGTTTGGTAAGTTCTTTATAGATTTTGGATACTAACCCTTTATCTGATATGTCATTTGCAAAATCTTCTCCCATTCCATCAGCTGCCTTTTAGTTTTGTTGATTGTTTCCTTCACTGAGCAGAAGCTTTTTATTTTGATGAGGTCCCAATAGTTCACTTTTGCTTTTGTTTCCCGTGCCTCCAGAGACGTGCTGAGTAAGAAGTTACTGCGGCCAAGGTCAAAGAGGTTTTTGCCTGCTTTCTTCTCGAGGATTTTGATGGCTTCCTGTCTTACATTGAGGTCTTTCATCCATTTTGAGTTTATTTTTGTGTATGGTGTAAGAGAGTGGTCCAGGTTCATTTTTCTGCATGTCGCTGACCGGTTTTCCTGGCACCATTTGCTGAAGAGACTGTCTTTATTCCATTGGATATTCTTTCCTGCTTTGTCAAAGATTAGTTGGCCATACATTTGTGGGTCCATTTCTGGCTTCTCTATTCTGTTCCATTGATCTGAGTGTCTGTTCTTGTGCCATGACTCCACTTTTTTTGTTTGCAGTCAACTTTCAAGCCCTAATCCTCCCTCTTCCTCTCCCCCCTTAACTAGACAAGCTGATAAGCAAGCCTCGGTGCTCCCTCCTTTGGTTCCAGAAAGTTCAAATTACACGAGCCCTGGCTGTGCCCAGGAACCCTCACCAGCCCTACCTTCTAGCCACTATAAGAGCCAAGCCACTGCTCTCTGAGGCCATTTCAGACTTGCGTGGGAGCATGTCCCACTTTCCCCAGAAAGCCTTACTGTGTGAGTCATAAACCTTTTCATACCCACCTGGTGCATGCATGTCATTGTCAGTCTTGACATCAGAACCAAATTTTGGGTGTGTATGGGAGCCCATTCTGTTTCTATGGTGACCACAATAATCTTCATCCGCCATCAGGGAATTCTCATTCCACTCACACAAATATATCCAACGCAAATTCAACAACACACAAACTTATCTAACAGAAGGAGTAAGAGTGAGAGCTGCTAGTCATCTGCCGTTCTGGTGACAGAGACCATGCCCAGGGACCAGCATGAGGGAAACAGTGCCTCTCCTCTTGGCCTGTCTCCCTGTTGAATGCTTCTCAATGTAAGCCTTGGTGGGCAGTCTAAGAGATTTTTCAAGGGAACCTTGGCAGTATGAGATTTTCTCATCAAAAGTCAACTACATAATCTAACTACTGACCCCTGCACCATCCCAAAAAAGAAAGACCAGAGCCTCTACTTATGCTCACTCCTTTAGGGTTTATTTGTTTTAATCAAGGCTATTATTATTTGTAAATAATTAAAATGCATTCAGGCTAGCTTAACTAAAAGGAGATGGCTGGGAGAATAGGGTGAGAATTCAGGAATCAAGGACTAGAGGTGCTTTGGATCCTCACGAGGAACCCCTTCCCTCCCACCACTTCTCTTATATCGGTATATGTGAATTATTAAATTGTGCAGCAGTCTGACAAACTCCTTAAGCGGGTTTCTGCCTCAGACCCTTCCAATGGGCTGATCCCTCTGCCTGAAGACTTTCTCAAGCAGAGCACCTGCTGAGCTAACTCCTATTCATCTTTCACAGCCCAGCTTAGATGCCCCTTCCTCTGGGCTACCTTTCTTCCCCTGAACTGTCTCACATCTCCCACCACACCGTGTGGCGATCACCTGAGGAATTCTAGACTGTTTTCCTCACTCTGTGAAAAACCATGTGAAAACAAACACCATCACTAAGAGTTACCAGATAAGAAGCAGGGCCCAGGTAGATTTGAATTTCAAATAAATAACATGTTCTTTTTTTAAATATAATTGTGTCCCCTACAATATTTTTATATGCCAAGTCTGGTAACCGTTCCATGATTTTCTTCAGTACCTAACAGAGGCAGAACGTGATGAGCACTCAGTAAATATTTACTGAATAAAAATAGATCTGGTGAGCCACACACTGATACAGAAGGAACAAAATTCAAGCAGGGTATGGGGATTGTTGCTGTAAGAGGAAAGAGCACACATTGTTCCTATGTTACATCCACTCAGAGTGCATCCATGAGTTTCGAATTGAGTATAAATTAATAGAATTTTATAAAGAAACTAAAATCAATGATAGGAATCAGTCATGTAGATTTTCAAAGACAAAATTTAATTACGTCATTGTAATGGGGGAAACGTTTTCCAGAGAGATCATGTGATGATGACCCAGAAAGCCGTATGTTCTCTCCTCAAATGACATTGAATAAATGCACCCTTACCTCATAAACAGAAAAAGGGAAGGATTAATTCTGCACTTTTAGCTCTACATTTTCAAAGACCTAGCCTGGAGTCCTAGATGGATAACAATGAACCTAAAATTCACGGAATCTGTAACTGGTAAAATACACCCAAGTTCCACTTCACTTAACCCTTCAACGACCCTATGGATTGGCAGCCAAAGTTGAGGCTTTGAGACTTACCTGAGCACTTGACTGGGGGCATCAGAGCAGATTAGTTGATCCTAGGACCTGTGCTCATCACAGCCAAATCATACGTCCTATCTGCATTCCTGACTTGCGAAGATGTAAGAAATCACACATAAAATATCCATTAGAACTCTTTCTTTCTTATTCAACCATCAGTGAGAAAACACTGTCCGGGCCATACTACTGAATACAATTTCACAAGTAGAATGTAAATACTTTCTGCATGACTAATGAGAGAATTTATGGGTGTCTACTCGGAAAGCCTCAATTGACTGCAAAGACATTTGAGACACAGAAAAAGAATGTGAGGACACTGTGTCAGGTAGTTTTTGCTATTCCAATTCTAATGGTTGTTCCGAGGCAAGACTCAGTCTCAGCTTACCCAGTCCATACAAATACCTTCTCAAGCCCACAGGATACATCCTGCACACCAAGGGTTCTATTCTCCTGAACACTATTTTCTTCAGAACTGGTCTATCCATGAGGCTCGTTCTCAGATGCAGCACTTGTCTACTTGGCCTTTGACTTGATCTGCCATTCATTCATTTGCTTTCTTCTGTACTTCTCAGACCTGACTTCTTGCTCATAAGGAGCAGGAGAACAAGTTTTCATTTGCTCAGCAGTTGCAGCAAAAAACAACCCTGTATCGGGGCACCTGGGTGGCTCAGTTGGTTGAGTGTCCGACTTTGGCTCAGGTCATGATCTCACAGTTTGTGGGTTCAAGTCCTGCTTCGGGCTCACTATTGTCACTGCAGAGCCTGCTTCAGATCCTCTGTCTCCCTCTCTCTCTGCCCCTCCCCTGCTCATTCTCTCTCTCTCTCTCTCTCTCAAAAAAAAAAAAATCCTCTATCAGACATTGCTGCAATTCCCTAGCGTGGGTCATACTCAGGGCCTCCCCCAACCCTGCCACAAGCTGGAGAGTGGAGGCGAAGAGAACTTCTAAATGGAGAAACCTGTTGGAACGAATTTACAGAAGCAGGAAAATAATATTTACTCAGTAAACAAAAATCATGCTATTTTTTTTAACTTTAATAACCAGTTTAGGTAAGTGCTTTGTGTTCTCCCAGAAGAGAAATAAAAACGTGTTTTTAGCTTTTTATTACAAACGCTATATGCAGTTGCTTTTATGATGAATTAGTAGATCTCCTCAAACTCCCTGGGAGCACCCCGAACACACTCCAGGTTACAAGATCCATTCCCATAGTACTCATGAAGTAGAATAATTCTAATGAAAGAAAAATAGGAACACAGTCAATATCACATTGCGGTTTGTGTGTTTAACCCCTTATCGTGTTATTAGGAGCCTGACCTTCCAGTTTGGGCCTTCCATGGGCTCTGGGCTTCTCTCCCCAACTTTCCCATCCAGCCACTTGCCCCGTGTGGATTCTCTTTTGTGAACAGCTCCAGGGGAAGGAGCCAACAAAGGTGGTGGGATTTACGTGCTTAGTTTTATTCTAGGTAACATGGCAGATTGGCAGGTAAGGGAGGGAAAAGACAACAGTGACAAAGAGGTTGTACTTTTCTCACATCCCTCAGGTACAGTCTATAGGACATTGAGGAGAGCAGTAGCTTGGAGCAGCAGAGGTGATCAGAGACATGACGGGAATCTCTTCTGGTCACCTGCAAGGTTAAGATGGACCCCGAAGAGCCTCCATCTTCCTCATATGGGGGTTAGGTCTAGTGACACCTGCTAGTCTGTACGCTTGTATCCCCAAAGTCATATGTTAGAATCCATGTCCCCAAAGTAATGGCTTTTGGAGATAGAGTCTTTGGGAGCTGATTAGGTCTTGAGGGCGGAGCCCTCATGATTTGGATTAATGCCCTAATGGAAGAGACTTTAGAGAGCTAACTTGGCCCTTCTGCCACATGAGGATACACCAAGACATCCATGACCCGGAAGAAGACCCTCACCCAACCATTCTGGCACCCTGGTCTCAGACTTCCAGGCTCTAGAACTGTGAGCAATACGTTTCTGCTGTTTACAAGCCACCCGATCTGTAGTATTTTGGTATAGCAGCCTGGACAATCTAAGACTATACCTAACAAGAACATCATAAGAACTTTAGAAAATGTATTTAAAGCCATAGCAGACACTCACCAACAACTGCTGCTATTCCTGATTAATCCAAACCCTCCATTTCTTGGGCCTCTGCACAGTCACAGTGACCAGAAGTTGGACATACATTCCTTAACTTAAAAAGAAAACACATTTTTTTTTGAACAAAGCGCTGAGAGTCCTTTCAGAGAATAAAGCACAGTCTTAGACTCAAAGAAGGCTCGTCAACAAACAACCAGGAGGTCACTTTGTGTAGATGGTCAGAGTAGAGATTTTATAGCAGATAAATCTACATCAGACTCCAAGCTTTGCCAGTCTGTAGTTGTGCAACCTTGGGCAAGTTGATGCTCTTTCCAAGCTTGTTTTTGCTTTCGTTAAAAGAGGAAAGAGTGGTAATTAGTATATGAGCTGTCGTGAGGATGAAATAAGGTACTTTACTTAAAATGATCTTCACAGTGACAGACACCAATCTCTCATGGAAGAGAAACATGACGTTGTCCTGTGTCTGCCCTGTTCCAGTTCTAGGCCCTTTCTTTCCAGTATTGTCACTTACACACAAGGTTTCCACTGTCTCCTAATTGTGGATAATTCTAGTGTGTATCCACAGTCTCCTGGAAGCTGCAAAAATATCTCAAACTCAACATAACCCAACATTGAATTCAGGATTATACATCCAAACTTTCAAAACTGGGTTTCCCCTAAATCACAGTCTCATTGAGTGGCACTAGCAAGACAGAGATCTTGTCACCCATTTTCCCAACTTAGGCCACTTTGAGTTGTAAACCATCACCAGTCTTAATAGTCTTACCTCCCAAGCTTCCTTCAAATATTTATATTTCTCTCTATCCCTACTGACACTACTGTGTTCCAAGACACCTGTATTTCTCACCTGGATTACAGAAGGGACTCCTTACTGGATTCCCTTCAAGTCTGGCTCCAATTTATCCTCCACAAGGCAGGACACGAGTGCTTTCAAAATACAAATCTCTGGGGCGCCTGGGTGGCTCAGTCAGTTAAGCTTCTGACTCTTGATTTTGGCTCAAGTCATGATCTCATGGTTTGTGAGATCGAGCCCCGTATCAGGACTTTGCACTAACAGTGTGAAGCCTGCTTGGGATTCTCTCCCTCTCTCTGCCCCGCTCCCACTCATGTGTGGGCTCTCTCTCGCTTACTCACGCTCTCCCAAAAATAAACAAAATAAACTTTACCAAAATACAAATTTCTTCATGACAGTACTATCACCTCGACTTGTCAACCACTACCAGGAAGTCACTTTGTGTAGACAGTCAGAGTAGACCGTAGACAGTAGATCGCAGACAGTAGACAGTAGACCAGTAGACCTGGCCTCCCGTGACTTTTAAAGAAAACCCTTCTTAACAAGGTCTACAGGGTTTTATGTAGTCTGCCCCCTACCAGCTGCTGTAACTTATCCCATCCTCACCCCCCACCCCTCACCAGCTCCCATTTGTCCCTCTGCTTTAGCTACACTGGTCTTTCGTGACCATCTACTTGCCGTGCTCATTCTGCCACGGGGCCTTTGCTTATGCCATTTCCCATTGTCTGGAATGTTCTCTGCTCCTTTCTTTCCTATTTAATTCTAAATAGGATCATCCCTTCCAGATCATCCCTTCCTCAGAGATGTCTTGCTTAACCTTCCTCGTTTGGCCGAATCCACCTGTGATCTGATGATCCATTCCAATTGCCACAAGCGAAGTTCTACATTTATTTGTGATTCTTTGATTAAAATCTTTCTCTCTGACTGTGTGGTCATCTCCTTGAGGACAGATACAATGTTTTGCTGCATCTCCAGTAAGTGGCAACGAGCCTGGCACATAAGTGGGGTCTGTAACCATTCAGCAAATGGAAGAAGGTAACGGAATGACTAAAAGCCCCGTCTATGAAAGCAGGAAGATCTGGGTTCAATTCTGTCTCTACCCAAGGGGTGTGCTGGCTGATATGTACTGGCTTATGAGAACCAACTGTTAAATTTTCAGGAACTTGGAAGCCAGTTGTTAAACATAGACTTTATTACAAAACAAATTCCATAAAGTTATAAGTAAATACCTTGTATGAATAACAAAGGCAATATGAACCCCCAAAGTTACCACTTCCCAGTTATACAACTATTATCTGTGCTCTTGAGGTTACTTATTCCTTGTGCCAATGGGATGGAAATACTATATCATGGCGTGTCATTGTACATGTCTTTCCAACTCCGCATTCTGTAAGTCAATACCTTGAAATCAGCCACGAAGGGAGTTTATATCCTATGGAACTGGGAAAACACTACAAATTGGGGCTTGACTTATTGCTTATTAGTTGCTAGACTTAAAAAAAATGTAATAAAGATGGGGCGCCCGGAGTGGCTCAGTCGGTTAAGTGTCCGACTTTGGCTCAGGTCGACTCAGGTCGTGATCTCCCAGTTTGTGGGTTCGAGCCCTGTGTCGGGCTCTGGGCTGACAGCTCAGAACCTGGAGCTGGCTTCGGATTCTGTGTCTTGTTCTTTCTCTGTCCCTCCCCCACGTGTGCTCTGTCTCTCAAAAATTAATGTAAAAAAATATTAAAAATTTTTTTAACATAATAAAGAAAACATTAGTAATGGAGACCATAAACAAAGCCACTGTGAACAGCACAAAAAATTGAGAGAACATACTTCCAGTGTTCAAAAAATATCATGCATTTCAGTAAAAAGATGGCTCCTGGGGCTGATGGAATAAGTGAATTTCTTACACGTGTCTACCATGTTTCCCTTGGTATATTATTATAAATTAAAATATTAACCAAGATTCACAGTGGTGCGATACTCTGTTTTGGCTGTAAAAAATGTACTGGGATATCATTGCGTCCCCCTCACATTAGGTGTGGGTCCTTGAGAAATTCACTGAATCCCTGTCATGGTACTGCGTGTGGAATAAACACAATAATAACATACATAGAGCAGTAAGCTCAGTGTCTCCCACATGGCGAATGTTCAGTACACATACCTTATCTGCTCCCAACATCAATGCTACCATTAATTCTTCTTAAAGATCTTTACTTAATTTTTGGAGCAGATTATACATGTTCGTGGCAGAAATTCAAAAGTTAAGGAGTGAAAAATAAACCCCACCACCACCACCAAATTGTTTTCAGACGTCCGGTTCCCCTCCTAAGAGACAAACACTTACATTTTCTCACTTTCCAGAGATTCTTAATTTGCAAAACATATGCCCACATCTAGATATACTGTATGTTGTTTTTGAAACACATACGATGACATACTATATATGCTATTCTCTTTCTTGCTTTATTCATGTAATAAAATATCTTTTAGGGCTTTGCAGAACCGTGTGGACAGTTCACTGCACATTGTGCGCAGTATTCTAATGAATAGATGAGTATAATCTATATAACAAGTCCCCTATTGATGGACATTTAGGTTAGTTCCAATCTTTTGTTATAACAATACTGCAATGAGTAACCTTGTGCATGTGTCATTTTGCACATATCTTGGTGTTTTGTTACTTTTAAAAATAGATTTTTTGAGGGGATTATTTCAGTGTGATTTTTGCTCATGTTCAAAACTAGCTCAGCAAACTCACTAAAATACTTACGAGTGTTTACTATATGACCGGTACCAACATTTTATTTAAAGGCGTCAAGTATTAACTAAAGGTGTATATTGGGGAAGGGGAAAGGAGTGTTGATTATGTTTGAAAACAACACTAATAACCTGGAAATATTTTTTCTTTTCTTTCTTTCTTTTGTTCTTTCGTTCTTTCGTTCTTTCTTTCTTTCCTTCTTTTCTTTCCTTTCTTTCTTTTCTTTCTTTCTTTCTTTCTTTCTTTCTTTCTTTCTTTTGAGAGAGAAAGCACAAGTGGGGGAGGGGGTAAGGGGCAGAGAGGGAGACAGAGGGAGAATCTTAAGTAGGCTTCATGCTCGATCCCACAACCCTGGGATCATGAACTGGGCCGAAATCAAGAGTTGGACATTCAGCTGACTGAGCCACCCAGGCACTCCAATATTTTTCTTTACTCTCATGAAACGATCACAATTATGCTACGTGATGAAGGAAAATTGAGAAGCAAAAGTAGGAATTTAAAATAATTCTGTGTGTTGGCCATATATGGGATTGAACTTCTAGTCCCTCCCTAAACCATCCCTAAAGCAGTATTGCAAAATATAATTCTTACAATGGTAACAGCATAGCAATTATTTCATAAAGAATGAGTGTTTGTGTTTTATTTCCCTTTCTTTCAACAACTAATTTTCTCTATCTCTCTTACGTATTTGCACAGCATTCCATAGAAATGAATTTCCCTTCCTCACATGAGGAATTTACCGTAACATTTATACAAAGTATCTGGGCCACTACAATCTATGGAAAGGCCCTTGTTGAAAGATTGGGACAATCTTTCAGGCGCCCTCTTTGGAAATTCTTGAAAAGCAACGTCCTTGGAAGCTGCAGGCAGTGACTTCTGCAAGTTTATGAGAGTTTTCGTGAAGCAAGTTACCTTTCTTTTTATTTTTTTTAATGTTTTATTTAGTTTTGAGAGAGAGAGAGACAGACTGCAAGCGGGACAGAGAGTGAGGGGCACAGAATCCAAAGCAGACTCCAGTCTCTGAGCTGTCAGCACAGAGGCCAAAGCAGGGCTTGAACTCAAGAGCTTTGAGATCGTGACCTGTAAGGTAGCCACACGTTACCTTGTGAGAATACAGCACTTCTGGCCAGTGCAGCATCTTCTAGTTGACAAAGCACTTCCTGGTAAAGCAAGCCATGAAGTAGGCAAGATGGGCATAATCACCCCATCTTCCCGCTGTGTGTGTGTGTGTGTGTGTGTGTGTGTGTGCATTCTCTCTCTCAAAATAAACAAACATTAAAAAAAAAATAGATGGGGCACCTGGGTGGCTCAGTCTGTTAAGCATCTGACTTCGACTCAGGTCATGAACTCACAGCTCATGGGTTCGAGCCCCACATCAGGCTCTGCACTGACAGCTCAGAGCCTGAAGCATGCTTCAGATTCTGTGTCTCCCTCTTTTTCTGTGTTCCTCCCCTGCTTGTGCTCTCTCTCTCTCTCTCTCAAAAATACATAAACATTAAAAAAATAGATAGGGTACGAGAAAGTGACAAATACAATGTCTATGACTTTAATGGCATCACAGAAGGCCTTGAGAAAAAAAAATGGCCTTGAACCATGCCTTAGAGGGTGGATGAAGTTTTTAATGGAGTAGAAAGATGTTTTCAGAGATTGAATGTATCAGTGGAATGCTTGGAAAGCACTGGACAGGCTAAGAGAATAGTTTAACCTAACAACAACATGGGTTTTCTGGCAGAAAGAAAGAAAGAAAGAAAGAAAAAAGGTGAAAAATCTTTGGCCTAGCTTTTTTTTTTTTTAATTTTTTTCTAATGTTCATTTATTTTTGAAGGAGAGAGAGACAGAGCATGAGCGGTGGAGGGGCAGAGAGAGAGGGAGACACAGAATCTGAAGCAGGCTCCAGGCTCTGAGCTGTCAGCCCAGAGCCCGACGCGGGGGCTCAAACCCACAAACCGAGAGATCATGACCTGAGCCAAAGTCAGACGCCCAACCGACTGAGCCAGCCAGGCGCCCCATAGGTTGGGCTAGCTTTTTGAAGGTACTGAATGCCAAACTCAGGAGGATGGAATCAGTGCGCTCAGCAGCAGGGAGCCTTTGAAGGTTTCCTAATAGCTAGTCTGTACCCTCTCAGTCCCGGAGATCTGTTAGTGAGCCCAGCAGTCCGTCAACATACATACGATCTTCCTGCCTATAGCTGAACACCCAGCCAGCAGTTTTAATGCTGGACTCCTCTGTTCTTTCTGATCATTATACCCCCGATCATCCGGTCAGAAAGTCTAACACCGGAAGTTTTTTAATTAACAAAATTTTGGCACACTAGGAGGTTTGGGCAGGAAAGTGGTGTGCTTAGTTTGGCAATAATAGAAAGGATAGAAAAAGAGGAAACAGGAGACAGGAAATTCTGTTATGGGTGTATAGGATTAAACCCCCTTATAATTTCACTCACATGTGACATTTAAAAAAAAAAACCGGTGAACATATGGGATGGTGGGGAAAAAAGAAGAGAAAGAAACAAACCATAATAGACTCTTAAAGGCTGAGAACAAACCAAGGGTTGATGGAGGGCGGTGGGTGGGGGATGGGCTGCCTGGGTAATGGGTACTAAGGAGGGCACCTGATGTGACGAGCGCTGGGTATTGTATGTTAAGTGATGAGCCACTGAATTCTACCCCTGAAACCAATATTGCCCTGGGTGTGAACTAAATATAATTTAAATAAAAATCAGAAAAAAATGAACGAAAACCCTTATAAGTGAAGACGGAGAAAAGAAAATTTGGGGAGGTAGCTGCGGAGCTAGAGAAGGGGGGCTGGGCAGGGGAGGTGCTGCAAAGCAGACCAGTAAGAACCAGTAAGAATTAATAAGATTTGGGAACGTCAGATGACAGCGTGGATGGGGGTTCTAGAGAGACTCCTTTGGTAATTGATCCGACCAGACCAGCGTTACTGAGCACCAACCAGGTACCTCCCGGGTGCTGTGCTAGACTCTGCAGAGGCGGGCCAGTGGCGTCCTGTCCTCTCCTCCCGACTCCCCGACATTCAGCCCCTGCAAACCACCATGGCCCGCATGACACTGGCAGGAGACGCCACTGGCTACATGTTGACAAAGGCACGAGTCACCTTCAAGTTTTTATTTCACTTGCACTCTGCGTAACATTCGAGTCTGTTGGCTACCGCCTGCCTCTCAATTTTGCCCCCAGGACACGCTGCCTTCTAATTTTCCTGGGCCCTCTCGTCTGCTCCGTCTGATTCTCTCTGGTGGTCTCTTCATTCCCCCCTACTCTTTCACCATCAGTGCTCACCAGAGCTATCCTTGGCCCTCAGTTCACCTCAGGCCACACACGTGCAGCCCCTCCACAATGGCTTCGCTCGCCACCATTCCAGAGAATTCCCAGGCCAGGCCACTTGGCTCGCGAAACAGTCAGTTTGCTGAACAGATTCACTCACGTGTCCTTCACGCCCAGGGTGGGCCAGAGGGAATTAAGCATCTTTCCCTTAATATTGTTCTGCCTTCCGTAGTCTGGAAATGCTAACGCCATCCACCCAGCTAGTCAAGCCAGCAACGCGGCGGTCACCTTCTCCTCTTCCGACCTCCTCCCTCCAGCATCTAGTCACCAAGGCCTGGCAAGTGCAATGCTGTTGACTGGTCTTCTCCTCCTCTGCTCTGGACACTGCAACGACTCATCCCCTGACCACAGCTTTGCCCCCCACCACCCTCCACACAGCTATCGCTTCGTTTCCCTACTCAGAATTTCTCCACGACACCACACAGCATGAGGTGAAATTCAAGCCCGTTGGTTCATTGCACATGGCCCTTCATGACTGGCCCTTGGAAACCTCTCTCTACCTCTACTTTCCCCCCACAGGCTTTCCTGTCGGCCACCAAACCGCAGTGCGTTAAGATCCTGGCACAGGTGAAACCCTTTCGTACATGCTAGTTCATCTCCTTTTTTTTTTTTTTTTTTATTCACCTCAAGTCATTCAGGACTGAGTCCAAATCTCACCTTCTTCAGGAACTCTTCCCTGCCCCTCAGTCTGATTATGCATCCCTCTCCAGTGTTCCTCTGATGCTGGACGTGGCACTTGTCAGACAGCTGTAATTGCTCACGTACTTTTCTGTCTCTCTTGTCCGTCTCGGAGGGACCGTGATTTTCCAAACACATTGTGCTCACACCCACCCTGGGGCTGACCTGTCATGAGGTGCACGTATGTGTGTGTGCTGATATGTGCACGGATGTGAGAAGAGGGCAGGGGTGGGAGAGAGAGATGAGAGAAGGTGGAAGAGAAGGAAAGGCAGGGGGACGGTGGGGAGAAGGAGAAGAAAGCCATTTTTTTACTGAGATGGAAGGACTGACCTACAAATCACTGTGGGTGTAGATAGTGTTCCTTGGAGCAAGAAGTTGGGAAAGAGTTTTTCTTTTTGGTGCCCCGTTTCTCTGTAAAATCCAAAATGAAGTTGTCTTCTGAGTGGAGGAGCTATAGGAAGGTGATAAAAACTTGCCTAGTCGGGGCGTCTGGGCAGCTCAGTCAGTTGAGCGTCCAACTTCCGGTCAGGTCATGATCTTGCCGTTTGTGAACTGGAGCCCCGAGTCGGGCTCTCTGCTGTCGGCACAGAGCCTGCTTCGGATCTTCTGTATCCCTCTCTCTCTACCCCTCCCCCCTCTCAAAAAAAAAAGGGGGGGCGGTGCCTGAGTGGCTCGGTTGGTTAAGGATCCCACTCTTGATTTTGGCTCAGGTCATGATCTCAGTTTGTGGGTTCAAGCCCCATGACAGGCTCTGTGCTGCAGTGTAGAGCCTGTTTGGGATTCTCTCTCCCTCTCCCCCCCCCCCCAGCTTGTACTCTCTCTCTCTCTCAAAATAAATAAATACACATTAACAAAACTTGCAAAGTTGCAATGAGGAACAGGGGAAGGGATCGACAGGAGAAGGGGCAGGCAGGAGGGCTTCTGGGTAGCATCAAAGTCTGGCTGAGGGTGCAGACCCTGAATTTATAGCGGCTCCCCTACTAAGATTTTCTATAAAATCTGAGCTGAGTCCCCACTGTGACCAAACCCCCCTTCTCCTTTACGGCTCTGGGAAACCCTGTGGCACGTTGGCAAATCCAGACCTGACAAAAGCCAGCCGGGAGACTTACCTGTAAGGTTTTCTGCAGTCTTTGCCCTTTGGGGCAGGGGCACACATGAACCTCTGCTTTCCCAGGCTCCATCCAGTGCGCTCTGAAAAGGCAGCTTTTTACCTGGCTGAGTGACTCTGCCGGCACACCTCCCAGAGAGAAGTCACAGCTTAGGACCCTCCACCTGCTCTGCGGCCAGAACCATTACCTGCCTGACTTTGAGCCGCCTCCAAATGACCGAGACATCTATTTTAAAATTTATGTTGATACGAGAATAGAGACGATCCAGCCTAAAACAATCATCAATTCCACCAAAATTGGCCATTAAAAAATGTAAGCAGCCTGGCCCATGTGTTCCCCATCTAAGAGCAGGTCACTGCTGCAGCATTTGGCGATTAGTCCCAAATCCCTTTATGAGGGCCGTGTAAGGTCACAGAAAGCCATAGACAAAAGGATCCCAAAGAAACCGGGCCTGGTATTTCCTAGGTCCTCGGGATTAGGAGCTGGGAAGAAATGGCTCTCGATTTTATTGGCTTGCCTCACTGAGGGGACAGCCCCCGCCCTCAAATTGCTTCTAATAGGTTCCCACTAAAATATTCATCAGCCTCTTCTCGAGGGCATCGGTGCCTCAACTCTGCCTGAGATTCAAACGATTTGTAAAAAGTGCTGCCGCATGAAGTACCGTCCAGAGGGCAATCCTTTATAGTCGGGAGTCAAGGCTGCTTTCCATAATTTAGGCCACAGAACTGGAAACTGATTACCCAGAGCTCGAAAACTGACCTCTGCCTTGACAGCGTGGGTAGAAACCTGCCAGTTTTCCTAGGGATCCGGGGGCAAATTGCTAAAAAGGCAAAGGAAGGCGGTGATAACGCTTAGGGGAAAGGACCCAGTACCGGGATGAAATGGTCTCGAGGTTGTTCTTAAAGGAGAAGCGGAGTGTGGAGGTTTGCAGCGCGCGCGCCCGCGCGCGCGCTCTCCTAACGTGGGGTGAATTGGCCACACGGAGATTGCTTCTCCAAAACACTCGCAGCCCCAAAGCTACCTCTCCCAGCAGGGTCACCATGGACTCGGTCCTCATCCCCGAGCAGCAGCGTTTACAGCATCCCCAGTTTACAGCATCCAAATCCAGGTTGGAGCCGCCAGTAGGGGGTTAATACGAGCCCTGGTCCACACAATACTAGAGGCATCCGCGCACAGGCCTACAGTTGCTGCATAGGCACATTTGGCCCACGTTTCCAAAGAGGCAGTAGCTGTTACTGCAGAGAGCGCGCTGCCTGCCGCTGCTGGACCATTAGTATGGAAATGAGGCATGTGTGTGACAGGTGGCCTTACAACCAACACAATTAACTTTCTCCATTAGCTGACGCGCTGACAAAACAGATGCAGCATCAATAAGCAGCCCCCTCCCCTACAGAAGAGGAACGACACATTGCAAACCCCTTATTTATAAAGAGGAGCAGTATAATCTCGTCTATACGCGCAGAGTGGGTGGCACTGGCGTTTGCTTTTGTCTGGTCGCCGTGAATGTTTGTTTCTTTTACATTTGCCTTGCATTAGTATTGCAATGCCTCCATGGGTTAATTAGGGCCTCCTGAAGTTCTCAAAAACGACCTCATCACGGAAGAAGAGCGTCAAGTTGGAGAGACCAAACTGGAACTCTTTGCCTTTGACAGGAAAGGCACACAGACGGTAACTGACTCAGCTGCAGAGAGAAGGGGGCAGGCAGGTTCCAGAGTTTTGCAATAGGTCTCCCCGGCAGCGACAACGTCTTAGCACCTGGACGCTTGCTTTTAAGAACATCGTGGCTCAACGGGAAGTGTTCGAAATGACACGGAATACTATAATCCGGGAAATGAAAGTCACCTGTAGAAATTTCCACGGTGTTTTTCACGACAGACCAACAAGAGAAATCCAAGACTCTGGATCCTGAAGTCACGATAGTAACTTAGCAGCGGCCGTTATTTTTCTAATTAAGTTCACATCTTTTATCTTAATAGCTCGCCTTGTGCCCATCCGGTGTTTCAAAATTCCTTCAGATCCAGAACTTTATTACAGCAGCTTTAAAATGCAGCCTTAAAACAATAGCTTTGCCACTATTGCTAAAAAGAGACGTGTGGGTATTTAACATACTTAACATTGTATATTATAAGGGAGAAATTTCCCTCCCCATACAGACACACACACACACACAATTCTTCTTTTTCAGAATTTTAAACTTCCTGTTATAAAATTCTTTTAGAATCTGAAATCGTTATTATCTCCTCGGATGACTCTGGCTTTACATGTAAAACCGATTATCTAGAAAAAGCCCTTTTTGCCTACCTAAATGGAATTTCACTAATGTCTTTGCTGTGTGGCCTGAAGCTCCTTTGTGGAAGCTGAATATGAGAACTTTAACCAGCGTTTTCTGGTGGAGAAGGAGCTCAGCCTGCTGACTTGTTCAGGTGTCTGAAGAGGTGGACCTTTCCTTTGGCTGTGAGCCGTCCTGGGCTCCCGGACCGAGCATACACGGGTGGCTAGAGGCAAAGTGACGGCCTCTTACTCCTACTCTACTCTCTTCAAGCCTCGTGTCATCACCTGTAAATGGGAATAAAATCATACGTTAGAGGATGGTTAAGAGGCGGCATTCGATGAGATCACACATCGAAATTGGCTCATTTCATGTTCAATTTCTGGATCGCTTGTGGGGGGACGGTAGCAGAGCCTCAGACACCAGACATTATAAATAGTGCTGGAGGTCTGAGTGGCTCAGTTGTTGAGTGGCCAGCTCTTGGTTTGGGCTCAGGTCACGATCTCACATTTTCATAAGTTCAAGCCCCACCTCGGGTTCTGCACTCACAGTGTAGAGCCGGCTTGAGATTCTCTCTCTCTCCCTCTCTCTCTGCCTCTCCCCGACTTGCGCTGTCTCTGTCCCTCTCAAACTAAATAAATAAACTTAAAAAAAAAATCATCAGTACTTTCGATCATTTACTCTTCCAGAGCCAGCTCTAACTCCCCTCACCTTCTCTGAAACCCCGGGCAGTCATGCAGGATTGAAGTGTCCACAACAAAACGTGTCGTTGGGCCTTTCAAGAAGAAAAACATCCTATAAAAGCTCAAGAAACCGCCCTGGAAGCTTTAAATAATTGGGTTCCAATTCTTGCTGCACAATAGCGTCACTAAGGGGGTTTATTAAAATATCCTTACCTGAGCCCCCCACAAGCTGATGAAATCAGAATCTCATGGAGTGCGGGCAAGCATCAGTATTTTTTTAAAAACCCTCCCAGGTGATTGTCATATGCATCCAACTTTGAGAACGAGTGCCTTGGGTAGCCTGCATTTCCTCCCTCTCTTTCTTACTCCGCACCCCAATGGTGTCCAGTTCCTACTTGTTTTCCCCAAATCTCTTTATCCCCTCAGCGCCCACCCCCCCACCCTGCCCAACCACTGCAGGTTTGCTCCTCACTGGTTTTCCTGACTCCAGGCATCCTCATGATAATCACACTCATTACCTCAAGATAAATATTCCTGGAAGATGCCTTTGATCTTGTTACAACCCTGCTAACAAATGTCAGGGCTCATTGCCGCCTAACAACTATGGCTCCAAGCTACGGATCCCCAACGATGATGGAAATGCACAAGAATGCGTTAGAAATTATACACTGATCAGAGATCGTGTTGTATGGATTAATGAAGAGTTTAATGTCCTTCTTTTCTTCTCCCTCCCTGACTTTGGAAAACGAACTCATCCTTCACAGCTTAGTTCTGCCACAATACCTATCCTGGCATCCTTGTGCTTGGCTGGAATAGAGTGATAAGCCATTCCAGTTAGTCCTGGACTGAGAGGTTCTCCAGGATACGGAACTTCCAGTGCTAAGACCAGGAAAGTCCCAAGCAAATTGGCATGAGTTGGTTACTCCAGACTGGAATGGTATCAGTCTAGTGCAATAACTTTTGGGTCGTGAGCTCCCTGTCACAGAAAGCATACAAGCATCCGTTCAACGACCAACTGTCACTATCAGGGCAAATTCCTATATGAGTAATTTAAAGTCAGCCTGAATGACTTCTAAAGTGTGTTCCCACTCCAATCTTCTAGGTATTAAAAATGTCCGCAATTGGAATGGAGGAATTATTGTGGCATTCCTATTTAAATGAGCGAGGGCTGGGGCGCCTGGGTGGCGCAGTCGGTTAAGCGTCCGACTTCAGCCAGGTCACGATCTCGCGGTCCGGGAGTTCGAGCCCCGCGGCGGGCTCTGGGCTGATGGCTCGGAGCCTGGAGCCTGTTTCCGAGTCTGTGTCTCCCTCTCTCTCTGCCCCTCCCCCGTTCATGCTCTGTCTCTCTCTGTCCCAAAAATAAATAAACGTTGAAAAAAAATTTTTTTAAAAAATAAATAAAATAAATGAGCGAGGGCTTGGAGCGAAAGCTCTTCAGTTATGATTTCTTCAGCATTGTTTTCCTGGATTTCCACATTGCCTCATTTATGACGAAAATCTCTTTATCTGAGCCCCCAATGGTTTGCTAGGAGGGATCCACGTAACAGTGGCATCTTCCTGATCTACTATGCTCTACATAAGGTGATGGAACCAAGAACTAGGCACCGGTACCAAGGGATATAGCGGCCCTTGGCTTATCAGCAGAGTTTCACAAGCTGCTGAGGGTTACAATAAAATAATAGGAGTTCATTGCTCTAGACAAATATCTGCAAGTTGATGATAAAGGTCACTCAACACAAAACTGAATCTTCCAAATAATGCCCCCCCCAGCGTATTGTTATGGTAATCAGAAGGGGCTCAGATTGGAAAAGGATTATGAGATGTCGCATGAGAAATTTTTTCTCTTTCTTGATAAGTCTTGGTCAGAATATTCATTCCTGATTTAGGCTGAAGATCTTCTTTGTCCTCATGGCATGCAGCAAGAAAACAGCTGTATCTTTAATTTTTTAGTTTTTGAATACATAATACCTCAACAATTACCACATTTCAAAAATACAAAAAATGAAAAGAAAAGGAAAGGAGAGGAGAGGAGGGAAGGGAAGGGAAGGGAAGGGAAGGGAAGGGAAGGGAAGAGAAGGGAAGGGAAGAAGGGAGGAACAGAGGAAGGAAGGAAGGAAGGAAGGAAGGAAGGAAGGAAGGGAGGAAAGGAGGAAAAGAAAGAAGTAACCTCGAAAACATTCTGCTAAGTAAAAGAAGCCAGACACAAAGGGCACATAGTGTATGATTTGTTGATATGAGATATCACAGAACAGATAAATCCATAGAGACAGAAAGAAGATGGGTGGTTGCCAGGGAAGAAGAATGGGGGGGGGAGCTGGTTAATGGGTAAGGGGTTTTACTTTGGAGTGATGGACATATTTTGGAGTTAGGTAGAAGTAGGGGTTACACACATTGTGAACACACAAATGCCACCGAATCATTCACTTCAAAATGGTTAATTCCATGTTATGTGAATTCCACCTCAATAAATTACTGTTTTTAAATTAATAGAGTAAATGTTTCCCTCCTTCCCCTATTTACCAATCACCCAGTTCTCCCCAGAGGTAGCCAACGTACCCAGTTTTTTGTGTTTTATTTCAGAAATATTTGAGACATATTCAAACAGATTCATATGGATCTTTTCTTTCTTTTTACATACATGGTAGCATACAATGTACATGATCCTGCCCTCGGTGGTTTTACTTGTTTACTTAACAATAAACCTTGGAAATCACACATGCCAACATTTAACAATGTCAATATTTATTTTTAACAGCTATGTAATATTCCAGAGTGTGTGTGTGTGTGTGTGTGTGTGTGTGTGACATAATTTATAACCAATCCCCGACTGATAGACTTTTAGATTATTTTCAGTTTCTGTTACTAGAAACAACAAAGCAATGGGGGCTTTGTGTATGTCATTCCACACTCACTCACTGTGAGTGAGTATATCTGTGGGATACATTCTTAGCAACTGAAGCACTGGGTTGAAGGGTATGTGCTGGGTTGAAGGGTAATTTTGATGGATAGAATCAAATACTCTGGTTTAAATATTATACCATTTACTCTCCCACCAGTAATGTATAAGGCTGCCTGTTTTCCCACAATCACTGACAAACACATCAGCCTTTCGCCAGAAATTTGCTATAGCCATATAGAAGGTAGTACCCTCTGTAGTTTTTTACAAATCTAGGCTTAGTTCTGCTTTGTTTGCTTTGCCTTGCTGTGCTGTGCTAGCAGACATATCCCAAGCTGGAATTTTCCTCACTTTTCTCAAATCTACTTCCTAACCATTTATTGCTTTCAATTCCAGATGGTTTGGCCAACGTTCCTGAATAGTAAATTCAGAACGGTTTTTGAATGACCTTATTTTCTGGAAACAAAATGTTAAAGCAATTGTCAATAAAAAGATTACAGATGTGTTAGGGCTGCAGTCTAGCTATGAACACGGCAAACGCTTAGGGAAACATTTCAGGCTAACACACAAACACAATCCAATAAATAGACATCAGGCATTTTCTACTTGTAAGGAATTGTGTCCGGTCCTGTGGATGATACAGTAAGGAACAAAACTTAGTACAGAACAAGATTATGAAACAGAACGTGGCAAATTCTCTAAAAGGAAAACGTGCTCTAAGGGGAAAAGCATTCCATATGCTCATGAGAGGGAAAGATACCTTAGTGGGGGCACGAATGGTGTCATGGTGAGGGTTCCAATGGGTGTAAATGGGGACTAACCGAATGAATGAATGAATGAATGAATGGAAAACATCCTTAGAAAAAATGTTAACACTTTTCTGTGGGCTTTACTTATAGTGAAATATTTCATAATTTTTACGGTTTTTGATTTTGCCATTCCGGGTTTTAGCTATCATTTTTATTTTTTTTTTTAACTTTTTAAAAAATGTTTATTTATTTTTGAGAGACTGAGAGAGAGAGAGAGAGAGAGAGAGAGAGAGAGCACAAGCCAGGGAGGGGCAGAGGGAGAGGGAGACACAGAATCTGAAGCAGGCTCCAGGTTCTGAGCTGTCAGCACGGAGCCCGATGTGGTGCCCGAACCCACAAAGCCTGAGATCATGACCTGAGCTGAAGTTGGACACTTAACCAGTTGAGCCACCCAGGCACCCCTAGCTATCATTTTTAAACATCAGTTACATGTATTTGCTTCTTTCTCCTACCTGAGGGGCTCTCAACATGTAGGTGTTAGTGAAATGGCTTTGAGCCTGGAGAAACTGATGTGTTCCGGAGGGAATAGCTTCCCATTTATTAGCCCATGATGGGTACACTAATTGCAACCTTATGGTCTTCTGTGAAATTAGAACATTTCCACCGAGCACAGTATGGAGGGCCACATCTTAAAAGCAGCCTTTAAGATCTTCCCACTCTTTTTTCAACTAAAATATGTGTGTATAGACATGTGCAATACATCTCTGTGTTTTTCATGGAAACATTGCACGTTTTAGGAAAATGTTCTAACAAGCCTAATAAGTTACTTACTGTTCAAACTTTTGAGTGTTCTAGAAATGAGCACAAAAATTAAGTGGAAACGTTACTGGTGTTCTACATAAATTGATTTGAAATGCCGATTCATAGCAAGAATTCAGTTAAAAATAAATATAATTTTGGCTGGACAAGGTAGAATTTATTCATTTCTTAAAGCATAATGCCAATGTGCTAAGCACTGTGCAAGTGGCCATGGCTAAAAAAAAGTAATTCAAAGTGACTCATTCAGAAAGATACCTGTCACTCCTAACTTCAAGAAAAGCTACTGGAACTAAAGACATTTCTCCACTCATCAGACAATGTCTTATATATGCAGCAAAATTGAGGTAAGGTTATTTTACATTTAAAATTGACAGATTATTCAAATTTCTTAACAGAGAAATGGTTTTCATAAGCATAAGAAGTAGCAGCCAGATAGAAAAAAAAATGCAGAAAATTACTCAAATGGTAGTATTTTTTGTTCAGTTTATTCTTATAATGAAAAGACAAACATTGTATTTGATCAGAACGTTTTAAGAAACAATTATTTTTTTAATAATTTTTTTCATGTTCGCTTATTTTTGAGAAGGAGAGAGACACACAGTGCGAGCGGGGGAAGGGCAGAGAGAGAGGGACACACAGAATCCAAAGCAGGCTCCAGGCTCTGAGCTGTCAGCACAGAGCCCGACGCGGGGCTCGAACCCACAAACTGCGAGATCGTGGCCTGAGCTGAAGTCAGACGCTTAACCAACTGAGCCACCTAGGCGTCCCGAGAAACAATTATTCACCAGAGGATTAATCCTTCCTGCCTCCGGAACCTGTGCAAGATTATATTTAAAATGTTCCTTTCCTTAGATGCACAGGTGCTATGGCCAGGGTGATGACAGCAGAGACTCAAGGTGGGTGCCTCCATCAGCATGGCGCCCATTCTACCCATCAACAGGGAAAGCCAATACCCTTGGGGCCCTTCTCTGCCTTCTCTTTCGTTAAGGAAACTGATCTATTTCTCTTCGGAGGCCCTAGGAGTCAACGCCTTCCTTTCATCCTCTTCAAGAGGGAGCTCTGCCCATCTTTCTATTGAATCTAGTCTTCTTTTTTTTTAATTGTGGTATACCCATAGCATAAGATTTACCATCTTACCCATTTTTAAGTGTACAGTTCAGTAATGTTAAGTGGATTCATATTGCTGCACAACCAATCCCCAGAACTCCTTCATCTTATAAAAATGAAACTCTATGCCTATTAAACAGCAACTTCCCATTTCCCACACCCCACCCCCAATCCAAGCCCCGGTAACCACCATTTTATTTTTTTTCCATAAAGTTGACTTGTCTAGAGTCTTAGTTCAAATTGCTAAAACAAATACCATAGACGGAATGTCTTGTAAACAACAGACATTTATTTCTTACAGTTCTGCGGGCAGGAATTCCAAGATTAAGGTGCCAGCAGATTCAGTGTCTGGTGAAAGCCCCCTTCTTGGTTCATAGGCAGCCAGCTTCTCGCTGTGTCTTCATGTAATGGAAAGATGAGGGATCGCTCTGGAGTCTCCTTTATAAGGATACGACTCCTAGTCCTGAGCTCCATCATTATGACGTATTTCCTTCCCGAAGACCTCATCTCCAAGTACCATGTCATTTAGAATTAGGTTTCAACATATGAACTTGGGGTGGAGGAGTGCAAACATTCAGTCCATAGCATCTAGATAGATCACATAAGCGGACTCATGCAGTATTTGTCCTTTTGTGACTGTCTTATTTTCCTTAGCGTAATGTCCTTATGGTCCATTCACATTGTAAGTTGTGTCAGAATTTCCTCCCTTTTAAAGGCTGAACAAGATTTTATGGTTTGTATTTACACATTTGGTTTGCCCGTTTATCCATCAACGGACATTTGGATCGCTTCCAGCTTTTGCTTATTGCAAATAATGTCGCGTTGAACATAGTGTGCCGAATCTACTCTTGATCACAGGCTAGGTCATTGTCTTGGAACATGTGTTTGTTTTGACCTTTGGCTGCAATAAAGTCAGGGGCTACCCCACTTTGGTAGGACTGGTTTGGTCAGAGATTGGGAGAACTGATCCCATCTCTCCACCTTACGTCCGTGTTCCTATCTCCCTCATGTACCATCAGCGCCGAACGACATCTCTAAATGCAGTAGGAAACTTCCGGGATTCAGGACAAGTGGTCCAGGAGTCCCCAGCCCCTTCCGTTTGGACTCTGTCTTTGTACCACAGGGGGGCTTCTCTTTTCTTTCTACACTGGGGGAACACGAGGTTGAAACCTTTGAAAAGAATCAGCTCTTCGGGGAAAAAATGTTCCTATTCATACGAACATACGTTCATCTTCATATTACTACAACCCGTTGTCCAAGTCTGCAAAATGTGTTGCATTTCAGCAACACTCTCTTGGTAGGCTTCAGGACAAATCTAATGAGGGATTCTTGTCGGCGGGTTGGTTGGCATAACTCAACTCTACTGGTTTAACATGCATGACTCAATTACACGAGAGTTAGCTAATGAGCAATGGGGAAGAAGTTACAGGTTAAAACAAATGGTATCTAAATGAATCAAGTGTCGCTTTTCAGATGCCCACCATTCAACAAAGACCTGGCAAGACATTTTCTTCACTGGGTATGAATCATCCGGATAAAAAGGGGAAACCAGGGCCACCTACGTTCAGAGCTTGTACAGTATGACCTCGAGGCCCAACATCTACCAGGAGCTTCCTAGCAAAAGGCCAAGCTCCAAAGAATAAAAGGGCTTACACATCAGCATTAAATAATTCTCTTAGAGATGCAAATTTCTAATTAGTTACTGTGGCAACTGTAGAAGCCTAGCAGTAAGCCCCTCACACAATGAACCTGAGAGTTTACTTTTTTGATTTACTATAGGCCCGTAAGAAGCAGGGAGGAGGAAAATAAATATTGCTTTAACTGTGACAAGAAAATAAAGTGCAACAAGTAAAGGGATTTCATCCTTTTGTTCGGATTTCTACAGGTCGAAGAGGAATGTTGTATGTGGTGCACAGTCCTGCTACAAAAAGAACCAAATTCTCAAAGGCTTCAGAAAAGCCTATTGACTGTTCTAAACATGCCCCAGACACAAACACTCTATTTCTTAACCTACGTTGATATTTTTATTTCGTTAATGTGAATATGGTCTAAGACCGTTTCAAAACAGCATGTTTTGGGGGAGTGTTTTTATTGCTTGTTTTATTTTGAATGCTAGGTTTTGGTTCTTTTAAAATGATACATAGTTCTCCAAATCTTTTACTTAGTATGGGGAAGACAAAATTTTTATGGTTGGTGGAGATTTCGCTCTCCAGAATCTACTTAATGGACAGTGATCTATTCCCAACTTTGAATAATACATGAAAGAAAAAAAAAGGATAAAAGGACTACAGGAAAGTCTGTGCCATCAAGAATTAGAATATTAATTTTGAGGAGACATGAAAAGAAAACTTGTTCCAACTGAGCCTTTAATTTTTTTTTTTTTTTTAGGTCTGATTATTGAAATTAAAGTTCAGGAGACAAATACACAGACGTGCTCCCTCATCTTTCAGAGGCAAAGAACAACTCCTGTCAACAAACTGGGTAGCATTTTCTCTGTGGAATACATAACATTCATCTGTCTTCTGTCCTAAGTGTCGTAGGTGAAATGTAGAGTCCTAATATGTGCTCGACATAATTCAGTTCAACCTCTGGAATCTTAGAACTCTGCGTTGTTTAGATTGTGAACTCCTCCTATACGGCGTCAATTATTTATTTGTTTGTTTGTTTGTTTGTTTATTTACTTATTTATTTATTTATTATTCAGTCAATTATTTAATTGGCTGAAATCTAAATGCATTGAGACAAAGCTGGCTATGGATACTACTTGAAAGAAAGGAAAAATAATCTTGCACGCTCTTTCTACAATCTCCTTCCTTTCCCTCAATAACCCCTCCTCTTTTTCCTCCACAGAAACTTCTCCCCTTTGCCTTTCCATTGGCTCTTCCCTGACTCAAACTCTCTAGCCTTCTTGCTCACCAAATTGCACTTACCTAGTGTCTCCGTCTTTCAGGATCCTATTCTGTGGGAGAATATATAAATCTACATATGCTTTTGTGTTAGGGGGAAGATAATAGCTTAAAGAGGTCTCAGATTCCTTAGTTTTCGGTGAGAGTTTCTATAGACACAACAGCTTAATCCAAAGAAATGACTTTGTCTTATGTAGAACTGGAGTGATCACAATATTTGGTTCATAACATATTCTCATCATGGACCCATGCAAGGTTCTCCTTTATTTGTATATTTGTGCATTTGTATTTAGTAACATAATAAGCAGTGAGGTGCCTGGATGGCTCAGTTGATTAAGTGTCCGACTTCGGCTCAGGTCATGATCTCGTGGTCTGTGAGTTCGAGCCCTGCATCAGGCTCTGTGCTGACAGCTCAGAGCCTGAAGCCTACTTTGGATTCTGTGTCTCTGTCTCTCTCTACCCCTTCCCAGCTCATTCTCTCTCTCTCTCCCTCTCTCTCTCTCTCTCTCTCTCTCTCTCAAAAATAAACATTAAAAAAAAGTTTTTTAATTAAAAAAAATATAATAAGTAGCATGAACTTACCACCCAACACTGGAACTAGAATTCCATACAAAACTTCTATTGCGGATGTAGTTCTTCATCCTATCCTTCTGTCTCCCTCAAGCCATGTCAACCACGACCCTGAATCTTGAGTGATTTTAAGAATCATACCATATTTCTATCATCACCATCATCATCACCGTTTTCATAATCATATCATGTCTCTATGTAGTCCTAAAAAGTATATTTCTTAACTTTATCACGCTGTGTGTCATCTCTGGAAAGCTACTTTTTCATTCAATATTATCTTGTTTAAATTTATCCATAGTACTGCAATGTAGAAATTCATTAATTTGATTTATACATTACATTGTATAAATATGCCACTATTCAATTGTATAATCTCTTTGCTTTGTCATTATGAATAGTGCTCAAAACATTTTCTATGTGTTTCCAGGTGTGCATGACAACTTACTAGAAGAGAAAATGCCATGTCAAAGGACATGTGAATTTCAACTTTATAAAATAAAGGCAAATAGCTTTCTGAATCCTTTATTGATTTATGCTCTCATCGGCAATATATAAAGAGACTAATATCTTACATTGCCTACCATTAAGTATTGTTAGATTTTTTTTCCAAGAAGCAGTTTAATATGAAGAAATTTAATGTGAGCCAACCATATTCCCAAAACGGGATTTACTGCCTCTAAAATGTAAAGATGTACATCACGTAAGTACAATCTTCTTTTTTTAGAGGAATTGTCCTAGCATGGCTAAGACCCCTAGACCACTAAACATAATATGTGTCAAGTTCCTGAATCTTCATTGGATTTATCTTCTATCTTGTAGCACTTTACTTTCATATCCATGGTATTAACCCCTTCCTTCCTAACAGGTCCAATTTGTAATATGTCATCAATATAATGGGCCAGCATGATATTATGTGGACTGTGAAGGAGGAGGGTCCCTGAAGACTAAATCATAACAGCAAGCCGGAGAATTAGCATAGCCCTGGGAAAAGAGAGTGAACACACAATACTGTCATTGCCAAGAAAGGGCCAATTTCTTTTGGGTTTCCCTACTGATAGAACTAAAAGTAATGCTTTTAGCAGATCAACAAGCTGTGTTGATCTACTGCTGTAAAAACATTATGCTTGGAATGGCAGCTGCAATTGGGGTTACCACCCAAAGCAACCCACCATCATTTGCTATGATCTATTTGAGCTTTGAAGGGGACAAGATGTTTGCAAACATTGCTTGACCAGTGGTTACTTCATTCCAGTCCCTGCCTCTGTAATCAATTGTCTTCTTTCCTGAATGTAATTTCCCTCTACTTTCTCTTGAGATTCGATTTGGAGGCTACCCAAATAATCTAGGATAATCTTCCTACATCAACAACTTTAACTTAGTCACATCTGCTAATGTTCCTTTCCTTTTCTTTTTTCTTCTTTTAATCTTCCTTTTTTTTTTTTTCCGTTTTCTTATAAGACAACGTTTTCAGGGATTAGGACTTGATATCATCTCTGGGTGCCCCCAAAGTTTCATGTCTATCCCTCATGAAAAATACATCCCTGCCACCCTCAAATCCATGAAAGTTTTCAACCTTTACAGCATCTACCTAAGCCAAAAATCTCGTCTAAATATCATCACCTTGAAGGTCCCAGATCTCATCATTTAAATCCATAGGTGAGAGCCTAGGTATGACCCATCCTGGAGTCACATGCCTCTCCAACTGTGGACTAGAAAACGCGAAACAAATAATCTGCTTCCAAAACATGATGGTGGGACAGGCATAAGGTACCAGCGGTGGATATTCTTATTACAAAAGGGAGAAAATGTAAGAAAGAAGGGAGTCATTGGTCTCAAGAAAGGTTTAAATCCAGCAGGGCAAATACCACCACGTTTCAAGATCTGGGTATAACCCTTTGTGCCCCAGATCTCCTCAATGTCCGTGGATCCAGCCTCTGTATCTGCAGATCTACCCTCTGGGTCCATGGACACTTAATCTCTCCAAGAATCCTGTGTGTGAGGAAATGCTCTGAACTTTTGATCCTTTCAAAGAACCAGCTAATGATTGTCCAACACCACACTTAGCTTCCACTGCAGAGCGTGCTTTTCTAGCAGTAAATCTCCTAATTTTAGCATACAGTCCTTGTTTCTTCTTGTTGTACAGTTCTTCCCTCAATTTATCTTTTTCTCCTTGCACTTTACAATAAGAAGCAAGAAGAAATGAAGCTGCATGTTTAACATTTTCTTAGAAAGTTCCTCAAGTAAATATACAAGTTTATCGTGCACAAGTTCTGCTTTCCATACAACTGTAGGTCACCGTTGATTCAGCTAATTTTTCTGACACTATATAACAAGGAGGAATCCTTGAAAATGTGAGGATTCCCTTTTTCTTCAATATCCAGTTACTCTGACAAAAAGATCAGGAAAATATTTACCATATATGCTTTCATAGAAGCATTGCAAGGCTCTTCCTTAAAGGGACCCAGACGCCTTTTCAATTGATGAGGTCTGGATCTGAGAACTAGTTCATACCTGGAAGATTGGTGAGGGATTTCAGTTTTCCATTCTATGTCTGACATCTCCTTGTTTCTTCTGTTGCATCTATACGTCTATGCCTATGTCTATGTCTATCTCTACTTCTGTCTCTATCTCTCTCATTTTTCCAAGTCAAGCAACACCCTACTCAGCATCCTATCTATCTCATTCTTAGGAACACCATGATCTATTACTCACGGCTGTTGTTCCCTTTGGGTAAGAATACCTAATTTTCACTCCAGTCTTCCTACATACTGTGGTGATTATATCCACCTTTCCTCATCCTCTGATGATTAAGTGTTGTCACCGGTCTCTGGCACGCTAGTGTCTGTCATGCCCACTGTTAATAGAGAGTCCATTCCCACTCCTGCTATCAGCCGTGTCCTACAGATGAGAGGCATCAATGAGCTTCTCAAAGTTGTCAGCATTCCCCCCATCAGCACATTCCTTATTGCTTTAGGAAAGGGAATATATTTTGGGCTCTTCTAAGGAGCAGTTGAGTGATGAGTTCTCAGGTCATATGTGATAAATCCATTTTGACATATCTGCCTCTTTCATTCTTCTGATCCATCCTCATTACCATAAGACTATAAGGAAGTTTAGGGGTGCCTGAGTGGCTTAGTTGGTTAAGTGTCTGACTTCTGCTCAGGTCATGATCTTGGGGTTTGCGGGTTCGAGCCCTGCATCAGGCTCCGTGCTCACAGCTCAGAGCCTGGAACCTGCTTCAGATTCTGTCTCCCTCTCACTCTGCCCTCCTTCACTCCCACTCTCTCTCTCTCTCTCTCTCTCTCTGTCAAAATAAATAAACTTAAAAAATTATTTTTAAGACTGTAAGAAAGTTTAAGCATCTCTTCTTCATTTACAGCACATTTTTATTTTGTCTAAACTTCAAGAATTTAATCCAGCAAGTTATTAGAGTCAGCTTCATGCCTCTAAAAAATATTGAAACTTGAGTCGTGGGTTACTTCATGTTAATAAATTTTCACCTTCTGGCCTTATACAGTGTCCTCCCTCATTTTCTTGGTTCAGCACCCTCAAGATCCCTTCTCACTTCGAGTCCCCCAGTGTTTACAGGTATGATTAGCTAAATCTTTCCATTCCTTTGCTATGTAAGCTGTTTCCTTTTTGAGTAAGTACTGGCCCAGTATACACAGGCCATATGGAGACGTGGCCCTCATTATGGATCTGAAGGCAATGAGTGGTGTGGCAAGTCAAGATCTTGAGAAGATCAAGAGTTATTTTACAAGGTACTTCTAAGGTGTCAAGTCCAGTGTTTTGCATCCAAGCAAGAAGCAGCTTTGAAGTTACAGAGGAAACTAGGAGGTTCTTATTTTCAGGCTTGTCTAATTCAATGTCCCTATTCAAGATTTCAAGGCCCCATTGTTTTTTTTTTTATAAAGACTCCAACTTTGACATAGGAAATCTGTCAAGGCTGCACTTTATGTCTTCTCTGCAGCTCTAGCACCATTAAAATTATAACCTAGGCTTCATTTTCACCACAACCATCTCTGTTACTGAAGCAAATGAGTGTCTCCTTAAATGCTTCCATAGATGTCCTCTGGATCTCATGTCAAGCTTGGAGTTGGCAGTAGCTGCTCTGAGACCATCATTTTCTTTTTTCAAGGCTACAAGTGATGTGAACAAAAGCCATCTCATTCCACAATTCATGTAATTAGCATTATTCCATGTAATCGAATTCTAAAGCCAATGCGTATCTCAACCCATCACCTCCCATCCGTACCTCATCCTAATTAACTACAGAGGAAAGCTTTAATTATTGCCAGGTGTTATCACTACCTCAAGTAACCCCAAAAAAGAGGTCGTTATTGCTGTCGGCCTGGTAAACAATCCAGCTCAATATGTCACTGTGCACATCTGTTTTCTAGAGTCACTCCTGCTACCAAGTCTTTTAATTTGGGCTTACCCAAAGAGAAGAGGTAGAAGTAAGGCATCTGTGCCAATAACTTTATTAGGGAATTCAATCACAGGGAAGCAGAATACAAGGCTGCACTATTGAGTTGCCCAACGCTGAGTGTGACTAACTGCTTGGCCTCATGGGATCATCCTTTGAGAAGCTATATAACCTACATGTAGACAGTCTGGCCTGGGGAGAAAAAGGAGGGGACTAACCTGATGGCTTGTATCTCCCACTGCTTAAAGAATGCCTTCATGGATGGTGCATGCATGAGCACCAAGCAAGGTATCAGGGTGACTCACACTTTGGAGTAAGAGGGGAACCCTGGGCTGGAAAGCAAGAGGTGCATGAGACCAGATGTGAGGTGAGGCACTGTTAGGTTGCACAAGTGTGAAATCAGAGCCCACATGTATGTGGGGATGCTGTAGCAACTAGAACGCGAGGCAAGTCGGGACTGGAGAATCTGAAGTGGTGTTTAAAAGTGACTGGTAAACTGGCCAATGATTAAGCACTTTATAAATGAGCATCCGTTGTCATAAATATTTGGTGCTGAGGATACAGCAGGGAAGGAGATAGCCAAAAATTTCTGCCTTCACTCTGAAGGCATTTCAGTAGGGGAGATGGTTATGAAGCAGATAAATAAGGACGTTTATACTCTACAGAATCATCATAAGTGTAAAGGAGAAAACAATCAGAGAAGGAAAATACAAAACATCAGGGGGGAAAGTATCTTAGTTCATTGGACTGCTCTAAAAGAATATCATAGACTGGGAGACATATAAACAACAGATATTTCCTCCTCCTAAGTCTAAGGGCTGGGATGCCCAAGATGAAGGTGCTGGCAGGTTCAATATCTGGTGAGAATCCCTTCCTAGTTCATCGACAGCTGACTTCTGAGAGTCCTCACATGGTGGAAGATACGAGGGAGCTCTCTGGGGTCTCCTTTATAAGGACACCAATCCGAGTCATGAGGGCTCCAGCATTATGACTGATCACTTCCCATAGGCCCCACCTCCAAATACCATCACATCCTGAATTAGGTTTCAACATATGAATTTGAGGAGACACAAACATTCAGGCAATAGCAGTGTTGAAATGACAGATTGGATGGCCAAAGTAGATCTCAATGAGAAGATGAGTTTCGTTTTTTGTTTTGTTTTGTTCTGTTTTGCCTTGCTTTGCTTTGTTTTGTTTTGAGAGAACACAAGCAAGGAAGGGGCAGAGGGAGAGGAACAGAAGATCTGAAGCAGGCTTTGTACTGACAGCAGCCAGCCGATGTGGGGCTTGAACTCAAGAACCACAAGATCATGAGCTGAGCTTAAGTCGGATGCTCAACCAACTGAGCCATCCAGGTGTCCCTTTTGCTTTTTGTTTTTATTTTTGAGAGAGTGTGTGAGTGACAAGGGGCAGAGAGAGAGGGAGAGAGAGGGAGAAAGAGGGAGAGAAAGGGAGGAACCTGAAGCAGGGCTCGAGCTCACAAACCTCGAGATCACGACCTGAGCAGAAGTTGAATGCTTAACCAACTGTGCCACCCAGGTGCCCTGAGATGAGTTTTTAATAAAGATCTGAAGAAAGCTTGAAAACCAACAATGCAGGTATCTGGGAGAAAAGCACTATGAAGCAAAGAGAACTGCAAGATTAAGAGCCCTGAGGCAGAAGTGTACCTGGTACAATCTAGAAACAGCAAGGAGGCCAATGTGTCCTGGGCTGAATGAATGAGGACGAGCGTTAGTAGGAGATAAACGCCAGAGATAGAGTAGAGATACATCAGGTTGTAGACAAATTGTTTTGAATCTGAATCTATTTGTTAATCAATTAATCAACTGAACTCCCTTTAAGTGGGAGCCACTAAAGGAATTTGTAAATCTCTTTATTAAAACATAATCTACATAAAAAGAAACACATATGTAATGGTGCAAGTTTTGGATGGAGAGAGCTCATTACTTATATTTTAGCAGGATCACTGTGACTGCTGTGTTGCGATTAAATAGTCCAGGGGAGAAATGGTGGCTTGCAGCAACGTAGTGAGAGGGAAGTGACACAAAGTGGTCACATTCTGGCTGTATTCAAGTGGAGCTTACGTGATTTACTAAGGAATTGAATGTAAGACCTGCAAGGAAGACAGAAATCATCAATGCCTCCAAGTTTTGAGGCTAAGTAACTAGAAGAGTAAAGTTTCTATCATTAGAGAAATAGCCATTTCCCCTAATTAAGAAGTCCATGGTTGAGAAAAGAGTGAGCGGGTTTAGAGTTGAATTTAAAAATTATGTTTGGTGCATATTAGATTAGCAATGTCTATTACATACATGGGGTGGGGGGGCAGGGATGTCAAATAGGCAGCTGGACGTGAGAGGCCAGAGACAGGATGAGTTCAATGAGGGAATGAGCTCCAGTAGACTACAGGAGTAGGCCAAGGAAGAGGTCAGGGTGCTCCAAATTTCAGAGAGGGTGATGGTGAAGAGGAACCAGAAGAATGATCTGAGAAGGAGCAACCAGTGAGGTGGGAGGAAAACCAGGAGAGTGTGGTGTCCTGGAAACCACGTACAGAAGGTTCCGTGAAGGGAGGGTGATGATCTTAGTCAAAGGCTGCTTATGGGATCAGATAAGGAAAAATTGAGAATGTACTATTGGATTTATCAATAGAAGTGTAGTTTTGGTGAAGTTCTAAAAACTTGACCGGCATGTGTTCAAGAAAGATATCAATGTAAGAGTATAGAAAGTGAGTACAGTAACTACAGTTCACTCTTACAAGTATTTTTGCTATCAAAGAAATGAAAAGAAAATTCTGGCAATAACCCAAGGAGGGAGTGTGACTCAAAACAGAATTATTTCTTGAGAAAGGAGAAAAAATAACATGCTTGCATGCTCACAGAGTGATTCAGTAGAAAGGAAAACAAGGGGTAGGGGTGAGGGTAGCAGACTGAAGAGTAATTTCCTGTGTAGGCAAGATGAGATGGGGGCTGTGCCCCTGTAGTGGGGTTGGTCTCCAGGTGGGAACAGAGAGAGTTTACCCTCAGTCACAAGAGGGTCAAGGGTAGAGTTGTGAGCCCAGAGCCCAGAGGCAAGAGAAAAGGTAGATTTCATGATGGGAGTTTTTGGGCGTTCTTTTCTGAGTTCTTCCCTTTATGTCAGTGACATAAGCTGGGAGTAAGGATGAGAAGAAAGTGTTGGGGATCTGAGGAGAGTAGAGAAAGAATAGACTAGGGGTTAAGAAAATCTGAGTGTGCGGGGCGCCTGGGTGGCTCACTCGGTTGAGCGTCCGACTTCGGCTCAGGTCATGATCTCACGGTTCGTGAGTTGGAGCCCCGGGTCGGGCTTTGTGCTGCCAGCTCAGAGTCTGGAGCCTGCTTCGGATTCTGTGTCTCGCTCTCTCTCTGCCCCTCCCTTGCTCATGTTCTGTCTCTCTCTGTCTCAAAAATAAATAAAACATTATTAAAAAATTAAAAAAAAAAAGAAAATCTGAGTGTGGTGGGATGCTCTTCTCCAGGGAGGCTGAGCTGTGCTGGTCCCTGGTGATGTCACCGAGTAGGCAACAAGGTTAGTCATTGCAGAACATTTCTGATAGTCATTTCCAACTCCTTCCCACTGGGGACAAGAAGAAAGCCTTAAACCCAAATGGCTAACCAAATTCTGTGAACTTGAGTTGGTCAGCATTTCTCTCCCATTCTCTTCTCACTTTCTCCTGACCTTGCACTTACATGAGGTACCTGGAGTCATCAGATTCGTGAAGGCAGAAAGTAGAATGGCCACTGCTGGGGGCAATGGGAGAAGGGAGTTGGTGTTTAATGGGTGCACAGTTTCGACTGGAGAAGATGGCCAAGAAAAAATCTGTGTTGGAAGATGCAGAATTTGTCTTGAGAGAAAGTTGTAGGAGAAAAGAACAGTGAAACTTCCAAGTCATAGGAAACGTTCAAGAAAAGAAAAATGGCTGTGAACCAACAATTATGAGGTCAGACAACATGCAGGTTTCTTTCCAGGAATGGAGTCAGAGGCAGTGTCTTCATAAATGTCACCTCCTGGCAACAGACCAGGTAGCTTGGCCAACTTCAGGAAAGGGAACAGTGCAATGCTGCCCTCCTGGTCATGCGAATGGCCCCATCGCAGCTGTAGAAAAGTGATTAAGAATAAAATGCCATTTCCCACCAACTTTCCTAAGTAACCTTCACTTAAAGAAAAGGAAAAATTAAACTGATACAGTAAAACAGTACGTGGAAACAAAAGAGGGGAAACGACCATCTGTAAAATACTCTTGTTCACGGTGTTGGGATGGTAAGAGGGTGTTGCCAGGAAAACAACTCGAACAAACTAACCTGGGCTGCCTTTTCTCTCTTTCCAATGTACTGCTGCTGTGACCTTGTGAGCGCCACAGGGCTGCCTGCCTGTTCCCTTCTTTTAGTGCCCTCCCCCCATAGCAAAGCCGTCCCTTTCCTCCAAGTTGGATGGCCTCATTGGTGTGGCCGTGACAATGGATGTTCATTTCACCACTATAAAAGGGTTTAATGATTAAAAGGCCACACCAAAGCACGCAACCACAAAACTCTTTCTTTGGCTCCCGTGAAGCCCCTTTGATGCAAAATGTTCTTTTGACAGGATCAAGAGTGGTTCTCATTCTACTAGACTGTGGAAACATCTGCATTTTTTAATCTACTACCTTCTACTCAGTGAACACAGTTAATGGGTAATTGCTGAAACACCCTTTCTTAGAGTGGCACACAATTACATCAGGTCTCCCACCAACCTTGCTCCGGCTCTAATAAAGCAGTGCTGCCTTTAGATCCTGTGCCCTCATTCAGAGCTGGTAATAAAACCGGTCACAGGCTTATCTAGCCAGCTTACACCTTAATCTCTCTCTCTCTCCCCCTCCCTCCCTCTTCCATCTCTTTGGAGAAAAGAAATGACCAAAAAGAAAGGGAGGAGATGCGGGGGGGGGGGGGAACCCCAGAGAACCACCACTGGCCTTCTCTTTCACATTATTGGAGCTTATTGGAAGAGGGCACGCCAAACACACAAAAATATCGAAGCTGGATGGGGACAGAAGTGAAAGAGCCCAAATCTAGGGAATCTAGAAAATAGCCAAAAAGAAAAAAAAAAAATTCTAACATCCATGTGACTTAAAAAGATGAACAGGGTAGAATTCAAGACTGATGGAGGCAGATTCCTGGTATAGACCAGTGGCTGGGGTTACGTTACTGTTCTATTGCAGTATTCCTATTGTGAGACCAATGTTCTATTGTGAGTCGACACTGTTCCCGACAACCCCCTACCCCCTTGGTCCCGCATAACTTTTTTTTTTTTTTTAACTCTCACCAGACCAGAAGTTCCAGCAATGACTGGTAAACTCTAGAGATTAGATGAGAAAATCATTTTAGAGCCTTTTGAAGTATCCTGTAGAGACTCAAAAGTAGGCAGAACTAGGAAGAAAGTGTCTCTGTGAATATCCTCTCTGGAATGCATTTAGTTCACATTGTTTCCAACTAAGTGAGAAGATTTGCAGTCTCAGCTCATGGGTACCATGTTTCTTTTGGACAGGCTCTAAATTAGAACATTCCCAATTATTTCCAAACTTTCACAGCTATCTCCTAAAATTTCTTGAATAACAGTCTTTGAAAGTTAGACACTTTACCAAGCCTAAATCCTATAACTGTTTTGTGACATGTTGGTCCAATGAACACCTTTTCATTTGGAAAATACTGAGAGAACCACTTGCAAGAAGAGTTCACCAGTTATTTCTAGAACACTAGTAATTTAAAAATCCAGCAGTTGTGATCATTAAGAGCTATCTTTTTGACTTTTTTTGACCTGGACAGAGACAATCTCAAAAAAGCATTAGATGCTGGGAATATCCAAGCATAGATAGATAGATAGATAGATCTATATATATCTATATAGATAGATAGATAGATATAGAAAGAGCTATAATGTCTTATATGATAGTCCATTCAATATTCAACTTATTTTCTTCAGGTTAAATATTTTTATTTTGAAGTGAACCCATAATCAAGGAATAATATAAATGAACTAATGTGTCCATCTGATTCTACAGTAGAGCTTAAGGATTACCCGTGCTCTCATTTCTATACCTGGATGGAGACTATGCACTTGGGTGCCATTTGATATGCCAAAGCCTGAGAAGCTTGCAGAAATCCCTGTTCAAAGTGGCAGCTGGGAATCCCTTCAGTCCTACCATACTTTCTTGAACTGTCTCAAGTGGCTTTATCCCACCAGCAAATGCCTCCACTTAAGTCTGCAATCTAATGAAAATCAGCAACCTCTCTATAATGATAACTAAATATGGTGGTGATATTGTCTGTCTTCTCTATCAGCTGTGAAAACTTCAGCGAACAACTTTCTCTCAATCTCTGCTGTTGACCTGTGAAGGGAGATTAATTTTACTCATAAAGGATTGAGGGAGTATTATACGTACACAAAATATTGTTGTGTCTTTCCTTAAGTAAAGAAAAGCTTTGAAGAATACTTTAGAAAAATGGAGTGATGTTTGCTATTTGCTCAGAATATTTTTTAACACTAGAGGGTTCAGCAAGGGTTTATAAGGGTTAGGATTTAAGGGTTGGTTCTCAACTTGACTCTACTAAACTAGATTTAGTTTAGACTAAATTTCATTGGGAAGTACTTTTTATACTCTGCACCAAGCACTCTGCCTTAATTTTGCAGGCTACAGTTTCCTCATCTGAAACAGAGTTGATAAAAAGCTGTTGACATCCCTTACAATAGATTCACTGGGCTTTAACAGTATGGTCAAATTACTACAATGGCACATGAAGACATTAAAATCTAAATAAATTTACACTACAGTTTGAACAATATTAATATCTTCTTTTTTTTAATTTTTATTTATTTTAGAGAGAGAGAGAGAGAGAGTGAGCTGAGGAGGAGCAGAGAGGAGACACAGAATCCAAAGCAGGTTCCAGGCTCTGAGCTATCAGCACAGAGCCTGACGTGGGGCTCGAACTCACGAACCCCGAGATCATGACCTGAGCCGAAGTCGGAGGCCTAACTGGCTGAGCCACCCCTGCGCCCAACAATATTAATATCTTCTAATTTTTTATTCTTATTTTTTTTAATTTTTTTAGTGTTTATTTATTTTTGAGAGAGAGAGAGTGTGAGTGGGGGAGGGGCAGAGAGAGAGGAAAACACAGAATCCGAAGCAGGCTCCAGGCTCTGAGCCATCACCACAGAGCCCGATGCGGGGCTCGAACCCACGAACCGCGAGATCATGACCTGAGCCAAAGTCGGAGACTCAACCGACGGAGCCACCCAGGCGCACCATATCTTCTAATTTTATATGTATATTTCACATACCCAGTGCCACAAAAATTGCTGTCAACAGCCTGTTTATAGCTTGCAAACTATAAATGAATTGCTACAGAGTTTACATTCCACAAATGCCTGAACAATGTAAATTGTACTACTATAGTAAAAAGCAAATGGCTTTAGAGATAAAGCACCTTTCTTTTTCATTTAAAAGCATTGCGACCAAGTTTTAGGAAAGGAGTAGCTAGAGGAATTTACCGGGTGTCCTTTGGAATAATTGACGATAGTCGTTCCCACTAGTAATGAGATTTACTAAACTCGAAATGCTGTGAGGGTTTCACTCCATCGTTCCAACCAAAGCGCTATCTGTGATAAAATAAAAAAGCATTCAAGAATTTAATATGCTAATACACTTGATTGGGAGATACTATGTCTACAAGTTATCTATCAGACTATTATTTATTTATTTACTATGTTAACTAACATAACTTAATATTATTTAAGCCAGATATCTGTCTTATTTAAACCAAAGTCTTTAAAAGAGAGAGAGAACAGGGGCGCCTGAGTGGCTCAGTCCATTGAGCATCCAACTTCAGCTCAGGTCATGATCTCACAGCTCGAGTTCCAGCCCCTCGCGTCACGCTCTGTGCTGACAGCTCAGAGACTGGAGCCTGCTTCAGATTCTGTGTCTCCCTCTCTCTCTGCCCCTAACCCACTCGGGTTCTGTCTCTGTCTCTCTCAAAAATAAGTAAACATTAATTTTTTTTTTTTTTTTTTTTTTTTTTTAAAGAGAGAGAGAAGGGAAAGCTTATGCAACCCCGGATTTCAGGCTCTTGTAAACTTCTGTCTTTAGGTGATTGATTCGTGTTGAAAGTGTTTCTCTATCTGCTGAGCCCTACAACAAGCATGAACACAATATATTTGCTTTTTATCACTAATATGTTTATCTCTACTGCCCCAATCCTTTTTGGTTATAAAACCTCAGAAGGTCAAGGACTATGTCTGTTTACCTTGCCTGGTAATGTATTTAACACAGTGATCCGTACAAAGAGCGTCTGGTAAATACTTGCACACCATCACAAGGGTGGCCCCAATGAACATGGCCAGACTTCATTTTGTTCCATTTAGTCTTGTGCTAAGTAGTGCCTAAGCAGCCACCAGTTTAAACCCAAGCTTACAAGTTTTACCTTATGATGAGCTAGTTACTTGCTTTTCAGCCCCACCCCTGACAGCATGGTGGGTTGGACTCCAGAACATAAAAGCCAGAGTGAGTCAATCATTAGCAAGTGTACATAACAGCCAAATAACTCTACCAGATTGTGTTTGTCTAAAGTGTCAAACATGAATTGTTCATTAGCATTCTGAGAAATACCCAAATAATACCAACAAGGGGTGTTAAACCATTTCAGATTGTTGGTGAGTTTTGCTTCAGGGATAAAAAACAACAGAGCTTCTTGGATGAGAGTCAGTGCTTTCCCATTCTTACATGGGTAACTAAAAGAAAATTCAAGAAAAAAAGCAAGGGGGTGAACTTCCGCATGAGCTATTTTCCTGTCTACATGTAAGGAACATGAATAAGGGAAAACAAATGCCCACTGGCTTTTAATTCCATTTCCTTCATTAAATATCATCTGTTTCTTCCCTTAAGTCCATTTTTCTACCACCTTATATAGGTATTGACAAGCTGAGTTTCCTGCCTTAGGTAATTTGTAATGTTAAAGAACAATCTGAGGGGCACCTGGGTGGCTCAGTTGGTTAAGCCTCTGACTTCAGCTCAGGTCATGATCCTGTGGTTCATGGGTTCGAGCCCCACATGACAGCTCAGAGCCTGGAGCCTGTTTCAGATTCTGTGACTCCCTCGCTCTCTGCCTCTCCCCCACTCACGTTCTGTCTCTCTCTGTCTCTCAAAAATGAATTAACGTTAAAAAAAATTTTTTTTAATTCAAATGAGTAAATGCTAAAGATCTTATTGGCTTTATTCAGTGATACATGAATTGGGCAGCATTCCACATAGCAGATAAAAAAGGGTTCAGAAAAGCTGTACAAAATAAAAGGCTTATAGACCCGAAGAGAGTAAGAGGGACAAGGGAGTTATACTAACAAAAAGTGGATTGATTGTGGCAAGATCACTTTTCTTTAGGGGATAGCAAGAGTCTGTCAAGTTGGTTACCTCATTAGTATTGACCAGGTGATTTCTGATTGACTGGTTTAAGATTCATTTCTGGGAGAGGACAAAACTGGAATTAAGTTAAGTCTAGGTTTGGTGATGTGGGGGTTGGCATAAGTGACTCTATTTGGGACCTTTTGTCTTGTTTTTAAAATTCTCTCCATTTGATCACATTTTCAGTCTGAGAGATGTGATCAAAATTTGAGGCATTAATGCTACTCTCAGCTACCCCCCTGAAGTTCTCACAATTTCTGCTCATCAGGTATGACATCTTTTTGCGGAATCTCACTGTGGTAGTCACAGGTCACAACTTGAAGCTCACATTCTTCATTCTCTTCATTCTAAGTCCTTCATTCTCTTCATTCTCTTTCTGATGTTCTAGTCTTAGGGTGATCATCTGCTTGATGGTTATGAGATATGAACATAATGTTAAAGGTTCTGAGAGAACTCAACCCACCCAAAAGTTTACTATGATTAGTATGAGCAGAATAATTCCCAATGTCTGGATTGTACTTCGGAGCCATGACTTCCAAGACCCAAACCAATCAGAATCAAATAAGTCAAAGAAAGACCCCACTGGAGGAGTCACTTTCTTAAGACAACTGATTTGTTCAGGGATCTTTTGAGTCTCAACTTCCCCAGAAATGTCAATGCAAGTGCAGCAAATGGTGTTGGCCATACCACAAACACATCCTTGCTGTCCAAAAAAGATAATAAGATGTATCTTACTGCCAAGATAATAAGTGTCTAGGAATTTCTGTTGGGCAGCTATTGCTTAGCAACAGATTCTGCAATATCTTCAAGAGTTAAGGAGAGACTCCTGATCATAGCCTCATTTGCGCCTACTCCTAACCAGGGGAGCAGTGATCTACCAGAGGAAGCTAACTTTGAATCAAGAATGCCTCCCAGTAATTCCTGTTTGAATGTGTGGCTCAGGACCGGAAAGGTGACAGCCACAGATGCCAGTGAAATTTCAGGGTTTGTACACCGCATAATAGCAGTTGTATTCTCATTACTCTTCTGTGTCTCTATCTTTGTGCAGAGCTCCCATGCAAGGTTCCCCAGGTTAGGAGCTGTTAGAGATAGGTAAATGGTCCCCCAGGGTTAGGGAGTCTAACACAATAAAGTCAGGGGTTGAGTGTGTTCCAAAGGAACTGAAGCATTGGAAATCAGAGCAAAGTTTCTGATGGGCACACATACAGTATCACCAGCATCCTGGCAAACCCAACGGTCATTTGGAGGTTGGATTACCCCACCTTGCAGTGGTTTGAGATGTGTGGACAATATCATTATCTTCCCAGGCCATCGCAAGGTAAAAGGTGGACAAAAGAATTAGAAAGACTTTTATGGCGTCAGAATCGGAAAAGGATGGCCAGAGAGGGACGGAGAATGAAAACAACCTTCTTGATCTTCTTGATCTAATGTCTTGGGAGGAAGCAGCCTGCCTTGATGTTGGCTATTTCTCTTCCTAGTCAATTTGATTTTGAAGTCTCCAGTATTTGCACAGGACCATATGTGAGACGGAGCTTTCTTCAGTTGTACAAGGTTCAATACCTTGTAACTTGACCGAAGTGTCAGTGATCAAGAGTTCTCGGTAAGATCCTTTCCATGAGTCTCACTTTTGCAAAATCATCAGGGGAGATCAATAACGGTCTATAAATTACAAAAAAAAAAAAATTAAATACCCATTGTTAAAGATCTGATGAGGGTTCAGTATAATGAGATTGACAAGGAAATTTGATTATTTCAGTAACAGAATTATTAACTAGAATTAATAACTTGAATTATTATAATAGGGAAAGATAGGATAAAATAGGCAGAGAGGGAAAGGTTAAAACCTGAAGTCCCTGGGTGGGGAAAAACACATATTTTGGAAGAAAGCTAGGAGCATCTGCCCGTGGCAAATCCTCTCAGGCATAAGAATGTAACAGACACCATCTACTCCCCCTCAGGTTCCCCTCAGGAATTTGACAATCAAAATACCTAATTTAAAAAGGCAAACCATAAAACTCATGTTATATATGGCACAGTATGACCAGTCTGACTGTTCACACAATGGAGTCGAGCCAATCAGGAATGGACAACCCAGCACATGGAGTTGTCTAGCCAGTAAGGGTAGAACCTGAGAAGGAATGAGGGGGAATGGATGGGGGTGCTAACCAGAACCTTATAAAACAAGGATCCTTGCCTAAAGTTGTGGGTATTCACCTTCAAATGCCCTCTCTCTGTAAAGAGAGCTTTTCTACTATTCTTACTTTCTAATCTCATATTCTAATAAACTTTTGCCTGTTGCTCATTTTCTTTTGTTCACCTCTTCATTCTTCGAAGTGGCAAGACAATGAATCCCGGGTATTGAGGTAAAAAAATCCCATGACATTATGACTGATACCATTATGCCAGTACATATCAGACTTTAGGAATTTCATACAATTTCTGGAACACTTATAACATATACCTATAAAAATACAACATAAAGAAGGCTTAGTATTACTTCTGATTTGACAATATTTTCCTATGTAATTAATATCAAATATGCCTAATTCGTTTAATATCTCCCTTTCTATAAGGAGAAAGAACAAATCTTGAGAGTTTTCAAGGACCCTCTGGAAAATCCCAAAGTTAACCGGAGGTCAAAAAGATTTTATTTAGAATTTGACTTGGAGGAAGTTTGTCAAAAATATCCACTTAACCAAAATGGCAATAGAAGATGTTAAAGGCAAATATAGAAGTTTATGTAGTTGTGAAAAAAAGCTCCCTTAATGTTGAGAAGATTTTCTTTGCTTGTTTTGTTTGTTTGTTTTTAAGTAATCAAAGACCTGATAAAAATAACATAAAGCACAGTGAATTATTTTGGTAAGACAAAAGATCTTTGCTATCGAGGCAGATTACTTAAAAGGTAAAGAAACTTTTCACAATGTGTTACCCAAACCATGTGGAAAGTCCAAGAAAAACTGTCCTTTTAACAAAAAGGAAACGAAGTTCTAATTTCGTGCTAGTATAGTTTGATATGAAACTTATTTTTTTAATCTTGAATAAATTAATTTCAATATCTGTCAGCTTCATCATGTACAAAATCCCTTCCCCAAGATTTCTTTTTTATAAAATATCTACAATTTTGTCCTATGTTGTTTTCTTTTTTCTTTTTCTCTATTTGGAACAATTGACCATTCTACTTTCCTTATCTACCTTTCGTATACAGTTGTTTCCTTTCACCCTTATTATTTCTAAGTAGTTTTGTAATCCTTAGCTTAGAAACTTAATTTCTAGTGAAAACTAAGACTAAGCGATTATGGACCGTCTCTTACACTGCCATTCTGTGAAAAGGCAGATTTGTAAATAAGTTTTCTCATTTCTAGAAGTATATTCTTCCTCATAGTAAATATTTCAATGTGGCACAAAATGTTTACCAACAGACCCACATATCTTAAGTTTATTGGTAATAAGAAGCCAAACATAGATAAACCTTTGTTCAATAACTAATGTTTTAGTATTTTATCTTATTTGGAAATGAACTAGATATTCAATGACTGTCCATCGTTTAACTTAACTTAGCAAAACTCTTAAAGTTTCAAGGAAACATGGGGCGCCTGGGTGGTGCAGTTGGTTAAGCGTCCGACTTCAGCCAGGTCACGATCTCGCGGTCTGTGAGTTCGAGCCCCGCGTCAGGCTCTGGGCTGATGGCTCAGAGCCTGGAGCCTGTTTCTGATTCTGTGTCTCCCTCTCTCTCTGCCCCTCCCCCCGTTCATGCTCTGTCTCTCTCTGTCTCAAAAATAAATAAACGTTAAAAAAAAAAATTAAAAAAAAGTTTCAAGGAAACAGAAAGATTTTTGGAAACTCTTTTTTTAAGCAGACAAACCATGAAACACAATTGTTGCTGAAAAATTCACCTAGAAACTCTTATCCTACTTGTATCTATTTAGGTGACTTGTTCTTAACAACTATGTTTAGACTATCTTTGAAAGCTTCATGAGACATTAGACAAAATAAGCCATCATCCAAAGCTATTTTTCTTGCTGACAAATTTTATAAGAAAAATAAAAAACTTATTTGACCTTTAATAAGCCTACATAGAATAAAAGCATTATATTTAATGCTGATAACTCTAAAGACATGCTTGTTTTAATTAAACTGACAAATTTAAACTAGCTTTTATTTACTCAAGTTTAATTCTATATCACATGAACTTGAAAAATATTTGGGTTAATTTCTATATTTTTGAGAGTGTTGGAATATCCAATCCATAAAAGCCCTTGTCTTCAAACCAACCAAATAGAGCTGTTACAAATTAATTTTGGCAACACGATCCAGAGGTAGAAAAATATCACATATCTACAACATACATTTATAGACACATATAAAAATACAGACAGACACAAAAAGAGAACCTATGATTTCTGTTCTAAAATGTTGCCAGTGAATTAGTTACAATACCAAACTCTTTATTTATATAAGTTAGATTCAAATTGTGTTTCTGGCAGTTGAAATAAGTTAAGGTTACCTGCTCAGATGGCTAAATGTTTTTACTAATGTTTGTGGAGAAGACACTCACGAAATGTTTTCTTCACCTACTTGCCAAAATAGCCTTTCCTTGTATTTTTTCTTTTGAGGAGAATTGCTTCCCTGAAGTCTTCATTTCGGGGAGATGGCCTCAATAAGAGTTCACAAAAAGACAGTGTAGAATATTTACATCTCAAAGACAAAGAATGCAAGTTTCTCCAAAAAGGATTCTTGTTTCTTAAGGCCAGAATTTTTACAATATCTACAAGCCTTTTGAGATGAATAGGTGAGGTTTGGGGAATGATAAAAATGATAGACTTTGAATTGTTTCTAGAGCTGTATTTCTGGGTTTGTAAAGATTTATAAGACAGAGACACTTGCTTTTAATTCTTCAAAGGATTTGGTTGCAACCTAAATAATATGCAGGGGTTGAACCACCCATCCAACCTCAATTTGCTTCTTTATATCCTCAATTTGCTTATCCTCAATTTGCTTATTTATGTCAGGGAGAAGATCATCAATTAAGATGGAAATAAAAAGGATTCCTATGTTTTAGATTTAGAGGTTTGTCTCTGAAGTACAGTAAAACCTTGAATTGTGAGGAACTTGTTCTGCGAGTGTCCCACAAAACAAGCAAACACGTCTAAGAAATTTTAACTTGATAAACGAGCAACGTCTTGCGATATGAGTAGTATGTGACACTGAATGTCACATGATCACAACTGAGCCAATGGTTCTTCTCTCTCTCTCTCTCTCTCTCTCTCTCACTGTGGGATTGTGGGTGATCCTCTCCCATGCTCTGATGCTCTGTCTTAGGCCACGGTGTTTGGCAGAAATCAGTGATTTTTCAGGACATTGGAAGGTGCCCACAGCTGGCACCAGAGTATGTTTTTGTCTTTCCATACAACAGTAAGCTTAGGAATGCTTTGCTTCATTCTAAGTCAGGCTGCCTGCAGATAGAGACCCTTCCTCTGTTGCCTTATTGCCAGTTACATTAAATACAGAATATGACAAGAGTTTATTAATACTGTACTGTAGTCGACATCCATGCAAGTGTATGTAATGGCTCCCATGCAGAAAAAGATTCCACTGAGCCAATAGATAGCAGTGATTTTCATCCGTAATAGTGAAAGTCGTCCTGCACAATAACCCTCCTTTCTCTTGTCTCCCTCACACCAGCCACAACGGTTTTCAAAGGTCAGTGCAGGTTAATTTGCTTATTTTTCTTTATGTTTTGTATTTTCTTTATTATTTTGCATTATATTACAGTATCATAATCATTTTTATGTGAATATTTTTGGATTGTGGAACGAATCACCTGGGTTTCCATTATTTCTTACGGAGAAATTTGCTTTTGATATACAAGTGCTTTGGATTACAAACATATTTCCGGAATGAATTATGCTCATAAACCAAGGTTTTACTCTATTTTCTTTCCTTCTGGGCACATTTAACTTGGAGAAAGCTTTTTTAAAAAAAGTTTCTATCAACCTCTGAATATCAATTTCCAGTTTGGCCAACCTTTGACCACAGAACTACTTAAAAAATTCTTTTAAATATCTTGTTAAGTTTCAGCTAGGACAAACAGTAAATATTCCTGGAAATACTGAACAGCCCCTCTTGGATGCAAGAGGAATCCCTAAGAGTGCAAAATAAACTACCCTCCCAAGATCCAGAGCCACTCCTAAAAATAGTTAAAAGAAAGAAAATATTGGACAATTTCTCTGAGAGCTAGCAAACCATAGGACCTCAGACACAAATGGAGTACAACCCACATTTCTGTCTAGCCATAGTTTTGTACCTTCAACTTGATGGTTGAGCTGCCTGAATACACAAGAACAAACAACCTGCATGCCCCAGGCAGGCAGAAAGCCAGGCCAAATTCTCAGGACATAAAATGGTTCAAGGGAAAGGGCAATAGCCGTCCCTGGGAAAGAAAGAATCTATAACCAATGGGCATGAATTCGGAAAACAAAGTACAACATGAAATTTTTATCTTTCTCTCTCTTCTAGGTACTACAGATAGATATCCAGGCAAGATGACTCTGGTAAGAATTCTCATCCTTAGCTGGCTTCTGCCATTTTTCCCAGAATCTCATCTGTAGACTCCTAGTGGGATCGAAAGTAGAGTGTAACTCTAGTACGTACCAGAATTTGACAAGTATTTTTTATTAAATTTAATTTTAGTTTTCCCTTGGCCATTTAAAGGAATGATTGGTAGCAGTTTAAAATCCCTCAGAGTCCCATCGACTCTAGAAGGGGCCCATGTGGGGGCCTTCTTTCAAAGGAAGATATGGGAGCATTTGAGTTGATATAGAAGGATTCACACAAAACCTTTGAGCACAATCTTTTTTCCAGTGTCCTAGTTGATTACAAATAAGACACTTATTTCTGGCCAGCATTTTGATGATGGATCTCTTAGAGGGTGCAGTGGGGAAGGCCCAAGTGTTGCTTTGGTTCCTGACCATGGAGCTGTTGCAGCTATAAGGCTAAGACCTTGGAAGGCTTTCATTTACTGTCTTGTTCCAAAGTCCTTTCAAAGTGCTCAGTGATGGTCATCACTTAAATTACACCCATGCTTGTGCATACTATTTTCTGCCTTTTGATGAGTCCACTGATCTTTTTTTTTTTTTTTAATTTTTTTTCAACGTTTTTTATTTATTTTTGGGACAGAGAGAGACAGAGCATGAACGGGGGAGGGGCAGAGAGAGAGGGAGACACAGAATCGGAAACAGGCTCCAGGCTCCGAGCCATCAGCCCAGAGCCCGACGCGGGGCTCAAACTCACGGACCACGAGATCGTGACCTGGCTGAAGTCGGACGCTTAACCGACTGCGCCACCCAGGCGCCCCATGAGTCCACTGATCTTAGGAGATAATTTATTTGCAGGCAGGTAGAGTGGGTTGGGTAGATTTATTTATTGTATGAAACCCAGAATACCAAAGGAAGAAAGCTTCCAGACACGCTTTAAAGTCTGCCCCAGATTCACCTTTTTGTTGTTTGAACAAAAAAGATGTCTGTTTGCTTGTTTGAAACACAGACCAATCATGTGTGTCAGGGAAGACTCTAGAAATAAGTTTGTAAAGATGAGTCCCCGTTTGGCAATTTTCTCTGGTTCATAAGGGGACCACATCAGGAATCTTGATTTTTTTTTTTTAACATTTGCTTATTTTTGAGAGAGAGAGAAAGACAGAGTGTGAGCCGGGGAGGGGCGGAGAGAGAGGGAGACAGAATCTGAAGCAGTCTCCAGGCTTTGAGTGTCAGCACAGAGCCCGACGCGGGGCTCGAACCCACGGACTGTGAGATCATGACCTGAGCCGAAGTCGGACGCTCAACCAACTGAGCCAGCCGGGCTCCCCGAGGTCCTTGATTATTATCCTTTGAGTTATGCCATCCTGCTTCCTGCATGCATTTTGGGGCTTTACCACATCCTGACACCATGCAGGCAAGCTGATAAAGGTCTGCAAGCCCGGGATCATAGGCCCTAAGAAGGGTTCTAAATTCTTCTCAAAACTTTGAAGATCCCCCCTTGGGTTTAGGAATTTCTTTTGTTAAGGGACCAGGCTGGATCGCTGGCGGAAAAACCAAGCAGCACTCGGAGATCTTGGTGGATTGGAGATTTATTTAATACCAGCGGGCTCAGAGGAGACCGATTCTACAAAGATCTGAGCCCCAAATGCAGGTGGGAAGGGTCCTTTATAGTGTCATCTTTTGCATTCCTGGTGGCTTTTGCGCCCACAGCAAACAGGGCAGGAAGAACCCGGAAGAGGAGTCTCTAAACTAGAAACTAGAGCTTGTTTTAGTCCCGTTGGCCATCTTATGGTGCAGAAATTTACTTATTTTCCCAACAGTAGTAATTCGGCGCCCGAGGCAAGCGGGGTGGGAACAAGAATCTGGAAGGGAAGCCTTCAGGCAGGGACTGAAATTCCCTTTTTTAATCAGTCCTGTTGGCCATCATATAACAGATTTTTCCCTAACACTTTAACTATGGATCTTGGTTTGGTCTTTGACCAAGATGTGAAGGATACCTGAAGAAGATCATCTACAGCCTAGTCTCTTCAGAGTGGAAAGGTTATTCAGATAGAGGATTAGTAGAACATGACACTGAAGTAAAGGAGGATAGAGGGGAGCAGTAGGCATCACGTCAGTTTTATTGTCTTTTGTTTTAGGTACATCTTCTGTCTAAATTTTCATTAGCCCTTTTACAACAAGTCTTTCAATGAAGCTGTTTTGGAATCTTGAATCCTTTTGGAGGCTTATTTAAAAAAAAAACAAAAGTTTATTTATTTGTTTTGAGAGAAAGGGAGAATGTGAGCAGGGGAGGGGCAGAGAGAGAGGGGGAGAGAAAGGGAATCCCAAGTAGGCTCTGTGCCTCGAGGCTCAAACTCACAAACCGTGAAATCATGACCTGAGCCAAAACCAAGAGTCGGACGTTTAACCAACTGAGCCACCCAAGCATCCCCTTTTGAAGGCTTCTAAATGCCAATTAAAATAGGTATCCTATTCTGTTTGCTTGATTTGGGAACCCTTGCTTTCAAGTGCACTTCTTGAATGAAGAACCTTGCTTAATTCCCCCCAGTGGCCATCATAATTCTAGAATGTCTTACTAAGATTTTGCCACTTTCGGAGATACTTACAGGTTCCAGGACTACATAAAATAACACGTGGGCATAAAATAAGCAGGTATTCCAGAAAAAAGATGGCTTTAATCTGTGGTGTTACAGTGTACCTCCCTGCATGGAAATCTTTTTGACCTCGTGTCAATCTAACTCATTCCAGGCCCAACTTATCCTGACATGACAGCCTTAGAGTTAAGTGGTGAGCGCTCTGACGGCTTTAAGAGCTCAACCCATGCCCAACCAACTTGCAGCTTTTGACTTCTAAGATTCCGATTAACAATAGCTTGTATTTTATATGCACATTAAAAGAAAGCAGCAATAATTGAGGAAGTAGAACTGTGGACACCAGCAGTACCAAAGAAAAGGTACTGACCACTGACCAAGAGAAGGCCTTGGGTACATACGCCTAATAGCTCCCAGTGTGGAACTGGGGACTGAACCAGCAGACCTAACAAATGGACTGAACCAACGGCTGGGCTTCGGGTTCTAGGTGAAACTGTGCGCTAACCTGACGTGGACTGAAAAATCAATTAGACCAGGAGCTTGATGCAATGAGAACAGGGCCCAGAACCAAGAACTTACCCATGGCCCTTGGCAATGGCAAGAAAGACAACTCAAAGGAGTTTCATGGTGACCCGTGCCCGTGCTTCTCATTGTCCCTGAGGCCATCAGAAGTCCCCTTGACAGCCCACTGTTGTCAATAAACCTGTTAGAAAACATAATTCAGCAGAGTAAATGTGAAAGATCTTATTGGCTTTATTCGATGATCCATCCCATCTTGCAAACAAAAAAGGAGTTCCTGGGAGCTGTACGAAATGAAAGACTGTAATGGGCAGAAGCGAGCAAGACAAGGGAGTTATACCAGCAAAGAGCAGATCGGTTGTGGCAAGGTCACTTTTCTTTAGGGGATGGTAGGAGTGTAGCAGCAGATTACCTCACTAGCTCTGACTAGGTGATTGCTGATTGATTGATTGATTGATTGGAGATTCCATTTCTGGGAGAGGCCAAAACTGTAATGAGCTAAGTCTCACTTTAGTGACGTGGGACTTAGCATAAATGACCCTATTTGGAGGCTGTTGTCTTGTTTCTTAACAGCAATAAGTCTTTTAATTTATTAAAGGATCATGTTTTCTGAATTTTACATTTTTAATAGTGTGCAGCACACAACAAATGCTTCCTTGGTATATTCTAAAAGAGGCCAAGTATACAGTATTCGAGTCAAAATTAGGATCTTATTTTGCTTCAAGATGCTTTGGAACATGTAATTATGAATATAACTCTGCTTGTGAACTTGTACTCATTAATTTGGCAATTAGCAAGATCTTGTTTGATCTTGGAATTCATTAGACATTGCAGCTGGAAGGCTGCCTCAATTTTAACACATAGGAATCAACAATTAAGGTGGTAATAACAAAAATCAATATTACTTTCCTGCTTATACATTTTTCCAAGGGTGCACTATGCCAAATTACACAGTATTTTACATTAGAAATATTTTTAAAGTAGTATCATCTTATTTATTTTAACATAGAGACAGAATAAACCTCCGTTTAGTAAAAGGTCATGATCAATTAGGTTATAGGCAGAGTTCTAGAGCCCAGGCCCTTTCTTCATCGGCATACCACACAAGGTTCCTGTGCGTGAGAAAAAGTTGTCACTGTGGATTTCAGGAAGTTCCTTCCTGCCCTCGAGTTCTCAAAGAATCCCCTTTATATTCTGGCACTCTCATCAAAATTCCACCCGGGGCAGTCAGCTGAGTCTCAGTTCTCGTACTTGGCAGCTGGCTTAACTTCTTCATTAGTTCTCTTAATAAATAGCGATGGGCCATTTTTGCCACTTTTGGTATTTGCTGCAAGTGTGAATTTAGCTCATTCGGAAATTGATTTAATTTTGTTTTGTTTTGTTTCATGGTCAGAATTGCCTGCAGTGTTTCAAACCGCATATAAGTTGCGTGATAGGGTGTTAGCACGCAGCATAGCTTTACATTCACAAAGTCAGATTTCAAATGAAAGCTGCTGGTACTTTGTTCTGAGCCGCGAGCCCCCCTCTTTCCTCCTTGGAGTTCCTTTTGTGCCTCCCTTGCCAAGAGGCGTTGGGTTCAATCCTATCGATCAGGAGATACGCTACATGACAAAGCAATTCAAGCTTTTCAAGTTTCTAACTGTTAAAAATGTATTTTAAACCACAGGAAAATTCTGCTGATATTTAATGATAGACTATGTGCTCTCTGATGAATACTATTCTCCAGACTCAGCCTGCTGAGTTCTCTGACACAGCTTTTAGTTCTTTCGCATTCTGGCTACATCCTCCCAGGCCAATGTCAACGCTTTCTTCAGATGTGCTGGCAGTTTGGAACATAGAGTTATACACGGGGGCTGAGTGGTTTGTGAAGAAATATGGCAACTCCTCCCTAATTCCAAACACCATCCACCTTTTAATACAGTCTGATTGCGTTTGTTTCGGAGGATAATTTAGCCAGGATTGTCGCAGAAAATAGAGACTAGAATAAGAGATTCTATACAGATAAAAGCTTGTATGCAGACAGTGTATTTGGGGAAGTAAAACCAGGAAATGGAGGAGGGAATGAAAAAAATAAAACAGACAGTGAAGGAAAGTCAGTACCGAGTACATCGTGGAGCTGGTCACCACCGAGGGTAAGTGGGGCTCTGTCCGCCCATTCAAGACTCTCCGAAGACCTCAGGGGCGCCTGGGTGGCTCAGTCGGTTGGGCGTCCGACTTCAGCTCAGGTCATGATCTCACGGTTCGTGAGTTCGAGCCCCCGCGTCGGGCTCTGTGCTGACAGTTCAGACAGAGCCTGGAGCCTGCTTCGGATTCTGTCTCCCTCTTTCTCTGCCCCTCCCCCACTCGCACTCTGTCTCTCTCTCAAAAGTAAAATAAAAACATAAAAGAAAAATTTAAATGCACCTGAGAATCAACTGCCAGGGGACAGAAGACCACATGTGGCCACTATTTCTGCTCCCTCATTGATCCAGGGTCATGGGATGTCATTGATCACGGGCTGTGAAGTCCCTTACCCTTCCAGGCCTTGTGCATGACCAAGACCAGTTCTGGCATCAGAGGCTGAGGTGCAAAAAATGAGGCTTGAGAAGTACGAAGTGCCCATGTGTGAAGCTGCTTGCCGACAGCAATGGCTTCAGGAGAACATAGGCTGAGAGGCTATGGGCAGAGGACAAGAGGTCTCCAATGTAGGTAACTGAATCTCAAGGCCAAGTACTATTTAACCTGCAGTCTTACGCAAATCCTTTATTTTTGTACCCCCCCCCACCCTGGGCTTTCTGTTGCAACTGTCTGAATTTTTGAAAGTTACACAATCACAAGCATTTTAGTTTCAGAGATAAGGAAATTGAGGCACAGTTTGGAGAAACAGTTCTCCCATGGTCACAAAGCTAGTCTAAATAAATGCCTCAGCATTCTACTTGGTAGAGATCTTCTAAGCTATGGATTGAGAAATATTTCTTAAGCTCCTAGGACATAAGGAAGAATTAAACGGGATTTGGATGCTGTCACCTTCTTTGGGAGCTTCTGCTGATGTCACAGAGAGTCTTTAGTTCCCTGAGATTCACTTTTGTACCGGAATTCTACACAATCATGGTCTCCATTCCGCTTTTCTTTATCTTACCACTCATGTCCTTAAAGTATTTATGATTTTTTTTTAAATTGCTGTATATTTATTTTTGAGAAAGAGACAGACAGACAGCGTGTGCGGGGAAGGGGCAGAGAGATTGGGAGACACAGAATCTGAATCAGGCTCCAGGCTCCTAGCCGTCAGCACAGAGCCCGACTCAGGGTTCGAACTCGGGAACGGTGAAATCATGGCCTGAGCCAAAGTCAGATACTCAACCGACTGAGCCACCCAGGCGCCCGTAAATTGCTGTATATTTTAGATCTAACAGCACAGACAGTAATATGTTCAGAACAGGTGTTTCAGAAGTGGAGGCAGCTGAGGAAAGGCCAGGAGCCGGCCTGCTTGCCTGCATCATAGGTGGGCTCAGGGGCTGCAGGCCTGAGTCAGGTTACATTGCTCCTCCCTGCCCCCATTTTCCTGATCTGTAAAATGGGGACAATTACAAAACCACCCATGGGGCTATTATGATGCTTCAATGAGTTGACTTTGGTAAGCCTCTTAGAATAGTGCCTGACACATAGTAAGTCTTGTTAAAGTGAGTGAGACCTTTAAAATAGGCCTCTTTGGGGGGAAGGTTTTGTATGTTTGTGTTTTGTTTTCGGCTTTGGTTTTACAACACCACCAAGACTAATACTTTTATTCAAAACCATCTCAACTTCTCAGGTGTGGAAGAAGCTGGACGTCTCTGCAGCTATATATGTGTGTGTATATATATATATATATATATATGCATATACATATATGCATATATGCCTATATATGTGTATATGCATAGCTTGTGTTACATTATATACTCTACTTCAGTTACTTATGGTACAAATTTCTCTTTCAATATTAAATATAGTAAGACCATTTCCCTACCAGGTCCTGGGTTTTGAAAATATTGTCTGCCTGAAAATTTTAGCGTAGTTTTCAATAGCAATTAACACTTTTTAGAAATGACAAATGAACAGCAACAAAAATGAATCTGAAAAGTAGACAAAATAAAGACGTTAGAGTTGTGTCTCCTGAAATTATAACAACCACCTGGATGGGCTATTGTGTTCATGAATCTTTTAAAATACTTCAGGCTCCTTTGAGTCAAAAGAAAAAAAAATGTATCCATTCAGATACATGAACTGTCTTTAATGTAATTCTAATACCTTTTCCTTCAAGTGAGGATAGCAATGTCTCCATTGTCTTTCTCACAAGGTTTGTAAAGTTCGAAAATTTCAATTAAAAAAAAAAAAAAGAATGCAACGCTTCTTGCTAATTGGCCTCCCGCCCGTATAACTGGATTCAAAAATCAGTAAGGAAATACGTCACAAACTTGAAAATAGTCTGTTTGCAGAAGTTATTATTTGCGAATGGATGCACTCACGCATTCTTCATCAGGATGGGAAAGCAGCCACTATTCCTTTAGAAAGTTCAAAAGCGGCCGTGCCCCCTTCCTGACAATTGCAGTCAGGCCTCAGCCTGCGCCGTCTCGGCCAAAACAGTAATTTAGAAACGCACCGTCTGTCTCTTGCTCCTATTTGAAAAGTCCTGACAAGGTGGTGTCTGTAGGATTATTTTATTTCTCGGGTTTTCAACAGAATTGCCCGCCCCTCCCCCACTCGGTTTGCAGCCGGAGCCCCAGCTCAGAAATCCGTAAACACGCCGGGCCGGCTTCCTTGTAAAGGAAATTCTGGGGCATAATGAAGTCCGCACGTCGTGGCGGCCTGGCCTGCTGGGTTCAAGCCACTGAAAGCAGCCGCCGGGTGAATTTCTCAGCCTTTGGTAAGTCTCGGCTCTGTGAGTTTGCTCAAGTGTACCGAGGCTGTTTGCAAGAGAGGACTCCCGCTGCGTGGGTTTGCTCTCCTCCCAGGAGCTCAGAAAAGGTGAGAGGGCTCCTTCATATTTTCTCTTTTCCTTGAACTACACAATAGTTTCTTCAGCAGGTCCCTCTGGGTCTCTCACACTGGGACATTTTTCCACATTTCCAGGATTATGGCCACTTTTACTTAGATCTATGTGTGCTGCCTCCACATACAAAGAAGCACTTGGGGACAGGGATTAGTAGGATTAGAAGAGATTCACATATGTCCAGTTCAAGCAATTGGTATTCAAAGCTTTACACTTTCAAATGCCACCAAGAGAGAGAAAAGGAGCCAGGAGCTCGCTTTGCATTTCAGCACCTTCAAGAGAGGAACAGTGCTTTTGATTGGTGTTTAAAGCGGAGGGGATAAACAGATTCCTCTTTGGTTTAATCCAGTCCAGCATACCTCGGCCTCTACTATGGGGAACCAAATAGTGCGCCCAGGCTCAGAAATCACAAACTTCGGCATTTTGGTGGTGGCTAGTGTTCCAAGTAACGTGCCACCGTGCATTTGTGTATGGCCGTTCCTTTGCCAGTTGTGCTTTGCTGTTTTCCGTACAGGCATTCCTCCAGGCTCTCCCTCGCAAAATATTCCGTGACTCTATCTGCTGGGTCGAACAATGAAACTCGGCTTCCCAGCAATGACTTAGAGCAGAGGTTTGATTTGTTTTCGTTTATTGGTGATGGGGGCGTACCCAGTAATGGCAAGTAAAGGAAAATGTAGTCGAGTTGAAATCTGAAATACAGTTGTTGAAATGGTTTCTTAATACTTGGCGCGGAGACAGAAGCAGATACCCCTCCCACCCACGCCAGAGACCTGTTTTGCTTGTCAATCACTTCGGTTTTCAGGTCCTGAAGCAACCCGCTGTTTTCGCCTCAATCCCCCATCCTATAAAGGCCTGTTTTCCGTTAGGAAGGTGCAAAACATCCATGGAGAGCAACCAGCACTGTTTTAGACTGTATCCTATCACCACGGATTCCATACTCACATTAGCTGACTCACTAGGCAAGTTTTGCTGTAGATTCATTTGTGTTTTTGCTTAGCAACAAGAAGCCTTGATTATAAGGTTCTACATAGATTTATTTTGGTAGTACGTGGACATCTTTCACAATGCTGCCCATTTTTTACAAATGAACTTCTCATGAACTCTGGAGTATTACTTCCAATGAACAGGTGATACCAAGAATCCTGTTTTCTTATGGATGAGGGTGTCTTTCTAAATGTATTTTTATTAGTGGAAAAAGAGTCACACTAGTTGTTATCAGACCCAGGATCCAGTCCCAAATCGATCATTAGTTAGGTGTTCACCTTAAGGGAGTCACCAAGTTTTCCTTTTGTCCTCACCTTCATCATGTATAAAATAAAAGGGTTGGACTGAAATATTAACAGCTTGCGTCCCTCACACAGTACCATTTATAAATTGCTTTTACACATTTCTTCTAAGTATTTTTAAGCTTAAACATTCTGTTTCTTTTCCTAATCATTTGGAAAGAAAGCCACTTATGGTATCTCTGCCATAGAGCAGACACATCCCTGTAAGACAAGAAAAGTCACCTTCAAATAAATTAATTGCCACAGCTCTGGAGCAGGGATTATTTGGAGTTGATATTTTATAATGAGGCACCATCTCTGTAAGACATGATCTCAAATATCAGAAAGATTGTGTGGTGCTGCATTATATCTCTGTCTGCTGTCTTTCTTTCTTTCTTTCTTTCTTTCTTTCTTTCTTTCTTTCTTTCCTCCTTTCTTTCTTCCTTTCTTTTTCTTTCTTTCTTTCTTTCTTTCTTTCTTTCTTTCTTTCTTTCTTTCTTTTTCAGTCTAGTTTCTTGCTGTTGTTCAGATGGAGTTAATTCTCTATTGTTTTATCTTCAGATTCAGAGCTCCTTCCCTTTGTTATTTCCTCTCTTGTATTATGCCCATCTAGTGAGATTTTTATTTTGGTTATATTTTTCAGTTATAAAATTTCCCTTTGGTTCTTCCTGAATGCCTTCTGTCTCTTTGCTGAGTTCTTTCATTTTAGTAATTTGTTTCAAGTGCGTTTGTAATTGCTCCTTGAAGCATTGTTACGTTGGCTGCTTTACAATGCTTGTCAGGTAATTCCTCCATCGACGTCATCTGCTGTTGGTGTCTGTTGATTCTTTTTTCGTTCAAGTTGATTTCCTAGTTTTTCATCTGGTGAGTCATTTTCAGTGTGTCCAGAACATCTTGGATATTACGTTACAAAACTCTGGGTCTTATTTCAATCTCCTGTATTAGCAGGAGAAACCTCTCTGGCAGGGGCAAGAAAGATAAGTGAGTTTTTGCCACTGGGTGGGGATACAAATCCAGATTCCTTGCTCCCTGTAATCAAATTTTGATAATGATCATTTAGAATGGTATAGTAGGTAAAGTACAGATTTGGGAACCAGACAACACTTGAGTCCTAGACTCCCATGCACCTGCTGTATGTCCTAGGATACGCCATACAACCTTACCGAGCCTCAGTTTCCCCATCTCTAAGTAGGGATGATAATACATGCCTTGGAGTCTATTTCCAAGATTAGAAATACTACATGTGAACAGTCGAGCATGTAGTAAGTGTTCAACAAATATTAAGTGGCTCCAGTTATGAAGTAAAAATCAGCGCGTTCAAAAGGCCATGCTGTTGAGTACAGCACCCAGGAGTTTCCTAATGGATAAAAATTCCACAACTCTCCAAGATTTCTCTCCATATTTTTTCCTAAGCAATTCTGTTTTCTACAAATTAATTTGTATGTTATACAAGTGTGACATACAGTAAAACCTTGGTTTGCGAGCATAATTCGTTCTGGAAACATGCTTGCAACCCAAAGCACTTGTATATCAAAGCGGAGTTCTCCACAAGAAATAATGGAAATTCAGATGATTCAGTCCACAACCCAAAAATATTCACGTAAAAATGATTAAAGTACTGTAATATAACACAAATAATAAAGAAAATACAAAATATAAAGAAAAATAAACAAATTAACCTGCACTGACGTTTGAAAACCTTCATGCTGGTGTGACGGAGACAAGAGAGAGGCGGGTTATAGTGTAGGGCAATTTTCACACTTTCAATATCACTAATGGAATCACTGGCATCTATTGGCTCAATGGAATCTCTTTTCATGCAGCTTTAACACAGAACCTATCCAGTGACACTTGCTTTTGCCTCCTTTTGAGGGTTTCACAGAAATGTGGCATTACATTGTCGTTAAACAGATTCATCACTCACGCTGCTACAGCCTTATTCAGATTGTGCTTTTCTACACATTTTGCACTGTTTCCCACATTTTACACATCTCCCTAATCTCATTTGAAGTTAGGGATTCCTCTGCCTTTTTCTCCTCCTCCTCTGCAGATGAGATGCCGGTGTAGACTCCTTATAAAATCATGCAATTTTGACCACTCGCATACCTGGTTCATATTTCTCGATGATTTCCTTCTTAATCTCCACCGTAATCATCTCCTTCTTACTGCCTTTCTTTTCAACCTTTTTCTGCATGGGGGCCATTGCATACGCTCGCTCATATGTTGACTACAGTACAGTATTAATAAACTCTTGTCATATACTGGATTTAATGTAATTGGCAATAAGGCAACAGAGGAAAGGGTCTAATATCTGCAAGCAACCTGACCTAGAATGAATAATGCGTTCCTAAGCTCACTCTTGTATGGAAAAGTGCTGTCCATAGGTGCTTTGAAGTGATAAAAAATACACTAACTAATGTCAGTTGTGGGCACCTTCCAATGTTCTAAAAAATCACTGATTTCTGCCAAACACCACGGCCTGAGACTGAGCCTCTGAGCATGGGAGAGGATCACCTATCATCCTACAGAGAGAGAGAGAGAGAGAGAGAGAGGGAAGAACCATTGGCTAAGTTGTGACCATGTGATACTCGGCATTATGAACTACTCGCATCGCGAGACGTTGTTCGTTTATCAAGTTAAAATTTATTAGAAGTGTTTGCTCATCTTGTGGAACAGTCACAGAACAGGTTACTCACAATCCAAGGTTTTACTGTATTTGTAAAAACCTCCCGGTATCTGAGGCATCCCTTGTGGGCCAATACGTTCTGGTTGACTTATTCATTCTTTTACTTGCTTCTTGAAGTATTCCAATTATTTCACACAGTCGAATCGTTTTTTGTTTTTTTTTTCTTAAAAAACACCAACTTCTGCTAAAATCTTGTCGTGATAAAAAAAAAAATCCTGTGATACTGTGTTTGATTTTCATGGATATTATATGTCTCAATAAGCTTTATGCTTTTGAGTTATCCTTATCTTGTTTTTCAAGATTTCTATTGTTTATTCTTATTTTTGTTGTGGTGAGATACACATGAAATAAAATTTACCCTCTTTGCCATTTTTAAATGTACAAGTCAGCATTGGTAAGGATATACATATTGTTTGCAACCAATCTCCAGAACTTTTTCATCTTAACGAAACTGACACTTGGTCTCCATTAAACAACTCCCCATTTCTCCCTCTCCCCCACCCCCGGCAACCACCATTCTGCTTTGTTCCTATGAATCGGACAGCCCTACGTATCTCATATCAGTGGAGTCATACAGTATTTGTCTTTCTGTAACTTGCTTATTCCACTTAGCATAATGTGTTCAAGGTTCATTCATGTTGTAGCCTGTGTCAGAATTTCTTTCCTTTTTAAGGCTGAATAAGAGAGACAGAATGTGAGCGGGGGAGAGGGGCAGAGGGAGACAGAGAGAGAATCCCAAGTCAGGCTCCATGCTCAGCGCAGAAGCTGATGCGGGGCTCGAGCCCACGACCCTGGGATCGTGGCCTGAGCCGAAAGTGAAAGTCGAGCACTCAACCACCTGGGCCACCCAGGCGCCCCGTCAATGGCATTTTGCTTGCCTCCACTCTGGCTAAAATATACAAATAATACTGTGATCATGGGTGTACAAGTATGCCTCTGACACCCTTCTTTCATTTTTTTGGATACATACCCAAATATTTTTGAACTCACATACTTTATTTTTGGAGAAAGGAGGAACTGTCTCTTCCTTTTTATATGGCCACATACTGTATGTGTCATAATGTAAACTTTTAAAATGTTGATTGATCATTTTGGAATTTAGGAATAGTAGTTAACACACATATGGCTGCAAACAACAGAATATTCAAATAAGTGGCTTTAACAAACTAAGACTTTCATCAGACTCAAGAAAAGATTGTTAGGAAGTTGATCCAAGTCTGATCTAGAGGTTCAACCAATGTTCGCTTTTTTCCTCCTTCTCCTCTGTCAGTGGGTTGGATTCCACATATGTGCTCTGCGTGCTTTTCCACTCTCCTAAAAGACTAGTTCACATCTCCCGTCTCCAAGTCTCCAATTTTTCATTCCCCAGTTCCCACTATCAGCTGTGACCTTGCTCCTTACTTGACTGAGAAAATGGGATTACAAGAAGAAATCTTCCAGAATCACTTACCCCCACTTCCGCACGTCTTCACGCATCGGGGTCCATTTATTCTGTCTTCCTTCTTGTTACCACTTCTGTGTTCCTATTTAGAGCCTGTCCTCTCTACTCATGTATAGTGTCTATCTCTTCTCACCTAGTCAAGGGCATGGATACAGCAATTGTCCCCTTTCCCGTCTGCATCATCAATTTCTTTTTGCCACTAGGTCATTCTCAGAAACATACAAGCTTGCTGTAATTTCTCCCATCTGAAACAACAACAACAAACAAACAAACTTCTTCAGGACCATTTCTCTGTTTCTTTTTTCAGCAAAACTATTTGACAGGGTTTTGGTTGCTTGTGTGGTTTACTTATGTTCCCCATTCTCTCCCTTTCCATTTTTTCTTAAACTCCACTCTGACTACTTCCTTCACTGTACCATCAAAACCGCTCTAGTCCAGGCCGTCGGTGACGTCCATGGTGATAAATCTCCATGGGTTAGTCTCAGTCTTCCTCTCACCAGACCCATCAAGGGAATTTGACACTGCAGATAACTGCCTCCTTCTTAAAAGCCTGTGTTCCCTCGGCTTCTAGGATACCCCTGTCCCTTGGGTTTCCTCCCACCCCAAGAGCTGCTCTTTCTATCTCCTTTGTTGCTGCTTCCTCTCCTTCCTTCCTTCCAGGAAGTGTAGCAAGGCTTACTGCTTGGAACCTTTTAGTCTTTATCTGCATTCAATCTTGTGGTGATTTCATGTCTCATGTCTTTCCCTGAAAGGTAGACATGTTTACACAGCTTACTACATATTCTTTTCATTTGGATAGGCATCTCAAACTTAACATATTCAAAATGTCTTTTTCCTCAGAATTTCCGATCTCAGTTGTTAAGAGAAAATTGTCAAAAGATGACATAAAATCATGACTTCCGTACAGATATAAAATGAACTCATGTCAAAGATTTTATTAAACTCATTAATTTATGAGGGAAATAAGATGTTACAACCAGTTGAAAAAAACATTCAAAGAGCAAAGACATATATAGAGAATAAGAAATTCTGAAGTGAATTTACAAATATATACAAAATGGTCAATCTACAGAAAACAGTCGATTGCATTCTACTAAACACAATCAATGTAGTTTTATGGACAAAAGATAACTTACATTATTACCAGTTTTCTACAACATGCATCGTTGTAAAACACCTGAAAGACAATGGAAGGCAGAAGTGACCTGAATGACTGAGCTGGACAGAAAACTCATTAATCTTGTAATATTTTTTTCTCCCATTTCAAAGCCCTTCACAATTTTTTTCTGACACAGTGGATTGAATCCACATTTTTCTAGAAGATCAAACCAAAACCTTAGAGTTCGTCCTTAATCTGTCTCTTTTTCCCACACTCCACATCCAATCTCTCAGCAAATCCTGTTGGCTGATCTTGCAAATTATATCCAGAATATGACCACCCCTCACCATCCCCCCCACACAGGCGGTACAGGCTACCATTATTTCTCATCTGGATTCTTACAGTAGCCCTCTTACTGGTCTCCCTGATTTCAACCTTGCCCTCTTCCATCTACTCTAAGCCATTCCTCTGCTCAAAACCTTCTAATGGCTTCACACTTGGAGTAAAAGCCAAAGTTCTCACTCAAGAGTAGAAGAACTTAGAGGGCACCTGGGTGGCTCAGTCGGTTAAGGGTCCAGCTCTTGATTTCAGCTCAGGTCATGATCCCACAGTTCGTGAGTTCAAGCCCTGCACCGGGCTCTCTGCTGTCAGCACAGAGCCTGCTTTGGTTCCTCTGTCTCCCTCTCTCTGCCCCTCCCCTTCATGCTCTCTTTCTCTCAAAAAAAATAAATAAATATTAAAAAATTAATTTAAAAAAAGGAGAGGTTTGATTCTACTCCTATTAAAAAAAGAGAGAGAAAGTAGACTTAGAATTTCCTACAAAGCTCTGCACATTCTACACCCTCGGCTGTTGCCTCAACCCCAGAGATGTTTCTCCTTGATATCATTTTAACTATCTCTCCACTCACTCTGCTGCAGCTACATTGGCCTCCTTGCTGCTTCTCTAGCAGGCTTGCTCCTGCCTCAGAGTCTCTTTGCGTATGTTCATGCCTCTGCCAGGAACGCTTTTCCTCCAGATATCTAAGTTATTTGGTGTTTTGACTCTTTGGTGTTAAAACTTTGGTGTTTAAGCACTTTTGTGCTTAAGTCCCAACTTTTCAGAAATCTTCCTTGACATTATTTTTTTTTTTTAATTTTTTTTTTCAACGTTTATTTATTTTTGGGACAGAGAGAGACAGAGCATGAACGGGGGAGGGGCAGAGAGAGAGGGAGACACAGAATCGGAAACAGGCTCCAGGCTCTGAGCCATCAGCCCAGAGCCCGACGCGGGGCTCAAACTCACGGACCGCGAGATCGTGACCTGGCTGAAGTCGGACGCTTAACCGACTGCGCCACCCAGGCGCCCCTTCCTTGACATTATTTATTGTTGCAACCACCAGTCTCCTAGCCCTTCTCCCTTAACACTCCCTACTTCCTTCTCTGTTTTACTTATTCCCATAGCAATTGTCACCATCTGACATAATGTGCATTTCACTCATTTATGTGTTCCCCCTTATAATGTAAGGCAATTGAGGGAAAGGTTATGGGGTTATTTAGTTCATTGTTTAATTCACTGTGCTTCGAATAGCAGCTGGCATTTTGTAGTGGCTTAATAACTACTTTTTAATGAATGAATGATTTCTAGCTTTTAGGAAATAACTTAGGGACATTGTGATACTGGTGATGCAATGAGAAACTAGACACAAAACATAGATATTAGGTGCAGATGACACAATGCACATCAGATAAATATTATGGAGTTTCAGGGTGCTGTGGTTGGAGGTATGAGTAAACCTTAACTTGGGGCTTTCTGAGCCATGGCAAGACTGAGAAATGTATATGCATATGCATATGCATATGTATACGTATACATATACGTATACGTATATGTGTATGTGTATGTATATTATATACAAACATTTTATGTCAGGATGCTTACTCTTCCAAAGTCTCTCCCTTTACCCTAATAGTGGTTATCAATCTTGCAAATGTCTTTTTTATTTATTTTTTCTTACCCAACTAATCAGAGAACACAGTTTACTTTTATCTGGAAAAGTCCGCAGTGCAAATTTGTGCTGTTACTTCGGGCCCGGGCTAACCTTTTTATCCACTGACGTAATTTAGTCCATCTTGCACTTTTTTTTAAGTTTTTTTATTTATTTTGAGAGAGAGCGTGAGCAGGGGAGGGGCAGAGAGAGAGGGAGAGAGAATCCCAAGCAGACTGTGCACTGTCAGTGGGGCTCGAACTCACGAACCGTGAGATCATGACCTGAGCTGAAATCAAGAGTCAGTGGCTTAACCTAACTAAGCCACCCAGGCACCCCCATCTAGCACTTCCTCCTGCAGATATTTAGTAATCCACTTGGAAAATGTTTGCTCTATGTTTATGTAAGCTAGAGTAAGACAAGATTGCTCTAACAAAGAGAGCCAAAAATAAAAGGACTTATAAAAAAGAAGTTTCTTTCTTGTTCACGTAACAATTCCAATATGAATGGTCCAGATCTTTAGAAAAGTTCTGCTCTATGCTATAATTGGGGGCTTAGAGTCTTTCTGCTTTACACATACAAAGGACATCTTTATTTATCTGCATGGTTGAACTGTGGTCAAAAAGCAGAGAGCCGAACTAATATTACACTGTGTGTTAACTAACTGACATTTAAGTAAAAACTTGTTGAAAAAGTACAGAGAAGGAAGAAAAGGTAGAAAGGGCACGTCCAGTGTCATAACTCCCAGACTTGCATATAGCACATATGACTTCTACGCACATTTTATTGGTGATAACTTCATCCCATAGCAACATCTGAGAGTAAGGGCTTCTTGAAGCTGGTCAGAGGAGAACAGGTTGGGTAGATGATTGGCAGTCTCTGTTGCACCGTCCTCATGACGTTAAGTTCTGCTCATTTAATGGAAGTGGTTAGCAAGGGAAAGGATCCTTCCACGAGAACACAAAGGATGGTTTCTAGTGAAGTGGAAATTGAGACTATCACCTGGTCCCTTGAGTCCTTCACATCACTCAACCACAGGGAGGGAGAAAAAGTATGTTACTATGTTGGCTGAAGTTATTCGTATCCTGATTATCAAGAGGAAATAGTCTCATGGCAGAACGATGGGGAAAGGGAAGGAGATCTTCAGGGCGTGGAGCATTAGTGCCATAGTCAATTGTAAGAGTTCATGGATGACCATAACATTCGCATGTAGGAGTATAAAAGAATGCTAGTCCGGCTACCTTCACCAAGTAAAGAACCTTGGCCACTTGAGATGTTGGCAAAGGGCAAAAGGAATAGGGAACAGATAGTGAAGAAAAGAAATTTCTCAGTGTAACTATAACTTCATTGGTACTGGCTCACAATTTTTCTTACTCTGCTTAATATGTATGCTATATATGAATATATGAGTGTATGTTAGCCAGTTTTCCTTTCTCTCTTCTGCCTTCCCCTAATATTTCAGATAAGTTGTTGTAGTGATACTTAAATAAATAATTTAACTTATAGATTATCTGGTATCAAAATAGAATTAACTAAACTGGAAGAAGAGTGAGAATTACCCAGCGATAGACATAATGTGTGGTAAGATGTTAGATTTCCCCTTTAGGAGAGAAGGTGAATACATCGTATTTGTTGTTCATTTATTTGCACAAGTGGTGAATGCATTATGTTGGATGTGCTTATGTTTCTAACAGTTGCTGGTCAGAAGTTTATCTTTGGCTAGAAGGCAGTTCAGGGATGTAAGGTAACCACAGTGGTGTACTGTGGCGGGCATGATATATTGGCTTTTTCAACCTCTGTTCTACTGTCTTTCTAATTAGAATGAAAAGTTAAATCTTCATTTCACTAATTACCTTACAAGTGGATGCAGATTGGATTCCTTCAATCAAAGGCTCGCATGCCACATTTGGAAAGTGGAAGTGAAGCAGAAATCATTTTCCTGCACCTGTTAAAAAATTATGTCTTCGCCGGCTCTGTCATAGACATATTAGATTTTTTTCTTTAGCGGTATTCCAGGGCCCGTTCTCTTGCTCCTGATTATCAACAGTCAATTATGACTATTTCTTCTTGGTCCGAGCTTCCTGATTCCGGGGTCAACTGATGCTCCATATTCTTGGGTTTATGACTCAAACTGCAACCTCCAGGTTGGTTATTTTTGTCTTGTTCTGAGAGTCGTTCCTGGAGACCAAGCCAAGAGCCCAACCCTCTAGTCCTTCCAAAGGTTTTTTTAGGCAGGTGATTTTCTTCATTAAATCTTCTACTGCTTAAAATAACTAGAATGATTTTTATTACCAGCACTGACTTCTTAGAGATAAATGTGTGAGGATGTTTGCTCCTTTCTTCTTTATTTCTCCATCACACTTCCTGGAATGCAGATGTGGTAACTACCACTTTGAGCCAAGAGCACGTGGGGCACACACTAGACGTGTCGGAATGATAAACCGGAAATAATAAGCTCTTTGAGGGCATTAGGAAGCAGAGCCACCATTTCAGCCCTGGACTGTCTTCTTTCAGCTTTTAAATATAAGAAAAAACTTAGATCTTTAAGGCAATGCCATTGGAGTACCTGTTAGCCTCAGCTAATCTAACTTGACTGATACAAACTCTAAGGGACAGACTTAGCACATAGTAAATACTGAACAAATACTAGTTCTTATCACTTGTACCCGGAATAACCCTCTCGTGCCATTTTTGGCCTTTCGAGATTCCCCCCGATCTTTCAAGAACCAACCAAGATGCCTCCTGTTCTTGTGACACCTTCTTTTACTTCTCCACTCAAGTTCTAGCAAACCATGGCTAGAATTATCTAGTATGATAGGAATTTTTTCATGTCTGTGACCTCTCTAGAGTCTTTGTAAATGGGGATCGGATATGAATCAAATTTTTGTCCCCTCATAAGAAAAAGCACTATGCCATGCAATAGATGTACTCATCAATTAATACCGAAAGTGTGACATATCTGGTTAAGAACTGTATCATGTGATACAGAAGTTAAACACTTCAGGGATTTAAAGTCATTGGGGAAGGTTTCTTTTTTAAATTAAAAAAAAAAAATTTTTTTAATGTTTATTTATTTTTGAGACAGGGAGAGACAGACCATGAACGGGTGGGGTCAGAGAGAGAGGGAGACACAGAATCGGAAACAGGCTCCAGGCTCTGAGCTGTCAGCCCAGAGCCCGACACGGGCTCAAACTCACGGACCGCGAGATCATGACCTGAGCCGAAGTCGGACACTTAACCGACTGAGCCACCCAGGCATTTTTTTTTTAATTTTTTTGGGGGGGAAGGTTTCTTAAAGGAGATTGAATTTTAGGTAAATGTAAAAATAAAACAAAATTTGCATGGGTGAGGAGACATAAAGAGGCGATGCACAGCAGAAGAAACTCTACTCAGAAGCATGGAATGCGTGAACAAGATGTGTGGAGAGAAAGAAAACGGACTCATATCCAGGCTTTCTGTCAGGATGGACGAGGATGGGAGCTGAAGAGATAAAATGAGTCCCACTGCATGAAGGCTGTAAATGCCACTTTGTATTTATACAAACAACTAACAGATACCAAGCTATCCATTTCAGGGTACATTCTTATTATTTGTTTCGCTTTGTTTTGGGGGCCACAAGAACAGGGAATTCAATTAGTTATAATTCTTTGTTCATAGCACGCTCCCATAATTGGTCCCTGTGTGTGTGTTTGTGTTTATTCTGAATAATACAATAAAGACTTGTGAACACCCATCCCAATACAGAAACTGGAACACTGACAATGTCTTCTATAATTTGTGGTTTGTTTCTGTCCCATATTTTTCCCTCCATCCCCTAAAGTGTCTACGTATCTGGAATGTGGGCTGATCCTTCTCTTACTTTTGTTCTTTTCTTTAAAAATATATATAGTTTTGGGGCACCTGGGTGGCTCAGTCGGTTGGGCGTCCGACTTCCGCTCAGGTCGTGATCTCGTGATTCTTGGGTTCGAGCCCCACGTCGGGCTCTGTGCTGACAGCTCAGAGCCTGGAGCCTGCTTCGGATTCTGTGTCTCCCTCTCTCTCTGTGTCCCGCCCCCGCTCGTGCTCTGCCTCTCTCTCTGAAAAATAAATAAACATTTTAAAAATATATATGTGTATATATATATAGTTTTTCCACTTTTCTGTGTATTTTTAATAAGTATGTCGTTTTGTTGTTTTAACTTTACAGAAATGTTATCATTCTCTTTGTAATCTCCTGGACTCTCATTATTTCTCTTAATTTTGTGTTGGTAAGACTTCCTCATATTTTTGCATGAAGGTATAGTTTCTTCATTTAAACTACTGAATAATTCTGCATGTATACCCCAATTTATATCACTGTTTTCCCATTAATAACCATTTGCTACTGGAACAGGGATGCCATGAGCATTCTAGTACAGGGCAGATCTGCAGGAGTACAGGTTCAACAGTTTTGAGTGGAGGCGTATAATCTAGGAGTAGAATTGCTGAGTCGTGGGTGTGTGAATGTTCAGCTTTAGAAACTAGTACGAAACTTTTCCTAAGAGGCTGTATCAGCTTATACTCCCACCAGAAATGCATGAGATCCTGTTGAACTACAGTGCCGTCAATATTTGGTATTTTCAAACTTCTTAGTACTTGGCATTTAAATGGACTTAAAATGCTATCCCCTTGTGGCCCTTATTTGTGTTTTCCTGACTATTTAATGAAGTTGAACATCTTTTTTTTTTAATATATATATATTTTTTTAAGTTTTTTTACGTGTTTTGAGAGAGAGGCGGGGAGGGGCAAAGAGAGAGAATCCCAAGCAGGCATCCCACCCAAGCTCCCCACTTTTTATAAGTTTATTGGCCATATGGATTTGTCTCATGTGATATTTCTGTCTATGTCTCTCTTTTTTCAGTTTATTTATATATTTTCAGAGAGAGATCATCTCAAGCAGCCTCCACATTGTCAGCACATGGAGCCCGAGGTGGGGTTTGATCTAATGAAACTCGAGATCGTGACTTTTGCTGAAATCAAGAGTCCAAGGCTTAACCAACTGAGCCACCCAGGCACCCCTTTATGGGTCGTGTATGTTGCAAAGGTCTTTTCACAATTTGAAAATAGTCTTTTCCCATCCTTTAAGACAAGTTTTGATTAAAGGAAGTCCATAATTTTAATATTGTCACATTTATCAACCTTTTCCTTTATCCATTTTTTTTGCCTATTTAAGAAATGTATCTCTACTTCAAAATCATAAATGTATCAATCTATTTTTTATTAAACGGTTTAAAGTTTTGCTCTTGAAATTTAAATCTGATCCTCCTGAAGTTAATTGTTGTTTATGATTTGAGGCAGGGATTTAATTTCATTAAAACAAATTCTTTTAATGTTTACTTTTGAGAGAGACAGACAGACAGAATGTGAGTAGGGGAGGGGCAGAGAGAGAGAGGAAGACACAGAATTGGAAGCAGGCTCCAGGCTCTGATCTGTCTGTGCAGAGCCGGGTGCAGGGCTTGAACTCAGAAAGTTGAGATCATGACCTGAGCCGAAGTTGGACACCCAGCCAACTGGGTCACCCAGGCGCCCCAAATTTCAAAGTCTTATGTGAATAACCATTTCTTCCCCACATCTTTCTCCCCTTTCATGCATATACTCTCTGTATCATATTTCAGTGGTTGATATTCACACGGATACCCTTCTTCTCTTTCTAGTCTATTCATTGGCCAATTGTAAAAATTCTCCACTGCCATTGCTTCTTAGGCTTTAAAATAAGCCTTGGCATCAGATAGTGCAATTATTTCATCTGTACCCGTCTTCAGCAGAAGACTCTTGCCTATTCTTGGTCCTTTACTTTCCTCTCTATATATTTTAGAGTTAGCTCAAGTTCTATTAAATATGTTACTGGGATTTTGTGCTAAATTTTACTGAAACGACACATCAAATTGAGGAGAATTGACATTGACTAAGGATATGTGAGACCTTTACAGGAAAAATTGTAAATTGCATTGAATGCATCTCAAAAGAGGAAATAAGTGGAGAGTTATATTATATTTATAGTAAAGATTTAACGTTGGAAAGTTGAACATCATAAATACATTTATATTGTAAACGTGTAAGGAATTCATGGCTGGCAAGGCATTTTATACACAATTTCTACATTGTCAAGCTGCATCAGACCTATGTAATAAAAAACTAATAAAATTGTTTATCTTTAACAAAAAAGTAAAAATTTTTATTTACTTATTTTGAGAGAGAGAGAGAGTACAAGCGGGGGAGGGACAGAAGGGCAGGGGAGAATCCCAAGCAGGGTCAGCTGTGTGCAGCCTGATGCAGGGCTCAATCTCACAAACCATGAGATCATGACCTGAGCCAAAATCAAGAGTCAGAGGCTTAACCAACTGAGCCACCCGGGCACCCTCCCCTCTTTTTTCAATGTTTATTTATTTATTTTGAGAGAGAGTGCACAGAAGCAGGGGAGGGACAGGAAAAGAGAGAGAGGGAGCCATCTGGCAATTTTAATAAGATTATGGTCCTCATGTGACAGGAGAGACCTTGTGACATTACCATTACAAACAAGAAACAATTTTCCATTTTAGTACATGCCCTTCTTGCTTCCGTTTTTAACTTAACCTTTGAAAAAAGAGCTCTCAGATATTATGACTTTTAAAAATATCCAGTGGTCAAGAACAAATAGGAGGAAATCATATAGGCATTATGGCTTTAGGGCTTTCCATCATGGTAGATCTCCTTCACATCAAAAAATGTATTTGTTGTAAATTTGGACATTAGGTTTCCCAATTACACTTACAGCCATCTGGAGGAATCCCTTCAGGACCTAGGGTAGAGGAGCCAAAGTGACATTGAGGCTGGTGAGACACTTTCTGGGACATATCTTTGTTTGGGAAGCATTCTGCATTTGGAGCACTCTTCAAGGGTTCTATCTGGGACTAGCTTGAGGCAAAGTAAATTGCCTTAGCTTCCCTCAATTCTTGCAATGGCTCCTCAAACACTCTCTCCAAATGTCCATTACTGCAGGCCTGTCCACAGTCCTACCCCGGGGCTAGAACTCCCCTTTATGCCACACCCTACCTCAGAGATGTCACTTACTCATCACTTTCCTCCATTTGGCAATCAGCAGACTTTTCCTGTATTCTACTTCTCATATTCGCGGCCCATCTTTTCAGTCCGGCTTTTGCTGGCCACAGGTGCACTGCACATCCCTTGCTTTCTGTCTGGGGCTTCGTGAGAGTGCCTGTGGGGACTGCCTTGTCACTCCCACGTGTGCGGCCCAGAACTGTGGAGGTATTTAATCATAAACAGCTCTCACCAATGGGAGGGGAGAGGCTAGAAACAATGGATAAATGCTTCTCCATTTCACCCTTGGGTGAACGCATTCTATTTATTCACAAGAAGGACTCAAGAGAAGTCAAGGCCCAGTTGTCCATAGCAGTGATCAGCTTGACAAAACACCTTTTGTACTGATCCTTTCTCCTTCTCTGTTTTACTGTCCCCACACCCCCACTCCTGTTATCTGGGATCACTTTCCAAATAAATGTCCTGTACAGAGAGAAACAGGCTAAGACAAAAAGAGCCTTAGGGTCTGTTCTTTTACCTCCAAAATAAGTGCCCAATCTGTTAAAATAACCAATATTAATCACCAAAACCTCAAGGTCACCTTTATATTGTCTTTCAGGAGATGATTGGTTTTCTTGTCTTTTTAGCACCTAGATTCAGGAGGCTATGTTTCCTTGATTTTGTTTCCTCAGAACCTCTAATTGAAGTGATACATAGGACCACTCAAAAAATGTGGGAATGAGGGGCGCCTGGGTGGCTCAGTCGGTTGAGCATCCGACTTCGGCTCAGGTCGTGATCTCACGGTCCGTGAGTTCGAGCCCCACATCGGGCTCTGTGCTGACAGCTCAGAGCCTGGAGCCTGATTCAGATTCTGTGTCTCCCTCTCTCTCTGAACCTCCCCCATTCATGCTCTCTCTCTGTGTCTCAAAAATCAATAAAGGTTAAAAAAATTAAAAAAAAAATGTGGGAATGAATGAATGAGAAAGCAATACACTGTGACTCCACACCGCCCCCCCCCCCCCCCCCGCCAAGATATCAGTGGTAGAACTCCGGCCAGATGAAAGTAGGATTGACTGAGTGCCAATCACTGGAAGGTCTTTTAGAATAAAATTTGGCAACGTTTCCAAATCTGAATGTGCAAATACCACGACCCTGCGTCTCCATATGAGACCGATCCTGGTCTACGAGGCCCAAAGACTCCCCACCCTGAGCTTAGATATCAAGGATGGATATGTGATTAGACAGTAATAGCAAGACTGAGCTTGAAAATTTTTGTTTGGGACCCAGACTTCAAATAAGCCTATTGGTTTGGAGGGCTTTCCATAAGAGAAAAACAAAACAAATTTTAAGTCATGTTTTTTCTAAAAGTCTTTCTTTATATCTAATCAACAATCAGACACTTCCCAGCCATATTTTTTAGAGGAACTGAGCACTTTTTATACTACCTTCTATAACTCATGAATTCTATACCTTAATTTTATTTCTAAAAGTTATACAGTCTCCAAGCACCTGCTCCAATTTCTAAGAGGTACTTCGGTATGCTTTATATTTATTACGAATTCCCAACTTGCCAGAGAGTGGGGACAATGGGGAAGAATGAGTCCTGCCTTAATAGCGAGAATAGATATAAAACAATTTTAAAAGAATACCAAGATAATATTTATAGAAGAATATAGCTGGACAAATATTTTTGGATGTTAAAAATATATACAGAAGACAGGGTGAAAAAATCTTATTTCAAAAGCATAATACTGCATGATTTTAAGAGGTTTGCAAAACGCTAACTCTCACAAAAGCATATGTCATGATCATGACCATTCTTACTGTGCAGGTGACAAAACAAAAGTTCAGAAATGTGAAAAAACCGGGGCACCTGGGTGGCTCAGTCAGTTGAGTGTCCGACTCTTGATTTCAGCTCAGGTCATGGTCTCGGGGTTCGTGGGTTTGAGCCCCACGTTGGGCTCTGCACTGTGTCAGCAGAGTCTGCTTGGAGTTCTCTCTCCCTCTGTCTTCTGCCCCTACTCCACTTGTGCTCTCTCTCTCTCTCTCTCTCTGAAATAAATAAATAAACTTAAAAACAAAGAAAAGAAAAAAGAAATGGTAAGAAACTTACATAAATGTGCACAGCTGGTAAGCAGCAAATCCTATCCAGGAAATTTGCTGGGTTGTGAAGTCTTTCTTGGGTCCTACCTTCTCTCTAGTCTTCATATCCTAAGAAAGGCACTCTCATCAATGGGCAAGTGGCATCCGTATGTTTACAGCAATAGAGTTTTTTATTTTTATTTATTAAAAACAATTTTAATGTTTATAAATTTTTGAGAAAAAGAGACAGAGCATGAATGGGGGAAGGGCAGAGAAAGAGGGAGACACAGAATCCGAAGCAGGCTCCAGGCTCAGGCACACAGAGCCTGAGCGGGGCTCAAACTCAAGGACTGAGAGATCACAACCTGAGCTGAAGTCGGGGGCTTAACTGAATGGACCTGAGCTGAAGTCAGGGGCTTAACTGACTGAGCCACCCAGGTGCCCCCAAAAGAATTTTTTTTAATTATTATTAATAATTTATATCCCTCCAAGAGCTCATCTTCCCTCTAATCCCATGGTATTTGCCAGCTTTGGCCAGAAGACAATTTATTAAAGAAAGTTACACAATATTCCTTATGTATTTGTGCTCTTTGTTGACATGTATTTTTGTTCCCTTTGTTATTGGTGGCTTTTGCAAAGAGGGATGTGAAGGACACCACAAACATTGAGAGGAGCTATTGCCTTGTTATCCTAGTCCTGTCTTTAAAAAGTTTGTCAATGCCAAGCTGCATATGCCCTTTACTTTTTAGTTTCTACAGCTATTTAAAACTCTTAAGTTGAATTGGTTCTAGACTCTTGGCCCACATCTTTCCTGCCACACATTATCTTTTAGCAGTATTTTTCTCTGGGATGTCTGTTGTTGGCATTACTTTCCCCAAAGGCATTATTTTCCATTTAATGTAATTACTTCAATTAATAAATCTAACGGGAGCCAAAGAGCTATTATCCACAGCTTTACTTTTATAGGAGGCAAAACTTTGATAAAGATGAAGAGATGAGACAATTATAGCAACTGTACTTGAAAAGTATATACATAATCACATTTTTGTTTTTCTACAATTAAGCCATATGAAACCATTCCCCAGAGCAGGGTGGAAACTGACTCTGGGAAGAATTTTTAAATCAGCTTAGAAATAACATGGAACAAAATAAAAATGTCTTTTCCTAACTACGCTTTCTACTCTTGTATTCTTATTTAAGCAAACGCATTATTGCATTTATGAGCAACTCTTGGGACACTGGAGTTGTCCTCAATATAAAGCTAAAAGGTTTTTTAAACAAATAAAATTAAAAGATTTTTTTTTCCTTGTTGAAAAACTAAAGAACTTCTTCGGGAGCGCCGTTCAACAGCATTAGGGTATCTATAGTACTAATTATTAAAAATTCTATTTCTTAGCAGGGTTTCAGTCTGACAGTGTTCTCAGTTTTCCACTTTCCTTCTAAAAGCAGTTTCTGACCCATTCCAGTACCTAGAAGCACCATCCTCGAAGGATTACTCAGTGTTCTCATTCCCACAGCTTTATCTCAGGCTTAACAACACATTGCAGAATGAATGAGTCCTGGAGGAGCGTGCCATGGGGTTCCCTGGGCACCTATATGAGATCAGCAAACTTGCTATCCCTCAGACTTTAGAAAGCAGACACAGACGTGCTCTCTATTAAAATATTAGAATCAACGGTAACATTTCCCTAAGTATATAAAGTAAACATATATCTGAGGAGGGCTTTCCTACAAACAACTCTATAAAATTCACTCAAAGGTAGAATCAGGATTATGTATTATGATGTAAGGACATGTGCACAGTGTTTTATATGACCTCCTTCTCTTTCTCCCCGCCCCCATTACAAAGTTGTTTTGTTTCCTAACAGTCTACTCCTATTATGAGACTTGCTGTAATAAAATAGGGTAAAAACAAAGTTCCGAAGTATCTAATTGAACTGCATCTGTGAACATAAGTAGTCCAGGATTCTGCTATGTCTCATTACAAAGGTTGTGAAATAATAAAATTTACTAGAGGGAAAAATGTGAATTTAGAAGATTACCAAGTTTCTTTCATCAGTATCTTAAATAATGCCATGTTATGAAAATATGTTAATTTATATTATCTTTTTATGTTGTAAAAATTAACAATTGATGTTTTTACTAAAGTGCTGATAGTACTGAGAATATCATTTCAAAAAAAAAAAGAGAATATCATTTCAGTTGTTGAGCAGGAAACTCAGACTGATCTGCAAGTAAACTATAGGATAAATATCTACAAATTTTGAGTGATAATGTGCTTTCAGCCTGTTTCCTTTCTTCCCACCCTCCCCCCCCACCAAAAAAAAAAAAAAAGATAACAAGATTTGAGGTTTGAATTGTCTGAATAATTGGTCCAATTTTATTATATATTATGATATATGTAAAGATGAAGATACAAATTCGGCCAATATTGTAAATGGTGACAATTTGGTTTTATAAACTTTTACATTCAGTCTGTTACGCAAATAAAATAAAAATACCTATAAATAGAAAAATATAATGAGAAAGGAGCATATATTACATTTTCATTTCTTTTTAGAAGTGATGAAGCAGAGTCTGTCTGGTCCAGACCACAGGTTCCGCATAAAATGAATCAGCCATGGAAATGTTCATTTTTGAAAACTGCCATTTTAACTTTTCAAGATTCAGTAGCAGACGCCTCAATTATCATTTTCTCAAAACAATGTGCATAAATCTGTATTTGTTCGGGGTCAATATAACTTAGTAACTCCAACTCTATTTATGAACAGGTGTGTAATGTTTCCCCCTGTCTTGACTAGCATCGGAAAAATAACATTTCTTTTTATTTAGGACTCCAAGGCTTCAAATAAATATTTTAATGTATTTACACAAATGCACATGTAAGTTTCAGAACATATGTGTATAAATACCTTTAATAAAAAGCAGTGTAAGAAACTGATGACGTAAATATTAACATCTTTTTAATCTTCTGTTGCTCTATACATAGGTTCTTATATTCTGATCTCTTTGTGGCATCCATTCAGTTACACACTTTGTGTATAACCTGAATGTTACTGAACACAAAATGAAAATAACACATATGCTGCATAAGATATTTATATCGAAAATAAACTTCTGTCTCTAAAATAAAACTAAATTCCATAAGCACTTTAGCAAAGAATACAGCAATATGTGTTGAACGTAACTATCTAACTGACTATGCCAAGAAGATGATGCAAAAACTTGCAAAAGCAGAATTTAGTATTGTGTGCTATTTTATAGTAAGATATCAAGCTGCATACAGTGTCTTTAACTATAAAGTCACAAAGAATTAAATTAATAACAATAAGATACTAATACATCATCCACTTAATGCTTCTTAAAGGATTGGGATTAACAGAGCCACACATCCAAAACGTCAGGGCACATGCCAAGAATGTGTGTCTAAGTATGCAAATCTGAATAGAACTCATCAGTCCATGTGATTGATCACCAGTGATATTTACATCAACATAAACATTCCAATCTTAAGGAAAAATGCTTTCAATTTATAGGCTTCCTTCAGGGTTGGAAACTCAGGAGTTTTGGCAACTGAGCAGGTGTTACCAGAAAGGAAAGAAGAAAGAGTACTGAAGTATGCTCACTGACTGAGCGAAATCCTGTAAAGGAAGTCTAGAAGTTCTTACCTCCTTTGACTTAAGGCAGCCTTTCAATAATGAGAATTAGTCTGTAAGTGCTAGCCAGGCTTGCTCCTACACATCATTAAAATCGAACTTCTAGTTCTGCCAACGTATTCACTCGTCTATACACTCACATAATTAGCACTTCATCATTTTATGCTATTCTGGGACTTCCTCAGTTCCTCCAATATCACACCCAACGTTGCAAAAAGCAGTTACTATCACCTCATAAAATTCTGCTGTCCTTCAACGTCTGCTTTTTCCTGTAGGAAAGCCAGATTTTTTTAAAAGACGGGGGGAAAGCGCTAGACAGATCAGTGAATGTTCAAGATACGATGCAAAATATGGGGAGACCCAGAAAACTGAAACACTTTAGTCGGTCTGTCCAGATCCACCCACTCGGGCCCTTCTAGCACCTACTTGATGGTTGGGATTTCCATTTTGTCATCTCCAACCGCAGGGCGCGGAGTTCAGTACTCGCGCCACACTCCAGCACCCGGGACGCGCGGCTGCAAGAGGAGAGAATTCCTGCCTGCCTGAGATTTCTGTTGACGTTAATTTTTATAAAAACTGTTCTCTCTCTCTCTCTCTCTCTCTCTCTCTCTCTCTCTCATTCTCTAAGGGCTTCTTTGATCAACTCAACTGCTTCAATGACCCGCCCCCACTGCTAATGTGGTGAAGTGATTGTTTTACTCAAATACAAAACTACTTTTTGAGAACTTCCTCCGTGCTCAGCTAGTGTTTAGGCTATTCCCCTGGTTGCCCACGACGGAACACCCTTAGGGATGTTTGGGGTTCCCCTTTTGTCGTTTTTGTTTTGGAAGGGGGCCTGGGGTAAAAGGTGAAGCCCACGGGGCAGCCTCCCGCCGTTCGGTCTCGGCCAAAGTTTCCGCCGGTCAAGTTTGAGGCTGGGCGAGCGACGGGAGCTCCTGGACATTGCTGACCCACCGGCTCCGCACAGCGGCCTCCCGGCTGGTCGGCCAGCGCGACCACTGGCCTCCGGACTCCGACGAGGAGTGGGGGGTGCTCTCCGTGGAGCCCAAATCGCCGCGGCCTCGGGCAGAGCCGGCAGCTTCCGGAGAGGAGCTCGGTGGCTGGAGCTGCGGAGCGGTGGGCGCGCCACCGGGCTTAGGGTAAGAGATGCTCCCCGGAGACCTGGGGTGGGGGCCGGAGGTGGGGGGGCGCACAGGAATTGCCTGGAAGCCTCCGGAGGGCGCGGTTCTCCGGCGCGGAGAGCCGGAGCTGCAGAGCTGAGGCTGTGCGCCCCGGGCGCGAGGGGAAGGCCGCGCCGCTCTTCGGACCGGGTCCCCGCGCGCACCCGCTGCCGCCTCGGGTAGTACAAAGTACTCACAGGCTCTGCCGGGAGCAAGACTGAGTGGCGGGAAGCGGCCCGCGCGGGCCTCCGGAAGCACCTGTTGCGGGAGAACGGCCCCCGCCTCCGCGCCGCCCCCGCTGCGCCCCCAGGCTGCGAGGGCGCCGGGTGCGGCCCGAGAGAGCGGGGCCCCGCGCCGCCGCCGGGTCGCTGGCTCCCTCTTCTTGCTTGTTTCAGCCCTCTGAAAGGGCCCCTGGCCAGGGCCAAGGTCACGGCGCGTCTCCGGCTGAGGCCCCTCTGGGCTGCCGCGGCCCCACCGAGCTGCCGCAGCCTCCGCCCAGCGCCGGCTCCCTTACTCCCCCCGCCCCCTGCTCACGCCCGGCGTGAGCGCCGGCAGAGACAGTTCTCTGAAGGAACTCGCGCAGCTCGCCCTTCTAAGTTCCCCGCCTGCTCCTGCTCGGGGCTGGGCGCAGGTTTCGGGTTCACCCTCAGAGTCCAAAGCGACCTCGCTAGGCAAACTCTTGGGGACAGCGCCTGCACAGCCAGTCGGGGCTCCTCTGCCTTTTGCGCCCCGTTGAGTATCAACCCATTTTATGGAGAGCAAAGTTGTGGCTCCTTCGTTCATTCTTCCTCCTCTTGATGTTCATTCCTACAGAATATAGGGAATAGGGAACAAGCCTCCTAGGAGACTCTGGGCCCCTGTAAGGCCTCGCCAGAAGTGCTTGCCGGACTGGGGCCCTGGACCTTGGACCATTTCACATTCACCTGTAGAAGCCTTTTGGGAAAGCGGGGAGGAGAGGGCGCGCGGCGTCCTGGACTGTGGCCGAGGGCCCTCGGCCTGGACACGCAGTTCTGCCAGGTCAGGCAGATCTACCTTCGCGTTGCCGGAGCTATAAACCCGCTAGAGGGGCAGGGGGTCTGTAGGCAGAGGCCCGGGGCCCCTTTCCAGCCTAGCGCAGTTCCCGTCTGAGCTGGTCGCAGGGGCTGCGTCCCCCCACTCGGCGGAAAGGCGGCGCCGAGGAAGAGGGGCTTCTGGTTCGGACTCCCAGAAGCTTGGTGTTGGTCTTTCCAGTCCGAAACTGAGTTTCCAGTTTGTATTTCAAGGCCAGCTTCCCTTTTTCCTTGCCACCTCGATTAACGTGAGAAAATTTTATACCTTGTTTCATATTGCCCACTGAGAAAATTGGAAGTGTTTTTTTTTAATGCTTTTTTTAAAAGCCTTTAGCAGCATAACTTTTTCTACTCCTTCATTTGTCATCAATCGTTCTAACTAGACTTTGCTACTTCCTGAAATAAAAACTGAGTTACAGCATTCTCAGTTTGGACAAGAGAAAGGCCCGAGTCGATGCCCAAGGGTCAGGAAGGTGGTTCAGGAGGCGGCGGGGGCCGGGCCTGTGCACTGGCCCAAAGGCTGGGAAACGTCTTTTCCTCCAGTGTGGGGTTCCCAGGGCTCCCCCGCCGCCCGACGTGAGCAGCAGAGAAGCGCTGGGGGCGGCGGTCTGGACCACGCCTCTCCACCATCACCATCACCTAGGACTGTCCGAATATATGCTGATGTTCTGGAACCCTTTTTCTCATAAGCAGTTCGGTGGATGTCGCTGTCTGAGCTCAAAGGGACGGGTCTGGTGAATTCAGAAACATTTCTTTGGCTTGGATATTAGAAGTGCGTTTGGACAATCAACCTTTCCACATTCCAAATCGAATCATTTGGATTCTTCGTTTTAAAAAATCTGCCTTCTACGGAGGTGGGGGCGGTAGGAGGATAGAAGTCCAGTCTTCAAGGGCCCTAAGGGCCTGGCGTTGAGGAGGGACTCTCGTCCATTTTCTTCTCTTGCAGAGAAGCGAAGTTCAGTGCAGAAAAGCATCCTCTCCAATGTTGCGTCTGCCCATCCTACTGGTACTTGCCAGCGCAGCTTTCGAGGCGAGAGTGCCAGAGAGGCAAAGCCTCGCAGAGCTTACAGACTCCCGGGCTAGGCATGCAACCCTCTCTGTTGGCCGTTCCACTTTGTCCACAAAGTGGAGGCTAAGTGAGGCCTCCTCTACCTTGCTAGTCCCAAAGATATGCACTGACTGCGCCGCGCAGTCCGAGGCCCTGACTGCCGGAGATTCCGGGATTGTTTCGGTTTCACACTTTGCATCCACTCGACTACAACCTGGCACTTGTCTTGGGTTCCTCCGAGCCCAGAGCGTGGCGGCGCCCAGGCTCTTCTAGAGGCCTCCCGCGGGCTCCCGAGGGTTTCTGCTTTCCCGCCCCTCAACTGTTTAGCTAGTCCCATTGACAAAACACAGCAAGGGGGAAGAAAGATCGCGCCGACCTCCGCCCTGGAACCGAAGGTTCCAAACTCCAGGCCTCCTTCCTCTTTATCCCCAGAATCCACCGAGCACTGGCCCGCAGTGCCCACGCGCGCACGCCTACGGGGCTCTCCAGATCCTTTCCCTGCAGAACGCGCGCGCCCACACAAACACACGTTGTTTCTTATTCGACCCTCAGCACCGGCTTTCCCCACCCGGTGGACCCACCGGCCCCAGCCCAGTGGCGCCGAGCTGCAGATACTACCCGCCTCTGCGCGCCAGCTCCCGACCGGGACTGCCCCACCCGCTTCTGTTAGCGCCAGGGTCCGGGGGCTGCGGGGTAGCCCCGGCAGGAACAATCTCTCTGGAGTTCTTGGGAACCCTTCCTATGTCTAACTCCCTCCCTGGCTACTCCGCCACTTTTCCTCCCCTCCCCTTGGTTGGGTTTTTGGTTTTTGTTTTTTTTTTTTTTGTTTTTTTTTTTTTGGTGTTGTTTGTTTGTTTGTTTTCCTCAGGTCCAGGTCTAAGAAGTTAGAGAATTGTGCAAAGCAAATTCTTTCAGTAATCTATTTAAACGAGGGAAAAGAGAGAAAGAAAGAAAGAAGGAGAAAGAAAGAAAGAAAGAGGAAAGGAAAGGAAAGGAAAGAAAAGAAAAGAAAAGAAAAGAAAAGAAAAGAAAAGAAAAGAAAAGAAAAAAGAAAAGAAAAAAGAGAAAAGAAAAGAAAACCCATCCCTATAACAGTGTCGGGGCAAGCCCTTCACCACAAACGGAGGTCCCATTGCAATTAGGCCAGAAGGGCTCAATAAACAAAATGAACACCGTATCAGTGTTTAGGAAAAGAGACCTAATAACCAACCAGTTCAGACAGTGCCCAGCGACACGAGGTCCCCCTCTCCCTCCACCCCCGCGCCCACCCCCTGGCTCGGGGAACCTGCCCTCCAACCGCATCTCTGTCCTTGACACCGTTCCATTAGGACTTCTTTTGCTCACATTCCCCAAAACTTGGGAGTAGCTATGAAGAAAAGAGAATGTTTCAGTTTCTCTCTAGAAACCCGGAGGAATCTCCGACTACTGCCTGGCTCCCTTTCCTTCCGGCGGTTGGTTCCTTAGGTGTGATTTGGTTAGGGAAATTTGGGGGGGGAGGAGGGGGAGGGAAGTTAAAAAAAAAAATCCAGGAAGGAGCGAGCTGGAGCGGTGAGTGTGTCAATCAGAGAGGGTTTTGTGCCTTGGGGCTCCTAGCGGTTCGGAGCAGAGGTGTCCCAGGGCGGCCCCACAATGAATATGAATAGGAATCCTTGCAAAATGGGACAGCAAAGCGCACCGCCCTGAATGACGGCACGTCGTCCTAACCAGCCCAGGATAGATAGGAGGGTTCCTTTTGTCTCTTTTCTCCGCCGCAGCTCTATAAAAGCCCCTCTTTTTCAGCGTGAGGTTAGTCCCAGCAAACACCAACCCGCTGTCCAGGAAACAGCCTAACCGGAGAGAAGGGAGTGGGGAGGGAGAGAGGCGGGGAAAGGCAGTGCCTCAGCTTTTCTTCTCAAGTCTTGCCACTGAGAAGTGGGTCGCTGGGCTGTGCAGATTTTTTTTTTTTTAATTTCAAGATTTTCCTTAATTTCCCACCTAAAGCCTCCCCGCGGTAGGGCCGCATCCCCCGTAATAAAATGAATTCTGATTCGAGCTCTGTCTCCAGCAGAGCTTCATCGCCGGACATGGATGAGATGTATCTGAGGGAACACCACCACCGCCACCACCACCACCAGGAGAGCCGTCTCAACTCGGTCTCCTCCACGCAGGGCGACATGGTGCAGAAGATGCCCGGGGAAAGCCTCTCGCGGGCCGGCGCCAAGGCCACCGGCGAGAGCAGCAAGTACAAAATCAAGAAGCAGCTGTCGGAGCAGGACCTACAGCAGTTGAGGCTGAAGATCAACGGTCGGGAGCGCAAGCGTATGCACGACCTAAACCTCGCCATGGACGGGCTGCGAGAGGTCATGCCCTACGCGCACGGGCCCTCGGTGCGCAAGCTCTCCAAGATCGCCACTCTCCTGCTGGCCAGAAACTACATCCTCATGCTCACCAGCTCCCTGGAGGAGATGAAGAGGTTGGTTGGCGAGATCTACGGGGGCCACCACTCTGCCTTCCACTGCGGGACCGTGGGCCACTCGGCCGGCCACCCCGCGCACGCCGCCAACGCGGTGCACCCCGTGCACCCCATCCTGGGCGGCGCGCTCTCGTCCGGCAACGGCTCGTCGCCGCTGTCCGCCGCCTCGCTGCCGGCCATCGGCACTATTCGACCTCCCCACTCGCTGCTCAAGGCGCCCTCCACGCCGCCCGCGCTGCAGCTGGGCAGCGGCTTCCAGCACTGGGCCGGGCTGCCCTGCCCCTGCACCATCTGCCAGATGCCGCCGCCGCCGCACCTTTCCGCTCTCTCCACGGCCAACATGGCTCGGCTGTCGGCCGAGTCCAAGGACTTGCTCAAGTGAGCAGAGGACGGCCCGGCAGCTGCCCAGGATGAGGGGAGAGAGGCGGGAGGGACTGCAGTGTCGGGCCGGGAGGGGAGAGGGAGGCTGAGCACTCGCTCGGCCGGCGGGAGGGTGAGCGCGGGGTCCCGCGGCCTCCCCCACTCCGTCGGAGATCTCAGACTCCGCTTGACCTCCCGGAGGGAAAGGACCAAAACCAAACTGCAATTTCTAGGTGGTAACGAAGGGGGACTCGAACCAGACTTCGTGTGTTTTGCATGCATGCTTCTTTTCCCCATGCCGCGCCAGTGCTTCTCACTTACATAGGCTCTTGTCAAAACTGCATTTGTTGTGTAAAGACGGGATCGGTGTGGTCAAAAACTTGCGAAGGGACTTTAGAGTTGGCTTTCTCTGGCTCTGTGTTCTCACCTTGGAAAAGACAACATCCCTTTTGTGCAAAAACAGATGTAAATATTTCCTGGGGATGGATGCAATTACGATTGTCACCATCTCTCCGCAGTTGTTTTTCTAGAGACGTTGAGAGAGAGAGAGAGAGAGAGAGAGAGAGAGAAAGAGAGAGAGAGATCAAGACCCAAGTTTTGAATCTCAACCCCGGTCCAGGGCATGACATCTCTTATGTGGGTTTTCCTTAAGACGCAGTGTAGGTCAAAAGAATGCATGCAAGCTTCTAAATGAATCTTCTCGAAACATGTTGTGCAGGCCATGATGCCATTTTCCTTGTAACAAGGATTTATTAGTGAATTCTCCGAAGTATCCATATATCTGTCTGTGGTTGTATGAAATGAAAAAAAGGGGGCAGAGTGCAAAGACCCAAACTCACGCACAAGCGCTTCTTCCCCCACCCCACCCCCTCTGAACTCCATTCCCAAACTCCATCCCAAGGCTGTTCTAGGGGCCAGCTATTGCCAGAGCCTGGGCTCCCTCTACTAGCTTGCCCCATCCCCCCCCCTCCCCCCTTGCTCAGCGATTCTGCATGCGGGGTTGGCTCTCTCTATCATCAGCTTTGAAAAGTTATCATGGTTTGGGGAGGGGTGCCATTTTTATTTTCCTGAACATTTGCTTGAAATATTTTGTTAGGGCCTCAAAGACAATACCTGTCTTTATTTTTTATATATTCTTGATAACTATGATATATTTATTAATAACCAGTGTTTCTGGATGAGATTTCAAATAAAAAAGAACCTTTAAATCCTGGCTTTGCCTTTGCCTAAGATTTTTGAAGACGGGGGTAGTGGGTAAGGAATACGTGGACCCAGTAAGGTGTACCTGGCAGGGGGTGAGAGATTTTGAGTGGGTGGGCAGATACAAAGACTTTTCTCTGGTCTTTCCCAGGTAAAAAGGTCAGATAAATTGGTGTTAATTATTACAACCAGATGTCTTTCAGATAGGAGCATTGTCCACACTGGTAGCCTTGTGATATTTGAGCTCCTTATTTCTCTGCAGTAATCAGGCGCTCATAAACTCAGCAATTGAGATTTTAAAAAAGTAATCTGAAAACCCAGAGTGACAGGAAATGAGAGGCAGTGGCTGCACCGCTGTGTTGACAACTGGCAGGAACGAAGCAGTAAGTTAAGTTCTTTTCACTTTATAGTGGCCGTGTGGCCTTTAAAAAAAAATAAGCAGGTTAAAATCCACTATATGTTTGAAAAGTCCACAAAGAGGGCGTCCTAGAAAATAATCAAGTACCCACACTTCTCCCTGCCCCCTGGGCAGTGGGCCCCGGAGAGAAAGGGAAGGCCACGCCGCTTTGTAAGGTGAGCTCAGGATGAGGCCAACCACTTCTTAAGTCCTAGCATCTGGAAGATTTATAGCAGTAATTCTCCCTTCTTTCCTCCGTTAGATTGCAGGTCTGATTAGATGGAAACATTGGGCATCTTCTACACAAGCGATGGCTAAAACAGGGGTCATTTTAACCAATTCCTTTTCTCTCTTCGTTCCTCACCAATTCCGTAACACTTCCAAATAGTTTGTATAAGCAAAAGTAATCCAGCAAGAGGGTTTTGTGTGTTTGTTTGTGCAGGACACGGAATCAAGTCCTAGTGATGATGACTCCCATGGCAGAAGCCTGTATTTCTCACTAAGGAAAATGGAAACCTGACTGAAATATACCACCTCGGAGTTGGTCTCCGGGTTAGATGTAACATCACCGGCAGCTGGTTGAGGCTCAAACTCCTCTTCAAGAGGGGAAGCTGATGGTTTTCACCGCAGAGCAACAGAGCTGTCTCTCCCCAGGATCCAGCAGGGAGAGCACATCTAGGAATTTTCTGCCCTTTCCTCCCTAGGCTCCCCACTGCCTGCCCTTGGGAGGGCATCTCTGTGGGTCCTGGTTCTACTGAACTCAGTCTCCTCCAACTCCCCCATCCCCTCAAGCTCCCCCACTTCCAGGGAGAAAGACCAAAGTGAGGGTCTCCAGTGGAGGGTGCTTAGTTCCCCTGGTTTTCGGCAGACAAATGGGGGAATAATCGTCTGTTTCCCAAGTGTGATTCATTTCTCTGGGTGAGGAAAGAGCTGTTGAGGATTTATCTGAAACCAACACAAGGCAGCCCTCCAGCCTTTCCGGGTGAGCTTATTATTTAAAAAGGGGAGGGAGGGAGAAGTTTCATCAATCAGGAAAACGACTTTCCCCTGAGCTACTTGCTTCTTTGGAGTCCCGTTTCCAAAGGCCTGGTCTTGGGGGAAGACCACAGCAGCGCTGACCACTGGCTTCGAGATGAGCTTCACCCCTTCTCTAGAGCTGAAGCTTAAAGGAGAAAAGCCACACTCCTTACACCAGGGAATGGTGAATTTTGAGGTGGTGCTGCCTGTCCAATCCCTTTAGATACATCCGGTGGTCAATTTAAAGAGCTGTTAAGGTCTATTTTCGTGGGAAACTACACTCAAGGAACCACCAGGCGAGGGAATCCTATGTTGAATTATCCAACCGAAGCAGGAAGGAGACACTGCTTCCAACGTTGGGAAGTTCCCCTAGCCAGGCTGAACTCCTCTGTTACAAAAACTCCTTTGGGCTAGAGACTGGGAGGAAGGATTCCTTTAAGAACAGGACAGGAACTCACGGAGAAAAATGATTTGAGAGCCAGATTGTTTGGATTTTCTTGATTCTTCGGGAAGAAACATTAGCCACCGGCCTCCAGGGAAAGGTCTTGTCCCCGAGCAAGCTGGTCCGCTTGGGGATGTGACTTTGCAGGCGACTCTTGCCTGCAATTCCCGTTAAAGTCTCGAATTACTGACGCCAACAGCAAAAGTATATGTCCGCCAAGGTGAAAAAAGGTTCTTGACCCGATTTCCCCCCCCTTGTAAATTTGCCGCTTTCTCGAAAGTTCTGAAGTCTAAGGCGGTTTTTAATTCAATCTAGAAACGCGACGAGGATTCCTTCATTCCAGAATAAACGTTGCTTCGCATTTAAAAGAACAGCGAAATGAAATCCTCGTGGGCGGTGATAGCTTGAGGAGTCCTGCAATCTATAAAAGCCTCGCGGGGCTTTAAGCAGGTGGCCGAACTTTAAGGGCGGGAGAAAGTCACATTTAGAAAGGGAAAGCATGCCAGCTTTAGCTGGGTACAGTAGAACTCTATTTCTAAGGAACACAGCTCCCTCCCCAAGGTTCTGGGACCTTGGGTTTATATCTCCAGGAAGGGCTGGGGGAGGCGGCCCAAGGTTTCCTAACTCCTACAGGAAGAGGACTTGGGCGTCTTCAAACTTTTTTTTCCCCCTAAGTAGCTGGGTCAAGCGAAGTTTCATAGCCTCCACTGACACCCTTAGCAGAAATTGCAAAAGCCCGGATTCTCTGAGCGTCTCGCTCAGCCAACAAGATTTAACTGCCTCTCCAGGTCTCTTCTGGGAACTCTGGGCCCCACTCTCGGCCTCCCACCTCCCGTCTGAAGGGTGGACTCCCAACCTGCGCCCCCCGCTCCCGCCTCTCTGCCGCCCTTGGGCGCTGGGGACAGGCCTCGGGGCCTGGGCACCGGTGGAACCTCGGCGACCCCGTGGGCGCCCCAGCAGAAGCTCAGCCTCACCCCTCCCCGGCTCTGGAGGTACCCAGAGCTGCAGGAGTTAGTCCCTGGCTCGCAAGGTCCCAGTCCCTGCATCTCTCCCTCGGACCCTTGTCGTCCCGAGGCCCGAGGCCACCCCACGCCCGCGGCTCTCGGCCGGAGCAGGAAAGGGGAGTAGTGAAGAGGGGACGTCGGGGCCAGGCGCCGACCTAGGCCGCCGGGGAGGTGGGCGGCTCCTGGTTAGCTCGCCCGGGAGCTCAGCTAGAGCAGGAGGCGCGGCAGAAGGGCGCTGGAAGTGTCCTCGGAGAGAAGTGGGCCGAGGTGGGGCGGCAGGTGAACTAGACGCACCCTCTTCTTCCGCCTGCTTCTCCGCAAACCCGCAGGAGAATGGGCGTCCCTACCTCTCCACCTCGCAGTTTCTGAGCCTCTCCTGTACCCACTTCCCTGACAAGCAGGGTTTGGGAGGAGCCCAAACCGGAAGGTTCAGGTCTACGGCATCGCTTTTTAGTGGTGTGTCCGTTTTCAGTGAACCCTTCCCGGGGAGGCGAGGTCGCCGGGCTGCGAGGGGGCCAGCGAGGGTGGGTGCGGGGAAGGGCGCGGGGAAGAGGGCGAGAGCAGTGGCGACCTCCGGACCCGCTCGGGGCCAGACTCCCGCGGTGCCACCCACCCGCTGGGCGCGTGGCCCCTCCCTCCGCGCTCCTGCACCGGGTGGCGATGAGCCACGAGCCCAGCCGGCGTCAGGGCCCCGCGCTGCAGAAACTGTCCCGGAACTTTGCATCAGGTTCTGGGGCCTCACGCAGAAGGGGTCGGCGCCGAGACTACAGCTTGTTCAGGTTGGGGCCTCGTCTCGTGGGAAGTGACAGTCCTCGCGCCCTGACCTCCGACTCTGGCAGGCTGAGGGAGCCGAGGGCACAGGTAACAAAAGGCAGATAAACGAGGGAGGGACGTCGCCGAGCTAGGCCCAACCCAGACGGCGCCAACACTTGCAAGTGTCTCGAAATACCTAAGCATTTATGGAAACTGGGAGGGAGAAAAACCAGCAGCAGTGACCACAAACAAATCTAAACTCTGACCGAGAGCTGCAGGAGCGCTTTTCCCTTTCTGTTCCCTGAGCCCCCCAAGCCCAGCCCCACGCTGACGGTTTGTAAAGTTTGCTAAGGAGATGCGGTCCGGGTCTGCCCGGGTGGCCCCGGCTGACACCAGCCACCTTTCCTCGTTGGGGACCTCACCGAGGAGCAGCCGCCCGCTCTCCGCGGCGGACCGGGGCCACAGCCCCCGGCATTGAGTCCCTGCTTCTGATCCAAACTCCGGCCTTGCCCGGGCTCCTGCACCGAAGTGTGGACTCTATCCGCACAGCCAGCGCTGGGGAGAGAAAGTTCAATACGTCCGGGGAGTGGGCCCTAGGGGATAGGTCCGGGGGAGCCGGGGCTGCTGGGCTGAAGCCCCAGAGAAGGGTGTGGGGAGACGCAGACCTGGGCACTCAAAGCTGGGGCCTGGACGTTGCTGCGGTGTCCTGGGGTTCAAGTGGCTGCAGAGTGGCTGGGGTTCTCATTCCCCAGGAGGACAGGGAGGAGACAGGGCCTAAGGCTCTGTGAGGTAACTTTCGAGTAGCTGCTCCCGAAAGTTTTTGGGGTTTCGTCTGGCCCTGACTTGATCCCGGGCCGCCTTTCCCTCGCAGTCTGCTACGGACAACTCGGAGTGCAGGAGCCCGGGTCTGATCTGATCTGGGGCGCCGCAATTTACATGCAAGATGCAAGTGCCTGAGCCTCTCAAGCACGCTTCATCTCCCCTGGGGCCTGGAAAACTCCAGAAGCCCTGTTCTGAGAGGGACCCCCTCCGCTTTCTGCAGGGCTGCGGTGCCCGGGAAAGCATCTTTGCCAAAGGCAGAATTCTGAACCGCACGCGAGGAGATAGAGGTTGGAGCAAGCACAGTTCATGGAGACTCTTCTCTCCTCCTGGTTATTCAACTGCCCCCACCCTCACCCCGCTTGTCTGTTCCGGGAAAGGACGAGGAAATTCACATCAGTTCCAACCCATGTAAACATAGAGCGCTCGAGCGCACCCCAGCAAAGTGAGCCTTGACGCTGGGTCCCGGGGAGTTTCCTCCGCTTCAGCAATGAACACTTTCTGGGTGCTTTGGCTGTGCCAGAAGCATCAGGGGCACAATGATGAGCACAAAAGCAAGAAAAGTACGCATTCAAATGGGGAAGGGCCCTCAGAGCCTTGCGAGAAAAGACAGGTCACCTAAGCCCGGCGGTAAAAAGTCCCCTGGCCGCACAAAACACGAGCGCTGCGAACCACGTTCTCCTAGAGGCCTTTTCAGATGCTAGAATGCTCGCTGCGCATTCCCTCTCCCAGATAGAAAGGACAGGAGCAGATGCCTTTGATTAATATGGAAATAAAAAGAAGCAATGGTGGCAGTACTTATTTTCTTAGCAGTTGTTTAGAGATTTATTGACACTGAGATAAACTTCAGTCTGGGGCATCTCCGTAATTCATGTCTCCATTAGTTATTACCAAATGAGCAAATCGTTTTTCTTTTCACTGGTTTTTAAAAGAAAAAGTAAAAGGAGGGGGAGGTTGGGAGACATCTTTTTTTAATGGGATTAGAGTCATTATCTTCCTGTCTCCGTGGGTCCCCGAGCTACAGAAGCCAGCCTCTCGACTCCGGAGTTCACCAGGCTGTGTTCCAAACATAAAACAATCCTGTAATTTCCTTCAAGAACAAAAGTTTTCCAAGAAATGACCTGCACAGTGTCCCCCTCAATAAAGCAGAATTGACTTAATGGTCTGTTAATTACTCCATCCCTGCAGGGGGAGGGAAGCTTCCGAAAGGATGGCTACAAACCCTCCGTTGATTGAAGCCGGGGTCTGTCCCCAAATGTACAGCTGGGGCTGAGCCATTGAAATCCCAGACAAAACAAAATCCCTGATAAATAATCCCACCTAGCACACAAAGATTCAGCATAACAATTGTTGAATCTTTGCTGGATCCTCAGAGAAGATCCGAGGGAGCACTTTGGGGCTTCCGGCAGTCTTTAAAGCTTGAGGCCAGGGGTTCCTCCACGGAAGTTAAAGAAGATCTTGTAGGACTTTCCTGTCCCCGTATCCTTGCTTGTCGCATTTCTTTATCTTTTTTGAGACTCTGACTATTCTTTGATCCAATCTTTTTTAAAAAAATACTAATTACAGTTTATTTCATCAGTGAACACATTTTAGTTTGGTCATCTTTTCCATCTTTTCTCTATTAATAATTTAAACCTAAGAAGAAAAATTTGAGTGTCATAGTAAATATGGAATAAAGTAGAGAATCAAAATTTAGGAGGTAGATTTGGGTTAATATTCTCCATGACTTTTCACATCTGTAAGGTGAATATGTTAGTCATGCAAGTACATATGTTTCTAAAATAAAAAAGTTATTAACTCTACTTAAGCCCAAGCAAAACTGAGCAATCATTTAGTGGATTTGGCATTAGAGATAGTTAAGCAGAAAAATTCGATTTTTAAAGCGCCTCTTTAAGGAAGTCAATACACATAAAACATTTATTTTCTACACTAATTGACAAAGTATCAGTTTCAATTTGCTCTCCATTTGGCCATTGTGGACTCATCTAAAAATTTTTTTTTTAATTTTATTTATTTTTGAGAGACAGAGTGTGAGCAGGGGAGGGGCAGAGAGAGAGGGAGACACAGAATCAGAAGCAGGCTCCAGGCTCTGAGCTGTCAGCACAGAGCCTGACGCGGGGCTCAAACCCACGAACTGTGAGATCATGACCTGAGCCTATGTGGATTGCTGAGCCCACTGAGCCACCCAGGCACCCCATAGGGGCCCGTTTAAATAACACATAGCAGAAAAATGAAATGGGGCAACTCTAGAGGTGGACTATGGAAGTGATCAAGATGTGGGCATGACCTGCTTTGAAAATCAGTTCTTTGTCTGAAGTAGACAATAGCAGAAAGAGTCTGTCAAGCCATTAGGTTTGCTGTATCCACCATCACTTAAGGATCATTTGTTGATGGAAGCTACAGACGACCGGACCCAGTGTGGTATGTGAGCTAATCAATAGAAGGCACGGACATGAGGAAGGTTAGCTCAAAGGTGATTGGCGTCAGATTTGTGCCCATAATTGTGTTTCACTGTGGCAAACATACGCTTTTCTGTCGTTGGAAAAGTGTAAAGATCGAGTGACTCAACAGATTAATCACTTAAACTCAGCTTGACTTCCAGTCAACGTTGACCTTATGTTTTGGTTTTCCAGATGGCTAGCTGTTCATCCCACTTATGTGAGAAAGGGGATCCAGATACAGGGGACAGACTGTGATCTCTGTAGCCCCAGTAGTGTTCTTCCTTTCAGTAAAACCCATACAAAAGTCCATCTTTGCATGTGTACTCCACGGTGTTCTCAGCATCTGGACTTTTCCCCTCGGTACCCTATAACCAACAGACAACTATGAAAGCGGGAAGGCATACTAGAAGTAGAGGAGGCAATTTGTTTGCAATTTTTACTAGGATTATAAGATGAATAAATCAGACTCCAAGATTGAATAAAGTACAGTTTTAGAAATTATAGTGACCGTGCAAGGGAGAGAAGGGTTCATTTCCTTTTTTCTGCTTTGCAGAGATTAATGCCATCAGTTATTAACGCTCCTCCCCAAAGAGCATTTTGACTTGCAGATGTTTTTTGTTGTTGTTTTGTTGTTGTTTTTTAACCCTTAGACACTTGATTTTCTAGCATTTCCTTAACCTGTGGAGTGGTCTTTCCAAGGCTCTTCACTGAGACCTTTGCTCTCTTCGGGGCCACAGAATACATTGACTTAGGACAAGTAACTTTCATCATGATTGGTATGGACAAGTTTTAAAGTAGAAAATATGAAGAAACATGCACTGTAGTTTTCATAGTAAATATTAGGTCTTAATACAAAGAATTTACTAGGGAACTGTAATTTGAGGAAAACACTAAGAGTAAAATCTTTTGGAAACATATTAAAAATGGAGAGAACTATTTTTTTGGGGGGGGGGGACAATAGTTTTATTTACAATTCCATCAAATGCGAACATGTCCTTAAACTGGCTGATGCTGATTGAACTGAAGAATGACCAGAGAGGAGGGAGGTAAAAATGGATAGGAGAGCACTCTTCTAATTGTGGCTCCGTGAACTCTCACTCTATAGACCCTAAACCTCATCGAAGGGGACAGTGACAGGTGAGATGCTTTCCTTATAGTTATTCACTTGACCACTCTTTTCTTTTTCTAGAATTAACTTCCTTTGAAATTTTTTGTGGAGTTTACTTATATAAAATATATACCATCGTGGTATAAAAGGATGTTCTAGAGTTTGTTGAAACTAAAATTCCTTCCCTGAAATCCAGTGTTTCTCCACCCTTTAGGCTTGAAAGAAAAAAATCATTCATGAGAGATGGGGGTATAGAATTAGCCGAGAAGAAATGAAATGGATTTATTCAGCGGGGCAGGTAAGGCAGGAAGCATGGTGGCCACCTTTTAAAAAATGCAAGACATTTCTCAGGACACCTGGGTGGCTCAGTCGGTTGGGCGTCTGACTTGGGCTCAGGTCATGATCTCAAGGTTTGTGGGTTCAAGCCCCGGGTCAGGGTCTGTGCTGACAGCAAAGGAACTTGTTGGTTTACTTCCAAGAGATAAAAGCTTTATGTGTGATTTTCTCTTTCTCCTCTGTCTTCCTCTTTAATTTTCTTTTCTTCCTCTATTCCACTATCTTGCTTTTCAATGATCTCATCTTCCTGCTTTCTTCTTCCTCTCTGCTTCCAGTCTCTACTTTATTCTCCCTTCCAGTTTATCACTCCGCTCTATTTGTCCGCTTCCTTTTGCCACTTCATTGCTTTAGGGGAGCATGAGGTTTGCGGTCCCTTAGCCTTGCACACACGAAATTTGCCTGCTCCGCCACAAGTTTTGGCTTCTAGGAAGCCCCAGTGCTCTTAGAATATCTTTACTCGCAGTCTGTATTATGTTACAGAAAACCGAGCTCCAGGGAAGGTTGTTCCAGAACCAAAGGATTTCCAAAGATCTTAGTTTTCAAAAGCAGCATTATCACGAGCATGCCTTTCTAGGTGACGGGGTATGTTTTAACTTAAAGGAAATATTTATATTAGCAATTATAGCAAACAGCGAATGGCACGCTATCGTTTGAGACAAAGCCACTGTCTATTCCTTTCTCCCATACAGACATAGTTGTGTCTTGGATGTGTATGAAATGTAAAAATCCTTGTAAAATAAGCAGTGTTGCTTTTGGGTGGACCTATTTCTAATTTACATATGGATTGTATTGTAGCCCTCCTTCTGTTTCTTCTTTCCCCACTCAACTTTATGTTTTCAGATCTATCCATCTTGCTCCCCACTTTTTAATGTTTATTTATTTTTGAGAGAGAGAGAGAGACAGAATGTGAGCTGGGGAGGGGCAGAGAGAGAGGGAGACACAGAATCCGAAGCAGGCTCCGGGCTCTGAGCTGTCAGCGCAGAGCCCGACACGGGGCTCAAACCCATGAACCACGAGATCATGACCTGAGCTGAAGTTGGACGCTCAACTCACTGAGCCGCCGAGGTGCCCCTTGCTCCCCACTTTTTAAATTGAGATATAATTGACATACATCATCATGTGTAAGTTTAAGGTGTACAATGGATTGATTTGATACAGTTATTTGGCCATATGATTGCCCTTGTAGCATTAACTATCACCTCTATTGCTTTACATAATTATGATTTGCTTCTAATGTTGAAAACGATTTAGATCAATCACTTAGCAAGTTTAATGTTTATCATATAGTTTTGTTGTCTGTAATCATTGTACTATGTGTTGGGTCTCTAGGACTTATTTATCTACCAGTTACAAATCCGTAGCATTTTTGACTTTTGGCTCCCATACTGTGTCCCTCGCATGTATCACATATACTGCAGTAGACTGTATATAGTCTAGCATCTGTTCAAGAATTATCTATATTTATGTGTGTGTGTGTGTGTATATATATATATATATATATATATATTCTCAAGATATATAACCAATATCCTTTGCTCATTTTTCCATAAAAAAAAGCCTTTTTGTTTTTCAAGAATTTCTTGTGTAACTTAGATATGAAAAGTTTTAAATATAACAATGATCTTCTCCCACACTGATACCTTAATTTTGTGTTTTGTTTTTTTCTATACATGGTACCCCAATTTTCTCAACATTGTATGCTGCACACATGTTCTTTCCCTATTGATTTCTGGTAGTACCTTCTCTTATATCAAGTTTCGATATATTCATGGGTCTGTTTCTGAACCCTCTATTCTATGCCATTGATATATTAGTCTGTTTCTATGCCATTACCAGCGTATTGTTATTCTTATGACTTAGTATTTTCTCTCTCTTTCTTTTTTTAAAATATTTTATTTTTAAGTAATCTCTATACCCAGTGCGGAGCTTGAACTCACAACCCCAAGATCTAGGGTCTCATGCTGTACTGACTGAGCCAGCCAGGCACCCCATATCTCTTAATATATAGTAAAGTGAATCCCAGGAGAATAAATTTTTCACAGGATGGTCTTATTTGATTCCAAACTGAATACAGTCTAGGTCAACTGGAATAATGATTTTTTTTCTTTTAAATTCGATGCTGATATTATTACAAGATTTTTATCACCTGTTTCTTTAGGTGGTAGAGTGTTGGTGGGAGATGAGATACATGTATATGTGGGCCTCTTGGAGTTATTATAATAATTTTATTTTTTCATTCTCTTTTCTCAACCTCAAAGCTAGTAATCATGGGCAAGAATTCTCAAGCTTCCTGGCCTCCTATTTGAGACAGATCAGTGCCTTATTAGTCTGGGCTTAGAAGCAAGTTTCCCCTTAATTATAAAGGTGCAGAGATAATGCTCATTATTATATTCTACTATATTTTATATTCTACATTATTATATACCTATTATACTGTGTCTTTTACAGTAAGTAGTAAAGATTTTTCTTAAGAAGGAACTTCCTGCTCATTCTGAAAGAATACTTTGCAGATGGATTCAAATCTAAATGGAAGCCTTTCAAACCCTATTGCCTGGCACACTTATTTCCACCTTACTCCCCATTACCTAGCCTAATCCAATCTTTGCTTCCCAGCTTACTCTTACTTCCCTGGGGAGCCTGGGAGAGCAGTGCTTAACCCTCCCGTGTGTTCCTCAAGCCCAATGTACTTTCCCTTCACAGAGCTCACCACCTGGAGTCATTTGCTTGTCTTTCTCTCCCACTGGAATGTGAACTCTATAAGTCAGGACCCAGCAAAGTGTCTGGAACATCTTAGGTGCATAAAGAACATTTTGCAAATCCATTGAATGACAAATATTATAGAGGCAGTCCGCGCTTTGGATGGGTAACTGTATCGGTTTCCCTTCTAACTATGAGATGTGATAACCATATGATACCAAATCACAAAGTCTAAATCAGATTTTTAAGTCTAGATACATTTATTTCTATTTTAAAAATATAGCTACATTGGAAAAGGGGCTCTTATCACATACGCTTCTAGGTACTTTTTGAGCTAGAAAACAACTTTATAACTTAAAGTTGTTTAATTATAGATAAAATTAAGAGGAAAGATCCACCTTATTACCCTCACTGCTTCATTTTCTGTGTGTTTTATTAATAGTCGCTGCCTTTTTAATGAATAACATGCAGTGCTATTCCATTTATTCTCTCAATAATCTGTCAAGATAGTATCAGTAGCTACTTTCTACAGATGAACAGAGTAAGAGTTAGGTTAAGTAACCTGGAAAGGGTGCCCGGGCCATAAATTGTACAACTGCATTTTGAACCCTGTGCTGTCTTACTTCAAAGTTGGTGCTACTTAAAAGCTCTCTTATATTTTTGTAAATATCCTTTTGATCTATTTCTTTGGCTTCTCCCTCTCCTTCCTGGTAGCCATGTTGATGGTAACTTACATAAGTTTTCCATCCTTTCCAGTGGCTTCCACTGCCTTCATAATGAGGCCTTGTTTCCAGAGAATCATCAGGTGTCCTGGCATTTTTTTTTTTTTTTTTTTTGCTCTAGTCATTCACTCCTTCAGTGAGCTTTGCCCTGCTCTGGGTACCGTGCTGGGTTCTGGGGGAACAGCATGGAATAAGAAAGATGTGATGTTGGCACTCAAGACGCTTACAAGCCAGTGGGGAAAATAAGCAAATGACAAAACAGTGTGCTAAATGCTATGCTAGAGGGCACAACAGTAGTTCCCATGGGCATTTCACCACATCTAGGGGTGTATCAAGTTGAACTCCTAGTCAAGTATACAAGTAGGACAATAGGCAACACCAGAAAAACATCCAGAAGCAGAAGAAGGGATTTGAAGGAAGTTTTGGTGCAGTTGGAGTACAGAATTCCTCTTTGTGAACGCGGTTAGAGCAGAGCAAAGCAAGATGCTGTGCTGTCCAGGTAAGAGGGGCCAGTCACCAAGGAGCCCTTCAATCCATTCACTCATCTTTTTCAATTTATATATTAACTAAGTTTCTACTACAATAGTAAATAGATTGCACATACAGTGTTTGCTATGTGCCATGTATTCTCCTCCTTGCTTCACATCTATTAACTCAATTAACAATTGCAATAACCCTAGGAGTTAAATGCTATTATTATTCCAGATCCAAGGGTGAGAAAACCAAGGCCCAGAAAGATTGGGTCACTTCCCCAAAGACACATAATCATTAAGTGACAGGGGTGAAATTCAAACTCAGGCAGCCCATCTCCAATGTGCATGATCTTAACCGTATCGCAAACTGTTTCTTGGGATAAAGTGGGAAACAAGGCTGATAAGGCTCCCTAATCCCATTCTAGGGAGGAGACAGAAAATAAGCAGGCAAACAACAAATAGATTAACAAGGTAGAAAGGAGAGGTATGAAGGAATCCAAATAGCAGAACGTCTTAAGTTTGACTTGCAAGTCAGGGAGAGCTCTGCTGATGGGGGACACATGAGCTGGAACCTGAAGGACAAACTGAGGCTGGAGAAACCCAGGTGGTGGGAACTGGCATATATGGGTTAGATGGTGGAGATGTGTGATGATTAATTTTATGGGTCACCTCGCTTAGGCTACAGTGTCCAGTCGTGATGTGATTAACATTTACAATCATTTGACTTTCTGTGCAGGAGATTACCCTCCAGAGTAGGTGGGCCCCATCCAATCAGTTAAAGGACTTACAAGCAAACCACGAGGTTTCTCATAGAAATCTTGCCTGAGTTTCCAGCCTGTTGGTTTGCGCTAGAAATTTCAAACTTGGGAGCCTCCACAGTCACATGAGCCAACTCCTTAAAATACATGTCTGGCGTTCTCTATATAGAGACTGATATCTGATGATCACTAAAGAAAGACTCAACTTCGGCCCTCAAAAAGCCTCATTACAGAGGGGGAGAGAGACATAAAACAATGGATTACATAATTAAGAATGTAATTCTAAGAGCAGAGGCTCTCTTCATTCTTCTTTAGATCTCCTTAAGCACTGGGATCAGGGCCTTGAACAATAGAGACGCTGGCAAATATTTACTATCTGAGGGAATGGTATCTGGAGTCAGGAGAACGGATTCTGGTGTCAGTTCTGGCTGTGTGACCTGACTTCACACACTGAACTCTTCTGAGCCTGTTTTCTTCTCTGTGAAGAGATGAATGAAAATGAATGTTCTTAAGGCTCTTTCCTTCTCTAATCGTCTGTGATTCTCTGAGAGCAACTGGAAGGCAGATGAGGATGAATGGAGAGCTACCGATCCACTGACAAGAGCAGCAAACTTCAGAAATCCAGTCCTAGAAAGCAGTTGTTGCCAGCCATGTAATTCGTAAAGGATTGCTAGAATCCGCAAAGCCTCATCCTGACCTTCGGCTGCTGGCACGGTCAGCCGGGTTCTGAGGGCTATGGACAGAGAGCATCGAGACCAGTGAATTTTCCACAGCCAGGATTTTGGCCAGGTCTCCACCAGATCTCCCAACCATATGCAAGCTCCTTTGGTGGAAGACCCAGATTTTAAGCAGTTTTGCTCAATATCTCCTTTGAGACTTCTTGTATTTGTTTCCTGTGGCTGCCATAATGTAGCACCACAAACTGGTTGGCTTAAAACAATGGAAATGTATTCTCTCATGCTCTTAGGCAAGAAGTCTGAAACCAAGGTGTTGGAAGGACCACGCTCCCTACAACGGGGCTGAGGAAGAATCTTTCCTCATCAGTTCAAGCTTTCAGTGGCCCCAACTGTTCCTTGGCTTGTTGCTGCATAACTCCAATCCCTTCTTCTATCTTCTGTGCATCTCTGTGTTTCTGGACACTCATCATTAGATTGGGGCCCCACTCTACTCCAGTATGACCTCCACCTTAACTTGATTGTATCTACAAAGACCTTACTTCCAAGTATGATCATATTCACGGGTTCTGGGAAGACATGAATCTTGGAGGGGGAATTATTCCAGCCGGGAGAACTACCCTACCTTCATTTAACCTCCCAGACTTGCTCTATGGACCATGCAATTCAGGAGGGAAGATCAGGAGAACGTGAGGAGGTCACGGCTGCCTGAGAGCTCAGAATGCTACGTTGTTCTGTTCTAAGCAGAAACCCTTTCGTATTTCTGTGGACTGATTATATATACCCTGTGTGATCCAAATAAAAAGTAAAATATATCCAAATATATATACCCTGTGTGATCCAATGTAATTTTGGTGGGGGTGCCTTAGGCAGGTGGGGGTGGGAGGAGTAGAACTCAAGAAGGGTATGGGGAGGGGGATGGACAGGGAGGAAGACCCTTTAATACTCCCCAGATAGGAGCACATGTGAGTGACCTTTCCGACCTGCCCTTGGAATATGAAAGGATTAGGAAAACAGGTTGCTATCAAATGCCTGACTGATAACTCATGAATTATACCCAAAATCCAGTTCTTACAAAAACAGCAAAGCAGCCTGTGCAGAGTGTTTTATAAAAGTTGAGATTCATAGAAGTTCATATGCAGTGTGTCAGAACAATTTTTTGTTTCTCTTTAAAAATGAGCGTTGAAAGGAGAAGAATTAAGATTATTTTTTTTTCCTTTTATAAGATAAAAACTTGCCCTTTATATTTGTATACTGAGTTTTTCGCTGGTGTTTCATTATCCTTAATCAGTTGGAATAAACAGCTGGGTGTATATTGCTTTCTTTGTACCCAGGGTTATCTCTTCTTACATACTCACTTAAAATCGCATTTCTTTGAAGACAAAGAACATGTTTCCATTAAATAATGAAGATGGGGTGTGCATAGGCTGTGTGGTAGGTCTGGAGATACTGCAGTAAACAACGTTGATAAAGTTTCTGGGCCTTCCAGAGCTCATAACCTGATGTTATGGTCGTCAAAAAATAGTATTTCTTCCATGGAAATTGTCAGTTTATGTATTTTTACCAAATTATCTGTTGACAAACTAGTATTTCACTAAGTTATGTAGAAGGTGGTAAATCTTTTCTTAAACATGCCTTTTCTGGATTATCCTCTGCCTTTTAATTTTGGTGACTTTGTTGTTGTCTATTTTTTAATTCTTTTTTTGTTGTTGTTTTCCTTTTCATCTTTGTTCTTGAAACTGTCGGCTACTTTGCTCCAGTTCACTGAGAATTTATGGATACATGTCATTATGGCCATGAATCCTTTTTTTTCTTATTCCTTTTATGCTTTAGCAAAGCCTTCCATACCCAAAACTTGGTAATCATTGATCTGTATATTAGCAATTACATGATGTGAATCAATAGTAACAGCTAGTAATTCCTAGGGGGCCAAACTTACTATTTAAAAGTTATCGTAGTTCATCCCCAAACACTCTGTTGAAGTAGCTACAATAATTGTCCTCATTTTATGAATGAGCAGCAGTTTACAGATAAGGTTCAGAGAAGCGAATATCTTGGCCAAGTTCAAACTCCCGTTTCCACTCACATGTGAACTACAGTGTCTCCACCTGGGAAATATTTCAGAGCATGATGCAGGGTGAGAACCAGAGTTGATTTTTCTCCCTTTGTAACCAACCACACTTCCTGGAGTGATTTATTAATTCTCCCTCCTCTTTCCCATTACTGAGGATGTCTCTACAGCACATGAAACATTTCTATGTAGTAAAGTCTTTCTTGCATATGGTAAGGGCTTTTTATACGTAGTAAGCACATTAACTGTGCTCCTTCTGTGTTTTATTTTCTTTTGCTTTGTTTTGGGGAATAAGAAGCAAGTTTCCAAAGATATTTTTTTAATAACAATTTTCTACCTGTTTCCTTTTTTAACCTCCTTTCATGGAGACCTTTAAAGAAACTTCTTTCAGGTATAACAGCTGCATACTACTTTAGAAAGAAAACTAATGCACATAATTATTTTAGTCAGGTTTTTGTGGATGTGCTTCTTTAGGGATGATTTTTGGACTAAAAAGATACAGTTGGCTTCTTGAATTTTAAATGTCCTGTTTATGGCCCACTTTAGAAATATCTAGAAAATTTAGGGGTGTGGTGGAGGGTATTTTGCCAAAGTTTCCACGCAGAGTTAAAACCCACTCCAATTTTTACTCTTTCCCAAGAAGGTTGGGTGAACTTGAGGCAGCTTTATGCAAATGAAGAGTGTAAATGACCCAATTGTGCCCCTGGTTCAGGCTCCACATCTTTTTAGCCCCATTAATCTTCAGCCAAAACAAAATTACTGCCATAAAATAGGAGGGAGTAAGAGCATTTATGATAGACTTGAAAAGAGAAAGCTGATGGTGGATTTGCCCACAGAAAAAGATGAGGCGGTTTCTGAAACCAGTAGGAAGAAATCACTTGGCTCCCAGAGAGGACCTTTGTAATATCTAATTTTGTTCTTTCTGGTACAAGAGTTAGGAAAAGGAGACAATTTTTATCACTGTCTAGGGCACGCCTGTCCCCCTTTGCTGTCAGACTGGCCTTTGTGGAAGCTAGAAGACTTGGAGTCTCAGGAAACACTTCGTTGGCCATCAGTGACCACGGGGCCTTTGCGTGTCTCTCACACCTCTAGTGCACATTGAACTCTGGCCCTAACTCCGTACGAATCTCCATACAAACAATTTAACACTTGATTTGATTCATCAACAACAACATGTCTCTTAAATCTCTCATTTAAAAAGATTCCTTTTTGCAGAAATCCAAGGAAGTAAAGACATTAAATCTCAGTTTCTTGTTTTAAAAGCGCTTTACATATATCACCACCAACCAGCTTGTAAATTTTAGTCAATCCTCAAACCAGTCTTTTAAAGGAGCTGAAAAATGTCCCTGTGCCCTCAAAGGACACACCTGTTATCTGAAACAGTTTTTAACCAGCTTGTTAAGCAGCTTTGACAGATCAAAGACCCCAGACAATGGACACAAACTTTAACAATAGCTTAGCCTCGAGCAAAAGGTTCTGTCAAAGCCAGGCTTGTGCCCGTGGCATTATGGCCGGCAATTGAAAATAAATTTTACTTGAATAAGTACCTCAGCCGATCAGAGGCACTGCCGCTTCTGAAACAAAAGCAGTTGGGGATAAGTTATTGACTCCACTGACAGCCTGAATGAACTTCATTATGCCAGCCCACTCTTGGTAAATGTGTCAGGTTTTAAACTGAATTAGGTGGCAGGTGCATGGACCATTTTCCTGCCCCCCTTGAGACAGCAGACAGCCAATCATCACCTGATTCTACAGACAAATGTTTAGATTTGTTTTTCATATTGCACGGCCATAAGTGAGAGCACATTTAAATCTTTTTTCCCTATCCTCCATCACCACGGTGTTCTGTTCCCATGAGCGGGTCCTACCCACGCTTTGGTGTAATGGGATTCATAAAGGCCTGGACTGCCACCCCCACCCTCCTCTCCCTCTGAGGCACAGATTTCAGGGATGAACTGGATTCTTCTCTTGAGGTTATTGGATTTCAGCTTTGGAACAGAAGCTGCCTGTTCTAGAAGATTAAAATGCCAGGGCACATATCCCAGATCTCTTTCCATCCTGAAAACTTCGAAAGGACGTAAGCGTGGACGTTCCGATAGGCTTTTTTAAAACATTTTATTTATTTATTTTGAGAGAGTGCGTGCGTGCGGGCGCAAGGGAGCACAAATGGGGGAGGGACAGAGAAAGAGAAAGAGAGAGAGGGAGAGAGAGAATCCCAAGCAGGCTCCTAGCTGTCAGCACAGAGCCCGACTCGGGGCTCCATCCAACAAACCATGAGATCGTGACCTGAGCCAAAATGAAGAGTTGGGTGCTTAGCCGACTGAGCCATCCAGTCGCCCCCACATTCTGATAGGTGTAATCAGAGTGATTTAGTAATGGATTGGCTTTTCAGTTGGAAGCGAGAATGCAGAACTCAGTTATTTTCATCCTGATAGGTGTAATCAGAGTGATTTAGTAATGGATTGGCTTTTCAGTTGGAAGCGAGAATGCAGAACTCAGTTATTTTCATCTGTAAAAACTATTTTCTACCAGCAAACGTGGTAACCCCTGCCGAGGCCCCTGAGTTCAAGTCGAGAGTCAGAAAGAACTCCTTTTTTTTCTTTTTTTTAAATTGTGTGTGTGTGTGTCTCTCTCTCTCTACCTATCTTTCCTTGTACATTTGGCTTTAAAACATTTTTGTTTTACAATCTTCCCTGGCCTATGAGGACAAATGCAACATCAGCTAAACTTTAGGTACTTTGGAACCAGCTCTCATTACTTAATCATGAGACACAAGACTATTAAGGCTCCTGAAAATGAAAACCCAGACTTCCAACCAGAGAGGGAGAGGGTTGGCACATGCCACTGGCTGTGTGCCTTATTAAAGTTAACGAGCAAAAAAGACTTCCTTTTCCTGAGTATCTTAAAGACCTGAAATCTTTCCTCTCAGTAAAGTATCTTTCTCTCCTGAATAATGTTTCTGCCGCTCATTATAAATAACTACTTTTCTTGAATTACATCTTGAGCCGTAAAGTCAAACTCCTTTCCGAAATTGTCAGGCTCCTCTCCTACCCCTCAAAGGGCAGGAAAAATAAGATTTTTCGAAAACAATCCCGCACCGAAACGCCCCAGACACATCCGTCCAGTCATTGCCGTCTTTTTGATGGCGTCCCTACGTAAGTTGGCTCAGCTCTCCCAAGGAAGTTTCCTCAGTCCTGGACTGTGTCTGTTGCACAGCATTGTCTCGCTCTATTCAGCTGTTTAATGTTTGCATTTTAAGATAAAGATAGGTTCAAATGTTTTCACTCCTAGAAAAAAATATCCGCGTTCTATCATTTATATACGGACGAATCTGGATGAGTCGTACCACCTGGGAATGCACAACTGGTTTTCCTCTAGGGCTACCCAAAGGCCCCCCTGAGTTAACACAGGGAAAGGCTCTATGGTGGCTCTCTTGCTGGAGCTGTTCCTCCCCCAACCACAGCAGATGGTGTTTCATAGTTGGTCACAAATGGCTGTCAGCGAGTGTTTGTCTGCCTGCCAGTAACCTGTGGTTCAGGGACTCCCTCAGAGAATGTACCAGCTCTGACTCTGCTGATAACAGCATCTGAGAAAATGATCCGTCCTTTCTTGTCAGGCACAAAATTAGCCATCTCACTTTCAAACTGTTGACAAGGGGGACATGAAAGAAATAAGGACTGTGCCAGCCCAGCTGATGTTTCCTCAGCTCTGGTTCTCTGGGCCTGATGCGGACGAATCCAAAAGCCGACTCCGTGACAATGCTGTTGTCACCAAATAAACGCTGTTGGAGCCACCCCAGTTCTGGTACCAGCGTTTCCTGCAGTGACTTCCTGGAACTCTCCACTGGGGTAGTTTTGATCTTCAGAGCAACAGATATTTTCTCACCCCAGGGCTTCGGTCAGACTTCATACAGAAATGACCTTCCGGGGCATGAGCTTGGATGCAGGGGGAGGAAGAACAGAGTGCGGTAGAGGGTCCGAGCACCACTCCCTGCTGGAAGGCAGGAGGCCTATTCTAATGCCTTTGTGGCTGCCCACACGAGGCAGGCCAGGCGCTAATGAACGGATGTGGGAGAGGACGGGCAGGAAAGAGCAAGAAGGAGAGAAAAAGGAAGGAGAACCAAGCAGCGAACTAGTCAAGAATTTGGATGGAAGGATTAGGAGCCAAGCATTGTGCTGGCTGATAATGCTGTGACCACCAAATTGGGTAATCTCCCAGCGATCTCCTCGCTTGGGTACCATCCTAGAGATGGTAAATGGGCAAAATCCCCATTTTAGAGATGAAGGAAGCCTAACTCCGGGGGGTTAAGTAACAAATCTAGAAAGAGGCAGAATTAGCATTCCCATTCCGGCCAATGAACTGGGGACTAAGAGACTAGGCTCCAGGGTGAGGATCCAAACTCCAAACCTGGCCTTGCTACCCACTGGCTATGTGAACTTGAGCAAATGACGTAACCTTTCAATGCCTCAGTTTCCTCATCTGTAAGATGAGGCTATTAATAATATCGATCCTCATAGGGTCATTGCGGAGGATGAAACAAGTTAATATGGAAGTATTTTGAGCAATACTTAGACAATAGCAAGCTCTCTCTTCTTTACTGCTTTTGTGTTTTTGTCAAATATTTATTTCACTGTTTGATCACAATTTCCTTATTGGTAGATAACCCTTCTAGAATCCCCACCATGGCAAAATGTTTCTCTTCTGATGCTCTTGCATTTCTCTAGCTATTGCTTGTTTTCTTGTTTGTTTGTTTGTCTGTTTAGCAGGTGAATCTGAATCCTAAGGCTGTGCTCTCGATGTAGTGTATAGAAGTGGAAAGTCAGCAATTTTGTATCAGAAAGTGGCTAAATCCTATTTATGCCATCTCTTAGCTGTGTAATCCTGGGCAAAAGTTACTAAACTTCTCACAGCCTCAGCTGTCTCATCTACCTGATGAAAAATACTTCTGATTTATAGAACTACTCTGGTGGCAAATGAGAAAAGGTAGACAGCGTCCCTAGCACCCAGTAGGTATTCTGTCATTACAGTTACTATCCTTTTACTCAGTAGCTACACACGGGTTTAGATCATGTAGCTACGTACGGCCATCTCAAATGTGGGCCGGAGACGTTGTACCAGAGTGTCTGGGTTAGGCGTGAAGATTGATGCAACTGAATTAGGACGGAAGCTGTCCTAAATGTGTCTCTTCTTCCTTCTGTGACATTCCTCACATCTAATTCCCCCTGAAGCAATATTCTGAGTAATGACCAGCGACTGACATAACCGTTTTGTCTGGCATAGGAATTTCATTTCCCTCCCCTGGACTGCGTCCCTTCTGCTCAGAGCCAGGGGACGCTGGGACCTCAGGGAGCCGGGCAGTGGGCTCGCCTTCAAGTAGCACTAGCCTCTGTCAGGTGAGGTCAGCTTGGTGATTAAGGGAAACATCCTTCACCCCCTGTAATCTCTCCAGGAGAAATGAGTGGTGCCTCCTGCCAATTGTTAATGATAATGGTCTTCTAATTCCAACCCCACATTTTACCCAGGAGGGTCCCAAATGCTTTTCGGATCATTCTGCCTTTAGGCATTAGGTCGAGCCAAGCCACTGCAGGGGGCAGTACCCTACTGTTTAAAAAAAATGTGCAAAATTATATGTGATTGAGCAACTATAAAACATAGGCATATAAATGCTTTGCTTACCTGCTTTACTGAGAAGCTAAAATAAGAGTGAAAACCAGAGAGATTTGTGCTCTGTGTTATTTTAATAAAAAATTATTCATTTTGTCACTTCAAGTATGGAACTCCCAGATGAATATAAGCTTATGTTTACAGGTCAGGAGTTCCTTAACAGAGGGACTTAAGAGACAAGACTTCTTTTTTTTTTTTTTTTTTTTTTTTTATTTTTGTGACAGAGAGAGACAGAGCATGAACGGGGGAGGGGCAGAGAGAGAGGGAGACACAGAATCGGAAACAGGCTCCAGGCTCCGAGCCATCAGCCCAGAGCCTGACGCGGGGCTCGAACTCACGGACTGCGAGATCATGACCCGGTTGAAGTCGGACGCTTAACCGACTGCGCCACCCAGGCGCCCCGAGACAAGACTTCTTAAAGTACCCACCGAAAACAACAGAAGGCAGCTCTAAATCATGAGGTCAATTCAGGAGAAATTTATGGCAGATTTATAAAAATCATCTTTACCTGCAGCTTTTCAGGCATACTTCATTTTTACGTTATCTATTCCTGTGTAACAGACTATCCCAAATCCTGGTGGCCTGAAATAACAACCATTTAATTATATCCCATGATTTTGTGTATCGGGCGTTTGGGCAGAACATGGTTGGGCACTTCTGTTCCACATGACAATGACTGGGGATCTCTCAGGGGTACTTGGCTGGTAGCTTAGGCTTAGGCTCACTTAGGAGGGTCAAAGACAGGTTCACTATCATACCTAGTCTTGACCGGAAAGGCTGAGAGACTGGGTTCATCTGGGTCCCTCTCTATGTGGTATCAGTACCTTGCCATGTGGTTTTCTCCAGTAAATACTAGAACTTCTTATCTAGGGGCTCATATGGCCAAGAGGGGGCAAGAGCAAGTGTTCTGAGAGAGAGGAATGAAAACTGTCAGTCTCTTAAGGCCAGGGCCCAGAACTGCCATTTCCACTTTATTCTATTGGTCGGTGCAGGGGTACAACCCACTTGGATATGAGAGAATAAGACATAGACCTCAGCTCTCAACAGGAGTGTTAAAGATTCTGTGCCTTTGTTTGTTTGTTTGTTTCTTTTTAACTGACCACACTTTAGCTGAATAAAAGCAGTCTGGGGCAGAAATTAATTAAAGGATGGATCTTTGTACTTCGTTCTGATCTTAGTCTAGAAAGGCATTCTGTTAACTCTGTACTGTTAACTTTGTTCAACAGTTATACAATGCCAAATTCAGTGTCAACACCACAAAACCTGGGAGCATGGATTCCCAGAGGCTTCTTTGGGAATATGTATATATATATATATATATATATATATATATATATATATTCTTTGGGAGGCTTCTTTGGGAATCTATTGGCTGAAGTCAGCTACTACAAGGGGTATGCCCTCTGGAGACTGTGTTCTATTTAAATTTCAATGTGTAAAAAGAAGGGAAAACAATGAGTACAACTTTTCCGCAGGAACAATAACATAGCCCCAGAATGAGAGTGGGAGGGGAAAATTTTGCCACTGGAGTTCTCTTCAGTCCTGGGGCTGAACTATCCCTGAGGGTATGGCTCTCAGGGCCCACTGGCAATAGCAATAAAGAGGTGGACAAGTGAAAGGTCATTCCTAATTGTCATTCTTAATGACAATATTGTCATTAAAACAAGCTGTTTGTACAGTATTTGTGTTTCTGTGTGTATCTCTTTTGTTCTCTCTCTCTCTCTCTCTCAATATATATATATATACATACACACACATATATACACACACACATATATACACACATATATACACACCATATATGTGATATATATATATCATATATTCATATATATTATAATATATATATATTTCTTTTTCCCCCTTTTTATTTATTATGTGCTTATTATCACTATTACATTTCTTTCTAACTTTTAAGTCCATTGCTTTACCTTAGACCCTACAAATAAGTAATTCAAATTTCTTTCCTGGAGTTTTAGGCTTATTGTCTCCCTGACTTTCTGCCATCTCTATTTTATTAATCCCCAGTGTGGAACAATCTTCTCCATATATCTCTAGAGTCTGAATACCAATCAGGGGACCATTGAGATGATCCTACGTTTGAAGAAACGGGATTTACATTCTTTAGCGTGGCTTTGGCAATCACGTGAATCTCACTGCTTATAACTTACAACATCTCTCCCTTAGCACATGAGTTGTTTAAATTTTCTTTTCTCTCGTCTGCCCTCTGCGTGTGTTGGGTGCTTTTTCTCAGTGAAAACCAGTACCTGCACGCTCACAGGTGATTGGAAGATGCAGTTTCGGGGTTTCATTGAAGCATACAGGATTTACAATGGCAGAATGGCAAATGACTTTAGAGGGTTACATACAGCTGATGGCCAGTAGAGTCCACTTGTTGATTGCCCAACGTGCCTCCTTCCTTTATATTTAGCCTTCTAAACAGTTATAGCGTCAACTGCACACTCCAATCTAACACAACACAACTATCCCTCGAAAACGAACACACCTTCACGTTCTCTCCAAAAGAGCAAGAGTCAGTCTCATTACCTACTGACTGATTTCAGCGTGTTGGGTTGATGGTTATTCCTCCCCCATTACAGTTACAATCCCATCTTGATTTTCTGTAATTTTTAATACCACATTTTAAAGTTAACCAGTGCCAACGTATCGTATTTATTGAATTTGAACGAATCTAAGACACTTACCATTTGCAAGGTTTATCATCATCAGTGCTATTCCACTTACAATTTTAAAAATAAGAAACGCGGTCATTCAACCATAATGCTATTGTTGTAAGATGCATTCCAGGGTCTCAGTGGTGCACACGTGCAAAAATGTACATGCACACATTTCATGAATGTTAACCTATGAAGAAATAAAATAGAGTAAAAAGTTGAGGAAAAGGCAAATTAATGAACATGTATACATATTAATGAATATATATACACATGACACAGCAAGGAAAAGAGTTGGATATCACAGTCCTCATTTCTGCAAAAGATCAAAGGACATGGTTGATATATCCAAAAGGAGAATGTCTGGATTTCCTTCTTCAACTACCCGGATTATGGTTTCCCCCCAATTGTTTCTTGCTTATTTTAAAGTTCAATAGTAAAGTTACTCTAAGTTGCTATAAAATTTTCTACACATTAACTATTTTTTTTATTTTTCTTATTAAAAAAAATTTTTTAATGTTTATTTATTTTTGAAGGAGAGAGAGACAGAGTGTGAGTGGGGGAAGGGCAGAGAGAGAGGGAGACACAGAATCTGAAGCAGCCTCTGGGCTCTGAGCTGTCAGCACAGAGCCCCACGCGGGGCTCGAGCTCACAAACCATGAGATCATGACCTGAGCCGAAGTCGGACGCTTAACCGACTGAGCCACCCAGGCGCCCCTACACATTAACTCTTAATTTCTATACTTTTCTTAGTGTAGACTAGTAACACCAGGTCATGGATCTGCAAGGGCCTGGAAAACACACTTTGAAGAATGCTGCTCAGCTTTACCCCCTTGGCTCCTTGTGGGTGGATACTACTTTATTCACCACTCCTTACATTATTTTGCATACTTGTTTCCACTTACTGGCAGGAAATCCCCACTCCATGATTTTTTGACACAGCAAACACCTTACCTAGTAAAACCTCTGTACCTGGTGTGGTGACACAAGCCTTCATTCCAGAGGCATCTTAACTCAGAATGGTTTTTCCTGAATGGTGCTAGAGTTTTCTGTTAATTTTTATCATCTAGAGCATCTCTGAGTTCCAGACATTCTCCTTTTGGATATACCATTGAGCAGCAATTCTGTTTAATCTTGAGAACCTAATTACCGTAGCCAACTCAGAATTTAGCGCCCCCCAAACTATATGTCCAACAGCGTGAATATTTTAAATACCCAGCTTCTAATTTAGTGGAAACATTCTGAGTGAAAATACTTCCTCGGGATCTAGGACTTAGTATATGCAGTGCCCAAAGATAGGGGAATAAGTTCTAAAAACGGGAGTGAGTCATTGGGTGTAATAGTTAGAAAATCACTCCCATTTTTACCCTTTGGTGGAATTTTTACCCCCCACAATCAATGATGTGCAGCTATGTGGAAAACAACACTGTATATTGCTTATTCATTCAGAGCATATACTGCATCTTGTAAGCAAATAGTACTCCAACGTTGCTAAATGCTGTCTCAGATGGTACTAATACCAAATCTTCAATAGGACAATACGTTGTTCCATAAAGCCAGCTGCTTCTGAGTAATGATGTGCATGTCATTTTTAATAAGTCCCGTGGGTATTAGCACATTTCCCCACGTCGTTTTAGTAAGGTCATTTTCTTAGTTAGATGCAATTTTGAAAGAGACACAGTTATGGTATTAGAAGAAAAGACAATTTAATAAGTCTTGCATATAGTGTTATTGGAAGAATCCTTGGTGGAAGGACAGGAAAATAGATATTCACACCAAGTATCTATTCCAGGGAGGAAAATCACTGACTCTTCCATGATGGAAGGGGTCCAATGTATTCAGTCTGTCTTCAGATTGAGGTTAAAACATCTGGAACATGGTATTGTGTGTGGGACTCAGTGTTGACTTCTAGTGACCAGGTGAGAACATAGCAGGTTCTCATCCAGATCAGCCTTGGGAAGGCAAAGCATTTGTGTTGAGTAGATGCAGAGTCTGCATCCCTGCTACAATGACAATTTTGTTCATGAGCCCACTGAGCACGCTCTTGAAGTGGCTGGAGAAGAGACAGAGTGGCATGCATAGAACAACTTGTCTTTTATCGTTGAGGGCCTTCTTTAGTGGTTTGGGTGAGCATTAAAAAGGCACACAAACATATTTACACGCCAGTCTGATTCTGAGAGGTCTGTTCCTTTACCTCTTCCTCAAATGTTATCATGAATTGTTTAGTCTTTTCTTTACAAAATCCCAAGTGATTGGTAAAATCATAAGGCAATAGTTAAGAAAAAGTATTATTGTTGGGGCACCTGGGTGGCTCACTCAGTTAAGCATCCGAGATCAAAAGATCTCATGGTTCTTGGGTTTGAGCCTCGTGTTGGGCTCTGTGCTGATGGCTCAGAGCCTGGAGCCTCCTTGGAATTCTGTGTCTCCCTCTTTCGGTCCCTCCCCTGCTCATGCTCTCTCTCTCTCAAAAATAAACACTAAAAAGGAAACAAGAAAAAGTATTATAGTTAATTTTTCAGCGACATCCAGATAACATAAGTTTGATTCTTCCCAGCCAGAAGAGTTCCCTTCCTTACTATCCTTAAAGAGCAACTCTGATGGAAATTGTCATGTTCTAGCAGTACACTTCCAGTGGAGGTTAGTAAATGGTGCAGATCCCTTTGTAATCTCAGGTCTAAAAACTTTTCTTCCTTAGTAAGTGGGTCTATAGAAAACAATTTTATAAAGCCATGTGTCTGTTTTGTGTGGTCCAGATCTATGGTTAATGTTCTGAGTACACATGGATTTTGCTGTTGTTGGGTGGAAAGTTCTATAAATGTCAATTAGGATAAGTTGGTTGATTGTGTAGTCCAAATACATATTTTACCATTTTATATTTGTTTGGTAATTACAAGAGAGCTGTTGAAACCTCCAACTATAATTGTAAATGTCTTTTTTTCCCTGGTAGTCCTATTTGTTTCTGGTATATTGAAGCATAAACATTTAAAATTGTTCTGTCTTCTTGATTAATTAGCCCCATTGTCGTTAGGAAATAACTCTTTTTAACCCTGGGAATATTCTCTACTCTGAAATACACTTTGCTTGATATTAATATAACCATTCTATCTTTCCTTTAATTAATATTATGTATGTATCATTATAATTATGATTAGTAGGTATCTATATGGTTTTCCACTTTTTTATTATTAACCTACTTGTGTCCTATTATTAAAAGTGAGTTTCTAATAGGTAGTGAAGAATTAGGTCTTAGTTTTTTTTTTTAAATGTTTATTTATTTTTGAGAGACAAACAGAGCATGAGTCGGGGAGGGGCAGAGAGAGAGAGGGAGACAAAGAATCTGAAGCAGGTTCCAGGCTCTGAGTTGTCAGCACAAAGCCCGATGCGGGGCTCGTACCCACAAACTGTGAGATCATGACCTGAGCCGAAATTGGACACCTAACCGACTGAGCCACCCCAAATTAGGTATTACTTTTTTAAAAATTCCACCTGACAATCTCTGACTTCTAATTGGAGTGTATAGGCCATTCATATTTAATGTGATTTTTTTATACGGTTTTATTTATATTTAACACCTTGCTATTTGTTTTTTTGCTCATTTGTTTTTTCGTTCATTTTTTTTCTTCTATCTTCTTTTCAATTGCTTAGACTCTAGGATGATAGGTTCCCTCCAATTCTTTATTTTATAAATGTTGCTCCACTGTTTTCTACCCTACATTGTTTCTAACATTTCCCTAAAATCTTCTTAAATAAAGTCTGTATCTTACAGCTATCGGTTGTAATACACTGTTTTATACTGGAGTCTTGCCGATGGAATGGTAAAGTATTAAGAAGGGGAAGCATTCCATAACCTTATTATTAAATCTCCATGTTTTTAAATTGGTCCAATGTTGTACTGGGATATGACCTTCAAAAGAGTTGCTTAGCCTTTTTTTCTCATGTTTGGAGACAGGAAGGCTATAGGAGCCTGGATTTGCTAATTGCCATTCCCCCTGGGTCAGATAACAGTCTGGTAAGGCAGTTTCCCTTGAGGGTGTCCCTTTGGGAATATTTCAAAATGATTATTTATTTTTCCCCCTTGAATGTTGCATATGGAAAAGCTTTCTCTGCTCTTTACTGTAAGAACCTATTGGGACTCCTGGAGATAAAACTCATGAAAATGTGGATTCCATCTAAGACAGAGACATCAGGAGTTTTAACTCTCAAGCTTATCTGCACTCAGCCTCCACCAATTCATCAATTATTCTTTTAGTGTATTTACCAATTACTGGCTCTAGGATCTTCTGCTCCAGGTAAGCTATGATTCTCTGTATTTACTGTCTTTCTAGTTTTCCAAGTGACAGTTTACCCTGTGACTTCCTTCCTCTGATGGATCTAAAAAGAGTTGTTGATTTTCAGTTTTTCAGCTTTTCAGATTTTATAGACTCCAATTCTCTGGTGAGACTCTTAATCTCTTTTTGTTTATTTTCCCATCTTTTGATTTATCTTTTTGAATGTATTTACCATAATTATTTTAAGGTCCCTGTCATCTAAACTTTAAACCTGGAGTATTTGTAGGCTATTCCTATCATTTATTTTACTTCCCTTTTGATTTTGGTCATACGGCTTTATCTTGGAGGATTCTAGGAATTTTTGTATATAAAATAATTGCAGAGGCTTCATATGATGAAATGTTCCTCTAGAGAAGGTTTACCTTTCTTTCCACTGGGCAGATAGAGAGATTGCTTGCTGGTCACTTTAATTTAATAAGGGATTTTACTGATTCAAGACTGGATTTCAGCTCTAGAAAGGCATAGTCTTTATCTGGTTAACGCTTAGCTTTCCTAAATTTCAATTAGGAGGCTAGTGTATTCTATGTGGCCCCACGTTTCAGTGAGAACCCAATTCTAACCTTTGTTTCACAAGATACAGAAAAACTTTACCTGATTTTAAGAGGTGTAGACTTTAAGCACCTTTCTTAATGCAGCTTCAGTACTCAGCAAATGTACTGAGAAAAAATACCAGCCATAGGATTGAGGTACTGTCACAAGCTGAATTGCGTCCTCCCAAGATTCATATGTTGGAATCCTAACCAGTGCTGCCGAATGTGATTTTATTTTGAAATAAGGACATCACGTATGTAATCAGTTAAGATGAGGCCATACTGGAGTAAGGTGGGACCCTAATCCAATAAAATTGCTATCCTTTTAAAAGGGAGAAATTTGGAGATAGACAAAATTTGGAAAAAATTTGGAAAGAATTTCCCACCAAAATGGAAAGAATTCCTAATATTAGGAATTGGCAAAAAGTAATTTCCAAAAAAATTGGGAAAATTCTTAATATTAGGAATTTATAAGAGAATCCAACAGAGTACGAGATTAAAACATAATATGAGAATAATGTGGAAAATCTATTACAATAAACTTGAAAACTGATAGAATGGATAATTTTGTAGAAAATATAAATTACCAAAACTTACTCAAGAAGTATAAATAAGTTGCCTCACAATTTTTAAACAACTGAAATCAATAATTTAAATATACTCCCAAAAATAGTCCAAGCAGAATACTTTTACTGGTGAATTGTTCCAAATATTCAAGTAACATATAATTCCCATTTTATATAAATTCTGCCATAGAACGGAGTCAAAGGTAAGGCTCCCCAACCTATTCTACCAGAGAGATGAACCTCGAAACCCAAACCAGACAAGAACAGTCTTAGAAAAATTGCGGGTTTTTCCACTTTACAGCTATATATAAAATATAATATATATTAAAATATAATCTATAATTTATATCGATTTTATTTAAAATATATAGTATAATTTATAAAATATATATTTTTTCCAACTTCATCACAGATATTTAAATGGTGGTTATATAGGAATATTTGTTTATAATACATTTTATAAATAATCATTTAGATGTAAGTATGGTGTTCATTTATTTTATATAAATAAACAAGTTGGATTCTTCCCAGGAATACAAGGATGGTTGAACCTCAAAAGTAGTCAGTTAACTGATGGCAGATCTACCCCTTCCTTGGAATGAATGAGAAGCCAGCTATTCACTGTCCTTGCCCTATCAACCAGTGGGTTAGGAAAGGGATGTGGTTACTCTAAGCTGGGATGCTTTGGGTATTTTTTGATGACACACCTCTGCCTGGTTCTCTTGGTTACTCAGCAAGGGCTCATTGGGCAACCACAGAGAACGCCATTATTTTCATCCTTTCTTTCTGTCCTCTCATTCTTTCCTGATGGGTTGATGTATTATTTGCTATTTAGTATTGCTTGCTTTGCCTTCAAATACCATGATTTAGTTATAAACACTTTATTCAGCTCAAATAAAAATATGTTTAATTTGTGACAATTAGCATGATTTTTTTTAATCTTGATTATGTCTCCTCATGGTTCGTGGGTTCGAGCTCCACATTGGGGTCTGTGCTGACAGCTCAGAGCCTGGAGGCTGCTTCAGATTCTGTGTCTCCCTCTCTTTCTGCCACTCCCCCCGACTCATGGTCTATCTCTCAAAAATGAATAAATGTTAAAAATTTTTTTTAAAAATATATTGATTATATGTACATACCTGTGACTTGTTCTAATAAAATGATGCACAATTTAAGGTCTCTTTCCTGAGATCTCACTTCTCTTTTACTTCACTACCAGTGCCCAACAAGTGAAGAATTTCTTGTTTTCCTTTGTGTATCCCATTGACATGTTAATGTAGCACCTTTAAATGTCAATTTCTGTCTCCTTCCCGTTCAGCTTATTTCTAGATCTCTCCTTTAATGAATCAGACCATTTAACCAAGCCAGAATGCTGGGACCCATCGAAGGCCATTCCTTCTCCCTCTGCCTCCAACATTAAATTAGTCATTAATTCTATAAATTCTATCCTCTAAATATCACCAAACCCTTCCTCTCTTCTTTAGTACCACTGTTATTATCTTAGATCAGGGGAAACGTAGTCATGAGCCAGATCTGACCCATTGTTTATTTTTACGTGGTCCGAAAGCTAAGAGTGGTTTTTATATTTTAAGTGGTTGAAAAACTCATTTTTTCATACGATTCCAAATAATTCCATATTATTCTGGAATAACATTTTATGACGCATGAAAATTATATGCAATTTAAATCTAAAGGCCCATAAAATACAAATATGTGGAAATGCAGCCACACTCATACTCATATTCATGCATTTCTATGGCTGTTTCACATTAGAATGGCAGAGTTGAGTGGTTGCAACAGAGACTATATAGCCTACAAAGGCTATTTACTATCTGGCCCTTTACAGAAAACTTGCCAACCCCTGTCTTAAATGGTGATCCAAACACGTCTTGCCTGAGTAATCTTCAAGTCTTCTAATTAGTTTCTTTGTCTCTAGAATCAGTTCCCTCATCGATCCACCTCCCGACTGCAAGAATTATCTTCTTAAGGCTTGTATTTGGAGAGACCCTTCCCTCGTTTTTTTGTTTTTTGTTTTTTTTAATTCTTCGATCGTTATCTATGTATGAACTTATCAAAATAAATGATCACTTTCGCCTATCTTGCCCATCAGGGTATTATGAAAAAATAAACTTTTACTTGGTATCTGAGGTCCTAGTGAATGGCTCTTTACCAGAAAGCTTAAATATTTGCCAATGCAGAAGGAGGTAAACCAGAAGAGACTCTTAAATACAGAAAAAAACCTGAGGATTGCTGGAGGGGAGATGGGGGGGGGGTTGGGCTAAAGGGATGATGAGCATTAAGGAGGACATTTTTTGGGATGAGCACTGGGTGTCATATGTAAGAGATGAATCACTGGGTTCTACTCTGAAGCCAAGACTACCCTCTTGTTAACTAACTTGAATTTAAACTAAAAAATGTATATATATTTGCCAATGCTTAGGCACTATTGCATCTACTATTCTTAAACAATTCTTCAAAAAGTGTAAGTCTTTAGTCAGCCAAAATTAACACTATATTTAGCTGGGTTACTGAATTTCCATGACAGAATCATGGAGTGACTCCATAAATAGAGTAATGAGTATCTCAACATGATGTTCATTATTACTCAAGGTTTCTCTACCAATATTTTAATAAGAAGATGGGAAAGGTTCACATGGATTCCCTCTAAAGTATAACTCACCAACTTACAAAACTTTGGACAAATATGACTACATTTTAGATATGTAAAGTAAGTGAAACAAACTAATATGGTTACCAGTCTAGTTTTATTTGGCTGCTCAGAATGTCCTCACGTAATTGTGGCTGGTTTGCTCCATGATTCACAGCATGTCCCTGGGTGTCCAACTGAGTAACATAAATTTCCTTAATCTTATCCTTAAATTAGGAAATGTTTTAAAAAATGAAATATGCTTGATGCTAAATATACTAAAATATGATCTAGAAGTTTGAACGCCATGGTAAAAGAAAATAGGAAATGAGAGAACAAATTTGGAGTGTGCTGATAAATTTCTTGGGTGATGTTTTTAAATAGTCTATTGGATTGTGGTTGCTCCCCTCTTGAAACAGCTGTCTAAGCAGTCTCCCAATTAACATTTCAGAACACCGCTTATATATTTTGCCATGGCCTGGAAGTTAATGAATTGCACACAATATAGCAATAGCAACCTTGCTTACCCTTGAGGCAAGGGACCTCCCTCCACCTTCTTCATACCTTTGTTGTGATAAAGAAGCTCCCCTCTCTCAGGAAATCCAAACTTTCAGCAGCCTAAACTTGTGGCCTGGCAAACTGTTTTTGGTTTACTCATTTAAGTCACAGAGGATATTGAGAGACTTATCTCATTAACTCAAAAATAAAAAAAATTTTTATTCTCAAGAAATTTATAATCTAGTAGAAAAGAATGATGAACAAAAATGTCATGTAAAATAAATCTATGCATATTGGTGCATACAGAGAAATTCATGTGGAAAATACAGCATGAGAATGATTAATAGTGACAGTCAAATATTTATAGAGCTTACCATGTGCAAGGAGACTTAAAAATAGCTTTTGAAGTTTGAAATTTATATTATACTGAGTACTAAGTAGTGTCTCAGTCCACAGTATTTAGTACATGTAACAATAGCTAATATTTATAAAATTACAAGATGACAAGATGACAATGATAGACTAGGGCTGCCTAAGCAAATAACATATTAATTCATTGCTAATGCTATGATTATTTTTCCCATTGTTTTCCTCATTTTATGGATGAGGATATCAAGGCCCAAAGCCATCTGGTTCAAAGGAGCATGTTCTTTTCATTTTAGTTTTTTAATTTTTTATTTGAGAGAGAGAGAACACATGCAAGGTGGGGAGAGGGGCAGAGGGAGAGAAAAAGAATCTTAAACAGGTTCCACACTCACTGCAGAGCCTGATGCAGAGCTCAATCCCATGACCTGGGGATCATGACCAAGCTGAAATCAAGAGTCAGATGCTAAACCAGTTGAGCCACCCAGGCACCCTAAAGGAATGTTTTTTAACCACTTCAAAATACATTCTCTCTGGTAAGTATTGATTATATATTTACTCATCAAATGAATGACTGAATGAATCAAATAATAATCCGTTAATGAATGAATGAATGAATGAATGAAATAATGAATGCACAACAACAAAAAACAAATGGTAATATTCATTTAGTTGATTTCAGTAAAAAATATGCATGATAAATTATTTGGAATTAAAAAGCATAGGGCTTTTTACATTAGGGCTGGGACTATTATGGTTTGATTAATATTGGATTGGCTTAAAATTTTAGAAATGGAATAAACTAAACAAGCACAATTTCCCTCATTTTGTGTGTCTCATAGAACACAGTAAAGCCTCCTTCACAAGATAAACTTCTTTACAAAAGGAGAGGGAAACTGTCTCCCAATATTTGCTTCTCTTTGCAGAATGGATTTATATTCTTATACTTATCCATAATTATTTGCAATTCTTTGACCAAATACTGTGAAGGAGAATAAAACTTCCATCTTTGAGACTTGATATCCTTTTTAATTAACATAAGTACATGTAGGGATACTAATTAGATTGATATAAAACTGATGGCAATGCCAAAGAGCATAAGTATTTATACTTAATAGTATCAAGGAAAGAAACTAATGAATCAGAATGATTCCCAGAGCAGAGCATATAGAGCTATTAAAAAACTTATTTGTGTAAATGAGGGACTGAATAGTTGAAGCCATTGCTATGAAGTTTTGAACGATCCATTTACATTAATCTGACTTCTCATATTTTTGGCAATAACTATTTTTCTGTAATTAAGTGAAAAAATAGTTTAGTTTTTCTACCTGTAGTTATTGTATCTTTCCATAAGCAGGTGAAAAGTTACATTTTCTTTCGTATGAAGTTAAATTTTCCTGGGGACCCACAAAAACTTTTTTTTCTTAACTTAATGTTTTTTATTAGGAATGTAAGCCAGATGTTCTTGGCCACTTATAAACATTTCAAGTTATGTTTATTCACAGAAGTTTAATACCAGGAAGAACAATCTAGTTATTCTTGAGGTTGGAGTTTTGAATTAGTGCTAGTCTTCAATGTAAATCAGTCAGTTTGTTTATTGGGAAATAAGAGATCTTAGAATATTTACATTAAAAATTAAAACATCCAAGTAGATGTTAGGGACCCACTGAGAAGAAAGTAAATATGGGAATAAAACTCCGCTTAGTACCTTTAAGTGATCTCAAAACACACTTTCTAAACAACTCCTGGCTTAAATCCTTTAACTAAACCTGTCTTCTCTTTTAGTCATTTCAATCAAGGAATGACAAGTCTATTGTTTAAGTTTTTGAGATTTTCAGCATTTATTGGATAACTAGATGATTCTCTAATGTTCTGAGAGGTTCAAAAAGCTGTTTAGAAAGAAATATTAAATCAATGAACAAACAGGTTGAGTTTACGACAGTAATTATTCTGACCCCCCCTTTTTTTTTTCACCAACTAGAAGCTTCAGCAATGTAGTGGACTTTGACATTAACCTCTAGGTACACGCTTACCTTTCACTCTTCAGCTCTACATAGCTGAAGTAAAAGTGTGATTTTTAATATTGACCATATATAATATTCTTGATGCACTTAGTATGAAGTTAATCTATTTATTTAGAAAATGAAGCTATACAGAAATCTTGTTTAAAGAAAGCAAAAAGATAAGGCAAGATTCTGAAGGAAACAGTGATTAACATTGTGACACTTATCTTTCCAACCTTCAATGCACAAAATGTATATAAAATGTTTCAACAGGGTCATTTTATATGTACCATTTTATAATGTGCTTTATTGCCATTTGTAAAATTTATTTTCTAATTTTTTTGCTGATTATAAAAATGCAATTGATTTTTGTATATTGATTTTATAGTTCCCATGTTAAACTAACATGTTGATTTTTATAATTATATATGTATATAGATTACATTGTTTTATTCATATAGAATTCTGTGAATTAAGATAATCTCACCTTTTATTCACTAACTGTATGCTTTCATATATATTTTTTTCTTACGTTATCTATGACCTTAGGTTCAACGTTGAATGGAAATGGTGATATCAGACATTATTGTCTTATTGCTGATTGTAAATGGTTTAAATATTTCACCATCTAGGAAAATGCTTGCTTTAAAAAAAAATTATACATAGATGTTGAATTTCATCAAATTCTTTTCCCTGCACCTATGGAAATAATCATGCTATTTTTCTTCCTTAATCTTTTCTTGTAAATAGTACATTATAGATGCTCTAATGTTAAATATATTTGCATTTTGGTAATGTTCACTACTTGATCATAGTCAGTTATCATTGTAAAGTCAGGTTTTCTCAAACATAACACACATTAGTTCAAAATTCTTTTGTATAGATTGTTTGCAAGGACTGAGCAGCAACCAACTCAGGGCTTTAAGTTTTGAGAAAGAAAACCATTGAGAGTAGCACAGCATTTACCCTGGGCTTCTCCCTGAGAGTATTTTCTAAACTGTGGTGCAGCATACAGAGTCCAGAGAGTGAAAACCCCACTCAGTGGAGGAAACAGTGAGCAGAATTCAGGGTTGTAAGGCTATTAGAATTCAGGGGCAGAGTGCCTTAAAGGAGGGAAGCTACAGATAAAAAGCCACAGACTAGAGGCACCTGGGTGGCTCGGTTAAGCATCTGATTTTGGCTCAGGTCATGATCTCAGGGTTTGTGAGTTCGAGCCCCATGTCAGGCTCTGTGCTGACTGCTTGGAGTCTGGAACTGCTTCAGATTCTGTATCTCCCTCTCTCTCTGCCCCTCCCCTGCTTATGCTCTGTCTCTCTCTGTCTCAAAAATAAAAAGCATTAAAAAAAAAAAAAAGTCCCAGACTATGCGTTAAAAGTTTTCTTTGGCTCACTTCTCAATACACATGCCTAGAGTAAGATTCTAGGAGACCTAGCAGAGCATAACAATGGGAGGCTAGAGTGCTTTGCAGAAATTGTGGGGACTTCTGAGTCTCAGGGAGATAGAGTTTGGACTCAGAAGAGAGAGAACTAGGTGAACACTCTTTATAAGAGTCAGGACTACACCCTAGGAATGAGAGAAAAATAAAATAGACTTAACCTGGGGCGCCTGGGTGGCGCAGTCGGTTAAGCGTCCGACTTCAGCCAGGTCACGATCTCGCGGTCCGTGAGTTTGAGCCCCGCGTCGGGCTCTGGGCTGATGGCTCAGAGCCTGGAGCCTGTTTCCGATTCTGTGTCTCCCTCTCTCTCTGCCCCTCCCCCGTTCATGCTCTGTCTCTCTCTGTCCCAAAAATAAATAAACGTTGAAAAAAAAATTAAAAAAAAAAAAATAGACTTAACCTCGTAAAGTCTAACCATAAGATCTGGCAGGTCAAATAAATAATTATTTAATTACTTGTCAGGAAAAAAACCCAGCAGAACAACAACAACAACAACAACAAAATGAATACTCCTTAGAGGAAGATAAAATAATCTACAGTGTCTACAATGTATCATCCAAATTTCCTGGCATACAATTTAAAAAATACAAGAAGGCAATGAAACAGAAAATTTTACCATTACTGAACACATGAAATAACCAATAGAAGTAGACATAGAGATGATCAAAATATTGACATTAGCAGAAAAGACAGCAAAATATCTATGATTGATGTGTTTTTTTAAAAATAGAGTTAAATATAGGCAAAATAAATAAAAACTGAAGGCTTTCAACAAAAATTAAAATATATTAAAAATCTAATAACTATTCCAGAATTTAAAATACAGTATCTATAACTAAGACCTCATTGTTTGAGTTTAACAGTAGACTGGAGAAAGCAAAGGACAGAAAGAATTAAAAGATAGTTAACAGAAAATTTTCAACTCAAGTGCAGCAAGGGAGAAAAAAGAATTAACAAAGCAAAACAAAATAGAGTGTGAGAACTATTAGAGATGTTAAAAATATCTCATGTGCACTTGGAGTCCCAACAGAGAAAAAGAAAGAAAATGGAACCAAAACTACAGTTGAAGAAAAATGACTGAGAAGTTTCCAAAATTAGTCAAAGACTTGAATGGACAGAGTCAAAAAAGCTTACCACCAAGCACGAAGAATTCCAAGAAAACCACACACAGGCGTATTGCGGTCAAAGAGAAAATCTTGAACGCACCCAGAGAATCAAGACACTGCCTTCAAAGACGCAGAACTCTTCATCCAGAACTCTGGAAGCTAGGGAACGGTGGGTGGCAAGGCTTCTTTAAAGTACTGACAGAAAAAACCCCTACCATCCTAGGATGTTATTCAAACAAAAATATCTTGCAAGAAAGGGGGCTAATAGCAATTTTGATCACTTGCTTGGGAAGAAGCTAGCTGCTATGTTGCGAGAACGCTCCAACCTTCTTATGAAGAGGCCCATATAGAAAAGGATAGAAGCCTCTGGCCAACAGCTCTAAGGAACTGAGGGCTTTTTGTGCCATTCGTGTGAGTGCAGTGGAAGAGGACCCTCGAACTCCGGTCAAGGCTTCTGATGACTGCACTCTTCACTGTCACCTGTGAGCCAGACTATCCACTCTCGTATTTCTGATTCACAGAAGAATCAGGATAAGATAATGTTAGTTGTTTTAAGCAAAACAAACACACAAGTAAAATAAAATAAACCCCCCCACACACACACACACCCACACTCACACACAGAAGAGAAATAAACATTCTTCAGGGAAAAAATGAGGACATTGGTCATTTGTAGACCTGTACCTTAAGAAATACTAAAGAAAGTTTTTCTGAGTGAGGAAAATGGAGAACGGTATATTCTAGACCTAAAACCCCTATCCCTTATTGCCCATTTGGGAAAATTAACTTTTTTTCTTTTTTTGAGAGAGAGAGGCAGAAAGAGAGAGAGCGCCAGTACAAGCGGGGGAGGGGCAGAAAGACAATCTTAAGAAGGTTCCGCCCAGCTCGGAGCCTCATGTGGGGCTGGATCTCACAACCATGAGGTCATGACCTGAGCCCAAATCAGGGGTCACACACTTAATTGACTCAGCCTCCCAGGCACCCCTGGGAAAATTAACTTTTTAAACTAAGCACAGAGCTTAAGGATACTAATATATCTAGGCAGGTAATCTGAAACAAACACGGTGAACCAATAAAGTGACAGATACTACAGTCATATCACCCTCCTTTTCAAACTGTATGCTGAGCATACAGTGTGTATGCTCTCAGTATACATTCCTAAAATTATGAACTGCTATCTGTGTTATAATTATTTTTTTACCCTGAAATAAAATGTATATAACAGACCAGACGGTTGCCTATAAAATGTGTATGACAGACTAGATTATCTGACTTAATTTGGTTTATCGATGTTAAATCTTGCTTTAAAATTCTATTGACACAAATGGGCTCCGATTATAGCCAACAGTCCATGAGAAAGTGACCTATCTATTTACTTCAAAAAAAAAAAAAAAAAGAATGTGCTTGCTCATGAGAATGTGAGTTGGAAGAAACAAGTTTAACAGGAAGATGATGCTTCAACCTTTTGTGATCAAGAAGTATCTAGGAAAAAATAAGGGCCAAACACAATGTTGAAAACTTTTCAACTCATCCTTAAGATCTCCCATATTACTTCATTATTTGGTATAAAATACTAGTTTCCAGAACACTACAGCCATCGAAACTTTTAATTTAATTTAATTTAATTTAATTTAATTTTATTTTTTACATTTTTATTGATTTTTGAGAGACAGAGAGAGACAGAGCACATGTGGGGGAGGGGCAGAGAGAGAGGAAGACACAGAATCTGAAGCAGGCTCCAGGCTCTGATCTGTCAGCACAGAGCCCCACGTGGGGCTCGAACTCACAAGCCGTGAGATCATGACCTGAGCTGAAGTCGGACGCCTAACTGAGCCACCCAGGCGCCCCAAAACTTTTAATTTTATATCGTGAATGTCTCCGGTTTTCCTCAGGAAGATGAACAGCTGAAATGTGATGACATATAAAAACTGTGTTTTCCGGTTTTCAGACATCCAGGCATCAAAAAAATAAAATTTACAATATAATGAGTATAATGAGTTGAGTCCATCCCAGACATAAGAATCAACATTTCTATAACTATGACTGTTTTGTAGATACATATTATAAACTTCTGAAGATGCAATTAAGAAAATGAAAAGATAAACCAATACTGGGGAAAAAATGTTTACAAAATGCTTATCTGATAAAGGACTAGTTTCCATAGTATATAAAGAATTGTTACTAACCTATTAAAGAAGACAAACAATTGAATTTGTTTTTGGAGATAGCACAAGCAGGAGGGGAGAGACAGGGAGAGAGAGAGAGAAAGAGAAAGAGAGAGAGATTGAAAGAGAAACTTAAGCAGGTTCCATGCTCTGCTCAGAGCCTGACATGGGGCTCAGTCCCACAACCCTGGGATCATGACCTGAGCCAAAATCAAGAGTTGGCCACCCAACCTGAGCCACCCATGAGACCCTAAACAACTGAATTTTTAAATGGACAAGAGTTTGGGGCACCTGGGTGGCTCAGTCGGTTGAGTGGCCGACTTCGGCTCAGGTCATGATCTCGCGGTCCGTGAGTTCGAGCCCCGCGTCGGGCCCTGGGCTGACAGCTCAGAGCCTGGAGCCTATTTCAGATGCTGTGTCTCCCTCTCTCTGACCCTCCCCGTTCATGCTCTGTCTCTCCCTGTCTCAAAAATAAATAAACGTTAAAAAAAATAAATGGACAACAGTTTGAACAGACATTTCACCAAAGAATATGATTGACTACATGAAAAAATACTCAATGTAATTAGTCTTGAGGCAGATTCAAACCGTCAGGAGATAGCACTACACGCCTTTCAGAGAGGCTTAATTTAAAACTCTAACAACTCTTCCAAACTCTGGAAAGCAGTTTGGTATTTTCTTATAATGTAAATATATATTTGCTCTATGATTTAGCAGTTTCCTTCCTAGATATTTACCCAATCTAAATAGAAACATATATCTGTAAAAGATTAGTATGCAAATGTTAATAATATTTTTACCGATAGTATCATTACACTGGAAACAAACAATGTTGTTATTATTATTTTTTTAATGTTTGTTTTTGAGAGACAGAGAGGGTGTGAGCTGGAGAGAGGCAGGGAGGGGGACAGAGGATCTAAAGCGGAGCTCCAACTCACAAACTGTGAGATCGTGACCTGAGCCGAAGTTGGACGCTTAACCGATGGAGCCACCCAGGCGCCCCAGAAACAGAAAAAAGTGTTTATTAAGTGGCAACTATATAAACAAATTATGTCTATCCATGAAGTGAAACACAACACAGCAACAACAACAAAAAAAATCTGAAGAGCATTGTGTTAAGTGAAAGAAGCCAGACACAAAGGCTACATATCTTATGATGCATCTATAGGAATTTCTATAGACAAACTACGGGACCAGAAAAGAGATCAGGCATTATCAGGAGGTGGGGCAGGGGGTGGGGGTGGGGGAAGATGTGGTAGAGGGCAAAGGGGCAGGAGAAAATACTTGGGGGGATGGAAAGGTTATTTGTTAAAAGAGACTGAAGTACAAACTTAAAGTTATACTTTAAGGTAAGTTTTCCTGTATGTAAGTAAAGAGAAGACATTACAGGCAGAATAAACTATTGGGGAAAATGTATAAAATTTAAGCCTATTTGGGGACTAGAGAGTGTGTTTGAGTTCAATGGCTAGGATGGTCTGTTGAGTATGGTTAGGGTCAGATGGCAATAATAGTTACAAAGGAGACTTGTAAGCTTGGGAATGACAAGACCGCATGTATTTTATAAAATTGTGGTAGGGGCGCCTGGGTGGCTCAGTCGGTTGAGTGTCCGACTCCAGCTCAGCTCATGATCTCACAGCTTGTGAGTTCGAGCCCCGCGTCGGGCTCTGTGCTGATGGCTCACAGCCTGGAGCCTGCTTTGGATTCTGTGTCTCCCTCTCTCGCTCTGCCCCTCCCCCGCTCGCGCTCTGTCTGTCTGTCTGTCTCTCTCTGTCTCTCAAGAATAAATAAAAACATTTAAAACGTTAAAAAAAATAAAATTGTGGTAAAATATGCATAACATGAAACTCCCACATTTGTTGTTTGTAATGCACCTCGATGGTACGGTAGGGTTGTGAGAAGCAGAGACATTGTGGAGACAGAACAATCTGGAGACCTATTGGAGATCAGGGACAGTGCAGACTCGTGTAAGGTAACAGTAAGTGAGATGAAGTGAGAGATATGAGATGTATTTCTGAGGTAGAATTGACATGATGCTGTGACTATGGTGTATAAAGAAAAAACACTGGCCAAGGAAATCTATTATGTTTCTCGTTTGGACAACTGGACAACTGGGTAGATAGCAATGTCATTAAGTCGCATACCCAGAATGCAGAAGGATGGATGATAGGGTAGAAATAAGGGGTGCACTGCATCTGGGGCCCAAAGTCCATCCAGGCAGAAAGGTAAGGGACGGTCATAGATTTAAAGATCGTTACCACAGAATTGGTGGTTGAAATCTTTTGACAAATTTTATCATTATTCACTATATGGAAACAGACATGAACTGAAAAATAAACAAGAAAATAAGAAGATGTAACGAGTATGTTTTTATCCAAAGAATTCTTACAACTCACCTAGAAATAACAAACCACGTGAAAAAATGGGCTGAGATGTGAAAAGGCAGTTTGCAGAAGAGGAAATCCAAATGGCTAACAAGTACATGGACAGACACTCAAACCCACTAATAAATCCACGTTAAGCTGTAATGAGAAATTACTTCATACCTATCAGATTGGCAAAAGTCAAAAGTTTTTAAATACCAAATTTATGGAGGAAAACAGAAATCCTTTACTCTGCTAATGGGCCTGTTTAGCACTCACCTGTCTATGTCCTAGAACATCCATTCCTGGTTTATAATCCAGAGAGATTCTCACTCATCACGATAAGGTTCATGTACCAAGATGTTCCTTGGCCTTGCTTGGGACAGCAGAGAGTCGGAGGCCGTCTAGGTATCTGTCACTGGAGGAAGAGATAAATGAAATGTGGTGGATATACATTGTCTAATACTATGCAGGGGTTAGAGGCCATGAAACAAATGAAATGTAGTGCATGCCTATGATATAAATAAACACAGCTAAAACAATAATGCTACATGTTTTACAAGGACATATACAAATTCAAGATTTCAGATCAAACACATTTGTGAGGTTTCCAGTGCGGGGAGATAAATGGAAGTGGAAAATGGGATTAAAAGAACAAATAAGTGAAACATAAGGAGCCCTCTGGCTTGAACAGAGGAGTACATGAATTTAACTCTTTACACCTGAGGGGGATGCATAGTAAACGAACAAGTGGGGTAAATGGCAAGCGTTTCTGGAATTCTACTTTCTTATTGCTGTCATTGTCTTTGCCTATGTCTTGTTCCTTTCTCTTAGATATGAAGAAGTCAATACCATAAAGTGCGTAATAAGTCAGGCTCCCGCATCAGTTCTGGGTGGAAATTCTAGCTCCACATAAATTTGACTACATTCTTTAGGGCAAGTTATTGTATTAGGCTCCCAGTCTCAATTTTCTCGTCTTAACACCAACCTCCTGCTAAAGATACTAAACACTAAAAACACCATTTTCTGAACACTAGATGGGAGAAGACATATAAAGTACTTAATGTTTGGCATGTCTAATCACTCAATACCTGGTAGTAGTTGTTTTAACTGTTCCAGAAACCTCAGTGGCTTTCTGTTCACTCACTTTTATTATTCTTTTTAAATTTGAATCAATCACTTAGATGACACAGTCATGCCATCCCAGTCCAATTGAAAGCCCACACAAAGTTGAGAGGGCACAATCAGATCTCAACCCAGAAACTAAAATGAACTGGTGTTGACAAGATAATATGTGTGGACATATGTATAGGTGTATATATCCGTAACAAGGATTATATGTACATAATAAGTAACAAGGATTAACATAAAATTGAGGAACAGGGTAAATCCAGAGGGGTGAGAAGTGAATACAGGCGAGGGATTAACAAACCCTAAGCATTTTGGGCCAGTACGAATCCATAGAGCCACGGACCCCTTGAAAGAGCCGACAGGAGCTCAGAGTACCTGTTCAGAACTGGACCCCATGTGGTCTGGAGTCAGGGTAGGGCCCCACTTCAACTGCAGATGCCAGACGTTCTTGGGGACGGTTCTCAGCTCTGGACCACACCTGGCAGTGTAAGGTTCTTCAGGAATACGAGTTCTTCAGGAATACGAGTGTTTCACAGGTCACCAATACGTGCATCTTTTTCCATTAATCTGGTTGCCAGAACACTTGTGTACTTCCCACTAAATTAAGCCAATCGCTTTTCCCCTCGAAACTTTCACTTGTGCTCTCCTAGTGCTTAGTAGGCGTTCTTTCCGTCAACCTACTGATGACGTCAGTTGAATGCAACGCAGTTTGAATTCACTAAGCGATCACGTCAGTGAAGGTATCAGATGCAATGACATTTCAGAGTTGTTTATGATCAAGTGATTCGTGCATTCTAAATTCTGAAAACTCCTCCGTTGCTGACTCTTTTTCCAAATGGGAGTGGGAAGGGAGACTATTTCAGGAAGCCGTGACCACTTGCTTTTATGTGTTTCTCTGAAATCTTTCTTTGGAGAGCTGCTTGGTAGCCAAGCTGAACAGGCCACGCGTGACAGGCATTAGGAGAACTGGCCTCGGGGAGCAAGTGTATTTTCCTGGCTGGTTGACTGTTTTCACAGTGCTCTCTAGGGTTGAGAAGATAAGCGATCTGAGAGCAAGAACCTTCTCTTACACGTCTTTGCTTCCCTCCCGGCTCCCAGCACAGGCCCTGGTGCATAGTAGGCAGACAATATGTTTACCGCCGGAATGCATGAATTAGTGAACATGCACACATGAATGGGTGGATGATGGCGGACAGAGGGCACTGAGGGAGAATCTGCTTTAAACTTTAAGTGACGCACGTCGGCGTTCAGCTCCAGTTCCTAAGCTACGTTTCTGCCCCTGATCAGACCAGCTCCCCTCTGTGGAGCTTGATGATCACGGTGCCTGTGGGTAGAATGTATTCTGGGGGAGATGAGAGCTGCCTGATATGAGAGATGATATCAGAGATTAGTTAACCGTATGGGCTTTGTCCCAGGGGAGGTGTGTGAAATGAATCAGATTAAACAAAATTGATAATGTGAATGCTTAATCAAACAGACAAAGGTAGTCTGCGCAGCTAATTAGGGGCAAATAGAGCGTCCCTCTTGTACCTCATTTAACTGACAAATTGTGCAGACAGTTTTAATGGGAGTCTGTTTAGCAAAGAGAAGGCTGTATAGTTGACAGCTTGGCAAAATGTGGTTTCTGTAACACCACATGATGCTTATGGAAATTAGCCTGGTGCAGCTGAGCTCCAGCGGTCCTGGGCTGTGCAAATCACAGCAAAACGGACCTTTCACAGACCGCTGGCCACAGCGCTCTTAAAGGCAAAGCACTCATTTTTAGTACTTTGAAAGGTCAAAGCGTTTGGTGTCTGAACATTAAATGAAACCTAGTATCACCAGACCCAGTGCAGAAGCCGAAAGGTAACACGAGGCACGTCTGAATCAGAGAAGCAGAATCACCATCCGGAGAAATGAGAAGCTGTGGCATTTTGCAGCTGGGAGCACTGACTTCGGCCGAGCAAGGCGATTTGGGGAGAACAGAGTGACCCGAGGGTAGAGATGATTTGGTCTTCTGAAGTTGTAAAGGTTCGGATAAAGTTGCGCCAGAATCTCCGAGCATTTTCATCAAGCTCTAACCAACCTCTCGGCTTCTCATCTTTTCGCCTTCCAAACCTCAATCGGTCCTGTTCCTACTGCTTTTCCAAATTAAGCACCTTCCTCCAGGGATCTCTTCATGTCTCTGGACTCTCCACGCTGTTGGAGACTGTGAGGGAATTCGCAAGTGTGGTGTCAGAAGTAGAGAGCATCTCCAGCTTGCTTGTGTGCTGTTTTCCCAGGCGTACAGCGAATAGAGCTTTCCAGGGCCTTTCCGGAAGGAGTCAAGCTGGAGTCCCCACTGGCTACACCCATGGTGAACAGCATTATTTGCTGCTCCGTGGAGAATCAGGGCGAAGAATAAAACTAGGGTTGGTGTGGAGACTGGAGACTTTCAGGGACTGTCCTGTGAGACTGGCTTCCCAATTTCTGTGCGCGGTGCTGAGTCCCACGGAAGTAGACATTAAGGGGACAAATAGAGTCACAAGGCTTGCCTTAGTCTGTGCGCCGGCCCCAGGATGTCATTGTCTGAACACTTGAGGTTGGATTCACATTGTGGGGATGAGCTCCCCCTCTTTGGGTACCCATGCGTGGCTCAGTTTCCACCCCACTAAAGGGAATAAGGCCACGCATGAAGAGTATTGGTTTAATGAAGTGATTTTTGTGAATCACTCCACCAGTCAGACATGGTTCCTTCCGGAAAATGAACAGTTTTGCATAAAACGGTCCATTAGTGTCAATGGAGAGGGTCTGACCTCCTTCGGCTCCTCTGTAAGCCTAGTCAAGTGGAACTAGCGGGTTGTGCAAGGACTGGAAGATGATGTCTCCACCCCAGGAGATTCTACTCTACATTCGTGTGCACTACAGGCAAAAAAGCAAGAGTAATTCCACTTTCAGTTTGCAAAGTGTAATTGTAGCCAAGTTGGGTAAGGAAGTCCTTGAACACACCCAAATACACATGATTTAAAAAAAAAATAATTGTGGCAAGTAGTTTATTTATTAATGTAAAATATCTTAAACCAGCAAAATGACTGTGTTTTCGTCACACCAAAGCTACACAGACACTCAACACTGTGTTGCTGCTAACACAAATTGGATTTGTTCTTTACTCTGAATTCTGGCTTTGGTTATCTTGAGCAATGGGTCAGTAGCAGCAATTGAGAATTTGGCAAAACACGTTTGCTGGAAAAATGGGTAATGTGATTTGGAGTCACCATGAAAACAACTCCTGGGTCTTCTTTATTTTTTACTATGTTTCATTTTACTGAAGTAATTGTTTACTTTTAACAGGAGGAAAAATTGGGTAATGAAAGAAATTCATTAAAGAAAAAAGAAAGGATGCTGTAAAGCAAAAAAAAAAAAAATGAAAATAAAAAATAACCGATAATATGTCCAAAAATTAGCATTGTCTTCTACTTTTGGTAAATTGACCATGGCCAGAATCTGTTCATGTGTATGAAAACTTGCAAAATATTCTGAGTCCCAGGATTTCAACTTTGTACTGGGATCGTCAATTTTATTCGATGGATGGACACCGTTCTAAAAAGACGTAAATATAACTATTCCTGCAGAGAAAAACCAAAATGTTGAAGCAGTAGTTTTATTTTTTTTTAATTTTTTTTAACGTTTATTTATTTTTGAGACAGAAAGAGACAGAGCATGAACGGGGGAGGGTCAGAGAGAGGGAGACACAGAATCTGAAACAGGCTCCAGGCTCTGAGCTGTCAGCACAGAGCCCGATGCGGGGCTCGAACTCACAGACCATGAGATCATGACCTGAGCCGAAGTTGGCCGCTTAACCGACCAAGCCACCCAGGCGCCCCGAAGCAGTAGCTTTAAACTTTAAAGAAACACAAAGTGAATAAAATTTTACACTTCGATTACAATATTTTTATAGCATTTACATAGTACTGCAGATCGGTTTTGCATTTTGATTTCCTCATATTAACAGCAACAATTTTTTTTTTTAGATAGTTCTCCTTTGAAGGAAACAATACATTAATATGTAATTCAGAGACAATGGAAAGAGGTTAATAATTGAGCAAGACTTTGGAGCCTAAACTGTCCATATTAATGAATGGCCCAGGACCACATACTTCCTTCAGCTTTGACTTGGACCAGCCAGGATCTATCTTCATAGATCTACCTGTGGAGGCAGCTTCGGTAATGACCGAGTTTTCATTCCGTTCTGTCTAGTTATCTGCCTGCAGGGTACCTCTTGGTTAAATCAACAGCATTCAAAGTGAAGTGGAGAAGAGTTAAATACTGGAGAAATGTGGTTTGCACGTAACCAGTCAGTAACATTCAGGCCTCTCCAAATCCAGTTAGGGTCTAGATGGTTAGGCTCCACCATTCTGAGAATAACTGCTTTACCCCTGCAGTTACTTGACCTTCTAGGTAGACCTGGCTATTGGAGGGGAGGGGCTCTCTGAGCCCGGAAGAGAGGCCAGGGGTTGGGAGGGGGAAAAGGGAAAGTAACTAGAAGTAGGGATAGAACAATGAATGATCACCAAGGTCAGGCCAGCAGCCCGTGGTTAAAGGTGCTCTGGACAACAAGAGCAAAACTAGGATTGGATTAAAACAAAAGGAAAAGGGGAAAAGGCTTTCTGGACTCAACGTAAGATGGGAGGACTGTTGGTAATTTTGCCTTAAGTCAACATTTCCTTTTTTTTCCTTCGGGACACTGATGCTGATGCCAACAGTGTAATTATTTGCTAATACAAGCCAAACTTTTCCTTCTATCTTTTCACCACCCACGGACCCACTTCACTGGAATGAGTCTGGCTATGTAAATCTGACCCGTGTTTACCACATTAAGTATCTGGCAATTAGTTGCTCCTAACATCTTTGATGTTAATTCCAAGACTACCTTCTTCCTCCCTAGACCTTAGGTCCATGTTTGCCTGATGGCAAAACACCTAGATGGCAGAACAGAAATTCAAGCACCTGTCCTACCTGATTAATTGACACTTCTACTTTTCTCTGACATGTGAACTTAAGTCATTGGTGACAATAGCCACAACACTTGGTATGTCAGTAGTTAGGAACTACGGACTCTATTGAGTAAGTGATAGCAAGTTGTTATATTTTACTATTTAATTTTGAATTCTGAGTTATTAACTGATACTACTATCAAAGGCATCAAAACAAGCATGTGCTTCTAAAAATGTTTTTGAACCAAATAATATTTAAATGATTACTAAGATCACAAAAAAATATATACAGAAAGCGCTAATTTACTCTCTGTACCTTCATACCTCCTTTTGGTGAAATGTCCCAAACTGCATCTTTAGAATTCATTTAATGACAAAATTAGCATTCATTTCAGAGAAAAAAAATATCATTAGGATTTGGTAAAAATTACAGTCATTAGGATCAGTTATCATTATTAGGATTTGGTAAAAATTACAATTATTTGACTGCCTTTGGTTTTTTTTTTTTTCAGTTTATGCACTCAGAGCATAATTGTTTCTAATACATTTGCCAAACTTGTGTAAAAGTTTTTAAGGGAACACATAATTCAGCAGTCAGCTCTGATACCAGTGAGTTCTCTCCAATAGTGTAACTGCCCTTCCTAGGGTCTTGAACCTTCTTCTACCATCTGAAGCGACAAGCCATTCTGCCACCTGGACGGCCTCCAACTATTATTCTTCTGCATCACTGCTTGTGAGGGAGATTGAAGAAGGGAGAATGAAAGACGCTTGGAAAGCCAGCAAATTCTCTTTCTTAAAAAGCAAGAAGGATCAATAAAATAACATTTTAAATTTATTCTGACCTTTTTTTCTTCCTTCTAACTTGTGGGTGCTTCATTGTTTCTGTCATCAGCAAATCTGAAGTCATCCAGGACCGTTTCCCCAGCAAAGCACAACGCAAGTGGGAGTGGGCAGCCAGTCACTGTCTCCCCAGCGCTGCTTGAGTTAATTGATAAGCCTCTCCTTTTTATTATCAGCGCTAGCCTTCTGTCTACAGCCTCACAGCCTATCGCCCCTGCAAGGCATTGAGATTTCCTTGTGGGATTCTAGCAGATATTGGAAATTATGGTGGCAAATTAGCAGGGGCCACAAACCAGAAGTGACAGTTCCAGTACCCTGGTGGGGGGAATGTAGCAATCCCTTGCCCATAGCAATTGGCCAGGCTTATCATATGGACTAATCACAACAGATCTGGGGAAATAATGGGCACCAGATGTTATCGCTTTGTAGACTTGAGCTCTCCAGAGACTATAGCCATGATAGGAAAGCTCCCTGAAAACAGGAACACGATTCTGTCACTTATTAATCAAACCGGGAGGCTGGGTGTGATCATCTACTCCTTCCTCAGCACCATGGTTTCTTTTTGCTACATTGATGAATGGGGAAAACAGTTTCTGTGTGTTGGGAGGGGAGGGGGTGGACTACAGAGACAGAGACAGGAGGCGAAGGAGAGAATCTGGATGTGTCTATCACGTGCACACCAGACGCAATTCAATTTAATCTTTAAGCATATTTCCTAGAATCTGATTTATTTCTTGATTCAGTTGTACTCAGCATTGACATGTCAGGAAGAACTTTCTTAATTAGGTCTTTTATTTTTCTCCCGTTTTATTTGTTCTGATTACCCTCAACTTTAAGAAGATTGTGTATTTTGAACACATCTATGTGTTAAAGGGGAGAAAAGGGAACCTCAGTGATGAACCGGGTTCTCATTTTTATCGGCTTTTCTTGACAGTTCTCTGTAGATACTCTGTCGTACAACAAGCTGATTCGAGCTGCTGGGATTCAGGACATGCTACCCCAAAATGTGGCACCTTGGCATAATGGATGAAACGACAGAAGCAGGAGCTTTCCCTCTGCCCTTCGCCCACTCTTATCCCTGAAGCAGGTCATAAGATCTTCCTAAGAGAGGTACCTTCCCTATACCGGGAGGAAATGAGCATCCTTATCTCCAAGACAAAGGGCCGTGGAGAAATGTCCAAACAACCCAGGCCTTGCTAAGCTTCCTCATTCACCACACTTCCCTTATGCTCCTTGACCTGTCACGTTCTTCCGCGACTGTCCGCGCTTCATTATACCAAATAAAACACTCAGGTTTAACAGTTGCCCTGGGTCTTCCTTTCCTGACGAAGGCTCCCACGTCTCGTAAAACATATTAAATGAGTTTCTATGCCTTTCTCCTGCTAATCTGTCTGTGTCAATTTAATTTTCAGACCCAGCCACAGGCCCTAAGATACTCAAACAAAGTGTTCTTTCCTCCCCTCTGGAACGGAGCCCACCCTTTTCCCCCAGGCCCTCCTAGTTCGGGGTAGGACACTTGCGGCCCTGCTTGTGGCCATGACCATTCTCCTCCTTACCCAGACCCAAGGCTGGGAGGTCATCTGGCACCTCTGTCTCGTTCTCAGCCTTTACATTCAGCCTATCTCCAGGAGTATAGTTGTCTTGGTTTTACCACTTCTTCTCTGTCTCGGTCTCTCCTGTTACCTTCTTTTCCTTCTCACTGCCGCTGGCCTGGCTCAGCGCCACATGATCGCACGCGTAGAGTACTATCGTAACCTCCAGAACGGCTTCATCTGCCCTCCCCGTCTAGCTCATGATCCGACCTCAGCAGCTTTGCGTCCCCACGTGCCTGCTCCCTAAGGGCCAGCCGTGCTTCTTCCCCGAGGTTCCCACCTCGTGGCGCCCTTCCAAGCTCTGTCCTGCATTTGGCTGCGTTGAAAGAGGCGGAGGGCAAGACAGGAGGCGGGGAAGCAGTTGGGAGGCCTTTGGAAATCTTCGGGAAAGAGAAAGGCCCTGAACTAAAATATTGGTAGTCGAAGGGAAAAGAATGGGATTGCGGAGATGAGCCGGTTCTAACATCATTCGCGTTGCCGCAAGAGCTCTCTGCTGTGTCAGACGACGACAGCAGCAATATTAATAATGCTCGCACCTGACACGTCGGTGGTGTTTCCTGTGCGCGAAACGCTGCTTGACGGCCCTCACACATTCTCGTTTAATCCTTAACACAACTTTATGAGGGGGGGTACAGTGATTATCGCTACTTTCAAAAGCATTTTTCTCATGGGAATTTTCAAGCTTTTCATCATGGAGAACTGAAAGCAATGAGAATAGTATTATAAACTTTCATACAGCTACAGCCCAACTCAATAAGTGCCCATTTGTGGCCAATTCTGGCTTACCTATTTACTGTTGTTGCGTTCCTCTCCCCGATTTCTGAATCAAATCTCAGGTATCATGTCATTTTGTCTATTCTTGCTCTATTTTATTTAAAAAATATTTTTTTGATGTTTGTTTTTGAGAGAGTCAGAGCATGAGCCGGGGAGGGGCAGAGAGAGAAGGAGACACAGACTCAGAAGCCGGCTCCAGGCTCTGAGCCGTTGGCGTAGAGCCCGACGTGGGGCTAAAACCTGTGAACCAGGATCTGAGCCAAAGTCAGATACTTAACCAGCTGAGCTACCTAGGCGCCCCATAATCTTGTTCTATTTTAAGGACGAGGCAACTGAGGCACATGTGGGTTCAGTAACTTGTCCAAGGTAACAGAGCAAGTCAGCCTCAGAGCTCAGATTCGAACCTAGGGTCTGCTACTGGCAGGCTTCTGAAATTATACTTTGATGCTGATGCCCCATTGGCAATCCTTCAATAGATCAGATTGCACCAATGGCCTCTATACGCTGTAGATCCATGTGGACCAAGCCAAGGAGACCCCCCAGCTGCCAAGAGCCCCTGAAATGAAGAATGATTTCCGTGGGTCCATTCTAGAGCTTTTGGAGGTTATGACACAAGAACGGCCCTGAGGTTCTTCTCATTCATGCCACATCCTGTGGCCTTCTCTCCGTATCTTCTACCAATAGGCCACGGTTTCTAAACTAGCCCACAAGGGCCCCGAGAAGTCTCTCTCAAGTTGTCAACATCTTCGCTGTCTGATGGCGTAATTAGGCAGTGACTTTTTGCCCATGTGTTCTGGTTCTTTCAGATGCTCAATGACTTGCTGGAGTGAGCTGGAGGTGAGGGCTGGGGACCTAAAATCTCTGGGGTCCAGCACAAGAGTGGATGTCTAACACTCAGACAAAACCCCAAATCCCTGGGTGTCCCTGAAGACACAACGAGTTGGTAGTGCTTTGTGAGTTATTCTGAAAGTGTTGCCCAGGTCCTATGTTATGCAGAGCAAACATTCAAATATGGCTGTTAGGTAGATCATAATCAGGAAGTTCAACGGTGTGGTGCTGGCTCTCACATAATATTTGTAACATGTGTTTCCATTTACTTCTCAGTAACTTAGAGCTAGAAAGAAGTCACAGACATGTTCAACCAATATTTCTGGTCCATAACTGTTTGCAGCCAAGGTTATTTAAAGATAATAAATATCTGATACGGGCCTCACACAGTTAGGGCTTGTGATTGTTCGAAATAGTGCCTGGGACGAAGTTTAACTAGTATTTTCTCTAAAAGGTGTGTTTGCCATATGCATTAATAGCGTAAGCAAAACTGAAGGGCGCATTTTTCAGTTAATGTTGGAAGTAAACCGTTCTCAAACAACCTTAGCAGAAATGTTCATTTACGTACACTTGATGTGTCATAATTAGATTTTATCTGTTGCTAACATATTGTTCTCTAGTCAAAAAACTAATCTCCCAGAAGCTGAAGATGCTACTTCTGTGTGTACTTGCAAAAGTTTGTTTCTTTTTTTTTTTAATATTTTTTAAATTTTATTTTAGAGAGAGAGAGTGGGAGTGGAGGAGGGGGGCGGGGGGGGGGGGAGAGAATCTCAAGCAGGTTCCACACTCAGCCCAGAGCCCGATGAGGGGCTAGATCCCATGATCCTAGTATCGTGACCTGAGCTGAAATTAAGAGTCAGATACTCAACTGGCTGAACCACCCAGGTGCTTCAAAAGTTTGTTTCTGTAGAAGTGCTTTATAATTCACTGTTCCCTAACGTAGCCAGAACTTTCCAGAAAATGAGTTATTAGTGAGGCCGGCTGTGATATTTAGTTTCTCCATCTGAACCGAATAGGGGTCAGTGCAAACAGTGCCCCATCATCCATGCTGCCCCAACAGCAGAGGCTTCCCCCATCAGTCCTCCTAGACAGACAAGACAATCCTGGATGACTAATCCTCTCCCCCTCTCGTGTCCCAAGGTGGCTTTTAAATTTGACAAATCCTTTCTTTTTTTTTTTTTTTTAAATTTTTTTTTTTCAACGTTTATTTATTTTTGGGACAGAGAGAGACAGAGCATGAACGGGGGAGGGGCAGAGAGAGAGGGAGACACAGAGTCGGAAACAGGCTCCAGGCTCTGAGCCATCAGCCCAGAGCCCGACGCGGGGCTCGAACTCACGGACCGCGAGATCGTGACCTGAGCTGAAGTCGGACGCTTAACCGACTGCGCCACCCAGGCACCCCGACAAATCCTTTCTTAATTTCCTTGTTCTTTTTATTCTACAATGTTCCCGGGTTTTGTTTCTAAAGACACACGTGCCCTGACATCCTTTCCAAAACGATGATTAGAGACAAAGACAAAAACAGGAAGGAAAACAATCTGTGCGAGAGAGGGGCTGGTGAGAGGGATTAAGGGGTAAGGAGAGGACAGAGAAGAGTAGAGCGTAGTGGAAAAGCAAGAGAAGGACTGAGGGATGGAAGGAGGGATCAAGAGGTAGAGAGGTGGAGAGAATTCAGCTCAGAGGGCAGGGAAAAGGAGGGGAGAGTGAATACACATGTGCACAACGCAGGGCAGGTTGGGATGGGCAGGGAGAGGAAGTAGAAGACAAGTAGAGCAGGGACGTCTTTCAATAAGCTCCCGTCAGCCTCTGACAAGACGGGTCCACCTTTTTTACATTTCCTGAAAGCAACTTTGTTTTCTTCAACAGAGTCATTACCAGTTGTATGGCTTCCCCCTATCTATCTTTACTCCTACAATTCAGGAGTCAGAAAAGAAAATTATTTTCACATTAGCAACTCATTAAATGCCTCCAGGTTTGCAGCCAAAGCCCTGCTGGATCTGAATGCGTTGTTTTTACACATCTGAATGCCCACTCGGAGGCTTTGTCGGCCAGGGTACAGAGGCTGGAACCCTTCTGTCATGCATATGGGTAAGTGGGAGGGGTGGGGCTGTGTAAGAGTCATCCATCATCCTCCATCAATGTCACCACCACCTGCAGGGACCCAGCCAATGGTCAGTCAGTCACTCAGGCCTGACAGCTGGCCATCAGTCCCCCGTGGGGCTATCTATGCCCTGGGTTCCGAAGGTATTAGCCGCGGACTCTTATTTGCTCCGACCTGTAAGTTCTAGGAAGCTCTCCACCTTTAGAATTACCAACACATTGGTGAGTTCGCTCACCTTCATGACAACTGGTCAGGGTCAGATCAATAAAGGTGAGGTTTGCTCTGTATTTACCGAAAAATGGTGGGTCATTATTTAAAATCAAATATTGGGCAGTTCAGGCAAACATAGGAGGGATTTTTATACACGGCGAAACACACTCTTTCTTTAATGTGTGTTTATTTCAGTGTTGACATTTTAATATCAAGCAAATCCAGCCTAAATAATGTCAAGTAGCTAATTAGATGAGGTATAAGTTAAACTTATCTCTTTGTCATAAACTCTCTTTCTCTGAACCCCTTTTTAAATTGAGGGACATCAATCATACCTCAATGTGACATAAATTTTACAATCTTAAGTATACAGAGCCATGACTTTTGGCATTTGTACACATCACTATAACCACGTATAGGTCACCATATGGATTATATGCCTCTTTATCAATGACGTATCTCATAATATCCCACATTACAGTACCTTATGAATATTTTTATCTCCGTTATTGGGCAGTAAACTTAAAAGACAGGGTCTTTGTCTTTTTCATACCTGTACTTCTCACAATGACTACTATCTTGTCCATAGCAGGGGCTTCATTTCTTTCTTTCTTTCTCTTTTTTTTTAAATTAATGGTAGATTCTCTAAGTAATTGTTAAGACAGAATAGTTCTTCAAAATTCCATCTACTTTATAGGGGCCTTAACAAACAAGAGATCAAGGATAGAAGAAAACAGAAGACAATGAAAAGAAAAAAAAAAATCTCACTCACTTCCCAATTGCCAACACTGAGATTCATTCAACAAATATTTTTTTGAACATGTACTATGTGCTAGGCACCAAGTTCTAAATTCTTGGAATAACTGGTGAACAAACTTCTACCCTTGTTGAGTTTGTATTCTGATGGGGAAGTGACTATCCAGTCTTAGAAAGAAAAGACTGCAAGGACTTATGTGAGAGATTCTTACAAGAAAGCAAAAGTTTCTAAACGTGTCTGAATTGTTTTAGCAAAATTTAAAGGGAGTCTGATTCATCATAGCTCTTTCATTCTATAGAGAGGTCAGTGCAAAATGTCCTGCTAGCTCAACACTGAAAGGAAAGCAAATGGGAGAAATCTGTGTATTTATTTCAATTCAATATATGAACGCTTTGGACATGGCATATCGACACTTAGTCCCAGAATACAGACTTACCATTAATTTTAAAACCATTGCTAGTATAAGGGTGAATTGTGATCATGGTACCCATAAGGGGAAATCAGCTGACTCTTGATGTCTCTATTAATTATTGTCCTTATTGATTGAGGGGTTCTAGCAGCATCTGCTTTTATTTCTTTTGCCTTGATCTTAACTTAGCTTCTTAAATTTGTATTTACTGTTATACCCCTCGTGCGGAATCAAGCCACCCTAATTTTTAAGTCAGTCCTGAAAGACTGAAACACATACAGCAGCCTTCATTCCAGAGTCCACAGGAATCTGAAGTTAAACTCACTAGACCCAATTCTACAGCTCTGTCTAGGTCGGAGACTCCTTCAGCACCAACTGGGCAATCCAGTTTCCTAGAGGTGAGGCCCAATTGTCCCCAGGTTGCATCACTGCAAATGTTTGGGTTGGTCCAACCCTCAAGCCTAGGCTTCTCTGTGGGGGTCTCATTCCATGGCCTCCCCAGTCTCTCTGCAGGTATGACTGCCCTGGCCTGAACCCCAATGTATCTGGTCAAGTTCCAGTTCTTGTCTCCATCTTTCCTATGTCGGCATCCCGTCTTCTCACTGAAGCTGCATTACCTCCCATCAGAACTGTGGGAGCAATTCAGCTTGTGAATGAATTACCTGTCTTAGTTTTTCTCTGCTATACTGGGCTAGGCATTGGACCAACCAGTAGAGACTGAATTATATTGAACAACTGCACCTAGACATGCCCAATTGTTCTCCCCTGGACTAGGCTTTGACCTGTCTCCACCTGCTCCCTGGGCTTGAGACTGTCAAAGTCCCAGCCTGCTTTGAGACTGATTGCACCAAAGTCTCACAACATCCCACACTTTACGGAGACTTAATCGTGAAACCCAGGACTGAAGAAATGAAACCTCAGAGGTCATTGTGTTCAGCTCATGGTCCATGCATGGTCCATCCATTTGCCTTTTTTTTTTTTTTCATGTTTATTTATTTTTGAGAGAGAGACAGAGACAGAGCGTGAGCAGGGGAAGGGCAGAGAGAGGGGAACATACAAAATCTGAAGCAGGCTCCAGGCTCTGAGCTGTCAGCACAGAGTCCGACGCAGGGCTCGAACCCACGGACCATGAGATCATGACCTGAGCTGAAGTTGGACTCTCAACAGACTGAGGCACCCAAGTTTGTCTTCAAGATGCACTGTTCTTAAATAATCCTAGACAAGAGGTATTAATTATTTGGAAATCTGTACAAATTTCAAAGTTTAAGCAGAGAGCTAGATATTCCCACATAAAGAAAGACTGAGTGGGAAGAAACATGGCTTTTATGGTTAGACCTAAGTGATGTGCACCATTTTAAACATGGAATGGCTTTAACCAAAGTTCCATCTAGCCTTTTGGGTTTCCAATTTTGTCGTCACTTTGGTTTTCCTCCAATCATCATACAGAATCAAGTGGATTGAAATGAGACATCACTCAGAAAATCTTAGAACTGAAAGAATGTCTGTCCCTACCTTGAATTTACTATGTGGTAAACAGGATACTCAGGTTCTGTTCTTCCCCTCCAGTGACGGGCTGCTCACTACCTCACAAAGCAACAAATTATAATTGTGAAAAAAAAATCTAATGGTAAGTCATTGTTTTCTTGCTACTAATTGAAATAAACTTTGTTGTCTCCTTCACCCAATAATAAAGAATAATAAATGTGTTGAGTGCTTACATGCAAGTATCCTGCAAGACTAGAATTTATGGCAAAAAAAAATAGCCATGATCTGGGATGCCTGGGTGGCGCAGTCAGTTAAGCATACAACTCTTGGTCTCAGCTTAGGTTATGATTTCATGGTTTGTGAGTTCGAGGACTGCATTGGTCTCTGTGCTGACAGTGTGGAGCCTGTTTGGGATTCTGTCTCTCCCTCTCTGTGCCCCTCCCCCACTTGTGCATGCTCTCTCTCTCTCTCTCTCTCTCAAATAAGTAAAACTTAAAAAAAAATTAAAGAAAAAAGACCATGATCTTCAGCCTCATGATAAAAAAAAAAAAAAGAAAGAAAGAAAAAAGACGTGATCTTCAGCTTCAAAGTATCTAATGACATGACCTCACAGTCATTAGGTATTTTGTGGGAGATGTACTCTTAAGAGAACATATGTACTCTTAAGCAACATATGAGAAAATGATAAAATCAACACGAAACACTTCAAGAGTTTTAGGAGAAGCAATTAACTCTGGCTGAAGAATGTAGCATCGATGGAGATCAAAGAAGTTTTCACAGAGAAGGTGAAAGATAGCCTAAGTCTTAAAGAATGAATAGGAGTTTTGCCAAAGAGGAAGGATATTCAGAACAAACTGGTCTAAAGAAAGATCATTACCAAAGTGTGTTAGAATTCTTTATGTTAAAGGTCACAGACTACTCAACTCAAATTGGCTTGAATCAGAAGATGTGTAGGTCTGTCTTCAGGTACAGTCTGATCCAGGGCTCAAGAACTATTATCAGGATTTGGGCTCCATCTTTCTGTGACTCTCTCAGCTCTGCATTTCTTCATCATCAGGTGGGTCCACTCATGGAAGCAAAATGGCAAAACAGTTCCAGACCTCATATTTACACCCTCCATTATCTAGAGGAATGTGGCAAAAATCTTGGCATTCATTTTTGCTCATTAGACTTGATTGGGTTATGTACTCATCTCTTAACTTATCATGTAGCTGATGGAAAAGAGCTATGGCTTCAGCCAATTAAGAACCATCCCTAAAATTGGAGGTGGGCCAATCCCATTCTAATCACATGTCTAAGAACGGGGGAGAGTTAGGTTCTTCAAAAAGACATCAAAGTATGGTTGCCCGGAAAGGGCGATTTACGATGGGTAGGCAGTTAACAACAACCTCTGTAAAAGGGCTGAAAAGTGTTTTTATGTATGATCTTAGCATGTAACTGGAAGATTTATAACTTATATTTAGAGCGTAGAAGTCATTTGAAGGTATGGCCACTGATGACATTGAAAGGGAAGCAAGAATCCTATTGAGAAGGGTAACGCTGCATTAATTTAGGTAACACTAAACTTCTGGAACAAAGAATCCCAAAGCTGTGGTGGCTTAAATAAGGCAGAAATTATTTCAAATTCAAGTAACAACCTTGAGGAAAATGGCGGCTTTTGCTCCTTGCAGTTGTTCAGAGATTGGGTTCCTTTCTTCTCAGTGCTCTGCCTCCCCGGGGGCATTGACCTTGCATGCACTATTGAAACTGGGTCATGGTCAGGGGCACCTGGGTGGCTCAGTCGGTTAAGTGGCCGACTTCGGCTCAGGGCATGATCTCGCGGTCCGTGGGTTCAAGCCCCGCGTCAGGCTCTGTGCTGATGGCTCAGAGCCTGGAGCCTGTTTCCGATTCTGTGTGTCCCTCTCTCTCTGACCCTCCCTGTTCATGCTCTCTCTCTGTCTCAAAAATAAATAAATGTTAAAAAAAAAATTAAAAAAAAAAAAAAGAAACTGTGTCATGGTCATATCCGTGTTTTAGCTCGTGGGGCAGAGAAAGAGAGAAAAGCCAGAGTAGCAATTTTCTTTTACTTAAGTGTACTTATCACTTAATTAATTCAGCTTATTCCATTGGTATGAATGTAGTCACATGACCGCTCAGTCACAAGGGAGACTAGGAAATGCGGTCTCTGACGGAGACGTGTCTCCAAGGAAGAAGGAAAGAATGGATTTGAGAGGCAAAGAGCAAGTTGCCACAGATGCTAACGACTCTGGTAGAATTATTTGTGAATAGGTAGCATGAGATGATCAGAATCAAGATTCAAATTTTTCACTGGAGTGTAAAAGGAGGCCAGGAGTGAGAGCAAATCACCAGCTGAGAAGCTGTTGCAATCATTCAAATGTGAAATGTTGAAGGCCACTAAGTTTTCCTTGAGATAAGAATCAGAGTGGACTCGTATGACCTCCCAGACGTTTTTCTGCTCCTTCTATCATTTCAGTCTCCTGTGACTCGTGCTCACTTGCATGGCTTGAAAGTTCTGGAGAGGACGAAGCAAATGTAAAAACCGTGCCTGCTCACATACGTGCACTCAGTGGGGGTTAATAAAACACCAAATGCTGTCAGAAGCATGGACAGACTCGCTCCTGCAACACGACAGGGTGGAGAGCAACCAATTCCTGCGTATTACAATGCAACGCACGATTAAAATATTGGGTGTCAGTGTGGGAAATGCCGGAGCCCAGCCACTAACCGCGCAGCCTCAGCCAGTATGCCTGTGCTCTCTGCCCTGCAGTTTCTGGGTATGTAAATAGGAGGCTAACGTGATCTGAAAGTGTTCTGAGAATTAATGATGTAACCTGTATGACAGGTGCTCAATAAAGGGACATCGGTGCAAAGGCCTTCCCCTCCAGTGTGTGCGTGTAAATTTGCCTTTGTTCTTCAGAACGTCTCCATGCTGATTGCAAAATACACGCACATTTTTTAACCTAGACCTCGTGTTACGTGCACTGGCCCTCCGCCCCGACCCAGACTCATTACCCCCGGTGCCTGGTGACAAGATCCACAATCTTCTTGCAGCTGGTAGAGGTAGCACATTAGAAATTCATTTTTTCCTGTCATAATAACAAAGTGCAAAGCGGCAGGCTGGGAGGAGTTTCGTATGGGAAAACCCACAGAAAGAGACAGCTGAAGGAAGCTGTGCTTTTCTCTGATATTCCTTGTCAGGGAGAGCCATCCTCAAAAGGAAGGGCGAAAAAAAAAAAAAAGAAGAAAAAAGTCCCTGTGGAATCTGGATGTCTCCTTTCTAGTGGCCAAATGGTTCCGCCCTCGCATCGCTTCAGCCTGCCTTCTGCTGAACGGCGGTGTGGACACCTAGGCCAGACTCCGGGAAAGCAGCTACTTCCCAGCATTTCTCTCAAACGGGCTTGTCCGGAACATCAGCAGCTCAGATCACTAGACATTCTGTGTTGTTGTTGTTGTTGTTGTTGTTGTTGTTGTTTCACTTGCCTCTGGAACAATTTCCTAAGAAAGCAAATCCCTGGGTGCATTCCTTAAGTCCTGAAGTGGCAATTTAATGAAAAGAAGAGAAACTGGGCGGTGGTGTTCTTTTTGTTTCGTTTCGTTTTGTCTTGTTTCAAAACAGATTAATTGGCGTAAATGGGTGTGTGTGCGCGTACGTGCAAGTATGCTCACGGGCAGCTTTGTCCAAACGTGAAATGCCTGCAGGAAGTCAAGGCCAGATTTTCCATGCAGAGGCAGGACAAACTCCAGGGCCTGTGAACGTAGCTGCTGCTTGGGTGGTTATGGGGTTCAGGACACACCACCCCCAGAATTGGGGCACCCGGCCTGTTGAGGACGTCTCAGACTGGCGGAGTTTGAGAAAATAGCAGAAGCAGGAGGTCCCTTTGACCTGCTGCCTCCCTTCCCACCTGAAGCAGGTCATACAACTCTCATGTGAGAGATGCCCTCCGAGGACCCAGAGGAGAAGAGCATCCTTATCTTTCAAGACAAGGAAGAATCCTAACAGGTAAGTCTTTGCCCGTTCACCACACTTACCTCAGACTTTCTAACCAATCAGAGTGTTCCATGACTGTTCCCTTTCCAGGCCAAGCATAAACATACAGAAGCAGAAACAGGTCTGCTCCTTCACTTCTTCATTTCCTGGCGAAAGCTCCAGTGTCACCCACAACTCACATTTAACCAACGTGGATGCTTTGCTCCCGTCATTCTGCCTTTGCCAGTTGAATTTTCAGACTCATTCAGGAGCCCCAAGAGGGTCGAGGAAAACTTTTTCCTCCCTTACCGTGGCTTCCTGACCGGTAACCAGTGTTTGCTTGAAACTATGCACTACAGTAGAGGAAGAAATGGTTATAAAGACATAAGTAAGAATCAGATACTCTTGCTAACGAGTAAGGTGATGCCAAAATGTCTTTAGACACGAAAGCCATTTGAAGAAAAATGTTCCGGTGCCCTTGGGGGGGATGTTTGCGAGAGAGGCAGAACTGTCTTCTCCATTGGCGGAATGTACAACACCTTTAGGGACCTACAAAAATCGACTGCATTTTACCTCAGAGAGAAAAAAAAAAAAAGTTGACGTCTTTTAAGTTTATGGAGTAACATATTGATATTATTTTTTAAAATTTCTTTTAATGCTTCTTTTTGAAGGAGAGAGACAGAGACAGAGCGGGGGAGGGGCAGAGAGAGGGAGGCACAGAATCTGAAACGGGCTCCGGGCTCTGAGCTGTCAGCACAGAGCCCGACGGGGGGCTCGAACCCACGAACCGTGAGATCATGACCTGAGCCGAAGTTGGTCGCTTAACCGAGTGAGCCACCCAGGCACCCCGACTTTTAAATGAAGGATTGTATTTAGTGATTTGTCAGCAACAATGAAATCTCATGAACTTTCATGGAAAAAAAACATTTAGATTTCCACAGATTGGTAGACTACTAATTTCCATCACACCAAATATTAACATTAATCAGATTTGATTCTTTTTTATTGAGATGTAACTGACCTACAATGTTATATTGCTTTTAGATGTACAACAGATTGATTCAACAATTCTATATATTACTCAATGCTCACCATGACTTTTTGTTTGTTTTTTTTTAGAATAAGTGAACACTAAGTACTTACCCCCTCACATCATCCACCTTCTCCTGTCCTCCCAGTTCTCCAGCAACCCTGGAATTCTTTATTTCCCTTTTGCAGAGGGCAATATACAAACGCCTATGGATTAGTCTCTGGCATTCAATGTCAACCAGCAGGGGTTGCTAGAGAACAATCCAGGCCCCTGTGTCTCTGTGCAAAAGTTATGAACAAGCTGGAGAGAGGTAAGCCCTTGAGAAAACTAAAAGCCTTGGTTAGCAGTCGGGGGCCCGAGGCCCCACACAACACAAGAAGTTTCACGTACTGTGGAGAAATGAGCCATGCCGAGCTTAGAGATTAAACAGCAAACAGATTGTAAGTGGTATTTCTTGTTTTGAAGGTTCTGGGTCTTCCTGAGTCACCCGTGGCCTTTAGTTTGTAGAGTCCCAGGAATCCGGGTTTCTCCTGTGACCGATGGCCTGGGGATGCCCGAATGAGAAGAACCAGGAGATGATGGCCCACGCCAGACTCCTAAGAGAGCCTAAAGTCCTTCTCTGCATGAAATGCTGAGTCTCGGACTGCCCAGAAGGGGTGAATTTCACGTTTTCTTTGAGCCTGTTTTTGAAAAAGGCAAGATTTAGTTTTGAACTCTAGTCTGGCCTAGAAAAGGACTCCCTGAAAGAATCCCAAGAACAACAAATTGAAACGTCAGAGGACTCCTCTATTTTCTCGTTGATGATTTAATCAAAGGCTGCACAGCCCGCTCCTGCCTAGTAACAATTTTCCAAAGCCGTCTGCAGAATGGCAGTCACTCTTAGTTAAATGGCCGGTTCCAGCAACTCGGTCTTGAAGGGGCCTTTGCTGTCTTGCTGCTGCCTATTGTGTTAAAGAGGTTTTTTTTTGGGGGGGGGGAAGGGTGGGGGGGAGGAGGGCTGTGGGCTTTTTTTTTTTTTTTTGGCCCGATTGTAAATGTTTTGAATTTAAAAGACACCCAAATTCATTAAATGTGTGAAATGATGGGAAAAAAAGTGTGAAATTGTAACAGTCGGTTTGTAGTTGATTAATAGAAATCTCTTCTAACAATCCCCAGAACCTTCCGGGGGTCATTGGAACAGAGCAGCTGTAGAGACAGCAGGAGTGATTTTGACACTGCCCGATGAGGACTGTGGAGAGTTCCAAACAAGTGGGCAGAGTCCCATGCACTCTGCACTCTTGGCGGCCTCTCAGAGATGATTGGCTGCAAGGTCAAATTAATATGCAGACCAACCAGCAAGGTGCTGCTTTGCTCTTGGTCTTGGAGGGGTTTGTTTTTAGGAGACATCATGGTTTCACGGGGGATGAATCACTTGGAGTTGACTGGCCACTTTGGCCCCAGGTAGCTGCTCACTCAGGGCCAGCCCGGTTTCTTAGCTTGACCATCTGTGCCACAAGCAGAGATTCATGATTTGGTGGGTGGCAGCAACTCTGGGGTGTCCTGAAAGGAGCTGTTTAATGAGCACAAGCCTTGGCAATCGATTGGAGTCTCCAGTTCCCCCGTTCATTGCGCCTCCTCGGTTGCAGACGAGCCTTGACAGGGGCAAGAAAAGGAAAGCAAAAATTGTCTTTCGTTGGGGGAACACATTTTTCTCTAATTTTTGGCCTCCGATCACCCCAAACCTGTAGTGTGTTTTCTCTTTGAAACCCTGCTGCAGGCTACCATTCTGGAGTTAAAGGATTTTGCCTTCGAAGAGGTACAAAGGAAACATCAAAGTAAATGTCCTCACAGTGACATAAGGATAGAATAATGGTGACCCAGCAGCTAGAGACTTGGCCAAATGCTGAAAGTAATTCACGCCACTCACTAACAATGGGGGATGTGTGACAATGATATATACCAGGAGACAAGGACAACCACTTTGCGGGGCTTCGATGCCCCACAAACCCAATTGTAGGCAGATCAATACTGTCATAAGACAATTATCAAAGACCATCAGCACATCATATTTTCATACCATAAACAGCTCAAGGCGCCAGCGATGGCTTTCCTACAGAAAGCACATAGCATAAATTTGAAGGGTGTGAAATTGACATGATTAATAATTATAGTTATTAGCACATGTGCCAGCTGCTCATGTATGGTTTATCCCTTGATTTATGGTGCCATAAATGCCCATCTCTCCCTCTGATGCTGAATCAAGGGGGCACACAACCGTGGGCAGAATGAGTCTTTCTTATTGCCAGGAGTTTCATCACAAATAAAAGAAAAAAGTGGGTTGAAAATCACCCTGGATCTGGAGACACCTCGGTGAGAGGGAAGCTGCCTTTTGTTTGCCTGGCTGCTTTATCGGCTGCTGAAACCTGTCTGTTCAATGTTCCCAAAGCCTTTGAAGTTTGGACTGCAACTAACAAGGGGCTATAGTTTTCCAGCCCCCCCTCACTCCTTCGAGCTGTTGCCAGGCTGCAAACAATCACTATACATATTACAGATGAAATCACTAAGGCCAACAATGGAAGAGGCAAAAAGTAATCTTTGGGGTGCCAAAAGTTAAAGCTTTGGTTGTCAAATGCAATTTGAGAGGGCTTTTCCTGGACTTTCCTAAATGTTTTAATTGTTTCATATGGTTATAAACAGATCTGGACATGAACGGGACATCAAAATATACTTTAAAATCTAGTTCCTCAGCAATCATCATCTTAGGACAAAGAGACAACTCCAGGGGCCGGTAAGGACCCAAGCCTAAACGCACGAATTTCTCTCATCACTAACCTCTTCAAATATGAATGGAGAGTTTCTGTTGCCACTCGTGACTTCCACAATATTAAGCTGCATGTTCAAGAAAAGAAAAATAAAGGATAGTAAAGACATGAGACCCGTGTCAGCCAGTTGAAGAGTAGCTTTCTTTACTCTTTGACACATATTCAAAAAATACGAAGAAAACAAGTAGAAGATGCAGAAAAGTTTTGTTTTTTTAATTTTAGCATCATAATTATTCAAGTACACTTACAGGCATAGGGCAAGTAAATAAATGTGGTAGAAGGAATGCTTTTTTTAAAGGGAAAAACTTAAAACCTGCAATCCAAATATGGAGATCGAAGGACACATCAAACCTTGCCAACGGTGAATGAAAATGCCCTTTACAGATCTCCCCAACGTTTAAACAAAGAGGCACCAAAAGTCTTGGAAGGCTTTTCTTCTCCTGCCATGCTCCTCATTTCTTCCCCTCCTATTCTGAGTCAGTAGCCCCGACCGGCCTGGAGCCCAACTAGTCCAGCGGGAGACAGGTCCGAACAATGCAGCTGCCCCTGTTTCCATCATACCTGGCTCAGGAATTCACCACCAGCAGCTCCCCCCTCCTGAACCAACACCAAGATCTGGGGATCATTTATACTGCTCATAGCTTCACTTTGACAGAACATGCATTTACTCAGAATTTCAAAATAGTGCACAATGACTCGTTTTGACCCTGGAAAGAACTCAGATTCCCAAATAATAATCAGATGATGATTAAAGTATTCTATAGAAAATAAAAACGTATTTAAAAGACCAGCAGTCACTTCCATAGGCTCTTTGAGGACCATAGGTGTTCCAGTGAGATCTTTGCAGATCATTTAGAAAAAAAAAAAAAAAAAAAAAAAAAAAAAGGCACTCTATGTGTCTTCAAGTTAAAGCAAGTAACTCAAGAAAAATGAAGCCTAGGAAAGTTGAAAAAAGATGTTTTAAGCAAGTCATGTTTAAAATAAACACAATTTTGTCTAATGAACGTAAAGAAAAATGGGCAAGTCTTTAAAGCTCAATAAGCATAATGTCAGCAAAGTGTTTAATATCTGATTAAAAGCAAATCTGGAAGAAGAGCACATCTTAAATAAATTCCTCGTTTTAAATGTAATCCTGTACATATACATCAAATGAATATTATTACTAATGATCTTAACGCAAATTATCAGGGACAGATCACAGAATTAGATATCATTTCTAACTTGAAGAAATAATTTAAAAAAAGGAATTTAAAAGCAAAAGATAATTTTAAAAAAGCGAAATGAATAATGGATTAGATTATGACAACTCAGATAATTCATGTTCTGGAAAAAAACCAAAGTGTGTGTGTGTGTTTAAGTCTTTAAGGAGTTATTTATATGCAATGACAACTGGGCCCCATGTTTAAATTGAATGATCAAGAACAGATTTTGGCAATAATAAAAAAAACTGTAATAGAATAAATTAGTGGATAATTTCTATGTGGCATGTACCATAAATTTGATTTTTAAATTAAAATTTAATTTTATAGGAAGAAATTTCTGGATTAAGACTAACAATAGTCAAAAGGCCATTTCAGATCTTGCTAAAATGCTGTACTATGCAAATGCAGGTGTGAGGGGATACTTAACAGGTGCTTTGAAAAGAGTGGATGAATGAAGTAATAGTCACATATTTTAAATAAATAAAATTTGGTAAGTTTGAAGACAAACATCTTTTTTTGAAAGATTAAATAATAAGTGAATTTTTTTTAAGTTTACTTATTTTGAGAGAGAAGTGGGGAGGGGCAGGGAGAGAGGGAGAGAGAGAGAGAATCCCAAGCAGGCTCTGTGCTCTCTGCTTAGAACCTGTCACGGGGCTCAATCTGACGAACGGTGAGATCATGGCATGAGGCAAAACCAAGAGTCGGTTGCTGAACCAACCGAGCCACCCAGGTGCCCCAGGAGTGACTTTTCTTGGCAAGTATCTAGAAGAAGATAAAGGAATATTTACTTTTTGTAAGGCAACAGAAAAAACTGTTTGAACTCAAGTTTTCCAAAGAAGAAAATTAAGGGATTATGAGGAGAGAATTAAAAATAGATCAGAAGGCAAAAATTGTCCACGTTGACTCAGCACCTTTAATAATTTCCTTCTCGTCCATAAGTGATCACTGGGTTCCCGTAAAAAAATACACCGTGTCTACATTCTAGAGACTCAGGCTATCTGCTCATTAGTGCTTGTTTTCCTTGATATCTCTGGTTGGTATACCATTGCCTCATTCCTAGTCTTTCTCTGTAAGACTCTTCCAGAAAGAAGCTCTGCCTTGATTGTTGGCTGCTTGACCTTGGGCTTCCTTTTTAAAATGATCTTTCCAACTAACACTCAAGCTCGGCTGGAGCCTGTTTGCCCAGGGGAACTCAGATCTTTTGTAATCATCAAAATCTTACAAATTTTATCATTCGCAGTAAGGGTGGTAGAATAGTGTTTGTTTAGGGACTCTCCCTACCTGTCCTCTTGACATTTAAGTGCCCAGATATTCGTTGGGCCCCCTGATATTACTTAGACACATTTAAATTAGCAGAGAACAGCAGTAGCCATCACGAGTTGACAAGTTAACTATATCGTAGGACCTTCGCATTGTAAATTTCAGTCATCCATGACATTGGGTAGGTCTAAGACATGGTTTCTAAAAAGGAAAGAAGCCAGTGTTTGATATGTCTTTGGTTCAGTTTGTTGCTAGTGTCTCCATTATTGCTACAACAGTTGACCAAACAGAATGGCCTGATTGTGAATTTTGTCTTTTACTTCTTGGTCAATATTGGCATTGGTTAGTAGGGTACTATCAAAGTAACAGGTTTTACTTTTGTATTCCAAGGGGAAAGCTTTTATTGAATAAAGGTTTCTCTGATTGCAGACTGATTCCTTAAGGTTGATCACCAGCTTAGAAGCTCTGACGTGATTTCCTGACTATACCTTTAGAGAGTCCAAGAATCAATCAATTTCAGGGTCTTGAATGACCTTCATAGAGTGTCACACTGGAATACTTTCTTGGGGGAATTCAACAATGGCTTCTAGATCCCTCATTGCATCCCAGAGCCTGGCTTCGTAAGGCAGATTTAATAAAACTAAACCTAATCTATAGCCCAGAAGTAATTTTTTGGTGACAGAGAATGAATTAAATAGAACATCAATTCTGACACTATTGGCACATCATGGAGGAACAGGTTTAGGATCTGAGTCAATCTCTTTGGGTAGCCAAATTTCCTTAAAGCTGCCAGAGACCCACATACTAATGGTATTAAATGCTTTTGGAAGTTCAACTATACACATGTGGCCACAGTATATGCCAATCAACACATAGTTTGGACTTTGTCAGGGATGGAAGTTCGGTGGGGGCTAATTATTGTTCAGGGGAGGAAAGGTGCCCAAGAAGATTTAATCTTGACTTCAAATAATTTGCTGTATCACGGGGGAGATTAAACATAAAAATTATAGAACAAGAAATTATTTAAAAAATGGTCGAGGAATGTGTGATAAATGCCAGATGAAGGCATGGAAAAAACCTGCAACCGGATTTCTGAAAAATGAGTGGTCAGGTGAGAGAGGCCAAGGGAGTCCTTACAGAATAGATGGGATTTTGATTTGGTCTTGAAAGGAGGGATGTTTGATAGACAGGGGAATGTGGAGGGCCCTGCTGGCAAGAAAAAGGATGGAAGGAGAGGACTGTTTGGAAAATGGTGATAGGATGCCGAGAGAGGGGAAGAGGACCAAGGATCAAGCCGTAGGACGCACACTGAAGCGGATCCATTGCTCCCAGCCTACGTGGGGTGTCAGGTGGCAGAAATGCCCTAGTTTCTGAGCACCTTGTGAATTAGACTCAAGGAATCTTTTAGTCGAAAAGCTTTTGTTTGTGTTTATTCTAAATCCTTCTCAACTGTCAACATATTAGTGTTCTTTCTCTGCAATGTCCCAGGTGGCCCTGCACAATAAGTCCTGTGCCTGCTCGTTGTTCCTTGTTTTGTGACCTAGGAGCAAACTCCCAGCGGAGCTGAACTGCCACCCAGGGTACAGGAATATGCCCATCTTGGCGTGTCCGTGTCCAGTCCTCTATTACTCTTCTAGGAAAGATAATGATTCTGATCTCTTTAAAATCGAGTAGCTGTAGGGGCACCGGGGTGGCTCAGTCGGTTAAGCATCGACTTCGGCTCAGGTCATGATCTCATGGTTTGTGGGTTCGAGCCCCACGTCCGGGCTCTGTGCTGACAGCTCAGAGCCTGGAGTCTGGAGCCTGGAGCCTGGAGCTTGGAGCCTGGAGCCGGCTTTGGATTCTGTGACTCCTTCTCTCTCTGCCCTTCCCTCCCACCAGTGCTCTGTCTCTCTCTGTCTCTCAGAAATAAATAAATGTAAAAAAAAAAAATGTAAAAAAATCAAGTGGTTGTAAGCATGTTCCATATTTAAGGAGGGGGCATTGATGTAACTTACAAAGAGTATAATGAATTAAACTTTTAACTGATTTCAGTTACCTTGACTTAGATTTCCTTACTGAGGGGCCTAAAACATGGGTGAATAACACAAGTATGAAGAGTTAAAGGGAACTTCTGTACCTCTCAGGGGCTTCATCTTCTTATGCACTCTCCATGTTTTCCTCCTCGATGAAGCAAATTCCCTCCTCAATGTCCTACGATCTTAGGTCATAATGGTGTCACACATGCTCTGTCATCACACATGCTCTGCCTTTCACATGGACTTGAGCGATATTTAGATGCTGTTTGTTCCTCTTAGAGGCCAGAGGACTTCTTTATAATTTTGTCTACCTGTAAGCTAGACATCTATCTTTACATGGTTGCTGATTATTCTCTCGAGAAGTCCTGGAAGTCTCACTGGGGTGGTTTATTTTTCAAGTCGCCGTTAGGTCAGTTTCATCACATTTGCCCAGCACCTATAGACACGGCCAGCCAGACGCTAGAATCCTGTGTGTTGTGCCTCCGGTGATCAGTCCGCCATTTCCCATTGCCCTTTAGCTGTAAAGGCAGACATTAGACTGCTCTCCAACAGTGGAAGCTCCTCAATACTACATAGTGAAGCTATCTCAATAGAGCTCGAGGAATCAGCGACTATATCTATCATATGCTGGCAAGGTTTTCTCACTCTCGCTCAGAAGAGTTGACCTCAAGACCATTATGGCATAGCGATAGGTTCTCCCCCTGCAGGGCAGATTCTAACAAGAAGAATTCGACGTGATACCCAGGCTAAAGCCCAAACTACTGCACATATACATCATTCTCCCAAGAGGACAATGAAAGGCAGAACCGGCATAATAAAAGTAGAGTAGGTTGAGACGTAGCTACCAATCGAATAAAGGGCCAATAATTACCAGCATCGCAAAACGCCCTTTTGTTGCCCTGAGGGTACACAAATGAAGCAAACACTAATGAGACTTCCGGACAAATATTTTATTTTTAGATGGGCACAAAGTGTAGAAATGAAGATATGTATCATCCTGTCCCTGCTATGTGGGTGCGAAGTGAGGTGGTGAAGGAAACGTAGTGTATCATTCTAATCCTCAAAATGGTAGCTCTTGATGAAACATGTTGCGTTAATACACATATATTGTCAGTTACATTTCTCCCTTTATTCACAAAGGAAGCAGCGGTTTTCTTCGAAACCTTCTGATTCACGACCTACTAACTCTTTTTTGTAACAGTAGCACTTTAAGCACAAAGACCTTTAAACTGGAAACAAGTTTGTCACTTCACTTTTCCATTTATTCTTACTAAGCTTAATTTACTTCTGCTTTCTGTGCAATTTAATTTTTTTTTAATGTTTATTTATTTTTGAGAGAGACAGAGACAGAATGTGAGTGGGTTAGGGGCAGAGAGAGAGAGAGGGAGACACAGAATCGGAAGCAGGCTCCAGGCTCTGAGCTGGCAGCATAGAGCCCGACACGGGGCTCGAACTCATGAGCTGTGAGATCATGACCTGAACCGAAGTCGGAAGCTCAACCGACTGAGCCACCCAGGGGCCCCCCTGTGCAATTTAAAAGAAAAAAGTTGGGAAAATGCATTATCAATTTTAGGCTACTAAAACATCAACTGAACTGCTGTTCAGCCTATAACAATAGGCTTATTATAACCTTGGAGCACCAGAAATTCTGGGTCAAATCAACAGTCCCTATTAAGGCATTGTAAAGCAAATGAGACCTATAGGCTGCAGTCCCGCCCTTAAGCTGTTACCTGGCTCCTAGGAGGACAGTAAGCCTGTAAGACAAGCACCTCCCTGGACCATTTTCCTGCATTGCTATCAGGTTGTGAAACCTCAGCTTATACCCCGAAGAGAGGGCGTAGAGACGACCCAGACTAGAGCAGTCTATAAAAAGTTGGTTTTGACCATTTTATATAACATGAATAATGCATGATAATACTGGATCAAGAACTTCACTTACCCATGATCTCCAACTATTAACTGAATGAACTGGAAACTTCAAGGGTGTTTGGGTGGGAAGGGGTGATAAGGAATGGGTACATCCTTGGCTTTCTTACCTAGAAACTCCTACGTGCTCTCAAAGGTACTGTTTTCAGGAAAAGTACCTTGATTCTCTAGGAAGTGTTGGGTCTATTCCTCCCTCCTTCAGCCCCAGCACTTGGCACACAACTCCAGCACAACATTGACCCTACTGGGATGGTTTTTCTGCTTGTCCCAACACCCAATCTTGGTAGGGCAGGGACTGTTTTCCCTTTGTTTTAAAATTCCCAGACCATAACACAGTCCCTGATGCTTGGTTATTAGTTACATGGATGACTGATTGAAAGAATGAATAATGAGACTGAAGCTGTGTTTATCGGGATCCTCCGGGAGCGAGAAGAGAATTCATTTAGTGAACGATTAAGTTCTTGAACAAGGCCCAGGTCACCCTGGAGAAGAACTTTTAGAGATTGATTCCAAACCAAAGGGGCATGAGAAAGTGTGTCCGGCTGACTGACTGACCCCGAAGCAGCCATGAAAATCTCAGTGGCTCCTGACTGACCGTAAGCAAAGACTGATACCACATCCCATTTGTGACAGTGACACCTAAGGGATCTTTGGCCTGCCAACATTTTTTTGTTGCCAGTGGTGTGGACTCCTGGCCACACCCACTGAAGACTCCACCTCGTATACCAAATGTGTTTTCTGAAATGTCCTTTTAGAGAACTACCCCCAACACACATTCATTGAGTATCTACTGGGGTCCATTACTGTGGATGGGAATTCAAGACAAACAGGTTCATCATGACAGAGCCCTCCAAACGGACACATATCAGGGAGTTTCCAAAAGCATCATTGTTCTAGGGTTTTTCAAAAATTTATTAGCGACTTTAGTAAGTGGAAAAGCAAAGAAAAGTCCTGATTGCTATATATGGCATAACGCAGTGAGCAACATATGCTGAATTTGTTTCTCTCTGATGCACTCTGGCTGAGCTCTGTCAGTATTGATCCTTTTGCAGCCAAGAAGCTGACAATACTGAGTCGGCTTCTCACGTATATGGTTCAGTAGTCTGCAAAGACTTAACCTTAGTCAGATGCTTTCCTCAAAATTTGGAGCAAATGGTAACTCTATGTAGGGATCCATTTTAAAACTCATTTCCAGGGACACCTGGGTGGCTCAGTCAGTTAAGCGCCCAACTTCAGGTCAGGTCATAACCTCAGGATTCATGAGTTCAAGCCCCACATCGGGCCATCAGGCTCTGCGCTGACAGCTCAGAGCCTGGAACCTGCTCCTGATTCTGTGAATCCCTTTCTTTCTGCTCCTCCCCAGCTCACGCTCTCTCTTTCTCAGAAATAAATAAACATTAAAAAAAATGAAGAAAAGAAAAAAAGAAACAACGCATTTCTAGGGCTGCCTGGGTGGCTCAGTCAGTTAAAGTGTCTGACTTAGGCTCGGGTCACGATCTCGTGGTTCGTGAGTTCGAGCCCCGTGTCAGGCTCTGTGCTGACGGTTGGACAGCTCAGAGTCTGGAGCCTGCTTCGGATTGTGTGTCATTCTCTCTTTGCCCCTCCCCCGCCTCTGTTTCTCTGTCTCTGTCTCTCTCAAAAATAAATAAACATTAAAAATAATAATAAAAATAAACTCATTTCCATGTGAGAATATTTCTCACTTATGTGTTTCTTAGGTCTCCCAAACTTTTTGCAAAACTTCCCTTTACCCAATTATTCCTTTATCCATTTTCTTCTGCTTAAAAAAATTAGTCTCGGGGGGCACCTGAGTGGCTCAGTTGGTTAAGTGTCCAACTTCGGCTCAGGTCGTGGTGTCACAGTTTATGAGTTTGAGTCCCGCATTAGGCTCTGTGCTGACAGCTAGGAGCCTGAAGCCCACTTCGGATTCTGTGTGTCCTTCTCTCTTTGTTGCTCCCCACCCTTCTCTCCCCCAAATAAATAAACGTTTAAAAAAATTAAAAACAAAATTAGTCTCGGTGTTGTTTCCAGCCAGATGAATATAAATGAACACATAACTACCCTTTTTATCAATTCTAGTCTGAAACAGAATAAACAAGACATTTTATCTTTTAAAGCCTTTTTAAGGGTTTATATTCAATAAATACAGAGTATAGGGAGGCATTAGTCAAGGGGACAAAGTTACAGTTATACAGGATGGATAAGTCCTCGAGGCACATCGCATAGCATACTGTCTACAGTTAACAATCCCTGTGATTCAAGACAAAACATAAATAGGACGGCAGGAGGAAACTTTTGGGGATGATGGAGAATTTATGACTTAGATCGAGGTGACAGTTTCATGGGTGTTCACTTACTTCCGAATCCAAGTTGTGTATATTGTCTATATTAACTATGCACAGCTTTTCGTTTGTCAATCACACCTCAATAAAGTGGTTTAAAACGTATACAGATAAATAAGTCAATAAACACAGAGGAAAGCATTTTGCATCGGTAAATTTATATGGTGACAACTAAAAAAAAAAAACCAACCAAACAAACAAGCGGCCCCAGAGATGCCGGTGATAAAGGCAATTTACTAGACAGCTGGGATCATATTTACTTAAGTGAAGGGGGGATTACAATAAATTAATAGGTTCAAAGATCCTCCACAGTATATGAGGACTAGTCCGGAGTCTTGCTATTGGAGGAGGAATTGAATTTCAGCATTTAACCTTATTATAAAACGACCTCACATTTTCCACATACGAATAAAGGAGACATCTTTAACATTTTTGTCCGTGTGAAAAGAAACATTAATCTTTATGTCCGTTTAGGTAGTTTTACAATGATACTTGTCTATTCAAGCCATTTTTCTGAAGCCTGTTTATGCTAAAATGGGCATCTGCTCGGCTCACCCAATTCAAAACAAAAATTTGCATAATCTGTATTTGCATAGCAGCAAGTGGGTGGAGTTTAGGCAAGTGCACAGATGAACATAAAAATCAAATATGGGCAGGAGGAAACTCAATTTCATTATAAAAAAACCATGTTTGTTTAAACATAAAAAAGCTGTGTAAACAATCCTAATGTGTTTACTGTAGTTTAGCCTACAAGGCTCCCATTTTCTTCCCATCCTATTAGCGGCCCAGTTGAACAAATGCAAATAAACTTGGGCTGCTCACAAGAGACTTCCATTTAAAATTTACTCTTAGAAAAATAGAAGAAATAAGATGGAGAAGCCGTGAATGGGATAATGTGTGCTATCTGGGGGGAAAAAAATGTACCGACGATAATTATCAGCAGATGTCATTAAAGGTTTTTTTTGAAAAGTCTTCGAGCAGTCAATTAAATATTTCATTTAATATTTTAAATGAAAATATTAAAAGACGGTACACAGAAAAATTCAAGAATTTAAAAGTAGAATCAAGATAAGAAGTGAAAAGGATGTGGATGGAACATGGGGTTCATGAGATTAATTTGGGGGGGGGACAATACCCCTGTAACAAAGACGGGGAGAGAGAAAGATCACTAAAAGGAATATTAACTTAAAAAAGTTTTGACGCAAATAGAGCACTACATAAACTGGCTGGGCCCGAATACATATATGCGAGGCCCGAGAAAGAAGACTCTGGCCCTAGATGTGGAGCTAATGCGTTGTGGACCTGAATCTTACCAAATGTATTGTCATCTGTGGTCAGCAAATGAGACCAGAATGTTAGGTCTATCATAACACAAACTGTGTATTAATGGAGCCATTAATCACCATCAAAACTGTATTAGGAGTGAAGATAGCCAAAGAGAGCTTAACTGACAGCAAGTGGCCATAAACCTGTCCAAAAACTAATTTGATTACCATCATATCAGCATCTGTGCCACTTATGAGGGTTCATTTTTTTGATGAAATTAAGTAGACAAGTCATTCGTGCGTATAATAGACATCTAAATCATGGTAAACGTGTTGCTGGCAACAGAAGTCGTTAAAGAAAGTGCGGGATTGTTTTGGTGTCTGAACACAGAGCCCAGCCGTTCAATGGAAAGTGGCTTTTGCACAACAGTTGGGGACAGAATGCCATCAAAGAAGCTGTGGATGAAACCAAACGCCAAGTGAGGAGATTCGGGGAATGTTGGTTGTTTACAAGAAGGAATGTTTGGCCAGGATAAACTCTCACTCTTTATGGGTCATAAATGTTCCTAGCAAACAATCTGTTTTATTTGGAGACAGTTGGATCTGTTAGATTTTAGTCCTGACAGACGGAATTGTGGGATGTCATATTTAATGACAGTCTGGAGAGAGAGCGTAGAATGTTGTGTGTTAAATGACAGAAAGGGTGAGCCTGGTTACGAAGTATGACTACGTTCCCCTCACTCCCGCGTTTTTTCGGGTGGTTGTTTTTAAAGGATCTGGAATTCCTTAGCAGTGTGCGCTGGTATCATTTTGTCTTCGAACAAACATGGCTTTGTATTCTGCAAATTTTTATTATTCTATTTCTTTAGTGAAAAGATGTCCCTCTCCAAAGAGTCTAAATTGTTCAAATTATTAAGGGATTGATATTAGCCAGTGACTTGGTGAAAAACAAGTCTGTTTCAGGATTTATTTCACCAAGAAAATGACTCTTTTATGAAGAAACATAAGGCACATTGGATATAACAGAAAGCAGATTATTTTGGGTACAGGACATACAAAAATGATCACACAAGTCCACGTTCCACGTCCAGATAGACCACTGTATGATACGTCCGACTCCTGTTTGCTCAATGATCTCATCCTTGGAGGCAAAGCCATGTCTCTGGGTGCGTGTCCCTTCGGTGCTGTTGTCATGCGTATGTGTGAGAGCTTTGAGGAGAATAAACGAACCTGAGGGACAGGATGTTTTTTCTTTTAATATCAAGACCGAGAGCCCTTCCCCCATGAATATCTCAGGGACCAAAAAAATAGCAAGCGTGACACTTCTCGGGGCGCCTGAGTGGTTCAGTCGGTTGAGCCTCCGACTTCGGCTCGGGTCATGATCTCACGGGTCGGTGAGTTCGAGCCCCGTGACGGGCTCTGTGCTGACCGCACAGAGCCCGGAGCCTGCTTCGGATTCTGTGCCTCCCTCTTTCTCTGCCCCTTCCCCACTCACGGTCTCTCTGTCTCTCGCTCTCGAAAAATAAATAAACATAAAAAAAAAAGTGACACTTCTCTCCGGTGCCTGCTGAAACGTTATGTGGCTAATACCCAACACCTCGGCCCTGCTGCGAGAAAGCCTCCAGCCTCGGGAAGCTTCCTGCCACTCGCGAGCTGATGCCTTGTAGGCCTCCCCGTGTTACCTGAGTTTGCAGATGGGCCTTCTCCCAGGTGGGCCTGGCCAAACACTCCTCATTAATCATGGCTTAAACCTCTCTCAGTGGGGAGACCTCAGGTTAGACATCATTTGGAAACAAATTGGGTGAGAAATAGCTCTGACAATGAGGAGCCCACGCGGAATTCCCCTGTGAGAGCTTCGGCAGTGTGAAAACAGCCTCTTCCGAGACACTAAATGATCTGTCAGTTAGTGAATGACATTATAATCCAGTTTTATGTCATAGGCAGCTTTCCGCCCTCACCGCAAGCTTCAGCCTTTTGCTGCCATGGTGTTTCCAACTCTCTAGGCTCACTTAACTTACAAAGGGGGTTTGGATTTAGAACCACAGAGATGGGCATGCGTGCGCGCACGTGTATTGCATATGGCAAACCCACGTATGCATAGGCACACAATAGCTAACAAAGTACCTGGCCGTAGGCTGCCTCACTAAACGGGATACTTTCTCACGTATCCGAGTGGAGCCAGAAGAATCACAAGGGGTCCGACCCTGAACTGAATAACCCTGAGTAATAGAAAAACTACCCAAGACCAAAAGGTCATAATCGTGACACGACGTATCCTCTGGGAGAGAAGAACTCAGCCACTTTTCTTCAAATGCATCCCAAGCTTAAGATCCTTGGGCTTTATCTATTCTTCCAGAGCTTCCTTTCTTAGACGTAACTGTATGTCTGCCTTCAAGTGACAGATGGCTTTCCCACCACATTTGAGTCATTATTTGTACGAACAGATTGCATCTGAACTGACTGTAAACTGATGTATTCTGTCTTCTAGCTATTATAATTCCCGCCCTAGGTTGATCTAGCAGGAGAAAAATAGAAGACAAATGTCTCTTTGTGTACCCTCGGCACCAGGATTCCTTTCGTAAGAATACTTTTCCAGGACCCAAATTCTTGGTTATTCTCCCGTCCCCAGTATGTCCGTTAAAACCCTTCTTTTAGAACAAGGCTGGGTCGCACATGGCCAGGGAAAGGGCAGGAGACTTTGAGTATCAGTTCATCATAATCCAGAGAATCTTCGGCAACCCCTAATATGCCCACATTCCTTAGCTTGTGCACAACCAGCCCATCTCTCAGAGCGATAGAAGTCAGAGGGTGGAAAAATTCTCTGCCTTCCTCTGGAGGCTCTCAGAAAGTCTCCTCTGAGTTGCACTTTCGAGGGGACCCTGGCCCTGGAGGATTAGAGATTCTTTCGTTTTCTTCTTCCCTTGACCTTCAGAGGGTATGCACGAAGGATGTTTCCTGGCTTACCACTTTGAGATGAGTCTAGCAAAACAGACGGCAGTAATCCGGCTCTCAGAAATTATATCAGCGTATACTTTTGTTGGATTTTGGTGTCACAGCACGTGTCGGCAACGCGTATCATTGACGTGAGGACTCAGGTGGGTTGAGAGGCATGTACCACGTGCGTGGAGGTGGGGCGTGCTGCCCGGCTCAGCGATGGCCACTCCTTGTGTTCGGGGGGAAGCAACGATAGGCCTGAATCAGGGGCTGGGCAGAGTGTTGCCAGTTAGCAGCATAAGGCAAATTAGAGTGACCCATTACTATGGTCTCTTGCTTTGGATGATTTGAAAAACCACACCAATAGTTACTTTAAAAATTTTCTAAATACCGTTGCACTGGTCACTGTTGACTTAGCTGTTCATTCTTGCATGTGCACACTTCCTTCTAGTGGTCCTCATCCAGCTTGCATGTCTTCTCTGTGCTCCAGGCTCTACTTGCACAGCTCTGACCACCTATTACATAGTGCTACTTGGCTGTCCCGTAAGCATTTCTAATTTAATTGCTCCGGAATTAAATTCCCGATTTTTTTTTTCTTCTTTCTTCCCCGTCACAGGTAATGACAGCATCATACGACCATTTGCTTATGCTATATAACTAGGAATCATCCTATACACTTCCTCCTCTTAACCCTTCCTATAAATCTATTGGCAAGCCTGTCCATTCCCCTCTCTAAATGCCCCTGAAATCCCTCCATTCCTTTGCAGCAGGTGAAAAGAAGGATGCCTTAGTGAATAATGATAACATTGGGGATCAATTGCTCCCCCTCAATTTTAGCACCCTGTAAGTTCCTTGAAGTTCATCCACAGCCCAGGGGAAAAGGAGTACTTAAAACCTCAAGTGGGCTTTAAATAACTCATTCTGAGACATATGAAAAAATGAAGGTTCAGAAATGATGAAACAGCCTTTTATAAAGAAGGATAAAGAAGAGAGACTTGTCCTGCCAAATATTAAGGTACACTGTAATTTATTTCTTAATTTTGAGGGAGAGAGATGGGCAGAGAGAGGGAGAGAGAGAATCCCAAGCAGGTTCCACGCCACCAGCCCAGAGCCCAATGTGGGGCTTGAACTTACATATCACAAGATCATGACCTGAGCCAAAATCAAGAGTCGGATGCTTAACCAACTGAGACACCCAGACGCCCACACCAAAATAAAATTTAAAAACACCCATCAGAATGCAAATTGGTGCAGCCACTCTGGAAAACAGGGTGGCGGTTCCTCAAAAAATTAAAAATAGATCTACCCTATGACCCAGCAATAGCACTGCTAGGAATTTACCCAAGGGATACAGGAGTGCTGATGCATAGGGGCACTTGTACCCCAATGTTTATAGCAGCAATTTCAACAATAGCCAAATTATGGAAAGAGCCTAAATGCCCATCAACGGATGAATGGATAAAGAAATTGTGGTTTATATACACAATGGAGTACTACGTGGCAATGAGAAAGAATGAAATCTGGCCCTTTGGAGCAACGTGGATGGAACTGGAGAGTGTGATGCTAAGTGAAATAAGCCATACAGAGAAAGACAGATATCATGTTTTCACTCTTAAGTGGATCCTGAGAAACTTAACAAGAACCCATGGGGGAAGGGAAGGGAAAAAAAAAAGAGAGGAAAGGAGCCAAACCATAAGAGACTCTTAAAGAGAATAAACTGAGGGTTGATGGGGGGTGGGAAGAAGGGGAAGGTGGCGATGGGCATTGAGGAGGGCACCTGTTGGGATGAGCACTGGGTGTCGTATGGAAACCAATTGGACAATAAATTTCATATTAAGAAAAATACATAAAAATAAAAATAAAAATAAAAAAAATAAATGAAAACACCCATCATGGTATTGATGGCTCAAGAAGAGACTAATAGACCAATGGAACCAAAAAGAGAGCTCAGAGACTGACCTGTGGCTCTCAATCCATGCCACCCGGCAAAAATGCCGGCTCATAATAAAAATTAAATTGAGTACAAAAATACCTTTCATCCTCGCATACCCAAACTTGTGGAATGAGGTTTATGTTTACTGCAGAAGAAACTTTGGGCCGCGGGGAGGGAAGAATGCTTGCGTTCCATGCGAAGCGACAGGGTCTGGCTGAGAGATCAGGAGGAGTTGGGCTAGACATCACAGCCAGTTTCTTATTTAATTTCCGAAACATCATCATGAAGTGGGTGCTATTTTCTTCTTGTTCTACTAATGGGGAAACTGAGGAAGCATAAGCAAACTTCCCAAGGTCATATTCCTTGATTCCATTATTAATTTATTTGCGAGTATCAATCAAGTGCCTACCATCTGCCACACAGTTTTTCCAAGCACTGGGGGTAGAACGGTGAACAAAGTCAACGAAGGTCCTGGGCCCAGGGAACATATTCTAGAGGCAGGAGACAGATGACACAGCTTATAAATAAACAGACGTATAAAGAACTCCAGAATGGAAAGTGCTGTGAAGAAAATGTTGAACGCTAATGAGGTGGCTAGGCTTGGGGGGGAAGGGATGTGAACACTCTTGGTGGTCCAGAGAGGCCTCTTTAAGGAGGCTCTTTCCATAAATATCAAAATAATGAGGAAAAGGCAGTTATGTGACAAATCAGGGAAAAGTACCTCAAACAGTGGGGAAGGCAGATGCAAAGGCCCTGAGGTAGCAACAAGCAGACTATGTTTAAGGGACAGAAAGAAGAAGAGTCTGACTAAAGCACTGTGAGCAATGGAAAGTGTAGTGGAACATGAAGTCAGGTAGAAGATATATTGCAGTCAACCTGCATGTTAAAACCTACAGACATAGGTCATATTTTTTAATGGCATTGAATAATAGGGATTGCTTTGATGAGTTTCCTCTTAATGGAAGTTTTTTCCCCTCCAAATTATTTAGTCTCACAATTCTTAATTAAATGATTTCTCTTATTTCAGTTTTCTCATAGGGTCAAGGGAACTAAGAGAAGATTAAACTTCAGCAAGCTAGTTTTTGCAATATTTGGATTTAGTAAAAGACTTGGAGGTAGGGATGGTGATACGCATTGGTTGTAATCAGAATTTGGGAAGATAATGGCTTTGGCTTGCTCCATCTAAATTTCCTGCTTCTTGAGACCACATCTTCCTTTTACTTTTGATTTTTTTTCTAAAGAAAAGAAGCAGCCGCACTACTGAATAAACTAGAGTCTATAGAATAGAAATTGTATGAATCCAGGCAGGTCAGCAAGGCTGAAACGGAACCAGAATTTGAAATGGAGCGATTTGTGGATTGTTACATAGTTCCAGGTTAAATTTCCATGGGAACGCCATTGAATATATAAAGATTTCCACCCTTTATTTCCATACCACACTCTTAAGAAACAAACATGCAGAAGAAAAAAATAATTCTAAAATTCCCACAGTTTAAAATTTTAACTAACACAAAAAGAAAAAATAAACAAACATTAAAGCAAAATTTTAATTAAAAAAAAAAGGAGTACAATGTAGTAAAAAAAATTCAATAACACAAATCCATACTATTCTTTGTGGATTTCCAGGCTCCTAAAATCTTTTCTTAATTTAATCTTATAAACTTGCCCCTGAGATTATTAGATGGAATTAGACCAACAGGGTTCTGGGCTCTACAAATTTGCTGAATTAAATCTAAATCTAAAAGTCTATATACCAACCCAAAAGCTGATCCTTAGGGGTGTGTGTGTGTGTGTGTGTGTGCGTGAGTTGTGTGTTGTGTGTGTTTTGTTGTGTTTTGAGCAATTCTTGTTGACTTGTGTGCAAACATATATGACTGATGGGTGGGAATTAACCCCACCCATCACAACGTTGGGACAGCTTGGCAGTCCATGCCATGAAGTCGTTGAGTGCTGTGGGGGTGAGGAAGAAAAAAAAGCACAAAGAATCTCACCTCCATAAAGGGAGGAGAGGTTGCTGCCCTTTGACTGGGTCTCACTTTTGAAATTAAACAAAATCGTTGAGGTGATGATGACGGCTCACGCTCACCCGGGTCTGGGTTCCTCCATCACCCCCCTGAGTTTTTACCTTGTCCCAGCTTCCAGGGTTAGAGGAAGATACGGACACATAAACAACGTTTTAAAAAGTGGAATGAAAAAGCGAGGCTGCAAAGAATTGCCAGCGCCTTCTGGGGGACTCCCAGGGAAGGTGTGAATGCAGACTGGGAGGGTGTGGTGAGACCTCGTGGGGGCTGTGGCTAGTGAAAAGAAGAAAAGTCAAGGCAGAGCCCGAGAGAGAACACCAAGCTAAAAGTAGGTAGCTTCGTTTATTTCAAAATCTATATGCTAACCATTTTCTGTATCTTCTGGAAATCCCCAAATAGAGCAGACACTGTCTTAGTCAAGAGCGGACAATTTTAAACTGACTGTAGCTCAGGATGCCAGTGACGGTCGAGTTGGTTTAGTGACTCCCAATGGCTGGCATTTGCTCCTCAACCTCAGTTCTAAGGAGAGTCACTGAAGGTTTCTGTCGATTTTTCTGTTGGTTTTAGTTTCTAAGAGTAGCTGTGCTGATAAGGCTGGTCTACAATTGAGGCATGTTACTACCAGGCAGACATTGCACCTTGATTATGTCCTTCTGGACTGAACAGCTAAATTATTCATTAATGTGGCACTTAATTGTCAGACATAGAGTTGGGAAGTTGGTTCTGGTCAATAGAAATCCTTACTTAAGCATCTGTGTATAAAGATGTATTAATGACCAATCAAAGTATTCTAAAAGATGACACACAGTGGGGAATAAAATTTATTGTGTGTAGAGATTCTTAGGTACCATTTTATCTTGATTTAAAAAAAAATTTCCCTTCTTGAGTATAATACATAATAATAATTCACTGTAAAACTTTTATTTTATATTCAGGACTCATATTTGGCCTCAGAGCTCTAGTTAACTCAGCACGAAATGGCTGGCAAATGGACTTTTCCTCTAGCCTTTGATTGTCTCTCTGATTCAAAGCTTTCTTATGTCACTTCTGTCTTCCCATCCCCATTTGTCTCCTAAGCAGAAGGTTGGAAGTTAGGCAGTCCGATCTGTGAGGAAATGTAACAATTACCTTGTTTTCTTTTCTTTCTGATTTGCGTTCTGTACAAGTAACTTGTGAATTGGTCTAAGTGTCCCCTCTCCTATCTGTAGCTTCTTTCCTTGGAATTATTCTCCAGGAAGGATCCCACTCACAAAGTGCTCTGACACAGATTGCTACTGGTCTAGTAGAGATCTACAGGCATGGGCAATGGGGAAGCCTAGGGAATCTTTAATTTCTGTGACCCTGGAGACCGCAGCCAGGAGCACTGACCTGGGGGGTGGGTGAGGGGACAAGGAGGAGGAAAGTCCCCAATGGCGAATAAGGGCTCAAGCCGTGTCTATGAGCGTCAAAAACAAAACCTAAGTCGGTCTTCACCCAGACTGGCAAAACGCCAGAATCAAGACAGGAGGAAAGAATAAGGATAAAGCAGACAGAATGCTCGCATCCAATTGCTGTGAAAGAGACTGTCACATGATGAAGAAGGAACAGGTGCTTCTTACATATCTGTTTCCTTATCAGGGACTGGAAGGTGCACAACTGAGCTGAAACCAGCCTTTAAATGTCTACGACACTTGTAAACAGAACACAACAGCGTTTAGCTGAGAGTATTGTTTCTTCCTATAAAATAAATCTTCAAAAATGATCTAAAGACCATAATGAAGTTATTTCTTTTATGTCAAGTCCCTGGCTGATATGTTCATTTGCACATCAAATCTTTCCTTTAAAGAAACTAAATACTGGAAATGTGATTAAGGCCCAGTTTGTAACATTCCCTATGACACTCCGTTGTCTCTCCCCAGAGGTATGGTCTCCTGAAGTTGGTGATTACCCTTCCTTGACACGTTTTCATGTTTTCACTATATCCTTCTCAAGGCATGTTTTTTTCTCTTTACTACATAATTAATGATCTGTAAACAATGTAGAGCCTTTTCTTTTTTAGTTCATATGCAAATTGTATTTTCTTTTCCTACTATTCTACAACGTGTTTTATTCACCCAACGTATCTTTGAGTGATACATGTAGATCTAGTCCATTAATTTTTAACTGTTTTACACTATACCTCTATCTTAAAAAAAAACTATTTATTCATTCTCTTCCTGATGAACATTTGTGTTTCTTCAACTTTTTTGATGTTATGTTAAGATCTTCATTTTGAGACAAGAAGGGAATTCATCTACTGTGGTTGCTGGAGGAGAAGGGCAAGGAATCCTTTACCCATCAAGTATTAAGACATCTGTCATTTAAGCAGCTTCTAGAAATTGGGGGATTTTGGTCTTGGAAAAGGTATGTTGCAAACTGAAACATTTTTTAATGCCTTTTCAACCTGATCAAATATGTCCAAGCCAGGATCTGTATTCAATACAGACCTTGCAAGCTCATTAAATAAGCAGTCTAGGGGCGCCTGGGTGGCGCAGTCGGTTAAGCGTCCGACTTCAGCCAGGTCACGGTCTCGCGGTCCGTGAGTTCGAGCCCCGCGTCGGGCTCTGGGCTGATGGCTCAGAGCCTGGAGCCTGTTTCCGATTCTGTGTCTCCCTCTCTCTCTGCCCCTCGCCCGTTCATGCTCTGTCTCTCTCTGTCCCAAAAATAAATAAACGTTGAAAAAAAAAAATTAAAAAAAAAATAAATAAGCAGTCTATATGCATGCTTATTTGAACACTGAATAATTAATTGACTGAATACATTGTTTCATTTGTTCCTAGGTCATTGTCTTGACATAACTCTTTCTCTGTCTCTGAAACAACTTGTTCACTGAATAATAGCCTTTTAACATATTTTTGAATGTTTTTATTTATTTTTGAGAGAGAGGGGGAGGGAGGGAGAGAGGAGGGGAGGGAGGGGCAGAGAGAAAGGAAGACACAGAATCTGAAGCAGGCTCCAGGCTCTGAGCTGTCAGCACAGAGCCTGATGTGGGGCTCGAACTTATGGACCTCAAGATCATGACCCAAGCCAAAGTCAGACGCTCAACTGACTGAGCCACCCTGGCGCCCGCGTAATAGCCTTTTAATAGCAATTGTACATTGAGTTACTACCATGTGCCCAGAAGTTATACACATTAGCTCAAGACACTGAGATTCAGAGAATATAAGTGACTTCCCCGGGTCAGAGAGGGAAAGAGTCAGAATTTCTTTCTTTCACTACTTCAGGCTTCCTCTGAATGAAGCCACACTGATAGCTCTTTTGGTGTAAGAATTATTTAATTCTGTGATCGTAAGCCACCCATGCACAAGCACCAACATTGAATTCCTTTTGGCAGATTGAGATAGTGGGGCCCTAGATAACACATGTTTTTTTAAAAATTGCTTTTCCATAAACTGTCATGATAGAAAATCAAAAGCTAGGAAGAATTTAGGCTTTCAAGAAAAAACACGAAGTAGATGACATCTTTGGTGTTTCACATTAACTGGTTCCTTCCAGTAATCAGTTCACCATGGAATCTTCAGAAGGTATATTCCAGATGATTAACTATGCAAGAATTAATGGGCCCAAATAAAATTCTACATGGGGCAAATAGCCTGTGGTTTTAAAAGCAACACACATAATACTCGAGCTGGAGATGGGGATACATGGGCATATGTAGCTCTTATGTGAGAGAGCTCTTGTGTGAGAATGGAAGGATTTTTACCTAAAGAGGACAAGTTCCAGATCCAGTTACATAGTGACTCACTGAGGATTTTCCAGGAAGGTTAAAACTTCATCTGTATTTTGCTTCATCTGTAGGAGCTTCTGTGGAACCCAAGCAAATTATGAAATCAATATTTAGAAAAGCCTGTAGTTGGGTGTTACTTTCTCTATCTACACCAACATTTTTACCTTGCCGGAGGAGAGAGATGTCAATGTTACTCCTAAATATCTCTACCTCCCCATCCTTCCCATGATAGAGTCTCTTATCCCAGGAGTTGGAGAACAAATAAAATGACAAAGAGACTAGGAGGACTTGCCCAAGCTTGCCTCCCGCTAAGTAACGCCTAGACACGCAGAATGTTGAGGTCATTGAAGTTCTCCAAAGTTGTCAGAATCTCAGGAAGGAGAGAGGTTCCCAAGAGGTGTGGAGCCAACATGATTCGGAGTGCTCGAGTGGCAGATTGCCTTTGGATTTCCAGTCGTGAACCGAGGGGCCGGGAAAGCCGGACCGATCCAGCAATAATCATCCCCTCTCAATATGTTTGCACCTTGAGGCCAGTCCCCGGAGAGCACGGGGCTGCCGCCAGCCTCGCTCATCACACAGAATTAGTGGGTCTGTGAGTGCGATGGCATGGTGGCCCGGCACAGCAGTCACCGCGCAGGAAGATTTATTGCTCTATTTGACAGTCCGTTATTCACTAACTGAGCATGACACATCTGGGATTTAGAATCATCAGCTTGACATCTCACAGGAGAACCAACCTTTGGGGAGGAGGGCGGAGGTGGGGGGGAGAGGGCAGAGGAAAGTGGCAGTTTTCAGAATAGGTTTCCCATGTCCCCGCTGCCCCCGACTGTTGGTCCAGTTTGAAGTCATCGCCAGAGTGAAGGCATGAGGCAGACACACGGAGGGCCTTCGTCTGGGTGACTTGATGAAGGGGCACGTCACTGCAAGGGAAGGCACTTGGGGTCCTTGCAGGGGCGGAGGGGACATTTTTCCTGACAGCCAGGCGAGCCTTTGTTCTTCTTATCTTGTAGGAAGGAATGCTCCTGAGGGACACAGAAGACCTCCCCCCCACCCCCCCACCCCCACCTCTCTCTCCCTCTGCGGTTGAGGCAGAGCCTCGCTGCTGGAGAACGGGCAGGACTGCCTGAAGTCATCCTTTCAGCTATGGGGCCCCAGCTGGCACGATGGTCCGTCAGCCCCTCTCTGGGCGCTGACCATCCCCCATCAGCAGGATGGGCCGAGCTGGGCCCAGGCACCGTCTTCAATCCTCCGCGTGGCCCCCTTGCATGAAAATAAAGGGGAAGACAAAAACCTTTCCTTGCCCAATGTAAAGCTGAGACTTTGTCCACGACATTACTGCCAGCCGCACCTTTGCCATGAGAAAGAGAGTGGGGCTCACTAATGATTGGAGACATCCGTTGGGAGCCATGGATCAGAAGCCCATGAATAAAAATGGCAAGTTTGCTCAGAGCACTGAAGGCAGTTAAGACAATTTGTTTAGCCTGCTGGTAAGCGCTCCAAGGACTTATCTATCCTGGCTGAAAATAGCATGCACACATCCCCATTAAAAGCACCTAATTTCTGTGCTTATATTCGAGCAAGTAGATGTGAGATGAATTAAAAGTTCTAATGCCTGGTTTCTGCCTCTTTTGGCTTCCATATGTTACTCCCTTATTCATTTATTCCCTTTGCATCTGTCTTATCTCTCTTTCTCTTTGTGCTTCTCTATTTCTGCTTCTGTCTCTGTCTCTTCTTACCTCTTCTGTCTTCTCCACTCTATCCCTTCCCTGACCTTCCTCTGTCTCAGCAAGTTGAGGAGATGAACAAGGCAGTGAGCTCTGATTCACCTGTCCTCCCAACTCCTTCTGCAAAACTGTAAAACAAAGGGGTATCCGCAACAGTGAGGAAGGAGACGTGAAGTTCCAAGAAGAACTGTTCTATTTTTCACTAAACATTTTTTAAGTTGAGTCGTGGCTTACCTTCAGCCTTACTGAAAAGGACATAGTCTCTAAAAAACAAACAGAGACAAAATCTGACTCTCTTTTTGAACATTCATCGAGTTGATGGATGGAAATATTTAAAAGATTGCAAGCACATTAATCAGTATATAAACACTTAGATGTTGTACACTGGTGGAGAAAGCAAATGATTTAATCAAATTAAGAACACGAAAAGTTGGCGATGGGGGAAAGAATCCGAGATTTTCCAACAAGGAGCCAAAAGCGAATGGGAATGAATGCGTTGGCAATTGTCAGGAAAAAAACTACTTAAAACACCTGCATGGAAGAAGTCGTAGATCAACAGAGAATGACAGAGAGCCTCTAGAGAGGCTCCTGACATCGGAAAATCTCTCATGTCCCTCCCTTTGCTATCCCCGGATGGCGGTTTTATAATGATACAGATACCCTGAGGGTCATGAGGACTTTTAAGATCCTATCAGCATTGGTACTTATGTATCCAGCATTAATTAATTTAATATGTTCATTTCCTGCTCTGTACTCTTACATCAGAGAGATTGTAAGGGCGAAAATCCAACGAGCTTCTGCTTAACATAACATTTACTTCTAGGAGTGCTGGGAGAGGAAACACCAAGTGATGATGATGGCCCAAAGCAAGCCATCAGGGTTAGGTCCTAATGGAAGTTTCCTGAAGAAAGTGTTACCCACTCTTATTGGGATATAGGTCAGCACCGGTCAGGGTGCTAGACCTGGCTAGGCACCTTTAGGTTTGGGTGGGCATGGGTGCTCATGTCTATAGGGTATCTGGGAATTTTTGGTCGTGGTTTAGAGCTCAAAGTGAACCACCCAGTGATGGTGCAGTGGTAGCAAGATGTCAGGTGGGCAGGAGCTTCGGGAGCTGACACAGTGGGTCTCCGGGCTCAGTGAGGCTCTTATCCTCACTAGTTTTGTCTCCCCACTTGGATCCAGTGTCCTATTCTGAGCCTCTAGAAGTTTTGCTAAGCACGCAACTCTGTGTCTTCCGGAAATTAAGATGTTTTCCTAAATACTCAGAAGTGCCACATAGGGACCCAGCCTTCTATTGCCCGCCTCCCCACCCCCACCCCATCTCCAGAGGAGCAGCCCATTCCTCCTCGGCCTCCTCCTCCCGTATGGAATGTTCCTTTCACAGGAGCACATAGACAAGTCTGGCCTGGGACCAACAGTCTGCATGCTTTTTGGTGGAGGGCCCTACTCCCCAGTGAGAGGATTATCACAGCCCCTGATTCCTTCTGACCTGGTAAAACTCCCTATCCCGGTTAACTCTGTGCATGTGTATTCATAACGAAATCCCACAGACTGGGTGGTTTAAACAACAGAAATTTATTTTCTCACAATTCTGGATGCTAGAAGACCAAAATCAAGGTATAAGCAAGTGTGGTTTCTCCTGAGGCCTCTCTCCCTAGGTGTCCCCCTTTTGCTGGGTCCTTACGTGGTCGCCTCTCCTTCTGTGTTGTTGGTGTCTTAATCTTCTCTCTTTGTAAAGACAGTAGTCGTCTTAGGGCCCACCCTAATGAACCCACTTTAACTTAATTACCTCATTCAATGCCCCGTCGCCAAATACAGTCACATTCTGGAGTGCTGGGGATTAGGACGCCAGCATATGAATGTGAGGGGAACACGATTCACCCCAGGACACCATGTTTGCTCACGCGGACTGACTGCACTCCTGCCTTTCCTATGCTGGGTGGCTGGAGCCCTGCAGCTCTGCCTCCCAAGACAGCCTTCGAATGTGACTTTATTCCCACAACCCTCTTGCTTTATTTTTATGCAAAAAAACATTCTTTCCCTTTTACAAATTTTCTCTTCTGGTTGAACCACTGATGTTCTGGCCATTTTCACATATTCATCACGGACTAGGCTCTTTCCATTGTCCACGGTGAATTCAACAGCCCTGTATACAACCATCTAAAACCAGTTCCCCAATTCCTCTATCTTCACCACGGCAAGGACTCCTCCGTCCTTCCCTTCACAGCTACACGTTTTGAATGAGGAATTCGTTTGTGCCGTTTCCACAAACTTCCCTCCGCTTCAGTTCTGAAGACAAACAACCTGGTTTGTACTCCATCACCCTTTCTCCCAACCCCTCCCCATTTCTTTTTTCTTCTTAAGTTTATGTATTTATTTTGAGGGGGGAGAGGCAGACAGAGAGAGAAAGAGAGAGAATCCCAAGCGGGCTCCGTGCTTCAGTGCAGAGCCCGACACGGGGCTCCGTGAACCGTGAGATCATGACCTGAGCCGGAATCAAGAGTGACACTTAACTGACTGAGCCACCTACGTGCCCCTCCCTATTTCTAACCCATGAACATTTCATATCTGAAGAAGTTCTCCGACTGGCCCAACCTAAGCCACATGCCCATCCTTGGACCACAGCTATAAACCGTGTCTGTCCCGAACAGCAGCCTCTCTCTTCTTTCAGATACTTGGTTTTCTCCCAGTCATTTGGCTCTGGCGGGCTCCCAATTGGACGCAGACACAATTATCATTTGTGAGGATACATTAAAGTTCATCAAATGAAGAAGGCAGGAAAGAAAGGGAGGTATAAGACAGAATACAAAATAATAGTAGTCATGATAGTAACGCTAATAATTACCATTTTTGTTAACATATCAGTTTCTTATTCCAGTTCAGGCACTGCTCTGAGGTTTTATTTTTTTTTTTTATTTTTTTTATTTTTATTTTTTTTTAATTTTTTTTTTTTCAACGTTTATTTATTTTTGGGACAGAGAGAGACAGAGCATGAATGGGGGAGGGTCAGAGAGAGAGGGAGACACAGAATCGGAAACAGGCTCCAGGCTCTGAGCCGTCAGCACAGAGCCCGACGCGGGGCTCGAACTCACGGACCGCGAGATCGTGACCTGGCTGAAGTCGGACGCTTAACCGACTGCGCCACCCAGGCGCCCCTGCTCTGAGGTTTTAAACAGATTAAATTATTTCATCCTCTCACAGCTATGCGAGCTAAATGTTCCCACCTTTTCCATTATATAGATGAGAAAAACAAGGCACTGAGAAGTGAAGAATAGTTTATAATGTATCCCGGCTAGTCCCAGGCAGACTGGTCCAAAGACATCCATTCTAATCACTACACTACACAACCTCATTATTATTATGGGTATTTCTTGGGAGTCAAAAAGAGCCGTAAGGCAGTTTGCATAGGGAGAAGAAAAGATCAACCAAGCTTTCCAGGTCTGCTATCCCTCATCCGCCACTTAGAACTCCTCTCAAGAGTGTGTGGGAATCTTTTAGAGGCCGTCAGAAGGGCTGTCTCAGGCTCGCTCTGTCTAGACACAGTGTTTCTTCTGCTACATTACCATGACCGTGTGCACGGATTCTGGTAGGCGTACCATCCTGGGCTCTTCCGATCTCAGAAACAGAGGCTCTGTCTTCCCCTCACCATGGTACCTGACGTGTCTAGAATAGAGTTCATGGTTTCCTATTAAATATGCTGACCCCGGTCTCAATCTTGCTTTCTCACTCTGCCTCTCTCTCTCTCTCCTCCAATCCTAAGGACCTCCATCTCTTCTGAAATGAGAAGACTCATGATCAATTCACTTGCATTTTCTTGCCCTATTATTTGTGGCAAAAATTTTACGCCCTGGCCCTTTATGGCCTTGGATTTGTGTCTCCAAATTCTTTTCTCTCATACTTCTTTCTCTGCCATGAATTACAAAAGTTCACCTGGAAACTCAAAAGCTGACAGTGGGTGATGCTTTACTTCCTCTTTCCGTTTTGCCACAATATTACCCCAAGAGAAGAGAGTAAAGAAACCTTCGATGGTGGTAGGAGGTGGAGATGGGGAGGGAAAGATTAGTAAGGAAATTCTGAGCAAATCAACAGATGAATATTTCAAATTTTATTTTTAATCACGGATGCATTATTTTACCCATGCTTTACATTGTGTCTATTTACTAATCCTCAAAGAGGATAAGAGCTTCCAGACTCGTATATTGAGGGGAAAACAGTCAAAGCCATTTCTCTCTGAAACTAAAATCTATTTGGGGGGGGGCACCTGGGTGGCTCAGTCAGTTGAGCGTCCGACTTCAGCTCACGTCACAGTCTCACGGTTCTTGGATTTGAGCCCCACATCTGGCTTTCTGCTGCCAGCATGGAGTCTGCTTCGGATCTCCCGTCCCCCTCTCTCTCTGTCCCTCCCTCACTTTTGCTCTCTCTCTCAAAAATAAATACACTTCAAAAAATAAATAAAATAAAATAAGATCTATTTTCTTTCCACCAGAGGACAGCAGTCCGATTTCTTGGATGGCTGCCAATGATTACAAAAGGTACCACGAAGCCTTGGCTTCTGTCCTGTAACGGGGAAGAAATCTTTATGCTAATAAATAAGTGTTCATACACTTTCCTTCCCCGCCCTCCAAGTTGGAGGTATTATATAAATAATTGCAAAATGTGGCAAAAGTAAGTGGGTATGTAAATCAAGGTGAAAGGAAAATAGATATAGAAAAATAAGATAAACCAAGGATAAGATTATTATATAAAGCAGAATTTCATCAGCTTCTGTGCAGCTGCTAGATCTGGCTTCTCAGCTGGGCTGGGACAAGGACAGGTGACGTGCTCGTCGTCTTCGTAGCCACCCTTCTTGAGATGCTGGAGCATATGAACATGGACTGTGTTGATAAGCAGAACTGACAAGCAGATCATTATAAAGGGATTATGCTGGGAGAAAACGGTAAACAGTATAGAAGAGGCTGGCTTTTGGTTGGGTTGTGGACGTGTTATTATGTGCCAATTCTCTCAAAGGTAGGAGGGGAAAGACATCCTTACCGGAGCAGGATCGTGAGGACACCAGGAGCATCTGCACCGACTCATCCTGGGTTTGATCACGGTTACGCGTGCTGGGTGAGGGAGACCTAGGGTGTGTACACCAGGTGCGGTATAAGCCATCTAAGCAGGCTCTCCAAATGGGAAGAGCATGTTGGGGACCCAATCCTAAAGGACGTCCCAGGAAAGCTTTAGGAGTCAAAGTGCCGTCCTTCAGAAGTCCCATGTTCTTCGTGGTTTTGAACAGTCCACGCAAGAAAGAAATGAGCCATCTTCGGAAACAATTCCTCACCCAGATTAACTACACCACATTCCTCCCTTGCAGTGCTCGAGATTACAGAGGCTGAGGGAAGTGGGAAAACACTGTAACAGAGCAGGAGGCCATCATTTCAGGTATTGTGGGTTTGCTAATTTTATAGGTGAGGAGTGCGTGAGCCAAAGCCTATCTGATATGTAAAAATCTATCTATCTATCTATCTATCTATCTATATATCAGAAAATTCTTATTTGCACATAAAGTTAAGTGACTGAGAGCAGTTAAAATGCTAGAACTTTCCTCGGGGCGCCTGGTGGCTCAGTCAGTTAAGCATCTGACTTCAGCTCAGGTCATGATCTCGCAGCTCATGAGTTGGAGCCGCCACATTGAATCTGGTGAGACGGTCTGTGGTGACTCGAGTAGGGGGCTGTTTTCTTTTTCCAAAGGAAACATACATCTCCTATCTCTAGGGCTTGGGTGGACAGTTTTTAAATATAAATCTGACACATACTAATTGAAACATTATTCTATTTTATTTTTTAATGTTTATTTATTTTTGAGAGAGAGAAAGACAGAGCACTAGCAGGGGAGGGACAGAGAGAGGGAGACACAGAATCAGAAGCAGGCTCCAGGCTCTGAGCTGTCAGCACAGAGCCCGACGCGGGGCTCGAACTCATGAACCACCAGATCATGACCTAAGCCGAAGTAGGACGCTTAACCGACTCAGCCATCCAAGCACCCTGTAAAAGCAATTTTCTACGCCATTTAAACTTCCCCAGAAATATTTTGTTGACTACATACTATTTTGCCATGTGAATATGCCACAATTTATTTAATCATAAAATGTTTCCCATTTTTCACTATATGAATAATACCTCAGTGAATATAGCTTACATACACGTTTTCTTTTCTTTTTTTCTTTAACCTTTTTTTTTTTTTTTTTGGTGAGAATGCCTAAGATCTACTCCTTCAAGTATATAATGCAGTTTTATTATCTATAGTCACCATGCTGTATAATAGGTCCCCGGAACTTACTCATCTCATGAATGTAACTTTGTAGCCACTGACCAACATCTCCCCATTTCTCCCACTCACCAGCACCTGGTAACCACCATCTACTCTTTGTATACATTCGACTTTTCTTTTCTTTTAATGTTTATTTATTTTTGAGAGAGAGAGAGAGAGAGAGAGAGAGAGAGAGAGTGCGCGTGGGGGAGGGGCATGGAGCGAGGGAGACACAGAATCCGAAGCAGGCTCCAGGCTCCTAGCTGTAGGCTCAGAGCCCAACCAGGGGCTCGAACTCACAAACTGAGAGATCAGGGCCTGAGCCGAAGTCGGCTGCTTAATCGACTGAGCCACCCAGGGGTCCCTCGATTTTTCTTTCTTTTTTTTCTAATATGCAATTTATTGTTAAATTGGTTTCCATACAACACCCAGTGCTCATCCCAACAGGTGCCCTCCTCAATGCCCATCACCCACTCTTCCCTCCCTCCCACCCCCCATCAACCCTCGGTCGATTTTTCTTTTTTAACATTCCATATATAATTGATGCCATACAATATTTGCCTTTTTCTCCTGGGCTTATTTCACTTAGCATAATGCCTTCCGGTTTCATTCACATAATTACAAGTGGCAGGGTTTCCTTCTTCATAAGGCTGAATAATATTCCACTATATATATTATATTTCATATGTAAATATATATAACGTATCTATATAATATAATATATAAATATATAAAATATCTAGCATTTTCTCTGTTTATTCATCTGTTGATGGACACTCAGGTTGTTTCCATACCTTGGCTATTGTGAATACTGCTGTAATGATACGGGAGTGCAATATTTCTTCAAGACACTGATGTCATTTCCTTCAGATATATACCCAGAAGTGGCATTGCATATCATATGGCAGTTCTATTTTTCGAGAAAACTCCATACTGCTTTCCATAGACGTTGCACCAATTTATGTTCCCACCAACAGTGCACAAGGGCTCCCTTTTTTCCACATCCTCACCAATATATGTTATCTCTGGGCTTTTTGTAATAGACATCCTACCCGATGTAGACATCTCATTATAATTTTGATTTGCATTTTCTGGATGATTAGTGATATCAGGCACCTTTTCATGTACCTGTTGGCTATTTATACATCTTCTTTGAAAACTATTCAGTTCCTTTGCCCATTTTAAAATCAGATTATTTGGGGCGCCTGGGTGGCTCAGTCAGTTGAGCGACCGACTTTGGCTCAGGCCATGATCTCGTGGTTTGTGAGTTGGAGCCCCGAGTTGGGCTCTGTGCTGACAGCTTGGAGCCTGGAGCCTGCTTCCGATTCTGTGTCTCCTTCTCTCTCTGCCCTCCCCCACTCGTGCTTTGTCTCTCTCTCTCTCTCTCTCTCAAAAATAAATAAATGAAAAAAAAAATTTTTTAAATAAAAAATACAAAAAACAAAATCAGATTATTTGCTTTTTTTTTTCTTTTTTGCTATTGAGTTGTACGAATCTCTTATATTTTAGATATAAACCCCTAATCAGATGTGTTGTTTACAAATGTTTTTTCCCATTCCATAGTTTGCCTTTCCATTTTATTGATTGTTTCTTTGGCTGGGCAGAAACTTTTAAGTTTAATGTAGTTCTGCTTGTTTATTTTTGCTTTTGTTGCTTGTATTTTTCAAAACAATCATTGCCAAGGCGACTGTCAAGGAGATTTGTCCCTATGTTTTCTTCGAGGAGTTTTACAATTTCAGGTCTTGCATTTAAGTCTTTAATCCATTTTGAGTTAATTTTTGTGATTGTGTACACACAGAATTTCTGAAATTTATGATGAATGCCTTCAATGAGATTCATTAGAGTAGAGTCAATTGACCAAGTGAAATGAAATATAAGGTTCTTGATTCACATTGTCACACTGTGTTCTAGATAAAAGGATGAATCAATTTCATTAATTTTTAAGAATCTCTTCTACAAAACTGAGTCCCCTGGACCAAAAACCATAGTTTTTATCTAACAGAAATAAGGCACTAGCAGTTGAAAGTTAGAAAGTCTGAGACTCATTCCAGGCTAAGATAATACCAGGGGTTACTTCTGTACAAATGATGTCTTCCTCTCCTGAGAGTAAAACCATAAAGACAGGAAGTCCTGACATGCACCTTCCCTCCTTGCCTAACCTAGACCTCTAAAATGATTGAGCTTTTTCTTTATGTTTACTTTTCTTTTTTTTTTTTTTTTCAACGTTTATTTATTTTTGGGACAGAGAGAGACAGAGCATGAACGGGGGAGGGGCAGAGAGAGAGGGAGACACAGAATCTGAAACAGGCTCCAGGCTCCGAGCCATCAGCCCAGAGCCTGACGCGGGGCTCGAACTCACGGACCGCAAGATCGTGACCTGGCTGAAGTCGGACGCTTAACCGACTGCGCCACCCAGGCGCCCCTGTTTACTTTTCATTATGTGTGTGTGTATATTCCATAAGTTATAGCTATAAGGGATATACCTGTGTCTCCAAAGCCCCCAGCCTCCACTCAGAGTTCTCTACTAAACTACAGGGATCATTCTACTATTTATTTTATATACTTTTCTCTGCTCTCTTTTTTAAAATGCACACCAGGTAGCATTTCTGGGTCCGTTGTACTCATTTTTACTCATCATTCAATATTTCTTCCACTTGATCCATTTCTTTGACCTAGTTCCTCTCTGTTTTGACTCACTAGTTCAGCTATTTCCATTCTACTCTTTAGCTGTTAATTTCAATCGTCAGATACTTAACTTCTGAAATATCTAGCTGATTTGTTACATGACTAAATACACTCACATCTACTTTGGGTGTTGTGATCATACTTAGTCTAATATCTTATTTGGTTTGCCTTCTACTTATGAATTATTTGTTGAGCTTGGTACTTCTTTTATCTGGTGTAGGTTGTATTCAAGCACTTGGTGAATCGTGGCTGGATATTCATCTCGGGATCTGGCAGTCCTTCTACAAATACTGTGCCTACGAATGCCAGTATCACTTATCTCAGCCAGCCTCCGGTGATTTCGGTGGAGGGGTTGAATATGTTACTGTCTGGGCTGCCCCAACGGTAAGTCTTCTAACCCATCCTGAGTTTTACCAACCCCCCTGGGCTTTGTCCCCACTTCATCCCTCTAGCACAGGTATCCAAAATCATTGATCCCACTTGTGGAAGGTGTCTCCCTTGCTTCCTTCTTGAAACAAGCAGGGAGGGAATGAAGGACCAGTGTGCCCAGCTGCCTTTATTGTAATACCCAACCAGCCACCCGAGGGGCCCATTCATCTCCCCGTGTGTGCCAAGTCTGAGCTTGGAACACCCTCAGGACTGCTCTTACATTGTGGCCTGATCTCTCGACGTATATTTTCTGGTCTTTGCTTTTCTCCTTAAATCCAATTTTATTTCCTATTTCCCCAATTTTTATGGAATTTCCAGAATTTCTGATCCACTTGAGACATTATTTCTTATTTCCCAGACTTGTTACATTTTTAACAAATTTTCTATTAATTGTAGGGCTTCAGGAAGGGAAAAGAAGGCTGGGACTTGTGCTTAGTTTATGATTTTGATCCAACCACAAATGACTGAATAATTTGACAAAATGTAGTGTTTCCAAGGGTTTTTTTTTTTTAACAAAAATAAATGATGTTATCTAGTAACCTATGTAATATTCCAGTAAGGAGGTGCAGAGTGATGGTAATGATCGGCATTTACAAAGGGCCTTATAGCTGACCCTCACAGTCCTTCTGGGTAATTTATTATTAGACATAAAATTGGGAAAACTGAGACCCAGAGGATAGGTAACTTGCACAGAGCTACCAAAAGGGTAAGTGACACAGCAATGCATCTAATCAGCTCTTCTGACCCCAGTTCTGTGTCCCCCACCCCCAACAGTTGCTTTCTGCGTGGAGTACTTTGGCCAGGCCCTGGGCTGCCCACCCAAAGCTCACCAATTCCGTGCTTTGGAGACTCAGCGGGTATCCACAGCCAAAGACAATCAGACGCTTTGCATAAATCCTTTCTTTAAATACATGACTTACAGGCAGGTGGCTGCATTTGAATTGAGTCACCCACTCCCAATTAATGTCTAGGAAGCATCAAGCTTTAAATCTTCCTCTTGTTTCTAATTGCCTCTAGCCACACTTTCAGGAGATATGATCCCACCAGCTTAGCTCCGATTGTGAATGAGCATAAAACCTCTCTCCCGCTTTTGTACTCATCACTGGCAAATTGCTAGGCTCATTGAAAAGGGGAGCACTTTGTTTCTGACTTCAGTCCATTCATAGGCCAGTACAAGAATGTGGCACATAGAGCAAAAACATTGTCTTGCACTGTCAATATATCTGTCTCCACACCCCCTACCCTTTATGATGGTGCTGGATTAGATCCTAATATTTTCCATGGCTTTCATAACTTCCACAGCTACGTACGGTGTCGTTATGCAATGAACTATTAAAATTATTTAGGGTATTTTAACATGAAAAAACTTGGGTTTGCCGTGGCAACTTACATTAACGCTTCCCCCAACATCATTGTAGTCTCTCAGTCTTAGCTGTTCTCAGGGATAGAGCTTTAAAACACACTGATGTCTGAGTTTCCCTCCCTTTGATAGAATTCTTCCAGGGTTTGGCGTGAACATAAGGATCTTTAAAAAGCCTCATAGGTGATGCTAATGTGCAGTCAAGGTTTCTAGAGTAAGTAAGGGTCTTAGGTGGTAAACAGACACCAAAAACAACAAACACAGTACCTTTCCTTTTGAAGAAGACAACTACTAAATAAGTTTAGATAGATATAGATAGATGAAAAATTAGACGATAGATAGATAGATAGATAGATAGATAGATAATGGATGGTTCGCTGTTTTTCTAATTGTGGTAGATGCCATAGAGGAAAAGAACAGAATGCATGAGATAAAATAATAAGAGTGTTGGTAATTTACTTTGGATTGGCACTTAGAAGGAAAGGCCTTTCTGGAGTGTTGGCATTTCAGTCAAGATGAAGTAAGACAGGGGCTAATGATGTAGAGGAGGAAGAGTATCTCAGATGCCAGAAAGAATAGTCTTTTTTTAATTTATAGAGGAATATATTTAGGAAAGATACTGACCTCCAGTAACAGACTCAGCAATACCTTTATGCAATCAATGTATTTAGAGAAGCATTCTTTGCTATGAATTGTATTAAATCTCTGATTTATTGTACATCTGATTACCAATGATATCATGAGTAACAGTTTCTTGAGGTGACGCAGCCGTGATAGAATTCTAAACATGAATACAGTTACATTATGCATAATGCAACTTCTTATTATAAACAGAATTAACCCAAACTCTCCTATATTAACATCACCTGACTTACTTTTACTTTCAAAAAAAAAAAGATATATCACCCCTTGATGCTCGAGTCCAGAAATCCACAACCCTATATCCATACAAGACTCTAATCTTTGTGGTCATTTCCCTGAAATAGAGAAACTGAGGCACAAACAGATGAAAGGACTAGTGCAGGGATGGGCAAATAGAGAGTTATCCTAACCTATAGGCCAGCTTGATTAATAGTAGTGATTCCTTGTAGCATTGTTGAGAAGGATTCTGAGGCGCAGTGGGGTGTAAAGGGTCATGATTGATTATTGATGTCTGCCATGAGTGTGAGGGAGCACATGTGTGCCATACTTTGTATCTTTAGATTAGTCTATTATTATTTAATTTGATTCAGGACCTGAATTGAGATTTCTTTACCACCATTGTAAATGCTCTCTTCTTAACTGTAGTTGTGTGCTCTCTAAAGAAAAAAAAGAAAACCACAAAAGCCACCGCACTCCTGTGTTAATATCAGAATCTTACATACATGTGGTTGGGAGTATAGGTTGGTTCTCAGTAAACGTATTATCTGTGTTTTAATTTTAGCACAAGGGACTTTCACATATCACAAGCTCCCTGCAGGAATATTGTTTTTAAGGCGTAGGTTGCCGTGTACGTGTGTGCACATGTCCTTGGAGATACATGTGGCAAAGAAAACTCTGGATCTCCTTTAAAGGATTAATTTTTTTTGTTTTGATGGTGAATGATTTACTCCTTGTAAGGAACACCAGCATAGAATTGCAGACCAATAATGCTACCAGAAATGTCAAAGCCCAGTATAATTATCCTAAACTGTGTCATATTTTAAAATATAACATCAATGAGACCCATTTTCTCAGGATATTAGTTAGATTCATATTTAATAAAGAATATGTAACATAATAATTTCAAATATCCCTTCAACATCCTAGTGTATGTCAAGTTTATTTGTACATTATCTGAGCTTTTGTTTTATGTCTGACTCAACATCAATAGGGGCTGAAGGGATAAGGAACGCCGAGGTGTCAAACTCTGAAATGCCTGGAATCCTCTTTGACATCCAGCTTTGAAGAGTGGTTGGACCTCAACAATTATAATTTATTACCCCACAATCCTGGTACTGCGTTCTCTACCCTTCTTTGTATTTTTTAAAAAATTTCAGTCATACGACTGGAATGATCGAATTGGCTTGACTCATAGAGAGGTACTATAAAATGAAAAACAATGACACCAGAAACGACTTTCACTCATACTGTAGTACTTTGCAAGTAAACAGGGAAGTAGAAGTGGGTCATCTTTTACAGTGAAATAGAAAATTTGGTCCCATGACATTGAAGTACTTCCATAATTTTGGATGCCAACTCTTTCCAAATACCTTCACCCCCCCTACTTCCAAATGTGAGGAAAACACCTAGCGTCTTTAAAGTTTTCAACTAGTACTTCGCTGACTCCCTTCCGGGCCTTGCTGCCGAACATCTCCCCTCCCCCCATCCACGCCAGTGGCACTGACACTGAGCAGTGGACAGCCACAGCGACCCGACTCCACTTCCACGGGGCCACATTTCCGTTCAACCAGAGTGAAGCAGTGGAAACAGTTGCCTGGGAAGTATTTTCATCTCTTCGTTGGCCTCTCTCTCCCAGAAAAGACAGAAAATGGATATGCAGATGGGTTAAAAAAGCATCTCCCCGGGCAGGAAAGGATGGAAACCATTTGCATAGAATAGCATCTGGAGTCCCAGTGCTCACAAATGCTTCCAGGGGAAAGACAGCTTTCCACATTCATTGACGTTTCCTAAGGAAGGGGAGAAAGGGAACAAGGGAGGAGAGAAAAGGAGCAGGGGACTCCCTTTGTATCTGTGTCCAATATGGTTTCTTTTGATTTTTCATTCTCCATAGTCAAGGGCTCCCTAGGGGTTCTCATCTGTTACCAGGCTCGGCTGTACCTGCCTGCCTGTGTGAAAGTGGCTCAGCTGCTACCCTGGATGAGGCAAACACATCACATCTATCTCCCTGGCATCCACTGAGCTCTCGGGCCGCAAGGATCAAGCCCCACGCGGAGCACAAAGGCAGGTTTGTGTAGAAAGAGTCGACCTTCCTTATTGTCCGATGCTCTTTGTGTGGATGCTGGGGGTCAGCGTTCCCTCCACATTCGTGTCTATTCCATGAGCGAGGAGGAGAGAGAGTGTAAGGACAGTAAACTCTCTCTGGATTTTCATTTGGGTGAAAACACGTATTTATTCGTGGATTTACCATTTCCCCACCGTTTTATGTCCCAACATAAAACCCGGGACATCAATACAACTGATATTTTTCAATACCAGTTTTTCTACTTGGAGACCAGATAGAACATTTGAAATTGCAGAAGGAATTAATGATAGAGAAGTAAAGTTTTATGTCCCAACATAAACCCAGGACATCAATACAACTGATATTTTTCAATACAACTTTTTCTACTTGGAGACCAGATAGAACATTTGAAATCGCGGAAGGAATTAATGATAGAAAAGTAAAGTTTGTTTCGAATTTAAACAAAAATTAAAAAAAAAAAACAACTAGCCACCACTGACCACAGAAAAGAAGACATTAAGTGTCCTCTTATCATTTTATTCACCATCATTGTCCTCCTCCTCATTTAAAAACTGATTTTAAAAATCACGTGATTGTTGACTAAAGGTCAGAGGGGAGATACACACAGGAGATGGGCCTTTCTTACTAGGTCAAAATGATCATAATTATTGATAAAGAAGAAGTCAAGATAATTTAAAAGCAGATGGGGGGGAAATGTTAAAGTCTGATGATATAATTTTTATTCACTAAAACGAAGAAAAATTTTCAATGAAGAGCATTGTATAAACATGAGGGTTTAAATCCAGATGTGAAACTCATTCTTAAATCTCACATATGTCTTCTATGCCCTGCATTCTACCAAGAGTTCGGTTAATAAAAATGATTCTGGCCCACAAATCCTGATCTTTGATCTTATGCTTGAGGGCAAGCCTTTCTCTCTTTTTTTTTTTTTTTTTGCTCCAAAATGTTGTTTTATGGTTTAAAGAAGAAAATTCTCTACAATTAAAATCTCTTCTTTCCTGAGCTTGTGCAACCTATACTACATAAAAAGTATTTGCCACCTGAGAGTTAGAAGTGGTAAAATATTGCTTCAGTCTCCATTATCCACAACATCCCATATGCTACTGATTCCATATGTCACTGACCCCTCCAATTAGAAAATTTCAAATTTCAAACCCAGAAAAACATTTATCATGGTGTCCGGACGTATATTTTGGCCACAAGTCATAGAGGCCTACCTTTTCTACTTGTGCTGTATCTTTAACCCTTTCCTAAATATTTTCCCCCCACACCCATTTCCTGTCTGCCTCACTCCCCTATCATTCTTGCTCTGAGAAGACTTTGAAAATGGGCAATCAAAAAAAAAAAAAAAAAGAAAGAAAAGAAAAGAAAGAAAGAAAAGAAAAAAAAAAGCGCTGCTGTTCCATTCGTTCCGCCCTGCCCCCATAAAAAGCTAATATTTTCAGGTTGACTGAAAGTTTAACTTTGTTATTTTTTTTTTTATTTTTCGAGAAAATCCAGCGTGACATGGCACGTGTTAGTGCCCTCTTACTTAACCAATTACATGTTTTTTTGACCTAAGCTAAAAGCTGTGCAAATCTCCCTTGTCTGTGTTTTCATTGTGTATGGATTTCCCTGGTACAGCCTCAGACATGCCCATGGTGGGACTCTGAAATTGAACCTCAGATTCTCCTGCCCAGAGCTCCTCTTTGTCCCTCAGAACTCTAGAAAGGACACCATCCTCCAAGAAGGCGATATTTTCTGATGGTGAAACTCGCTCGCTATCCCGCTTCTTATTGAAAAGCAGAGATGGCCTCGGGGTTTCATTCTCTGTCCTTGTGGGAACAGTATCAGGGAAACTGCCATCATCTTATTGTTAGAAAGAGTTGGTCTTTTCAGTGGTTAAAAGAATCATCAGGGCTTAAGAGAACGAGCAGCGTTTTTAAGAGTCTAAGCAATTTCTTAGAGGTTAAAAAAATCAAAATGATGGCAAAAGATACAAAACCTAGTTCTCTTTTTATCTTGAAGAGCTTTTTAATGGCATACAGGGTTCTTTCCCAGATATCGATAAACTTTACAGTAGAACCTAACATGTTTCTAGATGCTGACATGAGTCTTCCTCTGTCGTGGGGATGGTCCCTCCAACGCTTTCAGGCCAACATTGCCTTCTGGGAAAAATAGCATTTGGGATAAGACTTTTTAAAAATGGATCAGAAAAGTTTTGAGAGAGCCTCTGCTTGTCTCTTACTAAACACACCAATCCTTTCTTTTCTCCACAGACTTGCCTGGACTGACCCAAGCTTTTGCGCTGGGTAATGAACATTGAACTGGTCATGCCTGGGGTTAGGTCCTTTCAGACAAGCCCCCTTTTCCCCCTAATGTGCCATTTTATTTTCAAAAGAGAGAGATATCCTAGAGCTATAAATCTCCTCGCTTTCTTTGCCTGCTTGCAGCCCCTGCCCTTATGTGGGGCTACCTCTCGGAAGTTATTCACACTGGGTTGGGAGAGGTCAGCCTGACGCACAGTTCCTGGCAGGTGGTCCAACACGGGAGCTCAGGGCCCCGTGCTGAACGGCGGCCCCAAGGTGCTTTAAAGGCTCTCTCTGGAAAATAAAGGTCGTGCGTCTTTGTCTGCATCTCTAGGGCCATCTATGACAGGCTTTGGTTCATGACAGATCGCTGTCCAGACACTGACCCCGTGTGTCCCCAGTCGGCCCGCCTTCTAATCCCAACATACAGCAAGTTGACATCCTTCCAGAAAATAAGCTCTTTTTACTTTCAGAGGAAAAAAAAAAAAAATCATTGTCCGAAGTAGCCACAGAGAAGATCCTTTAGGAAAGACCATGGAGAACGGAGAGGTGGAGAGGGGAAACAGATATTACAATATTAGAATATGGACAGTCGTGGTTAATGTCACCGGCCTTTCTCTGTTTGACTCCACTCCTTAGATTCCATTTCACTCTGCTTTATCTTTCCATTTCCTTCTCAGTCACCTACCTTAGTGTATCATTTATCTTTAGTTCCTTCCAAAAATCATTTTCCTTCTGATTACACTATTTTTGACTTTCTTTCTTTTTCTTTCTTCCTCTTTCTTTCTCTCTTTCTTCTTTCTTTCTTTCTTTCTTTTTTTGTTTTGTTTTGTTTTGTTTGTTTTCCTTTCTTTATCTTCCCTTTTCAGGCATCTGCATGTAAGACCTTTGGTTGAGCCTGTGATGGATAAAAACAAACATGTTGGTTGCTCCTTCCTTTGCCCCATTTCTGCATCTCATATGGTATAACCCTTATGCCATTCATTGACCCTATTTGATGATGTTTGATGTGTCTTGATGTCTAAATTACTAACAGAGTTCCCAGTGGTATTTGCAGCTCTGTTAGTATTTTTGGAATGAGTGAGTGAGAGAATTAGAGCTTTTATACAGAATAGATCATTTCTCATTAGTTCACCAAATCTCTAGAGTAGGGTTTCTCACCTCACTCCTATTGACATCTGAGACCGGGTAATTTTTTTGTTGTGGGGGCAGGGGAGCATTTTGTGCATGGTAGAATGTTTAGCAACATCCCTGGATTCTACCCACTAGATGCCAGTAGTTCCTCCCCACCCAACTGTGACAACTCAGAATACCTCCAGACATTGCCAGATGTTTCCCGGGGAGCAAAATTATCCCTCAGTTAAGAACCACCACTCTAGATCACCGCTATGTTTTTACTGTCTAGTATGGTAGCCATTAGCTACATATGGCTACTAAGCACTTGAAAATGTGGGTAGTTTGAACGGAGATATGCTGCGTGTACAAAATTCGCACCGGGAGAGGGGAGGGGTGCCCGGGGGGCTCAGTTGGTTGAGCGTCCCGACTCTTGATTTTGGCTCAGGTAGTGAGTGATCTCACCGTCCACAAGATGGAGCCAGGCATCAGGCTCTGGGCTGACAGCACAGAGCCTGCTTGGGATTCTCTCTCTCCGCCCCTCCCCTGCTCGTGCACGTGATCTCGCTCTCAAAATAAGTAAATAAATGTAAAAATATGTAATTCACACCAAGCTTTTAAAAAATGTTTATTTAATTTTGAGAGAGAGAGAGAGGACGAGCAGGGGAGGGTCAGAGAGAAAGGGAGACACAGAATCTGAAACAGGCTCCAGGCTCCAGGCTCTGAGCTGTCAGCACAGAGCCCAACACGGGGCTTGAACCCATGAACCACGAATCATGACCTGAGCTGAAGCTGGAAGCTCAACCCCACCCAGGCGCCCCATTTCATGCCAGATTTTGATGATTTCACTTAAAAAAAAAAAGAACGTAAGATAAAACATTAATAGTTCTTAATATTGATTACATATTGAAATGATAATTTGCATATATTAAGTTAAATATAATACATTATTCAAATTAACTTCATCAGTTTCTGTTTACTTGTTTGGCTGCTGAAAAAAATTATAATTACTTCTGTGGCTTGCATTTGTAGTTTGTATTATATTCCTTTTGGAAAGCCCTGCTCTAGACAGTCATTGCTTGCTTTTTGTTCTTTTCCCAATTTATTTTCTTCTTTCAGATATTCTTCTCACTTGCTACCCCAAAGCACCATAGTTGCCGTTTTCTATACTCAGATTTTGTTTTTTGCATTCCAATGTCTAGTTTATTATCTATGTGACCCTGAAGAAGTCTCTCCATCTCGAACCCTTGCTTCGAGTGTCAAATCAATGAGTTGTGCTCAATGATTTTAAAAGTGTAAAATCTAGAATCTACCTCTAAAATATGATTGAATTAGCTGTGTTTAATCAAGCACAGCAAGGGAATATGGCCACTCTGAGGAAGACCAGCTTAGGGTCCCTCAGAATGGCACACAGGTTCCAGTGTGAGGTCAGAGCTCTGCACATCACCAAGTGAGCTCCTTAAATCGTGTCCTAGAGAATGCTGGCTGGAGGGATGTGGGCAGGAATTACTGGGGGAAAGAAGTTTCACAGTAAAATAAGTCTGAGACATTTTGGGTTCAATGAAACTAGAGAAGTCTGTTTAACTGCACTTCTCAGAGCCTTGAATGTAGTAAAATGTACTGCGAATCAAAGGAGGTAGATAGAGTGCAACGTTTTTCACATGTGTTTGTTCATGGAACTTGTATACTGTGTTGGATTTATTCTGATAGCAATGAGAATGCACTGAAACCAGGAGTGTCGTGAGCCATTAACATTTCAGAGAGCTTTCCTCTGGGCACTGTAGACAAGCTCTGGGCGCTGTAGACATCAGAGCGGAAGTCCAAGATGGGAGGTCAGGAGGAGGTCCAAAGTGAGAGGCAAGTGAGGAGGCTATTCTATTTGCCTGAATGAGATTTTGAGGACCTGAGAATGACGATTTGAGAGTTGTTTACAAAGTTCCATTGACATGATTTAGTGAGCCCAGATGGGCCCCTTACCTCGCTTGGCAACTCAATGGCTAGTGGTGGTTCCACCAGGAATTGACTAGCCCAGTTAAGGTAAAAGACTTGTAGACAAGATTATAATCTAATATTATGCCCCCAAATTAGATATAGATGCAAGGCACTATGCAGCCAGAAAGAAGCTTATACATACACATTTGGATAAACATCCACCAAAAAATAGTTGCCAGATTCATGATCTTTCCAACTATAGCGATATTTACAAATGTTCCCATTGCCCCCATTTAAAAACAGAACGTTTGAATTAGGAATCAAAATTCAATTTTGTGCTTAAAAATAAAGAATGTTTGGAAGAAGAAGTTCCAGAGTTGTAAGAAGACAGATGTCATTGAAAAACAGAAAGAGGGGTGCCTGGGTGGCGCAGTCGGTTAAGCGTCCGACTTCAGCCAGGTCACGATCTCACGGTCCGTGAGTTCGAGCCCCGCGTCGGGCTCTGGGCTGATGGCTCAGAGCCTGGAGCCTGTTTCCGATTCTGTGTCTCCCTCTCTCTCTGCCCCTCCCCCGTTCATGCTCTGTCTCTCTCTGTCCCAAAAATAAATAAACTGGAAAAAAAAAAAAAAAAGAAAAACAGAAAGAAAATACAGACTGACATCTCAACGAAGGAGACGATTTTGTTTGTCTTGTCCACCCTGTATCCCCAGTCCATAGCTAAATGGCCTGGTGTATAATATTTGTGCAACAATCTGAATTCCAAAGCATTCTCTCTCTCTCTCTCTCTCTCTCTCTCGATATATATATATATATATACCCCTGAAAACTAAATATAATACTAAGAAGTGATGTGATATGATGACTTCATTTATCCAAAAACATTGGTTTCTACTTTTGGGGGGTGGCAGCAAGCTGACTTGGCGTGAGTGGTCTTGGGGGAGTCCTTCAAGGTATGATGGAAGTTCCAGACTTTATCCAGTTTCCTGATGCCGTAAGCCTCAGTAGAGCTCCTACTCTTCCATAATTCCCTTCTGAATTCTGCTAAGTAAACAATCAGGGTTTGTTTTTTTTTTTTTTTAATATTTATTTATTTTTTTTTTGAGAGAGAGAGAGAGAGGGACCAAGCACGAGTGGGGGAGGGGCAGAGAGAGAGGGAGACACAGAATCCCAAGCAGACTCCAGGCTCTGAGCCGTCAGCGCAGAGCCTGACATGGGGCTCTAACTCACCATCCGCGAGATCATGACCTGACCTGATGTCGGACGCTTAACCGACTCAGCCACCGAGGCACCCCCGGAAACAATCAGTTTTAAGAGAACGTCCTAGTACTTAATTCACAAACAAAGAGAATTGGGAATTGTCTGTGCCTTGCAAACTAAAGAATGTAAATATTGGGAAATTTGGGTCACGATTTATTTTGATATTCTCTTGATTATAAACCGATAGGCATTCTAAAGCATAATCAGACCTCCAATAGTATAATCTCTATTTTATCAGATATTTGTAAATTATTAGAAGAATCTGAATTGTATTACCTTTATCATATTCACCCCCTCTCACTCTCTGCTGTGTCAATCTCTATGAAGTAATATTAAGGCCCTTGTTACCCAAAGTGTGGCCCATGGACCGACAGCATCAGCATCATCAGGCAATGCCTTAGAAATTCAGAATCTGAAGCCCCACCCCTAACCTCCTGAATCAAAAGCCCCCAGGAAATTCATGTACAAATGTAAGGGTCACTGATGTAAACAACTCTTGATTGGCAATGTTAACAGGGATGAACATAGGGGAGACAAAATGCTTAATTTTATACACACCTTTTTTATTGAGATGTAATTGACATATGACATTAGTTTCAGGTATACAGCATGATTCAATATTTGCATATATTGCAAAATGGTCACCACAATAAGTGTACTTAACCTGTTACAATTTTTTGTCTTGTGGTAAGAACTTTTATGTTCTACTCTCTCAGCAGCTTTCAAATATACAAAACAGTATTATTAACAATAGTGTCATGTTGTACATTACATCTCCATGATTCATTTATTGTATAACTGGAAATTTGTACCTCTTTTTTTTCTTTTTTTTTTTAATTTTTTTTAACGTTTATTTATTTTTGAGACAGAGAGAGACAGAGCATGAATGGGGGAGGGTCACAGAGAGAGGGAGACACAGAATCTGAAACAGGCTCCAGGCTCTGAGCTGTCGGCACAGAGCCCGACGCGGGGCTCGAACCCACGGACCGTGAGATCATGACCTGAGCCGAAGTTGGACGCTTAACCGACCGAGCCACCCAGGCGCCCCTTTTTTTTCCTTTTTTAAGTAGGATCCATGCCAAATGTGACACTTGAACTCAGGATCCTGAGATCAAGACTTGCATACTCTACTGACTGAGCCAGCCAGACACCCCAGGAAGTTTATACCTTTTGAACAGGTATGTAGACATACGTCCTCGCTTCCTCTTTGTCAGTATTTTCAAGAATTGCTAAGTTGCTATCCGTTGTGGCTGGCGTTTAGTTTCATTTCGGTCAGTCACGAGTAACAAGCAGTGAGATTTCTGAAAAAAAGAGATGGACACCGTATAAATCACGTGGGTAGATCGACCATCTCAGGATGCGGTGATATCTTGACCAAATCACCTGTATGGAAAAGAGGCCAACGTCGAGGGAGAAGGGAGAAGGACGGTCCTGAAGGTAGCAGCCGCAAAGGTACCGGAGAGGAATTTCAACCTGGTGAATGGGTCCACTACAGTGACAAGATAGGCTCTCTACTTCCTATCCTCTGGATATAGAAAGATGTGGTATTTTCAGAAAAAAAAAAAAAAAAAATATATATATATATATATATATGGGTCAATTTCAGATAAGAGGGATGTTTTTAAAAACTATAACCAGTCTTGGAAATAAAGTCCAAAAATGTTATCTCAACCAGCCCTGGGTCACGTGTCTGCAAAGGTAGAGAGAGGCACCTAGAGGGGCCATTTTTGCATAAAGCCATGATGGGCAAAGTCTGGAGATGACATTTCCTTGTCTAAGTTCGAGACCCCAAGTCAGAGGGTGATTTACACGTCAGTCGGAGCATGGTGGTCAATGTTCCAGGCTGTCAGCTCGGCCCCGCCCTGCCCTTCTTTAACAAGCAACCTCAGAGCTCAAGCTACACGAGGCTTTGAAAGGTTAGTCAAAGAACACATTGTGTTCCTCTAGCTGCAGGAGCCGCTGCACTAATTTGGATTGTGACTTGGCTTGTCTTCCCCCCACTCTTCCTGAGGTCTGAGCTGGGTCTGTGTCAATCAGTGGTGTCACATCATTCATGCCTTGAAGGATGGTGGTCCTGCCAATCCTTGAAGTCGTTTTTAGGATAATTTTAGTAAGACATCTGGGGCAGTGTTATGCAGTTCTGCCCACTCGATACCACTAACAGTCACCAGTGCGTGTTTTTGCAGACTTATAGAAGGCATGTGTCATGCCCAGTGCATTTAATTTGTATACCAGTTGGTGGAAGGAATATTAGAATTGCGGCCGAAGGCCTGGCTTTGCCACTTCTGTGCCTTTTAGTGTACTTACCTACGACATCAGCATGTTCTATATCTCATTGTAAAAGCAACTCATGTGAGATAATTTTGTGAACTATGAGGAGGTATTGTATGAAGTAAGAAGGAGCCACATCTGAACCACAGGTCAAATCCAATGTAATCAGTACTTCATGTTATAGGAGATAGGTCACAATCAAGACATCTCAAATTCAAACATTATCTAAAAAGGCTCAAACTATCAAGGATCATTAGAGTCAAGGGTTACTTGACAGTAATGTTGGTCCTAGCCGCAAACATTAATTAGGTTTCCACTAGGTATGAATGGTCACCAGTTAGAAATGATAACTGTAATTGTCAAATACCACTCTAATACAAATATTCTTTGAGGTGCGCCTGGGTGGCTCATTCGGTTAAGTGTCCGACTTTGGCTCAGGTTATGATCTCATAGTTCATGAGTTCGAGCCCTGCATTCGGGAATCTGGAGCCTGCTTCAGATTCTGTGTCTCCCTCTCTCTCTGCCCCTGCTCACGCTCTTTCTCTCTCTCTTTCTCATTCTATCTCTCTCTCTCTCAAAAATAAATAAACATGAGGTGCCTGGGTGGCTCAGTCAGTTAAGTGTCTGTCTTCAGCTCAGGTCATGATCTCACAGTTCATGAGATCGAGCCCCATGTCAGGCTCTGTGCTGACAGCCCAGAGCCTGAAGCCTGCTTCAGATTCTGTCTGTCTCTCTCTCTCTCTCTGCCCCTACCTTGCTCATTCTGTCTGTCTGTCTCAAAAATAAATAAACACTAACAAAAAAATAAAAAATAAATAAACATTAAAATAAATAAATAGAAATATTCCTTGAGCTAGTGAAGCACATGAACAAGTAAACACAAAACATGGCTTGCTTTTTTTTTTGGAATATATATATATATATATTTTTTTTTAGATATAATTTATCATCAAACTGGTTTCCATACAACACCCAGTGCTCATCCCAACAAGTGCCCTCCTCAGTATGGCTTTCTTTTTTATAGGTAATGGCTGGAACAAGTCATTGCTGTGACATAGCCCTACCTGTCTCCTCTTTTCTCCTTTTATGTGGGAACTTTCTCCATTCTCTTGGCTTTAGGAGATGACAGTATGCCGCATTCATCCATAAAATCTCTTTTCTTATTCTTCTTTCTTTTCCTCTTGAGGATTGATTACTTTGTGTAGGGAAGGGGGCGTCTTTTTTTTCTTCTGATTCTAGCTTTACTAGCTTTTATCTCCAAAGGCTCTGCTTTCACGAACCTTCCCCCGACTCTGGTCTTGGCCACATCAAGAGATGTTCCCCCTTATTTCTTATCTCACTGGTCAAGTGTGTAAAGAATGATTCCTCCTTGCCTTCTGAACTTTTGATGGCAATTTGGAATTATTTTGCTCTTTAAAGAAGTGTTGGGATAAAGGAAAAAAGTGGATCTTTTTTTAACATGGGGAAGGATAGAGATATAAGAGGAAAATAAGGGCATTGTTTCTTTTAGTAAGTTAAAATGCTACTAACAGGAGTGTTTTGTGAATTACAGAAGGTATTTTTAATTTCTTGGAGGAAAGACTTATTTGGGGGAAAGGGAGAGTGGTGTTAGGGCCCAGGATAGTTAGTCTTTGACATAAACTGCACTCACATTCTTGATGGCATGTGTTAGTTGAGATTGAGAAGGACAAACTGATGATCTCAAACAGGGGAAGATATTCTAACAGCACTCATTGCCTATGTGTGTCATCATACTTCACCTGGCATATTATTCTCTGAAAAGCCTCCAGTATCCTAACTTTTCTCACCCTTCATGAATTCGATGTAAACATGCACCTGCTAACCCTTTGATCCAGGTTTCCTTCATACCATGTGCACGGGGGAAACCTTAGCTGTCAGCTCCACTGGGTCTCATCTCGGTAGACTCAGAGGAAAAGCTTTGGCTTGCAAGGTAAGAGCTGCTCAGTATCCGTACGGTTATTCAGAGTACCATTTCCTCGGGGCCCTCAGTATCTCCTAAAGAATAATACAGAATCGGTCAGTCTGTTTTCTTACAATGTGGATGGATCTTTCAGCTTTTGAGAAAATAAAATTTGCTAAGAACAGTAGCATTTGCTCCTTTTTGTTCCTAGATGAAAAGAACCAGAGTCTTACCAGGAGGATGGAGTGTGCAATGAATTTCAGCAGTCTGCAGCACAGAAAATGAGACTGTGATTTCCCCCTCTAGTTGGAGAATTCTTACTCCTTCTGAATCAACTGGGTAATGATACACTTGTTAGAAGGAGGGTTTGTCCTCATTATACTTTGAGTCTATAATTATGTAGCTCTGTTTTTCATGTCCACTTAAAACTACTGTTCTAGAATACATTTATCACAGTTATTAATAGCATAAAAGAGGGAGCCGGGGAGAGGGGCAGAGGGAGACAGAGGGAGAGGGAGAAACTTAAGCAGATTCCACACATCAAGCATGGAGTCTGATGTGGGACTCTATCTCGTGAACTGTGACATCATGACCTGAGCCGAAATCAAGAGTCAGATGCTTAACCAACTGAGCCACCCAGGCACCCCTAAAAAAAATCAATTCTATATTTATGGTTCAAATCCCATGAAAACTGGAAATCTGTGCATGAAATATAGTCCTGCCCCAAGACAAAATAACATAAACCTAAAAGGAAACTGGTAACAGAGCTGATGAAAATCAGAAAACAGGCCTAAGAAATTTAACAATAACAGATACCATTGCTGAACAAATAACTGTGTAGTGAATGGTTCACATTTTTTAAATCTCTAATCTTCAGAGCAACTCAGCAAGAGGGATCATGGTCCTATTTTTCATACAGTGAAACTAAGGCCTGAAAGGAGGAGAAACTGACTGAGGTCACTTAGTGATTAATTTCTCTCCAACCCCAAAGCCTAGGCTCCTTCCACTATGACAACTTCACCACTGGTCTCAGCTATTTCCTTTTTGTTTGACTTCCAAAATTAATCTATTTTTGCAAATCTAAAGATAATTCCACAGTTTGTTGAAGTAGTAGAAAGCATTTCAAAGTGAAGATAATATTAAGTTAGATTGGAAAACGTGAATGAGACAGATGCAAATTTTATAGTGGCTTGAATTAAAGACAAAAGGCAAAGGAATATAAAAGAATCTTAAATTGTTTTCAAGATTCTTCTTTTGAGGTGAAGCGGATAGAAATTTTAGTCGTTCAACAAATTGCTATTTTTCTTCTTATACCAAAAGATTGTCAAATTCTGGTAAGCTTGCAAAATTTCAATATTCATTAATTTTAGCATTTCTAATATAATCAAGGAGAGTTTAATGCATTGTGTTTGATTTTATGTGGTTCCTGAAATTGGGGGCATTAATTGTTACTTTTTGGTTTTATTCATAAACCGATAAATTGTGTCTATTGGAAATATATAAATTGCTTACTTTTCAAAGGAAAATTATTGCTTTCTGCTTCTTAAAGAGCACTGAAAAAAGTTTTCCTGGACTATGAATTCATTTAATTCAATGCAGATCTGTAGAAACATGAAGTCTCGTGGAATATTTTGCTTACTTCCAACAAAACCCACTTGTATGCAAATCTCCATGGATAGTGAGTTCCTGGTTCGTTTTTCTGAGGCCGAAAGCATTCTGCCCGTAAGGCCATTTACCTGAGCTCTTTCTGGATGTGGTGCACAGGCTGGGCGTCCAGATTGGAGCTGCCAATTCTTTTGATGACCCTGCCCATTTCACCACTCTTGGGCTACAACTCTTAATCAAAGTCACTTCAAAGACCCCAAACAGATTGATTCACATGTGAATGCTACCCAAACTGTCTTCCAAAGGAGGAGGGTTTCTGGTCTTATGTTCCTTTGAATCTACTGTTGCTCATTTACTAGTATTTACTTTGCATGGCCTATGGCTGAACCATGGAAATTGGAAAACAAACTCCTATTCAACAAGTCATGTCAAAGGTGACTGCAGAGCCAGAGAGTTGACTGTGGGACAGACATTCTTTCTGGTCAGGAGGCCTCTTCTGCAGCACTGCCGTCTCCACAGTTACATACCTGTCCATGGAAGCCTTTCGTTTATCTTGTCTATGTGGGAAGTCCTAGACGATGCCATCAATCTGAGAGATGAGAGAGATGCCCATGCGACACTCCAACAATGGTTGGGGCGGGGGTGCGGGGGAGAGAAAGAAAGAAAGAAAGAAAATTAGCCGATCCTGAGCAAAGTTCTTTTGAACTGTTCTGTGGTCCTAGAGAAGATCCAATAGGCACTTCTGTTCAGAAACATACTTTGGACTCTGTCAAACGCAGTTACGCGAGCGTTTCCACTTGAGAACAGAAAATGGGTACTGTCCAACGATTCTGTGAAGAGACGGACAGGAAATAATCACATGCCTGAATTTTCTTATGGGGGAAAATCGGATTCCCTCAGGATAATGCAGTTGCAGCATCCACCACTGCCTCCCAGTCAGTTAGTTCTTCTTACGGCAGGGCCAGTCAAGGGGTACCCAGTAGGCTGTGTCTGAAGGACGCGGAAGTCCCGTGGCTCTAACCCAGGGTGGCCAGTATGTTGACCAATCTAGATGACGCACTGAAAAGTGTTAAAATTGGATTCGTTTGAGATAGAGTCAAGCACATTTTGAAGTTCTTTTGATGTGAGAAATTCCACAATCCAAACTGAATTATATACCTTTTTTTTTTAACCTGGAAAAAAAAAATTTGCGTCTGCATTTCTTACTCTATGGGGTTGTAAATTTCCATTGTGAGATTGCATATGAAAGCGCCTGGGATGATATAACATTCTTCACAGCCTCCCAGCCATCATCGTCAGTGCTAACAGAACCCTTTGGAAGCGTCGTTAAATGCCGTGTCTATGATGGAAGCCGAGTCCCGTTCATGTCACTTGAATGGAGATGACGATGAAGCCTTTCTTATGGGAAGGTCCTTGACTGAGAGATTTGCTGCCAAAATCACAGTGCTCTAGCCAGCTGACCTTTGGAGCAAGGTGCAAAGTCCATCTGTTTACACAGACTTTTACTCCATGGGGGTTAATTTGAGAAGAAATTTCTCAGACAGGCTAGGGAGGAGATGTGAGTATAAATGGTAGCGGTTATTTGCTACCTTTTTTTTTTCTGTCTGACATTATATTTTGTAAATGTTCCAAAAGCCTATAAAAGTAGACCAACATAGCCATTTAAAGCATCACAGAATGTTCTTTACAAGTCTAACTGAAGAAATTCTTTTTATATGGAGGATACAATTTTAAATATAGATTGAAAATAAGGATTCGATTTCATTGTGACAGGAATAGTGCACTGTGTTTTAATCGCCTTTAAAAAAATTTTTTTAATGCTTATTTATTTTTGAGAGAGAGAGAGAGAGAGAGAGCACAAGCAGGGGAGGGGCAGAGAGAGAGGGAGACACAGAAACTGAAGCAGGCTCCAGGCTCTGAGCTGTCAGCGCCGAGCCCGACGCGGGGCTCGAACTCAGGAATTGTGACATCATGACCTGAGCTGAAGTCGGACGCTTTACCGACTGAGCCAACCTTAGTCGCCCCGTAATCAACTTTCAGATCTCAACATAGCTGAAAGAAGAGCAGATGAAGAGATAAGAATGGCAAAGTATCCGTTAAGAGGCCTCGTGGAGAGTCCAGTATGAACTACAGTAATCTCATGCATCTTCTGCTGTAGACGATCTCCCTGCCCTTGGAGTTTTGTTATTGCAGAAGTTATAGTAGTCATTGGCAAGGATACTTCCGTGCACACAGCATCTTTCCCACTTGTATTCCAAACCTCCTAGTAAGACCACAAAATACTTCACACCACGACCTCATTCTTCTGGGTTCTATCACTCTGGGGTGGCATGTGTGGGCATGAGGAAAGGGGGAGGGGCACCTAACTAGTTACAGGTACAACGCGGGCCTGGATATCCAACTCTTACTCACCACCTATTCTCCACACCCTCCCTTCTCCCCGAGGATCTATTTCCTAGAACGTCCTCATTAGGTCATGAGTGAGAGATACTAGATTTAAAATATTCCCTCGTGATCCTAACTTCAGCTAAAAATTTAAGCAGTAGTGACTATACACATTATTACAGAATTAGAAGTAAAATCTAACCAAGAACTCAACTCTCCTGCTCGTCAGACTAAATTTTTTTTTTCAACTTTTTTTTTTTTTTTTTTTTTTTTTTTGGGACAGAGAGAGACAGAGCATGAACGGGGGAGGGGCAGAGAGAGAGGGAGACACAGAATCGGAAACAGGCTCCAGGCTCTGAGCCATCAGCCCAGAGCCCGACGCGGGGCTCGAACTCACGGACCGCGAGATCGTGACCTGGCTGAAGTCGGACGCTCAACCGACTGCGCCACCCAGGCGCCCCTCATCAGACTAAATTTTAACCCACCAGATCACATCAGCCCATGAACATGTACCTGTGTGGAGGCTGGTGGAGGCTGGGGGAGGCAGGGTATGTATGTGATAAAATCACTATTGGTACACGGAACTGGGATAAATAACATATGGGGTCTACGTAATATCACAGGTCTCAGAATAGCTCTATTCAACCTCGGGCTTGGTTTTTAATTTACGTGTCTCTCCTCTTTAAATCTGAACGCTGAGCTACAACTGGCACCTGCTAGAGATAGCTTGCTCAGGAAAAGCTAATGAAAAGAGTTGACTTTGATGGGCATGTCCACCGCGTGCCAGGATAACTCTAAGCACTTGACAGGTTGCTTCATTTAACCCTCACAAGTACCCTGCGGGGTGGGTGCTACTGTTTTCTCCACCTTACAGATGAGGATACCAAGGTTAAGGAGCTGAAGTAGCTTGGAGGGAGTTATCTAACTAGCAAGCAGGGAACTGGGATGACTCCAGAGCCTGCATTGTTAATCCCTATGCCTTGCCACCTCCTCAATGCGATGTACCCCCACTGGCAATCCACTGGAATGAGTGGAAGCCCACACCCAGTGCATTGGGGAGATGCTCTGTCTGAATTAGTGGAGACCATTTTTCCAAGGAAAGGTTGGGACATGAGTAGACACAAAGCAATGTCTGACCAAATGCAGAATAACCAAGGAAACATCTGTCAAAAACAAGCCCGTGCGGATGCGCAAAGATCATTTGGTATTTGCCTCATAGTCATGTGCACAGAAACGGAGACTGATTTGAACTTGATCATTTTGTCCTCCGGCAAAACAGGCTGAACGTTTTCTTTGAAATCAGGTTCGCCGTGTGAATTCGACTCTGAAATCTACACTGTCCAGGGGTCTGTCCTCTCTGCAGGAATTGTGAGGCGCTCCAGACGGGTGGTTTGAACGGTAGTGAGGTCCCAGTGCGTCTGCCTCTTAGTGTGCATTTGAGTCCTGAGTCTGGCTGTCTTCTACTGGTGATATGCTTGTCTTTAAGTGAATCAGACGGGAGCCTCAAATTTCTCTCCCTCGAACCCTTGTGACACTGCTCGATAGAGTGCAAGTCTACCCCTGCCAGCAACAGGTGCAGCATGGGGAAGAACACCGTTCCACAGATAACAGGCATGCATATGTCTGGTGGATTTAATTAGACACAGTGCCCATTAACAATTTCTGCAGATGTTCACATCAAATCAGCTGAGCTAATTTTCTCACACTCTTCAGTTTGGCCTATTTTCCTCTTTCCCCAGTGTATCTATTCCCGCCTTCATCTTAGGCCTACATGCAGGCAAAACTTCCTTCCGCTCTAGAACCCAGATACTTGACTCACTGTGCAATGTTGAAGAGATACCATTGCTAGTCGATGCAAGTCTATGTTTAGTCTTTGCTCTGAAACACATGTCATTCGTGGTTGAGGGCTTTTTTTTTTTTTTTTTTTGGAGGGAGGGAAACAGTGGCTGTGTCTAGCCAGGAGCTGCGGTCTCTGACACTGAGAATGTGCACTCCAGGTTCTCCGAGGCGCACTGGCCCACCCAATCAAATAATGAGAAAGAACAGCGGCTGCATGTAACTCTCTTGCGGAACCACCTTGTGAAATGAAGTACTGGTGGGTCCCAGAAAGCAAACGCTTTTTCTAAACAATGCAATTTATTCCCCAAGGGGGGGTCTTGGAGGATGTCTTCGCGGCTACATATGCTGGACTTAAACACAAGCATATTGCAACATGGTGGAAAGAAGGCTTAAACCAGGAATGAGGGGATCTGGGCACCCATCTCCTTCCCATCCCTAACTAGCTGGGTGACCTCGGCCAGTCACTTTACCCCTCTTGGCCTTACTTTTATTCATTTAGGAAACGATAAGGTAGGAGGTTTTATTTTTCAGAGGACTTCTAATTCAAAAGTCCTGGGTTTTTTAAAAAAATTTTTAATGTTTATTTATTTTTGAGAGAGACAGAGGAGACAGAATGCGAGTGGGTTGGGGCAGAGAGAGAGAGGGAGACACAGAATCTAACGCAGGCTCCAGGCTCTGAGCTGTCAGCACAGAGCCCGATGCGGGGCTCGAACTCATGAGCAGTGAGATCATGACCTGAGCTGAAGTCGGACGCTCAACCGACTGAGCCACCCAGGCACCCCAAAAGTCCTGTATTTTTTAAAATAGCTAAATGACATTCTCTCTGCCCTACAAGCATGGCTTATGGCCACAAAATAACACTAGAATGACAGGCACCAAGCTTTACATATATCCTTCTTTCAAAGGCTCTCAACAGCTCTGGCAGATGGGGACAGTTACTATTCCGAATTTAGAAAAATCGCCCCATGGGTAGATTTTATAATGTCTTTAAAATAATGAGGTCTTTAACAGATCAGTAGAGACACAAGCACAGAGAGGTCTAAAATACCATAGGTGGCCACTTTGCTGTCTTTTCCTGTCCCCCCAAGTCTCAGCTATCTCTGCGAAGTGGGTACTTCTCACATCTCCAAAGCAGAGACCCAGAGCAGATGTGCTCTTCAGATTATCTCCAGGTCTAAAATACATGCCCATGCCTACCTAATCTCCTCTAGTTGGGACTACAGGGGTTGGTAATTAAGTTTAGGAAAAGCTTCCGTTAAGAAGGAGCATTAATAGGGGCTCAGTTGGTTAAGTGTCTGACTTCAGCTCAGGACATGATCTTGTCTTAGCACCTGCCTCTGATGATTGGTAAGAGGCTGGGGAGAATGAGGAAAGGTATGACAAAGATGCAAACCAACAAGATACCTTACGTGGATTTGAAACAAACCCAAGACCGTGTTATGAAGTCTCTGCGTTCAATGTCACGTAGATACATATTTTAGTTTATCTCTTCATTTTGCCTGCTTGTTTACATGCTAGCTCATCACTTTCATGCTACTACTCTTTTCAAGATCATAAAACATTTTCTAATGACGTTTAGAGTTTGGGGTTAGAGTTTTTGACAGTTCGCACAAAAGGTAACTCCTCCCCCCGCCTTATGCCCATCAGTTACCTGGGATCGTGCATGACAACGAGACTTCACATTTCAAGCTGAAAGCTGCAGCCATGCAGCCAACTGGTGTTAGCAGATGTAGCACATCGCCAGGACAAATGTGTTTTTATTTTGCATAAATAAATATGTACCTTGTCCTGAGTCTGGGAAACGGATTCCCAAAGTCCCACGGCAATCATCAGAATTAAGGGAGTGAAGGTGTGTTAGGTGAGCCAACATAGGTAAGTAGGTAGGTTCAGTAGCATTTGTGTGGTTCAAGAGATCTAGATGGAAAAATTCCCTGTCATGCTCTACAATGTAAACACTGGCATTAAAATAAAAAAATAGCGCTACATTCCTAAAATCCCTGCAAAACACAGTTGAAGAGATGTATGAGGAAATTTTGTTTCTGCCTTCCTTTCATACATAGCAGCCATTGCTGATGACAAGAGGAAGTAATAGAATAGGAATTTATATCAACGTTTATTACTCTTTTATTTTTTACATCTTTGTAACTTTTTACCTTTTTTTAAATTTTTAATTGATATCTAACTGACATATAACGTTAGCGTTTAGGTGTACAACATAATGATGTGACAGGCATATATGTTGTGAAATGATCACCGGGGTAAGTTTAGTTAACATTATCGCCTCACGTGGTTACAACTTCTAAGATTTCCTCTCTTAGCAACTTTCAAACCTATAATACAGGATTGTTGACCATAGTCACCGTGTTGTACATTATACCCCAGGACTCACTTGTAACTAGAAGTTTCCATCTTTCGGTCCCTTTCACCCATTTCGCTCACCCTGCACACCCCCTCCCCCTGTCTCAGGCAACCACCAATCCGTTCTGCGTTATCTGAGTCTGGTTATTTTTCTTCTTAAATTCTATATACATACAGTATATAGAGACCAAACAGTTTGTGTCTTTCTCTGTCTGATTTATTTCACTTAGCGTAATGCCCTCAAGTTTCACCTGTGCTGTCACAACATGGCAGGATGCCCTTCTTCATGGCCAAATAATGTTCCATTGTATATACATACTCCACGTTCTCTCTATCCATTTATCTGTTGACAGACATTTATGTTGTTTCCACGTCTTGGCTGGTATTAATAATGCTGCTATGAACATGGGGACGCACATATCTTTTCAAGAGAGCAATTTTGTCTCTATCTGATTTTTTAACTAGTGCGCCTAAATGGTCTCTCCCACGTTGTCTAAACTAGACAATGGAATTAACTTGGGGGCGGGTGCTTTTCAGCCTGGAAGCATTCGTTTGAAGGAAGGATTGGTACATGGGTTCCCACAGGCCTTCCAGTGAGTAAGAAAGCAAAGCTCACTGCCACCTCCAGAAGAAAAGCATTTCTTCTTATAGAAAAGGACATATTCCCGTTTTCACCTTGCATAAATAAGCCTTGAAAGGGCAGAGTTATCTGTCCACCACTTTCTAGGGTGATTACTATCATTTCAGTGATTATATATATTAACGTATTCTGAAAAGAGCTTTCGAAGCATAATAAGCTCTTAAAAAATGTCCAACTATGTGTGCCCAAGTGCAGTGTTGTAGTCTCCGTCTCTAAAGATTAACACGCTCTGCACAAGCCACACAAGTGCGTAGCTCTGGGGCCAGGGATCTGTGACAGAGACTTTGGGGACTAGTGGCATCGTTCCCTTGCTTTGGTACTGCTCCTACGCCCAGGGTTTCCTGGAATCTGACCCTAGAAGAGTGGAGTGGTAATGTAATAGTTGGCCATATCCCTTACAGATTACAATCCACTGTCGGCCAAGTGGTTGAAAAATTAAAACCTCCATCATGAATATGCAATATGTGTGGCTCCTGTATTTTATGGGATGCCGAAAGAAGGCACCTTTATCTCAAATTCTTCTAGTACGAATCCATAATTCCCATCAAAGCCGTACCAGAGAGGAGCCCTGTCTCTTCCAGGGCTTCTCAATGATTTGGCGATCTCTGCCCCAACCTCCACTCCCAGTCACGTTTGTTCTCATGCTTCACGGTGTCCTTCTACAAAGCGAGCCACAAAATGGGGCTGGGAACGCTTTGGGCAAAGAATGGCCCCGTTCTGTGGGATGCCCCAGAGGTGTCCCAGAATGAGACCACAGGCGTCCTTAGGATGCTGACCCGACCCTGGGAACTCTAGAGGTTGACACAGGGGTCGAGAACCGATGTCCCTTGGATGCCTGCAGTGCTGTTATATGACCCCATCCCACTGGGCAGCTGTCAGCATCACAGCGGACACATTTTGACCTGAAATCCTGCCTTATTGTGAGAGGTTGCACCGGTATGAAAGGAGCACTTTCATAAAAAAGGTCCATTCGGGGAATCTGCTTGGGAAATGACGGATTTATATGCTGCTGGATTTACAGGCTCCAGGTTGTTCAGCACCAAATTTATTTTCTTACCTTTCTATAGATTGGGATCAAAAGGTAATCAATTACCTTCCCTTTCTCTTGTAAACAAGGGACATCACAGGTGATTCATCTCTCACTCTTCCCTCCATATAAAACACAGACGGTACCTTCAAGGTCATTTCAGCACATCCACGCCACAAAAGAGAAATTGCTTCCTTTGCATGTGTACCAGACATTATGCTGTAAGCCTATGTATGCCGAAGAGTGACGTATCAGAGGGGGGAAAAATCAATACCTTGGAAGTTCCTTTGGTGCCTTTCTTTTCTCCTTTACCTGGCTCCCTTATCTATTTCCTTTTGACTTATCTAGCATTGCAAGTGTGGGCATCATCAAAGTGTGATTTCCATCCTTCCTGGCAGTTCAGGAGAGAAAGGGCATGTGCCCCAAAGGATGGAGAGGAGTCCTCTGACACCTGCTTGGTTTCCCGTCCCATTCTTAGGTTGGCAAACCAGTTATTCATCACCTGTGCCATCCCCTCTGCCGTCCTAGCAGAGAATGCATAGGAATTTAGATACGGATTTCCTCCTCTGTTTAAACTACAAGAAAGGTCTCAGGAAAGTGAGATTCCCTATTGTACGCTGCAGGAAGAGCCCATCTGCTATCTGGGGCACTGGAGGGGTGGGGGGGGGAGGGTTGGAGTGCCTTAGGAAAGACTGATTATGAAAAGCAAAGCTTCTTCACCATAGAAGGCAGTATGGATGTGTCTCAAAAAGTTTAAAAATAGAACGATTCTACACTTCAGTAGTTGCACTATGGGGTATTTACCCCAAAATACAAAAACATGAATTCAAAGGGATATATGCACCCTTATTTTTTCAAGATTTATTTATCTATTTTTTTAAATTTTTTTTTAACGTTTATTTATTTTTTGAGACAGAGAGAGACAGAGCATGAACAGGGGAGGGGCAGAGAGAGAGGGAGACACAGAATCGGAAACAGGCTCCAGGCTCTGAGCCATCAGCCCAGAGCCCGACACGGGGCTCGAACTCACGGACCGTGAGATCATGACCTGCGCTGAAGTCGGATGCATAACTTATTTATCTATTTTTTTTTAATTTTTTTTTTCAACGTTTATTTATTTTTGGGACAGAGAGAGACAGAGCATGAACAGGGGAGGGGCAGAGAGAGAGGGAGACACAGAATCGGAAACAGGCTCCAGGCTCTGAGCCATCAGCCCAGAGCCCGACGCGGGGCTCGAACTCACAGACTGCGAGATCGTGACCTGGCTGAGGTCGGACGCCCAACCAACTGCGCCACCCAGGCGCCCCTTATTTATCTATTTTTGAGAGAGACAGAGCATGAGTCGGGGAGGGGCAGAGAGAGAGGGAGACACGGAATCCGAAGCAGGCTCCAGGCTCTGAGCTGTCAGCACAGAGTCCAATGCAGGGCTCGAGCTCATGAACCGGGAAACCATGGCCTGAGCCAAAGGTGGACGTTCAACCAACTGAGCCACCCAGGTGCCCCTGCACCCCTATGTTTATAGCAGCATTATTTACAGTAGCCAAATCGTGCAAGCAGCCCAAGTGTCCATCAATTGATGTGTGGATAAAGAAGATGTGGTATATATACAATGGAATATTATTCAGCCATAAAAAATGACATCTTGCCATTTGCAACAAAATGCATAGAGCTAGAGAGTATAATGCTAAGTGAAATAAGTCAGCCAGAGAAAGGCAAATACCATATTATCTCACTAACATGTGGAATGAAGAAACAAAACAAATAAGCAAAGGAAAAAGAGAGATAGGGAGAGAAACCAAGAAACAGACTATAGAAAACAAACTGCAGAGAGGAGTGGGGCTGGGGGATGGATGAAATAGGTGATGGGGATTAAGGAGTGCACTTGTGATGAACACGGGGTGATGTACACAACTGTTGAATTATTATATTGCACACCTGAAGCTAATATAACACCGTATGTTAACTCTATTGGAAATTCAAATTAAAAACGTAATTAAAAAAAAAAAAAGGCAAAGGCTCTTATTGTAGGCCCTGAACTGCCTTCATTAAAAAAAATTTTTTTTAATGTTTTTATTTATTTTTGAGACAGAGAGAGACAGAGCATGAGCAGGGGAGGGGCAGAGAGAGAGGGAGACACAGAATCCGAAGCAGGCTCCAGGCTCTGAGCTGTCAGCACAGAGCCTGACGCGAGGCTCAAACTCACAGACTGTGAGATCATGACCTGAGCTGAAGTTGGACGCTTAACGGACAGCCACCCAGGTGCCCCTGAGCTGCCTTCATTTTATCTTGAGACAGGGATCTCAGGGGCCCCTAGGGAGGAGACTGCCAGCCTCCTGGGGTCTGAGGACTCCACACAGATCACTGGAGGCTGCATACAAGGGACCCCACACAGTGCACGGTCCTGCTACCCCAAACTCTGATTCACTTGCTCAGCTGACCCCAACCACATTTTTGATGTCTCTTCTATGCTTAGCTTGCTCGACGGAAAGAAGATTCTGTCCTTGCCCTAAATGACTGGACTTTGTCAGAGCTTTGAGAAATCTTAAATAATTTGAAGAATTCAAGTTGGGGTAAAAATAAGCAACAAAGGCAATAAAATAAGAATCTGATTGCTTTTATTAAGATTAAACGAATATGTACTCACATAAGTGGCTTACTGCTAATAAAGAAGAAATAAAAAAAGAAAAATATATTTATAGACCATAAATAGGTTGGCCTGCACGTTTAGAACTTTTTAATTCACCCTCTCATACATACCTTATACAAATGGTTACCAGGCCAGACATACCAAAAAGTACAAATATTTTCATATTGTTTCTCAGCAAGCTAAAACAGTAGTATTTGAGGTTCTATTACATTATTCTGCATACAGATGTTTCAAAACTGTGGAATGTAGCCACCACTGCATGTTATTATATATATATTTTTATAACTAAAACCTCACCAGTGAAAAGATGGGCATGAACGCATTTCACAACGACCCCAACTTAACAAAACTAACTGCCGGTTAAACCTACTTTTTAAAAATAGCCTTAAAAAGGGGTGCCCAGGGGCGCCTGGGTGGCGCAGTCGGTTAAGCGTCCGACTTCAGCCAGGTCACGATCTCGCGGTCCCTGAGTTCGAGCCCCGCGTCAGGCTCTGGGCTGATGGCTCAGAGCCTGGAGCCTGTTTCCGATTCTGTGTCTCCCTCTCTCTCTGCCCCTCCCCCGTTCATGCTGTGTCTCTCTCTGTCCCAAAAATAAATAAACGTTGAAAAAAAAAATCTTTAAAAAAAAGGGGTGCCTGGGTGGCTCCGTTGGTTAAGCGTCCGACTTCAGCTCAGGTCATGATCTCAAGGTTCGGGAGTTCAAGCCCCATGTCAGGTGGGCTCTGGGCTGACAGCTCCGGGCCTGGAGCCTGTTTCGGATTCTGTGTCTCCCTCTCTCTCTGCCCCTCCCCCACTCATGCTCTGTCTCTCTGTCTCTCTCTCAAAAATAAAATAAACCTTTAAAAAATAAATTAAATAGCCTTAAAAATATAACCACCCCCGCCCCAAATTATTTAATTTTAAAATGTGACACTTTTGTGTTCGTGGGTAAAGATTGAGGTTTCTCAATCATTCACAACAGTTGAAGGTCAAGTCACTGTGCCCCACACCTTCAACTTGTGCAGTGCTGTGTCAATTATATCTCAGTAAAACTGAGAAATGAAGTTTTTCTAGGTTTCTATTAGAGCAGACAGTCGAGATTATAAACAACTCTGCATACAGAATCATATTAATAAAATTTTAGCAAAATAACATCCAAGTAATGCCAATAAAAAAAATTCTGCACACCTTTCTCTTCCCCCACCCCGCCACCATAATTTTCTTAAATTTTTCTTTGTAATTACGTACAAGAAACCCAGGTAAAGGTGATGAAGAGAAGATCTATTCTCAGTGAGGACACAGAATTTATAGCTTACTAAAGTAGAGAGTTAAAGATCACATTTTGGGGTGCCTGGGTGGCTCAGTCGGTTAAGCATCTGACCTCTGATTTGGGCTCAGGTCATGATCTCATGACTGGTGAGCTGTCAGTGCTGAGTCTGCTTGGGATTCTCCCTCTCCCTCTCCCTCTCTCTCTCTCTCAAAATAAATAAATAAGCTTAAAAAAAATAAAGATCATATTTTGGTCACATTATAAGTCAGAGATCAGGATATATAATGAGGTACCTTTAACAGAAACAAATAACATATTAATTTTAGAAATGTTTAACTTTGGGGGTGCCTGGCTGTTTCAGTCGGTCAAGCATCTGACTCTTGATCACAAGGTCGTGGGTTCAAGCCCAATGTTGGGCGTAGAGCCTATTGAGAAAGAAAGAAAGAAAGAAAGAAAGAAAGAAAGAAAGAAAGAAAGAAGAGAGAGAAAGAAAGAAAGAAAGAAAGGGAGAAAGAAAGAAAGAAAGAAAGAAAGAAAGAAAGAAAGATTGATTTAACTTTGGTATCTGATGATCCATCAGAAAGTAATTATACAGTTCTACAGTAGCATAGAGAACATTTTATTGGTACATTAAAGATCCTAAGACAGTATCTGTTGTGCCATAAATGTACTTCTTCATGAACTACCTGGTTCACATAGGTGTCTTAATCGTATTCTTTTTAAATTTTTTTTTTCAACGTTTATTTATTTTTGGGACAGAGAGAGACAGAGCATGAACGGGGGAGGGGCAGAGAGAGAGGGAGACACAGAATCGGAAACAGGCTCCAGGCTCTGAGCCATCAGCCCAGAGCCCGACGCGGGGCTCGAACCCACGGACCGCGAGATCGTGACCTGGCTGAAGTCGGACGCTTAACCGACTGCGCCACCCAGGCGCCCCAATCGTATTCTTGACTTTAAGGAATAAAGTATAACACAATAACACACAGACATACACTGGAAGCATATTACAGCCGAGTTGTCTTCACCAACTCTTTATGCTTATGGAGAGAAGAGCATAAGAGAAGGTGAGAGAGGAGTAAATACCATAGTTAAATATGGGAGGAACTTTCAAGCACAATAGATCCTTTTTCTCTCCTAGAATGCTGCCAAGGCACAAAGGCTCCACGGTTTTCCCTCAGGAGATGCTCAGTCAGGGGTCACTCCTGCTCTGGGACCTTTACTGCCTGGAGGGCTCCAAACTTTCTCCACTGCCCTCTGCCCTCACCTTAGCACCCATGCCCCAGTGTCATTCCCAAATGCAAGGTCCATCACGTGTGGCCCTAACCTTCGGAGCTGGACTAGCCTGGTAAGTGGTCAACTTTAGTTAAGACCAAGCAGTTCGGGGCGCCTGGGTGGCTCAGTCGGTAAGCGTCCGACTTCAGCTCAGGTCATGATCTCACGGTTCATGAGTTCAAGTCCCGCATCAGGCTCTGTGCTGATGGCTCAGAGCCTGGAGCCTGCTTCGGATTCTGTGTCTCCCTCTGTCTCTCTGCTCCTACCCGACTCACACTCTGTCTCTCTCTCAAAAATAAATAAACATTAAAAAAAAAAAAAAGACCAAGCAGCTCCATAAATTAGACAAATGTATCTTTACATGCAAGGTGGAATAAAAGGATAAGCATAACTTCCCACTAATCAGTTACCAAAATGAAAATAATATGGGGAAGGGTTTATGTTTAAACACCAGGGATTGTTTTCTAGAAGACCATACTGTATCCTATTCTCTATCTGCATATTCAAGGAGGCTGCTGATCTTGCCTTCAGAAGAAAGGTTCACAGAAAAGGTAGAACTATCACTATTTAACAGAAAGGAAATTTATGTGAATATGAGAAGAAAGAAACCGGCCATGAGGGTGAAGAACTGGGACTATATTCTGCCTCTCACCCCTGAATTGATGCAAAAAGAAAAAACAGGTTCAAGGGCAAATGTCTTATTCCTCTAGGTTTCTGTACATACAGACAGTATTTCTGTACATACAGACAGTATTTTTGTCTGTACATACAGACTGTATTTTGTACATACAGACAGGAAGCAGCTCATTATTGCATTCCCAATTCAGAATTTTGCAGATGCAGTTTAAGCTCAGCCTGGAACGGAGGGCGAGTGTCATAATGGTGAGCCATTAAGAAAGCCAATAGTTTACAATGGAGGTCATTTTTACAACAGTGCGTTGGATGGCAGTATGGTGTCCCGCGTCAATTATTAATTTATAGCTAGTTCTGTCCAAGGCACTTGGCCTTTGGCCTCTTGCCTGACAGACGACAGCCAGTGATTTGAAACAACACTATTTGCCCCTTCTCCTCACTGTTGTTCACTCATGGTAAAAGAAACAGCTTCATTACGGTTCCAGTTATTTCATAAGATTGGTCTTTCGGTCCTTGCCCTGCGCTGCCCACCAGCACCCCCACCCCCTCCAAAGATTACCTAGCTAAGGGCTCCCTCCTGAAATCGGCGCCACTGATGCCACCTTGTGGGCACTAACCCCTTTTTTGAAAAGATCGGGTGGTTACAGCGAGCTGCCCGCCAGCTTTCCCAGGCCTGGGAACCGTGCTCCCGCAGCCAGCCGCGCCTCGAAAGGTTATTCCTAGCCGCCCGCCCCCAGGCACCTCCAGGACTAGGGGCCTCTTAAAGGTGGCCCGCAGCTCGCCGGCGCCGGCCTGGTTGCGCGAGTTGAGCACTGCAGCGTGGCTGTGCCCGTCAGCCCTGGGAGGCTCAAATCGCTTCCAGGAGGCCGCGCATATGATTAGAGCAAGCCAATGAGAAGGCTCAGAGAGGGCAGCGGTTGCCAAAAGAGCAGATGTGCCCGAAGCCTGCATCGGTTCATCTGGTGACCTCCGAAATCGGTGAAAGATTTATACTGCTAATTATAGACTACTCCCCCCCCCCCCTTCAATTTAGTCATCCTCTTCGTTAGGAAAAAATAAAATGGAGATACGATTCCAGGTTAAAATCCAATGTTACTTTAGGAAGGGTGTCAGCATCTTTTTCGTGGCTTTTGCAAAACACAGTTTAGATTCTCTCCAGTTAGCCTGGCCGCACACACACACACACACACTGCGATTTAGGAAGCTACACCAAGTTTTGGGAGCTCAGAGCAATGAAACAAACAAAAACAAACAAACAGCACAAACAAACAAATATACCTTGGTTGAAATTCGGTGTTCATTATAACTTTGAAGTTGTGAGAATAAACGCGAGTTGCCAGGAAATTTATGTCCTCCTAAGGTAATTACTGTGGAGAGGGGAGCCTGTGGAGGAAATGGGATGTTAGTAGAGGGTTTCCCTGCAGAACTGCTTTGCATGGGTTCAGGTTTTCTGGAGCTGCTTCCACCAGCCCCAGAAGAATGAAAACAGTCCGTCAATTTGCCTTATGATAAATGAAAACACAGTTTCCCTGTGTCTCTCAGATGGGTTTAACCACATATGTCCATGCAAAAAAAAAAAAAAAAAAAGACAGCCAGTAACTTACTCTTAACCAGTGAATTTCCTCTTGCAGGACGGAATCTAAGGTGGGTCCTAAGTGTAACTTCCGGATGTTCACTGCAAGGCTGCAAGTCCAGAGACAGCGGGTGGTACGCACACATTGGCAGAAGGGCCATGTGGAATCAGGAATATTTTCAAGTCTTACGACACAGGTTTTCTTGCCATACCATGCCCAGAATGAAAGCTGAGTTGCTTCTCCTGAACAATTGTAAAAACATTTTATCAGAAGCAAATGAACCAAGAGGTATGAGGTGGTTTGCAACGTCAGCCCTTGAATTGCTTTGAAATCACTGACATTACGGCAGAGTTCAGTCGAGTTTGATCAGAAAGTCTACATAGTCTTTCTGCAGTAATGTCGGTTTCAGCTCTTGCTGGCTAAAGGAAATAAACATGTGTAATTGGCAAGAATCCCTCTAGCACTGCCATAGGCCGCTGTGTCTGCGGTCTGGATGCATAGAACCTGAGCCCAAATGCCTACCTGGACCCAACTCCAAACCGGTGATTTCTCGACCCAGGAAAAGTTGTTGTCAGGGACTGGATTGCGTATGAAAGGAATGTTGTTTTGTTTCAGAACCGAAGATTTCCGACAAGATAGAGCACGAGCTTTCTGACAAGGGAGATCTTTTTTGTTTTTGTTTTTTTTTCTCACAAGCATGCTCAGACATAGCTTTCCTTTCAGCTAATTAAGCTGTTTTAAAGCAAACTGGTCAAACAGTGACATCTTTGTGGGGAGCCCTGGAGTCAATTGCATGATATAGAAGGCAGGGCACTTACAGGGTGACTTCTGCTATTGTTTTCTCTGGCTGAATATTTTCTACTTGGTCAATGCTGCCAGAGTGACCCATACAATTGGGAGAATTCAAAGCCACTGGCCTCAAGAGATGCCATTAAGAAGACAACCACAGAATAAGATTTCATGGTCAAAAGCCAAACTTAGTCTCTCCTACCAAGTCCTGATGCCTACAATATTTTATATGTATGTTTTCTTCCTGTCATTAGCATACCATTAAAACAGCTAAATGCAATGAGAACACAGCCACCAGGAATTGCTCTAAATAATTATTTTTGTGTTACTGTAAAACCTGCAGGCTTCTTCATAAGGGAAGTAGTTGAGAAAAAAGTCAACGTCTAGATTAATGACGGTTCCTTTAAAAGAATATGTGGACTATGGAGATCAAAATTTCTCTTCGCTAAACACATAGTAAGGATGATGGACTAGCTCCTCTCTCAGACATTTGTTAAATAATATATGACATCCATTGTCGAAATGGATGAACATCAATTTGCTGTTTGGACATCTGTCAAGATGGCACACACTTTTCCATGCGGAAAGAAAATATTAAATTTTCTGTAAATAACTGCAAGGTTATTGAAAATGCTTGTCCTTTGTATTTCTTATATGAAACCCCAGCCCACTGAATTAGTCAATAGGCTAGAAATGGGTCTTTTAAAACTCTGACCATGTTAGAGGCGGGTTTGTTTCTTTTTTTCTTTCTTTCTCTCTCTTTATTTCTTTCAGTAGTAGCAAATGATTCATTATTTCTTGCCAAGAAGCATGATGTTTTTCAAAACAATATGATTCTGGGCCTAATTACCCTGAAACCTGTGTTAAGATAAGTGTCTTCCTGTAGAGGCCAGATGCTACTTGTTTGGATGGGAGACCAGTGGCCAAAGGAATTGAAGAAAATAGTTAAAAACAGAAGGAGGAATAATGATATAGTTGATCACAGGAGAAGTCACACTCAAGTCAATATTCATTTAATGGAGAGCCTGTGTTTTCCTTTGACTTTTAATTTTTTTTAATGTTTATTTTTTTGAGAGACAGAGACAGAGCATGAGCTGGGGAGGGGACAGAGAGAGGGGGGGAGGGGACAGAGAGAGGCAGGGAGTCTCAGATCCCGAAGCAGCCTCCAGGCTCCAAGCTGTCAGCACAGAGCCCGATGCGGGCCTCGAACTCATGAGCCATGAGATCATGTCCTGAGCCGAAGTCGGCTGCCTAACCGACTGAGCCACCCAGGTGCCCGCCTTTGACTTTTAAATACCAACTATACTAAAATTAAGTGACTCGTAAAAACAGAGCATCTTAATGATCAGAAAAGGGAGAGGTGATCACCCACACTTACTAGGTGTTTATGATTGCAAGGAATGTTACTGATCAAAGTAGTATTAGCAGTATTGTTGTTTCATGGTAAAGAGAGATGCTTCAGGAGCTAAACTGTCTAAAGTCATATTCCTGTTTCCCACTTCTCGGGGCGTAGCCTTGGACAAGATATGTAATCTGTTCTTCAGTTTTCAAGCCTGAAAGAGGAGGCTGATAATACATCTATCCTACAGCGACTGCTGCGAGCTTTAAGGAAGTTAAGTGGCTGACACATACGAATCACTCTGTAAATGTTGGTAACTACGATTACAATGTGCCAACATTGCTGAATGCTTTGCATACAATATTACCCAGACTCTTCACGGAAACTCTATCGGACTAGGACTAGATCGGTCCATTGTAAAGCTGAGAAAGTTAAAGTTTATAGGATCTACTGAATTGTTCTATTGTGGCAGAGCTTAGATTTTAACCCAATTTGCCTGCCTCCAAAGTCTATATTATTCCATGTCTTACGGCTTCCCAAGTAAACATCAGCACTGTTTGATTGTGAAAATATGAAAGAGCAGGAAGTAAAACACCCAGAAGTCTGTCTTCATTGAGCGGCACTCTGGGACATTTTGATAAATTGTCTTTTATATACGTATGAAGTAGGGTGCAGCGTGCTCTCTTCGTGTACGACACAAACATCCTTTTGTAGCTTGGCCATTTGTAGCTTGGCCATATTTATACAGCCCCACAGGGGGAAGATGTAATCCAATGATGAGGCTGCCATGGAACCATCCTGAAGCATGGTTTAACTACTGGCGCTTCCTAGCGGTTTAAGACAAAACCTGGCTCACTCTGGCATGACACTGGTCCACGTGGTGCACTGACTCCTTCTTTCCACCTGCAGTCCTGGGGTGACATTGCGGAGCCCACGGCACATGGCAAGGGAGAGTCAGCCCGGCCAGGCCCTGGCCCCACCTGGATGCAGTGCTCACACGTTATCCTGGCAACGGGCTGCTTAGAGGAGCTGGACGGAGGAAGGAAGCCAGTGGTTGGAACCAGGCAGACCCAGGGACAGACTCCAGCTCTGCCATTGTCCAGCTGTCATGTGACTTTCCTGTCTGAGCCGGTGTTCTCTTCAAAAATTTGGAAAAATTTCTATCTTTCAGGGCTGGTTGTGAAGATTTTTAAAAAGTGCATGAAATGCCTGACGCAGAGCTGGTTACAGAGAAAATGCTCCATAGGTAGCAATCGGTCATAATAGTTTGTAATAATCCCTTCTCACACACGCTTTGAGAGCCTCCTGCACTATTCTAGGTGTTGCACACGGGAGGTCCCTGCTTTCGCCTACTTTTCAGATGACCATGGGGACCCAGGCTGTGGAGGACAGTGCCATCTCGACGCTTAGGGGCAAAACATCTTATTTCCGCTGTAGGTGCTTCCAGTTGGCAAGTAATTCAAATCTGAAGAGATAATCAAATGACAAATGAAGTATTAAAATATCATTTTTTGAGAGAGAGAGAGAGACAGAGAGGGTGCAAGTGAGTGAGAGGCAGAGAGAGCGTGCGAGAGAGAATCCCAAGAGGGAGAGAGAGAGAGAGAAAGACAGAAAGAGAGAGAGAGAGAAGCAGAGCTCATCCGAAGTGGGGCAGCTCATGGTCACCCCAAGTGGGACCCAAGCTCATCTAATATGGGACTCGAACTCACAAAACGTAAGATCATGACATAAGCCAAAATCAGATGCTTAACCACTGAGCCACTACTCAGGCACCCCAATTTTTTTTTATGTAGCAGCTAAACTCTGGAAAACAGTGTGGAGGTTCCTCAAAAAATTAAAAATAGAACTACCCTATGACCCATCAATAGCACTACTAGGAATTTATCCAAAGTGCTGATTCATAGGGGCACATGTACCCCAATGTTTCTAGCAGCACTTTCAACAATAGCCAAATTATGGAAAGAGCCTAAATGTCCAACAACTGATGAATGGATAAAGAAGATGTGGTTTATATGTACAATGGAATACTACTTGGCAATGAGAAAGAATGAAATCCTGACATTTGCAGCAACGTGGATGGAACTGGAGAGTGTTAGGCTAAGTGAAATAAGTCAGTCAGAGAAAGACAGATATCATATGTTTTCACCCATATGTGGAACGTGAGAAACTTACAGAAGACCATGGAGGAAGGGAGGGGGAAAATAGTTTCAAACAGAGAGGCAGGGGAGGCAAGCCATAAAAGACTTAAATACAGATAACAAACTGAGGGTTGATGGGGGCAGAGGGGAAAATGGGTGATGGGCATTGAGGAGGGCACTTGTTGGGATGAGCACTGGATGTTGCACATAAGTGATAAATCATGGGAATGTACTTCCGAAGCCAAGAGCACACTGCACAACCTGTATGTTAGCTAACTTGACAATAGATTATATTAAAAAAAAAAAAAAAGCAGCAGCTAAGGGAAACCTGGGTGGCCCAGTCGCTTAAGTGTCCGACTCTTGGTCTTAGCTCAGGTCATGATCTCACGGTTTGTGGGTTCAAGCCCCACATCGGGCTCTGCACTGTCAGTGCAGGGATTCTCTGTCTCCCTCTCTCTCCCCCCTCTGCTCTTTCTCGGTCTCTCTCTCAAAAATAAATAAATAAATAAATAAATAAATAAATAAATAAATAGTAGCAAAAAATATATACATACATACATACATACATACATACATCAACAGCTAAGATAATGATGTCTGGGCCAAAGAGTGGAACAAGGGAAATTCTCACTTTAGAAAATTAAACACAGAAGGGCCCTGAGCGCATAAATGCTATCAAACCACTGAAGGGATCAGGATTATTACTCTGTCTTCAGTGGGTTTAGTCAGAGAAGATAAAAGGTAACAAAAATTCCTCTTCTGAATGACGGAAAGATCACCAATATTCTTAGGCGTAGTCAACGTACTCTTCGGGGTGGAAGAAATGCTTACGTGTGGAAAGACAGGGACAGCTACAGGAAGGTGGAACTTTCCAACACAAGTTTCCCAGATATACAAGAACACCTTAGATCTAACGGATGGCAGGAGAAGAGTAAAATGCAGAAAACATGCAGTTTATATGCAATTTTCCCCAAATGTCAATGTTTTGAATACAGTCAAGGACAAAAACCGCCTCACGATTCATGTCCTCTCAGCCCTTGAAACTCATAAGAAAGAAGCTGAAAATTTGACAGAAGCCATTTTCTTTAGTGACAGAAGTGGCTGGTTCCGTCCCTACGGTTACCCGTTATGTTAAACCACACATGAACGCTTATAGGAGCTTTATTTGTAACTGCCAAAACTTGGAAGCAACTAAGATGTCCTGCAGTGGGTACAGGGATAAATAAAGGGTGGTATGTCTATACAGTGAAATGCTCTTTAGTGCCAAAAAGAAATGAGCTATCAAGCCTTAAAAAGACATGCAAGAAACTTACATGCATATGGCTAAGTGAGAGAAGCCACTTTGAGAAGGCTCCGTACTATAGGATCCGAGCTGTGTGACCTTCTGGAAAAGACAAAACTATGGAAACAGTAAGAAGATTAGCGGTTGCTATGGTGCAGGGGGAGGAAGGGAAGGGGTGAACAACTAGATTTCTAAAGCCGTGAAACGATCTTTCTGTACAATAGTGTAATGGCGGATACGTGTCATTACACATTTGCCAAAACCCATAGAATGCACAAGGCCAACAGTAAGTGTTAATGTAAGCTATGGACTTAAGTTAATGAAAATGTATAATAAAAATGTTTTTAAAAACCCAAATTTATATTTAAAAAGAACTATCTGGGAGGCCGACAGTACAGAGGAAGAAACAATGAACAAACTCCATCTGTGATGGAAAAAAAAAAACCAAAACCTTTTGACTGATATAGAAATCTCTGTCTTGGCTCAGATTATTAATTTTGATGAGATGTTTCAAAGCAAGAAGCAGTAGCCCAGGGTTTGAGGTTACAGGGGTTTAGCAGACTCTGACACGGCAGGATTATTGTACCAGAATTCTCATGGGGATGACTGTTGTCGTTGCTAACACTCTGCTTACAGGTTCTGTGGGTTGTGAAAAATTGCCCCAAACCTGTTTTCCCCCAAAGCCCTTATTTTTAGGCAGAGCATGTGGCTTTTAGGGAACCCGTACATTGCGTATGAGCAGAAATCCCTGTATTTCTTTGCTACAGGTGTGTGCTAGGGTCTTCCCCTCTTGTCCATTGACTAAATTCTTTTCTCTGCATAGACTCTTCCAGATAGCCTAATACTCTGAAAATACTAAATTGATGTATTTTTAAACCCTCCTCCCCAAAATTCCACCATTGTAACCCCGTAAAAATGGAAAGACAATAGTTACTGTAAAAAAAAAAAAAAAAAAAAGGAAACATCAGGGAGAATTCCAATAAGATTTGGAAAGGGGAAACCCAACCTGCCTGGTAGAATTATGGGGGAAAAGGAGGAAAGCAGATAGGGAGACACATATAGTCCAAGTTCCCCTCTTAAAGCGGGAGTTTACAAAAAGGAGTGTGTTGAAGAGATTGAAGAAAGGTTTCTACAGGCGGAGGTCAATGCATTCCGAAGATGCCAGGGGGTTAGGAACAGACACTATGCAAATTTACAGTCTAAACCCAAAGCTGGGATGAAGGAAGTAGACGGTTAGTGGGGGTCTTAAGTGACAACAAGAGCCAAAGTAGCCCTGTTGGCCAGGGTGGACCACTGGGCCCCCAGTTAAGTTGAGAGAGAACAATGTCTGTGTTCGCCAGGTTTTAATTACAAATCGAGTAGGGGAAGCAGCAGCCGAGGAACAGTGGCTCCCATAAAGGAGAGAAAGGAGGTATAAGGAGACCACTGAGTTCGCCAAGGCCTGCCCTGGGCAGATGGAAGAGATGGCACAAATATGTGCTTTTCAGTAAAGACACCCAGGGCAGAGTTGAGGGAGCATCAGTGGATGGCCCAGAGACTACCAACTTCAGGATGCTCTTCCTCCCCCTCGGGCTAAAGAAAGCAGGGAGGACAAAGCCACACCCACGGAGAGCTGGAAACGTGCCAGTCTCTAATCACGGAGGCACGCGACCAGAGACAGGGTTCCAAAGCAAAAGGAAGCAGGGAAGAAATGCCCCCCGTTTCTTTCCCCTTCCAAACTCTCCTCTCCCCCTCTTCTTCCGTTACCCACACAACAGAAGCCAACCAGCAAGGAAGCCTGGGAGACAGAGCCTGCAGGGGTGAGCCTTCTGGGACACACCGGAGAGCAGACGAAGGCAGGGGTGAGGACAAGCAGAGAATAACCAGACATCTTCCGATCCAATGCGAGGCCGTGGAAGCCCCTCTTCCTTAAAAACACAGGTGCTGTGAGGGGGCGCCTGGGTGGCGCAGTCGGTTAAGCGTCCGACTTCAGCCGGGTCACGATCTCGCGGTCCGTGAGTTCGAGCCCCGCGTCAGGCTCTGGGCTGATGGCTCAGAGCCTGGAGCCTGTTTCTGATTCTGTGTCTCCCTCTCTCTCTGCCCCTCCCCCGTTCATACTCTGTCTCTCTCTGTCCCAAAAATAAATAAACGTTGAAAAAAAAAAAAAACACAGGTGCTGTGTTGGAGAGGAACACCAAGAGGTGTTCAAATGTTTGTTTGTTCAAATCTCAAATGTTTACCTAAGGAGACTGAGTCCCTTAAAGAAGTGTTTACGTTTTGAAACATACTGAAGGTTGCTAAAACACGGTTTACGTTTCCATGTTTCCCCATTGGGTCATAGGAATGACCATTAGCTCAATTATTTTCAAAAATAAAGACGCTACGTTTTCACTGCACAGTGTCCTGCAGTGTGAGGAAATCAGTGAATTTCCACTTTGCACTCTTCTCTACTTCTGAAAGTCACTGAGGTGACTTAAAGATGAAACGCTGCAGAAACATCCTGGTAGAGACAGAAGGAAGAGAATGTCCCGAACTCCTGCTTAATCATCTTAATAATTGCGTGATCAATTATTTGACATCTAAAATGGCAATAGAGCACATCGTGTTACATCTTTGGTTATTTAAAATAAAAATATAGATTTATCTAGAAAAATGAAATATTTTCTTGTTTTTAATTTTTTTAATGTTTATTTTTGAGAGAGAGAGAGAGAGAGAGAGAGAGAGAGAAAACGTGTAGGGGGAGGGCAGAGAGAGAGAGAGAGATACAGAATTCAAAGCAGGCTCCAGGCTCTGAGCTGTCAGCACTGAGCCCCACGTGGGCTCGAACTCACGGACCACGAGATCATGACCTGAGCCCAAGTCAGACGCTCAACCGACTGAGCCACCCAAGCACCCCTGAAATGACATATTTTCTAAAACTCAACGTAAACGATAATTTCTCAGAAAGGATCTTCTATAAAGTACACTGAGTGGTATGTGGGAAAGATGTCCCATCAGATTTTTGGAAGTAATGAAATGATGTTCAAGCATAGCACAAATTCTGGATGACTTCACATTTCCTGGCCTTTTACTTCTGTCTCCTCTAAAATGTTTCACATGATGTCTTTGTCTCATGCCAACCACCAGTTTCCCAATCTCTTCTGGACAGGATGGTTTTTTAAAAAAATTCATTTTTTAGGGGTGCCTGGGTGGTTCAGTCGGTTAAGCGTCCGACTTCAGCTCAGGTCATGATCTCACGGTCTGTGAGTTCGAGCCCCGCGTCGGGCTCTGGGCTGATGGCTCAGAGCCTGGAGCCTGCTTCCAATGCTGTGTCTCCCTCTCTCTCTGCCCCTCCCCCATTCATGCTCTGTCTCTCTCTGTCCCCAAAATAAATAAACATTAAAAAAAATTAAAAAAATAAAAATAAAAAAATTCATTTTTTAAACTGTACAATTCAGTGGGTTTTTGTGTATATATGTGGAATTCTCACCATCTAATTTTATTTATTTTAAGTAATCTCTATGCCCAACGTGGGGCTTGAACTCATGATCCCGAGATAAAGAGTGGAATCCTCTACCAACAGAGCCAGCCACGTACCCCGGAAAATGATTATTTTTAACAAGGACATCCAAGCCTTTCCCAGAAGCTCCAGATCAACTTGCCAGAATGTCCTGCTTCATCACAGACCCGGGATTCATTCTTACCAGGCTTCCCCCTGAAGATCCCAAACATCGGAATACAATTTTATATTTCTTTGTCCAACCCCTCCTTTCCTAAATTCTTCCCAATACAAAATTCTCCCACAAGGGTCACACCAAACATTTTCCAACTTGCCATCATAATTTTTAGCTGAACTCTTCCATCAAAATTATTTTACATCTGCATGTTTACTGTGTGCATCTACATTACGTTTGTTTTCCTCTCTCATCTCCCCATGCTATTATAAGTCAAAACATCCACAGAGAGAGGTTGCCTCTAAATTTCACTGTATTTTTCTAAGAGAGCAAAAGCTAGACATGCAAGAGATGACCAGAAACTTTATGAAAACAGGGCAAGCACAATACTCACAAATCTGTCTGGAAAAGAATGTGCACTTTCTTGCTTTATACACACACTCACACACACACATACACACAACAAGGGTTAGAATTAGGGTGTACCTATATATATATATATATATATATATACACACACACAATATTATACAATTTACAAATATTATATATATATATATGTATATATATAATGTTTGTTTTGAAGTTCAAACAAAAGTACCTGAATCTCAGAGAGCAATTTGCTTAAGGCATGACCTTACTCATATGTTTCTCTCTTTCCTTTTCTTTTAAGCTGTTTTCCCAAGTCTCAGTTAAAGGTAAATGTCATGATGGCAATGCTTCCTCTCCCAACACACGCACGTTCAAACGAAGGGCTTTGCTAGAAAAGTCACCTTAAACTATTAGGAATGGGAACCCAACTTAAATGAGCCTTTAGTGAACAGAAGCATTATCTGGAGCCTTCATACTAATCATTTTCGGTTCGCGGCGAGAACTTTGGAGGGTGACTCCCGGTACCATCTCCTGGCCCCTCGCTACTCTTCCTGTGCAGTCGCATGTTAAACACGATGACTGGCTGTATAGAAGCCATGTGTTGTCATAATGTAACATCATTAAACAAAGTGTTTAGAGCGGTTTTAGCTGAGCCAAAACATGAACAACAAAACCCGCCAATTACAGTGTCATTTCGTGTAGTTGTTAAGGTTGCAAATGTCTCCAACTTTTTCTGGTAGGCCATATTGAGCGTGTCACAGAGAACATCTGAGATAACGATTTGCTAGGCAATGTGCAATTCTCGCTCCTTTTTTCATATCAGAGAAGAAAGAGTTCTTTATAACAATTTGGCTCAAATGTCTACACACATTGCTCCAGCGTCTGTAGCAGCATGTGTTTCTAGGATTGTTCTGGAAGAGAAAATGCAGAAACAGCAGGGAGCAGAAGATAAACAGGCAATCCGTGACTCATTAAAACAAGCATTGGTAGCCAACATTGTGGAGTGTGTGAAGACCCCAGATCCAACTCGCCTATAAACTTTTTTTACCAGCTGGACTTAGCATCTGTCAGAGCTTGGAAGGAGAGGTAGTCTGGTACAAATGATTTCAGTGTGTCGCATTTATTAACCTGCCACCTTACATAACTCTGCTGATTGGGAACTCAGGGAAATGCTTGCGCAATGACACAGCTTATCGTTGGAATGCTACATCTGCAGTAATAAAGACGCAAGTTGCCATTAAAAAAATACAAAGACCACAGAGCAACTGGAAAATGATAATGAAGCAAAGTTAAAAAGCATCGCAGTCTTGAGAAATGTACGTGCCAGCAGAATAATTGAAATCCGGTTTGGATTTTGATCATTTTCAATTCTTTGCACCAATGAGGCAGGAAAAGTATTTTCTTTTTTGATAGTTGTCACATTAGCTTTGTTAGCGGCTCCGGGGTAAACAAATGCCAAGCTGGGAACACCACTGTGTCCTTTTCCAACCACTTACTGTTCTAAATGAGTGAGTCGCTTCTGTAGTTAAAACCCTGACAATTGCTAGAAAGGCATGTTCCGTTTCTTTCGGGTTTTCACAGGAGAACTCAAGGAAGAGTGAAGGGGCCTTGATATAAAAACCATGTCTGTTAACAGCTTTGCCTCGCCTCACACTTCATTAAGGACAAAGAACATTACCTCGGAAGTCAAAACCACACCAGGTAGCTGACACCCTTTCCGTTCCTGTGCTTTGATTTACTTCCTTTTTGTCTCAAAATTTGCTTGGGATTCTTTGGTCAAGAGCAGAAAAATACCACAAAGTCATTTTCTATTTGGTATCCATATCACACGCCAGTGATTTCAAATTAATGGGGATGTTTACTCTCTGGTACAAAATTTGCACATATTAGCTTATAAAATATGGATAAGCTGGTTTCCTATAACAAAATCTAGCCCTGCCATTTCAAAAATGAAAATTGCAGAGACTTTGGAAAAAAATCAGCTGAAGGAACGCTTCACGTTTCGCCATGGTTAGCCTATTATTTGTAGTTTTGAAACTTTATTGGTCCCCAATCTAATCTTTTCTGAGTATAAAAACATTAACATATGGTTTAACACAGCACAGGGCTGGAAAGTCCATATCCCAAATGCACATTGTATGCAGGGTGACATTCACACTAAATATCATCCCTCAGGGTCTGTACTTCATTTTACCTGGGATTGGAGAGCCATGAAATCCCTGGAAAAGTTGTTCATGATTCTGAACCAAATGGTGCACAGTGTACTGAGATACTAACAGTGCATGCTTCTGCCAAAGGTTGGGGCTCAAATGTCTCTCTAAGTAACATTAAAAATCTGCTGCTTCATGCCTATGAATTTCAATATTTATAGCGTTCAATAAAACGGTCCACTGTCAGAGAGAGATGTGCCACTGTGCGCTCTCTGAGCAGATGGGCGGCAATATGGCACATTTACATGGACCAGCTGTGGAGCGCAGAAATGGATGCTGGTCAGAGGCAGGGTACAGGCCCCACATCTGGAATTCTAACCAACTGGCCTCGGTGCCCATTGTAAAGTTTCCTTCCACGGGACGAGCTCTGATTTAGAGCTGCTCACTAGTGTGCCTTAAACTGCATCAAGAGTCCTCATTAACACAAGAGACTAGAGGGAGGTTAGGGCCTGGAACTCCTCTACTGGGCATCTGTTAGAGTTTGTGGATGGCACTCTGTAGTCGGTTATAGACGCACCCAGGGGAAGGTTCTCTCATGCATGATGCAATGTTCTCTACTTAACGGTTTTTATACAAAAAACAGAGGTCTTGTTATAAACAGACCCACTCTCTCCGCACTTCCTTTTCTAAATAGGTCAGAAAAGACCCGCAGAGATGGGGCAATTCCTAGGATATCTAAAAATTTGGTAGAAACGTCTAATTTTTTTTTTTTCAGATCTCAAACGGAACATTGTCATATTTGGGGGAGATTGGGCTTCGTTCCAATGCATGGTTAGAAATTTCTAAAATATACAAAGCTCTTAGACTTCTCTTTATTGCAGTATTACTCTTCTGGTAAATAAAACAGTGTAATTTTGTGTAGTTCGGATCATTCGACCGACTTATTAGGAAGATAAACTGTTTTACACACATTTCAAATAGGACCAAGAAATGGTTTTTTATATAAAAATACTCTTTTGGGGTAGCATTCTAGTTTCATTTTTTTCTCTTTTCTCTTTAGAGAAAATTCCACTCTCATTCTTTCATTTTGTAAAATACTTTTCCTCATATTTTCCGATTATTCACTTTAAAATTTATTTGGTGTTCCATGGTCCCATCTCTTCAAAAATGATTCATTTATAATCCCCAGCAATTAGACAACACAAAGAAATAACAGGCATCCAACTCGGCAAGGAGAAAGTCAAACTTTCACTCTTCGCAGATGACATGATACTCTATATGGAAAAAATGGTGCATTTATATCCTCATACTACTGGTGAGTCCTTTTCTAGGACAATCTCTTGACATCTATTTCTATCTCCTCTCACCCCCAAGGGGTATTTTAAGCAAGGGAGCCAATACAACCAGCCACCAACTGGGCTATGCTAACTTAATCATGTAATTCATACATACTTTAGAATCTTTTCATTGAATAATCATCTACTTTAAAATCTAAAAGCAAAATTGTGTTTTTCCTCAACACAAATCTTTGTGCCTCAATCTTTAAAAAGAAACGTTTGACTATAACTATGTGCTATGTGCCTCAATCTTTAAAAAGAAACGTTTGACTATAACTGCCAAAGAAGTTCTACGGTAGCTGATTTCCACCTAATGAAAAGCTAGGAGGTTAAAAATACTCTTAGTAATTGATGGATTATTGGCTGATATGGTGGGTTAGTAATTAATGTGTGACTGAATACCCAGCCAAGACGTAGTAGCTAAAGCAATTGTTTATATAAGATAGTATCCACTATGAATGCACACATGTGGCACATACCCTAGAGACTCAACCATCTATAAAGAAAGAGGGTGGGTGGTCAAACGTCCATTGACTGATGAATAGATAAGGAAGATGTGGCATATATATATAATGGAATGTTACTCAGCGATCAAAAAGAATGAAATGTTGCTATTTGCAACAACTTGGATGGAATTAGAGTGTATTATGCTAAGTGAAATAAGTCAGAGAAAGATAAATACCATATGATTTCACTCATATGTGGAATTTAAGAAACAAAACAGATGAACATAGGGGAAGGGAGTAGAAATAAGATAAAAACAGAGAGGGAGGCAAACCATAAGAGACTCTTAAATACAAAGAACAAACTGAGGGTTGTTGGACAGGAAGTGGGTGGGGCGATGGGCTAATGGGCGATGCGCATTAAAGAGGGCACTTGTTGGGATGAGCACTGGGTGTTATGTGTAAGTGATGAAATCACTAAATTCTACTCCTGAAACCATTATTACACTATATGTTAACTAACTTGGATTTAAAGAAAATTTAAAAAAAAAAAAAAAAAAAAGAAGAAGAAGGTGGGTGGTGAGAAGGAAATGAACCACTCAGGATACTTAGAGTTATACTGATAAGAAGTATGAAATTAGTAAAATGTAAAGAGTGTTTGGGTAACAATGAATAAACCCACAGAGGTAATCCAGTAAAATATGCATGATCATAGCAGTTTCAAGTTCACAAAAGGAGAATTTAAATTTTTCTTTTACTTTTCAACCATGATTAAATTTCTCTCTGGCAGTTCAATATCCCAAAGATATATATTTACTCCAACAGAACATTGCAATAATTAGGTCATCCCAGACCCTCCTGACAACTGTATGGATCATGAGTATATTGTGAAAGAAACGTGTGATATCTCTGAATGGAAATACGGTCTCTCAAGCAAAGGGAATATTGCATGTGAAACCAAATGCACCTAACATGATATGAACATTCCCCAATGGCTATCTCCATCCAGAGTAGTCACTGCCCCTCCATTGTGACTGATGCAAGATTTACCAACACAAACAGCCTATCTCTGGGTGTCCATCAGGCAAGCAGAGTTCCAGCATGGTGTTGGCCTCAATGTGTGCTCGTCATGGATTGCTGAGTGCCCAACGTTTCCCATCTTGTAGAAGGACTTCCACTCCACTGCTCTTGACAAAAGACAGATCTATTTATGTATGCTGCCTCTGGCTGTGAAATGAGAAAGATCACTTTTCCTACGATCTTTTGAAAAAGTTACTCTTTGAAGGCAATGCTTTAATTACAATAAAATGGTTGTAAAGGATGGACGGATCCATAAAATATATATATATATTTATAGTATATAGTATATATACTATATATAGTATATAGTATTTATATATATAGTATTGTATAAAAACAATACTAAAATATCTGGTAGAATGTGCTTTTTCTTAGCTTAAAAATGTGTAGGTGTGTGTATGTGTGTGTGTGTATTTTTAAAGAACCCTAATGGAATAGAGCTACAAAAAAGAAATGTATCATGTTCAACAATTTTGTGATTTTAATCTTCAGTTTGGCAGTCAATGAAAGTGAAGGAAATCTCTAGATTGTTGCTGTTGGTTTTAAATTCCTAAACTCCTGAACATGAGAATGAGTTGAAAGGGAGAAAACTCGGATAAACCTGTTGCCTTGGATTAGGGTTGGAATTAGTGTAAAACTCCTGGCTTCAAAATATATAGCTAGAAGAGAGAGATATAAGAGTGCGGGTTTGCACATATTCATAGATTCTCACATTCCTGACCTGTATCCTGGAAGGTCGTAGGAGCCCCAATAGTGCAACGCCAATGATCATACTTGGCACCCCGAGCTTGCCTTCGAATACTCTTCTCTGCTGAAAGGAGCCAATGATCCTTGGAGAGATGGCTGATCCAGGGCCGGGACAGGGAAAGTATCAGCCGATGTTCCAGATGCCTGGGACAACTTACTGTGCCAGAAAGCAGGAAGCGCTCAAAGAACTTCAGTGACATATGAAAAAGACAGAGGGGCCAACTTCACGGAGCTGCCATCGGCCAAACTGGGGACGACTGAGCATCAGAATAAACAATGATATTAATGTATTAAAACTCATTGAATAAAATAGGAAATTGTGAAAACATATAGATGTGAATACATGAATACATGAAGTTTGCTAAGGTACAAGAGACTTACACAATTTTGGAGGATCGTCCCACGAAATATGTTTTCATTACAAAGGGGAGAAAGATTAACTTCCCAGTGGGAAAGCTGGCTGACTTCACCCTAATCACACCATCTAGTGAACCTCATCAACAGTGGCACAAATGGAAATCATTCTCCTCAACAGGAAGAACCAGCATCATCTCTGTGATATGCTTGTCCAACATGTGTTACTTGAATGTAATCATGAGGAAGGATCAGACCAACCCGAACAGAAGGACATTCTACAGAATAAATACTTGTAATCTTCAAAAGTGTCAAGGTCGGGAAAGTATAGGAAATACTGAAGAACTGTTCTGGTCTAACGGAGACTAAGGAGACATGACAGCTGCGTGCAAGGCGTGCTTCTGAACAGGTAGACATTTTTGAAGCCATGGGTGAAACTTGAACAGGATCTTGAATGCACGCATGTTGTTTGAGTCTGATGGTTATGTTGCACCTGTATTGAAGAATGTCCTTGTTTAGAGGAAATTCACGCTAAAGTATTCAGGAGTGGGGCGCCTGGGTGGCTCGGTCGGTTAAGTGTCCTACTTCGGCTCAGGTCACCATCTCACGGTCTGTGAGTTCGAGCCCTGCGTCGGGCTCTGTGCTGACAGCTCAGAGCCTGGTGCCTGTTTTAGATTCTGTGTCTCCCTCTCTCTCTGCCCCTCCCCTGTTCATGCTCTGTTTCTCTCTGTTTCAAAAATAAAAAATAAACGTTAAAAAAAATTTTTTTTTAAATAAAAAAATAAAGTATTCAGGAGTGATGAATTACGTGGGCAACTGGCTCTAAATGACTCGGGGGGAGAAAAGTCCTTCATTCTGTATTTCCAACTTTTCTGTAAGTTTGTATTTTTTTTTAAATTAAAAACAAAAGGTTTTCATGCCTATGCATGAGCCTTACTTCCAGAGAATCTGGATTGGTTTAAGGCGGGACCCAGGCATGTGCATTTTTTAAAAGCTCCCCTGGGTCTCCAGTATACATGTTGGGTGGAGAGCCATAAGTTTAGACTCTAGACAAACCCTCTCATTTTATAAAAGAATGAACAGAATTCAAATGTCAGGCTGAAGCTCCTGAAGCTGGCAGAAGTGGGTCCAGAAATGCTAGTTCAATTCTCCAGAAATTGATTTCACTCATTTATTTTATTGACATTATATATGATATTCAAGGCACTGCGCAGAGTATTTGGGGCGAAAACGATAAAACATACATGCTTGTAACAGTAATAATGCCTTCTCTTGTATAGCATTTTATTACTTGTAAAATGTTTTAACATTTCTTTTGGTTGTCAAAGCAATTCACTTGAGTATTATTACCTCAGCTTTACAGACAAGGAAACCAAGGTTACAATGAGTGTGTGATATTTTGTGTCAGGCCCAGGACTCAGGCCTGCTGACACCTTGGCCAGGGTTTTTCTGCCACACTCTACTAGTTTAATAGAAGACAGCAAATGTTGAATGTCAGTTGAGTAATAAAGTGCCAGAAGCATTCTGGGAACATATAAGAACTTGAGAGCACTCCAGATGCAATATTAGGAAGAACTTCATCAAGGAAGCAGGTGAGCTGCAGTGTGGAAGACAGCTTAGTAAGATCATCTAGGCAGAAAGAGAAGTAAAGTCATTCAAGACGAACGGGGTATATGAACAAAGAGCATGAAGAAAATAAAAATTCAAAGTCTCATGGCGGATAAAGAGGCCAGTTTGGGTAGAGGAAAGAGTTCACATCAGTGAAAAATTCCTATCCGGAAGATTATTTGAGGGGCACCTGGGTGGCTCAGTTAGTTAGTTAGTTAAGCATCAACTTTGGCTCAGGTCATGGTCTCACGGTTCATGAGTCTGAGCCCCACGTAGGGCTCTCTTCTATCAGCACAGAGCCTGCCTTGGATCCCCTGTCTGCCCCCTCTCTCTCTGCCCCTCCCCTGTTTCATTCTGTCTCTCTAAATAAGTAACCTTTAAAAAAGAAAGAAAGAAAGAAACATTATATGAGGGCAGACTACAAGTATTCTTATCTGCAGCCTCCAAAGGGCAACCACAAGCAGAATAACATAGGTTAGAAACCAGGAGAGGCTAGGCTATGAATCTGAGCCTTTGCTCCTTATTGTTATCTGCTCTATAATGTAGAAGAAATGGAAACATCTAGTACTTGGTGCTTCCAACAATGAAATGAGAAGGCCAAAGATAATCAATCTCACCAAGACTCTACTGAGTAAGGATCATTAATTAATCTGGCAGGAGGTGGGAAACAACACACATTGGTCTTGTAGTAATTGCCTGTCCCTGTGCAGGGCTCCTGACTTAGGGGATCTCATCGATGATTCATGGCAACCTCGTCAGCTAAAAATGATTGTTGCTCAGTCTTTCACCGGAAAGAAGGAAGCTGAGAGTAGAAAGGGTTTATGGCACTCTCCAAGAACACCCACCTGGTAGGTTTCATACCAGAGGTTTGAATTTAGAGCTACCCATCTCTCAAGCCACCCTCTGGCTCTTAAGTTTTTGCACAGGGCCCAGCAAGGATCTGCGTGTGCAACTCTGGTGAAGGTTAACTTGAAGAAGGACCTTTTGAACCTAAAAGTAATCTTTTGTTACAACATCCAAAGTTGATAGAATTTGTTTAACTGGTATATAGTTATTGCTCTGAATAGATATTTTAATGTCACTTAAGTAGAGAAAATATCTATTTCTTTTGACTTTTATCAAAATAGTAGTTAACAGTATTTTTTCATAATTTTACATATAGACTGGGGGACTTTATATCAATAAAAAGTGTTGAGGATTTAGTAAACGATCTGGTTCTTTATTATTATTATTCAATTTATTTAAATTTTAAAAAGCCCAAATTCACCTGTTTTTTCCACCCCACATCCCCCACCTCTGGGAACCACCAATTTGTTCATTGTATCTGCGAACTTGGTATTTATTTATTTGTTCATTTGTTTATAGATTCCACATATAAAGGAAATTATATGGTATGTGTCTATCATTGTCTGTAAAACACATCATTGGAATTTTCTGACCACAACAATATGAAACTGGAAATTAATTACATGAAAAAAATTGGAAAATTCACAAATATGTGAAGATTAAACAACATGATACCGGGCATCCAGTGGGTCAAAGAAAAAATTAAAAGAGAGATCAGAAAACACCTTGAGACAAACAAAAATGGAAATGTGACTTACCATAATTTACAGGATGCAGCAAAAGCAGTTCTAAGAGGAAAGTTTATAGCAATAAATGCCTACCTCAGGAAACACGAAAAGTCTCAGAAAAACAATCTAACTTTACACCTCAAGAAACTAGAAAAAGAACAAATGAAGGCCAATGTTAGTAGATGGATGGAAATAATAAAGATCAGAGCAGAAATAAATGAAATAGACTAAAAGTACAATAGGAAAGATCAATGAAACTAAGAGTTGGTTCTTTAAAAAGATAAAACTGATGAACCTTTAGTTAGAATTACCAAGGAAAAAAGAGAGTGGACTCAGAAATAAAATCAAAACTGAAAGAAGAGATGTGACAACTGATACCACAGAAATACAAAGGATCATAAGAGACTACTGTGAACAATTATATGCCAACAAATTAAATAGCATAGAAGAAATGGATAAATTCCTGGATGCATACAACTTACCAAGACTGAATCATGATGCAATAAAAAATCTAAACAGGTTGATTGCTAGTATGGTTATTGAATGAGTAATCAAAAACCTCCCAACAAACAAAAGTTCAGGAGCAGACAGCTTCACTGGTGAATTGCACCAAACATTCAAAGAAGAATTAGTACTAATACTTCTCAATTTCTCCCCAAAAAATAGAAGAGGTGGGAATTCTTCCACATTCATTTTACAAAGCCCGCATTACCCTGATGCCAGAACGAGACAAAGATGTCACAAGAAAAAAAAATTATAGGCCATTATCTCTGATGAACATAGATGCAAAAATTCTCAACAAAATATCAGCAAACTGAGGGTGCCTGGCTGGCTCAGTTAGTAGAGCATGGGACTCTTGATCTCGGGGTTGTGAGTTCAAGTCCCATGTTGAGTGTAGAACTTACTTAATTAAAAAAATAGTAAAGTAGGGGTGCCTGGGTGGCTCAGTCAGTGAAGCGTGCAACTTCGGCTCAAATCGTGATCTCATGGTTCATGGGTTCAACCCCCAGGTGGGACTCTGTGCTGACAGCTCGGAGTCTGGAGCCTGCTTCAGATTCTGTGTCTCCCTCTCTCTCTGCCCCTCCCCCACTCTCTCTCTCTCTCAAAAATAAACATTAAAAAAATTTAAAAATTAGCAAACTGAATTCAACAATACATTAAAAGGATCATACACTATGATCAAGTGAGATTTATTCCAGGGATACAAGCATGGTTTAACATCTACAAATCAGTCAATGCGATACACCATATTAACAAAACAAAGGATAAAAAATATGATCATCTCAATAGATGCAAAAAACACATTTGACAAAAATACAACCCTTTTTATGATAAAAGCTCTAAACAACGGTCTCGTTCTGATAGAACGAGGAGGGATTAGAGAGACTAAGCATGGACTTGAAGAAAACAGTTTGAAAAGGAGTTTCAAAAAATTCTAGATGGGATGAGTTTCCTTACCTCCGGTTTCCAATACAGAAAACAAAACCAAAACTCATCATGTCCCGTAGTCATCGAAACATTCTGACCTGGGAAAAGATACTCTAATTGATGTCTTTGTTGAAGACTGATGGAAATAAACCGTCTGCTCATTCTATCAATGACAGAGCAGAGGCATGAAAAATATTTTATTCCGGGAAACAAAGTTGAAGGCAAGGGGTTAGAAAAGAAGTAGCATGCCATGCCAAGCCATCAGGGCCAGTCGCATAGAATCAGGATGGCGTTTTGTTGTTGTTGTTGTTTGTTTTGTGTGTGTGTGTGTGTGTGTGTGTGTGTTTGTCAGACTGACACACATAACATACAGAACACAGTCAACTAATACAGTGGTTGAATGCTATCACTGTTTGCCCACATCAACCACCTACCTCACATCGTTTGTTGAGTCTCTTCAATGTAATAAATACATTCACTGCTCATGCACCAGGTGGGGTGGGGGCAGGAAGTCTGTAGAGAGAAGATCAATAGGGTATCACCTCATGGCTCTTCATTCTGAGGAGATGTTTAGTCATGATTACAATGATAGGTCTCCAGTTGTTCTAACATGAAATAGATGTGAAAGGCCTGGCTATTTTCATTGGCGAACACTCATTTTGACTCTGCCGCGCTTGCCCTTTGGCATCTGAAATTAATCTTAGGAAAGGTAGTGAACTGGTGGGAGCCAAGGGCATAGGGAGAGCAAAAAGAAATAAAATTGTGTTTAAAATGACTGGTTCCATTCCTCTTGATTCCTGAGTTTCTTGATGGCAAATGAGAATGGCGTCCGATCTGGCCAGAAAGACATTGTGGGTCATTCCTTCAAATTTTTGCCAGACATAAAGCTGGTCACTAAGAACAACTGAGTAAATTTATGCTAAATTTCTATTTGATGGATCCTTCAGAGAAATATCTTAATTGTTCATTTTTGTTAAAAATAAAAGGATAGATATGATTACATTATAAGACCTATGTAAGAAAACAAGCATGAGTCATATTTGACAGTTATTTGTTGACACGCTCTGTATTTTGCAAAACAGAGTTGCTCACTTAAGGACTTTTGCCTCCCTGAAGGACCATAATCCGTTTTCAATAATACATGATAATAGAGGAACACAGTGATATACATTGACCACAAATTATTTCTGTTTGGGGTTAAAATATATTTTTGTAACTTCCTTTAAAAGAGATGTGCTTGAATGTATTCCTTGGAACAACGCTAAGCTCCTGTAGCACAGCGACCCCAAAGCACTGTGATTCTAAAAAGGTGGAAGCAGGGCGCCTGGGTGGCTTAGTCAGTAGAGCGGCCGACTTCGGCTCAGGTCACGATCTCTCAGTCTGTGAGTTCGAGCCCCGCGTCGGGCTCTGTGCTGACAGCTCAGAGCCTGGGGCCTGCTTCGGATTCTGTGTCTCCCTCTCTCTCTACCACCACTCCTCCCCCCCCCCCACTCATGCTCCGTCTCTCTCTGTCAAAAATAAATAAATATTTTTTAAAAATTAAAAAGGTAGAAGCTAACACTCCTGCAGTGAGAGGTCCAGGTCTGAGGGACAGTTCGGCTCTGAACAGGTTTAAGACACCCAGAATGTTTCACGTTGCTTCATCACACCCCCCGGGGGAACAGTTATCACGGTTGGAACGGGGTCACCACCATGTCTAGATTCGGCCAGTAGAAAAGAAAAAGAGGATGTGGACAAGGCAGCCCCGTGCGTAAAGCTCCAGGCCTTGAGACGGCGCTCATCACATCCCTTTCGCCTTCTTTTGGGGAGAACCGGATCACATCGAAGGGAGAGCGGGAAATGCAGGCTCTAGCCTCACAGTTATGTACCCAGGGAGAAAGGGAAAGGGATCTTACGAGACAACCAGTAGTCTGTACCATGTTGATATTATAGGAATTCATAATTCAATGTGTGTCCTTTAAACGACTTAGGAAGCTATATGGTGACTGTCTCAAAGGAGCTGTTGAAAAGCCTAGTTTCCTTATTGCCTCCTGGAGAAGACATTCAATTCCTCTAAATTTAGAAGAAGATCCAGGCCTATGTTAAAATAATTCACCATTTTGCCATCTAACTCGCGGCCCAACGCAAGACTTCGCATAAATAAATGATGTCATTAAGAACTAAGGAGAGTCTTATCTCGTATGCCCCTGGATCACATACTGGCATCCAGCAGGTTGAAAGAAGCCCCAGATATAGTTCATTAGTATGTCACCACAAATAATGTCTTTGGGGGGGGGGGGGAGAAAGGGAATTCTGACAAAAGTCCTACAATGGTCACTTCCACGTGGCAACAGACTGGCATTTGCGGGGGGGCAGGTGCCAGCTCACTACAGTCTTTAGCACAACCTCCTATCTTGCACGTCTACTACTCCGGCCGGGCCCCTAACCACTTTTTTGAGCTTTCAAGACCTGGGTTATACACACTGCAACCAACACACTCAAACCTAGTATTTAACTTCAGTTGTCCCGGCAGGAAACCCTGTTGCAGGGAAATGGGATGGTTATCCTCAACAGGATTCAGCCTGTCAACGGGTTTGCGGCCCCTTCACAATCAACTGTGGATTTCTCCTTCGTTCACTTTTTCCAACTAATTCTTACTACACTTTTTAAATACTCTTTATTATAATCTCTGCTACGTACTGAGCTGTCAATTTAGACAAGAAAAGATTCGCTGAGACTGGTACTTTCCATCAATATTGAAGGTAACGGATGTATCTACTGTAAGGTAACATGGAGTAGAATTTCAGGACAAGAGACAAATTGAGAAAAGTGTACCGTTTTCCAGTTTCTCCAGAGTCAGTTTTTCACATTGTGGTTTCACTGATTCACTAAAATTAAAATTTGTGCGACAAAATCCCATAACATCAGACGACAGAACACTACTTGAGAAAAACACAAAAATGCACTCTTAAACCAAAGGTACATCATTTGTGGTTAAGTCTCACTGGCTTTTATCATAGATTGCAATCAACCAGAAAGAAAAACCACATAATCATAATCTTGCACATGTTCTCACAAGAATAGGTGTAGACACGTAGACAATCACTGTGTGTGTTATGAGCGTAGAACTAGAAATTCGTTTTTAAATTCCTAAAAAATAAATTCACTGAGAAATGAATTCATGATGATACCTGGGTAAAGAAAGAATAGAAATTGGAGATCCAGCAATAAGAATAAATATTGGATAGGAGGGAAATGGGCTGATCTGTGTGCCTAAGAAGATAAGCTTTTTCTTTTCTTTATGGTTTCTTCGTTGTCATTTATGTAAATAATAGCTTCATTTAATCTTCCTCTGAGTGAAGCAACAGACCAGACTGTAACTTAAATCAATCAGCTGGTCAAACAAGTAGCATTCTAGGCCAAATCCTTTGAAAATGTACCATATGCATTAATTCTCCAGAGCTCCGTTCAGATCTCACTGGTTAAAAATTATGTTAGACAGGATGTTGGTTCTCTGCTCTCCCTAGACTCCCAGAACCCATCCTTTGCCCTTATAAATTTGAGCTGGTGTCTGATTTTGTTTGGGGAGAAAAATAAATAATATAACAAAACACACACGGGGGAAATTCAACAAGGCCATCATTAACGTGCTAAATTATTTCTAATATCTATCCCCTTCCGAACTCCATGACTGCAAATGCTTTGCAGAGCAGTAAAGCTGTCTTTATCTACTGAGATGTAGGAGAGGGAGGGACATTTGCATTTGACTTCTGCTGATGGAAACTTAACATTAAAATGCTACTTGGCAAGTACGCAAAAGCACAGAAGAGCAGAGCCTTATTCTTTTTTAGATGTAGTTCTTTACAGAGTCTCCTTAAGAGTGCTCAGTAGGGTGTGACCATATTGCTCCCCGTGGTCATCATATGGTTTGCCCACGCAGACGCCGAATTGTTTTGTGGATGTGAAATATTGTATGTTACCCCGAGAGCAGCGGAGCCAGTGGAGCTCGGAACTGTTGTTGAGACTGACAGTTACATTGTGTTCCTGAATAGTGAAACGGCAGAATCAAAAAACACAAATGGACCCAGACAGAATGTCCTGACCTTTAAGAAAAAGCCTGATTGGATATGGTGTGAGCTTGCCTTCATCTCTCTCCATAATGCATTACACCTTTCTCAGCCCACTTTCTCAGGGTAGGCGGCTCACAGGCGAGCTTCTCTTAGATTCTTTATGGGAAATTCTTTATGGGGGAAAAAACTCAGGAGCACTGAAATAACTAGCCACCTCCCCCGCTCACAATTTGCTTTTGATAGCTACTTTATATTAACATTAATGACAGATAGTGTTATTTTCATTAATCTAAGCATATGGGTATTTATGACTGGTCTTAAATTAAACAAATGAAGATAGATGCCTACACATGGGAATGGGTGTGTACTCAATGCTTTCAAACAAATGCCATTTAAATGTCTTGAAATTCATTAATTACTGTTGGCAATGGCTGTTTACCATATTGCCAACTTCTTCGAGTGATCTAAACACGAGATAGAAAATGCACGGAAGAGTACAAGTAGCTAATTTCTCACTTTTCTCTGTAGATTTGTTCATTGAATGAAGTGAAACAGTGCTTTTCTTTATGAAAAAACTCATTAATTGCTTGATAAGTATATGAGATAATAATGATAACAACGTCTGTATTTTAACCAGTCGATGTCTCAAACTTAACTCCCTTTGCTTTCTAGATGAGACCATCAAATGCTACCATGTGAGAGGTCCATGCAATTCACGTGTGAGGAACTCTGTGCTATGTTATTAAACCCCATGTCCTGCACCACGTGACAGAAACCCCACCTGGTAAGCTGGGACAAGAGCTGGAGAAAAATTGAGATAATTAACATAACATAAAATAATAGTTTCAACTCCATATTTATTTCTGCAACATGCTTGGTGGGTAGTGAAGTTAAAATGTGAACACCAGGAAAACACCCTTTATTCTCACTACAAGATTCCGTGTTGTGTTTATTTTCTAATCATTCTTTCCCCCTTTGAACAACTCTGTAGACCCAGAGCAGCCTTTTGAAGGCTTCTCTCTGTCCTTCTCGTCCATTTTCTCCTGCTCTTTTCCTGATGCTGGGCTGCCCTTTGCCAGCAAAATCTCTTCCAGAAGTTAATATATTTGATTTCAATGGTTTTATTACCATATAAACATTTACCACTAGTAGATTTGTAATACATGACTTACAATATTTATAGGACTGCATTGTATTTACTGGTAGAGTTCATCTGTCTCATCAGATATGGGGACTGAACTTGTCATCATATTTTTTAACTCTGAACTTCCAAAAGTCTGCTGATTCCCCTGGTATTTCTTGCATCTCTGTGACACAAGAGGAAAGCATCTTCTAACGCAATTAGCATGCTAAAGAATGGGTTTGGTTTTGTGCTCCATTAAAGTCAACTAAATGGATGCGCTGTATGTCTTTATTTCAAAAATAAAGCTGAACAATTAAATCCCATGTCTCTTTGCTCAGCCTTTGATTCCACACAAAGCTTTCCCACTTGCTGCCTTTGGATGTGATGTTAACAAAGTCCGTTAACATCAAGCACTGCAATAACAGCCATGGCAGAATTCCTTGTTTTTGCTCAATCAGTCTGTGTTCAAACTATCAGTTTGATTTATTTGTCCACATTGACCCTTATTCACCACTTAATTATCCTCGTATAAGGTTTCAAGAGGCTCCTGACAACGAGGAGAAAGACAATTGCCGATGTTCTGTGAAACAACTGTTGACCTGATGGGCCCAAGTGAAGACCGTGGGTCGAAGGTTGTTTGCTTTTGGAAGAACCCACTTCTCATGCCTGAGAGCCGCGGCCAGAGCCACTGGCTATGGGAGCCAGAGGCTGACCGGTCAAGCTGTTAATCAGGTTCTCAGAGCGTGTGCTACCATCACAGCAAGATATTCACGGGGTTGCGCTCTATCAGGCCCTCCAAATTCCCTCATACGTTCGGAATAATATTAGAGTGAAGAAAACACACACACATACGCACACACACACACACACACACTTCAATTCCAGCAATGTCCTGGTAAGTGTACGTTACTGTTGTGATTGAAAATATATTTTCTCACTTCATGTAGAAAGAGGAGGGATTTCAGAATCACGGACGTGAAATGAGAAATAATATTATAAACACTGAACTGCTTCCTATCGTTGATCTCTAAGGCCCACTAACGCATCCGATGAATCCTTGTTCTCTTGGAAAGCAGACCGATGTCTGTCTTTTATGCCTTGCCAAAAACAGGCTAAGTGATAAGTTGGATTTGAAGTTAAGGAAATTCATTCAGGACTTTTTTTTTTTTTAATTTTTTTTTTCAACGTTTATTTATTTTTGGGACAGAGAGAGACAGAGCATGAACGGGCGAGGGGCAGAGAGAGAGGGAGACACAGAATCGGAAACAGGCTCCAGGCTCTGAGCCATCAGCCCAGAGCCCGACGCGGGGCTCGAACTCACGGACCGCGAGATCGTGACCTGGCTGAAGTCGGACGCTTAACCGACTGCGCCACCCAGGCGCCCCTCATTCAGGACTTTTGAAATCTGACAATTCTACATTCAGAGCCGTTCAAATTCGAGCATAAATAAAAGAAATGACAGCTGAAAACACAGGCCACAAATATTAAAGTTTATAGAAAAACGGCACATATAAATATAAAAGTATAATTTTATATTTATGAAGTGAGTTTCTATAAAAATTTGAAATTCTTTTCTGGTGAGTTGAGGCCATATTTCGTTTGGCCCCAGCACAGTCTGCATAAACGGACTTTACAACACCCTGTCCTCCTTGGTATGTCATTTTAATTTTTCACACATTTTTCTCTCTTGTTTGGTATGTTCTCCATCTTATTAAATTTTGGTCTCCAAGGTTACCAATGCCAACTGACAGCATAATTGTTTTCACAAATTAAAAATATTCATAAGTGCCATTTGAACCTAATATTAGAAAATCACTCAGGAATTCATGATCTGATGTGGCCACCATTTGTTGGTGACTCTTATCCTTCTGTGCCTTGCCTCCCTTTCTCTGAAATGGGTATATGATTATAAATGTTGCCACACAGAAACAGTATCATAAGAGTTGGATAAACTACAGGCAGCATTTCAAAACGAAAACCTCTACATATTTCTAAAAGCTACTTGGTAGGACCTTTCATGGCTATGATTGTAACTGAAACCCGGGGGGAGCATTTACAGAAGCCCCTGTGACCAGTATGAAAGCCACCAGAATGTAGTCTTGCACACCCCACAATCCTGAACGCTTGTTTCCTCAGAGGAGGCCTGAAGTCCCAGCAGAGGTGGTCTGGTGACCAACGACCTTCTCCCTGATCCTGTGCAGAGAGGCAAGGGGTCCAGATGTGGCACATCCCACACAGATATGCCCGCAATGGTTCCCTCACCAGTGAGGGCTTTCTACTGCCTGAGGTTTAGACGCAGTGTTCCCAGGAGACCCAGGGACGTTCAGGGGGCGCACATCCGAGTGGGTGTACAACGGGGTGAGCTGCAGCCGTGCACAGCCAGCTTTGACCAAGGGGATCCACTTCTTTTGGTTCTTTTCCACAGAAAATTTTTTCTCCCGGACAAAAGATTACATGGACTTTAAAGAGTTTTAAAAGGGGGCGCCTGGGTGGCGCAGTCGATTAAGCGTCCGACTTCAGCCAGGTCACGATCTCGCGGAACGTGGGTTCGAGCCCCGCGTCGGGCCCTGGGCTGATGGCTCAGAGCCTGGAGCCTGTTTCGATTCTGTGTCTCCCTCTCTCTCTGCCCCTCCCCCGTTCATACTCTGTCTCTCTCTGTCCCAAAAATAAATAAACGCTGAAAAAAAAAATAAAAAATAAAGAGTTTTAAAATAATTATTTTAAGCTTTGAATGTAGAAGACTTCCAGCTCTGGGATGACAGAAATCTAAGAATAAAATTGTGTTTTTACAGCTGAAAAAGTGCAAAGAGACAAAGTGGAACAGGTGAGGGGGAAGACCCAGGTAGAAAGCCTGGCCTCCATGATGCCCTTTGGATCGCTGCCCCATCTTTCCAACAGGTTCTGCCATTTGCTGCTGGTAAACCATTCCCCTGCTTCCTCTGGCTGCGGACACATGCGCTGAGATCTCCTGAAGGTTCCTGACCGGAAGTCCTCCAGTAGGAAGGTGAAGACGCAAGCAATAGGGCATGGTTCCAACATGGATTCCCGCTCTCCGGAAAGCCACGGAACTTTTCTCTCTGCTCTGTGCTTGGCCCCCCAATACCGAGACATTTTCATATCACGTTCCAATAGAAACGATCAAAATAAAAAACGCCCTGAGAAAAATTCAGCCAGGTTAATTTTTTTCTTTTGACCTCACTCCTGCCCAGAGTTCCCTTCTACTTGAAAATGTATTTTTTTTATCTGAGAAACATAATTTGCTTTCACCCGTTTCCTTCAAAAACGGGTGTCAAAAGTCCACTTCCAACACCTCAAGGATTCTCTCACAGATCTAATTTTGCATCTGTTTGCAACATGGCTCCTAGCGCTTACAAATAGAACACAAATGTCAAAGCAACCAAAACAGAAGGAATAACCAGGAGCCACAGAAACAAACACTCGTTCTGGCAAATATGCTTAACTAACTCCCATCCACATAGACGTTCTAGCTGATTGAATTAAGGTTTATACAAAACTTACCAAGATAAGAAGGACCAGGACTCTGACGATAATTCTAAATTTACCAGAACATTTTGGATTATTACGGGCAGGATTAATACCTGGTTAGATTTGTCTTTTGATGGAGGAAAACTTCAACAGACTGTGTGTTGACCCTCCTTACGACAAGTGAATAAATACTATCTGAGAACTTGCCTTTCTTCAGGAGCCATGTGAAGGGTGTTAGGCATCTTGAAAGCACAGCTGACTTCTCAACACCTGCGTGACCTTGTGAAAGTTATTTTGTCTTCCAGGACCTCGGTTTCTTTACAGGTAAAAGGGGGACCTCAGTACTGGAAAGAGATAGTGAGCTCATCTACATACAGCCCCTACTTAATGCCTGTCCAAAAGAAAATGACCTACAGATTTGTTTCCTTTTAGATCAGTTCCTTCCACCGTTCTGTAACACCAATGAAGCTGGGGGCCATTCTTTCAAAGACGAGCTAATTTAGGCTTACAGAGAGTAATCAGAAAGCAAACAAAGGTCTATTGGTGCCTCCAGCTATATGCTTTCCATGGTCCCATTCAGTCCTTGTTCCTCCCCTGAGAGCCACCATAATAAGATGAAGATTTAGCTACAACGGGTGTGAATTTACAGGGAAGCATGTTACAGGTAGAGGTGAGGAATGGAAAAGAAGTGGAAAAATAAGGAGACACATAGCTTGTGACTATATATCTTACATCTGGTCTTGGAAGTCATGCCAAATGGCAATGACCTGACTGGAGATGTTGGCAGAAGAGTAATGGGGAGCACAGTTTATTGGTTTAGAACCATGGTTCTGCTAGAGGGGAGCACGGATTTAGTCCCTTGGGTAGGGGGGCAACTGGGCAATATCGAAAGACATTTTTGGTTGTAACAAAGAACAAGAGGCATGACTGGCATCCGGGGACAAAGGCCAGGAGTGCTGCTAAACATTCTGCAATACACAGGACTGGCCCTTATGAAAAAGAATTACTCAGTCCCCAAATGCCAATAGCACCGAGAATGAGACACTCTGCTTTAAAATGAGAAATCCAGGGGGTGCCTGGGTGGTTCAGTCGGTTGAGCATTCAGCTCTTGATTTCAGCTCAGGTCGTGATCTCACCGTTCATGGGATGGAGCCCCATGTTGGGCTCTGTGCTGACACTGCAGAAACCACTTGGGATTCTCTCTCTCCCTCTCTCTCAGCCCCTCTGGCTCACACACGTGTGCTCTCTCTCTTTCTCTCTGTCTCTCTCAAAATAAGAAAGCATTTTAGAAAAATTTAAAAATAAAATGAAAAATCCAGTAAGAAAAAACATTCTTCTTTCTTTGTAATGATTCCCTTTCAGTAATAGTCTGTAAATATCCTGACAATAATGTCAGGCGAAGGTTTGCTCTGTACATTCATTCTGAATTGTGAGATTACAATGGTTCTGGGTGAGATCATTAAAAGTTTAAATATATGTGATGACTCTCATATTGGAATGAAGACAGCCCTGAAATAATGGGTATTGGAATCACCTCCAAGTTATAAATTGAGAAAAGTACTATAAAATCTTAAATGTTGGGCTAAAATAAAGTAGCAACATTTCCTTATGCTATTTTGCTTCTTTCTGCTAGAATCTGAATTCCTTGCCTTAGATTATTTGGCATCTGGAGATCTGTAACAAACCCAGCATCCAAAATAGACCAAGCCTCCCAGAAAACAGTACAGGAAGGATTAAGTCATGAGTTTACGATCACTCGAAATCTGTGTGTCGCTTAAAGCTTCTACGTTTTATTCTTTTGGCTTCTACCCCAGAAATCACAGACACTGAATCCAAACAAGATTACGCGAACAACATTCTACACAGAACAGAGTAGATTTAATATATGGCTTAATGATGTGTCAAAAACAAGCATTGGAAGTATATTTGTTAATGAACTCTACAACACAAGCACTGCTAGTTTGCTCGTTGAAAACCAGCCACTTGAGGAGGAAAAAATAAAGACACTTCATTTTCTTATCTTAGCCAAGTCTTTCTGATACAAAAAAGCACTGAGACGAAATGTTCAGTAGAGTCTACAACGTTGACCCCAAAGTTCAGGATCGCATTGTTATGTCTGGTTCTCTGTCGGATGGCAAAGGGGTTTCTGTCTCCCAGATTCGAATAAGAAAAATCAAATTGTGTTTTCCGTGTGGCCATTCCTATTAGCAAAACTTTAAACACACTTTTAATAAAAACCTGTGAACGCGTAATACTTTCTGGTTGGTATGGCTAGGTGAAAAAAAGCCATTAATTTTTTTGTATATGGAAAATTTATGACCACAAAGTCAGTCTGTATCAAAGGGTTTAGCCAAGGCACACCAATAAAGCATTCACCTACTGGGTTATGTTAAAACAGGGCAAGATAAAAGTAAAGTTAGTTCATTTCTTCCCATCACAACAAAAACGTTGATAAAGAACATACTTGATATCAAACAGAGCTCCCTGCTGGCTCCAGTTACCTGGGAGTTTGGAGCCTGCGGTTTGAATAATGTCTCCCCTACAATAGGAATGACAGCAGAAGTGTGGAGAGACTGATGAGGCTTCCTGCAGGCTCCGCTTTTCGAGTTCAAACTCATTCTTTATTCTCAAGCAGAAACGATAACAAATGTGTAAATAAATAGTCAGCGATCTTCTGATGTTCCTTTTTTGGTGTTGGAAATTACATAACAGTTCATCCAGCAGAGGTGAGCTGACTTCATCAAACTACATTCCAGACTTATGTAAGTTTTTCTAAAGAATTAGCAAAGGACAGTTTCCTATAATTTTATTTGAAAAAAAAATGTCTGTAAATGAGATTCTTGAAGAAATAGGGCTTAGGCAATTCAGACGGTGAGTAAAGATGCTTTGAAAATACACAACGCAAAACCTATAATATGAACAGACCTCGTACACATGCATAAGTTCGAATTTTAGTAACTACAATTTTTGTCTCCTCAATTCTGGAAAACGTTTTGCCAAAATCCTAAGATGTAATGCAAGGTTTTAAATTATAATGTGAAATATAACACCTGTACTAGCACTCAAAATTATTTTTTTCTGAAAGGAATGCCTACCTAAGTCAATATCAAAGAGATATCTACTTGATGCTCTGATCAAGCAAGATACTTGGCTATTATTTATCTCATCTTCAAACATATCAATAAAAAGACTCAGGGGATGCATTTTGTAATCGCATACGTTATTTTTTAATAGTTTCTAACCATTCAAATAAAAATTACAATATTTAATTTTCATTCCAATTTTTGAAATATGTATGCTTCTGTGATTTAGTATGTTTTAAGTAATACCCAGAAGAAAATATATTAACTTCTGATTAATTTTTAAGTTACAGAAAGGTGGAGACAAAGAAAACTCTGGCAGGAGTAGGACGGACTGAGCCATATAGCGCGGTTCCAACTGGCCAGCAGAGGGCAGCATCCTCAAATGGTTGTGGGTGGGAGAACGGAGAGCGGAGGACGGGAGAATGGATGGAATCTGATTAGCTTGCAACCATGCAGAACTTCAGGTCCTCATAACTGTTTTCTCTTTTCCCAGTGGAAACCCAGAAGTGGGAGAGTAAGGACTTTTTCTTCCACCTTTTTAAAAAAGTGGAAGGGAGCGCCTTCCACTCAGTCAGTTAAGCCTTCAACTTTGGCTTAGGTCATGATCTCACAGTTCCATGAGTTCCAGGAGGCCTCCAGCTCTCTGCTGTCGTCGCAGAACTGGCTTCAGATCCTTGATCACCCTCTCTCTCTGCCCGACCCGCACTCGCTTGCCTACGCACTCTCTCTCACAAATAAACATTTTTTTTTTAAGTGGAAAAATTCCAAAGCAGAAATAACACTTTCATAGCACTTAAATATGGCCAGCACTATTTTAAATCCTTTACATATATTAACTCATTTGGTCCCGATAATAACCCTGCGATGTGCACTGTTATTACTCCCAATCTTGCAGTTTAGGAAACTGAGGCAGGGGGAGCTTCAGTCACTTGCTCAGGCCAAGTAGTAGAGCTCAAATTCAGACCCAAGTGGCTGATTCTAGAGTTCAGGCATAAGATGTCTCTACTAGAGTGGAGACTTCCCAAAGTGCCCTTTTTTCTACTGGGTTATCAGCCTCTCTCACTGATTTCTTCCTCTTACCACATCTTCTTAAAATATACAATTCTGTATTTTCCTCTTATTTTTTATAATAATAACAGCCCATCTGTAATTTGAGAGGAAAGATGCATTCTGTATTCCCCTGATAGTCACACTATTACAGGCCTATCTGTCATACTAAGACTTTTCAGGGAGGATGGTGTCCATTTTAGGTTTTGAATTTTCAGAAGGCAGAAACTAAATGTGTACAAAAATAAACATCGCTAGAGCCTTTGCCAGCACTGGGCTTATAAACTGGTTAAACTAGGATGGCAAATATGGAGAAAAATGAAGACCATCTTCAAAAACACCATATTATTAAATTTTCATTATGATACTGAAAGGGAGTAGCTAAAGAATTACTGATCTCAAGCTCAGATATGAAAAGGACAAATAGAACTAATTCAAAATGTCAAGTCCAAACTTTTTAAAATAAACTTACAACCCCTATGGAAGACAGAAGTTGCAAATTCATATGAAATAAATCTCAGCTGTCGAGAAATAACTCATTCACTGATTGATTCATTCATTTATCCATTTGACAATTATCGAGCGCTAGAGGCTGATTTAGTGACCTCTTCACAGAGTACAGCCTTGAAATGTGAGTAGGGTTTTCCTAGAAAAGGCAAAGGAGGAGAGCTTCCCAGTAAAGAGATCAGCAAAAGCGAAGCCCAGAGGTGTGGGAGAGCAGAATGTGCTTGCAAAATGGCAAAGAGACATAATTGGCTAAGGCTCGTGGGCTTAGCCCACAAGGGGCAAGGCAGCTACACACATAGTGGGCGATGGGGCGTCCTGGGCCTGGAATGAGTGAAAAACTCAATACGGGGCTCAGCCTTTATCTTGTAACAAATAGAGAAGATGTGGATTAAATTCCAAAGCTGGACAAAAGCATATAACTAAGGTGCAAATAAAAGGTCAAGCTTGGACATGGTATTAAGTATTCGTATTAAGTATCCGTAAGGATTGAATAATGAGTTCTCTTAGGCTCACAGATACTGCCAGATTCGGAAAGCATGCTAACATTTTGAATGCCTAAGTGAGTGGAGACACAGTGATTTTTTAAAATTAAGTAAAGACAAGTGAGCAGAGGAAGTAAGTAAAGACAATTAAACAAGAACTAATACGAGTAGTATCTCCGGAACATGCATGGGACGGGATTTGGATAAGGACAGTCTGTTTGCCAGCCAATGTCTAATAGTATCAGACCAGCAGAATGATCGAGAGGACCTTATTTTATCTAAAGTAGTCTTTTTCGAACATAGGCACACAGCCCTCAAGCATTTTGAGCGCCTACTATGTTCAAGACACTGTGCTAAGTGCTGGGTAATCAAAGATGAGAGAGGGATGATTGCTGCCATCAATAAGTTCACAGTTGTCCAGTGCGGGGGAGAGATGGGCAAGAAAACAAATCATTGCTTTACAATTGAGTCCTTCTAGTAAAGAGCTATCTGCATAGTTCTACGTTATGAGAAAGAGAAGAAACTAGCCATTCAGAGGAACGTTCAGATGATTATCCTCTGGGACTCTCAGCGTCAAGAATGTTTTCCTTTTCCTCCCTTCTTCTAGAAAATTCTATCTATCTCTCAATAAATGCGGAGAGGAGGTTGTTAATTCTTTCCTCACCCCAGCTCTTAATAATCCCAAGGTTATCGAGTGTTGTGTGATCCTGTTTGTGAGATAGACGGCATGGAAGCTGAACTGGAGAGCACCACACAAAACTCAGGTTACCAAGCGTGGTTGATTCATTGTTTGTTCATAACTGTTTATTCCATCCCTCCCCTTGCCGCATTCACCTATGGGCACAGTATGCCTCCCAGCCCCAATGACTTTGAGCTTGGCCAAGAGACTCACTACAGCCAACAGAATCGTAGTGACATATGACATATACCGCCTGTGCGCAGAAGGTTTAACTGTGCGTGATCTGGCTCTGTGAGCCTTGCCTTCTGCCCTTGACCATGAGACTCTTAAGTCCCAGAGAGAGGCTGCTCCTTCAGCCTGCATCCCAGAATGAGAAGACACAGGGAGCCTTGCCCATCCAAGACAATCCAACCTGTAGACTCACGGGTGAGCAAGAAATAAATGTTTGTTTTGTTAAGATTTGGGAATTGCTTGTTTTTGCAATAATTGTTGACTAATGGATCAGGTAAAATGTGATAATCCAGATGAAAAATGACTGTGGCTTAAATTTGAGCAGTGCCACTGAACTTAGGCGAGTAGAGGGCTACTTAGGAAGGAAAACCAAAAAAGACCTTAGTAATTAATTGGAGGTGAAAGTGAAAACAAAAATAGAGGAGTGAATCATGATATTCAGATTTCTGGCTCAGCAACTAGAGAAAGGAACCAAAGACAAGCTAGAAAATTAAAGATGTTGGATTCTTTAGTGCATGCAAACAAATAATGGAGAATAAGTTATTGCTGAAAAATATTTTAATACGCACGTGTGTGATCGTAACTATTAAAGTGACTATCATTCATCTCTATTAAGCATCGAACAAGGGGAAATAATCTTAATTTGCATGAAAAAAGGTTATTACACTCAAGAATGACACTTCTGACTAGAAGGTTGTTAGATATTAGAATGCATTATCCATGGTATTCAAGGAATTTTCTTTTACAGGATATATTTAGTTCCAGATTAGCCATGGAATTTTCAAATTAATTATGAAGGAATCTTTTCTACCAGTGTGATTTTCCACTACTCTTTCTTATTTTTTGACGACTTTGATTGGGTTAGTTTTACCTCTCTGAGCCTTTCTTTTGCCATCTGTAAAACAAGGAAATGGGAGTAGATGATTTTTCAAAGCGCCTCCACACTTGGGCATAGAAAACAGACCCTACCAGTACCAGAACATTGAAGAATCAACATCGGCCTAGGTACTCACAGGTGCTGTGGAAGCTATAGGAAAGATGTGTGTAGAGAATGTCCTTTTACATAGTGATATTGACATTGATAGAGCTAGACAGGATATATTCTTTTTAAACAACAATATATTCTTTTTTTTAATAAGGAAATAAAAATGGTTAAAACATTTTTTTACATAATTAAAATGTGCAAAAACTGGTTGATAAATGTAACTTCCTGTGACCTTTTATTTCCTGTGGTATAAATTCCAAATATCTAGTGCCTTAACCCCTGTTTCGTGTGCCAACAGAATTAAACTTTTATTGTTTGGCCCAAACTGCTACACTTGGCCCAAATTGCTATATGACGGTAAGCAACATCCACATATGACTTTAGACTTAACCCAGCATAAAACATCATATGTAATACTCATAATTATGGGGTTTGAGAATTGAGCTGCTTCAAAGCTATTTGAATCCTAATAACTGGTTCTTTAAATATAATGTAACATTATTAAATGAAATTTTACTTATAAAATGTGACGTGTGTGTGTGTGTGTGTCTGTGTGTGTAATTTTTATGTAATTTTTTTAAAGGGTGGCATTTAGCATTTTCATGCCAGGCTGTTGTAGAGGGTCTAGATATGCAGTAGTTCTAAATTTATGGCCAGAATAACTGAAATCATAGGTTACCAATCAGTGAGCAACATTTACTGGGTAAATAGTCCTGCAAAGTCAGACACTATATAATGCAGAAGGGAAAGAAGCCAGTGTTAGAAAATAGACCGTGCCATTCGAGAGCCAAAGAGGAAGTTTGGTTGCAAAACAAAAAAATTAAATCAAAGGAAGAAAAGGTTTTTGATCACAGAGTTCCTCAAATTCTAAAAATAAATCAGAACATGCTGACTCTTAATCGACCAGCTAACGACAAAGCTATAGGTAATCTGAAATACAGGGAGAGCAAGACCAAAAATCCCTATAATTAGGAATCATAAAATAATTACTTATACTATCAAGGCAGTGTTCTTTTTTTTTTTTTTTAATTTTTTTTTCAACGTTTATTTATTTTTGGGACAGAGAGAGACAGAGCATGAACGGGGGAGGGGCAGAGAGAGAGGGAGACACAGAATCGGAAACAGGCTCCAGGCTCTGAGCCATCAGCCCAGAGCCTGACGCGGGGCTCGAACTCACGGACCGCGAGATCGTGACCTGGCTGAAGTCGGACGCTTAACCGACTGCGCCACCCAGGCGCCCCAAGGCAGTGTTCTTTATGCCCTCATCGCTAACAAAGAGGATTTCTGCTCAACTCAAGAGTTCATAGAGAACAACCTTTTGAACTAAAAAATGGCCAGAATGTATTTTGCACTCATATAAAAATGATACTCAGTAAAAATGTGTTGAATGTTAGTTTCTAGTTCATGTAATAGTGAACAAAAGTTACCTGTAGAGTAAGGATTTGTTATAATCACACATTCATAAGTCAATTTTTAAATTTGCAATTTAAGAACAAACTTACACACATATAGGTACCTGTCTCTGAAGAAAATGAGTTATATTATTTACATAGCCACAGTTCTTTTATTTATTTTTTTATTTAAAAACTTTTTAATGTTTATTTTTGAGAGAGAGAGAGAGAGAGCGCATGCGCAAGCAGGGAAGGGCAGAGAGAGAGAGGGAGAGAAAGAATCCCAAGCAGGCTCTCTGCTGTCAGCTCAAAGCCCAACGTGGGGCTTGAACCCACAAACTGTGAGATCATGCCCTGAGCTGAAGTTGGAGGCTCAACTGACTGAGCCACCCAGGTGCCCCTCTCACATTTCTTTTATATTTTGCATATTTTAGCCTGAGAAAGACATATGATCAAGAACAGCATTAACCATACAGTTTTTCTGAAAATCTGAAAAGTATCAAATTGAATGATAAGACTAACTTTACCCACTGGAAACTTTAAGAACTAACATTTCATTGGTAGGTGTGTTCAAAGAGATTGCAGACAACATGTCTTAGTGGCTTAAACTAACCCAGGTTTATTTGTTTATTTATTGCCCACAAAGAGTCTGTTGCAGCCTTGATATTTTCCAAGGTTCCTGTGCGCTCAGGATGGCTCAGCTGTGCACCTGCCCGTCAACATGTGCTTCTACAGTCTGCATGGCAGAGAGCACGGAGAGCCTTGTACTGGCAATTAAGTGCTTTTGAAGGGACTAAAATAACTTGTAACTGAACCCATCTGAACAATCAGCGGCCACAGAAAGAAACATTGCCTTCCGAAAAACAGAAGAGATCAATGAATCTAAGAGCTGGTTTTTTGAAAAAATAAACAAAATTGATAAAACCCTAGCCAGACTTCTCAAAAAGAAAAGAGAGAGGACCTAAATAGATAAGATCACGAATGAAAAAGGACAGATGACAACCAACACCACAGAAATAGAAACAATTATCAGAGAATACTACGAAAAATGATATGCCAACAAACTGGACAACCCGGAAGAAATGGGCGAATTCCTAGACACCCCCACATTACCAAAACTCAAACGGGAAGAAATAGAAAATTTGAACAGACCCATAACCAGCCAAAAAATTGAATCGGCTATCGAACATCTCCTAACAAATAAAAGCCCTGGGCCAGATGGCTTCCGAGGGAAATTCTACCAGACATTTAAAGCAGAGTTAATACCTATCCTTCTCAAGCTGTTCCAAAAAACAGAAACGGAAGGAAAGCTTCCAGACTCATTCTACGAAGCCAGTATTACCTTGATTCCCAAACCAGACAGAGACCCCACAAAAAAGGAGAAACTACAGGCCAGCGTCCCTGATGAACATGGATGCAAAAATTCTCACCAAGATAAACTAGCAAATCGAGTTCAACAGCATATTAATAGCATTATTCACCATGATCAAGTGGGATTCACTCCTGGGCTGCAGGGCTGGCTCAGTATTTGCAAACCAATCTGTGTGATACATCACATTAATAAAAGAAAGGATAAGAACCATATGATCCTGTCAATAGATGCAGGAAAAGCATTTGACAACATACAGCATGCTTTCTTAATATGACAGACACATTGCCTACCCTTGAGTGGATACTCCCCAAAATACAGCTGCCATCAACCCTTCCCCGAGGGAGTTTTCTTAGCACTCCAAAGTGTGAATTCAGCTCTCCAGTGGCATTAAAAACCCCAGTAGTGTCTTTCATACTTTCCCACTGAAACCCTAACCTTTCCCTCACACATACTTTTTTTTAGGTTGGTATATAAACATTTGCCTCTGACTAGTCAGTGCCAGAGTAAGGATTGGTGCAAGTGTGAATAAACGTCTTTTCTCCTGGTCTGTTGTCAGTTAATTTGCAGGTGCCCAACCTTCAGAACCTAAAGTAACAGAGAAAAAGTTCTCCTCCCAACACTTGCATATATATATTTTTTAGTTTTTCTTAAGTTTATTTATTTATTTATGAGGTGGAGGGAGGGGAGAGGGCACACAAGTGGGGTAAAGGCAGAGAAGGAGAGAGAGAGAGAGAGAGAGAGAGAGAGAGAATCCCAAGCAGGCTCTGCACTGTCAGTGGAAAGCATGATGAGAAACTCAATCTTAGGAACCGTGACAACATGACCTGAGCTGAGGTCAGACGCTTAACCGACTGAGCCACCCAGGCGCCCCTCCTTGCAACACTTTCTACACACATTACTTTCATTCGAATATATTTCATTGGCCTGAGTGAATTACAAGACCAAACCTAAACTCAAGCAAGTGGGAAAGTACATTTCAATATGCCCCCAATTAGAAAATAGTCAGGGATTGGTGAACCCTGATAATGTCTATCTCAGTGGGGGTTGGAAAAGAAAAGAATCTCACTCACAGCTGAGTCAAAAACAAAGTAGAGACTGAATGGCCCCCTCAAATGACTTTTCTGGGGATCATCTGTTGTTAAAGATGGCATCCCATAGCATGAAACGGAATCCACTGACAGGTGGTAGGTTTATCACTTTTTCCGCGAGTATACTTTCTAAGCTCTCAGACAAAGGGAAAACACACGTAGAAAACAATTTGGCAGAAAAAGTCTATAACTTCTAGTCATTAGGATAAGAGTAAAAGTAATGGCGTTGATCTGATCACTTTCCAAAGGGTTTGGAAAAAGCTAGCAAAGAGAAATGAAAGCTAGATCGTAAAGGGTCAGGAAGTGGAAGATGACACAAAAGAGGATTAGAAACTCTTGTCCACACTCTGCAGAAACTCGGACTTCAAAACCGTTCAGACATCTGTTTTCAGCAAAGGAAACCATAAAAAATGAAAAGGCAACCAACCTATTGAATGGGAGAGGATAGTTGTAAGTGATATAACTGTTAAAGGGTTAATCTCCAAAATATATAGAGAATTCACACGACTCCATATCAAAAAAAAAAACTGATTAAAAATTGGGCAGTGGACCCCGACAGATACTTCTCCAAAGACATATGTAAGGCCAATCGACACACGAAAACATGCTCAGCATCACTATCCATCAAATCAAAACCACAATGACATAATATCCCACACCTGTCAGAATGGCTAGAATCAAAAAGACAGGAAATAACGAGCATTGGTGAGGATGTGGTGAAAAGGGAGCCCTCATGCACTGTTGGTGGGAAGGCAAACTGGTGCAGCCACAATGGAACACAGTATGGAGGGTCCTCAAAAAATTAAAAACAATATTACCATATGACCCAGCAATTCCACTTCTGAGGACTTACCTGAAAAAAAGGAAAACACTAATTCAAAAAGATATACGCACCCGTACGTTCATTACAGCATTATTTACAATAGCCAAGATATGGAAGCAACCTAAGTGTCTATTAATAGATAAATGGATAAAGAAGATGTGGGGTACACACACACACACACACACACACACACACACACTCTGGAATATTGCTCAGCCATAAAAAAGAATGAAATCTTGCCATTGGCAACAACATGGATGCACCTAGAAGGTATTATGCTAAGTCGAATAAATAAGATGGAGAAAGTCAAATACTGTTATGATTTCACTTGTACGTGGAATCTAAAAAACAAAACAGGAACAGACTCATAGATACAGAGAACAATCAGGAGATTGCCAGAGGGGAAGGCGATGGGGGTATAGGCCAAATAGGGAAAGGGGGTTCAAGGGTACAAACTTCCAGTTATAAATGTCACAAGGATGTAATATATAGCATAGAGAATAGTCAGTAATATGGTAACAACTTTCTATGGTGACAGATGTTAGCTAGATGATCACTCCCTAGTGTATATAAATGTTTCATTATGTTTTACACCTGAAACTAATACCATATTGTATGCCAACTATACCTCAACCAAAAAAAAAAAAGGAATCTGTGTTTTCACTTGGCTGTTTAAGCAGTAGGTTGGTAGGAAAGCAAGCACGGCGAGTTATTTTTACCTGGAGTAAAAATAGGTGAGATTCTGAATGTTCACATCGGATATTGTCTGAAAAGTTACCCATCATGTTCTCGCTTGGAAACTAGAGTAGTCAGGGATGACACACGCCGGCTTCTCTATCAGGCCACCTGCGGTTCACGAACAAAGGTCGCGGCAGGCTACCGCCAAGCACATACATTTGCAAACTGCCTCCAGTCAGTTCCCAAGGCCGGAGCCTGGCTGTTGACAAAGGAGGCTGAGCGACAGGCTTAACTTTTCACAGTCTCCTTAGTGGAATCAACGGGAGTAACTCAACACTTCGTTCTCCTGATAAAAGAGATACTCCGATCAGAGCTTCTATCCTTGTCTCTTAGAAAGCAAGGAAAATTGAAAAAGAGCTACCTTTGACAAATTAGAATTTAAAAATGTACTTCTTTTTGGAGAGTTTGGTTGGTTATATAAGGGTTACAAGTTCACGGGCAAGGGTGTTGCATACATTCAATTTTCTTTTTTAAAAAATTTTTTTTTCAACGTTTTTTTTTTTTTTTTTTTTTTTTATTTATTTTTGGGACAGAGAGAGACAGAGCATGAACGGGCGAGGGGCAGAGAGAGAGGGAGACACAGAATCGGAAACAGGCTCCAGGCTCCGAGCCATCAGCCCAGAGCCTGACGCGGGGCTCGAACTCACGGAACGCGAGATCGTGACCTGGCTGAAGTCGGACGCTTAACCGACTGCGCCACCCAGGCGCCCCCATTCAATTTTCTTAAATCTATTCAAAATAAAGTATGAGTTAATCAAAGGCTTAATGTCTAAGTCGTCCCATCACATCTTCTGAAGCTTTGAGCAAGACCCACGAAAGCCTGCCTAGACAAATTTAATTTCCCTCCATGCGGATGGTTAAGTGTGTGCCCTAAGCACACCTTAGAAAACAAAACTTCTCTTCACAAGTGTGCTTTTTGGGGCTTCTACCTTAGATAAGATCCGAAGTTACCTGTTTATTCTGTTCTTCCAAAGTTCTCGGTAAAGCCAACAATCATATCATAAAGTGGTTCTCTCTTTTTTTTTTTTTTTTAAAGATTTTACTTTTAAGTAATCTCCACATCCACCATGGGACGTGAACTCCCAACCCCGTGATCAAACGTCGCACACTCCACCGACTGAGCCAGCCAGGTGCCTCCTCTTATGCTGAAGATCCTATACTGAACACTGTTAAAAAGAAGACAACAGGCCCAAAATGGAGTCACTTACGCTAAGCTCCACGGCACCAAACTGAGACTTAGTCAGAGTTTTAGCCTTCCCAGAAACGGAGTCTTAAACTAGTGGATCAGGAATCATCTGATCAGCATTTGTTAGGAAATCTGCTTGATTAGCCGGGCCATCCGTGAAAGAAAAATGACCTTGTGATAACCAATCTGCTTTATTGCCTCCTATGACTTCCTGTTGTCTGCCTGTGAAATTCTTCCGTTTTGTATAGCTCTTCAGAAGCTCCTTTGTATCTGCTGGATGGGATGTTGCCTGATTCATGAATCATTGAATGAAGGTAGTTAAGATCATTTAAACTTTGTTTCTTTAACAACACCTAACAAAGTTGAGTGCATTTAATCCTCATTACACTCCTCTATGAATAAGTGCCATTATTTTATTTAGTTTTCAAGTGACAAAGCTCAAAACTAGAATGTGGCAGAGAGAATTCAACCCAGAAAGACTGACTTCAGAGCCCACGTGCTTAGTCAGTATGTACCTCTGTTTAAAACAAGATCTTTGGGACACCTGGGTGGCTCAGTGGGTTGAGCGGTTGAGCGTCCGACTTCGACTCAGGTCATGATCTCGGGGTCCGTGAGTTCGAGCCCCGCGTCGGGCTCTGTGCGGACAGCTCGGAGCCTGGAGCCTGCTTCAGATTCTGTGTCTCTCTCTCTCTCTGCCCCTAACCCACTCGAATGCTGTCTCTGTCTCTCTCAAAAATAAATAAACATTAAAAAATAAATAAATAAAACCAAATCTTTATTTTCCACAGGATTTACAATTGTACACTCCTTGAATGTCAGAGATATTTGACCTATTAGATATTTATTCAGTTTCAACTGCTTTGAGAAATTCTTACTTGGGAATAAAGATGAATTCAGAAGGGATGTAAGCTAAAATTTAAAAAATCATTAATTAAAAAATCGTTAACTTGGGGCGCCTGGGTGGCTTGGTCGGTTATGCATCCGACTTCGGCTCAGGTCATGATCTCACGGTCCATGAGTTCGAGCCCCACGTCGGGCTCTGTGCTGACAGCTCAGAGCCTGGAGCCTGTTTCACATTCTGTGTCTCCCTCTCTCTCTGCCCCTCCCCTGTTCATGCTCTGTCTCTCTCTGTCTCAAAAATAAATAAAAACCGTTAAAAAATTTTTTTTTAAAAATCGTTAACTTTTCAAATACTCAAGCTTTCCCCATATGCAAGTGCTTGTCAGAACGACAAGCTGCATGGACACCTTTGGCTGCATTAAGGATAAACAGGATCAAGGGGAGACTAAAATTTGAGTATTTAGGTAGCAGGGCTTTCTGTGTTACCCGACTTAATCTCCATGGCACTCTGAGATGCAGATTTTTATTACTTCTCTTTGTCGGTTGTAGAAACCGATGTACAGAGGCATTTGGTAACATTTAATTATCAACGTGATAAATATCCATTAAGTGACAGCTAAGATTTGAGTCCAGGGGTGCCTGATCCCAGTACCTATGGTCTCAACAACCTCGCTCCCCCATTGTCTCCTGAGAGCACAAATACATGGTGCGTTGGTATCACCAACAAAGTGAGGTGAACCTGATCCAAATACAGTGTCCCGGAATTTTCCAGTACTCCTCACAGTGATAGATCACTAGTGCAATGTAATGAGCTAATATAATGCGGTGACTAATATAAAGGGCACCAGTGGACAAAAAGGAAAGAACAGTGTCATGAGAGATTGACATTGTCAGTCCATATGTGCCACACTCGTGGGCAAGAACGCTAGTGTCAGGGATCAACACCACCCTGCTGGGTGAGAATCGTCATCATTCTGGTGAACACTGTTTACCTACTATCTCCGAGCCATACTTGTCAGTTTGTAAACCGGAGTCACAACCAACCCCTACCATATCACAGGGTATGTTAGTTATCTGTTGCTGCTGAAGGGTGGCAGAATATGCCATCCCAAAATATTCCACGTTACCATAAGGATGACTTTGAGCGGAAGGCAACTGGGAAGAATCAGAGTCAAGAAAAGCTCTCTTCCCTCTCCCTATTTGCCTAAAAGAAGGAAATAAACTTATACAGGTGCCCCTCCCCGCATCCCCTCTCTACCAGGAAGAACAGAAACACATCACCAGTGACGACTCTAGACCTTTATCGGGCACCAGAGGAATCTACGTAGAAAACCTTACCACCTGACCCGTATCTATCAGCATTTGGCTGCCCACAATCTCCCACTCCCCGAAGCTCAAAGTCCTTTCCCTTTGTCTTATCACTTCTCCAAAAAAGTGCCGGAGTCCAGCCCCAGCAGGTCCAGGGGTTCCCGAAGGAAGAACGGCGTCGGGGAAAATAAAACAAAACTAAAATAAAAAAACTAAAATAAAAATGGACACAGACAACAGCAGTGTGTTGAACTGGCCGATTTATTGTAGCAAACGTGGCATGATATTTGCTAGTGATTTCCTCGTAGCATTCGTCATCGATGTTTTTCTAACATTACCTAATCTTGAAAACGTTCCTATGTGTAATCAACCTTTAAGAAATAACATGGCGATTTTCTCGTAAAGTTCCCGCATACCCTTTGATTATTGATTAATTTCTTACATTCTTCCATTATGCATCCGCGCTTATCCATAATCTACAAAGCATTTGCTTTGCTGCTCTCGTGAAAGGCCCTCCAGTTCTGAACACCTCAAGTGGAAGAGTTACAGGGACATGACCTCCTAACCACATGAGGCGAGAAGAACAATGTGTTTGCCTCGGTCCGAGGTGCCAGAAAGGGGCTGAAAAAACCTGAGAAACCCATGCCTCATACATTCTCAGAGAGATAATGCACCTAGGAATTAATGAACCATTCTGTACCTTAACCGACTAGGTTCAGTCATCATCTGGAATGCGTCCAAGGGGCCAGGTGGGCCTAGGGGTTAAAGTCACCTATGCCCAGAGATACACTCCTTAGTTACCGGAGTGGGGCTTTCAAATCCATATGTCTCTCCTTTATTGGCCTCCTTTGCTGACAAATGTATGAGGCTATCCTTCTGTAAGTAGAGGAGTCTCCATAGAGCATGGCAAGGGCTAAACATAAGGCTGCTCAATTTCTTGCGGAACCTTATTTTCTTCCCTAACGGTTCTATTCCCAGGGGGTCTGCCGAGGGCAATTCCCCAACAGACAATACCCCAGGTAGTTTTTTTTTTTTTTTTAATTTTTTTTTTCAATGTTTATTTATTTTTGGGACAGAGAGAGACAGAGCATGAACGGGGGAGGGGCAGAGAGAGAGGGAGACACAGAGTCGGAAGCAGGCTCCAGGCTCTGAGCCATCAGCCCAGAGCCTGACGCGGGGCTCGAACTCACGGACCGCGAGATCGTGACCTGGCTGAAGTCGGACGCTCAACCGACTGCGCCACCCAGGCGCCCCTACCCCAGGTAGTTTTAAGGCCAAACTATCTAAAAGCGGGAGTATAAGAAGCTTCACTGTCCATGGGCCACCCTGCAGTCACCAACCCGTCCACAGCCCGGGCCCTGCCACTCAGGCTGGGATAGCTCGGCTTCCAGCAAAAAAGTGTTGTTCTTTGCTAAGATTCTATATAAGCCCAAGTCCTAACCACCCTTTGAGTTACTCATCCCTGGGCGTTCCAGTGTATGAGTTCAGTGCACATGTTAATAAACTCTTTGTTTTTCTCTTGTTAATCTGTTTTTTGTCAGTCTAATTTACAGAGCCCCTGCTGGAAAACTTAGGAGTGAAAAGGAAGAAAAGTTAAGTTTTTCCATCCCTACACTGTATAACAAATTACTCCAACACCTGGCACCTTAAAACAACACATATTATATCACAGTCTCCAGTGGAATCCAGAGGTAGTTATCTGAGTCTTTTGTATCAAGGTCTCTCACTGGTTACAACCAAGGCAATCTGAAGGCTTAATTGGGGAAAGATTCATTTCCAAGTTCACTCGCATGGTTATTGAAAGAATTCGGTTCCTCTCCAGTTATTGGACTGAGGACCTCATTTCCTCCCTGGCTGTTGGTCAAAGGCTGTTCTTCGTCCCTCGCCATGTGGCCTGTCCAATATGGCAGCTGGCTTTAAAGCCAACGAGAGAGTCTCTCAGTGAGACAAAAGTCACAATCTTTTGTAATTTAATCACGAAGTGATAACCCACTGCTTTTGCCGTATTTTATCAATTAGAGGCAAGTCCCTAGATCCAGTCCACATTCATGAGGAAGGGAGTACAGAAGATGTGAATTCTAGTAGGCAAGGATCATTGGGGAACCATCTGAGACGTCTTCCTGCCTGTGTGAGTGGGAATCCAATAAGGTGACATATTTGAAAGCACTTAGAAATCTGGTAAGGTTATGGTTGCTATTCAAACCTGGCATTTCCCTTACAGTTTAAATTTTCAAAATGAGAATTGGATATAATTCTATTGATTAATTGCATTAATTGCATTCCATGCCTGTTGGTTAGAATGTGAGCTTGAGCAGATATAGGCACTGTGCACCTGAGAAAATAGCTACCCAGGAACACGCAGCTACGTTGTCTGAGGGACTACAAGCTAGCTGAGGTATGGGAGCTATGCTACAGTTTGCTTTGCTTCCATTTTGTGCTTTTATTTAAGTTTATTTATTTATTTTGAGAAAGCATGCACAAGCGGGGTGGAGGCAGAGAGAGAGAGAGAGAGAGAGAGAGAGAATCCTAAGCAGGCTCCACACTGTCAGTGCAGAGCCCAATGCGAGGCTCGAACTCAGGAACTGTGAGAGCATGACCTGAGCCAAAGTTGGACACGCAACCAACTGAGCCACCCAGGTGCCCCTGTGCTTTTTTTTTTTTAAGTTTATTTATTTATTTTGAGAGAGAGAGAGAGCAGGGAAGGGGCAGAGAGAGAGAGGGAAGGAGAGAGAGAGAATCCCAAGCAGGCTCTGCCCTGTCAGTACAGAGCTCAGTTTAAGGTTCCAACTCACGAACTGTGAGATCTTGACCTGAGTCACAATCAAGAGAAGGGCACACAACCCACAGCCACCCAGGTTTCCTCATTTTGTGCCTTTAAAAAATTATTTTATTTTAAGTTTATCTGTTTTGAGAGAGAGAGAAAGAGAACATAGAAGTGGGGTAGGGGCAGAGAGAGGGAGAGAAAATTCCAAGCAGGCTCTGCACTGTCAGCACAGAGCCCGTCACGGAGCTGAACTCACAAACTGCAAGATCATGGGGCGCCTGGGTGGCGCAGTCGGTTAAGCGTCCGACTTCGGCTCAGGTCATGATCTCGCGGTCCGTGAGTTCGAGCCCCGCGTCGGGCTCTGTGCTGACGGCTCAGAGCCTGGAGCCTGTTTCGGATTCTGTGTCTCCCTCTCTCTGACCCTCCCCCATTCATGCTCTGTCTCTCTCTGTCTCAAAAATAAATAAACATTAAAAAAAAAAATTTTTTTTAAAAACTGCAAGATCATGACCTGAGTCAAAATCAGCAGTTGGATGCTTAACCTACTGGGCCACCCAGGCACCCCTGTGCTTTAAAAAAAAAAAAAAAAAAAAAAAGGTTTTCAATTTATTATTTTACCAAAAAGCAGATTATAAATGAACAGTTTTTAATTTATTGATTTTGTTCTGGTCTTAAAGTGCTATTTTTATTATTCCTTATAACATTTGATTATTGTTTTCTGAGTTTTGATTAACCACTTTATTGTTTTAGCTTTATAGCAAAACATACATATATAAAACTTATGATTGAATTTTCTGCAGGAAAAATAACTTTTTAAAAAAATTGTATTTATTTACCTTGAGAGAGAGCGATTAGCGGGGAGAGAGAGAGAATCCCAAGCAGGTTCCACACTCAGTGCAGAGCCTGACTCGGGGCTCAAATTCACGAACTGTGAGATCATGACCTGAGCCACAATCAAGAGTCGGACACTTTAACCAACGGAACCACCCGGGCACCCCAAAACATAACTTTTTCATGAGCTTCTGAAACTCTGTAGTTTCTAACCACCCTTCACCCACCACCCCCACTGAAACCAATATTTTATAAAACATTTAGGAATACACAAGGTTTCTTAAGAACCAGTGATCACATTACAGCAGAAAAAACTTTGTGCGATATAATCGCGAGGCTAGTAGGTGAATTATCTCTTGCAATTCTCTCCCCTCTGTAAACCTTGACTTTCTTCAAAGTCTGCCTCCTGGTCTAGCTCCTCCGTGACGTTTTAATTACTCAGGTCAACATCAAATTATTCTTTACACATGAAATTCTATTACACTTAGTAATACTATCCTATAAGATAGCACTTAACTCTTTTAGGGGCATGGGGGGTTAAGCATCTGACTCTTGATTTCAGCTCAGGTCATGATTTCATGGTTCGAGCGATCAAGCCCCGCATCAAGCTCTGTGCTGACAGTGCAGAACTTACTTGGGATTCTCTCTTTCCCTCTATCTCTGCCCCTCCCCTGCCTGTGCTCTTCCTGTCTCTCAAAATAAATAAATAAACTTTTTACACAAAGACCATTTTAAATGATTTCTGTTTCATGGAGTCAATTTTTTTCTCCACAAGATGCTTATAAATTCTTTAAAGGCTGTACCTTTGTCATATGTGTGGTTGTTAACCTGCTTTGGGGGAGTCCATTAGCAACGGCTGATGGAGCAAATACCTGAAGGGAAAAGGATTTAGAATGTTGTAAATGTCAAAGTAAAAAATTGCTTAAATTCCACACTCTGCCCACAAAACCCACTTCCCTTACCAGTGTGGACATGTCAATCTTTTTCTGGAACTGCAACCAACTTTGAAGATAAATATTATTTTTTTACTTCTCTTCTCTTCATTTTGCACCAACCACCCTTTCCCCACCATCCTACTGAAAAAAAACAAACAAACAAACAAACAAAAAAAAACCTGCCAAAGTGGATCAAAACAACCTGAGAATTTATACCAAAGAGCCATTTACTAAGAAATGAGTCCTCGTGCTAGAAAGATAAATGGTGAATTCAACACCAAGAGCATATTCTGGCTTGGCTGCCTGGAGCCTTTCCTTGGGGTCCTCCTCTCTTTACTAAGCAAAGGAGACTATGCGTGACCTCTGGTGATAAAATCAATTTCCAACCATTTCCCACCCCCCCCCCAAATATAAATAAACACAAATAAGGAAGATAGGAAAACTGGAACTCTCACAAGTAGAGCCCAACTTTTCTATCCTGTAAGCTGGGTAGTTTCAGGGTGTATCAAATACCTTTTGGAAAGCCCTATCTGGGCCATCCAGGTTGAATAGTCCTACCCTGTGGCCAGAGGAGTCCTCAAGGCTCTACCCTGGCTGGGATGGGAGTAATGGGTCCATGGCTAACTGGGAAGGTTAATTAATGTTGCTTATTACTGGAAAGAATTAATCAGTTCTACTACACTTTTATATTTTTTGGTGTTTTGCCAATGGCAATTCCATCTGTAATATGTCTTTTTCAACACTCGGGCAATCTGTGTGTTTTTATCTTATCTTCTTTCTGCACACTGTGGTTTTGAAGCTCTGTTAGTTTCCTAGAATTGAGGAAGTAGAGAGTTTGCATGAGCCACAACAGTTGGCATAATATGCCAGAGGGTGAAGAAATGCAATCCAACAAACGCTTTTTTGGGCAATTATTTCATGCAAGGTGTTGCATCAGTTGTTTGAACACGAAGATGAGGAAGGTCCAAGTCCTACTCTCAAAAAACTCACAACCTGTTTGCTGGAGACACTCGTGTGCAAACACACACACACACACACACACGCACGCACGCACAACTAATACCAGTCAGAGACTGCCAAGTAATTCAAGAGAGGGATAAGCAAGTAGTCAGAGAAGAGAAAAGTAAAAATTCTTTCTGAGTGAGGATGCTAGGAACTTCATAGGAAGGTTAATATTTCAGATACAGTCAAAGACAAATAGAGTTTCAGCAGGCAAGGAAGATGTGGTTGTTACATGGAAGACAAATTGGCCATTGGATTGGTTTTAGACTAAAAGATTACTTTGACTTATTATACCATAAGGTTTCAGTTCTAATAATAAAACTTTAGTTGAGGTATTTCAGCTTATGTTTTTATATATATTCTTATATATATGAATATCAGGCATCCTATTATAAATAGGACTTCCCAGGCCCTATTATTCTGTCGGTAACCATTATGCAAAGATTTGAGTTTGGATCAAAAACATGTGCACACAAATCAGGGATCCCCTTTCTTCCTGCTTCCAGTGAGCTGCACAACTATAAATAGCTGAGACTGACAGACCTTAGTGATTATGTAAGTTAAACCCCTCACTTCACACATCAGTCAATGGTTAGTTAACAATACAATCTTCTAGAGCCCAAATCTTCTGACACCTCCCCTCAAGTGCCTCCTGCTACAACTACCCAGCAACTCAGCCCCTGAGAAGGTTCTCAGGAGAGAGGCACTGCTCCCCTTTTATTTTTGTCGGGAATGGGAGGGGAGAGGTAATGGCAAGAAATTAATCTCATCCTCTGGCCTCATAAATGGGCTCTTGTGCGTAATAAGGGAGCTGACTTTGCCTGGGTAGCCAGCCGATTTGGAATCAGCCTGTGGCTGTTGTCCGCAATGGCAAAGTCAGACGCGCGGGATTTCTCCCTCACTCTTATTCCTCCTTTGGAGTTCTAGTAATAATTGGGTAGCCAAAAAGAGCCCATCAACCTGAAAACCCCATCAGGGCAGGATTTTATCTATTTAGTACATTTCTGAGCAATGCTTGGTACACAGTAGGTCATCAATTTTTTCTGAAAGAAGGACAATGTTGTTTTCTTTCTGGCATTCAATTAGACATTTTCATTTATGGGTATAGCTGTTTATACTCTATTTTCTTTTCGGTCACTTCATTTAGTCTCCGGGCATATGAGAGTTAAACCGGGCTGACTGCCACCACCCACATCAGGATTAGCAGTCATCAGGGGGCAGGTAGACGTAATCCAGATGCATCCAGAAATGTTCTTAGAACTCCATTCGGAGATGCAGATTTCTTTTTTTCTAATAATTCTGGTAATATCAACTTTTTTCCTTTGTTTGTTTGTTTTCACTTTTCCAGAGAGGAGACAATACCTTTAGTGAGTCTTGCCTACCTCAAGGGTTATATTACAAAAACAGACCGTAGAAAGCAAAACACAGTGGGTCAGATCCAAAGTTCATGAGAGAAAAGTTACTGAGGCGGTAGCGAAATAGCACAAAGTATAATTTTAAAAATACCGTAAAGTATTTTTTACCGTATATGGTAAGATTATTATAATTTAAATTTCATACAAGTATTTTTTAAGTATAACTCTTAAAAAACTTGTAGATGACATCTGCTTCTAACACTAACCTACTCTGATAGGAATTCTCCTGCACAAGTTCATCTGCACAAAAAATAGAGTTGCATCATCTTAGTATTCTATGGCAGATTCTCATACACCATTATTTCAAGACATCCTATACTTCTTCTAAGTTTTCTTCCTAGTCATCCCTTATGAACCAGAAATGGAATGTTATTTCACTTTCATCATCCCTTATTTCACTCCCAAGAGTCTCCACCAATGAACCGTGTGGGCACTGAGACTTCTCACAAACCATCATAGTGTTCAAAAGCATAATTCCGAGGACAGAGCTGCCGGATGTACTGAGAAGGTGAAGTGTAAATAAATCTAATCTCTCTGTACATTCACGTGTGTATAGGGATCAAAATCACTGTGGGCATCGCTGTGGAACTAAAGCAAACCCGTTCGTCCAACTACTCACCTATTCATTCAGCCCACTTTCATCAAGTACCTGTTCACACCAGACTCTCTTTGGAGTGTTGACAGAGTCAGATAGAATCCACGCCCTCATTAATCTTCCCGAGAGAGTTTTCCTCTTGTGTATGGGGGGCTGGGGGAGAAGGGGTGGGGAATGGAAACAGACTTGCCTGGTCGTTTGGAGGAATCAAGAATCTTGTTTTCCTTAACAGAAAATGAAGCTGATATTAACACTACTTTCACTATAAGGTTGATGTGATTATTACATGAGATAAAATATGTAAAACACATAAGACAAATATGTAAAATACGTAAGGGCAACGTGAGCGTTAAGTGCTACCAATGAACACTATTCTAGATCCCCCATGACGGTAGAGTGCTCTATTCTTACTTCTAAAACTAGCTTTTTGGAAACCAATGTACAAAATATCATTTTACTTTGGCATTCTGAGAAATACACTTAATGGCTTGAGACTGAGAGTTTGAACAACGTTTCTGTCTTAGAGAGGGAAAATATGTTATCTTACTTAATAACCATTGATAAAGACACAGACTAATGCACTCCTTTCTGAAATTAGGATTAGGGATGTGTTACCCTGCAGAATATTTTGTAAATGCTTCCGATTAGACAATAAGAAACATATGTATGTGACTTCTAGAAAACTCAGAGCTATGTTAACTTTCTGGCAGCAGCAAATACCAAATTTCTGATGTTAAGTGCCATCTATGTATTTATTTCTTTTCATCGATTGTGTCCTCTCTTTTGCTTTTTTTTTTTTTTTTGATAATTGTTTTTGAAATTGTGGCCTGAATCCTGACTAAATGAGATAGATAGATGAGAGATAGATAGATAGATAGATGACTGACAACTAAATGGAAAGAGAAGTACCCAAACATAGTCTGAACCTACACAGAAAGATCACAGTAAGTTTTCCACTAATTTAGATTATAAGGTGTCCATGCAAATGGAAAAGTATATTATGATGCAGCCGAGACCTTTGACAAATTTTAAAAATTAAAAGAATAATCTCTTCCTTCTTTCAATCTAACCCCTCTTTAACCCGTGGGTTTTTAAATGTTTATTTATTTCTTTTTGAGAGAGAGAGAGAGAGAGAGAACAGCATGAGAGGGGGAGGGGCAGCAAGAGAGGAAGAGAGAGACTCCCAAGCAGGCTTCATGCTGTCAACAGAGTCCACCAAGGGCTCGATGTCACCAACCATGAGATCATGACCTGAGCCAAAATCGAGTCAGACGCTTAACTCACTGAGCCACTCAGGCTCCCCTTGACTTGTTTTTTCTGTTCAGGATTATCTGCTATAAACCAGAGCTATTTACAGGTGAACATTCCTCCTGGCTGACACTCCTGCCCCACACTGACATTGGTGGCACAGTCTCTTTCCTTCCATCCCTTTGTGATGGCCAATGCACGCTCTTGTGGCTTCATGTTGTTCTATGGTCGTTCTCCACAAAACTACTTGCAGTAGATACCCCTATTGAAAGGTGAAAAGAAGTCAGAACACAGTTCCAACAGACCAGTATTAAGGTTGAATTAGTGCTTTCTCTTTCCTAATAAAAATGTTTACATATAGGGACTCCTGGGTGGCTTAGTCAGTTAAGCATCTGTCTCTTGATTTTGGCTAAGGTCATGATCTCAGGGTCTTGGGATTGAGCCCCACGTTGGGCTCCGAGAGGATTGTGGAACCTGCTTAAGATTCTCTCTCTCGCCCTCTCTCTCTTACCCCTCTCTTCCACTTAGTCTCTCTCTCTCTCCCTAAAATAATTTTTTTTTAAATGTTTACGTATAGACCTTGTTTTAGGCCTTCCATTTTTGAGTTCAAGACAGTAAGGATGTTCCTCCCCAAAACAGGAAAAATGGATGCCACAATCATCGCTGGTTTCTTTGAGTCAGGATTGTGTGGTAAGACATCCACAGGCTCTACATACCCTTTGGAAACAGTAAAAAAAAATCTAAGGCAATTTTTAGCTGAGCTAGAAAATCACAAGCTTGCCAAGAGCCTCAGTTTTCCTCCCCCAATGCCATTCTTTCCACTAGACCTATACGGCCAGCAAAGCTTCAAACCTGATCAAATTTGGGATCTGGCTTCTCAGTGCTCACACCCAAACAGCATCTGTAGCTACAGGAAATATCAAAATTGAGGTACTTGGAGATCCGGTTGTGGCTTCTGACGATTCTCAAGGGACTTTCAGCTTCCTGTCCCACTTACAAGTACTTTGCGGAAACGATAAGAGAATATCCAGTCAGAATGTGTCAGCATTTCCCCCTGAAGCTTTTCTGCAGGTCTCCATTTCTACCATCCCTCCATTCCAGCTTCAGGAGAGGAGGTGCCCCTGTGCCAGATGAGGCCAATCTTCTCCCAGGACCATAAACCCCAGCCCCTTGGAGACCTCCCTCCCTGTATCTCCTTCAACACCCCTACCTGCCCCCCCCCACCAACCCAGCATGCGCTCTTGTTCCTCAACCTGCAAAGATTGTGTCTTTGAGTCTCTTCCCGTATTTCAGGCAATCCTTCTTCAGCGATCAATATAGCTCCCTCCTTCCCATTACACTCAAACTGTGATGCTGGTTTACAATCTTTTTGGCAGGCTCCTCTTCTTTCAGCCAATCCTCTGGTGGCCTCCAGGTCCCGATCTTAATCCTCCTATCAGTCTCTGCACTTTCCCAAGATTCTCTTCTGCTCATCATGGCTTCCATCTCGAAGACTCAACACTGTACCCCTACTATACCACCTATCCTGACCTCCATATACTGTCAGCCAGCCTCCCTCGAACTCTCCCAATTCAACATGTTCAAAGTTGACTCACACTCCCCTGTACATCTGCCTCTTGTACTTTTCCACAGTAGGGAGGGCTGCCATCATCCTCCCTGGTCACCCAACCTGGAAGTAGAAGTTGTTTGAACTGCCTCATTGCTCAATACATGGCTGGAGTTCTTGTGCTACAGCAGAGAATCTAACTGGCCTCCACCACCTTCCTTCCTGTTAATCTGGTTGTTCTAGTCCGCTGTCTCCAGTTACTTTGTTTCTTATCATCTCTAAGGAAGTCTATGCCTGGTTTTTGTCCCTGTGTAACAAAATCAAGCGTACAAGAAATGTAATTTTCTTCATCCCCTATGACTCAACTTAACTTCAGTTGGTGTCAGTTCTAGGCAGCCTTGGTTATTTCAGCCTCCCAGTCTCTGCCTCCCCCGTCCCAACTTTCTATAAGAAAACAAAGATGTGCAGGAGCACCTGGGTGGCTCAGTCGGTTAAGTGTCCAGCTTTGGCTCAGGTCATGATCTCACGGCTCGTGAGTTCGAGCCCCGCGTTGGGCTCCGTGCTGACAGTTCGGAACCTGGAGCCTGCTTCGGATTCTGTGCCTCCCTGTCTCTCTGCCCCTCCCCCACTCACACCCTATCTGTGTCTGTCTCTCAAAAATGAATAAACGTTTAAAAAATGAAGAAAAGAAAAGAAAAATGTGCAGAAGGGAGCGACCAGTCTGGGGAGCACTGGGAACATGCGGTCTCTCCCTATACCAGACAAGATGTGGAGAAATTCTAAATGCTATCCTACCTGTCTACTCATGCATTTTCCCACTCCACACATGCTGAATACAGGGAAAATCTACATGGCTCCCCCACCCTGTCCCCAATCTGGGCTCTGCCCTGAAAGCAAGCCACAAGTGTGCTATGCTCTTGGAACTGCTCCTGTCTCTCCAGGGCCACAGTCCTGTACCCATCCCACCCGGAGGACTCAGTCTGGGGCAAGACAGGGCAGAGATGGTGGTATCTGAGAAGTCAGAGAGCCCAGCTTTTTCTGGACACACCCAAAGTCCATTAGTCCCCTTCCTACACTCTTTCTCCCCCCAGCCCAAATGTTCTTAACTGCCTCCATGCCAGAAGACTATTTTGGCCATCTCTCATGAATCTAAATCTAATGTTTGTGAATAAACATGATGTCCTGGGACATTCTAGACTTAAACTTTTGAAAGTCAAGAGCTTTCAGAGCTCAAAAGCCTTATTTCAGCTATATCACTCTTCCCCCGAGACAATGGACATCACACGCCCTGGAGGAAGGGCGATGTGTACAAAGAGGGAGGAAAGCAGGGAATAAAACCCCCTCTAACATTTCCTGGTGCGAGATTCCATTGCTGGGTGCTGGGTTATGTGTCTCTAGGAACTCCCAACTCTTTGCCCAAGGACCAGGCCTGTGATCTCATGCTCCACTTGACCAGGAAACTCCAGGAAAGGTATCCTTCACTCCTCCTCCATCACTCAGTACACTTCCCCCTTCTCTCAAATTGCCCCCTCACCTTCACTGCAACAGTTACAGTCTTAGATGAGCTGATTTGTCAAGGAGGATTCCTAACTTCTTCCCATTTTGCCCCCCACTTCCTATCTTGCATATTGACCAAACTGGAATTTCCAACCCCAAATCTCATCACGTCTCCTTCTGATTAAATCCATCAGTGGCCTCATCGGGCTTCAGGACAACTTGGGGCAAGTCCTCGGTGCAGCACAGAAGGCTCATCAGAGGCTCAGGTCCAGTGTGGACCTCACCTTCAGCACACCCTACCTGAGGAGTATAGCTGCTCCCACGAGGTGCCCTCTCTGTACTTTTTACAACCAATTTCTCTTCTCCACGTGTATCCCCTCCCCACCACCTGCCTCCCCACCTCAACTCCCCTGCTTTCTTCTGAACGCCGAAGAGAGGGCACTAAAAGCAATCAAACGATGATGTTTTTTGACAAGCAGCCTTCCACAGGGCACTGGTTTTATTTTGTCTATCAAAAAGTCACAGGGTAACAATTGTTTCCTTGTACTTTGTTTTATTCCCAGTTCTTCTCCTTTCACTTAGTTTAAAGATGCCCACCTTTCTTACGGCTTTCTGGAACGGATGACACAGCCTATGTTTGGCTTTTGAGCCTCACAAAGTCAGGTCCTAAAGAGACTCTAGGAGGATTCCTGAGTTGAGGAAAGGAAGTGACACCAGGGAATCTGACTGACGAACCCCGAGTGCTCCACGCTCACTTAGGTTTGGAAATTCTTAGACCAGGAGGATTGTGCCTTCTGTCCGTGGCAGCCAGGGGGGGAGAGCATCAGGCCCTAGGATTCCTGTGACCAGAAAAGTGCAGGAGCAGAAGGAAGACCTATGCAGTGAGTCTAGAGAGCTGTCCTAAAGCCACTGCATGTCGCCCAGGCCCAGCATGGCGTGAGTGTGGGTGTGGAAAGCCAGGAGAGGGCTTCCTGCTTCCAGAATGCTGAGGGAATGGGGGCGGGGGGGGAGGTTTCTTTGTGCCCTGAAGAAAATCAAGATGTGGCACAACACTAAAGGAAGCTAGGGACACCCTAAATTGGCTGAATTTACTTTCTGCTACCCAAAGGAATGAAGCATTTTCAATGAAATCTGTTTCAGTTATAGATAAGGTTCCTACATGCTTCATGAAGACTGAGATTGATACCTACAAACATAAACTGGGAAGCACTGTATCACAAACTTTTGGGTTTTGGAGGGACATAATATGAGCGATCTGATGGATTTTCCCTTGGGACCGGGCAAGAAGAAATGGGTTTAAAATGAGGCAAGGCATGCAGGGGGTAAGGAGGCGCCCGGGTGGCTCAGTCAGTTGAGTGTCGGGCTTCGACTCAGGTCACCATCTCACGGATCTGAGTTTGAGTCCCTAGTTGGACTCTGCACTGATACTGAGGAACCTGCTTGGAATTCTCTCACCTCTCTCTCTGCCCCTCCCCCACTTGTGCTCTCTCTCTCTCTCTCTCTCTCTCTCAAAATAAATAAATAACCTTAAAAAAAAAGAGAGAGAGAAAAAAAGAAAAAATAATAAAAAATAAATAAAGTGAAGCAAGGGACACCTGGGTGGCTCGGTGGGTTAAGCCTCCAACTCTTGATTTCAGCTCAGGTCATGATCCCAGAGTCGTAAGATTGAGCCCCGGATGGAGCTTGACACTGAAAATGGAGCCCGCTTAAGTTTCCCTCCCTCTCTCTCCCTCTGCCCCTCCCTCGCTTGTGCTCATACTTACACTTTCTCTCTCTCAAAAACAAACAAACAAGCAAACATTTTTTTAACTAAAGAAAAAAAAAATGAGGCAAGAAGGGTTCCAACTGGGTTTGAGAGAGATTTTCCAGAACAAATGGACAACACGAGACAAAGAATGTGATTATGTTGTTTTTAAAAGAGAAGATTGGCCTACAGTCTTCCTGAAGGTGTAGTTCATACCCGCTTTATAATTACTAACGTGCACAATGTGTGCTTTACCTTGGAGAAAGCGATTTGAGCCAACCTGATCCTGGGTCACCCCCATTCCATGCCTCACTCAGGCTGCTCCAAAGATCCAATAACCTAACAGCCAACCCCTGGTTCATGCATCACAACAGCCCCAGTGCCCGAGCCACGAGCCACGGCATGCAGAAGACACAAGGATTCTCTGCAAGTTGGAGTTTGTATACGTGTGAGTGAGAAACGAAAGGATTTTCTCCTTTACGGCGAGAGGAAGCTACGCAGTCACGATTATTCTTGTATTAGACCTGAGAAAAAGTTTTGGCCCTTCTCAGATTATCAACTCTTCGGTTTCTGAAAATATTTGACCAATGGAAATTACTATTTCGATGATCCAAAGTCTGGGCTGGGTGGTGAGCACTTCTTAACAAATATTCCAGGGAAGCAAGGCTGGTGAAAAATTATTCATCGGTTCAGTCGCCTACGTCTCTGTCGGACAGCACAGAACAGAAACGACCTTCCGTTTTTTAACTTTCCAGATACATTATATTGCAATGACACTTTCACTGTGGAATGACTCCAACCGGTGAGCCGGGTACCACGCGGAATCACCGCTGATTTCAAAAATGCCCGCATTCTTTACTCTCCATTTAAAGAAAGCCGAGCAAAATTCTCACTCCTGTAACTGCCAGGTTTCAGAACGTTAAGGATCCAATAGAGTTGTAAGTACGTAGGGAGAAAATCCAAAGACACTCACGCGTGCGCATGCACAAACACACACAGATTTTATGAGAGGTAGTGGTGACCAGGGGGCAGTATTTATAGCTCTGAGTAATTTATAGCTTTTAAATGTAATGTTATAATGCAAATAAAGTTTTTTCTACCCCAGTGATGAGCTCATGAATAAACCTGAAAAGGATGCTAGGCTGGAGGCAGAGATGGGAAGGAGGCTGGGAATGAATCAGCACGCCCCTGCTTTCTGCAGCAACTGTCACTACAACCATGGGATCAGTTCCCCGCTCAGCATGAGGACTCGGGGCACAGCTATGTGTAACATGGCACTGAACAATTCCCATCCGAGGCAACAGACCAGGAATGCTGCTCAGCTCACCGTGCAACAAAAATGTATGAAATCGCATTAGCAGAAAAACAAGATTTCTGGGTCTTATCACAGAAAGGCTTTTTTCCCCCTCCTAGATGAATGTTCACCTCTAATTGAACAACTGTTACCCTCTTTATTTCTACCTGAAAGTGGCTTTTACAACTCATAATTAAGGGCAGGATCTTTATAATCCCATCATGATGGAATGTCTTTTTAGTGCTGGACTGCAGTTCATTAACAGGATATTTAGGGCTGTGTTTTTCAGTGGTTAATTGGACTACAATTCATTTGCATGTCCTGAACACACATTTTAAGTCGATACAAGAACTCTATTTAGCTGCTTTCTAAAACACATTCTGGAAGGCTGGAGCCGACGATCCTTGTGAAATAAACACTACATAAGATACGATTTGTACTTGGGACGAAAGTCACAGCAGGGAAAATAGCTAAAATCTATTCAGGCGTTCTCTAAATTAACAATACAATTGGTTTTTTTTCAAGAAAGAAAGATGTTATATAGTATAATAATTTCCAAAAGTTGATGCCTCCTCATTGAAACAAAAGTGGTATAAAAGTTCTGTAAGAGTGCCAATGCAGAGTTTTCCCCAAGGGAACAGTGTGCATCACAGAAGCAGTGAAAGACAATATTCACAATGGACTTTTAGGGGTGTAGGGAAGCTTAGGGTTGATTTGTTTAAAATTCGTGGCTGATTTTTATGGGGAAACATTATCTATTCTACTGACAGGCTGTTACTTTTGGAAGACTACAGATAGAAAAACCAATTTAATGGATCCAACTCTTGGCTCTTTCTGAGACAAGCCCAGTCAGAAGGTATCAAATGATACAAAGTTGCAATACAAACACATCTTTCAAGCCAAACAGATATTCAAGTCTTGTATACCTGCTTTTTTAGGTTGCTACCCACTTAACACCACCAATAGGCTCAGATCAGCATTCCAGGTGGAATTGGTTTTGTTTTTCCCACAAAGATTGCATAACATCTTGTTAATCAAAATCCGTGTTCCTATGGACACTGACCAAGCAAATTAGTCCCCAGGCCAACCCAGCACTATCGACCCTCCTCTCCCTACCTGTCTTTCACAGTAACTCACAAACACCCAGAAAATCTCCCCAACCGTGGAGAAGCCCAGGACTCCAGAATCTGTTCGAGAATGGTTCGATAAACTGAGCTGGTGGCATGCCTGCCAACTATAAAATCCTTCAAATTTCTTCTAAGAGCAAATATACACCTGCAGCTGAAAGACATGCTCCTGAATTGGCCATTTATTTCAAAATTCCCAATAAAAGAAGAAATGACGCTATTAGCTAAATGCTATGATTTCCTTCGAGGGCAAAAAGTCAATAAATCTAAAATTTGTAAAACTGTCCATAGATGCTATCTTAATAGTTGCCTGTCATCATACATGTATGAAAAAATATATGAATATATTTGAAAATATACTTAGATTCAGATTAAGTGATTTACCTAAGGTCTCTCAGCCAGTTCTAGAACGCAGGATCTGTTTGGAAGGGTAGAGCTCTTTCTATAGCACTACTCCGCATCTGATGGTCTTTATTTAATTTATTAAATTTCATATATTGTCATAAATCAAGCTGTTAAGTGGCGTTCACTACACTTCTAATAACCCTTGAATAAAAACTGCTTACAAAGAGATGAACAAAAACACAAACAAAAATAGGCGAACAAAACCTTATAAAATGAGTTAAAGTGGGATACAAAAAATAAAATTTTAAAGAATTTTTTTAAAGTTCTCGAGTCATAGATTAAATTAAGAGCATGTTGACTTAAAAATAACTTACTTATGTTATTCTATTTACAGCCCATTATGAATATAATTAGCTATAACCTTTTTTGGTAGTAATTTAAACCTTTTGAAAATACATTTTATTTTGGTTATTTATTTTTAAAATGAATTTTAAATATAGTTGGCATGCATTTGAGTGATATGTAGTACGAATTTAAATTCTATGGCATGAGTTTGAAATCCATGGTATGAATTTAATGTAATCAAAGGAGTTTTATGTTTGGTTTTACCTCTCAAATGTATTTTAATTAACACAAGAACTCTGGCTATTTACTTATATAATATAATTAGAGTATTTCTTTGTACTAGTTATTTATATTTTAAGGTAAATTTTATCTCACTATATCTCAACATGTGTTACTATTATTCTATGTAACAAGTTATATGTAAAATCTATGTGTTAATCTATAGGTACTATCCAAAATGAAAGTCACTGAAAATTACCCATTTTATGTTAACAATAATCACCACAATGATTTAGTGTGAAATGTAGCACAGCTATCATTTTATCTATGAGATTTACACTTTTATGAAGTATCTCTAAACTGAACTCAAATTAATTGGTCCTGTGTCTTAAAGCACATAGCTTTGTTTCACTGAGTAGATGACAAATGCAATGTTGTGTTTTTTATTATTTTATTTTTAACCCTAGTAAAGTAATGGTGATCTCAGTGTCCAAAATCCCAATGGCAAAAAAAAAAGGAAAGTAGAAACCGTATCAGAAATGTAAAACATATTTTGTGCCACAGAATGCATAAATATATAAATGCTTACAAATTCTATTCTAAGTAAACAACATTTTTCTGACACTTTAAATAATCAGAAGGATAAGAATCAGACTCTATCATTTTTGAATGATTGAAGTATGTAGAAATCTTAATTCTGAAATTATATTCATGGATCAAATAAAATGTTTTCTCATATAAATGCATCTAGATTTTTTTTTATTTTACCATTTTATTAGAGATCTTAATCTTACATCGTTCATCAAGAAATAATGTAAAACTATTTACTGATATATACCCTTTTACAGGGATTTAGTTAAGAATCTTTCTGAATGTTGTTCATTCAGAGTTTTCTTTGAGTGCCTGGTAACTTTATTTTCAGTAAATGTATTCTAGTAAATCTGCCCTTAGGATAATATATTTTGTTAATTTACTTTTTTAAATTTACATCTAAGTTAGTTAGCATGTAGTGCAACAATGATTTCAGGAATAGGTTCCTTAATGACCCTTACCCATTTAGCCCATCCCCCCTCCCACAACCCCTCCAGTAACCCTCTGTTTGTTCTTCATATTTAAGAGTCTCTTACGTTTTGTCCCCCTCCTTGTTTTTGTACTATTTTTGCTTCCTGCCCTTAGGATAATATTCATTAAATGTGACAGTATTTTATCATTTTTGATAGAAAATATCAATTTTGCACAATAATGCAAATTTCTTGTTAAGTATGAATATACATTAAAAAGAAAATTAAAGTCAATCTAGTAAATAATCTGTGATTAAATATATCAAATTACTATTTTTTAAAAGGGAAATTTATTACAAATGTCACCTTGAAGTATGTTTTATTTTGATTATAAATTTATCAACATAGATTTTTCCCGCATGCTTCTAAAATAAACATAACTTCACTAGAGAAAACAGCGATTATTTATTTTATTTCACAGTGTGCTTTTTTTTCTTATTTTAGCTCCAAACATATCAGTAGTATCTATGCCATGGGCAAGGTTGAAGGTTTAGGGTTAAAAACCTTTCTCCCCAAGTAAGATACATAGATTATGTTGTCAAAGATTTTATACGAAGAAAATTGTTTCTTACTTTAAAAAATTGGCTAGTTAACAAAGATATTCCTAAGTACATGCAGAATTGATTTATATTTTATTTGTAGAAGATCATGATAATGCTGAATAAAATCACAATTTATTTCATTTGTAATTTTAGTCTTATTGTGTTGAATAAAACATTTAAAATAACATTTATAGTGCTTTGGGTATTATGATATCAAAAATATATATTAACTGCATTTTGCTCCTTAAAAATTCCAGGTTTCTTAATCCACTTTAATGATATTCAAGGAAAAAGTATTATATAAGAATAAAATTGTTTTGTTAACTCTTATTTTACTCTAAAATATAAATTGAAAAACCTGTGAATACTAATTTTTTACTGAAGAAATTTAAATCATGCTTTGTTTATATTGTCAAAGTGTACCTTAACAGGCTTTAGTAATCTATATAGATTATCATTCTTTGCATATAATATGATTACATATTCAGATCATCTAAAGAAATCAAACGGCAACCCTTTAAGTTCAGTGACGTGAATGGATATAAAATAAACATACAAATATCAATAGCCATGGAATGACATACAATGCCTAGAAATAACCCTACAAGATATAAGCAGGACCTATTTACAGAAAACTATAAACTTTTATAGAGCGATAATAAAAGGTAAGCTGAAAATGTTAGAAACACTTCATATTTATGGATAGAATAATGCATGACTGTAATTCCTCCTAAATTAATTCTTATATATTAATGAACCAAATGAAAATAACATGGCAATGAGATTTTATCTGAAAGGGATGACAGTTTTCAAAATGAGTCTTGAAAGATTAATAAGCAAGAATGGCCTAATAATACTTGAACCAAAACAAAAATAGAGCAATATGTTTAGGAGTTTTATAATATTTCCATGTAAGTGGTGTGGTATTATGTAAGAATTAAGACAGATTAATAGAGCAAAACGGTTTGGAAAAATCCTAATATATAATAAATACGTGTAATGTGAAGAGGCATCATAAACTAATGCAAAAGAGATAGATTATTTACTTAGAAGAGACTTTTGGAAAATTACATATTAAAGAATAAGCATTTAGCTTACACCATACCAGCAGATTTATTAAAGATCTTAGTGTAAACAATGAAACTCTAAAATACTATGTGGCAACAGGTGTGTATTTTTAACTGGTATCAGGGTAAAAAGGGATTTTTCTGAGATAAAAGCAACGAAAGAGATCACAAAGGAAAAATGATGTAATAAAATTAAAACTTCTCCACATTATAAAAAAAACAAGCCCAAAACCAGAAACAAATTATAAAAGTAAATAGTTTGGTAAAAATAATTTTAACAAGAGGTAGCTATCCTTAATACATAATAAAAGGCTCTAAAAATCACTGTTACTCTAATAAAAAAGAAAATGAATAGATAATTCTTGATTGAGAAGACATTAATTACAACAAATATATTTTAAAATTACCAAACTCATTGCTAGACAAACATGCAATAGAGTCATAAGACACTATGTATAATCTGTACAATTGGCAAAATGTACTTTATATGTTAATTCTTTATCCTCACTAAAAAGGTATCCATGCATTATTTGTGAAGGTATAAATCAATATCAATTTTAAGAAAGCAAACTGACAATTATCTCAAAAACATTTATAGTCCTTAAATTAATAATTCTCCTTCTAGGGAAATAAACAGAGATAGGTTCACAGATGTATTTGCAAAGATGTTTATTGCAGTGTTGTTAATAATAGTGAAAATTAGCAATAGTCAAAATGTCCAACTGTAGGTAAATAGTAAAATAAATTAGATTTATAATTCGTGAATTTCATAGAATATTATACATCCATTATAGTGATGCATTCAAGGCATATTTATTAACTTGAAAACTTTTCATGACACAATTTAAATGAAAATTTAGGACTCAAATTTATATTTGTATAATTACTAAGAAAAATAAACATTACAAATGGGAATAAACCAAAACATTGTTAAGCTTAAGTATAATTTTTATTTTCTTCTTTATATTTTCCAAACATCTTACAGTGAACTATACTCCTTTTACAGTTATAAAAGTTCTTTTAATGTTTTTATTTACTTTTGAGACAGAGAGAGACAGAGCAAGAGCAGGGGAGGGGCAGAGAGAGAGGGAGACACAGAATCTGAAAGCAGGCTCCAGGCTCTGAGCTGACAGCACAGAGCCCGACGCGGGGCTCGAACTCACAGACTGTGAGATCATGACCTGAGCTGAAGTCGGACGCTTAACCGACCAAGCCACCCAGGCGCCCCATGTTCTTAAAAATTTTTAAAGATATGACAGACAACCTTATACATTGACATTATTCAGGTAACAATTAAGGTGATATAGCTAGACTAGAAGATAAACAGATGTAGACAGAGATACATATTCATATATATCACAATATCACAATAAAAAGTTACATTAAATAGCATTCACTCAAGTGTTTACATTACTTTTCTGTTGCAAGGTAATGTGGTAGCTGAGGATGGCCATTGCTTTTCCCCCTTGTATTAAATGAGTTTTCATAAAACTTAACACTGGTTTAATTCTCTACTGACTTACCACTGTTCATTGTTTAGTTCATCTTTGAAAAATGGGATGTAATAGATATATAACACTGTAAGTGTAAGGTATACGATGTGTTGGTTTGATACACTTATTTATTGCAATGTGATTATCACCCTAGCTTAGCTAACACCTCAGTGATGTCACAGTTACCAATTTCCTTTTTGGGAGAGAACATCTGAGATGCAACCTCTTAGCAACTTTGAAGTACATACATAACACAGTATTGTTGGCTATAATCACAATGCTCTGCATTAGATCTGCAGATTTATTCATCTTCTAACAGCAAGTTTGTAGCCTTTGACCACCATCTCCCCAGTTATCCCCCCCCCCCCAGCCTCTGGAAGCCACCATTTGTACTCTCTGTTTCTTTTTCTTCATCTTTTGGTAGTTCAACTCTTTGCAAGCAACTACCATATAAATAAATACAAACACTATTGTCATTTTCACACAGACTTTGCCCTGGGCTTCACTGTAATTTTCATTTTAAACTAACTTCTTTTTAGGCCCTCTTTCTCCCTTCAAGAATAGCTTCTGCGAGGAGATGCCAACAGTGGACCTGGAAGGCGACTCTGCCCTGCCATCATAGGACTTGGCTTTCCCACCACTCTCTCCAGGCTGGCCTCTGGGATTACTTTCTCCCGAAAAGACAACCATTCATAACTACGGAGAAGCCTTTGTAAACCACTCCAGGAAGGAGGAATTTCCTAGGGAAGGAAATCACTAAACCATGTGTATCTCCCCTTCCTGCATTAGGGCTGGAGATCATCAATATCTCAGGAGTTGTACAGTAGAATATGACATTTTGTTAAACTGGTGACCATTTTAATAATGATTTTACCAAGAAAAGAATGTAAAACACAGATTTAGCATTGTTGAAGCAGATAGAAATCACTCTCAGTGAATATAGATTGCTATTCTGAACATAATCTGGAAATAAGTCATTCTAAATTAAAGACTTTCTTATCAGCAATTTACAGTTGAGATTGTAACATAAACTCAACTAGTTCAGATAATTAATGCAAAATGAACCTTTTATTTATCCACAGTTGCCTCCATTTATTTGCCTGACCTTCTGTTGCAACCCTGATCATTGCTGGTTTAGGGAAATGAGGAATGACTAGTATTATTCTTTCTAAAGCTGTGGTTTTTGTAGTTTTCACAGTTTCTGCTTAGGAAAAACTACATGTCTTGGGTGTATAAGAGCGTGTGCACGCATTTGCCTGGAATTCAAACATGTTGAGCGTATTACTTATAATGGCACACGAGCTAAAGGCAGAATTTTTAAAAACGAAACAATTATAACACCAGTGACTTTCTCACCCTGCTGCCCTTAAAGTTGTAATGAAAAAAAAAAAGAGAAAAAGATAAACCACACTTTCCAAGATTCTGAATTAAACATGGCATCATTCTATATTTAAAAAAACTTTTTTATTATCCTCCCTTTGTTCGAGGGGTGGGAAATAAGATGTTTATTTTCATCCGTTGAATAAATATTAATTTATCATAAGGGATTTAACAATCTTCCATGGATCAGATTGCTAAATTACTAATTGAATAAGTAATATCACACTTAATATATAATTTAACTCTAAACATTATACTATTTGGTAAGACCATTGTCTCAGGTTATATTGAACATTATTGCCTCCTAGACAGACCCAGTTTTAAATGTTATTTTGTGACCGAATGATTTACTTTCAGTAAATCATTGTCTCTTGCTTATGGAATAGGACATAGTCTGCAACTGTTGATTTCAGAAGTGGAACTAAACTTTTTAACTTGAACAATGGGAAGATGACACAGCTGAAAAATATTAACTCTGTTAGAGTCTTTGAAGGAGAACAGGTGTATTTATCGTGCTTTTTAAAACAAGAATATTTTGCATCGAACTTTTAACAAAAATAAATAACATAAGTAACAATTACTCTTACTATTATTCTCCTGATTTGAGGTCCAGGATCTCAGAGGCTGAAGTGACCCAAAGTACGTTGCTGTGTTGCATCGACACCTGGTGGATTAAAGCCGTTATTACAAGGTGGAAGATGGCTCTCAATTTTTCGTTAGGACAATGTTAAAGCTGAAAAACAACGTAAAGATCGTCTCTAGTCTAACCGTGTAATTTTTCAGCGATGAAAACTGAGGCAAAGAGAAAGTAAACTTGTCAGAAATATTTCAGGAACTGTTAAGAGACATGAAAATAAATATAGCAGTATTTGTTTAATTCAATTGAAGAAGCAGCAAACAAATACTAATACAGAATATATAGACTATACATATTCCATTTTGGCAGAAACATGTTGTTCCATTGCACTGCTCTCTGTGTATGTTTGAAATAAAAGAGGTTTTTTTAGAGGAAATAAAAAAAAATTGTGTGGAGTTAAAAAAAAATACATTGCTGCTCCTACGGTGAAGAACTTTAGTTTTTTAATTTATTCGAATGTGAAAAGGGACGAGAGAAGAAGTGAAAATGGAGACCACTGCGGGTCCCCCTCTATACATATTGTAGCAGTCCTCGGAGATGCTACTTCTTGAGGAGGAAATCACACTGAGTCAGACAACTTCCTTCAGCTCAGATACTTTGTCTCTTAAAGTAGTTCCTTCCTCAAAGAAACTTAAACACAGCATTAAAGAAAAGAACAATCTTTTGTGCAGTTTCTCAGACATTCGCTCTCCCTGCCCACAGGACCTTTTTTCTCCCCAAATGCTCATCCCAGATGCCCATGTGTGTCAACTACACTCTCTTCTCCTGCGTAACAAAATTCCAACCAAGTAAATTGTGAAGATCTGGTTGGCTTTATGGAACAATTCATCTACCAAGCAGCGTCCCATCTAGCAAGTAGGAAGGAGCTCCAAAAGGCTTTAAAGAAGGAGGAGGAGGAGGAGGAGGAGGGGGAGGAGGAGGAGGAAAGAGGAAGAGGAAGGAAGAGGAGGAAGGAGGAGAACCCTTTTAAAGGCACAACAAAAAAGTCATAAACAAACCCCCAAAAAGGATTATTTCAGGCAAAAGGGTCTATGTGGTGGATTACCTCACTGGTACTGACCAGAAAACTCCAGACTAACCAGTTAAAAGACTATATTTCTGAGGAAGGTTGAAATTGCACTTAGGTTAGGTATTAAGCCTCAGTTTGGTAAAGTGGGTTTAGCGAAAGTGACTCCATTTTGGGCCTGTTTCTTTTTAACACCCCCCAATCCTGACTCCTTAGAAGCTCCTCCAAAGAGCCTTTCCTGCCCTCCTCCCTGTCTTAGTTTGTTTGCATTCTGTCGCTACAGCACCAAAATATAGTCTTAAATGGGTTTGTTTCTTTCCCTAGCCTGTAAGCTTCTTTAGGGCAGGACCCCAGCCTGCCCCAGCCGTTTTTTTCCAGTGCCTAATACCTTCTGGCAAATAACAGGTGCTCAGATACTGCCTGCCAAATATATGTGTGCTGTGGTATTATCTCCTGCAGGCCTTGGTAACTTTTACAATGCTTCCAGCACCTGTGATTAATTTCCCCTATTAAAATTATGTTTTGAAAGATTCGGTCTAGCAGAAAACCTGTATTTCTGAAGTAGTAATAATTCCTTGGGCCAATTCGTCGATCAAAAGACAATACAGAGTTTCTAGGGCTCCCTGCCCAGCTTAGGAATTGCATCTGGAGTGTGTCCAGAGAATTCCTAGCTCAGCCCAAGTTCATTATCATCTGGCCTAGGGATCTGGAGAAGTAACAAGTTATAGGAATTTCAATTAAAGGGATTCAGAAATTAAACGAATTGCATCAGTCTCTTGATTTTGGCTAAGGTCATGATCTCAAGGTCATGAGATGGAGCCCCATGAAGACCCTGCTTAAGATTCTCTCTCTCCCTTTCTGTCTGCCCCTCCTCTGCTCGTGTGTGCTCTCCCTCCCTCTCTCAAAAAAAAAAAAAATATATATATATATATAAAATTAAAAAAAAAAAAAAAAACTTTTAGGTCCAGGAGGTGTGTGTGTGTGTGTGTCCATGTGTGTGCTGTGACTGAATCTTATGTCCTCTTATTATTATTTTATTTAACAATAGCTTTACTGAAATACAACTCACATGACATAAAATTCATCCCATTAAAATGTAAAACTCCATGGTTTTCGTAGATTCAGTGTTATGTAACCATCCAATTCCAGAAGGTCTGATTTCAGAGCTTTTTCATAACCACCAAGAGACAGCTTGTACTCAGTAGGTCTTTTTTTTTCCTGATGATTTTTTGACAAATCTAATTTTCGACAACTTCTTCTTTTTTCACATTAGTAAAACCACCACTCTGTCTTGAGTTATATGCTTATTCAAAACTAAAGTGCGTTCAGGCAACTTGTTATGATTCACCTTGTCTCTAGAGAAATCTTAAAACTTTTTCAGGGAAGTGGTCAATTATTTTCATAGAACTGAAAAGTCTGTGCTTCTCAGCATTTGAAACACAAGGTTCTCCTGTATCTTAAGATTGCCCAGGCTACATTGCAAACCTATAATAGTGGCTCTGTATTTGAACATCTAAATTTCTGAAGGTTTGGGAAATAAAACAATTTGACGTGGGTCTGTATTCTTTTTTGTCTCTCTTTTACGTAAGACTTGCATTAACAAATGATTCCCAAGTGTATTGTGAGAAAAACGAATAAAAGTGATGTAAGCAAAGTGTATCTGTACTCAATTCTACATCAGTAATGAATAAGCCTCTTACTCATCTCATTTGAAAACACTGCTTGGAACTTGGCTGTAGAAGCTTCTGACTTGCATCAGTGGAAGCTTTGCCAAGAACAAACAAAACAATGAGCTCAAAATTAGGGAATGTCCTACTTTCCAATTATTTTCAAAGCTATCAGAAGAACTCTGAATCTCTTCATCACATGGAAGTATAATAGCAAAACTTCAGGATTTGAAGTTAAACCGACCTGGCTTAGAATTCCACCAAGCAGCTCTGTTACCTTGGACAATACCAAAAAAACCAAAAAAAACAAAAACAAAAACAAAAAACGAAAAAAACCAAAAACCAAAAAACAACAAAAAAAAGAAAAAACACACCTATAGTCTGTGACCCTCAGCTTCCTCATCTATGCTTGTAACCTGATTTCATCCAGGCCTCCCCCAGTTAGACATGCAAATGAGTTCACATCAACAGTAATGATACATAATTCCTTGGCGATCGTCCCCTCCAGCTCACGCAGGGTTTCTGGTTCCCGGTAAAGTTCATCTTCCTCATGTATTTCACATGTGCTTAACAGTTCCACTCACACCCTCAAGAGCACTGTCCCTTCTCCACATTGTACTATGGGTGCCAACCTGTTCTTCTGCTCCCCTGGGTCCAGAACGGGCCCTGCTGATGCTTCACCAGTGAATACAGGATTGCCTAACAGGGTGAGGGTTGCCAGGTACCTGAAATTATTCTCGTACTTGAGTCTCAAAATCTGTACCCGGATCTGAGTTTCTATCAGGAATCTCTACCCTATCTGAGTTCTAAGGGCAGGAAGTCCGGGCAAAGCATCTCTAGATATGTGCGTTTCCACCCCCAAGGTGCGTAAAAAATCAGCTGATGAATTGTTGAAAATGCAAACTCCTAACCCCACACTCGGTCTCAGTTGAATTTCCGTGTGGAAGGTCCACAGGCCACTTGGAAAACATGCCTCTGTGTATTGCTGATTTGAATAACGGCAGTCCCTCTGAAATGTCCACAGCATGTCTTCAAAGTCGTTTCTGCCTCTTCCCTCTTACAACAGAGTGCTGTCCACAATCCAGCTAAGCCTGTGAAGAAATGTAAATCTGTCACCCCATTTCTCACCATCCCCTAAAGCATTCATCCCCCCAAACCGCATCCAAGATCCCAATATATTTAACTGTTAAAAACCAAAGCCGCTCAGCTGAAGGAGACTCCTGCGATGGGTTGATGGGAGCAGGCGTCCATGTACCCACTCTGCCTCCCTGGATCAACCCCACCTCTACAACCAGCGCTGGCAGTAGCTCTGAGTTATCTTCATGGAACCACTGGCTTCCACAGAGCACAATTTGAAAAATTCACCTCTAAAGGATAAATTTATAATTTCTTCCATGGCAAAAAAAACCGCCTCTAGGAATCTTACCCCCACTCCTAGCCCCATCTCCTCCCATGATTCCCTCAGAAATAACCCCATGCTCTGTAGCTGTGCTGATGATGTTGGTAATCACTGGTCACATGGAACTCTTTGAATTCAGGTTAAGTAAAATTAAATCACATTAAAAATTTAGTCCCGTTGTCAATTAGCCACATCTCGAGTACTCAAGAACCACACGTGGCCGGTGGCAGCCATGATGGACATTGCAGATACGGAACATCTCCACCATCGCAGAAAGTTGGATTGGACACTGCTACTCTTTGGATACCAAACAAATTTCAGTTCCCCAAACTCTGCACGTTTTCTCACAGTCTAGAACTTCTGTACATGCTGCCCTCTCTACCTAACATTTTCTCTTCTTTCTTGTCTATTTGGTCAATTCCACGCATTTTCTTTAAGATTCTGTCTGGGGAAGCCTCCCCTAAGGAACCTTCCCCTACCTGTACAATTTCCTGTCTCATTCAGGGACAGTTTGACACTGTTTCCTCATTGATCTCTTTGGACTCGGAAATTCTTTTAACATAACACTTTCACGTGGTTTCGTAATTATTTGCTTGGCTGTATATATTTTATATTAGGCTGTAGGCAGCAATATTTTAACTCCTCTTTGCAACCAAAGCAATCAATATAATGAATGAGTTGACAAAAGATGGAGAATAATCAGATCGCTGTATACATCTGGGTGAAAAATGGTAGTTGTGGTAGGCCAGCATAGTGCCCCTCCCCGAGAAAAGTTGTCCACATCCTGATGTCAGAATCTGTGAATATGTTACATGGCAAGAGGGGCTTTGCAGATGCTGATAAAGTTAAGGACCTCCAGATAGGGAGGTTAAAATGGATTATTCAGGTGAGTCAATGTAATCGTGATGTAATCCTTAAAAGTAGAAGAGGGAGGGAGATCAGAGTAATTCAATCAGAAATCATGAATTTATCCACCAACCCTGTAGTTGGTGCCTTTGAAAAGGCAGAAGAAGGCCATGCACCAAGGACTGTGTGTGGCTGTCAGCCGCTGGAAAGGCAAGGGAACTAATACTCCCCTGGAGCCTTCCAAAAGGAGCAGAGCCTGCCTCTACCCCTTGCTTTTAACCCATTGAAACCCACTTTAGACTTCTGACCTCCAGAACTACAAAATCTGTGCTGTTTTAAGCCACTGTGTTTGTAGCAATTTGTTAGAACACCAAAAGAAAATGAATACAGTGGAGTTAGACAGGGAAGGGGGTTAGTACAGAAAGAAAATATGTTTACCTGGGGTGACTTCCCAGCCCCAGGGCCCTGGAACCCAATGGAAAGAGAAGGGCCCACCGCACCAGAGTAAGGACATCATCACTGACCCCAAGGCAGCAGGGAGGATGTGTCCCGGGTTCTGGCTTTTATCTGAGGAGTATGGTCAGGTGTGGGAGGGTTTTAATGGGAACTCGGAGTTGGTAATTTAGCACAGGCAGGAAGATAGATTCTGTAGCCAGGCCCAGTGGTGATACCATCTGGTCCAGACTTTATCCTCTTTGAGAGTGTAGAAAATGACAAAAGATTTCTTTAATCCCTGTGGCTTACCTATTTTATAACTGGAAGTTTGTATCTCTTAATCCTTTTCACCGATACTTCACCAAATATACTTTTTAAAAGCCCACAAGTGTCTAGGCCATTACATCGATACAACAAATATTTATACAATGACATATAAAAGACACTGCACAAGCACAGTGGAAATTTTATTTTATACTGTGTAAACAGAAGAAGTTGCGTTATAACTATATCTACACAAGCAATGGAGAACCTTCTGTTCAGAGAAACTATAAATATTTACTATCTATTTCGCAATTAGTTTCGGTATGAATTGAATAGTTTTCAGTGTTTTTATTTTGTTTTTGAAAAAACACTTATCCAACAAATATGCTTATTCCAGGAAGCATTCCCTTAGACACAGGAATGAAAAACCTGGTCACAGGCTAGCAGTGAGGACAAGGCCATAAAGTATTGGCCGAAGTCTTGAAGTGTTGAGGGCATGCTGATCACCATGTCATACGTACCCCCGGGGGAGAGGTTTACAAAAGGAGGTGGTGATTAAACCATATCTTGAAGGATAAGGAACTATCTGCCAGGCAAAGAAGGCAGGGTGGGGTGGCTCTGGGAGCATAAGGGAGGAGGGTGGCATTGGGGCCAGATATTAGCCTGAGTCATGATTGCAGGCGTGGCTGATGCAGGAAACTGCAGCCATTCTACTCTGCAGGATCACAGTGTGAATGCAGGGAGAGAAGGAGGTGAGAAGAATGTTTTTAGAAGGAAGGTGAGGGGTCCTGTCTTCCCCCAGCCCCCCCAGATCGTTTTAAGCAAGGAAGCAACGCAATTAGATCTGTACCCTAGAAAAGACAAGCTGACGGCCGTGCACCCGACAGAATGCTGGGTGGTATTATGAGGAAACTATGTGAATGATGTCAGAATTTATAAGAGATGGAGGGAAGAAGTCATATGCCCAAGACATTAGCGAGGCATGGCTAGATGGGTAAAAGCTCCAGAACTTGGTTATCAGTTTGCTTAGGGAGAATAATGGAAAGGTTTTCCGTCTGAATGACAGGAGCATGGGGGATGCCACTGAGATAGGAAGAGCTTGATTGTAGACAGGTTGGGCCACAGATAGATTGATGTCTGGGCATCCTAGCAGAGCATAGCACCGGCAGTCAGATATCTGTGCTGGAAGTTCAGCAGAGAGCCCTGAACTAGAGCTGTTGACTGGGGAGGTACCAACAAAAAGGCGTCATTCACGCTCTATGCTGTATAATAACTTCTACCAGTTATTACTTCCTAAGTACCAGAAACTATGAGGAAGCCTTTATGTCCATTGTTGAGTGTCATCTTCATAACAGTCATGCAATGTGCATGCTGCTATCACATTTCACAGCTAAGAAATCTAACGTTTAGAGAGTTTAAATCACCTAACCTACCCAAGTCACAATGCTTGCAAATGATAGAGCTGGAATTCAAGTCTAGAAGTGTATTCGCTTCAATGTTAGACAACATTGTCTATTATAATTGTCATCATCATCGTCGTCGTCATCATTATTATCCTATTTTAAAGATATATATTCTTTGTTTTTAAAATTCATCCAAGGGGTGCCTGGGTGGCTCAGTTGGTTAAGGGTCTGACTCTTGATTTGGGCTCAGGTCAGGATCCCAGGGTCATGGAATTGAGCCCCACGTTGGGCTCTGCACCGAGCGTGGAGTCTGCTTAAGATTCTCTCTCACCCTGTGCTCCTCTCCCACACTCATGCTCTCTCTAAAAAAAAAAAAAAAAAATCATCCAAAATGCAGATTTCAAATCAAGTGATTAAACATTGGAAGTAAATAAGACCTCCAAAGAGCATGGAAAATGAAAATTGTAATGGGCCATAACAGTAAGTAAAGAATAAAATAATGGGGCGCCTGGGTGGCTTAGTCAGTTAAGCATCTGACTTCGGCTCAGGTCATGATCTCACACTCTGTGAGTTTGAGCCCTGCGTCAGGCTCTGTGCTGACAGCTCAGAGCCTGAAGCCTGCTTCAGATTCTGCGTCTTCCTCTCTCTGACCCTCCCCCATTCACGGTCTGTCTTTCTCTGTCTCAAAAATAAATAAACATTTAAAAAAATTTTTTAAAAGAATAAAATAATGAAGAGGAAGAAAACGAGCTTACAAAAGATTCTAAGAATGAACAGTTAGAGATGCAAGAGAAGAACAGAGACATCCCTCCAAGTCTGATACCCTCCTAAAATTATTCAATTAAAAAATCCAAAATTAAAATTATATTAGACTATCTAGAGTAAGAATTCCACCCGCTCACTTGAATTTGTTCTTTCTGAGAGATTGCTCATTCACTGTGCAGTTAAATCACAATGAAAAGACTTAAATATGGAAAAATGACAAGATAAAAACAAAAGAAAACAAGTCCTGGGGATATAATATACAGAATGGTTACTATAGTTAATATTTTATTGTATATTTGAATGTTGTTAAAAGAGTAGATTTTTTTTTTACACACTTTGCTGGATTTTTTTTAATGTTTATTATTTTTTTTTTTGAGAGAGAGAGACAGAGTGTGAGCTGGAGAGGGACAGAGAGAGAAGGAGACACCGAATCTGAAGCAGGCTCCGGGCTCTGAGCTGTCAGCACAGAGCCTGATGTGGGGCTCTAACTCACAAACTGTGAGATCATGACCTGAGCCAAAGTTGGGCACTTAACTGACTGACCATGCAGGTGCCCCAAGAGAGTAGATCTTAAAAGTTCTCATCACAGGAAAAAAAGTCAACTATGTGTGATGATGAATGTTACCTAGACTTATTGTGGTGATCATTTTGCAGTATATACAAATATCAAATCACCATATTGTACACTTGAAACTAATATAATGTTCTATGTCAATTATATCTCAATTTAAAGAAAAAAACCTGACCTTGCATCTAATGCAAATGCTGTCTTAGATAACTGACAGTTGAGTTTTCAAAGGTAGTTTTTGAAATACATCTTTCATCCTTAACTCAAAAGCTTCATCCCTAAATTTTTTCTACTCCTGCCATCTGGAAGCGATTTCTCCCCTAAACAGGGTCTGAACTCCCAAAACTGTATGTGTAACTTCCAGCTGGGTATCACATTTCTTTTTTTTCTTACTATACAATAAACTATTTAAGGCAGAGGATCTTTTTCATAGATTTTTTTAGCTTTCCATAGTGCCTTTCACAAAGCACATAGTAGTTGCTCAATAAGTATTTGTTGTGTTCATTTATTCATTCACTCAACAAATAGATGTTAAAGTGCCTCCTCTATGTGGGGCATTGCATAGACAGCAAGAATACAACTGCAGGCCAAATATGCATGAACCGCACCTTCATGGAACTTCCAGGTCACTGGCAGCACAGACATGAATCAAAACATCACAGATGCAAATACAATTAGAGTGAGATTTGTAATGAAAAGTCAAGGTGTGGTGCTATGAGTGCCTAAAAGGGGCATTTCCCAGCCAGAGAGATTTGGGAAGATGTCCCTGGGCGAGTTATTCTTTAAGCTGAGGTCTGAAGGAAGAACGGGGGTTAACGAAGTGAGGGCCGTGAGGAAGCATACCAGACAAAAGGAACAGCATGCAAAGCCCTGAGCCAGATGGAACAGGAAGGAAACATGACTGACTTCCTCTCCTAGAGCAGGTTGGCCCATAGGGAAGAAGGTCAGGCCTTGTTCCTCTGCACTTTCCATCGCCACTTCCCCCACTCTTTCGCAACCTTGGTATCACCTATTAGATGGCAAATATCCCTACGTTAAAATAGCATAGAAAGTTTGGATTCTTTAAAACATTTATTTCAAAATTTCTCATCCACAATTCATGAATTTATATTGCAGATATAAATCAAGAAACAATCAATGGCCCAAGAATCTGCTAAAAAGAATCAGTTCCAAAATGGAGTCATCTGTGCCAAACCCACATCACCAAACCAGGGCTAAATACCTAACTTAAATTGCTATTTCAAGAATGGAATGCAATCTTAACTGGTCAGTCTAGAATTTCCTGGTCAGCACCAGTGAGGTAATCCACCTAATAAGACTCTGTTGTCCCCTAAAGGAACTTGCCAGAAAATAATCCTTTTTGCTTTTTTGTTTGGGAGTTCTTTGTCCTGCCTTTAAAAACCTTTCTCTTTGGTGGCACCCTAGAGCTCCTTTTTACTTGCTAGATAGGTTGCTGCCTAATTCATGAGTCATTCAATGAAGCCAATTAGATTTTTAAATTTTACTCAGTTGAATTTTGTAAGGTTTTTTTTTTTTTCAACAAATCAAAAGATCTAGGTTCCAACTGCTGTGTGATCTTGGTTACTCACTTCACTTCTCTGGGTCTTGATTTCTTTTTTTTTTTTTTTTAATGCTTATTTATTTTGAGACAGAGAATCAGAGTGGGGGAGGGGCAGAGAGAGAGAGAGAGACAGACAGACAGACAGACAGACAGAATCCAAAGCAGGGTCCAGGCTCTGAGCTGTCAGCGCAGAGCCCAATGCTAGGCTCGAACTCACCAACTGTGAGATCATGACCTGAGCTGAAGTCGGACGCTTAACTGACTGAGCCACCCAGGCGCCCCATTGGGTCTTGATTTCTTAAGACTGCACGGTGTGTATGCTAAGATTAGACAATAGACTGCTGCTTCCTGCTGTAAGTCTTATACATTTATGTGGGTTTAGGTATTTAAGGCTCAAAGGGGCACTGGCACATTATAATAAGAAATAGAACACATTATGACATTGTTCACACCCCAAGTGTACTACTGAATAGCTGTGTTACATTGGGCAAATGACTTAACCTTTCTAATCCACATTTTATGAATATAATAATATCTACCCTGCAGAGTTATAAAATACACACACACACACACACACACACACACACACATATATATAGCAACTGACTCACAAAAGTTGCTAGTACAACTAAGATCCACTATTTTAATACTGTGATAGGTCCTATGTCCTCTTTTTAAAGGAAATTATAAAATAATACACAAGAGTCTCAAGAAAAATGAAACTTTGTTTTAGAGTTTTTTCCAAAGACAGTAATAATTTTTCATCCAAAGATATAGGGTGGTATTATTCATTAGTGTCATTAACTTAGACACACCCAGTTAGGTAGGAAATTGTATTAAGTAAGCATTTGGCCTTTAGCCGAAAAGACCATTGAACTTGAAGACTTGGGAGGCCTTTTTTTCATCAAATAAGGGGCAAAAAGAGAAAAGAATTACTACCAATAGGGAATTTACATCTGCAATTTAATATTTTTTGTTTGTTCCAGTTTCCATCCTAAGAGGCATTGTCATTAAGATTAAGGAAACAAAAATGTGGGAAGTAAACCCATCAACATGACAGGCTATGAGAATGCTCACTTCAGAGAGTTTTGCTATTAATTCAGTGCAGTTTTAGAAAAATTGCATAAGAGAAATAATTTTCCCCAGTGTTTTATCAACACAGGACCTGGCCCTGAAATTCCATGCAAGTATAAACCCTCCCTCTTTTCTGAATAATTGACATTACAAGGCTATGTCTTCTAAGATAGGTAAATTGGGTTTTTGAAGACATAGTCTTTGTTCATTACAGAACAATGGTTAAAGTTTTTTTAAATTTTTAAATCAAAATATTTAAACAAAAATTTTTCATTTCTTTAGGTCATTGCTTTTACTAAAGTTTTTGAAATATCATAATATTTATTCCACCTCCATTTTTGGCCAAATAGCATATTACCTTTTATAGAAGAGGAAAAATAATTTTCCCTCTACCTTCCTAGGTTCTTGACTAAAACACTCCAGTAATAAAAGACAGATTAATAGGAGAAAAACAAACAGAAGTTTAATAACATGTATACAGGAAAAAAACTAAGTAACTCCCCCCAATGTCACAAGCCATCACCACCTTAAATACCATCTCCAGATAGAGACAAAAGAAGATTGGAGGGAGGTGAGCTGGGAACAGGTAATGGGAGGTTATCAAGAAAAGTTCAATAAACAAAGATACAGGTTTTTATGCAGATTTAAGTCCCTGTTTTCTCATTGGCGATTTTGTAGAGCTGTAATCATCTATCCTCTTCCTAGTGCATAGAGGAAGACACACTTACAAATGGAGATTTCCCTTATAAATGCAAATTTCTCTTACAAAAAGGCAACTTGTGTTTTTAGAGTTTTCCCTGTTTCTTTTTCTTTTTTTCCTCTCTCTCCTTTTTCTTAGAAATTATCTTAAGATACTAGGATAATCCTTATGCCAAAGAGGCATATTTGGGGGTAGTATATTCTGCTCCCCTTCACTATATAGAAGAGAAAAAAATTCCCAGTGCAAAACAGTTATATTAAAATTACACTAAAAACATTTATTTATTTACTTTAACTATATATTTTTCTAAGTTTTATTTTATTTATTTGAGAGAGACAGAGACAGGGCGAGTGGGGGAGGGGCAGAGAGAAGGAAAGAGAGATTCCCAAGCAGGCTCCACACCACCAGCTCAGAGCCTGACTCAGGGCTTGAACCCATGAACCATGAGATCACAACCTGAGCCAAAACCAAGAGTCAGATGCTTAAACAACTGAGCCACCCAGTCACCCCTAAAAACATTTTTTTAAATGAATGGTTGTGATGGGGTTTTGGAGTGGTGGAGGTCCAGAGCTGATGGCCAAGAAAGAATTCTTGAGACATCTTTGGTGCAAAAAGGTGATTTTATTAAAACACAGGGACAGGAGCCTTGGGCAGAAAGAGCTACCTCGGACCTTGAGGAGAGACTGATTATATACTTGGGATTTGGGGTGGGGGAGGGTGGCGGGTAAAGGCTAGAGGAAATTTCCAAAGGTATTTTCACATGCTGAAGAAGACTCACAGGGTCCTGGAGGCCTTGCTATTGTCAAACTAAGGTTGTTGTTCCCTCTAGCAAAACATTAACATCAAAATAGTAGGGGTTCCTGGAGAAATGTTACACTCTACCTGCCTCCAGTATTTATCAATGGGCTGAAGGTTATAAGGAAATTTAATTTTATCTGCCATTTCCTTCCACCTTTGTTTCCCACATCAGTTGGACTTGTGGGACAGTAACACAGTCCTTACAGCCCCCAAACAATGGAGTTAAGGTGGTATTTATGCTGAGAGAATATTGCTAATTCTGGTGGCCCAGGGCATATAGTCTGGGGTTCAAATTAATCAGTTTGAAGCCCCCAGCATAAAGCATAAAGGGAGGCTGACTGGGGGGAAAAACCATTCTGCAGAGCTAGTGCTAGGGCTAATTGCCAATTGTAGCTGTGGAGCAGGAAGGAGAAGGAAGGAAGGAGGAAGGAAGAAGGAAGGAAGGAAGGAAGGAAGGAAGGAAGGAAAGATGGAAGGAAGGAAGGGAGGGAGGGAGGGAGGGAGGGAGGGAGGGAGGGATAGAAAGCTTAAAGATATAGGAAAAGAAAGAGGATGTAAGGAGAAAAGAAGAAATGAGAAAGGAAAGAGGAAGAGAAGGGAAGGGAAAATAAAGAGGGAAAAGTCTCTTTGGAAAATTCCTACCCTAACTGATACTTACATGAGTTTGAGAATTAAAATTCAAATATTTCCAGCAACCCAAGCTGAAAATTTAGTTAAAAATCTCTAGGTTGGTAGAATACTAAGGTTCTTGGCAGAGCTAAGGATGAATATGCTCTCAGAGACTGCACTTTAAATCAAGACATCAAGGAATTTCCACAAAAAACTTTCCAGTGGGCATGATTCAACAGTCCTGACTGATGTGGAAATGTTGGGGTTCAGAGCCAACAGCCAAGAAAGGGTTCTTGAGCAACATTGGGTGCAAAAAGATGGTTTTATTTAAGCACAAAGACAGGACCAGTGAGAAGAAAGAGTTGCACTGGGGTTGTGGTGGGTGACTGATTATATACCTTAAAGTTGGGAAGGGGGATGGGATAGTGTAAGTCTCTAAGGAATTTTGGAAACAAGCTTTCCAGGACTTTGAAGGAGCTAGCTGCTATTAGGAAAACGTCATTTATTATTGTCTATTAAAACCTTAGTCATGAGACAGCTTCAGATGTATATCAGTGGGCCATATGCTTGGAGGATGACTGCTAACCTATTTGGGGGATAGAGATAAAGGAAGTTTCAAAAGGAATTTTTGCACATTGAAGTAGACTTACAGGATCCTGGAATGTAGGGCTAAGATTGACTTTTGCCCTTAGCAAAATGTCAACACTGAGGCAGCTGAGTTCCTACAGTAATGTCACTCTGCCTGTTTCAAAAACTTGTCAATGCACTGTAGGCAGTAAGGAAATTTAATTTTTTTGTTTGCCTTTGTTTCCCACACCAATGACCCCAGGCCATCAAGAAACCAAGCTACTGTATGCAAGAGTCAGCAGGAATAGGACACAAAATGTCTGTTAATAATGGCATTATTGAATACAGGAGAGCAAATAAGTATGTTCACTATGTTATAAGGAAATAATAGAAGGAATTAAAAATAAGATGAAGAAATACAAAGTTATGAAAAATGACCAAGCAAATTTGAAAATAACTAAATAGAAAATGTAAAATTTTAAAGGTAATATTTGAAGTTAGAAACTCAATGGATGGACTGAACAGTGGATTAGACACAGCTAAGAAAGACTACCTGAACACAGCCAGAAAATGATGGAATGGAAATTACGAGAGAGAGGTTGAAAGTTTCAGGTCATAGATGAGAAAATATAAAGTATATTGAATCAGTTTTGCAGAATGAGTCAATAGTTGAGAGGAAAAAAAGAAGAGATATTGGCTAAGAAATCCTTGGAACTGATAGAGAAGAACAATTCTTGGATTGAGTGAGTTTAAGGAACTTTCAGCAGGATAAATAAAAAGAAATCTATATCTGTAGAAAATGTATTCAGGGGTGCCTGGGTGGTTTAGTCAGTTAAGCTTCCAACTTCAGCTCAGTTCATGATCTCACAGTTCATGGGTTCTGGCCCAGTGTCCAGCTCTACACTGACGGTGCAGAGCCTGTTTTAGATTCTCTCTCTCTCCCTCTCTCTCTGCAACTTCTCCACTCTCTTTCTCTCTCTCTCCATCTCTCTCTCCCAAATAAATAAATAAAAACTTAAAAAAAAAACTAAAAAAAATATTGAAACAAAAGAACACCAAAAATATCCAAAAGTAGTGAACAAAAAGGTATTTACCTATATCTTAATAATAAAATTTTATACCCAGTTAAACTATCTTTCAAGAACAAGGGTTAAAAAATTACACAGACAAGCAAAGATGGACTTTACTAATAATAGAGCTTCACTAAAGAATTTCTGAAGTATGGGGGCACCTGGATGGTTCAGTCAGTTGAGTGTCTGACTCTTGATTTCAGCTCAGGTCATGATCTCACGGTTCATGAGTTTAAGCCCCACAATGGGCTCAGTGCTGGCAGTGTGGAGCCTACTTGGAGTCTCCCTCTCTCTCTGCCCCTCACTGCTCATGCCCTCTCTCTCTCAAAAATAAATAAATATTAAAAAAAAAAAAAAGAATTTCTGAAGTATGTTCTTTCAGAAGGAAAATGACCCTGTTTCTGGGTGAAATGGAAAGACCTTAGGACCTGAGGCATCAACCTAGCTGGTTCCAAACACGTTGCCAAAGGTTATTGTTCTTTACTTGAGAAAAACATGACACAGTATACAAGTGAGAGATTTCAGGGGTGCCTGGGTGGCTCAGTCAGTTAAGTGTCCAACTTCAGCTCAGGTCATGATCTCATGGTTCATGAGTTCAAGGCCTGCATGGGGCTCTGCACTGATAGTGAGGAACCTGCTTGGGATTCTGTCTCCCTGTCTCTCTGCCCCTCCCCTGCTTGTTCTCTCACTCTCTCAAAATAAATAATAAATAAACTTTAAAAAAAGAAAAACAAGTGAGAGATTAAAGTGAAAGTGAAAGTATACTCTTGAGATGTAAGAGCTGGTGAGTTCAAGAGAGAAAGCTGTGCATTCTGCGGCATGGGTTGCTATCTTTTATTGACAGTAGGTAACTAGGGGGTGGAATGTTCAGTACTTGGGGTAGGGATTTCTTGGAAGCAGGGTTTTGTGCCTTTTCTTTTTCATTTGATCAGGGATTTCCTGTCATGGCACCTACCATCTTGGGCTTGTCTGATTCAACTTGGCTTCATGTGGAATGCTGCCAGGACGGGTTTCTGACTTTCCCAATAGCTGGCCATGACTTCCTTGTCCTTGGCCTCCAGGTATTCTGTTAGAAACTAACTAGCTGCTTACTCTAACAATTCCAGAGGAAAGATCTCAGATGCAAGATGGAATGATGAGTGAGGAAAATAACATATGGCTAAATCTAGAGACTTATTTATTACATAAAATAATAAAATCAACAATGTATACTTTCTGCAAGTATAAAAATAAGACAGAACCAAAATACTAGATAAAAATAGAATTGAAATTGGGAAAACAGTAATCAGGGGCCAAGCATTCTAAGATACTGGTGTTTAAAAGGAAGGTAAAGGTCTAAGTTGACTAGTCAACTAATTGACTAGTTAACTAAGTTAACTAACTTTGTGAAATTAAATATGAATGTTAAAATTTATAGAATAGCTACTAAACACATAAAAATAGGATGTATAAAAAAGAAAATGGCCCTAACTGGAGTCACTTATGTTAAGTCCCACCAAGATGTAATGCCTAACCTAATTGTACTTTCAGCCTCTTTCAAATGTGGAATATTAAACCAATGAACCTCGAATTTCCTATGAGCACTAATAAGATAACCTGCATGATAAGATCCCCTGCTTTTCCCCCAGGAAAGTGACCTTGCCTGAAATAATCTTTGCTTTTCTCTTTCGCTAATAACTTTCTTTTTTCACCCCACTTTTGCCTATAAAGTCCTTCCAATTTGCACCGCTCCTTGGAATTCCTTTCTAGTTCCTAGACAAGTATGCTGCCTGATCCATAAATTTTTGAATCAAGCCAATTAGACCTTTAAACTTACTCTGTTGAATTTTGTTCTTTAACAAATTTATGATTTCCAAATTAGCAAAGAGCAAAAATGGAACATGGTAGAGGGAGACCTTAAATCAATACATTTACATAAGTTAAAAAGGGAAAACTAAACAATATATACATATATATACACATTTTTTTTTAAGTTTATTTATTTATTTTGAGAGAGATGGAGACAGCACAAGTGGAGGAGGGGCAGAGAAAGAGGGAGAGAGAATCCCAAGCAGGCTTTGCACCGTCAGTGGATGTGGGGCTCAGACCCACAAACCCACAAAGCATGAGATCATGACCTGAGCCAAAACCAAGAGTTGGAAGCTTAACCACTGAGCCATCCAGGCACCCCTAAACAATATATTTTAGCCTATATACATGGCAAAACTGCATCTTTAAAAGGCAAGGAAATGGTGAACACAAGAGCTGGTTGGCCTTAAAGGAAACAGACGACACACTCAAGTTAATTTGAGGGGAAGTTACTAAAGGGACTACTTAGAAGGTAGAAGCAGTGTGTAGAAAAATAAGTTAATGCAATGTTCATTGGCCAAAACCAACTGGAACTTGGAAGGCAATAGAGACTATAGGTGGAGGTCATGCAAGTCAGCTAGAGCACAGAGCATGTGGGACAGAGTGAAGCAAGGTCAAGGTGAAGGGCAAATTGAAGATATCCGTTCAATAAAGCTTATTTCATCCTCCTTTTAAATCAATATTTATACCAATTTGTGTACATGATATATTTTAGAACTTAAAAGTAGGGGGAAAATACAACAAAAATAATGTTGTTGTTGTTTTTTCCCAACCAAGGATTATTTTAAAGATGTCTTAAAAGTAGAAATGAAAAGCAAGGATAGTAAGAAACGCTGAAATGACTAGTAATAGGCATTATTTTCCCTTTGCTGTTAGCTAGCTCCTTGGCTGCTAGTTTTCCTCATTTGCAGGGAAGACAGTAAAATATTTTAAGTTGTCACTGTCTCAGTTATCAGATCATCTACCCAAGAAATAAAGGCAATTTCCAAGTTTCTTACTGGGAAGAGTCAGGGATAACTCTTGTCATTTTCAGGGAGGGCAATGTATTGGCTCAAAAGCAGCAGATAGGGAAAAAATTAGATGCCATTTACTATGAAAATGACATAATATAAATAAAAATTAAATACACAGAAAAAGTTTAAACATGAAAAAGTTCAGCCATCACAGAGATGGTGATTTTTTTTTTTAGTGTTAGCTCTCTGATTATTACAAAATTATGTACAAAAGCATGATTAAGCAATAGTAATAGCCAACCATTACTGAATGCTTATTCTTTTTCGGGGAGTGTTGTAAGTGCTGTGCACATATTAAGTCATTCAATCATTACTGGCAACCCACAGGGTAGGATTATTAGTACCTTTTCACCGATGAGGATACTGATAAAAACTTTATTTTGTTAGAAAAATCAAATCACTGGACAGTGGAGTTGAGCTCATGTACCTTGTGTCTGTGTCTCCAGAGCTGCCCCAGTTGAGTTGTGAGGATGTGCAGCCACAGTTTCATTCCTTCCATTTTCTCTCCTAGCATCAGGGCACCCTTTGCAAGGGTGTGGAGAACTCCAAGTACTACAGGAGACAGTCTGAAACTTACCTACCAACTTAAAGAGTGGGAAGCACGTAAGATTATTTGAGGGCATGTCAGAATTTAGTGTATCTTTCTTTTTCTTTCTTTCTTTCTTTCTTTCTTTCTTTCTTTCTTTCATGCTTATTTAGTTTTTAGAGAGAGTCAGAGACAAGCAAGGGAGGGGCAAAGAGAGAGGGAGACACAGAATCTGAAGCAGGCTCCAGGCTCTGAGCTGTCAGCACAGAGCCCGATGCAGGCCTCGAACCCATGAACCGTGAGATCATGACCTGAGACGAAGTGGGACGCTTAACCAGGCACCCCTTTGAGTGTTTCATTTGATTCAAGATTTCCTTAAAGTCATAAAAACTGGGAAATAACAAGGCTTACACTGGGAGTTCTTGACCTGTGGTTCATTGAGAGCTCTGAAATCAAAGGTTAACTGTTGCACATGCATGTCACCTAAATGTCCCAAACATGGGACACGAAATCAAGTTTCCCTTGAACTTCCCAGTCAGGAATAGTTGAGTCCCCAGCCAGTCTTTTTCTGGCTTCCTGGCAAAAGGATTCTTGGAATTACCAGGCAAGCTTACATGTGTCACAGAGCATCCCAGTTGTACCTTGTCACCTCACGTAAACTCCTGGCTCTAGAGTGTTGTTCGTCCCTTCTGCAGATCACCTCTAGCCAATTTACAAGAATAGCTGATTCCTGGAACCTTTGCCTTAGGGAGACTAAGAAGCGTAATAACATTGCAAAACAAAGATTAAGGACATAGACTTCAAGATCAAACAGGCCTGGGTTTGAATCTTGTGTCAAGCACTTAATAGCTGTGGGCAAATTGCTTAAATTGGCCTTGTTTCCTCAACTACACAGGGAGAATTATAATATCCACTTAGCAAGTTTATAGTGAGAATTAAATCCAGTAAAGCACGCACCTAGAACATGCAGTGCACTCTTTGAATGGTAGCTCTTGCTAGATTATTAATCTCTTGCAACAGAGACTTCTAAAAGGGTGCATAAATCTGAACTCCCCAGGACCATTTGTCATATCAACAGTCAAGAATGCCAAAGACAGCAATATTAAGTTATATTAGTAAAGGCAACTTTACACAGAATTACATTAATTCAGACCGGATATTTAATTTATGGTGATCTAACTGGATAAAAGGCTAGAACTGAAACCTTACAAGGGATAAATGGTCAATATTTTCCTTAAACTGGTATGCTTTCACGTATCAGGTACCTGAATGACATTTTTTTGCATGAGTTAACTAGCTCAACTCAAAACTGAGTTTTCTGGTGAAATCATAGGATACAGACGTTCTCTGTTGTTAACTGAGAATAGATCCACAGATTTAAGGTAGCAGATGTGTACAGGGCAAATCTTACTCCTTATTTGGAAGTTATGGAGTATGGTTTGTGTGCCAAATAAATGAAGACTTGGTCCACTCTGTCAAGGAGGTGGAAAACAAGGGTAAAGAAAATTCACCCCCAGAGAGCACTTCTCCTTTTTCTTCCTAGAATATAACCAAGAAGGTCATGTGAATTTTCTTTAAAACAGGGTGAGCGAGTTTTTGCCTCATGATCAAAACTTCTGCATTCAATATTACAAAGCTCATTCAAAAACAATCCGTGTATTTTGGTCCAAACTGAGAAGTTAAAATGTCTTTTTTTTTTTAAACATTTTTATATATTTTTGAGACACAGAGAGAGACAGAGCACAAGCGGGGGGAGGGGCAGAGAGAGAGGGAGATAGAGAATTCGAAGCTGGCTCCAGGCTCCCAGCTGTCAGCACAGAGCCCGACGCGGGGCTCAAACCCACAAACTGTGAGATCATGACCTGAGCTGAAGTCAGATGATCAACCGACTGAGCCACCCAGGTGCCCCAGAAGTTAAAATGTTTTTAAAATAACAAATCCCAAACTACAACCAAGTGTGCTAAAGGATTTGGTCAAAATTCACCTGAATTTGATACGATGTTTCTTTTCTCTAAGCAAAGCACCACAGCTATGGTGTTAGGAAATAGTTCTGTAATAGTGGCATGCAACTTACTCATATTACTCATCTAAATTAATATTTAGGGGTTATTTACAAAGTAGTTATTATGTGCTAAATCATACTAATTTAAGTACAGTGTATTATATACAATATATATATAATGTATAATGTGTATATATAATATATAATACATACATTATATGTATGTATGTAAATATATATATATTTACATACATTTATTTTTGAGAGACAGAATAAGACAGAGCATGAGCGGAGGAGGGGCAGAGAGAGAAGGAGACACAGAATTTGAAGCAGGCTCTAGGCTCTGAGTAAGTGGTCAGCACAGAACTCGATGGAGGCTGGAACCCATGAACCGTGAGATCATGACCTGAGCCAAAGTTGGACACTTAACCCACTGAGCCACCCAGGCGCCCCCATTTTTTACATATTTTTGAAACATACTTGGTCCTCATAATGAACTTGGGAGTTAGGTGAAATAGTGCAGGTCAATATTGCTGCAAACATACCTTAAGCAGTTACGTACTATCTGTAAGGAATTAATGTCTCAGGAATTCTAGTTCCTCAAAGAGAACAGAAAAGACTTGGGAAAATCTCAGGCAATACAGAAGAGGAAGGATCCTAGCTTTGGAGCAGAAGAGACCAAGGGCTACAGAGCAGGGGACAGGCTGCTGAGACCTTCCCTGTGGCCCCTGTTCTCTGCCCCTCAACCCTTGGCTGGATCATTACTAGTCAGCGTCCACAGCAATTGTCAGGAGCTGTGGTGTCACATCAGGGCAGCCGGTGTGAGATAAATGGCAGCAGGCACAGGCAGACCAGCAACTCCAGATCATTTATCTTTCAGCCCTGTCCCAACATTCTTGGAGGAAAGGAGATGACAGCCCAGAGGAGGCAGCTCTGGGAAAAAGGCAGCGCTGGTCCGAGGCTCAGGGAAGTCCCCCCAAATATGGGGTAATGGGAGTTGGGGACACAATAAATGAGACCTCACACAAGAACTCCCCAGGCTGAGGAAAGTGAGTGTGTGGGCGCTCACTCTTTAAATGTGCTTAGAAGGGGAGGGGTTCCTGGGGGGCTCGGTCAGTTTGAGGTTCAACTTCAGCTCAGGTCATGATCCGGCTGACCATTGGCTCAAGCCCCATGTCTGGCTCTGTGCAAACAGCTCAGAACCTGGAGCCTGCTTCGGATTCTGTGTCTCCCTCTCTCTCTGCCCCCCCCCACTTGCACTCTCTCAAAAATAAATAAACATTTAAAAAAATAAAAATAAAAATAATGCACTTGGAAGGGCAAAAGCTAAGGGCTGAGCCTTTGTCCCTTCCCCCAGGTACGCCAACCAGCTAAGGGCAAAATGTTAGCTTCCTGGGAAAATAATAAGACGGTAAGCTCTAAGCACTTCTCCCAAATTGATCTATTGTTCCCTTATATATCTTGACATTAAATTGATTGGTGCATGTATGACTGTCACATCTTCTTGATCTAAGGTTTCTTTTTCCCATATTAATGTCTCTGGCCCCCAGGATGTTTGTTGTCTTAAATTCTGCCTTAACCCAAGATGGTTACCTCAGCTTCCTTTAAGTTCATGTTTTCCTGGTGTATCTCTTTCCATTTACTCCTTTCAACCTTTCTGTATCCTTCTTACCAGAAAATGTGTCAGTTTTCACCCATCAGTTTGACTCTTTTAAGCGTACTGTAATTATTGTATTATTGTATATTGTACAATTCTGTGTTGTATTTCACACTTCCTATTGGCCATACTTTTTATTTCCTTTTTTTCCCCTTTTATGCTTTTTCCTTGGTAATTCAAACTTCCTTGTTCTGAAATGTGTACATTTTTTGTCTATCCAGGGAGCACCCCTTATATTCTAAGGTGCATATTTGTGTTTCTGTTTATTTTTCCGCATTCAACTATTTTGTCAAGATCTATTTGTTTCCCTTGAACAAGGCATTCTTAACCTTCTTCGGGTTCTACCCCTTACATCCTACTACGTCTCACCACATTGGTTTTACCTAACATTTTAGTCAAGGATTGTTAGAGATTTATTTGTCCAGGGAAGGGGCAGTCTTTGTTGTTTTCTTTTAAGACCTCAGCTATATTTAAGTGGATTAATCACGATAGATTGTCATCACTTTATACATGACCCCCTTCAATTTTTAAAAACATGTATATGTCTTCATATATACATTTTTAAAAATATAATGAATGCCCATGAACCCATCATCCACAAATTAGAACATGTAGATTATGTAAATAATCTACATCTTCCAGTTTGCTCTTGCCATATCTTATCTCTATCTTCCCTCAGAGGGAATAGCTAAGGCTGCACAAGGCTGAACCACGGAGAACCGTTTCTGGAGTCATGGAGCTAGAGTGAGCACAGGTATCCGTGGCTGGTGGAATGGATGGATAACATACGCTGGATGAGTGTGAGGGAAGGTTACGCGGCAGAGGTGAAACAGATGAATTTTAAACATTCCGTACCTACTTACTATTTTTTTTTAATTTTTTTTTTCAACGTTTATTTATTTTTGGGACAGAGAGAGACAGAGCATGAACGGGGGAGGGGCAGAGAGAGAGGGAGACACAGAATCGGAAACCCTACTTACTATTTTTTAAGAAATCTCAGAAAACTGAGAAGATAGAGAATTTCCTTAAGTGAAAAAAAAAAAGATTATCTAGCAAAAACCTTTAACATATATCCTACTTAGTGGAGAAACTTTGGGTGCTTTCATGTTGAGGTCAGAAGCAACATCCTCTATCACAGCTTCTATTGGACCTAGTATCAAAGGCCTCGGCAAACATCCCAAGATAAGGAACACAAGTTTAAGGACTAGAAGGAGGATGGTGAAACTGTCATTACTTGCAAGTGATATCATAAAAATATTCAAAAACCTACAGAGTCAATAAATGGGGGGTGCCTGGGTGGCTCAGTTGGTTAAGTGTCTGACTCTCGATTTTGGCTCAGGTCATGATCATGGTTTGTGAGATCGAGCTGGGCAAGGAGCCTGCTTAAGATTCTCTCTCTCCCTCTACCTTTGCCCCTGCCCCCCTTGTGCTCATACGTGCACACTCTTTCTCTCTCAAAAAAAATTTTAAAAGATAATCAGCAAATGGATTCTAGGGAAGAACAAGGTTTAGTAAGCTTGCCAGCAATGAGGTCAATTTGCATCCCTCAACATGAACAATTCCCCAAGAGAAATATAATTGAAAATAACAGAGCAATAAAAATAGCAAAGGAAGTTTTATTTGGAACAAAAATAGAATTCTATAAAGGAGATCACAGATAAGACAATTTAACATTATCGAGATGTCATTTCTCCTCAAATTGATCTCATGCAACTCCAAGCAAAGGTCCAGCTGGATATTTTTGAAGAACACAAAAAAATGGTTTCAAGACATATATAAAAGAATAAAAGATGGTGCATATCTTGAAATAGTTTTGAAAAAGTAGAGCAAAGTAAGGGGCTTCTCCCTGAGAGATAATGAGCATATTACAAAGCCATGATAATAACATTTTAAAAATAGTACAGCAACAGAACAAAGTTCAGGAACAGACCTTCGTATATATTTAAATATAATCATAAGGGAAATCACGGATTGTTTAGTAGATCATTTTGGTAAAATTGGCTTTTTATAAGAAGAAAAATAGATTCCTATTGTACATCATACCTAAGGTTAGCTCTAGATGTTTTAAAGAATTGAATATGAAGGGAAACTATAAAGGGAACAGAAAAAAGAGAGGAAAGGGACTCCAAGGTGGCTCAGTCAGTTGAGTGTCCAACTTTTAATTTCGGCTCAGATCGTGATCTCACGTTTTGTGGGATCAAGCGAGCTCCGTGATGGGCTCCCTGCTGATGGTGCGGAGCCTGCTTGGGATTCTCTCTCTTCTTCCCTCTCTGTCCCTACCCTGCTCACTCTCTTTCTCCCTCTCTCAAAATAAATAAAACTTAAAAAATATATATATATATATGAGAATATTTTTGCAGATTCAAAGTCAGAAGAAATATTTTATTTTTTAAATTTTATTTATTTATTTTGAGAGAGAGAGAGAGAACACACAGGCAGGGGGAGGGCAGAGAGAGAGGGATAGAGAGAGAATCCCAAGCAGGATCTGCACTGCCAGCACTAGAGCCCAATGTGAGACTCAAACCCATGTACCGTGAGATCAAGACCTGAGCCAAAGTCAAGAGCCAGATGTTTAACCAACTGAGCCACCCAGGCGCCCTAAAATAACAATAAATTCAGAAGAAACATTTCAAATGAGACCCACATACTGTAAGTCATAAGGTAAAATAAAAAATTGATAAACTTATGTCAAAATTAAGGATTTTTTTTTTCCAACAAAGAGTACCACAGGCAAGATAAAGTCATTGGTGAGAGAAAAGGAGAAAACATTTGTGATGTCTAAAGTCTAAAAGGGAGTTATGTCTAGGAGAGAGAAGAAATCTGTGCAGATCAGCAAAAGACAAGAAACAAAATAGGAACAAAGGATATGATGCAATTTACAGAAGGGGACATACGAGGCTAACAAGTATATAGATGCCCAACCCTACTATTCCTTGCAGACATGTAAACTAAAGAAGATCAAGCTTTCAGGTAATCAGAAAATGTTAAGTTTTAGTAAAAACAGAGGAAAACGGGAATGATTATGCCTCACAGGTGGAAATGCAGTGTTATAGCCGTCCAGGAGAGCACAGGGCAGTACTCAGCAGGCCCCTGAACAGGCAATCCTACTCCTGGCCGTAGCCCTAGAGAGGCTCCCACACAGGTCCACAGACATGGGGCCTGCACACAGGAGCATCTCTGCAGAGCAGAAAATTAAAAGCATCACAGATGCCCAATACTGAGGGAACAGATGCGTAAAATCTGGGATGCTTCTGTTATGAATGTCATGCTACAGTGAGAAGGGAAATGGAATATTGAGTTTTAAATGTAAGAAATAAAGATCACTAGTACAATACTATTTAAATAAATTTCAAAAACTGACCTATACGTAATCAGCAAGATATCATCTGCAGGATATATGTAACTCTACATTTATATTTATGTGTTTAAAAAAAAAACAAAAACAAACTTTGGGACTAGTAAGCCTAACTTGAGCTGCTACAATTAAGAATCATGGTCTCACATCCGGGTCCCAGATCTGAGCCAGTTATAGGGACAGAGTTTCTTCAGTGCGAAAATGGAGTCCATTATTAGATTGGATCTGAGCAGATCCCAATCACTGTGGAACCAGAATCCTTCTCTGGACCATCTATGAAGAGGTCAAAGAGGGAGATGAAAATAAAGTCTTGGCCTGAATTTGTCTGTGAAACTGTGACTGCTTCTCCAGTTCATGAGTACATAGTTGAAAGAGTTGTAATCAACTCTTTGACCAACTTTTGACCAAACTTTGTAATCAACTCAATGACCATGGAATAAGGTATATTATGGTAGAAAAGACTAAACTAAGTGGGAACCCCTCTGCTTCTTCCTTCCAAAATAGCAACTGAAAACAATAATATGCCCCTAAGGAAATTACAGAGATCACCCACCATGAAACACTTGGAAAATGTTGGGGTTGGAATGTGACTCCTGTGATATTCCCACTTGATTCACTTGCCTGGCTTGTAACAAAGATACATGGGTCCTAGAGAATGACTGTTAATTACCATAAATGTGATCACATACGGGATGACTCTAAGTTAAGGTATTTTTACAAATGTGGTCTCCTTCCTGGAGCACATCAACTCAACTCAGCTCCAGCAAATTATTTGGGGGCACGGAACAACTGTCAGGATTTTCCTATTCAGTGACAAATTTTGTGAAAGACCAGAATAGCTCAATAGAGGTAGGACCACTAAGGGCTCAGACCCTTTAGGAACAATCGTAAAAAAAAAAAAACAAAAAAACAACTCAACCAAATAAAATCATTCAACCATACAAAGAATTCCAACCAGCTAAAGTGCTGGCTAAAAGCAAACGGAACATGAGTGGGTAGAGGATGAAGAAAAATATAAATATCAAATATGATAATTTGCAGAAAGAAGTATTAGACTACTCAGAATTTACTAGTTGCATGGTTGAGAAGGAGACTACTTCTCAACTCTAAGCATCAGTTATCTGATCTATATGATGTAGGCTGAGGATAATCATTATCTACTGTGCAAGGTTGTTTTCAGGATTACAGTCAATATATTAGTATTTGGCACTTGGTAGGTATTCAGCATGTTTTACAGAGGCAGTAGGGTCTAGTGTAAGGTGAGGAAGAACAGAGACCTTGGTGTCAAAGTAGAGGTTGGAATCCCAGATGTTTACAGATCTGGGGCATGTTGATTAAGTTCTCAAAGTTTTAAACATTTTTCTTCTATAAAATGGAGTTAGATATACCTATTTAATGGCTTTCTTAAAAATATTCAATTAGGCAGGGGCACCTGGGTGGCTCAATGGGTTGAGCATCCAACTTCAGCTCAGGTCATGATCACACGGTTCATGGATTTGAGCTCCACATCGGGCTCACTGCTGTCGGCGAGGAACTTTCTTCAGATCCTCTGTTCCCCCTCTCTCTGCCTCTGCCCCACTCATGCTCTCTCTCAAAAATAAATAAACATTAAAAAAATATTCAATTAGTAGGATAGGACACTTAAAAGTACTAAAAAGTAGTAGCTATTATTTTTATAGGGTGGAGTCCAAGTTTCTTAAATCTTGTGGGAAGAACATGCATAAGTAGATCTCTTCGATATAATGTGGTACGTGGGGAGACACATAGATGCATTCACCAGGGTTCAATAAGAACATGACAAAGTGAAGATAATGGAGATATTTAATAGTCTGGCGGGCACTGTTAATGGGTCCAAGTCCAGAAAAGTAAAAGTAAATTTGCTCACGGTACGAGACATAATTAAGGAGAGAGCTGGTCCTAGAGCCCAGAATTTCTAACTCTTGTACAAATTTATTTTTTGTGACTAAACGTTATATTCGTATGACATATAAAATAAATATACCTTCTTAAGTTTTCCTGTGTGGAATTCTCAGAACATAAGATGCATCTATCACATAATTGTATCTTTTTGTTAGCAATAGTTAAAGTATATAGGTCTCTTATTTGGAACATCTTACCTCTCACTAAAACCCATCTTTTAAATGTAATACAATACGGTATGACCATTAATATCTTTAGAAGGTACAAAGGAAGGAAAAGATATTAATTCACTCACTCAATTATTTTGTATTGTGTTTTAGGTATCAGGTACTACTCTAGGTGGTGAGAATATGGAAGTTAACAAAAACAGACAAAACTGGAAGGGAGAAAGATAATAAATACTCAAGCAAAATGTGGAATACTGCATCTGCCTTTATGTGATAAAATGGGCCAATATGGTGATATCCCTTATATATGTTTTCAAATATTGCTGTTTATAAAAAGTAGTGCTTAAATTTAACTATGTTTTCGAATTTAACCTCTGAGAGATGTGGCTGGAGAGACTATTCAATGTACATTAGGAAAATAATAAAGCAGAGGCTGAAGTTAAGAGAAAAGAGAAAGTATTTCCTGATTAGTTAGACATTATCAATAAGATTTTACCCAGGCAACTTTAAAGCTTTTCATAGGCAGATACAATCTCTCTTTTACTCCCCTATGGAACAAAGAGAAACAGAAGTTTCCATAAGAGGGAATGAGAACCTCTGAGAATTACCTTAGAAGTCAGCTTTGAGGGAGGGCTGAAAAAATAGGCAAGAATTTTAATCTTCAGCAGTCAGAACGTTGTAAGAAAAATGTTAGGGATTTTGCCTCAAGGATTGGGTAGAATTCTCAAAGCCCGAAATTGCATAACATGTGAGAGTTGGGGGCATAAAGTCTTTGGATTTAGAAAGAAATTTCAAAAGTTTTTTTTCCATGAAGAATGAATGAAAAGCCAGTATTTATGAAACAGGGAAGAAAATGTTAATTTTATTTAATTATTCATATTTCTTTGATTTTTCTTCTAATTATGTTTTTCGATCATAGAAATTAAGTAGCTGTGCTCATGCTTAAAGCTTTATGATTTCCTTAGACACGTATAACAAGAAAAAGGCAGAGCTCTTATCTGAATCATAGCTCGAATATGGTGACTGTTTGGACCTTAAACCAAAGCACAGTGGGTTCTGGCATAGCTTCCTCTCAATATACATTCCCAACACCGAGCTGGTAAATTTTAGCCAACACATAGTGATAGCAATTATCACAGCCACTCAAGAAAGTCCACATGTCAAAAGAACTTCCAAGAAATCAACATAGTTCTGTGATGTGTTCCCTCAAATATTTGACCGTGCATACCAGGCTTTTTAAGACTTTAAGACTTTACGACAGTCCCACTCTCTCATCTCCAGGGACATGTGGAGCTCTCTCATTGCCACTTAGCATCACTGTTAGTATCTAGTTTGTCCCACATTCTGATCAGCCTCTTCTAAAGGCAGTCAATTTTCACAAGGATTACCAAGAAAAAGGTTGGGGTAGTGAACATTTTAAAAAAATTTTTTTTCCTAATGTTTATTTATTTTTGTGAGAGGCAGAGCATGAGCGGGGGAGGGGCAGAGACAGAGAGGGAGACACAGAATGTGAAGCAGGCTCCAGGCCCTGAGCTGTCAGCACAGAGCCTGGTGCAGGGCTCGAACTCAGAATGGTGAGATCATGACCTGAGCCGAAGTTGGATGCTCAACCGACAGAGCCACCAGGTGTCCCATCTTTTTTTATTTTTTAAATCATGACGAGAAACATACCCCATATCCTAGAATAAGTCAATAAAGACTTTTTTAGTAGCCAACAGAAAACTTATGTTGGACATCTTTCCAAACTCTACACCTCATATCTTCTGAAATGAAATGGTTAAGGAAGTTTGAATAAGAGCAATTATAGCCTCTCTTTCTTGATAACAGTAGCTAATTTAAAAAACAGTTCTCCCTATATAGGGCTTCCTATCAAATAAAAGATAACAAAGTCATTCTCTAATTTTTAATAAAGGATCATGCAGTGCAAGGATTAGAGGCCTCAATTTAGAGGCAAGGGAGACAAGAAATATTGCATGTTCTAGTGTCTGAAAACAGAGGAATGGGGTGCCAACCCAAAGAATTTCTTCTTCTATTCTAAACAAAAAGAACAGCTCAACAACAATTCAGAAACATGCTAACTCTTAACGCCCAGAAATTCCTGTTTTTAAGCCATGCTTTAGGTTATTCAGATATAATGTTTGACTCCTCATAACAACTTAGAAATTTCTTAAATGGTCAGCACAAATAAAGTACGTTGTGCAACTTCCCTTTAAGAAACCACAATTACAGAATAAACAGTCACATCCTTAAAAGGAGCAACTAAAAAATAATAGATCCAACTTTGGGACTATGGAATAGGGAAAATCTTTTTGAAATGTAACTTTACATAGCTTTTTTTGATAAGGAATACCTCTTTCTATCAGTGATAGAAATAATAAATAACTTTAATTTACTAGGTACAAGATGCTATACTATACTACATGGGCTATCTCATTTATTCTTCATACAATTCTATGAAAAAGATATTATTATTATTATCATCATCATCATCATTAGTAATTATTATTCCCTTTCTACAGGTGAGAAAAATAAAGCTTCTAGAGTTGGTGACTCAGCCCATGATGGTAGCAATAGAAGCAGATAGAAATGGTCAGGTTCTGAGCATAGGAAAGCCAAAAACATATGCTAACGAGTATGACGTAGATCTGAGAGGAAGAGAAGTCAAGACTGATCTCATGATTTGGGGCCTGAGCATTTGGAATAAAAGAGGACAAGTGTAGGAGACATGGGTGCGGGATTATGAAGACCAGGAGACTGGCAGTGGATATGCTAAGTTTGAGGTACCTATTAAACACCAGAGCAGAGGTATTCAGTAGGTAAATATGCAAGTCAAGGCCAAGGAAAAGGTTCAGGCTAAGGACACAAAACTTGAGAGGTGGAGGGGATGAGGAGGAACCAACAAAGGAGAAGAAAAGGAGCAGGCAATGTTACAGAAGATTTAAGAGGGAGTAGTATCCTAAGGTTAAGAAAAGAACAAAAAAAGCATCTGATGTGTCAATTGGCGCATGTCTGTTTTGCTGAGAAGTCAGTAAAATGCATCTGGAAAACTGCCTGACCATTGGATTTAGCAAGACGGAGACTTTGTGAAATGCTATTCCACTTTGCTATTGGGATCCTTCCCCTTATCACTTAAGTGTAAAACTCCAAGCGCTCCAACTCATTTATTTGCCCTCACACCAATATTCAGCTACTAATTTAGATTATCCTTTTATCATATCCATCCCTAATCATTTTTTTTTTTGTGCGTTTTTTGTTGTTGTTGTTTGGTTTCGTTTGGCTTTAGTCATATTCAGCCTTTACCAATACTACAACCTAGTTCTGATCTCTGTTAGCTCAGGACTGGATTCCCACACACCCTCCTAAACTGTGTCCTGGTTTCTAGTCTCCTCACCGGCAATGCATCGCGATTAGTCACCCTAGAACAAAGCTTTTCTCAGGGATTCCCTAGGCCCTTTGGTTATCAGCAGAAACATACTAAGAGGCTTTTCTCACCTACTTCCCCAGCTCAGTGCATGAGTATGCCCTCCTAAAACATAGCATACCCGACCCTAAGTGCTTGTGAACAGCAAAGTTCTGCCTAAATTTCACAGAAGAGAATCCACAATGAGAACCATCAATCAGAATGATTGGGGTCCTCTATTTGTCATAACCCGATGGACTGATTCCATCTCTTCCAATCTAAGAAGAAATATGGGAGATTGAGAAATACCACACTGATGAACTGGGCAAAAGATTGGTGCTTTCCAATAAAATATAAGCTCACACACCTATTAGAATGGTTACAGTAAAATTAAACAAACAAAGAAACTTACACTGGCAAAGGCACTGGTGTGAATAAGGAAAGAGCAGCTGGAATTCTCATTTACCGCTAGTGGGAATGCAAAAGAGTTTGGCCAACTTGAAAACTAGTTTGGCAGTTTCTCATAAAGTTAAACAAATACTGTATGTCCTCATGCTCCCATTCTTAGGTACTTACCCAAAAGAAACTAAAACCTGTGTGCACACAAAATAACCTGTCAGTGAATGTTTACAGCAGCTTTAGCCATAATAAACCCAAACTGGAAACAACATAAATGACCGTCAAACGGTGAACAGATAAATGTCTCGTGCATCCATGAAATGGAATCCTACTCAGGAATAAAAAGAACAAATGCCTGACGGATGCAACAACACGGATGAATCTCAAAAGCATTATGCTACGTGAAAAAAAGCCAGACACAAAATGCTACATAGTAAATGATTGCATTTATATAGCATTCAGGAAGAGGCTAAATTATAGAGACAAAAACAAGATCAGGGCTTATGAAGGGCTAGGGGTGGATAGAGGGTATGAGTATAAAGGGGCTTTTGATTTTGGTGATGGAAAATATACTATACCTGAATTGTTGTGGCAGTTACATCATTCTATAGGTTCGTCAAAATCATAGAAATGTACACCTGAAAATGGCAGATTTTACGGCATGTAAATGATACTTCAATCAACCTCATTTCAGAAAGAACGTTCCATGGGGGCATGTACTTTGTTTTAGTTGCTTTATCCCTAGCAGCCAGAACAGTAATTGGCACATAATAAGTATATATAGGAAGGAAGGGAAAAAGGAAGGAAGAGAGAGGGAGAGAGGGAAAGAAGGAGGGAGGGAGGGAGAGAGGGAGGAGGGAAGGAAGGGTATCACTTCTCTTGGATATCTTGGAATTTTTCAATGCCCAATCTTAGAATCACTTGTTATTACCAGTCTTAGTCTTTCAATGTCAACCACAGATTGCCACTTTGAAGTTTAGCCACCTCTGTCCCTGGGGAGTTACTCGTTGTCTCCTAGGCCAAACCCTTTCCCCCAGTCTCTAAGTGGAGACAGAAACCCCCTCCTTTCTGAGATGAAGTAGTGAGAAATAATATAAACAGATAAATCACGGTTAACAAATCATGCAACGGGACAAAGGAAATGAATTGATTTTGCAACAGAAAAAATGCAGATGGCAAGAACACACGTGAGACAATATTCAACCTCACTTGAAGGTTGAGCGGATTCAATTTTTTTTCCCATTAAACCAGAAACCTTTCCTTTTTTTTTCTTTTTTTAAATGTTTTTTCTTAAACTTTTTAACTTTATTTATTTTGAGAGAGAGAGAGAGCGTGAGTAGGGGAGGGACAGAGAGAGAGGGAGAGAGAATACCAAGCAGACTCTGCGCTATCAGCACAGAACCCAACGCAGGGCTCAAACTCACAAACCGTGAGATCATGACCTGAGCCAAAAACCAGAGTTGGACGCTTAGCTGAGCGAGCCCTCCAGGTGCCCCCAGAAACCTTTCTTGGTGATACAAGAAGCAATGCTAATAAGGACACACAGCAGAGACACTTTCAAACGTTGCTACTAGGAGTATAAACTGGTATAATACTCCTGAAATATTTTGGGAAATAATTATCGAGCACACCTAAGGCATTCAGATGGTTTTGCAGGTAACGTTACATCTAGATACCTCCCTGTAATCAGAAGTGCAGGAAAAGATTTATATATTAAAAAACTGTTTGGCAATTAAAAATTTAAAGATTCCCTCAGAAGAATGAGTAAGTACATGATGGTTCATTTATGAAATGAGAATATCCAGTTTTTAAGTATGATATTCATGGGGCATTCACTTCCGAATGTCCCCTCTCTGCAAAGAGAGCTTTCCTACTATTTTTCCTTTCTAATCTTATACTCCAATAGACTTTTGCCTGCTGCTCCAAAAAAATGATATTTATGAAGAATATTTAATGAAAAAGAAAATGTCAAAATATAATATTAAGCCAAAAGAAGGAAAAATTCAAAGTTGACTATTCAGCTCATCCTCGCTGTGTAAATTTGTAAAACATTTCATACAGGTGCCTGGGTGGCTCAGGTTAGGCATCTGACTTCAGGTCATGATCTCGAAGTTCAGGGATTCGAGCCTCACATCGGGCTCTCTGCTGTCAGTGCAGAACCCACTTCAGACCCTCTGTCCCTTTTCTCTCTGCCCCTCCCCCACTTGCACACTTTCTCTGTCTCAAATAAATAATCTTTAAAAAAATTTTCAGGGGCGCCTGGGTGGCGCAGTCGGTTAAGCGTCCGACTTCAGCCAGGTCACGATCTCGCGGTCCGTGGGTTCGAGCCCCGCGTCAGGCTCCGGGCTGATGGCTCGGAGCCTGGAGCCTGTTTCCGATTCTGTGTCTCCCTCTCTCTCTGCCCCTCCCCCGTTCATGCTCTGTCTCTCTCTGTCCCAAAAATAAATAAAAAACATTAAAAAAAAATTTTTTCATACAAAGAGGATTGGAAAAAATACCCGAAAGTCTTAATTAATAGTAGTTCTCTATAGATGGTGAGATTATGCATATTATTTTTTTGGTTCTTTATGCATCTTTGTACATTTTAGGCTTTCTACATGAGAATGTACTGAAAAAAAAACATCAAAAAACTTTTTTTTCTTAAACGCTTATTCATTTTTGAGAAAGAGAGAGAGAGTGAGCATGCACGGTCAGGGGCAGGGAGACAGAGAGGGACAGAGGATCCGAAGTGGGCTTATAAAATGATTGATGGTTAGTGAAAGAACCTAGACACAAAAGAGTACATACAATCCAATTCCATTTATGTGAAGTACAAACACAGGCAACTCATCTCTGGCGTCCAAAGTCGGGACAGTGGTTCGTCTTGGCTAAAGAGAGGGAAAATTGAGACCCAGAGACTGCATCAAGGGGTTTGGCATAGGAGACAATTAGTAACTGCCAAGTAACAGAGGTGGCTAGACTTTACAGTGACAATCTGTAGCTGACATTTTAAGATTAAGGCTGATAATAACAAGTGATTCCAAGATTGAGCATTTAGAAATTCCCAGATACCTAAAACATCTGAAAGATAAGTGAATCAGGGGAAGTGAACACCATTTTTAACCAAAGACTTACTCTATAATGATACAGCCTTGCATATCGTGGAAGCTACCGTTTCTAAGCTCATTTCTAAACCTTTTTTTTTTTCTTTCTCTTTCAGGCAGGGACCATGAGAGGAATTCTAGGGTGCTGTAATGTTCTGTTTCTTCTGGGTGCTGGTTACTTAGTATACTCAGGTTTTGAAAATGACTAATATTTTCTTATGTATGCTTTTCTCTGTGTATAATTCATTAAAATATTTTAAGTTTATTTTTATTTATTTTGAGAGAAAGAGAGAGAGCGAGCAGGGGAGGGCAGAGAGAGAGGACAAGAGAGAATCCCAAGCATACTCCATTGTTGTCAGCACAGAGCCCAATTCAGGGCTCAATCTCATGAACCATGGGGTCATGACCTGGGCTGAAATCTAGAGTCAGATGCTCAACCCACTGAACCACCCAGATGCCCCTAAAAGTTTTTTGAAGTAAAAATATTATAGTTCTCTTCCAGAAGGAGGCAAAATTGGGTATTTTAAAGAGCCTAGAAACCTTCATAAAACTATACTCGAACATAACATTCATCGTCCAATTACTCTGGTTTCCCAACACAGGACTTAATTCATCCCACTACAGCAAGCAACCAAGTAAAATAATAACGGTTCAGAATGTCAGGGGTGAGGTCTGCACTGTGTGAATGGAGGTCTTGGCCCTTGTATTTCCCACAAGACTTACGTGGGGATCTGCACTTGGATAAAGCCAGCCAGAAGGAAAGTAGCACAAAGCAGTTTATTAAAACGAAAGTGCACTCTCATGGTGGGAGAACAAGTAGGTTCCAGGTGGAACAGGTGTTTTGGGATTGGATATTATTGGGTCTCTCTGGGCTGGAAGGAGATGGGACAGTGGGATGATCTCTAACAGAGGCTGCTTCCAACCATTTGGGAGACTCCTGCCACAAGTTGGGAGGGGGAGTTTTTGACTCTAGAATGTTTGTACCAGAACCATCATGGCAGCCTTCCTCAATGTGGGGGGAGGGGTGACTGTGCCTGCAATGCCAACGTATATAATGAGTCTAGGTGTAACCCTGGGGCAGAGGTGGAAGAGGAGAGTGTATATGTACTCCCTAGGTCTCTAGAGAGTGACTCTAGGTCTGTCAGGCTGAAGGTCTTAGAAGCCACAGGGTCAGGATGTTGTGTCCTCTGGCTTGTAATGTGTAATCTATTTATCACTCTCCTTGCTTCCAGCTTATCTCTGTCGTTCCCTTCAAGGACTTGGGACAGCTGCCTCTATCTACTGCTCCTATCTAGCTTCTATCCAACAAGACCTTAATACTAACTAGTTCTCCAGATTCTCACAGATAATACTAAATACCCCCCCAAAACTTTTAAAGGCTGGCAAGAGAATGTTTAAGGAGAATACATGTGCAGAAAAAAGTTACGCTATGACTGTGACTCATCCACAAGTGTCTCCTGCTGAGAAGATTCATTGTTCTTTCTTTCCCGGCCAGGAAATAAGGACACCGATCAGAATGCTTTCTTGCAAATGGGTGGAGTATTTGAGAAGAATCAGAAGAGCCAAGCAGAAAAGGAAGAAAAATGTGATAAACCTCAGCAAGGCTTATTCAATTAAGCGCAGACCTGAATGTTAGTAGGAAAAGAGTTGAAAAACTGCCTTGTGGGGCACCTGAGTGGCTCAGTCGGTTGAGCGTCTGACTCTTGATTGCGGCTCAGGTCATAATCCCAGGATCGTGAAATCAGTCCCCACATAGGGTTCTGGGCTGAACATGGAGGCTGCTTAACATTCTCTCTCTCTCTCTCTCTCTCTCTCTCTCTCTCTCTCTCTCCCACTGCCTCTCTCCCCAGCAGGTGCATGCTTCCTCTCTCTCAAATTAAAAGAAAGAAAGAAAGAAAGAAAGAAAGAAAGAAAGAAAGAAAGAAAAAGAAAAAGAAAGAAAGACTGCCTTGTAAAGCATATGTACAAACACCTCTCCAGAGGTTGTCAATTAATGTCAATTTCTATAATGCTATAAAAACTAAGTAAATTACAACAACGCCGGGCATTTTTAACAAGAAATTGTTAAGATCAGTAAGAAATGTGCAGGTGAGAAATGTAATAAGAAGAATGTGCATCAAAAGGAAAAAGGGAAAATAAAAACCTGAAGTCTGTTTTCCTCTTTTCCTTCACTTGTTTGTTTTTAATGTCAAGAAACTCACCATCCTCCTGAAAAGTCCCCAAGATACAAATCTTGGCTTCCTCAATCTTGAGACAATGACTCATCTATTTAGTACAGCTCACCACTTTCCTCCTCCCACATCCAAAGTACCTTTGATAAAAAGCAGATGATGTCTGACAACTTCTGACACGCTTTCTGCAAGGTCAGAGCCAAGGGGTTTTCCTGAGGAAAGAGAGTAGCAAGAAGCATGCAAGAGTGGAAAGGGTCCCAGACATGTGGCCAAGAGCCCAGCCTTCAGGATGAGCCAACCAAATCACCTGGCTTGGGACCTCGGGAAAGTCAGTTCGCTGATCTGCACTTCTGTTGGTATGTCTACAGAATGATAATAAACAGCGTGCAGTTATGAGAATTCAGGAATATAATGGCTATTTCCAAGTGCTTCCTAAAAGGTAAAGCAAACAACAATTTCCTGTTACTACCGTGATATCAGTCAGTGAGTATTGAGACAGCCCGTATGCTCAGGCCAACTGCAATGTGAAAAATTAAAAGGAGTATTAGATACAGTATTAGACCAGGGCCCCCAAGGGGCGCCTGGGTGGCGCAGTCGGTTAAGCGTCCGACTTCAGCCAGGTCACGATCTCGCGGTCCGTGAGTTCGAGCCCCGCGTCAGGCTCTGGGTGGATGGCTCGGAGCCTGGAGCCTGTTTCCGATTCTGTGTCTCCCTCTCTCTCTGCCCCTCCCCCGTTCATGCTCTGTCTCTCTCTGTCCCAAAAATAAATAAAAACGTTGAAAAAAAAAATTAAAAGACCAGGGCCCCCAAGCTGGACATCTCCACTTTAGAATCAGAATGTGACAAGTGTCATTCTACCAGTAGCTGAAACAGCCTCATAGGTAAAAATCAGAGGCCAACCGGTAGCCTTTTTAACCACGAGCATGGGAACAGGACAGCAATGAAATAACTCTCCTGAATTAGCCCACGGTGCTCTCCTTATCCCTGCCTCCTTTCCCAAGGCCCAATCTTTGGACCTCCTGAAAGGCCCTGGTATCCTTTCCAACAAATTCTATTGTTTGGTCTAAAACAAGAGTTAATTTCAAAGCTTATTGGTAATGCAAAGGACGACCAGGCAGAAGACCTGAAACCTTACACTTAGCAGGATGGAGTCATTGTCAGTCTCTAGCAGGGAAATGCTGACTGAGGAAGATCTCAGCAGCAAGCAGAAAGTGGGGAAGTGAGGAAGGAGTTGCAGATAGCAGGCTGTTGCAGGATCCAAGCAGAAGAGCCTGAGACCAGCGTGGTGTCCACACATATGCAAAGAAAATAACGGAAATAAAGGACTTTCGTGTTTAGTCTGGTAGATTTTTTCTTTTTATTTTTTTTAAGTTTTATTTTTATTTATTTTGAGAGAGAAAGAGAGAGAGAGAGAGGAGGGGCAGAGGGAATGGGAGAGAGAGAGAGAGAGAGAGAGGAGGGGCAGAGGGAATGGGAGAGAGAGAGAGAATCCCAAGCAGGATCTGCAAAGTCAGCACAGAGCTGGATGCAGGGCTCAATCTCAGGGACCGACCCTTAGATTGTGACCTGAGCCCAAACCAAGAGTCAGACGCTTAACCAACTGAATCACCCAGGCGCTGCTAGTCAGGTAGATTTTAGTGTGAGCCGTGTGTGTGTGTGTGTGTGTGTGTGTGTGTGTGCGTGATTTTAAATTTTCATACTTAAATAAGTATGAAAAGGTGTAAGGTAAGTAAACAGGTGTAAATTTTTTTAAGTTCATTTATTTATTTTGAGAGAGAGAGAAGATGGGGGAGGGGCAGAGAGAGAGGGAGAAAGAGAGAATCCCAAGCAGGCTCTGCATTGTCAGTGTGGAGTCCAACAAAGGGCTCGAATTCAGGAACTCACTAGTGAGATCATGACCTGAACCTAAATAAGAGTCGGACATTTAACCGACCGAGCCACCCAGGTGCCCCAAGAACCAGGTATAGTTAATTTTGAGAACCCTTTTTTAACTCGCTATATTCCAGGCATGATCATTCAGCGTGTAATCCGTACGTTTAAAATATTAATGATATGTTTTACTTTTTCTTTTTGTACTGAGTCGTCCGTATCCAGAATTCGTGCCCGAATCCGAGCACATTAAAAGTGCTCGGTAGCCACAGGTAGCTATTGGCAAGTCTAGACTCTTAAAACATCTTCTGACCTTTTTCTCCTTCTTGTTCCCTAACCTGAAAAAGGGACTGGGTTTACAGATTTTTTAAATCCAAATCTTCATCACTTAAAAATGGATCATATGCCCAGTCTCTTTTGTGTTTCAGGCTCGTACGTTGAAAAGAGAAGAGTCTGCTGACGTTCATTCGGACTCAAGCAATGCGAGGATTCTCCCGAGTATTCTCGCTAAAAACCACAATTACAGTTCAGCGAACTCCCCAGCTCCTTTTCACTGCTGACAAATTAACACAGACATTTTAAACCACAAAGTTGAAAGAACAAACCTTTTGAAGTGATAATGACGTAACGATTACAATGTAACACTTTCTAAAAAGGAAATTCATTGCTAGTAGCTGTTTAAACTTCTGGGCTCTGATTTAAAACCCGCGCAATTCTTCCACAGAGAAGATGAGAACAATTTTTACCATCAACAGATTATTATTTCTGAATGTTCATCCCTTTCCCTAAAAGAAATATAAAAATAAATTTAATACAGTCATCATTACGGTCGCCATTTTGTAATGAAACTAGGGAGTTGCCGAAAATTTTGAGGCACTAGTAAGAGAGAAGTTCGAAATCTTGTTTCCGTGAGGTTGAGCCCTGCCAACAAGGGTTTTGTCTTCATCCTCGCTCAGTCAGATATGGGGCCCATTCACCTCCTGAATGTCTCCTCTGATTTCCAGTTTTCCTGAGGCGCTGTGTCTAGAACGTGTACAAAAACTGTGCTGGACACCAACTGTCCTCTTCCTGAAGCGGATTTTCCTAATTTGCCTTTCTGCTTCCCAGAGGCGTGGCTAGGTCGTCAGTTCTCTTACTCTCCCAGGCCTGCTTCTGGGAATTCCGTTTGGGGCCAGTCCTTACCTCCTTTCTCAGCCTGCTCAGTGCCAAGTACCCCCAAAATGGCCACAGGAAGGCCTAGTTCTGCCCGCATCACATGCCAACTCCTGGGTGCCCTGGGACTGCGGGCCAGAGAAAAGAGGAGGAAACGGTAACTAGTTGATGCCGGGAAAAGAAAGGTGGACTGTAATTTCTCATGTGCCCTCTCAGGACCAGGCCCTGTGCTACCCTCTCATGTATTCGCTCAACTCTCACATCTGCCCTGTTGAGGTGAGTATCACTATTATCCACATTTCCCTGAGGAGGAAAGTGAGGCACACAGAGGTATAATAACTTCCCCAGGATCACAGGGCTACTACACGGGACTGGGATTTGAACCCAGGCAGTCTGCTTTCCCACCCCTGTATTCTCTGGCAAAGGGGCTGAATGTGAGCATAACCAGGAATGGACATTCTCTCTGGGGCTCTGCTGGGGACACACTGAACCATTTTGCCTCTCAGGACTCTGCAGTTTTTTCTGTTTCCATCATTACTGTTCCTCTTACATTGATGCAATTTTTAAAAACTATTCTATTGTCTCCACTTAGGTCATGATTAAATTGTTCCTCCCACTTTTAGCCTAAGGGTTAGTGTTGGCTTCATTATATTTTAATTTTAATAAACAAGCTTCTTTGTAGATGCAGACAACAGATGGGTAGTTGCAGGGGGTGGGTGGGCAGAAGGAGTGAAATGAGTGGAGGGAGTCAAAGTACAAACTTCCAGCTATAAAATAAATGTCATGGGGATGTAATATACAGCACAGTGACTATAGTTAATAATACTGTATTCAAAAGTTGCTGAGAGGGCAAATCTTCAAAGTTCTTACAAGGAAAAAAACCTGTAACTCGGTATGCTGACAGACACTAGCTAGATTTATTGTGGTGATGATTTCACGATATATACAAATATGGAATCATTATGCTGTATACCTGTAACATAAAGTTGATTAACCTGTAACTGATATAATTGATAGACAGCATATATCAACTCTATCTCAATTTAGAAAAAAGCAAATTCTTGTTATGATCTTCTACCAACCTGCTGATGTACTTACCCTGACGTGAATGAGTAAGGAATGGGGTATAGGGGAGGTGCAGAATTTGGGGGTCTGTAGGTACAGGGGCTATAAAGGCAAAAACAGGGGAAATGCAAGCTGATGATGCTAACAGATTTATTATTTGCAATCATCGAAATGTACGTTGAAATGTTCACTGCAATCAATGAAAGGTACAGTCATTTTATTTTAGTTGATAGGAAAAATACATACCTGTTGGGAAGAAAGAATTTCTTGTCCCCTTCAAGGTCCTTCCAGCCAGACTAAGAATCAAGCTGACATGAGAAGATTAACAGGAGAAAATCAATTTTAATTTAAGGCATATGAGGAATCCACACAGACATAGACATTCCAAAGACAGTCAGGCAGGATGAGGTATGGATGTCATTCTGAACTAAGGAGAAGTGGGTAGGGGTCTTCAAAGGGAAAGAATTCAATTCACGGGAAGATGAAAAAGAGCAAATGTTGGGAAACAGATGTTTGCTCAGCTTCTCAGAAGCAACTGGGCCACAGAGGAGTTTGATCAAACAGGCCTTGCGAGGTTCCTTCCTGTCTGCCAATCTAGCTCATGTCATGACATCATTATCTACGGGGAGAACTGTCTTCCTGGAGCAGATCCATCTCACTTCTCGTAGGCACTTGTGGGGAAGAAAAGAGTGGTTCCCGAATCTGCTGCCTTTTCATATTTTTTTGGTTAATATTTATTTTGGGGTTGGGTCAGAGAGAGGAGAGAATCTCCCGCAGACTCAGGCTCCACGCTGTCAGCACAGAGTCCGACGTGGGGGTCCATCTCACGAACAGTGAGATTGTGACCTGAGCTCATATCAAGACACGTAACCAACTGAGCCACCCGGGCGCCCGAGGCGTTTCATTGCTTTTTAACTCAAAAATAATTTTCATGCCAAAGCGGCCCATTTTGGCCCCCACACGTTGATAAAGTTTTCTATTTTATTTTCTTCACCACTAGTCGGTGGTGGCTAGGACCCCCAGGTGAGACTAGAAACTGGATTCAAGGTTTAGTTCAAAGGTCCCCTCCTCTCGGAAGGAATTTCCGGATTGCTCTTTGAACAGAACATCCCTGCTCTGTTCCCACACAGCTAACAGGAACTTCTATGACAAGACAAATCTGTAACACGATTTTTGTTTACAATCCTCTGCCTCATAGAGTAAGTCCCTTCCGAGAAGTAATTATACCTTATTCTTCTTTACATCCCTATGGCAGAGGGTATCTGGCATATAATAATACACAGCTAATGTTTATCTACTTACCTGTCAGGCATGGGGCTAAGCACTGTTCATAATGATCTCGTTTAACCTTCACAATAATCCTGTGTGGTACACTCTATTCTATCTCCACTTTACAGGTAACAAAACTGAGGCACAGAGAGGCGAAGTAACTTGCCCATGGTCACATGGCTAATTAACGGTGACCGATGCATTGAAGCCAGGTAGCCCGGCGTCAAGACACTTCACACTGGGCACATTGCACTGTATAGTCTCTCTTAAAAAACATCTGATGATGTGTTGACTCAAGAAAAAGACAACAGTCTTGCAAATCCATTGTTTTGCTAGTTAGGGAATGTTATAATGCTAAAATACCTAAGGGTGCCAACGCTAGAATAGTTACCAAATGCTGATGTCTATAAGCTGTTTATCCATCTTTACTCAAAGGCAGCTAAGAGCATGTGCCTGCAGATTATAAAACAGTTTACCTAAATGTTGGTTAAAGATCAAGGTACAGAGAAGCCTTAAGCTGAAGCCTTGTGAGCCAGGGCAGTTCTAGGTACTCTCAATGTAGGAGAACTCTTGGTATCTAAAAAGCAGCAAGATGGGGAGTCGTTAAGCATCTGACTTTGGCTCAGGTCATGATCTCATAGTTCGGGAGTTCAAGTCCCACATCAGGTGACCTCGGGCCCTGCTTTGGGTGAAACACGCGCCCCGCTTCGGATGAGCCCCACTTCTCTCTCTTTCTCTCTCTCTGTCTCTGCCCCTCGTTCACTGGAGCCCTCTCTGTCTCAAAAAATAAAAAAAATAAAAGAGTAAAAAGCAGCAAGAGGGCACTGGACATTCGTGTGGTGAGAGGAAGCACTCAGAGAGGCAGAAGCACTGAAAGAGGAAGTCAGAGGCCCTGGGGACAAACTGCAGCTTCTTTACGTCTCTTGGGTTTTTTTCAGCAGTAGTCATCCAACAGCTCAGTGTTTTGTCTGACATTGAGAAATGGTTTCTGGAAAGATATGGTAGCTGTTCTTTAAGAGACTGACCACAATGGCTAGAAATTAGGTTAAGTGAGCTTTTTTTAGTTGCCACGGACAGAGACACTCAGGTTACCTTTAGTGACCAGGGATTTGGATGAAGATGTGCCGGAAAGTCAGAAGAGGAGAAAGTCACCAGTGTGCCGGTCCTCAGGGGCCACAGGGAAGGAGCACTGGTCAGGGTACACAGCAGGGCCAGCAAGCTTCTGGAGACTGTTGCAGCCCCAACACTGGGGCCTCCTGTTCCCCCTCAATGACAGATCACCTTTGCTTCGTATGCTGAAGTTCTACTTCCTGCGGCGCCTGGGTGGCTCAGTCAAGTGGCTGACTTCAGCTCAGGTCATGATCTCACAGTTCATGAGTTTGAGCCCCGCGTCGGGCTCTGTGCTGACAGCTCAGAGCCTGGAGCTTGCGTCGGATTCCATGTCTCGCTCTCTCTCTGTCCCTCCCTGCTTGCACTCTGTCTGTCTCTCAAAAATAAGCATTTTAAAAAAATTGTTTAAAGTTCTACTTTCTGTCCTTGAGTTGGCTGCTTTCTTTTTCTTTTTTTTTCCTTTTCTTTCTTTCCTTTTTTTTAAAAAAAATTTATTTATTTATTTTGAGAGAGAGAGAGAGAGGGAGCATGCAGGGAACAGGGAGGGACAGGGAGACTGGGAGAGAGAGAGAATCCTAAGTAGTCTCCACGCTGTTGGCGAAGAGCCTGACTCAGGGCTTGACCTCACCAACCATGAGATCATGACCTGAGCCGAGACCAAGAGTCAGACGCTTAACCCGCTGAGCCACCCAGGTGTCCCAGTTGCTTCTCTCTCGCTTTTTTTTTTTTTTTTCTTTCCCACTTAACCCCATCCATTCTTGTGGTTTACATTCCAGCTCTCTGAATGAGAATTTATTTAGGGTGTCCTAACAAGGAGTGCGAAAAAAAGTTCAGGTCAACTAACAGAAAACCAAACTGGCAGTACCTTAAATCAATAGGGTTTTGTTATTTTTTTCCTAAAACAAGAGTCCAGAGGTTGGTGGTTGCAGACATTGGTCCAGCCGCTTGATGCTAACATTGACTCCTTAAGGTTTCTTTTTATTCTTCCATTTTTAGCTGTTGGCTTTTTTATCCTCAATCATGTTGCTTCGTGGTTGCAGGAGGACTACTGTATCATGAGTCTACAGTTCAGGCAGGAAGACTGGAGAAGGGTCAAGGCTAGCAAGTTCTCCTTTCGCATCCACCACATGCTCACATGCACACACACAGGCTTCTGCTTACATCTTATTGACCAGAACTGTGTCACGTGACTACACGTAGCTGCCATGAAGGTTGGGAAAGTGAGTATTGAGTTTTATAGCCTCTGTGAGAAGACAGAAAGGTAGAAGGATACTGAGAAACGTTATTAGCACTCAGCTAGTGAACAATTTCTGCCACAGTCACCATCTTACATATGGCGTCTCTTAGGCAATGCTTCAGGACAAGCTATCTACTAAAAGACTTTGCAGTCTATGGACAATTGCCTTTGAGTCAGGGGTTGATATGATAGGATTAGATGTAACATGACAGCCTTCCTTGGAAGGGGGCTGTGTTCTGGGCAAGAACAAATGGTCTAAATTCTCATCAGTGACCCAATTATAGCTTAATCAACCATAAATTTAATTGTATCTGTTCTAATCCCGTATCTATTCACAAGCTTGCTTTGTCATTCATATATTTATTCGATAAATATTTGTGTAGTGATAGGTGCTTCTCAAGGTATAGCAGTGAAGAAAATAAGGAGCTTACTTTCTAGTGGAAGAGAGAGAGAATCTGTGCTCTAATAACCTCGTTGCTCTCTTTGGTAATGATTACCACCATTTCATACTTATATATCTGGAAATATATATATTTACACACATACGGATGGTAATAAGTTCTGTGGTGAAAACGTAGGTAAGGGGCAGGATAGAGGCGATGGTAAAGTGTGAGAGGGTGGGGAAGTGTTAGCCATAGTTCCTAGAATAATTAGAATTGGAAATAGAATAGTTCATAGAATAATTGGCAAGTTTGTGGCCTTTAAAGGGAAACTGGCAGACCTTTCTGCTCTAGAGGAAAAAGGAAGGAAATACACAATGCCTGCCAGGAGCCCGAAGTGCATAGCTTGTGCTGCACACTCACCCTCTGTTCTCATTACATCATAGTTCTAGCATCTTAAATTATTTTACTTGGGCTATTAATTTCCTGTTTTGACCTACAAAATGCAGCCTTAGCTTCTGAGTGCCACTTCAGTTCACACTTGGCTTTGGACTTACTCACCCCTTACCCTACATTGGGTTTGTTTTGTTTTGTTTTGTTTTTTGGCTTTAAAAACTCACCAGAGGACATAGTGGGGACCAACATATACTTGGATGTTCAAGGATATACTTGGATAGGCACAAGATTTTTACCAAGGAAACTGGCACTGCTCATTTGCTTTCTGTGTGCCTATGTAAGATTTATATACTGGGTTTTAAAATATATTTTACCGATCATCCTCTTACCTCTCATACTAGCCTGTGAGTCCCCATGCCCCAGTTTTGTCCAAATGAATTCCCTCTTATCTTGCAGGTCATGATTATAACTTCCTTAAGAGAGAATTTCCTTCAAACTTAGTCTAAACTAAGTTTCTGTTTACTCACCTGTAAATCCACTGGTCTCCTTGATAAGGATGACCACAATTTTAGTACTTAGTTACATGATAGTTTGATCAATGCTTGTTTAATCGCTCATAGACTGTAAGCACCATGGGCGGGGGGCATATCGGTCTTATTCAGGTCTGTATCCCGGTGCATGACAGGGTTGCATAGACATAATGGCACTCAATAATATTTAGTGAATTAATAAACATCTTTAGTCTCCAAGCGACTAGCAAGGTGCCTCAGAAGGATAGGTACTATGGTGGATGCTGACTTTGAAGCTCTGATCATATCCCCCTTTAGGAACAGAAGACTTAGCCCCATCCCTCCTTGCTGCTGGGAGCAGTGCTGGCAAAACCCTTTAACTGTCAGCCCTCTTTGGAGAATGCCTCAGTTAAAGAAATGGACAAGCTCAAATCATGTCTCCTTCCAGGGGTGGTGTGTATCCAACGACCAATCAATGTTGGGAGGTGAAGGCCTAGCCACTCATATCAACTCACGATCCCTCCCTCTCAAAGGCCATCCCAGCTCCCAGAGGTCCCCTGAAGCCTTTGTTAGGATGACATCACAGATCAATCTCTCCCTCTGCTCAATCCTGTTTCCTCCCCCTCCCTTTCACAGAGGTTGATCCCAAGAGCACACAACAGCCTGTTTTGCATGCTAATCTCCCCTGCTGGGTCCATTTCATGGATGGCCCAACCAGTGATGGCTACTAAAAAATAGTTACTGAACTGGATTATGTTTTGTCCTACTCCATAAACCCCTACACAGCAAAGATCAGTTCTTATTCATCCTTGCATGCTTGCAATGACTAGGTGCCTTTCATATAGTGAGTGCTAATGTTTGAATGTCTGCGCCCCCCCCACCCCCGCCAAAATTCAGATGTGGAAATTCTAACTCCCAAAGGGGAGTTAGAGATGTATTAGGAGATGTATTAGTATTAGGAGATGTGGCCTTTGGGAGGTGCCTAAATCATGATGGAAACATCATGAATGGGATTAGCACCCTTATAAATGAGGCTCCAGAGAGTTCTCTCCCTCTCCCAACATGGGAGGGCACAACTAGAAGTCTCTAACCCAGAAGAGTGCCTGATAATGCTGGCACTTTGATCTTTGACTTCAAGCCTCCATAATGTGAGAAGTAAAATTCTGTTGCTTATAAACTACTCAGTCTGTGGTTTTTTGTTAAAGCAGCCCAAACAGACTAAGACAGTGGGCATCATAAATACCAAGCAAAATATTCCCCCAAACTTGGTCTAGATGGAGCTGAAGCATTCCTATTCGAAGTATGGTCTCAGAGTCAGAGGCCCCGGGCATTCTCTGTGTATTCTGTTACAAATGCAGAAATCTCCAGACCCAGTTGAATCAGACCAGTTAAATCAACCTGCATTTTAACAAGATCCACAAGTGGTTCATATGTTCATTGAAGTTTCAGAAGTCTCAGAGCTAAGGCATTTATTAATGTAAATAAAATGATCCTGTTAATAATTCCTCTCTAGTTTGTAGAGAGAGCATCTTTTTTTTCTCTCTAAAATATTGCTTAATGCTAGCATAATCAGGCATTCTTTCACTCAACAAATACCAACCAAGTGCCAGACTTCAGGCAGACGGAGCTTACATTCTAAGAGGAGAAAATAAACATCAATATAGGAGAAATGCCCAGTAATAGGTGATGTGGTCAGGGAGGAAAGGGGGCGGATCACACGATGAGAGGTTGCTTAAGAAATCGCTATGTGAGGGGCGCCTGGGTGGTGCAGTCGGTTAGGCGTCCGACTTCAGCCAGGTCACGATCTCGCGGTCCGCGAGTTCGAGCCTCGCGTCGGGCTCTGGGCTGATGGCTCAGAGCCTGGAGCCTGTTTCCGATTCTGTGTCTCCCTCTCTCTCTGCCCCTCCCCCATTCATGCTCTGTCTCTCTCTGTCCCAAAAATGAATAAACGTTGAAAAAAAAATTAAAAAAAAAAAAGAAATCGCTATGTGATATTTAATTGCTGAAAAGATAACACAAGTTGTTTTTCCTCCAAAGATAAAGTAGTTCTGGGCCAAGCCAATTCGATATGGGCTGTCTACACAAACCATTTCACCACTGAAGCTTTAGCTTCCTCGAATAGAAATGCAGGGATTAGAGAAGGCATTTAAGGCTCTTCGCGTTCTAAACTCCCAGGCTTCCAGACGCCTTGATGGTGAAGTCTAACAGGGTAAGGTTAGGATTGTGGCTGGGTTGTGGCCTCAGGAAAAGCTCTGCAACCCCAGAACACTGCAAAAACAGGAAGAATAATCGCGGAAGGTGGTGCCGAATCGAAAGAACGTAACCTTTGGACTCAAGTTCCTCACAAACCTGTGGGCCGTTGTCAGGACCACAGACTTCCATGCCCTTAAGGCCGAGCGTCCTTGGAACGGGCCTCTTCCTGCCTTCCGGTCCTAGTCTTGCCTACTAGCCAACGCCCGGTTCGGCACTAGAGGTCCTGCCTTCCCGCTCAGGTTCTGGTCCCCAGCCCCCCAGGCCGCATCCTGGCCCCGCCCCCCGCCCTCCCTTTCCCCCGCCTCCCGCTTCCCCACCCTGCCTCCTACTCCCCGCCCTAGCCCCCACTGCCCCGCCCATGCCCGGCTTCCCCGCTCTATCCCGCTGCCCAGTCCAAGCCTGGCATCCCCTCCCTGGCTCCGCCTCCCTTCCCATGGCCCAGTTTCCCCGCCCCAGTCCCGCCTTCCCGCCCTATCCCGCTGCCTGGCCCACTCCTGGTCTCCCCGCCCCCCGGGGCCCCGCCTTCATGCTCTGGCCCCGCCTCTCCACTCTGGCTCCTCCACTGCTTGCGGGTCCGTCCTCCCCTTGGAGTGTTGGTCCTCTGGTCCGGAAGTGACGCGGGGGTCGGCTTGCAGGCTGGACGCCCTATTCTCAGGGCCGCACCTCGAGGCACCCCCGGGCAGCATGGCTCTCCTCCTTCTGCTCGTCCTCGTCTTCCAGGTCGGGAGTAGGGCTGAGATTAACGCCGCGGATCTGGAGCTGTCTTCGGGTATGTAGCTCTCGGCAGGGCGGCGGCCGGTGGGGGGGGGGGGGGCGGAGGGGACCGGACTAAGGAATCTGGAAGCACGCGCCGCGCGGCCGCGTCCTACTTAGTTAGCCTCAGACCTCGCACCGGGTTCCCGGTCGCCCCGGAACGTCTTCGCGACCGCCGGGAAGGCCACGCAGGTCTGCGCCGTCCGCGGACTTAAGTTCCCTTTTTCTGTCCTCTTCCGTTGTTGCCGAAATGACAAAACTCGCCTCTCGGTCCTCCAATCCATTTAAGTCATTTTCAAATAAGTGAGTTTCCCGATCAGCATTTTGTAGACGGTGGCCAGCGCTCATGACTTAAATATTCTTAGGGTGGACCCAAAATCCTTAAGAGAGTATTGTTCTCTCTCCAACTGAGAATCATTAAGTGGCAGTGACTGGCCATCTTACATCTAAGTCTGGAAGTCGTTTAGTGCGTGAATTCAGGAGCGGATTTGTCAGGCTGTGCGTCTCTTCACTTAGCTTAGTTCCTCCGAGCATTTTTTTTTCCTCCTGCTCGCTGAGATTTCTCCGGAAATAAGTGCTGGGAATACGCTTTCCAAAGCTCGGCGTAATGGTGATTAGGAACTCCAGTGAAATCAGCGAATCTTTCCTGCAACAGGGTTAAATCTAAAATATCAGAAACCCCATCAGTCTTGAGTGTCTGTTCAGTGCCCACAGTTAGCAGCTGCTTGGAAGGGGTCAAGGAGACCCACCCTCCTGCACCGTTGGCCAACTCTGGGTCCAAACCTCTGTATTATGACTTCCTCTGTGAGCTCCTGTTAGGTGTGCTGTATTCGTATCCAGCTGTCCTTTGGACTGCTCTATAAGAGTCACACAAACAAGCAATTAGTCATTCCTTGGGACAGGTATTGTTCCAGACGTTGTCAATACAAAAATGGGAGTTACTCGGTTTCTATTTTCGAGGATCATGATTAGATAGCTAACAGTAAGTGCTGGGTACACACTGATAACTTCTCATCCCATCCCGTTTTCACGACAACCATATGATGTAGGTGCTATTGGCATCTCCATTTATGGATGAGAAATCAAGGCACAAAGAGGCCTGCCCCACTTGTAGAGAGGTCACTGGTACTCAGTAAGGAGCTTGGCAGCTGGGCTCCGGAGTCCAAGTTCTTAACCACTCTGCAAACTGCCATTACCTAGGGCAGCTTCGTTGTCTATAAGGACAGTTGCCATATATTGTGGTAAGAGCCTGGACTTTCACACAAGCCACTGGAAAGCAAGATAGAGGTACCAGACTCTGACGAGGGGATTCAGGGAGGACTTCCCAGAGAAAGATCACCCCAGAGTTGAAGCTGGAGCTGGAGGTAGAGAGAGACTTGTGTGTGCAGAGGGAGAAGTGTGAAACAGCATGTTGAATTAGTGGAATACTAAGGGTTATCACTGTAGAATAGGTGTGTGAGGATACAAGGGAAGTTAAGATAGGGAGAGAGGTAGGAACCAGTTAATGAAGTGCATTGTCACGTGTAAGAGACAGCAACATAGCATTGGCTAACCTAGGCAAAAAGAAGAATTTATTGGCTTAGAGAATCCAAGCAACAGTTAGAAAGGCGTAGGTGCCATCTGGGCCTCAGAGAGCTGAACCAGTCAGTCAAAAGTGCCAAGACACTCTTTTGCTTATTGTTGACTCTGGATGTGGATACCTTTTCCTACTTGGCAGGAATCATGGATGTTGACAGCTTTTGGGTTTTGACATCTTGCAGCCTCCACCGTTCTGACAGAATCCCAGGGGAAGGCTCTGATTTGCCCAGCTTGGTTGGGTCAGCCACCAGCTGGCATGGGAAGGACCATGTTACAGAGGCTGGTGGTAGGGGAGTTCCCAGAAGAGAAATAATGTTCCTGAAGGGAGTACTGGTGCTGAGCCAACAAAATAATATGCTCACTCACTATACCTTGCTCAAGTTGGTGGGCAGTCACTGGATTTTAAGAAGACAAATGATTTTATGCAGGATCAGTGAAGCCATTTAGAAAGACCTACATAGTCATCTTACACAGTAGTTTGGGGGTAGACCCAAAAGAGGGAGGCCAGTTATGCCGCTGCTTAAGTCGGGAGGAATTGATGAAAATGGCAGTTTAAATGGAGAAGAGATGACAGCTTGAAAAACATTCAAAAGTCAGAGTCAGCAGGAGTCGGTGTTTGGGTGTGGAAAGAGAGGAAGAGGGTACCTAGGGTTCCTGATGTAGGTGGAGCATTAAACTATGTGCCACACCTGTCTGAGTATGGCCCCTCCTGAGCCAGCCTATCTTGCTTTCCAGTAGCTTGTGTGAAAGTCCAGGCTCTGACCACAATATATGGCAACTGTCCTTGTAGACAAGGAAGCTGCCCGAGGTAATGGCAGTTTGCAGAGTGGTTAATTAAGAACTTGGACTCTGGAGCCCAGCTGCCAAGCTCCCTGCTGAGTACCAGTGACCTCTCTACAAGTGGGGCAGGCCTCTTTGTGCCTTGATTTCTCATCCATAAACGGAGATGCCAATAGCACCTACATCATATGGTTGTCGTAAAAACGGGATGGGATGAGAAGTTAACAACAGTGCCTAGCACTTGCTGTTAGCTGTATAATCATGATCCTCAAAAGCAGAAACTGAGTAACTCCCATTTTTTTGTATTCCAACACCTAGAACAATGTGGGCCCCCTTGTGATTACACAATTTGCATATCCTTGAAGCCAGCCCTGGGAGTATCGCCTGTCTGCTCCCATAGGAACATCTACTCCTATGGCCTTCTGTACCCCAACATTTTGTAAACACAAGAGCTAGTGACCCCCCCCACCCAACCCTCCTTTTTTTCAGTGCATTTTCAATACATTTGCCTAGATTTTTACAGTGTATTTCCCTAGTTTGTGCTGTGTTCCCTAGGCTTTTAAAGTTAGTTTAAAATGTAAAGTCTCAAAAAAAATAAAAAATAAAAAAAAATAAAATAAAATATAAAGTCTCCAGAGATTAGGAGGAAAACCCATTAGGACAACCTACTTCTGGCTCTTGGCTAGCTTTCTTGGCTCACCAGTGCCTGACACTTAATACACACTCAGTGTGTATCTTATAGCGTTGAGTTTCACTGGTATATTTAGTAGTTCATCTCAGATGAGGGAATCTGGCAGGAACAGTAAGGCAGGCAAGAGAATATAGCCGGTCTCTGCAAAATCTAAGTGGTTGGGAATGTATTGTGTTACAGTTATGGGCTTTTGTTAATATTTCTTAGGGAATGGATAGGGAGAATGAACCCGTGTGTGCTGTCTAATAATCAGTGGTGTTTTGCTTTTCATACGGTTTTACCTATAAAAGTAGTATATATATTTTGAAGTGAATCAGTGTCTCCCTTCTTAGAGTTTTCTCTTCCACTCTGGGTATTACCTAAAGAGCACACTGTACTTCCGCACAGATATGGGGCTCTTAACTTACCTTCTCCACTGATAAAGTAGAGAAAGCCTCTTTTCTGACTTGAGGATAATGTTCTGGGTGTGCTTGAATTTTTCCTGATTTTCTTTGGATCCTATTTTTACTTATTTCAGAAATTCCGAATACTTACGACAGTGCATTTTAATTATATTTATTGAACAGGCTAATAGTTTTCTTTTTCAGCTTATTCTGAAACATGATCCGTATGGACTTTGAAAGGTCCACAGTTTGGTTCTATATCTAGGAAAACCTCAAGCTATCTAATACAATGTAGCAGCACACCGTTGTTATACGAACTAGACCAATGTTTTAATGGTTCCATTTTAAGTGGACAGAGAAACAGAAGGAGAATTGAACCAGAATTAAATGAATTCCTGACAGGAACGAATCTGTTTGCTTACAGTTTTCTTACTACGGGAGTCCCTTTATTTTGGGTTATCCCAACACATAGTAATCAGAATGGTAGATACCCATTCAGTCGTTGTCCGTTCCAAAGAAATTATTTCCTTTCATTACATGGTTCAGATTTTACAGTGGCCGTCATATAGTTGTGGTAGTATGATAAATCAGGTAAAACTACTTGAATTAGATGCTTGTGAAGTCATCAGCAAATAATCATCTCCAATTCCAGTTTATATATGGAGGTCATTTTCTTATTTTATTCAACTATGACAAAAATGATGCTTCAGTAGCTTTTCTTAACTAAAACCAGCAAAACTTTACAGACTGTCTTGCCTTTAAGTAGCTTCTCTAAGCCTTTGTTCTTTCATTGGTAAAAATATGTGTAATAATCTCAACTCCCTTGTACAATGGTTTGTGTGGGTTAACTAAGACAATGCATAATAAAGTGGAGCACATCCGACTCTTGATCTCAGCTCAGGTTTTGGTCTCAGGGTCATGGGTTCAAGCCCTGTGTTGGGCTCTGCACTGGGTGTGAAGCCTACCTTAAAAAAAAAAAAAAATATATATATATATATATATATATATATATATATAATTAAATTTAAAAAATAAAGAAATCAAACTCATCCATTTCAACTATGAGAAATTTAAAATAGGCTCAGCCGCTCACTTGTTCTAGATGGAACCGAATAAATGGGAGCCTGTGTAAAATCCTGCATTTCAGGTCAGAAAGTGGCTGAGCAGATGTTTATTGGATAAGCACTAACTGGGTGGTGGTTTGAGTACAAGATCTGGGGGGATTTGGGGTAATTATAAATTCAGCACAAGCCACTAGTTGATATGTCCATCTGTTTAAGAAGAAGAGGAAGAATTGTATTTCATTCACGTCTGTCGTATTCTGGGTTCCACAGCTTAAGAAAGAGTGAATGACAAAACCAGATCCGGAAGACACACAGGAAGACGAGCAGACTGCAGAGATATTAAGAGTATTGATCGTATTGACCCAGCTGAGGAACTATTTTGTAGAGAGTAATAATTTCATTATGGACAATAATTATTTTATTATTTGAACCCTTAGCTCTGACCCTTTTTTTCCGAAGGTATAAGAAAGCAACAGAAGCAGAAAACAGACTGTTTTTGTATTTGTTTCACAAAGTGATGGATGATTCAAAGCCCGAAAAGACTGAAATGTTTGAATTAAAAAAATGTATTTGCATGTACAAAACTTTTATGAACACTTGAAACATGTGCAAGAAACATGTGCAAGAATTCTTAAAACGTCTTTATTTTTAAATCTAGAGGATGCTGCTTGGGCACCTGGTGGCTCAGTCAGTTAAGCGTCCGACTTCGGCTCAGGTCCTGATCTCACAGCTCATGGGTTCATGCCCCACATCGGGCTCTGTGCTGACAGCTCACAGCCTGAAGCCTGCTTTGGATTCTGTGTCTGCCTCTCTCGCTGCCCCTCCCCCACTCATGCTCGCGCTCTCTCTCTCTCTCTCTCTCTCTCTCTCTCCCGGAAATAAATAAGCATTAAAAGAAAATTAAAAAAAAAAATCTAGAGGATGCTGTTATTTGCTAAGAGAAAAATTTGGAAGGCATTAAGAAAATAGCCATTTTGGGGTGCCTGGGCGGCTTCATTGGTTGAGCGTCCGATTCTTGATTTCTACTCAGGTTCTGATCCTGGGGTCATGGGCTTGAGCCCCGCGTCAGGCTCCATGCTCAGCATGGAGCCTGCTTAAGATTCTATCTCTCCCTCTGCCCCTTTCCCCTGCTTGGGTGTACTCTCTCTCTCAAAAAAAGGAAAAAATTTAAAAAGAAAAAGAAAATAGCTATTTTGTCAGCTCTATACAAGCTTTCAGGAGGTAATCATAATATATTCTGGAAAAGAAATGCATAAGTCTTGATTTGGTATTTTTCACTTTTTTCCCCCTGAATTTCTCATGTCATTTTTCAGTTTGCAATGAAGGAAGAACCCTTTGTAAAAACATCTTACATGCATGTAAGACCCCTGCATGTAAAAACATGCAGGTGGCCCTGCATCTTTCATTTGGGGAAAGTGTTAGAACTTTTCTCTGACAGTTGTTCATTCACAGAACGGTCTGGATGCTTTCATCTGGAGCATTTATGTTTGACCTGTAGTGTCAGATGGCATAGAATCCCCCAAAACAATTTAATTCCTGACCCCTGTATCTTTCTTTATGCTTCTCAGCGTGTCCTTCCCGTAGAGAGGTTGGCAGGCAGATTGTCAAACGGATGTCTTCAGACTGCAGAGCTCTGTTCTGCCTTAGATGTGCCCGTCTTTTATAGTCTTTGCTGCTGTGTTCACATTGGTGAAGAGCTCCTGTGGCTGTCGCTTTTTCAGTCACGGTGCAGATGCTGTTGGTGGTTATGGAATGGGGGGGGGGGGAGGGGAGGGCAGGTGCAGCCTGTGCTCCGGTTAGCATCCACGCAGAAGAGACCTGGAGATGTCTGTAGTTCCCTGCTTCCCCTCTGCTGCTGTCCCCAGCAATTAGAACAGAGCCGTTCTGGCTTTTGGTCTTCGGTGACATCCCCATTGCCCTGTTTTGTGGCGCTGCTCCCTCACGTGCTGATCTCCGTCAGTTTTTCTGTCCTCCTCTTGCTCTTTTTCCATATCCTGTCTCTCCCAGTTTATCAAGAGGAAACAGTTGATTATAACCAGAACTCTCCCTTTTCCCCCCCCAGTGTGATAAAGAACTGATTCTTCTTTCCTCTGTTTAGTTTTGTTAAATCCCCTAAGAGGCATCCTGGGAAGCAGATTTTAAAACAGCTGAAGTTTATTCTGGGTTGTTTGTAGACACAATGTATCAAATAACTGAATCCATTTCCAAAAAGAACCGGAGTCCCAGAAAGCTAGTTGCGCATTTTCCAGAGATGGAGAAATCCGTAACATTATTTAACTTCATTAGATACTCTAGTAGCATCTTTCCCTAAACTCTATAGATAATCCTCTTGCTGTTTCTCCACACATTTTTATTGATAGAAGGTAAATTTCTTATGAATAGAAATTTGCTATAAGCCTTCATTATTTTAATCTGAATGTATAACAGTTTAAACTTTAGGTCACAAAATTCTGAAACAACGAGAAAACTACTCATGGCTGTTTACGTACGAGTTTGGCAAATAATGACAAAGGCAGATGTGTAATAACCACACGGTTTCTCTTCTGGTAGCATTAAAACCACAGGTTACTTCCGAGTTTCTCCTTTACTATAATGGTAATGCCTGTCTGTTACAATCCATTGGACCCTCCTCCTTCCACCACCTGCCTGTCTTGATTGCTTTGAAAGCTGTGACTTAAGCCCTTGTTCTAGTCTAACCAGGGCAAGCTTCTGCTTAAATTATGGGAAACCTCATTTGATTCACATTAAAAACTAATCTGATACACGTCCACTGTTCTGTGTGGTTTTATGATTCAGTAACTTCTTAAATATAAATGCACTTTACTTAATACTCTTATATAGGTTGGCTTCTATATGCCTGTTTCTCAAATACAGGAATCTCAGTTGGAGTCTATACAATTTAAAAGTCATTCCTATTGGGCATAATTTTTTTTTTTTTTAAAGAGATTCAAAAGGCAGTGAAGAACTCACTTTTACTGGAAACTGGAGGAAGTCAGGTCCTAGTTACCAGAGGCAGAAAGCTTAGCCACGCTGTGGGCTTTCAGGAACAGGGAGTCTGTAGAATAGGAAATGTGCCTGGTGCCCGGCACGACCTGGCGGGGAGGTCTCCGAGCAGTGCTGAAGGTGCCACGTGGTTTCTTCTTGCTTCTTAGAGTAAAATGCAGGACTAGAGAGAGTAGTCAGGAGAATGACTGTTAATAAGAACCAGAACCTGGTGGTTTGAAAATTCTCAGCCTCTGGAGAGGCAAAGGAGGCGGAAATTAAGAAATGGCTTCTGAGAGAATTTCAGATTCATTATGAGTTTTCTTAGCATCCAGTACCTATCTTAGGTTGAAAATTAGGTGTGTATGTGTGGATATTATTTGATATTAATGTTGAATTGAACCTGGGGCGGGGAGTGCCTTGTATTTCCTTCTCAACCACAGATTATAAACTGTTTGAGACTAGGTCGTTTCATGAATTAAGGTGCAAGCATATACAAACAGTTCTAAAAACCTAGAAAAAGAAAGCTTCGGTACCCCCTGCTAAGTAGGGTCATGGTTGCTCTACCAAAAAGCAAAAGAGAAGAACCAGGGCTAAATCTGGCAAGGCCAGTGCTTTCTGGCTCACCTGCAAGGAAATTGCTTAGAGAACCAAAGATGATAGGTACCAACAGCTGTCAGCTGTATTTCAGGAAGAGCAAATGGAAAACTTGCAGGTGTCTGATCACAGGCTGCAGAAAGCGCATACGCAGGATAAGTAGGTAGTATCTGAATCTGTGAGACATCCTCCCAGCTTCGTAATCTCGACCTTTTGGCACAGATTGTCACACTACTTAATAAGTAATATGGAAGTTAGACATTTTGGCAGTAATCAAAGCTATTCATTGCGGGAGAAGCCATGAAAAATATATTGGAGTATCAAAAAAAATCTGTTTTTAAATTAGTTTTTCCTCCTAAATAATAAAAAAAAATTACGAGTACCCTATCACTACACCCAGTAGTGAGAACCAAAAATGTCTCCAGACAGTGCCAAATGTCCCTTCGGGGACAAAAAAAATCATCTCTTGTTGAAAACCACTGATATCAAGGAAGAAAATAGCCAGAAAAGGGGGGGGGGGAGGAAAGACCTTAGAATTTAATTGCCCATAAGTCTGTATTTTTTACCTAAATAATTCTTGATCCATGTTCTGCTTTAAAAAGGTAATACAAGTGTGAGGGGCGCCTGGGTGACTTGGTCGGTTGGGCATCTGACTTTGGCTCAGGTCATGATCTTGCGGTTCGTGGGTTCAAGCCCCGTGTCGGGCTCTGTGCTGCCAGCTCAGGGCCTGGAGCCTGCTTTGGATTCTGTGTCTCCCTCTCTCTCTCTGCTCATCCCCTGCTCACACTCTGTCTCTCTCTCAAAAATAAATAAAGATTTTTAAAAAAGATAATATGAGTGTGAAATAATTGGAAATTAAAGCAATGCACCAGCTTGGATTTGAATATTGGAATTTTTGCTTTGGGAAAAAATCTAGGAGGTGTTTCCTTTAATAGTAAGGAAATACTTTATATATGTGAAATTAACACCTCACGTGACAGATCAGGAAATCTGAAATGACTAGCAGTATAGCGAAGAAAGAACCCACACTTCCTAATGTCCAGCCCAGGGAGTATTTTTCTTATTGGAGCCCCATCCACTTTATACAACCCTAAGTAATCATCATTATCAGCTGGAGTACCTTTAAAAAAAAAAACAAAACACTTTAGCTCTCAGATTTTTTTTTTTTTTTTAAGTAGGCTCCATGCTCAACGCAGAGCCCAGTGTAGGGCTTGAACTCATGACCCTGAGATCAAGACCTGAGCTGTTATCAGGAGTTGGACGCTTAACTGACTGGGCCACCCAGGCTCCCCTCTCTTAGAATTTTTGAGGCTGATGATGACTTATGTTTGTAAGCCACTGCACTGACCGCATTGCTATTCATTTATTTTAATTGTAATTATATTATGTTTAATGGTTTTCAGATAGGTAGGATTGAATAATCTTAAAATTGAGGTCGTATCACCAACTCTGTATCTTCATGTTCGCTCATAAAGAAGGGAAGGGTGGGAGAGAAGGAAGGAGAAAGAAAAGGAGGAAGGGAGGAGATGTATGTGTATGTTTGTTTTCCAAGGGGTGATAGACAACAGCCGTCTACACTGAGCAGGGGGGAATACGTGGCTGCTTTTCATAAATAGTAACAAGATGTTAAAGTGACTTCTGCCTCTTCTGTTCTCTCATGGGACTCCCATGTTAGCAAACCCTTTCTAAAATGGTTTAAAAGCGCAAAAGGGAGAAGAAATATTGGACGTGTTTTGTGAAAAGCCCTGCACACCCCAGAGAGCAAAATGTTAGTGCAACTCAAGTGGTGGATGGCTCCTTCAGGCCGTTATTAGGCTGCTATTCCTGGGCTAGAGACGAGGTGCTGAACGTGTGTAACGATACCGAGTAGAGAGTTGAGAGCCCGGATGGTATTTTAGACTGAAATTGGCCATCGCTTGGGGTAGCCAGCTCTCTAGACATTGAAGGCAATCTGTGGTATCAAATATAGGAAATGCTAGTGATTAAACGAATTCAGGATTATTATTACAACAGGTAGTGCATCTGTTCATTAAAACTCCCAAAACATGAGAGGAATTTATGGCCTTTACGATACTTGTATTTCCCGTGTATCCCAGTGTTGTTTCAGTAATTTAAAGTGAATCAGAACTCTATACATTTTCCAATAAAATTAATTTTTATACATCTCAATTAAATAATTGTATAGTCTGTTCTGGCAAATTCTACCTTTCTTCAAAATACGTGTTCGGCTACCATGGCTCTTTGTGAGGTTTTCTAATGTTAATGTTAGTTTCTTACAATTGCCCATTTTACTTTTTGAATCTCTTACAGTGCCAAAACCAACGAATATTGAAATTAAGGCCTATAACTTTAATACTGTCCTATCTTGGGACTACCCGACCATGTCACAGACCCCTGTTTTTATCGTACAGGTAAAGAACTATGGGTAAGTGTTAACTCTTTTCATCCTTTTTATTCTACTTTGCCTAGGTCTTTGTACTTTCCATGACTGTGTTTTGCCCCATCATCTTCCTTTCCCATGTGGCAGAACTTCCTAAACTGCTTGTAGACTTCCAGAAGCTCTAAGGACGCAAATTAGTTATTTTCACAAGACTTCCTGCCTTTTAGTTCTTCTTCCTGTCAAATTCAAGTAGAGGAGTCTCAGCAACTTTCAGAATTTTTTAAGGCATGACAAATAAAGCTTAGAATTCGTATGAAAAGTGAGGTCATCTTACTTGCCATAGTGAATGTGTTGTTTAGCAGAAAGATGAGAATTTCAGAAGAATTTTAGGAGTTCCTGTTAAGAGTCTTTGTAATGTGTTAGGTTCTGCAATCAAGTAATGATTATCGATGTTAATAGAATCTAGAATTGTTTAAAGACCAGATTTTTTACAATTACATATGGAATGTACTTTGTTCAGGTGTTGTATTTTGAATTGAGCCTCTTTATTGTAAAGGAATTTATAGGACTTCTAACCAGAGTAAGGGCTTCCTCCTTTGTCCGGCTTCTCCGTCCTGTTCTTAGCTCTTTCGACCAGCTACCAGCTCCATGCTGTGAGTGAAAAGCAAAGCACAGACAGAGGTGATTGAAGTGTACAGATTAACAAAAGTTATCCTTGTTTCTTTACTCGTCTTCATTTTAGGGAGGCAATCTGGGTTGATGCCTGCAATACCTCTCATCATTCTTGTAATATCTTTTCCGCAATTACCGATCCATCACTTTCTCTCTGGGCCAGAATTAAAGCTAGACTTGGACAAAAAGAATCAGCCTATGCAGAGTCCAAAGAATTTATTTTGTGTAAACAAGGTGAGTAGAATTTTGAAATTTGAAAATACTGACACACGTCTTCTGTACGTATTTGCTTTTATTAGCACTTGCTAAAAATTATCGCAATGCCCAGGAAACCTTTGGAAGAATTTAGGGAGTTTGTATCTTCCTCTTTCCCTGAGCTCCACAAAATAGGGATGAGAGGTGCCCATCACTATGCCCCGTCTAAACCATTGCATTTCTACTCCCTGTAAACACGGATCGGTGCTGCCCTGCTGGGCTCTGCACCGGCCTCCCCCACTCCCCTCCTCCAACGCTCCTTGCTCAGTTACACTTACCAAGGCCAGGGGCACCTGCTCTCGTTCTTCCTCCGTGTGCCCAGTCCCCAAGGCCCTTGGGAATTTTATATACCAACTTAATACATTAAGAAATTTTAGATTTCTGCAGTCTCCTCAACCCCAGTGATTGTCAGCCCTTTCTCCTGCCAGCATCGCATCCCCATGGCATACCTGATCTGAGTTATGACTTTAAGCTTCAGAATCTTCAGCACCAATTCCTCTTTTCTGATTGAAATCCTACCTGTAGCTCTCCTACCCTCACTTGTGGGTAAAGAAGTGATTAATCATGCGACTCCTCCCTAGTCTTCTATGCCCTTGTGCCTTGCCATTCAACTTCTCTCCCTTCTTCAGTTGCCACGTGTCTTTCCTTCCACTATGGCCTTGATTCTGCTCCTACGCTTCAGCTGTGCCTACCCAGTCTCTTCCATTGGCCCTTCCTCCACTTGCCCTTGAAATAATTTTATTCCCTCGAGTCCATGCCTTTGTTATCTGTGAACTGTGCCCATCTGTATATTAGATTTTTCCCACACAGATTTATCAAGGGCACACTATGTGCTAGAAAATATGCCAGGCCCTGAAGATAAAAATAAACCTGCCTGGTACATGGTAAGTGTGCAATAAATATGTGAAGAATAGGTAAATGGCTCACCAGCAAAGTCTCAAGCATCAGGGACACATAATAAATATTTGTGAAGTGAATAAATATCTGGTTTTGATTTTCACTCTAAAAATTGAATCTATTTAGCAAACTTTTATACGAGCCTCATGCCAGACATCTATAGGTGTTGGAGGTACAAAGAGTTTCAGTGAGTGTTCAAAGGTAACTAAAATGCCTTTTCTGAAACATTTTTTAGAGAACAGGTTTCCTTTTTAATCTACCAGAACCAAAGGAAAAGGAAAAATAACTTAACAGAGCTTCTATTATGGTAAGGTTTTTTTTTTGTTTTTTTTTTTTACCAGAACTCAGGACCAGAGCTCATGACCCAACTGTTTGTTTTCCTTTAGCACTAGAATTTAAACTGCTAAAGAGAAGTTTAGGTTAGATAAGAATACTTCCTGCTTGAGATTAATTAAACATTTATTAAGAACATTCATTTTTTTAAATTATTTTTTAAAAGTGTTTATTTATTTTAGAAAGAGAGAACAAGCAGGGGAGGGGCAGAGAGAGAGGGAGACACAGAATTCGAAGCAGGCTCCAGGCTCTGAGCTGTCAGCACAGAGCCTGACGTGGGGCTTGAACCCACAGACTGTGAGATACCATGACCTGAGCCAAGATCGGATGCTTAACCGACTGAGCCACCCAGGCGCCCCTTTATTAAGAACATATAGAATATCATCTAGATCTTTGTGGAATGGTTTAAACATGATCCTGCTTTAGAACAACAACAGAAAAAGTAGGTTGATTGATTTTGGCAGTTTTATGCAATGTATTATAAAGTTCCAGGGGAATACTAATTCTGCATTTTTTTTTTTTGTCCCTGCCCCCCCTCCCCCAACCACAGGGAAAATTGGACCACCTGAACTGGGCATCAGAAACATGGAAAAACACATCATTATTGACATATTTCACCCTTTAGCTATTATAAGTGGAATGGAGCCAGTAGCCATATATGGTGAAGAAAATTGTTACTCATTCAAGTACGAGGTGCATCTGAGAATAAATGGAAATGAGGTATGTGTTTCTATTTCATCTTTTCCAAAATGGCAGGTTTTCTGTTGCTCACGCGAAGTTGTTTCTGCATGTAGTATAACCATAGTAGAATGCTTATGAACATTCAGACAAGACTTACGGATCATAGACCTTACCATAGGTTTTGTTAAGAAACACGACCTAGGGGCGCCTGCGTGGCTCAGTCGGTTGAGCATCTGACTTTGGCTCAGGTCATGATCTCACAGTTTGTGAGTTCAAGCCCCGCATCAGGCTCTGCTGACAGCTCGGAGCCTGGAACCTGCTTTGGATTCTGTGTTTCCTTCTCCCTCTGCCCATCCCCCTCTTGTGCTCTGTCTCTCTCTCTCTCTCTCTCTCTCTCTCTCTCTCTCTCTCTCTCAAAAATAAATAAATAAATGTTAAAAAAAAAAAAAAAAGAAACACGACCTAAACGAGTGCTGGTGGAGGGAACTGGCTTGGAGTTCATCACTAGCACTGGTGTCTTTGCCTCATTTAACAGCATGGTCCTGTTTGAGGGTCTTAAACCTGTTTATTTCTTCCCTGGCAAAGTGAGGATCATTTTAATCTTTCCTTCTGCATTGGTAGTGATGTAACGTAACATGAAGCTGTGATCGGAAATCATTGTTTTGGAAAGAAAAAGTAGCAGTACTGCGGTGGGGATGTACTTGCATTCTGGCACCGGTGTGCTGCCCACGCCTGGACTGGAGTTGTGCTAGTCCATCCATTCTCCACGGCACTGCCGCTGCTTTATTTAATAGTGTTTGTCAAGCACATGCTCTGCGTGTTCTAGACAAACCTCTGGTGATGCGTGAAGCAGAGAAACAAAGCAGGGAGGGGGGAGATGGGCAGCAGCATTGGGGGCGCTAGTGGTCTTCGGTAGGGTGGTTGGAGCAGGGAAGGTGTTACTGCGGCCAGTGCAGGGGAAGGTTAGGAGGTGAGCTCCAGGGGGCACGTCTGGGGAGAATGTTTCAGGCAGAGAATCTGGCAAAAGCACACTGGGCACGTGAAGAGCAGCGGGACTCAGCAGAGCCCGGGAGCAGATGAGGTCAGAGGTCACTGGGGGGGCCACATCCGGTGGGGCACTGGAAGGGTTTGACTTTTATTCTGACTGAGGTGTTGTGCCTCTGGGAAGATTTAAGCGGGAGGAGTGACATCAGACTTAGATTTTTAAAACTTGACTCTAGATGCTTAGCAGAGTTGTCCTCTTGACGTGCACATCTAACCATAGTACTTCACCGCCTGAAACCCTTTAGCAAATCCCCACCAGCTACACAGTTAAGGCCTGAATTCCCTCTCGTGGCGTGGCCTGCGAGACCCTCGTGATTTGGCCTCTTGCGTCCTTTCCAGCTTTCTGTCTCCCCGTCCCTTCTCACCCGAATTGTATTTGTGCTTTGGCGAACTGCTGTTGTGTTCTTAGTTCCCTGCGGGTGCCGTGCTCTTTACGGAATGCCCTTCTCCGCCCACTCACCTTTGGCAAATTTCTACTCATTTTCCAGTGTTCAGCTGGCATTTCATCTCCCCTTTGAAGTCTTTTCTGACACGGAAGATTGTTTGCTCCTCTGTGGTTTGGATATTCCCAGTTCCATTAACGGTCCCCCTTGCACTACTCATCACTCACATTTCTTTCGGCTCTGGCGGAAGTTGTTTGAGGTCAGGTACTGCTGTCCTACCTTCGTGTCTTCAGGCCCTACCTGGCACAGGTGATGCGCACACTTTGGCGGAATGAATGGTAAACTGCCAGAGACTGCCTCGGTCCCTTCTGTGTACCACGGCCAAGAGCTGCTACAGTCTTTGCGAAATACCTTTCTTATTCTTCCTACAGATGGGTTTATAGCTCTCCCCACCTGTTTCTAGCACTACTGGAATGGGACTAATGAACGTTTGCTGGTTTAACGACGACCAGTGAACATTCTTGCTATTTGAGTTTTAAAATGTATGATCCCTAAAAAGGACATTTTACTGGAGATACAACAAAATTGACTTACTATTTGATATCCACAATGCTATTTTCAGACATGGTTCAACTTTCATCCCATATATTCTCTTCAGGGGTTTGATCAGGTAAATGTAGGTGATTTTGTTTGTTTTTGCAGAATAAAAGAAGCCACACATTTTCACTGTCGTTTGTTCCCATGCAGACCTCATATAAAACGGATGTAGAGGAAGATAATTGCAATGAGACTCAGTGCTATCTAACTGTCCCAGTGTCCTCGTTGGATTCTGAGTACTGTGCTTGGACAAAAGGATTCTCAGAAACATGGCTTGTTACAACTGAACAGTCCAAAGAACTTTGTGTTACCACTTTGGATGGCAAACACATGGAAGGCAAGTTTCTGCTGGTTTTGTCCTAAATACAGGGAGTGATGAGCGAGCTAGGTGTTGAAAAGAGGCAGTTTCAATAAATCTCTGTTCGTTTAAAAATCTGCAATGGTTCCATTCCTCAGAGAAGTTCAAAAGTACAAATAAGCTCATTTCTCAGGCATTAAAAGATATAAAATGGCCGATTAAAGAAAGCCACATGATGACCTTTTGACCTAGGAAAGAAAGAAATACAACACCTAAAACTGCATGCACTTCAGGATTACACGTAGCGACAGAAGTCAGCTTAACTATTTCCACATGGCAAGGTGCTATGTACCCATTACAGTGTTCTTTGTGGGGGTGGCAAGTTTAAAAACTGAATAGCAAAAATATTCATTGGCTTATGTGATGTGAACTGGATAAATACTAGAAATTAATATCCGAAAATAAATATTGATAAGTTTATTTAAAAATAAGTTTATTTCATCATACTTTCTTTGTGTGAGGGGGTACATATAATAGAACTTTAGGACTAACATTCTCAAGGGGCACCTACCTTAGCTGAAATTAGGGCCGTTCTTTGCAGTTATGAAATTTAAATGTTCATTACGGGTAATTTATAAAATCTAAAAAGCGAGAAGAAAACAAAATTATCGATAGTTCTGTCATCCAAATATTCGGTTACAGTTTGGTGTTTTTTTTTTCTCATCCTGTTCTCTTTTTCTACATAGCTGTGATCATATTGTATAGTGTATATAATTTTGTGTACTGCTTTAAGTATTTATTATAAGTATTTTTCCATTTTATTTCACATACTTTATTCTATTTTCTGAGATCTTTAGACTGTTTCATCATGTAGAACGTGTATACTATTTATTGTTCCCCAATTTTGGACTTTTAGATTACTTACAGATTTTTTCTATGATAGATCATGCTTTGATAACTGTCTTTGTGTATATATGATTGTCAGCCTGTTTTGAGAACATATCTCCTGGGAACAAAAATTTTCTGTTACAAGTACCTTTTTGAAGAATGGGAATCTAGGCTGAAGAACTAGACCAAAGGCCTAAAATTTAATATTTATAACTTTTTTTTTTAATTTTTTTTTTAACATTTATTTATTTTTGAGCCAGAGAGAGACAGAGCATGAACGGGGGAGGGGCAGAGAGAGAGGGAGACACAGAATCGGAAGCAGGCTCCAGGCTCTGAGCCATCAGCCCAGAGCCCAACGCGGGGCTCGAACTCCCGGACCGCGAGATCGTGACCTGAGCTGAAGTCGGACGCTCAACCGACTGAGCCACCCAGGCGCCCCTAATATTGATAACTTTTAGATCATTAGGACAAGGGTTTCAAATAGGTGACTTAAAGCAATGCAGTGCATCTTACACTCTCTTGGATTGTGTTGTTTTGAAAAATAAAGTTCTTACACACAAAATTCGAAATAATGCAGATGCCTTAGATTTAGTTTTTAAAAATGTGGTTTATAAACTGGGCTGGCACGGTGGCCACATGGTGGCACCACTGTGGCTCAGTTTCCTTGCCTGCCTGGACTGTGCTTCTAAACACAGCGCTGATGTTAGTTATGTCATTATCTGATCTTTACTGCCGTAATAACTTCGTTTTTTCCACATCCTATAAAATGTGTTATACAAGCATTCCCTTAGTAGCAATTTCCAGAGTCGCTGTTCCAAAAAGGTAACTTTGAAATCGAAATCAAAGGTAATAAGATGCCAGTAGAGAGGTCAAACACCACCGTGATCTGTAGAGGACTGTTCATTTGAAAGAGAGGACTGTGCAGCTAGAACGCGGAAGATTGTGCTTTGAAAATAAAAAGCAGCATTAGAGCAGAATACACAGCAGTGATTATAAATGTGCTCTGAAACAAATCTTTCCCATTGTATGTTATTGTCTCTGGTTTGTGTTGAAGGGCACCTAGTTCCTGCGCAACAGCTCCTGTCTGTGTGTGTTATGTGTGGGTCTGTGTGTCTTTACAAGTACTTGCCATCTAGAAGTGAATATAAAATGTAACAAAATTCTGAGGAGTGGGATTCAGTTATTTTAAAAGGTATAGATATTGCCAGAATTTTTTAAGGGATCGATTTTTAAACTTTCTTTTGCCTTGTTAATGGAGAGAAAACTGTAACTCTGGAAACACCCTATATTCAGGGCATGAAGAAAACTGTTATGAGGGGCACCTGGGTGGCTCAGTCGGTTAAGCGTCCGACTTCGGCTCAGGTCATGATCTCTCAGTTTGTGGGTTCAAGCCCCACGTCGGGCTCTGTGCTGACAGCTCAGAGCCTGGAGTCCGTTTCAAATTCTGTGTCTCCCTGTCTATCTGCCCCTCCCCCTACTCACTCTCTGTGTCTGTCTGTCTGTCCGTCTCTCCAAAAAAAGTACACGTGAGAAGAGATTAAAAAATAAAAAAGCAAGAAAACTGTTATGAAAAATCTGTTCTAGCCACTTTGCATCATGAAGGTATGGTTGCAGAAAGTGGAGAATCGCAGAGCTGGAAAGAATCACCTTGGTCTCTAGGACAGGCTCCTGAGTCTTTGATCACCTCATCGGACTTCTATGGCAAGTGCTCTTTGCAGTCCGGACCATATTAATCACCTGACGGGCAAAGCACTAAGGCTTTATAACTATTTCACAGAGACAGCAGCATTCCATCTTAATTCTAATTTGTGATTTTTCCCTTTTTTTTTTAGATTCTGTTTGGGTTCCAGTTGTTGCCGTTCTCTCCCTTTTTGTAGTTCTCGTCGTGGTATTTGTATGTTGTTACACTAAGAAGATTAATCCCTTTAAGAGAAGAACCATCATGTTACCAAAGTCCCTGGTAAAATATTTAAATATTTTTCTTTAATTATATACACTAACACATTAACTTGGACCTTTTTGATAGTTGTTTAATTTTTTAAGTAGAATGATGTTCAGCAGCGTATCACCTATCGTCAATCACTCAATCTACCACCCATCCAAAACCCCATAATTTTTACTACACATCGTGTGCTTTCGTATATGCACAAAACAAGAACACGATTGGATAAGTCTGTTAAGGAGCTTCAAGAGTAGTGGGAGAAAAAGATAAGTATTCAGTGAGTGAACAGTGTTCAAACACAGAGCTTTCCATACAGGCCAGCAAGGACTTCATCCACCTTTGGAGGGTGCTGGTCAGTTGTGGCCTTTCTAGAGGCGGTGAGGCTTGAGCAATCTTGATGGAAAGACAGGAGTTTATGCAGGTACTGAGGGACAGTATGTGCCAAAGCCCAAGATCAAGAAAGCATGGCGTTTGAAAATCTCAAAATACAGAAACACTATTGTTACGGTTGGACTGTAGAAGAAAAGGCGGTCACACATGAGACTGGAAGTTTCACATTTTAATGTCTAGTATTTAAAAGCCTTTGTGTGGACGCCTGGATGCCCTGGGTACAGTTGGTTGAACGTCCCGACTTTGGTTCAGGTCATGATTTCACGGTTCGTGGGTCTGAGCCCTGTGTCGGCCTCCGTGCGGACAGTGTGGAGCCTGCTTGGCATTCTCTGTCTCCCTCTCTCTCTCTGCCCCTCCCCTCCTCGTGGGAAATAAACAAACATTCAAAAATAAACGTGATTTATTTCTCTCAAAAATAAATAAACATTCCAAAAATAAATAAAAGCCTTTATGCAATGAAAAGCCCATTTACAGGTAACAGGATCGTAGCTACTTGGATGAAATATAACAGGAACAATATCCATGATACGCAAAGGAGACTTTTCAATTTGTATTGAAAACACCTTTCTCTCAACAGGAGAGAATTCACGTGTGAATTCTAGTATTTGTCCATACTAAGTAAGTAAGTAGTTAAGTAGAACGCAACGTTGCAGTCCATAACTTTACACCCACTAGAGAAGGAAAAATAAACCTGAATATTCAGTAGTTCCACTAGTAGTAAACTGGTGGAAAGTGGGAAAAGTAATCCAGCGCTGGTGGGAAGGTAAACATATAATGGGTAGAGGGTGTAGGAGTGTCATAAACGTGCCACAGCCTTTGACTTAGTAATTCTACCTTCAAGAAATTATTATTATTTTTTTAATGTTTATTTATTATTTTGAGAGAGAGAGTACCCACACAAGCAGGGGAGGGGCAGAGAGAGAGAGACAGAGGGAGAGAATCCCAAGCAGGCTCCTTGCTGTCAGTGCAGAGCCCAGCGTGGGGCTCATTCCCATGAACCACGAGATCATGACTTGAGCCAAAATCAAGAGTCGGGACACTGAACTGACTGAGCCACCCAGGCACCCCAAGAATTTATTCTTATAAAGCCGCTTCATAAATAAAAAGATGTGTAAAAATATTCACTTCAGCACGTTCCATAAATCATAAAAATAGGAAACACTTCAATATCTACGATCAGAGAAATTACGTTAATCAATCAGGATAGAGAAATCAGGAGGCAGTGAAGATTATAATAAAAATTGTAATTATGAAGGCGAATGGTGAGAATATTCTATAAGTAGGTATTCTCCGGCTATAGATGTAATGTGTATATGTGTGAAGTCACATAGAAAAAGCAACATAGACTAGTTGGATGGCGGATGACTTTTTAAAAATTCTAAAAACTTCTTTTTAATCTTAATATAGTATATTTTATTAAAAATCAAGAAAAGGCGCTCCTTATCAGGGAAATACAAATCAAAACCACACTCAGGTATCACCTCACGCCAGTCAGAGTGGCCAAAATGAACAAATCAGGAGACTATAGATGCTGGAGAGGATGTGGAGAAACGGGAACCCTCTTGCACTGTTGGTGGGAATGCAAATTGGTGCAGCCACTCTGGAAAGCAGTGTGGAGGTTCCTCAGAAAATTAAAAATAGACCTACCCTATGACCCAGCAATAGCACTGCTAGGAATCTACCCAAGGGATACAGGAGTACTGATGCATAGGGGCACTTGTACCCCAATGTTCATAGCAGCACTCTCAACAATAGCCAAATTATGGAAAGAGCCTAAATGTCCATCAACTGATGAATGGATAAAGAAATTGTGGTTTATATACACAATGGAATACTACGTGGCAATGAGAAAAAATGAAATATGGCCTTTTGTAGCAACGTGGATGGAACTGGAGAGTGTGATGCTAAGTGAAATAAGCCATACAGAGAAAGACAGATACCATATGGTTTCACTCTTATGTGGATCCTGAGAAACTTAACAGGAACCCATGGGGGAGGGGAAGGAAAAAAAAAAAAAGAGGTTAGAGTGGGAGAGAGCCAAAGCATAAGAGACTGTTAAAAACTGAGAACAAACTGAGGGTTGATGGGGGGTGGGAGGGAGGGGAGGGTGGGTGATGGGTATTGAGGAGGGCACCTTTTGGGATGAGCACTGGGTGTTGTATGGAAACCAATTTGTCAATAAATTTCATATATATAAAAAAAATAAATAAAAAAAAAATCAAGAAAAGGCAACCACCAGATGCCATTATATTATTACCATAAATATACCATTTGGTAGTATATTTCATTGACCATTATTCTTAGAGCATTTCTTTTTAAGGATGTGCACTTAAGTTTAATAATTCATTATGTTTCATCATTTATTTTTCTTCCCTTAGCTCTCTGTGGTGAAAAATGCATCTTCGGAGACAAAATCTGAATCAAAATGTGTATCACCCATCACCTACCAACCGATTGTCTCAGAAAATGAGAAGATGGTCTGGGAAGAGCAGTTGTCTCCAGCGACAATTTCCGATCTGCCCGCTGAAGACAGTCTGGAAAAAATGGGACACCACGAAGAACTACAAGTGGTGACCCCTGAAGGGACTATTTCTGACATGGCTCCTGATAGCCCTCAGACCCCGGTAATGAGAGAGAATTCTGTCCGTTCAAATAGTAACCAGTCTGAAACCTGTGTTGTCGCTTTAAACTCCTATCACTCCAGAAATGGTTCCGAGAGCGGCACTGTGGAACCGCAGAGCTTCTCAGACTCAGAATTTCCCCCAAGTAGTAAACCTGAAATAAAGACCGAGGAACAGGAGTCCGTAATGCTGAGAAACACGACCACCTCCTTTGGTTATGACAAGCCGCACGTATTAGTGGATCTGCTGGTGGATGAAGGCGGTAAGGAATCCTTGATCGGTTACAGACTTACAGCAGATTCCAAAGAGTTTTCCTGAGATCAGAGAAGATGTGCCATCTCGGAAGGATCTACCTTTTTCCCCAGACGGTTTTTCTGCCTCGATTTCATGAAGAGATCATGATTTTAGAAGCCGTTTCTTTGTCGACATCAACCAAATACAGTAGTATCTTGGTTTACATAAAGGGCAAAGAGCCTCTGTGGCACTGTCAGATTTGGCCCGAAAACTGCAGAAGCTGTAAAGAAACAAACCGTTGTCACATAGGAACTTTTCCATCCAGCTTGCATTATCAGTGAACACGCTAAGAATCCTGCTTCCTACGACAGTGCGTGAGATGCCTCAGGTCCTTTCTAATCACTTCCAGTTGTAAACTAGTTTTGTTTTGTTTTGTTTTCCTTTTCTGTGCCTTAGCATGTTATTTGTTTTTGCAAGTCTATGTCCATAGTATTTTTAAATGCTCACTTTGAGAAGAAATCGTGAAAGTTTTCCAAACGTGAATTCAAAATTTAATTCAAGTCAATAGACTTCATAAAGAATATGTAAATACACACATGTATATATTTTGTATGGAACGTTGTATTTAGATATTTGTAAATAAAGTATGTTTAAAATTCATTTTTGTACTCATTTATTCAAGCACTCAGGCAGTTAACCTGATATTTTTTTTATCCATTTGCTTGTTTCCACGTAGTAAGACTATAGAATCGTTTCGTAATTATTCATATCTAATCTTCAAAGCAGTCTTAAAATAATCTAATCTTTAAGAATGGTCCTTTTATGTCTATTTCTTTTTTTTTTAATTTTTTTTTTTTTAGTGTTTATTTTTGAGAGACAAAGTGCAAGTGGGGGAGGGGCAGAGAGAGGGAGACACAGAATCTGAAGCAGGGCTCCAGGCCCTGAGCTGTCAGCACAGAGCCCGACATGGGGCTCGAACTCACCAACTGCGAGATCATGACCTTGAGCTGAAGTCGGACGCTTAACCAAGTGAACCACCCAGACGCCCCCTACGTCTGTATTTCAATATTTAGCATCCAATGTACAGAACGCTGTCCCAAGCTTTTTGGGGAAGAAACAAAAAGGCAGATTTTTTTGTAGAGTATTAAGATTGAGGGGTCTCTGGCATAACGATGGTGGTCAAAGCCACTGGGGTGGGTGGGAGCCCTGAGAAGCATGTAGTATGAAGAGAGAGTCCCAGCAAGAGGCAAACCAAGAGTTGATTTCTATATTACACAAGGCGTTCCTGGGAATTACTAAGAGGGTAGTAATTTTAAGATTCAAATGAATTAATTGACCCCCCCCCCAAAAATTTTTAAATACACCTCTCTGAGTAAATTAACAAACCATGTAGAAATATTTCTCTTCGCTTAAAAGTACAGATGAAGGGGTGCCTGGGTGGCTTAGTCAGTTAAGCGTCTGACTCTTGATTTCAGCTCAGGCCATCATCCCAGGGTTGTGGGATCGAGCCCCACGTCGGGCTCTGTTGAGCATGGAATTTGCTTGGGATTCTCTCCCTCTCTGTCCTTCCCCCTGCTCGTGCTCTCTCAAACAAAGTATAAATGAAGTCTATACTCTCGCTATTCAGAGGCAGGGTGAGATTATTTCAGAAAGCTCTAGGGGAAGATCCTTCTTTGCCTCTTCCTGGTTACTGGCAAACCTCAGCTTGCCTTAAATCTTAGCTGTATCATGCCAGCCTCTGCCTCTTGTCACATGACATTTGGAGCCGAGGAGCAAACCACAACTGACATTCACTGAGTCCTTACTGCGTGCCAGGCACGATGCTGAGTATTTCACATGTGCTATGTCATTACTAAGATCCCATATTACCCATGTTTCATGAGTGAAGAAACAGGCTCAGAGAGGAAGAAGAACCTGTATCTTGTCACGTAGCTACCCCATGCAAAGCCATCTTTTCAAAATAAGGGGAATGAGCACGGGATTACCAGACCAGAAGCTCCAGGAAGGAGAGGGAACCCTACCTGCTGGCGAGAGGCCAAGAACGGCATGTTACACACAATGGGCAGGGGTGAAGTGTGGGACCTGAGCAACAGGAGGCCCTGATGCCCACCCTGAGTTAGAAACGATGGCTGGAGAAGGGTGCTCTAAATTCAAATCTCGGAGAAGGATCGATTTCAAATGAGGATGTGGTCTAAGAAATGTCTTCTTTCGGTCGATGTGTTTTCACCCACCGAGAGCCAAGCACGCACCGGTAGCCCCCAGGCTCAAATACGTGTTGGGGGAGTGGTTAATGAAGAGCAAAGGCTCCCAAGTCAGACCCTTGAGTTAGAACCCCGACTTTGCCACTCACCAAGTGATTTAGAGCAAGTCCCTTGGCTTCTCTTTGCCCTGCTTTACTAGGTGCAGGTGCACAACATAGGCACGAAATCAGCTCAGAGAGCCGTTCGCGCGGTACTCGCAAGGGCTGTACGCAAGCACCCAATAAAGATCAGATGCCAAGGTGCGGGAAGGAAACCATAATTAAATCTTCAAATTCTTCCTCACAAACAAACGGACAAATAAAATGAAGGAAAAGCACATGGTGCAACCACAGCATGACAAGGGGACCTAGCTGAGATCCAGCCTCTTGAGGAAGTGACATTTAAGCGTAATGATTCTGCCTGTGTTATGCCACCTATAGAGCTGTTTGTTCCCGTCAATTCCATTGTTCTCGGGTAGGGCTCACATGCAGCCAGTCTGACTCCCTCTCCCTGCTCTCCACAGCAAGATTCCTGCTTGACTCCTGCTTGAATGTTCAGGGAACATTGTGGCAGCCGTCCCCCACTCACCAAGCCTGCAGGGAGGACTAATGTTTACCCTGCCTCTGCTACAGGCAGCTGTTTGGCCAATTTCTCTTATCAGCCCTCCCCACTAGCTGGTGGGGCAGGTATTACACAATTTTTTCCAAGTGAGGAAACCGGGGCACAGCAAAGTTGGTTTTGGATGAACTAGAAACCAAAGAGGTATATCTTGGGAATACAATATAGTAGGAAATCAGAATGCACCTAAAACATGGGGGGATGGCAGGACTGGGACCCTTTGGAGCTAGGGCAGTGGGGTGCAGGGGTGCCACAGAGCCTGGGCAAAGTGCCCCTCTGGGGCTGGGGCCCGGGAGCCTGGACCCTGCAGCCTTGCCCAGGAACCTCTGCTGGAGTCGTATGTAGCTGAGGGAAGGAAAGGAGGTGGGGAGAAGCTAGGGCACCCTCCGCAATATTAAGGTGGAGCCCTCCTTTGGGGAATACGGGTTTTTTAAAAACTGAAATGTAATTGACCTATCAGTTTCAGGTATACAACAGAATGATCTGCTGTTCGTACATATTGTGTAATAATCACCACAGTAAGTCTGGGGAACATCCATCACCACACATAGTTACAAATTTTTTCTTGTGAAAACTTTTAAGATCTACTGTCTTAGCAACTTTCACATATACAATACAGCATCATTAACTCTGGTCACTATGCTGTCCATTAAGTCCCCAGGACTTACTTACCTTAAAACTCAAGGTTTGTACCTTTTGAATGTAGGATGTTTAAATGGGTTCAGGAAAAGAATTCAGAGACCCCAGAAATTAAGTGAATTGAGTCTGTGCTCAGGATTTGTCTGTGCATTTGGGGAGGGATAAGAAATGACATCCTCCGGGCCTTTGCGTACCAGGATGGGAAACTCATCACAAGTGGATGAAGCTGAGATAGATCTATTTGGAGGGATTCGAACTCAAGCTTTACTCAACTTCAAAGTGCAGCTTTTCCCACTGTGGTCTGATGTCTCTAGCTTCTGGTAAAAAAAAAAAAAAAAAAAGACACATTACGCCTTCCAGCTGTCTTTGAATATAAGTCATGCTTTAACTTTGATAACCCAGAGGCTATCTCCAGAAATAGCCTTAGGTGAAGCTGGAAATACACTCTAATAAGTTGCTTATGGTGGTTACTCACAACACTACAGTAAAATAAGACAAAGTCATTACTTTGAAATTCAAAAGGTATTTTAGTTAGTCTGAGGTTCATTAGGGTTTTTAAATTTTGTTTAGATGCTCAGTGTACATCTTGTTGAATGGATATTACACCTAAGCAGTTGTGTGGCCATATTTTATCTTTGTTCATGAATAATAATGAATACTAATCCAGCTTTCTGCCGTTCAACTTCCAGAAAGAAAAGCAATAAGAGGGGATTTCTGGGGGTCCCTGGGTGGCTCAGTCGGTTAAGCATCCAACTTCAGCTCAGGTCATGATCTCATGGTCCATGAGTTCGAGCACTGCATCAGGCTGTCTGCTGTCAGCACAGAGTCTGCTTTTGATCTCTGTCCTGCTCTGTTTCTGCCCCTCCCCCAGCTTGGCAGCTTGGGCGCTCTCTCTCTCTCTCCCTCCCTCAAAATAAATAAATAAACCTTTTAAAAAAGGGGGGATTTCCAAATTGCACGTGATTGCATAAGTCAGCATCTTCTTTTTCTCTGGAAATCATTAAAATTAAAACAATCTATATTGCAGAATTGTTAAGAAAAAGAACACAAAGAATATATCCCACTTCAGAGCAAAAGAGGGAGCCTGCGGCATACATTTCAGAGTGAATTCCTAGTGTGAATACTTGTATTGATATAAAAACAAAGGTCAGCAAAAAGGTCACAGGGCTGGAGCACTGTGGGTTAGGAGGTGAGATAAAGGAGATGTATTTAGAGATAACAGGGCCAGATTACCTAGAGTCTGGTAGGTGACTATAAGATTTTTGACTTGTATTCTGACAGAGATGAGAAGACATTAGAAGGTTTTGAACAAAGTCTCGTGTTTTAGAGAAACACTCCTATTGCAGAGGACAGGGGCAGAGGTGGGGAGAATGGACAGGAGGCTGTGACCACAACCCAGGCAAGAGACGATGGTGGCAGGGACCCAAGTGGCTGCAGCAGAGGGGTGCCAACTGGCTGGAATATGGTTCCACCATGAAAATCTTTCCAGAGTTGAAACAAAGTCCAAGCACGTGCTAGTGTATGGGTATAATGACACGTTATATCCAGTAGGATTTTCAGGGTCAGTAAAAGACCTTGGTCAAGAACAAAGTAAAATCAATAGCGTCTTTTATTCAGAGCAACAGGAGTGAAGAGTAGGAAAAGTGACCATAAGGAAGCCCTAAGTCTTATGAATGGAAATTTTAAATAATGTATTAGTGTTCATGGTCCAAAAAATTAATCAAAGTTGAACTTGATCAGATTGGTCATTGTGTTTATTGCATGTATTTCAACAATAGAGTTCCTTTTTTTTTTCCTGAATTTAAGTCCATAAGCTGTTTTGAAATTCATGCCAATTATTTCCAGAATGCAGAACTGCTTAAAGGTCATGGACATTATTCAGCAGAGTTATTGAGGGCCCAGCATGAGAAAGAACAAAAAGCTCCCAGTTATTGGTACTACAAATATATGGTTCTCTGTGGGTCTGAGGAGAAGAGTGGATTTCAAGTTACTATTCTTTATTAACTTTAAAAAGAGGCCTTTCTGCTTACCAAATCATAGAAAGAGGGAAAGAACCTGGGGCAGAAACCCAGTCCATCTGACCCCTTGGATATACCCCACTGAGGCAGTCCAGGACACCAGTTTTTAAACACTTTTCTTTTTTTTTCCTTTTTTTTTCTTTTAATTTTTTAATGTTTATTTCTGAGTGAGAGAGAGACAGAGCACAAGTGGGGGAGGGGCAGAGAGAGAGGGAGACACAGACTACAAAGCAGGCTCCAGGCTCTGAGCCATCAGCACAGAGCCCGATGCAGGGCTCAAACTCACAGGGCTCACACTCACGAACTGCAAGATCATGACCTGAGCCAAAGTCAGATGCTTAAACAACTGACCCACCCAGGGGCCCCTAAACACTTTTCTGAAGGAGAATAAGGAACATGTGGCCCTTCACTACCAAGACCTGGCTGAAGAAAATGATGCTGGCCCATCAGCACTGGCTCAGCCCATTTGTCATTACTGCATACCTCACACAGTGCCTGGGATACAGCATAGGCTCAGTAAACATTCATTTGAGTGATAAACAAAGGGCTGCAGGTCCAAATTTTCACTGACAGCATTCTATCCCTTTATGGAATAAATATTAAAAGTGAAGAACAACACATAGTGATTTTATAATAGGTCCCTTAGGTCAGCCAGACCTGATTTCACCCCTTGCTCTGTCACTATATGCTATAGAGCTAGTCAGGTTCTTTGCGCTTATGTCTCATTTTCTTCATCTGTAATATCAGGATAATAATACTGACCTTCTGGGCTTGTCGTAAGGATTAACTAGAATAACGCATGGCAAGAAAGTAACACAGTGCCCGTAGTTATTCATTCTTGTTATCAACACTAAAATGGCATTCAGATTATCAAACGAAGTTTTATAAAGATGGCATCTTATAGATTAACTTTTAAAATCTTTTTCCTTTTGCTATGAAAAACTTCAAATATATATAAAAGTAGAAAGTATAATGAATCTCCGTGTACCCAATATCTAGTGTCAATAACTTTCAGCTGGGGGTTGATTGGTGACCCTCTTCCTGACCCCTTGATTATTTTGAAGTGAATTCCAGGCATTGTATCATGTTATCTGTAATACTTCAATATGTATTTCTAATAACCAAAATCCCATATCACATTAAAAATAATTAATAATGATTTCCCAGTTAGGTGAATTGTTGGTCTGCTGAAAGCCACAAGGAGAAAAGAAAAGAATCAGGTCTGTCCAAGGCAGGGGCTTAGGCAAATTCTCTCCAGACCCACCATGATGGAGGCACCCACTGTCACTGTCAAGGTAGATTCTTCCAATAGGCTGGAGGGGGTGAGGGTAGGGGGGGGAAGGTGGGGGATGCGCTGGAAGTCAGTATTTCATGCTTGAAGCAAAGTAGAGCAGAGATCTCCTATTATCTGTAATTTTCTTACTTCCCAAAGCAAATGTCATTTTGTTTGAAATAATTCTGTACTGGGGCACCTGGGTGGTTCACTTGGTAAAGCAGCTGACTTTGCCTCAGGTCATGATCTCACAGTTCAAAAGTTAAAGCCCCACATCGGGCTCTTGTGCTGACAGCTCAGAGCCTGGAGACCGCTTCGGATTCTGTGTCTCCCTCTCTCTTTCCCCCTTCCCAGCTTGCGCTCTGTCCCTCTCTGTCTCTCAAAAATAAATAAATGTTAAAAAAAATTTTTTTTTAAAAAGAAAGAATTCTGTATAAATTCTTCTGCTTCCAAATAGGTGGGATTTACAATTTAATTTTATCTTCTCATCTATGCAGATTATGATATCACACAACTAGGGAGCTCATTGAATGGTGACAGGACTGGTTTAGTTTCTGTAATTTAACATAGCACAAACGTTCACACATATTTGAGAGAATTCTGTTCTTAGTATATTCTGTGCTTCCCCCCCTTCCCCTCTAATTGCCCCTTATTTGTTCTACAAAGTCAGTAAACCAGTACAAACCCCAATTTTATTCTCTGCTGCACTCATTAAACCTCGAATTAAAATAGTTTCTTGTTTTCTTAGCCAGAATTTGGAACGATTGGGTTGTTTCCAAACAAGAGCTAATTGGTGTTGAAGGTATTGAACATCAGTAGCGCAAACACAGGTTTTCGCCCCGCCCCCCTACTTAAAAACCAAAGTTAATGCGAAGTCTAGAGCTTGCTGGGTAACGTGGGTGAGTAAGTAGGTACTGCTGAGAGCCCTGGAGTTGTGACAAGGAGCAGCAAGACGGTGCAAAGGGGGCCTGAGGTTGGTTGCATGTTTCTTCTTTGAAAGCCTCGGTTTGCTTACGAGCAATGGAAATTCCACATGGAGGAGATAAGGGGTCTGCTTCAGAAGTGGGACACAGCACGGAGGTGCTGGGAAATCCGGCATATCTTCACAAACCCCTCCACACTGCTGGCAGCTACGTCTACTCCCCTTTGAGTAGGATTTGGAAAGCAGGGGTAATGTCTATCTGAATTGCTGCTACACCCTTGCTGCTGAGAATAATTCCTGGCACGTGATAAGGCAGCAAATCTTTGTTCAATTTATTGAATGAGTGAGAACTGCTTAGCAACCCTCCCTAGTAGTCACTCAAGAGGCTGTTCTTCCAAGAACTTAAAAGAGACTAAGAAGATATTTCCTCTTTTGACCTAAAAATCCTAATTAAAAAAAAAAAAAAAAGATGATTTTCTTCGTGTGCTTTCAGTATAATTCCGGTGCCTCTAAAAACATGCGGTTAAAAAGATAGGTGAGAAAAATGAGTGCAATGAATCATAGGCAAAGAACAGATGACCTAGTTCGATCAGATTTCAAAGAAGATATGGAAAAAGACAGAATGCAGCTCAGAACGATTGTTCTCCACACTCAACCTTTTAAGGGTACATTTAGTCTGACAGCTCAAAATCTTTATCAGCTTGCTGGAAATGGAGGGTGGGCATGGAAAAGAAAGAGCATGAGTTGAGTGGGGCCCAAGGCCATCATGGACTGGGAAGACTGACCAGTAGGGCAGGGAGCCCTGTGGAGAGCCAGAGGGTATGGAGGGTGTGAGGTACCAGGGAGGCTAGTCAGAGAGCTTCCAAGAAGGGAGGAAAAGGAAGAATCTCCCAGAGACCCGACCAGCTCGAACCACTGCCAGGAGCCCAGATAGCTACACCTGCCACGTTCAATTCTCGGGAATCACTCTGCCAGCCAAGTCCTGGTGACTGGCAGGCAGCTTCTCTTCCTCCCGAGGCTAGATTCCCTGAAGGCTCACGACTTGTTTTATTCCCTCACCTTTGAGTGCCTTGCACAATTTCTGCCCCACCCTGCCCTCCATTCCGCCAATCCTCAGTGTTCTGGCTTTTCAAAGCTAACTAAGTCCCAGTCCCAACGAAAACAAGCTGCCACACTGAAGTGACTTAGCGCACCTATCTTTTGGTGGTTTTTCATTCTTTTATAAGAACCCCAAAATAATAAATAATATAATGTATTTAAAAAATGAAATTGTAGTTCCTTCAAGGAACCGCTTAAACCCACGAGGGGATGTCCGGCATGAGGATTCTACAGTTTCCTCTTCTGTCCAGAGCTGTGCTCTCATTGAGGGCAGCACTGGTTGTCTGACCGGTCACATTGCAACCATGACGCCTAAACATTGCTTTCTAGGCTTCCTCATCAGTTTCCTCCTGACTGGTGTAGTGGGTAAGTGCTTCATTTCTTTTTAATTGTTCACGGCTTTGTCTTCTGAGTCTGCTCAAGGGACTGTTAGAAACGGCACTGGTGCTTCTCTGGGCTTTGTAAAAATGTCAGCTTTCTTCTGTCGTGAAATGATCAGAACAGACAGGGGGTCAACTTCTGTCTGCAGCCTGACTAACGCCATGCGGCCTTAATAAGTAGCTACCAAAGAGGAGGCATTCAAGAAACTTCACCCAGGACATAGGGACACCCACCTCTCTGTGTCCTTAGCGCTTCCTTTGCCTTCAAGGGACACTGTGGCATGGTGATTATGAGCAGCCCCCTAAGCCAGACTGCCCAAGTCTGGATCCCAGCTCTGTAGTTTACCATCTAGAAAACCTGGGGCAATTGACTTGGCCCCCTTGTGCCTCAACTTCCTCATCTGTAGAAAGGGGGTTGTAAGTCACTGGGAGGAATAAATCAGTTAATATATACTGAGTGCTTAGAACAGTGCCTGGCACAGAATAGAGACCATAAGCTACGTGTAAGAATTTGCTGTTGGTTTTCACAGAGGACTTTTCAAGAGCAGAGAACATCTTACCCCAAGACACCTCTGATCAAGGCCATTAAACCCCCCCAGTGAACAGGTACCTCTCAGTGTAAATGGTTCAAGTAACTGTTCTAAGACTACACTCAGTGGCTGGTAACATAAAAACAATTCAATCCCTCTTCTTTCAGAAAGGTGTGGATTTGAGTACAGTGCACCTTTGGTCTGCGGCAATAGCAAGGGCTTGTTTAGCCAAATATGGCAGGAATTCAAGCACTACCAAAATGATTCTGGCTCTACATGTTACCAGGCCTGTAGCTTTGGGCAAGATCCACAAAGTCTTTAAGCCTCAGCTTCCCCATCTGTAACATGTATTAAAAATGCCTACCTTATTAGGTGGTTGTGAATACGAAATGAGACATAAAGCTTCCAGCACGGTGCCTGATAAACGTTTGATGTTCATACATGTCCAGTGATCGGTGAATGCCAGCCAGAAGGAGGAGGAGGGAAAGAGGAGGAGAAAGAATACCCTCAGGCTCTCAGTGCAGTGTTTTTTTCTTCCCCCACCATTAACTTCTCTCTGCTGAGGGAGGCTCTGCTTTTGGTTTCTGTGGTGGGTGACAGGCAGACCCTGCAGCCAGATGCTTGGGTACAAAATCAGCCTCACCGATTTTGTGTGGAAGAGGGAGACCGCAAGAGTACCTCTCTCAGAGGAGAGCTGGGCAGGTTACGTGAGTTAATGCAGGTACAAGCGCTCGGTGCCCGGCACTGAGATTTGCTATTATTGTTGGTGGTGGCGGAGGTGGTGGTGTAAAAGTGAGAAAAGAAATCCAGAGACGGAGGACATAAAGGGCATTGAGCCGACACTCCTCGGGGTGGCAGATCAGCCCTAGGCGCAGCCTCTAGGAAATTGTGTGCATCGTGTCCTGGGACTTCTGGAATGCTTATGTGCTATACAGGATTGATCCGGTAGTGATGCCCGTGAGAAAAATCAACGCTGGCCATAGACTCTTACCATGAACACACCAGCATTTGATGCACTGGAGGAGTTCCAAAAAAGAAAAATAAAAGCAAACAAACCAAATAACAGTATTTGGTTGGTAAAAACAAATACGTAAGGAAACAGCCTCCTTTATTAGACTGTAACAAATCTTAAATGTTCAGAGCTGAGATCACGGGCTCAGGGCTCAGAAGTATGTTCTGACACCTCAGTGATTTTTGAGCAAACACTTGAAGGAGGTAAAGAAATGACGCATGCGGGGAGAGCAACGGCCAGTGCAGGGATCCTCGGGCGGGACCACACAAAGCAGGGGGAAGCAGGAGTCAGGAGGCCGCCCTGGAGGGGTGAGGGGTGGAAGATGGACCCAGGGAAAAGAGCAGGATATATTTCCCGACGTCCTCTCCTTCTGCTGGACTTCCTATCCCTGATCAGAAAATTTACACTTGTTGGGAGGCAAAACTTCAAGTCTGCCCATCTTAGGCTTTGAGCTGGGACTCCTTAATGAAAAGACAGATTAACAAGAGAAAAACAAATTGTTTATTAACGTGTGCAGCGCCCATCACGAGGGAGGAACATAAGCAAAGAGTAACTCAATAGCATTTCAGCTTATCTAAGCATCTTCAACGAAGAACAATACCTTTGCAGGGATATGACAGGACACAGGAAAGCAGTTGTAGGCTTCCAAGGGCGGCAGACTGTGGTAAGGGAAATATATGGGAGGAAATTAATGCAAGAAGGTTTGTTTGCAGACTCCCATGGTGCCGTTCTGGGCTGATAAGTCCGTCTCCAGTAAAAAGAGAATTTGTATCTTGCCTTTAGGCAGACAAGGGAGAGAGTTTTCCTGTGTTTGCTGCTTCTTAATTGCCTTCAGCTCACAATATTTTTTATGTCAAAGAGGCATATTTTAGTGACATATTCTAGTTTCCTACAGACTCTAGCACAAAATTTTGTCAAGATCCCTTGCTTCCATAGGACTGAATGCAGGTGAGATTGGGTCACTCATTCAATCAGTTGTGGAGGAAAACACAAGCCACGCCAATACACAATTATCCCCTCTCCTGCCACAATTATTGCCGAGACTCTTTTCAGAACACAACAGGGTCTTGGGCAGTCTCCCTTGATAGCACGGACAGGTTCATCTCAGCAATTATGCTTGGGTTCTTGGAGCCAAGATGCAAACTGATAAGTGCAGCCATTTAGGACTGGGGCGGCAAAGGCTCATCTACCTGAAATAAAGCCAGGCCACCTGGTAGAGGTTAGAGGCCAGTGAGGCAAGACCCAGAGACTGAGAAAGAACCTGAGAAAGGAGAAACCGAGTTCTGGGCTGAGTTCCTAGAGTCAAAAATGGTCCCAGGCCAGATTTTGTCTCAGTGTAGCCGTAACATAATGGCTCCTAGGAAGGTGGGTGATTGCTTAAAAAAAACCCTCAAGAATGTCAGGATAGAAGGAACATACTTAAACATCATAAAAGCCATAGATGAAAAGCCCACAGCTAATATCATCCTCAATGGGGAAAAACTGAGAGCTTTCCCCTTAAGATCAGGAACATGACAGGGATGTCCAGTCTCACCACTGTTGTTTAACATAGTGTTGGAAGTTCTAGCATCAGCAATCAGGCAACAAAAGGAAATAAAAGGCATCAAAATTGACAAAGAAGAAGTCAAACTTTCACTTTTCACAGACAGCATGATACTCTACATGGAAAACCCGAAAGACTCCACCAAAAGGCTGTTAGAACTGATACATGAATTCAGCAAAGTCACAGGGTACAAAATCCATGTACAGAAATCAATTGCATTTCTATACACCAATAATGAAGCAACAGAAAGAGAAATCGAGAAATCGATCCCATTTACAATTGCACCAAGAATCATAAAATACCTAGGAATAAGCCTAACCAAAGATGTAAACGATCTGTATGCTGAAAACTATAGAAAATTTGTAAAGGAAATTGAAGAAGACACAAAGAAATGGAAACACATTCCATGCTCGTGGATTGGGAGAATAAATATTGTTAAAATGTCAATACTACCCAAAGCAATCTACATATTCAATGCAATCCCAATCAAAATTGCACCGGCATTCTTCTCAAAGCTAGAACAAACAATCCTAAAATTTGTATGGAACCACAAAAGACCCCAAATAGACAAAGTAATATTGAAAAAGAAAACCAAAACAGGAGGCATCAGAATCCCAGACTTTAACCTCTACTACAAAGCTGTAATCATCAAGACAGTATGATGTTGGCACAAAAACAGACACGTAGACCAATGGAATAGAATAGAGAACCCAGAATTGTACCCACAAATGTATGGACAATTAATCTTTGACAAAGCAGGAACGAGTATCCAGTGGGGGAAAAAAAACACAGTATTTTTAGCAAATGGTGCTGGGAGAACTGGACAGCAACATGCAGAAGAATGAAACTGGGCCACTTTCTTACACCATACACAAAAATAAGCTCAAAATGGATGAAAGACCTAAATGTGAAACAGGAAACTATCAAAACCCTAGAGGAGAAAGCAGGCAACAACCTCTTTGACCTCAGCCACAGTAATTTTTTGCTCGACATATCTCGGAAGTCAAGGGAATTAAAGGCAAAAATGAACTATTGGGATCTCATCAAGATAAAAAGTTTCTGCACGGTGAAGGAAATAATCAGCAAAACTGAAAGGCAACCGACAGAATGAGAAAAGGTATTTGCAAATGACGTATCGGATAAAGGGTTAGTATCCAAAATCTATAAAGAACTTACCAAACTCAACACCTGAAAAACAAATAATCCAGTGAAGAAATGGGCAGAAGACATGACTAGACACTTTTCCAAAGAAGACATCCAGATGACCAACAGACACATGAAAAGATGCTCAACGTCACTCCTCATCAGGGATATACAAATCAAACCACACTGAGATACTATCTCACACGGGTCAGAGTGGCTAAAATTAACAACTCTGGAAACAACAGATGCTGGAAAGGATGTGGAGAAACGGGAACCCCTTGCACTGCTGGTGGGAATGCAAACTGGTGCAGCTGCTCTGGAAAACAGTGTGGAGGTTCCTCAAAAAATTGAAAATAGAACTATCTTACAACCCAGCAATAGCACTACTGGGAATTTATCCCAAGGATGCAGGAGCGCTGATTCACAGGGGCACATGTGTCCCAATGTTTCTAGCAGCACTTTCAACAATAGCCAAATTATGGAAAGAACCCAAATGTCCATCAACTGATGAATGGATAAAGAAGATGTGGTTTATGTATACAATGGAATACTACTTGGCAATGAGAAAGAATGAAATCATGCCATTTGCAGCAGCATGGATGGAACTGAAGAGTATTCTGCTAAGTGAAATAAGTCAGTCAGACAAAGACAGGTACCATATGTTTTCACTCATATGTGGATCTTGAGAAACTTAACAGAAGGGGGAAGGTTTGGTTCCCATGGGAGAAGGGAAGGGGAAAAAATAGTTACAAATGGAGAGAGAGGGAGGCAAACCATAAGAGACTCTTAAATACAGAGAACAAACTGAGGGTGGATGGGAGTGTGGGGGAGAGGGGAAAATGGGTGATGGGCATGGAGGAGGGCACTTGTTGGGATGAGCACTAGGTGTTGTATGTAAGTGATGAACCATGGGAGTCTACCCCAAAAACCAAGAGCACACTTTACACATTGTATGGTAGCCAATTTGACAATAAATGATGTTTAAAAAATAAATAAAATAAAATAAAATAAAATAAAATAAAATAAAATAAAATAAAATAATAAGGAAGGTGAGTGAGTGGCCTTGGTGTGGCGCTTTTCATCTTGGTCATTATATTCCTTTGCCATCATGGAAGGACCTGAGGACAATATTTTCTTCGCTGCCATTTACTTCCTCTGGAGCTTGGGAATGGGGTGGAAGGATATCCCTTACGTTTGTGCAGTCAGGAACACAGTTTTTCTAAAACTTTAGTGTGCATAAAAATGGTCACATTCAAGATCCAAAATGTCGGCTTCTAGGTTTCACCTCCACCATCTGCACTTACAGCAACTATTTTAGGAGATCCTGATGCCGGTATTACACTGAAAAGTAGTGCTAATAACAATCGCGCCTGCATCCGTGTTCAATGTTTTTCCTTCTCTTTTTATTCCAGAAACCCAGTCAGCCCATGAATCCCTGATGCCTCAGCGAGTACATTTTCAGTCTCGAAATTTCCACAACATTTTGCACTGGCAGCCTGGGAGGGCTTGTACCAGCAACAGCAGTATCTATTTCGTACAGTATAAAATGTAAGTAATTAGCGTTTCCTCCAGCTGATGGAGATGGTCACTAGAATTTCATGTTCGAGAATGCAGTGGAGCGTTAGGATCTTTTTCTCAGTTTCAGAGAGGTTGAGAAGCAGAGGTGGGGACAGGAGGGCCGTGTCTCCTTGAAGGCTGCCTGGGGACACAAAATGCATGATGATGTGAGTCTGTTGGGAAGACGCTTCATCCCTCAGAGACCCAGCACCGAGATCTTACAGGCCGAGCCTTTGGCTTCACGACGGAGCCCCGCACATAGTGGCCTCTCGGTACATATTTATCTAGTGAATGTTGGAAGCACATTGTTTAGCCCATAGTAGGCACTCAACTACCTTGATGCTATTGATAATTGGTGAACAAGCTGTGGGACACATGGACATGAGTGTACACAATATATTTTGTAACTGAAAAGCCATTTTTGAAAATTCAGAAAATTGTTTTCAGAAACGAATGGCTCCTGTGAGCACGAAACACAAACCAGAGCGTGCGGCTGCATGCTCCTCTCTGGGCTCTTCAGGATGTTTCTGGTGGATTGTTACCAAAACTCAGATACAATAGGGGCGCCTGGGTGGCTCAGGTCGGTTGGCTTCGGCTCGGGTCATGATCTCACAGTTCGCGAGTTCGAGCCCCGTGTCGGGCTCTGTGCTGACAGCTCGGAGCCTGGAGCCTGCTTCGGATTCTGTGTCTCCCTCTCTCTCTGCCCCTCCCCTGCTCACACGCTGTCTCTCTGTCTCTCTGTCTCTCTCTCTCTCTCAAAAATAAATAAAGTTTAAAAAAAATTAAAACAAACATCAGATACAATCAATTCCTTCCCTGGATCCAGGCCTTGGACACACAAGCTCCTGATTTGCAAATGGCGGGTTTTCCCACTCATACACTTCTTGGGGTTTTCCGAGCCCCCTCCTTCTCTTTCACAGTTTAAGATGCTGGATGAGACATACTGAGACAGGAGATACTGCACTTTCGCTCCCATGAGTTTTTTCTTAGAAATTCAGAACATCAGATGTAGCTGTGGACCAACATCACACTTTTTATTCCATAATTTTTATTCCATGTCTCTAGAGCATGGGGGTAGGCTTGAGGTCAGATCTCCCCATTAATTAACCTCTTGCTAACCTCATAAGAACTATTTCCAGAAGTTTCTCAGTCTCTAAATACTGCTGCTTTTCTCAACATATTTTGTGTAGCAGCTGTAAAATTTATGCATCTTTCCAATAAAAACTGTTCCATTCTAAAAACAGATTTGTGCATAGTTGGAGATACTCCAGCATATAGAATATAGGGATTTTTTTTTATACTTCCCCCTTAGGCGGTATAAATAGGGCCTGTTTATGGTCCAGTGTTAAAATTGGATTAGAAGTTGTTTTACCATGAAACTAATGAAGATTAAACTTTAAGATCCCATGGGAGAATTTTATATTTGTAATGTTTTTTTTTTTTTCCTTAAAGAATACTCCCAAACTTCTATGAGACTCAGAATGCCTGGATCCATTCCTCTCTATATCGTATTTTCAAGAGCACAATGCAGATTTATATTTTTGAGATCTTTCACTTGGTGAAAGCACATGGTACTATTCCATCCATGTGGGTCTACTGTTAATATACATCCCATTTGGGATAGGACAAGAAATGAGCTGCCACGTTAGAAGAGAAGCCAACCACAACAACTAAATGTAGCTAGCAAAGGCAATGTCTCAACAATAAATAACAATTAAAAGACATCAAACTGTATTCAATTTATGTCACTGGTTTTGCTCTAATGGTGTCCTTTGATAAAATGCCACTGTTGCCATTATATAGTTTACAGAGTATAGAGGCCATTATATGGCCAGAAAGCTAGATTTCAAGTCTTTTCACAAACATTTTGGGAAGACTTTCGCCCCAGCTTCTAATTTCCACTCTGTTTCCACCATCGTCTTCCTGTGTCTTTTCTGATTTGTGACAGAAAAGGAAGGGAAGTTTTAATCTTCCCTGTTGCTGTTACATCGTCCCATAGTCCTGGGCTGAGTCAACCTGTTTCTTTGACTCAGACCTTTCTATCATGGGCTCCCCTCCTTCACACCTAGTTCCTAATTACAGGATTTCCTCACTATTAACCCCTGCCCCATTTTCAACAAAAATAGTGACCAGATGTGTTGGGTAAGCAACACCTGAGATAAAAAGTGGTAGTGACTTCTCAGAATCGGCCACGTTACTCAACAGCAGGCTGATGAGAAGTGAAGAAAACCACAGGGTTGAAACCTCAGAAGCATTAAGGATGTGGGAAGCTAGTACTCAAAAGTGGAAGTTGGTTCATATACTAGAAGAATAACTTCACTAAGTATTAAAAACCCTGAAACCCCTTTGCTATGGATACAGAAGGTGTCTGTGTGGAGTTTTTCTTTCAGCAAGATAACACTTGGATTAATAAGAATAAAATATTTGTAAAAGATACTTGATGAGAGTAGCCATAAGCTTTCACAGGGGTGCTGATGTTGGAGGACAAATCTCAACTCATTTAAAATATTCATAGACTGAAAAAAATGGATGCCTCCTTCAATGGGAAGAAAAAAAAAACCCTCAGATCTTTGTCTTTTCCTTCTATAGGTATGGACAGAGACAATGGAAAAATAAAGAGGACTGTTGGGGTATTCTCGAATCCTTTTGTGACCTTACCAATGAAACATCAGATATACAGGAACCTTACTATGGAAGGGTGAGGACCATCTCAGCTGGGATCCGCTCAGGCTGGACCATGACGCAGCGCTTCACTCCCTGGTGGGAAAGTGAGTTCCATGGAGTTCCTTTACATTTGCTCTTCCTGACCCCAAGGAGCCCCATAGAGCAGGCCCTGTGCTTTGCTGAGGTCTACACCATCATCTCATTTGATCTAATTCTCAGAACAACCCTAGAAGACGGCTTTTACTGAGGTCGACACCATCATCTCATTTGATCTAATTCTCCGAACAACCCCCAAAGATGGCTTTTACTATCTTTATTTTATAGCCCACAAAACCAAGGCACAGAGGCTCCAGTACGTGGCCAGGTCTCATGGCCTGTACAACCCAAGTCAGGATTCACATTCTATGGCATCTGACTGCAGAGCTCATAGTCTAGCCTGCTACCCAATTATTACCTGCTAGGACAAAAAAGTAGTTTTAGGCACTAAGAAAGAAGTCTAGTCCTTTTCTGAGCATGGGGAATAAGTTCTTGAAAATACTCTTCAGAAAGATTCTCTGTTGACGAAATTAAGACTTTTAGTCATCTCCCCAAAGGGAAGACCAAAAGCTTGTTCTTGTATCCATTCCTCAATGACATATACTCTTTTTCTCAGTCATAGTCCTAGAATAATATAACCTAAAATATAAGTTATAAGAAACCATGACCAACCGACCTTATATAAAATAGTGAACAAAAGGGAAAGAGTAAAAGGAAAGCGCTTAATTTACATGTACAAAAACATGCATAACAAAACAAGAAAGAAAATATGGATATCTACAACAGTCCTTAAAACTGCGACTAGTCATGTAGCTGTAGTTAATATTTATAACTTTTCTCATTATTAACTCAACATCTGCTTTCTTTCCAGGTAGCACCTCAGCTCTTCACTCTTGAGGAGTTTAAGTCTTTTTAATCTTTACCATATTAGTTGAACATAATGTTACATTAATTTTTATCACTGAAAGTAGGAGTTCTAAGAGGCATCCCAGGGGACACTAAGCAGACTTCTACCTGACCCTGTTGTGTATATAGCAACTCTGCTTCCCCTGGAGAGTCAGAACCAATTGCCCTAGACAACACAGGATCTCATTTTCTCCGTGTTGCTTAAATGGCATAAAGAGCTCCAAACAGTCAGGAGGCGGTCTCAATTTCCAATTTTTTGAAACCATTGTTGTTCTAATCAAGTGTATTGGAAACAAGCCATTTCATGAGTTGCTCATCATGTTTAACAGCAAGAATTGCCCCTCCCATTTCTACTTCTTATATCCTAGACTGGTGAGTGCTGTCTACGGAAGAAATATCACCATATATTGGTCACAAGATTAGAGCATATACCAGTTCATGTTCAACTTCACAAGGTGCTCTCAAACTGAGTTTTCAATTAGCCACTTTACCTGCCCATAAAACCAGGGGTTTCTCAACGTTTATTTATTTTTGGGACAGAGAGAGACAGAGCATGAACAAGGGAGGGGCAGAGAGAGAGGGAGACACAGAATCAGAAACAGGCTCCAGGCTCCGAGCCATCAGCCCAGAGCCTGACGCGGGGCTCGAACTCACAGACTGCGAGATCGTGACCTGGCTGAAGTCGGACACTTAACCGACTGCGCCACCCAGGCGCCCCAAAACCAGGGGTTTCTAAGTGATGGGATATATCAGAAGATCAAATACTCCTGTGGGTATGAGAATGACTTCACCTCTTCCACATTGACTTAGTTCTTCTGTCATAAACAACGTCTCGTTAGGTACTATGCTCATGAATAAGGCATCCATTACATTCATGGTGGGTGGTCAGGGGGTCTGCTGATAAAAGCGTTGATGCAGAGAAGACAAATCTATAATCAGAAAAGTGTCTATTCCCCTGTCTCTTTTCCCCTCCCTGTTGGAAGGGATAAAATATATATATATATATATATATATATATATATATATATATATATCTACTATATAAAGTGAACTATACTAGGGGTTCAGCACTGGTCCTCTTCTATTCAGTGGTGTCAATCCAGCTTTGAAAAGGGAAGTCCATGTTGTTGAATCTATATAAAGTCTCCGTTCCTTTCACACAACCATTTTGCTCATGAGCCTATGGAGCAAGTATGAGACACTGGGGAAATAAGTTTTCACTGCCTCCACCTGGAGTTTTTAAAACAACTTTGTTGAGATATAATTGGCACCCCTTACGTTCCCTATATCATGTGTACAATACAGCGGTTTTTAGTATATTTGCAGACATTACAACCATCACCTATAGTCCATTTTAGAACATTTTCATCACCTCAGAAAGAAACGCCCCACTCTTCGGCTATCACCATCCTATTCTCTCATTTCTCCAGTCCCTTAGCCCAAGGCAATGACTAATCTACTTTCTATATCTATAGAGTTCTCAGTTCTGGACAATTCACGTGAGTGGAATCATATAATACGTGGTCTTTCATGGCAGGCCACTTTCACCTAGCATAATGTTTTTAAGGTTCATTCATGTTGTAGCGTGTATCAGCGCTTCACTTCTTTTTGTGGCTGAATAATGTTCTAGTATATGAATATGCCACAGTTTGCTCAGCTGATAGACATCTGAATTGTTTTTCCATTTTGGCTATGATAGTGTGTCTATGAACACTCATATACAAGTTTGTGTGTAAACAAATGATTTTATTTCTTGTAGGTATATATGTAGGAGTAGAATCCCTAGATCTCATAGTGACTTTAGGTTTAATCCTTTGAGGAACTGCCAGACTGTTTTCCAAAGCAGCTGCACCATTTTACATTCCCATCAGCGGTGTATGAGGGTTATGATTTCTTCACGTCCTTAGCAACACTTACCTAACCTTTTGATTATAGCTGTCTTAGTGGGTATGAAGTGGTATCCTGTGGTTTTGATTTGCATTGCCCTGATGATTAACGGTGTTGAGTATCTCTTCATGTGCATATTGGCTGTTTGCAAACGTCTCTTGGAGAATTAGCTATTTAGCTCCTTTGCTCATTATTAAATTAGATTGTCTTTTTATTATTGAGTTGTAAGAGCTCTTAATATATTATGGATACCAGTCCTTAGTCAGATATGTGATTTTCAAATATTTTCTCCCATTCTATGGTTTGTCTTTCCACTTTCTTGGTGGAGTGATTTGAAACACAAATTTTTGTAATTTTTATGAGGTCAATCTATTTTTTCCCTGCTGCTTGTGCTTTTGGTGCAATATCTATGAATCTCTTGCCAAATCTAAGGCTGTGGAGGTATATCTGAAGTTTTTAAAGGAGTTTTATAGATTTAGCTCTTACATTTTGATCTTTTTCCATCGAGTTCATTTTTATATATGGTGTGAGGTAAAGGTCCACCTTCCTTCTTTTATAAATGGCTATCCAGTTGTTTGAAAAGACTAGTGTCATTTGTTGAAAAGACTATTCTTTTCCCTCCAAATGATCTTGGTGCTCTTGGTGAAAAAAAGTTAATCATAGACCTGTGGGTTTATTTTTAAGTTCTCACTTTGATTCCAATGATCTATACATCTATCCTTGTGCCAGTACCACACAGCCTTAATTACTGTTGCTTGGGAACAAACTTTGCAATTGAAAAGTGTGAGCCCTCCTACTTTGTTCTTGTTTTTTCAAGATTGTTTTGGCTATTCTGGGTCCCTTGCAATTTCATATCCACCTAGATTTTTGAAAGCTTCCTTTTGGTAGGTGTATATTGCTTTGCATTCACATGGACACAGAAATATTTGCTTCAGGGTCCCTCCACATACCTCTTACCCAGACCTCCTGCCACCAACTGAGTGTACATAATGTTGTAGCAGTCCACTTCTGGCCAGTGCCATCATGTCATGCAGAACCTTCTGGGAAACAGGCTTCTTTTTTTTCTTCTTAACTAGTCATAGGGGACTCCTCAAGATGCCATAACTATAAAGGAGGAAGAAGTGATAAGACAGTATGTGTAGTTGTACTGAGAGGATAAACCACCTACTTTTGTGAATTAATTTGATGTTAAGACCTGCTAGAGGCTAGACTCCTATAATCTGTTTCCACTTGCATTTTATGAGTTTCTGTATCAGAGGACATCCAGTTTGTGATAGGAAACTCAGACCACATGGCTCCCTGATATCCCTTGATTTAAGCATTCATTTTCTATCAGGGTTCAGGAACAAGGAAATCTGGAGCTTTTTTCAAAAGAAACATAGTTGTTTCCTATGGGAAAAGTGGGTATGACTTTGTTCCAAAACATCCAGGGACTTAGAATTGCCAGTCTCTAAATAGCATCCTGATCTGTCACAGATACTTTGAAGATTGTTGGATTTTCTGGATCATCAAAGACAAGTGGTAGAGTAGCTTGTTTGCAACATGAACTGGTTGAGAAGTCTGTCATTTAGTCTGGGTCCTTCTCAAAGCTGAAAATCTTATGGGTTACTTTGCAAATGGGTAGCACATCTAAATACGGTATGTGTTTCCTACAAAATGCATAGAGGCCCAACAAACCCAGTGAACCTTTCTTAGCAGTAGGGGATGCAAAGTGAAATAGCTTGTCTTTCACTTGAGAGGAAATGTCTCAACAAACCCCAGAGGAAATATAGCTCCAATGTGTTTCTTACTCCAACATGTTTCTATAAAATGTTTCTTACTCAAGCATCTATAGTGCCTAGAACTCTAGGCATACCAAGTCCAATCAGTGTCATGATATCCCGTGGTAAAAATATCAAAGACTCTGTAGACTGTATGTGATAAAGATCCAGATGACAATGAAAGCCAAGTGAAAAGAAATTGTTCTGATGCTTTCTAATTATTGGACAAAAGGAGGAAAAAATTCCCCAAACAATAGCTCTATTGATTGACCCCAGAACAGAGACACTGTAACTGAATAGCAATTACACCGTGGTCGTCACCTGAGTACATGTACAATTATCCCTTTAATTATTTATGATCCATGGTTTGGGGAGAGGAGGGTACAATTCAAATAAATGACTTAAGTGGGGGAAGTGACACATTTCACTACCCCGGCATTTTTCAAGGTGTTTTTGATGGACAAATTTTGTTCAAAAGAGAAATTCCATTGGCTTCCACTTGGCCTTTCATCCCATCATAACTTCCATGCCACAGATCAGGGAACCAGAATGGAAATGAATTCTGTTAGTTGTGGTGTATATCTTATTAAATTTACTTTCATTGCCTGACCACTATAAGAATGCACTATAAGAGGTATTCTGAGTCCCCAGAAATTATTATCAACTGAGAACCAGGGTCCCATTACTGGCCAGAGTCTATACTTACCTTTCTCCAATTCACAATTACCCTCTGGGAAAGGATGAAAGATTTATCATAAAACTGGTAGCATCATTGCTTCCAAATCTCACCCTAATGACCTTAACTAGTGTAATGTCCAATTAAATCCAAACTAATTAGATCATGTCCAGAATGCTAGATGGAATTGAATTTAGAAAAAGACATCTTTAGTTTTGCAAATCTTCAACCAGTAAGAGAATAGAATGGCAATTGAGTAAACTACCCATGGCCTCCAGTACAGTATTTCTTGGAATAACTTGAGAGTGAAGCCCAATTCACTTCAGCAATTCTCTGGTGGAGGAAAGGAGACTGCACAACTAGGCTGATACACAGCACTGAGGGGAATTTGCAGAGTAGTTTAATTACTATATTCAAACCTACAGATGGGGTCAACTTCAAATTTATTTCTCAAACAAAGTTTTCTTGAGGGTGATCCGTTAGGCTAGTTGGTAAGATGAGCCAAAGATGTTGGCTGAGATGAGCTGAAGTTTTGACTCAATTCTACCTAAATTGAGATAGTGTTGCATTAAGAAGGTTTTGTGTTCTTTCTGTATGACTGCCCCAGGAAGGAACAAACCTCTAAAAAACAACAAAAACCTTCTTCCAAGACCACTTAAGAAGAAGAGTAAGAAAGCAGTGCATCACATAGTCAAAACTGGAGCTACTCTTGTTGAAGAGACAGCAAGAGCCCTGCTCACTTGCCTGTTTCCTTACCTCCAGCTTTGTTTGCCTCTCCTGCCACAGGTCCTGAGGCTTTCTGAAAAAAATGTTTTGAAAAGCATGTTGTTAGGGATAATAGAACAGCATGTTCCTAGAGTCTATGATACAGGCCTAATGAATCAACTGGATGCACTGACTTAATGTGAGATCCATTTCTGAACAACAGGGTGTTGCTTTAGGTTAAGGGGTTCTGACTCCTGGTATCTATCTAGGGACAACGCAACATTAAAAAAAAAACTTAAGTTAAAGCAGCATTTGAGGCTCAATATGATTTTAGTCTTATCTAAAGCCATATTTTCTTGAATTGAAAATAGTTGTGGAGTTTTGGAATAGATCTGAGTTTCTAATGGAATGACTTAAAAATCATTCAGTAATGGCTGAATGACTTTATGCATTCAGCAAGTATTTATAAAGCACTTCCTACGTTCTGGGCATTGTACTAGGTCCTGGGGAGAAAATAGCAAGCACAGAAGACACAAAGAAGTTTCTTTCTTCATAGAGATTCCTGTTCAACGGGGAAGACAGCCTTTAATAAAATAATAATACAAACAAACATAAAAGGATACCAATGACAGGTGGCACAAAACAGACCCACGGTGCTATGAGAGCCTAGTCAAGGAGGGACACGATCAGGGATGTCAGGAAAAGCATGTCTGGGGAAATGACACTTGAGCTGGTATCCAAAGATGAATAGAAGTTAACTAGATAAGAAAAGGTGGACAAGTCCAGGCAAAGGGCATAGCATTGGCAAAGGCCCTCTAGCAGGAGGAAGCCTGACAGGTACAAGAGACTGAAAGACAGCTGCATGGTGATGAGGGGCAGGCAGAGGGGCTGTGAAATAAGATGGGACTGGAGAGATAGACCAGGAATGAGAATTTTCTATTAGGAAGTTATAGCATCCTCCAGAAAGATATAAAGTGATTTTAATCAGGGGATGATGTGATCAGATTTGTGTATTGGAAAGATCGATTTGGCTGTATTTGGGAAGTACAGATCAGAAAACGAAGAGACTGGATACAGGGAAGTGAGTTAGTGAGTTCCTGTACTGGCCTGTAAGAGACAGGATTTGGCTTAAATTAGAATAATGGAAAGGACTATAGAAAATTTATCATTGAAGGGACATTTGGTAGGAAAAATTGGCAGGGCCTGGAGATGGGTTGCATAAAGAAGTAAGGAAGAAGGTACATGTCAAAGATGACTTCCAAGCTTCTGGCTTGCATAACCGGATGAATCACTGAGATATTTTTGGATGCCACTCGATGGGAAAAGACCAGTTTGATGGGATGCAGAACAATGGAGACCATAAGTCAGTTTCGAATATGGTGAGTTTAACATGCTTTTCAGATATCTAAGGGAAATAGCTATACAGATCCAGGACTCTATTAGACACAAACTTGTGAGTCATTTGCATGTAGTACAATGGGCATTGATAGGATTGTCTAGGCAGAAAGTATTGAGGAGAGTTGAATAAGTCCAGGTATTTAAAGGATGCCTGAGTACAAAGTAGGAGGAAACCAGTGAGTCCATTATATTTGTGAATGCTCCAGGAAGCTAATGCTTCAAGGAGAGAGCAGTCGAATGAATTGGTCTTGGGAGATAAAGTAATCTTAAATTGTCCATTGTAACAAAATCACAATTCAGTGCATGGGTCAAGAATGGTCACTCAGTTACAAAGCTCAGCATCATGGACCACACAGTAGGAGCTCCTGTGATATCTGCAGCCGGGCTCACTGGAATTCTAGGCCAACACTGGAAATATATACTTCACCTGTATTTAAGGTTAAATATCACATTAAACAATAAAAATTTAAGATAATGAATGCATACATTCAAAGGACAGGTTCTGCGTGCATATGATTAAAAGAAAATTTTTCAATAATAACAGCTTGGGCCAGAAGGGGCAAGGATTATCAGTTTATGTATAAATACATTAGTGAGAAAGAAAATACACAGTAGTATTTAACCTTGCCAGTATTCATCTTTAACTAATGTCTACCAATTGAAGTAAGTCTAAACTCTGAGTCACATTTTAAAAAGAGGACTGGATTTTTTTTTTTTTGGTTTTTGTTTTTTTGGTGTTAGATATGTGACAAGAATGTTAGAAATGTGTTTTATCCAGGAGAACATTAAACATACATTAAACTAGCCTACAAAAAGCAGTAACTCTTCTCATCTTGCAAGAGACAGACAAGGGGTCAACGGTAACTTGATCACTCAAATTTGGAGCAAGGAAATCACAAGCAGGATTAAATATCAACCACTTCACAAAATTAAAGTGTAAAAAAGGGGGAAATCCTTCACCTTCAAAACAATTAGGCAAAATTTCCGACAATTGAAAAGTGAATTAACAACTTTTGGTTTCAGAGTAAATGGGATGGGGTGGGGGTTTGTGATGGTAGAAACTGTCCTCTTCTAAAATGCTTAGAAAGTCTGGATAAAACATAACCTCTTTTTTAACTCTACAGAAGAACATAAAAGAAAATAAAGGAAATCTCCTGGGCCTCCAAAGCAAAGTAACTGGAACCAGAGGGGAAACCAGAGGGGAAACAAAGGGAAGCCTTGCTGTCCTTGAGGGCATTTTCCCAGACTTGGGAACTAGACCCTAAGTGGTAAGAGCCCCCACCCCTGGGGCAGGAGACAAGGCTGTAGGTCTACACAGGGTGGGGAGTTACAACTAGTACCCTCATAAAATCTTAGACCCTCGAAGAGCTCCTATAAATAAAAGAACAGACTAGGGAGAGCCCTTCTGAGAAAGAGAGGAAACAAAGGAGGGTGTGTGTTTTTGTCTCCACTCTGTCAGCAGTCAGGTGTTTCCTAAATTCATAAAGGCTTGAGATTCAAATATATCGAACTTTTGAGTTTCAGAAAACACCATCTTGAGATTGTACCAGGTTGATGGTGCCACAGGGATACCCTGCAGACACAAAACCAAATACAGTGTTGAGAAGCAACACAACCCACATATACGATCATTTGATTTATGTTCATAGTTTAGTTCAGTGGCATCACTATGGTCTAAACGAGATTAGATCAGTTGGGAAAATAATAAGTCTTGTTCCCCTACGTCACCCATTTACAAAACCGAGTCTGGCTGGACGAAAACAATAAAACTTAGCAACTACAGCTTGTGAGCCAAATTGCCTGCTTCTAATTTTGTAAATAAAGTTTTATTGTAACATAGTCACACCGATTCGTTTACATTTTGCCTGTGACTGTTTTTGCACTGCAAGCCATGGCGAAGTTGAGCAGTTACAACAGAGACACATGCGGCCCGAAAGCCTGAGGTATTTATTATCTGGCCCTTTACAGAGAATATTTGCTGCCTCCTATTCTGTAAGATAACATGGGAGAATATTTTCATGGCTTTGGCATAGCCAGATCCCCAAAAAGTGCTACTGATGAAGGAAATAACTGATAAATTGAACTACACGAAAATTAAGAACTTCTGTTTATCAAAACGTACCATTAAAATAATGAAAACACAAATCCCAGAGAGAAAATATTCACAGTGCTATATTTGACAAAGAACTGTGCTCAGAATGTACAAAGAACTCTTACGAATTAATTAGAAGAAGACGAGGAAACCAATTTAAAAAAATGGGCAAAATACTGAAACAGCTGTTCGCAGAAGAGGACATCCAAATGGCCAATAAACACGTGAAACTCCATTAGTCGTCAGGGAAATGCAACTTAAAAACACAATGAACACAATGAAACACACTTCCCAGAATAGCCCAAATTAATTTTTTTAAAAATAATAATGCCAAATGTTAGAATGTGAACAATGGGAACTTTCATATGCCACTAAAGGGAATATAAATTGGTGGGTCTCCTGAAGCATGGAAATATCTATAAAAGCTAAACCTACATAAAACAACCTAAGCCTGTCAATAGATAAATTGTGATATACATATAATTAAATACTACATAGGGGCCCCTGGGTGGCTCAGTCAGTTGACTGTCCGACTTCAGCTCAGATCATGATCTCGCAGTTCGTGAGTTTGAGCCCCACACCAGGCTTGCTGCTGTCAGCACAGAGCCTGCTTCGGATCCTCTGTCTTCCTCTCTCTCTGCCCCTCCCCTGCTCATGCTCTCTCACTCAGAAATGAATCAACATTTTTAAAAAAATACTACATAGCAATCAAAAGAATGAACTCTTGAAACATGCAACAATATTGATTAGTATATATATACTACATAATATATACGTTACTTTCGTAGGGCTGTCACGGAATACCATAGATTCCCTGGCTGACACAACAAAAATTTGTTTTCCCACAGTTCTTCAGCCAGAAGTCCAAGACCAAAGTATCAGCAGGTTTGGTTTCTTCTAAGGCCTCTCTTCCTTGGCTTGGCTTTCTCTCTGTGTCCTCACATGGTCATCCCTCTGTGCTCACGCATGTCCATTTCTTCCTGTAAGGACACCAGTCATATTGGAGTAAAGCCCACCAATACCACCCATGAAGTCAATATGGCTTCATTTTACTTTAATTAACCGCTTCCAAGTCCCTGTCTCCAAACAGGGTCATATTCCGAGGTACAGGGGGCTTAGGACTTCATCCTATGAATTTGCAGGGGCCACAATTCAGCCCATAATTTAAGTATCTGCGTCTGTATCTACCTATATCTATATCCATACCTATTACTATATCTATATATCTATATACCTATATACCTATATATCTATATATCTATATGACTATATATCTATATACCTATATCTATCTATATCTATATCTCTCTATAGACCTAGATCTAGATATATATATAGAGAGAGAAAGAAACCAGTCACAAAAAAGTGTATATTGCATGATTTCAAAAACTGATATATGCGGTCATAGAAATCAGTACAATTGTAGTTATCTTCTGGGGTTAAGTAATTGGAGAAAATATGAAGGAGGTTTCTAGGGTGCTAGTAATGTTTCTTATTCTGGAGGATGGCTATTCAGGAGTGTTTATTTGTAAAGATTTGTTGAGCCATATGATTTACTTATTTGTCAGTATCTATCTTATAGGCTAATGAAAGTTTATTTAAAATTTAAAAATTCAGGGATGTCTGGGTGGCTTAGTTGGTTGAGTGTCCGACTTTGGCTCAGGTCATGATCTCATGGTTTGTGGGTTCGAGCCCCACATCAGGCTCTGTGCTGACAGCTCAGAGCCTGGAGCCTGCTTTGGATTCTGTGTGTGTGTGTCTCTCTCTCTGCCCCTCCCCTGCTGTGCTCTCTCTCTCTCTCTCTCTCAAAATAAATAAATAAATATACATTAATTTTTTTTAATTTAAAAATTCATACTTACATGGCAGAGGAGATACCATGATCACATGGTTCTCTCAAGGCAGAGGTCATCCAAAGCACTCAGGTCTTTCTGACACCTGCAATTTCCTCAAGCAGGGGAACTCAGCTGCACAATTTCTGTTCGTGGGGAATTTAGCACTGTCCCCCGATTTAAAAAAAAATTAAGTTAAATTAGATCAAAAAATCCAAACCAAAGCAGCAAAAAAAGAAAGTATCAACTTTAAACATGTGCTCAACAACAAAAACACAAGGGAGTAGATCAATATAAGGAAGTTTGGAAGAAACAGCCATCTACCTTACTAGCACTTCAAGTACTTATAATAGTGGAAGCATATAGCAAAATAAATAAGTTTAAAGATATAACAGAGAAAATAAAAGCATAATCAAAGGCAAAATATTATTTTTTAGGACCAGATAGATTGAAAAAGACCCAGAGCTCATCAAAATGAAAAAAAAAATTATTGAAATGAAAAAAATTAATTTGGAGACTTAAAGACCAGTTCAGACATGGTCGAATAGTAAATTGGTGGATTGGAAGACAGGTCTGAAAAAGCCATTCAGAATACTCTGCTGAGGAAAACGGATGGAAAAACCAAAGTTAAGATATATAGAGAATCAAGTAAGAAATTCTAACAGGTGTTGAACTGAAATTCCAGAAGAAAAGCATATATAGCTCTTTATGCACTTGTCTGTCTAGCTGTCTAGCGGTCTAGCTATCATCATTCTTGTCTATCAAGAATGGTTGATTTTCAAGAATTATAGAAGATATGAACTTACAAACTGAAAATATGTAACGAATACCAAAAAGGAAGACAACAACAAATCCATCATAGAATTAATTCTTCCTAGAATTGCCGTTAGTTAATCTGAAGAGAATTAAAGTGTTAATTTATCCAATTTTCTTTCCTAGTTCATAATGATCTGGTTAATCATATCAAAATGCAAGGACCGAAAATTCTCTCTCTGGATCTTTCCCATGCTCTTCCATAGTACGTAACATAACCCTGTTGAATTAATTTTATAACAACAAGTCTTCAAATGGTTTTAACGCTGCTTTGAAATTTCACATCTTTAAGAACCTACAAAATATTTGAAATCTCCACCCAAATAACTTTTTACACCTCATTTTACAAAACAATCACTATGAGTTGGGGAAATGATTGATAAATGTCCTCTTAAAGCTGAATCGGGAGGTACCAGTCTTTGCAAATAAAAAATTATCTTTGAAGAGAATTCTCAGACATGCATATCTTAGGTGTCAGAGTATCTCTTCATAATGATTTTTACCAGATCTCTGAACTTAGTAGTGACTTGTTATTATGTATAATGTGTCCATGTGAAATATTACGTTATTTTAATGATTTGTCAAATTTTCCCATTCTTTCTCCAGCGAAAATTGATCCTCCAGTCATGAATATAACTCAAGTTAATGGATCTTTGTTGGTGATTCTTCATGCTCCAGGTTTACCATATAGAGACCAAAAAGGAAAAAATGTATCAATAGAAAATTACTATGAGCTAGTATATCGAGTCTTTATAATTAACAATTCAATAGGAAAGGTAAGTTCCGGTGAATAGGTAAGTTTGGTATTTTTCTTTTGTTCATTTAAGTCACATTTTAGCTCTAAAGTATGTCCATTCTTTTGCCACTCAATTCCTTTTACTTTTCTTTACCTTTTTTTTTTTCAATTCCTTCTCACTTCCACCCTCATTGATAAGCAATTTGTGACCGGCATCACCATCAGATGTGTGTGTGTGTGTGTGTGTGTGTGTGTGTGTGTGTGCCTTTGCTCAGCTGGTCTCCACTTCATCCTGCCTAGTTAATCTGAAGAAATTAAAGTGACTATCTAAAGATTGGTGCATATCTAAAGATTGGTGTTAACAATATTTAATTCCATTTGATGACCACAAATACTAATTTTTATGGATTTTACACACTCTTTTTAAGTGGCTTTTGGATCACAGCATTATATATTTAGGCCAATTTTGTTATAGTATTTTAATCTACCATATGTGCCTTTATCTTGTTTGATAGTTAATTGAATGTTCCTTTTTGGTGTCCATCTAAGACAAGGTTCCTATGGTTGTAAGGAACAGAAACTCACTCAAACTGGTTCAAATAGAAAAGGGGAGGGGGAAGGGAGGAGCTTAATAAAACTCCCAATAAACAAGTGGTCTTAGGGACAGGAAGAAACAGGAAATAAAGTGCTGCCGGGCTTTGAAGGGACAGGGAAGGACGGATAGAGAAGAGAGTCTTAAAGGATCCCGATCCGTGTCTCTGGCCACATGTTGCATGTCTACAGTGGCCTCCAAGTCTCCTCCATTTTCCTCACTGCACAGCATAAATTCTTGGAGAAGGGATTCTGGCCATTGAGTCAACCAGTCAACAGCCCTTATGTCGCATGTACACAGCCATGACCTGTCCCTTTATCAGGCTCTGAACTAGGACTCTGGAGAAAGAGGATGTGTCTGGGAAGAAACCCTATAATCCAACCACTACCGAGACCGTGGACAACTTCTTAATAATAGAGCAAATCAGTGACTAACTGAAAGCCATTTGTCATCTTACTTTTCCCCTTATGTACAGGAACAAAAGGTATATGAAGGAGCTCACAGAGTTGTTGAAATTGGAGTTCTGGCACCTCACACTGCTTACTGTGTAGTGGCTGAAATGTACCAGCCCATGCTAGACAAAAGAAGTCGGAGAAGTGAAGAGAAATGTGTGGAACTTCCTTGAAGGGTTCTGGAGTGCTCCACAATATGGAAATCAAAACTCTCTGAGAGCGGGACGGCTCATGTTTGAAGGATCTCACTGAAAGTTGTGCTTATATTTTCTTGAGGCGGTGTTCACCATTAATTACACCTTGGGGAACCCTTTGTTTACCCATTCTTTCTTCCTTTACATTTTACTGGTAAACTAATTTAAGCAACATGGCTCAAAAGATTAGAATTTAAAGAGGAGGCAAAGAATAAAGTCCTCTCTGAATGCGGAACTTTGTCTCTGAATGTAACATCCCAACCACAGCCTGCATTGTTCTAAGACAGCTGAATAAACATTTAAGAGACAAGGTAATAGTAGACATTTAACAAAAGAGAGTTGGATTGATTTTTTTAAGAGAGTGCTACAGACAAAAGCAATCTTGAAGCAATCCTTTTTCACTCGCTATTGAGACAGTTCACTTGACATAGATATGCCAATTTTTACATAAATGGAACTTTTACATGAATGCATATTTTCCATGCATTTCCTATTTTATATGAATGTACTTTTTCATACATTCATTTTCTGTTACAAAATATTTCCACTTAATGAGCCAATATTTTCTTTCAACTTCTATTCTATGTAAATACAAATAGCATTTGAAAAAAAGACTTCTCATGATTTCTGGATTAGTATCTAGATTAATATTGACAATAACATCTAAATACCAAAGGAATCCTATGCAATACAATTTCCCTCATTTAATACATACTCACATTAAAGGTTTCTTTTCTGTGTTTGTTTTGTTTTGTTTCTTAATATTACCCTAAAATTATTCATCCTTATTCTCAAAATCAAGTAAATACCTTTCAGCAACAAAGTGAAAAGAAATTTTGACCCCAATTTATACCACAGTTACCACTCAACCCTCCTGGCAAAGGGTCCTTGCTGGTGGCACCATCGCCTTCTCTCTGCACAAGGATGTTATGAATGACAGTTTGAGTGGGGGGGTATGGAGGGTGGTTGGGGACCAGGTAGAGAAGTTGGCTTGAAGCTGAAAGCATACAGTGGGTGGTAGGTTTATTTGGAAGAGGGACTGGTGTGAGTGGAGATTATAGGGCCAAAGAAAACCCAACAGTGACCTTCCAGAAGCTCCACCGCCCCCTGAGCAAAGGTCTGGCCTAATGCTCAGGTTAGGCAACAAAAAGCTGCCTTCTCCACTTTGGGCTCAGTCTTGTATGTGTGTTTAAGGTTGTCTTTCTTGTGAAGAGATACATATCCTAGAATATTTGTACGGTTCCTCATGAAAACTGCTCCTAAACGTGATAACAATACAGTAATTGCTTCGGGTTATACACAATGGCACCCAATAATAGGTGGATTAAAAATTACCAGAATTGCATGGAGGGAGAGAATAAGAGACAGAATAGGAGCTAGAGAATTGGTTTCATTGCTCTCCCATATGGTCAGAAAAAAATGAATTTGAGCACAGATCTAGAGACAATCTCAGCCCAATACCAAGAACTAACCATAAAACTGGATGAAGGGATGGTCATTTCTCCAGGCACATCCCTTAGCAGGTCCAGGCTTCAGTCTGTACAAGTCCACATTTGCAGTCCACACTGTATCTTTAGCCCTCACACTTGCCCACAAGGCAGTCATGGTTATCATGAAATAGATGGTCGCTCACCTTATAGGCGAACCTCTGAGAGGTTGTGATTCGATAAGGTCAATAGACCACATCTATCTACTCCATAGCTTAAGCGCTTTTTATCAGACCCTCTAGAACTTCCTCTGGGATTTGGTACATACAGATATCCCTTTAGTTTCCTAGTTAAAATACCTTTTTTTAAATGTCAGTTTTGCTCTGTTGAACTTCAGGACTTTTTTTTTCTGTAATGTCAGTCGGTATATAGAAGGGCAAGTATTGGTCTTTAGGACAAGAGAGCAGTGGGGGCCAGATCTAATGGGACAGCTGGGCAGCTGGTGGGTAGCCATCTGCTCTCAGAGACAAGTAGAGCAGCACCAATATAGCACCTATTTGTCATGCATGGTTGGAAGGTATGTATCCACTGGAAAGATCTAAGTCTATACGGGTATTGGCCAACTTTCACTAGTTGGAAAATTCCATCTCCAAGTTGCTTCTAAGGCTAGTCTCAATAATTTGTATAGTATCTTGATTTTCAAGAAAAAATTCAGAAATTTATTTTCTGAACAGAAGACCCAATGTTTTCAAGGCAAAAAACAAATAAATCAAAAAACCAGAACCAAAATCAACAACAACGACAGCAACAAAACAACCTTATGACTTAAAGAGCTGATTTAGAATGAAGTCTAGACAAGTCTTTTAGAATTGGAACCATGGAAATTCTTACACCAGACTCTGTGATTCCCTTTACTTATCTGCCATTTACCCAGGGACACAAGTGAACTTGGAGAAGAGAAGAGAATATTTTTTCGTTGTTTCAGTGGATTTTCTTTTGTCTATTTTATCGTGCTGGTTGGGACCACATGCCCCTGAAAGGAAAGTGGGCCTCTGTCTCTAAACAGTAACAGAACGGACTACAAAACTCAGTGCTTGGTGTTGCCCAGACTGAACAACCAAAATTGATCTCTACAGAATGAGGGTGATCCAGGGGGAGGGAGCTTGACCCCAATGCCCCCAAAGTGTCCAATTTTTTAAAGCTAAGACCTCAGTCCCTTTTGCCACTTCAGTGATAGCTAGCCTCTCTTACCTCCTGGGCCTGATGTGGGCAGGGACTGGTCCATCGGGCATTCCCATGGAATGCCCCAATTCCCCTAAGCCTTCCTCCTTTCTGACCCCCCCATTGGTGACAGAAAGCAACCATGAGCCAGTTCTGCCAGATACTTAGATTGGGGCTTTTTATCTATAAAAAATTAATCAGGAGCAGTATACTTTGCCTTGAGTAAAACTAATTCCAGACATACTGTGCAGCTGGAACGTACTGTCTCTACTTTCAGAGACAGGCACAGTTGGAAGGTATGTAATCACTGGAAAGATCTCTTAGGTCTATACAGTGATTGGCAAACTTCACTTGTTGGGAAATTCCATTTCCAAGTTGCTCTGCAGACTACTATCAAGAATTTTCCCTGCCCTTGAAATCATACAGTACCCAAGGCTGATGATCCCGTGAGAGGTCTAGGAAGGTGGGTGATGGTGAGAAGAGGCATACAGCAGCTAAGGTGGACACTGCGTAGCTGGTCCGTCTTTGCAGTCACCCCTCATTTCATCCACTGACCCCAAGATTGCCGCAAGACAGCAATAGCAATGCTATTGTTCTTCTTCCGTTGCCCCTGTTTGTCACTTTATCAAAGGGGTCTCCTGCATACATGCACGGTATCTTCCCCTGGTGGGATTTATCTTAGGTGGGTCAATCAGAGTTCTTTTCAAATATTGAGAGTGGGATAGAGAAGCCTGCTGTCTCCTCTGGAATGGTGAACAGTAAGGATCAGCTAAATATGGAGCTGCCACACAGACCAACTTTCCCACCAGATAGAGAAAGCCCATTCGTGAATAAAGTGAACGTAAAGAAAGCAGAGCAGAGGTGGAGAAAGAGATTTCTGATGGTATGCAAGTAAATGTGGCAGCACTAAGTATTAGTCAACCTGCTGAACTCTGGCTTCGAGCAAGCAAATAATTTGCCTTTCCCCCTTACTTTAACTTTCACTAAACTTCTGTCACTTTCAACCCAGAGATCCTTAACTAATAGAATAAAGTAACAAGTGTGTGTGGCATGACTTGTGTGCTATATTAACAAAAGTAAACTTTGTCCACGTCCCCTATCACTTTTAAATACCGAGAGGAGCATTGCTAGAGAGCGTACCTTTCTTCAGATGATAAAATTAATGCAATTTGAACTCAGGAAAACCCTACAAGTGCATGTGTTGTCCTGGTCAAGGCTTTTTTAGAGACAGAGTCAGCCACTGTCTTGTGTTCAGCAAATTCTCAACTTAGTGATAGCACTTGGTTCATTTTTCAGCTACCTTGGCACTAAATACATGTGCAATTTCATTTCTACCCATTTTTATAACAGCAAATCAAGGTCCCATGTGATATTCTTTAGATCACATAGCTATGTGAATACTGTAACCAAAGGGCCAGTATCTCCCACTTGTTCTATTAATATAATCTTCAAGGCCAAAAAGTCCTTTTAGAATGCTCCACATTTAAGCCACAAATATTTGTTGATGTCCTCTCAGTACAGTGCTAATGACTCTATTCCATGTACCACACCGACTATGTCTTCAGTATTTGTTTCAAATGCTTACAGCTCTCTTGTTCTCTCTCTTCCTCACACACACACACACACACACACACACACACACACACACACAGCAATTGCCATTATAGGCTTCTAGGGTGTCATCTCTACTGATTTGAGAACAGGACTTTGTAAACTTCATCTAAATTCCAGCTAATACCTGACTTCACCTCTATCTTCCATATTTGCATAGAGAACAATATTTTTCATTGCTTAAAGTTAATCCGGGGGGCGCCTGGGTGGCTCAGTCGGTTAAGCCTCCGACTCCGGCTCAGGTCACGATCTCGTGGTTTACGGGTTCGAGCGCCACGTCGGGCTCTGTGCTGACAGCTCAGAGCCTGGTGCCTGCTTCGGATTCTGTTTCTCCCTCTGTCTCTGCCCCTCCCCCCTCGCGCTCTGTCTCTCTCTTCTTCAAAAATAAATAAACATCAAAAAAAATTGTTTAAAGTTAATCTGTTATTTCTTGTTTTCTCAAAATAACTTTAGCAAAGAGGAATGTTTCCAGAAACATTGTTTGTCAACCTCTTAACAGAACACCAGCCCGTAAGTGTATTTCTGTTCTTATATTTGGATGTTGTACTTCACTCCAGGGCACAGATCCTAGGCCATCAATAGTTTTTGCCACAGTGGCAAGAATGGAGCTGTGGAGGCAAGATACTGGCAGTTTGCCAAGATGTCTACAGGTTGGGACCCATTGCCATTAACGTATATAGTGTTTCATTGGTTCAAGTTCACTATTAAAAGTAGTGTTCCATTCTTTCAAGGAAAAGGTAGTCGAGATCATTACTCTTGCTTCATAAACCTATAAAAAGAAAAGTGAACTCACACTGCTCTGGAAGGAAAAGGCCTACTGCCAAGATCTGAACCTTATCTCTCATCACCTTAACACTAAATGGACGCAAATTCCTTTCCCTTCCTGCAAATAAGCGAGGAGAAATAATCTCATAGGAAAGCAGCCTAAGGATTTCCTTCACTAGCATAATGGCTGGTACAACATAAACACACTTTAAGTACTTGTTGACTAATTGAATTACCCTCCCTGTGCCGACATTTATTATTCTTTCAGGATGCTTCATATTGGAACCACCATCTTATGTTTGAGGAATCCCTCCAGTTTATGAAATAGTAACAGGTACTTTCTCTCCATACTTCCCTTCAACTAAGGGGCAAGTACTGAGGCTCGGCCAATCTGATAGGCCTGCCCCGGGCTGTCCCAAGACAGGTTGCACATGAGCAGTCTTGTGCAGAATCCATTCTAGCCAGAGTGGTGAGAGAATGGCACAGAGACAGCTGCGGCTTTGATTTCGGTGGCAGCCTCCGGTGGCTAGTGTTTGAACTTTAAGGTATAAGTTGCACTGGCTACACCCGCCACAGCACAGGAGTCTTTAATGGGCCAGTCTACAACACATTGGCACATTGTTCCCGCCCTGCAGGTTCCAAATCAGATTCTCTCCCCTGCCCCACTCCCACCCCCCAGAGAGCCTGTGAGTTAACCAAAATGCATTTATTTCTTTCTGTTAAAATTAAGCTATAACTTATATCCCAAAACGGATGCAAGAATTAAGAATATAGGTCGGTGCTTTTTTACATATGTATTCCATATGTATTTCAGGTCAAGATATAGAATATTTCCAACATGCTGAAGGCTTCTTTGCATAGCCCTCCTATTTACTATTCCCAAGGGGTAACCACATCCTGATTTCTATCTCAGAGATAGAAATCCTGTTTTTGAACTTCATGTAAATAGAGTCATACAGTGTGTAGTACTCTGCATCTGTCTGCTTTCATTTAATGTTAGGTCTGTTAAGTCCATCTATGTTGTAGCTTATATCAACTGTGCATCTTTTGAAATCAATGCGTAGGCTCCATTGTATATTTAAAACACAATTTATCTATTCCATTCATGGACATTGGGTTGCTTCCAGTTTAGGGCAGTCACAAATCAAGTTTTTACAAATTTTCTTACATATATTTTTGGTATGCATACTCATGGATTTCTATTGGATATCTACCCAGGAGTAGGTCATTAGGTTTAAGTATGTTTAGCTTTAGTACTAACAAACCCATTTTTTCAAAGTAGTTATTTTAATTTATATTCACACCAGCAAGACAAGAGAGTTTGAGTTGTTCTATATCCTTGTAAATATTTGGTATTGTTAATATTTTAAATTTTAGCTATATTGGTGGGTATTTAGTCACATTTCAGTGGTGTGTATGTGTGTGTGTGTCTTTAAGTGAGTGTATAATAAAGATTTAACTCATGAATGAGAGTACCAGAAGAATGGTAAGGCTTATTCAAAGGACTACAGGAGAGAGAGAAGTATTTACAGTCATTGAAGAAAGAATGTTAATTTAGAGACAAACCTAGTTGATGTCCTACAGGTCAGTGAAACTATAACCTTTAGGGTTATCTTCTGAAAATCATATACATCTCTATAGGAAGAAAAAGCATTTGCATTGCTATAGAGACAATAATTTACATGCCATTTGATTTTCTAAAAGTTAACATCCATCTGAAGTTGTAAAATGTCCTAATAAAGAGTAATTAGTGGGTCAAGATAAGCCTGTTTTACAACGAAAGGATTGCTGTCATCCCTTTCCCTTTATAAGTTATAGATATCTTTTATTAGTGGTTCCTTCGTTGTTATCATCAATAATCATATATTTCAGCCTGATGCACTTATGTAGATGCAGCAAGAACCATTATTTAATATATAGAAGCCAACTTGTGGTATAATCAGCAAATCTCCAGCTGGACCCATTTAAGCATTTACTAAGACCACAAGATTAACTTTTCTCAAAATTTTGTAGAAATTGTATTTTCAATAGTCTCCATCTTTCTAGAAAGTTATTTATTTATTTATTTATAACTTTTAATTTATTTATTTTTGAGAGAGAGGGTGACAGAGAGAGAACGTGAGTTGGGGAGGGGCAGAGAGAGAGAGGGAGAGAGAGAATCCCAAGCAGGCTCCACACTACCAGCACAGTCCTGATGCAGGACTTAAACTCGAGTTGTGAGATCATGACCTGAGCTGAAACCAAGATTCAGACACTTAACCAACTGAGTTACCCAGGTACCCCTCCAAAAATGTTTTTTAATTGTTCTTCTATTCCAAGATCAAAAAACTAAACCCAGAAATTCATCTCCACCAACTTTTACCTGCAATTAAATATGCAGGTAAATGCATATTTATAAATGCATGGATAAATATGGATGATCTCCTCTCTCTTCAAGGTCCCCAAAGTTTTCTAAAACATGAAGCCTGGGGCTCCTGGCTGCTCAGTCAGTAGAACATGCGACTCTTGATCTCAGGATCATGAGTTCAAGTTACACGTTGGACATTGGGTGTAGACCCTACTTAAAAACAAACAAAGAAACAAACACCAAGCCTGTCAGGAATTGACCTTCCTTACTACATAAGACTGTATCTCTGTAAATCAAAGCAGGTACCAGACCTTTTTACCAGGGAGATTCGTAGTCATTGGTTCTATGAGTGAAGTACAACTTTTGTTCCAAAGTGGTGAGTTTGTCATATCTAGTTTTAAAAACTTATTGAAAGTCTCAATAAAATCAGTTAGGTTATGCTATCAATTCATCAAATTATTTCTGGTTAAAAAAGGCTATTGTTGACTCTATGCACTAAAGGGGGAAAGTTTCTCTAGCAATAATTGTGTCTGAATTCCAAGGACTCAATGAGAATGATAACTTTTCAAGAATGTTCTACTTAGGTAGTATTAGACATAGAAAGGTTCAAGATAGATTAAGTAGCAATTTCTATCATAGATCTATCAAAATATAACACTGCAACTGATACTAACATTAATCCAAAAAAATGACTTATATATTTTTCACAAGTTCATTGTGTTTTATTTGGTGAATTCTTGCATCATCAGATATTGGGGGTGAGTAGTCTGTGTTCCTGAGTGCATCTGTTTCTGGACTGAAGAGAGTTCTAGAAATCCCAAGTCAGACCCATGGTATAATCAAACGGCCATCTAAGCACTATCCACTCAGAAGCTACGCTATTCTGAGTCTGGTCTTCGAAGTAACAATAGATGCAGAAGTATCTGGTAGAGTCCTTGCCACTAAGTCTCTGAAACTGTCTTTATTATTATTATTATTAAAGGTCCATTTCTAGAATTATAGCTTATGGTAGAGCCTTCAGGCAAGTATGGGAGGAAGATCGAAACCATTTGGCTATGAGAAGACAGACTGGCTGCAATTAATTTGTTATAATTGCTGCCAATACAGAATGGAGGAAACTAAAATTTTCTATCAGGGTATAACATATAACTACCTTATATATATACTAATATATATATGTATATGTATATATATATATATATATATATATATATATATATATAGTGTACCATATATACTAATATATAACTACCTTTGATCAGTATTTCCCCTGAAGGTAAAAATAGCCTATGGACAGTCAGGGCATTCACAAATTTCCAGAACCTTCTAATCTATCCTGTAAAGTTATCCATGCTGGGAAACACATTTATCAGTAATATTGTACCAAGACAGAATTAATCTACAAAAGGCTGAGCCTTTCCTTTGACAGCTTTTCCCATGCAGCTCTTACAATAGTGTTGAACTAACTAAAAAAATATGGACCATACCAAACCTATTTTTAGCCTCTTCTTTTTATAAAGTTAAATTCATACATACATACAAACATACATACATACATACATCTTTTGCCTGGAGGACCTCCAGGGAACAACAGTTTGTCATAGGTTATTTGTAAAACATCTTGAAACATTCTTTGTATGCATCCAAGATCTGACCTTTGGAAGACAAATCCAATAGAATTAATACAGAAGGATGGTCATTTAGCTCAGTAACACAGATGCGTGTGATCAGTGACCAGAGAACGACCATAGTAGGTAGTCCAGCCACCTATTGGTAAGAGTGATCAGACAGCATTTAAAAATCAGCTTCGCAAAAGGTGACATGATTGTCAGACATTCTAACTCATCCAGAAGTAACTTTAGGACTGATGCCCTTAAAAAACGAGGACACAGTGGAAAGGCAGCTGTGTAAAGATGGAAGCAGAGTCTGGAGTTACGAAGGCATGAAACAGGGATTGCCTAGGGTTGCCAGAAATCACCAGAAGCTGGAATGGACAAGGAAGGATCCTCCCCAAGTGCCTTCAGAGAGAGTATGCCCTCCCAGGGCCTTGATTTCAGACTTCAGAACAAAGTTCTTGTCTGGACACAGGGTTTTAGACTGACATAGTTCCTGCCTTGGAGGCGGACACACTGTTCCTCCTTTGAAGGGCAGGTACCTTGAAGTCACCTGAAAAAAAAAAAAAATCAGCTTGGGTAGGAAGGCAGCTCTCTGAATGTGCTGTTTGTCAAAGACTTCTCTTTGTTTGAGGAGTCTTGACAGGCCTTTGAGAAAGTCTCTGATCATTGGTTTATCTCCTCCAGTTTGGGATGTAGAATGAGTTGGCTTTTCAAACCTTATGAGCCTCCCTTTTTCTGGAGGCTATTTTCTTCCATCTGTGTTCACAAACTTGCCAATTCTTACCTAGGTTCACCACTATCTAAGAAGTCTTGTAACAAACGACAAAGAGCAGTGAACACAGGTCAACATTCTGACTCTTTCCAAGCGCTTCTTCTGCAGAAGCAGAGGAGGTGGTCTGCTTTCCCCATTACTGCCGATGATCATTTTTCCAAATGTGTGTGTCAACCGGAACAAGCCTTTGAGCCCGAGATACCTGTACCTCCATCATTTGCCGCTCTGTCATTATACAAATGCCACATTTTATGTTTTAATTATGACAGCACCGTTTCCCATTTCTGTTTAGGGCAACGTGCTAAGCTGCTGTAAAGAGAATCCAAAACATCCTGGTTCAAGTATGGTAGGTATCTCTTTCTTTCTCACATTACAGTGCAGGGCTGAAAAGTGGGTTTTGCCCCAGGAAACCATTCAGGGACCCATTGGAATGCAGGGGAGTGGTAATCTCGAACACATAGCTTTCTAAGCTGCCACAGAAATAGAAAAAGGATGAATGATTCAGAGTAAACATCTTTAAGAAGATGAACTGGCAGTTACACACATCCATTGTAGTCGTTTCCCATCGGCGAGGACTTAGGCACTTGGCTACACCTAGCTCCCAGGAGTCGGACAAACGTCTCAAACAGGGCAGCCCCGTTCAACAAAAAGGGAGAGAATGATTTGGGGAGATAATCAGCCATAGTCAGCATAGTATGCTCTACCTTATTGTTCATAATATTTATATAGTTATCAGGCAGAACACACATTCTGGAATTTTTCAACCATGTCCTTCTTGGTGGATTTTTTATCTTTATTATTTTTTTTAATGTTTGTTTTTTGTGACAGCGCCAGCAGGGGAGAGGCAGAGAGAGAAGGACAGAGGATCTGAAGCGGGCTCTTGTGTTGACAGCACAGCAAGCCAGAGGTGGGGCTCGAACTCATGAACCATGAGATCATGACCTGAACCAAATTCGGACACTCAACCGACTAAGCCACCCAGGTGCCCCACTTGGTGGATTTTTAAATTTTTTTAAATCTTTATTTATTTTTGACAGAGTGTGAGCAGGGGAGGAGCAGAGAGAGAGGGAGACACAGAATCTGAAGCGGGATCCAGGCCCTGAGCTGGCAGCACAGAGCCCGCACGGGGCTCGAACCCATGAACCGTGAGATCATGACCTGAGCTGAAGTTGGACGCTCAACTGACTGAGACACCCAGGCACACCGGCCACCCCCCCCCCCCGCCAGTTGGTGAATTTTTAAAATAGTTCTTAATTTATTGCGATTGTAAACCCTCTTTATACATAATTTTGATAGCTGTGCCTCAACTGCCCCTGAAGATGTACTAATTCATCCTCCTACTGAGGACATCGAGTGTACCTGCTCTCCCACAGCCTGACAGAAGTACACTTTATCAGATCTTGTAGTCTTTGCTAATTTATTGGACAAAAGGTGGTGTTCTGTTTCACTTTTCATTTCTTTAATTATATTGAATTTTTTCCTTTCTTTATAAAATAATTTTATTATCTCTTTTTTGTAACTACCTATTCTATGTTGTTGTCAGTTTTCTGTTGGGTTTTCTTCTTCTTCTTATTATTATTTTTACAAATTTTTTTAGCACCTTATCAAACCGTAGTGGTTTTCTAAATACAGTATACTTGGGCCATACTCCACGTCAGGGATGGGCAGATAATAAGCATGTGGACCAAATCCACCGTGTAAATGAAATTTTATTGGAACGCAGGCATGCCCCCTTTCTAACAGACTGTCTCTGGCTGGTCTTGGGCTGGCGTGGTCCTTCCCTCTAAGTGGTTGCGACTGTTGGTGAGAAGATCTTCACCTCTGCCTGTCTGAAGTTTTCAGCTGGGACTCCACAAAAAAGCAGATTAACGAGAGAAAAACAAATTGTTCATTAACGCGTGCAGCGCCCATCACGAGGGAGGAACATAAGCAAAGAGTAACTCAACAGCTTTCCAGCTTATCTAGCATCTTCGACGAAGAACAATACCTTTGCAGGGACGTGACAGGACACAGGAAAGCAGCTGTAGGCTTCCAAGGGCGACGGACTGTGGTAAGGGAAATATATGGGAGGAAACTAATGGAAGAAGGTTTGTTTGCAGACTCCCGTGGTGCCGTTCTGGGCTGATAAGTCCGTCTCCAGTAAAAAGAGAATTTGTGTCTTGCCTTTAGGCAGACAAGGGAGAGAGTTTTCCTGTGTTTGCTGCTTCTTAATTGCCTTCAGCTCACAATTTTTTTGTGTCAACGAGGCATATTTTGGAGTGACATATTCAGGTTTCCTTTACAACAAATATTATGTGGCCTAGAGCCTAAAATAATTACTTTCCAACCCTTTACAGAAAAAGTTGGCCAGCCCCTGCCCTAGACTCAGTGAAAGAATCTCCAGTGTTTGGGGGCCATACCCATGTATTTTGGAAAAGCTTCTCATGGAATTTTAAGTTCACCAAAATTTGAGAAACATAAGTTAGTTAGAATACAGAAAAGTATAGTTTCTGAGCAAACTCCTTTTAACCTCTTCTGCATTTCATTTCCTTTTCCCTCCACATCCAACTATCCACAAACCAAAGTCTTAAGAGAAACATACTGGGATTTCCAAATGAGTACAGTAGGAGTCTATGTCTGGCTATTCGAGCACTGTAGAATTCTTTCAAAGCGGTAAAACTTTATTTTAAACAGTTAAATTTGGGAGAGAAACAAAAAATGAAGATTTCTTGAATGTCAAAGAAGAAAACACGATTCTTCTCTTTAGGAAGCGATTCTGATATGCAAAGTTACATGTATGTATATGCATAGATATGCATGTATTTGCATAAGGATTAGATTATGGGTTGGAATTATGTTAAGTGTATGGACATCTACATCAGAAGTGCCACTTTGGATCAACCCATGATTCAGCCAACCCAGTACTTTGTTTCTAATGCATGTCCCAAAGGCCACTCTAAAACCGTTTTTAAACAATAAAGTAACCCCTCAAACGCGTGAAGCTTTCGCCTTGTTGTCATTCTGAACATTGAAAGATAATCTAATCTGTCCTAACTTTCCCTTAGGATTCTATTTGATTCTGTTATCCATGACTTTATTGGCGCCTCCTTGGAAGGTATTTCAATTTTCATCCTACCCTCACTCCCCTCCCAACAGTGCAATAAGGTTCTGCTTCTAAACACAGAAAACACTTTTTGTTGCTGTTGCTTTTGTTTTCATTAAACACTTCGTGTGATGGTGCTCCGTTTTCCACAAGTCACTAAAAGCGGCATTTATTTTCTCATTCTTTTCCCATTTATTAGAGGCAATAGGTTTCAGTACTACACTGAATTTTAGGCAGATGCTAACGCAAATAAACGTTTCCTCCCTAAACGTAAATATTTCCTCTCAACAAGGAAAGAAAACATTACATGCTGTGTCTATGGACTGAACCTTCTTATAATTCAGCTGTCGTGAATTAGAATTCCAAACTGCTTCCTAACTTATAAAAATAGAATTAAAACATACCAAAAATGTATATCCATTGCATCTGCTCCTTGGGCTTGGTGTTTAGAACTGATATTTGTCTTTATTTTATTTTATTCTATCTTATTTTACTTTAAAGTGTATTTATTTTATTTTGAGAGAGACGGAGACAGTGCAAGTGGGAAAGGGGCAGAGAGAGAAGGAGAGAGAGAATCCCAAGAAGGCTCCACACCATCTGCGGAGAACCCGATGCGGGGCTCGAACCCACAAACCGTGAGATCTTGACCTGAGCTGAAATCAAGAGTCAGACACTTAACTAACTGAGCCACACAGGTGCCTCAATATTTGTTTTTAGATGGCACTTTGAGTGCCAAAATTTTAAGGGGCTAAATAGTATTTAATAAGGGTTGTGTGAGAAACGGCACTTTGGACTACGGAATTAATGTATTTTTCCAAGAAAGGAGTTGTTTTATTGTCATTATTCAGAAAAAGAAATTATACTCTCCATAAGATTTTTGGGCTCTGAACACATCAAATGTGTAAGTTAATGGCCTTGTCATGGTCCCTCTCTGTTCCAAATAGCCTAAGTTCATTGTGTGGGAATTAGCTATTCACTGTCAAGCTTCAAAAGGGCCTTGGACTTATGTGCAGAGCCATAGATGACCTTATATTAAGACACCATTAAAAACAATATGGGGGCGCCTGGGTGGCGCAGTCGGTTAAGCATCCGACTTCAGCCAGGTCACGATCTCGCGGTCCGTGAGTTCGAGCCCCGCGTCGGGCTCTGGGCTGATGGCTCGGAGCCTGGAGCCTGTTTCCGATTCTGTGTCTCCCTCTCTCTCTGCCCCTCCCCCATTCATGCTCTGTCTCTCTCTCTGTCCCAAAAATAAATAAACGTTGAAAAAAAAAAAATAAATAAATAAATAAAAACAATATGAGCATTTAGGATGTTTTGATCTTATAAAATGGGTATTTTTTAACATTTTTTAAATCTTCAAGATTTTTAAGATTCACGTTACTCATTCTGTTCAATATAGATTTAGTTTGTCTGGCCATGCCATCCTTCGGTTTAAATAACTTTTATTTTATCACTGATAACTTTTTCTTCTTAGTGTCTCTTTGTTCATGTATATCACGCAGATCAAAGGTTGGTAAAGTACTGTCCAAGGACCAAATCCAGCCCTTGGCCTGAATTTTGTATTTTTGTACAGCCCATTAGCTGAGTGGTATTTACATTTCCGAAGAGTTTTTGTTTTTTTCAGAATATGCAACAGAGACCGTATGTGGCCCGCAAAGCAAAAAATACTTACTGTTTAGAACTTTACAGAAAAGTTTGCCTACCTCTTTTCTATATCACAGGAAACACACACACACACACACACACACACACACACACACAAACATCTACTACCTAGCCTGTTCCTATACTGAATGAGCTTATCTGATGGAGGATATAAACAGGAAATGGCTTTAATTGTCTCTCATCATAGCTTCTATTCATGCTACATTGCCTGTCCCTTCCCCAACTTTCGTCATCTCAGGCAAACTAACTTTCCAGGTATTAAAAACTCCAGGCTAGGCTAAGCCAAAACCTTAACACCACATCCACTTCAAAGCTTCTCTTTTCCTGCCACTTACCCCGCCTTCCCCCAACCCTGGATTGAAGATTAGCTGTCAGTTGGGGATACAGTCATATCAAGGCCAAGCTGGGGCTAAAGAATACAAAGAGAAACCCAAGCTCACTCAGGTGGCTATTGACAGAAGACCTCCTCACTCAGTTCACCACCATATGTATTTCTCCATAGGGTTGCTCATGACATGACACTGGCTTCCCCTAAAGCGAGTGATCTGTGAGAAAAAGAGAGAGGGAGAGAGAGAAAGAGAAAAAGAGATGGAAGCAGCAGTGTCGTTTATACAGTCTCAAAAGGGACGCACCCTCACTTCTACCATCATGGTCAGGTCAGGTACGATATGAGGGAGGACTACCCAAGGCTGTAAATACCAGGATGCAGGGATTGTTGGGGGCCATTTTGAAATCTGGCCACTACAACTGCTGATCTTTGGTGACCTCCTCCGTTTTCTGCTCTCAGCAGGCCACCCTCTACAGAGCAAGTTACTCCTTGAGTAACTCCTCTGCTGCAGCAGCCCTCTGGTGTTGGGTCCCAAGACAGCTCAAACCCAGTTACCTACTAGTCTTTGGGAAAATCACCACCTTGCGGTACTGAATAGGAGAAACTATTGCTTCCCTCCCACCTCGTGCAGCCATCCGAGTCTACACCAGCCAGCTTCCCCCTTTCAGAATTTTTCAGGAGGAAGGCAGGCACCAATATGTATATTCAGAAATTTTAGGAACACATGTATTTCTCCTGTGAGTCAAGAACTCTCAGCCACCTCACTCCCCACGAGAGCTCTCCCACCAGCCTTCTCTCTGGAGCATTTGGGGGAGCTTCTAAGTGGTGGCAGGTCAGCAAGTACCAGACAGGGGTGAGACGCTAGTCTCCCCTTGAAGCAGGATTTGCCCTCTTGGACTTCCCCTCAGATGTTAGGGTGGGGAAAGCACCATGTCTCCTACGAATTCCTCTCTTTTCAGTGTACTTTTATTATTGCTTATATAAACTGGCAGAGGGAATAGGAATGAGGACTAGAGGACCAGCTTGGCCTCCACTTTGCACTTGGGGAGAAAAATATCTGACAGAAGTTGGCTCTACTCTTTAACTTTGGGAGGAACTCACCTCATGTGGGTCTCAGCTCTGTGCATTAGCAGCAATTCTGAGATGAAGACAGAAGGCCCTTTCACTTCCTGTTAGGTGTGTGTTGGGGGAGAAGTGGGGGTCTGTCTCGGGGAGGCCCTGTGTACCAGAGGCCCAATTCTTTGTGAAGAACAGAACTGTTCCCAACATTTATAGGAACTAAGGGAAAAGCAGAAATCAATGAGGCTCACATTTCATAAACCTGAGTGTTTCAAAAGCAAATAAGTTGGTAAATAAAATATATGCTATCAATCTATCTTGATAAATGTGCCTTCATAAGCGCAAAATGAAAACTGTGGAAAACTATGGTTTTTATGTGACTCAGAGTTGGCCAAATATCAACGATGACTGAATTTAGTCATTGTTACATATGTTTAGCATTCTGCCATGGGCCAGTGCCTTTCAGATGTGTAACAAACTAAAGAGGTATGTGATTCATACATTATTATCTATTTTTATCATCACTTACTTCATAATATTTATTATTCATGCCTTCATTTCTATTCACTTCATTCTACAATTACTAATTATGCTGTTTTAGTCAAGATTTTCACTTATTTTGTATTCTGCTGGCCGTAATGTCAAGTGAGCAACCTACCTACACGCACTGTAGTTCTGATAGAATTTTTACTGTTTTCTTGGAGAAATTTTCCTCGACCAAGGCCCACAGACTGCTTTGGAAAAGTGAAACAGCCAAACTCAGACTGATTTTGTTGTCTTTATTTTATTTTTAGGAGGTTTTGCTTATTTTATTAATGGCCAGCAAGGGTTCACAGCAAATAACTGCAGAGAACAAAAATTCAAAATTATTTTGATAGTCCACTAAAGTACATGATCTTCTTTTTGGAAAACAGCTGTTTTCACACTACTCTTTCACGGTATCTTGCATCTCATCTGAATTAAAAACCAACTCAGTTAACAGCACTTACTCAGAATGCTCATTCTTTGAGAGTGTTTATAAGGTCAAATTTTGTATGTGCTCCATCAAACTGTTTCCTCTTTAGGCAGATGAACGTACTTTATGTAATCTCGGAACTGTTTCAAAGAATGTCATTACTATTGGCCTTGTCTCTTGGTAACAGATTCTAACTGTACCATGCATGGCACAAAGAATGCTTCTGGATTTTGGGCCAAAATTCTAGGTATATGCCATTTTTATTAACAATGCTAATGCCATTATCACAGGTTTACTTTGGATAATCTCTTAAATCAATGACTAAAATTTCAAGATTAAAAATTTTTTGGCAGTCCAAGCCGGTACTTTTGAAAATGAGGTGTAAGATAGTAAGGGGTGCCCAGGTGGCTCAGTTGGTTAATTGTGAACTTGGATATATTTTTATCCATATATATTAAAATAAATGTTAAGATAAAATATAAAAATGATTATTGTATTATTTCCATAAAGCTATTTTCCATTAAAATATTCAGGATCTCTTCTTTTAAAAAAGGCAAAGTAAAAGGATAATTAGTGGCCACTTTATAATTGATAAAATTATATCTATAATTAATGAAATTTAAATATCAAAATCATTTAAATTAAACTGAAAACTCTTGAAATTTCAATGAAATAATATCATATATTTTATAACAATAACACAACTCACAATTCTAGTGTTCTTATCTCCCTCTGGTTATCTAGAGAAGCAATGATATTACCTTTCATATTACACCTAGACCTACGAGGCACAACATTAAGGGGAAAAAAGTAGCATTCAGTCCTGTAAAATGTGTCTTAGCTACTACCGGCCACTGCTGTGTAGCCTACCCAGATTTGTAAACACTTCCGGAAAGATACTTTGGAGCAGGAACAAAGCAAGAAAATGGATGCTTTTGGAAAACGATGCTTTGGATGCAAACACGTCTTGGTTTAATTAGCGTAATGAAAGGAAGATTTGACGATTCAATCTGTCTTTTCTCTTACTAAGCAGTTCTACATTCCAGGTCCTCCTAGGGCAATCTGAAGCTGTCTGCTCAGGTATACTCAGAACAGAATTTACCACTCCACACACATATAGGGCAGGAAGTGTAAGAGTCATCCTATGGTCTACACGTATCGGTATAGGGCAAGAGAACAGATGTTTAGGGCTGTGAGTGGAACTGTGAGCCTAGTCTGGATGTGGGGCACAGAATATTTTTCAGTATATTTGTACTGAATCAAAGAACCCATGGTTGGTTAGGTCACCTTAACAGAAGGGACCTAGTGGTGTTGAGGCCATGGAACCCAGAGCAGAGAGGAGTGGGCAGATCGAGGGGTTCGAAGGGGCTTGAGGGGTTTTAGCATATGAAGGAAATATGTTCTTAATAATATTAGTACATCGTTTGTGCTCCATTTACTATTTTTTTAACGTTTATTCATTTTTTGAGAGAGATAAAGAGAGAGACACAGCACGAGTGGGGGAGAGGCAGAGAGAGAAGGCGACACAGAGGCCGAGGCAGGCTCCAGGTTCTGAACTGACAGTACGGAGCCTGACGCTGGGCTCGAACCCAGGAACTGTGACATAACGACCTGAGCTGAAGTCGAATGCTTAATCGACTGAGCCACCCAGGCGCCCCAGTCTAAGACCATTTAGACCTGAGCTTTGGTCATAAACTGAGTATACTTTGTAAAACCGTTTTCACTCATATCCCAGCCACTTCCAAAAACTCTCAATTTTTCAGACATTGTCTTTCTTCAAATGTAGTAGCCTTTAAGTTTTGTGACACTAGCTGTCCCTTGTCATATGTAGACATCAACTGCTACTAGTTTTTTAAAGTGCAAATATTTATCATTAGTTTTATGCAAGTAAGTAGCTATAATTAGTAGCTTTCCTGCTCATGTAGATAAAATAGATAAAAATCAATGTAAAAATTTTAAAAAATAATAAATGTAGAAAAATGGCTTAAACCCATGAATTGCCAGATCATGACCTGAGCTGAAATCAAGAGTCAGATGCTTAACTGACTGAGCCCCCCCAGGGGCCCCCTGAGTTTTCTCTCTTAAGCTTTGTTTTGAATCTGTTCTCAAATGAGCATGACTTAGCTGTTGGGGACCCCCTTAGGCTGCCTTCCACGACATCCTTCTAGCTCTAGACCCTGTTTTATGACAAAAAATAGGATGTTCCAAACCCATCTTGACTTTTTTTTTTGTGGTCATCATTATAGGACTCTTTAAAGAGTCCTATGTCTGAATTGGAGGCTAGACTTAGAGACCAAAATCTGAGGGCAGGTGGTGCATACAAGAATTATGAAAAGTGAGAGTACCATCACCACTAGTGTGTTGTCTGAACAAGAAGTAAAGATGTATTTAAGGTATGGCTTCAAATTAATCTTACAAATTTATCGTATTGTTATATCTCACAGACCACTAAGATGTCCCTTTACAGTGACAAATTGGCACTCAGGAAAGGGTGAATACGACCTTACATTAGGGGATTGGTAGAACCCTATATCCAAAACATTCAGAGGTGTGTAGGTGCACATCTGTGTGCGTTAGATGAGAAAAGGGAGGTTGGCTGAGACTCAGGCTGAAACAGGACTGACACTCCCAAACAATCTTAAAATTTTTGGTATAAAGCTAAAATTTTATTTTCTACCTCTTGATGTTGATTAGATTAGGAGAGTGGGTAATACTGGATTTGAGTGTGTTGGTTTTGGAACCATTTTAGCTTGAGTCAAAGAGCCACACATCACAACATGATAATTTTTTTCCTGTTTTGAAACAAAATTCTCATTCCTCAAAAAGTAATATTTAAACCCTTATGACCGTTGCTTCACAAACCAGAAAGAACTTTACACAAGGACAGGTGGTTCAGACACATCATGGCAGTGCAATGAGTCCTTGAGGACTCAGTTTGTTTTTCCACTTTTCCATCTTTCTACATGCAGGCTTTTGTCTACATTCTTGTCACCTTGTGGTTACAAGATAGTTTCTGCACCTCCAGGGCTCCTATCCACTCTGCCATTGGAACAAAGAAGCAGAAGCAAGGCAAAAGATACAGCAGTCTTTATTTAATAACATAATTCAAAGTCTTCTTGAAAGTTCCATCCAGCATGGATAGTAAAAATGGAGAAGAGTAGATGCAGTTAAGAAACGTCTAGAAGGCAATCATTGGATATTAGGTTAGATATGAAGGATGAAAGAGGAGGGGGTACCAAGCATGACACTGAGGTAGATGCTAGTGTCATTCACTCAGAAACTGGTGGACGAGCATTGGGCTGTGGGAGATCATGAGTTTAGTTTTGGATACGTCGAGCATGAAGTGCCTTTGAAACATCCCCAAAGAGATGCCAGGTAGATAGTGGTATATATTTGCTTGACTTCTTTTCCTACAAAGAGACTACTTTTGTTAGAAGCAGTGCTGTGTGGCAAAACACAACATGGGGAATAAGACACTCAGTAAGTCCACACATGCTGTGCCAAACAGAAACATGGTGGGCTAGAAAAGCAAACCTAAATCTATTGCACCTACACCATTGGGAACAAGTCACTGCCTCCTCCAAAATATGGCAACATACAAAGACTTCATAGGTTGCTTGTTGCTGTTGCCAGTATGGGCACTCAGAATGGCAGTAGTCAGGTCAGCCTCAATGGCAGGAAGCTCATGCTTTTGAGCCATATATAATAACCTCTGTCTCTCCTGCATGGACATTTGTTCATGAGAGCATTGAGAAAGCTGGCGTATGTGGGAAAGAGGTTAAGTTACATATTTACAGAATGGATCATCTTATCTGTCGGTTCTCAAGGTGCTGAAGTTAATTTGTGTTCTAAGAACATGTTTGAGTCCAGTCTTTTTTTTTAAGCTTGTCTACTTAGAGAGAGAGAGAGAGAGAGAGAGAGAGAACAGGGGAGGGGCAGAGAGACAGGGAGAGAGAGAGAGAATCCCAAGCAGGCTCTGCACTGTCAGCACAGAGACTGATGCAGGTTCAATCTCACGAACCGGGAGATCATGACCTAAGCTGAAATCAAGAGTTGGACACTTAACCAACTGAGCCATCCAGGTGCCCTTGGGTCCAGTGTTGATTATGCCCCTCCTGCCTCCCAGCTTGATAGTCCAAAAGAATACCCATTAATGATGGGAAGCTTGGGTCATGTGGTCACACAGCTGCACTTGGTCAGGCTTTTGGCCTCTTTGTGTGCCTGGGGACCAACCAATAGCTGTTTTCCAGAACCAGACTAGTTATTTGCTGAGGAGGGTAAAATTTTGCTCCAAAACCCTAGAAGCCTCTGCGGGGCGTCTACTACCAAGTTCACTTACCGCAGACTTCCTTTTTGGTTTTCTATTTAGACTTGCCCTCTCCCGTCTAATTTTCATGTGATAGCCAGAATAACCTTTCTGAAACTAAAATCTGATCATAGCTTTCTCTTGTTTAAAATCATTAATTAGTTCAATTCCAATGCTTTTTACATTTTTTTTAATGTTTGTTTATTTTTGAGACAGAGAGAGAGACAGAGCATGAACGGGGGAGGGGCAGAGAGAGAGGGAGACACAGAATCGGAAGCAGGCTCCAGGCTCCGAGCCATCAGCCCAGAGCCCGACGCAGGGCTCGAACTCACGGACCGCGAGATCGTGACCTGAGCTGAAGTCGGATGCTTAACCGACTGAGCCACCCAGGCGCCCTCAATTCCAATGCTTTAACACATGTTGAATGAGCACCAATTATGCACCCATTCTAATCGAGGAGGATTCAGCAGAGATCAAGATAGGACTGTGCTCTATCCTTTGAATCTGAAAAATAGGTCCTTGCCTCATAACATGACTTAAAGAGTATTAGTCCCACACTGGTGCCCAAATTCCACCATTAGAGATTCATTCTTTGGATTAAAGCTCTTTGTCATATGCTAAATGCCCTTAAAGCAGTATGGCTTTTCATTCTTGGCCATAAATACTCTGGGTAAGTTCACTTTGAGGATGGGTTCTCATATGACAGTAACCCAAGATCAGACAGTCTAATATTATCTATTTGAATTTTATAGCATCCTTTACAGTGGCTTTTGTGCCAGAAAACTTACTCAGGGAATGTTGTGCTTTTTTTTTTTTTAATTAATATTTTAATTTATGAAAACTACAAATTCAAGTCCCTTGTTATTCCTTGAGTTTTAAAAATTTTTTTTAAATGTTTACTTATTTTTGAGAGAGACAGAGTGTGAGTGGGTTAGGGGCAGAGAGAGAGGGAGACACAGAATCCAAAGCAGGCTCCAGGCTCCGAGCTGTCAGCCCAGAGCCCGACGTGGGGCTCAAACTCATGAACTGTGAGATCATGACCTAAGCCAAAGTCGGACACTCAACCGACTGAGCCACCCAGGCGCCCTTTTCCCTTGAGTTTTTAAGTTCAACTCATAAATCTTATTCTGTTTATAAATCTGGCAACTTTTAACAATTACCTTTTCTGAGGCCTTTCCCAGCTTAATTGAATTATTTTACATGTTTATGAATTTCATATATTTCATATCCTTTTTGAATACTTCAGTTGTATAACACACTGTTAGGAACTTTCAGAGATCTGGTATTGTACCCTACTTGTAAGCTAACAAGTCGGCCTGTCAAAGTTTCTTTGATGCTGGCAGTTGACAGGAGACTCCTGGGTCAAAAACAAAGGTCTTTAATACTCACGGCAACAGTAATAACCAGAGTAGCATCATTTTGCATTAGATCACCAATCAGTAGGTCTGGGTTAGGAGCCAAATGTAATATGAGGAATGAATTTAATTTAGCGACATCCTAGATGGGATCAAGAAACAGGAAAAAAAAAAAGGACACTATGTAAAACCTAAGGAAATCTGAATAAGATATGGACTTTAGTTAACAATAACATATCGATATTGATTCATTAACTGTGACAAGTAGACCCTACCAATGTAAGAAGTTAATAATAGGGGAAACCAGGTGAGGGGTATATGGGAAATCTCTGTCCTAGCTTCATACACTTTTTGTAAATTTAAAACTATTTTAAAACAGTTTTTTAAATAGAATAAGTGAAAAATATTAAATAAATAATAGCACATCTAGTACTTGAACATGGAAAACATTGTGAAAATTGTAGTCAATGACTGAAGTCTGGGAACACTGGTCTTGGGCTTATGAGGGATGTCTGAATTATCTGCTGAGCACTCATTCTTTCAGTGTGACAGGGAAAGATGTGTAATCAAGCTGCATCACTATCTGGCTACAATTTGAGACCTTCTTTTGCAGCACTAGTTAGAAGAGTCTTTTGTCAACCACTCCTGAGAATCAGCAGAGACTAACCACCAAAAGCAGAGCTGAAACTTGGCCAAGAGTGAAACATGTCTTTCTCTGGAAGGAACTGGGGCTTCTTGGTGTCTGGGTTCTCAGGGGATTTCTTAAGTGGAGAGTCGCTATTAACACCCAGGCTCTGGTTTACCACAGGGGTGTGGTTCTTCAGAAGCCTTGTGTCTTTTAGCAGTCCTTTGGCAAACATGAGTCCTTATCTACACTCACAAGAGCCCTCGCTCTGGGAGTAGGGAGACAGAGTGGTGGACCATCCTCACCGATGTCCATGCTCAGTAGCCCCCTACCATCTGTCTTCTGCCCTGTTCTCAATCATCCAGGGGTTCCAGCACTTGTCCTTCTCTCAACACACGAGATCCCAAAGTGAGAGAGAAGAGTGTCAACATTCCTCATCTGTAAAATGGAGGACAAAAAAAAAAAAAAAAAAAGGGTTGGCCCAAATCAGTGGTCTGGAACTTTACATGAGAATCATCTGGAGGGTCTGTTACAACACAGGTCACTTCCCCCCACCCTCCAGGGTTCCTACTCAATATAGCACCAACAATTTGCATTTCTAACAAGTCCCCGGGTGATGTTGATACTGCTAGTTGGCAAGCCATATTTTATTTTATTTTATTTTATTTTATTTTATTTTATTTTATTTTATTTATTTTATTTTATTTATTTTATTTTATTTTATTTATTTTATTTTATTTTATTTTATTTATTTTATTTTATTTTATTTTATTTGTACTATAATTTAATGTCAAATTGGCTAACATACAGTGTGTAAAGTGTGCTCTTGGTTTCTGGGGCAGATTCCTGTGGTTCATCGTTTACATACAACACCCAGTGCTCATCCCAACAAGTGCCCTCCTGAATGCCCATCACCCATTTTCCCCTCTCCCCCACACCCCCATCCACCCTCAGCTTGTTCTCTGTATTTAAGAGTCTCTTATGGTTTGCCTCCCTCCCTCTCTGTTTGTAACTTTTTTTTTCCACTTCCCCTCCCCCATGGTCTTCTGCTAAGTTTCTCAAGATCCACATATGAGTGAAAACATGATATCTGTCTTTCTCTGACTGACTTATTTCACTTAGCATAATACTCTCCAGTTCCATCCACGTTGCTGCAAATGGCAGGATTTCATTCTTTCTCATTGCCAAGTAGTATTCCATTGTATACATAAACCACATCTTCTTTATCCATTCATCAGTTGATGGACATTTAGGCTCTTTCCATAATTTGGCTATTGTTGAAAGTGCTGCTATAAACATTGGGGTACAAGTGCCCCTATGCATCAGCACTCCTGTATCCCTTGGGTAAATTCCTAGTACTGCTATTGCTGGGTCATAGGGTAGTTCTGTTTTTAATTTTTTGAGGAACTTCCACAATGTTTTCCAGAGTAGCTGCACCTGTTTGCATTCCCACCAACAGTGCAAGGGGTTCCCGTTTCTCCACATCCTCGCCAGCATCTGTTGTTTCCTGAATTGTTAATTTCACCCACTCTGGCTGGTGTGAGATGGTATTGATTTATATTTCCCTGATGAGGAGTGACGTTGAGCATCTTTTCATGTGTCTGTTGGTCATCTGGATGTCTTCTTTGGAAAAGTGTCTATTCATGTCTTCTGCCCATTTCTTCACTGGATTGTTTGTTTTTCAGGCGTTGAGTTTGGTAAGTTCTTTATAGATTTTAGATACTAACCGGAAAGCCACATTTTAATAACCACTGGTTTAAATGATCTGGAAGGCAAATTTCTACTTTCATATTTATTAAATCATATATCTCAGACTCATGTGATCATAAAAATCACCTGGGAGCTTGGTTAAATATGTAGATAAGCAGACTCTACCTCAAACCCTAGTGACAGAATCACCAGGAGAGCACCAGAGGTGATTCTTATGATCAGAGGATTTGGGAAAACTTTATTATATCAAATGCAGAACACCATCAGTGAATATCTTAGGTTGGAGCAGGATATGGTGGGGTGGGTCACAGGCATTCAAGGACAACATGCATGCCCCAGGGGAAATGGGTAAAGCTGAAGGAACCGGTCAGAAGGAATCCATAGGGTCACAGTTTTGCCTTGACCCTTGCCCACTGTTTGCAAAGCACTGCAGAAATCATCTCAATCACTTGGCATGGTTTTTTTTTTTTTTATTCTATGAATACGATTGGATGGGGGAGGCTGGAGGCCACTGTACAAATGGCCAAAGTGTTACTGGGTCAAAAGGCAACATGGGAGGGACTCCTGGGTGGCTTAGTCAGTTAAGCGTCTGACTCTTGGTTTTGGCTCAGGTCATGATCTCAAGATTCGTGGGATCATGCCATGGGTTCTGCGCTGAAAGCAGAAGCATGCTTAAGATTCTCTATCCCTCTCTCTCTGCCCCACCCTGGCTTGCATGTGTGCACTTTCTCTCTCAAAATAAATAAATAAACATTTTTTCTAAAGGCAACATTGGAGGGTCATCACGTATAACATCATTGAGTGTTTTGAACGTGCTCAGTTTCCCCCAACACATAATAACATATCGGCAGAAAGGCCTCTTATTTATTTATTTTTCTCTCCTCTCTTGTGTGTACAGTGTCCAGGGACAAAGCTGGTCTTATGAGTAATTACAGCATATGGCTGCTAGAGTCTCTTATGGCCAGAGACCATATGTCTAGGTTTTCCCAGGACAGTTTGCTATTATCACGGCTTCCTGTGTGGTTCTCACCCCCACTCTCTCTCAAAGTAGCCTGGTTTGGATGATAAGTTATATTACTTATATAAATTAGACAAATTCAGGTAGCTGTAACATTTCACATGTCTATGGATCTAATCATGGTCACTTATATTTGTCTAATGTCCTATATCTTAAAAGGTACCTTTTAGATACCTTTTATATCTTAAAAGGTATTTGTGTAAAATGAATTGGAGTTCTTACTATTCCCCCTTGTTAAGTTCTGGAAATACAAGGTCAGAGAGGTTAGGTGACAGGACAAACATCACAATACTATTAGGGGCCAAATAAGGACCCAAGACCCTTCTAAGCCCCTAGACCAATGGAATTTCTTCCAAAATGGTATTATTTGAAGGTACAGTGCTCCTTCTCTTTAAACTATGTTATCTCTGTGTCCCAGAAAACAAAATTCCATCATTAAGACGTTCATTTCTTTGACTTTTTTAATATCAGTGGTAGAAGTCCATTTTGAAGAAACAAAAAAAAATTTCTAAGCTCCCATCACCTAAGACATCAGTGAAGTTCAACAGAGAGGCAGTCTACTACTATTGCCATTCATCATCTGCTCTAGTAGATTATGAAGGGCATGCCACGACCATAATCCCCCACCCCCCTGCCCTGCCAAGAAGCAGAAAGAAAAATGGTAACAGAAAGGAAGAACAGTGAATAGGGAGATAGACCCTCTACAAAAGCTTTTGTTTTGGTTTATTTTGGTTTGTTTTGGTTTTTTGAGGTAAGTTGTATGGTGACAAGGACATCATAGCTCTTGCCTCCCTCTTTTGCCTGCGTAGCCTCCAGGAGAGCTGGTGGATCCAAATTCAACAGAAAGTGATACTAACTCTGACTGGAAGCAATGTGAGGCTGTAATGTGGCCTAAAATCTCCTTGTATTGATTAAGGGACAGAGAGAAATCTCTTCTTATAAGAGATTGGGCCCAATGATGGCAGCCCAAGATACTCCATTCAAGACCATTTTCAAAATGCCATTGGATACTAAAGAAGTCTTATTCAAAATGAGATCAAGAATCTTCCCGGAGGTATTTCTCCCTTTCTTCTCTGAAAGGCAGATTCAGGGCCATTTCATTTTCCCCTGCCGGTGATCCCCACCCCCCCTTTCTTTCCCGCAGCATGGGGGAGCTGCTCGATTAAACAAGAGACTCAAGGAGAAGGCCGTTAGAAAATTGGAAAGAGTAGCGGCTAGAGAACAGATGCTCCTGCTTATAAATTAGTAGAAGATTATGCACGGCCAGCTGTACCATATAAATGCCTGGTTTTTATACCACACCATGACCCTCTGTGTTTATCATATGGTCCAGCATCTGGTCAATTCTGTCCCCAGCTCCCATATATCTATTCAAATCAAGCATTGGCTGGGGATTTATTCATGTATATGCTTCAATCTCAATCAGGATACCCTCCTGAGGTCTTCACTTGCAGCATGCCAGAGAATTAATCCAGCAAGTCCTGTGTATCATGACTATAAGTTCTCATTCACCTGGAGGATCATTTCATTTTCACAAGGTTTAGAAGGTGAGTAGTGGCCACATGAAGAATATATACATGTACGTAGGTAGATAGAGCTACAGATATAGATATAAAGACTCAATGTTTTTATGTGGCAAGAGAAACAAATATGAATACTCTAGAATAAGGAAAAAGTAATGTTTTATATGCCTCGAATAATTAAGATGAAAAGGGATTTTCTGTGTTTTAAAAATCTTGGGCTAGGGGCATCTGAATAGCTCAATTGGTTAACCATCCAACTCTTGACTTCAGTTCAGGTCATGATCACTGTTCAGGAGACAGTGTCCCATGTTAGGCTCTGCACTGACAGCATAGAGCCTGCTTGGGATTCTTTCTTTCCCTCTCTCTCTCTCTCTCTCTGCCCCTCCCCAGCTCTCTCTCTCTCTCTCAAAAATAAATAAATATTTTTTTTTAAATCTTGGGCTAAGCCTGAGCTTACATAAAGTTTTTCTAAGTTTCTTTCTTTTGCAAAGACAGTTTTCCAAGAAAAAGAAATCCATTAATTGATTTTTTTTTTTTTTTGGCTTTGCGAGTTTTGTTTTAGATGTCTTTGTTCACTTAATTTTAACGGGACCCAAGTTATGTGGGCTTATCTTTGTGGAACACTCAAAAGAATACTTTGATATTTTTCTCACACCACACATCAAAAGAAAGTCTAAACTGAATAGAGAACTGAACTGAAAAAAAGTCGAACCAAAAATAAACGTGGAAGAAAAGACTTCAACATTTTTTTTTCTGATCTCTGGAAGGTGAAAGGATTTAGATTATAAAAACAATGAAAGAAGTTATAATAGAAAAAAATTGCTAGATTTTATCCCATAAAACCATAAATTATTCTAAATCTTAAAATTTAATATAAATTGAATTGAAAGCCAAACAGCAAGGTGTGGGGATTTCTTTTTTTTTTTTTTTGGAACAAATAATGAACAAAGAGTTAATCTTAATATATGAAGAGCTTTTGGGGATCAACAAGAAAAACATCAAACCATTGATAAATAAGAAAAACACATAAATAAATTGTTCTTAATGGAGGAAATACAAATTGCCAGTAAATATTTTTATTATTTGGCTTATTAGAAATGTTAAAATGTTAAAGTAAAAAAAAGTACCATTCTACAACCATCAACCAGAAAATAATTAAATTATAATAGCGAGGATGAGATGAGGTTGATAAGTTAGGATAACCAATTTGGAAAACAATTTTGCTTTAAAGTGTTCATATCCTTTGACTCAGTAATTGCATTTCTGGCCCTCTATACTCAGGGTGAAAAATTTTAAATGCAAATATGAATTCAGGTACAGTGATATTCACTGCAGTGTAAGTTTTTTTTTTTAATTTTTTTTAAAGTTTATTCATTTTTGAGAGAGAGAGAGAGAGAGAGAGAGAGTGAACAGGGGAGGAGCAGAGAGAGGGAGACAGAACTAGAAGCAGGCTCCAGGCTCTGAGCTGTCAGCACAGAGCCCGATGCGGGGCTCGAACTCACACGCTGCGAGATCATGACCTGAGCTGAAGTCAGAAACTTTACCGACTGAGCCATTCAGGGGCCCCTGCAGTGTAAGTTTTAATAGCAAAACAAAGAGTAGAAACAATCTAAATGCTCTTCAACTATAGGGAAATGGTAAAATATGTTAGGATGTGTCCCGTAGGCTATTATGTTTATGTAAAAAATCTCTTACAAAAAGTGTAATGGCATAGAAAGAGGGAATAAATTCACATTTCTCTGGCCTCATATTTAATGTGGCAGCTTTTCTATGTGTACTTGATCTGGGTGAAGGATCAAGTCAACGTGAAGCTGTCAGCACAATACAGAAGGGTTCAAGATATGCCACCCCCAAATATGCCACTTCGTCATAGACATTATTTTGAACTAAAAGCAATTAAGAATCAGCAGACACAAGAAGAGTTCTCTGCCCTCCCCTCTTCTGCCTACATGCAGGGTAGGGATTTCCCTTCGTAAAGGGGGAATAAGATTTCCCCACCGTCCTGCTCCAGGATGAGGAAAGCCACCTGTCTTGCAAGAGACAGAGAGCACCAGAATGAGTCTGCATAAACGAACCTTACTAAAAACCTTTCTCTCTCATGAGTTCTGCCGTGTTATTTCTTTGTTACTTCCCCACAACTTATACATTCTTGAAACCCAAACCCTCTTTGCTTGGTGAAAATGGTGTATAAGCTCCCAAGTCTCACCACCTCTTTGAGTTTCACTTCTTTCCTGTGGACTCCTGTGCATGTAAAGCTTTTAATCTATCTTTGGTCAGTTACATTCACAGGCTCCCAGACACTGAACCTAAGGGTAGAGGAAAAGTTGTTTTCCTCCCCAACAATTCCTAGCGCATAGGAACGCCTTCATGTATCTTAGCTATTCTTGTCATTCTCATTTAATCGTGGAAACAATTCTGTAAAACTGACATTATTTTACCCATTTCCAGTAAGGTCAAGCACAAGGGCTCTAACTGAATAGCTATTTGAATGCAGATCAGTCAGCCTCCACAGACCATGTGTTTTGTTTTGTTTTGTTTGGTCTTGTTTTGTCCTGTTTTGTTTTGTTTTTCAAAATATTATGCTCCAAAGACTGGAGAATTCAACAAGACACATCATAAGATTCAACACTGCAAGTTAAAGAGTGGTTTTCAATTATTTGGAGGATTATATTTTTGTACTTCAGGGTTGGTATGGAAAGAAGGCTGCTATGATTCTGGTAGGAAGGGAAACAGCTTAAGATCTTAAGATGATTAAAAACTAAAGCAATATAAGAAAAGCCTATCATGCTAATGATAATACTTGCAAAAAGAGTTTAAAAAGATACGCAGTAGCATGATAAGGCTTCTCCTCAGTGATTTTATCCAACTTAAAAAAAGGCTTATGATTAGAGACAAGTATGCCTATAAATTGCAATCTGAAATTATAAACATGGACTCTGAAGCATGTTATTGAGTGGAATGTTATAAATGGGACCCAGCTGTTAACTTTGCATGCTGCAAACAGAGATGTCTCAAAATGGCTCATCAAGTGACTTATAAATACCAGCGATGCTGAAAACACAACTGGTGTCTTTCTACAACACCACGATGTGACATGTATTCTCTTTATTGGATTTGGGTACCTACGTTTTTCTTCTGTTTATTTTTGAAAGGTAACATCCCCTTTACCATTTTCCAGACCGACGTCGGCACGTTGGTTTGCACATTGAAGTTGGTAAGAAATGGGGTCTCTGGCACAGAAAGGAGTCATTGAAGACTTTAACATGATTTTTTTGTAATTTTTTTTGTGTTTATTTATTTTTGACAGAGAGAGAGAGACAGAGCATGGGTGGGGGAGGGGCAGAGAGAGAGGGCGACACCGAATCCGAAGCAGGCTCCGGGCTCTGAGCTGTCAGCACAGAGCCCGACGCGGGGCTCGAACTCACGGAGTGAGAGAGCATGACCCGAGCTGAAGTCGGACGCTCAACCGACTGAGCCACCCAGGCGCCCCAACATGATTTGGAAGATATTTGGGAAATTGGAGGGAAAGAACCATCATGCAAAAAGCATTAGTTGAAAAGAGGGTTTTTAAAAAGCAAAGAAAGTGAGAAAAATGAGTTTCCATGATTTTACCTCATTTTTTAGGTACTCTGGATACAAAGATACCTGTAAACATTACAAATTTGAAAGGACACATCTTGAATTTGAAGCGTCTTACTCAATAGATTACTATAAATGTGGTCACAGCTGTTTCCTCACATGCTTCAAAACATAGGTGTCCCAACATCGCTCACTAAGTGGCTTTTAAATATCAGTGATGCAAGGAAAATTAACTTGCCTTTATGCAATTGGGCACTATAGAGATTTTGCAAGGCTTCGGATTTTACTGCTGGTAGAAGCAATAAATGGAGTCTCCCCTTACCAACATTTCCTTTACCTTAGATCATCCCCAAACTCCACTTTTCCAACATGATAAACAGTTGAACCCCAGCATAATCAACCAATTTTATAAGATGGTTTTATCATCAACCTAGAATATAAATGATACAAATGTCTTTCCATATTATGGGATGGCTAGTCTATTTTCATCAGACATTTAAGAGGAGATCATTCTTTCTGACCTCCTCATTCCCAACGTAAGAGGTGGTCGGGGCAGGAGGGTGGACAGACAGTAAGAAAGAGAGAGAAAAAATTCACCCTCACAGGTACATTAAAACCACATAAATAGAACATTATACATTTGCCACAAGAAAGAAAGAGAAAGAGAAGGAGAAAGGAAGAGAGAGGAAGGGGAGCAGGAAGGAAAAAAATGAAAGTTCTCCTATCAAGAAAATTGTCCGGGGTGAGTTTTCATGTCAGGGATAAGAGCAGTCTGGAGAGACAAATAGCAGTGATTTGGGGTTTATTTTGTTTTGCTCGTTTATTTTTAGTTACCGGCTTACAACCACAATGAAAATTCAAAAGACAGATGACATTTAACTTTAAAAACTGAACAACTGATCCTCAATATCATCTGAAGGGAAAATACTTACCTTCTGACACAATGGCTGGTGGCCATGGGGTATCGTCACGTGACTTACACATCGGAGTCTGTGTTTTAACAAAGAAGCATCTCTGTACACACACACATACACGATGCTTCTGTTGCTCTCTTGCCAATGGATTTCAGAGGTATTTCCGTGTAGTCTCTTTGAGGTCTGGTGGGGGTTGGAAATGAGAGAGGAAGTCACTGGTCCCATGGGAAACTGAGCTTGGGTGCAGCCTCTCAAATGGGAAGGAGAAGCTCCCCAGGACCCAGCTAACTCCTCGAGGCAGTCCAGGATGGTGAATACCCACAGAAATCCTCAGAAACTGGCTAACAACTACAGTATGGTTGAAAACCTGCTTTCTGTGCCTAGGAAATATTATTTATTTTGGGATATCAAGACACCAGCCTCCTTCCAAATTATCTGGATCTTCTGTAACAATTGTTGACTGACCTGTAGACTGAAACTCAGAAGAAACTCAACTTTCCACCAACCATACTCCTTCTTTAACTAGTATTTTTGCACATTGACCGTAAAACTAAAGCTGAAGCTTGCACTTCTCAGTGACTTTGAGAGCTCTCACGTGGCTCTCGCACAAAGCTACGTTCTTCACTTTAGACTTCCACCAGTAACAAAGGTGTTACTCTTGCTTCAATATTTACCCTTTGTTTCCCTTTTCAACTAATTTAGAACTTATGCAAAAAGAAAGGCGTTCTCTCTTGAGGACCTCAACCGCTGGCGGCCAGAATAGAATCTGCAGTCAATCAGCAGAGACTCAAAAAATCTTTTTCCTCCACTAAATATCGCACAGCCTCTACCTCTACTCAGAGGGTGGTCTGCAGAAAAGCACTGGGTATTTCCTGGGTGATTGTGAGAAATTCAGTGTATAGGGTCCCACCTCCCCGCTTTTTGCACCGGGATCTGCATTTTAACCGGGTCTCAAGTTGATTCACAAATACATTAAAGTCTGAGTAGAAAGATTCCAGAGCTCGTAGCAAATATTAACAAGAATAATAATTGCTCTCTCCCAACTCAGTTGTATACTGTAAGCTTAATTCGTAGTTACTTTATTCATTTTTTATCATTTTAATTAAATTATTTTTAAGATAGCTTCTTACAGGGATGCCTGGGTGCTTCAGTTGGTTAAGCATCTGACTTCGGCCCAGGTCACGATCTCACAGTTCATGGTTTTGAGACCCGGATCAGTCTCTCTGCTGTCAGCACAGAGCCCACTTCAGATCCTCTGTCTTCTCTCTCTGCCCTTCCTCCACTCATGCTCTCTCTCTGCTTCTCTCAAAAATAAACAAACACTAAAATTTTTTTTTTCAAACAACAGCTTCTTACAACAAATTTCTTCACCAACTTTTGCAATAGTAATAAAATTATGTCAATATAAAACTGTTTTTATATTGTGCAAATGTTTTTATACGTGCAAATGCATGACACAACTAATATTTTTAAAGTATAAAGATAATGTTTTAATAAAAACAATATTTTACATAATAGAAAAATAAATGAACTATACTGAAGAGATACATGTTTATTTTCTACAGCAGTAGAGTTCAATACCTTGGTTTCTAGTCAATCGGTTAGTTTTACTATAACACAGAGTGCCATCAGAGCTTCTTGAAGTGGAATAAAAACTTCCATATCAGTCTTTATGACAGTCTCATTTACATTTTTGGCCAGTGATTCACCACTTTTGACAGAAGAGGGTGAGAGGCAAAGGAAGATGTGACTCATTTATTTCTTCTTTTCAACAGAATGTCAGGCTGAGTCTTACCACACGCATTTCAATATCTTATTGTTGTAAGATAATCATACCTTATGTTTGCGTGACGTGTTACCATTAGCAAAGTGCCTCCCCGTCTATTATCTTGTCTCATCCTCCCGCCAACTGGCAAGATGGGTGACATTAAGCTCTTTCTACAAATGGGTAGAGTCAGCCATACTGAGGCTGACTTGCCTGAGATGCAAAGCAGTAAAGGGGGGAACAGGATGAACAGTGCATTCTTCTGACTCCAAGCCAAAGTTGTCTCCAGATGGGACCTAGATACGATTTGTCCGAATGTGCTCTGTTCCACAGAGCTGGAATTTGGATATGAAGACTGACACTGATAGCATAATTAGAATGTGTAAACACTGCGTTAAATGTTCCACCTTTGAAAACTTCCTGAATATTTGCAAATATTAACACATTCAACTCTCACAAGGCAACAGTGTAGTGAATTGTATTGTTCCCCTTACATAGATGAGTTGGGTTCTAAGAAAATTTGTCAGTATCATGTCAAAATTTAGCTTCTATGAAATTAAAACACTCAAGTCTTTTTATTACCAGAATGAGTACATCAGCTTGGGCTCTAAATGACCTCAGACATCAAATAACATGTATTTATTTAGAGGCATACTGGGAAATGTATCAGAAGCAGCTTTCTGGGGAGAAAAGGTCCCAAGTGGTAGAGCTTGCCAATTTCTGTGGTGGAATTACTTCCCTCGTGGCCTTGTCAAGCTACCAAGTTGACATCATTAGATTTGGAGCTAGGAACAGACATGCACAGTCGGCTCTTGCAAGCAAGTTCTGACACATTACTGGTCCAGGGCCAGGTATAACCTATTTTTATCTATTTATTTATTTTTAAATGTTTATTTGTTTTTGAGACAGAGCGAGACAGAGCATGAGTGGGGGAAGGGCAGAGAGAGAGGGAGACACAGAATCTGAAACAGGCTCCGGGCTCTGAGCTGTCAGCACAGAGCCCGAGGCGGGGCTCGAACCCAGGAACCGTGAGATCATGACCCGAGCCGAAGTCGGATGCTCAACCGACTGCGCCACCCGGGCGCCCCAGGTGTAACCCATTTTTAAGCTGCCATTCTTCATACTCTTCAGCAGGCCCATTCTGGCTTGGTTTTAAGATTATGTCACAAGAATTTTGACAGGTTTTTGGATTACTATTAATTTTTTCCAATTTTTTCTTCAGAGTGAATGATACTAATCGTCTCTAAAGAGCATGAAGACCCATGCATAAGCCGCTAATCCAAAAGCTGGCAAACTTCTAAAATAAAGGGGCAGTGCTATATGGTCTGAATGGTCTGTGTCCTCCCCAAAATTCATATGTTGAAAATACAATGCCCAAGGTCATGTTATTAGGAGGAGGGGCCTTTGGGAGGAGTCACGGAATCCTCACGAATCAGATTGGGGCTCTTCTAAAAAGGCTCTGAGAGCTAGCTTGCCACTTCCATCCTGTGAGGACACAGGAGACATCTGTGACTGAGAAGAGAGCCCTCACCTGATTGTGCTGGCACCCTGACCTTGGACTTGCAGCCTGCAGGGCTGTGAGAAATAAATCTCTCTTGTTTCGAGGCCACCCAGTCCGTGGTATGCTATTGTGGCAGCCTGAATGGACTAAGAGAGCCAGATGGTAAATAGTTTAGGTTTTGCAGGCCACATACTGACTCTGCTGCATATTATTCTTTATTTTTACAATCTTTCAAAAATATAAATATTATTCATGGTGCTCGGGCTGTTCAGAAACAGCTGGATTTGGCCCGCAGACTAGATCTGGCCCGTAGGCTGTAGTTGGCGGACCCCTTCTCGAAGCCTTGGGAAGGCAAGTTGGGGAAAGAGATGAGAACGGACATGTAGTCAGATGATCCTGATCGTTACTCCATATGTGATATCGGCAGGTCAGAGCCTTCTACCTTACAGAATTATAAGGGCTAAATCAATTAATTGCTATGAGAGCTCTTCCTAAAGTATAATGTTTCAATAATTGTAGGAAATTGTTAGCATTATCCTCAATTGCCCATGAACTAACTGCAACCAGCGTCCCAGTTGAATTAAAACCTCTACCCAGACCGTTAAAGTACCAGCTCTTTAAATACCTGGAAGCCTCAACATCAGGGGAGAACGAAAGCTGGTTTGGAACGTTATTATAAAAGTCCTCTACCTGTTTGTGCTAAGTCACTCCCGAGGCAATGTCCAGGCTTCCGAGCGCTGGGTAGCAATTTCAGCATCAGCTTGACTTTGAGTTGTTCAGGGATCTGACCTTGCAAATGTATTTCCTGGCATACCGTAGATGCTCAGTCTACACTGAATGAATAACTGAATTAATCAATGATCATCTGAAACTAGCTGAGCCCTCACCTTCTGTGAACCATAGCTCTCCCAAGCCACTGTCCTAGCCACGTGCTCCATAGCCTGCTGTGTGCATCCCAACACCAAGAGGATGCCTTCCCTTTGTGTTGAGATGTTTCCCTGGCTCAGATGATAGGAGAAAAAGAGAGAGAACACTGTGTACATCAGATACCCAACCACCCACAGTTGTTGAATGAATGGCTTTCTTTACATCTTAAAAATCAATATACTGCAATCGTAATTATATCATGATGATAGATAATTACTTTAAAAAAATAAAAGAAAGAAAGGGAAGAAAGAAATCCTCCTTTTGAGCTGACTTTGAAATCCAAACTGACAATAAGGAATGTCCCATGATATGGGACATATCCCAGGACTGATATGAGAACATCCTAGGACAGAGGTGAGTTTAAACTCCACTTCTCTCCCATCATTACTCAGTGTTAGACAATGTTTCATTATGTGCAAATGTATTATAACAATTTGTTCATCTGGTACACTTTCTGAGCAGAGATTTTAGAGCATTTTAATTTTTAAAACAAGATTTCTGTTTGAACGTTATGGTGGAAATGAAAATTTTGATGTCTAAATCCATTCCTCAATTCTAGTACCTAAGAAACTCCTACCTTCACACTGGAATGTAAGCTGGGGTCCTCTTTTTAACTCCTGATAGGGATGGTTCCAATCAGCTGAAATATGTTTCTACTTTATCTGTTAAGTTTCTTACTACATGGCTAATGAGTTAAAGGATGATAAAGAAAGATTTAAGAATCTAGTTTCAGAAAATACGGCAAACTTTTTTTTCAGATGCCAGAGAGAAAAAAAGAAGTACAACTGTAGTTTTTGCCTCTATCAATAAATTAGGAAATGGAATTTGGAATTAGAATCCAAAAAGAGACACCATAAAGTCTGACTGAACACAGGAGCTAGAGTAATTAGGAAGGCTGGGATTGAAATAAACAGAAAGAGATCTTCATAGACCAATTCAAACTGGTCGATATGTTTTTACAGAGTTATGAAATCATGCAGCATTCAGTTATGTTTGCCTTTTATTCATCTCCAGTGAAGCCATACCCTAACCGGGAAATTCATTTGCAGTAAAGAAGGATGGAAATACTTCAAACTAGGGCTACTTAAATCAAATGAGTGAATCTAGAATTTTTAAAAGTCAGCTGTGTTGGGTTGAAAGAAACAAAATAACAATGATTCTACTTTACATAATTGATCCTGAAATACCTAGGAACAAGTTGCAATTGCCAAATTTCACAATGTATGTAAAAAATTACACTAGTGCCCATGTTCATCGTTCCTTTGTGAAATTAAATCATAGTAACTCTTGATCCTCAGTGATTTTCTCCCTGTGAATGAGCCATTTTGTAAATTATCTATAACAACACTTTAATCCAGACTTAATTTGTTTTCTACTATTCTATAGGTTATGAAACATCTTCCTCGTCATCCACTGGTATCCTCAAAAGAATCAATTTACTCAGAAAGTAATCTAAGCCTGTTTCCCAAACTTCATTCCAGACAGTATTAATTCCTATACGATGTTCTATAAAAACAAGGTTAATCATCAAATAAAGTTGAATAGATACTGTCTATGATTCCTCTCTTGATACTTCACAATGTGCCTTGGTGTTTAAAGTTGCTGAGAAGTCTGGCAGTAAAGAAACTTATTTGACCATGGACAGTTTTGTGGCTTTTTGTTGTTGTTGTTTTTTTCCCCCACATTAACACTTGTTAACATCCCATAGAATAAATATTCACAGGCACACACTGGGAAAAACTCTATAAATAAACCAAGAGGAGGATAAACCAATTGATAATGAATTCCATAGCTACACTTCAAAGCCAGACTTTAGAGTACCAGACTCACACACACACACACACACACACACACAACTCGGGGCCTTAGGGTTTGCGCCAATCCATTTCCTACTCTTACAAGCCCTGTCCCAACACCAAAACACCTCTCTCCTCCGGCGCCCCCTGCAGCCCACCCTAGTTACCTACCAGCATTGTTTTAAGGACAAAACTCTTTGAAGTTCTTTGAGCCTTGATAAAAATCAGACTTTTGTCTTCAGGTGGAAGTTAGCAATACTTGAAAAAATACACATACCCAAGCAGGACAATATTAGAGTCATGTCTAAGAAAAATAGAATGAAAACATAAAATACGATTTTTAAATTGTCCTTTTCAAAGGTATGTAATGGTATTTGGGCTATGCAAAGGCATTAGAACTATGACTATTTTCTCATACAATTGCATTAGCTCAAAACACCAATGGGCAGTTGTTGGGACTGGTTAAGAAGTAGAGAGAAGAACAGAAAAGAAGTGATAAGAAATGGCTTGTTGAATTCCAGAATGTTTCTTCTTGACAGCAAAATAGCAAAGAAATAATCTCATTTCAGAAAACACTGTGTGGTGATGGATGTTAACTATACCTATTTTGATGATCATTTTGAGATATATATATCTATATATATAGATATATAGATATATATATGGATATATATATATGGATATATAGATATATATATGGATATATAGATATGGGTATATAGATATATATATGGATATATATATGGATATAAAATCATTATGTTGTATACCTGAAACTAACATAATGTTATACGTCAATTATATTTCAATTTCAAAACAAGAAAAGGAAATACTAATAAAAAGAAAAGAAAACAGGGGCACCCAGGTGGCTCAGTTGGTTAAGCACTTGGTTTCAGCTCAGCACATGGTCTCCAGGTTTGTGAGTTCCAGCCCTGCTTCAGGCTCTGCTGAGGGTGCGGGGCCTGTTTGGGATTCTCTCTTTCCGTCTCTCTCTGTCTCTCCCTTGTGCATGCATTCTCTCTCTCTCTTTGTCAAAAAAATAATAATAATAAAATAAATATTTTTTTCAAAAAGGAAAGAATATGCTAATACATTTTTCCCCCATAGCATCCAGGAATTTTTAGACATAGCACTTACTGCAACTGTAACGTCATGGGTTCTGGTGACATGAATGAGCTGTTTAATGTCTATCTCACCCACTAGAGTATAATCTCCCTTTTAAAAAAATTTTTTTTTAATTTAAATCCAAGTTAGTTAACATACAATATAATGATGGTTTCAGGAGTAGAACCCAGTGATTCACCACTTAACATACAACACCCAGCACTCACCACAAGTGCCCTCCTTAATGCCCATCATCCATTTAGCCCGTCCCCCCACCCAACACCCCTCCAGCAGCCCTCAGTTTGTTCTCTGAATTTAAGAGTCTCTTACGGTTTGTCTCCCTCTCTGTTTTTATCTTATTTTTACTTCCCTTCCCTTATATTCATCTGTTTTGTTTCTCAAATTCCACATATGAGTGAAATCATATGACAGATTGTGATATTCCTAAGGGAAAGTACTGTGTCTGTTCCTCTTTGCGTCCTCAAGAGTGGTAAATTGCCAGTGCTTAGAGTATATCAATAAAATATTTGTGGAAGTTAGGAAAGGAGGAGGAAGTGAGGAGCGAAGAAGAGAAGAGAGGGATCGTTCTGAGGTTTGATGATCCCAGAGTGATCACAGATTTACACTATTTCGTCTGGTTCTTCCAATGGCCCCATAGGTTAAGTGTATAATCTCTGGCGATGGATAGGAGATAACTAACCCACATAGGCATTAAGTCATGACATCACTTTCACATGCACGTGTGTTCTGATCAGTCTTTGCCATAGTAGAAAAAAATGATAATAAAATAACAGGAAAAATGTAGTTCTCATACTAAATGGATTCCATCCGGATTTTGTACCCAGATAGTCATGTGATCATATGAGATCAAGTGAAGAAAGGAATGGACGAGGGGAGTTGAAATTTAGTATTTTTATCTTGTTTGCATGCAACTAAGAAATGAATATTTGATCATCATGATTTTCACAGAAATCTCATTATAGTCTTCTTTTTAAAACTTTTTTCAATGTTTATTCATTTTTGAGAGAGAGAGAGAGAGAGAGAGCACAAGCCATGAGCAGAGGAAGGGCAGAAAGAGAGGGAGACACAGAATCCGAAGCAGGCTCCAGGCTCCAGGCTCCAAGCTGTCAGCACAGAGCCCAATGCGGGGCTCAAACCCACAAACCGTGAGATCATGACCTGAGCTGAAGTCGGATGCTTGGCTGACTGAGCCACCCAGGCGCCCCTCATTATAGTCTTAATAACCATGACATTCTTTAGGTCCTACCAACTCTTTGCTGGAGTATGCTGAGTTTTTCCTGTCAGCTACTTAGCTATCTAAGTAACTATCTGATAGTTATTTAGCTATCAAAGTGCATAAAAAATTAATATTTCATTATCAGAGGTAAAGGAAATAAAGAGAATCTGCTCATTCCGCTTCCCATTTTTCCTTTCTTCCACTAAAACCATGCCTAGGTGACCCAATAGAGCTGCCGTAAATTTTTTTCCCTGTGATTTAGCTAAATCTGCAAACAGAAATTAGGTAGACACCTTTGTAGAATACAAGGGAACAAGCATTTAAATATCACTAATTTACAGGCATGCTGCATGAGATCGTTGATACATTCTCATAAAAAAAAAAAAAAAAACCAAGAGGAGGAGAAAGAACTTTACGGTCCTAGTCTAATCAATTTGAAGCAAGAAAAAATCCCAAGTTAACATACTTTTTATTATTATGCTGGGCAGGGTGTACAAAAATAGTGCTGTTTCGACAAAACAAAAAGACTCAGGTATTCTCATATTTCTTTTCTGAGCCTAGATTTGAGCGGGGCCATTCTATCTGATTGTAATTCCTGTAGGTAAGCAGATGGTCAGGCAGCATACCAAGAATTATAATAATCTATGTGGGATGTTCCTAAGACATGAGTTAATGCTTTCAAACCCATAAAGCTTGGGATTTTATGGAGATGAACCACATTATAGACCCGCATGCAAGCATGTGCTCATCAGAATTACTTCAGCTGAATCAACAGCTCAGCTCATTTGCACCTCCTGACCTTCTGGAACTGACCTGTGAGATGCATCCTCAAACCAATTTCTTCCCTCCAAGGACTGAAATTAGATATAGAAAGATACACATGACTAGCAGTGGTAATATGCGTTCTCGAGTTCAGATTTCTTGAGCTAAAACAAATATGAGAGACAAGGTAAACCGCAATGCCCAAAGCAAGAGATTTTACATCGTAACCCACTGCCTCCGTGAGATTTCAAGGAGCACTCCTGGAGATGACTAGGAAAGAGATGGGCGGGAGAAGGGATGGAAAAACTTACAGTAGTAAACCGATCTGCACAGATTATACACAATTAATTGAAAACCAACTTTGGTGAAGCGAACGAAAGGCGGGGCTTGGAATCCTAAACTAAGCGTTAATCATGGTTCAGACACTTACTAGTCAGTGGCCTTAAGAGGTTATTTAAGCTCTTTCTGCCTCAGTGTTCTCATCCTTAAAATGGGAATGATAATACCTGCCCCTTAGCATAGTTGTGAAATAATCTGTATAAAGTACCTGGTACACAGCACACAGTCAATTAGTGTATTTTACATTTCTTTCTCCTTATATGTTTCTTTTTAGTAATAATGGTTTCATTTTAAAATCTCACTGTTTTCAAAGATCTTCTACGTAGGTTTTCTTAACTGATCTCACAGCACTATCTGATATAAACATTAGCTCTTTTTCACATATGAGAACACAGAGGCTCATTCTAGAACCCACACTAGATTCTGGTCACCAGGGCTACTTCTCATCCTGTGCTAATCCCACTAGACTGACTATTGGAATAGCTGATTCATATGGAAACACAGCTAAAAATAGTGAACAGACTCTAAGACCACCATATAACGATCTAGGGGCACCCAGGTGGCTCAGTCAGTTGGGTGTCTGACTCTTGATTTTGGCTCAGGTCATGATCTCAGGATCATGGGATCATGTCACGGGATCGAGCCCCGGGTAGGTCTCCGCACTGAGTCTGGAGCCTGTTTAGATTCTCTCTCTCTCCCTCTGCCCCTCCTTTCTGCTTGCATGTGCTTTCTCTTTCTAAAAATGAAAAAGAAAAAAATATATATAACGATCCAAAGTTTTTAAAAATATTAGGTCAATAGACAAAAGAATATTATGGCAATCCAGGTGACATACATTTCAATTTTCACTACACAGTTGGGACTACAAGGGGCTAGAAATAAATGTCCCATTCAGAATTATAGAATGCACGGAATAGGATTTAGCATGCTTCTGGAGAGCTGTGGAATCATTCATCTAAAAATGCATTCCTGTTTGCAATTATTGTTTGCAGAAATCTGCAGATAATATACATACAAAAACGTATAAGGCAGATATTAAAAGTTCTTGCTATGGCAAAGTTCATGTTAAGTAGTAAGGATGCATCAGTTTTAGCAACTTAAAAAATGATGAAGTAATTCATAATATATTAAATATAATGGTAAAATACCTTTTGCCACTTTTTGGCTAGTTTTCATCTTATTACTGCGTCTAGTATATACACTACCACTAGAAGTTTTCATTTCAAAGCGAAATTTTAGAACACCTTTACGAAAATCTCAGAAATAAAATGGGGAAACAAAGAGGTAGTTAAGGGTTCAACAGAGTTTGGGAGAAAACACTAATAAAGCTTAGTGTTTGAAAAGAGGACATACCTAAAGTACCCAGCTCTGTGTCTGGTATATAGAAAGCTTTCTAGTCAAGTTTTCCTTTTCTACCAGGGAAACTTGTGCTCTAGGTTCAAAACAATAAAAGGCAGAGATAAGATGTCAACGAAGATGGACTCTAAAAGCAAAGAGAGTAACAAAGTAGGATCAGCTCAGGGAAGCAGGTTTGTGTTTCACGGAAATGAAAGAGCCCATCAATGATTTCTTAAAGCCCCATGTGTGAAAAGCCTGGCTATGTTGCCAGAATGGATATCACACTGTACCAACCAGATCTACACTTCAGACTGAGATATTCCTTTTTCTGCTGCCAGAGGTGTTGGCTGTCATAGGTGTGTCCTTCCCAGGGAACTGTTCTTGGCTGAAAGAAGCTGCCTTACCCAAGTTTATGCTTCCCTCTGGAGCAGCTACTCCCCCCCCCCCCCCAGGTGACTCACGGAGGTAGAGTTACAAAGCCCAGCAGCCCCTTGCTTCAATTGCGACAACCGTAAAGGGCCCTCCCGGCTCCAGAGCCCCTGATGGGGCTGGCTGAAGCTTCCGTTACAACTGCATCACACCTCAGCCCCACTTTACCCAGACTGCTTTCCTCAGTCCATCACCAGTGTCGATCCTTGGTGCATTCACCAATAAACAACCAACCATAAGTCTCCATTTCAGAGCTCTTTCCAGAGGACCCAACTAAAGACACTTGGTTACAGCAACGGTTTCCGGGAAGTAGACTCTGATATGGGATTTTGGAGATAGATTGCCCACTGGCCAGCTGGCAATGAGGACCCCACCAAGGGTGGTAAGTAGAAAACTGATACCCTGGTACATTGGATGGGTCAACCGTCAAAGGGTTCAGCGACGGTGAACTGGGATAGGATGACAGGAAAGGCAGTGCACAGGCTCAGGCATGTGAGAGGTGCAGTGGGCATCACTGTTATCAGGACTACGGAATAGGGGAAACCTGATTCATCGAGGGAGACAGACTTCACTGCAGAAGTGACTGGAGTTCAAGCCAACACTAAGGAGTATGTGTGTGAGGGGGAAGAATGGTTACAAAAGAGCCATCCAGACAAAGGAAATCGCATCTACAGAACCTTTGGTACAGAAACGTGCCTGGCACTGAGGGGAACTGAGAGTGGCCAATAAATCTCTAGAGAGTGGAAATGAAATAGGGGAAGAAAGGAACCAGATGAGGCTGGAGACAAAGGCAGGGGACAAGTCACAGCACAGTAGAGACTGTTGTTATCTTAAGAGTGATGATAAACCACTGAAGGGTTTGAAGCAAGAAAGCTACAAGAAGAGATTTGCCTTAAAAAAAGAAAAATCTCTTCTGCTATTTGTGAACCGATTGGAGAGAACGAAAATGTACAGGAGGAAAGGCTGTCTGCACTGCTCAAGAACCCAAAGTCAATTTTGTGCAGGAACAGTAAGTGATCCCACATCGTGAAGAGGCCTGTGCAGTGAGTCCGTGCACTCGTGAAGGTAGATGGAGTGGCCCATGCTGGGATGCGGTGATTCTCTCTAGAGCCTTCGTCACTCACCGAGCTATCCAACCACCCTCTCGGGTGATGGGAAGGCCAACGCATCTCCACTACTGGTTGACGTCAACAGAAACAACCTGGGCCATTTCCCTTTAGTTTAAGATTTTAATCTCTGTTTAGACACTAAAAGGTGGGCTCCACTGTTAACAGAGACTTAATGTCCTTTGTCACTGCTGTGTCCCCAGCTCTTAAAACAGTGCTCAGTCTTAGAAGGTGGTACTCAATAAATAGTTGTTGAAAAATTGAATAAGTGAGTTTTAAAGGAAATACTCCTAATGGGGGCGTAGCAAATGCCTATATTTATACCTTGATATGAAGGATAAATATGAGTATAGGCTTAAAGGGGCAGGAGGGAAGCAGTGGGTCAGAAGGCTGTAGCAACTTGCCTACTTTATTGTTTCTATGTGTGGATAAGTATGGGAGGCAAACAGGTAATGTCTCCGGTTGAACAGCTTAATGGGTTGGCTGAAGATACACTTTTGAGTCAAGCTGTAACCTCGAGCTGTTAAGAAGTTCTTTCAAAGTGAGAGCAACTGTCGTGTTCTGACATAACCTACTCATTAAGCCCTACTTGTCATTTCCTGTTTTGTTTTGTTTTAATGGAAGGATCTTAGAGTTACCTTCCAATGTAATCTAAACCAGTTGTGAAACCCAAATAACTCCTTGTCCTTGCTTCCAAGTCTGGGCCTGTAGAAGAGTCAGTCACTCTTGAATGAAAGATAAATGGCACTTCTGTTCCTCCTGGCAGCTGCGTTCCTGCTCCTGAGCCTGGCTGTAAGGCTGACACCCGAGTGGAGAGCCGCCCTCGAGATCCCTCACGTCTTCTACACCTTTCTGTGCCGCTCAGAACCGAACATCAATTTTATGGAGGAACAGTAAGTGGTCCCATATTGAGGAAGCCTGCACAGGTGAGTCTGTGCCCTCTGTCACGGTTGTAAACTAACACATTACATATTCATGCACAGAGGGACTAGGGAGGACACCCCACTCCAGAGCGTGAGCGAACAGTGACATCCAGTGGCAAGCGGGGTGCATTTCTGACGTGCGTGCGGTGCACACGAGGATGAGGCTCACTCTTCTCCCTAGATGCTCACTTCTGCTTTGTCCTTCCAACCTCGGAACCCTCCGAAACTCCAGGAAGATTCCCATTTCAGACCAACCGGGTTCTACCAATCATATTTATCTTTCCTCATTTCTGGGTTTTTCTTTCGGCCTAACCATTCATCTCTCCAGAGTTGCAATGTTTTAAATTGCATCAAAAATTTAAGAGATGTTAATGTTCAACAGATGAGAAAATGTAAAATTCCAAAATTATATTTGTTCTTGGTTTTGAGACCAAGCTTTGTCATTCCTTCAACAGATGGTCATCATGTACCTACTAGGTGCCAAGCAGTGAGCAACAGAACAATTCTTACCCTCTTGGAGGTTACATTCTTACCGGAGAAGACAAGACAGTAATATACATACATATATAGACATTTCAAGTCATCTTAAGTGCTGAAAGAAAGAAAGGAAGAAAGAGAAGAAGAAGGAGGGAGGGAGGGGGTAAGGAAGGAAGGAAGGAGGGGAGAAAAGAAACAAGAGAAACAAGGTAAGAACATAGAATCTGACAAGGGGATTGGTGTTATTTGGCATGGTGATCATACAAGGTCTCTCTGAGCACATTTGAGCAGCACCCTGAAATTAAGGGTCAGATAATGTGTATGTCAGAGGAGGAACATTCCAAACATAGAAAAAAGGTAGTGATAAAAATAACTGTCATATGAAATCAAGATTCTAGAGAAAATTAAAAATGGGATCGTCACAGGGAGCCTGCGTGGCTCAGTTGGCTAAGCATCCGACCTCAGCTCAGGTCATGATCTCCTGGTTCATGAGTTCAAGCCCCTCATTGGGCTCTGTGCTGACAGTTCAGAGCCTGCTTGGGATTCTCTGTCTCCCTCTCTGCAACTTCCCCACTCATGCTCTCTCTCTCTCAAGTATAAATAAATAAACATTAAAAAAATTTTTTTAATGTTTATTTATTTTTGAGAGAGGGAGAGACAGAGTACAAGCTGGGGAGGGGCAGAGAGAGAGAGGGAGACACAGAATCTGAAGTTGGGTCCAGGCTGCGAGCTGTCTGCACAGAGCCCGATGTGGGGCTTGAACTCACCAACCCTGAGATCATGACCTGAGACGAAGTCGGACGCTCAACCAACTGAGCCACGCAGGCGCCCCATAAATAAACTTTTTAAAGAAAATGAGATCATCAGTATAATAAAAATAATTATACAGGAAAGCAATTATACATGAACGCCTAAGCTATGAGCCTAAACTCAACTTGCACACTTTAGACAGAAGAGTGCAAAAGTTAATTACAGGCGATCTTCGAATCAGGAATTCAGACCTAAAATAAAATAGTGCCCTATAACAACAAAATGCCACTACTTACAAACAGTTTATGTCAATGAAAAGGCAAACAGTCAGGAATGTAGACAGATACATGCTTCCTTAGGTCTCTTACCCAAGTGCACTCAACAGGAACAGGAACAATAGGCCACCCAGTGGTAGCTAAGGGCATTACCTCTGTCTGTCTGTCTCTGTATCTCTCTGTCTCACACGCACGCAGTGCAGAAAGTTTCACAATTATCATGGTATATAATAAGGACACAATTTTGAGAAAGATAATTTATTCCTTTTCCCTCTTTTTGAGGCGTGATTTATACATATCTTTACGGGTTCAACTGGCTTAATTTTTATATATGTTACACACGCATAAATTTAACTACCATCCAGGTTAACATATACAACATTCCCAGCTCCTCAGAAGTCTCTCTTTTTCCCTCTCTCTCACAACCCCCAAAAGGTAATCATTATTCTGCCCGTCATTATGCATGTATTTAGTTTAGTCTGCTTTTGGAACTCATAAATGAAATCACAGAGTATATATTCTTTTTACGTCTGACTTCTTTTGTTCAACATCACATCCGTCAGATTCACTCATATTGCTGTTTGTTGCAATAATCTGTTTTCATTGCTAGTATTATTGCCAGTATTGTTAGTATGCTAGTATTCTAGTATAGATATATACATATACGGTTGATATGTTCTACTGTTGGTAAACTTTTGGGTTATTTTTCAGTTGGGGTTATTATGAATAAATCTGTTACTAACATTTTCATACGTGCCTTTTGGCAAAAGTAAGCATTCATTTTTGTTGAGTACGTCTCCAGGATTAAAATTACTGATTCATAAACTGGGCCAGCTACATAATCTGCAGGGCTCAGTGCAAAATGAAAATGCAAGGCTTCTTGCTTAAAAGGTAAGGGGAAAGTGCCATCCGGAGGTACTAAAACATAAAACTCTTTCCTCTTTTCCACGATCTCTCTCAACTTGTTGTGTTCTTTTATTTGCCGTTTAATGCCACTTTAAGTAAAGAAAAATTAAAACGTTCAGATATTAGCATGGATTTCACCATTCCCCGTTATACTGTTCATTGGCAGTTTTAAATGCAAATGTAAAAGCATTTCATCTGTATGAGAATCACTGCAATTACACAGTTTGTATTTCGTAGCTGTACGTGCATACGGATTCCATTCTTAACAGAACACTGAAAATGCTGCATTGAACTAAATCAGATATATATATTTTTAAATTTACATCCAAGTTAGTTAACATATAGTGCAATAATGATTTCAGGAGTAGATTCCAGTGATTCATCCCCTACATATAACACCCAGTGCTCATCCCAACAAGTGCCTTCCTTAATGCCCCTTGCCCATTTAGCCCACCCCCCTACCCACGAACCCTCCAGAAACTCTCAGTTTGTTATCTATATTTAAGAGTCTCTTATGTTTTGTCCCTGTTTTTATATTATTTTTGTTTTCCTTCCCTTATGTTCTTCCATTTTGTAAATCAGATTTTTTTTAATGTTTATTTATTTTCAAGCTAGAGAGAACGAGACAGACAGAGCGTGAGCAGGGAGGGGCAGAGAGAGGGGGAGACACAGAATCCAAAGCAGGCTCCAGGTTCTGAGCAGTCAGCACAGAACCTGATGCTGGGGCTCGAACCCACGAACCATGACCTGAGCCGAAGTCAGAAGCTTAACCGACTGAGCCACCCAGGCACCCCCTAAATCAGATACCTTTATTTTGTTTCTTGGTATGTGCACATTATACCAACACTTCCTACCCTCCGCCTACTGGTGAGAAAGAAGGACTAAAAGGATAAAGAACCGTAGGTTGCCCTATCTTTTCCTTTCCTCCCATGTTCTTACTTCTAGCATATGTGTTTGGCTAATGCAGGGAAGTGACATCAGTAAGAAAGGATATGACAGGATTCTTTGGTTTTTCATGTTTCTGAAAACAGCACTGCCTTCTTTCTACATTCAGGGCAAGTTCTGGTTCTGGTGGAAACGAGGCTCCTTGGGGATGTCAGCAGCACCCATGCACCCTGTACTCCTTTGAGTGACCGCTCAGGCGTGGGCTGCACAGAATTTGGTGCTCGCGGGCATGGTGTTATGCTGTAGGTGACTGAGGCAGCAAAGAACAGTGGCAGACCCACAGGCTATAGCTACCTCCCTGCTCAGGTGCATGGTCCCTACTCGTGACAAGACTTCACTTACCAAAAACAAAGCAAAACAAAACACAAACAGACAAACAAGAACACGTTTAAAGAGAAAGTCATTCAGAATTTCAAGATGTGGCCAGCAGGGCATTAAACCATGCAATAGAGCTCTGCTGAGCTTCAGGCCCCGTGCGACTACACAGATCATCTATCCCTGAACCCAGTCCTTTTTAGAAGCAGTTTTGCTAAACAGTTTTCCAAGGTAGCTGTACCAATTTAACACTTGCACCAACAATATATGAGAGTCCTGGTTGCTCTAACTTTTCACCAACACTGGGTATCATTTAACCATCATATCGGGAAGGTATTAGTATCCCTTTGCACTTTTAGTTTGTGTTGCCCTGATGACTGATGAGGCTGATGTTCAAAGGCCTGTTGTCATTTTAATCGCTTTTTTTTGTTAAAGTACCTGTTAAAACTTTTGCCCCTTTTTATATTGGGTGGTCTACCTTTTTCTCTTCGGTCTGTAGGGGTTATTCATATTTTCTGCATTCTTTCCACATGCATATACGTTGCAAATATCTTCTGCTTGTGCTCTTTCACTCTCTAACAGTATTTTTGATGAACAGCAGTTGTTAATTTTAATGAATTCTAAGTTACTAATTTAGAGCTTTGCAGTAAGCTTTGATATCTTGGTGTAACTTGTCCAGTTTCATTCTTCTTCAGTATTATCTTGGTCTCTCCTTTTGAAATAAAAACTCTGCAATGAGCTATGTGTCAACCTAAAAAAGTCTTCAAATCTGAATTCCCTAAATTACCCAGCAGAGGGAACTATGCTACTACCAAGTAAAGCCAGACTACCTCTGGATTTGGACTAAAGCAAATTATTAGTGTTGTGCTTTGTCTTTCCATACCAGAAAAGAGGAATCTTTGGTTTCTTTTAACATACTCTAGCTAATTAGCATTCCTAGCAGGTACAACCACCGGCTGGACTTATTATACCAACAGTTGTTGCATTGAGAACTTTCTGGTGATCATAAATGACAAGGTCATTCAATATTTTCAAGAATTTTCATCTTCTTTATTGCCACCATTCGTTATGGTACTGATGAACATAACTTCTGTGGGTGTTTATAAACCCTACCGGAAGCCATTGTTTCTTCTAGGACTAGTGTTCCATTTTCCACAGTAATTCTGAACCTCAGAATAGAAAAGAAATGACCAAAACAACATCACAAATCTCTTAGTGAAAAGTGTTCTTTGAAATTAAATGAAAATTGTTTAGTATCCAGAAATATATATACATATATTCTGTATACATACATGTATATTATATATAATATGTATATGTATTATATATGTATATAATGTATGTATATGTATATATGAATATATGTATATGTATATATGTATATGTATATATGTATATATGTATATATGTACATAATATGTGTATGTATTATATATAATATACATATATATACAAAATATATGTATATATAATATATATTCTATATAATATATATGATACATTATGCTACATATGGCGCATATATAGTCTTCCAATTTGTAGCTTGTCTCTTAACTTTCTTTCATTGCCTTTTGATGAGCAGAAATTCTTAACTTTAATGTAGTCAAACTTATCAATTTTTTTGTTTATAGTTAATGCTTTCTATGCTTAAGAAATGCTTTCCTCCTCTAAGTTGATATAGATACTCTACTATGCTGTCTTCTAAAATCTTTTTTGGCTTTGCCTTCACAGCTCTTGGATTGGTTTGTTAGTGCTGCCGTCACAAAGGTGGGTTAAATGACATCAATTTATTATCTCTTGGTTCCAGAAGCTAGAAGTCTAAAATCAAGGTATCAGCAGGTTTGTTTCTTCTGAGAGGGGGAATGAGGGGGAATCTCTTCCAGGCATCTCCCCTAAACTTCTGGTGGTTTACTGGTAACCTCTGGTGTTCTATGGCTTGTAGATGCGTGACCCCAATCTGTGCCTTTATGTTCATATGGCCTTCTCCCTGTGTGCATGTTTGCATCCAAATTTCTCCTTTTTATAAGGACGCCAGTTATATTGGATTAAAGACACATCCTCCTCCCGTATGACCTCATCTGAACCTAACTAATTCACATCTGCAACAACCTTATTTCCAAATTAGTTCATTTTCTGAGAACTGGGGAGGGGACATCATTTAACCTATAACAGCTCTTCCTTTAATTCACCTCAAATTATTTTTGTAGGTGATGTGGCACAAGGCTAACAGATTGGGGTCATGTATCTACAAGCCATGGAACACCAAAGATTACCAGCAAACCACCAGAAGCTCAGGGGAGATGCCTGAAACAGATTCCCCCTTACTCCCCCTCTCAGAAGAAACAAACCTGCCGATACCAATTTTCCCAGAACCATCCACTGAAAATCCCATTATTTCCCCACTCATCTAAAATATTCTCTTTTATCAAATGTGTGTAAATGCTGGACTCCGTAGACTGTTTCATTGATCCTTTATTCTACCACATGATCTTACTGTACCTTTATAATAACTCTTCACACGTGAAAGGGCAAGTCCTCCAATCTGAACTTTTGGAAAGATGTCTTTATTAATTCTGGACCTTTGAGATTTGACATGAATTTAAAATTTTTTTTTCAACGTTTTTATTTATTTTTGGGACAGAGAGAGACAGAGCATGAACGGGCGAGGGGCAGAGAGAGAGGGAGACACAGAATCGGAAACAGGCTCCAGGCTCTGAGCCATCCGCCCAGAGCCCGACGCGGGGCTCGAACTCACGGACCGCGAGATCGTGACCTGGCTGAAGTCGGACGCTTAACCGACTGCGCCACCCAGGCGCCCCTGACATGAATTTTATAATCACCTTGTCAAGACTTTTATAATCACCTTTCACAAAAATCTGTTAAAATTTTCATTGGTATTGCATTGTATCTATGACCTAATTTTAACAGATATTGATTTCTCAACCCATAACCACAATCTACATTTCTCTGTCTAGAAAAATATTCTTCGATGTCACTCATTAGAATTTTATACATTCTACTAGTTGGTGTGTAGACATGCAATTGTTTTTTGGAAATTGAATTCATGTCTAGAAACCCTGCTAAACTCTCACATTAATATTTACCCATAGATATTTTTTCACTCTACAGGATACGTGGCCAGTACTCCTTAAGACTGCCATGGTCATGCAAAACACAGAAAAATTGAGAAAGTATCACAGACCAGAGGAAACTGAGGAAACATGTCAACATGGTACCCTACACTGGATCCTGGAACAGCAATGGAAAAAAAACAGAGAAATCCAAATACAGTCTGAAGTTTACTGAACAGTAATATGCCAGTGTGACTTGCTTAGTTTAGAAAATTTACTGTGGTAATGTAACTGGGTGAGAAGTATGCAAATTCCTTGTACTGCCTTTGCAAATTTTCTGTACAAAAGTCCATAAATAAAAACAAAAAAGTTTATTTTTTTTAATGTGGTATTCGTCTCAAAATAAACAAATAGACCAATGAGAAGAATAGAGATCCAGAAATAGACCCATACACATATGGTCAACAGATTTCCAAAAAAAAAGTGACCAAAGCAATTTCACGTGGACTGAAAATCTTTTCAATAAATAGCACAGAAATAAAGGACAGCTGCCTGAGATAAAGAATTAATCTCTACTTTTTCCTGATACCATCCATAAAAACTAACTTACAGTGTATTGTGGATTGAATTGTAAAAGGTAAAACTACAAAATTTCTAGAAAACATTTTCAACTTTGGAATACACAAAGATTTCTGAAGATGAGACACCAAAACACAACCATAAAGGAAAAGATTGAAAAAATAGACTTTCTCAAAATTACAAATTTTGCTCTTGCAGACATGATTGTAAAAACTAAAAGGCAAGCCATGAACTGGGAGAAAATATTTGCAACATACATATCTGATATCCACAATACATAAAGGACTCTTACAACCCAATAACAAGCAATAACCCAAAGGCCCATCAACAGAAGAATGGACAAATCAAATGTGGTAAATTCATATGACGGAATGTCAGGGAAACAGTGATCCATGAATATTTTCAACTTCTGGACAGTCTGTCTTCTTAAGCAAAGGAAAAAGGCACACCATAGAATGTCTCCTCTTCCTTGACTCATTTGCTCCTTACAATTGCAAGGGGGTTAGACCTGGAGCCATATGTTCTCATTCAGAAGATGATAAGACTTACCTCCTCCAGAGCCAAATGTTTTGCGGTCCAAGGTAGGGACTTTCCTCTTTGCCTTCCTGAAAGAATTCATTTACTCTCCAAAGTATTTGTTAACCTTAGAGACAAAGAGTTTCTCTCCCTCTCTCAGAAAGACAGGACAGCAGCTAAGCAGTGTGTCGTCAATCTAAGCTTCCAGATTATAATAATATTGGGTTTCCTCTCCTGTAGTGCATGCACAGAACCCACCTAGCTCTCACCACGTCTCCCCAGAAGAGAGAGAGAGGAATGGAGCGAGGGAACAGACGCAGTTATTGCTGTAGGTAATACTAATAACTCTGATCTCTGCCCTGGAAACCTGGTATTTGCTTTTGGCATAAAAATGAACAGACATTAACAACTTATCATGGAACACTCCTAGCAATTAAAAACAAAACAAAACAAAACAAAACAAAACAAAACTACTCAAACATGGGACAACATGAAAGAATCTCAAAGACATTATGTTGAACAAAAAAAGCCAGACACAGAAGAATACATACTGTATGGTTCTCCTAATAACAAGGTCAAGAACAGTCAAAACTAATCAGATGGTAATGAGAGTCAAAACAGTGAGTTCCTGTTGGGAGGTATATGAGAAGCAGCAGGAGGGAATCTTCTGGAGTGCTGAAAATACTCTAGATTTTGATCTCAGGTTAGGAACATGGTTGTGCATGTATGAAAAGTTAAGATTAGTGTGCTTTAAGCACCTTATTTTATGTATGTTATGATTTTAATTAAAAAAAAAACTTTAAAAAACAAACCCTCATCCAGTTGTTTTGTGGGAATTAACAAGTGATTCTAAAATTTCCATGGAAATACAAAGGGCAAAAAATAGGCAAGGTACTCAAATAAGAACAAAGTAGAGGGACTGAAAGGAAAAAAAATAAAATAATTAAAGTAGTGTAGGATTTGGCAAAATAATAGACAAAGAGACCAATTGAACAGAGTCTATAAACAGATGCATTAATGAACGACATTTAGTTTATGAAGAAGATGATGCTTTAGGGAAAGGATGATTTTTCAGTAAATGGTGCCGGGACAGTCAGACTCATATAAAAAATAAAATTTGAACCCCTAGTTTAAATCATATATAAAAATCAATTCGAGGCAGATCATAATTTTACATGTGAAAAATAAAGCAATAAAGCTTTCAGGAAAGAACTTAGAAGAATATCTTCATGATCTTAGGGCGGAATAACATTTTTTAAACAGGACACAAAAAACAATGACCATAAGAGAAATCATTGGTAAATTATACTATATTACATTTAAGGACTTTTATTACTCTATTGAGAGAGTAAAAAAGCAAACCACAATAAGGGGAGAAATATTTATATAATATATAACTTCCAAAGGCTTAATATTCAGAATATGTAACAAATTTCTCCAAACAAAAATAACATAAAAGAGATGATATAAAAAAATAGGTAAGAAACAGGAGCAGATCCTTGACACAGAGTACATCCAAAATGGCTAATAAACTTATGAAAAAGTTCTCAATGTCATTTGCTGCTGATGGCAGTGTAAATTGTTATAACCACTTTGGAAAACAGGCTTGGCATTATTTACTTAAGCAGAAATTATGTCTGTCTTATGATTTGGTAATTACACTTCTGGGTATGTACCTGCCAGAAATATGTACACCTAGGCAAGAGACACAAATAAGAATGTTCCAGAAAAAAAAAAATGTTCCAAGAAGCACTATTGCCAATAGCTGCAAACTGGAAACAATCTAAATGTCATCAAAATAAAATGCGTAAATAAATTATAGTATAGTTACATAATGGATAACTTTATAGTGTTGCACTAAAGCTACAGGCAGTAACAGATAATTCTCAGCATATGATGAATAAGAGAAGCCAGATACAATGGAATGCACACTGAATTATTTTGGGGAGAAGAGAAGGGGTAAGAGGACAGCCCATGTAGAGTTACCATTGTTCTATTTCTTGACTTGGGTGATGCTTACCAACGTATTCCCTTAGTGATAACTCATTGAACTGTAACATCTATCTTGGTGCATTTTTCTATATGTGTATTATACTTAACAACTACAAAAAATCTTAATGCGTGGACCACTTCTCAAAAATTTTTTTGAAAGAATTGGGGGAAGATCTGATGAGATAGGATTCCATAAGATTTTAACTATTTGATATTATTTAGATTTGAGCAGACAGCATAATGTAAACATTGTCAGGGGTCCCAAATATCCACAGAGAACAGCAGAGTAGACTAAAAGGATTTCAGAAATCTCCTTAGTCCTGGATGCTTACTATCTCCCCCGGACTCTCTCCTTTCCTCCTTTCCCCCCAAAATGGCCTGCCCTCTAACCTTCAGGTTTACTTTTGGATTCTTAGTACATTCTGGACCTGCCCCTGGCCATACTTGAGTGTTCAAAAAACGGGCATCTGTTTCCATTCACAATGTAGTTTACAATATGGAAATCACACCAATGCTGCATTTTCCATAAATTAGTAAGTATACATCTTCGTATGTGTGTTATTTTGCAGTTCACCTGGTAAATGTATTTGCTTTATTTTCTTAAGTGCAGAGGCATATAAGGAAGTCATTACAAACACAGACTTTGAAATTAGATTAACCAGGCTTCAGATCCCAGTTCTGTCGTTTATTAAGTGAACAACCTGTCCAAGCATGTTTCCTCATTTTGTAATTCAGGGTAATGTGACTAACTCCTAGCATTGTTGTAAGGTGGTAAGTGTAAAATTCTTAGCATACTGCCTAGCTCAAGGTAAGAATTCAATAACTTCACCTAATGGTGCTGATAGTGCTGATGATGTATCATCCCTGGAAACTATTTAGGAGTTCAACTGGAATAGAAAAAGTTTGTATTTTTGTTTGTGGTATTAGCACTAGGGTTGAGGGTGCAGGGTATTGATTTATAGCCGTGCTGATCAGAAAGCCTAAAATCCCATACATCAGACTCCACAAAACTAAGATCTCGGTAGGTGGTAAATCATGGCAAGAAGGATTGTCATCTAGATATTTCTCCAGAGAAGACACACAGGTGGCCAACAGACACATGAAGAGATGTTCAACATCATGCAACAGCAGAGAAATGCAAATCAAAACTACAGTGAGCTATCACCTCACACTGCCAGAGAGGCTAAAATCAAAAACACAAGAAGCAACAAGTGTTGGCGAGGACGTGGGGTAAAAGGAACCTTTGTGCACTGTTGGTGGGAATGCAAACTGGTGCAGCCACCGTGGAAGACAGTATGGAGCTTCCTCAAAAAAGTTAAAAATAGAACTACCCTATGATCCAGTAATCACGCTACTGGGTATTTGTCCCCAAAATACAAAAACGCTAATTCAAAGGGATACAAGCAGGGGCACCTGGGTGAGTCAGTCGATTAAGGGTCCGACTTCAGCTCAGGTCATGATCTCATGGCTCATGAGTTCAAGCCCCACATCGGGCTCTGTTCTGACAGCGCAGAGCCTGGAGCCTGCTTCTGATTCTGTGTGTCCCTCTCTCTCTGCCCCTCCCCTGCTTATGCTCTGTCTCTGTTTCTCTCGTGTGCTCTCTCTCTCAAAAATAAACATTAAAAAAATTGAATTAAAAAAAGTATACATGGGCCTCTATGTTTATTAGCATTATTTACAATAGCCAAATTATGGAAGCAGTCCAAGTGTCCATTGATAGATTAAGGATGAAAAAAATGTGGCATACACACACACACACACACACACACACACACACAGGAATATTATTCAGCCATAAAAAAAAGAATGAAATCTTGCCATTTGCAACAACATGAATGGATCTAGAGGGTATAATGCTAAGCAAAATAAGTCAAAGACAAATGACATATGATTTCACCCATATGTGTAATTTAAGAAACAAGACCAATGAGTAAAGGAGAAAAGAAAGAGACAAACCAAGAAACAGACTCTTAACTATAGAGAACAAACTGATGGTTACCAAAGGGGAGGTGGGGGAGGTGGGGGTGGGGATTAAAAGCACACCTACCATGATGAGCACTGAGTAATGCAATGAATTGTTGAATTACTATATTGTACACCTGAAACTAATATAACACTGTATATTAACTCTACTGGGATTAAAATAAAAAAACTTAATAAAAGAAATAATGCACCAAAGGGGGAAAAAAAAACCCAGAAAGGTTGTAATCTTCATGAGTAGAAGAAAATACCAGTTTGGATGTGTTGAGTGATTTCAAAAATCATCTGAAGGATGTACTAGGATTTATTTTGACTGGGGAGATTTCGACTGGGAGGGTACTGGACCGCCTCTTCCTGATTTTCGCAGGGTGGGTAAGAGGGTAAGAATTTGAAGGTACAAAGGAAACTCCCTAAGTTGAGTTCCAGGTCATGGGTAAAAACAAAAGGAGTCATGACTACACTCTTTAATTTAATGCATGGGAAACATCAACTGAACACTCAGCAATTTTTTAGGTCACACTCATCATACAAAAACCACAGGCATCAACTGAGTGGTGAATTTGATAACAGGTAGGAAACCAGTGAGATTCCGACATGCTGCTAAGTGCAAAGGGGAACCTGAGAAGGGCCAGAGGGAAGGCGGATGTACAGAAGGCTGTTGGTTCACAAAGGGTAGCCCGCTTATGAAGGGGAAGGACCCCTACTCATTTCCACTTCCTAGTGGAGAAACAACGAAGTGTTACTGCTCAAGAAGGGAAGGGCTAGTACCTTTCTGCATTAGCCCCTTTAGGGCCACAAATGATTCATATTTGAACAGAAATGCATACAAGTCCTAAACCTTAGATACCAAAAATCATTTGGCCCAAAATACTTTTGTGGCAAATATATGTCACATTAACTCACAAGACTTAAAATAAGGATGAAGCTATACTAATATAATTTGTGGATAATAAGAACAACAGCAACTTACAACAATGCTGATGATGTCCTGCTCACATGGAGTCCTTCCTAAAGTGTTCGGTCCTTCCTAAATCTTACTGAATCAGTAAGACCCAAGCCAGGAGATCAGAAACCATACCAGTTATTTTAACAGGAAAAAAAAAAAAAAAAATGTGCTCTGTAGAATTAATGAAACAGATATTGGAGAACTAAAAATGTAAAAGGGGGGATTCTCAGATTGAGGCAGTGAAAGTAACTACAAAAGCAACTTCAGCACCCAGGGCAGAAAGAACAAGGGGAAGATGTGGGGGTTACATCCTGGAAAAGGAACCCCGGAAACTGGAGCTCTGGCTTCTGAGAATGGGCACTGTCAGCCCATTGCTGGAATCTCTGTGGGGGCAGAACGAGGCTGATTCTGGGAGTGTGGAACCAGAAGCTCCTGCTGGGGTGAAGGGACACGGTGGGGCAGTGTGGACAAGAACAGCCAATAGGAAGCCCGGCCCCTTGGCTCCTCCCCTGGCTGCCAGCATGCCTCCAGCGCCCCCTATTGGTGGAGCCTAAAGGACCTGGCTGACAAACGTTTAGGTGGAGTCCCAGCTTCTGCATCACATGGCCGAAGTCCCAGCCAAAGGGACGATCTGACCTGGATTTTGTTAGCCTCTGTTTCCAAGTCTTTCGGGGAGAAGGAAGTAACATATTTAGAGAACTCTGAAAATCCTGGCCGACCTCTCACTTCCTCCCAGCAAAAAGACTTCTTTCTTTTCAATTACTTTAGATTCTTTTTTCTAGGATGGAGGTAATTGATCTAAATTTAGGGATCTAATTTGGTACATCTGGGTACATCTCCCAGCCTTTACAACTTCCTCTTAAGGACCAGAGCTGAGACTGGCTCTCAGGTTTTCTTTACACTACTTCAACTATTTTAACACATTCTTTTTTTTTTTTTTTTTAATGTTTTATTTATTTATTTTCCGAGAGCGAGAGCAGGGGAAGGGTGGGGGTCGGGGTGCGGGTGCAGAGAGAGAATCCCAAGCAGGCCCCGCACTGTCAGCAGAGTCCGCAGGGTGTTCCATGTCACCAACCCTGAGATCAGGACCTGAGTGAAAATCCAGATTGTGAGGCTTAACGGACTGGGCCATCCCCGGCGCCCCTGCACACGTTTCTTAATTTCAACCCCCCACCATCCCGTTATGAAGAGCCTGGAACCTAGAACCCGGCCTGTGTGGACATCTGCAGGCCACTGCTGACAAGCCTGGAGACTTCATTCAAGCAGATACGTCGTCCTTCCCTTTCCTCTTCTGTACAATGGGACAGTACCTAGCTGCGGGTGGTGGGGACTGCGTGAAATCAAATACAATGCATGGCAGAGTGCCTGGCGGGATGTTGAGAGATGACCGTCCATCTCATTCTTCCGGTACTGAACTCCCACAGTTCACATTCAGAGGAATGTCACGGTCAGGCCCGAACACCAGAAGCCCTCTTCCCTGCGCCGCCCTCACTCTCCTCCCGGAGTGAGGTCCTCCCTGCACCAGTGCCCTCGCTGATGGGGGCCCTGGATGCTCGGGCAGGCTCTCGGCGCTGCGTGCCTGGGGACTGGAGATCGCGCTGGCGGCTGGGCTGGGGCGGGACGCGGGTGGGGCGCGGCCACGGCACCGCCTCCCTGGGCGCCGGGCCACCGTGAGCGCCGCGCGCAGCCCGAGCGGTGGGTGCCGGGCGCCGACGGAGGCCGCGGCTCGAGGGGGCCGCGGGAGGCTGCGGGACGCCCGCGGGGATGTGACCCAGCCCCGCCGCCCATGTGGGCCCGCCGACCTCCGGCGAGGGCGGCGGCCAGAGGGGTCCAGGCGCCCGGGCGCGCGGCCCTGCGGCTGCTGCTGCCGCCGCTGCTGCTGTTCGCGGCCGCGCCGTCGGGATGCGCAGGTAGGTCGGTGGCGGCGGGGCCGCCCCGTGCGGGACGCGGACGTTCCCGGGCCGGTTCCCTAGACGGCGCAGCGCCGACCGGCTCGTCCGCCGGCCGGGTGTCGCGCTGGCTCGGCCTGGGGGTCTGCGCCGCGAGCCCCCGTAGAAACTCGCCGCAGCCCGCCGCGCGCCTGCTTCTGAGTCAAGTTTGCAGGACCGAGCGTTTCACACTTTCCATTGCGCGGGTGGCAGGGAGGCGGAGGAAGTGTGACAGTGGTGGCTCTGAGTGGAACCCACAGCTCGGAGCCTGCATTGGGCGCCAGTGACCCCGCGCAGCGCCCTCGCCCGCACCGACCTGCCGCCCTTTAACAGGGGCCAACCCCGGGGCCGGCGGTGACCACGGCGCTTTACACCGGACTCCCCGGAAGGGTCTGCTCGGAAAGAACAGGGTCTAGAAAGCGGCAGTGTTACTAAAATAAGATCACTTCTCCTGAGCACGTCATTTTTTTTTCCCGCTTTGTGGTTAGGACCGTGTACAGGTAAGTGCTCTTTGATGTTTCGGAAATCACAAAACTTCTATGGTTGACATAAGGTAACCGAAATGTGTTTTGCTGTGTTTTTAAGTTTAAATTCTACCAAGTGGGATCCAGTAAGCCAGGATGATTCATTAACCTGATTTCTTTCTTTCTTCTGCTTTTCTGATATATAAGAAAAAGATGTTTTTTTAAAGCAAGATATCTGGGATTTTTTTTTTTTAATTAAAACCAGCAAAGCTTCCCAGAATACTGTACTTTGTAGAGAGGTGGTTCAGGCTTTTAACTTTTACTGTTAACCCAGAGCTGAACAACAGTGAATGCAGAAAGTTGTCCGTGAAAGTGCAGTGTTCTTCGTAGTCAAAGAAAAAGTTATGTACAATACAGTTATTACGGAAGCAACACAAGTGTCCATGGTAGATGAATGGATAAAGGTGTGATGCACACATACATACACCACACATGGGAATATTACTCAGACATTAAAAAGAATAGGATCTAGGGGCTCCTGGGTGGCTCAGCAGGTTAAGCGTTGGACTTCAGCTCAGGTCCTAATCTTGTGGGTCACGAGTTCAAGTCCCTCATTGGGCTCTGTGCTGACAGCTCAGAGCCTGGAGCCTGCTTCGGATTCTGTGTCTCCCACTCTCTCTCTGCCCCTCACCCACTTGTGCTCTCTCTCTCTCTCTCTCTCTCTCTCTCTCTCCCACACACATACACACACACACACACACACACACACACATACACACACACTCAAAAAAAAGAATTTTATTTATTTATTTTATTTATCAAAAATAAATAAAAACATAGAAAATTTTTAAAAATAGGATCTTGCCCTTTGCAACAACATGAGTGGACCTAGAGAGTATTACACTAAGTGAAACAAGTCAGGTAGAGAAAGACAAATACCATAGAATTTAACTTGTGTGTGGAATCTGAAAAAATAAAACAAATGAGGAAACAAACGAAAAGCAGAAACAGACTCATAAATTGTGAGACCAAACTGATGGTTGCCAGAGGGAGGGGGGCTGGGAAATGGGAAAAATGGGTGAAGGGGAGGGGGAGATACAGTCTTCCAGTTATGGAATGAATACATCACAGGGATAAAAGGTACCACACAGGGAATAGAGTCAGTGGTATTATAATAACACTGTAGAGTGACAGCAGCTATACATGTGAGCATAGCGTAACTATAGACTTGTGGGATCACTGTGTCTACACCTGCAACTAATGTAACATTGTGTGTCAACTGCGCTTCAGTAAACATGCAAGAAGTTCAATACAATTCCAAAACGTAATATTTTTCAACAATGGATTTTATACCCCCAAGCGTTTCTTGTCTAAATCCTAAATTTATCAAAAATTATGGTTATTTTTTAAAATTGTGGTTATTTTATTTTGTGTTTATAAACTTATTTATAATATATTATCATATGATTTTGTACTGTATTATTTTCTAGTTATTTCCTACATAGGCTCAACGGGATGAGACTGCTCTTGACTTACGCCAATATTGAGGCTTAAACTAACAGATAGGAATTTGTTTGTTTCTGTAATCAAAGACAGACATAAAGTGTGTTCCATAATCGGGTTGGGGACTTACAACAGAAGGCAGTAATATTCTCGTCTTGACAAAGCCCAGATGAAACTCTTCTCTGATCCACGAGACCCAGGTGCTATTTTCTTCTGGGTCCTCAGGTACCCTAAGGACTGCTGGAAAAAGCAGGTTAGAAGCTACTTAGATACCATACCTACCTCTTAATAGCGAGTGACCTCTATCCTGATGGATCAACCACAATATGCACCAAACCATGTGAGCTTTCTAAGGGTTGGATGACATTGCCACTCTTGGGCAGGTGAATACTTTAAGTTTTTGAACTTTTTGGCACAAAAATGCATTCACCCAACTCAGGCTTTGGGTCAGACTGTATAATACCAAACACTCAGCGTGAGAGAAAAAAACATCAACACTCTGGGAAAATAGTTATATTTCATTTCAGGTAAGCTTCTAATGGAATTCAGAACATCTGTGATGCAAGTGTGACACACGCTCAGTTTCACTCTCTAAACTCTCCAGGGACAGAAGTTTCACCAGGAAGTTTATTCCTGTACGTTTCAAACTCTGCCCTGGCAGCCCATTCCCATACTTATTCTTCAGTGAACATAAAGAACTGTAGTCAGCATTATATAAAAAGCATTCAAAGCCAGTAAGAGAGAGCAGGAGAAAATAACTTTCCAAGGTCCCATATCCCCTCTCCTCAAGCCCTTCAGGGGCATCCATTGCTGTAGAATGATTTGGGGTTTTTTTGTTTTTGTTTTTTAATTTTTTAATGTTTATTTATTTTTGAGATAGTGGGTGAGCAGGGGAGAGGCCAAGAGAGAGAGAGACACAGAATCCAAAGCAAGCTCCAGGCTCCAAGCTGTCAACACAGAGCCTGACGCGGGGCTCAAACCCATGAGCCCGGAGATCATGACCTGAGCCACAGTTGGACGCTTAACCAACTGAGCCACCCAGGTGCCCCGATTGCTGTAGAATAATTCTGACCTCCCCCACAATGTTTTTTGTGGACCACTCCTCCCAGATTCTCAGCCTTACCTCACACCGCTTACTTCCTGCTCTACTGGCCTTTTTCCAGTTCCTAGAACAAAGCCAAACCACTTTTCATCTCAGAGAAATGAGATACTTTTAGTTCCCTCTGCTAGAGTGCTCCTACCCACTCTAGCCCCAGCTAACTGCTTGCTCACACTTGGCATCTCACCTCCAATATGCCTTCATCAAGGAGATCTCCCCAAAATCCCCGAAGAAAGAAAAAAATATGGAGTTTATTATGTCTGTGAACAAATGAGCCTAACTTTAGTTTTGGAGCTTTTGGATTACAGTCTAAATATCACTACTACACCTATCTATGCTTATTACAACTAATATACTATAATTAACATGGTGAAGGTATTTGTTGAAGTGTCTCTTCTCTGATATCAACACAGCAGCATTTGGGTATTCTGTTTCACTGAGAAGTTATTTGTACACACACAGACGATTCCGGTGAACTACAAAATTCCCTTCATTATTTTTTTTAGCTTTTCCTTTTGAAATAATTTGAGGCTTACAAAAAAAGTTCCAGGTGTGGGGCTTCGGATGTAGCCCAGAAACAGAAGGGTTTCCATAAATCCCTTACCCAGTTTCTCCCGAGTTTAGCATCTTACATAACCATTGTACAATGTTCAGAACCCGGACATTAACTTTGGTATAATACATTCACTGAACCGTAGACCATGCTCACATTTCAACAATGTTTCCATTAAGGCTCTTTTTCTGTTCCAGGATCCCGCTTTACATTTAGCTGTCATTGTCCCCTTTGGGTCCTCCAATCTATAACAGTTCCTCATGCCCGTGACACTTCGAGTGCCATCTTTTCCTTAACATGTCCCTCCATTTGGGTTCATCTGATGTCTCTTCATGTTTAGAGTGAGGTTATTCCTCTTGAGCAAATTGTGTTGTCTTTCTCAGTGTGTCATAGCAAAGGATTTATGATATCAATGTCTTCTTGGTGGTGGTGTTGACCTTGATCACTTGGTTAAGATGATGTCTGCAAGGGATTCTCACTGCAGTTACTGTTACGTTGGAGCAGACATGAGGCAATTTCTTGTATCTTTGCATGGCTTCCACATTTATCAGCTGAGGCTCATCCCCAGCCTGTCTGGAGAAAATCATGTGCCTCAGATCCAAGCATGTAGCTGTAGACATCATCAGCCTCAGTCTTCAAAATGTGTGCACCCACTGCCTATAACTATGCATTGATCTTCCTGTAGAATAAATTCAAGAAAGGCAGTATTCACACTCCAGAGAATAAGTAAAGAGATTTGTTACCTCTGGCAGGTGGTGTGGTATAGGAACAAGGGGGTAGGGATGAGGGGGGAGTGACAGTTCTGAGTGTAACTTTTCGTATAGCTCTGGCTGTCAGAGCCATGGGTAGGACATACATTTTCCATTGAAACATAAACTCTGGACAAAGGAATAGGTGGATGGAATTATTAGTATTATAAAGTAAATACGTTAGCATAAGCATTTCAACATAAAACATGCTATTTTTATAACATTTTATTTTATTTATTTTTAATTTTTTAAGGTGTCTTTATTTTGAGAGAGAGAGCACGCACAAGCAGATGAGGGGCAGAGAGAAGGAGAGACAGAATCCCAAGCAGGCTCCACACCGTCAGCACAGAGCCCAGTGTGGGGTTCAAACTCACAAACTATGAGATTGTGACCTGAGCTGAGATCAAGAGTCCGATGCTTAGCCAACTACGCCACCCAGGTGCCCCTATTTTAATATTTTAAATAAACAAAACTGCACATCTGTGTGTTGCCTTTGCTAGTGCTCGGCATAGTACTTTTCACAAAATACTACTCAGTAAATTTGCATTTTTTGCTTAAAAGCACCTTTCATTACATACATGTTATTTTTAAAATGATTTTCTATTTGCATCTTTTTCTTCTTTGCACAGATTTACCAGGTATTACTGACATATTCGCTTCCATGATTATTTAAAAAAAAGAAAAAGACATCTTAGAATCTGAATAATCAGATTTTAACGAGTGAAATCATTTTATCCATCTTATTAACATTACACTCATGCTATGATTGTGATATTCTGACAGCATTCTTACTTGTTCTCAGTCCACATTTATGATTATCTGACACAAATGCTGATACCAGAAAAATGAATTAAATCACTACAACCAATTCCAGGATGTGTCAATTACTTATAAAACTGGAGGACAAGAAAACTTTAGGAAAAAACTGCTGGCTGGAGACATTAAAATTGAATCCTTCCTCTGCTTTAGCTTCAGAATTCCTTTGGGTATAGAAACCTGGGGGTGACAGGACGTTCAAGTCCCATCCAGCTGCTTCTCCAGTGAATCTCCTTGGTGGCTTTACTTCCAGGTCATTGCCTGTCTGCTATTTGAGTACCTGTCATTACGGGCAACTCACTGCATGGCACCCAAGGCGGGATGTGCTGTCATCGCAGACTTCCTACCGTGAAAATGTTCTTCCATATAATGAGCTAAGTTCTTAATCTCTTTGACCTTCACCCATTCCTAGTGCTCGCTGTATGCTGCTAAGGCCATGCGGGACAAGCTGTGCAGGTAACTGAATGTAGCCATCTGTGTCTTCTTTCCTCTCCGCTAACCACCTTCCCCGTTATGTCATGCCAGCCTCTCTCTCCTGGTCTTTCTAGTATGTGTGTGTTCCAGTTTGTCTGCAAGCTCCCAGGCTGCCTCCGCGTAGACCGTGATGACATGGCTGGTCTACTACATTCGAAGCCCCACACCTGGCGTGTTTGTTCTTAAATAACTCAGCTTCAGGTTCTTGGTGAACACAGGGTTCCTGATGCCTATAAGGTGCCCTCGTTTTCTCTGTTCTCCTCTCCTAGGAGACACAGACTCTGACCCCTCATTGTAAACTCAGACTTTCATATTAAGACAATCTCGCTTTGCGAAAGTGGTTTCCTTTCTGTTGGCTTCTCAGAGTATAGAGGATGGAAATATGGTGTAATGTTTCATCTAGAGCTTGTGAGGTCTGTGATGGGGGTCTTTGGATACCTTTTCCTGGAAAGAAAATTTTTGCTGATTATCTATTCGACTCTGGTTCTGTTTTTTGCCTGTGATGGTCACCGCGTTACACATTGAGCCACAAAACGGCTTCCACACAGACACACGCTCCTTTCCCAAATGCCAGCTTTACGTCCAGTCACAGAGAAATAGCATAATTTTTCGTGTACAGATTTGTCAGTAAGTTGTCCTTATACTTCCAGATTGTCAACATGTATACTATGCATTCAGCCTCCTCAAAGTTCCAGCCCATACAGTTACATTTGTATTTTGGTGATATGAGGGTTTTTTTGGTGACTGTGTCGTCCTAGTTAAAGCATTTGTTTCCATCATTTCCCCCATTTAAATTATCTCCTACATCAGTCCCCTCATCTTTACTTTCTAGAGGTTCGGCAGCCCTTAAGGAATTTATCATTCTCCTCAATAAGCATCGTGTTCATTTTTGAGGAACGATAGAAGCGAGCAAATGACCCCTCCTGGATTAGTTTTCTAAGGCCGCCATAACAAAATACTACCAATTGGTGGCCTAAAATAATGTAAATTTATTATCTCATGTTTCTGGAAGTTAGAAGTCTGAAATCAAGATATGGGCAGCTCTCCTTCTGAGAGCTATGAGGGAACATCTGTTCCAGACCCCTCTCCTAGCCTCTGGTGGTTGCTGGCCATCTTTGGCCTTCCTTGGCTTGTTGAACATCCTTCCAATTCTCTGCCTTCACATGGCGCTCTCCCTGTCTCTTCACATAATCTTCTCTCTTTGTGTCCAAACTTCCCCTTTTTATAAGGATGCCAGCCATATTGGATTAGGGCCCACCCTAATGACCTCTTTCTAACTGATCATCTCTACAAGGACCCTATACCTGATTATGGTTACTTTATGAGGTACTGGGGGTTAGGATTTCAACATACTTTTTTTGGGAGGCACAGTTGAATTCATACCCTCACAGGCTCACAGGGCAGTGAGCACAGGTCATAGGGCAGGATCCGTGGGCTTGGCTTCTAAAGTGGAGAAAAGCGACCTTTTCATCCCCATGCAGTGGCTCTCCTCTTCAACATGGCCACTGCCGAAGGACAACTTTCCTGGGAACGTCATGCCTGGAAGCCTCCCCTGAGAATGTTGAAGGCAGAGACGAGGTCTTCTCTTGTATGTTCCATAACATGAACATAAGAGAGAGCCACTATCTTGTAATATACACAAATGTTGAATTTTTATTTTGTAAACCTAAAGTGAAGATAATGTTATATGTCAATTATACCTGAATAAAAATAAAAAGGGAAAGCCATCAGTAGGTATGTAATAAAGACAGTGAAGTTTAAATTTCTTCAGCAGAGGGGCTTACTCTCCTGAGATCTCTACCTCTGGCTTCTCTGAGGGGCACTTCAACTACAAAATCCTCACCCTTGATCCAACAGGGACCATTTTCATATTTCAGGTTAACTATCCATCTAATTCCAAGCCAGCCCTCCTCCTCCAATTTTGATTAAAATATATGTGTTTCAAAAGACCCACTAAATTATCTACTAAATGCTCTACTTTGTTATTAAAAATTAGCTCATAGTTTCTAAGTGCAAAATTGAATATTGCATTCAGCTCAGGAGCAAATAACTTAGGGGGATAAGGTAGCTGAGGTGATCAGATTTAATGAAGAAGAATTACCTTAACAGCCCATGCATCCATTTGGAGTTTCCAGGAGTTAATATATAACTTAACACACTGTGATTTTTAAATAATTTTCTTTTGAACACTTGTTATTCATGCAATGTCATTCATTCATATATATCAGGAAGAGGTCTAGGCACTGAGGTGAACAAGAAAACAAGGTCTCTTTCTTCACAGAGCTTTTGGTCTCAGACAGGTAATTACATTAAGGTATAAATGCCAGGGGCATCTGGGTGGCTCAGTCTGTTAAGCATCCAACTCTCAGTTTTGGCGCAGGTCACGATCTTGAGGTTTGTGAGTTTGAGCCCTGCATCAGGCTCTGTGCTGACAGTGCAGAGCCTGCTGGGGATTCTCTCTCTCCCTCTCTCTCTGCCCCTCCTGTTTCCTCTCTCTCTCAAAATAAATAAGCCTAAAGAAAATAAAGTATAAATGCCAGAATTGAGAAAACCAAGCTCTTTACAAGCACAGGGGTGCCTGGGTGGCTCAAGGGGTTAAGCGTCTGACTCTTGATTTCGGCCTAGGCAGTGATCTCACGGTTTGTGAGTTTAAGCCCCTCTTCAGGCTCTGTGCCAACAGCATGGAGCCTGATTGGGATTTATTCTCTCTCTCTCTCTCTTTCTCTCTCTCTCTCTCTCCCTCTCTCTCTCTCTCTCTCTCTCTCTCTGTCTCTCTTTCTCTCAAAAAAAAAAAAAACACTTTAAGAAAAAAAGCACAGAACAAGTTAACCAATTGAGTCTAGAAGTCAGGCAGGGCTTTCTATAAAAAGGGTCCTTTAAACTGAGACTTACAAGAGTTGCTGGTGTGTATATATATATATAATTTTATATATATATATCAATTCACATTTGCCCTACTTGAGAAAAGATACATTAGAAAAGCAATGAGATTTCAAAGTAAATGTCTTACTATGAACAAATACTTCAAACACTTTTAGGGGCCCCTGGGTGGCTGTGAGTTGGGCATCTGACTTTGGCTCAGGTCATGATCTCACAGTTCATGAGTTCAAGCCCCGCATCAGACTCTGTGCTGATGGCTCAGAGCCTGGAGACTGCTTCAAATTCTGTATCTCCCGCTCTCTCTGCCTCCCCCACTCATGCTGTGTCTCTGTCTCTCTCAAAAATAAATAAACATTTAAAAAAATGTTTTAAATGCTTTTAGGAAAAACAAAATTCAATAAATAGTTCTAGGTAGGCTGGCATCCATATTATATAAAATAATATCATTCAATATAAATTAAGGTCTTTTTCATTTAAGATTTTAGCAGGAAAATACAGGCATATCTAATTTTATTGCACTTTGTAGATAGTCCAGTTTTTACAAATTGAAGATTTGTGTCAACCCTGTGTCGAGCAGGTAAGTCTATCAGTGCATTTTCCCAGCCACATTTGTTCATTTTGTGTCTCTGTATCACATTTTGATAATTCTTGCAATATTTCAAGCTTTTCAGTTATTGTTATATTTCTTATAGTTCAGGGTGATCTGTGATCAGTGGTTGTGACTTGCTGAAAGCTTAGACGATGGTTAGCATTTCTTAGCAATAAAATATTTTTAATTGAGTTGTGTACATTTCTATTTCTATTGAACACTTAATAGACAACAGTATAGTGTTAACATAACTTTTAAATTCACTCGGAAACCAAAAAAGCTAAATCCTGCTCTAAGCATAGTCAGTCTATAAATTACCAGATAGTTAATATTCTTTTTTCCACACCTACAGTTCTTTCTTATATACTTTTCAGTTCTTTTTTTTTTTTTTTTTAATAAAACTACACATCAACAAACAAAAAGTGGGCAGGAGTAGGAAGCTTCATAGCTGTAGGACGGCCTGACTTCAAGGTCATTGGCAGCCTCAAGTCACTGTGGTCTGTGGGGCCCTTTGCAATACTGAATCAAACCACAAACAATTATCAAAAGGCACAATTGTTACAGCTGTGGTTTTGCAAGCTGGGGCTTCTGTCCTCGGTGCTGTTTCCCACTTCCTTAATCAACACAGTCCTTTGAAGGCCCTGTTAGCTTTAGTGAGCAAAGGCAGTGTCTTAATTGATCCACTCAGTTGTTCATGGACAAGTTCCAAGGCTGTGAGTGCAACAGTGCCTTTGATTCTTCCTTGTGCGTGGCCTCTTCATGGTTGCTCTGCTTTTCTCATCACCAGTGTTCTTTTTTTTTTTTTACATCTTGTGGCAGTTAAGGACCTAAAAGAGCTGATCTTCAGGGTGGCCTAAGCAGCACGTGCAACGTCTGTTCATTTTATTGCATATAGTTACACAACTTCAAGGCGTAATTCAACCCTACTCTAGTCATTCTCGAAAATATCAAAGCATCTACCTGTCACTAGAGAGGAGAGCTAGCCTAGTGAAAAAAATTTACCTGACTGTTTTTGATGGCTACTGTCTGCTTCTATCCTTGTCTTGTTCAGCAGGAAAATCTGAGATCACAATTGGGACCACACTAATCAGCCTCATTTCCCTCAAAATTCCAGTCTACAGTGAACAGAAGCAAATACTAATAACTACTTCCAAATTTCCACTAATTATTTTTGAAACTCTCTTACTTTTTCCATGTTTTTTCCCCCATTTTTAGCTTGGTGATTTTCCCTCTGAAAATTTCAAGTGATGAAGGTATTGACGAAAGAATGGCTTCCATGAGAATATAAAGAAATACTAGTTGTGAAAATGATTTGAACAATAAAGTCGATGATATTTAATGAATACCTGTTGATTCAACTTGGAATTCCCAGTAGCTATTCTTTCTAATACCTTAGTGGTCCCATATGGTTTGCCTTTGACTCTTTTCTTACTTTCATTTCCTTTCTGAGGCAAGTTATCAATAGTATAGACTCCAACCCACATTTGAATTTACCTTACTTTTCCAGATACTCTGATGTTCATTATTACAAATCAAGCTACTTTAGAGAGATCACAAAATGTGGAGAAAATCAAGTTCCTGTCCTTAAAAGGCTAATTTCTAAAAACGAAAGGAAGACATTTATATGAGAGGTGATATAATTTAGTGCAACTGGTTTTCTAACAGCAGGGCTGACATATTCAAGTTAATGGTGTCTTCAAGATAGGCATTTTAGAAGGCGATGCACAAAATATCTCACAACAATGTATTTCTTAAGCTTCTTTTTTCAGAGTTCCGGGTAGAGCCTGCATGCATTGGTCAGAATAACCCATTAAGTGGCAAACCTTCATCTTGGAGATGGGATTTAATTTTCAAACGTGTTCCAAGCCATTTCCAACAAACTTGGGTAATCAAGATGAGAAGTCAGGTTATGGTTTTGCAAAAACAAGGTGTGATTATAAAAAAAAAAAAAATGAGATGGAAATATTCGTATGTTTGTAAGTTATCTTTGAAACCAATTATAGCTGAAAGGAAGTGTGCCCTAAATGCCACGAGCTGAGCAGTACCCTAGCAATAATTATAAACCCTCCCACAGGAACTACATGGAAGATGCACACTGTCTTTGATGGGTCAACTCCAATCTCCTTATTTTAAGAAGTCATCTCGACCTTAAAGGCCTCCTTGCTATCAAGAACCAACAGCAGTAGTCAAAAACATGTTTAAGCACATAAATTTATTTATTGAGGTGTGGCCATAAAGAAATAACACCACTTTTTCTGTATGACTTATGCACCACTCATCCACATAAATGTTCACATACCTGGCAGGGAAAGCATATATTGATGGATCATGTCCTAGATTCAGATCCTATCTGCTCTTTGAGAGCAGGGCCTTCTGTGTGTTTCTCTCCTCTACTGCCCTAGTGCCTGTCAGCACTCTTTCTAGCACACGGTAGGTACCTAGTAAACATGTTGAATGAATGATATGACTATGTACAGTTTCACCAGGAAAAGCTTCAATGAAGAAGAAATACTTGGGTTTTCCTCATTGAATTTCTTATATCTCTCCTTAGAAGCAATCATCTATGACATGCAAAATCTATAATGATCATACAATCCCTTCTTCCTGCAACTGTGTTCTCAAGATCATTTCTGAAAGGCAGTAGGCAAGTGGCCTACTATAGGAGTCCAGTCATGGTCAGAACACTTGAACTCAACCAAGGATCCCTCCAAATGGCTGAATAACCATGGCCAAATCATTCAGCCTCTCTGGGGCTCTGTCTATTCAGCTGTAAAGTGAGACTAGTAACTATCAAGGACAACACTGAGCTAATAATGATTGAGCTCTTTCTTTGTGCCAGGCACTGTTCCAAGAGGTCTATGGAAAGAATCTTATTTTTTTTTTTTTTAGCGTTTATTTATTTTTGAGAAAGAGAGACAGAATGTGAGCAGGGAGGGGCAGAGAGAGAGGGAGACACAGAATCTGAAGCAGGCTCCAGGCTCTGAGCTGTCAGCACAGAGCCCGACCTGGGGTTTGAACTTACGAACCGTGAGATCATGCCCTGAGCTGAAGTCGGACACTTAACTGACTGAGCCAACCAGGCGCCCTGGAAAGAATCTTATTTAATCATCCCATCAAGCCTATGAAGCAGATAGTATTATTTTGTTTTAGAAAGAGGAAATTGAGGTGCAGACATAAATAACTAACTTGGGGATGCACGACTGGTAAGTGGTAGAGAAGGGAGTGGACCCCAGTGTAGCTCTAGAACTCTTGCCCTTAGAACTTCTCTCTGACCAACTCACATAATCAATTACTAGAAGCCAGAGAGAGAGGGCCAGCGACCACCCTATATAATGTACACTATTATTAGAAAAGTGAGGGAGCACACACATCCGGCAGAGAGTGGGCAAAGATACAGTAGAGAAATAACAGTGGAGATGGCGGTTAAGGGACAATCATCAAGTTTACAGGAACTAATGTTTACACCAAACCATGCTCTCGCCTTTATAGACAGCTGCATATCTTTTCTTAGGTACGTAGCTCCTGACTCACATTTTAAGGGCTGTTGTTAGATGACTGATTTTTAAGAACACTTGATATATAATTAAGGAGGAGAAGAGAGAGGAGTTAATAATTTTCAGGAGAGATGATTTACAACTTGAGACAAAAGAAAATCTGCTTTTCCTTTCGGCATGGTGACGTTAGAACAATATCTAAGGGATTGCATCAATGCATAAAAGCAGCAGTGCTGTTTGGCTCTCACTTGGTGTGTTCAGGATGAGTTATTTACAGCTTTTGCTTCCCGAAATTAGTTACTCACCCTCTGGTGCTTTTTCTTACCTCTTTCACCCTCACTCCCCACAGAAAGGATTGATACAAACATGTTAAGGTATTTTCCTATTTCAAAAGATACAATAGGTAGCAGCCACTTGTCATGCATGGGCGACTGTTCCTTCATTCAAAAGGATCTGTTGAAGGGCTTCTGAGTGGCTCAGTCAGTTAAACATCCGACTTGGGCTCAGCATGATCTCGCGGTCCGTGAGTTCGAGCCCCGCGTCAGGCTCTGTGCTGACAGCTCGGAGCCTGGAGCCTGCTTTGGATCTTGTGTCTCCCCCTCTCTCTGCCCCTCCCCTGCTCTCGCTCTCTCTCTCTCTCTCTCAAAAATAAAGCTAAACATTAAGAAAAATCGTCTGTGGAGTGTCTGCTGATGGTGACGATTCCCTGGGTACAATGTAGGTTTACCAAGGCGGTTTCAAGGTACCACGAAGATTTGGCAGTTCAGGGTGTTCCATCCCCATTCAGTGCACATGTGCTTCTGGGTCCTGCCCCGTCTCCAGGATTTATGTGAGTCCCACCGGCCCCTGGTTAGTTCAGTTCAAAAGCATTCATTCACCAGGCACTGGGGCTACAAAGACTGTAAGTCATGGAGTCCAGTGTCCAACAGCTCAGAGCGTGGTGATTCCTTCGCTCTGCTCCAGCTTCAGAAGGAGAGAGGGGACTGGGAACTGGAGACTGTCTCTGGGCAAGGCTGGGCCGGGTGTGCTCTGTGCTGAGGTCCCCTAGTTAGTCATAGGCTTGAGAAACTTGAATGGCCCCAAAGGGGAACTCACCAGAGGTGGATGCCTTTGACTGTTGAGCCTCTTACAGCCTGGTTGTTTTCCTCACTGCTGAATGAACATACAGTCTATGATAGGAAAGTCATAACGCCTCAGCCCCCAAAGACAGAGGTTTGGGTAACCCTGAGCCTGATTACCCTGACCCTTCGTGAGTTCACTCTGAAAACCTCACCACTTTTGGTGGGTGTTCATCAGGCACTAATTTATGCATAGGCTTTTCCCACAGTGCAGCAAGATGGAAATATCTTTTACTGTCAGGCATATAGTTAAAACTGCAACATTCTTGCAGGGACGTAGGATTAGCTTTGAGGCCACTAGAAAATGTTACATACCACTGCACTACACCTGAGACCTGTATCTATACAAGGTATTGGAAAACTCCGTGTGCCAGTCCAACAGCTTTATGATTTAGGATGTGAAATGGACGGAATGTCAGGGAATCGGACCTGTACTTACAGGCCATAAATCTATGTGGAAAAAAAATGCTTTTGTTACCCATAAGCTGGCACATGACTCCTGATATTAGTGTGGGTGTGACATATTTTCACTTCAGTGTTGAATAAATTATCTTATCAGTACTGGCAGAGTAGAAAAATGACTTATGGCAATTTAAATGTTTACTCAGGGGTGTCTTCTTTATGTGTTCCAAACTTGAAACAAACATAGTACCTAAAACCTTCACAAAGATTTAAAAACCCCAAGAAAACACTAGTTATGAATCATTTTCGTTAAAGTGACCATTTCTTCTTTAAAAAATGCTAATTCTAGGGGCGCCTGGGTAGCTCCGTCGTGGGTTAAGCGTCCGACTTCCGCTCAGGTCATGATCTCGCGGTTCGTGGGTTCGAGCCCCTCGTCAGGCTCTGTGCTGACAGCTCAGAGCCTGGAGCCTGCTTCACATTCTGTGCCTCCCTCTCTGTCTGCCCCTCCCCCACGCATGCTCTGTCTCTCTCTCTCTCTCAATAATAAATAAATGTTAAAAAAAAATTTTTAATGCTACTTCTATTCTATTCTACACTTTGCATCATCAAAACAGATAAAAGGCAAGTATTCCTTGATAAATCCCCATTTGTTAACTTGGCTTTCATAACATAGTAATGCTGTTGCTGATGAGACTCTTGTAGCTCCGCTTCATCAGGAGGTCCTGTTGTTTCTACTTTGAAAACAGGGCTGCGAGCTGCCCGCCCCCCTCCCCATCTCCATATCTACAGCCAGCATCTGGGGGCAAGCCCATCCTTCCTCACTAAGACTGCTGTAATGATGGTCTTGCCAGTCCCTCTAGTTCTGTTCTTGCCCCCATCGGATCTTTTCTCCCCCCAGTAATGAAGTAATCTATTTGAAAGGTAAATAGGCTCAGGGCATCCCCTACTGAAAAGGCTTTAATGCTTTCCCACTGAATTTCAAATGTAATCCAGATTCCTTCCCAGGGCTCACAGAGATGGGGGACTCTAGTGCCTTTGTACTTCAGTTTCATCTTGGCCACTCTCCTCTTCCTCACTTTTTTCCCAAACGCACCGGTCTTTTTCTTTTTAATGTTTATTTATTTATTTTTGAGAGACTATGAGCAGGGGGAGAGGCAAAAAGAAAGGCAGGGTCGCGCTGTCAGTGCAGAGCCCGACGCGGGGCTCAGACTCACGAACCATGAGATGGCGACTGGAGCGGAAACCAAGAGTCAGTAGCTTAACCGACTGAGCTACTCAGGCACCCCTCAAACACACTGGCCTTTTGATCGTTCCAAGGAGCTCTCTTTTGGGATGACATTTTTCCTATCTCAGGGGCCTTTGCCTGCCCTCCCAGCCCAAGCTGGCTCCTAAGACCCTATCTGAGTAGGTTCTGTGACCCACTGCTCCAACCTTGTTCCCTTTCATAGCCTGATCACCAAATTTACGAGTACATGTTTGTTCATTCGGCCACGAGTACATTGTTAACGTTGTCCCTCTTCTTTCTAGTCTGGGAACTCTAGTCAGGAGCACATCTGTATTCACCACGAGATATCTACATAGTAGCCCCTGTATTCATTTCCTGGGGCTTCCTTAACAGAGTACCGCAGCATGGGTGGCTTAAAACAACGTTTATTCTTATGGTTCTGGAGGTAGAATTACAAAACCAAGGTGTTGGCAGGGTTGTGCTCCCTCGGAAGCCTCTAGAGGACATTGCTTCTTTGCTTCTTTCAACTCCTGGTAGTCCCAGGCATTGCTTGGCTGGTAGAGCATCACTCCAGTCCTCCATTTGCAAAGAGCGTTCTCCCTGTGTCGCTGTGTCTTCATATGCTCTTGTAAGGACACCAGTCATATTGAATTAGGAGTCCTCTCTACTCCAGTATGATCTCACCTTAACTACTTAACTGCTTAAGTTACCTACTTAACTACTAAGGACTTCAGTATATCTTTTTTTGGGAGAACACAATTCAACTTGTAATAGCACCTAACCAATATTAGTTGAGTGAATAAATAAAATGACGACTGAACCGAAATTTCTCATCAATATAAGAGGGACTGACTACAGTGTATTCTGTATAGGAGACAAAGAGCTAAAGCCCAAGGCCAAAGGAAGATACACATATTTCTACATCTTTAAGTGTTACTGTGGTTTCAAATTGATAGAGGGGATGTACTCAACAACTAAAAAGACACCAGAATAGACTCAAACACAGCCTTCTAAAAATCTGTTTTTCTGGTCACCATACGTTGTCCAGGGATTGTGTCAAAGCAGAAATAGAGTTCCTGGGGTGCCTGGGTGGCTCAGTCGGTTAAGCATCCGACTTTGGCTCAGGTCATGATATTCCTGTTCATGAGTTCAAGCCCCATGTCGGGCTCTATGCTGACAGCTCAGAGCCTGGAGCCGGCTTCGGATTCTGTGTCTCCCTCTCTCTGGGCCCCTACCCTGCTTGCACGCTGTCTCTCTCTTTCTCTCTCTCTCTCTCTCTCTCTCGCAAAAATAAATATTAAAAAAAAATAGAATTCCTATTTGCATTCTGCAGGATCAGATATGGACAGAAATAAAAGAAAATACTCTGAAAGGAAAAGGAAAAGGGTTTCCTACTACAAGGTGTGGTGGGATCTAAAGAAATTTACTGACTACGTAAATATCAAATATTTATTAAAACTTAAATTATTTTATATATGAACATAAGATAATATGTGTTTTCTCATCAGTCTTCTCTTTGTTTAAATTCAGATAAGGATTAATTTGCAAAGAGGTAGCAGGTGAGTGAGGAGGTTAAGAGTATGGGTTCTAAACCCAACTCCTCCACTTACTAGCTAGGTGAACTTGTGCAACTTAATTTCTCTGTGCCTCAGTTTCCCCATCTGTATTATGGAGATGATAATAAGGGTACCTTCCATAGAGCTGTTATGAGAATTGTATGATTTGGTTGTATAAAGCACATAGAATTGTGTCAGCTACATGGTAAGGATTCAATAAATGTTAGCTACTATTTTCATTATATGCTAGCCATTTGCTCACTTCAACTAAATACTATGACATATAAAGGTTTTCGTATTTATTATATTTTTTAAAGTCTTATGCAGGGCCACCTGGGTCACTCAGTCGGTTGAGTACCCGACTTCGGCTCAGGTCATGATCTCATGGTTCATGGGTCCGAGCCCCGTGTCAGGCTCTATGCTGACAGCTCAGAGCCTGGAGCCTGCTTCAGATTCTGTGTCTTCCTCTCTCTCTGTTCCTCCCCTGCTCACACTCTGTCTCTCTCTCTCAAAAATAAATAAACATGAAAAAATTTTTAAAGTCTTATGCAAATTGAGTTTTATTCACATACTATATCTACTATTAAAATAAAATCTCTTAGCCTGTCATGAATGGATCTCACTATCAACATAATTGTTAATCATGCCTAAAGACCTCTCATGTCCTACTGCAACCAGAACTAATCCAAGGGAGCAAGCTGTCCTTATAACTCTTCTTTGCGGAAAGGTCAAACCTCACCATAGCAAGAAATATCTATTTCCATTGATCAAAGATAAATCATTAAAATTCCACAATTAACAAATATTATAAATGATACAGGTAAATAAATCACTATCAACCCTCCCCCCAAAACTGATAAATATCCATTTCTGGAAATAAAGGCAGACAGTCAAGATGTTAAGAAAGATGATTACATGGCTTAATTTACTCTGATAAAAAATGGTTCAGAAACTTGCAGACCATGTCATAACAAGGAATATTTTGTGTCTCGGTGTGACAGAGATGGGGGGATACCAGAACGTGACCTCCTTTTTCATGCTTTGTTTCCCCCGTGACAGTGACCGAGAAAATTAAGTTACATTAATTGGAATGAACAATCCATTTTTTTTATTCCAGGTTATTTCTTAAAAATTTTTAAAGTAGGTCTTAGAAATCTTGAGAATTCTGTCAATTGTTTATTTTCACTTAAGGATGAACAACTGAACATGTCTCAGTCGGTTGTGTCCAACTTCGGTTCAGGGCATGATCTCACGGTTCATGAGTTTGAGCCCCACGTCAGGCTCTGTGCTGAGCCTGCTTCACATTCTGTGTCTCCCTCTCTCTCTGCCCCTCCCCTGTTTGCACTCTGTGTGTGTGTCTCTCTCTCTAAAATAAATAAGCATTAAAAAAAACTTAAAAATAAATTTAAAAATAAAGATGAACAGAAATCAGTGTTGTTGAAGATAAAGATTTGTATAGATTAAACACGGAGACATGTGCCTAGACTATAATATCTAGTATAACTTGTGTTTCATATCTCCAAACTCAAGTTGCCACAAACCAAATACTGTAGTTTCTTATCAATTAGTTCTGTGAAGTCACGTTTTGGTAATATTTTCAATCTGTGATATTATAACACACGGTCTATTTTAATTTTAGTTCTTACAAGATGCTACCACGTGTGAACCACTCTTCACATGTATGTGTCATATAAACATATAGAACTCCAGGTTTTAGATCTGAAAAGACCCTTTGGAGCTTTTTATGTTAAAAGTGTTCCTCACTTCTGAAGGGTTGCAAAGTGCTATATTTCCTGGTACTGCCTCTCCATGTTCTCTGTTTCATCCTCCAAAATCTGATTAAAAATCAGAACCTATTGACAGCACAGAGCAGTACGAAATCACTGATAATTATTCACGGCCTATAATCTCCAGGAAAAAAAAAAGCCAATACCATTTGAAACACAGTGGTTCCAAAGAGTTAAAAGGTTAGAAATCAAAGACGACATTGAGTAGGCTGTGTTTTTTGAGATCCTCTCTACTCCTACCAGACTCAAACCCACACAGTAATCAGCTGATAGGGCTTCTCTTTGAGTATTTAACTTTCTTCTTAAAAATGAAACAGATATTTTAAAAAATGATCAGGGTTAAAAGTAGGAGCCATTGTGCATATATGTGTATATAGCATATGCACATACACCCAAACACATACTCAACCACCTATATTTTGGTTACTCTGCTACACGGTTAAAGAGCTTATTTTGGCTTAGAAACCGGGTTCTATGACAAAATTTAACTCTGAAGAATTTTTTTTTCTTTTCATTTGCTTTGTGGAGTTATAATATGTTGCATAGTCCTAATCTTAACCAATGATTACCCTCAGGATAAAGCTAATTTCCTTCTCCAAATTAGTCCCAGCAAATTTACACAAGAATTATGAGACTTTAGCTAAGAATTGACCAGTCTTTGGTGAGTAGGCTAAATTTCATTTCCTAAGGTTGGATTGAAGGGTCAAAATTTGTTACTCTCCAAGTTCCATGACTAAAATGTGTATTTCTAATAAGATATGTTGTTTATAAAATCTGACTGTTTATTACCCAGGACTTTGTGATCTCTTCAATACCTTATTTTACTGAATTTTTAAAATTTGTTTATTTATTTTGAGAGAGCGAGAGGGTGCATACAAACAAGGTCAGTGCAGAGCCCAGCGCGAAGCTCAATCTCACGAAACGTGAGGTCATAACCTGAGTCGAAATCAAGAGTCAGATGCTTAACTTACTGAGCCACCCAGGAGCCTCTCCAATATTTTAAATTAATATTTCGATTCTTACCTGTTACCAGTGATCTTTTCAATTTATTTTAATTCCAGGATCATCCTCGTTTTATTTGTCCTATGGAAGACTATCCTTTTATAAGAAACTACCCTCCACTTGCCTTTCGTCCTTTTCGAACTTGTTGGGAGTGATTCAATTCTTTTTAATTTCTCTACAAAGAACTTCTACAAGGGAATCCTCTAGCATAGTTTTCTTAGAGCACAGTTATGTGAAAATTTCAGCATTTAATTAAATGCATTGTCTTCTTTCACTGCTTTATTTTCTAATTATGGCTTTATTCCATACTTTAGCAAAGCTGCCCCTAACGCCAACCTCCAAAACTCGAACCTGTCAGGGCCATCCATCCTAAGTTTTCTTTCTGTATCTAACAAATGAATTGTTTCAGTTATCTGCTGGTGCACAACAAACCACCCCAAAATTCAGGAGTTTAAAACAATCAGTTTATTATTTCTCACAAATCTGAGGGTTAACTGGTTCTTCTGCTGGTCTTATTTGGAGTCTCTCATGCAGCTTCAGTCTACGGCAGATGGGGCTAGAACGTCCGTGGTGGCTTCCTTCTGGCCCCCTGGTTGGAAAGGTGGGCCCAGCTGGGACCACTGAATGCTTCCCTCTTTGTGTGGCCTCGTCATGTGATTTCTCCAACAGAGTAGCCCAGCTTTTTACATGGCAGCTCAGGACGTTCCAAAGGGCAAAGGTAGAAGCTGCCAGACCTTCTTAAGCCTCAGTCCTGGACTTATTTCCGTCACGTTCTGTTGGTTGAAGTGAGCCATGGGGTCAGCTCAGGTTTGGGAGGAAATACACAGGACACGAGGCCCAGAAGGTGTGGCTTGTGGGGGCCATGTCTGAAGACCATCTACTACAGGGACTTTGTTTTCTTTTTTCTCCATTAAGACCTCAGTTCTTCTCTCCCTTTGCAGTTCCCTGCGTCTCTAGTGGTTTACCTAAGCCTACGAATATCACCTTCTTTTCCATAAACATGAGGAATATCCTACAGTGGAATCCGCCAGAGGGTCTACAAGAAGCTGAACTTACTTACACTGTGCAGTATTTCATGTAAGTTAGTTCTTTTCCTTTTTGATAGTTTATAAACATAAGACTCAGACACCTATTAATTGTGCAAAGATAAACCGTCTGTTGTATTAAGTAAGCATTTGGAAAAAAGAAAAGTTTTAGATATTTCATACTAAATTCTCTTGGGACGTTCTGCTAGATTAAATTAGGTAAACACTTCTTTGGGGCGCCTGGGTGGCTCAGTCGGTTGAGCGTCCAACGTCGGCTCAGGTCATGATCTTGCGGTCTGTGAATTTGAGCCGCGCGCCGGGCTCTGTGCTGACAGCTCAGAGCCTGGAGCCCGCTTCGGATTCTGCGTTTCCCTCTCTCGCTGCCCCTCCCCCGCTCATGCTCTGTCTCTCTCTCTCTCTCTCTGTGAAAAATTAATAAACATTAAAAAAAAGTTTTTAAATAAAGAAAAACACTTCTTTGTGGAGACAGAAGCATTGGGTGCTCAGGTGAGGGAAAATTACTTAAATGGAGGAAAGAAGTTGGTCAAAATGTTATCCTGCAGCTGAGCAAACAAGGAAATCCATCATCTCCGAAATGTCTAAACTTACGGTTACTAACAGACAATTTTTTTTTAATTTTTTTTTTCAACGTTTATTTATTTTTGGGACAGAGAGAGACAGAGCATGAACGGGGGAGGGGCAGAGAGAGAGGGAGACACAGAATCGGAAACAGGCTCCAGGCTCCGAGCCATCAGCCCAGAGCCTGACGCGGGGCTCGAACTCACGGACCGCGAGATCGTGACCTGGTTGAAGTCGGACGCTTAACCGACTGCGCCACCCAGGCGCCCCACTAACAGACAATTTTAAGTGAAACTGAGTGCAGAATTCTGTGCCACTAGCTCTTCCTATTAAAAATAGTAGTGCAACGGACATTTTCACATTGTATGCCTCCCTCAAAAGTCATTGAAAGCGAGAAAGAATGCAAAACAGATAGACTATGCCCATCTTCAAAGAAACAGAGGAAATGGCCAAACCCCAAGCCATAAACTATGAAGGATATAAGCCAAATACTGTGAAATCTGAAGGAAAACAACCACAGACACTGACAGTGTCTAATCTTCTTGAACTTCAACAGTAGAAAATAATTTTATACAAGAATCAATGTCATAGTACTAAGAGGCTTACCTAACAGTCTTAGGATGTGGAATCTAAGGATTTCCACCACCAGAAATTGAGGAAGTGTCCCCACGAGCCCCAGTTTGTGCCACAGAATGTCAGAGACAGAGGAACTGAAAGGGATTCAAATGACATATCCACTGTATAGGCCCAGTCACCTTAGTGAGGTGGGTGCAGGAGGGAGGGGAGGTGACGATGGCTGGGAGGCAGCCTGGGGGACCGTGACCTACTGATGTGCCATGGGGCACATCAGCCTCCTGTAATTCCAAAACTTGAGGGTGAGCAGGCTTTCCAGCAAAGGGAATGATCTGATTTAGAGAACAGGTGTCTGACTTCCCACACTCCTATACCCATTCACTTAATATTCAGTAAATAGCTGGCCCTGTTCAAAGAGTAATAGTCCCACAGAACCTGGCACAGCATTTCTCCATAATTATTGGCAAAGGAGAAAGACAAAAAGAAGGAAGAGGAGGAGGAGGAAGAGGAGAGGGAGACAGAGAGGGAGAGGGAGAAGGAGAGGGAGATGACAACAGTGAAAAGATCCTGAAAAGCTTTCTTATGGAAAAAGGAGAAAAATTCAGACAAATAAGTGTTCATAGTTTGAATCATACATAACATGATCTCTAATGGTAAGTCAGAAAGGAAGGAAGGAAGGAAGGAAGGAAGGAAGGAAGGAAGATAGAGAAAGGGAAGGAGGGAGGGAAGAAGGAAGGAAGGAAGAGAGAGAGGGAGGAAGGAAGGAGGATAGAGAAAGGGAGGGAGGGAGGAAAAAGGAAGGAAGGGAAGGGAAGGGAAGGGAAGGGAAGGGAAGGGAGAAGGGAAAGGAGGAAGGAAAAAGCACACAAAGAAGAGATTCTAAAACAAAAGGAAGATTTTTTTTTAAGGCAAGTGGGCAGAACTTAGAGAAAAGATGGAAAATAAAAATGTTACAGAGATGAAAAACCTATAGCTGATAGTAATAATTGAAAAGTGATAATTACTGTCTGGAATTACACATCATAAATGCATGCTCTGTCTAGGAAAATGTAATAAAAGCATTGGAAGACATATCCTGGTGAGGTTATTGAACTTTAAGAAAATGAAGTACTTTATGATGATCATAGCAAGAGCGGGACTCAAGTGGGGCAGAACAGGGGGAGTGGGGTGATTTCCGTCTGGCAAAACTCGACAGAAGACAGCGATACATCTTCTAAGGGAGAAATAGATGTGATCTGGGATTCTTGTCAAGTTCACCAGATGTATTTTCAAGCAAGTGAGAGATCGCAGGATGGTACTCCCTTGAGACCTTCTTGAGGGGGAGAAAAACACTCACTAAAGATGATATCTGTCCGACAGAGATAAAGACGAACCTGGATGAAGAATTTAGTACTGACAACATTATTTGTCACTGTGAAAAGAGTGGTAAACACACCAAAACCATCTGAGTGAAGAGCTAAGACTAAACAGTGATGGGAAATGTGCTTATGGAACTTTAGGAGGCAGGGGAAAACTTTAATGTACAGACTTTCATAGCAGGAAGCCATTAAATGTGATCTAAACTGAAAATATTTCATCATCTTAATAACTAAACTCCCAATACTTTTCATAAACTATTTTCTTATTTTAAAATATCTTTTAGGAACTAGTGTCTCTTGTGGTGATGAAACACATGAACCACAGCAATTCCTTTACCTTCGCTTCAATTTTTTTCTATTCAAGTTCAAATCAAGTTAAATTTACAGCTTTGATTAAAACGATATGCGTGGTATAATCTAGTTATTGCCCCTGTGTGCAGTCATATAATCATTCCCGTGTGTATAGAGAAGCATGAGACGTCCAGAATCAGGTATGCCAACTGCTTTTGGCCTAATAGGTTTTAGGGTGATTTATTTCTCTGTCTTGATTATATTTTTCTGATTGAGTTAAAAAATATCACATTTGAAAAAAAAAAAAAAAGCCATTTTTGTCTCTGAAAAAAAAAAAAATCCTGGCCACTAAAGGCAGTGAAATATTTCAGCTGCTATTCACAATGACCTCATTTATCCAGAATCTCACTTTCATGTTCAAGGAGTTTCTCTGGAATCTGGTGTTTTAGCAAAGAAGACATCATCCTGCAAAGAGAAATGGCTCTTGACTATGCCCTGGCCTCCTTTTCTATTAGGTGGAGCAAAGAGCTTGCTCTGTCCTTTACATGTTCCTTTGATTCAGAAAAGGATAACGAGAAAAGAGGCAGAGTCGTCACTGCTCTGGGAGAGCAAATAGTTTAGATGGTACAACTTTCAGAAGTGAGTATTTTAAAGGAAACTTGCCATGTTAGAGGCCTTACACGCCTGTGCACGTGTGAGATGACAGGAATACAGAGTAGCATATGTCACTGACAAGGCTCCCAAGCTCAGCAGCACGGTCAACAGTCCGTGGTTTGTAGCTAGGCTATGAACCTACCCAGGTATCCTTGGGCAAGTTACATATTATGCTTTTTACCCTTTGGAGTGAAGCTTGTTTCCAAGTAAAAGATGAAATTTTAACAAAAGTTTAAATTATATCTGCCAAAAGAATTTAATGCCGACAAAATATCATGTAGTTCTAAAAGCACGAGTTTTGGCATTAGGGAAGAGTGGTTCAAATCCCAGATACGCCTGTTATTAGTCATATGAATTTGTCTCCATGGGCCTCAGTTTCCTCATCTGTACAAGAGGATGAAAATAATGGCACCTACCTGCTAGGGTCATTAGGATAATTAAATGAGATAAAGCATGCAAATCCTAAGCATGGGTCCCAGCACTTAATAAGCACTTACTGCCATTACCAGAAACCAGTCAGAGACCACTGAGGGCTCCAGAGGACTTTCTGCCCTGCATAAACATCATTATTGGAGTACTCATTGAATAGTTGAGGTCTATCAGTTTGTAAGACTTACAAAGCATACTGTCCAGAATCCAGGAAAGAGTATTTTCTCCTCCACCCACCTCTGTCATGGGAAGTTGCCCTGCCCTTGGCAGAATAAGGAAGTTTGAGGAGAGAGCATCAAATCAGTGATGGCAGTATTTTTCAAACCACACATAAGTCAGGACTTGTTGATGGACCATGAAATCAATTTTGAGGGATATAACTAGCATTATTTTTAATAGAAGGGACTGGAATGGCGTGAACAGGATTGGAGTGGAAAATAACGGAATTCATGGCATGTAGTCAAGTTTAAATATTATCTTATAAAACCTTTGTTTTTAGTATGTTAAATATATGTGTGTTTATGGGAGCCGGGTCCCAGTGTAAAAATTTTTTTAAATATTTCTTTATTTATTTTCAGAAAGCGAGAGAGAGAGAGAATGTGCACCTGCAGGGGAGGGGCAGAGAGAGAGGGAGAGAGAGAATCCCAAGCAGGCTCCGCGCTGTCAGCACAGGGCCGGACGCAGGACACAATCCCATGAACTGTGAGATCATGACCTGAGCTGAAATCAAGAGTCGGATGTTTAACCGACTGAGCCACCCAGGTGCCCCATAAAACAGATTTCTTTTTGTGGCTCACAGCCACAAAAAGTTTTGAAAGCCCTTAGGCAATGGTAACCACCTGATGGAGAAGTTGGTCAAGAGGATCTTACCTGTATTTCTAGTGCCTTCTGGAATGTATGGTACTTTATGAAACAGGAGACATTTGCTTTCACGAATCTGTTGCCATATTCTGAAAAGAGAGGATACCCTTAAACTTTGTCAACACTTAATAAAGTTGACATTTCCTTGTTCTCAAGACATACTCTTGTCTTGACTTCTGTGATCTCTCTTTCTCCTTCTGCCTCTTTAGCTGCTATTTCCAACTGTACTTTGTATCCAACCTTTAAACCCTGATGAGCCTGGAATTTTATCCTAGGCTTTGCTTTGTCTCCATGATAATTTCATTTGCACCTATGCCTTCAATGAGCAGTTTTGTGCCATTGGTTTCAAAATCACTGCCCCCCACTCCCACCCCTTTGCTGAGCCCCAGGGCCCTACTGGGCATCTGCATCTGGATGGCTTTCACATACCTGAAGTTCAACATGGCAGAAACACAACTTGTTGCCTTTCCTTCCTCCCATCCGTCCTCCCCATTTCCCAAACCCATTCTTTGGCATTGCTTATCTTGGCAAACATGACCACTGTCCCAGACAGAAAAGAAACATCATCCTGAACATCGTTATCTCCCTCATCTCTCACCTGCTCACCTCAATTACCAAGTCTTGGCGCCCAACATTTCTTCCTTTTGTCCTGTCATTTGTCCTGCCACCACTGTCCTTGTCCAAGCCACCTACATCTTCCACCTGGACCACTGCAGTATCCTCTCAGCTGCTCCCCAGGCTGCCACTCCTAACCCACCGCATTCTCCATGCTACACCAGTTAGCTTTCTAGAACCCCAACACACCTGCATTAATCCCTTCATTGCCTCCCATGCAACCCGGTCTCTCTCACTGGCTCATCCGGCGTCCCTTAATCTCTCTATCCCTCAGTCTCCCCCACCTGAAAAGTTCTAAAAGTACTTCCCCCTCCCTCCTTGCTATGGGTTTTGTGTTTTCAACAAAGGAAAGGAGAAATAATATAAACAGCCTAGTCACTGTCGTCATCATCACTGTAATTACTGTGGCATACACTTCTACCTAGTGAATTTTCCCTAGAACCCTTGATAGCAAGTAGATTTTTAAGTTTTATGAGAATGTCAAGGTAATTTTTCTTCCAAGAAAAAAAATGACTAATTTTTCTTAAAACAACCCACCAAATTGACCTTTGTAGGCATGGCGGACTAAAAACTTACGTGGATAATTACTAGAAGAATTGATCACACAATACATAGAATTTTTACTGTAGCCCAAGAATAATAATAAAATACATGCTTTCAAAATGTACGATCCACATTATAATTCACAGAAAAGAAAGGTGTTTGCAGAAACTCTGACTCATGTTCCTGACAGCTCATGAAAAAAATTGCCAGCAGCAAATGTGGATTCCTTTTTATCTCAATGACAGGCACGTTTGTTCTGCAGAGAAGGCCTTAACTTCCATTCAGTTTTGCATAAGGACTGTTTTTTTTTTCTCTATTGTAAAGCACAGAGGGCACCTCGTTATTAATTCAGTTTCTTTCTCAGCAGATATGGGCAAAAAAAATGGCTGAATAAATCCGAATGTAGAAATATCAATAGGACCTGCTGTGATCTCTCTGTGGAAACTTCCGATTATGAACATCAATATTATGCCAAAGTTAAGGCCATTTGGGAAACGAATTGTTCCAAATGGGCAGAAACCGGACGATTCTATCCATTCTTAGAGAGTAAGTAACACAATTGTCTATAAGCACGTATAATATCAAGTTCATCTGACCGTCGAGTATACAGTCTTGGACTCATGGACAGCCTCGCCCGAGACCAGTGCTCTGCATGGCTCTGTTCTCATTCTGTCCCTCAGCTCCAAGAATGACCAGCCCAAGGGGCTTCATCTCGCTGGATCGCAGTTTCATCTATAGAATGAGAAGCTTGGTTGAGTCATCACTAGGATCTCTCCCAGGTCCAAAATTAACACTAGATGCCAATATTATCCAAGTTCAATTTTGTTTGGTTATTTAGTGGGGACTATGAAATTTGAGGAACTGACAGATTTTTTTTAATTGCTGTGGGTTTATAAACCATGGCATTAAGTCCACAAGATTGATTCAAGGTGCTCTGATTGCCAAACTAAGTCTCTTTTTGTTAGATACTTGGTAGTGTGATGATGTAATTTGTAGGTGTAACTCAGAATTAAGGCAACATCATCCTGATATTTGCTTTTTAAATTTTCCCATCTCCTATTCTGTTACTGACTCAGGTGTAGAGGACCCACTCAGAGCTGACATCATGAAATTTATAAGTGCTCCTCGAGTCCTGGGGCCAGAGCCCGTCCTCTGGTGTCCTTCTAGATCAGAAGTCAGCAAACTATGCCCTCAGACCAAATGAAGCACTGCCACCTCTCCAGTTTTCTACAGACCAAGAGCTTAGAATGACTTTTACATTTATATGAGTAATAATTGCAACAAAGATCACATGGCTTGTAAAGCCTAAAACATTTCCCGTATGGACCTTTGTGGTAAAAGTTTGAGAATCTCTGTTATAGGTCATTCCAATCACATCTTCAAAGGTCTTTTTTTAAGTTTATTTATTTATTTTGAGAGAGAAAGAGAGAGAGAGGAGAGAGAATGGGTGGGGGAGGGGCAGAGGGAGAGGGAGAGAGAGAATCCCAAGCAGGCTCCCCGCTGTCAGTGCTGAGCCTGATACAGGGCTCTGTCTCACAAACTATGAGATGATGACCTGAGCCAAAATCAAGACATCAACTGACTGAGCCCCCCAGGTGCTTCTTCAGAGGTGTTTTAATAGTGGTTCATTCCTCCATGTCTGATTTTCACCACTTACAGTTCGTATTAATGCAATTTATCACCAACTTTTCATTTGATGTCATAGGAGTGCCGTAAACACTTTTAATTCTATTTTCCATCTGTTTACCCATGTGACTAGGAACTAGGTAAATACAACACTTGAATGTTCTGTTTTAAAGTTGTGTCAGGGTGGGGGCGCCTGGGTGGCTCAGTCGGTTAAGCGTCCGACTTCGGCTCAGGTCATGATCTCACGGTTCGTGAGTTTGAGCCCCGCGTCGGGCTCTGTGCTGACAGCTCAGAGCCTGGAGCCTGCTTCACATTCTGTGTCTCCCTTTCTCTCTGCCCCTTCCCTGCTCATGCTGTGTCTCTGTCTCAAAAATAAATAAAACATTAAAAAATAAATAAATAAAAATAAATAAAATTGTGTCAGGGTGTGTGAAAGGATCATTTCAAGATGTAGCGTAACTTGGGCCCACCTTAGAGCATTCTGAGGCGTCTCAACTAAGAGGTGGGCTGTAGGGCTTTCATTCCCGTAGGATTATATTGTAGTTTTATCCATGGTGATTTCTACCTCTGAACATGATCATTCCCTCTCCCCTCCCCTTCAAGCACAAATCGGCCCGCCAGAAGTTGCTTTATCTACAGATGAGAAGTCCATTTCTATTGTTCTGACGGCTCCAGAGAAGTGGAAGAGAAATCCAGAAGAAAGTTCGATTTCCATGCAACAAATTTACTCTAACCTGAAGTACAACGTGTCCGTATATAACGCTAAGTCTAATAGAACGGTAAGCCTGGAATGGGGACATATCATCGGCATTACTTTTTGCAGCTAGTGCTGGAACAGGCAGCCTGACGCATGTGAACCTGAGAAGATACGATATTCAAAAGAGATGCCATACAAGAAGCAGTTGAAGCCAATACGTAGAAAATTCGAGAACTTCCTTCAGGTTTCCCTTACAGAGTCTCTGTTAATGGGATCTGATGTTGCTATTAGATGGAGAACCACTGTCCACGTCACTTTGATGGAGAGCTTTTACTTGCATAACATCTGTCGGTCACATTCCACGCAGGAAAAAAGATGTCAGCAAGAACATGGGACGAGGCAGATTAAGAAATCCATCCATGTGTTATTATTTAGAATTGTTCCCAGAATGGGTCCATTTCCTGATCATGCTCTGCCGAGCTCAAGGAAAGGGATGTTTTAAAACTGTTGCGGAAGAAAAGCTTGTAGTGATTACAAAGGATTTAGGGGTATCTTAGCGTTTTATTTCCTTCTAGAGCTATCTGCCTGGGATGGTGCTGGGATTCTGTGGCACTAACTGCTGTTTGCAATCCTCTGCCCTAGTGGTCCCAGTGTGTGACCAACCGCACGCTGGTGCTCAGCTGGCTGGAGCCAGACACCCTGTACTGCGTGCGTGTGGAGACCTTTGTCCCAGGGCCCCCTCGCCTTGCTCAGCCTTCTGAGAAGCAGTGTGTCCGTACTCAGAAAGGTAAGCTTAAAAAAATCTCAGCTGGTCTGCGAAGGAGATCTGATCAAAGTAGAAGAAGGATGGCAGTTCTAAACAAGATTTTGACAAACCCACGTCTACCAGAAACAAGTTGAGGCAGAGGCAGAAACAACCATCACCAGAAATGCGTGGAGCAGCCTGGAATTGAAACTTGGCCATTGAACTTGGCCAACGTGAAGGGTGTGTTTGCTCCCCCTGGGGAACTCTCAGCACCCGTCCCTTGGTGTCCAATGCCAACAAGCCTCTTCCGTGGGAAAATAACAATTGAGAATTTTTACGCACGTCTATTCTTTTTTAATTGCAATCACTTTTGTCAATAGAAGTTCTGTGGTCTTCAACATCAAATTGCACTGCTAGAAACAAAACATTATCCTAGAAACACTTGAAGACAGCAGTTGTTGCTCTCCCTCGGGAATGCAGATGACAGGCTCTGCAAGTTGTATTCAGATGTCACTCACTGGCTGCAGGAGGGTCTGGGGTCAGCAGGTCAGCAGTTACTCCCCCCCGCCATCGCCTCTCTCTCCTTCCTCTTGTCTTCTCCTCCTGTTCTCTGAACTTGCCTGAAGATTCTCATTCCCGTTAGGAGACACAGAGTTCAGAGCGTGGTGTTTGTCTACTTGTTCCTCCCCACAGTTGTGAGGAGCTTGAACTCAAAGCCTGAACGTTGAAAATAAACCCTCCAGTTTACCCTCATCGAATGGCTCTTCACCCATTATTCTTCCATTTCCTCCTTCCAAACATGCTGGCCTACGACAAGTGCCACACCTCTTCCCCCAACCCGGTCCCATCGCCAGCTCTGGGATCACAATGGTGACAGGAGCCCCGCTTCCATCCTCCCTCCCACCGCCCGCATTGCAAGATGAAACTGTCCCAAGGAATAAAAAGGGGATTTTGTGAGTATGTATCAAAAGTGAGAGGCTTTATTTTTGAATCTCTATCCTTACCATACCTTCCCCTTTAAAATGAAGGGGGCTCTGCCGTGTGGCCAATAAAACGGAAATGCTAAGCAAGCAAAAGGCAAAACAAAGTAGATTGAAGAGATCATCTTTGTATTTGGAAAAAGCTCTCCGTTTACGAAGAGCTTGATCAGTGGCCAGGAGGTAGGGATGCATTTCCAGTGGAGATCGTTCGAGCACTTGGCAGATTGAGAGCAGCTCCAAGTACAGGTTCAATTAAATCCTTCCCGGGAACAGGTGGAACCACCTGTCTCACTAGTCTGAGAAAGGTCACAAAATAAGGAGGCATCATTTCAGGTTCCGACCTTTCCATGGTATCCCAGCCATACTACCTCTTTGGGGACTGTTCTTTGAAAAATATTTCTGCTCTCCGCAGTCCCCCAATCCCTAAAATATAGACACATTTTATTAGTTTTTTTGTGGCAAACATGTGCTGTTACATACTAAGTGCCATCCGTCAGTGTCGTCATGGCGGTTTTCAATTAGGGCAAGTTCAGTCCCGAGACCAGAGGTGGTATTAAGAGGGTTAGACTGAATTGTAGTCTGATGTAGGGGCAGGTAACGCTTGGCTACCCGAACATCTGCGCTGTGCTGTTGGCACCTTTCTATGTGGAACCTGAGGACAGATGTGCTCGTCAGGCATTGTTTGGGGTGGAAGAGCCTGCATTTGGACACCTGGTCCTGGACTTTTCCCACTGGCTATTGTCAACCACCCTCATTGTCCATGACACTTCTATTTCCAATCTTTAACTAGGTATTTAACTGGATTGTGACTTTGCTACTTTGTCTCAGGCCTAGGCATCAAGAGTATCCAAACATCTGTATAGATTAGAGAGCTCCTATGACACTCTGATTTTATTAATCAGAACCCATCTCTCTTTCTCTCTCTCTCATATATATATATATATATATATATATGGAGACATTTACTTTAAGGAGTTGGCTCACATGATTGTAGAGGCAGATAAGCTCAAAATATGTTGGGCAATCCAGCAGGCTGGATAGCCAGGAAAGAGTTGATGTTATAGTTCTTGTCTGAAGGTAATCTGCTGAAAGAATTCTCTCTTTCTTGAGGTGGTCACTACTTTTTCTATTAAAGCCTTCAACTGATTGGATAAGGCCCACCCACATTATAAAGATTTCATCTTTACAATTAATCTGCTTTACTCAAGTCTATTAATTTAAATGCTAATATCATCTAAAAATGCCTTCGCAAAAACATCTAGAATATCTCACCAAAGAGCTGGGTACCATGGATTAGCCACATGGGGACAGAAAAATATCCATCACAACTTCTAGTATCTTACAGGAGTGCAACAAATATAAGTTAGTCACAATAAGCCTTATTCACAACTGTATAGTCTGATTTATGGTGGGCCAGGACTGCTTTCTCAAAAGCTATTCACCAGGTCTTTCCAGTCCCCTATGGACTTTCATCCGTCATGAACCGACAGTGCAACAGGACCTGGAAAGGAGTAACTGCCCATCCTCACACACACCAGCTCAGCCACCTCCCTACACACATCCCAAGCTCCCTACCCAGAAAGTCTAGCCAACCCACTCGAGGATGGTTCTATTAATAACACACAAGGTGATGCCATACATTCCTGTCTTCTGCTGAGTCTATGGAAAAGATTGAGTCCAATGAGTACATGGAAAAGTGGGGCAGCTTAATGGGATCCTATCAAGAGGGTTTTGTGGGTTGGCTTAAAGTGTATGAGTTGTCTGAATGTTAGACACACTTAGCTTCAGATATATAAGACCCAGCATCAATCTCATAGCCAGACATAAAATGTTGGAATGTCTGCTAATGGGGTTGTTAAGGCATCCGTAAGTCCAGATGATTCCCTAAGACCAGCTATTGTCAAAGAGTAAGAATTCTGAAACCCCTTATCACGTTTAGTTCAAGCTTCTCAATTAATAAATAAGACTGAATTCCTAAATGTAAGTAACCGGCCCAAAGCCTCATGACATTGCCAATGTTTTCCCACCATACCGCATCACAACTATCTATCCCTCTTCTTTTTTTTACAGATCAAACATCAGCATTGAAGGTAAAAATCATCTTCTGGTATGTTTTGCCCATATCTGTTGCCGTGTTTATTCTTTCTGTGATGGGCTACTCCATGTACAGATATATCCATGTTGGCAAAGAGAAACACCCAGCAAATTTGGTGAGTGCTCAGTGTGGCAGGAGTCATTATAACCACTCACTTTCAGCAGAGTAGAAAATGAGGCTCTAGAACAGACACATTCCTTTTATAAGCAGGGTGAGTTTAAAGAGTTAATTAAAAAAGAAACACTTTGGCACTAGGTTAACTCACTAACATAACGAAAGAGAAAGATTCCTCAGCTTTGACAAAGATTTTAGGTTTAATGGCAGATTAGACCAGGTCTTGAGGTACACAAATAAATTAAGTCACGATCTATGCCCTTCCAGACGTTCAAGTTCAGTTGAGGACTCAAATTTCAAAATGATATGTGAAGGTTAAGATGAAAGCAGGCACTGAGGACTCTGGGGACACAGTCAGGGCACTGAACCCCACATTGGGGTCCAGGAGAAGCTTTATGCCCTGCCTTGGTTATGAAAGGGGAGTAAGAGGACACCTACTGCTGGCAGAGAAACCAGCAGGGACCAAGGTGAGCAGATGTTTGGAAAACCACATGGTCTTGCTGAACCGTACGGTTGCTGATGAGGAGCCACAGAAGTGAAAGTGGAGAGGGGGTGTTAGGGCCAGGGGACAGGAGAATCGGGATGTTATTCTAAGGGGCTTCGATTTTACATTCTGTTGGCAAGGAGAAATCTCTGTGGGGTTTTGAGTAGGAAGCTTCATGGTCAATATCGGGTTTTAGACCCAACTGGATGGTGGGTCTCAGACAGCTTTGGAGGGAGTAAGACTAGAAACAAGAAGAGCAGCTAGGAGACTGTGGCAGTTGTCCAGGGGAGCCAAGGGGAGAGTCTAAAAGAGGAGGGTGGGATGTACGGCCAGAGACAGGCATGGAGTGGAAAACATAGGAGGAAAATGGCCAGGACAATCATTCACAGCAAGGAGAGCAAGAAAATAGAAGAAGAAGGAGTAAACCTTATGCTTCTGGACTGCGCACTGAAGGGTTCTGAAGGGCTGGGCATATTTCAATGATAAAATGGGTTCTTTGCCTGTTATTAACATATATGTTCACATATGCACAATGCATCCATGTACGCAATGCAAGCTGTTTGGTATTTAAACGTTTCTATTATTCTGCCTTTTAGGCTTTAGAGTTAGCTTCCTAATGGCACAGGGAGACCTTTCCTGGGAGGAAAATTCATAAGAGAATTGATCACAAGTGGCTTTCTGGAACCAAAATTTTGTAAAGGAATGAGGCTGAATGTCGTATTTTGTCTTTTTTTTTAAGAGAGAGAGAGCGTGCGCGCGCTTGCATTCAAGCGAGTCGGGGAGGGGCAGAGGGAGAGAGGTGGGGGGACCTTAAGCAGGCTCCAAGCTCAGTGCAGAGCCCAACATGGGGCTCAATCCCACAACCCTGGGATCATGACCTGAGCCGAAATCAAGAGTTGGACGCTCAACCCACTGAGCCACCCAGGCGCCCCTGAATGTCATATTTTGTAGTGTTGAATGGAATCACTTCATGGGGTGGACAATGAGGATGGTCACATAATTCACGACTTGCCATCTAAACAGTCACCTTCCACATAGCCCCAGCACAATTTTAATCTCAAACCAGTTTCCCTGACACGATTTAGTGCTTCTCTATCTGCCATAAACAGGCAGACGAATTTCCCTTTTTGGCTTCATTATACTGTGATTAGAGTGGTATCCGGGGAATGAGTAAAACCATCCCTACTCATGTGCGTATTTCTTTTTTTACATGCAGTTTTCATGCCCGCCCACATCTCATGTCCGGAGTATATCCAACACAGGGCTGGTAACCTGGGGAACCATAGCTAACTAAGAAATACGTCATCACCCATAATTAACAAAGCAGTTTCAAAACTAGCTCACTCGGTCCTCACCACTTCTCACGTGGCAGAAATCCAGATTTTACAGAATTAACAACTGAGACTCAAGAAATTAAATAATTCCCCTGAACTCCCTCAGCCACGGAGGGAAGGGCACTGTCTCACCCTGATCCTTGGGTCGGATAAACACTCACCCAGGGAACCACTTTTCACTTCCAATGCCTTTTTCGTGTCTTGGGTCTCTTGCCTCCATGAATGAGGCTTTCTGTTTATTCCAAGAATAACTTTCACTTCCATGAGTGGGTAAGAATAGGTCTTTAAAACTATCTGATGACAGTATAAGTTCTACTTAACAGCTGTTTTTCATGTCTTTCTCAAGTGAAAAGGTGAAAACCATTCTCTTCTCTCTTTATAGATTTTGATTTATGGAAATGAATTTGACAAAAGATTCTTTGTGCCTGCTGAAAAAATTGTGATTAATTTTATCACCCTCAATATTTTGGAGGATTCTAAAATGTCTCATAAGGATATGAGACACGTAGTGGAAAAAAGCGACGACGGGTCGGACGGGGATGAGCCCGGCGGGGACCAGCGGCCGCGTCAGGCGGAAATGGAGGTGAAACACTTAGGGTATGCTTCACATCTGGTGGACATTTCCTGTGACTCTGGGGAAAGCACCCAGGGCACTTCCCTAACCCAGCAAGGGTCGCCAGGCAGAGCAATACCCACCGAGAAGGCAGTTGTTGAATACGAATATGATGTCAGAGCTGCAGACGTTTGTGTGGGGCCTGGCGGCCCTGAGCCCAGTTTGCAGGAGAAGGTGTCCCTACAAGGAACGTTCTTTGAGGAACAGGCTGCTTTGGCAGACGTGAGCCCCCAGGCACCACTGTATTCGTGCGCCCCTCAGCTCCGACACCTGGACCAGTTGCTGCAGGAGCACGTGGGCACAGAAGAGGAGCGAGAGGAAGAGCCGTCGACCACACTGGTGGATTGGGACCCTCGGACCGGCAGGCTGTGCATACCGTCCTTCCCTAGCTTTGACCGTGGCTCAGAGGGAGGCAAGCAGCCTGAGTCCAAGGAGCTCGTGGAGGAGGGCCTTTTGTCTAGACTGTATGAAGGGCAGGCTCCAGACAAGCCGTCGGAAGACAACGAAACCGACCTCCTGAAATTTATGGAGGAATGGGGACTCTATGTGCAGATGGAAGACTGACACCCAAACTTCCCTTTGCCACACCCCTACTGTTACAAGGCACATGGGTGCAAACGTATAAGGGACTGAAAAATAAAGTATGCGGGATAAGAGAAATGTGACTCAGATTTGTCAGTGAGAAGTACTCATTTCTCCTCTGCTCTCACAGGACTGGTTTCATCCTGCCTCATAAGGGAGCTGGGTCATGCATGGGGGTCTCTTATAGTGATGGGGGGGCCGGTATCTGGAATGCAGTGGCCGGCTCATTTTTTGTGTGCATTCAAAAATGTTTGCCAAATCGGATAAAGAATTCATGCAGGTGAGTGTGCTATGTATGGCCTCTCTGTTTATTATTGTGTAACAAGCCTACTTCTGCAATTATTTTTCCGGGCACTTGACAAGCATATAGCACTGTAGAAAAATATCTCATGAAGACCATTCATTTTAGAAATATGACTCTTCTTTTAGAATTTGGATTATTGTCAGAGCGAGGAAGTACTGAAAACATACAAATACCAAGTTGGTGGTCAGTTGGTCACATTTAAGGACACCAACCCCCTATTCAGTCGTAATAATCTGAGTTCAGAGTGAGCAAATCAGGCACAGACCTTGAAATTACACGCTTTTGGCTACTTTAAGTGGCCATATTCATATTTTGTGAGAACTCCTGGAGAGTAAAGATAAATTGTTATTATGATTTTGTAGTCAGAAAATGTCCTCTCAGTAACTTAATAGGCACTTTTTAGTAGGGGACTAACCTGAAAGAAAATGCCACCTTTTGTGATAGAACAGTACATTTATTTCTAGAAATGTGCCTTTTCTCTTTTTCTTTTTTTTTCTTTTTCTTTCTTTTTTTTTTAATCAGGTGTCACATCTAGTGCAGAGCCCAGCGCAGGGCTTGTACTCATGACCCTGAGATTACGACCTGAGTTGAGGTCAAGAGTTGAGCACTTAACCAATTAAGTCACCCAGGTGCCCTTGGAAATGTGCCCTTAAAAAGATATTTACGTAGTCTATAAATTGAAACATGTTTAGCCGCTGAAACACTACGTTACTATTATAATATGAAATATTCTATTTGAATGAGCAATGCCTCAAAGGTTCCTTGGAGTATGTATGAATGAATATCCCCTATCTACATAATTTTAAAATCAATAAACAAACAAGGATATACAAAAGAAAGAAGTTAAATAAATATGTAAAGGAGAACGTATTAAAATTTGACGCAATTTACTGTAAGAAAAATAAAATATACTATAAAACACTACCAACCTAGTTAATTTCCACTAACCAGTTTCCTCTCCTTTACCATTCACCTAGAAAATTAAACTCTGCAGCCAATGCATTAAAATACGACAGAATCTATGAAGTTGAACCATATAAAATTATAGACATCTGACAGTTTTTGACCTGAGGAACAGCAATATCATATTATTTTACCTTAATAAATATTTGTTTTAATCATGAACTCCTAATCCACTGATGCTCTTGCAGGAAAACAGGTATCATCCATATTTGCCTATTTATATTTTTGGCACAGGCAGACAACCCTGGGAGGAGAGATGAGTTCTGGAGTCGTGGTCTTTTGAGATTGCCCACAAATCCAAACAGTTTCTGAGCTCATGATTTAATTTAGACCATAATCCTATTAACTAGAGTGTCCTGTTCCTCTCAACCCCTGTAGACATGATTCTGCTGGTTTTGAAGACCAAATTTCTAACACTAACTGTAAAGAGTTTCGGGAGTAGGAAAGAACGAGTCGTTATTAAAAGCAGAAAAAGGGGGCGCCTGGGTGGCGCAGTCGGTTAAGCGTCCGACTTCAGCCAGGTCACGATCTCGCGGTCCGTGAGTTCGAGCCCCGCGTCGGGCTCTGGGCTGATGGCTCGGAGCCTGGAGCCTGTTTCCGATTCTGTGTCTCCCTCTCTCTCTGCCCCTCCCCCGTTCATGCTCTGTCTCTCTCTGTCCCAAAAATAAATAAACGTTGAAAAAAAATAAATAAATAAAAGCAGAAAAAGAACAAAGTGATTGATGATGGCTTGGCTTATTGGTTTTATTCACAAAAGATTTATTTGAGTACCTGCTGTGTCCTACAGTGTCCTCGTCTATGAAATCAGGATAACAACTCCCTTAGGGCTGTTTTGAGATGAAAAGACGGGACCATAGAAGCACCTAGAACAGTGTCTGGTGTGTAGGGAGCACTGTGTACTTACTGTTAACTGCCAGAGCGTGTGCTCGGCTCCAGAAAGGCCATTTAGACATGACTGTTTCAACTCCAAGGCAGAGTTTGCCTCACCCTGTTTTTCTTACCTAAGAGCACAGTCATTAACTTGCTCCCTCCTTTATGCCTTCAGAGTGAAATCGTCAGTGGTTTTATAAAAGGGAACCTAATTCTGAGTAGCATTTACATCATCTCTTGCCATCCTAAGCGTGTCAGAAGTAGTGAGCATTTTAAAAATTTCGTTGCTTCTACCTCTTCCACATTGGGTAAGTTTCCCTCATGAAAACAACTAGAGGCTTTATTTCCGCACGCCATAAATTCTAAATTGGGTGAATGAAAATACACCTGCTACAAAGTGAGTGAAATCTAGTGCCACATCATGTGTATGGGAAGGAAGGACGTGAAGAGGGACACTTACCCCTCAGCTGACAACATGGGAAAGATCTGGTGCTCCCGGGCTGAGCTCAACTCAAGGAAATTAATGCAGAGAAAAACTAGTTGTACAGCCCAGAGCGCAAGTCTGTCCAGCATGGTAAATCTAATGAGAACATTGAAGAAAGGGCTCCATCAGCGTGAATCAGTACACCCAGATCACAAATCAAATTCTTTCTGGCGCACACATTACCACCCTCCTGTCTGGAGATGAATTTTTGCAGAAGAATTCTTGGAAGAACTGTTTTTCTCTATTTTCTTTGTGGTTCCCTTCATGAAATCTTCCATAAATCTTCTAGCTTTATGTCTTTTTTTTTCTTTTTTTCCAAAGACCTTGCTCCAAAGCATGTGCCCATAATTTTTTTACCAAAGAGTGCCATGGTGAAAGGTATTTTAATGGTAGTTCTTATTTTTCACTATAGAAGATAAATACACATATTCAGTGTGTAGTCACTAGAAATAAAGGGGAGAAGGATAAAAGTTACCTATGATCCACCATCCCAGGTCTAACTGCTATAAACACATTAAGGTAGAGAAATGACGCTCACCTGGGAATGATTTCACCCCCCAGGGGACATTTGGCAATGGCTGGAGACATGTTTGATCCTCAGGACTCAGGGGAAAGGTGCTGTTAGTGTCAGGGACAGGGGAGAGGCCGGGAATACTGCTAACCTTCCTCCCATGCACAAGGGAGTCCCCTGGAGCAGAGAGTTCTCTTGTACAGAATGTCAATAGTGCCTAGGTTGATAAATCTTGGTGTAGAATTTTCCAGATACTCTCCATGTTTATAGGTATATGCTTTTCCCAAAAAGAGGGATCATATTGAACTCTTTTATAATTTGCTCTTTTCACTCAAAAAATATAACAATCTTATTTTAACTATGCTTGGATTAACTTTATGAAGCATCAGTCTTAATCAAACTAGAAACTGTTGAAATGGCAGATTGTGAACTCTTTTTTCTAAATTTAACGCTTTAAAATTGTTTTAGTCAAACAGCAACCAAAAACTGGAGTTGTTAAGAGCAAAGTGCCGTGAGTCCTTTAGAGATAACTGAACCTTTCCAAAATGTCATTTCCTGAAAATCACTACCTCTGCAGAGCGGCTGGTTGAGTATTAGGTGGTCATTTATCTGCCCTTTGAGGTATTGGCCTCCTCTGTGCTTGGCTCCTACCACTCTCCTCCTGAAGTCTTCAGGACCTTCGGTGAAAGTGGTTGAAGACAACCTTGCTTGCACTATTAAGCCTGGATAAACACGCATGTTTCTCACTGATATTTCTCCAGTCTCCTTTACCTGTAGAAGCTGCGAGATTTCTTTCTTGCTTTGCTAGTTTCAGTCTGTAACAGATTTTCCAGTTGATTTTCCTTTCTGAATGCCAGTAAAGATGCCAGGTTAAGGTTCATATTGCTACATCTGAGGTTTCAGGAAGAGGCGAGGGCTGTTGCGTTATGCTGTCTTTGTGCAGGTAGAGGGAGGCTCCTTCTGTCCTCAGGAATGACTGTCCGTGTTTCTATCTAAGACCTGTCTCTGACTCTTTGCTAAATTTGGAAGCAAATGAGGTCTTTTCTCCCTTACTTCCTCAGCAGATTTCTTTTGAATTCTCAACCTGTTATTCTCTGGATTAGGTGGTACTTGGAGGCTTCCCACCAACTCAGAAGACGTACATATGGCTCATGTTTATGTTTTCATACGCAGGCCATTGAGATAATGAACACTGATGGGAATAAATACCATCCACCATTTGCCTGCCACTGAAACTGATATCTGTGGGACATATAAATTAGCCACTGGTCTTCAAAGCCTCATACAGTTAAGATAGTTTACATAGTAATCCTTCTTTTCGTGAAGTACATTCTTCCCCATTCTGAAATTGATTCAAAATGCAGATACTTCAGAATATTAGATGTTGTGGCGGGGGGGTGGGGAGAGAGAAACAATGGGAATTTTAATCCCAACCCCCAAAAGGGAGGCATGGGATCTTTATTAAATTCGTTGACTTTGTGCTTCTAAAAGAATTTACTAACAAAATTGACTAACAATTGACTCATCTTACTAACAATTTGACTAACAAAGATACACGTGAACAAATGAAAACAAAACAAAACAAAACCCTAGGATTTTTCAAATTACCTGAGTGATTGATTAGCACAAGGATCAGGATGTTGTACTGACTAGGATAGACTCTGTAGCTAAGAAGCTCGGTCCAAAGTCCAGCCCTGTCTCTTCTCAGGCTTCTCACCTCAGGCAGGTTACTTAACCTCTTTGGACCAAATTCCCTCATCTGTGAAATGGGGATAATAATTATACCTACCACATAGGGTTGTGGAAGGTTTAAATAAATCAATACATTGAAAGTGCTTGGAACAGTGCCTGACGCAAAAATAAGTGCTTGATAAATGTCAGCAATGGACAGAGCGCCAGGAGAAATATGCAAAAATTTGCATAGAAGTATTCATTGAAGTATTCAATGAAGAAGTATTCATTGAAGAAAAGAAAAAAGAAACCTTGAAGAAACACTAATATTTATCATCAGGAGAAAGCAATGAAAAGGAATCAAGTATACCTATGCATGAAACATGAATGATTCTCACAAACATGTTGAACAAAAACAGTGATTCCTAGGGGCGCCTGGGTGGCTCAGTCGGTTAAGCGTCTGACTTCGGCTCAGGTCATGATCTCGCGGTCGGTGGGTTCGAGCCCCGCGTCGGGCTGTGTGCTGACAGCTCAGAGCCTGGAGCCTGTTTCAGATTCTGTGTCTCCCTCTTTCTCTGACCCTCCCCTGTTCATGCTCTCTCTCTGTCTCAAAAATAAATAAATGTTAAAAAAAAAAATTAAAAAAAAAAACAGTGATTCCTAGAAGACTATACAGAGGATAAATCCATCTACATAAAGTCCCAAAACTTACAAAATTAAACACTATTCATATATATGTGGTAAAAAGTATATAAAGAAAGGCAAAGATGGGGCGAGCCTGGCTGGCTCAGCAGGGAAAGCCTGCGACTCTTGATCTCAGGGAGGGGAGTTCAAGCCCCAGGTTGGGGTAGGGCTTAAAAAAAAGAAAGGAAGGAAGGAAGGGAGGATGGAAGGAAGAAAGGAAAGAAAAGAAAAGAAAGGCAAGGAAATGATTAACGTCGAAGTGCAGGACCGCAGTTCCCCTGCAGACTGGGGGTGCACATGGGGCTCACAGAGCTTTGGTGGAATTGGTTCAATGTTCTCTTTAAACATGGGAAGAAACTGGGTATTTCTTTGGTAATTCTCCTTTAAACTGAGTATATATGTTCCACAAACACTAATGTATGAATATTTTGTTTAAAAAAAAAAAACAATAACAGAGCCCCAGCGTTCCTGAATTTTGTGCATTCTCATGGGTTCCATAATCAGTGTCAGCTTTGTGCCATTGGTCCAGGCATTTGGAAGCTGAGAGCTGTTAGACGTCCTCCCTTGGAAGTCAGAAACAAGTACACGTACGGTCATATTCTGTTTACAAAGCTTCTCAGTATCCAACGTTTTGATTATGCCCAAAATCTGAAACCAGAAATTAACCGTTCGTTAATTGGGCGTGAGCAGTGAAGGGCATGCGTGGAAAACCTTGGCTTTGCTGAGAACTGCCATTATTCAAAGAGCGAATACCAGAGCCCTGGCAGAAAAATGAGGACACCAGCCTCACACAAACTTTAGAAATCCAAGCGCCTTCTCCTACTCACTGGGAATCATGAGTTAATAAGTAATAAAATCTCAGGCAGGCAGTCAAGCAGTCACCCTGACAAAAATCACATAGTGTAAACAAATCCCTTCCTTCTGTAGCAGCTAATAGTTGATCTCTGTTAACTGATTTTAGCATGCAAGAAAGAAGGTTAGGATTTTTAAATGTTCTGCCCTTACACTTGAGCTAACTCCTCCTTTCTGTAATAAGCTTACCTTGGTTACAAATGTTTAGTGATCATTAGCAAATAGAGTGTGTTTGCTTTTCCTAAGTCCCATATTTCCTGCCAGCTTGTTGCCACCAGCTTCCAAAGTGATAGATTTGTGAAGTTACAGACTGTTTGTTGTTGTTGTTGTTTTCCCGTAATCTTCAAACCCAGTGCAGGGCTTGAACTCTCCACCCTGAGGTCATGAGTCAGAGGCTCAACAACACCTATAAGTGGAACACCTTTAATTCAGGCATAATGATAAACTTTAAACATTTAACTTTACTCCCCCCCAAAATTTAACAGAAGTACAATAAAGACATTTGTTGATCTTTCTTCTTAGAAATCTCCATCGTTTAAACCCTCAAAATTCTGGAACATATGTTCATTCCGAGCATCGTATTTTAACAAAGGCTTTAACCAACAGAAAACATCTCAGAGGGTCTAGTAGGCAGGACATAAGGGGAAGGGTGGGGGGAATCCAGAACTTAGTGAAGCCTAGATTGCTGCCATATGCAAAGGACCTCCTATGAATGAGGACATTAGACATGCATTTGTTGCTTCAGAGAATGGAATTAAAACACCTATCTGGGAGTTGCTACAAGTTAGAACTCAGTTCACTGCTTTCCATAATTAATGGGCAGCTCTTAATTCTTGACCAGATGAAGCACTAAGTTCCCTGTTACAGGAAACGTTCCAACACAGGCTGGTTGCTGCTAAGACTTCTGCAGAGGGAATTCCTCCATGGAACTAAGGGTTTGGAAGAGATGGTCTCTAAGGTCTCTTCCACCTTCCAAATATCTACTATGAAAAAACAATATTTAGAATCATCTTTATTTGCCCCATTTCTTTTCTCCTTTTTCTTCCGAGTAGTTCACTAGCTAGTAACTCATTCTTTTCCAAAAATCGCCATACACGAGCCTTTTTTGTGTAGCTAAGGGGAACCAAGCTTTCCTTCAATGTGATACATAGGAGCTTAGAAATTCTCAGCCAGACAGACGGTTCTGAGCCTTCACTTTTCCCCCAAATTAGGTTGAGCCTAGAAATGTCATCTTTTTTTTAATTTTCCCTTTTCACTGCTCTCCTACTTAGCAAGCCTCTTTCATTATTTTTTTTTCTTAGGTTTTTGGGTTGTCAGAAGATTATTGTACACAAACAAGGCTTAGAAGGCAACTTGTTTCTGTAAATCTCTTTCTGACTTCTGGACGAGGACTAGATATTACTAGGACAAATATATATCCGTGAAGTACAAATAAGTGATCAAGAAAGAGCAATTCACATTTTGAAGACATTGTCTATATGACCCTTCAATCTGAATAAATATTATCTGTTCTCATCCAGTTATCCAGAAAACCCCAAGGCCATTAACATTGGAATGGAGTTTCTGTGCTGGAAGTATCACAGTGAGCCGTGAAGTATAATTCAGCCTGTATTTCATGTCTTACTGCACTCGACATCTCAGATATGCCTAAATCTAAAAATTATATTACATTTGACCCTTGAACAACACAGGTCTGAACTGTATGAGTCCACTTAGATTCGCATTTTTTTCAGTAAATAGAGTACAGTAGTGTAAACGTATTTTCCTTGTGATATTAATAACATTTTCTTTCCTCGAGCTTACTTTGTTGTAAGAATACAGTATACAACGCATAGGACATACAAAATACGTGTTCATCAACTGCTTATGTTGTTGGTAAGGCCTCTAATCAATGGTAGGCTATTAGCAGTTACATTTTGGGAGGATCAAAAGTTGTACTTGGATTTTCGACTGTGCAGGGAGCTGGTGCCCCTAACACTTGCGTTGTTCAAGGGTTAACTGCATTGTGCTTTTCCAACAGATAGAAGAAATGAACACGGAATGAGAGGCGGGAGGGAAGGGCACATCTGCAAATACCTAGCACCTTGCACAGGGAGCAGCACTTAGCTCAAATTTGTGATGAACAAATGCTTTAAGAAACATAAACGGAGATACAGGCATTTAAGCGCGTGCTGTACTTACTTGGGAAAGAAATGTGAATAACTAAAACTATTCTGGGGGGCCCCTCGGGGGCTCAGTCAGTTGAGTGTCCGACTCTTGATTTCAGCTCAGGTCATGATCTCATGGGTTTGTGGGGCTGAGCCCTCAGTGGACTCCATGCTGATGGTGTGGAGACTGCTTGGGATTCTCTCTCCTCCTCTCTCTCTCTCTCTGCCCTTTCCCACAGGCACATGCTCTCTCTCTTTCTCTCTCTTGCTCTGTCACTCTCTCTCAAAATAAACAAACTTAAAAATAAATAATGAAATAAAAAACTTAAAAAATTAAATAAATAAAATAAAAATATTCTCGTATGTTATATATTACTTGACTTCTAGAATACAAACTCCATGAAGGCAGGGATTTTTTTAATGCAAGGATATTTATTTATTTATTTATTTATTTAATTTTTACTGATATGCTTCCAGCACCTACAACAGTGTCTATCATATAACAGTTGCTCAATAAATATTTCCTGATGGGACATATGAATCTTAAGAATTATATGAATTAGTGGGGCGCCTGGGTGGCTCAGTCGGTTAAGCGTCCGACTTCGGCTCAGGTCATGATCTCCCAGTTCGTGAGTTCAAGCCCCGTGTCGGGCTCTGTGCTGACAGCTCAGAGCCTGGAGCCTGCTTCAGATTCTGTGTCTCCCTCTCTCTCTGCCCCTCCCCTGCTCATGCTCTGTCTCTCTCTGTCGCAAAAATAAATAAACATTAAAAAAATTTTTTTAAAGAATTATATGAATTAGTGCCCAAAAAAGACCCATTCAAATATATCAACGGATCTTTGATCAAGACATAAAAGTGATCAATGGAGAAAGGATAATATATTCAACAAATGGTGTTGAAACAATTAGATATTTGTATGCAAAAAAAAAAAAAGAAAGATTCTAGACAGAGATCTTCACAAAAATTAAAATGGATCATGGACCTAACTTTAAAAATGCAAAACTATAAAACCTCCGGAAGAAAACATAGACTAGGTGATCTTGGGTTTAGCAATAAGCTTTTAGTTATAACACAAATGGCACAATACAGAAAGGAGTTCTTGGCTGAGGGAAGGGCAAGTGCTAAGTCTCTGAGATGTACAAACACTTGCACTTGGAAGGGAAGGCCAAAAAGAAGGCAGCCAGGGTGTAGTGAACCTGGAGGGGCCTGGAAGGAGATGAGGGCGAGGGCAGGTAAAGACCAGGAGCCTTGTGGTGGCCGTAAGGAGTTTGGGGAACATTTTAATGACAGTGGGAAGCCGCTAGAGAGTTTTATGCCGGAGAGTGACATGATTTGATGCAACCAATAAATGCCAATTGACTGAATCTGGATGACTGTGTGATGGTGAATAAGGGGCACCTTTACTTTAAAAGAGAGAGCATGGAAGGAGAAAGTGAGCTGTTTGGGTTTTAGAGGGGAGGGGCTGCTTTTATTTTTTATTTTGTATTTGTTTTTGTTTTGCTAGGATTTTGGAGTAAAGCATGAGTTTAGTCTGGGGAATACCAACTTTAAGATACCTGCACATATGGAGATGCCAAGGTGGTGGTCGGGAGTATATGTTGAAGAATTGGGGGAAAGGCTAGAACTCAAGAATTAACCCTTCTCACAAATTAGAATGAGGGGAAGAATTGGCTGAGGAGGTGTGTGGGCTGCAAAGGGAAACCAAGGATAGAATCTCGGGAAATGCGGGCACTTAGAGAGAGCAGAGGGAGTCACCTGGGTGGCAAGAGTCAGTTAAGCATCTGACTCTTGGTTTCAGCTCAGGTTATGATCTCACGGTCCGTGGGTTCGAGCCACACACAGGGCTCCACACTGGCAGCACGGAGCCTGCTTGGGATTCTCTCTCTCCCTCTCTCTCTCTGCCCTTCCCTCGTTCATACTCTTTCTCTCTCTCTCTCTTTTCGAAAATAAGTAAACTTAAAAGAAATAGAGAGCAGAGGAACAATGTTGAGAGACAGGAGGCAACAGAGAAATTTTAACTATAACTTTGACCAAGCTCCATATAATCTCTAGCAAAGGAATAAAAAACCCAAAATGAGACATTTCTGGAGATAAGGCAACTAAAATGAAGAATCAAGGTCAAGGAACTAATATGAAGAATCCAGTAGAGGCAGTACTATCTTCTGTGTTGGCACAATCAGGTCCCATTGAAAGGGGACAAGTTAAGGCCATGAGGGGAGTATGATCAAAAAGAAAATTAGAGTCCATATATCCTACAAAAATACTTGAGCAAATGCACAAGAATGTAGCAACAAGATGTTCATTTACCATAGCAAATTTTTTTTTAATTTTTTTTTAACGTTTATTTATTTTTGAGACAGAGAGAGACAGAGCATGAACGGGGGAGGGGCAGAGAGAGAGGGAGACACAGAATCGGAAGCAGGCTCCAGGCTCCGAGCCGTCAGCCCAGAGCCCGACGCGGGGCTCGAACTCACGGAGTGCGAGATCGTGACCTGAGCCGAAGTCAGACGCTTAACCGACTGAGCCACCCAGGCGCCCCTGCCATAGCAAATTTTTTTAAATAATTTGAATCTCCAACAATAAGAGATTAATTAAATTAGTTGTATTACATCCATACAAGACAAAATTGGGCAGCCGTTAGAATAGACACATGTTCATGTTAAACAGGAAAATATTAAAAAGTGATGAAAAGCATCACATTTTTACAAATATACATGGACATCCTTATAAATATATATTTATAAATACATATAAGCGCATAGTTTTTCTTTCTGCTTACATGCTTCTTCATTTTCATCATGGACATGTATTACTTGTGACACTTTAAAAAGAAAAGTGTGGAAATTTTATTATGAGCACATTTACTTTCTCTGTTATCAGCACCACCCTCAGGAACAGAGAGGCCTGTAGGCTATTGAATTTTAAAGACCAAAGCCTCATAGAAAAAGTAATTAGGATGGAATGATGAAAATTAAATTAATGGTATCTTTCCACTCATGTTACGAGTACAGGCACAGTATATAAGATCAGACAGGAACAGTCAAAAACGTATTTGTGTTTGAAATAAGGGAATAAAACCAGATGAATACTGCTGAAGGTGAGTAGTCCCCTGAGCTGTGGACTAGCCTAAAATTAGGCAATAGTAGAGTCTATGACCATAGAATTATGATAGCTCTTCAACTCAGTCACAAAAAAGGAGCATTTACAACCTTGTGAACCCTTATGCTTTAAATTATTTAAAACAACAACAACAACAACAAAGTAAGGGTGCCTGGGTGGCTCAGTCTGTTAAGCATGGGACTCTTGATCTCAGGGCCATGAGTTCAAGCCCTGCGTTGGGCTCCACGCTGGGCATAAAGCCTTAAAAAAAAAAAAAAAAACCCACAAGGATCAAAGTAAACTCTAGTTGTCAGTGGGATGAATTTTCTGAGTATTTTAATGCTCAGTATTTTAATAGAACGATGCTCACTTACAAAAGCCACGTTCGGTTTGTACAGAATCTGAAATAAGAATATACAACTGCATAAGCCAGTGTCCTGCCCTTCAAGAAGTCTGCCTGTTAAATACCACTTGAGGCTAGGTGGTAGATATGATAGAAACGAATTATTGAAGTTACAAAGTTTATGAGGATTTAGTAAAGACCCCACATATCTGATGGGGGTAGTTGGTGAACATAAATCTCTCTGCGTTGAGTCTGTATTTCCAAAGGAGGTATAGAAGGCAGCGCCCAAGAATTAAACTTGGAGACGCCTTCTCTTCCCCCGGCCACATTTCAGAGAAGCCCAGAATTTCCCTCAGAATGCATAAACTCAGCACGTGGTTGACAGAGAAGGCTCTGGGGTTTCGTTCACACACTGCCCTCACTTCCAGAACTGCCCGCGCGGCCTTCACATCCATGGGAGACGGTCTCCCCTCTGCCCACTAGAGTCCCGCTCAGCTCTGGGGTCTGAATTTTGGAAACGTCAGAGCCTCCCGCTGAGGGAGTGGGAAAGAACCAGAAGGAGCAGCCTCTACCGCCTGCCCTTCCCTCTGCTCCCTGGAGTCTGTGATCAGCTTCGAGGGAGGTGGGTGTCTGAGTGCAGGAAGAGGGGTGGAGGGAGGCAGCTCACAGCAATTATGCCTTCCGTGAACTGCCGCAGGCAAAGCCACTGACATTTGTATCCAAAAATGGCTCGTTCTGATCCCACGGGCTTCCCAGAGGAAAGCCTGTCATGTCTTCATCACCCTCCGCTAAGGGCAAGGATGGTTCCTAACAGGAGAGTGCGTGAGCAGTGACCGCGGCCTTGCATTCAGAAACGGAATGGGGTTAGTCACTAGGCCCGGGGCTGCCCACCCGTATCCTGCCGCCCCCCACCCACCTCCTCTGCCTGCCTATTTCCAGGCCACACCTGCTCCCAGGGCTGGCTTTGGGCCGACCACGTCTTCTCCCAGTTGCCTGCCCCCTGGCTGGGGTGACGAGCGCCCTGTCCCTCCATGGCCTCCCTCTGCCCCACCCCGGGAGCTAGGCTGTGCACCTTTTCCTTGGTGGCCCCCCTCCAGCTAAATGCATCCAGAATGATCTGCCCACAAAGAGGTGGCTGGAATGGGAAAGGCTCACCTCCAAGGAGGCTTTCTAGGCAACTAGCCAGTAACATGGAACAACTTGCAGGCTTGCAGAAAATCATGGCTGCTTTAGGAAGATTCAGAAGAAATTTTTAAAAACATGCCTTCTGCAACCAAGGGACACAAAACTGGACCGAGAACACCCACTGCCCAGTGTGGTTTTCGTTTAAATACCAGTGCCCTTGAGGCACGATGCTCATCCAACCACAGATTTTATAATGACAACATCTATGTAAATTCACACATTTGGCATCTGATACAATGTTATATTCCATAGGCACGGGTGAGCATTCTTGGGAGTGTTTTTGGAAGCTGGGTTCCCTTGTGCGATTTGATTCTTGTTTTATTTTGTTTTTGTTCCTGCTTCAAAGCCAACTGAGATTTTATAGCTGATTTTTTCAGACATATCAGCCGTGACTCACAGCTATTTGATAAAGGATAAAATGCTTCTATTTCTCAAGCTTAGCTTTCAAAATTAAACATTCAAATGAAAAAATAACATTGCTTCAGTAGATGTCAGTGATTAAACTCATGAAAACAGTTCTTTTCAGAGAAGCTTCATAATGCGTCTGGAGTATTTCTTCCCTTCATCCTAATCTGACCCAATTCTGAGCTTCTCTTTTAAGTGCATCTTGACTTCATTGTTTCCAAAGTTGCCTCTCAGAGATGAGCTTCTTTTCTGAATAGAAACCCCTGGGGAAACTTCTAGGGGTAAGGAAGGTTCCAGGGGACCTTTCGGTCTCTGAGGTCGGCTGAATGAGGCCTCCTTTCTTTTAGGGAATGACAGGCTTCTGCACACCCATCCCTAAACCTGTAAGCATACAGTGCCTGTGAGTACACAAGGCCACCCCCAGTTCCCTGAGGTACCACGGCCTGCCCCCCTCTGTACCCCACAGTGTCAGCGTCAGGGAGCCAACTAGTGTCCGAGATTTTTGTAAAAGCCTCGGGAAAACTGAGGAGATGGAAAGGCTGCTTGTCAGGATCTTCAGAAGATCTGATCCAACGAGACAACATGGACCTTTCGATTCCCTTAAGAAAAATTCTGTTTGAAAGAGAAGAAATACGTCTGAAGCCAATAGCTATCTGCTCAAGGACAAAAGACCTCTATAAATTTCCTCAGTCTTATCCGACTCCCTCAAGGGAGATGATTAGAAAAGGTCAAAGTGATTTTAATTGGTTTCTATAAGTCAAATAAATAAATTACCATTAAGCATCCACCATATTTGGGCACTGGGGATACAAGGATAAATGGCGTGTGCCCTGCCCTCAAGGAACTTACAAGGACTTCTCTGCATACCGTTCATTTAGAATGGGGTGTTTTATTCCCCAACAGAGAAAAATCACTGCTAAATGGATTTCACACTTCTCTGACCTTTTGCCAGTGACTCCCAAGTCTTCTTTTATTTATTTTTTTTTATTTTTTTTAATGTTTATTTATTTTTGAGACAGAGGGAGACAGAACATGAGTTGGGGAGGGGCATAGAGAGAGGGAGACACAGAATCTGAAACAGGCTCTGGGCTCTGAGCTGTCAGCACAGAGCCCGACGGGGGGCTCGAACCCACGAACCGTGAGATCATGACCCGAGCCGAAGCCGGATGCTTAACCAACTGAGCCACCCAGGCACCCCTCCAAAGTCTTCTTTTAAAATGTCAGCCCTAATAAGAGGAGGCCCCCTAGAGAGATTGGAGCAGCCAGAAATCTGAGAGCCATCCCTGACGTTTCCTTCTCCCTCATCCCTCAGATCCAATCAGTCATCCTGACCTGGAAAGTCTACCTTCTTGATCTTTCACAGAGTACACATTTCTGCATTTCCACTGCTGCTGTCTTAATTAGGGCTTCATCGCGTCGTGCCTGTAATATTTTAAACGCGTTCTGGCCCGTCACCCAGGCTTCAGTTCTATCTAGCACTTAACCATTCTCCATACTATCATCACTGCCTTTTTATTTGTCAACCTTTCTGCTAGATTATAAACCCTTGAGGGCAGGCGCCGAGATTTCCATCTGTATCCTGGGCACCTAGCGTAGCAAAAGGCTAATAACAGGCATTGTTAAATGCGTGCTCATTAAATATATGCAAGAATGGTAGGTCAAATATGCGTGTACCGAATGTCTCCACACGACACATTTTACAGTTTCTCCTTTTCAGTTTCCTCTCTGATGTCAATAAACACTTTGTGTTTGGGCAGCATATCTGCCTTTCGTTCACTCATTTCTTCTCCCCTAAAAAAATTGTTGTTTTAATCTGCTGTGGTCTGCCAAACCAGACCGTTAAAGTTATTCAGAATCGTATAAAGTAAGGTGAAAAGGCTCTGCCTGGGTCCCTCTTCTACAATTAAAGCAAATGAGCTTCCGTGCACTGGTTTTGCAAGAGCTGTCTCAACACTTCGGGGAACTTTGTTCCATCGCTGTGTTCCAGATCGTAGGAGCTGTACATAAGCCTGAATTCCAAGTAACTAAGGTGCTGCTATATTCAAATATTTTGTAATCAGTGATTTTAATTTGTCCTTTGATTTCAACAGCATCTTTCAAGTTTGCTTCTGGAAATGTATAGAAACTCTTGGTTTTACTGCAAATTTTTAATGCTTATTTATTTTGAGAGAATGTGCACAAGCAGGGAAGGGGCAGAGAGAGAGGGAAACAGAGAATCCCAAGCAGGTTCCACCCTGTCAGCACAGAGCCCCACGCGGGACTCAATCCCACAAACCGTGAGCTCATGACCTGAGCTAAGATTAAGAGTTGACACTTCACCAACTGAGCCACCCAGGTGCCCTGTGATTTTACTACATCTTTTAAATGATAAATATGAATCTTGCCAGAAAATGTTATTAAAATTTATCTCACTGGAAAATATTTTATGTTGCTACCTTTATTTACACATTTTCTGTTTAATTTTTTACACATAGTTTAATGTTAAATGAGTTAGCAAAAAAATCCATGTTAAATAAATTTAGAGGATCCTCAACTAACAATGCATGGACATTGCATTATTCTGTTGAAAATCTCCACCTAATTCTATTCTTTTTTTTTTAATTTGTTTTTTTTTTTAATGTTTATTTATCTAGGGAGAACATGAGCAGGGGAGGGGCAGAGAGAGAGGGAGACACAGACTCTGAAGCAGGCTCCAGGCTCTGAGTTGTCAGCACAGAGCCTAACATGGGGCTCAAACTCACAAACTGGGAGATCATGACCTGAGTGCAAGGCAGATGCTTAACCAATGGAGCCACCCAGGTGCCCCTCTATCTAATCCTACTCTTAATGTGTTTTTTGTCAATGAGAGCTGAGCCACGCAACCCTGAAATACTTCTCAGAACACAGTACTGGTTTGTGCTTTTCCTTTATAAACTGTGGTTGGTTATGTTTAGGAGTGGAGATTCTGAACACCCTTGGAAAAATAAGTTAAGCGTGGAAGTGAGGCCAGGTTATCCTCCATGTAAGCATTTTAATTGCCCCAATTGAGAACACAAGCCCAGCCCACAGCACTTCCTTTGAAATTGCCGGCCACCTAGACCCTGCAAATGTAGGCCAGGCCAGCCAGGTACGTGTGCGTGGCCCCAGCCAGTTGGAACAGATGGACATCCAATACGAGACCAAACAATCCATAAGTTGGGCTAAGCCAATTATATTCTTTCTCTCAGAAATGGAGAGTCAGGGCTCTGAGGCAGAATTAATGGGTTATTGTTGAACACTTGACAAAAGGTCATATAGTCAGGATGAAAATGGCCTTGTTGGGCTATATGCGACCAGGAGAAGCTGATGTGGGGAGAGAGGAAGCAGAGAGAAGAACCATTTTGAAACCCTTGGGAGATGCACAAAGTGTGACTTCAACTCAGAGAAAAGCCAGCTGTATAATTCAGGACCCAGTGCAAAATGAAAATGTGGAGCCCTTTGTTCGAAAGCAAGGGGAAAATGCCATTAAAGGTACTAAAATATGAAGGCTTTTCCTTTAAAATATTTTCTTATTTATAAAATGTATACGGGTATATTATCTCAGGCTGCCTTAACAGAATTCTACAGACTGGGTTGCTTATGCAACAGAAATTTATTTTCTCACAGCTCTGGAGGCTAGAAGTCTTAAGTATGATCAAGGTGCTGTCAGGGTTTCTGATAAGATACCTCTTCCTGGCTGGCACACAGCTGCCTTCTTGCCATGTCTCACATAACCTTTCTTCTGCATGCACACACGCACACGCACACCCACACACACACAGAGTGAGAGAGATGTCTAGTGACTTTTCTTCTCATAAGGATACTAGTCCTACAGGATTAGAGCCCAGCCCTCATCACCCTACTTAACCTTAATTACCTCTTTAATGGCCCTGTCTCCAAATAGAGTCACGTAGAAGGTTAGGACTTCAACATATGGATTTGGCAGGGGGATACAATTCAGTCCATAAGTAGGGGTAACTGGGATACATAGGTAACAGTATAAACTTACAAACTGAAGAAAATATCTTTGGTGTCATAATCTTTACAATATAATAAATAACGCTTCATTAGTGTGATAGCTTGATTGATTGTAAGACTCTTCTGGCTCATTTATGCAAATATATTTATTAAATCATCAACATTTTTACTTTTAGCAACTTCATTTTCTTTTTTTTTTAATTTTTTTTAACGTTTATTTATTTTTGAGACAGAGAGAGACAGAGCATGAACAGGGAAGGAGCAGAGAGAGAGGGAGACATAGAATCTGAAACAGGCTCCAGGCTCTGAGCGGTCAGCACAGAGCCCGACACAGGGCTCGAACTCACGGACCGCGAGATCATGACCTGAGCCGAAGTCGGCCGTTTAACCGACTGAGCCACCCAGGCGCCCTGCAACTTCATTTTCAATCCATGTTATTGAAAGCAATGTGAGTTGTTCTTGGAAAATTCAAGATTGCAAACAATTTTTGATGATTTTTAATATTTACGAGGATTTGTCTGCTGATGCCACAGTTATTGAAGCTGTTAAGAGTATCTTATAGGTGGGGTGCCTGGGTGCCTCAGTCAGTTAAACATTCGACTCTTGATTTCTGCTCAGGTCATGATTTCACAGTCTTGGGATTGAGCCCCCTGTCAGGCTCCTTGCTGAGCCTGGAGCCTGCTTGAAGTTCTCTCTCTCTCTCTCTCTCTCTCTCTCTCAGCCTCTCCCCCACTCTCACTCTCTCTCTTTCTCTCTCAAAATAAATAAATAAACTTTACATAAAAGAGTATTTTATAGGCTATGAAAACATTGGGATAAATTTCCAATTAATTATATTAAAATATAAATATTAGAAATATATATATGAATATTAGTACATCTAAAGCTGATGATTCTTGCAGAACAATTTTTCTGAAAAAACTTGTCTTCATACAGATCATTTTTTTTTTAACGTTTATTTATTTTTGAGACAGAGAGAGACAGAGCATGAACGGGGGAGGAGCAGAGAGAGAGGGAGACACAGAATCGGAACCAGGCTCATTTTTTTTTTTAACGTTTATTTATTTTTGAGACAGAGAGAGACAGAGCATGAATGGGGGAGGAGCAGAGAGAGAGGGAGACACAATCGGAACTGGCTGATGGCCCAGAGCCCAATGCGGGGCTCGAACTCACGGACCGTGAGATCGTGACCTGAGCTGAAGTCGGACGCTTAACCGACTGAGCCACCCAGGCGCCCCCATACAGATCATTTTCATGTCAGTCTAAATTTAATTTTAAATGTAAATTTATACCATGGCATTTTAACATTTCCTCTTACATTTCCTGTAATTTGTGGAGGTTATACAAGAAATGGACTTCATGGTTTATATATAATTCAAATACTTGTTTACGCATTCTATCACTGTATATTCAATTACAAAGGAAAACTAATTTCAAAATTATCTTCATTAAAACGGTTTCATCTGATGCTTCATAGGAAAATAGCATTCTATTTCATGAAGTGTGATCATCGTTACATTTAATTTCTGTTTCTAAGTTTATGGATATTTGTTTTACGGTGCTGCAGCAGTTAGCGAAACCAGAGGTTTTAAACCATGAAGAATTCTAATTCCTCCTTAACAGGTTTTGTTGAAATGTCCATGTGTACGTTTTCATTCTGTAATAATTTTGCTGACAAAGTTTTGCCACCTGAGCTCTAAGAGTTCCTGGCCAAAGAGTTAAGATCTGTGCCAATGCCCCAGAGACGGGCTCCAGAGACACACTGGCAAACTGGCCTCCTGCCATGGATCGTGGCACTGGGGTCCCTCCTCTCTCCAGGGCTGTGACTACTGCTGCGCCTGCTGCTGCTGCTGTGGCTGCCCTCACCATCACCGTCACCACCACCACACCCAGCCCAACTCAGGTCCCGGGCATGGCGTGTAGAGCGGCGCTAACGGCGCTCCGCCCACTGCTCACCAGCTACAGGTCAACGTGAAAGCATGCTTTTTCACCTATCTCCTCTGCGCAGGTGCATGTTCCATTGTCCATTCAAACTTAAGTTACAGAATACAAGCTCCTCACCGGCCAGTTCTGGCACAATCCCAGGAATTCAAGGGGTGCCTGCATCTTGGCCTGGGATGCCCTTAAGATGGCCGGTTGTATTTTTGCAAAAACAAAACGAAACAAAAACCTCTGCTGGATGGACACTGCCGGATACCCAGTCACTGCCCATCCTTTACTGAAAGAAAAATCGTTCTTTTCAGGGACACCATGTGCCACCTTCCCAAAATTCCTTACATCTAAAGGGAAGTACGGAATTCAGAGCCGATGAAAAATAATCGAAAAGTCTGCCAGAGATTTCTGGGAAATGGTTGCTTTCCTGATACTCGTAGGCTTCATTCTGTCCCCTTCTTCTTCCTGCCAGGAATGCAGGCATGAGGCTGGAAGTAGAAGAGGTGTCTGGCCATCCTGAAGCAACAAGCAAGAAGACAGAGTAGGAACACGGATCACTCAGAACATCAGGAAGCAGCTCCACCAATCCCACACTGCCCATCTCTAAACTTCCTGTTAATTAGAAACACAAACTCTTCGCCTTAGTACCGAGTCCGGCTTCTAACACATGCAGCCAAATGCAATCTTAATCGAGACCCTTTTACTGACGTTAGCTCGAGTCCGTTTTCGTTTCTTGGAATCCGCTGTTTGTGTTCCACGCATGTGCTGTGGGATCCCTTTCCTGTACAAGCCTTCTCTCAACGGGACTTTCACGCCTACCAACCAGCTCTTTAGAGGGCTGCCCTCAGATTTCCCAGCCTGTTGGGCTTAAGATCCATAATTTCGTAAGAATGTGCACCCCCTGGGTGCTCTTTGTAACCCTTGACCTAATCAGGACGGTTTTACTGCAGGATTGAGTAAGGGTTATTCCCTGCGGGACTTTGATATGACACACGTGCCAATCCCCGTCCCCCACCGGTTTCGTGTCCTAACAAACTACTTTCACATGGGGTCCCTCCTCTCTCCAGCGCTGGGAAATCTCAGGGTCCACTTCTGGGCAATCCAACCTAAGATGCAATGCACAGATCCCTGAATAGAATAGGTACCACCAGGTGCTATAAACTGAATGCTTGTGTCCCTTAAAATTCCTTTGTTAATACCCCCACCCATTTTTATGCATGCACCAACGAAAGGCCATGTGAGGACATAATCAGGAAGAGGGACCCTCACTAAGAACCTGGGCTTGCTGGCACTCTGATCTCAGACTTATAGCCTCCAGAAGCATGAGAAATAAATGCGCATTAAGTCACTCAGACTATGATAATTTGATATAGCAGCCCAAACTGACTAAGATATTAGGGATTTAAAAGTAAAAGCCAATCAGTTTTGACACTGGTTGTACGATAGTTCAAATACAATGTGATACTTCAAATAAAAATACACTTATTAGTTTAAACGTCACACAAATATAATCACCATAAGAAGAGAATGCCACTATCTCGATAGCAAAAAGACGAACAAAATATGAAATATATGTCTGCCAAAGTGTTGATTTAGGGCTGTCTTTCACATCTCGCAACATCAGTAGGAGGAACGCTCCAGTATGGCACTGGCTTCAGGGGGACCACAGTTTGTCACCTTCAACCCCCTCATCACCTCCCAGCACTGTACTTTCCTAATCCTCAAGTCGTAATTAGCTTGCTGCTCTTTTCTGTTGGCCATTTAAGACACGCATTTGAGAGTTTTGTTTTGTGTGTGAAAGAAAATTTAACAGCTTTATTCACAGCATGAGTATCTTTTATCTCGGTGCTATGAGGCATATCTCCTTGATGTCAGCAGGGTTGGGAATTATTTTTAAACGACTAAATCAATACTTTCATTGAGGAAATTGAACCGTGCTGGCTTGTAAGCTCAAGATGAAAAGCTGAATCCCTTTCCAACAGCTCACTTCTGAGGGCTGAAATTAGGACAGATGGCTGGCTCAGTGTCCCTTGATATGATTTGATTACCTGTCACTGCCAGATGCCCAGTCTGAGGTACGTGAAGAGAAGCACACACAGACAGCTACAGTTCCACTGTTTAGGAAGCAGAGGTACCGCTTCAATTCAAAGACTGAAAAGCAAAATATGCCTTCAGGTTTTAAGGAAATACAATTTTTTGAAAAAGGGAAACGTCCTCCTATCTTAAGAGGTCTGTCTCAACATATTCCCTCTTGACCATTGGTTTTAACTGAATCTCTGTCATTCTAGAGTTCTACCAAGCTGAATTTACAAAATGTCCCAATAAAAAGCACCATTAATTTCATAAACAAATAGAAGCATAGGGCTGGAAGGAAACGTCTGGATCATTCAGTGCTGAGTTCAACCCTTTTTGTTTTTTAGGAGGCCAGTGACCTCCTGGAGTTCTGGTATTACATAGTCACGAACTTCAACCCAGCAAGATGATGTGTGCGTGTTAGCTTTTGGCAGAATAAATCAAGAACTTCCAACTTCCTTAAGTAAAGGAGAAGGTATATGGTTGAAAAAACTCTGGAGGTTCTCACAAAATCCAGGGGCGGAGAGTATAAATAAGACTCATTGGAAACATGAGAAACTCAAAAGCCCTCAGGATCCCACCCTATGCCTTCTACTTCTCAGAAACCACAAGGTTTCCTGGATATCTGTTGTTCATCTGGTATGTGACTCAACACACTTCAGATCACATACCCACCACTGACTGACTCAGTGTCCCAAGTCCCCGACAGGAAAATCTAATTGGCCCGACTCACGGTCGTGACAGCCTGGCCATTTGGGAGTGTATTGAGGGACCTCTGACCGGGTGTCCAATCCTAGTGCAGTCACCTGATGCTTGAAAGTGGGGAGGCCGGGTTGGTTGTTCAGCTACAGAAGAATCCCAAGGCAGAAAACAGTTGGAATCAGGACACCTGGGTGGCTCAGTCAGTTAAGCATCTGACTCTTGATCTCAGCCCAGGTCTTAATCTCAGGGTTGTGAATTCCAGCCCTGCATTGGGCTCCATTCTGGATGTGGAGGAAAGAGGAAAGAAAGAAAGAAAGAAAGAAAGAAAGAAAGAAAGAAAGAAAGAAAGAAAGAAAGAAAGAAAGAAAGAAAGAAAATAAAGGAAGGGAAAAAAAGAAAGGAAGAAAGAAGAAAGAAAGAAAACAATTGGTATCTCTAATAACATGACATGATTTGTTCTCCTGGAAAGTACTGTAAAATCCAAAGAAATTATATAATGCTTAAGTAGAGTTTATGGAACACAAGTGTAGTCCATATGGTTTATCTTTATTACTGCAATACATCACATCTATATATTTTAAAATAGGAAAATTATCAATAGGTATCAATAGAGATTTGGTAAAATTTGATAACAATCCATAATATTTAAACTTAAAAAAATTGTTAAAATATCATTAAAAAGGCAAATGAGGGGTGCCTGGCGAGTTCAGTCAGTTAAGCATTTGACTCTTGATTTCGGCTCAGGTCACGATCTTACAGTCGTGAGATTAAGCCCCACATCAGGCTCTGTGCTGAGTGTAAGGCCTGCTTAAGATTCTCTTTCTTTCTCTCTCTGCCCCTCTCTCACTTGCACTCTCTTTCTCTCAAAAAGAAACAAACAAATAAAAACAAGCAAATGACAAACCAATAGTAATATGTAATAGAAAAGAGGTTAATATCTTTAGAATAGAAAGAGATCTTATAAGAATTATTTTTAATTAGCTGCTCAGTAAGAAGAAATGAACAAAGAATGTGAAAAGGCAATTCATACACACAAAATACTCAGCCTCATGAAAGATTAAAATACAAAATAAAACAGTGCTAGAGTACTATTTTTACTCATCAAGTAGGCAAAGATTGAAATAGTGTTTACACCTAAGGTTGTTTAGGGGTTGGTAAAATATACAGTCTCATGCAATGTTTTTGGAAGCATATATTGGTAAAACTTTCTGGATAACCTTCTGGAATTATTCATCAAAAGCCTTAAAACTGATTAGGTAATTTTAGTAGAAATTTCAGATGTACTCAATATTTATGTAAGTAGATGCTTAACATTACACCATTTAAAATACAGGAAAACTATAAACATTAAAAATGTATAACAATTAGGAATTTTAACAATTTATGATGCTATAAAAATAGAGATAACATGAGAAGATAGAAAAGAATATACACAAAATTGTTTATAGGCTTACTTCTAGGTGGAATTTTTTTTTAGCTGTGATTTGGATTTTTGTCTTTATACCTTTTTATATTTTCCAAAACTTTTATAACATATAATAATTTTGCTATCAAAAAGAGGAAAAAAGGTAAGCATTCACAAAAATGCAAAAGGAAAATAAAATTTGGAAATAGAAAAAATGGGGAAATATTGGAGCCATTGTCTTTAAAATCAATACCAAAAACAATAAAATTAAATTTAAAAATGAAATTTTTTTTTTTAAATTTTTTTTTCAACGTTTATTTATTTTTGGGACAGAGAGAGACAGAGCATGAACGGGGGAGGGGCAGAGAGAGAGGGAGACACAGAATCGGAAACAGGCTCCAGGCTCTGAGCCGTCAGCCCAGAGCCCGACGCGGGGCTCGAACTCATGGACCGCGAGATCGTGACCTAGCTGAAGTCGGACGCTTAACCGACTGCGCCACCCAGGCGCCCCAAAAATGAAATATTTTTAAAAAGTAAAATAAGTACCAATAAAAAAAGTCAGATGTAAAACTATTATTTAATATTTTTCTATCCCATCAATCCAAGAAATAAAAAAGAATAGGACAGAGGTTAATCCTTGGAAAACAGGTTAGAAAAACTAGCCAGATACAGTAAGATAGCCTTCTTTAAAATAGCAATCACGGGTCAGAAAACGTTAAGTAGCAAAGAGGACAATATACAAACTTGTGATTCACAAAGGATATTCATGTCTAATTTACCTTCTAAAATATTGTTATGAGGATTCATGTAAGGAAAGTAATAAATAAGTAAAATAATAGATTTGAAACCCTTCTTATATTTTAAAAAATGGTGTGATGGTAGTAATAATAATTCTATGGATATGTTGTTTTAAACAAGAAATATATATAAAATTATGTGATCCCTTCCAAGCAATAGTCACTATTCTCCCACTTGCCAAAAAATAGATTTTATATTAATGTGTACCCATTGCTGATATCCAGGAGAACAGAGATGTAAAATGAGTGGCTTATAGCGGAAAAATGGTTTCTATCCCCTCCTGGCTCTTGCCACCCTGCACCCTCCTGGACTTGGCACTTGAGAAGTCAAAACATAGAGGGCATTGGGGCGTGCAGTTCTAGAGGGAAGACGTCAGAACTGCACAGAAAATCCACTAGGAGTGTATGTGATTTGATTGTCTTCCAGATGCTACACATACAATACCCAAGGTTATTTCCAGCCCACCCCCCACCAGAACAGGTGAGGGAGTGGTCTTCTTTTCTAGAGGCAGCAGAGGTCAGAGGGGCTAGAAGGCATGACAGGGAGGAGGCAGAGGGTGCAGGTAGAGATGACAGTGTCTAAATAGAAAGTGGTATCCAAGAGGGTAATGTGGGTCCTTGGTCTAAGGGCCAAGACTGAAGGACCATCCCTCATTTAGGAGCTGAAAGATGGGTTAGACAGTGTATAGGAGCCTAACCACCCCCCTTGCCCACCCCAATGTCCTCCTCGGGTTCTGAATTGGTTGGAAGACAAAAACTCAAACCTGAAGTCAAGAACTGCTTTGAGCCTGAACTAACACACACCAAATAAAAAGCAATTCTGAAACAGAGAATTATTAATAAATTAATAAAACAGTATCTGAGTACCTATTCCCAAATGTATTTTACTTATCTAATACTCTCTTCTGCTTCTCCATCAACATCTGGTTCAAAACTCAATTTCCTTCATGCTTCCTTAGATGTATGTAGTAAAAACCAAACTACTAAGTTCATACCCCAGCCCCATCACCAACTGTATGATTTCCAAGACTGTTTAACTTCTTTGTGACTCATTTTCTTCGAAATAAGGAGTAAAACATTTATTTATAGGGTTGCCAGAAAAGTAAGTAAGATAGGGCAAGGAAATCATTTGGAGAGAGCTCAACACATAATGATTGCACCATAAATGGTGGTTGTTGTTTTTTTTTTTTCAGTGAAATAATGTTTTGTTTTTAACATTATACTTTGCAAGCTCCATAACATCACTAACAGTTATAAAGTACATGGAATGAGCTAGAGAAACTTTCACTCACTAGGATTCCTCTGCAGAAGTGCTCTATTTTTATTTGAAAATACTGAAATATTTTGATAAACTGCTTGGAATTGAGGGTTAGCGCCCCAAGACCATGCTTCAGTTGAGACATATCCTAAATGGAGGCTCAAGAGGCAAGTTGAGTAGTTTGTTTAGATTCTGAGGAAGAAGGACGAGAAAAGGAGAAAAGCAAAATGAGAGGCTGAGAGAGGTAATAAAGAAAGCGAGAGAGAAACTCCAGAATTTCATGCCCAGGTTAACTAATCAGGCAGACAACACAAGAAGAGGGTGTCCATGGCTATGTTGTCTAGTCTAGGAGAAAATCATCTCCTCTGGGGATTTTAGGGAGGATTTTTACATAGTTTTGCGCAGTTCACTCATTTTCCAGAGGGACAAATGCCAGAGGTGAATGCACAATTTCTTTTAGTCTAGAAGCTGGCCAATCAACCCGGTCACGTGCCCAGAAAAACTGATGAGGCAACGTGAGCTGTGAAGCACTGGAATGAGAAAGGGACTGGCTTAAAATACCCACTTCCAGACAGAGATGGCCAATATATGTTGACTCAGCACTTCCCCTGACATTTTTGTTTTCAGCCTCCCAGAGAGCCCTGTCTCTTGAGAGAAATTAAGACAACTTGACGTGTCCGCATACTCCACCGTTCTGGGGTACAACTGGCTTGCGCCTGTGCGCCCCCCCCCCCCCCGGCTCAGTTTCTCTACCTCAGAATACTTACTTGATTTCAGAGCACAGGCTTGGAATCTGGCAGTTCCCCTTCTCTTGCCATAGCAGTAGGGCCAGTTGGGAAAAATGAGCCCCTGTTTATCAGTTTATATTTAACAATTTATACAGGCTCAACTAGCCTAGCGACGGCCATTTGACTATATTAATCAGATTCCATCAAGGCAAAAACTTTGAGACTCATGGGACAGATATTAAGTAGACCATCTGCAGGTAAAATTAAGATCTGCTCCAACCGAGTCACAAATCAGAGACTGCGAACCGGAAGAGCCTGGAAGCCCGGAGTCTATCTTACTCTACACTGGCTGCTCTGTAATTGACATGCCTACTTCACTCCCCCTGGTCACTTCCCAGGCGCGGGCACTGTGAACTGGGGTGACTCGGTTCAAAAAGTTACTTACCTTTTCTGAGGAGTAAAATTAAGTACAACGGCAATGAAGATTACTGGAAATTGCTTTCACCTCAAAAAGAAAAAAATCTCTCCCCACCCTCTCCAGAACCAACACAGGCACAGCTCCACGCAGCCAAATTCCTGAGCCCTCATTTAAGATCCTATCGGTGATCCACACCTGTGGTTAGGTGATTAGCCTCGGTGCTTTTACACTCCAGCCAGATGCACTGGAAAGACAATAACTGGGGTTTGAGTAAAGGTAGGAAGAGAAGAACACTGCGGAACACGTGAAAAGGCACCCCAAGTTGGCGGAAGTTCTCTAAAGGCCTGGCGTATCTGTCTACACACTTTTGACCCTCGTTCCCAGGATCTGAAGATTCTCAAAGGGGATCTCTCCTTGGGGAGCTGAGCCACGTAGAGATCCCACTGAAGACGTCAAAACTAACGCTGGATGTGTTATTCGTTGTGAAGAGGAAATTCAGAAAGTTGAGATATGCAATAAGACAAAAAAGAGATTATATTCATATATCTCCAACATATAAACAGTCTCTTGAGCTAACTTTGTGCATTTTTGGACTTACGTTACATCAGTTTAGAAAACTAATTTAGCATACTAGGAGCATAAGTCTACATAAAGCCAATTCAGTTTTAACAATTTATAGTTGCAAAAAAAAAAAATTTGAAATGAGTAGGTTTTTAACAACATATTGTTATCTATAAAAACAATCCATGTGTATTGGGTAAATACAGAAACTACAAGAAGAGAATAAAAATCAACAGTAAATCCAGCATCAAGGGAAAATCCCTGCTAACATTTTGAGATTATTTATCCTCGTGTCTCTTTATTCATATATTTAGACATACTTTTTATTGTTATCCTATTGTATATACAGATTTTACATTTAAATATGTTTTTGGATAGGTAAAACATACATGTGGCATTAAATTCAAAAGGCCATACCAAAAATAAAAGACTCCAGATACCCAGGTGCATTCACCAGAGGCAACTAGTTGCCAGTTTATCTTACATTTATTTTTAAAATAAAAATAAGGAATTTATTTTGAAATTCTTTCAGAAAGTAATACATATATAAATATGTGTATATAATTTTAGTATAAATTAGAGCCTCTTATCCACACTGCTTTGCACCCTGTTTTATTTGATTGCTATAAATATAGTCCCACAATATCACTAGAGAAAGATCCTTTTTAAAAGCTACATAAAGGGCACCTGGGTGGCTCAGCCGGTTGAGCATCCGGCTTCGGCTCAAGTCATGATCTCACAGTTCATGAGTTCAAGCCCCACACCGGGATAGCTGCTCTCAGCTCATAGCTTTCTTCAGATCCTCTGTCCCACCCTTGCTCTCAAAAATGAATGAACATTAAAAAAAAAAAAAAAGGATATAAAGCTATATACTGTTCCATTGCCTCAACATTGCATATTACCTCATCAGTCTCCTATTAATAAATGTTTACACTGGGGCACCGGCTCACTCGCTTAAGTGTCCGACTCTTGGTTGCAACTGAGATCATGATCTCAAGGTTCATGTGTTGGAGCCCTTCATCAAGCTGTGCTGACAGTGCAGAGGCTGCTTGGGATTCTCTCTCTTTCTCTCTCTCTCTCTCTCTCTCTCTCTCTCAAAATGAATAGAATAAACTTTAAAAAAAATTACACGGATTCCAAACTTTTTATATATCATATGTATTTTTCCCTAGTATTATAGAGTCCAATTTCCCCATGTCATTATACACATTTTACATTTAAGAGTTTAATAAATTACATAATACCAAATTTTATGTATTTATAGTAATTTATTTCATTAATCCCTGGTGGGTAATGATCGTCCTTCTGTACAACAATTTCCTCCCATCTTGCTCAAAATGTTTCTTTGTGATAGATTACTAGACATGTGCCCAAAGGATGCATAACTATTAATGTTCTTACCACATATTTTCTAATTATTTTCAGGGTAAAAATGATGTCAATCTAGAATCCTACCAGCAGTCCCTATCAGCACTATTAGCATTTTTTTTAACTTTAAGTTCTGCCAATAGCATATGTGAAAATATCTTGTTTTCATTATTCATTTCAGTTAATATTAATCAAATGCCACCACACAGCAAGGACAGCTGTCAGCTCTGGACATACAGTAGTGAGCAAAGTACCTTCCTTATGGAGCTTTCATTCAAGGTAGGGAAACATAATAATTGAGTTAACATAATCTCAACAAAGAAGAAGAAAAGCTGTGAGGAAAAAGACAGCAAGGCAAGGACGAACAGTGCTAAGGGATAGAGGTAAGGACGCCTATTTTGAATAAGGGATCAGGGAGAACCTCTCTGTGCAGGTCACATCCCAGCAGAAACCTCCATGAAATGAAGGAAAGGAAAATGGGGAGAGAGCACTCCAAACATAGAGGATAGAGGCCCAGAGGAGAGATCCAGCCTGTTCTGGTTGAAGAGCACCAGGAAGGCCAATGGGCTAGTGTAAAGTCGGTGAGGGTAAGAGGCAGAGTGCAGCAGGGACAAGGCATGTAGGGCCTTGTAGACCATGTGAATTTTGTTGTAAGTGTAACAGGAAGCCATTAGACAGTTTTAAGCTTTAGAATAATCTGATCTGACTTATATTTTCGGCAGGTCATTCTAAAAAAGCAAGATGCAGAACATTGTACTCAGTATTCTGCGATCTATGAAAAGAAATGAATATGGTGGTGAGTTCACAGGATAACTCTGGAAGGAAATGCAAGAAACTGGTTGCCTCTGGGGAAAGGAACTGGATGGGATGGGGGACGGGAGAGGGTTCGACTTGGTTTTCACATTATTAATTCTCTTCGGATAATTTTTAAATTGAAAGCTTTAACTTATTTTTAATTAAAAAATATTTTACCCTGTGTTTGTATTTCCTATCGCAGAGAAACAACCTCTGGCCGCTCTGTGAAGACTTACCTATAGGGGACAAGACAAAGCAAGAAGACAAGACAGGAGGCTGTTAGAGCAGCCCAGGAGAGAAGATGGAAGCCTGACCTGGGATAATGGTGGTACAAGTATGGAGAAGAGATGGGACTCAGGATATATTTTGAAGACAGACAACTCGCCCACAGACTGGATGTGGTTGCTCAGAAAGTAGAGAAGCCAACAATGACCCCTCAGGTTTGGGGCCAGAGCAAACCATGTGGAAGATGCCACCATTGCGAGAGATAGGGCAGACTTGAGAAGGATGAGGGATAGTGGGTGGCCAGGGTACAAACCAAGAAGGGACAGAGTTCCAGAACCAAGGGAAGAGAACATTTCAAAGAACGTGGGATCAACATCAAATGCTATAGATAGATCAAATGAGGTGAGAGCTGAGGACTGATTTAGCCAGATGAAGGGCACTGGTCACTTTGACAAGAGCATTTTTGGGGTTTTTTTTAAGTTTATTTATTTATTTTGGGAAAGAGAGAGAGTGGGGGAGGGGCAGAGAAAGGGTGAGAGAAAATCCCAAGCAGTCTCTGTGCTGTCAGTGCAGAGCCCAGTTCAGGGCTCGATCCCACAAACTGTGAGATCATGACCTAAGCCTAGATCAAGGGTCAGATGCTTGCTTAACCAACTGAGCCAACCCAGGCGCCCCAACAGGAGCAGTCTCAATGGACAGTTGGAGACAAAAGTCTGATTGGAGGGGCGCCTGGGTGGCTCAGTCGATTGGGCGTCCGACTTCAGCTCAGGTCATGATCTCGCGGTCCGGGAGTTCGAGCCCCGCGTCAGGCTCTGTGCTGACAGCTCAGAGCCTGGAGCCTGTTTCAGATTCTGCGTCTCCCTCTCTCTCTGACTTTCCCCCATTCATGCTCTGTCTCTCTGTGTCTCAAAAATGAATAAACGTTAAAAAAAATTTTTTTTTAAAGTCTGATTGGAAATGTTAACTGTTCATAATTTTGTCCTATTTTTTCTATTGATGCTTTAATATTGTTTTCTTATTGAGTTTGTTTGTCATACTTACGGTAAATGTTTTCCCTGGTTTATAATTTATTTTGATATTTTAATTTTTTCAATTTTTTTGACAGATTTAGATGTTTACAAACATTTATGGCTGCTTTTATAGTCTTTGACTCTATGATACAATAAAAATGCACCTACATTTTTCTTCTGTTTTTCTTTTACTTGTTCTTATTTTATGTGTAATTTGAATCCATTTTAAGTTATCTGGGGCTAAAGTATAAAGTATCCATCTAAGTTTATTTTTTTCCCCCTGAAGAGTTCATTGTCATTTATTGAGCAAATTATTTCTTTCCCTACTATTTTATGATGACATATGTTATGGATTGAAAGGTGTCCCCCAGAAAGATATGTTGAAGCCCTAATACCCAGGACCTCATAATGAACTAATTACATCATTGCAGATGTAATTAGTTAAGATGAGATTATGCTGGGGTGGGCCCTTTTCCAATATGACTTGTGTACTTATTAGAAGAAGAAAAGAAACAGATGCAGACAGAACGCCATCTGAAGACTGAGAAACAAAGGGAGAAGATGGCCATGTAAACCTGGTGGCAGAGATTGGGGTCATGCCACCACAAGCCACAGATCACCAAGGGTGGCTGGCAACCATGAGAACCTAGGAAGAGGGCAAGGCCGGATTCTTCCCCAGAATCTTCACAGGGGGGAGTGCCCTGCTGACCTCTCAATTTCAGACTTCTAGCCTCCAGAACTGGGAGAGAATAAATTTCTGTTGTTTTAAGCCATCCAGTTGATGGTACTGGGGTACAGCAGCCCTAGAAAACTAATACACCCTCTTCATTATATATAAAATCCTTGCTTCTTGGTTCCACTGATTTATATCTAATATTACACCAGTATAATGCTATTTATTAAGCTTTTTACATTTATTTTAATATTTAATACTTTTCCCTCATTACTTACCTTTTCTGAATTTTCTTAGTAACCCCCCCAAGTTGTTCTTCACAAAGTTTTATTTTTAGAAAGAATATGTCAAGTCCTGTTTCCTCCAAGATACAAACATAGTAATTCCCACACATATAGTGACTTATTACTTAACAACAAAAATTTCCAATATGATCACATTAAATCATAAAATCTCATTCATTTAAAATACAATTTAGCTTTTTAAAAATGATTTGCATTTCACAATTTACATTTATTCCAGAAAACTAGACAAAAGTGTGTTTTAAGAACAATTATAGATCTTAAAGAATAATAAAAGTCTTCTATTGCATGTAGTTGAAGGAAACTGTATTTTCAAAAAAATAATAAGGTTATTATTGTTGATAATGCTTGTCTTTGATTCCCACATTATTAAAAATGTTTACAAATTCTTTCCCATCATTCACTTCAAGTAAATGACGTAACAGACATTCTGCCCCGAGGACACATTCCCCACCCACCAGCCTAGTGCCCCAGCTCCAATCATAAATGTTTTCCCCAAATCTTTACCCACCTCACCCAAAGTCTTCCCCACCATATCTTGAATGGATGGACCCCAACAATCCTTCAAGGCCCCCTCAAGTGTTGCTGACACCTTGAAACCTTGAAGCCACCCCAGTTAGAAATAATTTCTGGCCACCCTCCCCCCAACCACTGAACTTGCCTCTTTTTATCTATAGTTCATCTTGCACTTACCATGGCTTGTATAATAATGTTATCTTTTATCTATGCTCAAGGTTTGAATGATGATTTATTAAATTACATTCGTTTGAGCAATATAATTTATTACATCGTGTCCTAAAACTTTTTTTGAATAAGATGGGCTAATTCCATCTACTCCTCCTAAATTTGTACTTCCAAATTAGCTGTGCTTTATGCAGGAATAAATTATGAGAACTGGCCTCGCCTAAGACATTTTTGTAAAGAGAAACACCCAGCATTTAAAATGCATCTTTATGTAGGCCAGGGTTGATCCCTACAGCTATTTCTCTACATACAAGAAATAGCATCACAATTACAGCGGTGTTTTCCAATGCGCTTCGAACATAATTTTCTAAGTGTTATGAAATAAGCACTGGGCAAAGGGTCAGAAAGATAGGATTCAAGTTCTAACTTCCTTCTAATCTTTTACTTCTCTGGGCCCTGGTTTTGTTTTGTTTTGTTTTTTAATGTTTATTTATTTATTTTTGAGAGAGACAGAGCATAAGTGGGGAAGGGGCAGAGAGAGGGAGAGGGAGACACAGAATCTGAAGCAGGCTCCCGGCTTTGAGCTGTCAGCACAGAGCCCAACACCGGGCTCAGCACCAGGACCTGAGCCAAAGCCGTAGGCTTAACTGACTGAGCCCCAGGCAACCCCTCCACCCCACCCTGGTTTCTTCACCGGTTTGGTGATGTTATTGCTCTAGGTCCCTGGGAGGTTTTGCATTTTGTTTTGTTTTTGGCGGTCTTGTTTCTTTTGTTTTTTTAATTGTGGTAGCAGTAAAGACTTATTAAAAAATTGAAGTAGGAAGGGGGGCCATAATAGATAAAAGGGAGCTGCCCTGGAGGAAGTTGGGAGAACGGATGGAAGCCAGCCTCCTGGCCTTCCCCTACCCTCGCAGCACCCCCCAGGGCAATTCTTCTGTGGCTTGAACCCCAGGGTAGTTCCTGAGGACACACTTTAAAACCATTAAACTAGGTCAAGGTTTCCTAAGCATCAGGCATACCCATACCAATTGAGGATGTTTGCCAGAATCAGCATCTACTATATGTTATTCATTCCTTCATTCATTCATCCATTCAATGAAAACTTATTGAGGCCCTACTCTGTGCTGGGTTACAGCCAAAACAAAGCCCCTCTGTTGAGGGTGGGTGGCGATTACATTCTATAGAGTCCTACCTCATGGGGTGAGGAATCCATATCCCAAATTCAGGCAGATCCGGGGTTTTTTGGATTCAGACAGGTCTGCCCCTTCCAACTGTTTGAATTGGAACAAGTTAAGAAAATTTTCTCTGCTTTAGGTTGGTTCCGCGTAAAATGGAATCCAACTCCTACGGTGGCTGGAAAGGAATAAATGAAGCGCCACGTTGGAAACACTCGGTATGTGACTTGGCACACAGCACTTTGTAATAGCCGTTATTTTGCTAATCTACTTACCTTTTTAACTTCAGCAATTTCTTTAGCCCCATCCTAAGCAAATAAATTTAACATACTAATTGTACATTTCTAACACACTTAAAGATATATACACAACTCCCTTTAAAATGTTCTTCCCACCAAAAGTCATTTCGGTCCCCCTAATGTGTGACACATTTGGGAAGCATGGTCGCCTGATTTCTTCTGGCACGGCCAGTTCATTCTCTGGCTAAATGCGGTGGAAGGACCTCATTTTTCTTAGTGTGCTGCTGCCACTCCTCTCCATGCCAAGAAAACAGTCATTAGGCGCTTAATTATTGTGTGTTTTGTATCTAGGAAATAGCCTGCACCCATTTCTTCATCATCCAGGTGATAATCAAAGCCACACCAGGTGTGATGAAACCACATTACTAGGTCATCCAGATACCTCAACAAAGACAATAAGCCAATAAATGGAAAGATGATAAAACACGTATATCATATATTGCTTACGACGGATTTTTCAGGGGTAGAGACAAGAGTGGAGTTTGTGAAGTTGACTACGGGAGCTCGAAGTTCACATCACAAGTTCCCTCCCCAAGGGCCTGGGTGCTGTCTAGAGAAGGCTGCAGTGCCCCTTTCTGCTGTCCTCTTTCCCCCAAGACAGAGGCTAGGGACTCGGCAAGGGCAGGCGCCAGGGAACCCTGGGCGAGAGATCTTTCTAGCCTCCTGTCGGGCCACCCCCTCCACCTTGTCCAACCACACACAAACTTTCCGTTACCCTGAGTTACCTGCCAGTTATTGAGAATCCTATGGCGACCACACAGAAGTAGAAAATATTAGAAGTTTTCTATATTGAAAACAGTTTTCTGGTGACTGGGCTGTGGCCAGCTCTCTGAGTGATTCAGGAACTCTCTCTATGGACATCCAGTTTCTGTTTCAACACTAAACAGAGGCCTTTCCCAACCAGGTACAGTTCCAACATGATTGGTGACCATATGTGGGTATCGTTCAAGGATCTGTATTGTAGTCCTAGCTGGTCTGTTACCAGCTGGTTGTGTGACACTGCACAAGTGTCACCCTCTCAACCTTATTTCCCCCTTTTGGAAATAGAGGGGTGTGTCTGATGGGATTTCAAAGGTCACTTCCATAGCCAGCATTTAACCAGTCTGATTCCAACCACCTCTTTTCCATGACAGCCTTTCAAATATTTGACGGCAATGTTCACATCATCTTTTCCGTGGCAAACATGCCCCTTCTCTTCCACATGTCCCCATCGTGCCTGGTTTCCAGATCCCTCTCTGCTCTGGTCACCCTCCTCTGGAAGGGGGCCAGCTCATCAACTCGGTTCAGATAAGGGGCAGAGCAGAGCCTGTCTGGGACTTTTTCCAGAGCCACCAGCTCACTGCCAGAACCAAGGCTGTCTGTCTCAATTAGAATATCTGGTCACCTTCCCTTGTCCCCTATTCCTGTTGCAAAACCACTGGCTTCACAGACGCAAGGAGTTAGATTTAAAATATTTGCCATTAGGAAAAGACAGAAAAGCTACCCACTAATGCATAGCCTCACATTTTCCCAGACATTGATTTAAGAAAAGAGAAACTTTAAGAAAACTCCTGCAATAAGTATTGTAAAGCTTCTAAGCTTCTCAAAGAGCAACTTGTCTCTAGAAGTACAAGCTGGGAGAAAACCATTTCTTCGCAGTTAAAGAAAAAGCACCCACTAGGCTAGTGAATGCAGCCGAGAAGATGCTGCTGCCACCTTGTGGCAGCAGCTATTTATAGCACATCTCTGTCTATAAACTGGACTTCGTGATCAATCGCTGAATAAAATATATACTGGCTGGTTTTACTCCGAGTAGCCCTGAGACAGAGAAAATTAATGGAGATAGCACACTTGACCAAAGCTGCATCCAGATACCCCATTCTTCTTCTTCTTCTTCTTCTTCTTCTTCTTCTTCTTCTTCTTTTTCTTCCCTTTTTGAGAGAGAGACAGACAGAGTGTGAGCAGGGAAGGGGCAGAAGGGAGAGGGAGACACAGAATCCGAAGCAGGCTCTAGGCTCCAAGCTGTCAGCACAGAGCTCGACGTGGGGCTCGAACTCACAAACTGCGAGACCATGACCTGAGCCGAAGTCAGTCGCTTAACCGACTGAGCCACCCAGGCACCCCCAGATACTCTATTCTTCTCATCTCTCAGACCACTCACCTTCCTCTCGGCCCTCCTTCCTCAGGAACCAGATGCGCTCTGACAAGCCCCCAAAGTGTGGTGTCTACCCCTGTGGTAGAGGGCGGCGCATCTGTGACTGCCCACCTCTGACTCCCAGAGTGTGGGGCAATTTCAGACCACAGTGGCTTGCTTGCTCTCATCTCCCTGCCCCTACCTGAAGGAGGGGTAAGCAGTAGCAGTTTTTTCCATTATTCTCCACATTCATCAAGTTAGTTTAACCCCCTGGTCAGGTGTCTCAAATAACGCTAATGTAGAGCAAATGTCTTTGCCCATAGTCTGCTAAGTGCGACAAGGAAGCCCCTTGGAGTCTGACTTCCATCTGTGCAGCCAAGATGAGCCACCCCCCACCTTAGCATTATGGCCATGGAATCCGTGTCACGTAGGGTCTGCATGGGAACTCTACCTAAAGATCTGCACGCTGGATGGGGACTCTGGGGCACACAGCCACATATTCCCAGGTTGGGCTGTCCAGATTCCAAGCCCCAAGTGCTTATCTACATGAGGGTCAGCAACGCCAGCCTCTCCCCTTATAAATGTGTCCCTTCCCTTCTTGAATGTCCTACTTCAGGACCATGAAGGGGCTGGAGACTCAGAATACAGGGAGCAGGGGTGAACGTGTATATCTAGTCTAGTGATAATCCCCAGGGCTGATCTCAGGAAGTTTGGCAACCTCAAAATAACTTATTTTCCCCATTGCTAGCTCACAAGTTCTACTAACTGAAAAAAAGGTGCAAAAATAGAAGGTAGTAAATTAATCAGTAGTACAAAAGTGCTATAGTAAGCTTATTTTACAGCACAAAGTGATATTTACTGAAGTATCTTCTACAAAGAGAACTATAGCTATCTTAGAGAAATGGACCCAAGTGTTCTGGTTAAAAGGTGATGAGGAGAAATCATGTAAAGAGGGGAGAGATGGAAACACAAACCAAAAGGAACACACCGAAAATTCACTGCCTGGTCTGGAGTAGAGGCTAGAACCTCCTGCACATTATAAACTTGTAGTTTAATGAGAAGGATTTGCAAACCAACCAGTTACCAAGCAGAGCTCCTCAGCCACATGAGGAGCTGGCGTGCGTCACAGGAGTTGACCCATGCAGTGGGTCCCATGTCTGAGAGCACTTTATTGGTCTCTCCAGTGTGGTGGGGCACAAACAGCCATATGAAATACCTAGAGTGAGAACTGGAACAATCCATGCAAACTGTGACTGTGGTTACCTTTGGGGCATAGGGGCGGGGAGAATAGGAATAGAGAAGAGTGATTAATGGGAATATTAACCTGTAATATATTTTTTTTTTTGCAAAAAGAAAGTATTCATTTATCACATGCATACTTTTTAAATGCATTAAAATACAGTAAAACCTTGGTTTGCCAGCGTATTTCGTTCCAGAAACATGCTTGTAATCCAAAGCACTTGTCTATCAAAGCGAATTTCAAACACCATTGGCTCTGTTGTGATCATGTGACGTTCAGTGCCACGTACTACTGGGATTGCAAGATAGCACTCATTTATCAAGTTAAAATGTATTAGGAATGTTTGTTCATCCTGCAGAACACTCATAGAACAAGTTACAATCCAAGGTTTTACTGTATATTGCAAAAATATACAGTATTTTTGCTCCAGTAGAAGGAGCAGGAGCATAGGTTGCCCAATTGGGTTTAGGTATCAGCTCTTTTTCTCCCTACCAATGTCTAGCTTTGGGCAAGTCACTAAAACCCTTGAGCCTTAGTTTCCTTGTCTATAAAATGAGGCATTAATATGTAACTGGCAGAGTTATTGTGTTGATTGAGACTGTAATAGGAAGTACTTGAAATTCAGTTGGTCCTAAATAAATAAATAAATAGAAAGATGATTGCCCAGGCCAGAGGTACCGCAGGCTTATATACATGGTAGCAGAGAAAACCAAGAGAAAGATAGGAAAGACCTTTCAGAGACATGACAGAAAGATGATTTGCCACCGAAACTGAGGCTCCCGACCCGAAGGCTCCTTGCCTGCACCGGCTCACCTTCCCTGGCTGCCCTTTTGTTCTGCTTTCTCCTCTCGGAATGTCAGAAGCTGCCGCTGCAGGAGAATCTGAAGGGAAAGGAAAGAAACAAATGGAACAGAATGAATTTAAGACCAAAGAAAGTGCATGCTGATTCTTTTAAATACTTCTCTGTTGCAATGGCTATTTTCTAAAAGAACCTGCAAAGTCCCTCCTTTCCGTGAATGAGTAGGTGTCCCCATCTTGGAGACATTCTACTCATAATATATCTCATTGTGATGGCCTTCTTCCATCTCTCCCTCTAAATCATTCTTCATGGAGGTATATCACCCCAAGGAGGCAACAATTGCTTCTTGGGGAACAAAAACAATCTTACTATTTTAATGTATAAGGCATATATATATTACACACAGAGATATAGAGTGTATCTGTAACATCAAATTTTCATGAAATGGGGTGCCCAGGTGGCTCAGTCAGTTAAGCAAGCATCTGACTTTGGCTCAGGTCATGATCACACAGTTTGTGGGTTCGAGCCCCACGTCAGGCTCTGCGCTGACAGCTCACAGCCTGGAGCCTACTTCAGATTCTGTGTCTTCATCTCTCTCCGCCTCTCCCCACTCATGCTCTCTCTCTCTCTCTTTCTCTCTCTCTCAAAAATAAATAAGCATTAAAAGTTTTTAATTTTCATGAGATGGCATTATAAAAATACATCTCAAAAGGCTCCTTAGAGAGGATGATAATGAGAAAAAAAAGTTTAAATGCTGCTCTACACTTGTAAGCACTTTGGGGACAAGGATTCTGAACTTCGCTGTGATATCCTTCAGGCTAAGAAGAATGCACGTGCATAGTAAGCATTAATAACAATATACTGGCTGGAAGGAGAGAGGGAGGAAAGAGGGAAGCACCTGCATTTTGCATCCATCTGGAGCTACAAACAAGGGACAATATTCAGTGGGCTTAAATAATAAACACCATTGGCTCACTTCACTGTTAGTTCATTGGGTTGGTAATAAGATGCTTCAGCAAACCTCAGTCCTGACAAAAATAATCTCAAGAGAGAGGGCATCTTCTAGAAGCTCCCCTAGGGCCTCCAACAGCCTTCCCCTCTTGACCAATTTGTCTGAGTTATGTGACTTTTCCAGAGCCACCTCAGGCAAAGGTACACTCCTCCTTAGACCTGTCCTGACCTGACCAGCCCTAGAGTTCATCCCTCCCTCTCTCCCTCCCTTTCTTGCTCCCTATATTATTAATCTACGGGTGCAGAGGAGTGGAAGGGGCCCACATCTGTGAGGGAGGAAGAGAGAACCGATGGACCCTAGTCAGACAGACGATGGAGTTCACTTAATTACTGACTCAGATATTCCTGAGTGGTTTATTAAGAGAAATGGGCTACCACAATGTTCCCTCCGTATTTTAATGGATCTTAACAAAGCACACAATTTATAAATTAATTATTTTGATCATATTTATTTTGGCTAGATATTTAATTTAGACACATGAAATATATGATATATAACTATGTTATATGTTTACATGTTATATGTTATATACATATTTTGCAATGTATTGTGGTCTCTTATTTAAGCAACCTTAAATAAATCTTGGGATTTTTCTGAGGGAGGGCATATGGTATCAGAAAAAGAACATGGATCTGAGAACCATGGGTTATATTTTTAACATTTCTGAGTTAAGTGGGTGACACCCAGAAAGTTCTTTTCTCTCTCTGAACTTTGGTTTTCTTGGAAATAAAGATTACCGAAGTCTCTTCCGTCCCTAAGATTCAACACCTTGGAATATACTTCTACTATATAGTAGATTATAGAGGTTTGTAGGGTTTTACTTATTATATCAGTGCTGTTGCTAAATATTTTAAGTCCTGTTTATAATTTTTTGACATTGTGAACAGAAGCAAGCTCTCGATTATAATGCTGTTTTAATAGGAAAATAGAATCCATTTAACCATAAATCATGTCACATCATGGTTTCCAAGAGGGAATATTTGTAGTAACAAAAGAAGCCTGTTGGAAACAGTTTTAAATGATCACATTCAATTGTTCAACTGTTTGGATGGATGGATAGATGGATGAATGGATAGATGGATGGGTGGATGGATGGATGATGGATAGACAGATGAATGAACAGGCAACTAATGAACAAATGTTCTTGCTGTATAATATTAGGTATAATTCACTGGTGACACTGAGGAAATTAAGTGGCAGGTGTATGTCTTTCAGCAATTAAAGGCACTGGATATTGTCCCTATTCTAATAATAGACCTGTGGATACCTCTTCCGCTTGTGTCCACATTCACAACATACTCTATTTGCCAGCTTCCCAAAGAGCCTACTGGCATTTTCATTAGACTCTCTGCTCTTTATTAACACATCTCAACAGTATGTTGCCCCTTTGCTGAGGGAAGCCAAGACCACACTGAGGTCTACAACGGCCAGGAAAATCTCTGGGGGTAGTCACATTTCTCTGGTCACTTTTCCCTTAAGGGTTATGAGATTTACAAGTTGCTACTAAAGAGTCTGAGTGCGTTTTCTTTTTATGCAATTTCCCACATAAGAATAATAAATAAATATACAAGCACAAATATACCCACACCTTGAGCCACTTATAAAGTCAGTAAAAATTTTTATGGGGCACCTGGTGGCTCAGTTAAGCATCTGGTCATAATCTCACAAGTTTGTAAGTTTGAGCCCCGCATCAGGGTCTCTGCTGTCAGCATAGAGCCCACTTTAGATCCTCTGTCCTCCCCTCTCTCTCTCTCTCTGCCCCTCCCCAGCTTGCACTTTCTCTCTCTCAAAATAAATAAACTTTAAAAATAAAGTGAGTAAAATTTTTAGAATACTAAGAGTAGTGACAAATTATCAATGTTCCTAACATGAAATTATCATCTAGAAGGATTATTTTGAAAGCGGTGTTCAATTTCAGCCTAATAAATTAGCATAATCAAATAGCAAATATTCACAACTAATATATAAAGCCCAACTGACAAAAGCGAATCCTAACATCCCAGGCTCAGAAACAGGGCATATGCTTCCTCAAGTCCCCATTCAGTTGAAGACCTCCACTGTCAACACAACCCTGCGATTGTTGAATTGTTGCCTTAGTGGCCACTTCCTGCAGCTGCCATCTGGCTGATTAGAAGGGGTAGAGGACTATGGTGACAAGCCCTCAGGGCATTACTCCAACCCTTTGGGAAACAGAAGGAAATGCTTGGGACTCTAATTAGAGACCCAGGAACCACTAATAAATAGTTTAAGCAGTCTCAAAGAGAAGAGAGTATGGGTCTGGAAGAAGTGATCCCTTCATGTGCCATATTCTACATTCTCTGTTAGTGTCTTCCTTTGATTTTAGAAGAGTCTTTAGCTTTTTTGTTTGTTTTAATTACAAATCTGAGTGTCCAACCATGTCCCTATTATTAAGAACCTAAGAATATCTGCTCTGTGTCAGGCCTATGAACTATTCAGGCATTCATTTATAAGTGTCTGTTATGCATCAGATGTGGAGTAAAATTCTGAGAATTTAAGACAACTAAGATAAAATTTTGCCCTGAAAGCACTTAAAACAGCTGATTCAATAGTCCCTCCCCAGTGTTCCAGGTCTACCTTTCTTTTTTTCCCACTTGTTTATTTTTGAATTTTTTATCATATAGCTCTGGGCTCAGACTGGATTTGAATCCTACCTCTACTTTTTCTGAGCATATTACTTAGCAAGTTACTTAATATTTCTGGGCCTCAGTTTCCTCATATGCAAAGTAGGGGAAATGATAGCTCCTACTTTGTCAAGGTGCTTACAAGATGTTAAATGAATGCGATGTGTTAGCTATTCTTATTAACATACTATGTTCTCTTGTGCTATCACCAATGGCATTATCTTACATTTCATCTTCATTAGAAATGTATAACTGAGATTAGAAAGGCAACATTGGAACAATCATACGATGTCAGAAGGTAACTGAAACACATTAGTTGGAATTCTGATATTTGCTTTAACTAATAGAGAAGTTGAATGTTTCTTCACACATTTATTATCCCTTGTGTCAGGAGAAGATTTTCTGAGTCCTTGGAGGTGGGTGTTTCCTATCCTACTTTTGTAGATATCCAGGCAACCTCATTTTGTCTTTTTTAGAGACAAGGAAGCTTGCACTGTCTTAAAAAAAATGGAATCACCTTCGTTATTCCCTCTGATCATAGGTCATGTTCATTATAAATTTTTTGGAAAATACAGCAAAGTATATATAGCAAGGCAAAAAAAAATAACTCAAAATTCCAATTCAAATAGCAACTAGGAACATTTTCATATCTATCCCTCCATGCATTTTTATGCATATATAACTAATAAAATGGTAAAATATAAGTTAACAATGAGAACTTATCATACGCCAGACACTATACTAAGTGCTGTACATGTACTAACTTAATTTTCAAAATAACCCTGTGAAATAGGCTGCCAATAGTATCTCATTTTACAGCTGAGGAAACCAAGCCACAGAGATATTAAGTAATTTACTCATAGCTTTATTTAGGGGCAGAACCAGGAAAGGGCAGAGCCATGAGTCAAAGCCAACCAGTCTGGCTTCTGAATTCATGCATGAAACCACTATGCTGTACTGCTTTTCCAAACTACACATGCTATTTTCACCTAAAAATATAATGAAAAATTCTTTCCAGGTTCTTAATATATATTTACAATTTAATAATCCTTGTAATATTTCATCATATATATACTCATATGTTTTTATGTTATTTATTATAGAATAGTATTTATTATTTGTATCTTTTTTTAAATTGTTTTACATTTATTTTTAAGAGAGAGAGAGAGAGAGCGGGGGAAGGGCAGAGAAGGGAGACAAAGAATCCAAAGCAGGCTCCAGGCTCTGAGCTGTCAGCACAGAGCCCGATGAGGAGCTCAAACCCACAAACCATGAGATCATGACCTGAGCCGAAGTTGGACACTTAACCGACTGAGCCACCCAGGTGCCCCTCCCCCACTTGCCCTCTCTCTGAAAAAATAAGTAAAACATTTAAAAAATATATATGTACATATATATTTACATATTTAACAGTCTCCTATTGTTGAACATTTAGGCCATTTACCATTGTAAACAGTGACCATCATCCTTATAAACAGATATATCCAAGTCTAATTACTTCCTCAGGATAAATTCCTGTAAGTAAAATGCCAGGTCGAAGAGTCATTTTTTAATACTTTCAAAGGTTGATGCCAAGTTGCCCTCCAAGAGGCTTCCAGCCAGCAGGGTATGAGAGTGTCTATTTCCTCACACTTTTGCCAACACTGAAAAATATTCCTCAGGCTAAGTGAAAATATCATCGCTTTTCAAATTTCTATTTCTTTGATTAATAATCGACTATTTATTAGTTAGTTACCATTAATCATTCTTTTGAAAATTGCCTTGTCTTGCCTTTTTCTAAGGTAGTTTGCGAAATTTTCTTATTGACTGTAATTTGTATTTATGTATTCATATTTGTCTAATATCAGATGTTGAAACATTTTCCTCAGTTCTAAAGGACTTCTATTTTCACTTATATATTCTTTTTTTTATGGTTTATTTATTTTTGAGAAAGAGAGAGAGAGAGAGAGAGAGAGAGCACAAGCAGGGGAGGGGCAGAGAGAGAGGGAGACACAGAATCTGAAACAGGCTCCAGGCTCTGAGCTGTCAGCACAGAGCCCGACGGGGGGCTCAAACTCATGAACGGGGAGATCATGACCTGGGCCGAAGTCAGACGGTTAACCGACTCAGCCACCCAGGAGCCCCGTCCACTTATATTTTCTTTTGGTCTTTTCAGGAAGTGGCTTTTTGAAACTTAAGATTTTCATACAACCACTACAGGTGTATCTAAGAAGACCTGACACCGATTAAGGAAGGCCTACCTTAACCAAAACCAGATAAAAAGACTCCTAAGTTGAAGACCCATGTTTATAATAATGTTAAAGATATGGGGGAAAGCAAAATATCAGACCGATAGAGAAACAATTTCCCAGATGAGGAACCGGAGGCTCGGAGTAATTGAGTGACTTGGCTAGAGTATCAGTATAATTAATTGATGAAACGAATTTGAACCCCGACCACCTGGCTTCAAAGCCCGAGCTCAACATAACCGAACTTCACGTCTTCCATCCCCGCACCTACGTGGCTCTGATCCTCACTCAGTTTGCCGCTTTGGTTTAACATCTAGATGATTTCCTCACTGTCTCTGACTCTGGCCAAGGAAACTTTGAATTCACCAGCGGATGCCAGCCTCCCGGAAGGCAGACAGAGCGTTCTGCTCGTTGGTTAGCTTGTTTTACCCTGGGCTTTGCGATGAGCAGTCGGCTTTGGTGGCGTCTCAATACCCTGGCTCAGGGCCAGCCACCTACTTTGCAGGGCCCAGTGCAAAATGAAAATGCGGGCCCCTTACGGAAGAAAGAAAGGAAAAAGCAAAACAAAATTACAGACAAAAAGGCTTTTCCCTTTTCCCCACAGTTTCTCTATTGCCCCTTCGCGATGCTGTGTTTTTTTGTTTTTTGTTTTTGCTACTTGATACCACACTCCCAGAGCACAGGAATACTCGCAGGGCGACTGCAAACCCTCGGTGGCCCCAGGGACCCTGCGGGGGCTCCACGCACGCACGGAGCATGCGCGCGCCCCGCCCCCCAGCTCCCAGGCCAGGGCCCGCGGGGAGGGGGCGGCCTGCGGAGGGTGCGCCCGGCCCAGACAGCTGGCCTCCGGCCGCTCCCGCTCCCGGAGGCGGGAGGCGGTGAGAGGCTCCGGGCTCCCGGGCTATGATCTGTTGTCCCACTGGAGTTCCCTTAACAGACACAAATTCGAAGATAAATCAGAATCGCACGACGGCCACGAAGACAGCCCTGCCCTGGCTCCGCTTTCTGTTGGAGCACCTCCTTCCTCCCTGAGCACGGGTCGACGTGTTCTGTGCCACATTTATCTTTTTTCCTCCTCCCCTCACCGCCCTAGCCCTTTACCACCAAGCTGGTTGAGATAAGCACAAGCCGCCACAAGGAAAGGCATGCCTTTTGTGTGAGGTCGGCGGCGAGAGGGCCAGAAGTGCATTCCGCTTAATTACCGGGAGAAATTCTCTAGAACTGCTTTTCATACTATTCCTAGAACCAATTAGCCAGAACCTTTCATTTAGATGCAACTTAAAGATGGAAAAAAAAAACAAAAAAACCCCAAAAAACAAGTAACTATGCTACTGTATTTTCATAGCTTAAACAGCTCCATTTGTTAAGCTTAAACAGATGTAAAGCTTTCCAGAAATACACAAGAGCACTTCGGGGCTGATGAATGCATTAACAATGACAGCTGCAAAGTCACAAAGGAAGTACCATTCAGGTGGCATTTGCTAATGAGTTGTATTTGGGGAGAGAAAGAAAAAAGTTGTTAAAGTAATGAACCTAAAGCCAAAATAGAAACCTTCTCCCCATCTACTGTATTTTATGAATTAAGAGCTGGATTATCAGTTTGGATAACTGGCATCAGCAAGGAGCAGGTTATAGAATTTAATAAGGGAAGGCTCTGTCTCAGGACTTTTTTTGATTTCTCATTTAAGTAGAAATCCTATACGCAGGATACTTTTATAATTGTGTGAATATAACATTTGCTTTTTCCTTCGTGAAGATATGATGACCAGATAAACACCTATGCTTAGGAGAAAGCAGCGTTTCTGCAAACAGGCAGATGAGTTTCACCACGCCAGTGGACGCAGCTGAAAGCAGTGTGCTCAACAACATGAGACTAATTTTAGATATTTCTTTCAGTTTTAAAGTTAAGTATCAAAATAAGTTAACGGCTTTCATAAACTTTGAATTACAGCAAAGATTTCAAAACTTAATTGTATTATTTTCTTATCTATTCAAAGATGGTTTTTAAAAATTAGCTTCATTGCTTTTCCACCTAAAGAGCCTAATCTTAACACAGATTATTTTGAATTACATTGATAATAATGTATAATAAGCTCGATAGCAAACATTGCCCTGAATTTATACAGACCTGTCAATTTGCCAATGAATAGACTGATCACAGAAATGGCCTGTTGCTGAATGACACTTGAAATTTTCGTGTGTATTACGCACAAAATAAAGACACTTAGCAGTTTTGAAAGTGTCGAGAGATCGTAGGCTCTGGTTGAAAGATAACTGAACTGCATTATTCCGGCTCTAAGGACACTTTAATTTAATTTGAGACGCATAAAGCAACATCTGCTGCTAGAGCAGTGCAAACAGAAACCAGGGACAGAGCAGCAACCTCCCTGGTCTTTATCTTAAGTCCTTTTCCTCCTTCCAAATTGTACCCTTTCTATCTTCTAATCTTGACCTATTTTGTAGACCTCTCATTCTAATTTTAATCTTTATTCCTTTTTTGATTGAAACCCAGAATAAATCAGCCTGTCCAATGCACACAAGACATAAAATACTATGTTCTAAATATGCTGGTGAGGGTGAGTCAATGCCCGGTTTATGACACAGTGGGGCCAGTTGCCATCAAAATGTGAATTCTTTTTTCTTTTTTTAATGATTATTTATTTTTGAGAGAGAGAGAGAGAGAGACAAGAGCATGACAGGGGAAGGAGCAGAGAAAGAGGGAAACACAGAATCCAAAGCAGGCTCCGGGCTCTGAGCTGTCAGCACAGAGTCCGACGTGGAGCTCGAACTCACAAGCTGTGAGATCATGACCTGAGCCAAAGTCCAACGCTTAACCAACTGAGTCACCCAGGCGCCCATAATGTGAATTCTTTTGTGCCCTTTGAGTTCCCCCCTATTTTCCCACTTGACTGGTGCTTCCTTCCTCCCCCAATACTGTCCTTTCTATACCCTACTTATATGCCCTACACACCTCCCCTTCATCCTTCAACTGATGTTCATCATGCCCTATTCCCAGTGGTCCTCAAAATGGGCACAGGTAGTATTTGTGGGAATCAGTTCCCAGATCCTCAGAAGCCATATGGGTTTTTTATTAAAAGCTTACTACCTGAGAAAGAGCCTGTGGTCCACATGTCCTCTGATTCTCTGTTCCCATCTCCCCTTTCACAGGCACCCTTCTCTCACCTGAAAGAACGAAGGCACATCTCTCATCTATCAGGACTCAATGTAGTTGTGGGCTTAACACTCTGAGGCAAGAAAGATAAAATCAATTTGAAATAGTAGTGTTGGTGCTGAGACTCTGATGGCCGACTAACAAATCCTTTTTTTGCAAGTCAAGTGGCTTCTGATACTTTTAAAAGAAGAGCTGATAAATCATTAAAAATCATTTTCACGATAGGGGCACCTCAGTGGCTCAGTCGGTTAAGCATCTGACTCCTGATTGCAGCTCAGGTCATAATTTTCTCCAAGGTCACGATCTCACCGTCATGAGATTGAGCCCTGCTTCAGGCCCCTCGCTGAGCCTGGAGCCTACTTGAGATTCTCTTTCTCTCTCCCTCTCCTTCTGTCCCTCCCCAGCTCATGCCTGCACTGTCTCTCTCTCTCTCTCTCTCTCTCTCTCTCTCTCAAAAAAAAAATCATTTTCATGTTAGATCACTCTATGATTTTGTTAGGATATATCTTGGAGAAGCGAATGACTTTCCTGCAACAAAAATCTTTCCATTACCATCTACTTATTCAGTAAACAAAATTTCTCAACACATCTATACAAATAATAAATGTCATGAGAATTGGAACTGAACCCTATCTTTTTTCTACCATAAGTAATCATCTATGAACACATGAAATAACTTTATAAATGCCCATCTATCTCATTAAGAGATAGTTCTAATAGCATCTTACTTTCATATTTAGTAACTATTTTGTAATATAAGGATGTTGAGGACCTATTGAGTACTAATAACAATTGCCATAAATGCAGAAGACAGTCTTTACACTTAGGGTTCTGGGGTCAAAAAATTAATTCTGGGGCTCCTGGATGGCTTGGTCAGTTAAGGGTCTGACTCTTGATTTTGGCTCAGATTGTGATCTCACGGTTCATGAGTTTGAACCCTGCATAGGGCTCTGTGCTGGCAATATGGAGCCTGCTTGGGATTCTCTCTCTCCCTCTCTCTCTACCCCTTTCCAGCTCATGCTCATGCACACTCTCTCTCTCTCTCAAAATAAATAAATAAACTTAAAAACATCTTATAAAAATTAATTTCAATTTACATACATACTTTTGTTTCAGAAATATATTTGACATTGTCAAGCATAGAAAACACTAGGATAAAATTTCTATGAAGAATAGAATAGAAATATGATTTCAAAAGGGCTAAGGGGGAAAAAGGGATGATATAAAATTTCCCCTCACATATGCCCATGTCTTTCTTATCACTGTGGAATTTGGGCTCAGTTAAATGCATTGAAAATTACATGTCAAGTTTATTTCAAATAAAATAAAAGTGGAAATTACATTCATTGCAACTACGTAACCTTACGCTGAAAGTGTTTAGGTATCAACTTAAACGGATGCAAAGAACACATAGCTTTTGAAAATTCCCTTTGGGGACATATAAGCAAAAAGCTCCAAGACCACTGGATTGCCTTATTCCAACCTACACCTCTTCCATCCCTAGTGTTACCATCCAGAATGTCTGCCTTCAGCTATGGTGCGGTGGTCAGAAACACATGTTCTGCATTCAGAAAGAACTAAGCATAATTCCTGGGATGGTCAGGGTGCAAATACTTGAGACACTCATCCCCAGGTTCAAGTGTGTCCACCTGTGCTTGCACAGACCGGAGAGTTTGCCTCCTTCAAGTCTGCTGCCCCTGTGCCTCAGGTGCCTCACCCTAGTCCTTTCCACTTATTACTTAGTCATCTCAGTAAACTATTTTATTTCTCTGAGCCTGTGTTCCCAGTAATAAACAGCAAAAAATAATGCTGCTTTACAGAGGTGCACGGGGAGGTTAAAGTAGGGAACATGTGAAGTATTTGGCAAAACGGTCGCCAATCGAATCACTGCTATGTTCAGACACCGAAGAGGGAACCTGATAAACCAATTCATAATAAGGCAGTAGTCACTGAAACACATTATTAGTCCCAGAGGTCGGATGTGAGAAGGAGAGGCAGGATTTTCACACGCATTCATGTCGTCTAGCTTATGTGCACACACGTGAACTCAGACATGCAGGCACACACGCAAGAACACACGTGTGCAAGTGCACACAGCTGGGGCAGACACTTAACCTCTCCTCCTGTCTGTCCTCTCCTGCCGCCCTCTTGCCTCTACCTACACTGCGATGTGCCCTTTCTATGCTCAGGAATGGCCCTATTTTCCAAAACCAACCTGAAAAGGGCAGTGACCTTGCCTTCCAAGACAATAAGCACAGAGAGAAGTCCTTGGTCCCCAGAATACTTTGAACACAGTACAGTGTGACCTAACAGCATGGCCTCCAGAAGGGCATCATTAGTGACAATATTAAAATGTGCAGGAAGGCTGGCTTCCACATGAGTGCGATGGATAATTCTGTGAGAAACCTAGTGAAGATCTCCTTTTCCTCCCCAGCCTGTCTTAATCCGTTGGGGCTGCTACAACAAAAATACCACAGACTGGCTGGCAGGGGTGGGGTTATAAACAATGAAAATTTATTTCTCACAGTTCTGGAGTCTGGAAGGTCCTAGGTCAAGGCACTAGCAGATTTGGTGTCTCACGAGGATCTGCTTCCTGGCCCATAGATGGCTACCTTCTTGCTGTCACCTCACATGGTAAAAGGAGAAAAGCAAGCTCTCTGTGGTTTCTTTTATGAGATAATTAGTCTCACTCATAAGAGCTCTACTCTTGTGACCTAAACACCTCCCCAGACCTCCACCTCTAATACTATTGCATTGGGCATTAAGTTTCAACATCCAAATTCTGGGGGACAAACCTTCAGACCATGCACTGCCCCCTGTTCGGGTCTGTCTGCGAGATTTAGTTCTGCCCCCCCAGCATCCCGTTACTGACACTGAGTGTGGATTACACAGGGCACAGTTCTGTACAAGATGCAGAGATGAATAAACACAATGCTCACCTTTAATTAGCTTAAAATTAAGAAGATATATTTGATTTCTTCTCTTCCTCTCTTATTCTGCGTATTTTCTCCAGTCTCACAATACCAAAACTGGTATTTTTGTTTATTTCCTTGTTATTAACGACAAAAGATAAAGTCCTGAGTCATGCTCAGAGTCGCAGAGATGCTAAATGTTCACTCACCCCTGCAATGTAAGAGAATTCTATTGACTCAAATATTCATTATTAACAAATGTTTGGAGTACCTACTATATGCCAGGCAACTATGTAGATGCAGGGGATAAAGCATAAACCAAATAGGAAAACAAATTCCTGACCTCAATATTATTATTTTTGTTTTGAGAGGGATGGAGTTAGGGAGGTATGGAGTCTTAATAAAATTAAAACTCAAACCGTCAAGGCTTAGACAGCGAGGGAGATTCCAGCCTGTCTCCTGAGCTATTGGGCCTTATGTTTCTCTTCTGTTACTTCAACCACCATTTACCCTGGCCCCAGGGATGGGTTATACCCCCTTTATCGGTCTATAGCATCATAAGACGAATAGACCAAAGCCAGCCTGCTGCCTGTTTTTGTAAATAAAGTTTTATTGGAACACAGCCATGTTCATTCATGTATGTGTTTTCTGGGGCTGCTTTTGCACTAAAATAGCAGAGTTGAGTAGGTGTGACAGAGACCATTTTCTGACAGGTCCACATACCCTAAAATATTTACTCTCTGACCCTTTAGGAGAAAAGATTAACTTCTAGCCTAGTGTGGTAACCCAAGCTTGTACCTTTTCTTAGCTCCCCCTAGCATATCTGAAATAGGCTCAAACCTTCAAAAAATTTACTAAAGATTTTCAGAAAACAAAATGGAAATGAAAGCAGAGAAGAGACTAAGCATACAAACATTCTGCCCCTGGACTTTGATATCTGACCCTGTCCTAGTTGACTTAGCATTGCACGCTCTTCATGACCTTAGTCTCTATAATCTAACCTAACCCCAAAGGCAAACCCAGAGCTGCAAACTCATAATCTCCTCTCCTTCCAGCCTAGCTGTGTGCGGAGACTGCCATCTTGTGATCCTCCATTTGGGAGCTACTTCCTGGACACCTTAAGACCTACTGGTCAAAACCCCAACCAACTCCCAATTCCAGTTTTCCTGTGACTCTTTTCTCTACACTTCCCACGAACATTCACATGCTACAGATTTTCCTCTAATGACTGATCCCATCAATGACCTCATCCTCCAGAAAATGGTGTTGTCTAGACCACAAAACCAATAGTATAAAAACTCATGATAAATACACTATCCCAATGCAAGGGTCACTTTAACTGATAGAGAATGATGGTCCATAGAGAGGTGATTTTATCTATTTCTCCACTCCCAACTTAAGAAACCCAATCTCCTAGAGAATATGTAAGTAACCTGAGGAAATCAAATCTACCGATGGTCAATCATCTGAGAACAACGAAAGAAAAGTCCACCGGTAAGTACCGGTATAGATGCAGCTGCTGAGGGCTGTAGAACCAAAGCACGTTCAGAGGGAGAGGCAAGGAAGGCCTCTTTGGAGGACTGGAACTTGGGCAAATGTGAAATAAGAAGGGACAGGGAAGGAGCGCCTGGGTGGCTCAGTCGGTAGAGTGTCCGACTTTAGCTCAGGCCATGATCTCATGGTTCGTGGGTTCGAGCCCCGCATCAGGCTCTGTGCTGACAGCTCAGAGCCTGGAGCCTGCTTCAGGTTCTGTCTCTGGCTCTGTATGCCTCTCCCCCCACTTGTGCTCTCTCTGTCTCTAAAATAAACAGACATTAAAAGACAAAATTTAAAAAAAAAAAAGAAGAAGGGACAGGGAAGAGACCCTGTCAAATATATCTCCCAAAGGGACACTTTGCCCACTCTCAATTCTCTTCTGCATTATTTCCTCCCTGGCAAATGATCTCAACAGTACTGGCCACAGCAGCAGGTGACAGAGGGCCTGGTCACAGCAGCTGAGGCATTAATGGCCATGCTTACTGAAAACAAAAGAGAAAGAGAGAGAGAGAATTTGAAGAGATCTTAATTCTGTAGAGAAAACTGGGCTTTTGGCAATCAGCAGTAAAACACATTGGATGCCAATAATCACTGTCTCATTCCCATTTTATTGGTAAACATCCACTAAACATGGAGGAATTCTGTGACTGAATAGAAGCTCCCAAAGGCTTTCTCTCATCTGGGCAAAATGAATTTTATAATTGTATGGAAGCTGCTTACAGACATTGATTTCCACAAAAGGTACAGAACCTCCTTAGCATTGCATGTTCCTCTGCCGTTATCTGTTTCTCTCACTCAGTGAGTTCCTTCATAGCCCGGTCATGAAATGAACATCATTTTCCGTGGAAGTTAAATTGATCTAGACTTTGATGTAAAACAATAAATAGACTGAGTAATAAAGATAAGATTAAGTTTTATCATTTGCCTTTGGATTTTTACCCTCCATTCTATATTAGTATTACTGAGGGAAAACAGATGAGGCAAAAAATATAACTAGCCTTCCGTTAACTTCAAAGGAACAAAACTCTTTGTTTCGATGGGATTGTTGGGCTCCTGTTCGGGAGCACTTCATCCTAATGGACACTGTCTTCTGTTTCACAATTTACATTTAAATCCCAAACAGTTTCCTTTGATGCATTTCCAGAGGAAGCTTCAGACGGGTTGTCTGGTTTTTTTTCTTTCAAGAGTAATATTAAAATCTCATTCTATGTCACTCCTCTAGGTGCCTCATTAACATTTTTAAAAAGTCATCACCTTTGTTCTCCCTGCGGAGGTTTATTGAGGAGAGGGAGGTTTGGAACAAGACGAAGGGGATGTTTTCATCAGAGAATTGTTCCAGGATGAAAAAGCTCGCAGGAATAGATAACATGTTTCAGAAAAATTAAGGAGGGGAAAGCAAAGGGGAGGAGGAATCTGATCCCGTGGGTGTCAGACCCACCGGAGAGACTGCTCACGCGTGACATGTTTCAGATCATTTGACACGGTCACGCAAGCAACAGAAAGTTATATGATTTTTAGTCTTCAGGTCGCAGTGAAATGTTAATGTGGGTGGATAAGGGGGAAAATGAACTTCTCGTGTTTTTTTTTTTTTTTTTTTTAATTTAAATGACTTTGGAGCTAGTTCTAGACTGTGGAGGAGTCGATAAGCCACCTTGGTCTCACAAACTCATACCTCCCTACATCTATCTCCACAGCCACACGGAAGTTTTCCAGAGACTCGCCGTAACCACTCGTCACTCACTCAGATTGCATTTGAGGAGGGACTGGCCCATCGTGCTACGCCCTGGGAAGACCAATGACGGAACACATTCCCTGTGTCTGATGAAAAATTCAGACACATAGACAATCACAACACAGAGCAGAATGTCTATGATGCCGTGAGCCAGGCACCCGACCCAGCTGGGGATGGGGTGTGGAGGGTGAAGGAAGCCTCCCCAGAGGGGCTGACAGCTGACTGTGTTTGGAAAGGTGGATGGGAGCTGTCCAGGAAAGAGGAAGGACTTTTCTGGACAGGAGACATAGAACAGAAAAGTCGAGTTTAAAAGTGAAAGCAGGGCCAGTCACAGAAGGTCTTGGAGGCTATGCTAAGAGTTTGCATTTCGTTCTGAAGTAGATGGGAAGCGAATACTAGAAATGTTAAGAAGGCAATAATCGGATTCGCATCCGTGGCGTCAGTGTTGTGCATAGACTGCCACCTCCTCTCTAAGTGACTCAAATCAGGAAAACCAACCAGGATAAAAGGTACAGCTGGAGCAGTGAGTGTGAGGACAAAGAAACGCATGTGATTCAAAAGTATTTATAAGAAAGGAGGGTACCAAACATTGCAATGGATCGGATGCCGGAAGTGAGTGACAGCTGAGGCGGCAGCATAGATTCTGGTGCCACTCGGGGCTCAGGAACAGGGGGTCTCCTGGCAGAGTAGGAGGCAGTGGAGGGAGCCACAATGGTGGGCACAGGTGAAATGAGGTGAGTTCAATCACTGGAAACATCCCATGGGCAATTAATCTAGAGTTAGAGCTCCAGAGACAGGGCAAGGTAGAAAGACACATTCGGGTGCCATCCAGTGGGTAGGAGAAGTCACAGGTGGGAAAGAGGTGGTTGAGGAAAGATACGGAGCCCTGGAGAACACCTGCCTGTAAGGGTCCCTGAGGAAGAGACCGGACCAAGAAGGAATGGGCAGATGGGGGCAGAATGAAAGCCAGGAGAGCCATGTAAAAGCCAAGGGGAGAAGTGTGTTTTAAAAGAGAGTGATCAACAGGAACTAAAGGAGGGACTTGGCTTTTGTAAGCATGGCATCTTTGAGGATCCTGGCAGAGAAGTCTTAGTGGAGCGGTCTGGGTAGAACCCTGGTCTCAAAGACTGAACGACCAGTGGGAGAAGGGAAGGCAGAAACAGCAATGCAGACTTGAATTTCAAGACACTCGACACTGAAACCAAGTAGGAAGAAAGGACAGAAAATCGTTAGGAGATCTAGTTCAAAGGAAGAGAGAGAGAGAGTGTGTGTATGTGTGTGTGTGTGTGTGTGAGAGAGAGAGAGAGAGAGAGGAAGAGACTTAAACTTTGCTTCAAGAATGCGCCATCTCCTACTTCCTGCCCGATAAGAACTCTGGAATTAATCTAGCCCAATTCTCAGGTTTTAAATAAAAAGAGTGGTGTTTGTTGGGGCGCCTGCGTGGCTCAGTCAGTTGAGTGTCTGACTCTTGACCTCAGCTCAGGTCTTGATCTCAGGATCATGAGTTCAAACCCCAGGTTGGGCTCCCCACTGGGTGTGAAGCCTACCTAAAAAAAAAAAAAAAAAAAAAAAAAAAAAAAAAAAAAAGAATGGTGTGTGTCATGTAGAAATTTATGGAATGTTTACTACATATCAGTAGTTTTATGTGTTTTTTCTTTCATCACCCCAGAAGTTCTACAACACGGACATTATTGCATTTTCTTCCTTTGAACAACTGAGCAAACTGAGTCAGGAAGGTTCACTGGTTTGCCCACTGCCCATGGTACGTAAACAGTAGAGCTGGACTTTGCTTCCGGGTCTATCTGATCCAGAGGGCTGAGGCCTGGGGAGTGAGAAAGTCTGCAATCCTCCTGTAGTTTCACCTGTGGAGCCTATTTCCTCATCAGGGAAATGAAAGCTGCCGTCTGGGAGGTCAGGGTCATGGCTCGCTTACTCCCTCTGGAGCACCGCATAGTCAGGACCCCATGGTTCCACTGAAGAAGCAAACCACTTGGTAAATAAGCCATGTGAAAATCCATCTATTTCTCTTCCTGCCACTTTAATCTCATCTACACACCTGAGCACACAATTCTATTATTTTCAAACTCTAATTTAAGTATAGGAGGAATTGAGTTCGTTTTAGCACCTTTAGTGCCTGGCTCAGCACCCTGAAGGCCCATTACACAAAGGCCCTTCCTGGGTAGTTTCAGAAGAGCTAGTCTGCTAAGGAGATTTTTCTTCGTTCTCTTTACACCAGGTTTCTTCAGATATATTTTTTTTATTTTAACTTTTCATTGATATGCAACGCACATTCACAGTCGTGCACACACCCTAAATATTTAGCTTTGATGAATTTCATAAGATGAACACATGCCTGAAACCAGGGCCCAAGTGGTTGCCTCCTTTTGAAAATTATTTGCTCTTCGTTTCCACAGATATAAAGCTTGCTTGGAGATTCAACTCTCTGCCTCACAGTGAATTTAGAAGGGCTAGCTAATTATAGCTTAACTGTAAAACACTTTGACAAACTTGAAGCAGTTAAAGAGCTGCTTAAATTGATTATAATGTCACATGGCTTCTACTTAAATTATTTCACCTGAGCGAATGTCAAACTGTCCTCATTAATAGATCAGGGTAGAAATATGTTTGAAATTCAATTTAATGGAGACTCGTGAGTTTTTAAAACTGTTGGTGGCTTGGAACCTGAAATACTGTTTAAGTTCTCTGAGGCAGCCTCATTCCCTTCCCATAACTTTTTCTGCATTCCTTTTTCTGTAACAATAGGAAATTTTGTGTTTGAAAGTAACAGTGGTCCCCAATACCTCCATGTGTTATGTACTGGTCGTATGGTTAGCCACCTCTGGCCCTTAGCCTCAATTCTTGGTTTTCAGGCATTAGTAATGATGTTTTGTACAAAGCTGTATTCGTATTCTAACTTTCTCCAGGCGTAGACCACTGTTCAGAGCCTGATCTTGTTCTAAATCATTTCTAATCTGAAGGGACAATGGTTTGAAATAGCTCTTGAGCTAATCTCAGGGTAAGAATGAGCAGGAGAGCAACTGCTTTTGAGAACTATGAATTTACCTGCTGAAGGGGAAGGAGGAAGGGAGGACCCTCTATGTGAGTAGGACTCTGATGGCGAAATCCAGAGAATCCCCGAGTGAACAGTAAGAAGAAAGTGGAAGGAAGGAAAGAAGGAAGGAAGGGAGGGAGGGAGGGAGGGAGGGAGGGAGGGAGGAAGGAAGGAAGGAAGGAAGGAAGGAAGGAAGGAAGGAAGGAAGGAAGGAAGGAGAAAGATTAACAAGACTTTGGTCCCAGAAAGTCTATAGCACATCAGCCATGGCGGTTAGGTCACAATGATATAAACCAATAATAATGCATCTTGGGCATGTGGAAAGTGGTCTCATTTTTGTTATTTATATTTACCCATGCTTTGTAGCCAACCATTCCAGCATGCCTGGGAATTGCTGCAACGATTTGTTCTCTTTCCAAGAGTCATTTTGATAACTCTAGTCGTTATAGGTAATCTCTGGGAAATTAGTTTTTCTTCTATGCAAGTAAAAGCTTATTCTCAGCTACCTATCTGAAAGATCTGGCTCCCAATCTAGATTGGTGCTATCTGTAGACAGATAGTTCTCATTCCCAAATTACATGCCTCCAACCTTTCAAGCTTAGAGACTTACCGAGGGAGTGAAATTAGCCCAGCTTTGGTAGTTACTAACTTTATCCTGCCTTGGAGCAAACATCTGTAGTTAGCAAATTAAAGGGCTGTTGCGTTTTGTTTTGCTTTTGATACTGGTTTATGTGGCATTTTGGATTTGGTAGGCGACTTGCCACGTGCATATGTCTTATCTTCCCAAGGAGAATGTTGGCTCCTTGAGGGCAGGAACTAAGTCTTACACTTCTTTGCTTGTCCAAAGTGCCGTACACAACATAATGCAGCAGAAATATTTATTAATTGGATGTTTGGTCCAAGAAAAGGGAAAAGCCTAATAGACCATATTAATGTTTTTTACATTTAGGAATATACCACCTAATTTTGATCTGTCATAGTACTTATATAAATTCAAAGAAGCTTTTTTTATATTGCGTGTCCTTTAACAAATCGTTGTCTTTTCACCTATTTTTATAACTTTTGTATGTCAATCTTCATATTAGCTTTAGAAGTGATTAACTACCTACCTTTACAACAGTAAATCATTCTGAAGTTTACTATGTATTTACCTAAATTCAAATAGCCTTTTTCAAATTTAAACCAGTGTTGCAGACAATAAATGAACCAACCATTCTGTAAAGTTGAGTATATTCAGAGAGGTCAACAACTCTCCCTTAATCATTCTACTGATAGCTTCAGACAAGGATCAATCATAATCCATCTTAGGAAAGGTAAGACTTTTCTCCTGTGGGCAGCTATCAAAACCATCACAACCAGGCTAAACGCTTCTCTACAAAATATTTTAGAGCAAATTCTTATTCTCAGCTTTACTAATTTGCACTGTCTCAGAAAGACATCATTTTATGTATCTGACAATGAAAATTATCCTCTCAGCAAAGTGCAACACCTCTCTTAAGCAAACCCCTAAGAATGACATGAGTAGAAGGAATAAGAAATGTACTCTGGGATGCGTGCAAATGAACAATGTAAGGATTTCACTGACCTTCTCAGAGACGAAAGTCTTTATAAAGCTTGAACAGTGGTATTATTAAGTTATTTTAGATGCAAAATATGGACATATCTGTTTTGCTAATTAAGATGTCTGTTCAACACAAGTATGGGCATCTCATTTAAGTAATTATCTAATAAGGTATATGGCAATTCCATGTTGTATATTCAGAGCGTTCAGTCAGGAGAAATTGTAGCCTGCTTAGGAACGTTGGCTAATTAAAAGATTTGGAGATTTAAATGGAGTACCTCCAGCTTTGGGAAAATCCCCAAAATGAAGCCAATAAAAATTACGGGTCTTATTGTTCATCCAGAACTAATGGCATGCTTTGGCAGGCATCTGAATGCATCCTCAGACACAGAAAAGTAGCTCCATCAAATAGGCCACTGTTAGAAAGCCACCTTTACTATCCTTCCGTAGCTGGATTATCCCTACTTGTCCAGCTATGCTAGTCTCCCCAAGGATCTTTTTTCCATTACTGAACCTGAAAACACAACAAAGTTTTTTGTCCCTAACTGGCCAGCTTACATAACAATGACTTGCCCAGGATCGCGGACAACATAATTTGCAAGTAACAGATAAAAGGCCAACTTAATAAAAAGAGAAAAAGCATTAACTGGATGTCTGCAGTATAATTTGGCTTTGATACTTGACAATACAATAGCAGGAAATTCAGGACGGATTTTCAGTGCATCACCTTTTTTCAAGGTTTGCCACTAAAGGACCTGTGAATTTCTTCATTACAGGTGTTTCTTTGATTTTCATGGTAAATGTGTTGTTGAAATTTAGATTGGTTTAAACAAATAGTTTCAGTAAGCCAGAACATATTATCACTGAGCCAGAAGGGGTTCATGCATTGAGCGAGCACGTACTAAATAAATGCTCACTAGGTACTAGAAATCACAGTCCCTGGGAATCCAAAGATGGACAAATCCAAGCCCTGCTCTGTGGCAGCTCAGCCTAGTGGGGACACAAACAGATAAAAATACAACACAGCGTGAAAGTCCTATAACAGGTGTTGAGGCAGACCCTTCTAGGATAGGCTTGAGGCAGCTGGACAGGCTATTCAAATAAAAGAAACTGTGTTCAGAACACCCCTATAAAGTAAATCACTTACTTCTTTCATTAGTCACATTTTCATATATTAAGTTTTAAAAATTAACAGAGGTGTACTCATTATTTTTAAAACAAAGCAACCTTCTTCTGAAGCTCTTTAGTCATGCCAATTTTCAAAGCGAAAAACTGAGGCCCACTTGGGTAATAGTGTGAACCTGTTGCAAAGCAGATACTCATGGCCTGCAGTTCTCCATACAATTCTTGAAATTCCTGCTAACACCACTGGAGGACTTGGTAATCAGGTCTGGTTCCTATTTCAGCAATTAGTCAATTGTCTTCTAAAGGAAAAGATCTCCTTAATTTTTCTGGTTGAGAAAAAAACCAGTTGAGCCCCATGTCAGGCTCTGGGCTGACAGCTCAGAGCCTGGAGACTGCTTCCCATTCTGGGTTTCCCTCGCTCTCTGCCCCCCCCCTCCCCGCGCGCGCATGCCCTCTCTCAAAAATGAATAAACATTAAAAATTTTAAAAAAAAGGGGGGCGCCTGGGTGGCGCAGTCGGTTAAGCGTCCGACTTCAGCCAGGTCACGATCTCGCGGTCCGTGAGTTCGAGCCCCGCGTCGGGCTCTGGGATGATGGCTCAGAGCCTGGAGCCTGTTTCCGATTCTGTGTCTCCCTCTCTCTCTGCCCCTCCCCCGTTCATGCTCTGTCTCTCTCTGTCCCAAAAATAAACGTTGAAAAAAAAAAGAAAAAAAAAAAGAATTCTCCTGCACCCAGAACTTCTTTTGGATCCTCCAATAACATCTCTAGCCATATGCGTCTTTTCTCCTTGCATTTGAGTTAGTGACTACATATTTTTCTCTTTATCATTGTGTTTTAATCAGAGGTTCTCTTGGGTAGGACTTAGAATTTTGTTAGCACCGGATACACACCCTGTAGCACTGGTGCATTGTAAGGCATCTTAGACATCTTTCAGGTCACTGGTTCACCCCCCCAACTCAACAAACTCTTCGGTTGTCCTTTAAAAAAAGTTTACTTTCTCAACAATAAGAAAACAAACAACCCCATTTAAACATGGGCTAAAGACCTTAACAGACACCAAGGAAGATATGCAGTTGGAGAGTAAGCATATGCAAAGATGCTCCACATCATGTGTCATCAGGGAAATGCAAATTAAGACAACAGTGAGATACCACAACACACATATTAGAATGGCCAAAATCTAGGACACTGACAACACCAAATGCTGGCAAGGATGGGGAGGACGGAAATGCTCAAACATTGCTAGTGGAAATGCAAAATGCTACAGCCCCTTTGGACGGCAATTCAGCAGTTTCTTATAAAAATAAACATACTCTCACCACATAATCCAGCAATTGCACTGCTTCGCATTTACCCGAAGAAGTTGAAAACTTGTGTCCGCCCAAAACCCTACACACAGATAGCCGTTTATAACGGCTTTATTCAGAATTGCCCAAATTTGGAAGCAACCAAGATGTGATGGATAAACTGGTACATCCAGACAATGGAATATTATTCATCACTAAAAAGAAATGAGCTATGAAAGCCATGAAAAGACATGGAAACTTAAATGCATATTACGATGTGAAAGAAGCCAATCTGTATGATATACACACTGAATGATTCCAATTATATGACATTCTGGAAAAGGTGAAACTACGGAGACAATAAAAAGATCAGTGGTTGCCAAAGGTTGGGGGATGGGAGGAAGAGGGATGAATAGTGAGAGAACAGAGGATTTTTAGGGCCATGAAAATACTCTGTATGATTCCATAATGATGGATACCTGTGTGCAAACCCACAGCACTTAGAACAACTATGAGTGAACCCTAATGTAAACTATGGACTTTGGGTGATCGTGATGTGTCAGTGTAGGGTCATCAATTGTAACATCTGTACCACTGGTGGGGTATGTTGATAATAGGGAAAGCTGTGCATGTGGTGGGGGGCAGCGGGAACTTAGGAAATCTCTATAACTTCCTCTCAATTTCACTGTGAACCTAAAGCTGCTCTAAAAATTAGCCTAAAAAGAGGGGGAGTCTCTTGTTTGCCGCTCATTCACCTTCTTCTATGGCTTCTTCTTTCCTGATTCACTTGGTTTACTTTCTTACTGTCTCTTTTCCTTGTTATTCTTGTCTGTTGCCAAACTTCACTAACACAACTCACTGCTAACTTAGTAACTGCTAACTGTTCCATTAAGACCCACATTTCTCCAAACTCAGCATGACTAGTATCCCAGGGCGTCATCTATTATATTACCCCATTAGGGAGACTGCTGGCCTCCAGTGGGCTCCGTCTAGTCATTTGCTATTTATTAGTTATATTGATCACCACCCCCAGAGGGATGACAGAAATCCTGGCACAGATATTAACTCCACAATACAGAACAAATTTGTTCATCTGCCAAGAGCTCTTTCAAACACTGTTCAAAAGATTAAAGAAAGGGCAGGACAACTTCACCCTCCATTTTTTGTCTGACCTATTTCTACTTTCCCTGTCTGAATTGTTAAAAATGTTCCATATTATTTTTCAAGACAAGTATCCTAGCCCCCGCCCACCAAAAAAAAAAAAAAAAAAAAAGAAAAACACAGAAGAAAGTTTCTTTATGAACATTTTTATTGGATTGAGCAGAGGCAGGTCTCCTAAAAACCTGCCTGCCTGGAGCCCCGGGGCACCAAGAATGCCAGGCAACTGCTCTTGTCCAAGCTGAGCAGGCTTCCGAACAGCCTGCACCAAGCCATCCTGCCTCTCTGCCTTTTATTCCTTATCTGGCAGATTCAATTTGCAGCATTTTATTTTCCAAGAATGGCACTATAGGGAAATCAGGCTTACCTATCAGACCATCTTAAAAGGAGTTTATAATCCACTGTAGTTTCCAATCGAATGAGGATATTGAAGTTATACTTTGATTTCATGACTTGGATTTCTTTTGTCAGTCAGTCAAAAAGTACTTTCTGAGTGCCGGTCCACGTTGCAGGCACCGTGTTGGGCAGTGGGAAGGAGGAGGGCAGATAAGGCAGTGGAATGCCTGCCTTTGTGCGGTGAGCCGTCTGGCCGACTGTCTCCCTTTCTGCAATCATCCCTCCATGTGGTTGTGGAATTGAAGGGGATGGTATTTGCCTCCCAAGTCATTCAGCAAATGAAAGACGTAGTGCCATCCTATGATTACAGCAGCACTCTGGAAAGCTTAGGTAACACTGGGCAAAGTGAATGTCCCTTCATGCCACCGCAATGACTGGAAGTGTCTCTGGAAATGGCCACTCACCAAGTGGGTAATAACATTTATAAAATATATTGCACATTTTGGAAGACAGCCACTAGGTGAATTGCAAAATATAAAACTTTTCCCTATTTGCCTACTCAATTCATTTGAACATTGGACGTTACCCCTTAAAGAAAAATAAGGAACTAGCTATCTGAGTTGGGTTGCTGCTTACGGGCTGTTTAAAGGCAACTGGATATAGAAATTATTGGTGAGAAAGAATGGTAGCCCTCTGGAGAATTGGGCAATCAGTGTGAAAGCCCTCCACAGACGGCCAGGACTTTTGACTTGTAGTGTTAACTCCCACTAATCCCAGACAGGGATTTCATACAGCAGAGATTTATAACTGCTAGTGTTGTATTATATCACACAATAGATTAGCACTCTAGACTCATCATAATTGCAGTGGAAAGCCAGCTCCAAGACTAACAGCACCTCTTATTCATGAAGAGATCTTTGATACAAGGAAACCCTCTCTCTCGCTCTCTCTCTCTCTCTCTCTCTCTATCTGTGAAGCCAAAGAGCCAAACAAAAAGCAAGAAATTTGCTCCACTGTCCGCATAACTCTAGATTAGGTGCTCTGCATCCAGGCACAAAAGCATCCAGATGATTGGTTTTTTGTGTTTTTTTTTTTTCAACCAGGTACTTCAACATCAAATGATTAAAGTCAAGCGTTCTCTCTTCCATCACACCAAATGAGAAGGTTGATTCAGAGGCAGGTATGGGTCAGACACATTTGGAATTACATCACGTGACAGGACAAAATCAAAGGCATGCCCTTTGCTAAGAGGTAATTGTTCTTTCTGTTGCATCACGTTCATTTTATGAATTATTTTCCGAACATATCACTGAGGTTAATCTATTGCTCCAATTTGCAAGCTTTATAGACCTACTGAATTAGTTTACAGTATAAAGGAGGGATTTGATGAAAATGATGGCTTCTTTCCTTTTGTTTCCATCTTCTAAAATCTTTTCTGCGGTGCAATAAAAGAAACAAATGACAAATAGGCATTCCTCAGATAGCTAGAGAAAAAAAGTTGTTTTTGCTCTCTGGAACATAGCTGATATCATCAGTTGACTGTTGGCATAACCCACAAACTAATTCTTATTTGATTTCTGCCATAGAATATTGTCCTCACTGAAACTCTCTTCAGCTCTTAATGAAATCAATAAAAAAAATATTGAATAGTGTAGTTCATTCTTATATACAGTACCGTGCCTTCAGAAGTTCTGGAAATTAAGAGCAAAGTTACCTAGCAGATAGAGGAAGTTGGAACCCTGGGGGAGCAGTGGAAGAAAGGGAGCAGGAAAAGGCCTTCAGTCTCTCTCTCTCTCTCTCTCTCTCTCTTTTTCTCTCTTTTTAAGTGAACCATTGTCTTTCTCGGTAAGTGAAGTGAGGTGCCAGTGTTTTGGTTCGAATACCAGCTAAGCTGCCGAACCACAAAGAACTCTGAGTACGAAAGCTCAACAAACAGGTGTACTTGTCTCCTGTAATAGTGTGAAGGGTAGGGCTGCAGTGGCAGAAAGCCTCATGCACAGGATTATTCAGCGCCCTGGTTTTCTTCTGTACGTGCTCTGACATCCCCACGTTTTGTCGTAGCTGAGTTCGTGCTGCAGCCACAGTGGAGCTGTGAGACTGGAAAGAGAGGGAGGTAGGGACAAGCAGGTTTCTTTGGACGTTTTAAAAAACAAATTTATTGAGACATAATTCACATTCCACACAATCCACCCACGTAGCACATATTTCAATGGGTTTTGGTATAATCCATTATGCATTATTACTTTGTCAAATTGTGATTAAAATATATCACTGTGGTCTGAGGGTGTCCTCCCACACTTTATATATTGAGATCTTAATCGCTGATGTGGCAATGTTTGGAGGTGGGACTTTTGGGAGGTGGTTGGATTTGGATGAGGTCATGGGTTGAAGGCCCCAAGTGGGACTGGTGCCCATCTAAGGGGATGATGAGAAGCCCAGAACTTTCTCTTGGCTGTGTAAGGACACAGTGAGAAGGTGACTGTCTACAAGCCAGCAAGCAGGTTCTCATCATGCTGGCACTTTGATCTGGAATGTGCAGCCTCCAGGACGATGAGAGAGAAATGTTTGCTGTTTGAGCCACTATTATGGTGTTTTGTTACAGCAGCTTGAGCAGACTAACACATATATAGGATATAAAAGTTCGCCATTTTAACTTGTTTTAAGTGTAGTGCAATGGCACTAATCGCATTCACAATTTTGTGCAACCATCACTTCTGTCTGTTCCAAAACTTTTTCATCAACAAGCAAGTTTCTTGTAACCAACTGATGTGGGCATTGTCCACGTCCCTTCCCTTCCCTTTCCATTGGCTGCAGTTCATGGCAGAGACAGGAGAGTAGTCCAAGGTCAGCAGCAGGTGCTCAGCTAAAGCACAGGGTGCTCTAGTACTGAAAGGAAGAAGGAAGTAGGAACCCCCGCCCCCCCGCCCACCGCCACCCGCCCGGGGAAAATGCAATTCCCATCGAAGATATTCATCTAAAACAAAATCGTTGTCTTCATCTCTTTGGGCTGTCATAACGAAATACCACAGATTGGGTAGCTTAAAAACTACCGAAATTTGGGGCACCTGGGTGGCTCAGTCAGTTGAGCATCCGACTTCGGCTCAGGTCATTATCTCAGGGTTCATGAGTTCCAGCCCCATAATGGGCTCTCTGCTGTCAACACGGAGCCCGCTTGGGATCCTCTGTCCCCTTCTCTCCCTGCATCCCCTCCCCCGCTCGTGCTTTTACTCTCTCAAAAATAAATAAACATTAAGAAAAAAAAAAACTGAAGCAGATTTTCATGATTCTGGAGGCTGGAAGTCCAAGATCAAGGTGTTGGCAGATCCAGTGTCTGGCATGAGCTTGATTCCTTGTTTGCAAATGGCCATCACCTCTTTGTATCCTCACGTGGCAGAGCGGAGAGAGGAGGCAAGCTCACCTGTCTCTTCTTATAAAGGCACTTATCCCACTTATGAGGGCTTCACCTTCATGACCTATTTATTTCCCAAAGGCCCCAATATCCAGCACATGGGGGCGGGGTGAGGGGAGGTGGTTAGGATTTCATATGAATGGGGAGGGGGAGTCAAACATTCAGCCATAACAAGTGCTCTACTTTCTATAGAGGCCCTACAGACATGCCCACTCATGAGCAACCTATGAGATTGTAAACGTCCCTACACCCTCACTGACAAACATATTTTCATTGTAGTTTAATTTGTTTTTCTCCTATTTAGATGAAGTTCAGGATCTTCTCAGGCATGCAAGAGCCATTGGATCTCTTTTGCTAAAAGTTTTCTGTCCATATCTTTTGACAATTTTGATAGGGCTTCTGGTTCACTTTTAAAATTCTGGTGAATATGGGAAGAAATGGTCCATTTTGGTCTTTCAGATAAACTTCTGAAGATAATCTTTAGGGTTTGTATTGCCCTTTCAAAGAATGTTCGATGAGTCTTTATCAAACTAGCCTTTTTAGACATAATTCTTCATGTATATAAAACCACTAATTACATTTACTATACAGAAATATTAAAAAGGAAATAGATGATGTCCCAAAAATAAAATAAACGTTGAAAAAAAAAAAAGGAAATAGATGGTTCAGAAATTGGTATATAATAATCCCTAATAAATGTTTGTTGAATCAAGGAATAGATAATGGATAGGTCAAGGAATAGATGGATGGATGAAAACTAGTGTTGCAATGGGAAAACAAAAGTTTTACTTTTCAAGTATATTTTCTTTTTGAAGCAAGATTCATTATCAAATTGATATTATATCAGTTGGGAAGCTTTTGACTGAAAGAAAAAGAATGCCCAACTAAAAGGCACTTTAGAATAGGAATTTATTCTCTCCTATAACAAGAAATGCAGACACAGGCAGTTCTGTGTTGTTAATCCAGCAATACAAGGAAGGCATCAGTGAACAGGCTCTTTCTCTCATTTTTTTTTGGTTCCTCAGCACATTGCCATTCATCTTGAGGTTTGTGTCCCCTCTGGTTGCAAAATGACTACTGTACTTTCAGACATCACATCCTCACTAACTGCAGGCACAGGCAGGGTAAAGGGAGTTTCTTCTTCCGGGTGAACTTGCCCCGAACCCCTCCCTAGCACACTTACTCATCTCGTTTGCTCGCTGGGTCACAGGCCCAGCCCTGACCAATGATTGGCAAAGAGATGTGGGTCGACCATGATGGCTTTCGAAGAATGATGATTAATGTACTAGGGGACTGGCCCACCCTCTCTGAGCACACTATTGCTTTTATCTGACCAAAGTTAGGGTTCTCTGTGTAAGGAAGAATGGGGGAGGGATGGGGGAATGATAGGTGGGCAGGCAACCAGCTTTGCACTAGTTAACAAAATTTTCCAGAATAATTTCTCCCTCTCCCTCTCTCTCTGGAGTGGAACAAGAGGGAGGGGATGTTTTAATAACTATGGCTTTTCCACATTCTAGGAGGTGGTAAAGTATATTGGAGAATGATAGTGTTACAGCTCTTCCAGTTACTTCTGGAGAAACATATTGAGCAAATAAGGAACTGAGGGGGCTTAAATGTGGGGTAGGGGTGCCTATGGGAAAAGGGACTGTTCTGAGAGAAGAAGGCCTTGCCACATAGCAGCAGGCTGTCCCCAAGGAGAGAGAGGGACGCTCAGAGACTCCAAGACTGGGGACTTCTGATATTGACTTTCAAATGTTCCTTTTTACACTGAAATGCCCTTATGATGGGTAGTTTCAAGCATTCAGTAAACCTTGTCAACTGCATCTCAATGTCAGCTTTATATTAACAATACCTTGTGTAAAAACAGGAGGGCAGGGGCCAGTTAGGAAAAGCAGTCTGAAGAAACACTTTCAGGATGGTAAGAAGCATCCATCCAGAAGAGGCAAATCCACAGAGGCTGAAAGTAAATTGGAGATTGCCAAGGGCTGGGGAGATTGGGGAAGAATGGCTAATGCCTTCTAACGGGTACAGGATTTCTTTTTTTGGAATGATGAAAATGTTTCAAAATTAGACGGTGGTAATGGTTGTACAATTCTATAAATATACTAAAGACCATTGTGTACTTAAAATGAGTAAATTCGATGGTATGTAAATTATATTTCAATAAAGTTGTATTTTTTTTAAGTGATCAACACAGCAGCAGGGAGCAAGAAGCAATCAGCTACACTGATCATGTTCAATGAATCCTCGGAAACACTAGTAAAGGTCTGTACTTTCCAAGGTTATATATAAAGGATATTTGACTACGAAGAAAGAGATTGGCCCAAAAGGCTGGGTAGCTTGGGGATGCTTTGTTGTAATAGCATCTGAGCCCCTTTCTTTACTCTGCTTTTCATGGGGCCTCCCTGGGTCCCTTAGCGCTCACAAGCAGAAGATGATGTATACATACACACACGTATAGGTTGTTCTAGAAATAAAGTTGTATCTTTCTCCTTTTTGAGAACAGCAGAAAAGAATTATGGGTAGAGTCAGGATCCCCACTGAGCAGCAGAATCAACAAATGCTGTGGCCGCTTACCAGAACTCCCACCATTTCCAGCCTTATGATGTCAGATTGAAAGCTTGTCACTGAGAATAGCATGTCCGTGAAATTTACAGGCACTGGCACCAGACTCTCTGGGTTCAAATCTGAACCCAGCTCTACAGGTTACCAGCTATGAGACCAGGGTAAGTTACTCAGCCTCTCCATTCCTCAGTTCACCCTTTGTAAGAATGGGATAATATCCATGCCAACTTATAGGGATGTTGTGAGAACTGAATGAATTAGTACATGTAAAACACTTAGGAAATAGGAAGCACTATAACAAAAGCATCAAGTAGTAGTATTTCTAACAGTCTGCAATACACAAATTCTTCCAATATCCAGTGACTTCGTGAAGCGTGAATGTAGGAATCAACTGAATTGAAAACTGAAGAGAAAGACGGTAGATACAACCATGGCTGTTTAAGACCATGGGTGATACGTGCATATGCTAGATGGTAATTAGCAGGAGACCAGAGAGGTATGTCTAATCCTTAGTTGGGCTCAGGGCGTCATAGCTTGTGCGGTAAGAAATCAGAAACGAAAACCAAAGCAACAAACAAAAAACCTCTTTGGGTCCTTTACTCTCCCTGTTGGCTGGAAACCATTAATTTATGTTTGTGCCACTTGGGACTTTTTGGGATACAAGTGGCAAAAATCCCAACTTGAAATGATGTCAGCAAATCATAACAAAAGGTTTTGTAGTATGTAGCTGACAACCTGAGGGTCAGTGTTAAGTTAAAGCTTAATTCCAGGGCCACGTGGGGTCACCAAAACTCAGTTTATTTCTTTCTCTTTCTACCTCCCTGGTCTACTTGGACTCTGTATTGTTTCCTTTCTATTATATCTTTTCTTCGTGGGGAAGTGGCAACAGCACATCTGCCCCACCCCACCCCATCCTCCCAGGTTCAAGTCCAGTAAGAAACAAAACAAAACAAAACAAAACAAAACAAAACAAAAACATGCTACTGAAGTCTTGCCAAAAGTATCCTTGCATCTCCTTGGCTCTGACTAGGTCCCATGACCATCCTGAACTAATTGTGCTTCCAAGAAACGCTTTGACTGCATTGGCTGGAGTCACACACTGAGGGTAGAAGGATGGGCTCGACACTATCTGAATTACATGAACCCAGAAGTGGAGAGGGGATGGTTCCCCAGCGGAGATTTGTGAGTTCATTTTACTAGTTGTGCATCTATTCTATGTTCTAGCCTGTTCTGCTCGCAGGCTTTCTTCCAAACCCTGCTGTTGGATCTCAGGAAAAAAACGAAGCAGATTCAGAGAGGCATATATGCAGAATCAGAAGTACTTGTTATGTGTGTAAGGGGTGGTGAGGGTAGTGGCCAGGGAGAAGGGACCATTTCAGCAGATGCTATAGTGAAGTTCAGCTTGGCAGACGTACCATGGTATCTAGAGACAAAGGCAACAGACGAGTCAGATCAGCAATTATCACTCGGAGGCTAACGTGGAAGTTTCATATATCATAGTAGGTAGTTGAAACATGGTAAAATAAAAACTAGAAGTAGAAGAAATTTCTGTCGTGCAGAAGCGAAGGACCCCAAGACAGAGAAAGGGGGAGTGATACTAATGACAACTACCACGATGCACCAATCTGAATGTGCATTGACTCTTGCTCACAATGCACTTGGACTCAAAAGCTTCTCACACTCACATGCAGAAACCACCACAGCTTAAGCGCAAGAGCGGTCAACACTCAACATGAGGGGCAGGAGGCCTGGAGTTATAAGAAGGGCCAGCAGGGACCCATTGGAGAACTGAGGTTGCAGGCAATGCTGCCAGACCCGGAATCTGGACAGACAGATGAATCCAGAACTTTACAATGGAGTCTTGACCCGGAGCAGAAGCCACTGGAGCTGTAGATTTGGTAGGAACACTTAAATAGTAAATTTTATAAATTCCTGCAGGCTGAATATGAACTATCTTGAGAGTGAGAAACTCCTGGGAGCCAAGTGTTAGCGGGATACCCACATTTTCATGGGTTTGACTTCCAGGAACCTTGGCACTCCGGCAGAGGGAGGGAAAGAGAAATCCTTATGAAATATGCCCAGAAGGTTCTCATAGAAGGCCTACTCTCTGGATGCAAGACTTACCAGAGCTTTATCCCACCCCAGGGAAAGGTTTTCTGCTTTCTCCCACCACAGGCCCCTCTGGCCCACCTTTCTTATCTAAGAGGAGAAAAAAAGAAACGACTAAGAAACACTGGTCACAATCCAGGGACACAGGCCACTAACAGACAATAATAAGAACACCTTTCCTGTATCATTTACCGTATACCAACAATGCTCCAGGATAAGAGTAGTTTACAGCTGAAAGATCTGAGGTGCATCAAACTCTATCTAAGGAGGAAGCCCAAAGAAAACAGGGAGATAAAAGCAAGGACACTAGAAGCATCCACGCGGGCGGCAAACTTTAAACAGAGCCCACCTTGTAGCCCTATTAACATGAAATCTCACACTAGAAGCTGATTTACCTCAGGTTCTGTTATCCCACACATCATCCGGCCTTCAAAAAAAAAATTCATAAGGCATGTTAAATAGCAAAGATAAAATATGCCTAAATAGAGCAAGCATCAGAATCACACTCAGATATGACACAGGCTTTGGAATGATCAGACGGGGAATTTAAAATAACTATGATTAATATGCTAATGGATCTAATGGAAAAAGTAGACAATATGCAAGAGCAGATGGGTAGTTTAACCAGAGAGATGGAGGGGCCCCCGGGGGGTTCAGTGTGTTAAACATCAGACTTGGGCTCAGGTCATACTCTCGTGGTTCATGAGTTTGAGCCCCATGTCGGGCTCTGTGCTGACAGCTCAGAGTCTAGAGCCTGCCTCAGATTCTCTGTCTCTCTGTCTCTCTGCCCCTCTCCAGCTCTCTCTCTCTCTCTCTCTCTCTCTTAAAAATAAATAAATTAAAAAAAAAAAAAAAACTTTAAGCAGGGAGATGGAAATTCTTAGGATCAAAAGGAAATGCTAGGAGTTTCAAAAACTGAAACACTGCGACAGAAATGAAGAATGCCTTTGGTGGGTCCATCAGCAGACTGGACATGCCCCCCAAAAGAACCAGTGAGGTTAAAGATAGGTCAATAGAATCTTCCCAAACTACAGTGCAAAAAAAGTCTTCTGTCAGTAGAGGACTCGTAAGTTTCACCTACCTTCAGCTCCCTGAAGTGTTGCAATTAATCACACAGGCTATTAGGCACTCTGACAACACATGACCACTTTTGTGGGATGGCTAGTCTTCCAGAAGTTTAGGCCACTATTTCAGCTCTGCTCAGCCACCCACAGTAGCACACACATACACACCCTCTCACCTGCACATTCTGGGCAATCATTCCCCCAGTGTTTTGGACGATCTGTGCCTCAATAATAGACGGCTAGACAGCAAGTAGGGGGCGAGGCCAGCAGTGGGGTGAGCATTGAGAACGCCTGTCTGACATCGTGGTATATAGTCCACAGACAGATTCCAGTTGATAAATGGCAGGTGAGTGTGAGGCAGGGTCTCCATCCTGAAGAACTGAGAGAGGAACAGATTGTCAAGGCAGAGACCAGACACCCAAATACATGCAAACTACGGGCATACTCTCAGAGAAGAGGAGACTCCGAGTTGTCCAAAATGGGGCACAAAGACTGGGTTAGACGAGCAACAGTGGGGATTTCCAGTTGGGTCCGTCCCACGGTAATATCCTGGAGTGCTACTCAGAATTGTTCCTGCCTGACTCAAGGCCTTGCCAGAGCCCGAAGGTCAGAGTGGACCTGAGTCTGTAGTGGGCGCAAGTGTTACTGTCAATAGAAGAAGGATTCAGAAGCCAGGCAAGGCCTGTCACCTGCTCATGCCCTCCTGTGGCTGATCTCCAAGCACTGACTCAATTCTGCCCTGTGCTATGGCTTACTTTTTTGATCACCTAGAGACTCCCAAGCTTCGCCCAAACTAATGGATGTGACAGAACGTCCACCTTTGATCTTCCTGGGCTTTTCCTATCCTTGCACACTCCCCACTGTCCCCTCCCAGTATAAGTGCCTGTGATGGTTACTTTTATATAACCACCTGGCCAGGCTGTGGGGCCAGTTGTTTGCTCAGACAATAATCTAGTTGTTGCTAGGAAGACATCTTTTAGATGTGATTAATATTTACAGTCTGTAGATTTTGAATAAAGAAGATAAACCCTCCATAATGTGAGTTAGCCTCACCTAATCAGCGGAAGGCCTTAAGAGCAAAGAATCAGGTTTGCAGAAGAAACAATTCTGCCTCAAGACTGCAACATAAACACCCTACCCGAGTTTCCCGCCTGCCAACCTGCCCCACAGATTTTAGATTTGCCAATCCCCACAACTGTCAATTCCCTGTTCTCCCTCTCTGAGACAGATGACAGATAGATGATAGATAGATATCAGAGATACAGATATAATCTTCATGGTTCTGTTTATCTACAGATACATTTGTATATGAATATATAAATATATGTATATGTGTATATGTGTATGTGTTTGTAGATGTATGTATCTATTCTTGGTCCTGTTTCTCCGGAGAACTCTTTTTTTTTAATTTTTTTTTTCAACGTTTATTTATTTTTGGGACAGAGAGAGACAGAGCATGAACAGGGGAGGGGCAGAGAGAGAGGGAGACACAGAATCGGAAACAGGCTCCAGGCTCCGAGCCATCAGCCCAGAGCCCAACGCGGGGCTCGAACTCACGGACCGACCGCGAGATGCTGACCTGGCTGAAGTCAGACGCTTAACCGACTGCGCCACCCAGGCGCCCCCAGAGAACTCTTAACTGATAGAGTATTTCTTCAAGTTTGTTGACAGGAAAGAGTTCATCTTTCTGCAATAAATGCAAATCAACAGTTTTGACCAAAAGGGAATTTTTTTTTTCAGTGAAAACCAATCATGCTATCTTTTTCTCTGAGAATGGCATTTTAATAGTATTAAATGTATATATATATATGTGTGTGTGTGTGTGTGTGTGTGAGTGTGTGTATACACATATTTCATTCAACTTTGGGGCTTTTCATTAATTCTCTGCTTCACAGAAATGCAACAGGATATGGTCTTGTGGCATGTTGACATTAAAATTCATGCTTCGTCTTAAAGAAGTCATTCTAGGGGCGCCTGGGTGGCTCAGTCGGTTAACCCTCCGAGTTCAGCTCAGGTCACAATCTCGCGGTCCGTGAGTTCGAGCCCCGCGTCCTCTATGCTGTCAGCTCAGAGCCTGGAGCCTGCTTTCCGATTCTGTGTCTCCCTCTCTCTCTCTGCCCCTCCCCCGTTCATGCTCTGTCTCTCTCTGTCTCAAAAATAAATAAACGTTAAAAAAAAAATTAAAAAAAAAAAGTCATTCTAACCCTAGTCAACCGTCTTTAACGGCAGACATATGAGGGCTCTCACATCTTAAATGGCTTGTAGAGGTACCTATGGAAATGAGGACTTGCCTGTGACAACCAATAAACCAGCACCAATCACAAACCGCCATAGTTACCACTTGCTTACCCAGCGTGTGGATCCAAACTGATGAGGCTGAGACTTCCGTTTTTGAGTCTGCTTTGCGTTTTGTTGGGATGTTTTGGAAAATAACGAAACATAGAGGATACTGCCATCTGAGAGCCTCAGGAACATGCTGGCAAATAATGAAAGTGACTTCTCTCAAATTACGTCTCTGGAGGGAGCTGAAAGAAAGACTTCCCTCTGGGTGCGCTCTTTACCATTACAACCCAGGCTCCATATTAACTGATGTTGGCCGTGGAGGACTTTTCCTACCTCCCGGAGAGGCAGTATTTTATTTTACTTTGTAACATTTCCCTTGACTGGAAAATGAGAATGTTTTCCTGGTGGTGGTTGTTGTTGTTACTTTTACAGTGGACTGCCAAGCTAATTTAGGAACTTCTCCACGGGGTGGCCCCTACACAGGATATCAGACACCACACATTGAAGACACGCACAAACTACACCACAACAATAGAGCCCAAATGTGTCTAAGACAAATGTATAACAATGTATCTTTTAGCAGAGAGACTCATACTTTATTTTGACAAATTCAAGATAGAAAAATATCATAAAGTGAATATAGCAGTTGCTGTTTTTGTCACAGGGTCTGGGATGTGCAGGGTGACTCGGGAGAGCCGGCTTAACTGGATGGTCTCACTTCTGCTTGGGCTTCAGTGAACACCGAATTATTTCTCAGCCTTTGCATTTGCTTGAAAGAATACAGGACGCAGTAAGACTGGCTTCTCAAAAGGTTATGACATTCAATAATAGATATTATGAAGCAATGAACCCAAACCACCTTTAAAATATTTTTATAATTACTAAAAGCCAACTTCGACCTTCGGGTTTGAAGCTATGAACTCATGTATTCAAAACAGCTTTAACATTTTCTACCAATATATAATAGAGTAACAGAGCACTTAATTGTTTTTTTGAGTGAAGAAAAATGAGAGTAAACCTGATATTTCAGATGACTATAAACAGTAAACGTCAACTCAATATATACGTGTGTATATATGTACGTATACGTGTATACGCACGTATATATGCATGTGCATAATAACTTCAGTAATATACTCTTGCTCAGCTGGCCATGAACACTGCAGTTCTATCACTGAAGATGTATCCCCGTATGTCCTCTTTGAGCTTATTAAGTGCTGTCATCCTGTCTACACTCCATCTCTGGAGGGGGTGGGTTGAGGAACTCCTAGTGCATGCCGCCCTTCGGTTATGGTTATAAAGACAGAAAATTCACGTGCAGCCTGCACTGAACATATCCCTTCTGCCGCTGAGACCGCCGCCTCACTTTGTTCAGCACCTTCACATTCCTTTGTCTCTGTGATGCCTCAGGTAAACTCAGGCTAAATAATTCACGCAGCTGCTAATTCTGTTGCTGCCAGTGCGTTTCAGCTTCTTTCTTTGCTTCCCTTCCCCACTCCTCAAAGAATAAAACTGTGCGGCCCCTCATTAAAATATGGTATCTCGAACATACAAAATAAGCGTATGTACATATATACATACATGCGTTTCCTTTTCAAGGACTGGGTAACTCCTCATTTTCTATCAAGTAATCCTTCTTCATATACTTGGTTCCCCTGACTAACCGCCACACTTCGAGGTAAGCATCCTTCAGTGACCTCTTGCTCACTTCCTCCGGGCCGCGTGTGATCTGCGAACTCCCAGCCACCAGCGGGACTCCTCTGGGGCCACCCCTTGCCTCTGGCCCACTCTTCTGAGTGGAGCCACCTGCTGCCTTGCCCCCTTCTGACCCTCCATTTCCATCCTCCGCGGGCAGCTCCTCCATGACGAATGGCAGCTGATCTCCACTTGGCTGTGCCTCCTCTCCCCCGGGCCGCGTCTCTAGGTCCTCGTAGTTGCTTTGCTTTCTGGTCTCCAAGAATTTGGCCACACAGTAAATGATGGAGCCCAGGGTGTTCACCACCACGCCGGCAATGAACAGAGAGGTGGGCTCCACGTCGCTGAAGGCCACCATGCCCACTGTGATGGTGGCGATGCTCTTCACCACGCCCACGAAGCTAGTGGTCACCGCCGAGTTGATGTAGGTGCAGTGCAGCGTGGTGAAGTTCATGGCACAGCCGATCAAGATGCAGGCCGCGAAGATGCAGACCATGGTCGGGTCCTTCCAGCCGGGGAAGGTCCAGGCGCGGATGGAATCGGTGCTGGCGAAGGAGCAGACAACCAGCAGTGGGGTGGCGGACACAGCGATGACGTACTGCGCGGTGAGCGGCCCGTGCTCCGTGTCGGCGCTGGCCTTCTGGATGAGCACCAGATAGGCTGCGTGCACCAGGACTGCCAGCACGCCCGTTACGTACCCGATGGGGTCGCCCGTCAGGTCGCCGGCTCCTGGAGCGCCCCAGAGAACCACGGAGCCAGGGCAGGAAGGAAAAAGAGAAGACACCGGGTTGGCGCGGGTGGGTATTCACTGGGGCAATAGGGTGGAGAGTGGATAGAGTTCGCGTCCCAGGTCTGCCCACGGGCATAAATCGGAGAGGCCAGGCTCAGCCAATGCCCAGTTCCAAGCGTGAGCGGAGGCGCCTTCCTGCATATCCCGGGCGGGGGGGGGGGGGCACCCTGTCTAGTTCTGTGCACGACAAAGGACCGGGAGGGAGCAGATACCCTCGGGGTAGGCACGGAGGTCACCCAGGAACGTCGTACGCTGCCCCCGGTCTGTTGGGCCGCGGAAGGAAGACGGATCCCCAGCCAGTGTCTTCTAACCCCAGGCGGGCTGGTCGCCGAGCGAACGCCTCCCTCTCGACCTCCGTGTGAAGGTTCCCGGTTCCCGCCGGCTCCCACCCGGCTCAGTCCTTCAAGCTCGGCCCTCACGTGGGTCTTAATCCACCCACCCCCGCCCCCACCCCTCCTCGCGCCGGGAGCGCCTCGCGCGGGGCCAGAGACCCTAAACTAGCTCAGACTGCTCAAGCTTGGTTTCCATCGTCCCCCGCCCCCCACCACTCCAGCCCCGCGTGACCCAGGGAAGTTCACCGCCCCCGCCTCCTGCAAACCCATTCTGCCCCGGCTCCGGCGGCTCTCGACCCTTCCCGGAGGAAGGAAGGGGTGCGAGGCGGAGGAGAGGGGAGGGTGGAGAGGGGAGGCGGTGAGCTGGGAAAGCGGAGAGGACGATAGCTAGTTAGGCAGGGGAGGGGGTCGGAAGCCAGGACTGGGGGGAGGGGTACGCTCTGAAGGAGGAAGTCGGAGCGCCGGGAAAGGCTCGGCGGGGTCCCAGAAGTCCCGTGCGCGAGCCGAGCAACCACATTCAAAGTCTCTCTCTGCCTCGGTCTCCCCACTGGAAGTGGGGGCCTGGCACTAAGCGATCCTCGTAGCCTCGGTCCGGTGGGGTAGGGTGGGCCGGGGGCGGGCGGGGGTCGGGCTCACCTGCCAGGGCGGCGCCGCAGGTGGTGATGAGCACCGCGGCGAGCACCCCGGGCGAGGGCGCGCCGTTCTTGAGCACCAGGACGCCGATGAGCATGGTGACCAGGGGCAGGCAGCGCTTGAAGACCACGTACATGGGCAGGCTGAGGCCGCGCAGGGACCAGAGCGTGAGGCTCGACTGCAGCGTGGAGAGCACGGCGACCCCCGCGAAGGAGCGCGCCAGACTCCAGCCGAAGGGGGGCACGGCGATGAGCCCGAGGCGCCGCAGCAGCTCCAGGCTCAGCGCCGCCGTGGAGCTGGTCAGGCACTGCACCAGGGTCAGGAAGGAGAACTGGTAGCGGCTGATGAGGAACTTGAGCAGGATGTTGAGGGAGCCCGAGAAGACCCCGTGCGCGATGGCCACCGAGATGCCCAGCACGCGGCCCCGGCAGAGCTGCCGCATCGCGCCTGCCGCGCCGCACCCGGCGGTGGCGGAGCTCCGGGACCTGCGGAAGGAGAGCGGAGAAGAGAGCCGGGAGCAGCGGAGCGAGGGCGGCGGGGGTGCCCGCCCAACGCCGCGGCCAAGGGCAGGGGGCGCCGGCTCCCCGCAGAGGGTAGCTCCAGCCAGGCGTCCTCGCCGCTCCACCGCTCCGCGTCCGACTGCCCCGCAGCTCCCGGGAGGCAGTGACGGGGGCGGGGGACTCCGAAAAGTGGCAGGGGTGGGGGGGCTGGTCTGAGAGGAGTGGCGGGAACCCTAGCGACAGCGATTTGTAAGTATGTGACGAGCTGCAATGGGTTGTGTCCCGCGCGGTTTCACAGTCAGGGCGGACGCTCTGCGCCTGGAAGCCCCCGCCGCTGCCGCACGCGGGACCGGACTCGCACCTCTCGGGCACCCCAGCGCCCACCCCTGGGCGCCGCCCCCCCCCGCCCCGCCTCCGCAAAAGCCAGAGGCTCCCGCTCGCCTCTTCTTTCCAGCCCCGAACCCAGGAGCGCGGGTTGGGGGATCCCGGGCACAGCCAAGGAAGATTTTAGAAACAACAGCCCTCCAGGGTCGAGCACTGTTTTCGAGAACCGCAACAAGTGACAGCACCCCCAGCAACCCTCCCCCGTCCCCACACCCGCAGCTTCAGCCGCTTTTCTATCCACGGTCCCTCCCGGCGCAGCCGCCGGACCATGTCCAACTGTCGGCCAGGAAATGGAAAAAAGTCGGTGCCAGCTGGCTGCGGGGCTTCCCGGTGCTCGGGCGCCAACGCCCCCACATTGAAGGAACCCACGGCCCCAGGACGCCGCCCCGGAGTGCTTTAGGGCGCTAGGGCTGGCTTCTTCCCGGCGCGGGCAACGCGCTCCCCAGTCAGTGCGCCTTCCAGGGAGGGACCTGGGATTACTCCAGTGGCTCGGGCGGGGGGAGGTTTTTTTTTGTTTTTTGTTTTTGTTTTTTTTTTTTTTTTTTTTTTTTTTTTTTTTTTAGGGGGGAGGGTCCGTGGCCTCGCCGGGCTGCGTAGCCTGGGGGCGGAGGCAAGGGCACACGTTCCAAGTGGGGCAAAGCCGTGAAATGAGCGTAAAAGCAGAAACTAAGTCTCGGGAGGGAGAACCATCCACTGTTTTGGTGGATCGCGGGGGCGACGGTGCCCCAGGGTGGGCGGGAGCCACTGGCCTCGCTCGGAGGTGGAGGGGGTGTGTTGGCAGGGGAGAGAGGGCGTAGCGGGGGCAGGAACCCAGGACCAAGACAGAGCCGAGACTGGACGTAGCTTTCTCTGGATCCCCGGGAACCGAACGCAGCCTAGCGGGTAGTCATTGACTGACTGCTTTGGAGAGCAGGACAACCCCTACCTCCTACCTCCCCCACCGCCGGCCAGGGCAGGTCGGCTTCCCGGCAGGACTTGAGAACTATTTACTTGTCTCGTCCGGCCGGAAGAAAAAGGGAATTCTCAATTACTGCGGGTACAAAGCTTCTGTGACCCTTTGATCTGAATTTCGCTCCCTTGAAAGTAACTCCTAGACCCGGAAACTCAGGAGCGGCAAAGGGGTTCGCTCAGCCCAGATCACAGCCAACAGCCAGGCACAGTTTTCGCGCTGCTTAAAAATTATGGACTTGGCTAGGGTTTGGGAGCGAGGAAGAGAGCTCCAAATTGCTTCGAACCACCTCTCCCTTTCGTTCACTTTTCTTATCCACCCACCTGCAGCAGGATCCCAACCTCCTAACCCTGAACTGCTGCACGAACTAATATGCACGAACCATTTCCTTGGTGATTCTTTCTTCTCCTCCACACTTCCACCTCTGTGCTGAAGGAGACACTTCCAGCCCAGATGTTGAAGCCGCGACAATTTTTACCAGAGCAGAAAAATAATTTACATCGGGTATTGGCAGCACTTATTCTGGGCCAGCTTTCCAGGAGCTGGGAGCTCACTTGGGTGGGAGAGACCTAGGTCTCAACCAGTCCTCCAGCTCACGTGCCCAGCGCCTGGTAGGGCCACTTTCCCGCCCCCCCCCCTCAAGTGGACACTCAAGAAAATGCTTACAAATGGCTCAGTGTGTCAACTTTCCAGGAATACCTCTGGAAAGCAATGTACTGAAACCTATGCTTCCGGTTCCCTGGGAAATTCTTTGTTTCTGTTGCTAATAGCTATGGTTACACACTAGTGGCTGCTTCACGGATTCTGTTTTTCATGGGATGTTCTTTTCTTGAGGAAATCGGGTCTGAAGCGAGGGACCCCATGTGTGTAGTATAAGCATATATACAAAGCATACAAAGTATACTCAGATTAAAAAAAAAATTTGAAGATTAACTCTTTTTTTTTTAAGTTTTTTTTTTTTTAACGTTTATTTATTTTTGAGACAGAGAGAGACAGAGCATGAACGGGGGAGGGTCAGAGAGAGGGAGACACAGAATCTGAACAGGCTCCAGGCTCTGAGCTGTCAGCACAGAGCCCGACACGGGGCTCGAACTCACGGACCGCGAGATCATGACCCGAGCCAAAGTAGGCCGCTCAACCGACTGAGCCACCCAGGCGCCCCAAAGATTAACTCTTTAAAGAAATCAGCAAATACCAGATCTCTGCTTCTGGGGACCATTCCAATTAAAGGATGGTTTCTTTAAGCCATCTTAAGTGAACATAATAAAGACCTGTCTGCGTAGACCTAGTTTGGGAATGATTCATTTCTGCCAGCAATTATAATTGCTTCCATTTGTGATACTAACATTAGGTAAAAGATTTGGGGCTGATTCAGCTATCTCACCCTTCTCATTTAGGCAAGAAAATTTTGCTTAATATTTGAAACCTACATTGGCATGAAACAGTTCATTTTCTCCACTTTATTGCATATAATTCTTTTCCATTAGGCCTTTCATTTAAAAAAAATTAATACCATCAGCCACACCAATTACTAGATATCTCCTAAAGAAAAATGGGAAAAACAAGAATACTATGTTTAGCAAGGTTAATTGAACAAGAATGTAGATCTGAAGGTCAAAAAGCTATTTGACCTACTGGTACCAAGGGTCTAGACTCAAGCTCCATTATCTTTGGAGCTACCTAATACATACTGATGGCATTAAATAAATCCTTCAGTTCATTCACTTGGCAAACATGCAGAGCAAGTATTTTGGGCCAGGCACTTGGTTAGCCACAGAGGATTCAAAGATGAGCGCTCATCTTAGTTCTCAGGAATTCGCAGGTGCAGGTGATACGCAGAGGCAACACAATGATGCGTATGCAACAGTGGGGTCATGTGGCAGAAACAAGAGACCGCTAAGGAGGGAAATAATATCAGCTTTAGAAGGGGGTATCGGGGCGCCTGGGTGGCGCAGTCGGTTACGCGTCCGACTTCAGCCAGGTCACAATCTCGCGGTCCGTGAGTTCGAGCCCCGCGTCGGGCTCTGGGCTGATGGCTCGGAGCCTGGAGCCTGTTTCCGATTCTGTGTCTCCCTCTCTCTCTGCCCCTCCCCCGTTCATGCTCTGTCTCTCTCTGTCCCAAAAATAAATAAACATTGAAAAAAAAAAAAAAAAGAAGGGGGTATCAGAGAAGACTTCCTGGAGGAGGAAATATGTTCTTATTTCATTATTTTTAATTGTAAAAGTAACCCATTCTCAGGACGCCTGGGTGACTCAGTCGGTTAAAGCATCAGACTCTTGATTTTCGCTCAGGTCATGATCTCACAATTCGTGAGATCGAGCTCCACTCAGAGCCTGCTTGCGATTCTCTCTCTCCCTCTCTCTCTTCTCCTCCCCTGTGCACCTTCTCTCTCTCAAAATAAATAAATAAATTTTTAAAAAGTAACCCATTCACATTATAGTATGTAAAAGGAAAACAAACTTTATAACAATAACTAAACATGCTATCTTCAATATTCCCCACCACCAACCCCACACCAACCCCACTGCACAGAGCTGGGGGGGTACTGGTGTAAACCTTTAAGTTTTTTATGTATATATATTTACACAAACAGAATCCCCTTTTAAAAAATAATAAAATTAGGACTTTTACATATTTGTCTATAATTTGCTATTTTAAAAAGCATATTGTGGGGCACCTGGGTGGCTCAGTTGGTTAAGCATCCTACTTCGGTTCAGGGCATGATCTCGAGGTTCATGAGTTCGAGCCCCACATCGGGCTCTGTGCTGAGAGCTCAGAGCCTGGAGCCTGCTTCGGAATCTGTGTCTCCCTCTCTCTCTCTGCCCCTCCCCCGCTCACTCGTGTGCGTTCTCTCTCTCCTCTCAAAAATAAACATTAAAAAAAATATTTTAAGATATTGTGATAACAAGCCCCTAAGATCTCTGCTTCCTCATATTCACACCTTTGGTTAACCCTCTTACTTTTTACCAGGGCTGGTCTGTGTGACCAATAGGACACAGCAGAAATGATGGTGTCACTCCCCGAGGCTCGGTTATAAAAGACTGAAGCTTCTGTCTTGAATTTTCTTTCTCTTTTATCATTCAGTCTGGAGGAAGCCAGATGCCATGTTATAGGGACACTCAGGCCACCTGTGGAGGGTCCCACCTGGTGAGTATGTGAGGCCTGCTAACGACCAGGTTGATCCAGGTTGATCCTTCAGCCTCTATTGAGCTTCTGATACCTGCAGACCCAGGTGACAGCTTAACTGCACTGTCCTGAGACATTCTGAGCCAGAACAACTCAGCTAAGCTACGCTTGGATTCCTGACCTATAGAAATTCTAAGATAAATAAATGTTTGTTTTAAGCTGCTATGTTTTGGGGTGATCTGTTACACAGAAATAGATAACTAATACACATATCAATAGCAGGGTGTCTTTCCATAGTTCTGTCTTATTCTTTTAAATGACTGTTCTATAGTATAACCTTTCCTCTGTAGACAGGCATCTAGATTTTACCCAACAATGATGTAATAATGGATACCCTTGGACATTTGTTCTTACATACTCTGTTAGTATTTGGGGTGTCAGGGTACAGACAGGGAATCCTAGGACTGGAACAGCTGAGTTTGTAACTTAAAATCTTTATTGCCATCCAAAATCTATAAAGAACTTATTAAACTCAACGCCCCAAAAGCAAATAATCCAGTTAAGAAATGGGCAGAAGACATGAATAGACATCTTCCCAAAGAAGAAATCCAGATGGCTAATAGACACATGAAAGATGCTCAACATCACTCATCCTCAGGGAAATACAAATCAAAACCACAAGGAGATACCACCTCACACCTGTTAGAATGGCTACAATTAACAACACAAGAAACAACAAGTGTTGGTAAGGATGCAGAGAAAGGGGAACCCTCTTGCATTGTTGGTGGGAATGCAAACTGGTGCAGCTGCTCTGGAAAACTGTGTGGAGGTTCCTCGAAAAGTTAAAAATAGAACTAACCTATGATCCAGCAATTGCACTGCTAGATATTTACTGAAAGGATACAAAAATGCAGATTCGAAGGGTACGTGCACCCCAGTGTTTATAGCAGCATTATCAACAATAGCCAGGGCGCCTGGGTGGCTCAGTCGGTTAAGCATCCAGCTTCCGCTCAGGTCATGATCTCACAGTTAGTTGAGTTCAAGCCATGCGACGACGAGCTCTGTGCCGGAAACTGCTTCAGATGCTATGTCTCCCTCTCTTTCTGTCCCTCTCCCACTCGCACTGTCTCTCTCTCTCTCTCTCTCTCTCTCTCTCTCTCTCTCTCTCTCAAAAGTAAACAAACATTGGGGTGCCTGGGTGGCTCAGTCAGTTGAGCGTCCAGCTTCGGCTCAGGTCATGAACTCACAGTTTGTGGGTTCGAGCCCTGCATCCGGCTCTGTGCTGACAGCTTAGAGCCTGGAGCCTGCTTCGAATTCTGTGTCTCCCTCTCTCTCTGCTCCTCCCCCACTCATGCTCTCTCTCCTTCAAAAATAAATAAAAGCATTAAAAAAAATACAAAAATAAACAAACACAATAGCCAAACTATGGAGAGAGTCCAAATGTCCACCGACTGATGAATGGATAAAGATGTGGCATATATACCCACAATGGAATATTTCTCAGCCATCAAAAGGAATGAAATCTTGCCATTTGCGATGATGCGGATGGAGCTAGAGGATATTACGCTCAGTGAAATAAGTCAGACAGAGAATGACAAATACCATATGATTTCACCCATATGTGGAATTTAGGACACAAAACAGATGAACATATAGGAAGAAGGGAGAAAAAGAAAGAGAGAGAAACAAACCATAAGAGCCTCTTCACGATAGAGAACCGAGGGTTGATGGGGGGGGGGTGGATGGGCTAAATGGGTGTGGGGCATTAAGGAAGGCATTTGTGTTGAGCACTGGATGTCATATTAAGTGATGAATTACTAAAATCTACTCCTGAAAAGAATATTACACTATGTTAACTAACTAGAATTTAAGTAAAAAACTTGAGAAAAATTAAATTTTTTATTGCCAAATTGCCTTCCAAAAAGGTATGTAACAGTGCTCTCACTTTCACTAATATTGGATATTAGCAATATTTTATTGTTTGCCAAACTGATAAGCAAAAAAATAGAATCAAATCTTTTAATTTGCATTTCTTTATCATCAAATTAGACAAAGTTTGGGTATTTTTTTTAAATTGTATTAAACATTTGCATTTTTACATCTGTCAATTATCTATTGATATCCTTTGTCCACTTTTACGTTTGGCTGTCTCAGTGAGTTTTGAGAGCTCTTTAAATTGTGGATATTAAACCATTTGTTACATATGTTACAAATACACCTTCTACTGTGTCTTCTTTTAGCTTTGCTAATGGTGTGTTTTGTTATTTTAATTTTTGTATGTTATCAGTCCTTTTCTTTAGTCATTTCACATGACTTTCAAATGATGGATAAGAATTTGTCAAACCAATATATACCTAAAAATTAATGTAATATCACGTATCAACTATAATAAAAAATGATTCACTGAGCCAAGAACAAGGCAATCCAGGCACATGGACTGCCTTGAACAAAGGCAGAAATGAAAACTTGCATTATTTATTCAGGGGAGCCTGTGAGCACATGGGTGTGGAGCACAAAGTTGGTGACCACAAGGACAGATGCGATGCTGCAGAAGGGCAGGGGCCAGCCCCAAAGGACCACAGTCTGATGAGTGAGCTTGAACTTTTTCCTGAGGGTAATCCTATAGGCAGAGAAGGTTTTACACTCCGATTGATGTCATCAGATTGCATTTCTAGATCCATCTCCAGCAGCTGTGTTGGGGAGGATTGCTCCAAGGGCACAAAACTAGAAACAGATACCTCATTTGGGAAGGGATTGGATCATCTGCTGGGGTTGTCCAGAGAAAACTTAACAATGGCATGAACCGGGGCAGCAGTGGTTGGATTGAAGGCCGGGGACAGAATGGAGAAGTATTTTAGGGGAGAAAAGGGACAGGACTTATGTGATGCATCTTCGAGTGGAGAGGTGGGAAAAAGGGAAGGCACAAGAATGGGATTTAGGTCTTTAGTTTGAGCGCCTGGGTGGAGAGTATTGGCACATGGGAAAGCATGTGCCAGAGGAGCCCATTAATGAGAAAGTTGGGTTTGGTTAGAAGAAACTGAGCTGTGGGGAGACCTGGCTGGGGGAGGCAGGAGACACAGACTTCAGCATATCTCTGAAGCAAAAAAATATTTAAGTGGATTATCTCACCCAACAAGAGGCCTGCTAAGAAATCATTGAGTTCATTTTGGGAGAAGCCAAAGGATAGCCAAGTTGGTCAGTTAAAAAGTGGCATGGGCAGAAGAGACAGTAGGCTCTCAGCCTGGATGTCCCTGGGGGTGACATACCTTGGTAGGGTCACTCCAGACCCTGGGGCAGCTTCTTAGCAATTTCGACTTGGAAAACTCCATTTTGTCGCTTCTCTCAGGAATGATCAAGAGCTAGTCACCAGAGAGTTCCACACGTTTACTACTTCTCTGTGGGCCAATTTCTGTTATTCCTTGGAAAGGAAGGCTAGGTGGCAGGACCATGGTTCGGATCTAGTCAGAGCAAGTTTCACATTCCAGCTTCATACCTGTTGGCTCTTAGGACTCCTGAGGGCCTTCATTTCTTTGTCTGGAAAACTGGGAGGGCTTCCTTTCAGGGACATTATAAAAATCAAAGAAATAACACAGAAATCATCTCACATTGTGCCCAGATCAGATCACAGAAGAAGTTGGGGAGGCAGGAGGGATGAAAGCTAAGAGCTCAACAGCTAAGACACAAATGCTGTCCAGATACTGCCCGGCTTGTGAACTACCAAGAAGTTAAAAATCTTGGGAATTCTCTTTCAGGAGAGAATCCAGCCCCTTTCCTTCTAGTTTTCCGATCTTAGCTCCAGGACACCCACTGGATAAACCCAAACTCTCTCAAATTGTGAGACTCTAAGAATCTGAGTTCAGTATTACAGAGTTACTGTTCCACACAACTCTAACATCCTACAAATTGAGGGGGAAAGATCAAGAGAGATGGTAGTTTTTAAATCACAAGTATCTGCTTCAAAAGATACATGACAGATTATTTTAATAAACTCTCTCGCATTCTACAAGGAAAATAAATAAGTAATTTATTTCATTGTAAACATAAATTCACATAGTAAATGTGATCTGGTTAGGTGTTTTTAAAGGTCTATTTAAAATTTGGCTGATACAGAGAACACCCACAGTGAACCTGCTTTTACTGAACTGTACTTAGTGTGATGTCACTAGTTCTGGAGGGAAGCGAGAAACAGATTGACGAGCCTCATCATCGCGACAGCTCTAAGGATGTGTCTGAGCTCCTTGTTCCTTACATTGTATTCATGTTAAGAAAGCAGTGTCCTCGTTAGGGGGCTTCTCAAAAACAATTTAAGACTAAAAAGAGTTGGGATGCCTGGGTGGCTCAGCTGGTTAAGCTTTCGACTCTTGATTTCGGCTCAGGTCATGATCTCAAGGTCGTGAGACAGAGCCCAGAGTCGAGCTCTGCACTCTCAGCATGGAGCCTGCTTGGGATTCTGTCTCTCCCTCTCTCTCTGCTCCTCCCCTGCTCACGTGCTCTCTCTCTCTCTCTCAAATAAATAAATAAATAAATAAATAAATAAATAAATAAATAAATAAAACATGTAAAAAAAAGTTGTACTTTTCCCCCAGACCATTAATTCATTTAACAAATATTTACAGAGCACCTTCTAGGTACCAGGCATGGTACTAGGATGAAGTCCTTGCCTTAGGTCTTGGGCACTGAACTGTGTACTCAACCAGGCTTCCTATTTATGTTTCTAGGAACAACTTTCTTTCTTTCTTTCTTTTCTTTTTTCTTTTCTTTTCTTTTTTCTTTTCTTTCTTTCTTCTTCCTTCCTTTTCTTTCTTTCTTTTTCTTTCTTTCTTTTCTTTCTTTCTTTCTCTTTTTTTCTTTTTAATGTTTATTTATTTATTTTGAGAGAAAGAGATAGAGAGCTAGCAGGGGAGGGGCAGAGCAGAGACAGAATCCCAAGCAGGCTCTACACCATTAGCGAGGAACCCGGGGCAGGGTTCAAACTCATGAACTGGGAGATCATGACCCCAGCTGAAATCAAGACACACTTAACTGACTGAGCCACCCAGGTGCTCCAAGGAGCAACTTTCTAAAGCACTTTGAGGCATAGATTTTAAAAAGATTTTTTTTTAATGTTTATTTATTTTTGAGAGAGAGAAAGAGACAGAGAGTGAACGGAGGAGGGGCAGAGAGAGAGGGAGACACAGAATCTGAAGCAGGCTCCAGGCTCTCAGCTGTCAGCACACAGCCCCATGTGGGGCTCAAACTCACAGACTGTGAGATCATGACCTAAACCGAAGTCAGATGCTTAACTGACTGAGCCACCCAGGCTCCCCAAGGCATAAATTTTTAAGCTCCACTCATGGCTTCACTTTATGTCTCCTTTTCTTCTATCTTTTGTGTCATCTTCTTTTTGTATGTTGTAAGCTGTCATTTTTTTTCTGGAACAAGTAAATGTGCAATGTAAATATGTTAATTAGGAAATATACATAGGTTCTAATTTATTTTTGTTGTGATTACTGCAAGTATATTTTGCTTTTTAAAAATCCTCAGTGAGGTGCCTGGGTGGCTCAGTGGGTTGGGCTTTGACTGCTGCTCAGGTCATGATCTCATAGTTGTGAGTTCGAACCCTGCATCAGGCTCTGTGCTGACTGCTCAGAGCCTGGAGCCGGCTTGGGATTCTGTCTTGCTCTCTCTGCCCCTCCCCTGCTTGTGCTCTCTCAAAAATGAATAAACATTAAAAAAATTAAGAATCCTCAAAACCTTGTTAAAAATTTAATGACAAAATATCATATTATATAGTTGCTTGTTTTACCAATTTTTCCCTTTCCACACATTTTGTTTTTACAGGTCATCTGCACTTAGGGATTTTTCAAGGAGATTTAGGGCGGTACTAAGGAGGGTTTATAGTATTACCTAGGGCTACTTTCAAGGGCAACTGCTTGAAACTTATTAGAACCTAACACTTTTTTCCCAGTGACCAATTTTTTAAAAAATTTGATGGTAGAAAAGCAGGAAACAGAAATATACAGCAAAGCTTATATTACCTAAAAAGATGTGAATAAATATAAAAAACATGTAAGCTCTTAACTCATAGCATTCCATGTTCTTAAAGCATGCCTCCCATCCTTGAGACAGTCTCATTCAGTCTCTATGTCAAGAACACAGTAGACACTCAATAAATATTGCTGAATAAATCAAATCTATATTAGAGCCCTGTTACTGAACCATAGATACCTCTATATTACATATAGCACTATATTCATATGTATACTATGTTAGAAAAAGCAACCTTGATAGGATGTCATAAAATCATAAGTAATCAAGAGATGTAGTTTATTTTGATTTTTACCAACAGCAGTGATTATATTTTACATCAAAAGTGGCAAATTAAAAATGAAATATATCACTAACAATATAATCTACAGATCTCCCATATTTTAATCCACTTTATAACACAGAGATTACACTTTAATGGATACTACAAGATATTGCATCACATCAATTATTTCTTAGGATTTTAAGAAATATGGCTTATGTACCAGGCTTATATGGTGAACCAAAGTCTTTATCAGCTGCCTCAAAACTGATTCCAGGGTCAATTTTTAAAATTTGAAATCTGCATAGCATATAAAAGCATATCTATGTCATTAATAGTTCATTTATTCCCTGTTAAGTAGTTCTCAGATAATCTCCTTTGTTTCTGACTGGAGGAGTGTATCTCAAGCAGGCATAGTAAGGCAAACAGGATCATATATCTTTATCGTTTCATCCCAAGCACAATCAGCCACCTAGAAAACAAAAAGTAAGAAGAAATCTTGCCATTTGCAACAACGTGGATAGAACTGGAGGGTATTATGCTAAGTGAAATAGGTCAGAGAAATCATTTGATTTCACTCATATGTGGAATCTGAGAAACGTAACAGATGATCATAAGGGAAGGGTAGGAAAAATAAGATAAAAACAGAGAGGGAGGCAAACCATAAGAGACTCTTAAATACAGAGGACAAACTGAGGGTCGATGGGGGTGAGGAAAATGGGTGATGGGCACTGAAGAGGGCACTTGTTGGGATGAGCACTGGGTGTTGTATATAAGTGATGAATCACTGGAATCTACTCCTGAAGCCAAGACTACACTGTATGTTAGCTGACTTGAGAATAAATTTAAAAAAATGAAAAAAAGAAAGAAAAGAAACATAATCTACAAATGTTCCAGATAGGCAGCAAATGCGGAAGTCATTTAAAGTGGGAGTAGATTCACCCACTGGTAACCATTATTTTAAATAGGAAGGTCTATTTTCCCTTTTTCAGATACACTTCACGGATTGTTTCCAATTGATAGAATTTGCCTGTAAGGATTTCCTGTCCCCTATGACCTTACCTGGGCCCCACCTCACCTCCGAACCAAATAATCCCCTCTGTGTCCCAAGGTAAATGTTGAAAAAACCCACTCGTAAACTGGGAACCAAAGCACCATGCTAGGTATTATGGGGATAGAAAGGAGATAAAGTATGGCTCTTGCCTTCACAGAATGGTTCACACAAGACCCAAAGTGGGAAGTCCTCTAATAGAGACTCTCAGAGGAGGAACTATCTTAATCCAAGTGGGGTGGTGTCAGAAGACTTCACAAATGCTGTGGCATTCACACTGGCCCTCTTTAGGGGCAGACATGGGAGACAAGGAAATTTAGGTCTAAAAAAACATAAAAACATGAAGAGAAGAAAGTCCATGGTGCTCAGGAACTGTGTTAAAAACCTTGTGAGTATCACAATGTATCAGAGTATAAGATTAACATACAAAATCAACCGTATTTCTATATACTAGCAGGGCAGAATTCAAAAATTCATTTGCAATAGTATCAAATAACAAAATACTACCACATTTAACAAAAGACGTGCAAAACAGCCACACTAAAAATGAAAACACTGCTAGGAGAAATTGAAGAAGGCCTAAATAAATGAGGAACTATGTTCATGGGTTCCATATCATTAACAATTTAATTCTACCCCCCCCAATAATTTGTAAATAATTCATTATCTCAGAAGGATTTTTTAATGAAAACGGACAAGATGAATTTTAAAGTTTATGTGGAAATGTAGAGGACCCAGAGCAGCCAAAAGAATCTTGAAAAAGAACAACAAAACTGTACTATTTACACTACCTGACTCAAGACTTACCATAAAATTATAGTAATCAGAACAGTGCAATATAGGTATAAGGATATACAAGTAGATCAAGGAACAGAAGAGAGTTCAGGAATAGACTCCAGACTTGGAAAATACCTTTTCAACCAATGTACCAAAACAATTCAATAGAGAAAGGAAAGTCGTTACAACTAACGGTGCTAGAACTGGATATCCATATGGGAAAAAAAAAAAAAAATGAACCTCAGCCCCAACTTCACACCATAAACAAAAAATAATTTCCAGTGGGTGGGCCATAAACCTAAACATAAAAGCTAAACATATAAACCTTTAAGAAGAAAACATAATATATATCATCATCATATATATATATATCTTATATATTCTAAAACAGGCAGAACTTAATCTAAGGTAAAAAAAAATAGGGTCATGTTTTGTTTTGTTTTGTTTTGTTTTGTTTTAGTTGGAGGTGGATATGGGGATAGGGAGAGACTGGAAAGAGATAAAAGGGAATTTTGGAGGAAGATGTAAATGTTCTCTATTGCACTGGGATGTAGATTACAGAGTGTATCTGTCAAAACATATATCTAAGACTTGTACATTTTGGTGTATATGAATGATACCTAGAAGTAGTAAGAATAATAATGGCAATAATAATAATAACTGAATGGGGATGGGACATGAGTAGTGGAATAAATAAAACAAGAATGTTGATCATCGTTATGCTGGGTAATGGAAGTCCATTATCCTATTCTGTTTACTTTTTAGGCACTTGAAATTTTTCACAATAAAAAAACAATACAAGAAAAAATGTAGACAGTGACATGAAGGATGAAGTGGCATGAGAGAGATTTTGACTAAAGGTATTTTCACTCAATTTCCCATCCTTTAATGGTTACAAAGGCTACAAGTTTCACAAGGGAACTCAAAGTCTTAGTGGACAGTCTAATCATCTGGCTGTCAACTGACTGCATCCAAGAACCCCTCAGATTAATCTGAATATATTAACTCCTTATCACTCAATAACAGTATTTTAGATCAGAATCCCAACTATAGAGAATAGTAGAGACCTTTTAGTCAAACTTTTTAATTTCAGCATTAAATACCAGACTCTTCAACATCTGGTTGCTACCTACTTCTTTTGTTTCTTATTGCAGAGCCTACAGTCAAGTCTGGGCCTCTTGTCCTTGTGCTCTTGTCCTTTTCCCAATCCCCTCCTGAGTAACCTCTCTTCTCCCTCTCCTTCTGTCTCCTCCTTGCCTTGTTCTGCCTGGAGATGATACCTCTCTTCTGAAGAATCATTTAAGCATCACTTTCTGTCATCCATAGCACCTGCACTATTCGGCTGTATGTATTTATTGCTATGTGTCTTCAGCTCTTTGAGGGCATAGATCATGTCTTGGTATAACAATAGTGACTCAATAGATACTAGCTCAAATAATGTATTTTACAGATTAAGATTATAGAGATTATCGTGTTCTCATGTTCATACTAGAGTAGCAGAGCTGGAACCAGAACCTCAATCAATGGAGTCTGTCCACTATAAACAGTGCTTCATAAAAGGCAAACTGACATTTCTTATCTGTCTAATCCTGCAATTATAAGTTTTTATATCATGGGATACAAAGATCATTATATTAATTTACCCCTATCTGATCTATGTATACTTTTTCAAGTGCTAGACCTTTCCATATGTTATTTACTCAACTTACAATAACTAAAAAATGTCAAGGCCAATGAATCAGTAAATGTTCACAAATCTATAAGTTAATTGGTATATCAAAAAGACCCCAAACTGCAATGATACAGAATTATGAATAGTTGATTCAAATTAATGCAAATAATATTTCTCCATTAACTGATTAATTAACCCCCAGCTACAAGTTTAAAAAAGCTTACAATAAAAAACAATACTGGGATGCCTGGGTGGCTGTGAGTTCAAGCCCAGCAATGGGCTCCACGCTGGGTGTGAAGTCTACTTAAAATAATGATAATAATAATAATAATAATAATAATAATAATAATGATGATGATGTAAGAAGAAAAGCACTTTACTAAACCAACAAAGAGGCTCCTGACTCTCTGAGGTAGGCAGGCACAGCAGATCTCCTGGTAAGGAAAGATGACGGTGTGGTTCCTGGCGGTGTGGGTAGGGCTCTCATTAATGACCACCACCACCTCAATGGCCTCTGGAGGCTCTCCTTCCCACTTAATTCTGTGACTGAGAGGAAACACAGGCTCTTTCTTAATGTCCCTGATTACCCATCTGAGGCCAGCCTGAAAGACATTAAAAAAAATACTTTGCTAAAAATAAGGGTTAACAAAAAGACCAAAAGATAGAAAAGTAGAACGAATGCCATGAAAATAAACAATCTGCTTTACAGGAAGAGACTGACTCATTCTTTAGCCGGTCACACAAAGTGAGGAATCTTTCCTAGCTCCTATCCTGCTTTTTCACGACAAAAGCCATCTTTCCCTCCCGTCTCCAGGAAGGCACTCTTGGCTATGATGACTCCTTCAAGGCCACACCCGGGATACAGAATGAGAAGAAGACGATAATAGGGTATCTCCTTTCTCATCTACTAAAGATCCTCTTTCTCAGTTTCAGTCTCGGATATGAGGACTCACTTCCTTGCCCATTACCTTGCTGTCAGGAAAACTGAAAGACGGCCATCAGCAAAAAGATTGCTAGGTGTTGTTTTGGGGAAATGCTGGCATTGTCCTAGGGCCCCACAGGATTCCTGATTCTCTAGGGGTCTATGCCTTTCACTGTCTTTGACTGGATTATTTTACAGCTCTGAAAGTCATAGAAAACTGATAGTAATCAAATGATTCTCATCCATTAAAGTTGCAAGTGAATGTTGTCCTGTGGACCTGCAACTGATGCTTCTTCCTACCCCCCAGAGTGAATTCCAACCATTACACTTTATTGCCCTGTGGGTATCGACCAGTTTTGCACCTATTAGTAGGTGCATCTCAGCATTCAGTGATTGTCTATATATGTCTGTTCTTTGGTTCTTCTGAGCTAGTTGTAAAATCTATCATGAGTTGCATAAATCTTTAACCCATGTTCATAATACATCTGTGTGAGAGTCATGATCGCTGTTTTGAAATTATTCTTTAACATGGCCACAGACAGGAATATAGCTTATTTGCCTCGACAGGGTAACCATTATTTATTTCTATAGAATGTAACGACCCTTGCTTTCTCACAGGAGATAACATGGTAACAGAAAAGCCATTTCATTAAAAGAACAAACATGAAATGAAAGAATAGGCAGATAATTATGCTAGAAAACAAAGCTAAGAATAATTGCTAAAATTGGGCATGAAATTGAGCTCTACATCTCCTGGCAGCAAAGGCAAAGAAAAAAAAAAAAAGCAAATGATAATGTCAGATATGCAGATATCATGATCATTTTACGAGTTCATTGGAGGAGATAAAATTTTTCCTACCACTTGACTGGCTATAAGAGAAATATATAACATGCTCCCATCACAAAAGTCATTCAGTGCCGAAAGAGTGGTTTTACAAAAAATACAAAGTCATTCTTCATATGGCTGTTTTTTCAAACATCTAACCCTGAAATAAGCCAAAAGCATTCTATTCAACTGTCGTTTTCTGGAAGTCTTTCTTTAGGGCAGTGGTTCTCAAGCTTTAGTGTGATAAAGCACACTAAATTATGTGGGAGACTTGTGAAAACACAGAGGGCTGGTCCCTATCCTCAAAGCACTGGTTCTCAAAGTGTGGTACTGGGGGTCAGCTTCATTGGTATCACCCAGGGCTGATGTACAGCCTGGGATTTCCAAATCAAGCTCACAGAGGGAATTTAGAGAGTCTGTAAATGCAACATTTTGTGTGTATATATATTTTGGTGGGAGGGTAGAAAGAATCAATCATTTTCTTCAGATTCTCAAAAGAAGTTAATCCAGAGCATTCCCCAGCTGAGTATTATAATCACCTAGGGAACATTCTAAAATGCAGCCAGAATGGAGAACCCCAGATAGAGAACGCCTGATGTATATCAATTTTCTTAACTGGGCTTTTGTCAAGTGCAGGAATTTTTTTGCTGCTGATTAAAAAAAAATCCCAAATTTAGTAGGATTCAAATATTCTTCTTCTTCTTCTTTTTTTTTTTTTTTTTTTTTAGTTATTTATTTTGAGAGAGACAGACAGACAGCATGAGTGAGCGAGCAGGGGAGGGGCAGAGAGAGAGGGAAAGAGAGAGAATCCCAAGCAGGCTCCACACTGTCAGCCTAGAGCCCGATTCAGGGCTCAAACCCATGAACCGTGAGATCATGACCTGCGTCGAAATCAAGAGTTAGATGCTTAACTGAGCAAGCCATCCAGGCGCCCCGGATTCAAATATTCTTGAGGGAAAATTTTCTTCCTTTCTTGAGAAAGAAAAAGTTCATCTGCCACTAATATAATGGAAAACATCTTGTGCCATATTTTCACATTTATTTACAATTTAAGGTTCAAAAAATAAAATAAAATAAAATAAAAAAATTAAAAAAATAAATAAAATTTAAGGTTCAAATCTGGTAGGTTGATATGTGGTAGGAAGATAGCGAATTGAGAGGAGAACTAAGGAAAAAGAAACACGACTAAACTATCTTTGAAGAAAAACACCAGCCCTCCCTGAAGCATTCCTACACCCAGAGTTTATGTAGCTTCGTGATCCTGTTCTGCATGAGCCAGAATCCAGAATTTCTACTTAAAAACATGAGAAAATTGTATTAATCATGTAAGCTATGGTTAAAACCAATATTTTTATTTATTTTATTTGATATTTGCACTCTGTTGAGGTTTTTTTTTTTTAAAGCTTATTTATTTTGAGAGAGAGAGAATGTGTGAGTGAGGAGGGCACAGACAGGGAGAGAGAGAATCCTAAGCAGGTTCCACGTCCAGTGCAGAACCTCAAGCCGGGCTTGATCCCATGAACCCTGAGATCATGACCTGAGTCGAAACCAAGAGTGGGACACTTAACCAACTGAGCCACCCAGACACCCCATCCTGTTGAGTTCTAAATGGACTGAAGTGGTTTAGAGATTAATGCACAGGATAAAATAAAATACAGATTTAGGGGGAAAAAGTCTGTTATAAAAGGGACAAATAGAGCAAAAGCTTTCAGGCATTAGAGCTGAACACATTACAACACTTGTACAATAAATCAGGCCCTGTTGCTTTATGATGACCAGGAAGAAAATGAAAGCATGCTGGGTAATACGGTTTCTGTTTTCTAACAACATTCACATACGGATGTAAACATTTTTGTGTAATTAAACCTGAAGAGGGTTTTCTTTTTTTAGTCAGCAATTATCTATCTTGACCAAATCTGTACTCCTTACGTTTTATATATGGTAAAACTAGTAAATCCTGTTGAATGAATGAATGAATGAATGAATGCATGTTTGAGCACTGGTTTTCCTCCTCCAAGGATTTTCTGGGGTAGGGTCTCATTCATGGGGAGGAGCACCTAGTCAGGTATGAGGTTAGAGATCTCAGTGAAGGCAATAGGTTGTATAGGTTTTACAGGATTTTTGAGTGTCATGAATATTATTTAAAGAGACTTCACACACAGCTTTCTTTTATGTCCCAGGAACTGTTCGTCAACTATTCCTCTGCATTACAAAGCCATAAAAAACATAATTCATATGTACATATATATATATATATATATATACACACACACACACACATATATATTCATTTATTTAACAAATATTTATTGAGCATGTCCTCCGTCAGAAGTATGCTGAGGACACTACAGTAAACAAGATGGTCCTGATCTCTGACTCCACAGATCTGGAGTCCAGCAGAGAAATGAATAAGTAAACAGACACTGACAATGCAGCGAGATGTGGGCAACGATAGAGGAATTATAGCGTCCAGGACAAGTAGGGAAGGGGTCACTATAACCAAATGTGAGGAAAGTGGATGTATTCAGGGAGAAACATCATCTAAGCTGCGGCTTCCAGGAGAAATGTGCCTCAGACAGACAGCATTTGTTGTTGCTATTGTTTGTGGGGGTAGGGACACACTGGAGAGAAGGGACGTGTTCTAGGCAGTGGAATAAATACAAATAAATGAAGGACTAAAAGTTCTAGCTTTAAGACAGCTAAATTGCATTGTAACTTCTCAGATGAAACTCTTAATCTTTTGAGATAGGCTTTTTTCTGACTCGTGTCTGACTCCCATCTAGGGTTTCATGAAGGCTGGCTGCCAAGGCCTATCTCGTTTGACCCTCTCCCCTGACGGTGAGTGTGTATGTGGACACCACGGGGTCGGAGCCTGCGGACTCAGCCCCTTCTGCCCAAGGATATTCAAGCGGAAAATTGATTCCTTAACCTGCAAGCCTCTACCGTAGTATGTGTCATCCCTAGGCTGTCTGAATTCCCTTTCATCTGACATCAAAATGCACATCTTCTTGTTAAAACTCAAAATTATAGTTATCAACGTTAGAGGAAAAGTAGTCTGTCAAAATGTTATATTTCTTTACTTAATGTGAAACTTGAAGACAGAATCTTATTCATCATTATTTTTAAAATCTTCTATCTTCTACATAATGAATAACTAATAGGATAAAGTTCCATATAAGTTATATTTTTAGGTATTTTATTTTCACTTTTGATAGCAAAACAAGTATTTCTAAGTTTGAGGAATAAGCACACTAATTAGAAATACGAATTTCCTGCTATGTCAATTCTTTAAACCATATAATGAAGGCTTCTTTAAAAATGGAATAGAAATGTATTATCAATATAGCCTATTAATTTCTAAATACAGCTATGGCATACACATCATGACAATGTCACACACAGAATGCTTGGGAGCAACTGTATTATACAAATATTTCAGCATTTCCTATGTGCAAAGTACTGGCTAGATTCTACAGCAGGCCCAAGGATATTAAATAAACAAATCCAGTCGATAGAAAGTTTATAATAAAAATATACCACTGGTGGATCAAATAAGACCTCTTATAGAACATCCAGAATAATAATGGTTATAGAAATGCAAATTTTGGAAAAGGAAACCTTGTAATGAAAATAGCTTTAAATACATGTATAATTTAGAAAATGCATTTATAGTCCTTAATGTTATCAATTCTTTCCATTGTATTCAAATGTTTACACAGGCCACTGATAAGGTAACTTATTTCAAATGATTTAATATGGCTGTTAATATAAGAAAGAATTCCTACTGTCCCAGTAAGAGATTTAGTGTACTGACAAGTTTCCCATTTCCTATTTATTCCTATTTTATTCCTATTCCTTTTCTCTCATTATACTCTTTTCTCTCAATTTTGTGGACAATTGCTTTTGCCCTTGGGAAACTTGTTCAATTTATTGTAATTATCTGTATGACATATGGCCTCTTTAGTAAAAACGAACAAAAGAAACAGGCAGAAGGATATGGAGAGAATGAAAAAAAATCTCTAACGGTCAATTCTAAATTTGGAAAAGGCAGACTGGTTATTATGTTGAAGTGTATTAAATTATGAGCTAGAGAAAGAACATGTTTTACCTACTCTACCAACTTATAGTAGGAATGACTATAGAGAAGAACATAGTTTATCATGTTAATGATTATGGAGTTTAAGTAAAAGTAAGGAAAGAGTTGACGGATATACTAAAACAAATTCTTTTCATTCATTCATTCACTCACTCGCTCGCTCATTCGTTCAATATTTATTTAGTAGATATACATCAAGTAGTTTGCATTAATCTACTATGTATCTCCTGGTAGAGAGTTGGCGCTCAAATATTTACTGAAGCAAAAAAGCAAAGAAGAGAAGGAAGAGAACAACTTGTTCTGGACTTTGAAAGGCAGAAATACTTTGTACAGGCAGAAGAAATATGGAGATGACAAATAACAAAATACAACTGGTAGGTAATAGAGGGATTACATAGGATAGTGGGAAATAAAATTAGAAAGCAATAGAGATTATATGGGGCACCTGGGTGGCTCAGTCCATTAAGCATCCCACTTTCGCTTAGGTCATGATCTCATGGTCCATATGGTCAAGCCCTGCATCAGGCTCTCTGCTGTCAGTGCAGAGCCCGCTTTGGATCCTCTGTCCCCCTCTCTCTCTGGCCCTACCCCACATGCGTTCTCTCTCTCAAAAATAAACATTAAAAAAAAAATAGAAAGCAATACAGATTACAGTGAATCTTAAAAGCAAGATTAGAAATTCAGACTCTATCTTGAAGGTAATGGGCTGCCTCTTGCAGGTTTCTAGATGACATGCTAAAGGTGATAATTTAACTATGCTGATTTGTAAATTAAAGCAGGCATGTAAGTAGGGTGGTGAGTGCCAAAATGAGAAAGACCTGCTGGGAGGCAAATGCAGTATCTTTACGAGATGAGAAACACATAGGACAGTGATGAGGGAAAAAAAAAAAGTACCCTGTTGCAGGAACATGGTAGGTCTGTTCACTTATTCTAACCTTTTTAAAGGTCTCTTGATAAATACACATAATTTCTTTACCTAGAATCCTGCACATTTAAAATTTGTTTTCCTCTGCATATCATCACACAAATGCACACACATGCACACACAGTTGTTGCCCCGCAAAAGTAATTTTTACCATTTGATTTTCTGATGATTATTGACATCTACACAGTATTCATTTTTGTATGTTTATTTTTACTGATCTTATTGAACTCTCTCATTGTTTTTAATAGGTTCAAAGCTGATGTTCTGGATTATAACACTGACAATCATATGGAGTCAAAATGAAGAACGCCATGTCAATATTTCTACCTTTTAAAGATATTTATATCCTATCTTGTTTTCTTCTGTTACTGACTGGCTATACCTTTTAGAACCATGTTGACGATCAGTAGTAAAGATGGTGATTCTCATCTTGCTCCTACCTTTAATGAAGCCACCGACAAAGGACAGATTTGCATTATGGAAAGCTCTCCCCTGAAGCAGTGTTGAGAATCAATGGAATGATGAAAAGAGTTTAGGGACCAGTTAGGAGATTATTGTGGTAACCACAGCAGAGATACTAATACATGCTTACCTAAGGCAATAGAGCTAGAAGGGAACGAATGGTCCAGATTTCAGAGATATTGGTGAGGAAAAATTCATCAACTTGATGCACACTTGAATTTAGGGAGACAAGAAAACTAGAATGACTCTCAGGTCTAGCCCATCACGCAATCAATTAAGAATACCAGAGGAAAAAAAGTAAGACATCTATTGAGATCATACAGTAAACACGATTGGATACATGGGACAAGAATCACTAGCATATAATAAAATGACAGCTTCAAGGAAAAGGTACATACAAGTAAGAGGACTAAGAATTGGATATTGAAGAATGTCTACTTTTGTAAGGATTGTAAGGAAGAAACTGGCAAAGGAGATAAAGACATTTGGCAAAGGGGTTAGGAAGATGAGGTCAGCACAATTAGCATTAAAGTAATAGGAGGGGAAGATTTTTCTTTAATAGATAAAGAAGAAAGAAGTGTGAGAAAAGGCTAACTTGGTTTTTAGGAGTTTACTGGTGACCTCTTTGGGCTTAACTTCAATTGAATGATGAGAGGCAGACTGACATAGGGGCTTAAAAAGAGAATGATGATTTTGAGAAACTAAAAGCAGCAGGTAAACCTACTAATTCTTGATGTCTAATAACGGAAGAAAACCCAAATTTACTGGTAGGGAGATATGACAGTGAGGCCAAGTGAGTTTTGAAAATAGACAACAGAACTGAATGAAGATCTGAAACACAGTGTACAACTGAGGGAGGAAAGACCTGGATGAAGAAGCCAGTGAGAAAATCAGGCACCCGCTGGAGAGAAGGGGAAACAGAGATAGAACATAAATATTGTGAGGTCATAGAGATGGAAGAAGATATTTATTCATTCTTGTCTATTTTTACAATCAAGTAGGAAGTAAAGTCAAATGTTCAGAGTGTTCATGATACTGTGGAAGGCTGAGAAAAGATGTGGAGAATGCGCACAAAACATGAGATTTTTGAAAAAATCAAAGCGACTTCAAAGGTAAGTTGAGTAGGACCAAGAACCCAGATGAAATTTTTTTCTGAAAAAGTAAACTGTAGTGTGCCAAGTCAGCAATTTTGCCTGGTTTTTCACAAACAATGACAAGGAGGTAAGAAAAGTGCATGATTCAGGATTGGGATCCCAGAGGCAGCAGAGACTAAGGTGGGAACAATTCTGGAAGTTCTCACTGCTAAGGGTTGTCTATGAAGCACAGTAGGCTGTAGACACAGGGTAACACATCCGACTTAGGAACACATCCAAGAACCTACAAAGCTGAGCCTGGGAATGCTTTACACCTGGGGGAAAACTGGCCCTTGTTACAGAATTTTTTTTTTAATTTTTTTTTCAACGTTTGTTCATTTTTGAGACAGAGAGAGACAGAGCATGAACAGGGGAGGGGCAGAGAGAGAGGGAGACACAGAATCTGAAACAGGCTGCAGGCTCTGAGCTGTCAGCACAGAGCCCGACGCGGGGCTCGAACTCATGGGCCGTGAGATCATGACCTGAGCCGAAGTCGGATGCTCAACCGACCAAGCCACCCAGGCGCCCCCAGAATTTTAAGCTAAAAGTCACACAACTATGAAAGCATCAAAAAGGAAACAACAGAGACGAATGCCTGAGGACACTGGATGCTTCTGGCACATGTTCTTTTTCAACTCTAAAGCCAGTCTGTGACAAATGTAGAAAATATCACCTCACATAAAAAGTGAAAAAGATATGGTTATCCTACTACCAACAATGCTGGTCTTCTTCTAAAATCAAATTTTCCAACCTCACACTGAGAATTTCAAAATATTTTTATGCACTACCAACCTACATCTAAGATTGTAGACATAAAAGTTTGAATCAAAATATGAGCTGAATTTTTTTAAATTTATTTTTAGTTTTGAGAGAGAGAGAGAGAGAGTGAGAGCTGGGGAGTGGGGTAGAGGGGCAGAGGGAGAGAGAAAGAATATTTTTTAAAATTTTTTTAAAATTTTATTTTAGAGAGAGCATGTGAGTAGGAGAGAGGGGCTGAGGGAAGGGGAGAAAGAATCTTTTTTTAATTGTTAAAAAATGTTTATTTATTTTTTAGAAAGAGAGAGAGAGAGAAGTGTGAGTGGGGGAGGGGCAAAGAGAGAGGGAGACACAGAGTCTAAAGCAGGCTCCAGGCTCTAAGATATCAGCACAGAGCCTGATGTGGGGCTTGAACTCACAAACCGTGAGATCATGACCTGAGCCGAAGTCGGACGCTCAACTGACTGAACCACCCAGGCGCTCCTGAGCTGAATTTTTAAATGACACCTGATTTTTAAAAATTTCATTATAATTTTATTTTTTAATTGAGATTAACTGACATATAACATTATGTTAGTTTTAGGTGTACAATATAATGTTTCAATATATGTATGTATTCCTAATATTTTCTTACTAAAATGTCAACAAAGTCAAAGGCACTTTTAAAAACACATCTATAGAACTAGTTTAAATCAGAACCAAATCTAAGCATCTTCCACTGAAACAAAATGAAAATATACAAAATTTCTTTTGCCCAATTAAACAAATTTTTTTTTTAGTGCATACATGTTCCTATCATGGATAGCCTAGGATATCCACTCAATTGAGATTATATTTATCAAGAATTTTAGGAGTCCCAGAAGATAAATCTACCTATATAACCATAACTATGAAAAATATGCATATATATGGAAAATGACTGGAAGAGTAGTTACTTTGGGGAAGGATAAGGGGGCAAGATGTGGGAGGAAACACAAGAGAGCTTTCTAGGATGCTGGTAGTGCTCTATATCTTCACCTGAATGAGGTTACACAGGTGTGGTCCTTTCTTGATAACTTAATTGAGCTGCTTACTTAAAATATGTGCATTTTCAATAAATAAATAAATTAAATAACTAACTAACTAACTAACTAACTAAATAAATAAATAAATAAATAAATGCATTTTCCAACAGGGATGTTACACTTCAAATAAAAATTTCTAAAAAAAAAAAAAAAAAAGACTGGAAAGAAACATACTAATATGGTATCACAGAGATTCTTTCTAAAGTGGCATGATTATGGAAATCTTTTCTCTTTCTTCTGAATGTTATTTCCCAATTTCATCATGAGAAAAAAAAGATCAACTTCATGGAACATAGAGATTATATTTTGGAATGAACTAATGTCTACCTTAAAAGACATTAAAAAGAGAAATAACTGTCACCCAAAAGGAATGTGTAACAATATGTAAACCTATTCTCAGATTATAAGTACTAAATTAAATGTCAATGAGCATTCAAAGGAGCAAGGTTGATACTGCAGAGCACAAAGTCAGGAATTCTAAAAATATATTAATACAGAAAATTCTAATTATACAAACGGGAATATTATAGGTCTAGGATCATATGTCTAAAAACAGAAAAAGCGTATCTAATTTAGAAGTAATAAGGATAAGAGAGAAAAGAGAAAATGCCAGAGCTGTACAAATCATGATCAGAGGGGAAAAAATCAAAGAAAAATTTTCTGAACTGAAAGATAACTTCAGCCTGGTTAACAAGAGGGGGCATAGAGCATTTTTCAGCAATTATCCTCAAAGAATGACCCGAGGTACTTATTTGTCAAGTTTTAAACCTTTAAAGACAAGATCTTACGTCTGTCAAGAAGAAAGGAGGTATAACACAAGAATGCTTTTGGATCTCATTTTTCAGATCTCTAAGAAAAGAGACGCTAAAAAAAGAAAAAGGCATTAGAAATACAAGAACTCAGATAAATCTCTCTTAAGATAAAGAATATATTAAGACACAAAGACCTAAAATAACGTCAGCAAAGTCCTATGGCTGTTAAGATCACAAGAGACAACAAATTTTTAAAAACAGATGGGAAGGTACTTTCTAAAAGGTGAGAGAAAGATACTTTCTAAGGGAATAAAATATGAACAAAGGGTGAAATTAACATGCAATCAGTAAACCTGACCACATATTGTGAGAATAAAGGATAAATATGTCAAAAATAACTTAAACTGCCAACTATACCAACAAAAGGTTAATGTGATGGATTTTTAAATGGCTACAAATTCATTGCAGCTACTCCCACCAAGAAACGGAGTCTATTTTTCTTACTCTCTGACTCTGAGCTGGCCTCGTGACTTGCTTTGCCACAGGTGGACTGCTGTGTGAACTTCTAAATCTAGTGCTGGAGATACCTGGCAGCTTTTACTCTTGCCCTGTTGGAAATCTACACCTGCTAAGTGAAGAAGCCTGAGCTCATCTGGGGACACGTGACACAGATGACAACCAGCACTACACCCCAGACACGTGAGTGTGGCCACCTTAGACCATTCAACTCTAGTTAAGTCACCAGGTGACCGGAGTCACATGAGGGACCCAAGGTGAGACCAACAGAACTGCCTGGCTGAGCCCAGCCCAAATTGCTGACTCACAGAATTGTAAGCAAAGAAAATTATTGTTTAAGTCATTAAGTTGTGGGAGAGTTTGTTTTATAGCAATAGATAACTGAGATAAAGTAAGTGTGAGAAAAATAGGGACATGCACCAAGAACTTAACTAGTATCTCCCTACAAAGGAGTTAAATTCTACTTGGCAAAAACATAAATTAATAATATAAACAATACAAATATTTGTGTTAAAATGTGCTCATGCTAGATATGTAAAACATATTGGTTGAGGTCATCATCTTAGTTTGAAAAAAAGAATAATAAATTTTTAAAGACAAATTCACAGGGAGAAGCATAGACAAATTCATCACTGAAAATATACAGAAAGTAACTAGATCCTAGAACTTGGGAGTTAGAAAGCTTCTTTGAATCCCAAATCCAATAGTCTGGACCTAGTGAGTTTCTCAAAATCTCTCACATATCTACCACTTTTAATGTCTTTTAATTTGGATGTTTAGATCATTTACCTTTCTTTTCTTTTTTCTTCCTTCCTTTCTTCCTTCTTTCCTTCCTCCCCACCTTCCTTCCTTCCTTCCTTCCTTCCTTCCTTCCTTCTTTATTTAAGTAAGTTCAATTCCCAACATGGTGCCTGAACTCACTGAGTCATCCAGGCACACCTAGAACATTTACATTTAGTATAATTTTGAATACTTTGATTTAAAGGCTTCCACATATAAGATCATGTCCTTGGCAAAAAGAAATTAATTTTACTTCTTCCTTTTCAATTTAGATGCATTTTTTTTTCTTTTTCTCGATTGATTGTTCTAACTAAAACTTCCAATACTGTGTTTCATAGAAATGGTGAAAGCAAGCATCCTTGTCTTATTCCTGATCTTAGAGGAAAAGCTTTCAGTTTTTCACCACAATGTTGGATGTAGGTTTTTCTATATGGCCTTGATTATGCTGAGATAATTGATATTTTTCATAATTATCTCCACTATTAGCTTAATAGTTATAGCTCCTTCTCTAAAACTTCTTAGAGGTTAACATGGGGTTTACAATATACATCTTGAATTTATCACAATCTACCTTCAAATATTATATGACTTTATATATAGTAATAACTTTATAATAGTGTAGTTCCAATTCCTCTTTCTTGTTTTATTGTTGTCATACATTTAACTTTTGCATATACTATAAATTATATAATATACTATATGCAAATATATTGCATACAATCCTATTTTTGTTTTAGGCCAAAACTTAATGTTAAGTTTAAAACTGTCTTATATATTTACTTACTTTTTGCCATTTCCAGTTATAGTAAAACCTTGGATTACGAGTAATGTTCTGTGAGTGTTCCACAAGACGAGCAAACATTTCTAATAAATTTTTAACTTGATAAACAAGCTATGTCTTGCGATATGAGTAGTACGTGATGCTCATTATCGCATGATCACAACTGAGTCAATGGTTCTTCTCTCTCTCTCGTTGTGGGATTGTGGGTGATCATCTCCCATGCTCAGATGCTTGGTCTCAGGCCATGGTGTTTGGCAGAAATCAGTGACTTTTCAGAACACTGGAAGGTGCCCACACCTGGCATTAGTGTATTTTTTGTCACTTTGAAGTACCTATGGACAGTCCTTTGCTTTTCCATACAAGAATAAGCTTAGGAATGCTTTGCTTCACTCTAGCTCAGGCTGCCTGCAGATATAGGCCCTCTCTTCTGCTGCCTTATTGCCAATTACATTAAATCCAGTATATGACAAGAGTTTATTAATACTGTACTGTAGTCAACATCTGTGCTAGCAAATACAATGGCCCCCATGCAGAAAAAGGTCGAAAGGAAAGGCAGTAAGAAGGAGACAATTACAGTGGGAGCTAAGAAGGAAATCATCGAGAAGTACAAATGAGGTATGCGATGGCTGAAACTGCAAGATTTTGTAAGAAGTCTATGTCTGCATCTTGTCTGCAGAGGAGGAGGAGAAAAAGGTGGAGGAATCCCTCACTTTAAATGATATTAGGGAGATGTATAAAATGTGGGAAACAGTGCAAAATTTTGTAGAAAAGCACCACCTGAGTAAGGCTGTGACAGTGCAAACAATAAATCTGTTTAATGACAATGCAATGTCACATTCCTGTGAAATCCTCAAAAGAAGGCAAAAGCAAGTGTCATTGGATAGGTTCCTTGTTAAAGCTGCATGAAAAGAAAAAGATTCCACTGAGCCAATAGATTGCAGTGATTCTGTCAGTGATAGTGAAAGTTATCCTACACAATAACCCTCCTCTCTCTTGTCTCCATCACACCAGCCACAAAGGTTTTCAAACGGAAGCACAGGTTAATTTATTTTTCTTTATATTTTGTATTTTTTATGTATTATATTACAACATTGTAATCATTTTTATATGAATATTTTTGGGTTGTGGAATGAATCATCTTGAGTTTCCATTATTTGTTATGGGGAAATTTGCTTTGATATACAAGTGCTTTGGATTAACAAGCACATTTCTGGAACGAATTATGCTCGTAAACCAAGGTTTTACTGTATTTTCTTTTTTTCTTCTTCCTTTCCTTCCCTCTCATCATTTCTGCCTTCCCTTCTTTCTTTTATCCTTCCTTCTTCCCCTCTTCCCTCTGTCTGCCTCTTTCTTTTCATTTGGTCTGAGTGTATTTCTTCTGACAGAACTTCCTTTAACATTGCTTGTAACACAGATGTGCTCTCAGCTTTTGTCTGAAATTTCCTCTTTATAGTCAAAAGATCCCTCTTTACATCCTTCATTCAGTACTTTAAAAAGACATTCCTCTGTCCTGTGGCTTACATAGTTTCTGACATGAAGTCTGCTGTAATTCTTATCTAGATTCTCCTGGATATTTCTTTTTTCTGACTGCCTTTAAAAATTTCTTTTTATCTTTGGTTTTTAGCAGTTTGAATATGGGTATACCTTGATGTGTTGTTTTGTTTGTTTGTTTGTTTAAATCCTCTCTGGGATTCTCAAATCTGTAGTTTGACTTTTATTATTTTTGGAAAATTGTTTTTAAATATTTCTTCTTCCCTATTTGCTTTCTCCCCTTCGGGACTCCAATTACGTACATGTAAGAACATGTGATATTATCCCACAGATGCCAGACGCTCTCTTTTATTTCTTTTATTTCCCTCATTCTTGTTTTCTCATATTGTTTCAGCTTGGCTAGTTTCTAGTGACCTATCTGTCTCTAAATTCGTTGATGAGTCTTCTGATGGGAACACTGAAGGACTGCATCTCTGATACTATAAATAAACTACTTCTTTCATTTGACTCTTTCTTATATTTTTATCTCTCAGCTGAAATCCCTCATCTGTTCACACAATGTCCTCTTGTCCCACTGGATCTCATATTTGTATAGCAGCTGTATCTTCTTCCTGTGCTCTGCCACAAGTAAAGCAGTCCTGGTGTCCCATCTCTCCTTGGAAGGAGGGGTCTATCTCTCCTTGGACTTCAGGCCACTTGTTTGCCCTACCACCTCAGGTCTCTGATGGGTTCAAAGTCTGATTTTGTAGTTTGTCTGACTTTTTCTTATTTTTACAGTGGAAGAATGCTTTTTCATCTTTTTATATCTTAGGGAATATCAGAATGTCCATTTCTTTTTTTTCTTAAACATCTTCACCAAGGTGAAACTTAAATACCATAAAATTTACCCATTTTAGGTGTATGAGTCAATGATTTTTAGTGCCTTTACAGGGCTGTTCAGTTATCACCACAATTCAGTTTTAGAACATTTCCATCATTCCCCCCAAAATCCTCTGTGTCCATCTGCAGACAATTCCCATTCTCATCCCCTACCCCAAATAACCCACTAATCTCCTTTCTATCTCTACAGATTTACCTATTCTGGACATTTTCTATAAATGAAATTATACATCATATGGTCTTTGCATCTAGCTTCTTTCATTAGCATAATGCTTCAGAGATTAATCTATGTTGTAGCACGTATCAAACTGTTCCTTTTTACTCCTGAATAGTATTCCATTGTGTTGATATACCACATTGTTTATCCTTTCAGCAGCTGATTAACATTTGGATTGCTCCCACTTTTTGCCTAGGAACATTCACACACAAGTCTTTGTGCAGACCTATATTTTCATCTCTTTTTGTTAGTTATCTAAGAGTGTAATTGCTGAAATGTATGGTAAATTTACATTTAACTTTTTAAGAAACTGTCAACTTTTCCAAAGTGACTGCAACATTTTATATTTCTACCAGCAATACGTGGGAGTGTCTTCCTTCTTGAATTACTTTCTTCTTTCAACTTCAAAGATACTATACTTTTCTAGTTTTTCTTTAATCTTACTGGCCATTCCTTCTCAATCCCCTTTACTGGATTCTCTTCTTTCAAACTTCTAGAATTCCTTCTGAGCTTCTTCTTTATTTATATACTCTCTCTAGAGAATTTTAATCTGCCCCCGACTCTTAATATCATTTTTATGCCAAAAGCTCCCAAATTTGTATCTGTTACCCCAAACTCTTCCCTGAGGTACCCAAGCCTAAATCTATTTACCTAACATCTCCATTTGAATGTCTAACAGGAGACATCTCCAATATAACTCCAGATTGTTTCCTATCCCAAATTACCTCTTCTTCCCTTATCTCAGCTACCTCTTCTTCCCTTATCTCAGCAAATTAAGCCATTGTCCACCTTGTTTTCTAGATCCTTGTTTTCTAGGAGTAATTACTGATTTTCCTGTTTCTTTGATGGCCATTTGTAATCTATCAACAAATCCTACTTACTATCTCCAAAGTAAACCATGTGAAATTTCCAGCAATTTTATAAGGTTCAAGCTAATATATGCTGAAACTTTCCATCTCAAAAATCTCTTAGATTTTAAGTCACCATTATGTTTGGCCTGGATTACATCAAGTCACTCTAAGCTGCCCTCCCAGCTTTACCTGTTGTCTATTCTCCCATAGCAGACAGAACAATCTCCTAAAAACACAAATCAGGGGTGCCTGGCTGGCTCAGTCAGTTAAGCGTCCAATTTCAGCTCAGGTCATGATCTTACAGTTTGTGGATTTGAGCCCCATATTGGGCTCTCTGCTATCAGCACAGAGCCCACTTTGGATCTTCTGTCTCCCTCTCCCTCTTCCCCTCCCCCACTTGCTTTCTTTCTCAAAATTAAATAAACATTTAAAAAAATAAAAAATAAAATAAAATTAAAACACAAATCACTGGACAGCCACATATAAAAGAATGAAACCTGATACTATCTTATCCCATATACGAAAATTAACTCAACATGGATTAAAGACTTGAAGCCATAAAACTCCAAGAAAAAAACATAGGCAGTAAGCTCCTTGACATCAGTCTTGGCAACAAGAATTTGGATTTGATTCTGAAAGGAAAGACAACAAAAGCAAAAATAAACAAGGGGAATGACATCTAACTAAAAAGCTTCTGCACAGTAAAGGAAATCATCAACAAAATGAAAGGCAGAATGGGAGAAAGTATTTGCAAATCATATGCGATAAGGGGTTAATATCCAAGATAAACAATGAACTCCTACAACTCAATAGCAAAACCACCAATATTTCAATTAAAAAACAGGCAGAAGCTCTGAATAGACATTTTTCTGAAAAAGAAAGATGGCAATTATCAAAATTACAAGAAATGGTAAGTGTTGGCAAGAAGTGTAGAGAAAAGGGAACCCTTGTAAACTATTGGTAGGAATGTACATAGGTGCAACTGCTATAGAAAACAGTATGGAAGTTCCTTAAAGAATTAAAAATAGAACTACCATACAATCCAGCGATTTAAAAAAAAATTTTTTTTAATGTTTTTATTTATTTTTGAGACAGAGAGAGACAGAGCATGAACAGGGGAGGGGGCAAAGAAAGAGGGAGACACAGAATCCAAAGCAGGCTCCAGGCTCTGAGCTGTTAGCACAGAGCCCGACGGGGGGCTCGAACTCATGGTCTGTGAGATCATGACCCGAGCCAAAGTTGGACGCCCAACCGACTGAGTCCCCAGGCACCCCTCCAGTGATTTTACTTCTTGGTATTTATCAAAAGAAAATGAAAACACTAATTTCAAAAGATACAGGTACCCCTATGTTCATTGCAACATTATTTACAATAGCCACAATATAAAAATAACTAAATGTCTGTCAATGGGTGAATGGATAAAGAAAATAAAGCATATATACAGAACTATTAAGCTATAAAAAAGAATGAAATCTTATCACTTTTGATAATATGGATGGACCTTGAACTCATAACGTTAAGAGAAATCAGACAGAGAAAGGCAAATACCATATGATCTTGCTACATGTGGAATCTTAAAAAACTCAAAAACCAAAAAAACAAAACAACCAAGCTCATAGATACAGAGAACAGATTGGTGGTTACCAGAAAGCAAGGAGTGAGGAGTAGGAGAAATGGGTGAAAGGGGTCAAAAGTTGCAAACTTCCACTTATAAAATAAATAAATCCTGGGTATATAATATACAGCATGGTGACTATAGTTAATAATACTGTACTATATATTTGAAAGTTTCTTTTTAAAAAAAATTTTTAACGTTTATTTATTTTTGAGACAGAGAGAGACAAAGCATGAACGGGGGAGGGTCAGAGAGAGGGAGACATAGAATCTGAAACAGGCTCCAGGCTCTGAGCTGTCAGCACACAGACCGACGCGGGGCTCGAACTCACGGACCGCGAGATCATGACCTGAGCCGAAGCCGGCCACTTAACCGACTGAGCCACCCAGGCGCCCCTGAAAGTTTCTAAGAGAGACCTTAAAAGTCCTCATCACAAGAAAAACTTTTTTTGTAACTGTGCGTGGTGACAGGTGTTAACTAGATTTGATTATTTTTCAATATGTATAAATGTCAAATCATTATGCTGTACATCTGAAATGTCAGTTATACCTCAATAAAGAAAACCCACAAATCAATTTCTATAATTCTTCTGCTTTTCAATCTCTAATGGCAATAACAAAGAAAATCAAACACAGTGTGGCCTAAAAGTCCTCACACAATTTGGCCCCTACTTAGTTCCTATCACTTTCCCCTTCATTCAGTAGGATCCAGCCACCATGGCCTTCTTTCTGTCCCTTAATAATAACAAACCCATTGGCATCTCAAGGACTTGACAGTTGTTTCCCCTGTGAAAAACATTCTTGCTTTAGATTTGTGGATGGCTGGCTTCATTTCACTGTTCAGTTATCAGCTCCCATTTCACTTTTCTTGGAGAGTCTTCCCCAGACCATTCAAGCAAAAGTACCCTATCATTCTCTATCAAATTGCTCCCATTCTGAATCATCTTTATTATTTGATTTCTCCCATAATATGGAAGCTCCATGACAGCAGGAATCTAGTCTGCTTTGTTCACTGGTTTATTCTTAGTGCCTAGGACAAGACTCAGCATTTAGTAGGCACCTGACAAATATGAATGAAGGCATATGTTCCCAAGGCATCCTTTGCCTCCCTCTGTTTTAGCACATATCACACTACACTGTAATTAAGTCCTGCACAGCTGTAGTAGATACTCAATAAATGTGACAGAATAAAAGACAGAATCAATGAATGTCAAAGAAAATCAAGAGAAACAGAAAAGTAGTTATGTAATATTTTCAAAACATTAAAAATACATTAATAATAAAAGATCTACTAATAAAAACCCTTCAATATTTAGTTTGTATGATCTACAATATATAGCAAAAATTATATAAAGCAAAGTTGACTGACCTTGAAGAATAGGGAGAAACATAAACTTTAGTTGATAATCTTAATGCTCAATTTTTAAAAATATGACAAGTAAACAGACATATTTTTCTTAAATTCTAATGTTGAGAAATATGCCATAAATCAGGAAGAAATAATTTCTTCCATTCTCAAGTACTAGCCATGCTCCTCCCTACCCTGCTGCCCTGTCACAGGGTCTATGATATAATATTACTTCCAACTACTTAGGATATTCCTTCTGTCTCTTCATTAGTTAATGCCTACTCACCTAACAGGTCTAAGATGAGCCTCACTTCCTTACAGATTTTTTATATAAGTTAAATATCTACCCTAATTATGAACCTTTGAGGTACAATGTACTTCTCCTTCATAGGCTTGTCACAGCTGTCTGTTCACATTCATTTGTGAGAGTAGTTGATACAATGGTGGACTAAATGCTTTATAAAGACAGGGCCCATGTTTATTTTCATTGCTCACTGAATCCCCAGTACCTACTACAAGGTCTGACATGATAATATCTGTACAAAGAATAAATAAATGAGAAGGAGTGGTCTTATTTTTAAGGTTCCTTCTAATCCCAAGATTCTGAGCCACTGTGAATTAACTCAGTGGAAATTTCTAGTACAATCGAACTGTATATTATGGCATTGAAACTGATGCTTATTTAGAGCTAAAAGACGACTGCTTCTCCATTCCTGTTTGCTCTCAATAGCAACTATTTCTTTAGCACAAATGGAATTTGGTTATTCAATTGGAAGAAATGGGTGGCAGTCACCAGCCTACACACACACACACACACACACACACACACACAAAATGGCCATGTAATAAATCTCTTATTATTTAAGTGATTTTAAAATATGATTAATAAACATGAAATGATTAAGAAGTATGGTTAATATATCCTCTGAAAACAAAGTTCCTTTTAATAAGGTGGTTCATGTGTGGAGAATTTGGAAAACACTTGGCACTCTGGCGGAGGAACTGCCGTGACTGTGTATGTCAAGGAGGCCACCGTTTGGGACTTCTGTGGCATGGGTTCACAGAAATATATGAAAAGGAAAGTATTTACTCAGGATCCTTTGTTTGGTATCGCCACATTTCAATACCTACATTACAACTGTTTTAACTGGGACAGCAAACAGGTATGGTTATTTTATTAAAAGTCACCTATAAAAATGTATTTCTCAGGAAAGGAACTAGTTAATTTGAAGCACATTGTATTTACATTAAAGATAATGCTATTTTGCCCATCACTACTTCAGTTTCTTTTCTTCTTAGATGCCATTAAGTCATGTAAAAATAATTATTCTAATATTAATGAGAATGTTCTAATGTCTAATGAGATTATTTTATTTATCTGACAATATTTTAAAATGAGAATTATGTCTTAAGTTCCTAAAATTAAAAAAAAAAACCCAAGTATCCATTTAAATTTAAGAATACAGTAATAAGAAATTGGATTTGCTTCTTGTCGAAGTTATAAAATTCATCATAAAAACATAATTTCTTGGTCATATTCTACATTTTCCACATAATATTCTGTTTCATGAATATGTTGGTGTTTTCACATAGTCTGTGTTATAAAGCACCTAATCACTCAAAATACTATTGTGTTTCTGACCTAAGTTTGTAATTTCCAAAACTGACACAGCATAAGAAAACCCTGAAGAATATTTAAAGTCCAAAATATTGACTCTCAAGTCCTTAAGAGAACAAAAGAGGGAAAATATAAAGTTTATTCATTAAAACAGTAGCCATTCTACTCTACTTGGTTCCCCCACCAGAAGCCTCTCTTTTGACATGTGGAGAAGAGGGTGACAGTCCTGACAGAAAAATGACCCACCCACCATCTCAACTGCTTAGTGGGACAGTCTTGACTCCCACCAACCTCTGAGGACAATCCTTCCCCATTTCGTTCTTCTCTTGTCACACTTTCCATTGGGAGAGGCCTACTCAAACGCTCATATTTATCGAACAAAAAGATCAGGTTAATTAAGTAAATGTACTTTGTACTGCCCTAAAGGCAAAAGTGTGTTCCTAAAAGCAACACAGGCCACACATAGAGCTATTTGTGAACTGTATGGGTAGAAAAAAATCCCGAGACTGCACCCATTACCTGAGTAGGACTCTGAAGACTTAAATCTAAACCACAGGTAAACTCTGTATGATGTTCTACTGTTTCAAGAAGAGGATCAGGCTTTGAAAAGTTCCAGAATCTGTGAATGTAAACAGAAGGAAATAATTTAAGTGCTAAAACTACCAAAAAGTGTATCTAAGAAAAAACAAACATTTACCATAGCAGAGTTTTCATCAAAACAGTTTCAACCAATTCATAAATACAGAGCCCCACTACTCATCTACTTTAAAAAATCTAATAAAGAAAAAATGTGCTCCATTCTATTACATAAAGAACTGAAATTATTAATCAACCTACCCTTGTAAAAGATTATTATATTTCCATTAGTATACCTTGAAGGATAGAAGCTTAACAAATTTTAGTTAAAACATTTTTTTTTTATATTGCACAAGGACATTTAAGATGAGAGACACTAGGCTTTTGTAGCAATTTCTAAAAGCATTCATGACTGTAAAATAAGGATATTGGATTACATGAACGCTAACATTTTATGATTTTAAATGCTACTTCATTTCTCAACAACTGACATGAAAAGATCTTAGGTTTAATTTACATTTCAACAGCAATTCAGATTCTTTAAGAAGAATCTGTTCTCTGTAATTCTGAAACTGTTTCTTTTTGAGGTGCAGCCTTTCTTATAAATTCCACATCAATGTAATTTCTAGAGTCAAGAAAAACTGAAATGTGTTCTCCTGGGCCAATATTAAGTATCCTATTTATCCTCTAAAGACGGGGAGTGGTAATATTTACCATAATATGTCTCTGATTTCTACTGTACAGAGGAACTTGGCCCTATTTTCAATACACAAAATAGTACTTTATTTCTAAAGCTTTATTTGCTCATCATCTTTCTTATTTGACTCTAAACACTCCATAAAAATGTCACATTCAGAATCATAGAGTCATACTCCAATGCAGCCTCCCTAATGATCTGCAACCTGGAACACACTGAAGGTTTAGCGGATCTCTTTGAAAGAGAGTAAATACACAGAACCAACAGCCATAGTTTGTTTTACCTGGTCGTATTATTTCCCTAATAAATACAGGGTTGGTCTTATTAAGTTTGAAAAGGATTGTTGCTATGGATAAACCACTGTGTGGGTACCAGAGAGACAATGAATAAATAGCTCATTTATCAGATTACTGAAATCTACAAAATATTGAAGGAGAGTGATTTTACTTTTGAAAATTTCCTGTTCAAATAAATGAGGGAACAAGCTGCAGTCCTTCTCAGAAATCATGATAGCGGCTGCCACTGTCTTTGCATATTTGTTCCTTTGGGTCAAGAGATAGATATTGTACTGAAATCTAATTTTCTAGATTTTGATAATGTTTATATAAGCAAGAGTAAATAAGTCATCATGTAATTTGGTTTCTAAAACATGGTTATTCACTGATTTGCATTGTTTGATAGAGTAATCAAATGATTTTGTATATGCCCACTCTGTTCCAAAAAATATTCAAAATGGTTTAAAAAATATGTATTTAATATGGCAAAAAAAAATGAGTTAGAGGAAGAGGACAGGGAAGTGAATTCGAACTGGCAAGGAGATTGATAAACAAAAAGGATCCTCGACATCTCTTAAGGAAACACAGAGACGTTGTTTCACAGGCTGCTACTCACGAGTCAATGGCCTTACCCCAAAGGACAGGTTAGTAGAATCATTCTAAGGGAAGGTCATCTTAATCTAGAGTATTTAGCTTTCTGACTTCATTTGGGATTTAGGTTTCATTTCAATAGAATGGATGGGCATTTGTCTTTAGACAAAGCATGAAAATTAGTTTCCAAATTTCAGTAGAACTTTTTAAGGATAAAAAAAAAGCAAAAGGATTCATTTGTACCCTCCTGACAAATTCCTGGGATGCAGCTTTTGTTACTATTTTTGTTGTTTTGAACCAGCTGACGCAAAGGCTGCACCGAGGGCAAGACAGGTGGGCCTTAAGAAAATGAGGATGCCCAATAAGGATGCATGTGTGAAACCATCCAACTTCAGCTTGAAAGTATGAAAAAGGGAAGTCCCATATACAGAAGGGCTGGAACTCTATTCAAAAACTGAAGCTGGGGGGGCGCCTGGGTGGCGCAGTCGGTTGGGCGTCCGACTTCAGCCAGGTCACCATCTCGCAGTCTGGGAGTTCGAGCCCCGCGTCAGGCTCTGGGCTGATGGCTCAGAGCCTGGAGCCTGTTTCCGATTCTGTGTCTCCCTCTCTCTCTGCCCCTCCCCCGTTCATGCTCTGTCTCTCTCTGTCCCAAAAATAAATAAACGTTGAAAAAAAAAATTAAAAAAAAAAAACTGAAGCTGGGGACACGGGGCTGGCTCACTCAGTAGAGGGAGTGACTCTTGATCTTTGTTTGGGTCATGAGTTTGAGCTCCATGTTGGGTGCAGGGATTACTTAAATAAATAAAACTTAAAAAAAAAAAAAAGTCAAGCTGAATTTGCTCCAATACATAGCTTGACGGGCAGTCATGGCATCACACAGTTCCACACCACAAAGTCACACCCATCATAACTTCAACCTGGGAAAAACTATCTGGTATCTACCTGCAATCTGCAAAAAATTCATCAAACGAGATGCATGCTAAAACTCTAAGGATACAATTTGGTGAAGGGAGTGTTAGTCCAGCAAAAGTCATAAAAGTGCTATCAGTTTATTACATCCAGTTCACAGCTCGGATAGAAATCATGTAATACACAAAGTGTACAAAAATTATGGTACAAAACTTATGAGAGGTTCATTTCCAGTTGAATGGCTACCTAGATGTCTAGATCAACATTCTCACTGAAAAAAAAAATCCTAGGTAACACCTAAAAACAAACATCACCACAAAAACTAAGAGCATCAGTGAAGAACACTCCAGTAAAAACTAGACTGAACCCAAAGCAGCACATCAACAAGTGAGCCAGCTTTTGCCTTGAGAGGGTCTGCTGAACAGGGAGGACCTGGGCTTGGGCTTTCTTAACCTCGAGGGGATCAGGAGCCAGAACAATCAGGAAGATTAATATTAATATTTATAATTTAAAAATAATTTTCAGTAAGCTAAAATATCAATACTATCAAGTTAAATACAGTAAATGGCACAAGCTAAATAAGTTGAGAAAATCAAAAGCTAAGCAATGTGTTTACACACAATAATAATTCATTTTTCCGTTGCTAATGGTTTTTTGAATTACAAAAGAAATATACGATTCATTTCCTCATTCCCACCCTCCAACACTGTTAATGCGTTGACGTGGCTACTTCCAGGACTGTTCTAGGTTTCTCCATTCCAGTTCCACCAAGAAGGGGCGAGCAGTAAGAGGGAGGTGAGTGTTCCTCCACATTTTCTCACATTTGCAACTCAGGGGGCATGCAAGGTGTCTCCTTGCGATCTTTTCTGGATTCAGAGGCCCAGTACATTTCCATAGATCTGAGGGCCCTCATGTGCCTATTGCATAAGCAAAATAGGCTCCTTTTATTTGGAGACGTCGGGCTACATATATCACTACTTGGTCAAATAAGGCATATTATCGTTAAGTGTAATGTTTGTTTTGGTCCAGCACATATACTACTTGGTGCCTTTTTGTCTCTTTGCTGATGAAATCACTGACTATTTAAGCTCTCTCTTGGGAAGTAAATCTACTGGACAGGCCTCCAATGATTCAAAATATTACAGAACTGTAGGAACATTTTTCATTTAAATTGGAAATGGAGAGAGAGAAAAATTCATCACAGTACAATGTCTTGGTTGAGTTCCTTTTTGCCTTTTGATTCCACAATTCTTTAACAAAGCAAGTATGTAGCACTGTGTTAAGTAAAATATCTAAACTCTTTCAAAAATTAAATTGAAATTATTTTTTACTTTACTCAAATGGAATCTGAAATCCCTATACTAACACTTATGAAATTTTGCCAACATATGAGTTCAGTGGAAGGTTGATAATACTTTTCAAAATTCTTCTTTTTCCTTCCCTGTTCTCAACTTACGAGTTAGTCCATAATACTTTGTGAGTCTTTCCTACCTACAAATAAAGAGATGGGTAAAGCTTTAGGCTACTTTTCCATGCCTTACATGTACATTAATTTTAGTCAAGCTGAATTTTAATTAATTTTAGTTACATTAATTTTAGTGGTGTTTTTAAAATTCTAAGCAAACGGAACAAATATAATTCCCTGTTTGCACTGCTTGGGTCTCATGATCTTTAGAGTGATGAGCAAAATATTTTTGTCACAGAAGCTTCTTTTCTCATCACTGAATTACTCATCCATTCAACAATTTATGAGTCCTCGTGTGTGCCAGGTACCGTGCTGGGCACCAAAAGCAAGAGAGATATGACCTCACTCCAGCAGCTCTGAGTTTGATGGGACAGACAGACATTTTTTAAAGGACCACCGAGGTATAAATGTAACTGCAACTGACAAGTGCCCCAAAAGGCAACGCCGGACGGTGGACAAATGACATCCTCAAGAACTGACACTGAGCTGAAATCTGAAGGTTGAGGAGTTAGGCAGGTAGAAAGCAAGGGGCAAAAGGGTGTGTGACACAGAGGGCCCATGAGGCTGGGACAAGGAAAGGGCAAGGGTGTCACACAGGGTAAGCAGAGTCGGATCACAAAGGTCTTTTAGCCCACGTGAAGAATTTGGGATTTTCTCTGAAGTATAAAAAACAAAACAAAACACTGAAGATTTATCTACTGGGCTTTACATTCTTTAAAAAACATTTTCTTAGTAAACTTTTAAATTTTATAATAGTTTTAAATTTGCAGAAAAATTGTGAACAAAGTAGAGAGTTCCCATATATGGGTCCAAAAGGAGAAAATAGTGGCTTGAATTTAAGGTGGCAAGAGTGATGATGAAGGGTTAATGTACTGCAGATGCATTCAGGCAGAAGAATTCATAGGACAGAAAAAACAATAATGACTGATGGGACAGAAAAAAATAATGATTCCTATGTTTCTGGCTTCTATCATTGTACTGATAATAGCAATGCATTTGTTTATTTATAGATCTATTTTCCTCTCAAAGGCACTAAACCTCTTCGAATTCAGGGACAGTGTCCTACTCTTCTTTGTATTTCTTGCACATAAAAAGTGTCTAACACACAGACACCCAAAGAACATTTCTTGAACTAAAGAATAAAAAATAAATGAGTATATTAAGGACAAGATAAACAAATGACAATGGCCAACCTCAAAAATGAGGTAACTTTTTAATCACCTATAGATGTGGTCCCCAAATGATGGACCAGAGACTTGTTCCTCCTCTTTGCTGAGGAATTTTTTCTGAAAATTCCAGTTGAGTAGATCTGTATGGAATCCAAAAATCTTTTCCCAGGAAATGGTGATACTCAACCAACTAGGTTTGGGAATCACCACCTAAAACAGCACTTCCCCAGATACGGATTTGAAAAATTCCCATCAGAAACAACAGTGAGGGGTGCCTCACTGGCTCAGTCAGTTGAGCATCAGACTCCTGATTTTGGCTTAGGTCATGATCTCCTGGTTCGTGAGATCAAGCTCTGTGTTGGGTTCTGCGCTGACAGCATGGAGCCTACTTGGGATTCTCTCTCTGTCCCATCCCCACTCACGCTGTCCCCCATCTCTCAAAATAAATAAATAAAAATTAAAAAAAAAAAAAAAAGAAACAACAGCACTGATATCAGGCAGAAGGTGAGGCAAGGGAAAAACCAATAGGGCAGTGGTTCTCAACCTCCACTAAATGAAATCAACTGAGAAACTTTAAAAAACTACTTGTGTGAATGCTATCTCTAGAAATCCTAATTTAATTGGGTATGTCAAGGGCATTGGGAGGTTCAAACATTCTCCAGATGATTGTAATACACAGCCAAGGTTGAGAACCTCTGTTGGAGTGGGGAGAGCAGATATTACCCATTAATTGAGAATCACTGATCTAGACCCACAGTTCTCAAACTTAACCTTTGCATCAGAATCACCTGGAGTGCTTGTGAAAAATAGATTTAGAAGGTATGGAGCGAGGCTCAAGAATTTGCTTTAGAAATTAAGCAAACCATTGTGACGCAGCTAATAAATGGCAGTCCCAATGTACGACTCTACTGGCACTATGCCCGGTATTTTTTCTACTGAAAGATACTGCCATTCACTTTTTCTCTGGGCTGTGCCAAGGAATCTGGAATGTAGGTGGACAGGATCTGGGGCTCTTCAGGTAATTCTGATTAATGCCCTGAAAGTTCAAATGGACCTAGACCAAGTCAGGCTTTCCCCATACTCCTCAAACTACATAGAAAATTACATTAGCCAAAGCCCATGCCAAGACTCCATTAGTCTGCCAGCTTACTTTCAAAACCAATACCCTAAGAAAATTACAAGCTATAATAAATCTGAACTCCTATGGCAAAGAGTTCAGAAATTTTCCTTTGTCCTAATATTTTTTATATGGACCTACTGCATCTCTCATCTACTTTGCTGTCCCTTCCTGACTTTTGTATCACTCAACCCATCAGATCTTTTTGTAACCTCACAGATTCCCATCTTTTTGAAGTGAACCTGAGTAGAACACATGGCATCATGGGCTTATTATTTTATTGTCTGTATTGCTGTTGAGGGGGATTAAAACATAGAAATTGTACACTAGCAAAACAATCTTGTAAAGAGTTAAACTTTCATTCATTAACTAAAGAATATTTACTGAGTGCTAATGCTCATTTGTTTGCATGACTAGATTGGAGAGTTGTTTATTTTTTGAACTTGTAATATAAAATTTAAAACTGAAAAATACTGTCTGCTAAATGAAAAATATGATTAATTTTGAAGAATTATTGAACAATTTTCAAAGGTGACTTTTAATTTTTTTAATGTTTATTTTTGAGAGAGAGAGAGAGAGAGAGAGACAGACAGACAGAGTGCAAGCAGGGGAGGGGCACAGAGACAGGCAGACACAGAATCAGAAGCAGATTCCAGGCTCTGACCCACCAGCCCTGAGATCATGACCTGAGCTGCAGTTGGACGCTTAACTGACTGAGCCACCCAGGCACCCCTTAGAGGTGACTTTTAGAACAACTCATTCACAAATATCCACAAACCATATTTACAAACTTTCAAGGTTTATTACAAAATTCTAGAATTGAGATTCTCTATCAAAATAAATTCATTATATTTCAATTAAATCTTTCATTAGATCAGTATTTTAGAGGGACTTATACCACTTGATCACAAAAAAACCTTTAAGTCCAGGAGCTATATATAACACAAAGCCTAGTGTATTCTGACAAATTAAAGAAAACCATTAGCTGATGGAAAGCTTGCTCTGAAAGTATTCATGGTTGCAATCTGCAGGAATACAGGATGATTTTCTGAAAACTGGCACATCTCAACAAGAGGAGAAAAAAGAAAAAAACAAAACTCTTATAGGCTTTGTTTACTGCTTACTGGTACAAACTGAAGAGCCATGCAATAATTTTGCAATAAAGTTTCAAACAAGTATCTATCTAAAGGAGGTGGGAAGAACCCTACCTATATTGCATGAAATATTATCAGTATCCCGGGGGTGAGATTAGTCTATGTTAAACTGAACTGTAACTGGCACCAAAACGTGGCTACCTAGGTTAACTACCTACGAAAATGTGGCAAAAGGTTATTTCACAGAAGCACAGACCCTAGTGTGACTGGATGAGGCTGCAGGAGAACTCTGTACCTAAATGCTGAAGAGCCAAACTGACAGCAGCTGCTTGCCTGGGCTTCGGTCCTTCACTAGCTATGAAACTGTTATCGCTACGAAATTGTTAACATCCTCATCTCTGCAGCTAAGCATTTATGAGTAAGACCACTCAGGCTGTCGGGTTGCGGGATGTCTCCACAGCTCACAAGGATCTCCTTTACTGAACAACTCCTTTGTCAGCAGAGGATGGATACAGGGGATAAATGTGGGAAAGAGAAAAACACACGGAGCAGACCAAATAATTCTGTTCGTTTTCTGGTGACTGGACATGAAAGCTTGAGGAAAAAAACTCAGTGCGGAAAGAGGAGAAATGAGAAGCAGGCACCTGAGCAAAGCAGTTTCAGTACCTTCCTTTGCCCCTTGCTGCACTCTTGCCCTGGCGCTCCGAGGGACCCCAGATCCCGGGAAACATCTCACCTTTTCTATATAAGCTAGCTCCAGATAGTCTCTGTTTGACACATGCACACACGCATAACTTGCCCTAATAGTGCAGCAACATAAGGGATGCTGCTGAATTATAAGAGACAATTAGATTAGTAATTATTGGTGTTTATTCTCTGTATGGTTCATTCCATTAGGTCAAATCTCTAAGATTCAATTTTAGAATATTTAGTGTTGCTGCAATCCAGACTGGGGATTCAGCACAGACCTCAAGGGTGAATTATTTATCCTTGAGTTTTTAGGAGACAGAATAAACTACTACTTACTGACGAGTAGTACCCAGTTGATCTAAATAAACAGGCTCACTATGTGCACAGATAACTCAGAGCAGGGAACACTGAGGCTTTCTGCCCAATTACCTTTTTCTTAAAAACTGTAATCGCACGGATTAGAGTCCACTAATTCTACAAGGCTTATGACAGAGAACAGCAGCTTCCTGAACAGTCTCTCAACCCTTCACCTCAGAGGCAACCACTTTACATTCTTTTAGCTGTTTCTTCTGATACTCTGTACTTACTTGCTCTATATTTCCAAATAACATGCTCACAGAATTCATTGATTATTTTCATTTTCACATATTATCCTTTGACCTCCTGCTACGGAAGATGAGACAACGCATTATCTGCATTAGAAAATGTAAACATACACAACAAAAGCCACTCAGCTGCCTATTGAAAATGCACAACAGAAGTTTTTAAAAATTATAATGCAAATGAACTGGCAAACTCCACAAATTTTCTGTTGGAACTAATCAACACAATTTAAAGTTCAAAGCAGTGACTTATAGTGTATAAAGCTAAGGCTTAACATTCCTCACTCCTTTTAGATCTAAGTGTCTCTTCATGTGCTTGCATTAGGTTATGAATTAGACACGGATTTGGGTTGATTCTTAATGAAACATTTTAGTACTAAATAATTCTGAAAATGTTCTGCAGTTATAAATCAAGATATTTAAAATCAGAAAGTCTTATATATGTTTCTTTCTAATTAATGTATATTGTTTCATTTTACAGAAAATTACTTTCATTTTTCACCTGGCATTTAACTTGTAAAATTATGCTTCATTTCATCAAGAGATCTTTCCAGTATAAACAATAATCAACACAAGACTTTTCTAATTTAAACAAGTCAAATGGAAAAACCCTTTGGGACATATAAAAACATCAATCTATCAACAAACTTGGGAGTTACTGCTTCACACATAGAAATACCTTAACCGTTAGTTATATGAAGCTCAAAGAGAGTTACTAAATTGATCATTATTTATTAAAGAGATTATCAAATTGCATATTATAATTGATTGTAGGAGGAAAAATAAAAAATATCAATTTGTAAATTTAAGTGACAATCAGGATACCAATACAATGGCCCTGAATTTGTTAAGTAGCAAAATTTTGTGATCTAGTCAGTGCTGACTTAAATGCAATAGAACTGCAAGATTTATCCTGCAAAAATATCACTTTCTTATCCCAACAGAACTTTCCACCTTAAATTCAGTTTTATTAATGACTACCTCAAATATAATTAAAGGGAAAGCCATATCAAAATGCAACTATTGTAGGCTTTTACATCCAGAGTAAGCAAAGAGTAATTTAACTTTTCATGCAACATAAATTCACTTACATCTAAAAGTTTAGTATATACATGTCCCAGGTACTAGGGACAAAATAACAAAACAGACAATCTTACCTACCCTGTAAACAAGCAATGTGCTTTATTAACACAAAATATATTCAGTACCAAAATATCCTTAGAAGAATCAACCAAATATATGAATGCAAATATTCTCATTCTTGAAAAGTAAACCAGAGACAACTACGTTAAGATGCTTTCCTAACATCAGTGGTGAAGTTTAGTGAACCTTTGCCACGAAGCAAAACCTGTGATAGAGTTACAAAGACCCATCTAAGATATCTGACAGGCACAGAATATTAAACAACTCTTTGATCAATCACATTAAGGATTCAATCACCATTCCTCAGATGTAAATAGTGTCATATCATTAGCCACATAATTTCTTGTGATTTGATAAACAAATGTAGAGGAATTAAGAACTATCTTAAAGGATGAGGTAAGGGCACCTGGGTGGCTCAGTTAAGATTAAGCATCTGACTTCGGCTCAGGTCATGATCTCGATGTTTGTGGGTTCTGTGCTGACAGCTTGGAGCCTGGAGCCTGCTTCAGATCTTGTGTCTCCCTCTCTCTCTGCCCCTCCCCCACTCGCGTCCTATCTCTCTCTCTCTCTCAAAAATAAATAAACATTAAAAAAAATTAAAGATGAGGTAAAATGATCATTTGAAACTGCATACGAGCTCCCACTCAGCCGCGTTTCTTACCTATTTACTTTCACTGACCTTTTTTTGTGGGTAAGGGGGACTAGGTAAAGTTGAAATGAAAGGTTTGCAAGGCAGAGTACATATTCAGCTATACTATCTGTTGACTTTGGCTGACCTTTTTTATGGGGAAGGGGAAGAAAGAGAAGTGTCTGCCTGTGGAAATCTCTGTGCTAATAAACATAAGGATCAAAAAAGCCCATCAACCACACCAAAGTTAAGACACTTACTATATAAAGGCAAGTCCCATGAGAGTAAATGCGACAAAGATAAAAGGCATTTCTGTATCTGCTGCTTTGTTAAGATTCTAAGTTTACTACAATATGATTAAAGACCATTTTCCTGCTCATGCAACATAATAAAGCTATTTATCTTATTTCACAATTAAACAGTATCACTAAATATCACATTTATGAGAAGGTATTAGTAAGAAACATTTTCAGTGTCTTATTTTACATGAGCAAATACAGCTTATTTTTCTCAAATGTTTTTATTTAAAAAAATTTTTTTTCAATGTTTATTTATTTTTGGGACAGAGAGAGACAGAGCATGAACGGGGCAGGGGCAGAGAGAGAGGGAGACACAGAATCGGAAACAGGCTCCAGGCTCTGAGCCATCAGCCCAGAGCCTGACGCGGGGCTCGAACTCACGGACGGCGAGATCGTGACCTGGCTGAAGTCGGACGCTTAACCGACTGCGCCACCCAGGCGCCCCTCAAATGTTTTTATTTTAAAAATTACCAACCCACAAAAAAATTACAAAGAACATAGTGAACACTCATATATTCTTTGTCTAGACTCACCAATTATTAAAATTTTACATTTTTCTATCTTTCTCTATACATACACATATAAAAGAATACTTTTGCTGAACGTTTTAAAAATAAATTGAAGAAATCAGAACTTGAGTGTCTTTTTGTGATTCTGCTTGTTTTTTAACAATTTTTTTTTAATTTATTTAGAGAGAGAGAGAGCAGTGGAGGGGCAGACAGAGAAGGAGAGAGAGAATGCCAAGCAGGCTGTGCATTTTCAGCTCAGTGTCCGATACGGGGCTCAATCCCAAGAAAAAGATCATGACCTGAACTGAAATCAAGAACTGACGCTCAACCGAGTGAGCCACCCAGGCGCTCCTGTTTTTAACAACTGTGATCAGAAATATAAGAGCATATATTTACAGTGAGTGATACAGTACTAAGTACAAAGTTTGAGGCTTATAAATATGGGAATGAAAAAGAGAAGGAACTAAAATCTATTGAGTGCTTGATATGGGCTTGGCACTATGGGAACAGGCTTGCATACACTGATATTTAAATCTCATAATAATATGTTTTATGACCGAGGAAACAATGGGAGGTCAAGTGTCTTTATAAGAGATTAAATATAAGAATACCTAGTAATGGCAAATCCAGGATTTTAAACCAGATCTATTTTTCTATTACAACATGCTGCTTCCCTAAGCAATAATTTTTAAACAAATATATAATAATTTAGAGAAAAATACAGGCTGAATTGAAGCAGAACTGGTCAGGTGGTCATGGATTTGAATACAATGGTCCACACGTGCTCAACTTTGTATTTGTGCCCAGCGTGCACTGATCTGGCTCATGCTGCACCTTCACACGGTGTGCTTCCCCCATCCCATCTCCACAATGTGACGAGAACTGCCGTTCACAGAGCTCCTCCAAGGTTTAAGCACCATAATTATCTTATTAAAGTAAGGCGAGGTAAGGCATGAATGATGAATACCTTAACTCTCCCTACAGTACTTACATTTTAAAATAGGAAACTTATTATAACAATTCTCAAGGTATCTGCTATTTCTTTAAGCACTTGTTATGTGCCAAGAGTGTTTATAGTTTCATTTAACATTCTGAACATTCTGCAAAGCAGGTATCATTTCATGTTTTTCACAGCTACTAAATGGAGGAAATGGCCTATCACCAAGTCTAATGGACTCAAAAGAACCTACGTTTACCCCACCACATAAAGGATTTTGAACCCATAGAGCTTTCCCATACGTCTCCAGAGAGCAAAGAATGGGGATACATAGTGCTGGTTCTAGATAATTTCCTACTCCCACTTAGTACTTCTTTCTCAAAATTTGGAATTTTATTAATTTATAATCTATGAGTAGATAATTTAGAAAAAGTTAGCAATTCTGTTGTATCTTGAACTTAAATGTTCTTTCTGAATGAAATAGTTACGAAGTCTTGGTCCTAGACTGTCTAATCTAATCTCTCCCAATAAAAACTTAAAATTATATAAGTTTAACTATGTTGTATGTCCAGGAATAGATCCTATTTGTAACTTGGGACTTAAATATATTTCAATAACATAGTAATATAGTTCACACAAGGACATCTGATATGTACTTACCCTAGTAACACTGCACGTGTTTAGGAATCTGACTTTTGAGAGGAACAAGAACCCAAAATAAAGAAAAAAAAAACACAGAAAAGTGAGTGTATGTGAAAAATGGCTATTTTTAAGTTATGTGAATTATATTAAGTGAGATTAAAAATAGTACATATAAAAGCAGAATAACATGCCATCTGCAAGTGAAGAAGCAGAGAGAAACATAAAAAGTAAAAGAAACTATAAAGTAAAACTTTCTGGGGCCACGGTTTCTCAGGACAGTTCTACATGTCTCAGGACAGTTCAATAACTTACACACGGTCAGCCTTGGTCAGAGAAGGTTAGACTTTTGTTGAGAAAGATTCAAGATTGTAAACATACCTAAGTTATACTCCAATTAAAGAAGTGAAAAAAATTTAAGGTAAGGATACCTGAAATCCCACCTATCAGTAATCTTCTTTAAATTCTGGTTAGATCTTTCCAAACGCTTTTCAACAAAAATGTGTACACATATGTGTATGCTCGGTTGTATATACAGTTACATGTGTATCTGTATACATATATTTCATAATTCTGAAAGGTTTTTAAATCCATGCTTGTTTTATGTGTCCACCACTGTCAAGACACAATTATTTCAAATACTTCAACTCAGAAACAGCTATAAGTATTAGAAACAATACTGTATTTTGGCAATTTAGTCCCTAAGGAGATAATGTTTACGTAACAGGGGAAAATTATGTTATTTGGAAATACATAAAGGCCTGGACTTACAAGACGTGCTCAGGTATTGAGGAATATAAAAAGTACCAGATCTGGAAATAAAAGATCTAGGTTCAAGTTTGGCTCCATTACTTGCCAGCGGTGTGATAATGGCCCACCCCTCTGCCTCCCTGGGACAACTGCCTTCTGGATATGGGAGTACACACTCACGGTAGCGTTGTACGGATTAAAGTAAATACTGTATGTGAACATACTTTGTAAACTGGACATAGCTGATCAAAAATAAGAAGTTAAATATAAGAACAGATATTGATGTGGCAGAAGTGGAGGCCTAAGACTCTTCTCCTCTTGGACCTATCCTGCTCAGCATTCCTACTGCCTGAAATCCATTCAGTAGGGCGCTACTGACCCGGGACCCCCAGCACTGCCACAAAACCAAATATGCCCCTACTAAGAATTACTGCGGGTTTAATTTAAAGTGTCAATGTAACTAGGGAAACACACACATTAAGCCTCAGGTCTTTTCACCTCCATACAAGTAAGTGGGTAAAAGTGTTCTTCCAAGGGGGTAAAAGTCACGGAGAGGACAGGAGGTAAAGAATGCTTAAGTCAAGTTTATCTGGTATATACCTTTCCAGACACTTTTCAATGAAAATGCACATCTACACACATATTACAATCATAAAAGCTTTGTAGAATCAATAATCATTAAGATCACAATCACCTAGGTCTAGACCAGCCCCAGTGGAGTGCTTAATATTGGCCACGGTGGGAAGGCTTACGCCACTAAACTTATATTTCCAACACCACAAATCAGGTTGCCCCCACCTACCTAAGAGAGCCAGCTGTTAAACATTTATCAGGAAACCGCTGGTCAGCCCTTACTGTGTTTTATGTTGAATTAACAAACTGTGAATAAATTTAAATTGTATCATTATCAGGCCTTATAAAGAAGAAAAGGACTGCTAAAAATGCTAGTGTCTTGTATTTATAATTTCAGAGTTCAGAACTGACACTAAATTTAAAAGTTATGTACTTGGAGAACACGTTGACAAAAAAGGTTCACACTGTCACCAAGAAACTGAACTCCAAGGAGGCAGAGGACAACAAAAGGCCAGGTTGACGCTGCCTGCTTCTGTTGCCATGAAATACAAATTATTATCTCACCCCTGGAGACTAGAGCTGAAATGGGCCTCAACCCCAAAGGGATGGTCTTCTGTCGTCATCCATTCTGGTAGTAGTAATACTGACCATAGTAGCAAACACTTACATAGCACTTACTCTGTGCCAGCATATGTGTATATTACTCATCTAATCCTCATAACAAGCCTATATGGTAGGTACGATTATCCTCTCCATTTTAAGGAAGAGGACTTCGAGCTATGCCATTTTAAAATAGTGTGCTCAAGTTTATACAGAAAGTAAAAGGCAGCTGGGCTCCATAGTCCGTGGTCCTGACTCCTATGTTATCAGGGAATGTGCCAGCCCACAATTAGTCCATGCAACTTGGACTTTCCACTATCCCAAATCTGTATTTGTGACTACATAGCTCCCGGCTACTCCCACTAACCCCAAAGCAAACGACATGCTTAGGACTCCCTTTAGTGTGTTTCTACTTCTCTGCAGGCCTTTACTTTCATGGTTTCCTCAACAAGATATTCTAAACCTTCTATTACAAGGGCTGTCAGATAACAGACATTCTATAAAAATGCCTGAATCATAGAACAGAATACAGCTGTACCATTTTGTAACCAAAAAGGAGCTTAACAGTTGAGTTGGAAACATTAACATTGTTGGTATAGGCAGAGTGAGTTTCACATCATACATGCTTGGATGAGCACAGTTTGAAAACACTGGAATTAAAACTCACTTCATATTTTTCTTGCCAAAAATTCTGTAAGTCTAAAAGAAACACTGTTATTTGGTATCTTGCTACCAAAGACCATCGACAACAAAATGTTTGGAAGGTTAGAGTATTTATAAAAGTATCATGAAACTGAAGAGTATTCGTCTAAGGCTAATTTGATCATTTTAGCTTTTATCAATTTATGAAAGTTCTATCTTTAAATATCCGAGAAGATTTGCTACCCCTGGAAGAGACAAAATGTTGCCTTTCCTAATGAAAAAATGTAATTACAGCAGCTTTTACTTTTGCTTGGCTGTCATACATAGCAGATCTTTTGATTTCTGACTGGGATTACGCAACAATCTACTTAGTATGAAACCAAAAACAAGCACTCCGAATTCAAATCACGCTCATGCATGATTGCAGGGCAAACATGGCTCAGCAGAAAAAGAAGTAACCTAATGGACAGCACATCAGAGGAAGATAATATGCTAAAATCTACGGTGATAACATTCACAGAAGAATGGAAATAATTCACTACAAAATATAGATTTAGTACTATTATCTTGAGTGAAGTTTAGAAAGAACCAACATGTACTGTTATCGAGCATATTGCCCATCAGTTAACGGGAATTCTGGTATTTTCATAAAGGCTGGAGTTTTTATTTAATCTAAACACACTAAATAATTTCATATGCTGTGTTGCATACTACTTTTTAGATTTTTATTATTTACTCAGTGAAACATAATGAGCTACTATATAGGTAAACTACTTAAAGCTCTTTCTATTAGATATGATAGTATATCTACATAAAACAAAAATATGGAACTTGAATTTTATATTACTAAAATATCCATCACATCATCAGTTTGGATATAATGTCTACAATATAAATTATTTTATTTATTTATTTTTAAAATATTTATTTATTTTTGAGAGAGAGAGAGAGCAAACAAGGTAGGGCCAGGGAGAGAGAAGGAGACAGAGAATCAAAGCAGAGTTCAGGCTCCAAGCTGCTCACGCAGTGCTGATGTGGGGCTCAAACTCATACACCGTGAGATCATGACCTGGATGTCAGACACTTAACCGACTGAGCTACCCAGGTGCCCCAATAGGAACTATTTTAAAATGAATTTTAAGGCCTTAAAAAACTAAATAAAATATAAAAATGAGCAAATAGATGAAATCTTATATTTGAAGAGTTTATGTTACAAAAACTAGCCACGCCCAACCTAGAGGCAGTAACTGTATAATTATCAGTGCTAAAAATTAAACAAGTTACGGGTGGTCTTTTGTCTTAAATCTTTTTTTATTAAAATGAATGTTCTGGCACTAAAAATATCATCAATCCAATGAGATTTAAAATTCTTCAGAGGATAAATTTAACTCATATCACATGGGGTAAGAAAATCTACCAAAAACATATCTTTTCTGACCTTTCCAATGAGTGGTCACCACACACAAATAATGCGAGACATTATTAGAGTATAGTTAAAGCCGCATTCTCAGCATGTTTTGAGAATTACAAGATATAGTACTTATATTCAAAACTGAAATTTTAAAAAAATGATTTTTTTCTTCTTCTGTTTATTCACCTTCTCATAATAAAGTCTTTGACAGTCCTATATTGAAATACACAACTATTAACCTCCAGTTACATTTAGTCTGCAGGTAGAACAGTAATTTAGTAGCCACAATGTATGTTAAAATTAAAATTCTCTTTCTGGAAAAAAGAGGATGTTGCTTCTACATACTGCCTTTGATGGAAGTTGGTTTAAGTTTTTAATCCACTTCATATTGAGAAAATGATTACCATTTTTACAGAGGAAAAATAAAAAGAATACCAGGCTTCAGGCTTGACTAGGGATAATAGTCCCAAAGACCTTAAAATGGCCCTGGTGAATGGAAGCTTAGGGGACACTAAAAGCTTGGCTGGGAAGGCAAGAGAAATATAAGAGAAGAATTAAAGGAAAATACAGGATAAAGGAACAAGGTACAGGCTAAGGAGGAAGTCAATGGGGAATTGAAGATTAATGATGTAGGAGGGAGAAGGGGTGATTTCAAGGAGTAAAGTTCTGAAAAAAACAAGAGCATATGGGATTAAGAGCACTCATGTCCAGTGGTAGCAGAGGAATGGATTAGTACAGATTTAGATAATCTGCAGGCTTGCGGTAGAAACTGAGATAATTTGTGCTTGAGCCCTATAGTTTTTTGTTGGGTTTTTTTTTTTGAAAAAAGAGAAAAACGAGGTCTTTTACCGAATAGGGTTGGTGAGGTGTCTTGAGAAGCGAAGCAAAGGCTGGAAACAGTTTAAAATTAGCACAGTATTTTTAAGCATGTCTTGTTCTGTAATTCTTATAATCATCTTGTGAGGATAGACAATATTAATTCCATTTTACATATAAAGAAACCTGGACTCTAAGTTATATAGGAAAACTACCTAGTACATGTCGTTTCCACCTATACGTTAAGGATCCCATATTATTTAATTATAATTTCACTTTTTCCAAATGCTTACAGATACAGCTGTGACACTTTTGATCTTATAGCACTTCACAGAATCATGACCTAAGTCATTCCTCTCCCCAGAAGCACTAAACATCTATCTTCCAATCTCTGTCTTGCTCAGGATTCAGGAAAGAAGCAAAGCCTAATTCTTAGAAATGGAGAGAAAAGTAAGGCCGTGAGCCTCACATTGTGATCATTTTTGAGCGTGTTTAGTTGCCTACAAGATTTTAGAGTAATACATTCATATTCAAAAGCCCAGTCTTAACAAATATTCCTGCGGCAAATCTACATCTACAAAAGTCAGGCATTTCCCAACTGAGTCTTCAATGATACTTAAGTATACGGATAAAACAGGGAATGCCAGTAGGGTTAAGATCATGATGACAATTCTGAAAAGAAAGTATAGGTAGTCACTAGATTTCTCCCTTTAAACAGGACAGAAATGGATTTAATATGTCCCTTCATAGGATTCCCAAATCAGAAAGACCCAATTAAAACCGTTAGGGATGCAAAAAACTCCAATTAGTGAGATTCTGTTTCACAGAGACATGGCTTTGCAATTCTGAAACTGCTTTCAGAGCATTCTAGGGTTTGCAAATAAGTCCATATATTGTGGATAATGGGAATTAGGAGTTACAAATTTGGAAAAGGAGAAAAAATAGAATAAATACTGTGTAGTGTAGAATTGGAACTGGGATGTATGGCTAGAGACACACATACATACACATATATATTCATAGATAAATATGTGCACACACACATATACACACTCATCTACATACATTCACAAACATACATATACTCATACTGATTCTTTCCACTATAACAATCTCAGTCTTAAGATTCATATAATTAACCCTGAAGAAATGGAATTTCACAATTTTTAAAATCTAAATTTAAAAGAAATTGGCTACACAACCTACTGTGTAGAAAGGTGTCATTACAGGAATAACTATCAGGACAAAAGGCTTTTAAATGGAGCAGCAAGGCTACCTTTAAATAGCAAAGAATTTATGTATGCAGCAGTTATAAAAACAGAAAAAATACAGTATTAATCCCAGTGGCAAATATTCAAATGTGCCCAGCTCAGATCATTTTATTAGTACAATAAACACATTATCTTTCATAAAAGTTGAAAAGATACAAATGCTACTTAGTATTTCACAATGTAACTTATAAAAACCACCGTACCTTACAGTAAAATCATAGGAGCAAGAGGCCAGAACGGAAGCATGAAACGGTGAAAACTACAAAAACAAAACAAAACTTTCGGTGAAAACTACAAAAACAAAACAAAACTTTCTCAAGTTAGCTGTCATTATAACTTGCTGCTTCATAAGGTTATTCCCACAAGCATTACAATAAATTAAAGTTTAGTCAAGACTGTCACTTAAAATTCTGCTTTCCCAAACCTTCCATGCCTTAATTCAAGGCAAAAATCTTCTAGTCTCTTAAGTATCATCTGCAGGAAAAACATTTACTTTTACATTCTCCAAAGAAAAATCATTCTTTAAGCTTTTTAGCACTTATTTAGAATAAAATATTCCCAAAGGGTGGCTATTCTGGAAAAATTAAATACATTTCATAATGCCTATCCAAAAATAACTCCTACAAATATAAGGGATTTAAGTATGTGATAGTACAAATATATAATTATATAATTTACCAATGTTACAAATACATATTATGATTGCTATTGGCACAAGTATCAAATAATCATTTAAATGTTAAATAAAAACATCTTTAAAAGAATTTTTATGTTATTCATACAACACAGCTAATGAAAAGGATAACAAGGACAAAAACTGCAAATTTAAAGAGGAATATCTTTTAGACAAATAATCAACATACTTTAACAGGCTTCCCAATGTAATTATATTTCTTCAGTTTTTTTCTCTCCAGTATTTTAATGGTTATATATATAAATAAAACTACTTTCAAATATACTTTATAGTTTACAAAATACTTGCAGAATACGGACTTTCATTCTCAAAAGCTTTGTGAAGTAAATACTGAAAGTATTTCCCAACTACGAAAACCTGTTTACCATTAAAACAACATGGCGCTGCATCTCATATGTTGGGTTGCAGCCAATAAAAATTAAAATATTAATTTAACTAAAATTTAGAATTTTTAAAATAGGAATAACCCAATTATTTAAAAGATCAATAAAGTACTTCTTTACCCATAATGTAATAAAACAAAAAATGAAATTGGGAGATGTCACTTAATAAGATGTTTTCCACAGTGACTTAGCAAAACCTACCAATAAAAGCTGGGAAACTAACATAAGCCACCTTATAACCAGGCAAATTTCTTGGGAGTAGCAGAAAAAAATTATCTCATCCTCTGCTGTTTGCAGAGTGGAAAATTTTCTATACCCCAAATGTTTGTGAATATCCATACATATTACCCTGTTAGAGAAAGGAATTAGCCACCTCTCTATAAACTTCAACAAAGAGACCAAGAATTACCTAGTTAAAAACACATGAAAAGGAATAGTAGAATGGAAATGACAGAATAAAAATACATTTGGAATTAAACTTAAGCACTGATTGGCTACATTGTCCCAATTCATTCAGTAATTATTCAAGTATTTTTAACTAATTTTAGCTTTCATTTTTTTATCATCATTAATTGGCTAACAAAAATATGCACAAGAAGAATCAATATTCCCAACCTCTAAACACCTTTTATATACGCTTCATTGATAATGTTTCTGTTTATGCTCTACCCATAGAAAGATGAACACTTACTTTTACTCTCCTAATAGCGTACGTGTGACCCAGAAGTTCGAATACTGGTTGCCGTATGTTCCGCAGGTCCCAGCCCCTCAAACTACAATCAACTGCCCCCGTCACCAGCAAATTCTGCAAAACGATTCACAAAAAGGTGAGCAGTGCACACGTCAGAACAAGGTGTAGTCTCAAAAGCACTGTGGCGTCTCCATTCTACCTTTAGTAGTATCAGTAAGGACATAAGGGGTTAAAAATCATGCCTGACAAATGAGCCCACCTTTCTCTTCAGTGTATTCTGAGGCTTCACCAGGTGTTAAAGGGCAAGAGGCCTGCTAACTTAGGAATATGGGGGAAGGGCAAAGGGTACAAATTAGGTTATGTTTTTCTAAATCTAATTCAATCATTGTGCCCCACTCTCATGAACCATGTCTTAACATAATATCTAATCATAACTGAGACCTTGTGTAAAAAGTGGTGATTGTTCTGTCTAGTCAGGTTTTACCAATCCTTCCATCTAGAGTCCTTGGTGAACTCACAGTTCCTGGGTGAATTGGGGCACGTGCTGGCTCCAAAGTCAGCCCCATCCCATGTCAACCAAAGCAGCAATTCATTGTCTGAATGTGCTGGGTTCCAGTGTAAGCTCATTTGAGGAAAAAATTTCAATGATTTAAAGCAAAAAAAAAAAAAAAAAAAAAATTAACAACTCTCAACTGTGTATCAGCACCTTTTTTTAGAATTCCCCAAAGTATAACATATAGTCCACAATTCATTTTCCTATATGGAAAACTCATTTACGATGACAGAAATTTGAACTGCAGTTATCAGCACTAAAATTTTTATTTAGATCAAGTATTATTATTGAACGTGTACTCTATTTACTTTTAATCTATTTTATTTCTTTTTAAAGAACTCTGCCAATACAATGCCCTCTTAACTTTCATTAATAAATTTAAAACTGAGAAAAAACAGGCGTATGTTTTCTCCATCTGTCACAGTCAACAGACCACTTTAGGACATAAACAGTATATCAATTCATGTTTAATCCACTTCTGTTCTGAATTCGTATGCTCATGTGGTTAACTGAAGCTTTGCAAAAAGGCACAAATGGACACTGTTATTGAAGCATCAAGTTTGGTCAGGCTTATATGGGAAGATGAAACAAAATTTAAAAACTGATGGACTTCCAAACTAAAAATCAAGTTAAAAACAGTTCAGCAGCCTAACCAGCAAAGCAAACAAGAAATAATAGCAGATGATACAAATTGGTGGGGTTAAGAGCAATAAAGGAAAAAAAATTACATAAATTGTAAAGCAGTTTCCCAAACATGCAAGTAAGGCTGCACTGTTGAACTTTGAGAATTTCTATTTCTTATCGTGCCTGTTTTATGTGCACTTAAATCCAATTAATGCTAATGTGGGTCGCTCACAGTCATCAATTACAAATGAAGAGGGACTGCCTTTAACCTAATGGTCCATAAACACCATCAAAGTCCACACAAACAAGGATAAAATAAAATCTAAAGCATTTCAACATTAGGAAGGGCTCAGCAGCTCAGGACAGATCCAGACAGAGTACCTCATTGTATTTACACCAGTCACAACTCAAAATTTCTGCCTGATGTGCTGGAACCACAATTCTGACTCCTGTTGACTTCACATCCCAGATTCTCAGCGTCTGATCACCTGATGAAAGATAAAGACTTGATCACTTTCCATCACACCACTTGGATGCACAGTGACATTGTACTCATGATGATAAATTGAGGAAAAATACACTGTTTTACTGTTAGGATACTGCAGTCTTCCTCTCTCTCTCTCTCTCTCTCTCTCTCTCTCTCACACACACACACACACACACACACACACACACACACACACACGGTTTTTAACTATTATAATGCATAGGAACTACTAAAAGTGATGAACTACAAAAATAATGCGCCATGACAATGTTTTTAGATCTACTCAAAGCAGGAAATCTGAATTTCACACTGACACAAACACAGTGGCAACTAAGAGTGCATTTCTCTTTAGGATAGGAAAAGGCCCTGAAAATCCTCAGCTTCCAGTAAATAACCCTGTAGCACCCTATACCAGCACAATCTATAAAAACAAAATGCTAACAGTTTTACTGTTAAATGTGGGCAGTCTACCAAAATAGAGAAATTTTAAACTTAGCTTTTATGTTTACTACATTTTAATGGGCCAGGCGGAGGTATATTTTTCTCCTTGGAAAAAAACAAGTTGAAAGAATTTAAGGATTATATTTTGCATTTTTACAAAAATGGTTTACATTGCTTAGTTCCACAAAGTTACCCCTGATTAAATGTTTTATATACTGTTTGCCTTCAATTTTTATAAACTATTAGGAAACAACAAAATGACCAGATGAACAAAACCCAGGATCTATACATCTATATCTTACATCTATATCAACGGTAAATTATAAACAATAACTGATGCAAAGAGAAAGCTGGTAAGGCCTGATGAAAGAACACAGTCTATGGTGTGATGGCAGGCAGGTCTTGTATTCCATTAGAAGTTGTGCGACCCGGAACAAGCTCTATAGTATCTCAGACCGATTCTTCATTTCCAAAAAAGAAACAGAATGCCTACATGTAGGGCTGTACAAGAATTTAGTGTAATAAAGTGTCTGTAAAGCACTTAGCATGATCTCTAGCACATAGTAGATATTTTAATATATGGTATACAATAATGCTAAAATTTTAAATTGTCTTTTACTTATATATGTTTTCCTACATTCCCAATTCTAAATCATATGTCATGTATCTAAATATAGCAATTTTAGGCAATGGGTTTTTTTCTGATTTCTTTGGAAGTTGTTTAAGAAATGTAAGAATTGCATTGTTGGTGGTAATGAAAGGTGGAGATTAACAATGGGGGCTCTGGAGTTCTAGGGCTTAATTCTAATCCAGCTCAGTCATTTGCTCCCTGCTGATGTTTAAAAAAAACCAAAATTCAATGTTTATTTATTTTTGAGAGCGACAAAGCACAAGCAGGGGAGGGACAGAGAGAGAGAGACACACACAGTATCCGAAACAGGCTCCAGGCTCTGAGCTGTCAGCACAGAGTTGAACTCCTGAACCTCAAGGTCATGACCTGAGCAGAAGTCATCAGACACTTAACCCACTGAACCACCCAGGCGCCCCTCCCTGCTGATGTTTAATCAAATTACTTAACTTCCCTGATTCTCATTTTCCTTACCTGTGATAAAATATTTACTTTATAAAGTTTAAATGAGATAATGTTTTTAAAAATAAAATCAGAAAATATACCCATGATTAGAAGTCATTCCCACCCCTATTTATAATAACATGAATAACAGCGAATATTTATTGAGTGTTTACTATATACCAGGTGGTGGTCTAAACATTTTATATGCCTTAACTTTTTAAAAACATAACAAGTGAGATAGAAATTTTGATAATATAAAAAGTAATTTTTGTAGTAATTTACAAATGGGGAAACTGAGGCTCATGGAAGTGAAATAATGCCCGCAAGAGAGCAAGCAATGGAACCAGGATTGGACCAAGAGCCTAGGCAGGCAGGCTCCCCAGCCTGTGTGCACCACACCCACCCTGCACTGCTCCCTAATGCTACTGGAGGGGAACTGCCATATGGCCAGTATTGGCTGAATCTTGAGGAATTATTCTTTTAACGTCTATGCTTTTCCAATAAATTGGAGAAAAACATTTAATCACACACACACAGACACACACACACACACACACACACACACACACACACACACACACACACCATTCTACCATATTTGCCCCACGGTTATTTTAGAAATAAAAGTAGTAACACAAATAAAGGTTGAAACCTCTATTGTAGTTTCAATCCCATTCCTCATCGTCCTTGCTCAGAGGTCATCACGATCATGAATTTGGCATCCCTTCAGTCTGTGTTTTTGTAATACTTCCACTATATTTTTATGGATCCACACATATGTATCATTGTTTTGTGTGTGGGCTTTGCAGTTTTTTATTTAAAAATACCATCTTCAGGGGCGCCTGGGTGGCTCAGTTGGTTGGGTGTCCAACTCTTGATTTCAGCTCAGGTCATGACCTCATGGTCATAAGATTGAGCCCTGCATCGGGCTCTGCACTGGGTGTTGAGCCTGCTTGAGATTCTCTTTCTGTCTCTCCTCCTCCCTCTCCCTTCCCCCCCACCCCCCCCATGTGTTCATGCATGCTCTTTCTCTCAAAAAATTTTTTTCAAATAAATAAAAATAAAATACCATCTTCATACTCTTTTCAAATTTGAGTATAGTTGCCATATTAGTTTCAGGTGTACAACATAGTGATTCAATATCTCTATATGGTATGCTGTGCTCGCCACAGTATAACTACCATCCTGTCACCACACAATGCCACTATAATACCATTGACTGTATTCCCCTTATTTCCATGACTCATTCATTCCGTAACGGGAAGACTGTATGTCCCACTCCCCTTCACCCATTTTGCCCATCGCCCATCCCTCTTCCCATCTTCTTACTTTTCTTTTTTTTAAATGTTTACTTATTTTTGAGAGAGACAGAGACAGAACGTGAGTGGGTTAGGGGCAGAGAGAGCAGGAGACACAGAATCTCAAGCAGGCTCCGGGCTCTGAGCCGTCAGCACAGAGCCCGATGCGGGGCTTGAACTCACGAGCTGTGAGATCATGACCAGAGCTGAAGTCGGATGCCCAACCGACTGAACCACCCAAGCACCCCTTTCTTCTTACTTTAAAAAAGATTGAAAACCACTCTGATAAAAGAAAGGAACTTACATTTTTGGATCTAGGTAAATATGACGGGGATGGGAAGGAATGATGAATTTGAAAGTACCAAACGGAAACTGTTCAGAATCAATATAGACTAGAGCTTCAAATATCTTCAGGAGCCCTAGTCATAGTCAATGTCTAGCCACCAGTCAGTAGAATTTGTAAATTCTAAATACCTTTGGTAAAATTATCTTTAGGCTCTCCCTAGCCTTCTGAGTATAAAGCAAGGTGGCGTGGGTATCTAGTGTTTGGACTTCCTAGCAATACACTTCTTATAGGACAAGCATCCTTTTCTCACCATGTGACTCCAGAAAGACCTATGGCTCAACACAGCTGACCATCCAGGGACAGGTCCAAGCAAGGCCAGTCATAGTATCTTATTCCCTGTCCTGACCACAGATGACAGGTGAAAGGTAGGTACTTGGGGAAAAATGGCAGTCCCTCTCTTAGGATTCATAGATTATTAAATTGAGGAGCTGCTGACGGCCACATGTCTCACTGTTCGGGGAAAGCCAGCTTGCAGAATGAAGTTAACAAGCAGAGAAAAGTCCAGATTAAAGACAGAAAATATGTACTGGGACTGTTCAAGCATCCCTTCCGTTTCTGGGGTTGCCTTTCAATAAATTCTACAAAGACCTATGAGAGCTCAAGTTCTAACACCTGTAGGCAAAGGAGACCCCTTACCATCATGGAGGGAGTAAATGGAATCCCCTAAAGCTTCAGTCTGGAAAAAGCCTAGCCCCAGAGAAGAACATGTGGTTGAGCACAAGGCTTCCACTAAACATAGGAAATACCTAAATGATGTACAGAAGCTTTAAAAAATTTATATTTAATATCAGGTCTGAAACTCTAAAGTCCACTACAGCTACAACTAAAGCACTGTTGAAAGTTGAATGTGCTGTGTTCATCCTAATAATTACATTTTATGGGTAAGTGAATGGTTTAGAGTACCGAAGCCTTACAGTGAGTGTGGACTAGGCCATCAAGAGGTAACTTATTCTAGGGGCGCCTGGGTGGCGCAGTCAGTTAAGTGTCCGACTTCAGCCAGGTCACGATCTCGCGGTCCATGAGTTCGAGCCCCGCGTCAGGCTCTGGGCTGATGGCTCAGAGCCTGGAGCCTGTTTCCGATTCTGTGTCTCCCTCTCTCTCTGCCCCTCCCCCGTTCATGCTCTGTCTCTCTCTGTCCCAAAAATAAAATAAACGTTGAAAAAAAAAATTAAAAGAGGTAACTTATTCTAGCAACATTATAGATGAGTCTCACAAAACATAATGTTGAATGAAAGAAACCTGAAGGAGTAGTATAAGAAGAGGCGAAATGAATCTATGTTATTAGAAGGCAGGACAGTGGTCATCCTGGAATGGGGTAGGGGAGCCTCTCAGAATGTTCTGTTTCTTGATCTGGCTGCTGGTACACAGATGGGCTCACTGTGAAAATTCTTTTCATTGTACACTTAAGATCATGCGCTGCTCCATGAGTGTATTATACTTCACTAAAAGATTTAACAAAACAACAACAAAGACTGGGTGCGTGGCTACTCCCAATTTCTCTGGGACAACATTTTGGTTCCTCACTACCATATGCAAGCAACATTCACGCACACGCAAAAAAAGCCACGGTCTAGGGTGTCCCTTCTTGCAGCTAACTCAAAGGACACAAAAAGATGGAAACCGTTCTGAAGGAGCTAAGAATTCCACTTACTTACTTCATCCTCCTTTGTTTTCCAGGTAGGAGAGACAGCTTCTGACCAAATGGTACCATGACTCACTCAACCCTTAGCCACCAGGATATCTGTATCTATATTGTTTTGTTTTGTTTTAATTGCATTTTCCAGACAACTGGCCTTTCATTGCCAGCCAGACGTTTCCCAGGGCCCTGTGATAGTGCCATGGACCCACCTGAATTACCAGCTTCTCTTATCAGTTGCAGACCCACCACTGGCAGCAGAACCAGTGAGTTTAAGTGCACAGTATGAAGTAGGAAATGCTGCCTATGGCTACGTCTAATTTCAAACTGCATCAGGTAAGAGGAAGTTGAGTAAGGAGAATGAGCGTAAATGCTGAATCTGACACTGTGAACGGAGCAGCAAAAAGTGCATACTGGGCCCAAATAATTGAATTGAATTGAAATGCCAGAGGCTTATCAGATGTGACAGGACTTTTTTCTAAGAGTAGAATGAGGGTGGGTTTTTTTCTTTCATTTTTATTTGTATTTTTTTAACTACTGGACCCCTTCATTCAGGCATGACTATGACTTATGCAATTATATGGAGTCTGTAATAGCAATAACTTAGTTTTCATGGTTCAAAAGAAAGTTTACTTCATGTTAATGTTCTTTATGTAAAGACGTAAATATTCTTCCCTTCTATCTCATATCATGAACTAGACAGAATGCAATGTCTTTAGAGAACTCTGCTTTGGAAGGGAAATCTAGATCTCAATCTCTAAAAACTCTCCTCTTTGGCCTGTGTTAACTTAGCCAATGATAACAAGTTTAGTTCTAGATTTGCAAATGCCATTTAACTTTGAAGGTGACTAAATTCTTAGAATGATCTAAATGCTATATTCTTATATATTATCCTAAAATACAAACTGCTATAAGCAGTTGAGTGGCATAATTAATCATATGTGTGCCACAGGATTAGACATAAAATACATCTTGATGACCTATCATATAAGCTTCTACTATTTGCGATATTTGTAAAAACAAAGATTTTGCAACTTTGGGCTCCACCACCATGAAATTTACATTTGAGGTTTTTTTTGATGCAAAGATTATAGCATGTTTTACAACAAGCTCTTGTCTGTAAGCAAGAAGACAAAGTAAGAACATTGATGAAGACTCAACTATCACTAACAAAACTGAGAAGAAAAAAAAAAAAGCTAAGGCATTCTCAAACTACAGAAACCACTTCCTCTCTGAATTCAGCAGAAAATAAAAACCTCTCTGTGGGTTTTTAAAAAAGAGATGAACATTAAAAGAAACATGAAATTCCCATTACACCAAATTACAGAAACACCCATTACACCCATTACAGAAACAAACCATTAATCTGGCATCTCAAACAAAGCTGTACCATAGACTAGCACAGTGCTTTCCAGATGAGGCTGATCACTAGATTCAGCTGGGGCGATTAAAAAATATGCCTCCCAGGGTCTCCTGGGTGGCTCAGTCAGTCAAGCATCCGACTTTGGCTCAGGTCATGATCTCATGGTCCGTGAGTTCGAGCCCTACATCGGGCTCTGTGCTGAGGGCTCAGAGCCTGGAGCCTGCTTCGGATTCTGTGTCTCCCTCTCTCTCTCTGACCCTCCCCCGTTCATGCTCTGTCTCTCTCTGTCTCAAAAATAAATAAACATTAAAAAAATTCTTTTAATAAAAATAAAAAAAAATATGCCTCCCAGAGGTACTTTATTCAGTAGGACTAAGATGAAGCTCAGAATTTTGTTGTTTCTTTTTAAAGCCTCCCCGATAATTCTGATGGTTAACCAGGTTTCGGCATCACCGGCCTAGTATGTTATTACACAGCCATGCATTCTAGAGTCGACCTGGAGCAAGCTCTTCAGATCAGCACCGGTAATTCTTATGGTGCATACACATTCCATGGCCATTCCAATGCTCCTCAAATATGCTCTTTTCTCGCCACCTCCTGTTCCTTTGCTTTCCAGCTCTCATCTCTGGACTCTTGGTTGTTCACAGGTAACAGCGTGAACACTATTTCCTCAGGGAAGCTTCCTTGACCAGTCAACTTTGACAAGCTCAAGAATCCTTAGCTGTGTTTCCACAGAATTCTGAGCACACATGTTGGTAATAGAAGGCAGCATGTATAGAGCCCTTACTCTGTGCCAGGTACTGTTCTTAGCCTTTTACACACATTCACTCACTTAATGCTCCTCAAAACTCCATGATGTAGGTATTATTATCACCCTTATTTTCGAAATGAGGAATGAAGAGAGACAGGAGTTAAGCAGCATGACTAAAGTCAGGTAATAGTGGTAAAGAAGAATTTTGTCTCAGGCATCCCAGTTCTAGTCCATGTTGGTAACCACTATACTTACTGTGTTACCTCTCCAAAGAACTTCGCACTCCTTAACATTGTCCATTGCTAGTTTTTGTTTCTTAGCATCTCTCTTTTCCACTGGATTGTGGCTCTAAGAAGACAGGAACCCTGTCTTGTTTTCTTCCTCAATGTATCTTCAGTGCCTTTCAATGTATCTTTTAGAAAACAGTGAACATTCACTTAATATCTGATGGACTCACTGTCAATGTCCCTCTCAACAATCAAAATTAACCTTAGATATGTTTTTAGACTTCTAATAATTTCATTACTCCCATATCTTTTTTTAAATTTCTTTTTAATGTTTATTGATTTTTGAGACAGAGACAGAGCATGAACAGGGGTGGGTCAGAGAGAGAGAGGGAGACACAGAATATGAAACAGGCTCCAGGCTCTGAGCTGTCAGTACACAGCCTGATGTGGGGCTCGGACCCACGAACTGCGAGATCATGACCTGAGCCGAAGTCGGACGCTTAACCGACTGAGCCACCCAGGCATCCTCATTACTCCCATATCTTATATAATAGTAATAAATTATTAGCTATTTTAGTGTTTGCCTGTGTAAGGGACTCAGCTATGTAAAAGAATACACATGCCCTATAGGAAACATATGAAAACAAGTCAAGTAAAGAAAATATGCAAAGAAATTCATCTACCTCCTAATACACTGTGCATAGGTTGGTAAACACATTGTCTCATCTCACATGAAAGAGCAAAGGCACAGTGAGAGCTTCAGAGCTTGCCCCAACTTTTACTGTACCATAAACCCTCCTCTTAAGAGAGTGGAAGAAAAACTATAAATTTTTTCAACCTTATTAAATAGGTTACTATTTGAAAATCATTATGAAGGAATATTTCAGGAAAATGACCTTCCAATGAGTTTCTAAAACCATAAAAATGGCAGAAAAAATGCCTTTACTTTATCCAATTTTTTAAAAAAGAAACCTATTTTATAGCTCATACGTCCAGTGCTTGGTTTTCATGAAATCCCTTCTGATTTAAGTGTTGGATGTGCATACAATTTAGTGAGTATCGGCCTCCTAGAATGTATCCAGCCACTTCAACCTAATCACTGTTCACTCTTTATTCTTGCTGTATGTACTTTGAGTACCACTCTCTCTCTCATTTCTCATTCCCAATTGCAGGAGCTAAGCTGGGCCCAAGCCAGTCAACATATTACACTCCCCCCCCCACCGCCCCCCGCCACGCTCGCCTCTCCTAGGCACAGTGATTAGTTTAGAAACATTCACATGGACCATCAGATGAGAGAAAATGAAACTTCCTAGATGTCTGAGAAGGAGACTCATGATTTTTCCTACTGGACAGAAACCAGAAATAATACAGGGTTCAGAACTGCTGCCATCTTCCTTTCACATGATGCCTGATACAACTCAACTCAAGAGAGCACAGAACAAGAGATGGCAAGAACATCCACTAAGGCCTACATCCAGCCATGTGTACAAAGCCAGATGGGATTCTGGACATTTCAACTATGTGAGCAAATAAATTAGCTTCTTACTTAAGGGGGTTTGGTTCAGAATTTCTTTGACTTTCAACCAAAGAAGTCCTGGCTGGGGGCGCCTGGGTGGCGCAGTCGGTTAAGCGTCCGACTTCAGCCAGGTCACGATCTCACGGTCTGTGAGTTCGAGCCCCGCGTCAGGCTCTGGGCTGATGGCTCGGAGCCTGGAGCCTGTTTCCGATTCTGTGTCTCCCTCTCTCTGCCCCTCCCCCGTTCATGCTCTGTCTCTCTCTGTCCCAAAAATAAATAAAAAACGTTGAAAAAAAATTTAAAAAAAAAAAAAAAAAAAGAAGTCCTGGCTGATATGAACACTGCTTACATTTATTTCCAATATAACACATGAAGGCAATGTCTTTAAACAGATAATCTTTTTTCTATTAAACCAAATGGACTTTGTGATGACAAAACACTGTTTTATGTATTACCTATCTACGATGTGCAGATAGTTAAGTTTTGTGGTTATATTGGTAACTGTCTATACACAATTAGTCTTTTTCTTCTATTCAGTCTCATACACTGAATATTCTATATGCAACATCCAGAGTTAATATTATGTATACGATGCCATACAAAAGGCCATTGTAGAAGGAAGAGGTGTGTGTGATTCAGCCCAAATAAAAGGCTAATATCCACAATTTGACCTGACACTTAAATAAATTCAGTTATATTAGTTCAAGATTTTGTCACCATCGGGGCGCCTGGGTGGCGCAGTCGGTTAAGCGTCCGACTTCAGCCAGGTCACGATCTCGCGGTCCGTGAGTTCGAGCCCCGCGTCAGGCTCTGGGCTGATGGCTCAGAGCCTGGAGCCTGTTTCCGATTCTCTGTCTCCCTCTCTCTCTGCCCCTCCCCCGTTCATGCTCTGTCTCTCTCTGTCCCAAAAATAAATTAAAAAAAAAAACATTGAAAAAAAAATTAAAAAAAAAAGATTTTGTCACCATCATATTTTGTCACGGTCATAAAAAAAGCAATGATTAAAAACAAAGACAATTTTAGAACCTTAATAATAGTATACATTAACAAAATTACATACAATAGTCAGGTAAAGGAATTTTTTCAAAAATATATCAGTTGGAGGAGTTTTCCTTACTAATACTTTTTCAAACATGTGAAACTATACTCATTATTAATTCCAGTTTATTATGAATGCTGCCAATTAGAGCTCCCAGTAGACATGTCTTCACTGCTTCACTAGAAAGGAAGTATGTTCCAGTTCATTTTGAAGACAGATCTATTTTACATCACTCATTTCATCCAAGGTTTGAAATGAATCCTTTGAAACTATAGGACATAAGGCCAAAGGGCATCCCTATTCGAAGAAAATAATGCTAATGTCAATCTAATTCACATCCCTAAAGAATTTTAATTGAACTCTGCATTAGGGCTTTTCACCAATAGTAATATTATAACCATTATGCTGAACTATGGTCATCTTCAGACTTGATTAACCATCAGCATGAAACTCATTAGCATTTACACTAAATTAAAAGCATAAAGATGACTAACTCCAGATATACAGGCAGGCTAACGGGTTAGTTAATTCAAACAAGCATATCAATATTGCTATTACTTACTTAATACACACTCAACCTTATAGTTAGCTGCGCCACAGAAAAATTTTAAAAATCAAAGAAGGAATTCAGGTTTGGAAAAGGAAATGTGCCAATGAGAAATATATTACTGGCCCCATCCCAAAAGACTTGGTATCTTGGAAAAGATTTAACTCAGATATGGACAAAACACTATGACTCAGACAACCTAGAAATTTTTTAAATAATAGTAATAACTTTATAAGTATGCTGTTCTTCATTCTAGAAAACAATGCCGTTAACTTTCATTATTGCACATTTTTTGACTTAACCTCAATACACAGAATTTACTATCATTAGCTATTATCTTAGGATCTAAGAAATTGCTTAATCTAATGGACATATTTGTCAATATACAATTTACCTGAAGATTTTCAGCTCCAAGTGTCTTTAACCTAACAATATTTTAGAATTCGGGGACATTTGTTAAGTTTTTAGAAGAAAAGAAAAGAAAAGAAATAAAAGAAAAGGATTTCTGTGACATTATACTTGCTATGGAAACCACTCAACATAATTCAACAACTCAGGGCACTGATATAGTTTATTAGCAAGAAATTTATCCTACTAATTGCCTATTTGGAGATGCTGGATAATTAAATGAGGAGACAATATTGGACACATTTTATATCTTCCCCTAGCTATTTTCTTCTCTCTTCCCCTAAGCAACCAGACTGCACAAAAGAGCTTCCATTTATTTATTTCCCCTCAAGACTGTATACAAAGTGTGAGCAAAAATTTTCTGTGAAGGACCCAGCAGTAAATATTTTAGGCTTCAAGGGCCATTCCATTTCTGCCATAGCTACTCAACTCTGCCACAATAGCACGAGAGCAGCTATAGACATACAATCTATGTCTGGGAGCTTAAGTGGCTCAGTCGTTTGGGGGTCCCACTTCGGCTCAGGTCATGATCTCAGTTTGTGGCTTCCACCCCCACATCGGGCTTTCTGCTGACAGCTCAGAGCCTGGAGCCTGTTCCAGATTCTGTGTCTCCCTCTCTCTCTCTCTCTGCCCCTCCCCTGCTCCTACTCTGTCTCTCTATCTCTCAAAAATAAATAAACATTACAAAACAAAGACATACAATCTGTAAAAGAATGGACATAGCTGTGTTCCAATAAAACTTTATTTACGAAACCTGTCAGTGGGTCCTTTTGATCTGAGGGCAGTAGTTTGTCAACCTAGGCTCTAGTCTAAGTTTTCTTCTATTTAGTCTTTCCTGGGTGCTCTGACATACTGCAATGGCTTTAGTTACCATTTATGAGCCAATGACACAATTTATTCACAAGGCTAGACTTCTCAGCTCCAAAGTCAACCCCCATCATTTCAACCCCATGTGTCCCATCAGCTCAATGTGCTCTAAAACAAACTCAAGATCTTTTCTTTCAAATGTATTTCTTACCTCAGTTATGACATTAACCACCCACTACTTTATCCTTTGCAGGAATCTAGGAGTTACTCTTTACTTATCCTTCTCTCTTCCCCTCTTCTACATCTTATACAACCATCTCTAAATACCACTCCAGTCAGCCCAATTCCTTCCAGCCCTTCTGCCACCATTATTATCCTTGCCTTCATCTCTCTATCTTCCTGCATTCACACCTGCTCATCTCCCAACTATTCTCTACACATGACCAGAATGAGTTTTTAAAAATGCAAGCCTAATCAAACCACTTGCTGAAACCTCTTCAGTACCTTTCCCATGTCCATAAGATAAAATCTAAAATCTTGAATCCAGTCTGTAAGGTGTGATCTGGGTGCCTATCTGCTGCCCAACCTCATTTTTACTACGCTTTCCTCTTAAGCGATGGTCTCCCTGGCCTTCTTTCAGTATCTCAAATGCACCAAGTTCTTCCTTGTGGACATCTTATTCTCTCTGCCTGGAATGCTCTTTCTTTGCCTGCCCAGGCCTCCCACTTTTCACTGAGCCAACTCCTTATTCATCCTAAATGAAAGCCAGAAGCTTATCAGGCAAAAAATTGATAGCTTTGACTACCAAGAAATTCAAATGCATATACAGTAAAAAATATATATACAAATAAAATAGGGGTGCCTGGGTGGCTCAGGTCATGATCCCAGGGTCACGGGATCGAGCCCTATGTCAGGCTCTGCACTGAGCATAGAGCCTGCTGGAGATTTTCTCTCTCTCCCTCTTCCCCTCCCCTGCTCTCTCTCTCTAAAATTATATATAAAAAAATCATCCAAATAAAATAAAATGTTTAAAAACAAACAAAAAGTTGGGAAAATACATGTAAGATACAGAAGACTAATTCCTAAATATAAAAAAAGAGCTCATGCATCAATACAGAAAAGCAGCAACATCTCTCAGTAGAAAAATGGGCCCAAAACATGAACATGCAGTTCACAAAAGAAAAACTCTGGTGGTCAACTGACATATAAAGAATATTCACTATCCCTCATCACCAAATATGCAAATCAAAACAAAAATTAGGTATCATTGTTCACTCATCAAATTGGAAAACATTTAAAAAATTAAGGTACATTTATTTATCATTTCAAGGTCCAAATGTTAAAGTAACTATTACCTTAACATTATCAGATTCTCACTATCACCTAGACTGGGAAAGTTGTTGTTATTGTTTCAATTAATCTATAAGGTGTTGCTGCTCTAAAACAAACACTTTTGAAAGTAATTAGTGTCATATAGATTATATTTATGAACATATTCCCCCAAATGGTCTAATTTAATCATGCCTCACATTGGAATGCTCTGAGCAGACACTGGTTTCTCCTTCCTACTACTTGTTCTCTGAGTCAAGGGCGAAGTGACTCAAGGAGGCAGCCTGGCAGAGCAACCCTGTGTTGCCTATGCCAATTAATTGTTCACCTTTGTTTCATTTCTACACTTTTTACAGCTTTAATGGCACTCAATACATTACACAAATTATCTAAAAGAAAAATGAAGCAACGTATATTAAAGTGTCAGGGATTTTAGGAAGGAAAAAGTATTCAGAAAATTCTTTAGCCAAATGTTTATTGGTAGTAGATCAAATGAAAAAAAAAAAAACGTAGTGTACCTCTTTTTCTATCTTAAATTTGTTTTAATTTCATAACTTTAAGTATTTAATATAAATTTATGTGCATAATTCATAAAATATAATTGGAGAATGTTCTTTTCCATCAAGTTTATTTAAAACTAGAGTCTAAGAACTCCTTCTGAATGGTGTTCTGATTCACTCAGTTCAACTATAACACTGGACTAAGCCGACTAAGAAATTTCCACAATCAAAAACTGTTTTATAACAGCAATGTTTTCAATGGGGAAAATGAATTTGGGACAGGAGATTTTCTTTTCTTTTCTTTTCTTCTTTTTTTTTTTTTTTTTTTTTTTTGAGAGAGTGAGTGAGCGAGCAGGGGACAGAAGCAGATGGAGAGAAAGAGAGAGAATCTCAAGCAGGCTCCATGCAGAGCCCAATACAGGGCTCAATCCCACAACCTTGGTATCATGACCTGAGCTGAAATCAAGAGCAGGATGTTCAACCAACTGAGCCACCCAGGTGTCCCAGGGAAGGAGATTTTCTGACTCACAATCTCACAATAATAAAATTATTTTCCTGAGGGGCTGGATAGCTCAGTCGGTTAAGCGTCTGACTCTTGGTTTCAGCTCAGGTCATGATCTCACAGGTCATGGGTTCAAGTTCCACACAGGGCTCTGTGCTGACAGCACAGGGTCTGTTTGGGATTCTCTCTCTGCCCCTCCCCCGCTCATATTCACTTACTCTCTTTCTCTCTCTGAAATTAAACTTTAAAAAAATAAATAAATAAAATTATTTTCCTGTACAATTTCAACAACAAAAGTTTTATAGCTATAAGCATATAAAACCTAACACCACTAAGCAAAAGACATCTGACATTTTCCTCAAGAATACTCCGCATAAATATTTTTCATTTTTATACCATATGTTCTGAAATAAGAATAAGAATTTTTATGGAGGAATACAAGAAAGGAATACAAGAAAATATTAACAGTGGTTCTATGGAGGGGGAGGGATGAGGGCTTATTTTTTATTTGGCATGTTTCTACATTGTTTGAATTTCCTTACTATGTAATATGGTCAGAATAAGAATTATCTAGGATACCATTTTTGTTTTTCCTTTATGAATTTATTTTTTGAAAGTTATAAAAGAAGTAAAAAATAAAGAGTCATTGTCTTACTTTGTCAATCACCACAAATATTTGTCATTAATTAGCACATATTACACACTCTTGTAACTGTTACTCAGACTTAGCAACCTTTATTCTGATAAACAAACCAAGGATAATGCCATCTAAGCAAAGGAGCTCAGTGGCTAATAAAAAGGACTAGAATGTTTCCCATTTTTGGCAGATTTATACCCAGTTATAATATGCCTAAGACAAATCACATTTGTTCACTAAGAGTTGAAAAGTAATCCAGGCCTGGCTAATTTCTTGTCTAGAGGTTGATAAAGAATGAAACAATCCTAAAGAGCACAAAGAATAGTAATGAAGTCCCTTTTCCCTGCGAATCTCAAGTACACAGTGCCACCTACTGGGGAGAGAAAGGACACCATTCACTGAAGGCTTTTTTGGTAAATGAATTATTTACCTGAGGCTGAAGCAAAGCAACCAGGGATGTGGGGAGACCAGATGGTGCTATAAATGACACTTTCGTGGCCTCTAAAGGTGCACAGAGACTTTCCAACAGTTGGATCCCACTACAAATAAATTAACAGATCAATTTACTTAGACGTAAATTCAAGTTTATGTTTATATATACATATATATAATATACAATACAGCATATATGTATTTATTTTTTTATTAATGTTTATTTTTGAGAGAGACAGAGTGCAAATGGGGCTGAAGCAGGCTCCAGGCTCCCAGCTGTCAGCACGGAGACCAATGCGGGGCTCGAACCCACAGACTGTGAGATCATGATCTGAGCCAAAGTCAGATGCTTAACCGACTGAGCTACCCAGGCATCCCTCTATAAATGTATTCACATATACACATGTAATATACATTCATTTTTCAATTTTTTTAAGTTTATTTATTTTGAGAGAGAGAGAGAGAGAGCATACAGGGGAGGGACAGAGACAGAGGGAGAGAGAGAGAATCCCAAGCAGGCTCTGCACTGTGAACTCACAAACCGTGAGATCATGACCTAAGCCTAAGTGAGACACTTAAGTGACTGAGCCGTCTAGGCACCCCTCAAAGATTTTTTACAGTCTATTTTTATATAAAGCAAAATGGTATTTAAGGGGCTAAAATAACTAATGCTGAGTTAATTGTTGTTAGTTCACAGACAAAAAATTAAAAATTTTTAAATTCTACCAAAGGCTTTAATACAGTTTTTTGAAAAGAAATTAGCTGTGCAATTGAAAAGATATAGAAGTATGTTCAAGAGAAGAAAAAAAATTCAAAGGAAACTTTGGGGAAGAGAGTATTGGTTTTAAATACAATGATTCTGACATACCAGTTTGACAGTTTGATCCCATGAGCCAGACACCACGAGCTGTTCACCTCTGGTCTGGCTCCAGTCAACACTATAGACCTAAAAACATTTTAATGTGTCATTCAGAAAGCAAAAGAGCATCAAGTTAAATATTACATTGTATCTCTTTAGAACAGCGATAGCCAGTTAGAACAACCAGTTTACTTTATTGAAACATCAAATAAAGTCCTACAAATCTCCACCATGGTGTCTGAGAAATGGAAAGGCCATTTTGTCCATTCCTCCAGACATATTCCTTACGATAAGATTCCATTCTAACAGAGTTCTACAGATTATTTCCCAACCTCCTTCACTGAAACAAATTATATATATTTTTAACCTATCGACAAATCACTGTTTGCAGCACCTTGTAGAAATGTCAAAGCAGATTAGAAAGCTAGTCATCCAAAAAAGCTTGCCAGGTCAGTGTCCATCAGATAGCATTAAAATTCAGTTAATAACGCTATCTGGCCTTTCTTAGAAAAAGCTTAGAGGAACCAGGTAATCCTTTCCAATCTCTTGGTAAACAGCTGTAGTTACCCAATGCTGCTATTCTAATCTAGGCCTTACTGCTTTCAGTGAACCATTTCAAATGAACCATTTGAAAACTTACGGAAATATTTTTCATTCTGTCATTTTATACAACAGACTATATACAGATCACTACTGTAAGCTAAGTTCAACAACATATATGCATAATTATTCTCCATTAAAATAGTCCTGACATACACCCGAGTACATAGCACTAAAAGTGACCAGCCAGCAGATCCTTCTGAGTCTTAAAAATTCTAGCTACCATATTTATGTAGGAAGCAGGATATGCAGTTTGCTGGGGCTTAAATATGGGTTACCCATTCTCTGCTGTCTGGCACTATGCCTAGCCATGTTGGCACCTTAGTTTCAGAAAACAAAATTGGTGATACTGATCCTGTCTTTGTTTAAAACTTTAATATTTTTCTCATCACAGATTTTTTTGCAGTATTTCTGATTTTTTAAATTACTGCATTAAGATATTATTTGACTATTGAGTTGTTGGGGTCCTCCTTAATCATGTACCTAAAGTGAGTGCTTCACCCACCCCAGTAGAGCACAAAAGTAGCCATAGCTGATACTTGATGAGTGGGCATAGCTGTGTTCCAATAAAACTTTATTTACAAATCAGATAGCAGGCTAGGTTGGGCCCTGTCCCATGAGTAGTAGTTTGCCAACTCCTACTCTAGGCTGATGTGAACAGTCAAAAATAACCACAATAGCAAACCTTTATTTAGCACCTGTTATGTGCCACATGTTGTCATAAGCATTTTACATATTTTATCTCATTTAATTTTTTTAATGTCTATTTCTTTTTGAGAGAGAGAGAGAGAGACAGAGCGTGAGCAGGGGAGGGGCAGAGAGAGAGGGAGACAGAATCTGAAGCAGACTCCAGGCTCAGAGCTGTCAGCACAGAGCCCGACGCGGGGCTCGAACCCACGGACTGTGAGATCAAGACCTGAGCCGAAGTCGGACACCTAACTTACTGAGTCACCCAGGTGCCCCTATTTTATCTCATTTAATCTTCCCTTCTATGAAATAGATACTATAACAAGACCCAAAATGTATAAATAAACTCTTCAAATTCCTAAAGCTAGTTAAGTGACAGAGCTGAACTCTGAACCTCAGCAGCCTAACTGCAGAGTCCACCCTTAATCACTACGTGAGGCTGACTCTACATCATGCTACCTGAGGGCACTGTTGAACTGGAATGACCTGGGGCTGCAACATTAGGGAAGTAAAAGCCTGCCCTTACTAGTATCGCCCTTTGTGGGAGCCCAAACTGATCCCACTTTGTTTCCGTGAATTATCCAAGAACTTAAAGCCCTTGTCCACTGTCCACTTGGTGACCTCCCGCTCATTTGTCAAGACTGGGCTCCACCACAGCCTTTATGAAATAAGCCTCACCTCGATAAAACCCTTCATGATTTAAATGTTTCCTTCCATGCACTCCAACAGCACCTTGCACCTACTTATAATTCAACATTTACCATATTTTACGACAACTTGTGTTAAATACCTACTAGATTCTGGAAGATCCGTCATGTGAGCAAAACCACCTTGTATGCCTATGCTTGTTGCAATATAATAAGCACTCAACAAATGGGAGTTAAAATAGTTTATCCATCTGAATTTACCTTCACAATCTGCCTCACTGCTAAATAGTTATAAAGAGCTGTTTTCATTTCAGAGGATAACTGAATATAACTAAAAACTAAGATCAACATCTCACACTCCACTGCCTCTACACATGTCCAGTATGACACGGGATTCGAAACCTTATGACTTCTTACCTTTTAAAACTGCAAAAGCCCCCATAGGGGAACCCAGCCCTAATGAGAACAAAAGATAGAAGGTAACCACGCTGACGGCGGTGTTGCTGCCAGCTGTCTTATCAGTCACACAACGAAGTGCAAGCAGTAGGACTCTAGGACAAAACTAGGGACAGGATCCCCAGGGTGATGTTAAAAGTGGGATAACACAAAAAGAAATAAAGGCAACCTCAAGGGGCGCCTGGGTAGCTCAGTCAGTTGGGCGTCTGACTTTGGCTCAGGTCATGATCTCGCGGTTTGTGGGTTCGGGCCCCACGTTGGGCTCTGTGCTGACAGCTCGGAGCCTGGAGCCTGCTTTGGATTCTGTGTCTCCCTCTCTCTGCCCCTCCCCTGCTCGTGCTCTGTCTCTCTCTGTCTCTCTCTCTCAAAAATAATAAATGTTTAAAAAAATTTCTTAAAAAAGCAAGTCAAAAAATATTTTATTTGACTGTATTTAAAATATTAGGATACAGGAAAGTAACTTAAAAAACAAACAAACAAACAAACAAACTACGGGGGGGGGGTTACCTGAGTGGCCCAGTTGTTTGGCTCAGATCATGATCTCACAGTTCATGAGATGGAGCCCCACATCGGGCTCTGTGCTGACAGCAAAACCTGCTTTGGATTCTCTCTCTCCCTCTCTCTCTGCCCCCCCCTTCACTCACTCTCTCTCTGTTTCAAAAATAAATAAATAAATATTAAAAATAATAATAATAAAACTACAGACATAAGTACAAAATGGGTGCTGGGATGGAAAATTCAGCTTGATGCCCAGAAGAGAGGATCCAAGCAGGACCTTGAGGCCTGGCTAAAATGTCAATAGCAGAAAGCAGAAGTGAAAACAGTGATCAGAACTGCACCTCCCACCCCCCCCCCCCACAAAGTCATATACAGGCATAGACAGCACCCAAGGGATCAGGACTAGGGAATACTGCCGGATAACACCAAGGTTTTGTGCCTGGGGACTATCAGTGGTGGTGGCATTAACAAAATGGGAAGACTGGAGGAAAGAAGATAATGTGTAATTTTAGACACACTGACTTTGAAGTGACAGCAAGATAGTCAAGTGGAAATGTCTAGTGGGAGCAGGGTTTGGACATTAACCCTGAAAAAAGTTTACAGTCAGAGAGATATTTGAGAGAGAGTTGAAAAAGGATGAGTAGATTCCAATATCCCAACTTCAAGTTACCTCACTAATCTATTCAACAAGTATTTCTTAAGCACCTACTGTGTACAAGGCACAAGGGGAAGGGGAGTACAATGTTAGACAAGACAAAGCCTCAGTCCAGATGGGTCATATATTTTAGCAGAGGAAGACAGACTATAAATAAATAATTTCAGAATGCGATTTTATTTAAAAAAAATTTTTTTTCAACGTTTATTTATTTTTGGGACAGAGAGAGACAGAGCATGAACGGGCGAGGGGCAGAGAGAGAGGGAGACACAGAATCGGAAACAGGCTCCAGGCTCTGAGCCATCAGCTCAGAGCCCGACGCGGGGCTCGAACTCACGGACCATGAGATCGTGACCTGGCTGAAGTCGGACGCTTAACCGACTGCGCCACCCAGGCGCCCCCAGAATGCGATTTTAAAGGAAAGCTACAGAGCAAAATAAAGCAAAGGAAGGAGACTGGAAAACAATGTAGAATTAAGAGGTCACTTCTCAGTAGAGTGGTTAGGGAAGATCTCTCTGAGCAGGGACCTGCGCGCAGGAAAGACAGAACTCTGCACGTTTGAGAGGAAAGGCTCTGGCAGAAGACTAGGAAAAGACCCTGAAGCAGGAAACAAGCTTGTCACGTCTGAGGAACAGAAAGGCCAACTAATTAGGAGAGACAGGATCCCAAAAGACCATAGTTCCAAGTTTGTACGTAATTTCTCTTAAGAGGCTACAGCCATCAACTCCTAAGCTACCTACCACCTAGACTGTAGCATCCTTCAACTGCTCTTCCTATCCATCCTGGCTCACCTCCAACCCATTATCTGCATTGCATAAAAACACAAACGTCATTCCCCCACAGAAAGCCCTTCAATGGTATCATGCTCTGTGGCTCCTGCAACTTACCATCTTCACTCCACATTGACATTCATCCATGCTGCTGCTTATTACCCAAAGGTCGAAATCATGCAAAACTATGAGTGATTTAGGGATGCACACATATGTAGTAAAACGAAAAAGAAAAGAAAACAGAAATAGAAATTCATAATTAGTGGTTACTTCTGGGAAGAGGGGAGGAAAGAAAAGAGGAGGAAGAAGGGTAGAATCAGAAAAAAGTAGATAGAAGATAGCATCCGTAAGCAGGGGCTCCAAAAGCATAGGTAATGTTTTATTTCTTAAGTTAGATGATGAATATGCAAGCATTCATTATACATGTTTACTTCTTACATATATTTATCTAAACATGAAATCTTTCATGGTAAATTTTTAAAAATCTTCAATGTCTTCCCACTGGTCTTAGCATAACAGCCAAAATGCTGACTTTTCCAGGCACACAGGCTCAGTACCCGCCCTTCAAGAGGGCACTTTCCTTTGCCTCTAACCCTATTCCTCTGGACTCTCTCTACCTGAATAGTTATCTTTTAAAGTTTATTTATTTATTTATTTTGAGAGAGAGAGAGAGAGAAAGAGAAAGAGAGAGAGAGAGAATCCCAGGTAGGCTCCGTGCTGCCAAAGCAGAGACAGATGTGAGGCTCGAACTCTCTAACCTGTAAGATCATGACCTGAGCAGAAATCAAGAGTCAGATGCTCCACTGACTGAGCCACCAAGGCGCCCCTCCACTTGAATAGTTAAATCCTACTCTCCCTTCAGACTTAAGGATGCCATCCTGGTCCCTTCCTGCAGACAAGATCCTCTCCTCTTGTAGCACTCCATACATTCACAGCACTTATCACATTATAAATTAGGTAACCAGCAGCATAAGCCTCCCTCCCTAGAGAGGACAAGGACTCCAGCAGGGCAAGGGCCATTTCCAATTCACTCATCTTCCCCACTAGGCTTCGCACAGTCCCTTGCAGACAGTAGGGTTAATCAAAGTTTCTAGAATGAATGAAGGGGCAGAGAAATCTGCATGAAGAACACACCTCACATCAGTCCAGTCCTCCAACCTTTCCCTATTTCCAATTCCCCTGTCCACTCCCACTCAAACAGTGGACATGACTTAATGGTCCAATTAAGCATAAAAAAGAAGAGAGGAATGCAGTTGTGCTTTAAAAGCAGGGTCCTCTAAAGGCCTATCTTAACTAATTACTCTCGGCAGTGATGAAGAAAATTGAGAAACTGCAAAAAGAAAAAAAAAAACACACTGAACAGTATTTTGCGTTGCTTTATGAAATCTGAACCTCATCAAAACCACAGTTTGAGAGGGCAAATTTTATTACTGAAATCAATTCCCAAAGAGCTCGCTTTTAATCTACTGTATAGTGCTGCCCTTTTTAAGTTGGTCTATTTAATTAAAAATCATCAAATAAAAATTATGTCCAGAATGTTCATACTTATCTGTATCAATACAAAGGAAAGGGACACTGACTTTTAATTACTGAGCGATTAGAAAAGGCTACATATTTCTTTTAATGTGAAACAATTTTTTAAATTTATCATTATAGAAATATTAAAATGTGCATAAAAGAAAAAATATCATAATAAATCCCCAGGTATCTATCACATACTTTCCAGAATTATCAACATTTTGCCACCTTGCTTCATCTGTCCTGTTACTGACTGACTGACTGACTGACTGACTGACTGACTGACTGCTGGAGTATTTTAACATCAGACCACTTCACTCATAAATACTTACGCAGATAAGGATATTTTTCTTGTTTATGTAAGCAGAAGGCCATTTTCACACCTAACAAGATGAATAACAATTCCTTAATATCATCCAAAACTCAGTCCACATTCTTATTTCCCTGACTGTCTCAAAAATGTCTTTTTACAGGTGGTTTATTTGAAACAAAAACTAAACAAAATCCATATTTTACACTTAGTTATGTCTCTTAGATCTAATACAGGAAAGTCCTCCTCTCCCATCTTGTTTTCCCCACCCACCCTTCCCATGACATTTATAATTGTTGAAGAAACAAAGTTAATGGTCCCATAGAATCTTCTGCATTCTGGATTTGGCTAATTGTCTCTCCTGGTGTCAACATTTTCCTCTACTCCTCCCATTTCCTTTAAGTTAGAAGTTAGGTCTAGAGGTTTGGTTCAATTCAGTTCAATCTTTTTTAAGCTTCCTATTGCATTAGGTGTATAATTGCTGGTTGACCCACTTTTAGTGATCTCAAAATTGTTCAAAAGATGTATAAATATTAAATTAATGTTTTAGCATTCATAGATAATCTTTGCCTACAATCATTATTTCATTATGGGCTACTAAGTGGCGACTCTATAATTGTGCTATTCCTTCTGCATTTAATAGGATTCAGTTATGAGAAATTTTCCACATCAACCATTCAATTACCCCACAATAAAATTCATATCAGAAAGGCAGGATAAATGCCTTGATTCTTCATATTTACTTATCAATTTTCAGAATGAGGCCACTGTCCTAGTAATCTTCAGTGATGACCAGCTGTTGTTTTTTAATGTTTACAACTCCATGTAATGGGTAGCAATATACATATGTGTGTATCTCTCTGTGTGTATAGTGTTCCAACTCATTGCTGTCATTCTTTTTGATGTTGAAATTGTCCATCATTGGCCACTGAGAGCCTTTTCAGGTTATCTGTTCCAAACATCTAATGTGATCCCAGTGGACTTTCACAGTCTTCTGACACAAGAAGATGTTTTGGATTCACCTTGTACGTTTCCTGCCAGTCCTGGAATCAACTATTTCTCCAAAGATCCCCAGATCCTTTTAGTGGGAAATGGTATTTAGAGGCAACAATCTGGGCACTAGGGATATCACTGAGACTGAGTTGTCAATGCAGCTCAGTCTTTACAGTCCAAAGAACCAGAACAAATGGACTTTTTTAAACAGAGAAAAATAAATCATGAGTCTGTGCAGATACTTCCCAGTTTTAGGATTAAATGTCTCTATTTAACTTCTTTATTCTCATATTACTTTTCTCTTACATAAAAATTTTTGGTTTCTAATAACATAATTACTGGTATATGTGAACCTACATGATATGAGAGTTTCAAAATAACAATACTTATCTTTCTGAATGCAGTTTAAAACTTCCTTGCAACTCTTTTTGTTTATCAGAAATATCTTATTAGGCATGGACAATCACTAAACTGTATTTCTAAAGTCACTTGAAATAATTATTTTCAATGCCTGGTTATAATGCCAATTTGATACATCACTAGATGAATGTGTTTTCTGCTTGTTTTCAATTTTCAGCAATTTTTTTTCCTTTTTAATTAAACAGTGATTTTTAACTTTGTAAAATATTTCAACTTTTCCAAGGCCAAAACTGTGATATAAATTATATTTGGAAAATTAGCCATCCTTGTCCCCTGCCTCCCCTGATATCTTCCCCACCCTTTTTAAAGGTAACCATTTTTATTGGCTTTTGGATTCTCTTTCCATTGTTTCTTTTTGAAATATATGCAGATATATATATAAAATTCCTCCCTGTCTCACATTACATTTACATAAAATGTAAATTCTACATATATTTAAACAGCTCTGACAATAATTCAATAGGATAATTTCATAGACTATCAGATTATAGCTAAACTAAAAAAAAATTTCTAGTTTCACATGATTTAAAATTATCAAATAAGATTGCATCATTCTCCTACATAAGTTTCCTACTAGATCTAAATTAGGAGATATGGGATTCTAATTTCTAGATATGATTCACTCACCAACCTGCTTTAGAGACAGGCACAGTGTTTGAGACCCACAATGAATGTATGACAGAGAGACTACATATATAGTAGCTATATTCATGCGTGAAGGTCATTCTTGACCCAAAAATATTCCATCACAGTTTCTATTTAAAACTATCACTTTCTCTTCTTTAAAAAGTTTTAAAGCTTTGAGGTTACCACTTCACAAGGTAAATCAAAAGATGCATTTTATTATGTAGTTTTTAAAATCTACATTTTGAATCTACAACCCTCAAAATATTAGACAATATACATAATAAGGTCATCAGAACTGAATGCCTATGAAGTTAAAGCGGTGGCTTCTAAACACTACTGTACATTGGAATAATCTGGGAATCTAAATCATGCCGATTGATGGCTGGCTCCAACCACCATGAAGATTTTTAAAAGGTCCCTACGTGATTCTATATGTGGCAAAGTTTGAAAACCACTGAGTTAAGACAAGCACTTTCTACTTTGTTTTCATTTCAAATAGTAAAATTTAGTACCTAAATTACAGTCTAGTCATACCTAGCATCTGGAAAAGTTGGATTAAGTGGAAAATGGCTAATACTTACACATTCGTGTATGTCCTGTTGTCTGCCCATACTGTGTGGCCCCAAATCTACAAAATTAATCCATTTCTCTCCTGAATATTCAAAGCATCCAGTGCAACCCCAACCAGGCATTTAAGGCCCATCAGGATATAGCCCTTCCCCACCTTTCCCGCCTCATCTCCCACCATTCCCACACAGACACTCTGCTCTAGTCACACCAAAGGACCTGTGACTGCCTTGAACATGTCATGCTCTTTCACAGATCTGCACCTGTGAGATGCTCTTTTCTACTAAAACTGCCCTCTTCCCCTTGGGCTGCCAGTGAATTCCTGCTAACTGTCCAAGACTCAGCTCAAAAGGCATCTCTTTTGTGACAGTCCTTGGTTTCTCTATCTGCACCTTCTAGACACTTCTTTTCAACATGATCACATTGTATTAGTTTGCTTGCATGTCCCAGATCTACTACCAGAGATTAGCACCTGAGTCTTATTCATATTTGCAACTTTGAAGACTAGCATATGCCTGGCACAAAACATGTGCTACCAGTACGGACAGATCTAGCTTTTTAAATACAAGTTAAAACTTTAAAATACTAAACAAAGTAAAAAAAAAAAAAAAAAAAAACAGAAAGAAAAAGAAAAAAAAGTGAATGCTTTTCAAACATAGTAGTGAAAAGTAGTGAAGGATATTACATCCTATTCATAGTAAAATCCAACAAGACTCACTGACACATAACTGGAAATTATTTTTCCCCATAATCACAATTCTATGGAGGAGGGGATGCTTTAAATTTATTCTAGATTTTAAGAAAAATCTTATTGCAGTAACCTAATCCAGAAAAAATGGCTAAGCATGACTAAATACACACAAGGAAATATATCAAGTTCAATTATGCCCCGGAAGAAAGGAAGAAAGAAGCAACGGGGGGAGGGAGGGAGGGAAAAAGGAAAGAAAGATAGATCCCTTCAGCTGACAAGTCTGTTGTTCCATTTTAAACATAAATGCAATTTCTAAAGGGAACAAACTGGTATTAAATGCATGACTCATTGTCATTCTGCATTAATATTTTTTATGGGCATCCATCATTGTAAACTTTTCAACTTCTATCATATCACAAGAGTCAATCATTGATTTTTTAAATTTTTTTAAAAATGTCTTTATGTTTATTTATTTTTGAGGGGGGTGGCGAGGAGGGGCAGAGAGACTAGGAGACACAGAATGCGAGGCAGGCTCCAAGCTCTGAGCTGTCAGCACACAGCCCGGTGCGAGGCTCAAACTCACGAACCGTGAGATCACGATCTGGGCCAAAGTTGGACACTTAACCAATTGAGCCACCCAGGCACTCCATTCATTGATGTTCTTAAAGTAAGCAAGGTCTTAGCCACATGGCACATTTTTACTACAAAATGTATAGCTAAATACACTTCCTCCACAATGAAATATGAATAGCTGCATACTTAGTTCAAAGGTTAAGTTTTCATAACCAAGAACTTGAAGTGGGTCAAATCTTTTTTCAAAAAAGTTAAGCAAATTGATAAGCCCGTTATTTGACAATGAAGACAAATGTTAACTATTTTTCAAAAATTATAATGAGCACATTGGGAACTAGATGTTGATGTAAACCTTAAATTGAGTATATGTCACCTTGAATGTCACTCCTAACCCACTCTCTTAACACTCTGGAATCTTCACACAACTAATCTTTTTATCACAAACGACTAATATTCTTGCATTTAACAAGCATCCTTTGAAGGCCTTCTATGGGCCAGGTACTGTGCTAGACACAAATCTGAAAGTAAAACTGAAAGATCTACGGCTACTTTGAGGGAAATTTTGAAACATTTTAGGCAAAACACCGTAAGGGAATGTCTTTCCCATCACATTCATTAAAAATACCTTTGTAGGGGCGCCTGGGTGGCGCAGTCGGTTAAGCGTCCGACTTCAGCCAGGTCACGATCTCACGGTCCGTGAGTTCGAGCCCCGCGTCAGGCTCTGGGCTGATGGCTCAGAGCCTGGAGCCTGTTTCTGATTCTGTGTCTCCCTCTCTCTGCCCCTCCCCCGTTCATGCTCTGTCTCTCTCTGTCCCAAAAATAAATAAACGTTGAAAAAAAAAAAATTAAAAAAAAAAAAAAAAACCTTTGTATTTTTATATGACTGAGAACCAAACTATTTTCTTTTTTTTTAATTTACTTATTTACATTCAAGTTAGTTAACATACCGTGTAGTACTGGTTTCAGGAGCAGAACCCAGTGGTTCATCACCTCACACCTGTCAGAATGGCTAAAATGAACAACTCGGGCAACGACAGATGTTGGCGAGGATGCAGAGAAAGGGGAACCCTTTTGCACTGTTGGTGGGAGAGCAAACTGGTGCAGCCGCTCTGGAAAACAGTATGGAGGTTCCTCAAGAAAATGAAACCTGGAACTACCCTGCGACCCAGCAATGGCACTACTGGGTATTTATCTAAAGGATATGAAAACCAAACTATCTTCTGTGCTACCCGTATACATACACACAGAACCTAGATACATGGACTGGTTTAGATTTCAAATTTCCTCAGTAAGCTCTGTCTCATAATCTGCATTTGATGCTCTTGCTCCACTATATTCTGAAAATCCCTAGGAACCTTACTGCGGCCCTAAAGGCAATCTTGTGATGCCTTGGTGAAAAGTCTGCCTACTTCCTCCTTAAGGCGGGATAGGGCAAGCATACCCTACAGCGGGAAGAAAGAGATGGGCCTCTTCTGGAGGAAACAGCGCTACAGCATACCTACTACTGGGGGCGTTTTTACTGCCTAAGAAGAAGCTTGACCTTTCCTTCTTTCTTAGCTCCCTAGGGCAAGATGTACTTAATGTCGGAATAATCAAATAACAAATGACATCTACCATATGCAAGAAATACTAAAGCTTAAACTTCCAGTCCCCTTGTTTCCATCCCCAAATGGATTTCATCTAAAACAAAACCAATCAGCCCAGAAAGACTTGCCTTCCTACCTCCTGAGTGTGTTCCTTGTAGACCTGCAGTGGTCCTGCGGCTTTGGCCGTGTCCCAGAGCTGCAGCGAGCCATCGCCACTACAGGTGACCAGGATGTGTTCATTGTTCTCACTCCAGGTCACGTCAAACAAACCATCGTTCCAGTCAAAGCTACACCAGGAAAAGTAAAACAAAAAAAATCTGGTTGCACAGGCAGCTGAACATAAAATAGGAACCATAATTTTACAGTCTTTCAAGTTTATCACATATTTTAACACCCATTATCTCACATGGTCTTCACAACTATGGAAGAGAAATAGAGCTAGAACTTGACAGACCCAGAAATGAGTTCAGAGATGTGACAGGAACATCCCAGGTCATACAGCAAGAAAACTGTGGAGCTGGATTAAAATTCGGTCTCCCATTTAGAAATTTGGCGCTATTTATGAGGGCAGGACGCCATACCTGGGTGCTCAATGTTTTGCGTTTTTTGGGGGGTTTTTGTGTGGTTCACAGGAGGGAGCAGCAAGCACTTCAGAATACTAATTTAGACCAAGAATTTCAACTTCCCACATAAAATTTCGCCTGAGCTGTGAGCAGGTCATGATCTCATGACAGAGTTTCCTTTCCTTTCTCTGACATTGACTAACCCAGATGGAGGTGTTAATGAGTCCAACAGTCAAGACAGCCATAGAAACAAGAAACGGAAAGCAGTGCTAGGTAACTCACAAAATGGATAATTAGCTCCTGAATGAATTAACCCAAACTATGTGAAGAAGACAGCAAAGTTAGAAACGTCACACAGTATACTAACTAGTTTACATTTTTTTATGTTAAAGTTTTCTACTTTATAAATGAACACTAAGAGACAAGGGCTTTAGAAGAAAAATGACATAATCACAGTTTACTGGCAAAAATAAGTTCTATATATGCAAATGCTGAAGTTTCTTTTCTACCACAAATTTAAAAATGAAAAAATATTTTACTGGTCAAAAAGATTCAAAATCTAATTATATTAAGGCTTTGGTAGCAAAAGAGAATACCTGTAAGTTTAACCATTAGAGCCACCTTACCTTCTAAAAAGTCTAAGCCCAGATTCATTTTGATCCAATATTAGAAGGGTTCCACAGCCTAAGGAGAAAAAAAAAAAAAATCAAGATCATGCTTTTGAACTTGCCAGGGGAACAGCTAAGGTGAAGGGTGGGGTGGGGGGAGGTTGCTGAGGAATGAGTACCTAATTTTACTACCACAAATTTCTCCCTACAGTTATTGAGACCGTGTATACAAACTGATCAGGACTGTGCGCTCCATTTCTGTTTTTCTATATTGCACCTCAACCATGAAATATTAAACATCTCACCTATGCTTGGGACCCAGACACAGCCCTAAAAGGGGGGGGGGGAGAGATATCTGAATTAATATTCTATGGCCAGACAGGCCGCCAGGCACATAAACCTCCCAAATAGGTGTCATAAACCCTATTTCCAAGCAAGAAACCTTTGGCTTACAGATTCCAGAAGCTCTGCTCCTTCTACTACATCACAGTGCCTTACTAATAAATCTGAAATACATTCAGCATGGGATTTTAAAACAAAATACCTGGTGGAATTTACCACATACTAGATGGTAAAGTACTGAGTAGGTTAGTTATCTACCCAAAATGAATTATTTTTCTAAGGGACAAGCATATTTTAAAAGATGTATTTGTTATATAGACTGAGGGAGGAAAAACACTCAATTTAAACAGGATTTAAAAAAAAAACACCTCCTTGTACGTTTTTACAAAGGATTTAAAGTATCAAACTCATGAGTTTCAACCTAACTGGTGGGTAAGTATTATAAACTTGAATGAAACAGTGCAAGCAGTAAGAGCTAAGTGGTGAAAATATAAGTAAATATTTCTTGCCTTCTGAATTTTAGAAATCATACCATTTTTTTTCCGCCCTAGGGCCAAAGAAAAACAACTATCAAAAGCTGACGTTATGCAATGAATTATTTCACAGAGCTTCTGTGCATAAATAACAGGCAAGCTTTAAGTTAAAAGAAGAAATTTTAAGAATGGAATCCCACCTTCCAATCTAGTCCTTGAAAAGAGACAGTGAACTTGAGGTCCCTGGGTGGCTCAGTTGGTTAAGCATCCCACTTAGGTCATGATCTCCCGGTTTATGCCCTATATGGGGCTCTGCACTGACAGCACATAACCTGCTTATAGGATCCTCAGTCTCCCTCTCTCTCTCTGCCCCCACCCCTGCTCAGGGGCTCTCTCTCTCTCGGAAAAAAAAAAACATTACAAAAGAGACAGAAAGCGCGCACGAGTTAACTTGAACCTCCAACTACTTGCAAATGTGTGTATTCCTCCTGAGACAAGAGGTAGGGGCAGAACTTGATCAATTTCATGATGGCAATTGTGGGGAGACTCCAAGCGTTCGCTCAAGGCCATCCTTCTTACGACCCACAGCCCGGATGCAGACTGTGAGGAAGGTGGACCCATTAGCAGGTACTCGGGTGACCCTGCGGACCGTCCCCTTTACAAGTGTTGTCGGTCCCGTCCGAATGGCCAGAGGGGTCACATCCGCTGAGCCCGCTCAAGGCAGGAAGCGTGTGCCTGGGGGTGGGATTGGGGGGTCAGGTGGAGGTGGAGGAGGTGCCCTAAGGAATAAGGGTATGGGCCAGCAGGCACCTCCCAGATGCTACTTCCGCAACGTAACTGAAAAGGATCATAGACCCAGACCCACTCCCCACAATGGACAAAGGAGGAAGCCAGAATTCGCGCGCTCCTCGGCTCCCCCTGGTGTACACTTGTGGCACTGTCTACTGTCGGAAGTGCTTTCCCACCGCAGGGTGAAGCTGGGGTTCGGCTGGAACCCGCCCCCGCCCCGGCGGCGCTGCGCGGCCTCACCCGCGATGCCATAGTGCTGCGCGGCGGCGCAGGCCAGCCGGCCCGGCAGGTACGGGGAAAACTCGGCCGCATAGCCATGGCGGCCCGGCACCCGCAGCGTCCGCACCGCTCCGACGCGCGCCCCGCTCATCCCGCCCGCCGCTTCTGGGCCTCGCCGCCCTGGCGCTGCCACAGCCGTTTCGGATCAGAGGCGGACAGTCCCGACTCGCCAAATTAGAGACCCAGGAAGACGAGGCGGAAGTGAGGACACCCGGCGCCCTGAATGCTGGATTTCGATTGGTCCGGAAAGGAAAGGGCTCTGACTGCTACGGAGTCCATCTTTGTTTTGGGCAAAACAAAGTGATTTGCGCCACCTATCTTGTATTAGACCTAACGAGGCAGTGTGATTCTAGGGTTAGGGTGACAACTTTTGTTTTAGCATGTTAGCCTTTACTACGCGTTTTGGGGGTTTTATTTATTCGTTGTGATTTTGGAAGACTGACATCAGGAGGTATTTCTGGTGATTATAAAATAAGACAAGTTAGGGGCGCCTGGGTGGCTCAGTCGGTTAAGCGGCGACTTAGGCTCAGGTCATGATCTCGCGGTTCGTGAGTTCGAGCCCTGCGTGGGGCTCTGTGCTGACAGCTCAGAGCCTGGAGCCTGTTTCAGATTCTGTGTCTCCCTCTCTCTGACCCTCCCCCGTTCATGCTCTGTCTCTCTCTGTCTCAAAAATAAATAAACGTTAAAAAAAATTTTTTTTTAAATAAAAAAAATAGACAAGTTACAGCAACTCTGAAGCCAAGCAGCGAGCCAAACAGGCAATTGATGCTGTGTTGCCCAAGGTAACTTGAAGCAATATTAAATCAGGTGGGATTGAAGCTTAAGGAAAAAAGACATCATAAGCAATTTTTAAAAATTCTCACTACGTATATTGTGTATATGTAGTCTATTATATATACTAGTGTTCAGATATGGGACTAATTAAGACAAATTAAATCTCATCCGTTCATTCAAAACTTTACCAAACATATACTATGCAGAAGGTGACTATATATAATTTGTCAAATATGACACTTTTGAGAGTGAAAGGGAGTGCAGTTAATAATGAAGCCAGGTAAACCAGCACAAACCTTGTTATATGGCCAGCTTAACTGTACAATTTTAGGCATGTGGATTTCAAAAGCAATGAGATGTAGTCCATGCCCTCAAGAGATTAGTGTAATAAACTTGTCAACAATTGTTGAACAATTGTAATGAAAATACTGTAGGTGCTATTATAAATAAATAAATAAATAAATAAATAAATAAATAAATAAATAAATATATGTGTGTGTTTAAAAAGAAAGTTGTCACTGCTTTCAGGAGGATTGGAAGAATGGAAGGAAAAACTTCAGAAGGAAGGTAATGTTTGTGGTGTGTAAATGATGACATTTTATTTAAATAGAAAAGGAGGTGGAGGTCATTGTAGGGTCAGCAATAACGTGAGCAACCCAAGAGACAAGAAAAAGCATGATCCATAGGAGGTCATAGCTGCCAGGACTCAGCCTGACCAGATAGAAGGGGTATGGTGAAGGATACTGAGTGGAGGGACTAGAGTGTCCTACTGGGGCTGGATCCTGAAGAGTCTTGTCTGCCATACCAATGGAATTGGATTTCGACTGTAATTTAAACAATGGGGAACCATCAGAATTTTCCAGTGTGATAAATTAAATGACCAAATTTTCATTCTAAAAGATCTTCTGTATCAAAAAGTTTTCTGGATAAATTTCCAGAGTATTATAATGGGTGCCTGGGTGGCTCAGCTGGTTAAGCATCGGACTTCCACTCAGGTCAGGATCTCACGGTTCAGTTCATGAGTTCGAGCCCCACGTGAGGCTCTGTGCTGACAGTTCAGAGCCTGAAGCCTGCTTCAGATTCTGTGTCTCCCTCTCTCCCTGACCCTCCCCTCCTTGCTCTCTCTCTCTCTCTCTCTCTCTCTCAAAAATAAATAAACATTAAAAAAAAATACTGAATGTGGGTGCACACCTGGGTGGCTCAGGCGGTTGAGCATTAGACTCTTCATTTTGGCTCAAGTCGTGATCACAGGGTTGTTGAGATCAAGCCCCATGTCAGGCTGCACGCTGAGTGTGGAGCCTGCTTGGGATACTCTCTCTCCCTCTCTCTCTGCCCCTCTCCTGCGTGTGCACTTACACATTCTCTTTTTTTCTCTCTCTCAAAATTAAAAAAAAAAAAAAAAGCCTGAACTTCTGGTTTCTGGTTTTACCTGTAAGGAGCTTGGAAGTTACTACTCTGTCCTAAAAAGCTGTAAATTAACTACTCTTCTTGGACTTTTAAGAGAGGGGAAGACACATAGCAAACCTCTGCCCAATCTCAGATTGAAGAGATAGACAGATGAATACAGGGAGACACAACTTATCAGAGTCAAGCCTCAACAGTGGAGACTACCAGAGGAACCAGCACCTACGTAGGAAATCATGAACTAGGATTAATAAATTACTGGAGGCACAGTGTGGTGAAATCTTAGAGTTAAAAACCCCAGGGGGGATGTAGTCATAGGGAGGGACCCAAAATATTGTGAGTGTTACCTCCATGAGGCCAACTAGGTTCCCACAGTAAATATCAGAGAAAAATCATCTTGTGCTTCTGGTAGGTGGAAGGTAAAGGAACCATTTTGAAACATGCCAGAGCACTCTGTTCTTAACAAGGCCTGACCTCAGAGAAAACTAGTTAACCACATTAGAATTTTAGGCTAATTCTAATTAGCCTAACTTAGGCTGATTACTAAGTGACCTGAAAGAAGGGAAATAGCCAATCCCAGCCCATTCTAGACATCCTGTCCTACTTAAGGGAGAAAAATACTGAGGAACACTGGGGAGGTTCACACTCCAGAGACACAAACTAGGCTAAGACCGAGATGTAATTGTAGGAATATAGAATGCTTCCCCTGTCCCCACACCTTACCACTACATTACTAAAGGCCTATTCATAGCAGACCTTAAGTATGTAGTTCAGTCTATTTTGATGAGTGCGTATATCCATGGAACTAACACCCCTATCAACATATAGAACATTTCAATCCTTCCAGAAAAATTCTGTGCTCCTTCCTAGTCAAACTCATCCCTATCCCTGTCCGCAATCAACCACTGATCTGATTTTTTGCCTGTTAAGAACTGCCTGTATTCCAGGACTAGAAATGTATTCCTTGTGGGTTTTTTAATTGATTACTTGGAATATTAATCTTTTAAATGCAAGTAGGTCACACGACACTTGGACTTTTACAATACTTTCCCTAAAGTTGTGTAAAACAGAAGAGTTTCGACTACATCAATCATTTCTAGCTAGGAGGCCTTATAGACTATAACAGGGTGAAATGAAGTATTCCAAACATTTCAAAAGCCAAACTGGACCTGCACATTTGTAATTCTGCAGCAGAAGCCAGCCTAAAATTCTAACTTTTTTTGTTTGTTTTTAGCCGGAAATTATATGGATGCAAGGTGCTTATGCTTGTTCTCTGGTGTTGATATTAACTTCTGATTGCTTATGAAATCATAACATTTCGGGGGTGCATGAATGGAAAAATTTGAAAAGGTTTGTAGGTTTTAAATGGGTTGATCTTTAAGGTTCTGCAACAGGAGTTTACCAAGCCCAAGAAGAGTTGCAAAGCATAGAGTTGCTGGCTGTTATACACACATTGGGATCACTGAAAACATATGAATGGTTGATTGGATAAAATTAAGTGCAAAATTTAAGTGTCTCAAATTTTATGACTATGCTGTGGTTATGTACAAAAATGCCCTTATTCTTAGGAAATACATAGGAAATAATGTAAGGTAAAGGGAATTATAAAAGAATGACCTTTCAAATGGTTCAGAAAAAAAAAAAGGAATATGGACATGTACAAATAGATTGATAAAACAAATATGGTAAAAATGTAAAGGACTTGGGAATCTTGGCAAGAGATATATGGGAATTTTATGAATTATTCTTGTAATATTTCTATAAGTATAAAATTATTACAATGGAAAGGTTTTCTTAAGTATATGACTAAAGATTTTACTCATTCAGATTGTTCTTGTCTAAATAGTTTGAATTAGTAGGAAATGGTTCTAATGTGTTAAGTGGTACCTGGGAGCGGGTGAAAAATTCTAGACAGGTGCCCACAGAGTCTCTGTTGGTGAATCATATGCCAGAAACATCTGTTGTGTGATTTTACTGTGACTTCTGACTTGTATAAGTTTGAGGGAGTATGTTTGGGAAAAAAAGCAGAAGTTTCCTGCTACTGAAGTCGAGAGTGAAACAGAGCTGACACTATACTTCAGAGGTCATCAAGCAGAAAAGTCAATGGGGAAATCCAGGTCAACTATAATTCCCATCATGACTAAGCAGTGTAAAGATTCTGACTACAGTGATCTAGTAATGACCCGAGAGAGAAATCAAAGCAGGATTACTCATTTCTAGGATTCTTGGTAAGGTTTACTCAGCAATTCATAAAACTTACCATTTACAATAAGCACAAACCTCTAAGATCAGTACATATATTTCACTTTTGAATAAATATGCAATAGAGTACCAAGGTATTTCTGTGAACTATGTATGTTGTGTATATATTTGGATTTTTACTTTTTATTTATTTATTTTGAGAGAGAGAGAGAGAGAGAGTGCACAAGCAGGGGAGAGGCAGAGAGACAGGGAGAGAGAGAATCCCCAGTAGGCTCTGTGTTAGTAGCACAGAGCCCTATGCAGGGCTCAAACTCACAATTGTGAGATTGTGACCTTGAGGCGAAATCAAGAATCCAGTGCTTAACCTACAGAGTCACCCAGGTGCCCCATGTTGTTTATATATTCTTAAGAAAGAGAAGTTTAGCTAGAGAAACAAGTTGCCAGGTATATAGGGAATATGTATAATCATCTTAAATCTGAACATCAGACATTAAAAATCTAGTATGCTCATTATGTGCCTTGAATTTCTTAGCTCTGGAAGACAGCATATTCTTCAAAAGCTATCATTTCATTTTCATTGACTAAGAAATAAAAACAATACTGGCCTCCTTCAAACCTGTTCAGTCCTCTTAGTCAGAAAGGCAGGAATGCTTTCACCTGAAAAATGAAATCTTAGAAGTTGTCTGGCTTTTTTCTCAGAGTCCCTGAGATCCTTGATATTTTCTAATACAGTATTTTTTCTTTTGTTTGTTTCTTTGCTGTGCTGTTCCTCAAACACCCAATCCGTCTCCAGCCTCAGGGTCTTTGCACTTGCTATGGTGTTGTTTGAATTTCTTTTTTCTTTTCTTTTCTTTTCTTTTCTTTTCTTTTCTTTTCTTTTCTTTTCTTTTCTTTTCTTTTCCTTTCTTTTCCTTGCCTTTCCTTTCTTTATTATAGTTTGTAATACAGTATTATTCACAGTAAAAAAGAAGTCACTATATTATGAGTCAATTCACTATAAGTAATGATGAATAGAAATTTCAGCTCTAGTGTTGCTGACTATATGACTTTCAGCAAATAATTTCTCTCTTTGAGCCTCAGTTTCCTCATAAATAGAGCTTTCTATGAAGGGCAAGCACAACAGTGAGGGATCTAGAAACCACATGACTGAGAGAATTGTTTAGGAGAACTGGGGTATCATCACACACCTATTAAAATGGCCAAAATCTGGAACACCTACACCACCACATGCTGGGGAGAATAGGGAACAACAAGAAATCTTAATTCATTGCTGGTGGGATAGCAACTGGTGGAGCCACTTTGGAAGACAGTTGGTGACTTCTTACAAAATCAAACATACACTCACCATATGATCCAGCAATCTTGCTTCCTGGTACTTACCCACAGGAGTTGAAAACTTATGTCCACACAAAAACCTGCATATGGATGTTTATAGCAGCTTTATTCATAACTGCCGAAACTTGGAAGCAAGATGTCCTTCAGAAGGTGAATGGATAAACTGTGGTACAGCCAGACAATGGGATATAATTCAGAACTAAAAAGAAAGAGCTATCAAGACATGAAAAGACATGGAAGAAACTAAATGCGTATTACCAAGTGACAAAAGTCAATCTGAAAAGGCTACATACTGTATGATTTGAACTATATGACCTTCTGGAAAAGGCAAAATTACGGAGAAAGTAAAAAGACCAGTGGTTGCCTGGGATTGAATGGTGGTGGTGGTGGGGATGGTGGGGGTTGGGAGAGATGAATAGGCAGAGCACAAAGGATTTTAGGGCAGTGAAAATATTCAGTATACCAGAATGATGGATACATGTCATTTATACATTTGACTAAACCCATAGAATGTACGACACCAAGAATGAGTCCTAATGTAAGCTATAACTTTGGGTGATTATGATGCGTCAATGTAGGTTCATCAATTGTAACAAATGTACCACTCTGGTGGGGGCAGGTGATAATGGGGGAGGTTATGCATGTGTGGGGACAGGGTAGGTATGGGATCTGTACCTTCCCCTCAATTTTTCTGCAAACCTAAAACTGCTCTTAAAAAATGGTCTTAATAAAAAAAAAGTCTGCTGCATTAAAAACAAACCTTAAGAGTAGTTAATGTTCTTAAATAAATTGAAAAGTTTTAGAATTTGGTTTTTTCTTGACTATCCTTCAAAGAGAAAACTTCCAAGAAGATAACAAAGAAAAATCTCCCCTTCCTCATCTCACTAACGTGCATTGCCTACAGATTTCTTCTGAAAGATTCTTTTGTTCCCTACACCCACTGACATTTCTGGGTGTTCTTTAATGCTGCCCCTACGCAAGAAAAATCTTTACCTTCTTATCCCACAAGCCAACTCTCTGTCCTCTCTCAAATTCTCCATTAAGGTTGACTTCTTCCAGAAATCCTAACTCATCTCTAAAACTTGACTTCTTTCAGAAATTCTAACTCATCTCTAAAATTTAACTTCCAAATTTGAAAGGAGCTTGCATTTAATATAATTTGCAAGAATTATAATTGCTTTTCTTGTTTTCTTGTTATACAGGTCATATCTTTTTTGTTACAAATTTAGTGAATAAAATATTTGTAAGGTAATTATTAAGGTATTTTAAAAATTTTTAATGCTTTTTATTTTTCAAAGAGAGAAAGAATAAGAGACAGAGAGAGAGAGAAATCGGGGGAGGGGCAGAAAGAGAGGGAGACAGAATCTGAAGCAGGCTCCAGTGCTGACAGCTCAGAGCCCTACACGGGGCTCAAACTCACAAACCACAAGATGGTGACCTGAGCCGAAGTTGGACACTTAACCAACTGAGCCACCCAGGCGCCCCAGTCTTAAGGTTATTTTTTTAACGCAGAAAGCAGTGAACTGAATGTCAGGACTCTGCTTTATGTTTTGAGGCATATTGCTTTACCATTTTGGTACTCTATTTTCTCATCTGTAAAGTAAGTATGATAGATTCTGATCCTTTTTATCTCTTAATATCATGACTTTAAGACTTGCTATAAAGAAAAGTTATTATAGTTGAAAGCTATTTTTATTCAAACTAAGACCACCAGAGGGTGGCCAGGCTTTATCCCAAAACCTGGATTCTGTATTTCACACACAACAACATTTCCTTTTCGTAGTGAGTTTCGGTAGCATCACAAACCAAAGCTTAATTCAGAAAGTAAATATTGCTGAAAATCATGCTCCTCAACAAGAAAGTTAATGGTGCCACAAAATTAAAAGAAGTAAAAGGACAACAAATTGGTTTTCTTTAAAATTTCACCACTTGTTTTTAAGATCTTCATCCAAAGATTAAGAATATGCAAAAGCTGGGGCGCCTGGGTGGCTCAGTCGGTTAAGCGTCCGACTTCAACTCAGGTCACGATCTCGCGGTCCGTGAGTTCGAGCCCCGCGTCGGGCTCTGGGCTGATGGCTCAGAGCCTGGAGCCTGCTTCAGATTCTGTGTCTCCCTCTCTCTCTGCCCCTCCCCCGTTCATGCTCTGTCTCTCTCTCTGTCTCAAAAATAAATAAAACGTTAAAAAAAATTTAAAAAAAATAAAAAAAATTAAAAAAAGAATATGCAAAAGTTTTCTTGCTGTGTACTTTATAATTGAAAAAAATTAACACATGCACATGGTTAAAGAATTATTCATAGAGTGCACAGCGACAAGTGAGTCTCCTTCTCACTCCAGACCCTTTAATTTTTCAATTTCTTTCCTCAGAGAGAATATATTGTTTACTGGGGGGGGGGGGGGAGTACAGAACAGTGCTTATAATAAGCCACCATTTGTGTTTTCAGAATACGTGTATGCATGTCTATCTCCTGCCTGTAAATTCATAGAATATCTCTAGAACAAAATACAAGGAGACTGCTAATAGTGGTTGCCACTGGGAAGAAAAATGGAGACCCTAAAGCAATAAGATGGAATCAAGACTTACTAGTCACTATTATACTTTTATTAACTTCTAACTTTATACCATATGCAAGTATCAATTCAAAGTCCCCACAATACATCTTGGAAATCATTCCATATCCACACATAGTTCTAGTTCATGCTTTTTAACAATAGAGGGGATTCTTAATCTACTTGGAATCATATATATTCAGCTTTACCCAAAATAATATTGCTGAGAACAGGCTTTGGCACTAAGCAGATCGGGATTGAAGTTCAGGCTCCATTACTAACTATGAATATAACCGTGGGCAAGTTACTTTTCATTTCCTTCTCTGTAAGTGGATATAGTAATAGTCTTTAGGGCCGTTGTGAGGATTTAACTAGCAAATTATGCAAAGGGTCCAGTATTATGTCCAACACAGAGTAAGCACGCAGTGAAGTTTAGGTTTTTTTCTCTCTGGGCTTACTGGAAAAAAAAATTGATTAAATGCCTAAAATAGAAAGACAAAGGTGTGTTTTTTTGTTGTTACTAATTATAATTATGTTGTTTGTAGTAGACTTCTGCTCTGAAGACATAGACACTGAAGAGTAAATGTTAAAATAAATGTGTACCCTTTGAAAGGAAGCTGGTCTTTTCTTTCTCAGGCAGTTAAATGAGGAAAATGAAAGAGCCATGGAGAAATGATCCAGTCTTATTGTCAGCTAAGCTATACAATTTGAATAAGTTAGGCCAAAAATGAGGAAGCTATCTGAGACTTTAACATACAACACAGGTAGTTTATTGCCTATGTCACCACGATCACACAGAAATGATTGTAGAACACCGCTCTTCCTGTTATTACTTGTGATAGATTGTCTGGGTCATGTTCTCTCCCTGAACTTGTATGTGGAAACCCCAAGCCCCAACGTGACTGTATTTGGAGACAGAGCCTCTAGGGAGGTAATTAAGATTACATGAATTCATAAAGGTGGGACCCTAATCCAATAAGACTGGAGTCCTTATAAGAAGAGGAAGAGACCCCAGACCTTTTTCTCTCTTTCCTGTGCATACACAGAAGAAAGGCCATGTGAAAGTACAGCTAGAAGGTGACTGTCCACAAGACAAAAAGAGACCTCTCCCAGAAACTGAATTTGCTGGCACCTTCATCATGGATATCTAGCCTCCAGAACTGTGGGAAAACCAATGTCTGTTGTTTAAGCCACCTAACTATAGGTATTTTGTTACGGCAGCCAGAGTAGATGCATACGCTACTGAAGGAATTTCCTCTTTGTCAGGACAACTAGAAAATGTGCTTTTGCTTTTGTTGATATATATGCCTATATTCACTCAAAATTATTTCTAAGACAAAAAAAAAAAAAGACAGGGACAGTACAAATTCAGAAACCTTTCAAGAAGTTAGTGATTACTCTAGCAGTGAAATAAATTGCTCTGACGCTCACTGATTTAATCAACTTCATTTTACAAATCAGGCAACTGAGGCCAAAAGAAAGGAAGTCAGCTCCTTCACAACTCAGCCAGAACTGAGTTTAATCAGGTGCCCAGAGCTCTTCCCATTACACCTGCTGCTTTAGAGCCACAGGCCTTGTTCATTCCTGGGGCTTCAGGGCGTGGCAAAGAGGGGGGCAGGGGACAACTGACTACAGTTTCATGCCCAGTCATACCACTAAGAGGCCAAGGACTTAGGGACACACACTATCTTCCCTGAACCCAAAATAGAACCCCTCAGAGAAGGGTTTTTTTTTTTTTCTTATTTAGGAGATCAGTGGAGATCTCTTTTATTTTAATTATAAATACATTAAGGAATTTGCAGATTATTTTGAGAACCAAGAATGGTGCATTTTACTAAATGAAATGGGTGACAGCCCATAACCCATACTCCTTAAATAATAACTGTCTAGGTGGGATACTCAGCTCAGCACTCTACAAATTTATAGATGGGTAAAAGTTTAATATATGATTTTTTTTAAAAGCTTAAACCCCACACACACACATATATATACACATATATATACATACATATATACATATATACACATATATATACATGGAGGAATTATCATATATATGCATACATATATATGCAATATATACATGCATATGCACGTATATGCATGCATACATGTGTGCATGCATGCATATACATGCATATGCATGTATATATTACGTATATATATATGTATGCATATATATAATTCCTCCATGTGATAATCTGAAATTTCTCCTTATAAATCTATCATCTATTTATAGATACACATACATGCATACATAATTCATATTGAATATTAAGATATCTGTGACAAAGACTGTTGCCTATCCAGTATCCATTTTCCCCTTCTTCCCTGGTAATAAAACTACTAAAATGGTGGTTGCATATATGTGCCCGTGTTTAAAGTTACAGTTTCCAGCCTCCCTGGTAGATATCCTTTCTCTAAGGGGACATAAATGGGTGAGGATTTGAGGAAAGCTGTTTTAAAACAGCTAATTAGCAATCAGGCATTCCCCTCCTTCCTGCTGCCTGGAATATGGATGTGATGGCTGGATTACAACAGCCATTTTCTTCTAGTCATGAAGGTGTTAGCTATGAGGTGGGGATTAGAAAGGAGAAACAGGGAAGGAGTTTAGATCCTTGGTGACAATGAAGCCACCAATCAAGTCCTGGACCAACTAAATCCGGACTTATTTTACAGGCAAGAAAAATGTACTATCTTTTTTGAACCTCAATAATTTCGGATTTTTATTATACGTACTAACTGGAGTATACATTCCATAAGGGCAAGAATCGTTGCCTGTTATGTTCACTGTTATATTCCAGGAACCTGAAATAGGCATTCAAAAAATACTATTGAGTGAATGCAATATAATACAAACCTAAACTCTCACTGTATTTTTTGTAATATTGTAAAGGGTAAGCTGAGAAAATTCTGGAGTTTTTGCAATGCTAAATAGAGATTAGCAAACACAAAGCAGCTGGAACCTTGACAAAGAGTGGTGCAAGAAGATTTTTCCAATGTAAGCTAAAAATAGTGTGGTCTCTCTGGGAAGGACAGAGGCTGGTTCCAGCTGGGGTAAACTGTTTATGGTGATCCTGACCACAGAAAAAAATCTCAGGGGCTCTGAGATATTAGCCACTCCTTACCTTGCATTACAAGACTATAATATTATAAAAATATTTCATCCCACCAGTGAGGTTTTCAAGAATGATGAAGGGGCACCTGGGTGGCTCAGTTAGTTAAGCGTCGGACTTTGGCTTGGGTCGCGATCTCGCCCTCTGTGAGTTCGAGCCCAGCGTCGGGTTTTGTGCTGACAGCTCAGAGCCTGGAGCCTGCTTTGGATTCTGTGTCTCTCTCTCTCTGCCCATGCTCCACTAGCGCTGTCTCTCTCTCTCAAAAATAAAATAAAACATTTAAAAATTTTTATAAATCAATCAATCAATCAATCAATCAACAAACCGCACTCCAATACCGGATTTTGGGTGTTTTGAAATAAAATCCAGGCCTAATTTGCTTGATCTCCAGCACCTTAAAGAATGCCCAATACATAATAAACCTTCTATAAATGTTGACAACTCAAGTTGAATTGGAGAAGTGGAATAGGAAACGTAAAATACTTATCTTCTCCTATCCCACCCCTTCCCTTTCTTCATACCCCTCCCCATTCAAGTGGAATCCAGGTTTGCTAAAAGTGTCAGTGGAAGTTGAGTTAAGGACTGCCTGAAATTCCAGTACAAGAAATTTATTCCCAGTGAATTTTGTACATGATTCCTTGAAAATTCTTCTCTTAAATGCAAGTAGGCTATATAACAAAGAATACTGAATTTTAATTTCAATTTGCCTTTTACTTCTCAGTTCTGTACTTTCCCTGGAATTTTGTTTCTTCCTATGTAAACGGGAAGTTTCCACTACATCAATCATTTCTAGCTGCGGGGGAGCGGGGGGGGGGGGCAGGGAGGGAGACTATAACAAGATTAGATAGTCTAAATATTTCAAAAGCCAAACAAGAATCACACATTCATAATTCTGCAGCAGAGGCCAGCCTAAAATTCTAAATCTCTTTGTTTTTAGGCTGAAATTATAGGGATGCAAGGTTGTTACAAATTATATGGTTATAAACTGGTTCTCTGCTATTGATATTAATTTCTGAATGACCACTTAGGAAATCAAGACACTTCTGAGTTTATGGAGGAAAAATATTTGAACAAGTTTATAAGTTTTATAAAGTTGGTCCTTAAGGTTCTGCACAGCCAAGAGGACTAAGGCACAGAGTTATTGTCTATCATTCATACCTTATTGTGCATGAGTCTTTTCTTTAGCTTTATTGGACTGTAAGTGATAAACAGATGCTGTATACATTTATACATGCTTTGATATATGTATATATTGTGAAAGGATAAATACAATCAAACTTAACATAGTTACCTTGTGTGTGGGTATGGGGTAGATGAGGGTAGGTGGTAAGAGCATTTAAAATCTACCCTCTTTGGGGCGCCTGGGTGGCGCAGTCTGTTAAGCGTCCGACTTCAGCCAGGTCACGATCTCGCGGTCCGTGAGTTTGAGCCCCGCGTCGGGCTCTGGGCTGATGGCTCAGAGCCTGGAGCCTGTTTCCGATTCTGTGTCTCCCTCTCTCTCTGCCCCTCCCCCGTTCATGCTCTGTCTCTCTCTGTCCCAAAAATAAGTAAGTGTTGAAAAAAAAATTTTTAAATCTACCCTCTTAGTCAATTTCAAGTATACAACACAATATTGTTAACTACCAGTCATCATGCTGTACATTAGATTTCCAGAACTTATTTTTCTTGCATAATTGAAACTTTGTATCCTTTGACCAACATTTCCTCATTTTCCCCACCTTAACCGCAACCACCATTCTATTCTGCTTCTATGAGTTCAACTATTTTAGATTCTACATATAAGCAAGATCATGTGTATTTATCTTTCTGTGCCTAGTTTATTTCAGTTAGATAATGTAACAAATCATAAGATTTTCTTCCTTTTTTTTAAGGCTGCAAAATATTCCCTTACTGTGACTTAGCAGAAGCCTTGAAAAAGAGGGAAAATACTAAGTAATTTAAAGCCCTGTAGAGAGACAATTTCCAGAGTGCTTACAGCACATACAGCAGCAGCTGCACTTACAAAGGGCCCCCTTTCTTATTATAATATGCTTGTCCTGTCCTCCTCATCATATGGGGGTACTTGGTTTTTTTCTCAACTTAGAAGCTGTTTTCATCTAAACATTCATTAAACCTCAGAGTTGTACAATATCTAAACTTGGCCAATCTGTGAAAGGCCATTTAATTAAAATAATGTAGGCAGGCATGGGTAAGGCTCTATAATTATATATTTAAAATTTAAAAATATAATTTTTGGGGCACCTGGGTGGCTCAGTCGGTTAAGCATCCAACTTCAGCTCAGGTCATGATCTCATAGTTCCTGGGTTCGAGCCCCATTTCAGGCTCTGTGCTGACAGCTCAAAGCCTGGAGCCTGCTTCAGATTCTGTGTCTCCCTAGCTCTCTGCCCCTCCCCCACTCATGGTCTGTCTGTCTCTCTCAAAAATAAAGAAACATTAAAAAAATTAATTAAATGGGAATGCAAGCTGGTGCAGCCACTCTGGAAAACAGTATGGAGGTTCCTCAAAAAACTAAAAAGAGAACTACCTTATGACCCAGTAATTGCACTACTAGGCATTTATCCACAGGATACAGGTGTGCTGTTTTGAAGGGACACATGCACCCCAACGTTTATAGCAGCACTATCGACAATAGCCAAAGTATGGAAAGAGCCCAAATGTCCATCGATGGATGAATAGATAAAGAAGATGTGGTATATATATACAATGGAGTATTACTCAGCAATCAAAAAGAATGAAATCTTGCCATTTGCAACTATGTGGATGGAACTGGAGGGTATTATGCTAAGTGAAATTAGTCAGAGAAAGACAAATGTCATATTTACTCATATTAGGACTTTAAGAGACAAAACAAATGAACATAAGGGAAGGGAAACAAAAATAATATCAAAACAGGGAGGAGGACAAAACATAAGAGACTCATAAATATGGAGAACAAACTGAGGGTTACTGGAGAGGTTGTGGGAGGGGAGATGGGCTAAATGGTAAGGGTCACTAAGGAATCTACTCCTGAAATCATTGTTGCACTATATGCTAACTAATTTGGATGTAAATTAAAAAAAAAAAATTAAAAGAAAAGAAAAAAAAGAAAAAAGAAAAATTATTTTAAAAATGGTTAAAATGGTAAGTTTTATGATATGTATATTTTGGCACAACAAAAAAGTTTTTGAAGCTTAACTAGAGTGTTTAGTCTAGGATACATATTTACTATGCTTCTATGTAAAAGGAGAAACAAAAATCTGTGAGTGATTGATATTATCTGAGCAGTATAAAATCCATTGAATCATTTTCCTTATGTTCTGGGAAGACAGAGCTGTTAAAAGCACAGGTCTTGGGAATCAGAGTCTTAGGAGTAGACCTAGGCCTTGTGCGTTTTAGTTTTGTGATGAAAAGAATCTGACATCTATGTGTTCTTTTAACCCTTGAGTAGGATTAATATTTATGTGATGCTGTAAAGGTACTCACAGTGCCTCAATTGTGTATTGGATAAATTGGACAAATGGATGGATGTATCCCTTAAATGGATATTGGCTCCAATGGATAAATGGCTAGATAAATAAATGGGTGCTTCATCTGTAAGCTCAACTCAACAAAAGGAGATAGGGTATGATAATAAAATGGAGTATGGCCCCCTCAATAATAAAATCTCCTTCAAAGGTTGTAGTGACGATTAAATTAGATACATGTGTAACTGTAAGCTCTCAATTGCTGGAGGCCCTTATTTTTGTTGTACTTTCCTACTCTGTTCAAATACTAAACTTACTTCTTCAAAGCAGAACATTTAATCCTCTCGTTCCTATTTCACTCTTAATTCTCTGCTTTAACCTCTTTCACTATCAATAAGGAATAAGGGTTTCCCAATGCTGTTAGGACTTTGCTAATTCTTTTGTTCATGTACTCTCCAAAAGGATTTAGAAAAATTATGAAGCCCCCCATACCTTGTAAGCTCTCTAAAATGTTTTCTCATAAGTTTAAATAGCTGTAAATGATGTAATGTTATGATTATTGAAAAAGTGTCCTTTTTTTTTAATGTTTATTTATTTTTGACAGAGAGAGAGAGAAAGAGCATGAGCAGGGAAGGGGAAGAGAGAGAGGGAGACACAGAATCTGAAGCAGGCTCCAGGCTTCCAGCTGTCTGCACAGAGCCCGACGCAGGGCTCGAATTCACAGACCGCGAGATCATGACCTGAGCCGAAGTTGGACGCTCAACCGACTGAGCCACCCAGGCGCCCCAATAGTGTCCTTTTTAAATTCAAAATATTTTGTCACTCTTAAATGTCTCCAATGGATTCTAGAAACAATAGCCATTTGACACAACTACTGTATTAGTTATCTAGTGCCATGTAACAAATTGTCCCTATACTTAGCAGTTGAAAACAACCATTAATTTTCTCACAGTTTCTCTGGGTCAGGTCACTCTAAATCTCTTACAAGTCTGCAGTCAAGGGCCAGGGCTTCATTCTCATCTGAGGACTTGACTAAGTAGAGTTTGCTTCCATGTTCACTCACATAATTGTTAGCGAGAGTCAGTTTCTTGCGGACTGTTGGACTGAGGGTCTGGTTCTTTGCTGGCCAATGGCAACATTCCTCCCTCCATTCCTTGTTACATGGGGCCCTCCATAAGACCATTCATTATCTGACACATGCATGTGTGTGTGCGTGTGTGTGTGTGTGTGTGTGTGTGTGAAAGAGAGAGAAAGAAAACAAAAGAGGATGAGCAAGATGGAAATCACACTTTTTGTAATGTAATCTTAGAAGCTGCATCCCATCACTTCTGCTATATTCTCTTGTTACAAGCAAGTCAGTAGGCCAAGCGCATCCTCAAGGGGATAGGATTACACAGGCCGTGAATACCAGGAGGAAGGAATCACTACAGGCCAACTCATAGGGACTGCCTACCTTTTTACTACCTTTATCACTTTTTAAAAAGTGTTTGTACAAGGTCATCTTTAACTGTTAGAGAATTTATCATTTCTTTTTGTCCTTGAACTCATAATTCTATTCTACTATTTTCCCCTGGGTTTTGTTTTAATGTAATATATGTTTATGCTTGGAATTATTTTATTGATTTCCTTATCACTATATACATCACTATAAGAAAATTATGTATATAAATTGAAATTTTAAGAAGTTTCCTATAATCATATGGCTCTAGGGATTACTTTTTCCCAACAATATGCTATCATTTATTTATTAGTAGTTCTTGTAGTACTAGTATTATGATTAATATTATCAAATAGATCAAAATTATAAACATCTGATAAGATTTGATAATTATTAAATACAAAAAGTGAAATGTCATTGGAAGTAAATTGCTTAATGCAATAAGGTTGTTAATTTTTTCAGTTAGTTCATTTATCCTTTCTTGAATATGAATTACTCTTTGAATGAGTCAGGGTCACTAGTAAATGAGGAGCTAATAATGTTCATTAATGGTAGTTGTTAAATGTCTTATTTTTAGAGGAATGAATTCCCATTAAACCACTCTAAACTTAATAGGTACATGGGACAAATAATTAATGAGCAGAGACATGCTTGATCAATGATAGTGAACCTAAGGAAAAGCTAATATGAATTTAGAGTATGTAACAAACTTTTGGGAAAAGTTAACAAAAATGTTTCATCAGCAAGTCTGACTAAATATTCATGTAAATGGAAAACATCCACTTACTTCCTAAAATGATAAATAATTCTGAAAACCTTCCCTCCACCCTGGCAGCACAACAAAGATGTATTTGTGAAGGACACAGAAAAGAAAATGTGTGATAGAAGAAACCTACATTTCAGAGTTAATCTCTTTTCCTCCAGACATTTGTAATAACCAGGAGGAATAGAAATGACCAACATAATAGAAAGTACATTGTTTTCATGGCTCTTCTCTACCGAAATCAGACGCTTTGGCTCCGTGTAAAAGGTAAGAGGGGCTCATCTGGCAGAACCACACAGACACTAGAAAATGATGCAATAAGCATCATGTTCACACATAATTTCTGCCTTTGGTTATAACGGCCATGACTGGCATGGTAAAGATGTCTCATTTGAGAATAAACATGGAATGTTTTTATTTTCCAATTATTGCCAACAACTATTTCTTACCAAATCCCCTTCTTTCTGGGTAGCAGGACTCTTGGTAAAGACATGGGCTTTTTCATGTGACTATGATGCTTGAATACTTACAAAGTATTATTCGTGTCACAAAGCTAAGGACACAGTAAGAGCTGATGGGAATAATGTTACGGAATTCATGCAAAAGCAGGTTAGACTAGGTAATTCCTTTCAGTCTCTGATTGATAATTTTAAAGCTTTGCAGTTATTGATTCCATCTGTCCAGCACTCCTTACCCCTTTCTTGTCTCTCTGCCTCTCACTTGGCAGGTGTGGGTTTAAAAGCAAGGCTGAGCCTCTCACAGTACCCCGATCTACAGGCAGTGTGGTTCCAGAACTACACATATGGAGATTCAAGCAACTACCTCCCCCCTTTTTAGAAGTAGAAGAATGATTTGTAAATTTCAGGACTCTTAAAAACATTCCAAATTTGGGCATTTTGTATTAAATATATTTTAATTATCTAAAAGGATAAGATATTCTACAATGAATCTGGGAGATTTAGGTTTTTACCTTAATTTTTAAAGAATATAGTTTGACTGGTTTTCTTAGTAATGATAAGTACAGTTACTAAAGAATACCAAATTGGGAATTGGGATGTGGCATGTTTGATTGCATGCACAAATTTAGAATTGTGTTCTAAAGTTAAATAATTATATTTATGTAAACGTAATGAAAGCATGGGATTTCAAATGAAATATATTGTGCTTGAAGTGTGTGGTGATTAGTTCTAGTATGAGTTAGGAAAACTGAAAATTTCCAGAACCTATAAAGAAGTTTCTGCTTTAAAAGGCTGGGTAAAGTTTAAATGTTTAGCATTTGACACATTTTTTTTGTGTGTGTGTGATTGTATCAGTCAGGGTGTGTGCGTGTGATGTGTGTGCGTGTGAGAGAGAGAGAGAGAGAGAGCAAGAGACAAATTTTAAAGAACTGGCTCATGGGATTGTACACTATGGAGGGTAATCCACTTAAAGTTAACTGTTATAAATTTTAATCATTCTGCAAAATACCTTCATAGCAATATCTAGACGAGGGTTTGCACAAACTGGGCAATATAGTCTAGCCAAGTTGACATAAAATTAACCACACGGGCAACAGACACATGGAAAGATGCTCAACATCATTAATCATCAGGGAAAGGCAAATCAGAACCACAATGAGATATCACCTCACACCTGTCAGAATGGCTAAAATCCAAAACATAAGAAACAACAAGTGTTGGCAAGGATGTGGAGAAAAAAGAACTCTCGCATTGTTGGGGGGAATGCCAACTGGTGTGGCCACTGTGGAAAACAGTATGGGGGTTCCTCAAAAATAAAAATAGAATCACCATATAATCCAGTAATTCCTGGAGATACTGAGTATTCACCCAAAGAACATGAGAACACTAATTTGAAAGGATATATGCATCCCTATGTTTACCTTAGCATTATTTACAATAGCAAAATTATGGAAGCAGCCTAAGTGTCCATCAATAGATGAATGGATAAAGAAGAAGTGGTATATAGGCAGAATGGAAGAATGGGATATTACTGAGTCACAAAAAGAATGAAATCTTGCCATTTGCAACGACATGGATGGACCTAGAGAGTATGATGCTAAGTGAAATCAGTCGGAGAAAGACAAATATCATATGATTTCATTCCCATGTGGAATTTAAGAAATAAAACAAATGAATAAAGAAAAAAGAGACAACCCAAAAAACAGATTCTTAGAGAACAAACTGATGGCTACCAGAGGGGTGGTGGGTAGGAGAATGGGTGAAATAGGTGAAGATTAAGGGTACACTTACCATGATGAGCACTGAGTAATGTATAGAATTGTTGAATCACTATATTGTACACCTGAAACTAATATAACACTGTATGTTAACTATACTGGAATTAAAATTTAAAAAAATAACCAGTGATCAAATTAATTAATTCATACTATTCAAGTAAATTGTGATTTAAAAAATTTTTCTTGGTTGGCTTTTGGAGATTTTAGTTCACAAACTATCAAGACAACAAATACATTTATTCAAAGGTCTCTTATACATTGGAATTCTATAGTAGAGATTAAAGATAACTGTGATTAAAATAAAGGAGAAATAAATATGACATTTTGGCCAATACATCAAAAGAGGATTTCAGACAATCTCAAAGGCAGCTTATATTTACATGTATAAATCTTTGCTGTTCACATGGAATTTCAAGATACCAAGATAATCTTTCATCATCCCACTGGAAAATGTAAAGACTATAACTGATATTGGGTCAAGATATTTACGAACTGGGAGAATCATTTGGATTTATACAAGCATTCCATTTTAATATAATAATGATACATAACATGATATAAAGCTGATAGGGAAATGTTTGTCTTTTTAAAGAAGAAAAATGTGAAGCTCAGGAAAGGGGGCACAGTAAATTTAAAGGCTTTTACCTGAAGAATCTCCTTTTAACATTCATGAAACTCAAATTACATGTATTTTTGATCACTTGATATTATCCCACAGATCATTATGCTCTCATTTTTTTTCTGTGTTTTTTTTTCTGTGTGTTTCTATTACTGCGGTGTCACTGATGATTTCTTCTGTAGTGTCTAATTTGCTATTAATCCCATCCAAGTAACCTTTAATTTAAACTACTATAGTTTTCATATCTAGAAAGGCCATTTGGCTCTTTGTTACATCTTCCATTTCTTTTTTTTTTTTTTTTCAACGTTTATTTATTTTTTGGGGACACAGAGAGACAGAGCATGAACGGGGGAGGGGCAGAGAGAGAGGGAGACACAGAATCGGAAACAGGCTCTGAGCCATCAGCCCAGAGCCTGACGCGGGGCTCGAACTCACGGACCGCGAGATCGTGACCTGGCTGAAGTCGGACGCCCAACCGACTGCGCCACCCAGGCGCCCCACATCTTCCATTTCTTTTCTCATTTTGTTCTTGTGTTGTTTTGCATCCTTGAGCATTTATGCATATTTTATCATAGCTGTTACAATGTTTTTGTCTACAAATTGCATCATCTCTGTCATTTCTGGGCCTGTTTCTACAGCTGATCTTTGTCCTTGTTAAAAGTTGCATTTTTTTCCCCTCCTTTGTCTATTACGTTTTGACAGAATGGTAGGTGTTTTGTGTTTTACTTTATTGAATGCTATATTTTTGTTATATTTCTTTAAAGGGTATCAGATTTTTTTCTAGCAAGAAGTTATTGATTTATGGGAGAACTTTCTTGTTTCTAAGCTCATTCAAGGCAGGCCTAAATGGTCTTTACTGTAGAGACAATTTAGCTCACTTCTTAGTTGTGGATCTTCTGGAATCACTTCTAAATACTTAATTACTCAATGAATTCTCTCTGCTCTGGCTGGGGAAAACCCAAATTATCCTCAGCCCAGTGTGAGCTCAGGAAATTGTTTATGTCAGAGAGTGCTGATACTTTTTCCTCAGAGGGTGTTCTTTCCTGGCCTAGGAGGTCTAAATTTTTTTTTAATGTTTACTTATTTTGAGGGAGAAAGAGATGGAGTGTGAATGGGGGAGGGGGAGAGAGAGAGGGAGACACAAAATCCAAAGCAGGCTCCCGGCTCTGAGCTGTCAGCACAGAGCCCGACACGGGGCTCGAACCCATGAACCATGGGATCATGACCTGAGCCAAAGTCTGATGCTTAACCGACTGAGCCATCCATGGGTCCCTCCTGGGCTTATGAGGTTTTATTTTATGCACATGCAGTGTGGTATCAAAGGTCTTACATGCAAATTTCTGGAATTCTTTCTCTGCAAAGCTTCCTTTTGTATAGTATGTCCTTAAGTTCTAATGGCCTTAGCCTCCCCATATTCCAATCTTTTATCTTCAACCAAAGATATCTGGCTTCTTGTTGGAGTTTTCCTTCCCTGCATCACTGTCCAGAAATTGCCTTTTGACAGAGGAATCACCCCACTCCTTTATCTTCTTTCGAGGTTCCCAGTCATGCACTGCGTGTTGTCTAGTATCCAAAAATACAAGGAGTAGAAAGTTGTATATAATGTGTTAACATTTCATTAAGAGAGTGAGACATACACTTATGTATGTGAATTTGTGTTACAAAACTCAGTGAAAATATATTACTTTAAGAAAAGTTACCTGGACTTTGATTCCAGCCATAAAAGAAAAATTGGACCTATAATTATCTTCTCAGTGTAAATCCCTAGAAAACCAGGGAAAAAAATGGTTATGTATAGAATAGTCAACATTCCTTTTTATGGCTGCATAGTAAGTACTCCATTTAGTGGATGTATCAGAGTTCATTAAACCAGTTCCTGACGGGTGAACACTTGGGTGATTTTCAATTTTTTGCTATTATAAATAGAACTGAAATTAATAGACTTTTAAAAATGTCTTTCACTATTCTACCAATTATCTTTGAAATATATTTGTATTATTATTTTTTTAAGTTTATTTACTTTGAGAGAGAGAGAGAGAGAGAAAGAAAGTACATAAGCAAGGGACGGGCAGAGAGAGAGAGAGAGAGAGAGAGGGAGAGAGAGAGAGTCCCAAGCAGGCTCCATGCTGTCAGCACAGAGCCTGGCAGGAGGTCTTGATCTCATGAACCATGAGGTCATGACCCGAGCAGAAATCAACAGTCAGATGCTTAACTGACAGGGTCGCCCAGGCACCCCTGAAATATATTTTTAGAAGTGGAATTGCTGGATCAAAGGGTAAGTGTCTATATGATTTTGCTAGATATTGACAAATTTCCCTTTGCAGGTATTTTATCATTTTTTTTTATTCCACCAGAAATGAATGAATGCCCATTTTCTTATAGAGTGTGTTGTCAAACTTCTGGATTTTTGCCAACATTATTAGGTACAAGGTGATATGCTAGTGTAATTTTAATTTGCAGTTCTCATTATAAATTGTTTCTCACTGAGCATCTTTTTAAATTAATTTTTATTAGTAGTTTTTAATCTTTATTTTTGAGACAGAGAGAGAGAGAGGCAGAGCTCCAGTGGGAGTAGAACAGAGAGAGAGAGAGGGAGACACAGAATCTGAAGCAGGCTCCAGGCTCTGAGCTGTCAGCATAGAGCCCGATATGGGGCTCGAACTCACCAACTGTGAGTTCATGACCTGAGCCGAAGTCAGACACTTAAATGACTGAGCCACCCAGGTGCTCCACTGAACATCTTTTTATATGGGTAAAAGACACCTGTACTTCCATGTTTATGAATTGCCTATGGCCTCCTTTAGCTCATTTTTCTATAGGTTTTTGGTCTCTTCTCTATTTTTAGAAATTCATTTTATGAGCTGTGAATCAGTTGTAGATATTTTTTTCCCAGTTTTCTATTTGTCTAGTTTTCTTGTTATCTTCTGCTATGTAAAGATTTTTATATTATCAAGTTTATCTATTTTTTCCTTTCTTGCTTTTGGATTTTGAGTCACGGTCCTGAAAGTGTTCCTTGCTCCTAGGTAGAAAAGAATGTACCCATATATTTACTGAGTACTCATACAGTTTCATTTTTTTTTAAATTTTAGAGAGAGAGAGCACACCATGCGGGGAGAAGGGCAGAGTGAGAGAGAGAGAAGGGATCTTAAGCAGGCTCCCGACACAGGGCTCAATCCCATAACCTGGGATCATGACCTGAGCAGAAATCAAGAGTCAGATGCTCACTGAGCAGTGCCATCCAGGAGCCCCAATATAGTTTCATTTTTTATAATTAAATCTCCTAGCCATTTGGAATTTTTCTTGGTGTGTGGTGTGGGGAATGAATCCAATTTTATCTTTTCCATATGGCTTTGCAGTTATTCCAACATGACTTTTTAAAGTCCTTCTTTTGCAATCATCTAAAAGGCTGTTTTTATCTTATACTAAATTTTCACATGGAATTGGATCCATTTCAGATTTTCTATTCTGTCTCATTGATATTTATCCATGAACCAGCACTATTAATTTAGAGGACTTACATCTTTAACAATTGTAGTGTTATAAAAAAAAAAAAAAAAGCTGTGACAAAGGCAGAGGTACTGGTCCTGTAGAGTGACCTTAGCTATAGCTTCTGGTGTTTGAGGGCTCTTGGTTTCTGTATTTTCGAGCCTGGGCCGCAGGCTTGCTTTGATGCCTTAAGCCCTGATATGTTTCCAAAAATATTGATTTTGTTTTAGTTTTGGTAGTCAGAGTTGGTTTCTGTTGCTTACTCTTACTGTGGCTGTGGCCCTGTGTATATATTTTTCATGACATGTTTATCTAAATTAAAGGGATGGCTTTAATAGTAAGAACTTTAGTCAAAGTGGGTAGGGGGAGAAGAAGGCAAGACTTGGACAAACTGGAGATGGTAAGTATGTTGTTGGAACAGCGGCAGCACGGGGCAGTTTTAAATAGAGGAAGCTTTGGTCTTCCTTTAACAAACCATGAAGAGAACTACTTCTCTGTATTAAAATTGCTTTAACTTACTAGGACATAAAGAGAAATTAAAATGGCAAGTATGCTTTTAGAAGAAGCATATCAAAGATTCCACCAAATATCATTCCCACTCAAGGAGACTTGAGATGCAACAAGACCACTGCTCCTTCCCTAGTCCAGGCTTGGAATATTGTAGAAGCTTCTCACCTTCTTTTCGCATTTAGCTGTAGGCCCAGACTTCTACATCAGCAAGAGTTTTCTTTCTAATATATAGATTGGATCATATTACTCCTCTGCTCAAAATCCTTGAATGTCTCTTTTTCTTGGAGGATGAAGTTAAATTTATCTTTCATGAAGATGCTTCAAAGCCTGACCTCGGCCTTGGTTTCCAAACTTGTTTTTTAGCAACTACCACACCAAACATGGAGTACAGTAGTAGTAATAAGAGTAGTTTTAAAGTAATAATAAGAGTAGAAGTAAAGAGGGGCGCCTGGGTGGCTCAGTCGGTTGAGCGTCCGACTTCGGCTTGGATCATGATCTCAGTCTGTGAGTTGGAGCCCCGCGTCAGGCTCTGTGCTGATGGCTCAGAGCCTGGAGCCTGCTTTGGATTCTGTGTCTCCCTCTCTCTCTGCTCCTCCCCTGCTCATGCTCTGTCTCTGTCTCAAAAATAAATAAAAACATTAAAAAAATTAAAAAAAAAGAGTAGCAGTAAAGAGGTAGTAGTGGTGATGATGGTATAATCATAAACACAAACAGCACCCACCCCTGTTGACTCTAGTCTCAGCTTATTCCCCAGGACTTCACTCTCCCTGGCTTCTGATCAAAGAGCTTGGAAAACACAACTACCATTCACAACTTCCAGAATAACAAGAATGGTCTTTTGACATGATATTTTAATTCCGAATTTGGCAAATAGACTGTTTCAACTTTTCATCGCCCGTCTTTGAAACTTTATCATGCTGTGAAATGAAACGGTTGCATTATCTTCACCCCAGAACAACAACAACAAAAAAGCAGGCTGTTTGATATTTTCTGAAGCGATGATCTTATCCTTTCATTATGACAAGGAGCAGTAGATAATAGCATAGGTTCTGGATTGAAACCGTGGTTTTATTACTAACTCCTCATCTGACATTGGGTAACCTTTTTCCTCTGGACTTATCTAATGGGAGACTTGAGATATGCATGTAAAGCCGTTAGTGTGGTGACGGGCACTTACTTTTTCAACTGGAAGTGGCCCTAACACACATTTGACCGTATCATCACTAGAAAAGGAACTCAAGCATCAGTTACAGTGATAGTAACTTATTAGTGTAAGAAAATGAGCCGTTTGTCTTACAGAATTTCCTATAGTTTAGATTCTACAAGTTGCATTTCCAGAATTTAAAAAAAAAATTTTTTTTAACCTTTATTTATTTTTGAGACAGAGAGAGACAGAGCATGAACAGGGGAGGGTCAGAGAGAGAGAGGGAGACACAGAATCTGAAACAGGCTCCAGGCGGTCAACACAGAGCCCAACGCGGGGCTCGAACTCACAGACTGCGAGATCACGACCTGAGCCCAAGTCGGATGCTCAACCGACTGAGCCACCCAGGCACCCTGCATTTCCAGAATATTTTAACCCATTTTGGTCCTCTGTATTTCTGGGCATTAGTTGTAGAACCTCAGCCTTGGATTTTAGGACTTTGAGGAGATGAGATTCACACCCGCTATTTTTGGTCTGACTACGTCATAACTGGTGGTGTGTTTTTCCATCAGGAAGCAAATATCTGGTTCTCTTTTTTAGTGATGTTAGTGACTATTGATGATCCATACCTGGATCCAAATTCATTAAAAGTTTCACACTGGTGATGTTCTAACTACCTCAGGCTTGTTATGTGTATTAGCTAAAGTATTTCTATAAAGAGAAAGTTCCCCCAACTACTACTTCGTGACCCAGTGGTATTTTTGTTCTTTACCCATTTCAACTCAGTGTAAGCACCGGGTATTTCAACTGAAAACACAGCACATTAGAGCTTCAAAGGATTTTCAATTTAATCCAATTCAACACAGTGAGAAAACAGGCCCAAAGAGGTAAAGTTAGCTTTCTCATTTCTAAAAGCTCATTAGTAGTTATCAGAGTCAACAGGAAACAAGATAATTTGAGCTGGGTTTATTTGCAGAGAGACGAATGAATTACAAAGGTATGGAAGAGGTACAAGGGAAGCTTCTAAGGATTGTGCAGGAATGCGGGGCTAGTGGTTTCATCATTTCTAGGTGCCAGAGGACAAGGTGAGAGACAGTTACAAGGCCCTGTAGGTAAGTGGATCCTATAGGATCCATTCCCCCGCCCACCCCCCTTTTGGGAAGAACAATGACTTCCTGTTGAGGAACAAAGCCAGCCTGAGGTGACTCATAAAGTCCCAGGATGATGTTATCTTTCTCTGGAGTGGATTTTGTTTGTGGAATGCCTGGAATTACCTTAATCCAATTTCAGGGTTTGAGACTTTTTTTGTGTGGGTTACTCTGATATCTGGAGACAGGGTGTTGTCCCTGGAAAGGTCATTTTACTTTTAGTTCATCCCTACTTCTTGACTATATCATCCTTGGCTTTTGTCCTTCCAGATGTCAAAAATGTAGTTCAGCCTTTTAGCTGCCTAATTCACACTCGCAAAAAAAACAAAAAACAAAAAACAAAAAACAAAAAACAAAAAACAAAAAACTGCCAGGCCAAAAGCAGTCCCAACTGTGAAAATACCATGTGGATCTCTGGCCTCTCTTCCAGAATCTGGTCAGATAGTTCCTCATTACCTCATTAGTGTTTTCATCACTTTATTTTAAATTTCAAATTTTGTTCAGCATTCTTAGGCTTATTCAAATGTCTAATCTGTCATCATCAGAAGCAGAAATTTCTCCCTTGTATTTCTCTAGCTCTTTATTAGGAAAATTCTTTACTCTACCTGTTGTGTTCTCAGATATATCCCAAGACCCAGTTTTAAGTAGCAGTAGAATAGACTCTGAGTGACAACATGAGCCTCAGTTTGGTGCCATGCCTTTTAAAGGTATAAAGATACCATAGAATCTTTTTTAAAAATTTTTTAGTTTTTTGGGGCGCCTGGGTGGCTCAGTCGGTTGAGCGTCCAACTTTGGCTTGGGTCATGATCTTACAGCTCGTGAGTTCGAGCACCACATTGGGCTCTGTGCTGACAGCTCAGAGCCTGGAACCTGTTTCATATTCTGGGTCTCCTTCTCTCTCTCTGCCCCTCTTCTGCTCATGCTGTGTCCGTCTCTCAAAAATAAATAAACATTAAAAAAAATTTTTAAAAAAGTTTAGTTTTGGGCAAGTGTAAGTGGGGGGGGGCAGAGAATAGATCCAAAGTAGGCTCTGCTGACAGGCTGATAGCAGCTAGCCCTATGTGGGGCTCAAACTCACAAACTGTGAGATCATGACCTGAGCCAAAGTCGGACGCTCAACTGACTGAGCCATCTGGTACCTGTCATAGAATCTTTATGATATTATGATTCTAGTATTCACTAACTGTGATTCAATCCCTGAAAAGCTTGTAAAGAAGCTGCTATTTGTGCTAGGATCTAAGCAATGTTACTTCTCTTTTCTGTTGGGCTCCTTTTTCTTCTTCTTTTTTAAATGTTTATTTATTTACTTTGAGAGAGAGAAAAAAAAAATGCACAAGCTCAAACCAGCATGAGTGGGAAGAGGGGCAGAGAGAGAAAATCCCAAGCAGGCTCTACCCTTAGCATAGAGCCCAATATGGGGCTTGAACTCAGGACAGTGAAATCATGACCCGAGCTAAAATAGAGTCAGATGCTTAACTGACTGAGCCACGGAGGTACCCCACCTTGGGTTCCTTCTTTCCTTGATACAGAATGCTAAGTTATGAGCTTCAGTGAGTTACATAATACCCTCAATTCTACCAATTTATTAAGGTAATATAACCAGAAAGTATTGTATCTGATTTATATTATTTTAGGTTCCTCTTATTTTAGGTTTCATTGAATTAATATTTAATATTATGTTCTTGGTTTCTAACAATATTAAATATAAATTTGAAGAACATATATAACTTTTTAGAAATCCATATTCAATTGTATTGCTCAATGTACTCTATATCAGATTCTAGGTAAGTAATACAGTCTTTATAGAGTTCAATGCCAGCACAAGACTTGACTCTTCATATGAATGAATATATGTACTCTTTATGTGTTTTCTTTTTATTTGGGCAGCCAAATACACAGAGTTAAATTTAGCAATCAATTAAATTATGTATTCATCCCAGTTGCTTGATACTTCTTACTGGCTTCCTTATTGATTTCTGATACTTTTCTTACTTTTGATTTTCTGATACTTAAATTAGTGATTCTCTGATATTTAAATACTTTTTGTAATTAAGACTATATTGTATTCCCATTTATCTTACCTAAGGATACAGAGAAAGGTAAACTTGTCTAAAACAAAAGCTAGCTAGGAGACCCTTGTCCATTTTAGGCTTAAAATTCGCCATTTTGCCTCTTCAAGAACAAACCTGAAAACCCAAGATAGACAATTTTTCCGCTGTTCACCATTACCATATTAGTTGTCCCTTTGGATTAGAAAAAGCGCTCCTTCTTTTTTTTAAATTTTTTTTTTTCAACGTTTATTTATTTTTGGGACAGAGAGAGACAGAGCATGAACGGGGGAGGGGCAGAGAGAGAGGGAGACACAGAATCGGAAACAGGCTCCAGGCTCTGAGCCATCAGCCCAGAGCCTGACGCGGGGCTCGAACTCACGGACCGCGAGATCGTGACCTGGCTGAAGTCGGACGCCCAACCGACTGCGCCACCCAGGCGCCCCAAAGCGCTCCTTCTTTAGAGACAAATTGCAAAACCACAAATTGCAACTTCTGGGTAATCCAATTACAAGAAGGCTTTCATTCCTTCAGGACACTCTGAGCCAGGCTTGGCAAGCTAAGAGTAGACTGAGACTCAGTGCTACACCTGTCCTCTCTGCCTCCACACAGGCCCCAAATCTCAGTTATAAGTTGAGCCATCTGAGTTTGGGCATATTTGACTATTTATCAGCTATAAAAATGTAAATTCATATGGTTCAATCCAATACACGGTATGTAACTTACATTAGTTAAACCTTGCCATATTTAGGTAGTGAGACGGCCTTAGTACCAACTAGAAGCAGTCTTTCATCATTGCACTGGGGTTTGGGTGCCAGCAATCCCTAACATCTTTCAAGTTATTAAATTAATTCAAAGTAAAACAAAACAAAGTAAAACAAAGACAAAAATTGTGTGTATGAAAAATGGCTCTGAAAAGATCTGGAAGGGCTTAGCAAAGGCTAAGTGATCTAAAAAGGTATGGGCTTTAAAAGACAGTTTTATACATAATGTTAGATCTGACCTTATTTGTGTAACAGAATGCAATTTGAGAATTTAGAATTTGAGAATTTGAGAATTTGTTCAGCAGTTTTAGTTTTAGAATTTAGTTCAGAATTTTAGTTTTCCAGACATGGTCCTAATGAACTTCTAGTATGTATTGTTTCAGGCTAGGATGGGGTGGAGGATTATCTACTCCCACAGGAGTTTGGAGGTTTGACAAGTTGTTGGAAATAAAGAAGGTATGTAACTATCAGTAGTAGCCTGTCAGTATTTTGCTTCACTAAACACATACTTTCCTAATGAGATCGAGTCCTAAAGCAGACGAGGATCATATAGATCCCAGGTGACATGTAACTTCCTTACTACAAATTTACTTTTATCATTTTACACACCTTTAGAAAAAGCTAAGGTCACATGGCTTCGTTAAGACTACATTTGTGTAGCTGCGAGGTGTTTTTCCTCATTACTATTTCCTTCCCTCTTTTAACTCTACTACTCAACTGTTTCATCCTTCCTTTTCTTCTACGCTTGAATTTGCATTGATAATTTGCATTACTCTACTTTATTCAGAGACCTCACTTATCTTGGTTCCCACCTCTGAGATGGGAAGTCCAAAATTGTTACTTCACTGCAGCTTTCACCAGTTTTCCTAACACATAGAACATTTTGGAGAAGTTCTCTGAAAACTTATTTGCTCTCCAAATAAGTAGATTTCTTCCTTTTCATCGCTTTTAAGCAATCCAGGTATCCTTCCCCCTCCCCCGCCGTGGTGCAATTAAAAAAAAAAAAAGAATGTCACTTAATTTCCTCCTTTCATTGGATGATGCTTTGCGGAGTGGGATACAAACCCCTTATTCTATCTCCAGAAAGTATATGGGGCGAGCAGGGGCCGTGGGGGGGGGGGCGAGGGGGTGCTTTAAAACCCTAAATGAGAATGCTAAGTCCTTCAGCAGTTGGAACTAATCAATTTCTCATTACTGCTAACATAGCTACTCGAATTTTTTACATGAAAAGTAGCAGAGGCAGACCTGATCAATTATGCCGGCCACTTCCGCAGCGCCACGGTCAGGAATCCTCGTCCACTTTAGGCCCCGGCTGCGGGACGCTAGTCGAAATCCGCCAGCCTTGCGCAACGCGGGCCTCCCCGCGCTGTACCAGACCGCGCGCAGAGCTAGCCCGGCAGGCGCCGGAGGGGGGCGCCGTGGCCGCGGGGACCGCTGCAAACGCCTCGCGGACTAGCTCCGGAGCCCCGAGTGTTCGCAGGAGAGACTTTCTTTGCGCTGCCGTCGCATGCGTTTCGGCCTTTGGCTCACTCCGGGTCTTTTTAGGTGCGCGTCGGGTGGGTGACGGCGAAGAAACCCGGTCCGGCGCAGCGCTCTGGGCCCAGTCGAAGTCCGCGAGCCACTGCGCGGTCGACTTCGTCCGGGCTCGAGCTTCCCAGCAGCGCCCTCCCCCGGGGCGGGCCCTGACTCTCTGGTGCCGCGACGAGTGGGCGGCAGAAGCCGGTGGCCGACAGGGCGAGCGGCTGCAAGAGCGGCGAGACTCCCGCGGCGAGGTTGGCGCTCGGACGCAGCGGCCCCGGCGCGCTCGGTGGAGAAACGAGGCCAGGGGAGGAGGAGGAAATAGAGCAGATGAAGGGGAGCTGCCGCCGAGGAGGGAGGCGGGTCCTTGCGGCTGCGGCTGCTGCTGTTCCGGGACGCAGCCTGGAGAGCCTGCCCGCCCGTGAGGTGCTGGCCAGGTAGCTCCCCACCCAGCGGGCACCCTCCCCGGCTCCTCCCAGCACCCGGCACCAAAGGAGCCGGGGCCGCGCGCCCGGTGGCCAGGGCGCACCGCACCCCGAGCGCGGCGCCCTTGAGCTGCACCGCGGCGCAGGTTTGCGAGCCGACTTGTCTGCCCGCCAAGAGAAGGAAGCGCTGTCCCTTCCCGCTCAACCTGGCGTCCCCACCCCTTGTACTCTACACCCTGCCTCGGACGAGCGGCGCGGCCACGGAGGCGCCGAGGAGGGGCGAGCCGCCGCCGGGCAGCGGCGTCCCTTCGGGGGAAAGGGCGCCTGAGAGGAGGCGGCGGCGCGGCGCGGAAGGCGCGACTCGCGATGGCAGCTGCTTAGCCCGGCGCGCACGGAGCAGCCCCGAGCTGTGGCTGGCCAGACGGTGCGGCTGGGCGGGGGACGCCGCCGCAGCCCGGCCGGGAGAGATGAGCGCGGAGGCGGGCGAGGGCATCACTTTCTCCGTGCCACCCTTCGCCGAGGGCGGCAGCTGCCGGAGGGTAGCAGCGGCGGCGGCGGCCGAGGGCGAGGAGAGCCAGCTACCACCGCCGCCGCCGGGCAGCTTCTGGAACGTGGAGAGTGCCGCCGCCCCGGGCACCGGGTGTCCCGCTGCCACCTCTGGGAGCAGCGCCACCCGGTGCCGGGGCAACTCTGGTGGCGGAGGCGGCCGACGGACCACGGTGGCATATGTGATCAACGAAGCGAGCCAGGGGCAGCTGGTGATGGCCGAGAGCGAGGCCCTGCAGAGCCTGCGGGAGGCGTGCGAGACGGTGGGCGCCACCCTGGAGACCGTGCATTTTGGTAAACTGGACTTTGGGGAAACCGCGGTGCTGGATCGTTTCTACAATGCAGGTGCGTGTGCAACCCCTTTCCCGTCTTCCACGGCCAGGGGCCACGTTTTCCCTGGCCGCCGCAGGGGGGGAAACGGTTTACGAGGCTCCAAGCGTGCTTCCTACTCATTTACTTCTTGCCCCACCTTAAGGGCAGCGAGCGGCGCTGCGTGACCGCTCCTAGCGCTCGCCGCTTCTGGGAGAGAGTGGGTGCTGGTGCAAGATCCTGTGTGTTTGTGCCAGGCTCACCCACTGGCCCGCGCTGGAGCTCTGGGTCCCTGCGGTCCTAATAAAGAACTTTTCAGTTCTTCAACAGGGCGAGATATTACTCCAATCAGGCCTTCAGCATTTGGTGTTCTGGTTTCTCTTCTGTTACTTTTGGCCCATATTTTCCTTCTATATATACCTGTGACTTTTAGATGACGCTCTCATTTGTTTCTTTCTGTGTAGTTTTGGAAGTACAGAAACCACGCAGCCCGCTGCTCACAGAGTGTATCCATACGAACTTGCATGACGTGTCGTGATCATCCCAAGTCATTTTACTTTAACAAGTTTAGTGGCTTGAATGTTCCAGTCTTACCAATTTGAACTTCCAAGGAATTACTTCCAAAAGCCATAAGCTTGTAGCTTGCACTAAACTTATGTGGTATCTTTTGAGAGGATTTTTTTTTTCATTACCGCATATACACCATGATGGGCTGGAAAGTACATAATTTAACACTGTTTAAAATTCTATATGCTATTTTCATAACTAAGATTAGCTTGGCTGTTAAAGTGATTGCTAGCATAATCCATAAAAAGTCCATAAAAATCTTCTCAACCTATCACCGATTTCAGAAAGTGTCATTGCAGTTCTAGTGACTGATGCAATTAGCTATCTGTTGGCTAATGTTAGGAATAGTAACGTGCTATTGAAATTAACCTTCAGTACCCTGTGCAACCAAATATGAGAATATATACATATTTATTTTTGTAAGTGTGGGCGGAAAATTTGATTTAATGGTGGTTTCAAACAATAAGGTTCTTGCATTTGTGATCACATAAAAGGTTTTATTCTCCAATTTTGCTTTCAGTTCTGATTCTCTTTAGTCTCTTCAAAACACCTGAAGTAGGCTTATGTCAGCTTTGGAATTCAGCCAAAGCTGAATATTTTAAGAACAAGAAGAACTTCATGTTAAGGAAACCAGACTAAATAAACTAGGGCTTTCTGGTGCTGGTATTTTTTTTTACAGTCTTGGTCTTCATAACTGAACATGAGTATGATGTATTATAGCTTAGTTCTTTGTGTGACTTGCTATAAAAATTGCATACACGTAACTTTTTCTAAAAATTACAGCACTCTTATTTTTGGCTTATAATTTGGAAGAAGCTTCAAAGAACTGAAAGATATGTGAGGAAAACACCCAAGCAAATACTGAGCCTATTTTTATTGCACAGATAGATTCAGTATTTTTTATAAGACTCTGTAAAAAAAAAAAAAAAAAAACTTAAACTCTAAGCTAATTTGAAAGAAAGTTTCCTAACAAGGCTCACTTACTGTTTATTCTCCAAATACTGTTTGTGGGAAAGGGAGAGAGGAAGATTACAAGGGAACCGACACTTGAACTGTATCTTGCTAAATTCTGCAAACAAGCCTGAGAAGGAAATACTTCCTATCCTTCTTAGAGGAGAAAACCAAGGGCTCCATGACTGGCCTGGACTCGGAGGTGGTAACTGGTCAATGCAGGAGTCTACTTCAGGTGGCTGACCCTCGAAGGTCATCTTTGCCCTTGCTGCCCCTATTTAGCTGGGCTGATTTACTCCCAGGGTCAAAGGAAGCTCCCTATCTTGGAATCATGTGATGGAGAGCTGCTAGGGACCTCACAAGCCATCCAGGGGCAGTGTGGAATAGTGAGGAGGACACCCTGTGGGAAGACCTATGTTTCTAAGCCAGCTCTATCTCATCTGCTGCTTCATTCAACCTGGACAGGCCCCAGTTTCACCCTTTCCCGTGTGCGTGACACGAACTCTGAGCCCTCTCATTCGGCACCGAAGATGTGACAGAATGATGATGGTAGCAATTTTGGCCAAACCCTTTGGTTTTCTCAGCTGAGAGCTGCCGAGAGTCTGAGGGTGGTCGAACTTGTCTTCTGATTTCTGAGAGAGCACTTACTCCTCCTCCACCAGGGACACGTTTTTCTGTAAAGGGCCAGATGGGAAATATTTTAGACTTTGCAGGAGGTCTCTCTCACAGCTACTCAACTCTGTAGTTGTTACGACAGCAGCCAGCTCTGTACCTAAACAAGTGATTGTGGCTGGGTTCCAGTAAAATTTTGTTAGTGAATCCTGAGATTTCAATTTCATTTACTTCAAAAATAATTATTCTTTCAATTATTTTTCAACCATTTAAAAACGTAAAAAACAACAACAACAACATTCTCAGGTTGCAAGCTGTACAGAAACAGGCCTGGCAAGATTTTTGGCCCCTGTGCCACGCTATCTTTTGTTCTACCTACATTTACTACCTTCATTTGGAAATTGAATCCCCAAGATATACTCAGAAGAGCAGTGTCCCTCAAATTAGATCTGAGTTTTCATCCTGGCTCTTCTCCAAAGTGTGGAATTATGAACAGAGCCCTTCATCTCCTCCGAAAGCCTGTAGCCTTGACAGGGGTCTGATGTGGAGGGGAAAATCGAACTAAATTTCTTTCTTTCTTTTTTTTTTTTAAGTATTTTTTTAGATGTTTATTTGTCTTTGAGGGAGAGAGCACAAGGAGGGGAGGGTGGAGAGAGAGGGGTCAGAGGATCCTGCACTGACAGCAGAGAGCCCAGTGTGGGGCTCAAACTCAAAACATGAAATCATGACCTGAGTCGCAGTTGGTCACTCAGCTGACTGAGCTACCCAGGAGCCCAGAACTACATTTCTAAGATTCCCCCATTTAATCCCTCGAGTTTGCAAAGGTAGGGCAGCATGGTATGCTGGGACAGAGCATCAGAACAAGAGTGTCCAGATCTGGATTCTGGCCTTTGGTTCTTCTCTAATTTGGAGCAAAGTGGGATGCTGGGTGGCTCAGTTGGTTAAGCGTCCAACTCTGGCTCAGGTCATGATCTTATGGTTCATGCCTTCAACCTCCACATCGGGCCCTTTGCTGACAGCTCGGAGCCCAGAGCCTGCTTTAGGCTCTGTCTCTCTGTTTCTTTCTCTGTCCCTCCCCTGCTCAGACTCACTCTCTCTCTCTCTCTCTCTCTCTCTCTCAAAACTAAATGAATAAGGGCACCTGGGTGGCTCAGTTGGTTAAGCGTCTGACTTTGGCTCAGGTCATGATCTCTTGGTTGGTGAGTTAGAGCCTGTGTCGGCTTCTGTGCTGACAGCCCAGAGCCTCTGGGGCCTGCTTCAGATTGTGTCCTTCTCTCTCTACCCCTTCTCCACTAGTGCCCCCTCACCTCAAAAAATAAATAAACATTAAAAAATAAATAAATGTTACAAGTTTTTTTTTAAATCTCCAAAAAGAGTGGAAGATTAGAATAATTGCTCTGTTAAATTCTGTACTTTAAAATTACATTAATACAAAATGAATTACATTATATGTTACATATAAATACATACATTTATATACATAAATTACATTAATACCAAATGACTTATTTCAGTCCTTAGAGGTGAATCAACTGCTTGTATATATCATGTCCTCGGCCCCTCAAGGAGTTCAGGGTGAGTGGAAAGGGCAGACATCAAGCCTGGCTGCAGCAGGCCTCTGCGAAGATCCTTACAGAATGCTTTGGGTCCCAGGAGACATTCTAGAGTCAAACTAGGGGGAGGGCAGGTTCAGAGATGACAGCTGAACTGAGTTGGAAGGGTGAATAAGGGCTACTTAACTTGGAACAGCTCAGTTTACTGGACTGGACAAGAACTTAAAGCTGGGTTACATTTTTATCAGCTTCTCCCTATCTGTGTGTACCAGGGTCTTTTTAAAGAATAGATGGCAGTTGAAGCTTTTCCCTATTTGATTATTGTTTAACCATAATCTAGTTCGTTCTTTGACTACACTTGTCATTCTCTCTTTCATTCCTGTTCTGAGAGGAAACTAATGTTCTATCGAAGCTTTTGTGAAAATCGTCATATTTACGTGTATGAGACTATTACTCACAGATGGCAAATGGCAAGCTAACAACACCCCTTCCCAGCCCCCTGCATTGTAGGCAGTCAGTTTCTATAAAAGTGAAGAGATGGCAGTGATACATTAGTGATACAGAGCTACTCCGTTCAGGTAGACAGTTCCAACTGGCAGCATCTCAAAAAAAATTATTTTTAATGAACATCAGTTCTGTGAAGTATAGCTAGAGTAGGCTTTATTGTTCCCCCCTTTTTGCTTGTAAGGAAACTGAACCATAAAGAGATTATATTCATTCATTCAGGTGAAGTGACGTAAAGTTGCTGCTTGGAACCGGGAGCACACTTTGTTTAGAAACAGGCTTAGAGGTGTTGCTTAGATTCTGGGACTAGCCTGTGAGAAGCCTTGTTAACTCAGTGTACTTGAAATATGAAACCCACTCACCATGTTATTTTTTACTTTTTCTTAAAGAAGAATTATTTCTTATTTTTGAGACAGAGAGAGACAGACCTTGAGAGGAGGAGAGGCAGAGAGAGAGGGAGACACAGAATCTGAAGCAGGCTCCAGGCTCTGAACTGTCAGCACAGAGCCCGACATGGGGCTCGAACCCACAAACTGTGAGATTATGACCTGAGCCAAAGTCGGATGCTTAACTAACTGAGCCATCCAGACACCCCAAAACCTACTCACCACTTTAAACATTCTGGAAAATTATGTTCCTAGGACTGAAAACTGGGACTTTGAACATACCTTTCCTTATGTTAGACCCAGTCACTTTTGCTTTCATCTAGTTTCTGGTAGCATCTGGCCAGATGTAGGAATATCTCTTTGGATTGGTGAGGATGAGAGGAGGCAATATGGTGACATAGAGGACAAAGGAAGGCTTGGAAGGCTGCAGGGAGAGGAGGGAGACTGAGTAGGGGACTTGACCCTTGGTGACTTGGCCAAGAAGTAATGCCAGCAGGGGATGCATTAACACTTTCACCTCTTTCAAGCTTCTCGCCCTCCTGACCTTATAATTATGGCTCTCAATGTCCTGTTGATGTGAGACCCAGGACCATTGCTCTGCTCAAGGCTTTTCACTCCCTCATCCACCGGGGTCTTCACCAGGCTTACTACAGATGGCAGTCTCTTCCTCAGCCCTTCACCCTGTAGTACCCATGGAAAACAGGAAGGAAACACATGCTGGTTGAAATGGTAAGACTTAGTTTTTATATTCTCATGTGTATTATGTTTCTGCTTTGCTCGGGTCAGGATGAAAGTTACCCATTTAGGTTATGTCATTGGAGAGGCATCTGAACTTTCTGGGCTTTGGTTCCACTTGCTCCCAGCAAGACTTCCAGTCTTATTTGTTAAAAAGCAAAACAAACACAACCTTTGTCTCCTGTCTATCCCAGACTGAGAAGTCTTCTAGCCCAATCTGCATTTTCTACTTTTAAATCCAGGGATGCTTTGGTATACATAGCCTCATATACTTTGAGGGAGAGGGTGAAATCTGTATTTCTTTTTTATATATAACTGATTTTTATGTTTTACTGTTTTTGAGAGACACAGAGAGGGGAGGGGCAGAGACAGGGAGACAGAAGATCTGAAGCTGGCTCTGCCCTGTCAGTGCATTTCTTAAATAGTGGTTCCCACGGACCAGTTAAAAAAAATTGGAAAACTGACATGTGTTTGTCGACCTTTAATGTTCCCAAGTAAGGATATTGAATAGAGAAGGACAGAAAACTCGGCAACCAGTCACTTACTGCCACGATTTCTTAAAAAGAAAAGACATTTTTGTATTCAATTAGGAAAGGCGTAACCTTAGAATAAAGAACAGTTCTTTACATATAGTAAATGTATGAGAAAACTCACTATTATTCTTCTTTCTCCATTTCCCCAAGGTTGAGTGAAAACTTGATGTTACCAATCAACAGAGCAATGTTTTGGCAACCTCTGATCTAAACCACCTTTTAGTCCCTTCATACTAAGTCACTGCTTCTTTGTGCAAGAAATAAGCCTTAGCAAAACTATCAGTAGAGCAAACAGAGACAAACTCATAAGGAAAACCTCTGGTTAAGAAGGTATTTAAAAAAAAAATCCCGGCGGTGCTCCATACATGGCTGTTCTCTGGGCTTTTAACTTTTTGCTGGCATATTACTAGGACAGTTGCTGACTGCCCACTATGAATGCAGAGCCCCAGGCTTCCTCTTTTGTTTTGTTTTGTTTTTTTTGGATGACTGGTCAGTTATAATTTTCCAAAAAGGGTATTACTAGAAAATTGGAAAAAAGTAAAATTAAAAAGAAAATCCCGAAGCACAAAAATAAATGTTTTTAGAGCACTCGTTTCTTACCCCACGTTGTCAACTGCCGATTGTCGTGACTGCCCTGCTTTCCAGGTTCTTGGGATCCTGATTTCTTTCCTCAGCGCGGTCACCTTTGGTCTGCTTGAGACATTCATCAGTTGGTAGTTTGAGTGGGTTGCATCTCTAGGTGAAGCCTAATTATAAGTGCACAGTGTAGCCTTGTCTTACCAGTGGCGCCGGCTCCCGCCGGGCTTCTGGGAGTTTTCTGCTACAGGTCAGTTCCCCTCTGGTGGCTACAGGGACTGTCCCCTGCTTCCTGTTTCAGAGGCCTGGGTAGAGGCCTGTTCAGTTCCCGTTTCAGGCTTGCAGGATAAAATTGGTTCAGGGCTTCTTTGTGAAGCAGTGGGGGATTGACACGCTCAAAGCCCAATGAATGTGCAAATCTCCACCAACAGGTATCAGTTGTTTCTGCTTTCCAAGTTGTTGCCCCAAGTAGTCCCTTCAGACCCCACTCCACTCTGCGTGGGCCGAGATGGAAGTTGAGAGTGTGGGAAATGGAGGGGCGGGGGACCAGTGTTGCAGGAACCCACAGCTCTGTGGATGGCGGGAAGAAATCCGGAACCCACAGCCGTGGGAAGGTGCTTCTTGAAAACAGCCTTGTCCCTTAATTTGGATATAGGTAAGTGGGGAGACAGGCCATATTTAAGAAAGATACCATTATTATCAGGGAGCAAAATTAAATTAGTAAATTTTATTCGCGGTGTATAAGAACAAAAAAGGAAAACAAAGCAAAATTGTAAAACTTAAAAAATCCACTGGCGATACTAATACATTGGTTTCCTTAGCTGTTTTAATGTATTAGCTTTTCTCTCTGGCTGGTGATGTTAAAGAAACTGATCAAAATATGTGCCAGATTGTTGGAAAAGGAGAAAGGGTATAAGACAGTGCTGATTCTTAAGGTCTTACCTAATTATTCCAAAAATTTTTTAAAGTGAGTACTTGCATCTTATGTAAGTTTTATTTTATAGTGTTTTTTTTTTTTTTTTCAAAAGAAAACAAAAACGAAGAGATACATAATGCAGGCTACATCGTGGTAATTTTCTTAGGGGAGACAGAAGGGAGAAGAGAAAATTTAAATGTTAACAGCATCTCCTACTAAAATTCATAGCAGAGCTGATCTGTGTCACATAAATGCCACAGGTTGCACAAGGTGACAGAAAACATTCCATTACAAGCAAACATTTTCTGTTATGGTAGGTCATCAGCAATGAGGAAAGCAGTTGCCTTTGGTACATGATTCATACAGAAAGGAAGTTATATTTCTTTGTACAGCAAGTCTCTTAAAATGGTTGTGGCCAATTATATCACTATTCTCCAATACTTTTAGTTGCTTCTAAGAACTCCTAGGAGAGCCACCCAAGTGAATATCCATGAACTTCAGGCCATGTGTTCTTTGACTCCAAACCATGTCAAACCAGGTATTTGCCTAAGCCAAAGATTTCATTCTCCTTTAGAAATCTTGGTTACCCCTATTTCTTATTAAAAAGTCATCTAAGGAGGGGGCGCCTGGGTGGCTCAGTCGGTTAAGTGTCCGACTTCAGCTCAGGTCATGATCTCACAGTCCCTGAGTTCGAGCCCCGCGTCAGGCTCTGTGCTGACAGCTCAGAGCCTGGAGCCTGCTTCAGATTCTGTGTCTCCCTCTCTCTCTGCCCCTCCCCCACTCATGCTCTGTCTCTCTCTGTCTCAAAAACAAATAAAAACATTAAAAAAATTTTTTTAAATAATAAAAAAAAGTCATCTAAGGAGAAGTAAACCCAGACTATTACATGTCAAATACGTCTTTGTGTCACAATTAATTTTTCTAATACAGTAAAGCCTTGGTTTGCGAGCATAATTCATCCCAGAAACATGCTTGTAATCCAAAGCACTTGTATAACAAAGTGAATTTCAAGAACCATTGGCTCAGTTGTGATCATGTGACATTTGGCATCACGTACTACTTGTGTTACGAGACATCGCTTGTTTATCGAGTTAAACTTTATTAGAAATGTTTACTCATCTTGTGGAAAACTCGCATAACACGTTACTCACAACCCAAGGTTTTACATGTGTTTATTGTGATTAAATATCAGCTTACAGCCAGGGCAGCCAGGGCAAGGAGTGTGGTTCCTGCTGGACAGGGGCCATGCTTTTACCTTCAGCTAGGTATTTTTCAATTTATAGTTTGGTTATGTTGGGGTGCGGGTGATTTTATTTGGCTAGATCAGAATGATAATATAAATATATGTTGTCTTGTGCAATGTCATCCTCTTTTGCTAATCTTATTAGCTCTATAAAATAAATAGATGTGGCCAAGTAACTATCTATATTTTACAGTTGAGGAAGCACTTCCTTAGAGAGGATATGTGATTTGGCCAGAATAAATCATATGGCTGAGTAGGAGTTGAACTCAGGTCTTCTGACTTCTAGATTGAGGTGGTTTTTCCACTATGTCACACTTTCCCCTGCATGAAAAGCATTTCCAAGCACATTTGCTATTTAAGAGGATCAGCGCTAACATCTCAGTCCATGGTGGTAGGATTATTATGAGGAAGAGTCATGGTCATGAGACTCGAGACTTGACTTCTGGTCTCCTCTTGCTAACAAATTTCAGTGACTTCTAGTTAATAATCTTATAAAATAGCCCATCAGAAAGCTCCCTTTGACATTTCTCTATGAGTACCAAAGAGGGAGCTTCTAGCCTGGGCTGAGTCCTGGTTGCCAGTTGCTTGGACTGGAGCTATAAATGGGCTGTCTCCAGGCAAATTGTAGGCTATTTTCTGGACATGGTTCATCAGAAGGACTGCCAAGGGGTAGACCAAAACAAGCCTTTCTCTCGAGGGAACCCAAGAGCTTGGTTTACAACATAGCCTGGGGAGAGTTTCTTTCCATGGTTCCCTAAGAAATTCTGCCTCCTGAGTTTGAGTCACTTTCCTCTAATGTTAGAGCATGTATTCTCAGTAATTCAATTCCATAAGCACTTATCAGTTGCCTTTGATATGCCTCTTACTGTGATGGATGCGTGAAGAGTCATGAAAGAGAAGCAGGCGTAGATCTGCAGAAAAATAGAAGCTTATCACATGTATCTGTTTCCATGGGAAAAACTGATGCTAAAGAAGTCAGAAGTTACGTGCACTCCCATTCTTTCCACCCAACTAGTTCTTTTTTTTTTAATGTTTATTTATTTTGTGTGTGTGTGTGTGTGTGAGAGAGAGAGAGAGAGAGAGAGAGAGAGAGAGAGAGAATGAGTGGGAGAGGGGCAAAGAGGGAGAAAGAATCCCAGGCTCCTCCCTCTCAGCAAGGGGCCTGACATGGGGCTGGATCCCATGAACCCTGAGATCATGACCTGAGCCGAAATCAAGAGTTCGACGTTTAACTGACTGAGCCACCCACGCACCCTCCAACTAATTTTTACAAAATATTTAAAAATATTAAGTTACGAAACATTTCAGTCATAAAGAAAGTACATAAAATAGTTTATGCTCATTCATTCATTACCTAAATACAATAGCTGTTAAAACGTTTTGACATTTGTTTCACTTCTCTTTTGCTCCCTTTTAAAGAAACAGATCATTCTGGACAAAACTAAAAGCCTCTTTCTGCCACATAAATTTCACTTCCTGGGAAAAACGCTTTCTTCATCAGAAGTGCTAAATTATGATTTTCAAAAATCTGAAATCGTGGCTTTCTGCAAATGTAAATCTATGTTAAATATTTAATTAACTCATTATTTAATGAGAAAACCAGTAAGATATTAAAGCCAGTTAAAGGAGACTTTGAAGAGTGGATATTATGCATGCACACACACACACACACACACACACACACACACGGAGTCGAATGCTGAAATGAATTTGCTAATAGACGCAAAACTGACTAATGTTCTGTAAGGCAAATCAGTAAGTGTAAATGTTGGGAGTTATTTTTCTACAGAATGGAAATCAATTGTATCTCTATCAAACAGGAATCACTTTACATTGCTGTGGACAAGGATTATTCTCATTGCTATCAGTTTTGCACAATTTAATGTTTATCCCAAAAGCATTGTAAAATGTACTCTCATGACTAGCAGGACAATCAAAGGTACACATCCTTTTAAAATCAGATAGTTCCGGGGTACCTGGGTGGCTCAGTCGGTTAAATGTCCGACTTCGGCTGAGGTCATGATCTCATGGCTAGTGAGTTCAAGCCCCACGTCAGGCTCAATGCTGACAGATCAAAGCCTGGAGCCTGCTTCAGATTCTTTGTCCCCCCCCCCCCCCCGCCCCTCCCCTGTTCATGCTCTGTCTCTCTGTCTCTCAAAAATAAATAATCATTAAAAAAATCAGATCGTTCCCAGCGAATGGGCTGTACAAAGCCAGCCCTCCACTGAAAGATACCCAGTGTTCTCTTTTACCCATTTCCAAGTCTTTGACGACTTTTTTTCACAGAAGGTTGGTCATTCTCAGCAGGCTCTATGCCTGTGGTTTTCTCAAGGGTCTGTTCTTTTCTCTTCTCAGCTGCTCTGCCATCTGAAGCTGTGATTGCCCTGAGAAAGCCTCAGAATCCCCCTTTTAACTTAAGGCTCCTAATCATGGTTATTTCAGGTCAGGAAACATGTAAAAATTGTATATTAGGGTGTCAGTCACCTAGGTTTCGGATGTGAAAAGAGGTACACACCCTGTGGCCAGAACCACATCACAAATACACCAGGGTGATGCCTGCAGTGTCTGCAAACCCAGCTTCCCTCTCCTGTTAGGAAATCGTCATCGTTACTAATGTGAACTTCAGTCATGTAGACTGCTCCAAATGGGTTTAGTTTTTGGAGGGAAAAAAATCCTTATAATATTTTAGAGGGCTGGAAAATCGCTGTAGAATTCCACAGGCCAAATAGTTCACTTTGGTCTTGTAATTTAAGGCAAGTCATACCCAAATGAACATCATGTGCTATATTGTACCGGGTGCTGTCAGTCACCACATGCTGGATCATTTTCAATCTTTAAAAAGCTTTATGAGGCAAACAGCATCAGGGGATTGATTTTAGATATGGGAAAACTGAGACCCTGCAAGGGTTATCACCTTGCCCCGTGTCACATGGCCACTCAGGGGCAGAACCCAGGTTTGAACCTAAGACTGATTCCAGAGTCCATTCATTTGTAATTCTGCTCTTGTCTCTCTCAGAAATAAACTATTTGAAAACATTTAAATTATGGTTAATCCCATTGTTACAGTCTTCTCATCAGCAATCATTTGTTGACTGCTTAAAATCTGCAAGATTTCATTCTAAGGTCCGCACAAAATTAGGCTAAGATAGTGTAATTTTTGCCTTTTATGATCTTACACCAAATTCAACAATTTAATAAAGAATTATTGGGAACCTATCAGATGCACAGTGGTGCTCTACGTAGTAAGTAAGTAAAACACCCAAGAGAATATTTTTGAGGACTTCATAATGTGGGTGATTTCACTGAACAGTGCACATGAGAATGATGTTTATTACTACTATAACAGGTGTGAGAATGCATTGGAAATAAAAGTCTTACACACCTGTAAACTATGAGTTAGGCTCTCTATTTTTCTATGAAATCAGTATCATACTGAAAATTATTTAGGTAAATTCCCAGATTTTATTAAACACCTTTAAGATCTTTTGTAAATATTGATAAAAATCTTCTTAAATTGAATTCCAAGGGAGTGTTTAGAATTCTTTAATGAAGAAGAATTTTTTTATACTGACTTTTATGGAAGTAGACTTATTGCCTGAGACTTGGAGCCTTTTTTCTTATATATTGTTTTTCTAGTAGTGGAATTTGATCAATATGTAAATTCTCTTGTATTAGTTTTTTCATTTTGTGAAAAAAAATGTAGGCTATTTTAGATCGTTAAAATATGCCAGAAGCATTTTCAACTTAATATTCTTTAGGCCTATAGTTCATAATAAAATTGTGCTACTTGCTTATTGTTGCTGCCTAGGGTATATGGCCCTTGGTTGACAGAAAATAATCAACCTTAATGCCAAGTTATTGAATGGATGGGCCAGAATGAGAATAATAAACAGACAAAATTTCATTTAGATAATAAAGGCAGGCATGTATTGGATACACTGTTGATTCAGACCGATATCTGTATTGTGGTATATACAAAAAAGTCACAAAAGTTGAAATCTGGGCTACCTTTGAAGGTTCTAAACAATGTTTATGAATTATACTTTATATAACATTTGTAATTATTTTTGAGTCACATTCATGCAGTTGCTATTTGTTAGCTCTACCAAGACAACAATTCCTAGATTTTTAGGAATTGGGTCTTGGGAACCTAGCTTTGGTTGATTGAAAATTCAGATACTTGTAGGTATGGGCAATAGGATTTTAGTTTTTCAAAATTAAGTCCTGGACAGTTTCCCAGATATACTGACTGGCCCAGTGTTTACTGTTTATATGCCATCAGAGGAAGAAAAGGTTTGTAGGCAATTGAAAGGGGTAGGGAGCCTAGCTTTAAAACTTTATGTGTGTCTGTGTGTATAATTAGTTGCAAAGCACGGTTGGGGCACAAGTTGCTTGGCTTGATCTAGTGAAATTAGAGAACAATGTTGTATCTTGCACGTGAGTTATGACAAGAATAGTTGGCTTGACGTTTCTTGCCAAGCAACTTAGCACTGCCAATATTTTAGGTGCCTGAAGTACACTTGGCAGTTGGTAAATATGAAATAAAATTGGAAAGGAAATGCTAGCATAGACTTTTAACAAAGCCTTAGACTCTTCTCTTCCTTTATAAAATCAGTAATATAGAAAATTCATTTAATCGCTAACTATGATATACGAGTCGGTTACCCGAGCACTGATGCTGCTGAGGTTATTGGAATGTCTACCAGCAGACTTGCATTGTTCCCAAAGTCTGAAATTAAGGGTTGTCAGCATTGCGAAATCTCTGCAGTCATTTATGCCTTTGACTTAACGTTTAATTTCTGAGAATATTCTGTTAGTGTTTAATAGTCCATTCAACATATATTCAAATGAGTGGCAGAGTTGGAAGTATTTTGATTAATTTGTGTCCCACTAAGGTATAAGTGACAAAGACTCATACTTATCATGAATATAGTATGTTTACAAAGTTCACTTTTAGATTCTTTTGAAGAAATGAATTAGGCGCCAAGATACCCTAATTAAGAAGACAGATTGCAGGAGCATTTAGAAGCTGCTAACATTTGGGGCATCTGGGTGGCTCAGTCAGTTAAGTGTCCGACTTCGGCTCAGGTCATGATCTCATAGTTTGTGGGTTTAAGCTCCACATCGGGCTCTGTGCTGACAGCTCAGAACCTGCAGCCTCCTTCGGATTCTGTGTCTCCCTCTCTCTCTCTGCCCCTCCCCCTCTCGCACTCTGTCTCTCTCAAAAATAAATAAACATTAAAAAAAAGCTGCTAACATTCATCAGGGTTTATTAATGACAGGGTTAGGGATTGTCTTGCCTGGATTTTTGGGAAGTTTAAAAGTTTAGACAGGATCCTTCTGTTCTTGTTTTTTATTTTAATTTTTTTTAATGTTTATTTATTTTTGAGACAGAGAGAGACAGAGCATGAACGGGGGAGGGTCAGAGAGAGGGAGACACAGAATCTGAAACAGGCTCCAGGCTCTGAGCTGTCAGCACAGAGCCCGACGCGGGGCTCGAACTCACGGACCGCAAGATCATGACCTGAGCTGAAGTCGGCCGCTTAACCGACTGAGCCACCCAGGTGCCCCTAGGATCCTTCTGTTCTTGATTCTTTGTTGAAGACAGCATTAAGGAAGGAAAAAGGCAGACAACTCCCAACAAGAATTTGTAGGTGACTGAGCTTAAGTAACCTTCATGGAGTTTTACGGCTACATTTGTAACTGTCGTTACCTGTGGCTCATTTGTGCCCATTTATGAAATCGTTGAGAAGGTAAAACCTTGATAACATAAGAGTGACACTCTTCTACTTCAGCCAAATCTCTTATGCACTTAGAACTAAAATTGGGATAGTGCTATATCTTTCTGGTTTACCTCCAACATTGACACATTAACTGTTTGCTGAAATGTAGGTAAACTCGCAGGGAAGCATTGCCTCACACTTTGCAAGCTGCATGGAGCTCAGAACTCTGCATTTAGTCAGGTTTTAGTAAAGAAGCAGGTTTCACCTTGTTAAGTATATAGTGAACATTCTTCTCGATGGATAATCTTTTGATTATCCAGTCTTATAGCTCATTCTTATTATGTATTTCCATTCATTTTTAATCTGAAATAGGCCCAGAAGGGCCAGATGCCATTCTCAGGTGGTCCCAGAAGCAAGAGAGCTGTTCATGAAAAAGCTACTGGTACTGTGTTGTGAAGCTGCTTGGAAATTTTGAAGCAAAATTGTACTGTGGCATTTATTTATTTTTTTAATATATATTTTTTAAGTTTGTTTTTGAAAGAGAAAGAGACAGAGCATGAGCAGGGGAGGGGCAGAGAGAGAGGGGGACACAGGATCTGAAGCAGGCTCCAGGCTCTGAGCTGTCAGCACAGAGTCCCATATGGGGCTTGAACTCATGAACCGTGAGATCATGACCCTAGCTGAAATCGGACGCTTAATCGACTGAACCACCCAGGTGCCCCTGTACTGTGGTATTTATATCTTCTCATGCCTTGATTTTCCCAGACCACTGCTACATCATAGATTTGGGCTTTCCTCTGAAAATACCATTAGATATATTGGAATAAGTTTGCAGAGGCAGATGTGTTATGCATCCATGATTTTTCTATCTTCAAATTCCACTTTTTGGGGTTTGTTCTTGTTGGTTTGTCAAGGGAGTAAAAGCATGTTACCTAAACAGACTGCTGTGTCAGAGGATAAGCCACATTTAATTTGAGAAGATTTTCTGAGAGCATTAAAGGAGAAATAGGCTATGATTGGAGAGTCCAAGGCCTTAATCTGCTTTCAGTTTTCAGTTACCTGATCTAAATGCTAGAAGCTCAATTTAAGATCTGGACGGGCTGATAAGCTTCTGATGACCTTCCGGTTAGTCTATGAGAATGAACTTTTCAAGACTTGTAATTGTTTCCTTTAGCCATAGAAGGAAGTATTGCCCAACTTTTGAACCAAAATATGTACCTAATATGTGCTCACCCGAGAAATTCCTTCCCGAATCCAGGATATTGCTTGGTTATTTATGAGTTCAAGCTTCACATTCTTATTCATTTAAGCTAAGAATAGTCCTGGAACTATTATCTTTCTATTTTTATTCTTTCTTTAAGATCTGTGTAATATTACGGGGCTCCTGGGTGGCTCAGTTAGTTAAGCGTCTGACTTTGGCTCAGGTCATGGTCTCACGGTTTGTGAGTTCGAGCCCCGTGTTGGGCTCTGTGCTGACAGCTCAGAGCCTGGAGCCTGCTTCAGGTTCTGTGTCTCCCTTTCTCTCTGCCCCTTCCCCGCTTGCACTCTGTCTCTCTCAGTCTCTCAAAAATGAATAAACATTAAAATTTTTTTTAAATCTGTATAATATTTTTATTGCATGCTTATGTTAGTAGCCCCTATCTTTTATCTCTTAAAATAATTTCTTAAAAGCTACTAAATAAGCTCCGATTCAGTATCCAATGCATACTCGATTCTTTGAGGGATATTAAAGATTCAGTATCCAATGCATACTTGATTCTTTGAGGGATATTAAGAAAAGGCTATTGCTCCATAAATTTTGCCTCATAGGTGAAATGACTGAGAAGGAACAACTGAAAAAATCAAGTCCAGTGTTACAGGATAAGGAAAAAGCCTTTGTTAGGAAGGTCTGACATAGAAGGAACAGTGAGTGTTAGGATATTTAAGGGATGGTTATAATATGATTCCACCTCCCTTTTCCTTATCTGTCTTGTTTATCCTGTATTTCTTGTACCTAATACAGTACTTGGCACATAGTAGGCACTTGATACGCTTGATACATATTGATGGGTTGAATGAATGAATATTGCACTTTCCCCTCCTCGTGTTTACTTACTGGTTTTGATGTCTGCCTTTCCTAGTTAACTGTGAGTTAAACTCCTAAATGGCAAAGATCACCTTTTATGGATCCTGACATCCCCTAGGCCTTCAGTATCTGAGCTTGAGCTGTAGATATGTGCTTGATCACACTTAATGACTCCATAGAATAGAATTCAATGAAATCAACTCTTCCCTGAGGAACTCACGATCTAGTGCAGGAGACCAGCCTATAAACGTCGGTTGCGCTGATCGCTATACTGGAGGTTTGTATAAAGTGCTTTGAGAACACAAATGACAGACAGGATTCTTCTAGAGAAGAAAAGAGTATTGGCTCAGGCTTTGGACAGGAGGTGATATTTAAGTTGAGTTTGAGGGGTAACGCTGAAACCACTTATTATTTGTCAGGCTTGTTAAATTACGGGAACAAGCGAGTCTTCCCATAAGAAAGAGGTAGAATAAAAAGAGGGCCTATTATGGAACCCCAAAAACCACCAACATTAAAAATGGACAGAAGAAGGCATCAACTAGTGAGAAAGAGAAGTAGTCAGGAGGTAGGACAATGGATTGGGGAGAGTTCAGAGAGAGGAAGAGAGAAGAGGAGAGTGAGCTAGTAAAGGGACTGTTTCAGAGAAATAACTGAACAAGGCTAGAAAATCCCAGATGACTTTTGTCAGAGCGGTTTCAGGAAAGCAGGTGTTGGTAACTGTCAGGATAGGGTCTGGGGTGGACAATGGGAGGCACATAATGAAAAGCATTATTTAAAGAAATGTGTTGGGAAGAGAAGCAGAAAGAGAAGGCAGTATAGGTCTCTGGAAGCCAGAACTCTGCTCAGGGAGGAGGTGCCCGGCCTGGTCCTGCTGTAGAGGTTTGTGCCTCAGGGACAGAACGTGCTCAGGTAGCCTTTAGGTGCTCAGGAATCATTTACCATTGTTCCTGTGGGAGTGTGGAATACAGATTCCCAACCCCTTTCTTTGAGAAAGAACTTCAGAGCATGGCCTTTTGTAAATGTGCTTGCTTTCTTGCTAATTGGAATTAGCTGAAAATAGAATTGCTTTTCCTTGTTCTGTAACTTAGATAAATTTGAATTCACAGTGATAGAGCTTGTGTTAGGGGTTCTTTACCAGTTGAACTCAATTTACAGAAGTGGAGGACTGGTTGAGGAAGTGAAGGTGTTCACTAAGAAAATGGATATGCTTAGGCTAGGGAAGTTTTTCATTCATCTGTTTCCAGTGGGCAGATTTCACAGGCTTTTTTTTTTTTTTTTTAAATCCTTAAGGAGAGAGAGAATGAGCATGGGAGAGGGGCAGAGAAAGAGAGAGAAAGGAAAGAAAAGAAAGGAAAAAAGGGAATTAAGCAGACTCCAAGCCCAGTGCGGAGCCTGACACGAGTGAGGCTCGATCCCATGATCCTGGGATCATGACCTTGAGCCAAAATCAAGAGCAACTGAGCCACCCAGGCACCCCTTCACAGGCTTTTGAAACTAAAAAATAAGAATTGGGACCAACTGTTTTCTCAGCCACTTGAAACACTTCATTGGTTGTAACACTGGCTGCTTACAAGAAAAATGATTCCTTTTTAAAAGGAGACCTTTTTGCTGAATGCCATCTCACTTTGTAAACTTCCAGTAGAAACACTCTTTTATTTTATTTATTTTTTTTTTTAAACGTTTATTTATTTTTTTGGGGACAGAGAGAGACAGAGCATGAACGGGGGAGGGGCAGAGAGAGAGGGAGACACAGAATCAGAAGCAGGCTCCAGGCTCTGAACCATCAGCCCAGAGCCCGACGCGGGGCTCGAACTCACGGACCGCGAGATCGTGACCTGGCTGAAGTCGGACGCTTAACCGACTGCGCCACCCAGGCGCCCCAGAAACACTCTTTTAAAAAACTCTGAAAACTTGAAAAAAACTTTTTTTCTAGTGTTTATTTTATTCTGGAGAGAGAGAAAAAATGAGTACGGGAGACAGAGACAGGATCTGAAGCAGGCTCCAGGCTCTGAGCAGTCAGCACAGAGCCTGATGTGGGGCTGGAACCCACTAACCGTGAGATCATTACCTGACCTGAAGTCGGATGGTTAACTGACTGAGCCATCCAGGTGCCCCACAAAACTCCAATTACTTTTGTGGCTTTCTTCTTGTTAGGTTCCAAACCACTCGTGGAGGGGAGGCTGCTCTGACCAGATCACTACAGTAAACCCTGGGTTGGCCTGAAGTTACTCTCGCTCCATACATGTACGCTCATTTGTACTCATCGTCCCAAAGAAGCTCCCTCCTCCTCAAAAACAATATTATCTGAATATTTACTGCTGCTTTTTTAGTGGCTTAACTTGGAATCACCTCCCTTGAACTTTATCTTTTTTTTTTGAAATTATTTATTTATTTTGAGAGCGAGAGAGAAAGTGTGCTCACAAGCAGGGGTGGGGCAGAGAGACAGAGGGAGAGAGAGAATCTCAAGTAAGTTCTGTGCTGTCAGCACGGAGCCTGACGTGGGGCTCGATCCCACAGACTGCGAGATCATGACCTGAGCTGAAATCAAGAGTCGGATGCTCAACGGACTGAGCCACCCAGGGGCCCCAAGCCTTATCTTTTATACCTCCTGCATACAGAGAGGAACACAATGTTGGCTGATGTTTTTGATGACACTCCCTTTCAGAGGGAGCCTTAGGTGCCACACTTACCAAAATGGGAGAGGGAAGGGACACATTTGGTTAGAAAACTTTTGTATATTTAAGAATAACTCTAAGGAGGGGTGCCTGGGTGGCTCAGTTGGTTAAGTGTCCAACTTTGGCTAAGGTCATGATCTCATGGTTCATGGGTTCAAGCCCTGCATTGGGCTCTGCGCTGACAGCTCAGAGCCTGGAGCCTGCTTTGGATTCTGTGTCCTCCTCTCTTTCTGCCCATCCCCCGCTTGCACTCTGTCTCTCTCTCTCTCAAAATAAATAAACATTAAAAATAAAGAATAACTTTAAGGACTGAGGTCTCCCTGCCCCCCCCTTTTTTTTATAATAGGAGACCATTACAGAGCCAAACCTTTGATAACCTATCTTGAAAATCAGTTCTGAGAGTGAAACTTGAATTTTCTAAAAGAGCATTTCCAGAGAGAACATATTTTTTAAATACTGAGTTGTTGAGATAGTACAGAATCTTTTTTGATAATAGTAGTAACAGTGGTAATTATAACAATAAAAAGATTAGGGTGGAAAGATTAATTATATAGTTTTCCAGCAGCAGACCAGCTAGGTTTCTTTCCTTTGTTCATGTGAAATGAACGAAAATGCCCTTTTTTGGTGTCAGATGTCTCTTGAGTATGTCTTTTTTAGCCCAGGCCCTACCTCCCTGCCCCTGGAAAGCTGTAGGTTTAACCATCTGGTGCACAGCACACACCTGCTGTCGCACAGGTACCTCTAACTCATTTCCCTTAGAAACTGGGCTCCTCTTCTCCTTCCTAACATTTTACTACATTGCACTCAGTTTTCAGAACTAGAATCCTGCTCTAGATTTCTTTCTTTCTGTTTTTAAATGTTATTTGTTTATTTTGAGACAGAGGTGGGGAGAAGGAGCAGAAAGAGAGGGAGAGAGAGAGAATCCCAAGCAGGGAGAGAATACCATTAGCATGAAGCCTGATGCAGGGCTCGAACCCACGAACCATGAGATCATGACCTGAGCTGAAGTCGGATGCTTAACCGACTGAGCCACCCAGGTGCCCCCTGCTATTGCTTTTAAGTGCAAGTTCTTGCTTCATACATAGATCTGAGGATCATGCATTTGTCTGTTCTTATAGAAAGTTTAATAGATTTTCTTTTTACTCTTGACTCCTTCCTCCATCTTGAATTTATTTTGTTGTATGAAGTAGGAAAAGCAATGTATCTGAATTCCAATGTACTATGATTGATATGAGAAACAGTATGTGAGCTAAGTGAAATTTACAACCATAATATTTCTTTAAATATCACTTAATATTTGCTCATGGCATAGTCAGAACTACGTTAGTTATTTCTTTTCTTTATGTTATTTATTTTTGACGCAGAGAGAGAGAGAGAGAGCGAGAGCAAGCATGCACAGGGGAGAGGCAGAGAGAGCAGGAGAGAGAGAATCCCAAGCAGGCTCTGCACTGTCAGTGCAGAGCCCGATGCCGGGCTTGAACTCACCAGCCACAAGATCATGACCTGAGCCAAAATCAAGAGTCGGACACTTAAGCAACTGAGCCACCTAGGCACCCCAAATTCAGTGCTTTTAGTAGATTTACGAAGTGTGCAACCATCACCAATATTTAATTCCGGAACATTTTCATCACCTCAGATATAAACCCTGCGCCCCTTAGCAGTCACTCCCACGTTCCCCTCCCAGCCACTAGCAACTGCTATTCCACTTTCTCTCTGTATGAATTGCCTATTCTAGATATCTCATAGAAGAAGAATCATACAATATGTGGCATTTTGTGCCTGGCTTCCTTCCCTTAGCATAATGTTTTCAAGTGTTACTCATGTTGTAACAAGTGTCAATCCTTCACTCTTTGGCTGAATTCTATTTTTTTGCATGGGTATTTAACACATTTAGTTTATCCATTCATCAGTTGATGGGCATTTAGCTTGTTTCTACTTTTGGGCTGTAATGAATAAAGCTACAATGTACGTGATTTGGGGTGGACATATGTTTTTCATTCTCTTGATTATATACCGAGGAGTGGGATTGCTGATTCATATAGTGACTCTATGCTTATATTTTGAGGGATCACTAAGCCATTTTCTAAAGTGTCTGTAGCATTTTCTGGTACCACCGATAATGAATTAAGGCTCCATTTATTCACATTCTTACTAATGTTTGTTCTTGGCTTTTTGATTCTAGATATTCTAGGGGGTATGAAGTGGTACCTCGTTGTGGTTTTCATTTGTATTCCCCCGATGACTAATGATGTTGAGCATCTTTTCATGGGCTTATTGTCCATTTGTACATCTTTGGGGAACTATGTATTAAGATCTTTTGACCATTTTAAACTTTGTCTTTTTTAAAAAAGTTTATTTATTTATTTTGAAAGAGAGAGAGAGAGTGAGCAGGGGTGGGGCAGAGAGAGAGGGAGAGAGAGAGAGAATCCCAAGCAGGCTCTGTGCTGTTAGTACAGAGCCTGACATGGGGCTCAAACTGATGAACCATGAGATCATGACCTGAGACACTTAACCAACTGAGCCACCCAGGTGCCCCTCAAATTTGTGTTTTTATTGTTGAGTTGTAATAGTTCTTTACATATTCTGCATATAAATCCCTTATCAGGTACTTGATTTGTAAATAGTTCCTTCTATTTTGGGTTTTTTTTCCCCCATTTTCTGCGCTAGTGCCCTTTGAAGCATGAAGTTTTAATTCTGATGAAATCTACCTTATCTATGTTTTCTTTGGTTGCTTATACTTTTGATGTCTTATATAAAAAACTACTGCCCAGTGTGAAGTCATGATGATTTATACCTATGCTTTCTTCTAAGAGTTTTATAGTTTTCTCTCTTGAATATAGGACATTCATCCATTTTGAGTTGATTTTTAATATATCCTGTGTGGTAGGGGTCCAACTTCAATTCTTTTGCATGTGGATGTCCAGTTGTGTCTGCACCACTTTTTGGAAAGACCATTCCTTTTTTCATTACTGAATTTTCTTTGGCACCCTTGCCAAAAATCAGTTGACTATAAATGTATGAGTTTATTTCTCAATTCTGTTCCATTTTGTTATATGTTTATCCTTATGCCAGTACCACATAGTCTTGATTACTTCAGCTTTGTATTAAGTTTTGAAAAGGAAGTAAAGGAAATACGAGATCTCCAACTTTGTTCTTTTTAAAGACTGTTTTGGCTGTTTTGTTCCCCTTGTATTTTCGTACGGATTTTTGGCTTGTAATTTCTGCAAAAAAGACAGTTGGGTCTTCTTCCTATTTTTAACTGTCTCCGATATTCTTTTCTTTCTATTTCTTTTGCATTTCTTGGGTTTCGTGACAACTGGCCTTGACTTCTGATTCTTATTTTTTGGCTATTGAACAGTGAACCATGACTGCAGGGTTTTTAGGTTTTGAGCATTTATTGTCAGTTATCACACTTAGGAGCAAATAGATATCACTTCCTCCCTCCCTCTCCCCTTCCCTCCCTCTCTCCCTTCCTTCCTTTCTCTCCTTTTTTTCCTTGTTCCCTTCCTACCTTTCTTCCTTCCTTCTAGTGGGTTTGATCCTTATTAGAATTATCAATGTTCACAGAGTCTGACCAGAATAAACGAGAATCCCTACTTACCTTTGTCTGCTTATTACCTGAAATTTAAGTATTTAAATATGAAAAGTCAAAATATTTCTTGAAAGGGTTATTATGGTGATAAACTTGTCCTTTGTGATTTGGTTTCTTATACAAAATACGGAAAATCGGATTTTTACGAGAGAAAAAACTTCCCCAAAAGTTAATTTGTCTATAACCTACTTAACAGTTCATGTTCTTTCTGAAAGTAGTCTCGTGTGTGTCAATATTTCTAGGGCAAGAGTGGGTTAGCACTCTGTTTTGCAGGTTCAACATCTCGGTGTTAAGATATTAGATGAGGAAATGGAGTTTATCATAGATTGAAATTTTCCGCTATGCTCATGATTTGATTTGAAACCTCAGAAATGTTACCCTTACTTGAGTCATCACATTGACATCCTCTTTCCTCTACAGATATTTTAATGACCTCTGTTCCCAATCACAAATTCTGACCTGTTCAGTCTTGTTGAGCCAGTTATCCTACAACCCAGTGCCCTAAAACTTAGCTGCTGGCTGCCATGTCTGGTAATGAAGAAATGAATCAAACCCCCAGAGAATCTACCAGTCTGTCCATTACCACAGGTGAATCGAAGGATAGCAGGTGTGGAAGTTTGGAACAACAGGAGCACAGCACTGACCCACTCGGCTATGAGATCAGTGGTCCCCAGCTATTTTTGCTTGTAAATTATGAAGTGATCCCAGACGTCATCCTATAGGCAGTTCTTTGCCAAGTTATTGCTTGGTCTTGTTGCGAAAGGAAACTAGAGCTTCAACTCAGAAATGTGTCCCGCAGAACAGTCCAATTTGCAGTTGAGGTGTTCATGGGGCCAGTCTCTGACTGCTCCCACTCTCCAGTGTGGGGAGTTGGGGTTGGGGGTAGGGGTGGCTCGGGTCTTGGCTTCACCTGCAGCTTCCATGGTTTTATGCTAGACCAGAAAGATTCTTGCCCTCTCTCATGACCGGCGGTGCAGCTGGGATAGCTCTATGGGAGAGGGAATGTTTCTTGGAATGTGAATAATCTGAGCATGTTCGCGCTGGGGATTTATATCTCTACTGCTCAGAGAACCAGAAAAAATAAAATAAAATCTTCCTAGGGAAGGAAGGGAAGGCATATGTTGGGATGATCAAGATATGGACCGTGGATCCGACACACCTCTGTGTTTGATTCTTGGCCCTGCCACTTACTGAATCTGTGTTCTTCTCTCAGCCTTAGTTTTCCCATGTGTAAGATGGAGATCCAAGCAGTCATTGCCTTATGGGCCCGTTGAGAGGGTTAAATGGGGTCGTGCATGTAAGGAGCTTTGTACAGTGCCTGGCAGGTTTTCGGCTGTTGGAATAAAAAGGACTTTAGAGGCTGTTTAATCCAGCACTTTATCTGATGCAGGAATCTACCAAGAGGTTTTTAGGTGTGCTTTTATTATGTTGCCAAATTGCCACGTAAATTTGATTTTTAAAGGGAGGAATCAAATGATGAAATCTGAAAAAAAAAAAAAAAGATAAATTCTGACCTTTTGTTAAGATACTGTTTAAAAAGCGCTCCACTGCCTGGGGATTTAGTGGCAGGAAAGATAGCACATGATCCTGGAAGCAGATATGTGGCAATAGTGGTGTCCAAAGAGACAGATTTGGAGTGAGGGTGTGACCCCACAGAGCTCATGTGTCTCAGCTTCTGGGGTGCAGAGGGTCGAACACATGCTTTAGAGTCAGGAGGCCTACTTGGTGTTTCAGTTCTGCCTCACGTGTCCTCTGTGGATTGAGAAAGCCTGTGTTTTACCACTGTTTTGAGGATTAACTGAGAAAACATATATGAAAGGAGCAGACGCATAGTAGGTGCTTGGAACCTATATATATTCAGTGTTCAGTTCAATATATAAATTGGAACATTTATATATTCACAGCATTGCCTGCCTTTTTAAAGAGGTCTGTATTTCATTTCTCTGTTGCTGCTAACTGTGCAAAACCCAGGGGGCTTGAAAGAACCTGTTATAATCTCTCACAATTCAGTGCGTCGACTGTATTCAGCTGGGTGGTTCTTCCATTTCACGTGAATTTGGTTGGGTCTGTAGTCATCTAGGCTCTTAGGCTGGGTTGGAATGTCCCGGAAGGCTCATTCCCATCACCGGATGTTGGTGTGGCCTATCTATGGGAGCCTCAGTTCTTCTCCTGCGGCCTCTCCACATGGCCAGGTTGGACTTCTCACATGGTGTTTGCATTCTGAGAGAGAATGTCTACGGTAAGAGTAGAAGCTCTCAGTTCTCACGCGTTTTGCTTTCAAAGTTCTGAGAACATTACTTTTGCAGTATTTTATTGGTCAGAGCCAACCTAGACTCAAGGGGAGGTGGATGACTCAATGGGCAAAGTAGGCAAGTGCATACAGAGAGGTAAGGAATGGGTGATGACCGTCTTTGGAAACATCTGCCACAGTCTGGATGTTCTTGCATGCTTCTCTACATCATATGGGTGTGCACGTGTCAGAGGGACCTGCCAACGAATCAGTAGCTTTCTGCCTGCTTCCCTCCCATCTAGTAGCTAAGTCGTGGAGAGAGACTGAGTCCTGGGCCCTGAGGAGAGTCACTAGATTTTGAGAAGGGTGCAATTAAAACTCAAAATGGAAGGTACCTCAATAGAGTCAGCAAGAGTACACCTTACATGGAAAAAGTGTCTTCCTCTATAAATTTTCAGTTTCCACAGGTAGGGCTGGTAGAAATTTACTATCCAAATACTGCCGTGAGATTTTTTTGCTACCAGAAGAACGTGTGCCCGAAAGCTGACCTGTTTCCCCACACCTTTGGGCCCATTGGGATTAGATGGTTAAACAGAGACAGGATGGCTAAAGATTTGTCCTGGCTGGTGCTTGATGTGGAGAAAGCAACGAACAATTTTGTGGAGATCCTATTTATACGTGAAAGACTTCTTCTTAACTGACTAGTTATGCAAAGAAGTAGAGATTGCTTTTTTAAAAGCTATACAAATTAACATGCATCCAAGACTCAATACCCCATCTCAGCCTTGGGAATGGACGCTCTTGTGACATTTTTTCCCTCTAGCGTGTAGAGGGCGAGGCAGCAAAGGAGTAGGTCTACAGAGAGGGCCAGGCGGTAGCAATGGGGGTTAACCAAGAGACCTCAGGAGGCTGGGAGGGGGATGGGGCAGTAGCCTCCCCTGGGGCCAAGTAAAAATAGGAACATGTGGCTTATGGACTGGTTTAATCTGTAGGCAACCTGCCTATCCCTAGAGGGGTTTGCAGCCAGCATTCAAGTTTCCCGAGAGATAAAGACAGAGTACAGAAGGTACTTTCTCTTATATAATTCCCCTTGCTCCCTCCCCACTGTTTAATTCTACTTGACTTTAGAAACTCGACTAGAAGTTTACTTTTCTTTTTGTATTTTTCCTAATCTAAGCCTTCCTCCCACCTTACCTGCATACTCTCTCTGTCTCATTTCTGGTGCTGTTCATGGATGGTTGAACCAATGAGGAACATGAGCCAACCTCTCTCCCTAAACTTTGCCCAGAGAGCACCTGAGAGTCATGTGCAAACATCAGCAGACAGTTCTTGGCTGGGTGTCCCATCAAATGTTTATATTTGGAAAAAGCATTGGTTCTTCTACTTGGCAAACAAAAAGTTTCCGACTTTAAATGCACAGAGTCAGGAGCTCTGTTGTTCTGTTTGCTTATCCCCATACCCCACTCACTGCTCTGTTTCTTCTAACTTCTCTCTGGCTGGAGCATCAGTATAGATTTTTCTTTCTTATTTTTGTTTCTTGCTGCAAACTAACAGTGTTGTCTGCTAAAATTGGGAGCAAAAAGTATTTGTGTGACTATTTTTAAGGTCATGCATTTTAAATTTAAAGAGGTAAAGGAGCTAATTTTTAAATTCTTTCGTTTCCTTTTCTAATGTATTGGGGAATGAAGACACTCTGTTAATCTTTTAAGTTTTAGTTGAATTGCTGCTGAGTCAGTCTTTCCCCAAAGCATTCATTATATCTGCTTTTATTTCTTTTTTTTTTTTTAATTTTTTTTTTCAACGTTTATTTATTTTTGGGACAGAGAGAGACAGAGCATGAACGGGGGAGGGGCAGAGAGAGAGGGAGACACAGAATCGGAAACAGGCTCCAGGCTCTGAGCCATCAGCCCAGAGCCCGACGCGGGGCTTGAACTCACGGACCGCGAGATCGTGACCTGGCTGAAGTCGGACGCTTAACCGACTGCGCCACCCAGGCGCCCCATGCTTTTATTTCTTAAGAGAGCCATTTGGTGGCTCACCTTTCTTACCTCCTTTTCTATCACTTCTCTTTTGTGCTGAGTAGTTGCTGTAGTTGCTAAGAAATGGCTTTCTAATTAATGAGCACAATTTTGGGGAGAAACTCGACCAAACTATAAGAGGAAACTCAACTCGTTAGCACAGGATGCGAAGTCAGCCTCCAGGCAACCCTCTCTCACAAGCCCTGTGATTAGACCCATACTCATGGCTGTTTTCCTAATAAATCTAGCTCAGGGATCTCTCCATTCTTGTGTGTAAATGCCATTCAGTGTTTTCACATTTTCCCCTAATAGGTTCTATAATTTTACTGTTTTGATAGTTGCAGGACCCAATGATTTGGGGAAATGGACTGATTCTTCTAAGCTCCTTCCTCTTCCTGCCTGGAATTCACTTCTCACACTTCCTGGGGAATTCCCTGGCATCTTCCAGGTCAGCTCTGTGAACTTTCTCTCCTCAGAGTATCCCACCCAGGCATTTACTAATTCCCTCTTCTGTCTCCCCCATAGTGCCATCTACTTGCTTCTTCATTTCAACGATTGGCTTCTCAGTTGGAGCGTTAGGTTTTAAAGTTAGATTAAGATCTGTTGTTTTCACCCTTGTGTCTCTAGTGCTCACATGTAATAAATGCTCAATAAGTGTTTCCTGAATAAATAAATTAGTGAATAATGCCATTACTTAAATTCATTGAACATACATGTGTTAACGATTTGATCATTTTCATAAGCAAAACCTCATCTCGTGTAAGAGCTTCATTCCGAAAATCTTTTGCCTTTTATATTGGGCAAATATAGGTGTTGCTTGTGGCTAAAAAAGAAAGCTGATCAATATATAAAATGATATGTGCCTTGACATTTAGTATAGGATTTACTAGTCTTAACTGGCTTTAAGTCTTTTATTGTTTTTTGGAGAAAATTAGTCTGATGACAGCCATATATATATATATATATATATATATATATATATACACACACACACACACACACACATACATATATATACATACATACATATATATATATATATATATATATATATATACAAACACACACACACACACACGTATTTAAATGTTTATTTCTTTTTGAGAGAGAGAGGGCGAGCACAAGTGGGGAGGGGCAGAGAGGGAGACAGAATCCCACGTAGGCTCCATGCTGTCAGCACAGAGCCTGATGGGGGGATCAAACTTAAGGACTGAACTCATGACCTGAGCTGAAATCAAGGTCGCACGCTTAACCAGCTGAATCCACCCAGGGGCCCTGAATCACGTATATTATTGACTACTGACTATGCTTTGCTCTTTAGGCATGTTCATGCCATCATACGGCAATTAAAAATATCCCAGCTGGCCAAGTTTTTAGAAATACTGTCTTGCTTTTCCACAAGGTGACAGAGGGTCAGTGGAAGAGTCCCAGGTGCATTCTGTCCTACTGGCGTTGGTGTCTGTCAGAACAGGTTCAATAGTCAGGCAGTGATTGTAGCCCCCTCTCCTTGCGTATGGCATCTGTTTAGCACTTTCATGTATATAAAACATTAGCTGAAGACTTTAAAAACCCAGCCTCTGTAACTTAAAACGTGTGTAAAATTGTTACTTTCCCTCCTAAGTTCTGTGGGCTTTTCCCATGATAATAGTAGGTAGAACCTGTTCTTTGAAAATGGGGGATAGTTTGTGTATGGATAGTTTTTTATGTTTCAAACTTTTAATTTAAGTATAGTTTTAGTATAAAGGCTACTTTAAGAAACTCTCTTCCTTTTTTTTTTTTGCAGGGTTTATTTATTTATTTACTTACTTATTTTTTATTTTATTAATATAATCAAGAAACTCTCTTCCTTAAAGATCTATTCAGGGCTATGTTATTCTTAGGTTATAATATGGATTTTTGGTACTGATTCCTGCCTACCATCAGCAGTGGGAGATATAGCACATTTAGCAACCAACTTCTTACCCATCTTTGTCCCTATTGTTCAGCCTAGTATAGCCTATACTATATAGGCTGCTGTATAATATTCAGTTCAATAAATATTTATTGAATGAACAAGTCAGTAAGGCTGCAGAGAACAATTTACTTTCTTTTTAAATTTTTTTTAATGTTTATTTATTTTTATTTTTGAGAGAGAGAGAGAGAGAGAGACAGAGAGAGACAGAGAGAGACAGAGCATGAGCTGGGGAGGGGCAGAGAGAGAGGAAGACACAGAATCTGAAGCAGGCTCCAGGCTCTGAGCTGTCAGCACAGAACCTGACACGGGGCTCAAACTCACAAACCGTGAGATCATGACCTGAGCTGAAGTCAGACACTCAACTGACTGAGCCACCCAGGCACCCCAAGAACAATTTACTTTCTAAAGGCTGTACCTAATAAAGATTTGGCTCATAGAAACACAGACAAAAACAGGATTCCTACTGCGAATGTAAGATGTGCAAAAACTCAAAGCATGCTTTTTTCTCAGAAGGATGAACAATGTTAATCAAGGCAAAATACACTTAAATCTAACAATTGATCATTTATACATTATTAAACTTTACACAGATTCTTAACTTATGAATTTGCCGATTGCTTCCAACTAGTCTGTCTTTATTTTATAGACTTTTATAACGTTCAGATAAGAGGGGGTACACATGTGTTGCTTCTAAAATCCAGACTGGATCTGGACTGGCTGCCCAAACTACAAAAAATGATTTGCTATGCTAATTGAAAATGATTGGGAGGATGGACAGAACCTGTGGGGTTTTTTTGAAAAGCCAGAAAGGTATTATTGTTATTAGGAGCTTAGATTCCTGGAAGAATGTTTCAGAGGGCTATAAATGCAGAGTAAATTCAGAGAATTTTCGTTTTGGTTCAGTTTTCATCAAACATAAAGTTATAAGGCTCTTAAAAAACAAATAGGAATATCATTAATGATAAAAATTAAAATAATAAAGATGACTGACAAATTGCAAGGCTCCATTACATAATGATTTCTTTTTGTAGGTCTTTCAAATGTTATATAAGAGTAAACTTTTCCAGGGCAAAGAAACTTTTAAAATGCAGGAAGATTAATGAATTTTAAATTTTAGTATGATATAATGACACTAATTTACAGTATAAGTGAAAGTAAAATCAAAATGATATTTGCTATTAAATTACTAAAGAACCTAATGTACTAGAATCGAATACTTAAATAAAGGTCTTACACTGAAACCTTTAAAACAGGCTTCAGTTATTGATATAAAGACTATTACTTTAGATGTAATCCTTTCCTAGAGTACTCATTACTACTCTACCACTTTAGATGGTTTCATTTTTATGTTGTCTATTTCATATCTAAAATATATTCAGATACTTCAAAGTATGCAAAGATGATCTATAAAATGAGTTCTCTGGGGGCGCCTGGGTGGCGCAGTCGGTTAAGCGTCCGACTTCAGCCAGGTCACGATCTCGCGGTCCGTGAGTTCGAGCCCCGTGTCAGGCTCTGGGCTGATGGCTCAGAGCCTGGAGCCTGTTTCCGATTCTGTGTCTCACTCTCTCTGCCCCTCCCCCGTTCATGCTCTGTCTCTCTCTGTCCCAAAAATAAATAAACGTTGAAAAAAAAAATTTAAAATGAGTTCTCTGATTAATATGTCTAGTGAAGTTTTACTTTTTCTGATAGGAAAAGATAGTAGCAAAAGGGAATCTTGTTGATAATTAATATATGAACATTGCACAAATCTGGGGTGCTGAATAGATTGAAAACTCTTGTATAAATTATTGCTTCCCGGTATTAAAACAGCTCCCTTGAACTTCCTTCTCCACCCACCCAGCCCTGACTCTCTTTCTTCCTGTGAGTTGTGTTGAAACTGAAATTCTGTTATAGTTGGATTTGGCTGCGTTCCTAAGGAGTGCCACAGTCCTGCCCTGGAGCTTATTTTCTTGAGAGGTCCCAGAGGTAGGTATGTAGTCAGAAGAAACAAGACAGGGCATCTCTTGACTATTAGATGGGACACGGATCAAGGGGCCCAGTATTAAACTCTGGTGAGCTGGACCCCTAGAAGATATCCTTCTGTGGGCCAGGTAGCTTGAACGGTCCAGTAGTGCAATTGCTGGGTTACAGGGTAGTTCTATTTTTAATTTTTGAGGAATCGCTATACTGTTTTCCAGAGTGGCTGCACCAGTTTGCATTCCCACCAACAGTGCAACAGGGTTCCCCTTTCTCGGTATCCTTGCCAACATCTGTTGTTTCCTGAGCTGTTAATTTTAGCCATTCTGACAGGTGTGAGGTGATATCTCATTGTGGTTTTGATTTGTATTTCCCTGATGATGAATGATGTTGAGCATCTTTTCATGTGTCTGTTACCCATCTGAATGTCTTCTTTGCAAAAGTGTCTATTTATTTATATCTTATGTCCATTTCTTCACTGGATTATTATTTTGGGGGGGGGCAGTGTTGAGTTTGATAAGTTCTTTATAGATTTTTGGATACTAACTCTTTATCTGATATGTCATTTGCAAATATATTCTCCCATTCTGTCAGTTGCCTTTTAGTTTTGTTGGTTGTTTCCTTTGCTGTGCAGAATTATCTTGATGAGGTCCCAGTAGTTCATTTTTGCTTTCCTTTCCCTTGCCTCTGGAGATACGTCTAGTAAGAAGTTGCTGTGGCCGAGGTCAAAGACCTGTTTTCTCCTGTAGGATTTTGATGGTTTCCTGTATCATATCTAGATCTTTCATTCATCTTGATTTAATTTTTGTGTATGGTGTAAGAAAGTAATCCAGTTTCATTCTTGTCGCTGTCCAGTTTTCCCAGCACCATTTACTGAAGAGACTGTCTCTTTTCTACTGAATGGTCTTTCCTGCCTTGTCGAAGATTATTAGTAGGCCATACATTTGTGGGTCCTTTTCTGGGCTCTGTATTCCGTTCCATTGATCTACGTGTTTCCATTCTCCTTAACAGGAAAGCAGATAGGGCTGACAACTCCCTTTTCCTTGAAGTTCTCTTCTCTCATTGTGTAGGTTACCTGGGATAAAAACATGGTGCCTTAGTCAGTCTGGCTGCTGTAACAGAATACCATAGATTGGGTAGCTTAAACACAAACATTTGTTATAGTTCTGGAGGCTGGGTAGTCCATGATCAAGCTGCTAGAAGATTTGGTGTATGATAAGAGCCTGCTTCCTAGTTCATAGATGGCTGTTTTCTTGCTATGTCTTCACAACGGTGGAAGAGGTGAGGGAGCTTTTTGAGATCTCTTTTGTAAGGGTTCTAATTCCATTCATGTGGGCTCCATCCTTATGACCTAATCCCCTCTCAAGGTCCGCATCTCCAAATATTATCTCATTGGGGATTAGGTTTCAACATATGAATTTAGGGGGGGAACACAAACATTCAGTCTATAACAGACGGGTACACCATGGGCAGTACCCTTAAGGAGCTTATGGTCTAAGCCCCATTTATTTCCAGCCCATTCTTCCTTCCTTAGCTTCATTTCTATGTGTCCAACAATCTACTCAATGAATATCTCTTTCAGCCTCGAATTTAATGTCATCATCTTCACTCTGAAACCAGTGTCCCTTTGCTTATCAGTGGTAGCATTTTCTCTCCAGTCACCAGATGGGAAACCTAAGTGTCATCTTTGATTCCTTGCTCCTTATCCATCCATTCATCTAATGAGCACTTAATCCTAGCCTCTATGGATACAGTAAGCCATACAGTCCCAGCTTTAGGGTGTGAGTGGGAGATAGGAGGGCTTATCCAAGAAGGAAGTCATTAAGAAATATCTTTTCAATTATTACAAATTAAATGCTCCAAAGAAAGTATACAGGGCTATGAGAGGGGGCTGCCCGAGTATGAAAATCCAGGGAACAAGCATTTCTCATATGGAGGCTTTGAGACAGGAAAGAACAGAGCTGTGCATGAGGACCTAGGAAGTCCTTTTCTGCTGGAACAGAGAGGAGCTAGATGAGGCTGGTGAAGGAGGCAGGAGCAAAGTTAAGCAGGGCATGAGAGACTAAAGTGAGGGGTTTCAGGCTTTTTCTAAGCCATGAAAGTTTTTTTTCCATGCCAGAGAATGTCATTATCAGCATTTTTTTTTATTTTTTTTTATTTTTTTTTATTTTTTATTTATTTATTTTTTATATATATGAAATTTATTGACAAATTGGTTTCCATACAACACCCAGTGCTCATCCCAAAAGGTGCCCTCCTCAATACTCATCACCCACCCTCCCCTCCCTCCCACCCCCCATCAACCCTCAGTTTGTTCTCAGTTTTTAACAGTCTCTTATGCTTTGGCTCTCTCCCACTCTAACGTCTTTTTTTTTTTTTTCCTTCCCCTCCCCCATGGGTTCCTGTTGAGTTTCTCAGGATCCACATAAGAGTGAAACCATATGGTATCTGTCTTTCTCTGTATGGCTTATTTCACTTAGCATCACACTCTCCAGTTCCATCCATGTTGCTACAAAAGGCCATATTTCATTTTTTCTCATTGCCACGTAGTATTCCATTGTGTATATATACCACAATTTCTTTATCCATTCATCAGTTGATGGACATTTAGGCTCTTTCCATAATTTGGCTATTGTTGACAGTGCTGCTATGAACATTGGGGTACAAGTGCCCCTATGCATCAGTACTCCTGTATCCCTTGGATAAATTCCTAGCAGTGCTATTGCTGGGTCATAGGGTAGGTCTATTTTTAATTTTCTGAGGAACCTCCACACTGCTTTCCAGAGCGGCTGCACCAATTTGCATTCCCACCAACAGTGCAAGAGGGTTCCCGTTTCTCCACATCCTCTCCAGCATCTATAGTCTCCTGATTTGTTCATTTTGGCCACTCTGACTGGCGTGAGGTGATACCTGAGTGTGGTTTTGATTTGTATTTCCCTGATAAGGAGCGACGCTGAACATCTTTTCATGTGCCTGTTGGCCATCTGGATGTCTTCTTTAGAGAAGTGTCTATTCATGTTTTCTGCCCATTTCTTCACTGGGTTATTTGTTTTTCGGGTGTGGAGTTTGGTGAGCTCTTTATAGATTTTAGATACTAGCCCTTTGTCCGATATGTCATTTGCAAATATCTTTTCCCATTCCATTGGTTGCCTTTTAGTTTTGTTGGTTGTTTCCTTTGCTGTGCAGAAGCTTTTTATCTTCATAAGGTCCCAGTAATTCACTTTTGCTTTTAGTTCCCTTGCCTTTGGGGATGTGTCGAGTAAGAGATTGAGCATTTTTTTTTTTAAAAGATCAACAGGAATATTGTGTGGCAAATGAAGTGGATAAGAACGCATTAGGAGGCCAGATGGGCAGTATACATAGAAAGAAGTAAATGCACTCAAAACAGGAAGTAGAATTGGCAGGACCTCATGACTGAATAGATTAGAGGAGGAAAGGGAGATTCTAAGGATACCCTCAGATTTCTTTCATGAGGAACTGAATGAATGGAATAATGTTTTCCCAACATCCTGAGAATTCTAGATCGTATAAATGGACCTCAGGAATATGTCTCAACCCTGTTCCCTCTGTCATGTTTGCACTGCATTATCCACCTTCCTTTCCTATGTTGAAGACCTTCCTGTTGGTGTCTCCAGTTGTCAACTTGCTCCCCTCTGGGCTGGTGCCTGGCTATTCTTCCTGAATAATGGGGCTCTAAGATCAAGCCGAATCTTTTTTTCTTTTTTTTTTTCAACGTTTATTTATTTTGGGGACAGAAAGAGAGACAGAGCATGAACGGGGGAGGGGCAGAGAGAGAGGGAGACACAGAATCGGAAGCAGGCTCCAGGCTCTGAGCCATCAGCCCAGAGCCTGACGCGGGGCTCGAACTCACGGACCGCGAGATCGTGACCTGGCTGAAGTCGGACGCTTAACCGACTGCGCCACCCAGGCGCCCCAAGCCGAATCTTCTAATAACCTTTCTCATCCACCAAGTTAGTCTCCTTGCTGCTTCTGATAAGCGTTGTTCCCTTCCCTGTATCTCTGCCTCTGTGCCCTTGGTTTCACCTGCCTGAAGCCACCCCCGCCACTTCTGCTGGGCCTCGTTCCCCCTTTCCTTCAAAGCCCACTCCAAAGTGGCATTTCAGACTTTCAGACGGGCCTCAGCATTATTTATGATTATAAGCTACCTGAGGCCCCGGTTCATCTTTATATTCCACTCAGACCTAGCACAGATGCCTGAACAAAACTTAATAGAATATTTGTGGAAGACTGAAGAAGCACTCAGTAGGTACTTTTGCACTTGACCCAGGAATAATTAATGTTCAGGTAATTTACTATACATAATCGTGTAAATACAGTGCCTTGCTGGGGCTCCTGGGTGGGGCTAGGTTAAACGTCCAACTCTTGATTTCAGCTCAGGTTGTGATCTCAGGGTTCATGAGTTCAAGCCCCGCATCAGGCTCCGTGTTGACAGTCTCCTTGGGATCTTCTCTCTTTCTAAAAAAAAAAAAAAAATAATAATAATAAATAAACTTTTAAACAACTGCTTTAAAAATATAGTGTCTTGCTTTTTATAGTATTTTACCAAGATTATCAAAATGAGTTATTCTTTTTTTCAAAATGATTTTAAATACTTCTAGATTCAAGGGGAAAATATATCCGCAATGATGTTCCCTTCTTGCTACCGAATTTCCCTTTCTATAATTTATAACCTCTTAAAGCCAAGAAAGATCCTTGCCCTGTCCTTACCATCCTGCATGCTGTACCTAAGGTGTTTTCACCCACAGGATGGTGACCCACTTGCCGACAGTAAGCTTTGTTGCTTAACACGGGGGTCATATAGGTTCATGGGAAGAAAAGATGGGGAATTCAGTGTTCACAGGAAGGAAATAAAAGGCAATAAGGCCTCTATTATTGTTTTAATGGGTTGATGACTCAGATTTATTGAAATACAGGCCTCCCACCATCAGAGAAAAATACTTAAAATATAGACATTCTTTTGTATAGCATCTGTTGGTCTTTTAGGCTGTCTTAGAAGAATGTCACTCAATAAACAAGCAGACAACAAAACAAATACTGACTCCCTGTTAGAACAAGTACCATGAAGAAAACATAAGACGTCATAGGGCAGAGGTCAGCTAGAGCCAGGAACTGTACATGGAGTGGCAAGAATTCTGAGGAGGTGGTGTTGAAACAGAGCCTGAGTGATAGGAAGGAAGCACTTAGCACTGGGAGGGACATGTTCAAGGCAGAGGAAGTGGGGCCGGACTTTTCAAACCCTGCATTGGGACTTGACTCCAAATCCTTGAACCCTTGAACCCTAGCTTGACCTCTGCCTCCCTTGTCTCCAGCCACTATCTCAGCCACCCTGACGTTCTGCCCTCTCACAGCTCTGTGTCTGTGCCTCACCTCCTCCGTCTAGCATGCCCTTCCTCTTCTTCCTTGGGTGACGTCACACTTCTGAACACAGCTGAAATGTCCTGTGTGACCTATATACCCACGAGGTTCCCAGCCTCACACCTCTCTCTCCTTCCTCCTCCTCCTCAGGAAGAGCTGGTCTCTCTTACCTTATTGTTTCCTTTGCTCTTCTTCTCCATCTAGACTGTAAGCCTTTGAAAACACAGACCGTGGCTGAATCACCAGTGTCTAGAACCGTGCCTGGAACATGGCAGGTGCTAAATAATTGCAGAGTATTTGAGTGAATGAGGGAGAGAGGGAAGGGGAGAAGAGGGGATAGAAGGAGGGAGGGAGAAGGAAGGATAAAGGGAGGCAGGGAATGAATGTAAAAATCTTTCTTTGAAGGTATGAAGCACACTGAAAAAGATGAACTAAAATTAAATGGACGTGACTTTAAAATAATGCCAGAGATGTTTTCACAATTTTAGCTAGAGCCCAAGTGTTTGCCGTGGTCATTGGGATTCCAGCTGAGGCATAATCAAACTAGAGGTTTCACCAATATTTCTAGGGTGGTAACCTTCTGAAAGTAGGAGTGGGTTAGTTTTTTTTTTCTTTTAAGTTGGTGTGTTTTTGATATTTTACATGTTTGGTGGGTGGGATTACAAGAATGCAAGCCAAAATCTACTTTCTGTGTAACCACATCCCTTCTTCAGCAGCCTGGCCTGGGAAATAATACTCCACGCCAGAAAACAAGAAATAGCAACGTGCTGTCTTCTTCCCGAGCAGTGCTCACGACTTTTCTAGGCTGAGGTCACATTTTTAAACTTCATAAAACATAGCTGACTATTGAGTGGGGTGGGGAAGGTGGGTTTAATTCCTACCTGTGGGCTGTAACTGCCAACAGATTTCGACATTAGAGGTATTTTGGTATTTTTATGTTCATTGGCCAGAAGGGCGAAATAAGCAGGTCTTTATCTACCAGTATGTTTCTTTGTGAAAATCATTACTATATTTGGCCAAAGTCCTCATAACTATATTTAACATTCTCTTAATGTTTGCTTTTGTGTTTCTTTAATTCTGGTAAACTCCACCTCTCACACATTCCCATGGGCCATCGTAATGTTATCTGGGATTCGGTTCCTCTTACTAATCTGTGATTTAAATTTCAGAAAGATATTGCTGTAATCCCCAAATAAACACTTAACATGTGGGGAGATTCAGGATGACAGGACTTTTGGCGACCAAATCCAAAATGAAGGTGGTAGAATCATAAGCCAAAAGAGCAGACAGGGCCGAAAGAGAAGCAAAGATGATGGGCAGAGTTTTGCACAACTCTTGACTTGGAGCAAAGTAATGCTGGTCTGGAAGGACTAAGCAGTGAAAAAGAGGGTGGAGAAAGAAAATGAAATGCACTCAACTGGGGCAAGAAGTCATGAGAAGATTTGACCTACCAAGGGTCCCCAAAGAGAGGAGCAAGTTCTTCGTTTAGTTATTCTGAGAAGGAAAGTTGAAAAGTGACATCAGAAAATCCTAAACTTTTAACATCCCTGAAATACTAAGTAACAGAATTAGTGGAAAGTTTTGCATTTGGTAATTACTTCTCAGAAGCAGGAGACAATTGTGTAAACACACTGCAGGAGTGGGACCTTGGACTGCTTTCTTTAGAAAGGAGAAGAAAATGAAATGTGTGAGAATGACAGATTTTGACAAGCTCAAGACTTTTTTTTTACCCATCAATTGAAACCACAGATAAATTGGGGAAGGCTTTTTTTTTTTTTTTAAATCTAGGTTCTGAATTACCTTTTAAGAGCAGTATGTTCTAAATCTGTCTAAAGGTGACACATGATCTTGTTGAGGAAATAATTTGACAAATTGTTTTTAACAACAAAAATACTCAAATGCATCATGAACTCTAACAATTCAGCCCCTTCATCACTGGGTACTATTTTCTTCTGAAGTTCTTTCCAACACCTAATTGGCACATATTTGCTGTATTTCAAAGGTCCCCAGAAATGTTCTGGAACCATTCTGTATTGGCTAATGAAAAACTGGAAGGGAAGTGGGCTGCAACTTTCCCAAGTCAATGGGGTATGGAGAAAAGGGAACCATGCCTTGTCTCTACTTTCTGCTTTGATTAGTATATTGGGGCAGGGGTGCTGGTATAATGACTGGTTGTTGGCGTGTTTGTAAGTTGGAAGAGGATGAATTTGAAAGGAGCACCGGTAGGTGGTTTACCAACATAGTTGCTCACGAAGAACAGTGTTGGGTAGCTCCATAAACACCAGATGGAGGAATGCTACAGAGGGCAGCCTGTCCCGGGACCTTCGCGAGCCTCCTTCTTCCTTGGTCTCTGAATTTCAGTGTTTTTTACCCTGTAACTTGGAGAAGACTGGTAAATAAGTGACAGATTCTAAATTCATGGTGTTTGCAAACTACACTTTGTGTGGTGGGCAGGTCTCATAGGAGGTCATGTTTGGGCTCAGCCTGTTGGAAGATGAGGGAGCATTCTGTGGGTGCTAACGAGGGTCCTCTAGCTGTATGACAGTCAATGGTCCTGACACATCAAGGTTGAGATTCACATGAGAGAGTAGCACCTGCCAACCAGCTATCATGGAGTGATATTTTCGCTGGTGACCTTAACATGTACCTTAAAGAGGCCCCTATAGGGGCACCTGGGTGGCTCAGTTGGTTGGGTGACCTACTTCAGCTCAGGTCATGATCTCGCAGTTTGTGAGTTCGAGCCCCGCATCGGGCTCTGTGCCGACGGCTCAGAGCCTGGAACCTGCTTCAGATTCTGTGTCTACCCCTCCCCTGCTCGCCCTCTGTGTCTCTCTGTCTCTCAATAATAAATAAACGTTAAAAAAAAAATGTAAAAAGAGGCCCCTATAATTAAGTCAATTTTAATATTTTAAAACTTTTCAGCCATATCGTATAATCTTCTTTATTGTTCTACTTTTATTTCCTAAGATCAGTGATTTGCCTCTAACCATATATGAAAGTTAAACCTCTTCCACTGGCTGAATCTTTCTTCCTTAATTGTAAATATGTATATACACAGGTGTCCAAGAGCCTTAATTGGTGTTGATTTATTTAAAGCTGTTAAAGTATCTACACCCTTTCCTTGGAAGCAGTTCTCTCATTTTTGACCACAGTTTCTACAAATATCTACTTCAACTTTTAACTTCCTTAAATTTGCCTCCAACTTTTGATTCTTAATCTCAAAGGTATTTTTTATTGTCCTATGCCAAGTGTTAAATTCTGTAGCTTAATTTCACCTTCATTCTTAAAAAAACAAAACAAACACTGCGTTGCTATCCTGTAGTCTTCTGTATTTCATCAGATTTTGGCTACCCTATGCCTTTTCTTTGTGTATGTTTTATAAAGAATCCCACCCTGTTTTTTTTCAAAATAGATTTTCAGCTTCAACTTTTCCAAATAAATATTTGTGTAAATGTACATAAATTAACATACTTGGGATTCATGATGGAGAGTTACAGGGTCCAGATGTGGATATTTAGCTATAAATATGGACATTTTCCCCAAGTGCCTCCTTTGTCTGAATACACTTCAGGAAGCTTATCAACTAAGATATTCATGCAGAAAGGCGGGCTAAAGGCAGCTGGGTAAGGGTGTGAACTGGATAGTGTTGCATACGCTGCACCTACGCGTATCCATTCGCTTCGAGGAGTACGTACGGCTTTATTTGGGATTTCTCACTTTGAGACAGAAAATGGAAATGGGCTTCTTTCAGAAACTTGGCATTTTGAAATCTCTCTCTGAGATCATAGTTAATAGCTGTTATTCCCTGAAAAGAGCCACCATATATTTGATAGACCTGGAGTTTTTTTTATGTAACAATATTTGCCATGCTGGCGAAAATTTATTTCATTGTATGCTTAACACATTCCTTCGGTCTTGCTTATGGATTTACAATATGGCTGTTGCTTCAATGTGTGGTCCCTGTACTAGCAGCATGGGCATCACCTGGGTGCTTGTGAGAAACAGAGTCTCCTCACTTCTTTCTTCCACAGTGGAATCAAAATCTGTTGTTTTACAAGATCTCCTTGTGATTCATGTACTCATGAAATTGGACAACACCAGTCTGCACTCACTATTGTTACTTCAAAACCTCCCACTTACTCCCCAATTCATTGTTTTTAATCTGCTAGTCTTACTTACGAAAGACACTAATGACCTTTTTTGTTGTAAACGTGTGTTGTCTTTTTGTTTTAATTTTTTAAAAAATATTTATTTATTTTTGAGAGAGGGAGAGACAGGGCATGAGTGGGGGAGGGGCAGAGAGAGAGGGGGAGACACAGGATCTGAAGCAGGCTCCAGGCTCTGAGCTGTCAGTACAGAGGCTGACGCGGGGCTCGAACCTGTGAACCACGAGATCATGACCTGAACTGAAGTCGGACATTTAGCTGACTGAGCCACCCAGGCGCCCCAAGACACTAATGACCTTTTAATAGCTGAACACATTCACCACTTCTCAGCATTTGTCATGCATTTTCAGGACATACCATTGCCATATGAAGAGATTAGGGATGTGTAACCTGGAGAAGAAATGTCAGGGATTTCAAGAATGTTGTTCTTAAATGTCTGAAGTCTTTTGGAGGAAAAGTAGGGTGTTTTGTTGTTGTTGTTGTTCGGTGTAGCTTTAGGAAAGCAGAAATAGAAACAATGAATGAGTAGAAGCTGAGGAGAGTATTTTGCACTCAAACACAGAAGGATTTTAAAAAGTAATTGAATATTCCAGGAGTGGAGCATACGTCTTCCAGCTGCACGTGGCAAGCTGACCATCCTTGGAGCATGGAGGTACTCACCCAAGGCTGCCAGTGAGACAGACAACGAACGGAGTGGATTCTGCCAATTCTTCTCATCTTCGTTTTTTGTTGTTGCAAAAGAGAAAGAATATTAGTGTTCGTTCTCCAAATATTTCTGCTATTTTTTTTCCTCTTATTGATTATACATAGATTTTGTCTCCCTTTCTTGGGGATTAGGACCCTTTATGGCTTTCTCTGTATGAATGTGCCATGCCTTTCTACTGGGATAGTTATTAGGATATATGCCTCTTTCAAGATACATACGTCTTTGTATATCTAGGATTCTTTCTGTGATGTTTAGTGCTTCGCTGGTCATTTTATTCTGACGAGACCATTGGGCCGGTATCTTCAGGGAATAATATTTGGGAGCTCCTAGAGTTCTAATTAAGTTGCAACTCATGTTGTAATGAGGCACTCACAGTCAGATATCTCATTACAGTTTAGATTATCTTCTCCTATGTGTATCATTTTTCACAGACTGTAAATGAACATATTTGTATTTTTCTGCCCACCCCAAATTCTTTACTTTTACATTTGATTCCCTTATCCCTAGTTTTTTATAATACAGACCTAGGCCATAAATGTGCTGTATTTACCATGGAAGATATTTGTTCTATTGGGGAAGTCACGAATTTAGACACTAAAGCTAAATTTTGAGATTTTATTGGGATGCCAGTTGAGCTTTGATAGAGGTGTAGAAAATGCAAACAGATGAGGCTTTTTGAAACTGATGACATCTCACTATTTTCCTCTTCTAAAAATTATTTTTATTTTTCGAATAGGTAATGTATAAGATTGAAAGTTTAAAAGGTACAAAAGTATATCCAGTGAAGAGTTACCCTCCGACCCTTGTCTCCCTTCCACCTAATCATTCTCTCTAGATTCAGCCAATGATATTAATCTCTTTTGTATCCTTTAGATAATGGGTGAGCAAAGAATTCATGTCTTTTTACAGCAAATGATAGCATACTTTCCTGAATATCTTTTTTTGTTTGTCTTTTCACTTACTGTATTTTGGAGATTAAAAAAATAATTTAGATACCGAATCATTTTAAGTCTCTGATGATCCTCCAAAATGTGTCTAGAACCTATTTACCTCTTTCCACCGTGACTGCTACCTCCCTGCTTGAACATCCTCAGCTCACACCTGGACCTACCTACCTACTCAGTCACTGCCTGACCTGTTTCTCTGCTTCTTCCCTCCCCGGAGGCTCTGCTTCCGCAGGCCGGCATGATTCACTGCAAATTCAAGTCCCACTAGCAGGCTGCCCAGAATCTGTCCAGGGTTAGCAAGAAGAAGCCTTAGAGATCAACCCAGTTTTAAGTTATTAACTTCAGACCTTTTTTTAATTAATTAATTTTTTTTAATTTTATTTTTTAAAATTTACATCCAAATTAGTTACCATCTAGTGCAACAATGATTTCAGGAGTAGATTCCTTAGTGCCCCTGACCCATTTAGCCCATTCCCCCCTCCCACAACCCCTCCAGTAACCCTCAGTTTGTTCTCCATACTTATGAGTCTCTTCTGTTTTGTCCCCCTCCCTGTTTTTATATTATTTTTGTTTCCCTTCCCTTATGTTCATCTGTTTTGTCTCTTAAAGTCCTCATATGAGTGAAGTCCTATGATATTTGTCTTTCTCTGACTAATTTCACTTAGCATAATACCCTCCAGTTGCATCCAGTAGTTGCAAATGGCAAGATTTCACTTTTTGATTGCTGAGTAATACTCCATTGTATATATATACCACATCTTCTTTATCCATTCATCCATCGATGGATATTTGGGCTCTTTCCATACTTTGGCTATTGTCGATAGTGCTGCTATAAACATGGGGGTGCATATGTCCCTTCGAAACAGCACACCTGTGTCCTGTGGCTGAATGCCTAGTAGTGCAATTGCTGGGTCATAAGGTAGTTCTTTTTTTAGTTTTTTGAGAAACTTCCATACTGTTTTCCAGAGTGGCTGCACCAGCTTGCATTCCCAACTTTGAATCTGTTTTTAATGTTTGTTTATTTTTGAGAGAGACAGAGAGAGACAGTGCGAACAGGGGAGGGGCAGAGAGCTAGGGAGACACAGAATCTGAAGCAGGCTCCAGGCTCTGAGCTGTCCGCACAGAGCCTGACCCGGGGCTTAAACCCATGAACTGTGAGATCATGACCTGAGCCGAAGTCAGATGCTCAACCGACTGAGCCACTCAGTTGCCCCTTAAGTTATTAACTTTGAATGTGACTAAGAAATCACTAGACCATCCTTGAAATTACCTAGATTACCTGCTGCAAAAAAGGATAGATAATACATGCCTTTATTGAAAATGTCATTGCAAAACAGCACACACAGGTTTGACCTCTTTCTCAGGTGTGTGGGCCTCTTTCTCTCTGCGTGTAGCTGGAAAGCATCGAGCAAAGAAACGGTGGAAACAGGCAGAACACCTGCAGGAACACTGAGACCATGGCAAGAGCCAAGCTCATGAATAAAGGGATTTTATCTTCAAAGTCTACCTTGTGAATAGGGTGTTGTGATTTTCACCGTCAGGATTGTAGGTATTCCGGGAATCAGGGCATCTCTGTACTCCCAGATGGGAGAGGAGGGGGAAGGGAGTGGGAAAGAGCCTTGCTGGGAGAGTTCCAACACCCTCCCTTTCTCCCTACACAACTGACGGCTGGCCTTTCATTTAACTCTTTATGTGCCTGGATAAAACCTCTTTTCTAGACCACATCGGTGTTACTTCATTTTATGAGTTGAGTGTGGGGAGTTGAAAATGCAAGGAAACCAGTTTTCTTCCCCCAAGTATGTGTCTTGGTGAAATACATGATTCTAACTATGTTTAACCCTTTTTAAAAATAATTTGATATAGGAAAAAGGAAAAGTAGTCACTGTTCGGCCACTTTGAAGGAACTTTTCTAAACAACGTACATACCAGATGCAAAAGGCCCAATTAAATTGCTCAAAAAATAAAAATATTTAATAACTGCCAACGGGAGGCCAGCTGCTGCCCTGTCAGCATTCTGAACAGGAAAAATTGGGTTCCATCCAAACCTTGCTTACACTGGTCTTCATTGTGAGAGCCATTTATTTCCATTATTATGCAAATGAGTGTTTCTTGCCAGAATTTGTAAGGAGCACAGTAATGGGTCAAAATGCTGAAAGAAGCAGTCTGTGCCTTGCTTCTAGACAAGTTGCCGGGTTGATGGATGAGTGAGCGTCTTTTTATCAGCTGCCAAATTAGCGATCCTGAGCCCTGTTGAAAATTAGAATCACCTGATTCTAAAAATCCTAATGCCCACACCACACCCCCATCAAGTGCATCAGGGTCTCTTGGAATGAGTTTGCAGGCTCTCAATGTGTTTCGAAGCTCCTAGGTGATTACAACCTGCAGCCAAGGCTGTGAATCATCCTTTAAATGAGGAGGCCTGGTGGCTGTACTTTATCCAGCCAGGCTCCAGGTGTGGGCTTGGCGAGGGCTGTGCAGGGTGTGGATGTTGTGCACTTTGGGGCAGATGGGATTGAAGGGATCTGTTTTCTGCTACCAGAGTGGAGCTGCTGAGTTCCAGACTTGATGAGGACCAGCTCCTCCTTCCAGCACAATCTCAGGATGTCCGTGGGAGCACCGTGGCTTGCGCCAAAGGACCCTCTTTATAAACTCTGACGTTATGAACACAGCCTTTTTGGGGGGAGGGACATCCAGGATTCTTTTTTGTTTAAATACGCTTTATTTTTTTCAGAGAAGTTTTAGGTTCACAGCAAAATAGAGAAGATACAGAGATGTCCCATATACCCTCTGCCACCACACAAGCATAGCCTCCCCCGTAATCAGAATCTCCTACCGGAGTGGTATGTTTGTTCAGTTGATGAACCTACACTGACACACCATCACTCAAAGTCCATAGTTAACATTAGGTTTCATTCTTGATATTGCCCATTCTGTGAGTTTTGAGGAAAGTATAATGACAGGTATCCACAATTATAGTATCATGCAGCGTATTTTCGGTGCTCCAAGAAATCCTCTGTGCTCTGTTCATCCTTCTGTCCTCCCTAACTGTTGGCAACCACTGACCTGTTTACTGTTTCCATAATTTTGCCTTTTCCAGAGTGTCATATAGTTGGTGCATAGTTTTTTCAAATTGACTTCTTTCACCAGTAAAATGCATTTAATGTCCTTCCATTTCTGCTTATGGCTTGATAGCTCATTTCTGTTCAGTGCTGAATAGTACTCCATTGTCTGGACCACAGTTTGTTTATCCATTCGCGTGCTGAAAAACATCTTGGTTGCTTCCAAGTTTGGGCAGTTATAAATAAAGCCGCTGTAGGCATCTGTGTACAAGTTTTTGTGTGGACATAAGGTCCTTTGGGTTAGCGTGATGGCTGGATCGTAGGGTAAGAGTATCTTTGATTTTCTATGAACTACCCAGCTTCTTTCACAGTGGCTGTACCAGTTTCCCCCTTTCCACCAGCAATAAATGACTTATTGTTGCTCTGCATTCTTGCCAGCATTGGTGTTTCCAGTGTTTTGAATTTTAGCCATTCTAATGGGTATGTAGTGGTATCTTATTGTTGTTATAATTTGCAGTTCCCTAATGACATACATGATGTTAAGCAATTTTTCATATGCTTACTTGCCATCCATTTATCTTCTTCGGTGAGGTGTCTGTTCAGATTTTTTTTTGACCCATTTTTTAATCTAAACGTGTATTTTCTTATTTTTGAGTTTGCATTCTTTGTATATTTTGGGTAACAGTCCTTTATCAGGCATGTGTTTGACAAATATTTTCTCCCAGTGTGTGGCTTGTCTTCTCATTCTCTTAACAGTGTCTTTTGCAGAGCACAACTTTTTAATTTTAATGAAGTCCAATTTATCAATTACTTCTTTTATGGATCATGCTTTTATATCATGGTGTTATATCTAAAAAGTCATTGCCATATCCAAATCATCTAGATTTTCTCCTGTGTTATCTTCTAGTAGTTTTATAGATTTGCATTTTACATTTAGGTCTGTGATCCATTTTGAGTTAGTTTTTGTGAAGGGCATAAGGTCTATATGTAGATTCATTTTGTGTGTGTGTGTGTGTGTGTGTGTGTGTGTCCAGTTGTTCCAGCACTGTTTGTTGAAAAGGCTCTCTTGGCTCCATTGTATTGCCTTTGTGCCTTTATTAAAGATCAGTTGACTGTATTTATGTGGGTCTATTTCTGGGTCCTCCATTCTATTCCATCAATCTATTTGCCTGTTTTTTTCACCAATATCACATTGTCTTGGTTGCTGTAGCTTTACAGTAAGTCTTAAAGTCGGGCATTGTCAGATATCCAACTTTGTTCTTCGATATTGTGTTGGCTATTGTTGATCTTTTCCTTTTCCATATAAACTTTGGAATCAGTTTTTCTCCACAGAATAACTTTTCAGGACTTTAACTGGGATTCCACTGAACCTATAGGTCAAGTTGGAAAGAGCTGACACCTTGACCATAGTGAGTCTTTCTATTCATGAACATGGAATATCTGTTTAGTTCTTTGATGCTTATCAGTTCTGTAATTTTGCTCATGTAGATCTAGTACGTATTTTGTTATATTTATACCTAAGTGTTTTCATTTTGGGGATCCTAATGTAAATGGTAATGTGTTTTTACTTTTAAATTCCACTTGTTCACTGTTGGCATATAGGAAAGCAATTGACATTTGTTATGTTAACCTTGAATCCTGTAACCTTGCTATAATCACTTGTAAGTTCTAAGAATTTTTTTGCCACTTCTTTCAGGTTTTCTATGTAGATCACCGTGTCATCTGTGAAGAAAGACAGTTTTATGTCTTCCTTCCCAATCAGTATATCTTTTATTTCCTTTTCTTGTATTGATTAGGACTTCTCATTGATGTTGAAAAGGAGTGATGAGAGGGAATCTTTTTGCCCTGTTTCTGATCTTAGCAGGAAACCTTTTTGTTTCTCACCCCTAAGTATGATGTTAGCTGTAGCTGTAGGGGCTTTGTAAATGTTTGAGTACAGACTTTTAGGGTCTTAATTCAAGAGCAAATTGTGAACACTGTATTCAGATTTCCCCAAGTGTAAAGTTAGCAATGAAAAGTGCTTACGATTAGAATATTATATATAGAGTAATTGTAGTTTTGCCCTCATACCATATAAGTGTGTGCATGCATGTAGGTGTGTGTATATATAATTGTGTGGGAAAGGGAGGAAATAAACCAAAATGCTTAGTATCTCCAGGTGATACATTTTAATAATAGATCATTTAAATATGTATAATAATTTACTTCCTTGATACAGAGGAATACATTTTTTTTTGAGAATTGACAACATTTAAATTTCTCTCAGTCACCTGGATGTAGTCTTATGGTTCCATAAATTTAGTAAAGAGGGTGATGTTGCTGGGGTCATGATGGTAGCCCATTTAGCTTTAACCAAGGCAGGCTTATTTATAGCAAAGCAAGTGTACATGTTATAATGAGATGTGATGATGGTTCATGTGATGGGGATAAAACATGAAGAAGTAAAAAGTGGTTCCAGGAGTGAAAAAGAATCACCGTTTTAATTTAACTCTCATTTCTAAGAGAAGTAAAAAATGTGGCTCTGTGTCAGAGTGATAGGATCTAAATAAGTGGCAGAAAATGGCTCCGTTGTTCTGCACACGCAAGCTCCTTTTCGCAAGTGTGGGCAGTTTAAGAAAATAATTTGTGTAACACTTTCTCTAAAAGCAAGCTAACATAAAAAACGAATCAGGAATTGGAATAACAATAGCATCTGGGTTCCTGGTAGTGAGATTATGGATGATGGAATCTCAGGCAATTTTTTTTGTCTCCATCTTGCTCTTAAAGAAATCACAGGGAGTAGAGACGACTGGGGAGAATCTTTAGGTTTGGCTGCTTGGTTTAAACCGGTTCCCAAAGAGCATTTGGGACTTTTAGTCTAAGACTCAAGAGACATGTCGGCTGCTGCAAAACCAGCTCTGGCTTGTTGGTGTCTGAAAGAGACTTGACCGTGGCATGGGTATTTTCAGTAAGAAATGGTGGGTAAACAACAGAAACACAAGAGGACAAGGATAGGCCCTTAGAGGAAGATGTAGATTCCAAAAAAAGGAAACCAAGATTAAAGGTGAAGGAGGCACAAGGTAAAAAGAGGGAAATGCTCACATGCACAAACATGCACACACACATACACACACAGAAAATGACCAAAGAAAAGTTGAAAATTTGGGGCACCCGGGTGGCTCAGCCAGTTAAGCGTTGGACTTTGGCTCAAGTCATGGTCTCACGGTTTTGTGGGTTCGAGCCCCTCATTGGGCTCTGCGCACTGACCATGCAGTGCAGAGCCTGCTTTGGGATTCTCTCTCTCTCTCTCTCTCTTTCTCCCACCCCCACCCCCCTCACACTGTCTCTCTCAAATAAATAAATAATTTTTAAAAACAGCTTAAAAGGGGCACCTGGGTGGTTCAGTTGGTTAAGCGACCGACTTCGGCTCAGGTCATGTTCTCGCGGTCCGTGAGTTCAAGCCCTGCGTGGGGCTCTGTGCTGACAGCTCAGAGCCTGGAGCCTGTTTCGGATTCTGTGTCTCCCTCTCTCTGACCCTCCCCCGTTCATGCTCTGTCTCTCTCTGTCTCAAAAATAAATAAATGTTAAAAATTTTTTTTTTTAAAAAACAGCTTAAAAATAAAAAAGAAAAGATGAAAAACACCAGCAAAATGAAATGCTGGGCTGGAGTTCAGATGCTGTCTGATTCTGCTTCATGCCATTTATAAAGTCTCCCTCATTACTTTGGTCTGGGAAATTTGGAAAAAGCAGCTCCTCTTCTAAAAGCAGTTTGAGGTCTTCATCTGGTGAAAGCCCCAGGGCCGAGCTTAATGAGGTGGTAACAGCATAGGGGTGGTTCTCACTGAGCTTTTTGGCAGCTCCAGCCTCTGGCTGCCACTGCCCCATGGGAGGTGACAACACAGTGGGACCTGGGACTGCTCTGCTGCTGAGGGTGACAGAGTGAAGCGGTCTCTACTAGACATGACAGTGGGGCAGTGGACAGAATCGGAGACTCTGAAGCAAACCAAGATACCTACTGAACTGGTTCCAGCACCTTCTGAGGGGCTTGCAGTTATTCTCTCTGATCTGTCCCCTTCAAACCCCAAGAGTAACTCTAGATACTGGTTGTTTGCACACGGTCTGAGGCTTTTCTGGAAGATGTTCTCCAGCTAGCGGTTTTGTCCAGATTACAAAAGAATCCCTTGAGAAGAGTGAACCCCAATGTATGGATTGCATAGCTCCTGGTTACTAAACCAGAAAAGTATAGAAACCTATCTCTAAATTATTGACAGTTCTCTGTGGTAGGAATAAGGTGTGAAGGTACCTTCTAATCCGTGGCCCACTCTCTAATGATGGCTAATATTTCTTTTTTTTTTAATTTTTTTTTAACATTTATTTATTTTTGAGACAGAGAGAGACAGAGCATGAACAGGGGAGGGTCAGAGAAAGAGGGAGACGCAGGATCTGAAACAGGCTCCAGGCTCAGCTGTCAGCACAGAGCCCGACGCGGGGCTCGAACCCACGGACCGCGAGATCATGACCTGAGCCGAAGTCGGCCGCCTAACCGACTGAGCCATCCAGGCGCCCCATGATGGCTAGTATTTCTTAAGGGCTCATTGTTGTTCAGTCCTTTCTGTGACAGGGACTACTATCGTTGTCATTTGACAGAAACAGGCTGGGGGAACAGGGGTTTTAGGCCTAGGGTCCCCAGTAATGTTTGCTGCACAGCCAAAGTGCAGACTTGGGTCGCCTGATCCAACCAGCCACACACTCCCTGATGGGAGGAACCGCTTGCTATTTGTCATGCCCGGTCAGTACTGACTACGGATGGGCCACGTTTATTTCGACCTCCCTTTATTTCTCTACCTCCCTCAGGTCCCATCGCTTTGTCAGGGGTCCCTCCCAACGAATCAGTTCTCACAGTTGTATCTGTCCAGGTGCCCTTTATTTTTTCATCTTTCCTGGAGGTGAGTTTTTCTTTTTGCCTCCCCTGCTTCAGCAACGTGAATTAAAAGCTGTCTCTTTACCATCAAACGCCTCCGCTGCAGAGTTTTCTGTTCAGCGAGTAGGCACCTCTTGGCTTCTAGCGCACCGACCAACGTGTCCTTAGCTGTAGGCTTCCAAGAGGAGCCGAGAAAAGGGAAGGGAGCCAAAACTCTGCTGGGACCAAGGAGTAAAGAGGATAGATAACAGGGCAGCCCAGCGGTACCTAAGAGAAAGGGGTGTATTTAGTCATGCAGTTTAGGATGTGTGAAAGCAGAAGCCAAATGAAATCTCTCTCTACTGAGTAAGAAAAATGTTTTTACTGAAAAGCGCTCCTAAGAAATGATTGTGCAATTTGTTTCACTGCTTGTACACTTCCTGCAGGAAGCCTGGATAGACAGAATGATAAGCCTTTCCTCCCTCATAGGGAGATTGTGCACACGTCCATTCATCGGTGGTGGAGCAATTTTTTCTGGCAGAGAGAAACTCCTATATTATGCAATCATGAGCAGCCAGAAATGCCCCTCCTTCCCAGTCAATGTACTGAAAGATGACCATTTCTCAAGGCTCCCCTTGCAGGTGTTGCCCCTGCAATGCCTTCTCTAAGACCCCCTCCGTCAGAATTAATCACTCCTTGTTCTGTGCCCCCATTGAACAATTACATACACTTCATTGACCTTGGACTTCTATAGCTCATAAGCACTTGAAGATGATAAGCTCCTCAAAGGGTGCTTATTTCTTTGACCCCTTCACAGAACCTTGTACAGGATAGATAATAGATGCTTGCTAAACAAGTGTGAGAGCCAAGGAGGCATTTCCAAAGTGCCTGATGGGATTGAAGCAAGGTTAAGAAACTGGAGCCCCCAGTGTGATGTGATAGGAGGCTATTGAAAGACATGAATGAGGGCATCACTTAGTGGCTAATACACTGAAGGGGGCTGTGGCCAGGTCCATTCCTCTCTGGTCTATCGCTGTGTCTGTGGAACAGGCTTATTCCACATTCCCCATTGAAGGGCCGCTTTTTTTTTTTTTTAATTTTTAATGTTTATTTATTTTAGAGAGAGAGAGTTGAGCGGGGGAGGGGCAGAGAGAGGGAGACACAGAATCTGAAGCAGGCTCTAGGCTCTGAGCTGTCAGCACAGAGCCTGATGTGGGGCTTGAACTCAGGAACCGTGAGCTCATGACGGATGATCTCTTCATGACTGAAGTGGGCTGAAGTCAGACGCTTAACTGACTGAGCCACCCAGGTGCTCCCCTTCCCTCCCCCCCACCGCCCCCATTGGAGGGCTTCTAAGGGGTATGTTCTTCCCAGTCTTCACCTTAGTGTGACTGGCCTTTTAGGTATAACGATAGCTCCTGTTTTAAGTGACGTTTTTGTGATCACATTAATCCGTCACATTTAAACAAAACTTTACTTTCCTAGAGAGTTAAGTGAATTCCTGATATTTAGTTTTAATTGGAAGAAAAAAAAAAAAGAACCCAGACTCTTAGGTCAGCCGCCTAAGTCTGTCAGCAATAAACAGATTCTTTAACAACGAATAGTTGTAATTCCAACACACTCTCTCCATTAGGTCTTCCTCAAGAAGGAAGCTTTAAAGCCCCCAAAATGAATTGTTGAATTCAAATGCATTGTCAACACGTAAGCCGTGGAGTGACATCATTCCTGGCAGAATCGTATTTACACATCTGCTGTGTTAATAGAATTACAGATACTCTTTGAAGAAGATGTAGAAATTTGAACAATAACAGTTCCCATTTTGACTAGACGCGGATTATTTATTAGGTGTTGCAAGTGACTTTGAGAGACTACAGAGAACGGAAAAGCATAACATCTTTTAGACCTGTTGGTGAATTCTGACTCAGAGTTTTCCACTTGTTCACACTTTGCGAATCCTGGAGCACAGTGGATCTCCCGGGCACTCACCCACACTGCTTAGATCCGATTGGGTTTATGAGGACAAGAGATGACAGCTGTAAATGCAAGAAGGGGGGAAAAAAAAACAACCTTTCAAACTGGCCTGTTCATCAGGGTGAGTAACTGTTTCTACCAAACAAGTTGCATGTGAGCTGGGTGTCTTTCATTTTACTACCTATGTTCTTCCTGCAGCAGGAACAAGTTTAGCGATTCTTGCTTGCAGTTCAATCGCTTATTACATGAGGAATAACAGTCTTTGATAAAGAATACACACATTACGAGGCACTATGCACCAACAGTTCACTTTTTAAAATCTCTAAACCATAAGGGCTCCTACCACAGTCTCTTAATCACATTTAAAGTAATGTCTTAATAGCATCAAAAACCTTGTCAGTTTTTGGGGCACGTGGGTGGCTCAGTAGGTTAAGCGTCTGACTCTTGATTTCGGCTCAGGTCACGATCCCAGGGTCATGGAATCAAGCCCTGTGCCAGGCCCCGTGTCTCTGTGTTGAGCGGGGAGCCTGCTTGGGATTCTCTCCCTTTCTCTCTCTCTGTCTCTCTCTCTTTCTCTCTCTCTCTCTATCCCTCCCCTGCTTGCACATGTGCCCCCACCTCTTAAAATAAAAAAAAGAGACATTTAAAAAATATGTGAACAAATAAAAAATCTTGTCAGTTGCCAAATTTTCTCACTCATGTCATATTTTTTAGTTTGTTTTTAGTCAAGAGTCCAGATCAGGTATATGCGTGGTAATTGACGGTGTCCCTAAAGTCTTTACTATCTGATTTCTCTCTCCATCTTGCTCTCCCACTCCCTCTAACGTTTCTTTGAGGAAACCTGGTCCTTTTTCCTGAAGGATTTTCCATTATCTGAATTTTGTTGATTGTATCCCCGTGCTACACTGTGTTTTTTTTTTTAATTTTTTTTTTTTTAACATTTATTCATTTTTGAAAGGCAGAGAGAGACAGAGTGCAAACGGGGGAAGGGGCAGAGAGAGAGGGAGACACAGAATCCGAAACGGGCTCCAGGCTCCGAGCTGTCAGCACAGAGCCCAATGCGGGGCTCGAACCCACGGACCGCGAGATCACGACCTGAGCTGAAGTTGGCCGCTTAACCCACTGAGCCACCCAGGCACCCTGCTACACTGTTTAAGTAACTATTATCGCTTATGTAGCTATAACGCATATATACTGTAGCCGTTTCCCTAGACAGAGTGTGAAAATCTCAATCAGAACAACCTCAGACATGAATGAAATTGCCATGGCCATTTTATTAGGGAGCACCATCAGATAATTTTCCAGGATTGGCTGGCCTCTTCCTACTGTCTCTGTGTAGATAAGTTGTAAATCTATAAAACAGGATGCCCATCCATGAGGAACAATCAGATTTTCTTCAAAAAAATGATCTCAAATCAACTCTTGTAACCTTACAGAACTTAATACCAGTGCCAATTGAATGAGGCCGATTATTGGTTCCCACTGGTAAGGAGGACTCTTGTGTAAGATTCTTCTACAAAGAGCTATGCTGTGTGTCAGAAACTTCACTGAAGCATGAACAGCTTTGCAGATTTAATTGAAATTAAATGTGAGAGACCCCTCCGCCCGCAAATGGCATGCACATTAACTGCAGTAAAAGATATAGTAAACTCTAAAATAGCCTGTTCAAAATTTTATGAATTGCTTTTTCAGCATCTGATGAAAATAGATTGATTACTTAAGTACTGAAATTGATTACATAAAATGAGTTTATAGAGATCTAAATTTATGATTATGGACTCTTAAACCCAGTATACCTTTAGGAAATATAATAATTTCAGAGAGGAACATAGTTTTCAATGGTGATATAGAAATTTTTAACATCAGGGGCACCTCGGTGGCTCAGTCAGTTAAGCATCTGACTCTTGAGTTGAGCTCAGGTCATGATCTCACAGTTTGTGAGTTCAAGCCCTATGCTGGGCTCCATGCTGACAGTGAAAAGCCTGCTTGGAATTCTCTCTCTCCCTCTTTCTCTGCTCCTCTCCTACTCCCACTCACTCTCTCTCTCTTTCAAAATAAATAAAATAAATTTTAACATCAAAGCTGCTCGATATCCTATTTCTGCTTATAATGTCAGCAGGGCCCTGTCACATAATAAACTTTAGAGTTAATTTTGACTTATGCTTTTCTTATATTACCTACTCTTTATAGATTATTGACCAGGTCTGTTGTTATTGCCATTACACTGAAGAATAAATTCTTAAGGTATAAACTGGACCCTATTTTAACTTGTAAAGAGAGTAACACTTTTTGATGTAGTGCCTACTTATATTTGTTTAATAAGAAAAATTATATTGGAGTGCTTGGGTGTTTCAGTTGGTTGAGTGTCTGACTCTTGATTTCTGTTCAGGTCATGATCCCAGGGCCATGGGATTGAGCCCTGCATCAGGCACTGCACTGAGCATGGAGCCTGCTTAAGGTTCTCTCTCTCTCTCTCTCTCTCTCTCTCTCTCTCTCTCCCCCCCCCCCGCCCCTCTCCCCAGCTTGCATGCAGTCTCTTCCTCTAAAATAAAAATTAAAAAAAAAAAACTATATTGAGGACTGCTTTTTCAAGGCTGACTATTCTCCTCTACCTCACACCCAAACCTGTCTTTCTCATCTGAGAATCTAGAAATTGTCCCTGTTAATTAGCAACCTCTCCCTTTAACATCTTCATCTTTCTACTAATGTTCAAGTACTCCACCTTAAAATTAAAAACCTTTAGATCTTTCTATCCCTTTAAAGTATTGTCTGATCTCTTGGTTTCCTTACTGAATGTAAAAGATCTCTACTGTAGATCTCAGTAAATGTTATTCGTCTTCCTTCCTCTTCCTCTTCTGGGGAGTTGTCTGTGCTCATTACCTCCATTCCTTCACCTCTTATTCAACACTTTGAGTTCTGCTGTACTCACCTTCCAAGTCCTTGTGGTAGGCTGAAAACTGATCCTTACTCCTATGCTCCAATGTCTATGCCAAAACTCTGGGACTGCTGAATGCTGCCTTATTTGGAAAAAGGGTCTTTGCAGATATGATTGAATTGAGGGTCTTGATAAGGAGATGATCTCAAATTCCTGGGATGGGCCCTAACTGCCATCACAAGTGTCTTTCCAAGAGAGAGGCAAAAGGCAGTTTAATACCACAGGCACACACACGACAGGCCAAGGGATGCTAGAAACTGCTAGATTGTAGAGATACCACAGTCTTGGCCTTGCTGACACCTTGATTTTGGACGTCCAAACTATGAAAGAGGGGCTCCTGGCTAGCCCAGTCAGTTAAGCTTCAGACTCATGATTTCAGCTCTGGTCACGATCTTGCAGTTCATGAGTTCGAGCCCCCCATCCGGCTCCATGCTGACAGCACAGAGTGTGCTTAGGATTCTCTCTCTCTCTCTCTCTCTCCCTCTCTCTCTCTCTCTCTATCTCTGCCCCTCTCCTGTTCTCTCTTTGTCTCTCTCAAAATTAATAAACTTAAAAAAAACTGTGAGGGGTGCCTGGGTGGCTCAGTCGGTTAAGCGCCCGACTTTGGTTCAGGTCATGATCTCACGTGACCTGAGTTCAAGCCCCACATCAGGCTCTTTGCTGTCAGCACAGAGCCCACTTCAGATCCTCTGTCCCCTCTCTCTCTGCCCCTTCCCCCCCTCTCAGAAATGAGTACACATTAAAAAAATTGTGAAAGAATTACAGTGTTGTGTTTAGGGACTAAGTTTATGGTACTTTGTTATAATGACTACAGGAAACTAAATACAGTCCTCTTTTACCATTCTTGACAAAATCATTAACCAGAGATGAATTGATTTTCACAACGTGAACATGCCTGAATACCGATCAAGAGGCAGAACCTTACCAGCCCTCCAGAAGACCTCCCTGAGTCCCCTTTCAGCCACTGTCCTCCACCAAAGTATCTGCTAGTTTTTTTTTACTTTTAATATCAAATTTTTGAGCATCATAGGAACAAAATCATAAGATACCTACTCCTTTGTATCCAGATTCTTTTAACAATCTGTGAGATTCATTCATGTTGTCACATGTAGTTGTAGATTTTTAAAAATCTATTGCTATGTGGTATCCATTGTCTCTATATAGCACACTTTATTTCTTCTATTGTTGATGGTTTACAAATAGTGCTGTTATGAACATTTGTTACACATGCATGTTGATGAACTATGTTTCCATGGGGTATTTGATGAAGAAAGGGTTTCCTGAATCATAGATACCTTTTCATTTTTCTCTATATTGTCTAAGTTGTTCAATCTCATACACACCTGCCACTTCAACTACTAACAGCACCATGACTCTTAAATCGGTCTGATTCTTTGGCTTTTTGGGTGTTGAGTTGTGTAAGTTCTTTATAGATTTTGGATGCTAACCCTTTATCACACATGTAATTTGCAAATCTCTTCTCCCATTCGATGGGCTGCCTTTTAGTTTTATTGATTGTTTCCTTTGCTGTGCAGAAGCTTTTTATCTTGATGAAGTCCCATAGTTCATTTTTGCTTTTGTTTCCTTTGTCTCTGGTGATGTGCTTAGTAAGAAGTTGCTACGGCCAAGGTCAAAGAGGTTCCTGCCTGTGTTCTCTAGGATTTTTGTGGTTTCCTATCTAAAATTCAGGTCTTTTATCCATTTTGAATTTATTTTTGTGTCTGGTATAAGAAAGTTGTCCAGTTTCATTCTTCTGCATGTTGCTGTCCATTTTCCCAACAGTATTTGTTGAAGTGACTGGCTTTCTTCCATTGTATATTCTTTCCTGCTCTGTCAAAGATTAGTGGACCATAGTTGTGGGTCCATTTATGGGTTTTCTATTCTGTTCCATTGATCTATATGTATGTTTTTGTACCCAGTACCATACTTTCTTGAATATAGCTTGAAGTCTGGATATCTGATTTTGATTTCTGCTGTGATTCAGAATGACACCTGTCAGTTAGATACCACACACACACACACACACACACACACACACACAAACACATGATATTTAAGGTATCTCAGTCCAAACTCAAGTTCCTACCAAAAAAATAGTATATTTTCTTATGTCACTTGTGTTAATGGCAAGCCATAAGTGTTAACCATTCAAGTTTGAAATAGAATCATCTTTAATTCTTTATCCTGTATCCACCAAATCCCTAAAGCCTCTTGAATTCCCTACCATGTTATCTCTGTATTAGTTTAGTGAATGACTCCTAACTGACCTCCCAGCTTCCAGTCTGTTTTGTCTATCATCCGTGCATAAAATCTAGGTTTATCTTCCCCAAACTTTGATCTGCCATACCCCTTCTCAAAACATAGATATAGATGGATCACCATTGACTATAGAATCAAGTCAAAATTCTTTGTGCTGGCTTTGTGTGTTTTCATAATTTGATTTCAGCCTCATTTCTATGAGTAATTATTCATATGAGATTTCATCAGGAGTATTGACTTACATTTTAGCATTGTCTTTGATACCATTTTTATGATAAATTGTTCAAAGGGCTTCCTATTATGATGGCTCCTTATTTCTTATGGAGCCCTTCTTATTTCTTATGATGGCTCCTTATAATAATCATATATTGAGAGTTTGCTGTGTCTCATGCACATGTAATCCTAACAGCTTTGTGCTGTAAATACTGGTATTATTATTCTTGATTTATGGTTAAGGAAACCAAAGCTCAGTGAACTTAAGGTAGTGTCCAAGGTCATCCATCCAGAAACTTAATTAGGATTCAAACACTGGGAAGTCATGAAATGGCTTGTCTGTCATCTGCATGCTTATCCCTTGTCTCAAGGCCCCTGGAGATGGAGAGAAGATTCCCCTTCCAGCTTTTCACCCTGTGGTGTGCTTTTCTGAGGCTGCATTTCCTCCTGTCAGAGAGCTGTGGTTCTGGGTCCTTTCACTGTGGGATGGGTACCTTTTATGGATGTGTGCTAATTTCCCCCTCACTTCTCTAAAGCTGGAGCATCAGGAACCGGACTCCTGCGGCTACTGTCCGGGCAAGGAGACATCTGTTTTTATACCAATCTTGTTTGGTTCTGCTTCCTCTTTCTCTCCCTCCTTCTCTCTTCTCCCTTCTTCCCCCTTTTTCCCTTTCCCTCCCTAGGCTTCTCCCTTTTCCTCCCCCCTTCCTTCTGTAGATGCCTTGGCTCTCAACATTTTTAAAATCCAACTTGTGGAGGTTGATTGCCTCTGATCACCTGCTCCTAGTCCTCACTTTCCAGGTTCAAAAAAAAAAAAAAATTAACTCCCCAGTGTAATAATCAAACGAGCATTAAACAAGCAAATTAAGGCTGGGGTGGGGACATTATGTATACATTTGCTTTAGCAATATAAGAATGATTCATGTTTGAATCACTAGGCATACATTTATTGGAGTTTAGTGATGAGGAAATTATGGGCCAAAATGTTTATTGTTGACATAAATATGTATCATTATACATGACAGTGTTAACTAAATACATACAGGAAAATAAAATGATACTGATGAAGCTACATGAATAGTAATTCATAGCAGGAATTGCCAAACCATGACCAATTCAAGACAACAATGATGGTAGATTATTCTGTCCTTCATGAAAATCTCAACAATTTTACCTCTATTAATATGGGAGGTTTGCAATGTCCCAACATTGCATATCTGCCAAACTTTAGTAACCTGACTCAGAGTCTCTAGGACGCTCTACCAGGACACTGCTAGGTCATGAGTAACATTTTAGTAATTTACATATAGTAGATTTGTTGTAAATAACCCTTATTTATTCATAATATGGAAAAATCAATGGAATGCAAGCTATACTTCCCTTAAGAATCTAGGGGCGCCTGGGTGGCTCAGTAGGTTAAGCGTTCGACTTCAGGTCAGGTCATGAGCTCACAGTTAGTGAGTTGGAGCCCCGCATCGGGCTCTGTGCTGACAGCTCAGAGCCTGGAGCCTGCTTCAGATTCTGTGTCTCCCTCTCTCTCTCTCTCTGCCCCTCCCCTGCTGATGCTTTGGGTCTCTCTCTCCCTCTTTCAAAAATAAACATTAAAAAAATTAAAAAAACAACAACAAGAATCTAAGATGGTATGGGCATTTGGGGGTTAGTGTCTGCTCTTTAGGGGATGCTCTAGAATTCCATTGGGAATTGACTTTGTTTCCTACTGAGGTTTGCTTCATTGCTCAGACCAAGCCCCAGGCACTTTGTGCCTTTCCTTTTTCTGTGGTGCCTTTGATGTGCAGGGCTTCTGTTTTTTTAGTCTGCTCTTTGAGGTGCTCCACCCCAACTCCTCTGCCTGCTGATGCCTCATTCACATTTGCTTCAGTCATTCCTTCTACCAGGACTGGCCTCCCTGGCCTCTGAATGTCGCCATTTGTACTTCACCAGCACCAGCCACATTCTGCCCGGTACACATTCTGTGTCGGTATTTGCCAACTCATGTTTCTGCTCCACAAGAGATGGCAAAAATCATATCTAGTTAATTTTTTCCTTTAGCTTTTGTAACAGCAAATAACACAACTTTTATGTAGTAAGTGCCCAGGACGTTTGTAGAATTAAATTGGCACCAGTGGGTCATCTTGGGGGATGGGTATGATTGAATGGGTAGCTCTGTGTGATAACTTGGGAAGTTTCCATTGATAATGGAGTTTCGGGGTATCTTGTAGACCAGACTACAAGCCAAATCACTACTGGGCTCTTGCCTTGTCATCAGTGATCTAATGCGGAAGGAAAACATTGAATAGATAAAAAGTAACTGAACATTAATGTTTTGCTTCAACTCTGCTTTTTACAAGCAACAGGAGCTCATGTGAGATATTTAACTAACAGATAGGGTATTATGAAGGAAAAATTAAATAAAAAAAAGTAACACAGACCGTGAATCACTGCCATTTAATGGCCAAAATGCAATTAGGCACAACAGTTTTATGTTATTGCCCTAAAAATTTATTATGCTTTAATAAACCCTGGGTAAATCTAATTTTGTGCTCCATTTAACATTAACACAATTGGAGTAAAGGAAAGACATGGCACTTTAGCTAAAAATGTAAGAGATTTTTGTACCTTTGTCTATATTTTTAAACAGACTTAATTTTTAAGTAAACTTTAGTTTTTAAGTATAGCAGTTTTACTCACAATATTACTACAGAAACTCAATCAGAAAATTATTAAGTGCATTTGCTCATAAAACATATGAAAGGAATATATGCTTTGGTCCTCAAATCTTTTTTGCATCTCTAAATTTATGTTCTGATCTTGAGAACCTCTGTAACCTGTAAGTGTAGGGTGTGGCTCAGTGAAGAACTAGGAGCATGGACTCTCCAGCTAGCCTGCTTGTTTTTTGTTTTTAATTTTAGAGGGAGTGTGAGTAGGGAGGGGCAAAGAGAGAGAGAGAGAGAGAGAGAGCAAGAGCTATAATCTCAAGCAGGCTTCATTCACACTCAGTACGGAGCCTAACGTGAGACTCTCGATCTCATGACTGAGATCATGACCTGAACCAAAATTAAGAGTTGGTTGCTCAACCAACTGAGCCACCTAGGCACCCCTAGATTGCTTGAGTTTGAATCCTTCCAAGGATGGCAGGGTGCCATCACTTCCTAGCTGATGATGGGCAGATTATTTATACATTCTCTGCCTCAGTGTCCTAAAGTAATGATAATAATATTGCCTCCAAAAAGGGGTTTTATGAAGATTGAGTTAATTTTTGATAAGCAAATAGTGCCTGGCACATAATAATTATAAATACATGTTTGTGAAATAAAGTGGGTAAACTGCAACTCATAGAAGTGAGTTTTAAGAATTGTGGAGTAACAAGTGTTTATTATAATTACATCTTTTTTTTTTTTGCATTTTAGACATGATTTAAGATCACCTCACAAGGAAGATAATTTTCACCTATTTTACTGCTTTTGAGAAGATAGTCATAAGATGATATTTTTGTTAAATAATGAAATGTTACTATTTTTAAAAATCCTGTGTTACTGGAAGCCTCAGCCAGTGTAACCAGGCAAAACAAAGCACACAACAACAAAAACCCCAAACCATAAAAGACATACAGGTTAGAAAGGAAGACATAAAATCATTTCTAGTTTCAAATGACATGATTATCCATGTAGAAAATCCCAGAACGTGTGCAAATAAAAAAAAAAGCTCCTGGAACTAATAAGTGAGTTTAGCAAAGTCTCAGGATAGAAGGTCAATATACAAAAGTCAACTGTATTTTTACATACTAGCTATGAAAAACTAGGAAATTGAAAGAACATCATCTATAATAGCACCAAAAAAAATGAAACACTTAGGTATAAATCTAACAGAATACATGTAGGAACTGTCTATTGATGGACATTGAGGATGGCACTTGTCGGGATGAGCACTGGGTGTTGTATGTAAGCAATGAATCACGGAATCTACCCCCAAAACCAAGAGCACACTGTATATACCATATGTTAGCCAACTTGACGATAAATTATATTTGAAGAAATTAAAATAAAAAAGAAAATTACAAAATACTTAGGAAAGAAATCAAAGAAGACCTAAATAAATAGAGAGATACACTATATTCATGCATGGAAAGACTCCATGTATGAAGATGTCAGTTCCCCCCAAAGTGATCTATCTGTAGATCCAACACAATATCAGTCAGAATCCCAGGAGGAATTTTTTTTGTGTGTAGTTATCAACTGATAGCTCTCAGCTACCAATTACACAGGAAACTTACACAGGAAAGCAAATAGAACAACTAAATTAGCTAAAACAATTTTGAAAACAGAAGAATAGAGTTGGAAGCCTCACAGTTGATTTCAATACCTACCATAAAGCCCCAAGTATCAGAACAGTGTAGTGTTGGCAAAAGATAGAACAGAAAACCCAACAACAGACCCACACAAATGTAGCCATTTAGTGTTTGACAAAGAAGCAGAGGCAGTTCGCCTGAGAAAGGAGAGTCTTTACAACAAATATGAATCTTGACCCATATCCCATGTCATTGACAAAAATTAACTTAACATGGATCATAGATCAGAATGTAAAATGTAAAGCTACAAAATTTCTAGAAGAAAACATGGGAGAAAACTTTTGTGACTTTGGGTTAGGCAAGATACCACACCTAAAGCACAATCCATAGAAGAAAAAAATTGATAAATTGGACTTACCGTTAGAAATTTCTGCTCTTTGAAAATCCTGTCAACAGGGGCGCCTGGGTGGCTCAGTCGGTTGAGCGGCTGACTTTGGCTCAGGTCATGATCTTGTGGTCTGTGAGTTCCAGCCCCGCGTTGGGCTCTGTGCTGACAGCTCAGAGCCTGGAGCCTGTTTCAGATTCTGTGTCTCCCTCTCTCTGACCCTCCCCTGTTCATGCTCTGTCTCTCCCTGTCTCAAAAATAAAAATAAAAAAACATTAAATTGTTTAAAAAAAAAAAAAGAAAATCCTGTCAACAGACTGGAAAGACAAGTCACAAACTGGGAGAAAATATTTGCAAATCCCATTGTCTGACAAAGGAAAAATATCCAGAAAATATAAAGAACCCACAAACCTCAACAAGAAGACAAATTCAACAATTTAAGAAAATGGGGCACAGGCTCTGATCACTTCATTAGAGAAGAAAGAAGAGTACATTTTACTCCATGGAAATGAAAAAATAAATTTAGAAAAGAACATAAATATATCAGTCATCTGGACCTGAAGTAGAAAAAAGCGCCTCTTTTTCTGAGTTGTACTCTATTCAGTGTATTAAAGTTATACAAACAAGCATTTTTAATGTTCTACACAGCATCCAAAAAAATGTATCTGTTCCTGCTTAGACATTCAGACCTGATGAGTATGCTCCATTTTGCCTGTACCATTTATTTTGAATATCTAGTTTCACTCTTAATCTAAAAGCCTTCTGCAGTGTTTCTATTTTATTTTAGCATCAAGTCCCAGGAGGCAGTTCTCTGGAAATAACCCATCTCCCTTCTTCTTGTGACTGCTTTAACTTAGCTAGTATTTTTCTTTGCACATCTCTCGTTTGTTTTTCATCAGCCACTGCTTCATTCGGTTTCTTTCAGCCCCATGTTACGCTGTCTCTTGATTTTAGAGCTCTGCGACTGACTGCGAGTGGCTGGCATCTGTGGGAGGAGGAAACAGTGTGGGTGCAGGAGGCAGATGGGGCGTGTAGGTGGGATGCACTGACTCATTTTCTCATGTGTTGATTTTTGATGTAGAAATGTGAAGGACCCCAAAAGAAAACTCTTTATTTGTATTAAAGAGCCCGTAAGTCATTTTAGCCTTGAAAAAAAATCTTTTGAAGCTCCTGTGACCTGGCTGCCTCTTTCATAACCTCACTAAATCCTCTCTGTCTTCAGCCTCCGTTTGATCTGATTTATTTCTCCTCCACAGAATGTGAATTCTAATCTCACGTTCATTAGACAAGGTCGATTGCATCAAACAGCTTAAGAGTCTGCATTATTTTTTTGTGCTGCGGTTCAGTTTTACGTTCAGTCACACAGGTTGTCAGTATTGTTTTTCTTGTGTTTTGGTGGGTTTTTAAATTTTAAAAGTAATCAGTGTTCGTAAGAAAGATTGTAAAAAATATATAGAAGGAATAAAGAAGAAAAATAATGCACAATCGCAATACGCAGCTGTTATTTTGGTGTACAACTTTCCAGACATTTTTTTTATTCACATGCATGTATTCACATATAATGTATATATTATAATGTATTATATTTAATACTTTTTTTTACTTACTATAGCTTGAGCTTACCTCTGTTGCTAAATATTCTTATATAATATTGTTTTTTTAAATTTTTTATTTTAATTCCAGTGTAGTTAACATACAGTGTTATATTTAGTTTCAGGTGTACAATATAGCGATTCAAAAATGTAGCTTTCAATGGTTGCATAAGAAGCCACTATTTGAATCTATCTATGTATCTACTTACCCACATACCTATTTTCCTATTAATGGTGTTTTCCATTTTATTGCAAAAAAAAAAAAAATTCCGTGGACATCCTTACAAGTAAACCTGCCACATTTATAGGAATTTTCTTGGAGTAAATTCTTAGGAATGGAGGTATTCGATCAAAAAGTGTAAATAATTTTAAGTATTTACGTCTCCCGGGAAGTTTAAACTTCTTGGCATATGAGTATCGTTTCTCTGCATTTTCATTGGCACTCTTTAATATTTTTGACCACTTGTTAGACAAAAAAAAGTGGCATTTTACAGTTTGCTTAATGTGCACTTATTCATAGTGAGGTATAGAATATTATTTGTGTATTTGTTTGCCATTGTAGTTACTCTTTTGTGAATTTGCCTGCCTGTATCCATAGCCTAATTTTCTATTGTGATGTCTTTATGGTTGCTTATTCTAAATTGAACAATAAGAGATGATTTATAGTGATATTAACCTTTCATCTCTCATATATTGCAAATATTTTTAACAAGTTAGCAACATCTGTTAAATTTGTCACAAGGTATGTTAACATTTTCATTTTAAGCGTGATTAGAATTTGTTTCACCATTATATTTTCCAAATATTACTAGTTAGGATTACAAAGGGAGCTCTTGGCTATCATAATGATTTTGCATCTCAACACCTTATTAAATTATTTTATAGCTTATAATAGTTATTTAGTTGATTCTATTGAGATTTTTTTTTGGTTGATAGCCCAAACATCTCCAAGTAATGATAATTGTGTATTTTATTTTATAATATTATATCTCTTTGTGAAATCTTATTGCATTATCTGGGATTTTCAGAAAGCCAACTAGTGGTGGGAATAATTGGCTGCCTTGTCTTTTTCCTGATTTTCCTGGGAATACCTATAAACAAAGTTGGCAGTTGTGAATATGTATCATTTTCATGTTAAAGGCATGCTCTTCTATTTTTGGTTTGCAATTATTTTTAATGAGAAATGGGTTTTGGATTTTAATTATGCACTTGGAACACCTGTGGAGATGCTGATAATTTTTTTTTCCATTGAGCCATCCTTGCATTCCCAAAATAAATTGTAAACCCGTGATCTAGTTTTCTTTTTTTTTTTTTTTCAACGTTTTTTATTTATTTTTGGGACAGAGAGAGACAGAGCATGAACGGGGGAGGGGCAGAGAGAGAGGGAGACACAGAATCAGAAACAGGCTCCAGGCTCTGAGCCATCAGCCCAGAGCCCGACGCGGGGCTCAAACCCACGGACCGCGAGATCGTGACCTGGCTGAAGTCGAACGCTCAACCGACTGCGCCACCCAGGCGCCCCTAGTTTTCTTATACTGTAATGCTTGGTGCATTTTCTTCGTTTTTTTTTTTTCATATTTTTGTCCATATACAAAATAAGTTTGAAACTAATCTATATTTCATTTTTTGGACATTATTATCAAATTTTGGTGTCAGGCTTATACTTATCTTGGTGTTAGTCTTCTCTGAGCTTTGGTAGAATTTGTATCTGGTTATATTATCCTTCTTAGTCATAATTTTCTGTATCTTTGCTTTCTTTTTTTTTCTTGATTATACTTGCTGGGGATTTGCTGGATATTGATAACAATAAATAATTAGTTATAAAATACAGCTCTGGATTAATTCATAATCTTACCTATTTGATTTTTTTAATATTTATTTATTTATTTTGAGAGAAAGAGAGGGAGCACATGTGAGCCTGGCAGAGGGAGAGAGAGAATCCCAAGCAGATTCCGTACTGTCAGCACAAAGCCAGACGTGGGGTTCAGTCTCACGAACAGTGAGATTATAACCTGAACTGAAATCAGGAGTCCAAGGCTTAACCTACTGAGCCACCCGGGTGCCCCTTACCTATTTGCTTTTTTAAGTCTTATTTTACATTCATCACTTAAGGCAGTTTCCTGCAGATCTGCTCCTGGAACCTGAGTTCACTTGTTTTAAAGTTGAAATTTCATAGAGAGAAGTAGCCCCAGCAGCCCACCGTTGGCAGACTTTGCTTAGTTTCCAGTAATTATATGATCTCCTTTGTGTTTAAAAAAAAAAAAAAATGCAGGTTTGCTGCATTTTGTAAAACCACTTCCAGGTAGAACTACAAATTCAAAATTCAGTAGTAAGTGAGGAGGGAAAATCCCTATCATCTCCTCATTTCCTCTTTGAATACTAAGTTGTTGAAATCAAACTGTGCTTACCGGGCATTATTTAGGTGTCATCTTTGGGGGGCTTTGTTTTGTGTTTGCAGATATCGCTGTGGTGGAGATGAGTGACGCCTTCCGACAGCCATCATTGTTTTACCACCTTGGGGTCAGAGAAAGTTTCAGCATGGCCAACAACATCATCCTCTACTGTGATAATAATTCAGACTCTCTGCAGTCACTGAAGGTACCTGACTTGTTTACTCCATGTTTACTGTAGGCACTAGAGTTTCAGGGATCCCTCTCAGTCTCTCTGACATCCAAAACTCCTTAAGTAGCTTATGTTTGTGAAAGGTTGTTTTTGTCAGTCTAACAATTACACAGCAGTTCCTAGTGAAGCTTTGAGGTTTATCTAGAATTCAGTGGAGAAGAAATTCGATGACACGTAGAAAAATGGTCGTGTTGAGTTCTGAACCGCAGTTAGAGTTACGGCTGGGGAGACTGCGTTCCTAGGAAGTCGTCCAGTCCACTGGAGAAGGAAATGGAGATGGCATGAAGTATGGTCAAGCCTTATGCTGTGTCACCATTGGGGGTTTCACTGGGCACACCCTGTCTCCACCTAGAAATACGCTTTCTACTGAAAGTACTCGGGAAGAGAAATTCTCCAAATATCACCAGAAAACTGCTATCCTCTTCCCTGGGAGATGATTTCAGTAACTCAACAACTTAGGGAAAGGAGAAATAAAAACCTACTATATTTATCTACAAAACTCAGCATGTCATTCTCTCCATTATAGGGGCATAATGATAGGAAGGTATTTCTTCCATCCAAAAAGATTGTCTAAAATGCTTCTGCAAGGCCAAGTGATTCTACACCGTGTGATTCTTTGAAAAGCATCTAACAATTCTGTGAAATGCGTGCTGAGTCTGATATCATCCATTTCCTTTGTGAAACTTCCAGCCAGCTTCATGCAACTTATTCTTATCTGTATCTTCCAGTTTTCAAATCAAAGCCAAGCTGGGAACATGGAGACCTAAAACCCAGAGCCATATTTCCAACCGCTTAGTAATTGCTATATGAAGATCTCTAACCCCCCACCCATGAAAAAAAAAAAGTCGTATTTTTCTTTTATCTGAATATCTAAAGCTTGTATGACTTTTTTGAAAACCTGTAGTTTCATTTAGCAAATATACATTTACTGAAGGCCAGGCATTGTGCTGGCCATTGATAGGCTATCCCTTTACAGAATATTCTGCAATAGTCCTTAGAGATTTGCCCCTACTCTGTCTGAATCTGTTTTTTTTTTTTTTTTTACCCAGAGAAATTCTTTAAGCTACCCCTACTTTATTTTACCTTAGATTTACCCCTCTAATTAATGCATCATAAAGTTTTGTGGTGGTGTATTTTAATTAAACATTTTGATGTACTACCATTTATAACATATCAGTAGTCAATAAAGGAATGAAATTATTTTATTTTTTATTTTTATTGCATTACTTTATTTTATTTACATTAAGTATTCTAAGCAGGCAGTGTTGTGTTAGACATTTTTCACTTCACCCTACTTTTATTCTTGCCCTATGGTTATTTTGTGATTTCATTTATGACTATTCTTTCCTGGGGAAATTTTTTAAAAAATGAATTAAAATGACATTTGAGAGAAAGAGTTGAAGCTCATCAGAAATGTTTATGGAACAAATAAATTGATTTCATTGCTTTTTGCCAGCCTTTGTTTAGAAGTGTTATTGGTACTTGAATACAATAGTTCTTTAGACAGGCTAATCTATCTAAAATATACTCATTTATCTTGTACCTAATAGCTGCTTGTAACTGAGCACTTACTGTGTGTTTCACCCACATACATTTTCACATATAATTCTAAAAACATCCCTGTGGGGTATATTATATGCTGTCATACCATTATTTTATTGCAAACTGAGACTCAAATAATTTCAATCATCTGCCTAACTCCGAAGCCCACCCTCCTAACCCCTAAACTTCATTGCAGTTTCTTCTAGTTAGAAGGATATCTGACTTTCCTGTTCGGTGTGTTCATTGAGAAAACCCATCAATTATGTCTGCCCCCTGAATTGTTCCGTACAACAGCCATCCTGTCTTTTCTCTTACTCCTTCCACTAGCTTAAGCTTTTGCCATTTTTTGTTTGTTTGTTTGTTTAACTTGTTCCTGGTCCAAATAAGTGTCTGGTTGCAAAGGACCGAGTTCTCTGGAACAGAAAGTATTTTTTTTCAGTCTAACAATTTCCTCTGAGCCCTAGAAATTTTTCTGGTCCTCTGCTACTGAGAAAAAAGTGTGTGTGTGTGTGTGTGTGTGTGTGTGTGTGTGTGTGTGTGTGTGTTTAATTTTATTAATTTCCATTGTAGTTCATTATAGGCATTATCCCTGCCTTTTACCAACAGAAAAGAAAACATCTGTGAAATAAGGCAAAACAGGAGTTACTATAAAAATATATTATGTATAGATTAGCCAAATAAAATAAAAATGAACCATCTCCCTGTTTTCCCAGGGCACAGACAGAACGAGAATGCTATTCTGGTCACATATCGAGCCTCACGTACATTGATTCTTTGGATATCTAGAAAGTACAGCTGCACCAGTTTTATTTTCATCTACTGCTCTTTGTTGAAGAGAGCAGTTTCTCTTTGGCAGCAAAATCATAGGAAAAAAAATTTAAGTTTAGGCTCCTAAAAAATAATTGATAGGAACATAAAAATACTTGCAATCTGTGTCTGGGTTTCCATATGAAAGGATGTTTAGGATCTAATCAAATCATATACTTGCAATAAGATTTGTATACATTTGAAATTGCAAGTACTATCTTACTGTAGTAAGAATGAAATATTGAATTTTTTTCAGAAAGAGATCATAGCACTTTGAGAAAGAGAAGTTGATAGTTTTTTCCCTTAGCATTTTAACAACACAATCTTCACTGTTTTCTTTAAATAAATATCACAATAACTTCTTATGTGCGTGTTAATGAGACTCTATGCTAAGACTTAACACTTGCTTGAAAATAAGAAATGGCTGTAACAGTTCTTTCCAGATTAATTTCATGTATTACAGAAATGATCAGACCTCCACTTGGGGTCTCTCAGCAGATGGAGGAGTAAGCCTGGACACGCCTAACCAATGAGCCGTGGGACAGACCCACAAAACGCATCTGACATCAGAAAGGACTTGAGGGAAACAAAGGGCTGTTGTATAGAGTGTGGAAATTGTTCTAATGAGCCATTTCTTCTATCGGCAGAAAATCCTTTTTGAAACTACTCTCAGCTCTAATTCTTGAGATTCATTCCCCTTTTCCTTTCTTCAGCTCCCTCTCTTCCCTGCAAGCCACTCCCCACTCACTTTAAACAGTGCTGCTTATAAAAACAAAGCAAAACAAAACAAGGAAATACCCCTGCATACCATCAGATAGTCAACAATTAGAAGCCCTTATAGTGCCCACCACAAGGCTGTGGAGAGTAGGAGATGGGCACTGCTGGTGGGAGGGTATATTGGCACTACTTCCAAAGAGCAATTTGGCAACACCTAGTATTATCAGATGAGCATAGCACAGAGGCTCAGCAACTCTGTCTCTGGATGTGTACTGTAAAAAGAGTCTCTGGCATGCAGAAGGGGATCTAATCAAGAATGTTATATGACCATTGTTTGTAATAACCCCTCTCCCCAGAGAATTGGTAAATACCTATCAACAAGGGAATGAATAAATACCTTCTGGTAGAGTCATTCAGTGGAATATTCTAGAGCACTCAAATGAATTAACTAGAGTCTTATGTGTCACTATCAATATATCTCAGAAATGGCGTGGAGAGAAAAAAAACAAATCACAGAAGCGTGTGTGCGGTATGATACCATCCATACAAAATCTAATCACGTGCAAGGCAGTGCTTTCATACGTCTTTGCGTTTTGAAGGATAGATGTGCACGTGGGAATTACAAACAACAAATTCAGAATAGTTATCTCTTTGGGAGATAGGAATAGAATAGGACTGGGGGGAAAGACAAGAGTCTTCACATTTATCTGCAATTTTTGATTTCTAAGTCTAGGTGGTATATACATGAGTGTGTGATAATTTCTATGCTTTTTTAATAGTTGAAATATCTCACAATCGTTTTCTTAAGGAAGAAGTTTGCGGTACTTTGTATCTTTCCGGATAATTTACATATATTTTGGGCATTTAAATCCCCAAATAGTGTTTAATTTCTTTCTGCTTGCATTCTAACTGTGATTAAAAAGGCTCAGATGCATTTGGACCTTTCTTTCTGCACTAAGATAGGCTTTATTCCCATGTTATCTATTACGGAATAAATGTTTCTCTAGAGATTGAAATGTATACCAGTTAGTAGTGACACAGCTTATGTTGAAGAGTAATGATTATGTGAGATTATTCCCTTTTCAAGAAATTTAGTTGTATTTTTCTTTTTAATCATTGCTTGAAAAGTTATTTCATTTTAACAATACACAGTTCCTCACAAAATTAAAAATAGAATTACCAGGAGCACCTGGGTGGCTCAGTCAGTTGAGCATTTGACTTCAGCTCAGGTCATGATCTCACAGGGTTGGTGAGTTCGAGCCCGGCATCGGGCTCCCTGCTGTTAGTGCAGTACCAGCTTCAGATCCTCAGTCTCCCTCCCTCTCTGCCCCTATCCCGCTTGTGCTGTCTCCCTCTCCTTCTCTCTCTTTCTCAAAAATAAATTAACCTTTAAAAAGTAAATAAATAAAAAATAAAAATCAAATTACCATATGATCCAGCAATTTCACTCCTGGACAAAATATCCAAAAGACTTGAAAGCAGGATCTCATGGAGATATTTGTTCGCCCATGTCCCTGGCAGCATTATTCACAGTAACCAAAAGGTAGAAGTAACTTAAATATCCATTAAGAGATGAATGGATAAAATAAAATGTGGGATATACACAAAATGGAATATTATTCAGTCTTGAAAAGGAAGGAAATTCTGACATGATGAACGTTGACAACTATCATAGTTTCTCATTCAGACAGCTCCGTGGTACTGATGATCTTTTATCTTGCAGGTATAGAGGGACCCAATCTCCTTTAGAGCTTATTGTGAGAAACTGGATATTAAGTCTGTTTTTCTGGTACTTACTCATTTCCACTTAAGCAAATTGTTATAGTTTTGAAAAGAGCAGCAATATCCTTGTTGTCAATTTCAGTGTTTCTGCCAACTTCTAGTCAATTGGTGAAGATATGAGGGTCATTTTTGGTACAAATACCTCGAACTTAAATTGAATTTTTACTTGGATCTGGTGAATCTACTCAGGTTCCACTGTGTTCTTAAACCTGTACATTTTTTCCCCCTCTTACACTGCCAGTTCCTCTTCTTAAAGTCTTAACCTCCCTTACCAAAGTTAATTACTCAGAGGAATCTAGTTTTAGATTTTGAGTTGTATATGAAATTAAAATTTGTATTTTTCCAATGGTTTATTATTATTTTTTTTAGTTTAACAGTGAATTTTTATTGGATTCAAATATCTTGCTTACTTGATAACCAACCATTGATTTGTAAACCATGGCACTCTCTACTCTCCCTGGTTCAACATAGCGTCACAAACCTTCATATTGTTTCATGAACAGATTTTTCTTTCTGTTGAGAGAGGAAACAGTCGTGTTCTCTATTTCACTTATAGGAAGGGTCTACCTTTTATCTGAGCTATAATCATTCCCCATCAAATTGGGAGGGAAAAAAGGTAACTTGGGGGAGGAGCAGATGAGTAATACATGTGAGCACCTCTTTATCAAGATTTTCTCTGAAGATCAGACAAACTAGATGAATGATTTATTTAGCATGAGTTGATTTCCCAGGTGTAGAATCCATCCCTGAGTTTTTGGAAAGGACCTGAGATTGGAGAATCCAGTTTTCTTTCATGTCAATTAGCAATCTTACATCTACTGAGGAGTTACCTGTATACTGGATAGAGTACACCTTTGTTTTCCTATCTAATTCCTCCTTTACCTCCCCACCCACACCCACTCTTTCTAGTGTCTAATTACCATTTTTGTCAAAGAGAGAAAGAAGTCTAGCCTACACTGCGAGTGGAAAATGTCATCATATCACTGAGTTGGCACCAGATATTTTCTTCATTTGTAGAGACTTCCATCGTAGGCCCATGAGTCTGAATATGTTAAACAGCAAGAAGGAATACTTCTGCACGCTGAAGATACGAGTCTGAAAGCCTCCTGACTCCCACCCAGATGGGGCAAGGCTTGCCTGAATTCTGTTCCCTTTTGTTCATTATAAATAAGTGACTCTTGCTGTGCAAGCTGATCTATGTGGCACACAAACCCATTATCCTATTTAGGTCCTTGTAGAATGCATCCTTGAAATTTTTACTGAAATTTATGCAAAAAATGTAATTTACTGTACAGAAATTCATTATGCCTGTAGCTACATAACAATAGAGGTTTTTTTTTTTTTAATAAGAAATACCTGTATTTGAGTAATTTGTTCCAGTTAGGTGTTGCTGAGACAAATAGCTGGTGTCAAAGAAGAGGAAGTTAATTGTAATGGCAATACATTATAAGGAGAAGTTTGTGTTAAAAAGCTGTTTCAGTCAGAGAAAGACAAAAATCATATGACTTCACTCATATGAGGACTTTAAGACACAAAACAGATGAACATAAGGGAAGGGAAAGAAAAATAATATAAAAACAGGGAGGGGGCGCCTGGGTGGCGCAGTCGGTTAAGCGTCCGACTTCAGCCAGGTCACGATCTCGCGGTCCGTGAGTTCGAGCCCCGCGTCGGGCTCTGGGCTGATGGCTCGGAGCCTGGAGCCTGTTTCCAATTCTGTGTCTCCCTCTCTCTCTGCCCCTCCCCCGTTCATGCTCTGTCTCTCTCTGTCCCAAAAATAAATAAACGTTGAAAAAAAAAAATTAAAAAAAAAAAACAGGGAGGGGGACAGAATAGAAGAGACTCATAAATATGGAGAACAAACTGAGGGTTACTGGGGGGTTGTGGGAGGGGGGATGAGCTAAATGGGTAAAGGAATCTACTCCTGAAATCATTGTTGCACTAGATGCTAACTAATTTGGATGTAAATTATTAAAAAAATAAAAAATAAAAGGAGTGAAGAATTATGCTCTACTTTCTTCAATCAGAACATGTACATAAATACTTGGACTTCTGCACTGGAGGTTTGTCCATTTTCTCCCATCTATATTTGTATTCAGGAATTTACTTATATTAGCTGGACTCACAGATTTTTTTAATACTTTGGATTATAAAATTATCATTTTAATATTTTTAAAAAAAGTTGTTTCAAATCCTGTATGTGTAGAATGTCGCTCCTCAATATCCCAGCCACATTCAAAGACATCTCTACTTATAGTAGAGTCCTCCCACAAAGACATATTTATTTAACATAAAATAAAATTTAGAGGGATGAGAGGAGAGTCAAAATTTCTTTTGGGATTACTTTCCAGCTTTGTTATAATTTAACCTGACTTTTGGTACAGGTTGATTTAATCGACAGCTGTTCATGTCAAGAGAAGGATATGTTCTCACCCCTGCTCACAAAACAATAAGGTATAAAATATGTCTAGATCTGGTAAAATAGGAATTGAGTTGGGGTTGTTTGCTTTGATAGTATTAATACTCAAACTGTGTATGTCTTTAAAATGCTTAACATACTTTTATGAGCTTATTTCAATTATTCTTGCAAAACAATCCAAGATAGACAAGTTCGGTACTTTCTACATAGATTAGGCAGATTAAAGATACTTTCTTTACAGATGAGAAATAAACCCAGAGAGATACAATGACTTAGAGGCACACACAGTAAGTGTCAGGGAAGGGCAAACTGCATCTTGTCTGACTTATCATCACGTATACTTCTAAGTCTGTGCACAGATTTCATGTCCTATAAAAATATGATTTTCTGGATTCTTGTTAGATTATTGAGCTTTTTTTTTTTTTTTTTTAACATGAGCTTTGATGCAAGCCTAACATGGAAGCACTAACGTAATTAGTTTTCTAACTTTAAAGTTGGGCCAGTTCTGTGACACCTGTGTTGGAGTGTTCTTCCTGAGCTGGTACAGCTTTATTTTTGCAGCATGCTGAAGGGTAAAGTTGAATCGTATCCTCTTGGTGAGGCCCGGGATGTTCACAACGGCCCATTTGATATTTCCTAGTCTCGTCGTGTTTTGAAGTATTGAACTTAGGTAAGAGGATGGAGCTAGGGAGTATAAGAAATAATCCTCCTTTACCCGACTTGGGTGGAACCCTTGCCTACTTCCCCTTGGACAGGAAGCGGGATCAGAAGGGAAGACCCAGAGGTCACCAGCTGGGGACCACGTTCTCTCCAGCCAGGAACTCCCAGCCTGCTTCTTTTCTTTCAGGAAGCTGAGGTCCTGCTTGCTAGTTCTGCTTCTCCCAGCCTGAATCAATTGAACTTGGCAACCCCACACCAGCTGTTCCCACTTCCTTCCCCCGGCTGCGATTACCTAAATTCTAGGCACACTTTCCAGTTTTGGAGATGCTCCATTTATTTATCCTTAAAATGACCTCTTCAAAGTTGTATTGTCCCAAATAACTATCAAAAGTTGCCTTTGTCTTCCCTTGCAAAGAGACCCAGACTAGATTGTCTCTTCTGTTTTCTTTCCCTATCTGGTTATCAAAAGGTACTGGAAAATGGGAAAAAACAATTTGGGGTGTTTCTGGTACAGCCAGGGGGTGTGCAAGCCAGAAAGCCTAAGACAAGTGTGAAGTTGTAGGGAAGTAATACATCCTCAAAACATTCATTGGGAAGGATTTGGAGTTTATTTTGCCATCTTATTTCTAAGCAGTTTAGATGAGGAATTTCCATGCAGTGATGTGAAACATAGCAGTTGTGTCTTAAATTTATTTTGTGTCCTCCTTTTTTTTCCTTCAGTGGGTTCAGTACAGATTAAATGTTCACTCGTCTCCCTGAGTAGGTAGCTACCTTGTGAGGTCTTGTTTGCTCTTTATTTGTACTGAGTTACAATGCACACATAGTACTTTTCTTCTTTAGAGTTGATGCCTCATTTAACATTACATCATAAACTGTGAGTAAACTCTGTCTCCTTCAAGAGAACAATTTATATCCATTTAGCCTTTGCAAAACATAAGCAATAGTTAATAAGAATTCAACAGATCCTATGATTTTTTTTAAACAGTGACTTTTTATTGGATTCTTTTCAGCACTGTTATTTATTTAGTTTTTAAATGTTTGCTTGTTTTGAGAGCAAAAGTGCGCACGCGTGCATGAGCGAGGGAGGCGCAGAGAGAGGGAAAAAGAGAATCCTAAGCAGGCTCCATGCTGTCAGCACAGAGTCCGATTTGGGGCTCGATCTCACAAACTGTGAGATAGATCATGACCTGAGCCAAAATCAAGAGCTGACGTTTAACTGACTGAGCCACCCAGGTTGCCCACAGCACTTTTAAACAGCACCCAACTTAGCCAGTGGTATAAATTATACACTCAGTAAACGTTAGGGAAAGAGTCATTTGAAAATATGACCATACAAAGTAGTTTCACAGTTTAGTAGGGAACCAGAAACATTGACCCTGTGCCCTTTTAATAGTAAGTGCTACCTCTGGACATTCCCACGAACATCTTGCTTACTTGGTAACTGACCACGGATTTGTAAATCATGGCACTCTGGACTCTCTCTGGTTCAAAATTCACGCACACTTATTATTTTATGGGGAGGTTTTTCATGGGGATGATCTTAATACGGTTTCATAATTTGTTATAATGCAAAATGAAATGAAAGCAAAGAAGACATGTATAAGAGGGCTGTTATTAATGAGCCATTCTTCAGGAAGGTGTCGCATATTGGCTCTAAGCCAATAGCAGCCTATTTTCTGTAGTGACAAGCAGAGGGACCCTTCAGCCTGCTCACTGTTCCCCTCGTCACTACTTCCATTTCTGTGTCTGGTGCACCAGAAGACAGAGGCGGTAGGGTAGCTCCAGTCCTGGGCATGAAGGTGTCTCTCCTTCCCGTGGCACAAGGACAGAGTGCTCACTGGACAGGTCTTTAGCCAAAAGCAAATGATAGAACACAGAGTTGGAAGAGACCAGCAATCACTCAACCCAACTCTTAGTGTGTTACATTAGAGGGAGGAGAAGAGTGGCTAGTCAAGAGTGGAGCCAGGACTTACACATTTCTACTGTGATTCATAGCCCAATATTTTATACATTCATTAACTTATTCATGCTTTTATTGAGTACCTACTATATGCCATTCAATTTGCTAGGCAATTAGTGGGGTAAAAGATGAACAAACCATTCGGGTTGCTTGTGATATGGGATAGGAGAATCGTATAATGACACATTTATAATGAGTACATGTATTGCTATCTTAGAGGTCTATACGGGGGTAATAGTGGCAGAAATTAAGAACATCATCTACTGTTGAGAAGTTTGGTGTCATTGAAGGCAGTCAAGGGCAGCTTCAAAGAGAACAGGTTTCTTACGCAATGCACAGAGGATGCTGTGTGATAGAGGATGAAGAGAAGGGCATTCCCTTGGTACTTAGAAGGAGGAGAAGGGATATTACTATCACAAGAGAGCTGTGTTCAAAAGAGTGTGGTTTGCTACTCTGAAGAGATGCTCTATAAATCAAGTTCGGAAAATTCTGCATACTGTGTTCCTGACTTTGTGATTATTCAGCATTTTTAAAATTTTCGACTTATTTTTCCATGAACCATTGTGTGTGCATGTGTATGTTTGTGTGTGTAGGTGTGTGTGTGTGTGTGTGTGTGTGTGTGTGTATGTGTGTGTGTGTGTGAGAGAGAGAGAGAGAGGGAAAAGGATGCACTAACTACCTGTGAAACACCTGTGGGAAGAGCCACTTTCCACCTTCCTCCAGTGTCACTCATCTGTCTCTTGGTTTCCATCCTCTGGGCACCGCTATCATCCAAGCCCTTATTTTGATGTCCTGGTACATTTGCAATGCCACCTAAATGCTTTTTCCCCTCCAATACTAAATACCACCATCTCATTAGTATTTTTTTCAAGTTTTAACAAGGTTTATCTTTTATGTATTTGTCATTCTTGGGTAATATGTTCACCTGATAGAAAAATTTAAAAGTGCAACACAATTTGGGGCACCTGGGTGGCTCAGTCGGTTAAGTGTCTGACTTCAGCTCAGGCCATGATCTCACAGTTCGTGGGTTCAAGCCCCGCGTTGGGCTCTATGCTGACAGCTCAGAGCCTGGAGCCTCCTTTGGATCCTGTCTCTCTGTCTCTCTCTGTCCTGCCCTTGCTCGTGCTTTGTCTGTCTCTCTCTCTTTCAAAAATAAACGTTAAAATAAATAAATAAATAAAGGTGCAACAGGATATATAGTGAAAAGTCATTCTCTCATCTTTGACCCCCACCCAGCCAGCTTCCCTCTTTATTGGCAAGCACTATTATTGGTTTCTTGTATATTCTGCTAGAGAGATTTTACAAATGTACAAATTAGAATTTTCTTTTTCTCCCTTTTATACATAAATAGGAGCATAGGATAAACACCATTCTGTTCTTTGCTTTTTTTTTCACTTAGCAGTATATCTTGGAGATCTTTCCCTATCAAGAACTTCTCTATGAAGAGCTTCCTCATTCTTTGTTTAGTGGCATTATATTCCATTGTATGGAGTTACCATCATTTAACCAGATTCTAATTGGTAGACATTGATGTTGTGCCCAGCCTTTGCTATTACAGTGTCCCAATGTATGCTGATACTTCTTTATGTATATCGCTCACCTTAAAAAACATGCTGACTGCCAGTTGTTCACAAAGCACTTTATTTTGGCATTCAAGACCTTCTTTAGTAAGGCCCCAAATAACTTTCTAATATTATTGGTACATGCCAAAGTGAACTTTCTTCTTAGTCCAGTGATCAAATTCAAGATCTTTTTCAAATACCTCTTTAACTCTCTTCTCTGTACTTCCTCAAATGAACTGTCTTCTCCAGCCCCCAGTCATCATTTGTGTCATTCCCTAAAAGGGTCTTTGCTGTTCCTGGTCCTCTAACTTGGATCCCTACCTTCCTGCTTTGCCTTTGAAAGTTGTCTTGTCCTCTTTGACTCATCTTGAGTTCCACCTTCTCTGCTGATCTTCCCAGACTTCCTCACATCTTAGGAACATCTTCTTTCCCTTTGAAATGTAAGCCCTTGCTGTAGCATTGCTCTTTAGACCTAGTATGTGTGGACATACACTCATGTGCACCCAGGCATGTGATGTTTCTTTTTAAATGTGTACGTGTCCTTTTTGTCCTCCCCCCCTTTTTTGACCCACAAGATTGTGAAGTATTGAAGGGCTTGTTTAGTATTTTATATACACAGCTTTATGGCTTTCAAAATTACCCACTACAGTTCCTTCCTGAGATTTTTATTTACTCATCTGTTATCCTTAAGCGTTCAAAAGTCTTACGTACTGCTCTAAGTCAAAATCCTTGTCAGTTCCCTCTTTGCCCCCACGTTGATCCTGGGATGAAGAAGGATAGCTGGTCAGCTGGGACTTGAATAGCTCCTCTGCTCCTTCCTTGCCTCACCAGATCTGGCTCTTCTTCTTAGCCAGATGGACCCACCCTTGAGACTCCACAAAAGCCTCACATTCTCTGTTTCCATGACAACATACATGCCATCATTTCCAAAATTCTGTCCCATTTCTCTTTCTAAATTGTGATTCTCCAACCTCGGTGAAGCCTTTATGCCATAGGCTTTTCCAGATTATCTCTTCCATGTCTCTAGGCATTTAAACGACTGGAACTAACGATGATGATGAGAGCTTGCATTATCAACAGCTTTCTATGCACCTGACACAGTATAGCTACGTTATTTACACGATCTCACTCCTCACAGCCTAGAGGACAGAGATGCTGCCTGCAGTATATTTCTTGCACTCCACTTTTTATTGAACAATATGTAAGTTGTATCTGTGACTGTTCATTGTCAGATGTCCTCATCTCTGTGTGGGTTTACCCACTCTGATAAGTGGCCAATACCCTTTATTTCCCAAGAGCCAGCATCTGCATGGTCCTCTCCCAGGGTGTAAGTGAGGTTGTATGTAGGGAAAGTGAACTCCTTTTAACCTTTCCCCAGAGAGATCGTGGCTGATAATTCACACGTGTTCTGCAAGAATGATTTTTAGATTATTCAGTTTTTGGATTTTACATATTTGTACTTTAAACCATTGACAACACCTTTGTGTTCTCTCGTTTCCATCAGATTATAAGTTTTTCAGATACAGAAACATATGGTATACTTCCTGAAATTTCTAATTGCTAATAAAATTGTTAATACAAATACATCAAATAGTTAATTATCAAATTAATTTTGTACTAACGTCTGCTTTATTTTTTTTCTTTTCTTATTTTTTAGGAAATCATTTGCCAGAAGAATACTGTGAGTATTTTCCCTAACTCTTCCAGAAATTTTTTATCATTTCTGTTCTATCAACTAATCTCTGGTTGTTTTTTTTAATCTCCACAAATTATTAATTTCTATCTCTGTTTTTCCTCTTTAGAGTTTCTGAGGTATCAATATAAATATGGTTATTTTATCTAAATATTTCTTTACAGTGAAAATTTATAAATAGTGGAAGATGATGCTGATATCCGTTTGTTTTTGTTTTGTTTTGTTTAAGTTTCTTTATTTGAGAGAGAGAGAGAGAGAGAGAGAGAGAGAGAACACATGCATATAAGTGCAGGGAAGGGGCAAAGAGAGAGAGAGAAAGAGAGAATCCCAAGCAGGCTCTGCTTTGTCAGCACAGAGCCTGACGTGGGGCTTGATCCCACAAACCGTGAAATCGTGGCCTGAGCTGAGATCAAGAGCCAGAGGCTTAACTGAGTCACCTAGGTACCCTAATTCCTGTTCTTTTTTAGCGTATGTATTTATATTTTGGGGAAAAAAAATGTTTCCATAGTATATCCAATTTTGTAGCATATATACACACGAGTGCATATATGTGTCTGTGTGTCTACATATGTTTATATATACGCATATATAGATGTCTGTATCTGTGTATAAATTATATAACACAAATTATAAGTACGAATATATATATATATATACACACACACACACACACACACACGTACATATATAGATACATGTCAATCTATTATCTGTTTATCTATACAGGTTGATTTAAGTTCCTGAGTCTAGTCTGCCTTTGAGACCACACTACAGAAATCCTACTTTCCACACAGTACCAAACAAGAGTTAAGGGGCGCCCGCGTTGCTCAGTCAGTTAAGCGTCCGACTTCAGCTCAGGTCATGATCTCACGGTCCATGAGTTCAAGCCCTGCATCGGGCTCTGTGCTGACAGCTCAGAGCCTGGAGCCTGTTTCGGATTCTGTGTCTCCCTCTCTCTCTGACCCTCCTCCGTTCATTCTCTCTCTCTGTCTCAAAAATAAATAAATGTTAAAAAAACAAACAAACAAAACAAGAGTTAAAAAATGATAAAAGTAAATTTCAGATTTTAAAAGTGCATGAAGAAAATTTATATATATTAGGGAATCAGCCTTGTTAGGCTAGTGGTTGTATTTTTCATTTAGAAAATAAGCCAGCATTTAAAAACCTTAAAGAATGTATCTCTATAAATTAGATTGGAAATAATACCCTACATAAAGATCTGCACGTGATTTAAGATGATAAGATTAAAAGTACAATTGGTAGTTTGTCCTTCCATCTGAAAGTTTAAAACTTACTGTTAAGATTGCACCAAGTCAGAGACTCATTGCAACATAATGTCATTATGCACTTTTATTCTTCACATCTGGACAGGAAATGAGCAATTATTGCTTCAGGCATCTGTTTAGCATAGCAGTTTTATTAAACAAATATTGATCATGTATTGTGTGCCAGGCTTTGAGCCTCGTGCCACAGGGATTCACTGTGGAGACTGAAAGTGGAAGCAAGCAGATTCATAACTGCTCCGTGAGACAGCAAATGACAAGTGCCAGAGTCTAGCTGGGGGAGAAGGTCAGGACACAAATAAGCAAAGACACAAATTAGAAAATTAACGCAGGGAGGGGCACCTGGGTGGCTCAGTCGGTTAAACGTCCGACTTTCGGTTTCCACTCAGATCATCATCTTTCAACTTCGTGGGTTTGAGCCCCGCATCAGGCTCTATGCTGGCAGCATGGAGCCTGCTTGAGATTCTCTGCATTCCTCTCTCTGTGCCCCTCCCCAACTCATGCAGTCTCTGTCTCTCTCAAAATAAAACAAATAAGCTTAAGAATTTTAAGAAAAGAAAGAAAGGAAAGAAAATTAATGCAAGGCGATGTGAAGAATGGGTGGCCGTGTATCAAGTGGTCAGAGAGGTCTTTCAGAGCAGGTAGCATTTACAGAGACCTAAATGGTAGGAAATTGCTAACCACGCCCACTGATGGGTCAGACATGTGGAAAAGCAGGCTTGCAAGGTGACTGGAATATTGCACGTTATGATCTGGTCACCTGTTGACCTGAGTAAGCAGCGGGGTTTCAGCTACTGGGTGTCCTTATCAAAAGTTGAGTATTTTGAGCATATATTTCGATATGTTTGAATGCTTCGGTTCACCTTTATGCAGCTTTTAAAAATTGAAAAACAGAATCAGCGTGGTTTTTTTTAAGTGAAGATAATAGAATAGGACTAGATTTTGAACTGCAGGTTTTTATAGCCCTGAGAACAGGCACGGGCCAGAGAGATTGCTGTTGTCATTTTATGATCATGCCTTAGTGCTTTGAAGTTTAAGGAAATGTGGTCTTTCTTTTTCAAGAAGCAGGTCTGAATATTTTAGAATTGGTACCTTATTAATAAAGCAGTTGTTGTGCCTGAGATGTCTGTTCTTGATCACATAGTGTTTTCTTTTTTAATTTGCTTTGGATTATCAGTTATTTGAAACTCTGGGTGAAATAGCAATCTGTAAACAGAAATTGCAACGATAACGTTTCTAAGTTTTAAGTGAGCCAACCCCGGGGAAAAAAATATTCCCATATTATTAGTTTTCATCATTTTGAAAAAAAAAAAAGTGCTTTTCTCTGCAGTTGGTTGGTATCTTTTAAAGAAACAGTGTTACAACCAAACCTCACACTTTGCCCCCACTGCAGGCTCACTGCGCTGTGTCTTAGTTCAGGCCTGGTGGCATCTATGTGCCTCCTGCAGCTTCTCACCCTCCACTTTGTTTGGACACCAACAAGGGGGAATGAAAAAAATATGTATTTATTGCCTTAGAAACATAGGGAAGAGACTCCAGAAAGTGCAGTGAGGGCAGGAGCTTAGGAAAACCTTGGCATGCTGGTTATTTTCAACAAGGATTCTGAAGCCTTATTCCACGGGGTTTGAAGAAGACAGTTGCAGGAATACATTTTTCTCTGCTGTTTGCAAGACTCTCATTTTACTTTCTTCACCCCTGCAGTGGTGATGCACACCCAGATGTCTGAGAGTCGTCCTCTCCCAGGATTATTTTACGCAGACGCTTTATTCCCCAGTGACCAGTATTTAAATAGTCCTGTATGCTGTTTCATGTCTTGTACACAAATACACGTGGCATTAAGGCTTCTGAGGATACAGAACTTGGTGCAGCAGCAGCAGAATATTTTGAAATGCTAATAGTGTTTTCCTGGCTTACTGGCTTTTCATCTATTCTACTTTTTGACTTGGAAGATTCAGAGCATTTTCTTTTTAAATTTTGAGTTATAGAACTTATCTAAAACAGGAATATTTGATTCTGTTGCTTTTTTATAACCCACTCATAGTTACAGCTCTAGAAACCTTGGGGAGCAACCTCTTGGTACACTTGCCTTTCTTTTCTGCTTAGGCAGTGGATCTGGTGAAAAGGATTATGTTGGTGGATATGCTATAGGATCTCAGAAACATTAAAAATATTTTTTTAATGTTTTATTTATTTTTGAGACAAAGCATGAGCAAGGGAGGGGCAGAGAGATAGGGAGACGCAGATTCCAAAGCAGGCTCCGGGCTCTGAGCTTTCAGCACAGAGCCCGACGTGGGGCTCAAACCCACAGATCATGAGATCATGACCTGAGCCGAAGTCAGATGCTTAACCTACTGTGCCACTCAGAAACATTTTAGAAACAGGATATGTTTATTTTTCTTCTTCCTGACTAGTCTTCCAAATTATTGTTCCATGAAGGAGAACTTAAGAAAGGAACAATTTAATGTACTTAATTTAAAAATCAAATCTCAACCTCTGGAAGTTCTTCTGTACTTTAAGTGGAAGTCAGGTCCTGTTTCAGCTCAACATTACCAGACATACAACAGGTGCCTCAAAGAATATGTTCATAAATAATTCAGTCTGGCTGGAAGAGCATTTGTCACTTCTTGTCTGTTTGCTGTGAAGCTATGGCTTGGCTCATTCAGGGTTCCATGAAAGTGACCTGAGGCAAAGCGTTGGTGCATCAGCATTCAGGGGCCACTCAGGAGGATGCAGAACCCTCTAACGATTATGGCATAACCTCCAGAGAAGTCTCTAGGCTAGAGTCCCAAACACATCACAGACCAGCTGCATGACCTCCACAAGCCTAATCTGAATCCTCCTATAAAACAGGGATGATAGCACCTTCTTCAGTGGGTTGTTGGGAGCGTGTATGACCTCCCTTGGCATGTGCAAGTGGTGAGTCATTGTTTGCTCTCGTTTGTTTAGTTGTAAGGGTAAGAGAAGTGATGTGTTGTTCCCCGTAATACTGAAATGGCTAGGATCTGGCAATCTGGGCTCTCTGTGCTCCCTAGAACGGTGATGGGGTTTCCCACATAGCTCATTCTACTTCTCTTTTCTCTGCCTTTTTCTTTTTCTCTGTCTGTGGCTTTTCTCTTAGAGGTCTCTCATGTTGCCTTAGATTCAAGCACACCAAATACTTCCCAGGTCTGTACTTTTGTTGGAAACTCTTGGACATTCCAATCATGTATTTCCAACTATCTTCTGGACATTCTCACTTTAGGGGTTCAGCTCCCCTGAAATCATAGCCTTCCTAATAGTGAACATTTCACCCTTCCCACCCCAAATCAGATACCAAACTCTTGAAGTTCCTGTCACATATTACCTGGAAGTCAGGTTCTGTTTGTGATTTATTACCTGATCTATAACAAGTACCCCTGACTATAATATATTCATAAATAATTCAGTCTGATTGATGTTGTTGTTAATGATACCACTCTTTTTAGGTAGCCCCATTTAAGACTGTGATTATGTTTTCTTTCTTGCCCTGAATCTGTCCATGATTCCCACTGCCCAGCACATACAGTTTAAAACCCTTAGCTCTGCATTCTCTCCCTTCTCTGAGCTCTAAGATCTGGTCAGACTTGCTTACTGAGGGGTGTCCAGTCCAATTTCTTCTTTCTCCTTTAGCACTACTTTTGTTCGTGCTAGTGTTCCCTCACTTGACATCATTGGGAATCAATAGAAGGTCGGGATGAGTGAGTGGAGAGTGGCATGGGCTGAGGCCAGAGAGAGAAGCAGGATTTGTATCATCAGGCCCCTGTAGGCCACAAGGACATGCCTTATCCTCATCCCACTGCCTTTCGAAGTGAGGGAAGTGATCTGATACAGGTTGTTAAAAGATCACTTTGATGGCTGGGTAGACAATAGATTGGAGGACGAGAGTGAAAGCAGGGAGACTACCTAAAAGCCAGTGACAATGGCTCAGGCCAGGTATGTTGGTCGCATGGCCTGCTATGCAGGCAGAGAAGATGGAGGGAAATGGACAAATATGAGATCCATTCTGGAGGCAGAGTAGACTGGACTTTGATAGGATATGGGTGGTGAAGGAAATGGAAGTGTCAAGGAAAACTTCTGGGTCTCTAGTTGTAGTAACAGAGAGGCTAACGGAGCCATGACTGTGACCGAGCAGACTGGAGGGAGCAGCTTTGTTCTGACATCACTCAACAGCCTAGCCTGTCAGGTGGGCAGCCCTTAACGTTAGTTCTTATTCTTGTCGTGTATTTACACTATGTCTCTGTGATTAAATTTTAAGCTCCCCAGAGGCTGAAGGCTATGTTTTAAACTACTCTATTTTTCCTGCAGCATATATCACAAATGCCTTAGCCGTGAGACATGGTGAATAAATATTTAACTGATTGATGGAAGCTGTGCCATACTGTTTTTTTATGAGGTGTTTTTTTTTTTGCATCATCTGTAAGCCCTAATTATTTAAAGTAAGCAATTAAAGAAATTGGAGGGAATTTCCATTTTCATAGGTCATAAATAAGAAATGAGGTTTGCTATTTCGCTTCATATTCAGGATTACTGTTGAAAATGACTCACTGCACTTGGGATTTCATGACTGTGGGGTCTCCAGGCCACCTCACCACCTCCCGGCCTCTCCTCTTTCCACAGATGTGCACTGGGAACTACACATTCGTTCCTTACATGATCACTCCACATAATAAAGTCTACTGCTGCGATAGCAGCTTCATGAAGGGGTTGACAGAGCTCATGCAACCGAACTTCGAGCTGCTTCTTGGACCCATTTGCTTACCTCTTGTGGACCGTTTCATTCAACTTCTGAAGGTGGCACAAGCAAGTTCCAGGTAAGGTGGAATAATGCCACCTGATGATGATAATGGAGTGCTGTGCATCTTATCAGAGGTTTCTTAGACATGGCACACAGCCAAGAACCAGGAACATAAAAGTATGGTATCCTCCAAGTAGATAAAAATAGATGCCACATAGTTCACTTTATTCACAGAACAACTTGAGATCAGAAAGGAAGAAAAAAAGACTGCTAACTACATTATAGTAATGGTAGAGATATACATTCAAAGTAAGTATAGAAACAGTATCAGAATAAACGTCCCGGGAACTTTTTGTATAAGAGCAAGAACTCTGCCAAAATTGCTGGCAGCATTATTATATTTTAGTTAAGAACAATCACTTATGTTAATAAATGATGATGCTGAGTCAGAAAGTAAACGCCATATTATGACCAAATCCTAGGCACGCCTGACTTATTTGGAACAATTCCTATTCCAAACGGTAAAATGAAAACGTTTTGGCATTTCTAGAGGTACATGTCAGGTTCTTGGAAAATTCGTTAAAATGCAGTATCTTTACCTAATTTTTTCTGAAGCAAAGCTAAAAGGAATAAAGGACTCCCAAATTTCTTAATAATGCGCAATCTCTGAGGCGTTCATTCCGCGCACCTTGTGAACTAAAAGCTACCAGTGCTGCAAATTTTGTTTCCTTATACAATCATTGCTTTTAATTGAAATCCTTTCTAGTATTAACTCTTTGAAATGTGTGTTTTCCCACCAGCCAGTATTTCCGGGAATCTATACTCAATGATATCAGGAAAGCTCGTAATTTATACACTGGTAAAGAATTGGCAGCTGAATTGGCAAGAATTCGGCAGCGAGTAGATAATATTGAAGTCTTGACAGCAGATATTGTCATAAACCTGTTACTTTCCTACAGAGATATCCAGGTGAGAAGATGCTTAAAGTAAAATCTTCATCATGTAGCCTGTTGGAGGAATAAGGGAGAGTTAACATCGTATTTCAGTGAGCTGAGAGGTTATTCATGTCACTACATGTAATTTTTTGTTGACTTTTCTAAGCTTCCATCCTGAGAATCTATGATAAGTAAAAAAAACTCCTTTGAGCTTCCTATCTGTGGGTTGTGTAATGAGGTACTTGTATGATAAAGGTCTTTTTCCTCCAGAAGAACAAAAAGAAAAGTTTGCGTGCATAGCTAATCTGTGGACGATCTATTCAGACACACCCATCAGCCAATATTGTGATAACTTTGTTTTAGCAAAAGCAGAAATGTGGGGGGCTTTCTGGTGATATCTCTTACTCCTTGAAATCATGTGGCTTAAAATTAATGGTGCTAGATCTGACTAGCTGGAAGCAAGACATATGTAACTGATTAATTATTAAAATAACCTTTAAAATATATCATGTAAAACACACCAACGTACCATTTAGTGTTATTGATATATCTTACAATTTTTTAATATGGTACATAGAATGAAATCCTCTCTGAGTTGGGGATTTGCTATTAGATTTTTATAGTAAAATGCAAGTGACTTCTGATTTCTTATTCCTAGGCTTTCAGGCCCAAGTAAAGCTTCATGAAGACAACAGAGATTCACATACATGTAGAGGTGTGGTACTTAGGGTCCCAAGACTAGGATAGCTTGACACAATATCATCTTGTTACATGTGACAGAAGCTCAGTCAGTTGCTCCATGTCCTGGATGTTTTGAAAATTATTTCTAAAAAAAAGAAAATATTTCTTTGAAAGTAATTGATGAGACACTGTATACCAGGAATCTGGCTCCATGGAGAAGTAAGCCATCCATAGTTAGACAGTTTAGTATTGTCATTCTAGATGATTTATTGTTTGGGGGGGGAGTCAGATGTGGTAACTGTATTTTAATGTTTTTATCTATATAATCAAATTTCTTATTTAAGAAAAAAAAAGTTTCTTTATGGTTCTAGATTCTTTTTGGTTCTTGATTCCAGATTCCTCTGGATTTTAGTTTTCTTTTTAACACCCTTCTCGGATTCACATATCTGATTGTCAAAAAACATTTCATTGTCAGAACTTTCTCCTAATAGTTTAATTCTGTGTTACTCTCCTCTTGTTTAAAGGACTATGATTCTATTGTGAAGCTGGTAGAGACGTTAGAAAAGCTGCCAACCTTTGATTTGGCTTCCCATCACCATGTGAAGTTTCATTATGCATTTGCACTGAATAGGTAAGAAAAAAACCTTTCTGTCCACAAAGTGCTAACATCCTGTTTTATAACCTGCGTATTCTTTCTAGGGTATGTTTTCGCCACAGCATTGCAGCCACTCCCTATTAGAATGTAATATTAATATTTCTACTTCAACCGTATGAAGTATAAGAAGCATATACATTTTGATTTTTAATTTTTTTGTCCCTCACAGTTTGTATATGTAAATTCTTAAAATTCTTTTTCTTCTCTGTCAGAGTTTGTATTTGCTATTTATACTTGGTCAGAATCTTTTTCAATTGCATGAACATGATGTTATTATTCTTAGGCAGATATCCTCAACACCAAATGGTTATTCACTTAAAAATTTACTAGGTTAGTACCCTATGACCCAGCAATAGCACTGCTAGGAATTTACCCAAGGGATACAGGAGTACTGATGCATAGGGGCACTTGTCCCCCAATGTTTATAGCAGCACTCTCAACAATAGCCAAATGATGGAAAGAGCCTAAATGTCCATCAACTGATGAATGGATAAAGAAATTGTGGTTTATATACACAATGGAGTACTACGTGGCAATGAGAAAGAATGAAATATGGCCTTTTGTAGCAACGTGGATGGAACTGGAGAGTGTGATGCTAAGTGAAATAAGCCATACAGAGAAAGACAGATACCATATGGTTTCACTCTTATGTGGATCCTGAGAGACTTAACAGGAACCCATGGGGGAGGGGAAGGGGAAAAAAAAAAAAGAGGTTAGAGTGGGAGAGAGCCAAAGCATAAGAGACTGTTAAAAACTGAGAACAAACTGAGGGTTGATGGGGGGTGGGAGGGAGGGGCGGGTGGGTGATGGGTACTGAGGAGGGCACCTTTTGGGATGAGCACTGGGTGTTGTATGGAAACCAATTTGACAATAAATTTCATATATTGAAAAAAGAATTTACTAGGTTAGGGTAAGGGCATTTATGTCTAGGTGAACATATTGCTAACCAAAGAATATTTTCGTTTTCACTGCTTTGAACACAATTATCAAAACTCCATTGACCACATTTTAGGACATGTATTCATGAGTCCGCTAACACAGCGTGAACACTCCTACTTCCAGTCCTGCCTCTGTGCCTTCTGTCCACATCGTGGCACACACCTCAGTGCCACTTTCTACAGTTACCAGGGAGGCCATCCATGCTCTGGCCACGGAGAAGCCCAAAGCACTGAACTGTCCAAAGCCTGTTAGTTGTGCTGTTCTCTTCCATGATAGCAAGTTGCATATACATGTGGTTACTACAACTGAAGAGAATGAGAAAAAGAAAAAGGAGGGACATTACATCTCCAGAGCACTTGTCATGTGTCACTTAAGGCTTATTTTATAGATGAGGAAACTGAAGCTGGGAAGAGTTGAATGGCCCATAGTTAACAAGCATAAAACTGAGGCTCAAACCGAGATCTAGTGATTCTGATGTCTGTGTTCTTCATCACTGGGTTCTCCTGCCTCTGTCTACAGAGAAAAATGTCTGCATGCTATTCAGCCACAGATAGTTCCTTTCTTTCTTTATCTGCCCAAACTGTAGAACTTGCTAACTTTATCAGTAAATGTGGAATGAAAGTAGATTTCATTTCCCCATTTATTAAACATCTATTTCTTTGGCTTTGACAGAGTGAGATGAGACCTCCAGAGATTACCAGCTCCAGCTGGCTCTCAAATGAATCTTTTTTGAAAGATGGAATGGAATATGTTCTATTTTTAAATGAAAAAATGGGAGTCCATAAGAGCCTCTTATATTTTTCTTCATTTGTGTTTTAATTTTGCCTTTCCTAAAATACAATATAATGAATTGATAAGCATATTTTTTGAAGTGTTATTACAAACTCAAGGTATTTAGAACAAAGTAAAAAAAAAAGAAATTCATAGACAGATCTATTTAAAGTCATAATGGAGAATAGAAATAACTTTTTTATAGCAGCTTTATTGAAAGATAATTCATGTATCATACAATTGACCTCTTTCAGGTGTACAATTCAGTGGTTTTTAATATAGTAACAGAATTGTATGACCATCAACACAATAAATTTTATGACTTTTTTATGTCCCCCCAAAGAAACCCCCTACCCATTAACAGTCACTCTCCCTTTCCCCCTGAAAATCTCCCAGACCTAGGCAATCACTGATCTACTTTTAGTCTCCAGATTTGCCTATTCTGAACATTTCATGTAAATGGAATTATATTATTTGTAATCTTTTGTAACTAGCTTCTTTTACTTAGCATAATGTTTTCAAGGTCCAAGAATAATTTTTAAGAGGATTTTTATCTGGTTTTTGAGAACAGTCTACACATACTTGCTATTTTATTTTTTTAATGTTTACTTATTTATTTTGGGAGACAGAGTGAGAGAGCGTGTATGCACACAAGTGGGGGAGGGGCAGAGAGACAGAGAGAGCGGAATCCCAAGCAGACTTCACACTGTCAGCACAGAGCACCACGCAAGGCTTGATCTCACGAACTGTGAGATCATGACTTAAGCCAAAATGGAGAGTCAGAGGCTTAAGTGACTGAGTTCCCCAGATGCCCCATACACTTGCTATTTTGAAATAAGCTACATAAACATCTTCCTTAGATGATCAACTGGTGATACAAAGACATCAGGCAACTCTTGGGTTAAAGTCAGTTTGTTGGTGTTGTCTGTGAATGAGTTTGCACAGTGTTTTGGAGCAAAAGCCATTGAAACCTAGAGTCAGGGTTTGGGCTGTGTTTGGATTACTTGACTGGCCCTTTTAAGGGCACAGACCATTCCTAATCTCACTCCACACCCTTGAACCTGTGGATCATGAATGTATGTTCTACGAAATTAGAGGGACTCTGGATAAGTAAGTGCAAATCCATCGCCAGGATCCGGAAAGCAGCACAGAAGTGACCCATGTTAGACCCAGTAGACGTGTGATAGGATGAAAAAGACAAAAAGACTTAGGACAGAGGTTTACAGGTGACTCTCAAAATCTCCTTGTTGCTTTTATCCTGCCAAACTTCACTATTGTGAACCAATACATCAAATAGAATTTTAAAAATGTAATTACCCTGCATTGCTCCTATAATCTGTATTGAAACAGTGATGTTTTCTTTCCCTACCGTAGGAGAAATCTCCCTGGAGACAGAGCAAAAGCTCTTGATATTATGATTCCCCTGGTGCAAAGTGAAGGGCAAGTTGCTTCAGATATGTATTGCCTAGTGGGCCGAATCTACAAAGATATGTTTTTGGACTCTAATTTCCTGGACACTGAAAGTAGAGACTATGGAGCTTCTTGGTAAGTATATAGGATAAAGTAATTACTTGATAAATCCATGACATGAAAAAAATGGTTTGCAAATGAGGGTGTTATCCTTTAGATTGTATATTATGAAGTAAAGCTTAGAATTTATAGCTTCAGTGAAGACTTTTGATGAAATTCATTTAATATGGTAGAATAAATTGGGGTAAACTGGATGAGAAGATAATTTGAGAAAATATAATTTTATGAAGATATTTTAATATGCAGTATAATAAGCATCATTTTGTGGAAAATTTATAAAAGTTTATAGAAAGACATGAAAGAATACTACAATGAATGGAAAAATGTACAAAATCTGTGGGTGTGAAGAATTGATATTTTAAAGATGTTAACCCTCCCGAGCAGGGCTTTACTGGGATTTGGCAAATTGATTCTAAAATTTATTTGAGGGGCGCCTGGGTGGCGCAGTCGGTTAAGCGTCCGACTTCAGCCAGGTCACGATCTCGCGGTCTGTGAGTTCGAGCCCCGCGTCGGGCTCTGGGCTGATGGCTCAGAGCCTGGAGCCTGTTTCCGATTCTGTGTCTCCCTCTCTCTCTGCCCCTCCCCCGTTCATGCTCTGTCTCTCTCTGTCCCAAAAATAAATAAACATTGAAAAAAAAAAAAAAATAAAAAATAAAATAAAATTTATTTGAAAAAATAAAGGGCCAAGAATAAACAAAGCAATATTGGAGAACAAAGTGGAAAGACTTGCTCTACCAGATAGCAAGACCTACTATAAAGATGTAATAATTAAGATATTGCAGTATGAGTGTAGACGTGGACAAACACTGAAACAGAAGAGAGAGGCCGGAACAAGCTAAGATGTGTACGAGCCTAGATTATGACAGCAAACTTCATGAGCCAGAGTGGAAATGGTGGACCCTTCAAGAATGGTGCAGGGAACACTCGTTCATCTGCTTGTAAAAATAAAATAAAATTGGATTTCTACTTTAAGTCATGCACAAGAAATGGATTCCAAGTAAATTAAAGACCAAAATATTTTTAAATACTTTAGAAAAATACTTTTAGAATAAAATATACAAGCTGGATTGATGACATTGGGATAGGAAAGAATTTCTTAAATGAAGCTTGAAAATACCATTAATCATAAAAAGAAAAGATTGGGAAATGAGAGTGCATTGAAATTTGCTTCTGCTCAGCAAGGCTTTGGCTTCTGGAAATGGCAGAGTGGGTTCTGTTGCACTGGTACTCTTGCCAATAACAATTATAAACATTGGAAAATACTTAAGAAGGAAAAAAGTTTGAAAGTACTGGAGAGTGACTAAAAGGAGTCAGAAACTGGAGAGGTTTTGATTCTTGGATAAAGGGTCCCACATTGGGTAAGATCCATATTTAAATGATTTTTCCCTTGGGGGCATTCCCTGATCTGCAGGGCCCAGGACAGATAGAACTCAAGAAGAAGATCACACTCTTAATGGCCAGAGGAGTCAGTTTGAGGCTGCCAGAGTGCCTGGAGATTGAGTGAGATACCCCTTAAATGCCACAGAGAGAAAGCCCCAAAATCTTTATACAAACTTCAGTTCCATTCTCAGCTGGTCCCTGACACGTGCATGTGTGAGGTAAAACTCAAAGAAGGCCATGTGGAAAATAGCAGCTAGAAGTCGTTTTTTTTTTTTTTTTAATTTTTTTAATGTTTATTTATTTTTGAGAGAGAGAGAGAGAGAGAGAGAGACAGAGTTGGGGAGGGGCAGAGAGAGAGGGAGACACAGAATCTGAGGCAGACTCCAGGCCCTGAGCTGTCAGCACAGAGCCCAACGCGGGGCTCGAACTCGTGAACCGTGAGATCATGACCTGAACTGAAGTCGGACATTTAGCTGAAGTCGGATGCTTAACCACCAGAGCCACCCAGGCCCCTCCTGCTAGAAGTCTTAAAGAGCTGAACAGAAATTTCAGCAGCTGCCTAATACAATAGAGATAGACTTTGGATTTTGAACCTGAAGTTAGAGGGGCTTCATAAACAGTCCAAGCTTTCCACTGAAACTCCAAAAAGGCCAAGCCTTAGCAATAAAAAAACTGCATCTCAAGACTAAGGAAGTGCACTAAAAATTAAGAGCAAATCCAAGACAGAGCCACCCTAATAAAACCTAAAACGAAGCTTCCACTTGATCAAGGTAAACTACCAAGAATTTATTTGCCTGTTATAACAAGACTGAATATTCTTAAGAGGAATATAACAGAATCCAAACTGTACAACATATCATCCAAAATGTCTAGTACACCATTAGAAATTACTAGATTTATAAAGAAATAGTTAAGTGTGACAATATCAAGGGTTGTCAAGGATGTTAGAAGAATGGGAGTCTCTCCTGGTTGTGGTAGAAATTTTTATGACCACTTAGAGATTTTGGTATTATCAAGGAAAGTTGACAGCTAGCCTACCCTGGATACAGCAGATCTATCTCTAGTTATACACTCTAGAGAAATTCTTGAAGTTCCTCTGTATAAACTTAGGACATGCAAAAAAAAAAAAATGAGCAAAAAAAAAAAGTTGAGCAAAATGAACAAATGGCAGAATGATACATGGATGACAGTATCATTTATGGAAGCTTTAAAAACAATTATACACATCTAATAAAAGTATAGATGCATGAATGCACATCATAACTTCCCAGCTCAGTGTAATGGATACCAGTGGGGGTGAAGGAGAAGAAGGGAGTTAGTCACATGTAGCTGCAAGAATATTTAAAACCTTTAATTTCTTGGGGTGCCTGGGTGGCTCAGTCGGTTGAGTGTCCAACTTTGGCTCAAGTCATGATCTCACGGTTTGTGAGTTCAAGCCCCGCTCGAATTATTAATATATAATTCTATTTATATATCTAGATAGATAGATAGATAGATAGATAGATAGATAGATAGATAGATAAAAGGGGGTTGACTTAAATCAGGAGCTCCACAATGATAGCCATACAACATTTTAAGTTGTAAAACAGAAATCTTAACTTTACAAAATCTTCTATCACTTTAGCAGTTTAACCAGGGACTGAAACGGAGATAATGGGTTATAACCAAGGAGGAAAAGTTGGGGACAATGATTTCCTAGATCCTTATGGAAAGTTTTGGTTTGGACTTTTAATTTTGTATTATAAATTTTTAGTATAATCCAGAGAGTTTTACAGTTTCTTTTAACCCAAGTTTTTTTTTTTTTTTTCCTGCTGTTACAAAAGAGGAGTGTACCTATGCAGCCTTACTGTTACCAGAGGATGTACACTTTAAAATAATTCTTACTTGTAGAGCAATTAGAATCTGATATTTGGAAGCATTGTGCCGGTATGAATCTTTGATACAGTAGTGTTAATAAAATCTAATCTTTAAAAGCCTAATTTTCATGGTCAGTGAATTCAAATAGAAAACATCTTCTGTGAAGTTAGTGTGTATCATGCACAGAAATAAAAGCGTTTCCCCATTTGAAAATCAAACAGTTTAGACTACCAAGAACTTTCAAGGTGACATAAAGTTCAGTTAAAGGAACAGAGGGGGGATTTTTTGTTTTTTTGTTTTTTTGTTTTTTTTTTTTCTGGTTGTGTTTTTGTTTTAAGTTTCTATAGTTCCAGATTCTGGCTCCATTTAGCTGAGGACTATTAACTTTATCTCAAAAGAGCTTTATGTTCAAGGTCTTCTGGTGAAATTGAAGATGTCAGAATTTTTATGGTTTCATTTTAAGCTGTCCGTTAATTTTCTAGTAAGAACAGGGAAGGAAGGCTGTTAGAGCTCAAAGCCTTTTAATGGGAGGATCCCTAGGAGTTGATCTTGTGAGTGTCACTCACAGACTTATTCAGTATTGAAAGAATGTCACTTTCACCATAGATTACCTATCCTTAACCTGCCATTACTGTCGTGTATATCCATATACCCATTTGCCATTAGTCCTAAGAGTTGCTAAGAAGTTCCCCCACCCTTTTTAAATAGGTGTTTTTTCATGCCCTCACACTTGTAAAGCTTCTTTGGTATTTCTTTAATGTTTTGATCCAACTCCCACAGTGCTGCAAACACATTCATTTGTGTTGGTGGGTTGGCATGGTCCGAACCTCCCTTTCTGTTAGAGCTGAGAAGTGAAAAGCACATTGTCAAGCAGCTGACACAAGAGGGTGTCCCTGAGGTTATTAGACATCCTGCCAGATTTAGTCAGAATTATGTATGTCCTGAGTCATGGGTCCCAAAGGGATATTTCAACTGACTTTTTCTGAGCCATCATCCTCTCTGGGTTTTTACTTGTCAAATGCTGGTGTTGGGGTAAGGAGTGGGATGTCATGGCAGGTAGTTAGTCCCTCAGGCCTCTTTCCATGGACATTTTCCATGTCCTGAGTCATTTTCTTTTGGCTTACAGAGACAGTGATGTACTGACCACAGAAAATTTAAGGAGAAGAACTTTTAACTCAGTAGTACAAGAGCCCCAAGCAGTTGTGATTTCAGTGGCTCATCCAGCTGTTTCTTGCAGTTCCCCATTTTACCATCTTTAATGAGTTCGATGTTCTCCATATCAGAGGGAGAAAGTCTTGCCTTTCTCTGAGCACTGTATCTGCTACGGGCATTGTAGCAAGGCACCATTTTACGTCTAGGCAAGTCTATTTTCTGAGAGCTTTACTTGGGGGTTTGGAATGCAAAGACAGGAAGTAAGAAAAAAGTTTATGGTTTAGATTTTTTTTAAGTTTGCTGAGTTGTGATATGTTGTTAGAATATATATATTTTTTCTTCTGTTAGAACATACTTTGGCTGTTAAATCTTATCTGGGACAGGGGCCGAGTGGTTTGAATGAACACATCCTGCTGATTTAAGTATAAAAAAAGAGTAGTTCTCTGACATTTGATGTTTTTCATTGTCACTTCCTTAGTTATTTTTGTCCATTGAAGCTCTTGTGGATGGCCAAAACCATGCTATTTTTTTATACTTAAATTTCTTTAATCCCAGTTAAGGCATGAAAAATGCCCTTTTGACCTTAACATAATTGAACTGAGTTTAGCTTTTAGTCATTAAGAGGTTGCAGCTTTTTATCATAGCTGTTCAATATAAGGTTAAATATAAGTTAGAGAAAGCGGTGATGGTGTCTGTCACAGGAGCTGGTTAGATGTTTGGGGCTGTTAGAAGATATAGCACAAGATGAGAGAGTGGTGCTGGGCACATACCAAGCTTTCAGTGTAGGAAAAACTGTGACCTAAAAGCCTAGACTCACATCCTAAAAAAAGGCCACAGTTTCTGAAATGATGACTTAACTGGAATGACCCAAGGAAATACTATGGACTGTGACTTGGAGAACCATGGAAAATCCATTGGAAAGGTTATCTCCATGATTCCTTTGTTAACCTAAGCTAACAAAGAAATAACCATGAAATAGTGATGCTGAATTCACATGCAGAGTGGCTTACTTAGAACATTTTGTTACACATAGTATTTGTTCAATAGTGGAAATAATTATCCCTTAACTTTAGAGTTGACACAAGGTTTTCGTATATGCTGTTCACTGTTGCAGACTTACAAGTACCTTGTAGAAGAAGGCAAAGCTGACATTTTTCCTCGCATTTTACAATGTTTGATGTCCTGTTATTAATAAAATTTCAAATCTAATTTTTCAGATTCAGTGTTGTTTTTACTACATCCTAATGGCTCTCTTTCCTAGAATTTCCAGGAACAGACATTTCCAGAAATATCTATACTATTCCGTTGAAGAGGACCTTTGGGAAACTGATGTGAAATAAATGTTGAGTCAATACTTGGAAACTGTGATCTTAGGCAAGAGAACCTTAAGAAAATTCCATTTTCTTACTTGAAAAAAATACTACTACTTACCTAGGGGGAATTAGAATACTCTTAGAGTCTTATAAGTAGCAAAATACCTTACTCCACTGAGCTTCAACAGTAAGAAAATATGTTTTCTAAAACATGAAGTCCAGAAACAGGGCTGGGTCTGGAGTAGGTTGAGTCGGCAGCCTAACAGTGTCAGCCCAGGTCTGTTCCCTCATTACTGCTGTGGGTGGCTCTGCCCTCAGGCTGGCTTTTAGGATGGTAAAGTGGCTGTGGCCATTCCAGGCATCAATCCAATGTAGCCTCACCAAGGTCTGGAGAGGAAAGGAGGCCATCTTTTTCTGTCTCTTTTTCTTAGAACTGGGAAAACACACTCATAAAAACCTACCCCAGACTTTCCTTACGTTTCTTTATGCTTCTGGTATTTCATCGTCAACCCAAGTCACTGGCAAGGAGGATGGGATTGTTACAACTACAACTGGCTTAGACTTATCATTTTAGGAGGAATAAATACTCTGGTGAGAATTGAGTGAAGCAACATATGTTAAAGTCCTGGAATGTAGTAGGCATTTTGTGTTCTATCTTTAGTATATAATATGTGACGATATTTTGTGTTTCTTCATGTACTGACATGAACACAAACTAGATTAAATTTCCCTTTTCCTGAAATATCCCTAAAAGTTTTCTTTCTCTTCTTTGTGGATCTAGCTGAACATTTAGCTGATGAGGGAAAAGTTACAGAGTCTGTATACCTTTTACAGGGGCTTTATTTGAATGTCACGCACCACAGCCGTTGTGGGGTCACGCAGAATAGGAGTAGACAATGCTTGTTTGAAATCGTATTTGGATGGGGCGGCTGGGTGGCGCAGTCGGTTAAGCGTCCGACTTCAGCCAGGTATCGATCTCGCGGTCCGTGAGTTCGAGCCCCGCGTCAGGCTCTGGGCTGATGGCTCAGAGCCTGGAGCCTGTTTCCGATTCTGTGTCTCCCTCTCTGTCTGCCCCTCCCCCGTTCATGCTCCGTCTCTCTCTGTCCCAAAAATAAAAACGTTGAAAAAAAAAGAAATCGTATTTGGTTTTAGACGTGATGGTATTCTCATTCTTAAGGGGAAATATGAAGTCATTTCACAACTTTGAAAGGAAATCAGGTGCCCGTACCGTATTAGTGTAATCATGTCTTTCCTCTTGTAAAGCCAAAAAAAGATCCATACCCAGGAAATTAAAATCATTAAGCCTGTTTTTAGCATTAATGTGTTCATTTCTCCATAGTAACTTGTGAAAGAACAGACAGCCTTACCTTATCAACTAATTTTCTTTTACGTCAGTGGCAGTGCTAGTCAAACAGTAATGTGTGCCTAATAACTACTTAGTTTTTACATTATTAATGGGGTTGGCTTTACTTTGGGAGAGTTATGTAACAACCAGTCAACACACAAATAAAGACTAATGCCTATTTTCCGTTTTCCAGATTCGCCCTTTTTTCTTTTCCTTGGCTTCAAGATATCTTTCTGTGTGTTATCTCTATTTCCACTATCGTCTATACCCCCCAGAGCTTTATCTTACCATCATTCCACTGACATCATTTTTGTTCAGTCCTTTATTGTGTATATTAGGTGAGTTTCCAAATTTTAGATGATTTTTATTTTTAGAACACAGAGCCTGAAAAGTTTGTAGTAACTCAGCATGACACTCAGCTCACTGATATCCAGATGTAGTTGGCTCCTGAGGGACCAACAGTTCCAGGATGCCTTGGAGACCCGGATAAAATGCACGGTGTGCCCACAGTTGCTTTGTAAACAAGCAGCCTCATAAATTGGTTGCATGTCTTGACCTTGGTTTAATGCCACTCTCAGCAAACGATAGATTGCATGAACCTATGTTATGGCCTGACCAAGTCAGAATCCAAGAGTGGTAATACTCAGTATGTCACTGTGGGGTTTCCTAATTGGCAGCTGATGAGTATTGAGCACCTAAGGAGGGCAACTATGGCTTGTTTTATGTAACTCAGAGGGATGAGTGAGAAAACTAGATGTTTGCCAGGCATTTTGCTCAAAAGGAGGGAGAATATGGAAGAGTAGGGGTGATTTCACTTAGTGAATTTAAGTAATTGTTTCCAAGCCTGGCTGAACATCATAATCATTTGGGGAGTTTTTCAACAATGTGGATGGAGTTCTTTGCCCCTAGAGATTCTGCTTAGTGAATCCACTTTATTGAATAGAAAACCACAATTGATAATATGCTTATGTTCTTCTTATTAGAGATTTAGGTTTTCCCCATATTTTGCCGTCATTCCCTTCCTCCTAAATCTTTACTGTTCTTCATATCCTCAAAGGTTAAGTTCAAATCCCTGACCCCACCCTAACCTGCCCTTCAGAGCTTTCCTAACGTATCTCTTCCCATCTTCCCGACCTTCTTAGGATATGGGTTTTACATTATAATTTGAGAGAATTGGCAGTTATTGGAAGGATAAGTTTAGATTGGCCATAAACATATGAAAACTGTTCATTCTCCAGAGCAATCAAATAAGTGCCCATTACAATCCTAAACTATGGTTTCTTTTTACCCATTGTCAAAGATGAAAAGAGGTGAGAATACTTTATTTTGGCATGAATGCAATGGGAAGGTCTCTCTCCTACACTCCTTTTAAGAAAGTGAATTGGTAAGCCCTTTCTGGAAAGCAGTTTGGCATTATGTATCAAGAGCCTTGAAATAGTTCATGTTCCTTAATCCAGTTATGTCCTTTTCTTAATCCTAAAGAAACAGCAGATATGGAAATAAAGTTGTGTTTACAACAATGTTCACTACACTGAATTTTATGGCAACAAAAAATTGGAAGGAACCTAAATGTCCAACAGTAGGGAAAATGTTAAGCAAAGGATAACCTCCCCATATGATGGAATATCATTCATTCAAAATTGTGGGGATGGAGTTCAGTGGTAAAAATATACATAACATAAAACTTACCATTTTAACCATTTTTAAGTGTACAGTTCAGTGGCATAAATTACAATCACACTGTTGTGCAACTATCATCACTATCCATCCACGACTCTTCTCATCTTACAAAACTCAAACTCTATACCCATTAGACAACTTCCCATTTTCCTCTCCTCCCAGCCCCTGATAACCACCATTTTATGTTCTATCTCTATTAATTTGAGCAGGTATTTCCTATAGGTGGAGTCATATGGTAGTTGTCTTTTTTGCAACTGGCTTATTTCACTTAGCGTAACATTCTCAGTGGTCCATCCATGTTGTAACATGTCACAATTTCCTTTTTTAAGGCTGAATAATACTCTATTTTATGTAGACACCATTTGGTGTTTAACCATTCATCCATCGATGACTTCTGTGTTGTTTCCACCTTTTTGGCCGTTGTGAATAACGCTGCTATGCACATTGGTGTACAAATATCTGACTCCCTTGCTTTCAATTCCTTTTGGTATATACCCAGAAGAAAATGGTGGTTTTTTAAAAAAATATTTGATAGTAACATGTATTATGCTATCCAATCAAAATTTTAAAAACAGTATAAAATTAACAAGATTTTCTCTTTGTCTCTCTCTGTCTCTCTCTCTCTCTCTCTCTCTCTCTCTCTCTGGGTTTTTTTTTTTTTTTTTTTTGGAAAAAAGTATGAGACTAGTAAAAGGACTGGAAGAAGATGGTTAGAATTTTGGGTTATTTATTTTTCTAACTTTCCTGTTATAAAAAGGATTATATACAAACAAGTAGTTTGAGATGAAGAGAGGGTTTCCCCCCCTCTACAGATCAAATTGACACAGTGATTTGGCACTCGTTTTCTTCTGCTGCTGTCCTGCTTTGTCTGTGAATTATTTTATCAGTGATAATTTAAGAAATATCCCTAGAGATGCAAAGCACCATGAATTCTAATTTAATTACTTGTGTGTCTCACAGAAAGAATCACAGCAGTTATATCACAAGGAAGGAAAAATGACAGCTAAATAGAAAGAACTTGACTTGAGCTCAATTTCTTCTTTGATGGAAAGTAGATTCTCTTTAGCTAGAAATAATGAATTCAAGAATATTTCCTTTATTCTTGACTTTGTTGAACATCTCAGTGCAGAGGCAAAAAAAATGAACTGTCTTTGTTATATAAAGACTTCGTCACTCACTTTATAATCAAGTACTTGCCTCTTTCAGAACGAGCTTGCAATCAGGTGACAAATAAAATTGCTAATAATAAAGCAGCCTTGAACAAAAATCTATTGCTTTGGAAGCTTGACTAAGAAGTTTGCATCTTTTCAATATAATAATGAAGAATGCAAATTATTTACTTTTTTCCAATAAATATTTCAGTACTAAAATAGAAAAAAGTCAACAATAGTGGATGTAACTTCATACAGTTACTCGAATGTAGTCACCAGAATTCTCTTAAGATGTGAATATCTGGTTTCATCATTAAGATTTCTTTCTTTCATAAAGTCTTCTTTAATTAGCTTACTCACCTCTATCCATTTTATTTCTCTATCTTTAGAGATAGTTTTACACTGTTAGTCATTGCTTATAGATTTCTTTGTGTAAGGACTAACATTGTTCATGTTCATTTATCCTCTTGCTAGTTAAACGATGATGTTTTCCACAACATGAAACTTCTTCTTTGGTGCATTTTTATGGGCACATTCAGTATTGCCATATGAGTTCTTTTAAAAATATTAGCCTGTAGTCTAATAATATTGATCAAATATATCTTGTGACAAACACCATTCTTTCGAGGAGTATAGCAATACCTGTTTCTGTTGTATATAGAATACAAACTTCATTCTTAATATAAATAAGCAATTATTCCTGCTTTTATTTGTCATAATTTTTCCTGTTTAACCCAACTCCCTTTTACTAAAAAACAAAACAAAAAACCAGAAAGTAATGAAAAAGGACTAAAAAAAATTGTTTTTAATGCACACCAAAGGGTAGGCAGGGTGATACAGAAAAGAGGGCTCATGTTTGGAATCGAGCAGAATTGGGTAAAGTTCCCACTCTCCCACTTCTAATGTGCATGACTTAATATTTCCATGCTTCAGTGTCCTGATCAGTAAACTTGAGATAATCCACTCTATCTTAAAGAGTTTTCATAATTAGAAATATTATGCTTGAAGTGTCTAGTGCAATGCCTATTCCTAGTAGTTGCTTAGTAATGAGAGGCAGCTATCATTATTGTTTCTGTTTGGTATTGTTACTATTTGGTATTAATCACAGCTTTCCTTAGTGGAGAATATCATTTGTGTTGTATTTTTGTTAGAAATACACTATCCCTCTTCTTAGGAAGGTGACACATCCCACCTGTGACACCAGGTTTGGGTGTATTTCTTGGTCGATGCTCATTATCAGCAGAAGCTTTAAAAGCCCCGTTGTGATTGTGCCATGTGTAGTTTTCCTTGGTCATTTTCTGGAGAAAACTACTCCTCCAGGCTGAGTCCCAGAAAGAGAACAATGTGGAGCAAAGCTGAGCCAACCAACGTAGAAATGTGGCATGAATAGGCATTGCCAGCTGCTGGGTTTGCAGTTGTTTGGTACTGTGACACACTTACCCTAAAACAACTGATACATCACCTGCAGCTAAAATGGATAGTTTCATTCTTTTAACATCTATATGTTAACATTTCTATTTTAATGTTATTTTAGCATTTATATCTTAACATTAATTTATCAAGTTTGAGTCTTAAAAAAACAATGACATGATAAAATGTGTTTAGAAAATTAGCACCAAGGAACTAGAAAATCAAATATGCCAGTAATCAGGATCAACGTGCTTGGTATGACTGACCTCCAAGCCAATAGGCATTTTAGTAGTAGCATGGAAAAAGAATCATATGCTACTTCTTCAGAAGAAACTGTGCTATCCCTAGCAATAAATAATTTCTCACATAAGACTCTCAGTAGGCCATAGTGAAAGCTATGTAAACAATATCCTCAATATTTTTATTTAATAGTGAATTCCAACAACATTAAAATGTAATGTGGTGCAAGTGATATGCAATCCACTAATTTAATATGGTCTAAGGATATAGCTTTCTGGTCATATGCCTTTTATCAAAATTAGGGTTTAGACTACTCGAGAAAGTGAGATTATTTGAATCTCCTGTGAACTGCTATATTCATCACTTGTCTCAGCCTGGTTCGTGGCAAGGAGTGGATACTGATTTTCTTCATTCAGCAAGCATTTCATATTCACCTGCAATGTGTTAGGCATCCCAGTGATTCAGGGATTGGAGATTCAGTGGCCAACAAGACTGATGATGAGGTCCCTGCTCTCATGGAACGTGCACTCTGCTGAGGAAGATAGGTGATAAAAGAAAAGTAATTTCAGATTATTATAAATTCTGTAATAGATACAGAACTATACACAGATTACATTTTTTTCTTAAGTCATATTACTTAGTGGTTTTCAAGAAAATTTTCCATTTCACCTAGGTTGCCACATTTATTGGCATAAAGTTGTTCCTAATATCCTTTTGCTTTCTTCTTAATGCTCATAGGATCTATACTAACGTCCTCCTTTTTGATCCTGATAGTGTAGCATAACAGTAATTTGTATTCTCTGTCTCTTGTTGTCTGATGAACAGTTTGCCTTGGAGTTTATCAATTTTATTAATCTTCTCATAGAACGAACTTTTGGCACTGTTGATTTTCTTTATTGCACTTTTTATTTCATTAATTTCTGCTCCTTCTACTTTGTTCAGGAATAATATGCTGTTATTTTTCTAGATGGAAGCTTACAGCATTGATTTCTCAACCTTGCTCTTTTTCCAACATATGCATTTAAAGGTATAAATTATTCTGCATCCTAGAAATTTTGATATAGTGAACTTTCAATACTGTTCAGCTCAAAATATCTTTTCATTTTCAGGCCCCTAGGTTACTCAGAAGAAGGTTGCCCAATGCCCAAACGTATCTTTCTTTCTTGTTCACGAGTTTAATTCTATTGTGGTGAGAGAACACACTCTGCATTATTTCAATTCTTTGAAATTTGTTGAGAAGTGTCTTATGGTCCAGGATATGGTCCACTGTTGTTGGGTGTAGTGTTCTACATAAGCCATTTAGATTAACTTAGTTAATCTTGTTATTCAAGTCTTCCATATCCTCATTGATATTTTTGTCTGCTTATTTGATCACTGAGAGAAGAGTTTTAAAATCTCCAGCTATGGATGTAGATTTGTCTGATTTTTAGTTTTTCCCAGTTTTGCTTTATGCATTTTGAAGCCATGTTAATAGGTATGTTTGGGATTGTAAATTTTTCTGTTGAATTTACTCTTTTATCATTATGTAACATCCCTCTTTATATCATGTAATAAATTTTGCTTTAAATTCAGTTTTATCTGATACTAATAAATAATCACAACAGATTTCTTTGGGTTAATATTTGAGTGATATATCTTTATGCATCATTTGACTTTCAGCTTAACTGTGTCCTTATATTTAAAGTGTGTCTCTTAAATGTGTGTAATATAATTCTTTCTTTCTTCCTTCCTTCCTTCCTTCCTTCCTTCCTTCCTTCCTTCCTTCCTTCCTTCCTTTTTCCCTTCCTCCCTTCCTCCCTTCCTCCCTTCTATCCTTCCTTCCTCTCTTCCTCCCTCCCTCCCTCCCTCCCTCCTTTCTTGCTTTCTTATTGTTATGCAATCTAACTTGACAGATCTCATATTTGTAGTATTCAGGTCATTTTTATTTACTGTGATAACTGGTGTTTGCAGCTTTGTTACCATCTTGGTATTTATTTTCTCTTTAATTTTTGTTTGTTCTTTTAGTCTTCCATACCCTCCTTACTTTCTATTAATTTGGTATTATATTTTAGCCTCTATTAGCTCTTTACTAATACTTTTTATAATATTACTTTAGTAGTTTCCTAGGGACTGCCATCTACATCCTTGACTTTTCTAGTCTACCTTAAATTTATACTTTACCACATCCTGAGCAAGGAAAGAAACTTAGGGGAGTTTAAATATTCAACAGTTTTTAAAGTGTTAACATATTTTATATACAGTCGCCTATTTACCCTTTCTGTTATCTTTGTTCCTACAGTTCAGTGTTTCATCTGGAATTACTTTTCTATAGTCTAAACAAGTACTTTTAGTATTGTTTGTAGTGTGGACCTGCTGGCAATTAATCCTTCCAGGTTTTGCTTGTTTGGAAACATCTTTCTTGCATCTTTTCTTTTTTTTCTTGTGTCAATCTGAGAATGTCATTGCATTATTTTTGGCTTCCGTAGTTTGTATTGCAAAGTCAGCGATCAATTTTATTGTTCCTTTAAGGTAATGTGTCTTTTCCTCTGGCTGATTTTAAGATTTTTCTATGTCTTTGTTTTCAGCATTTAGACTGTGATTATTTTATTTTATCCTGTTTGAAGTTTGCCGAACTTCCTGAATCTGTGGGTTAATGTTTTCAACAGTTTTGGAATATTTTTGGCCATTATGTCTTCAAATATTTCTTGTGTTCTGTATTCTCTCTTCTTTCTGGAATTACAGTGATACATATGTTAGACCATTTAACTATGTTCCATATGTCTCATGCTTTGTTGTGTTTTCCCCTTCTTTTTTCTCTCTCTGCTTCCATTTCGATACTTTATGTTGACCTGTTCTTCATTGCACCAAATCTGTCTTTTGTTCTGTCTAGTCTGCTATTAAACCTGTCCAAAGAATTCCTATTTTCAGGTATTGTATATCTTCGTTCTAGATTCTTCTTTTTTTTTTTTTTTTTAAGATTCCAACTCTGTGTTGAAATTGTTTTTCTTCTTCATCCATTTGTCCGTCTTTTTCTTGATTTTCTTATATTTGTAATAATTATTTCAAACTCCTTGTTTGAATTATCTGAATTATCTCTGAGTCAGCTCCTCTTGTCTGTTTTTGCTCTCTTATTTATTGGTCACATTTTCCTAGCTTTTTGCTTGTCTCATAGTTATTGTACCCTATACGTTTTGTGTTTCAGAATTACTAAGATTGAAGATGATTTTATTTTCTCTCACAGAAAGTTCTTGCTTTCCTCTGTTAGCCAGATAGGATAAGAAGCTGATTACTTCAAAAAATGTAATGAGTTCGTCTCAGTTTCAGTTTTAGTTGACCCAGTCTCTCTTGATAGTGTCTCTGCTTCTTGGCTGTGCCCCGCCCCCCCCCCCCCAGCTTTTGATTGAGACACAAGCAGGTCTCTAGCTCCGTGTCCCTAAGTACTGTGGGAGATTTCATACCTGCCCTGTGAAGTTTTGAGTTTCACTCTTTATTCTTCCACATCATACAGCTCTTAAATTTGGTAATTTTTTTTTTTTTTTTAAGGAGGAGACTGTCATGTATTTTTTTTTAAAGTTTATTTATTTTGAAAAAAAGTAGAAAAGGGGCGCCTGGGTGGCGCAGTCGGTTAAGTGTCCGACTTCAGCCAGGTCACGATCTCGCGGTCCGTGAGTTCGAGCCCCGCGTCGGGCTCTGGGCTGATGGCTCAGAGCCTGGAGCCTGTTTCCGATTCTGTGTCTCCCTCTCTCTCTGCCCCTCCTCCGTTCATGCTCTGTCTCTCTCTGTCCCAAAAATAAATAAACGTTGAAAAAAAAAATTAAAAAAAAAAAAAAGAAAGAAAAAAAGTAGAAAAAAAAAATAAATGGGACACCTGGGTGGCTCAGTCAGTTGAGTGTCCGACTCTTGTCAGCTCTGGTCATGATCTCATGGTTTGGGGATCAAGCCCAGTGTCTGGCTGTGTGCTGACAGGGTGGAGCCTGCTTCGGACTCTCTCTCCCGCCCTCTCTCTCTCTCTTTCTGCCCCTCCCCTGCTCGTGCTCTCTCTCTCTCAAAAAAATAATAAATAAAGTTTATTTATTTCGAGAGAGACAAACAATGCGAGTTGGGGAGAGGCAGAGAGGGAGAGGCAGAGAGTGAGAGAAGCCCAGGCAGTCTCCACAATGCCAGGGCAGCGCCCGAAGAGGCAGGGCTCAAACCCGCAAAACTGAGATCGTGACCTGAGCTTAACTGACTGAGCCACCCAGGTGCCCTGAGACTGTTGGTATCTGTGGCAGGCTCCTCTTGCTGGTGGCGCTTCACGTCGAAGTACTGCCAGACTTCAGGGGATTTCGTTCTGCTCTCCAAGCCCTACCTCATCTCCCAGCCCTCCGTACGACCCAGCATTCAACGGATGTCCTGTGGAGAAAACTGGCTGCATGTTTGGGGCTCCTCCAAGTTTCATTCGTTTATGCCAACCCATGCAACCATCAGGAAATCCACTCTTTTCTCTTTTCCCTGGTAGAGCTTCAGATAGATAGAGTTTCTATGCCTATGCCAAGCCCAAGCCCCATCTTATGGTCCAAATGAACAAACACCCTTATGGAAGACAAGGCAGTTCAGCTCCCTTGGGAGGGCATTTCTCTCTCTGGAGTTTTATTTCAATGCTGGTTTTAATTGTCATTGCTTCTATAGATCTCTGGTATCTGTGAAAAATATTTTTTGATATGTATCCTTTTCCCCCCACAGTTGCTGTAGCAGAAGTGATAGCTTCTAAATGGACTACTGCATCTGCTTTGAAGCTAAAGTTTTTCCCTAGACATTGAATATTCTTCTATGATTGAAATGGCTATATAGCTTTCAAACGTTTGGAATATATTCCATATTATACCTTATAATGTTGGAAATTTAGAGTACTTTTTTATTTTATAACAAATATCCTTGTATCTGAATTTCTGATTACATATTTGATGCTTTTCCTTAGTATAAATTTATAGATGTGCAATTGTGTGAACAGATATGCATTTTTTTTAATTTTATGATTGTGATATATATTGGGAAATTTCTGCCAAGAAATACTGTAGTAATTTACTTTCACAGTGTGTGAGAATTCTTAATTCCTGTGGGTGGTATATTAATAACATATGACAAGATTTTATGTCTTTTGTAATAACATGTACATGTTATCTTAATCTCCAGGAGAATTCAGAAAATGTTGACTCTCCTAAATACTGAACTCATTGTTATGGAATGCTATGAATCCTAGAAAAATATACATTATTAATTTTATTGGCATGTATATTTTGGTTAAAAACATAAAAATATATATTGTTCATGGCAACAGAAAAACAGATGTAAGCCAGACTTTTCATTTTGGTTGGTTTTGGCACATAGGAAGCCTTTAGTCAATTTTTACTGATTAATTTGGACATGTCTTGCCTTTTACATTTTTCCTTTAATATCTTTAAGAGAAATTCCATGCTCTTTGGTTTCAAGGGAAGTGAAAGGATTTGTCTGTTGAAAATATTGCATGTCTTGATATGAATCAGGGGAAAAGAAAGTATACTTGTTTCTTCTCCTATACTCTTTTTATTGGGACCTTCTATTACCTCCAAAAAAAACACAGAAACCTTTGAGACTTACATGAGTCTAAGACTTAAAAATCTTGTCTTTTCTTTATATGACTAGCTTTGAACATCACTCTGGGTGCATGCTTTTTCATTTTAGGATTGGGAAACACCTATACTTCTGGAGAGATACAAATGTTTATTTTTTTTTAACCACTTATCAATAAAATTTTTTTTATTTTTTTAAAATTTTTTTAACGTTTATTTATTTTTGAGACAGAGAGAGACAGAGCATGAACGGGGGAGGGGCAGAGAGAGAGGGAGACACAGAATCGGAAATAGGCTCCAGGCTCCGAGCCATCAGCCCAGAGCCCAACGCGGGGCTCGAACCCACGGACTGCGAGATCGTGACCTGAGCTGAAGTCGGACGCTTAACCGACTGAGCCACCCAGCCGCCCCTTGTTTTATTTTTTAAAAAGCTATGTTTATACTACAGAATTGTGTCTTCTGCCAAAACAGATTATATGTTGATGAATTAGTTAGTTAGTTGTTAAACTCAAGTTAGTTAACATATAGTGTAGTGTTGGTTTCAGGAGAAGACCGCAGGGATTCATCTCTTACATATGACACCCAGTGCTCCTCAGTGCTCATCCCAACAAGTGCCCTTCTTAATAACCCATCACCCATTTAGCCCATCCCTCTACCCATCTCCCCTCCAGCAACCCTTAGTTTCTTCTCTGTGTTTAAGAGTCTCTTATGGTTTGTCTCCCTCTCTGTTTTTATCTTATTTTTCCTTCCCTTCCCTTATGTTCATCTGTTTTGTTTCTTAAATTCCACAGTGAGTGAAATCATATTTGTCTTTCTCTGACTTATTTCACTTAACATAATGCACTCCAGTTCCATCCACATTTTTGCATATGGCAAGATTTCATTCTTTTTCATTGTCAAGTAATACTGAGTTGTGTGTGTGTGTGTGTGTGTGTGTGTGTGTGTGTGTGTGTGTGTGTATCACACCCATTGTGTGGTGTACACACACACTTTTCATCAGGTGATGGACATTTGGGCTATTTCCATAATTTGGCTATTGTTGATAGCACAGCTATAAACATTGGAGTGAATATGCCCTTTTGAATCAGCATTTTTGTATCTTTTGGACAAATACCTAGTAGTGCAATTGCTGGGTTGTAGGGTAGTTCTATTTTTAATTTTTTGAGGAAGCTCCATGTCATTTTCTAGAGTGTCTGCACCAGTTTGCATTCCCACCAGCAGACCAAAGGGTCCCCCTACTCCGCATCCTTGCCAACATCTGTTGTTTCCTGAGTTGTTAATTTTAGCTATTCTGACAAGTGTTGAGGTGGTATCTCATTGTGATTTTGAATTGTATTTCTCTGATAATACAACACAGTGAGAATTGTATTTCTCCGATAATACAGTGATGTTGAGTATCTTTTCATGTGTCTGTTAGCCATTTGGATGTCTTCTTTGAAAATGTGTCTATTCATGTTTTCTGCCCATTTCTCCAATGGATTATTTGTTTTTTGGGTACTGAGTTTGATAACTTCTTTTTAGATTTTAGGTACCAACCCTTTATCTGATATATCATATTCAAATATCTTCTCCCATTCCTTCAGTTGACTTTTAGTTTTGTTGATTGTTTACTTTGCTGTGCAGAAGCTTTTTATCTTGATGAGGGGCAGTAGTTCATTTTTGCTTTTGTTTCCCTTGTCTCCAGAGATATGTCAAGTACGAAGTTGCTGTGGGTGAGGTCAAAGGGGTTGCTGCCTGTTTTCTCCTGTAGGAGTTTGATGGTTTCCTATCTCACATTTCGGTCTTTCATCCATTTTGAATTTCTTTTGATGGATGGTGTTTTTTGATCACCAACAGTGATACAGTTGGATATTCCACTTCTATCACTCCTTGAGCCAGCTAGTTAAGATTAATGCTTACTTGATTTTTGTTCAGAGATACTTGTTCTACTTAAAAAGTAAGACCTTTTAAAAGGGCACATGATCCTCAATATCCAGAAAAATGTACTTTCTCTTTCCTTTTGAAGTTTAACTTATGGTTTTAAGTTATGGGAAATTTCAAGCATGTATAAAAGCCAAGAATATGCTATAATGCACACTATTGTGCCCACCACCACTTTTGCTAATCCTATCTTTTTGTTAAAAGATAGTTAATGATTTAAATGGGAATGCCTTTATCTTAGAATTGTATTTTTTCTACATAGCTTTTTTTTTTAATATCACCAAATGGTCATTTATTCAGTATGTAGTCCTCAAATTTCCTCAATTTGATTAAAAGTAAAGATTTCATTTTTCAGATTTGTCTAAAGCAGTTTCTAATGGTCACCAGGGTGTTTGTTTTCATTTTCTTTTTCTTCATGCGCCCAAGTGTAATAATGTTGAATATTGTTGCCCGTTAAATGATGTACGTGAGGAAACCCTTGGACCAAATCTAAGAAGCGTTACCTTGAAAATACAGTGGATGTGCAAACACTGAAGTCTTTTCAGATGTTGAAGTGTTTTTCCAAGGGTGATATTTAGTGTCATGCATATTCAGAAAAGGGTTCTTATTCTCTTGAGCCAAAATTAGTATGCACAGGCACAATCTCTGTTTTTCTTAATTTCTTAGTGCAATTGACGTTCTTTATTTCGTTTCTGTATCACTCATGTGAAACTGATTGTTTCAGTGTGTTCCCTAGATGATCCCCTCATTCCTTTGTGTATTTTGAACGCTTTTTAAAAACTACTTTAAAAAAATAGGTACGGGGTTTTTATTTTTTAATTACCACTGCTTACACATGTGTACACACACACACACACACACACACACACTCTGTCACATTTCTGGTAGATTGTTGAAAAGAGGATCTTTTAAAAGACAGAGGCTACTATGATAAGGGTGAGCTAAGTAGGGGAATGCAGTGGAGCTAAGGGTTAGGAAAGGCAGATACTTATGCATGAAATCCTAACAGCACACTAGATTCTGGGGTGAAGGCCAGTGGAATATTTTTGCTTGCTCAGGCATTGAAGTTATGCAAACAGAAGCTATTGCACACCCAGAGATTCTTGATTGAGAAAGTAAACTTGTACATTTGTTTTTTTTTTTTTAATAGGTTCAAAAAGGCATTTGAATCTGAGCCATCACTACAGTCAGGAATTAATTATGCGGTCCTTCTCCTGGCAGCTGGGCACCAGTTTGAATCTTCCTTTGAGCTCCGGAAAGTTGGTAATTGCAGCTTGATAATTTTACATGGAAATCAAGAAACTGGACTCAACTTGGTACAAAGAAAAAGAATCATTGATAGATAGACCCTTTGCTTTTATCTTATCTGTCTTTCTGAAAAAAAATTACTATATATCCTTGCTTAGTGTTTCCTACTATTGTGCCGAATCCTGATATTGGGATGTAATTTGGTTTTTAGTTTATTTTACCTGTTTCTAAAAGTCCCCTGGTTAATATTTATTATTCCAGCACAAACTAAAATTGAAAATATGGGCTCTGCAGTCAGCTTCAACTCCTAAATAAGGTAGTGTTTGGAGCATTAGAAACATTTCCTAGTTTAGATTTAGAGAAGGAAGAAGAAGAAGAGGAAGAAAAGATTTCTGACAGTTTCTATTTCTGATTCCCCTCTACACCTTCAAGCTCTGTGATTTCAGTGGTGTTGGAGGTGGAGCCTCCCTAAGCCCCCAGACCAGCAGGCCAAGCAGATGGCAGTCTTGGCAATGACCAGTCTCCTCAGAGACCATCTCTGGATTATAGCCGTTGACAGGATGTGCTTCTGTCCCTCTTATCTGTGGACATCATCTCATCTTCTTTGGAATTTGAAGAATTACGGCATCTTAGTGAATAAGTTCTGTGTGATTTTCTTGGTTCTGGCTTTCGTAGCATTTTTTAAGGTTTTACATACTGGAATACCATATTAGAATGGTGATGAGATCTTGCTCTCTCCTAGTGTCTAACCAATTCTCTTTCAGGGAATCTTTCCCACTCTTGGAGGAGTCATTACTACAGGCCTAGAAATACACCATATTTTTCACAGACGGAAAAAATTCTTAGTGAATCCATGAATTACAGAAAATTCTTTCACTTTAAGATTTTTAACTGGAGAAGGTTTTTCTTCAGTTTTCCTTCAAGAAAAATGAGTCCTGCACTTTTTTACATTCAAGGGAAGGGCTTATAAAATAGCCATGTGTAATGTTCTGGGAAATCCTTGATGGCAAATAAAGTTTGAGTATTAAGTAATTTTTGAAAGAGCCCAGACTAAAAGAATGATAAAATGCTTTTGCTACTGAATTGCACTGGTATTCAATGCACAAAGCTTTATTTGAAATGATTTTTCAGTTGGTAAATGAAATCAGAGAAAATGCATTGCAACTTGTACTTTTCAGAAATTATTATTATAAACAAATTTGTATCTAAGGTTGATTTTCTGACTCCACACTAGCTAAAATTCTTTACATACTAGTGATCTAAAAATAATTTGTACTGCTGTATTCTTAAACTTAAGGAGAAGTTTTATCGAAGCCTCCAGATCATTGCAGGAATTGACACTAATTTGCATGTGTTGATAGAACAATAACATAGTGGTTTGAAAATGTACCTCTTCTAAATTCTCATTTTTAAGTTAAACATACATTAAAACGATCAGCACTCTGCTAAGAGAATAGATCTCATCACAAAAAAGAAATAATTATGTGATATGAATGAAGTGTTAGCTAACACTATGATAGTAGCCATTTTACAATATTTAAGTGTATCAAAGGAACACATTTTACATCTTAAACTTACACGATATCATATGTCAATTGTATATTACAATAAAGCTGAGGGAGAAAAAGAATGGAGGTTTGAGGAACTATAATTAATATAACTCTCTACAGAAAACATACTTTAATTTTTTTTCCCAAGAACTCATTCACAGTATATGTTGAACAGGCATTTGAAAGCATATGAAGCTGAATTTTAAATTTTGGAAAGTGCAGAACATACACAGACTTAAAATGTGACTTGACAATGAATTTTTAGCCACTTCAAGAATGAAATTTTAGGTTTCTAAAATACTGTGATACACTCTCCAAATTGTATGTCCTTTATAACTAAAAGGCAATTAAAACTCACTGGATTGTACTCAATCATAAATTATGCTCATAATCATAGGCTGACCTAAAGTTGATTTTTTATGGCACAATAGGATTAGAAGGGTTTTCAAAGAAAAGCAAGAGTTAACTAGTCTAATATAATAATAATTATATGTGAAAAAGAAAACTGATAACACATTTTGCATATTTTAAAGATATACTTTTAAAAAGCATTTTTTTTAACGTTTATTTATTTTTGAGATAGAGAGAGACAGAGCATGAACAGGGGAGGGTCAGAGAGAGGGAGACACAGCATCTGAAACAGGCTCCAGGCTCTGAGCTGTCAGCACAGAGCCCGACGCGGGGCTCAAACTCATGGACCGCGAGATCATGACCTGAGCCGAAGTCGGCCGCTTAACCGACTGAGCCACCCAGGCGCCCCTAAAAAGCATTTTTAAATACTCTAATCAAATTTCTCAGTAATTTATATCTTCCTATATTTCTTCTCTTGACCCCCTGCAGTTGTACAGATTAGCCTGAATTAGTGACTTCCCCTTAGTAATCAGACTTTTTTTTTAATGAAATCTCTTCTTCAGGTGCATTTTGAAATTTTGATTTTTTTATAAAAGGTAAGCAATTAAAATTTAAGATACCGTAAGATAATCACTAAATTGGAGGCATCTAAACATATCATCTTAAATTTAAGATCTCTAAGGTAAAAGTATTCTTAACTGTCCTAATCTATTGCCCAAAGACTCTCAATTCTGGTCATGTGTGTATTTGAGGTCAAGACTAACTACTTCATGATCTGTGTTTCACTTTCCCAGTTTTTAAATAATCATTGATATTTAGACTACTTAGAACTAGGATTTAAAACACAGAACCACAGGGGCACCTGGGTGGCTCAGTCGGTGAAGCGTCAGACTTCAGCTAAGGTCATGATCTCACGGTCCGTGAGTTCGAGCCCCGCGTCGGGCTCTGTGCTGACAGCTCAGAGCCTGGAGCCTGTTTCAGATGCTATGTCTCCCTCTCTCTCTGACCCTCCCCCGTTCATGCTCTGCCTCTCTCTGTCTCTCAAAAATGAATAAACATTAAAAAAAAATAATTACAAAAAAATAAAATAAAACACAGAACCACAAGGTGCCTGGGTGGCTCAGTCAGTTAAACGTCTGACTCTTGATTTCAGTTCAGGCCATGATGTCACAGTCCTGAGATTGAGCCCTGTGTTGGGCTCTGCACTGGGCCTGGAGCCTACTTGGGATTCTCTCTCACCCTCTCTCTCTGCCTCTCCCCCTGCTCATTCTCTCTCTCTCTCTAAGGAAAAAAGAAAAAAAAAGCCACAGAACCACATCTTACATGTTCTTCCTATTTCCAGCTTCACAAGACTTAAAGCTAATATTCAGATTTTAGCTAAGTAACAGACGATTTCCCCATTTTTGTGGAATTTTTCAATCAACTATGAGACATTTTATGGGAGAGAGTCAGAATTAGGGGTTTGGTGATGTAATGATGATGTAATAAAAGAACAGGGTGCTTGGAATTGAGACAAACCACTCTTCAAATCTCATTTTCGGGGAGCAATCAAAATGAAATCTGTATTACTGAATATAAAAATCCATGATTCTATAAAGATAATTTAAAAAAGGAAGTCATAACAAAAACAAAATCCATCACCCACCACAACATAACTCATTTGTCATGTATAGGGATGACCAGTTTCTCAGAAAATTAGAAATTATAGGGAAGAAATTACATCCCTTCCTTCCTTTTTTAAGAAATACCACAGCTCATCTAGCAGATGAGGTACAGCTCTTCGTAAAGTATGCTGCATACTAAACATATTAATCCCTGGGAGAGGGTAGTCTTCAAAAGAATTCTAGTTAATGAAGTGGAGGGAATGATAAGGCCGACATCGATAGTGATGTTGCAATAATGATCATCAGAACTAAAACCACTAAGTGAACAAGTTTCATTTTCTTTATTGTAGAGAGAGAGAGAGAGAGAGAGAGCGCACACATGAGGGAGAAGAGGTAGAGAGGGAAATCCCAAGCAGGCTCTGCACTGCCAGCACAGAGCCCGATGCGGGTCCTGAACCCATGAACTCTGAGATTATGACCTGAGCCGAAACTAAGAGTTGGACACTTAACGGCCTGAACCACCCAGGCGCCCCAGAAAATGTTTATTTTTGTACAAACTTCATTTCACCATATTTACGTGATACCGATGCTCACTCACACATTGCTTGTTAGCCACAAAGGACAAATGTGCCTGTAGAATCCATTCTGTTTATGCCCCCGGGGATCTGGCTGTCAGCAAGCCAGCCAGAATCCCTAATAGTGAGATGGCCCAACAGCGCTTCTTCATGTGATGAACATGGAGTAAGCAGCAGTTCCTGTAAAGTAGTCTCACTCAGATTTTAAGACCTAATGTCCAGTTAATAGGAATCGCAGTGGCTATAAAAATGAGTTAGACAACACAAACATGTCAGATTCATGCCAAGGTCAAAGTTAAATGTCACTCTCATAATATGAACTTCTGGCATGTAAGCATAAATCAGAAATTTTCTCTTAACACTAGTACTGTGATTTTTCTATTACACATTGTCATAGTCCCTATTTAAATGTTTGACATGATTTGCTGCTAGATCAATCCTCGGTTCAATGTTCTGCAAGCATGACACAATAAAAAGAGCTCATTTCAAATGAGGTTAGTAGAGACACCTATTTTCAGTATCTTATTTTCCCCATGCACTTTCTTCTTTCCTTTGTATTCATTGATTTTTTTTTATCATACCTAGATAGGACATCGTGCATGTTGTTCCATACCTGTGTGTAATTTTTTCATCTTATGAAATTTTAAGGAGGCAAAGCTATTCTCTTTCTTATTATCACAAAAATGTGAAGGATTCCCAAATGGACTTTTTCTTCTTTTTCTTTTTTTCTTTTTCTTTATTTTCTTTGTAGAGACAGAGAGATTGTGAGTGGGAGAGAGAGAGAGAGAGAGTGTGAGAAAGAGAGAGAAAGGGAGAATCCCAAGTAGGTTCCACACTCAGCTTGGTGTCTGACACGGGGCTTGATCCTACGACCCTGGGATCATGACCTGAGTGACCTGAGCTGACATCAAGAGTTGGGTGCCCAACCAACTGAGCCATCCAGGCTCCCCACAAATGGACTTTTTCTTGAAATGTTCAGGGCTTAAGTGTAATTATATCATAAAAAGTGGCATAGCGTTTTTTAAAGATTATTTTGTTTGGTTAAAGTATCGTTTTCCAAAAAAATTCATACCTCTCAGGAAATATAAAATAGAACACTTGTAAAACATTTTATTTAACTCCATTGATATGGAAAAGAGGATATGTCCAGTTCAAAGTGCATTTAAGAAGCTAGGGTATTCATAGATCAATTAACAAGAAATGTTAGGGTAAGATTTCTGAGTTTGACTGAAAAAACAAAATTAGGCCAAATAGGTCATAAATCTTAGGGATTATCTGTTTTACTACTAGACAAAAAATATTTGTATCTCTACTGAACAAAACATGCAAGTTAACAAGTAAACTTATCTATGTCTGAGATCTTTAATAAATAGTAAACAGTGAATGTTTTATAAGTGTTCTATTTTATATTTCCTGAGAGGTATGAATTTTTTTGGAAAACGATACTTTAACCAAACAAAATAATCTTTAAAACAGTGAACTTGCCACACTTTCCCTGGACAGTCCTTGAGGTACCTGATGCCACTGTGGGATATTGAAATGAAATGTCCCAGTTTTTTACCTTAGTCCCAAATCTCAGATAATTTCCCTGATACTTTAATGTTGTGAATACTAGTGGCAATTAACAGTTTTACAAGGATATATTCTTTTTAAACAAAGGAGTGCAAATGCAAAAATAATAGAAGGCAAAGTAGAGACAAAAATGTATAATGAAATGCAAAAAACCCAGAAGAACCAAAACAATGTTGAAAAAGAACAAAGTTGGAGGATTTACATTACCTAATTTTCAAATCTTGTTACAAAGCAACAGTAATCAAGACAGTGTTATCTGCCACTTTCCTTATTTCTTAAACTTTCTAAGTATATAATTGTTTTTGCATATAAAATTATTATTAATTATTGCCTAATTATACTCAATTATTATTTTATTAATTATTTTTGTTACTATTTATCATTATTGAATTGACCCAATTATACTCAATTCTATGAGTGATAGAATTGCATCATATTTCCCTTTCAAGTAACTAAAGGATCCTTGTTATTATAAGGGAAGCAAAATGGTTACACAACAAGGTGTTACCACCTTTTAATTGATGCATATACAGTGCAGGCGTATATTAAAATTCTGGAATCATGCACATCCAAGTGACAGTGGCAGTTATCTTTGGACTTTCAAATTAAAGTGATTTTTTTTAAATGAACTTAAACCCCTTTTATAATTGACACTTAAAGCTATTTGAGGGGCGCCTGGGTGGCGCAGTCGGTTAAGCGTCCGACTTCAGCCAGGTCACGATCTCGCGGTCTGTGAGTTCGAGCCCCGCGTCAGGCTCTGGGCTGATGGCTCAGAGCCTGGAGCCTGTTTCCGATTCTGTGCCTCCCTCTCTCTCTGCCCCTCCCCCATTCATGCTCTGTCTCTCTCTGTCCCAAAAATAAATAAAAACGTTGAAAAAAAATTAAAAAAAAAATAAAGCTATTTGAATCTGAAAGGAGGAAATAAAAGCTTATTGTATTTTAATAAAATGTCTGGCTTTTTTTTTTTTTTTAATTAAAAAGGCTCTGCCTGGGTGCTGTGTGTTTGTAACATTGTACTTCCTGTTGATCTTCCAGGGGTGAAGCTAAGCAGCCTTCTTGGTAAAAAGGGAAATTTAGAAAAACTCCAGAGCTACTGGGAAGTTGGATTTTTTCTGGGTGCCAGTGTCCTGGCCAATGACCACATGAGAGTCATCCAAGCATCTGAAAAGCTTTTTAAACTGAAGACGCCAGCATGGTAATAGTAAAGTGTTATGTGTTTAAGCAATTACTTTTAATAAACAACTCTTATCACTTATTTCCAAATTGTTATATTTGTTGAACTGATGATTAGATTGAATTTATTTGCTTATAGAACGAAATGTAGAATTTAGAGGAAAACCTCATGTTCATAAATAAAATGTGTTGAATATAGGTTCTGGTGGTTTTGGGCATAGGTGAGGTCTGCTTGCCTTCAGCTTAGCCTTTTCATGACATTGACCAACCCGCTAGCCCAAGTTGGCTAGGGTTACCCAGAGGAATCATGCAGAGGCCTCACATTTTGCACCTGCAAATCGAATCGGTAGATTGACAGATTTTTATCCCAACCTCCCCCGTTTCTGCCCCAAACGTATACCCTATGTTCTCTTTATGACCTAATCTGTTTTGGGATTCTCATTGTTGATTTTCACTTCTTTACACTAAGGCTTGTTAATGCATTTGAATGTTTCCTATATGTGTGTATTTGTCTCATTTCAAAATGTTCCTGGAGTGCCCCCAAGTCTCATCATTATGTATGTGGTAATTGAAGAGATGAAAGCAAAATTCCATGTGCATTTAGGACTGTTTTGGAAAACAATGCTGATTTTATTATATATCATGTGTGATGATCACTAGCCGTAAAGACTTTAAAAGGTTGACCATGATATCAAGAAAGGCTCAGGGCGGCTCAGAGACTGGACCACTGACTTGTTTTCATCAAAGGAACCACTTGAGGAGATGCTTACCACTGTAGGTCCCTATGGCTTCCTAAAAGAATTCCTCACGTTCAGGTCTTCTCATTAGCAAACCTTCCCCAGTATCACACTTATAGTGATCTTCCCAAAAATTCATGTCTGACCCTTCCCCTCCACTGACATCCTTAAATCAGTATGGTTGAATGGCTCTTCACAGCCTAAGGGATAAAGCCCATCTCCTTGGCTGGTGAACAAGGTTTACCTTTAGTCATTCCAGCCTCCGATCTTGTCACACCCCCCAGTTACACTGCTCTCCAGTCACATGAAATGTGCCAGACTGTGGCTTCATGCATTTGTGTCTCAGCACACGGTGAGAAGGCCTCTTCCGGGGATCTTCTCTACCTGGGGACCTTCCTAAATCTGCCCACAAACCAGACCCCCACCTAAAACCCTTTTCTGCATCCGGATAGAAGCATGTGGGTGTTATTGCATAAACACATGTGATTAGTTCATCTCATGAAATCTTCTTTCGTGTTTGTCATTTTTAAATTAGGGGTGCCTGGGTGGCTCAGTCGGTTAAGTGTCTGACTTTGGCTTAGGTCATGATCTCGCGGTTCATGGGTTTGAGCCCTGCGTCAGGTTCTGTGCTGACAGCTCAGAGCCTGACTTTGGTTAATTGTATCTCTGTGTATTGGTAGCCCTACTGATGTTTAGGTTGCTGTGCTATCCCTTTTACATTCCTGTCTCCTCGGCACTGTGTGCTGCTACTTAGGAACAGGGCTGTACAATTAGTGCGATGTCAACAGTAGGTGTTCAGCAAATGACATGAAATAAATGAACCAATAAATGCCTGCGTTACATGCCGCCAAATCCGTCATTTCTTTACAGTGATCATTCTGATGGTCCAGAAGGGGCTGAAGCACAGGTCCAAAGAGCTTTGGTGTGAGGTATCCCAGCTTCTGTTGACAAGAAAGCAGCCATTATTTTATGCAACAGTAATAACCACAAAACAATGCCTTAAGTGTCCATTCACTTAATGTCCATGTTTATAGCTTATGAAGTACTTGCAAACCCACTAATTCATGTAATTATCTCGCTCCTCATTTTTTCCTAACTTTTTCCTTTGAGGCGCCATCTGTCTTGTTAGGTTGGAGGGTATTTGTATAATATATCAGCTGAGTTGCTTCAAAGCAAAATAATGATCCCTTATGAAGGGTCTATTTAGAAAAGCTTTCTCATGGAAGCATATTTTAAAACATGTGCATTGACCACTCCCTTGAATAGAAGACAGGCATTTTTGTAAAAGTCATGTTTTCAGCAGACGTATCAGTCAGTCCAAGCTATTTAAGCCCTCTGCACCTCAGTTTCCTCATCTTTAAAATGATGTTATAACAGCCTACTTTATTGAATTTTTGTGAGATACAGAGGAGACAACGTACGTGAAAGTACATGGCATATAACAAATAATGAGTAATGTGTGGTGAATCGGAATACCTAAATATTAACGCTATATTTCAATTACATCCACAGATTAAAACCAGGATACATGGGAACAGGTGGTTCTAAATTTGCCCATTGTGTGTTTTATATCTTTTCATTTTTAGGTACCTCAAGTCTATTGTAGAGACAATTTTGATATATAAGCATTTTGTGAAACTGACTACAGAGCAGCCTGTGGCCAAACAGGAGCTGGTGGACTTCTGGATGGATTTCCTGGTGGAGGCCACAAAGACAGATGTTACTGTAGTTAGGTTTCCGGTGAGTACTCTTCACTTAACTTAACTTTAAGTGCATTTCTATTTTGTTTCTTTTATTTAAAGAACATCTTGCACTGTGATTTTAATAGTACTAGTGTTACTTTTTTAAAATAACTTCTCAAAATCAGAGAAGTGAGATACATCTTTATGTTTTTGCCATGAAATTGGGTGATTTCTTGTGATAAGTTGTAAAGTGTGCTTTCCAAGAAAAGATTGTCTCTTGCTTAGCGCAGTTAGTCAACATATCGCTTCCGACCAGACACAAGGGTGCTGTTAATTCATACTACAGTTTTGTTAACATTGTCATCGGTATCGTTACCATTATTGTGGTGAAAAGTGTCAAGCTCACCTGGGTCGTTATTCCATCTCGACCACTCATTACCCACATGGGTCAGAGTTAGATTTAGTGTCCCTAGCCACCTTTTACAATGCCTTGGATCATGAGAAATGATGACTCATAGGTTCCAGTTTGCAACTTATTTTGGCCAGATATAGATATAGATACATGTATAGTAGACACACACACACTTTTAAAAATATATTGCTCATCTTCTCAGCTGCTGCCTTTCCCATCCTGATGGCTCTCAGAATGCCATCCAGAGCAGTATAAGCTTAGCATCTGATTCAAGAATTACCAAGTCATTGTGTGCACTAATCTCCTCTCACGTCAAAGTGATGCCGTAAAACTCTGTTTGAGCTCTCTAGTCCAGTCCTCCCTATTCAGGTGGTAACCACGCTCAATTCTTTTTCTCTAATTCTCATTCTCCAGTTCTTGCTGGTAGGATCATCTGTTTCATTTCATTAAATCCATTGCTGGCATTAACACGCTTTCTTTACTCTTCCTTCCCGATGAAGCCTTGAGCTCCGCAGGATCTTCATTTGAAAAGCCTTTCAAACTAAAACACTTTGTTTTCCAGCCTAGATAATGTGTAACCTAGGAAAATACTTATCTCAGAGTGAGCTGGCAGCATGCCTTCAGCTGATGCTCTGATGATAGCAAACGTGGGGAAAGAAGACAGCACAGAACTGAAGTATCTAATTGACTGTTGACTTGATTGAATAGAAAATCAGCTATGAAAAGAAACCACTCATTAGCTATTCTGAGCTAATTTAAATTAGTTTAATGTGAATTTGTCTGTGATGATATGAATATAAAAAAATAAAACTCGAAAATAGTAAGAGAGACATTAGGAGAATATAGGTATATACTTTGGTGAGAGAGGCTTTCTTAATTAAGCAAGAAAGGGACCTTTAAGCCCTAAAGGCAAATATTGACCAATTTGATTTCATTAAAAATTCTAACTTTTGTTCAGTGAAGAACACCATAAACATGGCAAATGCTAGACAGGGAGAAAATATTTAATATTAATGCAGCAAAATGATCAATTTGCCTAATTGCACAAAGGAAAAAAAAAACAACTCCTACTAATTGGTAAGCAAAAGAAAAAGAAAATGGGCAAATCACATGAAAAGATAATAACCTCACTGGCTAGTCAAAAATGCAAATTAAAATGAGACATTGTACCTGTGCCATTTTGCACATGTGCACATCTGTCTGTAGGATAAATTCCCAGAAGTGAAATTGATTGATATTGCCCCGTTGCCCTCCATAGGAATTGTATCAATTGACATTCTCACTGGCAACATTCGAGACTGACTATTTTCTGAAAGTCTCTCCTAAAAGGTGTGTTTATCATATTTGTACTTTTTTAAACTTACAGATGAAAAAATGGTATATTAGGATGGTTTTAATTAGTGTTTCTCTTATTATGTGTCAGGTTGTGCATATCATTAAGTTCGTGTTTAAAAAACTACTCAGTGATAGGGCACCTGGGTGGCTCAGTCAGTTAAGCATCCGATTTTGGCTCAGGTTATGGTCTTGTGGTTCGTGGGTTCGAACCCTGACATCGGGCTCTGTGCTGACAGCTCAGAGCCTGGAGCCTGCTTCAGATTCTGTGTCTCCCTCTCTCTCTGCCCCTCCCCTGCTTGCTCTCTGTCTCTCTCTCAAAAATAAATAAGCATTAAGTAAAAGACCACTCAGTGATTAAAATAATAATAATAATAATAATAATAATAATAATAATAATTTGCTGCCAACATTTAAAAATAAGGAGAGTTGGTTCTTTAGTGCCAGCTATGATGGAGTAAATAATATTGGTATTGCTATTGCTATAAATAACTATAAAAATCTGGACAAAATATGTAAAATACTGTTTGTAGACATTAAATAGCAGTCATCGCAGGGTTGTGATCCTTGAGCAGGGAGGTACTGGAGTTGAGTCCCACCTTCACCTGCTTTTTTTCTGTAAGGTGTTTTTCTGGCTGCAGCCCAAGGAGGTGGAGCCCTAGCAGGGAATAGCATTCTCCCTGGGCAGAGCAGGCAGGAAGGAGTGTTTGGGACTCTCAGCCAGATGGAGAGGGTGTTGGAGAAGGGGGAGCTTTGAAGAATGAATCCCAGGATTCTGTGTGGGTATTTCCCTTGAGTCCTAGGACAACCTCTAGATAGTGTGAACAGGGGGTAAGCACAGTGTAAGTAACCACAATTGCTGGTCCCAGTATTTGACTAAAATTGGATTTTAGATGAAACCTGTGTATTAAGTAAACCTTATCAAGGTAAATTCCCTTGCTATACAGAGGACCAGGACCAGAAGTGGTAGAGAGCATTCTTTTGAAGGTTGAGAGCTGAGCACATATCCCAGAGCTTAACCAATGCAGGGATAAGATGTTGGACTTTGGGTGATGAGACCTTGCTGAACACCCCAAGCATTTAGTGGTGACATAGAAAGCCCTTGCCCTAGGAGAAAAGGTGAAACTAAAACAGATCCACCCTAACAAAGCTGTAATAAAACTAAGCCTTGATAGGATCAAGATGAAGCACTGATAATTTGACTGCTAGCTAGGGAGCAGGGGTGGGGAAACTTCTGGGAGGATATGATCCAGAGCCTCTGCATTGTGTCATTCAGACACAATCAAAGATTACTAGACATTCTAAGAAGCAGAAAAAAGTGATGGATAACAAAGAGCTAAAACATCCAGTAGAGGCAGGCCCAGAAGTGATTCACATATTAAAGTGACCACATAAGACTTCAAATAACTATAATTACTATGTTAAAGAAGATAAAAAGAAAGACAAAATAAATGAAAAGGCAGTCAACTGAAAAATAAAGTTTATAAGAAAGTCAAGTGAAAATAAGGACAGTTCATACAAAAATCTAGATTTTTAGCTATTGAAAAGTGAAAGGAACTGACAATCTGTGACTGGCCTTCTCCACAAGCAACAACCTACTAAGTCAACTAGCTGGTGCCATGTTAGATGCTGGTTACAGTCCCATCCTTCCTGCTTCACTCCTCTGCCTTTCCCCCTGGGCCCACTCCCTGCAACCATTGGAGTTTGCTCCCCCTGTATCACCACATAGAAAAAATCATGTTTCTAGTACTTGTGGTGTCATATCAGTCACTAACTCATTATGTCTTTAGAGTAGCACTAAAGTTCACACTTTATGTGTTACTTAGTTCACACTTATGAAGGCCACTGTAGGTCTCGACTGGGGTGATAGCATTATCCTTCTTTTAGTGTGGATCTGACTAAAATCAAGATGATTTATATTAGAAGTATTTTATTTGATCGTTTCCATTTATTTCACCACCATATCTGTTCTCATTCCTCTAAGAAATAATAGTGACCCTGGGTAAAAGAAAACAGACAAAAGTTTCTTAGCAAAATGATTTGAATGGTCCCATCAGTTATGATTATTTGGGTTCAGTTCAGTTGATTCTTTTTTCTCACCTCTCTTCTATGTAGATTTTCTTTTCTTCCTACATTGAACAGTTAGGAAACCATCAACCCATCACCCCAGGCTAGGTGAGAGGAGAGGAGAATGCTGCTTTTGCGGACTCTTATAGGAGCTGAGACATGTACCTCTATTTAATATCTACTCTATATATAGGGTGCCTGGGTGACTCATTCGGTTGAGCATCCGACTTTGGCTCAGGTCATGATCTCACTGCTCATGGGTTCGAGTCCCACGTCAGGCTCTGTGCTGACAGCTCAGAGCCTGGAGCCTGCTTCAGATTCTATGTCTCCCTCTCTCTATGCCCCTCCCCTCCTTGTGCTCTGTATGTGTGTCTCTCTCTCTCAAAAATAAATAAACGTTAAAAATTTTTTTTAAAAATCTACTCTGTATAGCTTATAGGCCTTATACTGCTGTCATTCCCACTTCAGATGCAAGAAGTTAACAGTTAATTTTACTTTTTTAAAAATTTTGTTTAGCAGTTAATTTTAATGTTAACCAGTATAAAAGATCAGAAACTAAAAGGAAGCATGTTTATATTTCAAGTGAGTTGTGTCTAGCCAGTTTTGTCTAATTGCCTTTTTCCTTCTCCCTTCTCAGTCTTTCTATTACCTCTGTAATGTGTGCCATAAATTCCTCCCGTTTTGTCATTTCAAGGGTAGAACACTTCAAAGGTCTCAACAAATGTTAGATGATGATAATTATAACCAATGTTTTTCCCTATCTTGACATGGGAAAACATAGGTCGGATTTTATCTGTTAGAAATATTTGAGACACAATAAAGACATAATTTGAGAACAGAGGAGATAACCTGGTGTTGTGTTTTTCTATTGTTAAATTCTGTGCCCACATAATTAGAGAAAAAGGTATATTCTCATTTGTATAGTGACTTGGAAGCTATTTTGGAAGACCCACCTTTTATTCCCTATTATTCATTTTCATTTCACAAACATTGGGATACTCAGATTTGAAAGCACTAATTCTGCCAAGTTTAGATTGAAAATTTATTTCCATTATTAATCAGTACCACTTCACTCTCTGTTGATTGGAATTTGGACCTTGATTTACCTGGTATGTTCCTAAATCAGAATATGTTCCCTGGTGGGCTCTTACTGTGCTTTATTTGTAATCTGTTCTATCTTATTTTCATAACTAGAGCCTGACCAAGAATTAAGCCCTTGCAGTTTTTTTATACTTAAGAGTAAAGAAAATTTTGTCTTCCTAATCTACTTTCTGTAGTTCTCTGTATTCTAATTTAAATAAATTTGCTGTTGTGATAAATATAGCATAAAATCAGGAGTGCCTGGGTGGCTCAGTCAGTTAAGTGTCTGACTTCGGCTCAGGTCATCATCTTGAGGTTCATGGGTTCGAGCCCCACGTTGCGCTCTGTGCTGACAGCTCAGAGCCTGGAGCCTGCTGCAGATCCTGTGTCTCCCTCTCTCTCTGCCCCTCCCCTGCTCATGCTCTGTCTCTCTCTGTCTCTCAAAAAATGAATAAAATGTTAAAAAAAATTTTAGAAAAACAAAGATAGCATAAAATCAGTACTAAGTTTGCAGTGCCTGGCCAAGAGTCAGGTTGCTAATCCATGTGCCTTCTTGCTCAGATTGCACACTAGATCACAGTGTAGTGTAAGTCCATAATCCCTTGCTGATAGAATCTTCTGAAGGGTTTTTGGGTTTTTCCTCCACTTTTATTTGGTCAACTTATTTGATAGAAGATTCTTTCTAAAAGCCACTTTCCTTGAGTTTTAAGCAGTGGGGTAGAAAGAACTATACTAGTTTCTCTGATAGTTTAGTATTGGCTTTCTTTTCCTTTTAAAATATTCCTACTTAGGGCGCCTGGGTGGCTCAGTCGGTTAAGCGGCCGACTTCGGCTCAGGTCATGATCTCGTGGTCTGTGAGATCGAGCCCCGCGTTGGGCTCTGTGCTGACAGCTCAGAGCCTGGAGACTGTTTCAGATTCTGTGTCTCCCTCTCTCTGACCCTCCCCCATTCATGCTCTGTCTCTCTCTGTCTCAAAAATAAATAAACCTTAAAAAAAAATTTTTTTTAAATGTTCCTACTTAAGACTGCATGGGAAATTTGAGCTAAGTAGGTGCTTTTAAGCGTCTGTACAAACAGATAATAGTTGAAGTACCTTTAAAATTAGTGCATGTGTGGCATTTTGATGTTATCTGTACCTAATACCAGATATTAGTAATAATATGCTACATCCTTTGAGAGAGATTCTCAACTCACTTATTACATATCCCTCATACATCTCCAAAACAGGAGTCGGTTTTATTTCTCTCTCTCACAAGGCTAAATATATCATTAGTGAAGATCCCAGTTTTATCTTAAAGCAGTGCAAAAACATTTTTATTATTTCATACAGCTATGTCCTTTCCTTTGCCTTATATATAAAACTCAATAATAACCAGAATCATTTCTCACTCTATTTACATGGGTATGAAAAACATGCTACCACATCTTGATGGTAAGGTGTGGCAGGAGAAAACCTAAAATAGTATGTGGCGCTCTATATGTAGAATCTTTTCTATGTACAGAATTATTTACCACATTTCTGCCCTTTTTTGGACATATTTATATTTATAGAAATAGATTATGCATGTATTGCAAGATAAAAGAAAAGACTTTAAAAATATATCATTAGAGGGGCACCTGGGTGGCTCAGTCACTTAAGTGTCTGACTCTTGGTTTCAGCTCAGGTTGTGATCTCACAACTCATGAGTTTGAGCCCCATGTCGGGCTCTGCGCTGACAGTACGGAGCCTGCTTGGGATTCTCTGTCTCCCTCTCTCTCTGCCCCTCCCCCTGCTTGCACACACACTCTCCCTCTATCTCAGTAATAAATAAATAACATAAAAAATTTTTAAAAATACATCATTAGAGTAGATTCCCTGGGAATAGTGAAACCAATATATGGACTTTAAAAATTTATTTCCAGTTTCTTTAGCAAAAAAAAGTGATGCATCATGGGAACTTACAATAATACCATAAAATGCTCAAAGGACTCATAAGGAAGGCAACAATTAAGAATTAAAATGGTTTTACTGCAGCAGTGGACCCAGAGCCGCATCTGATAACCTCCCACATCAGTGCAGTGTTGTTATAACAGCTCTAAGTGATTTAAATCTGAAGTCACTAATATTTGTTTCTTTGCCTTATGTTTTCAAGGTGTTAATATTAGAACCAACTAAAATCTATCAGCCTTCATATTTGTCTATCAACAATGAAGTTGAGGAAAAGACAATATCTATTTGGCATGTGCTTCCTGATGACAAGGTAAATTGTGTAATTATTAACACACAAGCATTAAAGGACTTTACTCCCTTCTAGCATTTATATATTCCAGCAAATACCTGTATTAGTTAAGAAGAAATAGCTTACCATGTATTTATCTTGGCATAAATACTTATATCCTATAATATAAAATTTGTTAAACATGGATTATGAATTTCACTCACTTAATAAAATAACTGAACCTATTTGCATTTTTATTTTAGATGGCGTAACCATCTAAAATAAGCCTGAAATTAGAGGATTATTTTGTTTTGTAAACTCATGCTATAAATTAAATTATATTTCAGAGAACTGATCTTAATATATATGACTTACAAGATGCCTATCCTTTTTTGAAATTATATTTATTTATTTTTTTTAAGTTTATTTTTGTGTGAGAGAGACAGCACAAGCAGGGGAATGGCAGAAAGCAAGGGTGACACAGAATCTGAAGCAGGCTCCAGTCTCTGAGCGGTCAGCACAGAGCCCGACGCGAGGCTCCAACCCATGAACCGCAAGATCATGACCTGAGCTGAAGGCGGACACTTAGCTGACTGAGCCATCCAGGCGCCCCTAAGTTATATTTATTTATTTTGACAGAGAGAGAGCAAGTGAGCATGAGCAGGGGAGGGACAGAGAGGCAGAGGGAGAGAGAGAATCCCGAGCTTCCCCACCGTCAGCATGGAGCCCAATGCACAGCTCAAATCCATGAACCATTAGCTCATAACCTGAGCTGAAATCAAGAGTTGGGTACTCAACTAAGCCACCCAGGCGCCCCAAAAGATGTGTATCATAATTCTAGGGAGCCTATCATAATAATGCCACTCTAGTCCTACCCGAGTATGATTATAGTTAGCATTCCATGACACTGTTGGGTTATCTAAGCAGCTGCTCAATTTCACATTAGTCACTGGCTCCATGTGCTGACACAATATGAGCAGGACTGTGTTGCCTTGGCTTTCAGAAGGGTCTGAAATGCTCTCATTTCCACTCCTCACAGTCATTTGGATAACCCTTTCCACTTCTGTATTTTATTAGTTTTAATATGTGTACAAATCCCACTATTTTTTAAAAATAAAAAAATTTCAAGACTCGATTCCAGTGCATAGGATAAACCGCAGAAATGAGAGAAGACGTGTGGCAAAGTAGTTTTGTGAGGTTTTTGGTAATTGTTTTCCAAAATACCCTTATAATTTTCCTTACCAATCATCCATGCACTCAACACATATTTACAGAGCACTTACTCTGTGACAGGCACTACCAGGCACTGTGTTAGGCAGTAGGGAAACAGATGTGTACAAAATAAGCGAAATTTCTGCCTTTCTACTCAGGCAGTAAATAAATAAATATAGAAGTGTATTCAATGATGAATGTGATACAGCACAAAAGGGGGAATTAGGACGTACAGTTAGAGAAATGGGCTTGCAATTTTTAGAAATGCCAATTTCAATGTTTTTAAATGTCTTTGAGTCAACAGTCCTGGGTTTAAGTCCTATCTCTGCCCTTGGCAACATGGCTTCTGCATGTTGCAGTATCTTTATCTTTAGAATGGGATAGTAGTAATATCCATCTCAAAAGGTTATTGTTAAAATTAAATGAAATAGTATAGGTAGGGTATATTGCACAGAGCCTGACATGTAATGTGTTGTTTTCACAACAATAGAATTTATGGCAAAACACATATGAACTAATCCCTAACCTATCCCTTAGAACTTAACCTGGCTTAGCTCTTTAGATGAAATAGCAGCAATCATTTGGGAGGTTGTCGGCATCATATTAGGGCACCGTGATATTGAGATTTATAGTAAGAAATAAATATTTGGTCTTCATCTCTTTCTGGCACAGATTGCCTAAAACCCTTAGAATTTCCTAAGTGCTGAAAGCCATCTCTGTTTTTTTGTTTTGTTTTTTGTTATGTTAATAAGGTGACTTTTGGATCCACCTAAGGATGAGACCTGGATGCCAAGAGCACCAACTATAGGATTAGAGGGTTAGAACTTCCAGTCCCACCCCCTGACCTCTGGGGAGGGGAAAGGGGAGAGGCTGAATCCATTTCCAATGGCCAGTGGATTTAATCAGTCATCCCTATGTCATGAAGCCCCCGTAAAAAACCCAAAAAGGGCGGGGTTCAAAGAGCTTCCAGGTGGGTGAACATGTGGAGATTTGGGCAGAATGGCGCCCCTGGAGGGGTCATGGAAGCTCTTAGCTCTTTCTCCATACTTTGCCCCATGTAACTCTTCCACCTGGCTATTTCCTGAGTCCTATCCTTTTATAATAAACCAGTAATCTAATAAGTAAAATGTTTTCCTGAGATCTGTGAGCCACTCTAACAAATTAATCAAACACAAGGAGTGGGGGGGGGTCCTTGGAACCCCAATTGATAGCTGGCATGATGACGTAACTCCAGGTGGAGTTGTTTAGAGACAGAATTGAGAATAACTAATAATAACTAATAATAATAACCATGTATATATGTTGTTAACGTTGTTTTAAAGTACACAGTGTGTCATTCACATTATTTTAAAGTATATGCCTATGTGTTCTCACAAGCAGACTTAATCCTGCAGTTGAAACTACAAAATCTAAAGAGAGGTTAGGAGACATGAACATTATTATCTGGGAGAGGAGATTTTCAAAGGCTCGATTGGAAAGAGCAAGGTTATCCAAGGACACTTGGAAACAGAATGGGGCTAAAGGAATTAGCAATTAGCAGGGCCAGGAGAATGAGTAGACAGCCAGAAGACAGAAAAAGAACAGAAAGTAAGCCAGAGATTTTTGGAAAATGAGTACTATTTCTAGCTAGTTGTCTGGAAGTTCTTTGTTGAGTACAGTTAGCCTTGTATTGACTCTCTTATGTTTTGTGACATTTGTAGAGATTTTTGCATTATGCTAAGAAGTCAATATATGAGGATGTAAAAGAGTGCGTTAGGAAGAGTTATGGATTTAGGCGGCTGTGAGTTATCCAGTTTCTACTTTTACCATCCTTTGATCAAGAATAATGACATTTGCATTGTCCCCACTGCGCTAAAAATTCTCCGTGTTCAAAAATTTAAGCTTTTTAAAATAAGTTTCTGTTTGAATGTATGTCGATTTCTTTGCAAACCCTAGCTCTATCCATAATGTGTTCATTACCACTGTTATTTCCCTATTATTTAAAATAGAAGTATGGGTCAGGGGCATTAAGGAATCTACTCCTGAAATCATTGTTGCACTGTATGCTAACTAACTTGCATGTAAATTTAAAAAATAAATTAAAACAATTAAAAACAAATAAAATAGAAGTGACGCCACTGGAATGAGGATACGCAATACAATAACTCAGTATTATATAAGTTTCAAGCAACTGTAATAACTATAATTAAATAACAGATAAACAACAGGGGTATAGGTCTGATGTTAAACAAGAAACGGATTCTTTTTGTCACAGAATGTTTTAAATTTTTTTCTAAGGGTAGAATAGAGAGTGTTGCTTTTCATTTATCATGTTTCCTTACTCCCCTCAGTATTTTCTTTCTAACATGCAGAGTGAACAGTTACATGAGCTGGTAAACACTTTGTACTTCAACTGTCAAAACGTTAAGATCATTATACCAATTCTTAAGAGTTCAGGGACTCTTAGAGGGTTACTCTCTGTCAAGAACCAAATAAATTGAGATCCTAATCTTTTAACAGTTCTCTCTTTGTTCAATGGATGGTTGCTGCTTAAAGTCAAGTTAGTACTTGAAGAAAGTCTGGATGTGTACAGGAAAGAAAAGCTTAGACTGAGGAGGAAAGTTATTTCTGAGATATATTAAACAGTTGTCATTTAGAATCCTTTCCTTTTTTGTTTTTTTAATTAAAATTTTTCTTAATGTTTATTTATGTTTGAGAGAGAGACAGAGAGAGGGACAGAATGGGAGTGGGGGAGAGGAGAGAGAGAGGGTGACACAGAATCCAAAGCAGGCTCCAGGCTCTGAGCTGTCCACCCAGAGCCCAACGTGGGGCTCAAGCTCACAAACTGTGAGATCGTGACCTCAGCCAAAGTTGGACACCCAACCAACTGAGCCACCCAGGGGCCCCCTAGAATCCTTTCCTTTTTTGAAGTCTAAGCATTCCTGGCCTATCAGGTGGTTTCTCAGAAGAAGATATCAGGCATCAGGGTCCCAGTGGAATATGAAGTGCTGACCTTCCTCCAGCTCCGGCCATGGCCACTCGGAGAAGACCCGGGAAATTTATGATTCTATAGAATTTTTTTTCGAGAGAGAGCATGAGCAGGGGGAGGGGCACAAGGAGAGGGAGAGAGAATCCCAAGCAGGCTCCACGCTCATCATGGAGCCCGATTCAGGGCTTTATCCCAGGACGCTGAAATCATGACCCAAACTGAAATCAAGAGTCAGACACTCAACCAACTGAGCCACCTAGGCAGATTCTAGATTTCTATGATATAATAGTCTCATCCATCAAGGATGCTTTTAGCTATAAAGCTCCCAACTAACAGTGGCTTGAGTAATAAGGAAACGTTATCTTGCATAACAAGAATTCTGGGAGGTAGGAGGTCATTCTGGGGGTAATTTCAGTGGCTTAATGGTGTCAGAATTCTGAATCGGCTTCTCTATATGCTCTCGGTTTTTCTTTCCTGGTCTCAAATAGCAGTTCCAAGCATCAATTCACACTGACAGCATGCAAAGGAAAAGGGTCAGACCCTCTCCTTTGTACCAAAAATTACATCATGTATTCATGCCTAGACCAGTCATGAACAAGGAGAATGGACTTACCTCACCAATTTAGACCAATCAGTTTCCCCATCCCTAAACATTGCCACCTGAACTTGAACAAAATTTAGTTTTTGTTAGCAAAGAAGGAAAAGCGTGTCCGTTGTCTAAGGAACCAACAGTGTCTGCCAATGTGTAACTCCTGCCGCCGTAGCTCAAAATTAATTCCCAGTCCCTACTCTTGTCCTAGCTGGGGCATAGGATCTGAAGCAAACCAGTTCCACAATATGGTACTTGTGCTGTTTAAATTAGATTGAGTGTGGTTTAGGGCTTGTGGAGGCTAATTATTCCAGCCCTGCCTCTGGCTGTCTTTTTCCCTAGATTCCCAGACAGGTCCCAGGAACCTGTTAAATCCACCGGTTGTCTTTGTGACTCACCAGCGCCTCCATGTGGTGAGTCCCAGTAGTGAGGGAGCTGGGGAGGTAGGCCTCCTCATTCTAGATCACTCCATCTCAGACCCTGGACTTTTTACACTGCTAACAGGGAGCATTCACTGGCAGCACTTGGAAACTTTCAGGAATCTAACATTATGGAAATGCTGTTCTCCTTTCCTGTAAAACCCACCCTATCAATCTGGGAAATCCCTCCTTGGCTGTTCCCAGCACAGGGCTGATAGAAGATAGGTTTTACCTGTGCTGTCCTATGGGTGTTCATCAGTTGCCCTGTTTAATTGCAAGTTTGCCTACTGCTGTATTAGTTTTGCACTCAACCCCCACCTCCTGATCTTGGACGTGGCCTTGGAAAGCAGCTCAGTTGCAGGATCTGAGGATAAGGCTGCATTGTATGCAAGTAGTGTGCAGGTAACAGCTGCAGTTCCTGGGTCACATATATTTAGAAGGTCACCTGAGGCCAACAGGATTTAGAAGCAACTTTCCAAATTACCAGCTGAAGCTGCAGGCTGCTATTTTAATTTAACTCCCTCTGTACTCTGGTTAAGAGAGCCGCATTCCATGAGCACCTTCCTATGGTCTCTTCCTTCCCTGGGCTTCATGCACAACATTTGCTCTGTGTTAATTCAGGTCACCTACCCGTGACCCGACTGGTGTGCATCGAAACTAGTTTTTTCAGTAAATCTCCTTTGGGCTTGGGAGGATCTATTTTTATTTTAAGTTGCATGGTTGTAGCAAAGCACTAGGTGCTGTGGTTATAAATTGTGGCTTTTTGATTTGCTTCAGCCAAAAGGAGAGTTCTGGTCCACCTCAGAACCACAAGCTTCCTTACTCATTTCACTAGCCCAGCCAAGACCGCAAGTTCCGGGCAGTATTTTAAGTGGGTGGGTAAGAGCTTCTTTTCCTGGTTGTTTCACATTTACAGAATTGAATTGCCATCTGAATTGACTGTTGCATAGCACTTGCTAAACTTGGACATGTGTATCAACTATTTTATTTCTATTAAAATATTTATGTTGTCAATTTCATATTGTTATCAGATGTATTTTTGCAGGGAATGTGATCCATCATGTAATTTATTTAAAGACGTGAATTTAATACTCATCAGACTTAGCTTTAGTAATAAACTCAAAAAATAAATTTCCACAACTTTTTTTCACCTTGGCCCCAAATCACCCATGTTTATCATATGACAATCAAAATTTTTATGGGCAAACTTTATTAGTATATTGAATTTTGCAAAATTAGATAACACACTGTAGCTAAGATGTATAGTATATACATGTGTGTACATATATACTTGCTATAGGGGTGCCCGGGTGGCTCAGTCAGTTAAGCGTCCAACTTTGGCTCAGGTCATGATCTCACGGTTCGTGGGTTTGAGCCCCACATCAGGCTCTGTGCTGGTAGCTCAGAGCCTGAAGCCTGCTTCAGTTTCTGTGTCTCCCTTTCTCTCTGCCCCTCCCTCACTCGTGCCCTATCTCTCATAAATGAATAAACATTAAAAAACTTAAGAGAAAAGGGCTAACCTCATTTTCTGAAGAAATAGAACCACCATTTCAGTTAGAAAATGTAACTAAAGATCATTCATAAATAATCATCTTTAAAACCTTGCAGAACCTGACTCAAATTAATGTTTTTATTTCTCAGAAAAGAAATATTACTCAGCTGTAATTGAATTACCTTGATCACTGGGTTTTTTATTTAAAAAATTAAGGCACAGCAGTTATTAGGTTAATCTGCTAAAAATCAAGTTTTAGAATTTAATGAGACTAATTCTCCTAGATTCTCTTGGAAGCTATTTTATTGAAGCACAAAAATTATTAAAGAGAGTAAACATCACCCTTGTGGCTTGAAAATGAATTACAATTTCCATCCAGATAATTTGTTCATGAAGAATTATGTACTAGGAAAAATTACTGTGTATATTATTTTAAAATAATGAAACCAAATTATTATGTTATTTTCATTATGATGACTCAACACATCTTGTTCTTGTTGTTCTTCCCCTGTGTTCTAGAAAGGTATACATGAGTGGAATTTTAGTGCTTCTTCTGTCAGGGGAGTGAGGTAAGTTTCCTTGGTACATGTTTTTTTCTTTTCTTTTTTTACTTAGAAGACAATAGAACTTTTAGTCAGGATTTAAAAATGCAAAGAACTGGGGCGCCTGGGTGGCTCAGTCGCTTAAGCGTCTGACTTCAGCTCAGGTCACGATCTAACGGACCGTGGGTTCGAGCCCCGCGTGGGGCTCTGGGCTGACAGCTCAGAGCCTGGAGCCTGCTTCCGATTCTGTGTCTCCCTCTCTCTCTGCCCCTCCCCCATTCATGCTCTGTCTCTCTCTGTCTCAAAAATAAAAATAAAAGGTTAAAAAAATTTTTTTTTTAAAAATAAAAAAAATGCAAAGAACTTCAAGAATCCTCTATTGATGAAAATGCTCAACCGTTTCTATCTCTATTATAAAAAGATTTGCAACCAAAACTTTCACTGTTAGTTGAACTGACTCTGCTTGTCACCTGCTCCAAATATGGAGAATGAGGGATAAACGTGGACTGTGGACCAGGATCAAGGTGTAGATAAAAGTGAGCTATTTGGGTCCTCTCTAGCTGGTTGAGCTGTTGGTGTATGTGATAGGATGGTTTTCCTGTCTTTTTGGTGTTTCAGGAATTAATCTCCTGTTAGGTGGAGCCAAAAAACTACGTGCCATCTATCTGCATATCCCGTAGTTAACATTAATGTGACTGTTAAAGAGACTATAGGGATTTTATTTGTAAAAAACTTTTCCTGAGGTCGCTGTTAATGAGGTGTTCTGAAATTCTAGTGGCTCACTTCAGTGGTTCAGTTCTGACATTGCCATCGTAATGCCAGTGGTTCAGGAAATACCAGTTCCTGGGATATAGAAATGAGATTTTTTTTTAGAAGCAAGAACCACTGGTTAAACATTTAAACACTTGTTATGTAGAAGCTCAATCTAAAAACCAGCTCTTGGAAATTTCAAGCCAAATTAGTTGTGTTTACTATTTATTTCCACATAATAGAAATGAGAAGAAGCAGATTTCTGCAGGCCAGTTATGCAATACCCTGTTGCTTGTGGCATAATAATAATTGGTTTTGATGGAGCGTGAACTGCTAGAGCCGTCTGAGTCACTGATAATTGGAGTTTGCCTGGTAAAACCACCTGTTACCTCATGAAGGATCTGAACAGAAGCAAGCAAGATAATAGACTGACTCATTATATATCTTTCCAACCCAGCCTTCTCAAATAAAGTTTTACTCTCTTAATATTTAATTTTTAAAACCAGTCATCAGGAAGGCACTCGTTTATTGCTGCGTTTTTAAGCAGTTTATGAAAGTATGGTAATATAAATTCCATTTTATCGTATCTATTTTCCAAGGAACGTTTTTTTAAATTTAAGTATGGCATCACTACATATGCCTTTGTTGTGACTTACAGCATATACATAGAATGCTTCTTTCTATGTGGCTATTGCCGGTTTCTGTGTTGAGAAACTCAAGCTGTAGTTTATGGCTTCAAAGAGAGCTAACTACTCTTGGCTTCCTTCTTGATGAAGAGATAACAAACTACAGAGAAAAATCCAACTAAGTCAGCAGTTGGTCTTGCATCCCCTCAGGATTTGCTGAGCTCAGTCAATGGGCATTTTACTGAGACACCAGGTGTGTGTCAAATGTTGAGTCCTATTCTGCTAAGAATACAACGGTGACCACAACATGAACTCCCACTCTCAAAGAGGTCACGACCCAGCCTCATAACATTTAACAGCTAATGACAAGAGCTACTATTGAGATGACCTCGAGATGAGCAATGATAGATGTAAATGTTCAAGGAGCAGAGATGAAAGAGAAAGTCTTTCTGTTGAAGGTAGACACAGGGAAGGGAGAGGGTAAGATCTAAGCTGGGCCTTGAATGATGAATAGAATTTCTTTACAGAGTCAAAAATGATGTGCATTCCAAATGCAAAGGCATAAAATAGGGATTGGCAACCTACAGCCCACAGGCCAAATATGGCCCGCTGCCCGTTTTTGTAAAGTTTTATTGGAACCCAGCCACGTTCATTTCATTTGTGTATTGTCTAAGGCTGCTCCAACAACAAAACTGAGTAGTTTGGCCTGCAAAATCTGAAACATTTACTCTCTGGCCCATGTCAGAAAAATTTTGCTAACCTTTGGCATAAAATAGCGTGGCCTGATGGTAAACTCAGAATTATTTCAGTTGCTATAAAATCACTTGCTGAGTCAAAACCAAGTGCTGTTTCACATTTCTTCACGCCTCTAAAATCTCGACACTGATGAGGTGCTTTTATTGCCTCCACACATTGCCTTCTTAGCTTTGGAAACATTTCATTGTTCTACAGATGCCATAGCGCCAGAATCACTGAGCCCACCCAGCCAGTTGATACTTAGCTTTTCCTCCGATCACGCAGGGTAGTGGTATGGCAGCCAGGACGCCTTTCCCCTGTAAGCTGGAGGGACAAATAGCTTAGGTGTCCTTCAGGCATGCCAGAGCAACCCTGTCTGCTGATATAGGTAAAAGGACAATTCTCAGACTATGAAGTCATTTTAGTATCGTGCTGTGGCGAACATCACTTCTTCAAGTACTCTTTATATCTGTCTGTTACAAACAACAATGGTGTCATGACTGGGATTAGATAGAAAATGTACTTATTTTTCATTACAGGTTCGTAGAAGCAAGAAGCATAGCTATTTCCCTGAATAATTCTTTTTGTTTGTTTCAGTATTTCTAAATTTGAAGAACGATGCTGTTTTCTTTATGTGCTTCATAATTCTGACGATTTCCAAATCTATTTCTGTACAGAACTTCATTGTAAAAAGTACGTATTAGTCATTGTTTATGTGTAAAAAATACTGTTCTCACCTGATCATTATTTTTAATTAATGAGCGAGCATGTAAGGAATTCATGGCCATCTGGTTATATAAATATTGCATTCAGGCTAACATCTTATAATTACGGGGTATGTTTAACAATCAGAGAATGGAGGAGGGGAGTCTCTTTAATAAATCAAGCTTTCTCTTAGTCATAATTAATTTTTCCAAAGACAAAACGTTAACCAAGACTTACCAGTTAATTGCCTGATACTATGTCACGTTTTTAAAGTGTTCACTTATTACAATATATGATTACCAAAATTTTCATTCTTGAATTCTTTTGGATAATCTCACCATTGTCTACAACAGTGGCTCTTAACCCTAGTTCATAGTGGAATCACTTGATGCACTTAAAAAACTGCCTGGGCCCTACCCCTGACTAATTATGTTGGATTTTCTGGTGGGGGTGCAGCTCGAGTTAAGAGCTAGTTATATGATATACACCAATAAAAGATAATCCAAAAATCCATGGACTGGACTGGACTGTGTTTCTGTGAACCTCCCTGGGTATATTTCCCTTGGGCTAATACTTAAGGACTTCATGTTCCCTTGGCGCACAGTTGACTGATGGTGGGGATCTAGGAAAGTGAGTGACAATTTTTTTTTTAATTTTTTTTTTTTTTCAACGTTTATTTATTTTTGGGACAGAGAGAGACAGAGCATGAACAGGGGAGGGGCAGAGAGAGAGGGAGACACAGAATCGGAAACAGGCTCCAGGCTCCGAGCCATCAGCCCAGAGCCTGACGCGGGGCTCGAACTCACGGACTGTGAGATCGTGACCTGGCTGAAGTCGGACGCTTAACCGACTGCGCCACCCAGGCGCCCCTTTTTTTTTTTTTTTTTTTTTTTTTTTTTAATTTTTTTTTTTTTTTTTTTTTTTTTTTTTTTTAGTGAGTGACAATTTTTAAACCAAAGTGCAGGTAAAAGCCAGCTTGGACTTAAAATTTTGCTTAGGGCTTTTCTTATTCAAATAATCACTATTTGACCCCATTGTAAATGACTAATATACTGATTACAGTATATAGTCAGTCATTTGTATCTTGATACAAGAAAAAATGTTTGTTTAATCCATAATTCTTGGCTATAGTTTTATCTTTATTATTGTAAAATATGTAGTAAAAAGACTTGGAAATAAGAAATAATTCCTAGCACATGTATGGTCTACTTTTCTACTTAAATTCTCAAGGCTACTGATTTGTTTCTATGATCATTATAGCTCAGATTTATGGAGTACTTACTCTGGACCTAATATCTATTTTAATCTTCAAATGAAAACTTAGGTAGGTAATATTAATATCTTCATTGAAAAGAGTTTTTAAAAAAATGGCATCTTGGAGAGCCTAAAACCATATATAGCCAAAAAATGTAAAATCTGGGATTTGGACAAGCACATGTGACTCTAGAATCTAGTTTCCTAAAAATTACATTGTGTTCCCATCCCACTGTATTATATTCTGCTTAGAGATGTACATGTTGAAAAACTGTGTGACTAGCTGATGGAAGTCTTCACCCCAGATCTTAAAGTCTGTCTTTTGGGGAGCCTAGGTGGCTCAGTCGGTTGAGCATCCAACTTCAGCTCAGGTCATGATCTCACAGCTCGTGGGTTCAAGCCCCCCATCGGGCTCTGTGCTGACAGCTCGGAGCCTGGAGCCTGCTTCGGATTCTGTGTCTTCCTCTCTCTCTGCCCCTACGCCACTCGCATTCTGTCTCTGTCTCTCTCAAAAATAAATAAACATTAAAAAAAATTAAAAAAAAAAGTCTGTCTTTAAAGCCAGAATTTTTTTTAGGTCTTTAACTTTCTTCTTCCTCTTGGTTGAATTTGCTTTTATCTTTAACTCATCAGGATGTTTAATCTTCATCAGAGCATACTGTTATTCTGATCACGCTTGGGAACTTCTTTTTCTTGTCATTGACTGCCAAGAAATGTGTAGAGAGAAAGGAAGAGTCGCACTCCAGAGATAGACTCCAAACTCCCAAATGGGCTTTGTCTATTTTGTTCCTTGTCACAGTTCCAAAGGCCAGAATAGTTTCTGATCCTTGTAGATACTCTATAAGTATGGAGTACTTGTTGGATGGATGGATGGATGGATGGGTGGGTGGTTGGATGGTTAGATGGTGGATGGTTTAAAAAAAAGAGGTACAGAGATAAAAAGGTTCTGAGTTGTGGTAGGTAGACTTTTCTTATCCCACATAACCTGCTCTTCTCTTGGGTTGGCAGTGCAGAGCATGACCTGCCTGTGAGATCATCAGCCCCTGTTCATAGTACCTCCCTTGCTTTAAGTCTATGAACCCTTAGCATCTCCTTCGAATAGACTAGACACATCTAGCATTATAGGGGCTAATCTGTTTCTTGCTATAACTATTTTTCTTGCCTCTGAAATGGTCTACAAGAAAAAAAAAAAAAAACTTCACAAGAAGAGCTCTTGAAGAAAATGTCACCAAAAGAGGGGTGGCTTCTTTTACAAACCTATAAACCAGCCAGCCCTAATTCACATCAGTGTTTTGTAGGTTGTTTTTATGGGACACCACATTTACGATAATGGAGGCAAAATGAGTTCAATATCTCAGATGAAATGTTGATACAACAAATAGTCACCTCAGAATTTAGAGACACTATTCCAGAATATGGGTATTTTTGTTAAGTCCTATTTTAAATAAGAATATTACCATCAGCAAAACAATAATAGCTAATATTTAGTGAGTGAAGTCTGCTAAGCACTTTATAAGTACTACATCAACTCATCTTCATAACAGCCTTTAATATGACACTTCTGAGGTCCCCACTTTGTAATTAAGAGGTGAGGCTCAGAGAGGTGGAAGAGCCCACCCCAAATCACACAAATGCAATCTTGGCCTGATATCCAAGTCCACATTCTTAACATTTCTATGAGTTTGTCGAGCTTCATTGTTCTAATTCTATAATACATTACATTACTATTATTTGAAGTGAGGCATTAGGTCAGAAATTTCTCGACAGTCCTACCAACCTGTGTTTTCCCTTTTGGAAAATCACATTTTTCATACTGATACCAATAGTTTGTTCACTGCCTGATTTTAGAAAGTCTCTTAGCGCCCATGTTTTGCTCCGAAGCCATGCTGGAACATACTTGGGTTATATTTAACGTCAAACGTATTGCGAGTGACCACATACCAATTCTCATTGTAGGTTTTTTGAAATGGTGAACACCATTACCGAAGAGAAGGGGAGAAGCACAGAGGAAGGTGATTGTGAAGGTGACTCCTTGGAGGTAATGACTTCGGCTTCATGCCCGTCTTACAAAGTTTCTCTGCGGCTGTTTAAAAAATGAACTACTTAAAGCCTTACTGGGGAAAGCGTGCGTGCGCGCACGTGTCTGTGCGTGGAGGGGGCACGTAACTGGTGGTGAAAGGTGGGGAGCGCAGCTAGAGTCTATGAGCTTTCTCTTAATGCTCAAGGCAACTTCTTCTAGAACCCCTTGTTAAAAAACAGCTAAAAAGCAAACATTGGAGAACTCTTATCTGGGAATACTGAGTTTGTTTGTTTTGCTTATCTGTTAGTAACTATGCTTTATCTGTGAGGAGGTTGATTATGCTCAATGCACGGCCTGCAGGGCCCTCACATTTTTATTCTCCTCTGATAATACTTGCAACCCAAACAAGCACAATTCAGCGAAAATTCTGAATGACAAACCTGGTTGTGGCCCTCCTTTGTATACTGCACAGAGGACCTGGAACAACTACAGATTAATAGAATAAAGAGAGGAGGGTAGTACAAATTACCTGTAATGCCTGCCGTTCCTCTAAACGCAGTTCTCTGACTTCTGCCTCATGGACACAGGACACTGTAGACACCTATTCTAGATCATGTCCATTTTCTCTGTCATGGTTACTCTGTGGTAAAGAGCCTTCCGCACTGTGAGGCCCAGTGCTGGAGTGTCCCAGGAGTGCTGAGCACCTTCAGAAAGTGGACATTCCTCCAGGCCTGACAGTAGACCACCTTCTTCTCCAGGCTCCTCTCGGTGTTGGACTCGGAACAAAATTCTTAACCCAAGTAATACTAAAACTTACATTTCTTTTTTTTTTTTGATGTTTATTTATTTATTTTTGAGAAAGAGAGAGCCAGCAGGGAAAGGACAGAGAGAAAGAGAGAATCCCAAGCAGGCTTTATGCTGTCAGCACTGAGCCTGACATGGGGCTTGAACCCATGAACCCTGAGATCATGACCTAAGCTGAAATCAAGATTTGGAGGTTTGAGCGACTTAGCCACCCAGGCTCCCCTACATTTCTAATGTTAAAGTGAAATAGAAGAAACTAGAGCACCAGCCTGACTGGAATATTTATTTACCAGATCACTTTGATAATGTCATCCCACATACTAGAATTTTTATAAAAACATTGAAGCAGTAGGGTAGAAGTTGAAAGAAAATTTAAATATAATAACCAAGTGTTAACTCTGTCTAGAGTTAAGTTCTATAATTACCTAGCAGTTGTATAGCTTTGATGTTTGTAGGTAAGCCTGAGGCTCGTTCATTAAAGTTATAAAAGGATGATAGACCTAATTTGGAAAAAAAAAAAAAAGTTTCCCAGTGCATTAGCTTGTTGTCTATTTAAGTAATGTTTTTTTTAAATTTTTTGTACATGTTTTACATTTTACAATTTTGTATTTTCTTTTTTTTTAATTTTATTTTTTATTTTTTAAAAATTACGTCCAAATTAGTTAGCATATAGTGAAACAATGATTTCAGGAGTAGATTCCTTAATGCTCCTTACCCATTAATCTCACCCCCCCTCCCACAACCCCTCCAGTAACCCTCAGTTTGTTCTCCATATTTATGAATCTCTTCTGTTTTATCCCCCTCCCTGTTTTTTTATATTATTTTTGTTTCCCTTCCCTTATGTTCATCTGTTTTGTCTCTTAAAGTCTTCATATGAGTGAAGCCATGTGATTTTTGTCTTTCTCTGACTGACTAATTTCACTTAGCATAATACCCTCCACTTCCATCCACGTAGTTGCAAATGGCAAGATTTCATTCTTTTTGATTGTCGAGTAGTACTGCATTGTATATATATATATACCACATCTTCTTTATCCATTCATCCGTCGATGGACATTTGGGCTCTTTCCATACATTGGCTGTTGTTGATAGTGCTGCTATAAACATGGGGGTGCATGTGTCCCTTCGAAACAGCACACCTGTATCCCACAATTTTGTATTTTCTTATTTCAGTATTATGTTAGAAACTAGATCTCTAGGCTCCTACATCAGTGCTCTTTTACTATACCTCATTATCTCTGTTTTTACTTGGTTTAAATTTAGTCACTTGATACATAGCAACTACCAAGGTAAAAGGGAACAAAGACAATGAAAATGAAACACATCCATTAGTAAATACAAAATGATGACGTGAGTGGACTGGAAAATCCATAAAGTTCCTCTGCAGTGTCATAAAAAGGCTGGATTTTGTTCAACCAGTGATAGCTGTCCTTTACTTTATACCCTTCTTTGAGGAACTAAGTCTTACCAGAAATACACATAGCATAGCCAGGCTGTGGTAGCCATATGTCACAACTTGGTCTTCTTAATTGACTGAATCAACAGTCTAGAGACTCTTCTCCGGGAGCCACTTTTACCATATGCATAGCACAAAGCAGTTCTAATTGCCTTAGAATTTGTGATGAACATTGCCAGCTGATTTTTGTAAGACTCAGTTTCCTACGATGTAAAAAAAAAAAAGTAGGTAGATCACTTTTTAAAGAGCTGTCAAGAAGATACGGAATCAAGATCCTTTGAACTGGACACAGTAATAAATAGGGTGGCTGTGTGAGGGGCCCTTCCCAGTCAGAGAATCCTACTGCGAGCACTGAAAATACTCACCAAACAAATCAGAAGGGAAATAAATGCTCAGGCTTCTTCCTAGGAATAGCCTGAGGGTTTTAGCTGTGCTGACCTCACACACACACACACACACACACACACACACACACACACTCACTCACAACAGCTTATACAGTATTCCTGATTCATCAAAGTGCTTCTGACTCACTCTTCTCAAGTAAGTACAGGGATGCTATTCTTTTAATGTTAGAAAAACAGTTTTACACTCTGTCCTTTGCATTCTATCAGAATAATTTAAAATCCATGACAGAGAATACCTTCTACAGTATTCCCAGTGGACTGTATATATATATATTGAATCAAGCACACTTGTTTTAAGTGTTTGGGCTAGTTTGCCATTAAACCCCAAGTACAGACATTGTTGACATGTGTGTGTTGGGGGGGAGGGTGTTCTGTGGACACAATAGAAATGAACAGAGATTGTGATGATGCTCTGGGCTCCACACATGGTGATATCTATCCGTCTTCACTCTTCCTCTCATTGAATGTCCCTTTGTAGCCAGAGCACCTTTATAATAGGAGTTATTAAATAGCCTGAACTTGTATTTTTGCATAATTTATGATAACTTCATGATTATATTTCTTAGATATTCACTCATATGTGGAATTTAAGAAACAAAACAGATGAACATAGGGGAAGGGAAGCAAACATAAGATAAAAGCAGAGAGGGAGGCAAACCATAAGAGACTCTTAAATACAGAGAACAAACTGAGGGTTGCTGGAGTGCAGGGGATTGGGGGGATGAGCTAAATAGGTAATGGGTATTAAGGAGGACACTTGTTGGGATGAGCACTGGGTGTTTTATGTAAGTGATGAACCACCAAATTCTATTCCTGAAATCATTATTATACTATAGAATAACTAACTTGGATTTAAATTTTAAAAAATGAATAATTTTTTAATGTTGGTTTTAATGGATTTAGTGGTTTTAACTTCACTTAGTGTATTGTCAGTATTGGCAAACATTATCAAAGTGGTTCTATAAACCACAAATTTGAAGCTAATCCCTAGACTTCTGGATGTTCTTATCCGAAGCCTATATTAAGATCTGCTTTTCTTTTTTATTTGAATGGTGAGGTTTCTTTGAGGCAGTACAGTTGTGGGAGGGATTCAGCCTCCTTCAGGTCATGGTCAGTCCCCTTCTCCAACTGATTAAACTTGACTCTGCTATAACCCCTGAGCTGGTGTCTGGAGCCTTGGATTCTAGTCCTAATTTTGCTAACAGCCAATTTTATAACTCTGGACAAAACTCATGCTCTTGGCTGGGCTAAGATAATTTCGTTCCTCAAGTGAGAATGGACAAAGAATATCTTAAATATCCTTTCCTAGCTCAAATTTGTATATTTTTTCGAGATTAGTACAAACTGTTCAAGGTAGTTTCAAATATAGGTCAGTACCACTCTCAGAGGACTTTTCTGCTTTAAGCAGAAAGAGAAACAGCTTCTTTCAATTCAAGTCCATGTCGTTCGACTCTAGGATGTATTTTGATAGGGACAGGCAATGAATCCATTTCTTAAATAGTTTAATCGGTAAGTTTATATTGAAATCATTGAACAATTGATTGCAGTTACCCATAAGAGTTCTAACACTTATCAGCTGTAATCCTTACTTTTGTTCTCTGAGCCTTCCATATTTCCACCAACAGCAAGGGCATCTACCCAGTAACCCAAGGCAGCCCCCTGGGAGAAACCTCTGCTCTGCCTCTCTTCCTCTTCACACCAGGTCACCCCTCCAGCCCCTTTACCTCATCGTCTCTGTCATTCCCCCATCTCAGGTCTTCACCACCTCTCCTGTGGCCTCATCTCTCTCCTGCCATCAATATGCATCTCTGTCATCATCAGAGAGATCTCTCACACGATTTAATCCTGTGACTCCCCTCATGAAAAACCTTTGATGCTACTCTTGGTAGAACAAGGTTACCATGGATCCCATGTTCTCAACCCTCTGGCTGTAAGTCGGCCTTTCCTTTCTGCCCTGTGGGCTGGGATTGCCAAACTCTTTTCCATTTTCTGGAAGGCCAAGCTTTCCTGCCCCTAGGTTTGACCTGCAGACACCCAACTCCACATGCTTTTTCTTTTCTGTCTGACCTGGTGACTACATCCTAATTTTTTTGAGATGCAAGTCAAGTGTCATGTTTTTCTTTGAATCATTTCTCAACACCACCTCTCCCTTCTCTCTGCTCTCCTAGCATTTCTGCCCACTCCCCTGCCCTAGCTCTTCTTACAGCATTGTAATTTGAGAGCCTGCACCAGACTGTGAACATCCCAGGGCAGGGCTGTGGCTCTGTTTCCTTTTTAATCACATACTCTCACATGGTATGAGGCATCCAAGCAGAAGTAGTTCAGTCAGATCAGAAGCGTGGAAGGGTTTGAAGGCAGGGTGTGATAATGCCGGTATTGTTTAAAAATATCTCATGCTGTGGGGAGAGGGCTATGGATTGGAAGGGACGGAGTAGGTGCTGTGATGTTGGCTTGAAAGTGGTTCCATCAGTGTTGAGTCAGTGAAAGAATGAACACCATAATCAAGCTGTATGTCATAAACCAGGCATTATTGACTCATTCTCTTTTCATCTCTTTCTCTTTTTATTTCCTGGAAGAAAGCACCAGATACAAATTACTGAGGTCCTTTTGGACCCCAATACAAAATGTGTTATGTCTCCCTCCTCACTCCTCCCCCAAACACATACATACGTTCTAACTCTCCATAACCCCATTCTCTTTCTCTTTCCCTCCCTCCCTGTAAATTGATCTCTTTCCTCTCTGCCCTCTTTTTCTTACATTCATTTGTACCTCACTGTTTTCTCAAAGTGGTCATATGACTGACATAAACCTAAGGTAATCAGAGCACGTGGCCCTGTGAACCTGTTTATACCTACTTTTCAATGTGCATAAAGAGATAGTTGGCCCCTTGTTGGGTGAAGTGGAGACAAGCAAGATAAAAAGAACATTTTCCTTTGACTTAAACATCTGCAGAATGATAAAATACCTTACCATTTCCTTTTCTGATGATTTCTTTCACAAACATTAACAGCGAATTATGGTTTAGAATTCATTTAAATCAATTTGGAATCATTAGGTATCACATTGGTTCTTCTTTAACATCCTATATTTTTAAGTTTATTTATGTATTTTGAGAGGGAGAGAGAGAGTGCACACACATGTGGGGGAGGGGCAGAGAGAGGGGGGAGAAAGAGAATCCCAAGCAGATTCCATACTGTCAGTGCAGAGCCCAGTGCAGGGCTCAGTCGCATGAACCGGGAGATCATGACCTGAGTCGAAACTCAAGAGTCAGATGCTTAACTGACTAAGCCACCCAGGCACCCCTTTGTGTCTATTTTTGTGCATATCTGAAGCTCAACACCCATATTTACTACACTAAGAAAACATTTCACTCACGCTGTTGTATGATAATGAATATCAATTTGGTATTCATTCACCTATTGGTAGGAAATAACAACTTTTTCCTCTACCAACTTAGGTTCAATGATTAGGGGCCTGCAAATTAACTGACAAAAGACAGTTTAACAAGAGGAAAGACAACACTTATTCATGTACAGGGAGCATGCAAAGTGGCTTCCGACTACCTAGAGTTAAGTTGGTTTATCCTACTAAGAAAAGTCCTTGATAGGACTTGAAGGAAAAGCACAATGTGGGAAACTAATGACAAAAAAAGTGGAAAGTGCAGAAAGCTTTGGCAAGGTTTTGTTTCTGTAATCTCTCATCCAAGTACCAATGGTCCTAAACCAGAGAGAGGATATTGGCAGCTATATTTTCAGGATGCTCTGCTTAAGCCAGCAAAAGAAGTTTGGATAAGGTTTTTAATGAAGTTTTATTCGGATGTTTTCAGCTTAACATAATCTTTTTTTTAAAGCTTAGGTATTTATTTTGAGAGAGAGAGAGGGCACAAGTGGGGAAGGGGCAAAGAGAGAGAGGAAGAGAGAGAATCCCAAGCAGGCTCCATACCACCAGTGCAGATCCCCGACTCAGGGCGCAAGCTCACGAATTGCGAGATCATGGCCTGAGCTGAAGTCAGACGCTTAACCGACTGAACCACCCAGGCATTCCTGGAATCATCTTTATGCTACATTGATGGGTACAAATTCCGTTCACTCAACTAATAGTTACTGGACATCTGGTAGTGGTAGACACTATTCTAGATGCGAGGGATACAGCAGAGGGAACAATTGGGACAAATCCCTACCCTCACTAAACTTACGTTCTAGTGAAAGACCAAGAATGAACAGCATAAATAAGTAAAATACATAGCATGTTTGATAATAATCCGTATTAAGGAGAAAAATTAAGCGGGGAAGGATTCAGGAAGTTGCAGCATAACGGAGCAAGCAAGTTTAGACCAAGACGCCAGGGATGGCTTATTGAGAAGGTAATATGTGAGTAAAGGCCAGAGGGAGAAGAGAGCTATAAAACTAGATATTTGTACATACAGCATTTTTAGCATTTTATTCGTGTCATTAATAGTTATTAATGTGTTTGACATTTTTTAAAATTTTTTTTAACGTTTATTCATTTCTGAGAGACAGACAGAGTGCGAGTGGGGGAGAGGCAGAGAGAGAGAGGGAGACACAGAATCCGAAGCAGGCTCCAGGCTCCGAGCTGTCAGCACAGAGCACAATGGGAGGCTCGAACTCACGAACTATGAGATCATGACCTGAGCCGAAGTTGGTTGCCCAACCACTAAGCCACCCAGGTGCCCCAAATGTGTTTGACATTTAAATGAGGTGACCACTCACCTCATGTAATTAAGCACCAGAGGGAAGTGCATGGCCTTTCAGAAGGTGGTGGCTTTACTGTGGGTCCCTTGACAGTGTGAAAAGTAAGTGAATCACCACTTCGTTGTTTGGCCTTGTCAGTATTGTCTTCCTCCGCTGATTCCCTTTTCGGTGCCAGGCTTAGATTGCTCTGGGCAGGCAACAATAGAGGGATGCTTCTAGAAGTAAACCCGTCACTGCTTTGAAATGCAATTGTTTCCCTTAGCAACAACTAAATTCCTATTGCCTATTGCCTAGAAATAGAATGCAAACTACATAAGCAGTGTAATCTTACCTTTTATCTTGCAAATCACTCTTTCCTCCACCCCTAACTTTTCCCATATTTCTAATTTAATACACCTTGTTTTCCCTTGGCCTGTAGCCCAACCCTTCTAGTTTTCCTGGCTATCACATAGATAATTCTCTGTCCTTATAGGCCAGCCCAGTCTCCTCAAACCTGCCTTTTCAGTTTATATCTCAGCACGATAAGAATAGAAAGAAGAGATTTAATAACCAAGCAAGCAGTTACTCACTGGAATGGTTTTCAGTCACTTTGGCCTTATTAAAGTCCTCTTTTTCTTTTACTATGACCACTTTGTTCAACAGGAAATCAACTGCCATACCTAATATATAGTCTTTTAAAAAAGAATAGTCTTTTGATGCTTTAAATCCAGAGGAAAACTAAAACTTGAGCGGCCTCACGCGGGCTTATATATTCTTCGTCACACACACTATATATATATCCCTGTGGCCCAACTCCCTTCAACCAAAAATAAACTGATACCAACTTTCAATGCTTTGTTTTGGCACCTGGTTTATAAAAACAAACAAGCAAACAAAAAAGGGTTCTCATCAAATTGTCTATAGCTTGATTGCTCAATTAAATAATTACTGAACATCTCCTACAAACTAGATATGGGGATAGAGCAATTAAAGATAAATCCCAGCTCTCGCAAAGCTCAGAGTCCAGACTGAGATACAGATTGAGTAAGAGAAGGAAGAGTTACAAAAGCATGAATGAGGGCAGAAAGGCTTGGGAGCACATCCGACCAGAAAGTAACCCAGCTTTCGAGGGTCAGGTGGACAGTTCGGGAAAGCTTCCTAGAGCTTGGTTTTGAAAGATGAGGCACAATTACCCAGGTAGAAAACACAGCATGGGTAAAGGCACAAAGATCTCGGGAGCCTCACAGAGTTTTTGGAGGAGATTGACAAGCGAGAAGGTGGGCCACAGAGGCAGCAGTAAGAACCTGAAGGGCATTTCTGCTGTGCTAAGGAGTTGGGCTTTGATTCTGAAAGTGACGAGAAACCAATAAAGCAAAGGCAGTGATACAAACATGGACAGCTCACTCTGGAACTTTGGACTTTGGGAAGTTCTCTGTCAACTTAGTGGAGAATGGATCAAGGAACAAGGCAACAAGAGAGGAGGGGACAGGAAGGCCAGGTAAGAGTCTGTAGAATTAGTACAGAAGAAAAGCAAGGAGGGCCTGATTTAAGGCAAGAGCAGGTATACCTAACAGCATTTGGCAATCAGTTTGATATGGGGAGTAAGGGAAAGAAAAGATTGAAGTCTAAGGTGGCCCCCAGATGTCTACCAGATACCTGAAGAAGAGAATGGATGTTCAGTGCATCTTGATGATATACTGGACTACATTTATAGAAATGGTGTTTGGAAACAGAAGTAAGAACATCCATACAACATTGGTAGTGGTAAGAATATTGAATCAGGAATTGTGAGTTGGGTTTGAACCACAACTCGTTTTCACTAGGAAAGATATTTCTGAGCATTTGTAAATTGAAGCTAATCATAGACCTTTCCTGCTATGACACAGGCTTATTATGACTCTCCAATGAGATAGGTTATTGACAGTTGTTTTTTTTCTTTTAAATTACAAAGCATTATATGGGGCGCCTGGGTGACTCAGTGGGTTAAGCATCTGATTCCTGATTTTGGCTCAGGTCATGATCTCACAGTTTGTGAGTTCAAGCCCCACCAGGCCAGGCACTGCACTGACAGTGTGGTGCCTGCTTAAGATTCTCTGTCTCCTTTTCTCTCTGCCCCTCCCACACATATTCTCTCTCTCTCTCTCTCTCTCTCTCTCTCTCTCACTCACTCAAAAATAAATAAATAAACTTTATTAAAAAAATTCTAGGGGCACCTGGTTGGCTCAGTCAGTTGAGCATCTGACTTCAGCTTGGGTCATGATGTCATGGTTAGTGGGTTCAAGCCCTGCATCAGGCTCTGTGCTGACAACTCGGAGCCTGGAGCCTGCTTCAGATTCTCCCTCTCTCAGATTCAGTGTCTCCTCTCTTTCTGCCCCTCTCCTGCTCACTCTCTGTCTCTCTCTCTCTTAAAAATGAATAAACATTAAAAAAGTTTTTTAAAAGTTATAAAGCATTATAATAATGTGGTGGTAGTACTAAGTTCAGTGTATAGGTTTCTATGCCCTTTCTAGGGCACACTAGCAAAGATGAGCTACTTTGGTGATAGTCTGCCCTGCCTCCTGCTGGCCTGGGTCCTGGCTGGTAGATTTCCAGCATGTGTGGCACAGTATGATGGAAGTCTAGGCCACAGGAATTGGGTACAGAGACTTAAGATCTATCTGGTGGAATTTTTTTTTTTTTACTGTTTTTACTGCCTCTTTGCTGGAGCCCAGTTTCATCTTCCAGTTAGAGGAAATCGCTAAAAGATTCCTTCCCCCTATTCCCTCATCCTGAAAACATGCCTGATCTTCTGCTCTGGATTAGGACAGTCTTCAGTCTTACATTAGACATCTACAACAGGAGTATTCTTTTATGTGCATTGGTATGTATACATTGTGATTATGTACAGTGATGCCAATGGGAAAGTAAGATGCCTCCCTTCCAGAGAAGAGTTCATGACAGGGAGGTCAGTGCTCACCCAGTCATGGCGTGATATTAGGCATAGTTTTCCCCGAGAGAATTCAGCTAATTGCCTTCTGTCAATGCTTGGAAACCTCTTGGAAATAAATAAACCAAAGCTAGTAATGACAAAACCGTATTTTCCTCATCCTCCTTGGCAGAAGTCCCTCAAGTCAAGTGTATGTACCCTAGAGAGTTTGCAGAGTGATCTGATTACCACCTTTGTAGGTAATTTGTCCTTTTTATCTCTGCTTTATGACCTCTGTTTACTTTTCATTTTGTAATTTCCCTATACCATATCTGCATGTGAATTTATTTTTATTTTTCCCAGTAAAGGCTCAATTTTTGGAAGTTATGTTTGATTCTGTCTTCGATCTGCCCGGCCTTTTTTAGAATGTATTATCTCCTTTTCTCATGCTTTTTGATTTCCTATTTTATATCTTTATGTTAAATGTACTTATTTAAAATTTTTTAAACATTTATTTATTTTTGAGAGGGAGAGGGACAGAATGAGAACGGGGGCAGACAGAGAGAGAGAGAGAGAGAGACACACAGAATCCAAAGCAGGCTCCAGACTTTGAGCTGTCAGCACAGCACCCAAAGTGGGGCTCAAACTCACGAACCATGAGATCATGACCGGAGCTGAAGTTGGACGCTTAACCACTGAGCCACCCAGGCACCCCTGTACTTATTTTAAAGTTTTTGTTTCTTTTACTTTAGGAGGTTTGGGGAGGTCGATAGTTGTCAAATCAGCTGATTCACTGGTGGTGAATTATTTCTTTATATATTTTAAAATTTTGGGATGTGAGCTCAATTTCAATGACATACTATCAGCGAGAATCCTAAATAGCCCATATTAAGGGAATCTCCTTTAAAATATTTTTGCTTTGTTTCTATTAGCACTCCAGGGATGTCCCAAGCTCAAGACCAGTTATGGGTATCATGATAGGTGTAAATTTGAATTAAACCAGCATGAGGATCAGCCTGTGGTTGAAAGTATTCAGAGGAGACTTGCTTTTGTCCACCCAAAACTCAGTCTAAGACAGATGAGCTTTATTTTGGCTTCCCAGTGTAATGGGCTTTTTTCTAACCTACCTGTTCATCAAATTATAGTCCTTCGTGGGCCCTGATTTGGGGTATGCTAGCTCTTCCCCTGGTATAGACACAAGGTCCCATTTCCAATCCTCTCTTGGGCATTAAGACCACAGAATCAGATAGTTGACAAACTATAGCCCAAAGGCCAAATCCATCCTGCCAGTACCCTTGGTAAATGAAGTTTTATTGGAACGCAACCATGCCCCTCTGTTTAAATATTGACTGAGCGGTTTTCGTGCTACAATGGTAGAGTTGAGTAGTTGCCACAGAGGTCATATGGCCCATAAATCTTAAAAGTATTCAATCTCTGATGCTTCAGAGAAAGAAAGCATTTGCCAACCCCTGGCCAAGATTAATTAAACTGAAAGCCGAGCCCTCATCCCTCCCCCCTTGGGCTATAAGGACATCAGTTGTGATTACTCCTCAAGTGGTTCTTTTTCTCTTTATTTCTAGCTCCTGGCAGTCTTCTTTACTTTTCTCTAAGCACTGCTAGGCATTTAAAAGTGTGTCTACTCTTTTTTTATGTAAGTGTTTTTAGCAGGAAGTTTGCCAGATGCCAAGCCCACCATATTGCCAGCACCAGAACCCACTTTCTACTATCTTGGATATTATAGACTGCTATATACATGAGATGTTATACATGAACCTAATGGTAACCACAAATCAAAAACCTGCAATAGGTACACAAACACGAAAGAGAAAGGAATCCAAGCATGTCACTAAAGAAAGCCATCAAACTACAGGGGAAGAGAACAAAAGAAAAAAAAGGAACAGAGAACGACAAAAACAACCATAAAACAAGTAATAGAATGGCAACAAGTACATACCTGAATAATTATTTTGAATGTAAACGGATTAAATGCTCCAATCAAGACAGTGACTGGATGGATAAAAAAAGTAAGGCCCATTTATATGTTGCCTACCAGAAACTCACTTCAGACCTAAAGACACCTGGAGATTGAAAATGAGGGAATAGAAAAATATTTACTATGCAAATTGGAGCAAAAAGAAAGCTGGAGTAGCAGTACTTCTATCAGACTAAATAGACTAAAACAAAGACGGTAACAAGAGACAAATAAGGACACTACATAATGATAAAGGGAACAATCCAACAAGAGGATATAAAATTATAAATATTTATGCACCCAACACTGAAGCACCTAAATACATAAAGCAACTATTAACAGACATAAAGGAAGAAATCGACAGTAATACAATAATAGTGGGGGACTTTAACATCCCACTTACTTCAATGGATGTATCAATCATCTAGATAGAAAATCAACAAGGAAACAGTGGCTTTGTATGAGACATTGGACCAAATGGACCTAACATATATTTAGGTATATGTATAGGTATAGGTATAGGTATAGGTATAAATATGTATATATATTTAGAACATTCCATCCCGCAAAAGTAGAATACATATTTTTTTGAAGTGCACATAGAACATTCTCCAGAATAGATCACCTTAGGCCTCAAAACAAGTCTCAATAAATTCAAAAAGACTGGAATCATATCATGCATCTTTTCTGACCACAATGGTATGAAACTAGAAATCAAGGACAAGAAAAAAATCTGGAAAAGAATACAAACACATGGTTGCCAAATAACATGCCAGTAAGCAATGAATGGGTCAATAAACAAATCAAAGAGGAAATTAAAAAATACATGGAGACAAATGAAAATGAAAATACAACAGTCCAAAATCTTTGGGATGCGGCAAAATCTATTCCGACAGGAAAGATTATATAGCAATACAGGCCTACCTCAAGAAGCAATATCTCAAATAAACAACCTCACCTTACACTTAAAGGGACTAGAAAAAAAAAACCCCAAAGCCAGTAGAAGGAAGAAATAATAAAGATTAGAGAAGAAATAAATGAGATAGAGACTAAAAAATACAATAGAACAGATCAGTGAAACCAGGAGCTGGTTCTTTGGAAAGATCAACAAAATTGATAAGCCTTTAGCCAGACTCATCAAAAAAAAATAAATAAAATAGATGCAAGAATCCTCAACAAAATATCAGCAAGCCAAATCCAACAATACATTAAAAAAATCATTCAATATGATACATCACATCGACTAGAGGAAGGATAAAAGCGATTTGACCATTTCAATGAATGCAGGAAAAACATCTGACAAAAGTACAGCATCCGTTCGTGATAAAAACCCTCAACAAAGTAGGTTTAGAGGGAACATACTTCAACATAATAAGGCCATATATGAAAAACCCACAGCTAACATCATACTCAATGACGAAAACTGAAAGCTTTTCCCTTAAGGTCAGGAATAAGACAAGGATGTCTACTCTCACCACTTTCATTTAGCAGAGTACTAAAGTCCTAGCCACAGCAATCAGACAACATAAAGAAATAAAAGGCATCCAAATTGGTAAGGAAGAAGTAAAACTTTCACTATTTGTATATGTCATGATATTATATATAGAAAGCCCTGAAGACTACCAAAAAACAAAACAAAACAAACAAACAAAAACTACAACTGATAAATGAATTCAGTAAAGTTGCAAGATACAAAATTAATATACACAAATCTGCTGCATTTCTACACACTAATAATGAAGTAGCAGAAGGAGAAATTAAGAAAACAATTGCATTTACAATTTCATCAAAAAGAATAAAATACCTAGGAGTAAATATAACCAAGGAGTTGAAAAACCTGTACTCCATGAACTATAAAGCACTGATGAAAGAAATTAAAGATCACACAAACAAATGGAAAGATATGCTCTGCTCATGGATTGGCAGAACCAATATCGTTAAGATGTCCATACTACCCAAAGCAATCTACAGATTTAATGCAATTCCTATTAATACCAACATTTAAAAGAAATTTTTTTTCAGTTTTATTTATTTATTTTGAGACAGAAAGAGAGAGAGCACATGAGCCAGGGAGGTGCAGAGAGAGGAAGATAGAGAATACCAAGCAGGCTCCACACTGCTGGTGCAGAGCCCTATGTGGGCCTCTAACTCACAAACCGTGAGATCGTGACCTGAGCTGAAATCAAGAGCTGGACACTTAACCAACTGAGCCACCCAGGCATCCCTATACCAACAACATTTTTTATGGAATTAGAACAAATAATATTAAAATATATAAAGGCCCCAAATAACCAAAGCAATCTTAGAAAAGAACAAAACTGGATGTATCACAATCCCAGGTTTCAAGATATACTGTAAAACTATAATCAAAACAGTATGGTACTGGCACAAAAATAAACACATAGATTATTGGAACACAATAAAGAGCCCAGAATTAACCCCTGCTTATATGGTCAATCTGAGACTAAGGAGGCAAGAATATACAATGGGGAGAAGATAATGTGTTTAACAAATGGTGCTGGGAAAACTGGACAGCAAAAGAATGAAACTGGACCCTTTTCTCACACCATACACAAAAAATAAACTCAAAATAGATTATATACCTAAGTGTGAGATCTGAAACCATAAAACGCCTAGAAGAAAACATAGGCAGTAATTTTTTATCATCAGCCATAGCAACACTTTTCTCAATATGTCTTTTCTGGCAAAGGAAACAAAAGCAAAAGCAAACTGTTGAGACTACACCAAAATAAAAAGCTTTTGCACAGCAAAGGAAACCATCAGCAAAACAAAATAAAAAGGCAACATACTGTATAGAAGAAATTTTTAAATAATATATCTGATAAGTAGTTGATATCCAAAATATATGAAGAACTTACACAACTCAACACCAAAAAACCACAAATAATCCAATTTAAAAAATGGACAGAGGATCTGAACAGGTATTTCTCCAAAGAATATATCCAGATGGTGAAAAAGATGCTCACCATCACCCATCATTAGGGAAATGCAAATCAAAACTACAATGAAATATCACTTCATACCTGTCAGAATGGCTAAAATCAAAAACACAAGAAATAACTAGTGTTGGTGAGGATGTGAAAAAAAAGGAATCCTTGTGTACTCTTTGGTAGGAATACAAACAGGTGGAATCACTGTGGAAAACCGCGGTTTCTCAAAAAAATTAAAAATGTAATTACTGTATTATCCAGTAATTGCACTACTGGATATTTACCTAAAGAAAATGAAAACACTAATTCAAAAAGATACATGCACCCCTGTGTTTATTGCAGTATTACTTAAAATACCCAAATATGGCAGTAACCCACATGTCCATTGATAGATGATATCTATTATAATGGAATATTACTCAGCCATAAAAAAGAATGAAATCTTGCCATTTGCAACAACATGGATGGATTTAGAGCACATAATGCTAAGTGAAGTCAGTCAGAGAAAAACAAGTACCTATATGATTTGACTCATATGTGGAATTTGAGAAACAAAGCAAACAAAGAAAAAAAGAGATGACCAAAAACCCTAGAGAACAAACTGGTGGTTGCCAGAGGGGATGTGGATCAGGAATGGGTTAAATAAATAAAGGAGAATAAGAGTACACTTACCCTGATGAGCACTGAGAAATGTATAGAGTTATTGAGTCATTGTATTGTGTACCTGAAACTAATATAACATTACATCTTAGTTATACTTGAATAAAAAAAAAAAAGAAAAAGAAACATACAAAAACAAAAAAATTTGTTGACTTGTAAAGGTTAGAAATCAATTTTTTTAATGGCCAACTTAAACCCTTTATGAGAAAAAGAGCTTGTTCTATGTTCTCTCCTGTTCTGTGTAGTTTTACACTGGGTTTCTAGAGTCGTGGCTTGACCATTTGGTGGCCCTAAATTTGGTAATTCCAGTCTGAAACCAAAAACTTCCAGGTCTCAGGAGGTCTCACCAAATACTCTCTAAACCTCTCTTATTTTGATCCAGTTTTCCATAGTTGACTGAGACGCTTGACAGCTTGGGGTTTAGGGCTGTAGATATTTCTTTTTACATCAAAGATGAGATTTTCCTCTTATCTTTAATTTTTAAAATGTTTTTTTTGTCTTGGGGAATCCAATGATGAAAATTTTCTGCTTCCCCAAAATCTTTCTTTCAGGGGCTTTATTCTTTTGGCAGAGTATGTAATACTTGGACAGTATTAAAAGCTGGGAAATAAAAGAAAAATTAATTAGATGGAATAGATATTGATAGACATTATTGCTAATCATACTCATTTCCAAGATCTATGAAAACTAGGATTGAGTGGGTAAAGTAATCCAAGTGGGCTTTTGAAGAAGTACTTTTCTGGATTTAAATACATAGTCCTCACTGTGTTCATAGCCATTGTGAAAACATGAACACACTATCTGCTTTCTGTTGGGAGTGTCTATTTTTTGGCTCTTGAAGCTGCTGCTTAGAACTTCATCATATCGTTTTGCTTGTTAAAGCCATCTGATAAAATAAGGAAAAATGCTCTTAGAAAAAGTTTGATATTTAAGTGTAAAATGCAACTAACATGTCAACCTCCTGTCCCCATTTTTTCCCTTTGTAGTATGACTACGAATATGATGAGAACGGAGACAGAGTTGTTTTAGGAAAGGGCACTTACGGGATTGTCTACGCAGGCCGAGACCTGAGCAACCAAGTCAGAATTGCTATAAAGGAAATCCCAGAAAGAGATAGCAGGTACAGTACTTGTGGCTAATAAAAGCTGTTTTCACCATGTTCTGGTTGTTGATGTCATCTTAGACAATATTTTGGTGATATTCTAACTAATGAAACTCTGTCTAAAAACTCCACTTTTTTAATCAGCCCCCCTGTGAGGTTTAGCTGCTTTATCACTCAGTGATTCAAGCACAACTCTCTGGTGGGGAAGATGGCCTCTCTTAGGTGACAAGGACAGAACTTTTAATGAGTAGAAAAGACGATGGCCTGTGTGAACTAGGCTCAGGTATGTCACAGAATGGTTGATTTATTAGACAGATAGATGGGGAGTAAGCATGATCAGCAGTGGTTTGAACCAGAAGTTCTAGTGTCTAGTCCAGCATCTACAGAGCTTGGAAGTCATCCTCCATCAGTGGTAAGCTGACTAAACTGAGAAACCAACAGCTCTTCTTGGATCCATTGGAGAAGTGAGGTCATGGGCCAAGCCATTGCTCCCAAATTTGGAGAGACAGTCATGGGTTGGGGGGCATACTTGGTGAGTTTAGCCTCCAGGAGCCCTACTAGATCCTTACAGTAATATTGGAGAAAAATCTCTTTGTGCTTCCATCAGGGGGAAGAATGAGAGTAACTATTTTGAACTCTACTCTTCCTAACAAGGCCCACCCTCAAAAAGACGATTTTTACCAGAGTCTAACCTATTAGACTGTTACCAGAGCCTAACTCCTGCCCACTGTAGCCATCCTGTCCCAGCTGAAGGCGGCAGGGGAAGGGGCAGGAGAGGCCTGCAAAGCATTTGTGAGGCTCATAGCCCAGTGGCACAGGCTCTCTAAGAAACTGATACCTAAGCATGAGACTACAAGAATGCCCTCCCAGAATTCCTTTTACCTAACACATCATGCCTGACTTCCAACAAAAATTACAAGGCATACTAAAAGGCACAAACACAGTTTGAAGAGACAGAATAAATATCAGAACCAGACTCAGATATGGCAGGGATGTTGGAATTATCAGACCAGGAATTTATAACAACTTTAATATGCTAAGGGCTCTAATGGGTAGATAGCATGCAAAAACAGAGGGAGTGTAAGCAGAGATAGAAACCCTAAATAAGAATCAAAGGAAATGCTAGAGATGAAAAACAAGAACAAATGGGGCACCTGGGTGGCTCAGTCAGTTAAGAGTCTGACTCTTGATTTTGGCTCCAATTATGATCTCATGACTTGTGAATTTGAGCCCTACGTCGGGCTGTGCGCTGACAGTGCAGAACCTGCTTAGAATTCTCTCTCTCTCCTTCTCTCTCTGTTCCTCCCTTCCCCTCAAAATAAATAAATAAAAACTTTAAAATAAAATCACCTTTGTAACTTAAGTTTATTCAACCACCAGTGTACGTACACAAAGCACACCAACAAAGATCTTGTTCTATAGCAATGCATTTGGCATAAAGTGGGTTGTTTGAAAATACTTGCATGACAAGTGCTTCTCTTAAACAGCTGGCACAGGGCATCTTCTAGTTACCTACAAAAGAAAAAGTGAAGTCTATCATGTTATTGTGAGATACCACACACAAAGGTATTTCTATCTATGTGCCCTGGAGAGCTTTTGATGTTGCATGTAAAAAGATAGCAGTTAGAAAGGACAATTGCTATGATAATAGGATGCATGTGAATAATGCATGATCCAGCATTGGCCATCTGGAATGAAAGATCACAGCAACGCAAATCATTGCTTCTGTGTTTCATTTACACTTTAAAAACACTTTGTTAGAGAAGCAGAGTAGTTGTAGGATAGAGGTGGTGGTGGATTCATAACCTATCCCAACTAGTTGTTAATTTCAGACTGACTTCCTCCTCTAACATTCTACACATGCCTGAACTATTTATTTAGATCAGTTATTCTCTACCCTGCTGCATATTAGAACGAACTGGGGAACTTTAAAAAACGCTTGATGCTCAGGTCTTACCACCCCAAATTCTGGGGTGGGTCATATGCATTGATATTTTTTCAAAATCCTTCCAGATGAAATGTCTAGCCAAGGCTGGGAACCATTGGTTTAGATGGATATCGTGGGAATTTGACTCAGAGAAGGTGCTCTGGAAACACATATGGACCAATACTTTTTCAAAGCTAAATATATATATCTCTGATTACCTATACCATTTCTTCTTTCCATTGTCACAGCTAATTGAGAAGAAATAAGATTTTCTTATAATTTCTATAGATAAGCATTGCTTATTGACTTGAACGAGTTATAATTTCATGCTTATTCAGCGCTTGGCCCTTACTCTTTCACTTAGAACTGCTGAGTGTTACCAATCAATTTCATATTGGAGAAGAGTTCTTACTCTTAGCTAGGATGAATCTTGTAACTTTTAAGCCATCCTTTGGTTACTACATATTGGAGGGGATGGGGGAGTAGTGTATTTCCTTTTCCAGGATCTTAAATTTATTAATTTTTTTTTCAGTTTTTAATTTATTTTTGAAAGACAGAGAGAGAGCACAAGTAGGGGAGGGGCAGAGAGAGAAGGAGACACAGAATCCAAAGCAGGCTTCAGGCTCTGAGCTGTCAGCCCAGAACCCGATGCAGGGCTCGAACTCATAAACCGTGAAATCATGACCTGAGCCGAACTGACTGAACCACCCAGGCTCCCCTCCAGGATCTTACATTTAAAAGTTCATGATTGATTTTCAATAGAAGGTCAAGGGGTGGGAGCCTCTTGGTTCATCATAAACTCAACTAATCACTTACTTCAGATTATTTAGTCATCTTGATGTCCTAAATCTGTAGAATAGACCCAATATTTGCTACTAATTTATCTTATGCATATCAAGAGCAATCTTATTAACTAGCGTTAATAAAAGGTTTAAACTTGATGGAAAAAGTAACTTTATTACAAATGTCCTGAGAATCATAACCTAAGTATTTTTTTTCAGGAATTTTTATTTTTTATTTTATTTTATTTTTTTTTCAATATATGAAATTTATTGTCAAATTGGTTTCCATACAACACCCAGTGCTCATCCCAAAAGGTGCCCTCCTCAATACCCATCACCCACCCTCCCCTCCCTCCCACCCCCCATCAACCCTTAGTTCTCAGTTTTTAAGACTCTCTTATGCTTTGGCTCTCTCCCACTCTAACCTCTTTTTTTTTTTTTCCTTCCCCTCCCCCATGGGTTCCTGTTAAGTTTCTCAGGATGCACATAAGAGTGAAAACATATGGTATCTGTCTTTCTCTGTATGGCTTATTTCACTTATAACCTAAGTATTTTATTGCTCTATACCAGTATTTCTCATGTTGTCTCCCTCAGTTATCAATATGGAATTGTCTCTAACTGATAGCCTGCTAAGGAGTTTCAGTATAATACCTACCTCTATACTTCCTAGAACAGTTCTAAAGAAAAATAAAATGAGTAAAAGATCTAAAGTACAAGTCAGTTTTTTGTTATTGTTGGCAGCATTCTGAGTAATATTTTACAAATTATAAAAGTTTTGGGGCGCCTGGGTGGTGCAGTCGGTTAAGCGTCCGACTTCAGCCAGGTCACCATCTCGCGGTCCGTGAGTTCGAGCCCCGCGTCGGGCTCTGGGCTGATGGCTCGGAGCCTGGAGCCTGTTTCCGATTCTGTGTCTCCCTCTCTCTCTGCTCCTCCCCCGTTCATGCTCTGTCTCTCTCTGTCCAAAAAAAAAAATAAATAAACGTTGAAAAAAAAAACAAATTATAAAAGTTTAAATTAAATGAACTTGGATTTTTGTAACCTAATTTGTAGTGTATTCTGAAAAACTTCATGAAAATAGTATTATACAATACTAACCACTTCTAGAATTTGTTATTGGCATTCAAAAAAATCCATTCTGTTTATATGGATTTGCCATTGTAAGATCTAAGCATTTCTTTTTTTTTAATATTTATTTATTTTTGAGAGACAGAGTGAGACAAAGTGAGAGTGGGGGAGGGGCAGAGAGAGAGAGAGGGAGACACAGGATTGGAAGCAGGCTCCAGGCTTTGAGCCGTCAGTACAGAGTCTGACGTGGGGCTCGAACCCACTGACCGTGAGATCATGACCTGAGCTGAAGTCGGATGCTCAACCAACTGAACCACCCAGGCACCCCAAGATCTAAGCATTTCTTGCATGTAGTACTGAAGCAGATTATGAGGCATCAGGTTTGTGGTTTATGTTTTAGTGGTTAGTGCCTTTCATACCTGTAACCTCCATTGTAGAACAGAAAAAATATTAGGGCATAGCTTTGAGTCCCTAACACCCTACTGTAGTTAGTTATACAATAATCATATTAATATAATATAAATATATAATATAATATTAATATTCGAGACTGCTAAGAGTCTACAGGCTTTATAGTACTTCAAATAATCGTCAAAAGGGTTTTTCTGTATGTTCCGGAAATACAAAACACTTCCATTGTATAATCTGATAAAGCAACACACATCAAGTACATGATTTTGAAGCCTGGTTTAATGCTGGTCTTTCAGCATGGAGGCCTGGTTAGGATGGAGTAAAAAAAAAAAAAAAAATCCTGATGTACTAGAACTGATAGACTCAGTAAGGTGAGGATTTTTGAGGAGCTCAAGGAGACAGGATTTAAATGGTTTTGTGTTTTCTACAGAAGAGTTGCTGGAGCTTCCAGTAAGTCCTAGAATGAAGATGAAAGTTCCCTGAAATTTTTATCTTCCTGGGCAAGAGTCTCCACTAATAGTAGAGTTATGTTATGAGGCGAGTGGAATTGAAAGTCATTTAATATAGACAATGAGCTATGTAGGTGCGTTCAATTTTCCTGGGCTAATATCTGTCACTTACTAGCTTTCTTTAAAATCTTGGGTAGGTTCGTCATCCTCCTGGTGAATCAATTTCCTCATCTGTAAAATGGGCATCTGAAAAGTACCTTCTCCTAGGGTTCTTGTGAGAAATGAGTACATACGGTAGGCTCAGATCAGTGCCTGACACATTTCCCCACAGACCCTACCCACTACCACTTCAACTTCCCAGAATTTATGTTATGAGAAATAAAGGCTTTAGATAGCCATATTTTACTTTACATATGGGCATATATCTAGCTGATGTTTTCAATTTGTACTGCTTAAATGTATACACTAAAATCTGGCTACGTAATTTGCTCATCAGCATTTGCACGTCTTTTAGATACTCCCAGCCCCTACATGAAGAAATAGCATTGCATAAGCATCTGAAGCATAAAAATATTGTCCAGTATCTGGGCTCTTTCAGTGAGAACGGTTTCATCAAAATCTTCATGGAGCAGGTCCCAGGAGGTAAGAGATGTTTTTCTTTTTTAAGAAATTATAAATTTGTAGGGGCTTGAAGAGGAGAACAAGTAAATGGGATTTATGAGTTTACACGTCTTATTTCGTCTAAGTTAAAAGAAAAATGAGATTATGTTCATTGCAGCATTGTTCACAGTAGCCAAGATATGGAAAGAACCTAAGTGTCCCATCACTGGATGAATGGATAAAGAAAATGTGTTTTGTATACATAATAGAATATTATTCAGTCATAAAAAAGAGTGAAATCTTGCCATTTGCAACAACACAGATGGACTGTGAGGGCATTATGCTAAGTGAAACAAGTTATGCAGAAAAAGACAAAAACTATATGAGCTCTCTTACATGTGGAACTAAAAAAAAAAAACCCAGAGGCATCTGAGTGGCTCAGTCGGTTAAGTGTCTGACTCTTGATTTCTGCTCAGGTCATGACCTCATGGTTCATGAGTTCAAGCCCTGAGTAGGCAGAAAGTGCAGAGCCTGCTTGGGACTCTCTATCTCCTTCTCTCTGCCCCTCCCAAACTCCCAGGCCTTCTCTCTCTCTCTCTCCCCCTCTCTCTGCCCCTCCCCAACTCCCACGCCTGCTCGCTCTCTCTCTCAAAATGAATAAACAAATACATAAAATCCCTGGGGCGCCTGGGTGGCTCAGTCGGTGAAGCGTCCGACTTCAGCTCAGGTCATGATCTCACGTCCGTGAGTTCGAGCCCCGTGTCGGGCTCTGTGCTGACCGCTCAGAGCCTGGAGCCTGTTTCAGATTCTGTGTCTCCCTCTCTCTCGGAACCCTTCCCCATTCATGCTCTGTCTCTCTCTGTCTCAAAAATAAATAAACGTTAAAAAAAAATTTTTTTTAAAATACATAAAATCCCAAACAAACAAAGGAAACAAGTTCAAAAATAACAAAGAACAGACGCAGGGGATAGGGGTGGGCAAAATGGGTGAAGAAGGTCAAAAGGACCACACTTCCAGTTATAAAATAAATTAGTCCTGGGGATGTAATGTACAGTCTGATGACTATAGTTAATAACACTGTATTGTGTATTTGAAAGTTGCTGAGATGTATATAAATATCGCAATGTATATAAATATCAAGTCATTATGTTTTACACCTGAAACTAATATAATATATGTCAAATATACCTCAAAATTTTTTACAAATTTAGACATGTGACATCAGCTTGAAGTTTATTAGGAGGCAATACAAATATCCTGAACGATTTTAGTATCAATCATTGTGACCTAGATTAAAGTTAGGGACTGAGGAGCCTTTTATTTTGACCGTATTTGATAATGAGCATCTTCAGAGCAGGGACACTTTCCTATTCATACGTGAGCCCAGGTGTCTAATACTCCAGTTCCTGGGCCACCATGAATAACCAGGAAGTGTTAGCTTAAATTAATGTTACATTATTAACATGCTTTAAAGAACTCATTTGAATAAGAATTTATCCACTGTTTCTCCCTGCTTTACAGGAAGTCTTTCAGCTCTCCTTCGTTCCAAATGGGGCCCATTGAAGGACAATGAGCAAACAATTGGCTTCTACACAAAGCAAATACTTGAAGGATTAAAATACCTCCATGACAATCAGATAGTCCATCGGGATATAAAGGTAGGATGCACCGAGGATTCACGTTTGAAAGTTCCTTGGTGGGCAACTGGTTTTGTTTTGTTTTCTTTTCTTTTTGCAAAAGTCATACTGTGTTATGAGTATTAATTTAGAATTGTGAATAAATAAATCGTAGAAATAGCAGAAATGCAAGATACTAACTCCTCTGCTCTGAGTCAGGTATTGGTACTCATGCCTTATCTCTTCTCCTCAAGGAATAAGCCTCTTAACTGTGTTCACCCAACAAAGATTGAGCTTCCACTGCACCCCTGGCACTGTTTGAGGTGCTCTGGGGAGGGGGCAGCACAGCAGAACAAAACTGGACAGGATAAGGTCTCCGCCCCTGATGAGATCACAGGCTGGTTCATCTTGGTATCCTTGCCCTGAGTAGCTACTCAGTAAATATTTACTGCATCAATGGATGAATGATTGGGAGGGAAAATAAATAAGATCTTCTCTTCTCACAAGTATCATATACTGATTGTTTGAACTAAAATTAAGTAACTTACTTGATTCTTCTTAAAAAGAGGAAATTCAGAACTAATACATTTCTGACAAAGGTGGCACCGTGGAAAGGAAGTAATATTACTACCAGCAGATCATCCCAGATCTCGTGATTTGCCATATCCCCAAATATTCTGGGAAAAGAAGTAAAATAACAGAAAATACAATGGGAAATCATGAATGTCATGTTTGAACTTAATCACACACAGGTGACCCCTTCTGTTCACAAACCACAGCAAACTCTGACCAGGCAGGCGCCTTTTGACCTTGTGGCCTGAGTAGCACGTTGTGAAATGATAATATAGGCACAAAAATGGTGTCAAGAATTCACTCTTGAGGTTAACTGTAATGAAGACTACAGACTTAGTGGCCTCGTTTACTCTGGGGACACCGTTTCTTATTGGACTTATGAGCCAACAACAAACAGTACTGGAGGAAAGACTAGTTTTGATTCAAGTCTTTTGTTCTCTAGGGTGACAATGTGTTGATTAATACCTACAGTGGCGTTCTCAAGATCTCAGACTTCGGGACATCAAAGAGGCTTGCTGGCATTAACCCATGTACTGAAACTTTTACTGGTATGTTTTTGCAATGATGATACGGATCTTAATGTAATTAAAGAAATAATTGCTGCGTTAGAGCATAATGTGAGAGATAAAGTCCGTCTGGGTTCTCACAGACATTAATGCCAGTATCTTTTGATGCTCACTGAAAAATGTTACACAGAATTTGACCTGGCTATTTTCTCATCTTGTATTTCTATGACTTGCTCTGTCTCCTGGTTAATGCCACTGAAATGTTTTTTTAAACTCTCAATTTGTTTTTGTTTTCCCTTTCGTGTCATTACTTCTCTCTGGGTTGGCCTACAACCACTATAAGCCTTTATAAGATTTTTTTTTTTTTTTTTTTTTTTTACCCCAGCCTCTCTGTGACTCTTACTCATACCTTAATCTCTTCCCATTTGAACTATGAATTCCTAATCTGTTTACTCCCTGTGGCCTATTTCCTACTCACAACATAAATAACCGGTAGAATTTTCAATTCAGAAAGAGGAAGTGACTCATCAACTCAGCATTGGGGTGGGGAAGAGAGCTTGCCTGAGAAATTAGGCAATCCAGCCACCAAGCTACCTCTAGAACAAAGTCCTGAGGTAGTGGAGACAAAGCGATTGCCAAAAAGCTAACAGTAGCCAAGAGGAAACCAAGGCTCAGAGAGATTAATGATTGCACCACAATTACAAGAGGAATTTCAACTCTGGTTCTTACCGCTCCATTCTGCTGATTCTCTTGAAGTGCTAAGTCCTTGTCATTATCATCAGAGAAAGAATAATTCAGCAAAAAAAAAAAAAAAAAAAGTAATGAATAATCTGTGGTCTAATAGAAAGCAAAATGGCCAGGTATCCTCATTTTTGAATCCCATGAGGTAGGTGAGGAAATTGAGAGAGAGAAGAGAGATCACAGCCAGAAGTCACAACTGTTTGTAAGTGATAGAACTCAGATTTTTAATCTACCCTTTTCTCTTTGCTTTGATCTTGCTCTGGTCCATCTTTCTCCCCATGTTGCTCACGTATCTGTTCCAGTAGCCTGGAAGAAGAAAAGGAGAGAGAGAGATTCTGTAAATTTTCTCAGAACATTCAGCCAACAACAGCTCTGACCCAGTTCCCACCCTCACAGCAATGGGTATTTCAGGGCACAGCATTAAACACAGTTAAAATGTATTTTTCTGAACAAAATTAATTCCATCCTGCTAGTAACTTTAAATGTGTTTCCATTTCTTTCCTCATACTCTCTCAATTTGGCAAGAGACATTTTAGATGTTGCCAAGACTCAGTAACTTCTGACAGGAAATCCCTACTTTCAGAGGTTTTATTTGGGCAGGATGTTAATTTAATTATATCTTCTTGCTAATCTTTTTTTTTTATTTTTTTATTTTTATTTTTATTTTTTTAAATTTTTTTTTTCAACGTTTATTTATTTTTGGGACAGAGAGAGACAGAGCATGAACGGGGGAGGGGCAGAGAGAGAGGGAGACACAGAATCGGAAACAGGCTCCAGGCTCTGAGCCATCAGCCCAGAGCCTGACGCGGGGCTCGAACTCCCGGACCGACCGCGAGATCGTGACCTGGCTGAAGTCGGATGCTTAACCGACTGCGCCACCCAGGCACCCCTCTTCTTGCTAATCTTAAAGACGTGTTTTTTGTTTTTTGTTTTTTTTTTTAGTCCCCAAAAGAGTTTTAGTAAAGCAATCCTCCCAGAGCCCTTTGCTCTTCTCATGCTGGCTTCACATGAGTGACACGCGTAACTAATGTGCCTGGTCTGTCTCCAGGGCTGGTCAAGAGGGCTTGGAGTGGGCACACCTTGATCTGCTCACCGGATAGGCCTCACCGCTGCTTGGTCAACCTCTGATGACCTGACTTGAAAGATATTGACCTGTTTCCACTTCTTGGTGATTTGGCGAGAGGGAAGGCAGCATCAACCAGGATTTATAGAGTGCTGGCAGTATACCTGCCTGCATTAAGGGATTTGCATACATGTTTTACTGAAATTCGTACATGAACCCTAATCCTTAAGTTATCAGTATCCCAGTTTATGATGAGAAATTAATGTTAAAAGAGGTTGAATAACTTGCCTGAGGTCACAGAGCTAGTAAGTAATAGAGCTAGGATTCAAACTAGACTTAACATGCCACATGGAATTCATTATCTTCTCCCCAAACCCGTTCTGCCCACACTGTTCCCCATCTCAGTTGATGGCCACCCAAGACCTAGAGTTGTCCGTGGTGCCTCTTTTCTCACACCCCAACCCAATCCGCAAAGAGACCTACTGGCTCTACCTTCAGGAGATGTCGAAAACTGGAACACTTCTCACTGCCTCTGCTGCTGCCTCCCTCATCTCCCACCTCTGTTACCTCCATAGCCTGTTCTCCCTGCTCCCACTCTTGCCTCCTACTTTCTATTCTTAACACTGCAGCCAGAGTGATCCCTTTAAATCAAATCAAGCCCTGTTACTCGGAGACTTCGGTGGCTTTCTGTTTCATTCAGACAAATGCCAAAGTCCTAATATTATGGACAAGAATCGGAGTCTATTACCTTTTCGACCTCATTTCCTACTCTTCCCCCCCCTTGCTTAATCACTCACTCTGTACCAGAAAACTGGTCTTCCTACATTTCCTTCATTTTACCAGGCACAGCCCTGCCGCAAGACCTTTGCACATGCTCTATCTTCTGCTAGTAACACTCTTCTCCCAACGATCTGCATGGCTAACTAAGTCCCTCTTCTTCAAGTTTTAACTCAGATGTCATCTCAGTGAGCCTAACATGACCACCTATTTACGTGGCAGCCCTCCCTGGGCATTCCTGATCCCCTTTACTACCTTTTTTTTTTTTTTTTTTTGTCATTAACACATCACTTTCTAGCGTGCTATATAATTTACTTATTTACTATGCTGGAGTTTAATGTGTGTCTCCTGCTGCAAAGAATGTAAGCTCCATGAGCCCAGGGATTTCTGTCTGTTTACTCCACTGCTGTATTCTAAGTGCCTGGCCCATAACAGGCCCTCAATATAAATCTGCGGAATGAATGAGTGGATTAAGTAGAATGTCAAAGTTCACACTTTTAGCCACTGAGCTGTAGTGGTTCCAAGGGTGGATGCAGTGGCAAAGAAATTCTAAAAGAGATGATTTTAAAGTGATTTTTTAAAACCTTGGAATGCCGATGTATAAGATCTGTGCTTTAGAGCTAATGCTCTCACTTTTTTCCGTAGGCTACTGTACAGATTGGCTTACATCTTCATTATCTGGCTGTGTAAATCTTTTTATATAAAATATTATGTGTCATGTGATTATGGAATAAAGAGAGCATATATGAATACATAACTAAGCCTGAGGGTTTTTTTTTTTGGCACTTACTCTGTGGGGGATAATTAAGCACAATTGGCAGATAGAGCTCTTTGAAATATTATCTGATGAATAGAAACATTGCATAATGTATTGATATTACCTGAGTTGTCCAATTTTTAAAGTTCACTTTGTTGTTAACCAGTTGCAATTTCTACTCAGATATTAGTATAACTTAAATTCTCACATCCATTCTTTTTTAGATCCAGGTACAAAAAAAAAAAAAAAAAACCAAAAAACCAATCACTATAGCTCATCAGCTATAAATGACGAGAAATCATAGCGGTTTTCTACTAAGGGTAGGGGATTTGAAGAGTGAAGAGTGGTATTACCTTATTCTTGGCTAGGTGAAATGCTTCCCTCCAATAATGTTGCCGATTTAAGCTCACAGTACGCATGTACAATTGTATGTGAACTTGAACGTGAGCTACTGCCACATAATGAGGAGAGCTGGTGGGTAACCTGGCAAGATGACAATACTAGACAAAGATAATATACTTTCATTTGGTTTTATGAACAGCAGCCAGTTTCTAGCCTGTGTTGGTGGGTTTCATGGGAACAACTTAGAGGAGTTGTGCCTAGCAGTTTCATCTGTAAATCATGCATGAGGCATTCATAAAAGGTGTCTGTATTTATCAGGTTGTCTGTCAGTTTGGTTATGAATCAGAAAATACTGAAGTAGCTCTTTTAGCAACTGCCTCAGGATTGGAGATAATTGAATGTGGCATCTTGGATGAGTTCCTGTTTGCTGATTATATCATTTGTAGGAGTATATCAGTAGCAGGGGATGTGGCAATAATCTGTTCCTGTTCACACTCCTGACTCATTGTTGGATTTGGGGGAATCAATCTAGGGTCTCTGAGAAGCCAAGCCAGCCTCTTGTTTGAGCCACTTGAGATAACCACAGTTGAGTGTTTATCTGGGATAGACCAGACTAAACCTAGAACCAAGTGTTCTTGACTCCCCATTCAATGCTCTTGCCATCCTACCACACTCTTCAACTCTCTGATTCCACATAGCCTTTTAAATCTCCTATGTTTCGTTGTATTCTTCTTCACATTGTGTCTGGTGATTTGTCTGTACTAATGGCTCAAGACCTGTCTTTGATCTGTTAAACCTGTTATTCCCTGGACCACAGGCATGCAGCAGAAGCCATATATATTTGATTTACAGAATAGAGTACACGAAACATGGTTTACATTACTTTTAACAATGGCTTTCAGAATCTTTCATGCTTTCATGATTTAGAGATAAGAATCAAGACAGAAGAATTAATCATTCAATTTAGATACTGAGAAATATATCGGGGGACCTGGGTGGCTCAGTCTGTTGGGCATCTGACTTCAGCTCAGGTCATCTTACGGTTCGTGGGTTTGAGCCCCCATCGGGGGCTGGGGCCTGGAGCCTGCTTCAGATTTTGTGTCTCTTCTCTCTCCGCCCCACCCCTGCTTGCACTCTCTCTTTTTCTGTCTCTCAAAAATAAATGAATGTTAAAAAAACTTTATAAAAAAAAGAAATTGAGAAATATAGATCTAGAAAAAATGGATGAATGGCCTAGAATTTTTCTGGAAAGATTAGAAGTATACATAATAGGAATCTTTGTGTATTTGAAAAACTAATTGCAAAAAATGTGTGTTGATATATTCTCTGTTGTTCTCAAATGACTAATTGTTAGAAGTTTCTAAGAGGCCCCAATAAAGTGATACCTCATTTATACTCTAGTATCTAGATGACAAAGCATCTATTCATGACCAGATCACATTGGCAAACTATTGTTATATCCCTGATAAAATCCATCATGACAACTGTTATTTCCATTTTTATTAATGACCAAGAAAAATGGAACACAAAAAAATGAGATATTGGGGCACCTGGGTGGTTCAGTTGGTTAAGCATCCAACTCTTGATTTCAGTTCAGGTTATGATTTCACAGTTCATGAGTTCAAGCCCTATGCAGGCTTCCTGCTCTCTCTCTCTTTCTCTCTCTCTCTCTGCCCCTCCTCCTCTTGCACTCTCTCTTTCTCTCTCAAAATAAAATAGGCATAAAAAAAAGATGAGGGGCACCTGAGTGGCTCAGTGGGTTAAGCATCTGACTCTGGTTCAGGTCATGACCTCATGGTCATGGGATCAAGCTCTGCATCAGGCTCTGTGCTGAGAGTGCAGAACCTGATTGGGATTCTCTCTCTCTGCCTCTTTCTCTGCCACCTCCCCTGCTCCTGCTTTCTATCTCTCTCTCAAAATAAATAAACTTAAAACAAGAAAAGATGAGATACTAAGACCTGAATCATGCTTTTAAAGTTGTCTTATTTATGTAGACAGTTAAAGCTGTCATTAGATATTCATGTGTTTTCTAAAGTAGAAGTGTGTTTGGATTACCCCCAGGTACCCTTCAGTATATGGCACCAGAAATCATAGACAAAGGACCAAGAGGCTATGGGAAAGCAGCAGACATTTGGTCTTTGGGCTGCACGATCATCGAAATGGCCACAGGGAAACCACCTTTTTATGAACTGGGAGAACCACAAGCAGCTATGTTCAAGGTCACATTTCAAATGTCTTAAATGTCTTAAAAACCGCTGGATAAAGCTATTAGATTAGATGTTCCATGTGTCTATATGATAATTTTTTTAGGCCAAAGGAGAGGAGCGTAGGTAAGCACATTAAATGTGCTCACAAAGTTCATTAAAGTTCATGAAGATTCACATCCCTCAGAGTCAATGTGTGTGCCTCACACTGAGGATCTGTCTGTCTCTCCCTGCCTTAGTTTTCTCAGCTATAAAGTGAGATTCCATGTAAGTTCCTCTGATGCCTTTTCACAATGTGACATAAATAACATACTACTTTATGGAAGATGCTTTAAGGTCTTTGGGAAATAGTCTGAAAATCTTCCATGGAAGGAGATGTTAAAGACGTTTTTTTATTCATTTAAATATTAAATCAAAGCAATATTTCCCTTCTCTATCAGAAGAGTTTAGAGGCTCCATTAAGAATGGGGTGGGCATAATTGCTACTTTGAGGACCTCAATCATATTCTTACATAGCGACTCTTCTAGTCTGTTTATTTGCCCTCTCCTGGAAGTGGGAAGCAGCCCACCTCCCAAAATAGGAAGCACCAAATATGGAAATAGGGCTGAGAAAGCCCAGAGGCCACTGCTTCAGAATTCAGGGACTGAGCAAAGCAGTGACCAGTTCTGAGTCCCTTCAGTCCCCACCTGCCCTCACCTGCCACGCTGCCAAGCCCAAGATTTAAACTGAGAACTTGTTTCCCAAGGAGTAGAGCTCAAGTCTGTCGTTCTATAAGGCAGAGAACTTCTGATAAGTTGTTATCTCTTTCCCTGCCGCTGACGATGTTTCTAGGGACTTGCCTCCCGTGATGAGCCCTGTGTGACCTACCTTCCGCTTTTGTGTAAAGGTTGCCTTACTTTAAGCTTGAAGGTGATCTGATGGGTTACTGCTGATACAGAAATGAGTAGTGCAACCAAACGAGAAGGGCAGTGAGAGCTGCTAAGAGAGCTGCCCTTCTTGACATAAATGAATGTTTTTCTCTTCTTGGTCAGTCTTTCAACTTTTCACCCATCTCTAGGAGTTCCCTCTGAAATGCTGCTCTCTTCCCCATCGGTGCAGGGATTATTATACAATATGCATTAAATGAGATAATATAGACTCAAGCACTGATTTACAGTGTTTGAACGTAGGCTCCAACACTGTCAAACTCTTTGGGGACATTGGGTAAATGACTTAAACTTCTTGTACCTCATTTTCCTCATCTATAAAATGGGTATAAAAATAGTACCTATCTAATAAAGGTTTTTTGAGACATATATGAGATAATACATGCAAAGCACTTAGAATAGTGTCTGACATATAGTAAAGGCTATATAATTAACCATAAATAACTGTATATTATTATCTCTATAATAATTCACTTATATAAGCTATATAGTAACAAAAAATATTTCCTTAGAAAATTTTCTTTACTAATACATGAAAACATTACTGAAAAAATTTAGAATGACAGCCGTGAGAAGAAAATTCTAATTGTTATAAAAATTCTGTTTGCTTAATTTTAAAGTATTTAAAAATATCTCTATATATGAGCAATTTGGGGCAGGAAAAATATTCACAAATCATGGCATAGGGGAAGAACACAGGCTTTACGCCAAAAAAATTAAGGTTTCGATCCCAGATCTCTGTTTCTGTAACATGTAACCTCACCCCTCTGAGCCTCATTTTCCTCTTTGATGTAACAGGGATAATATTTAATCCATTGGGTTGTTGGGAGTATTCAGTGGAGCTTATAAATCAAAAAACCAAACATGATTCCTGGCCTATAGCTATTAGGACCAACACAATGGTCTCAATTACAGGTATCTTTCTTGCATGCCAGTGTGCTACTGTGTGCTAAAACTTTGAGGACTGAATTATTACTTCATTATGCTGTCTGCTGTCTTAACATGATTGCTCTGTGTATGTCATTGATGAGGTTACAAAAGCACTCTGGAAACTTCCCATAACCTAGAGAAAAAAACATCCTATCTCGCTTTGAGAAAAGGCATGAGTTTGTAGGAAGTATATGGTAAACGACTTTGTTGTGCTAGGGGACCAAGTTTTGGATCCTGGAGCTCATGTGATGAGAGGGTCACTCAGAAGTTACCTTGTGCTGTGTCTTAGGTGGGAATGTTTAAAGTCCACCCAGAGATCCCAGAGTCCATGTCCGCAGAGGCCAAGGCGTTCATATTGAAATGTTTTGAACCGGACCCCGACAAGAGAGCCTGTGCTAACGACTTGCTTATTGACGAGTTCTTAAAAGTTTCAAGCAAAAAGAAGAAGACGCAACCTAAGCTTTCAGGTATGTGGTTGCATTGAGGAGGATGTGAGGCAGAGTCACTAAACCCTCAGCCTTTAAGGTAGATTTTTCTAGAAGTAAGGTAATCTGTTATAGATAGGTATCACTGGAAATTCATGTAAACATTAGCTGAGTGTTCTCAGATGTTCAGTTTTGGTATCAGGAAGCTGTCTTATCATCGATTTCACAAAGGCCAGGGCCTCATACATAATAGTCTTTCATCACCTGGTTAGTAGGTAGGTAGTATATCAGTAGCTATAGCATTCTGGCATCACTGATACAATGGTTACAGCATAATGGGGTGAAATACAGCTTTTTAGAGCTGAAACTTTAAATCACCACTGATGAGCTACAGGGCTATTATGGAGCTGTTAAAACTTCCAAGCCATCCAGATAATATGTTCTTTTAATTTTAGTCAGTGGAAAATACCTGTTGCCTCTTAGAGACTATTGTTTGGAATAACTACTACCCGCCCTCTGCAAGAAAAAAAAAAAAAAAAAGAAGAGAAGATTGTCAGTTACTTAAAAAAAAAAAAAAAAAGGCAGTGTGAAAATATACACTGTCTCTTGCAATAGTTTCCATAGCTTATTTCAGAAAGGAAAGGCAAGTAAATGATCCATTTGTTATTGGCATTTTTGTGCTTATTTGGGATGAGTGTAGACGGGTTGAATGTTTGGAAAGGACATTGATCCCTTTTCAAGCACTTTTTCATTATTTCTGTTTAACAACAAAGCCAACATGTGTTCATGTTGCTGTTTGCTCTTCTTTCCACAGCCCTCTCAGCTGGATCAAATGGTGAGTTCGTTTTTATATTTTGCCCACCGAGCCAAAGCTTGGTGCATCGTGCGATATAAGCTCTAGATATCCCATTAAAAAGCCTCATCCTCTGCTTTTTGCCTCCATGTGAGGCTCCTGGGTAGCAAGGATATGTGCAGCTGAAGCCTGGCTGGGCCATTCCTTCAGAAACCCCTCTTCTCCCCCAGAAAGCAAAAACAGATGTGCTAACCTAATTAACAGCTAAAATCCCGCTTGGGATTGTTCTTAGGTGTGACCGAGAACTTCATGACTCCTGTTAATTAAAACTATAAACTATAACCTGGCCTAGTTCTCCTAAATGAACACAGCTGCAGGACTCTTCCTTCCCCAGGTATTTTTATAGGTCATACACTGTTTCTGTCCAGAGGATAAGCCACGGCTTTACCTGGAGGGGCCCCCACCTCCAATAGCTGTACTCGGCTTCCCCTCAAAAGGGGGATGGGAGGGTGGTGGTGAGGAGGGTCTCCTTCCCCCTTAGGGAGACATGACTTGTCCAATACCGGACTGCTCTCCCTTTGCCACACATAGACCCAGAGAATTAAGTAAGTCATTTTAACCTAATACGCACTTACTGTGCATTCACTGTGTGCCCAAGAAATGTGCTAGGCCCTGAATATATAAGGATGACAAAAGCATAGTTCCTGACTTTAAGGAGCTGTTATTCTTAGAGGGGAGATGCACAAGGAATAAATCAACAACACCGTAGTGTAATTTAGTCAGCACAGAGAGGGTTGTAAAGGGGGACAGAGTGATTGACATCAGTCTATGAAAGTGTTTCCAAGGAAGACTTTCTAGTGAGGCAACCCCCGATGAATAAGGATGAACTTGAGTTTAACAGGTGGCTGGGGAGTGGGGAGCCAGATGAGGTCAGTCCTAGCCTGAGTTAATGCAGTGTGTGTGAAACCCCACGGTGTGAAGGGAGCAGGACGTGGCTCAGAACTGCTGGTACTTAAAATTCATGGGGAAGAGAAGAAGCTGGAGGTGGTAAAGCAGGGTCATATCCCAAAGGGCTCCACGTGAGAATTAGCAAAGAGAAGTGGAGAACCGGGGAAAGACTGTAATCTGGAACTAAAAGCACGGGGTCTATAATTCTATGATAATAGAAACGTCCTATTTCTACACTGCCTGATCGTTAGCCACTACCAGTGATGTTAGCTTTAAGAGCTTGATGTCTAATAGCAATGAAGACCGTGCTCCCAAGCCTTGAGTCTGTATTTGTCCAAGCTAGCCGCTGTTTTGTCCATTCTGCCATCTATTCCTGTAAATACGAAGTGAAACAAAGCACACGAGAGATCTCAACAGCTCCCGGAAATGTCTCTCGAAAGCAGTCCTGTGTTTGGGGCCCCCGACAAACCTTTCTCTTCTTAGACAACCTTACTATTACCAGCAAGTAAGAGGTTACCCTTTTGCTTTCTGCTGTAGCAGCACTTCCTAAAATATAGTCCGTGAAATGCTGGGTCCATGAACTGTTCCAGAAAAGTGGGAATTCCATGGTCAAGTAAATTTGGGAAATAGAGCATGTGAGCACTTTCCTTTCCCCTGCCATGTATTTTCAGTGTACCAATTTGCACGTCTCTATACATTGAAATAAGGAATTGTGGTGTTAAATTGGTAAACTCAGAGCAGCTCTTCTTAGCTTCATCTCAGTTCCTACCTTCTAGTAATTCAGCAGTGTAACAAATTCAGTGACAGCAGGTGGGTCAACCAATTCATCCTTGAGAGATTTTCTAGTTGCTGATCAGTGAGATGGTTTCCCCAGAGATGAACTATCCCCAGAAGCTGTATATACTTCTCTTCTTCCTCTCTACAGCTGGAACCAAAGCAAGGTACCTCTCTAACACCTGCTTTCTTCACCTGAGCTACAAGGGGGCTAGAATAATAGAATGGCCCTGCATGGCATTTTTGATATAATCAAGGGGTAGGACATGTCCTACCTGCAAGATTCTGTGATTAAGGAAGCTCCTGGATACGGCTGGAAAACCCTTTTCCTAAGACTCAGCAGCTTGGAAGAGCTTCCCAGTGATAGGGCAGTACATTTTCAGAGAAATGTCACTTTCTGCTATGTAATGGGATTTTTTTTTTTCATCTTCTGAATCATCACTAATTGTGTCATTAGGTAAATCAAGCTCTTGGCTATACAGTGTTACCACCTGTTGAATATTTGCTTGTGAAAAGTATTTTTTATCACGTGTATTTTTCTGATTATAAACATAATACATGTTTATTGAAGAAGGTTTTAAAATTTTGGAAAAATGAAAGAAAATCACAATCACCCCAAATCACATCTTGTGGAAATAACTACCATTAATAATATGCGTTCTTTGGTATATTTTCTTACAGTTATATATATAACAGAATAAAACACGCACACACACACACACACATACATGGAATCATAAGGGACAGAGTCTGATAATAGTTGGAGGAAGGGAAGGAAGAAAAGAAAGAAAAGGTCTGTCTGGCTTTCCTGTGTTTGTAAATCAGATGAGTGCTTCTCAAACACGTCCATCTGTCTGATCATTGGCATGGCCTACCGCCACCCCCCCTTGCTGCAAATCATTATTGATTTGCAGTCACAGCAGACAGAGTCGAGAGGCCACTTGACCACTTGCTGACTGACCATCCCATGTCTTTGATACTGGGGCAGTTGTTGATTCAGCCCAGCCCAAGACGAATTAGGTAAAAAAGGGATTCTAGGCAACAGTGGCTTTCCTTTTTTATAATTTTATATCTGCCTTCTTTAGTAAGGCCTTTTGTAGTATTGGGACACTTGTTAGGGAAGGATGATTCTGGAAAAAATTACTTTCTTTCAAATCAATATTTGATGATATGTTGGCAATTCCTACTGTGCCAGGTCAGTCTCCTCCAAAATAAAAGCCCATGTTCACTATGGACTCACAGTACCTGAGAACTGGGAAAGACCTAAGAGATCACATAGTCTAATGGTTTCCACAATTCGTGTTTGGCAAAGAACCCTTTTTCATATGAATCCTTAAACAGAACCCTGATATATAAGACTGATAGAGCACATCTGTTTTGGGCAAAACAGGTTTGGAACTTGTGTTCTAGAATCACAGAATCCTACTCACTCAACCCAACTAAGGCAGCCCTGAGATGCTAAGGTGGACCCTTAAGCCTGTGAGGAACATGGTTTAAAAAATAGGAATCTGGAGGTACCTGGGTGCTCAGTCAGTTGAGCATCTGACTTTGGCTCAGGTCATGATCTCGCAGTTCATGAGTTTGAGCCCCACATAGGGCTGGCTGCCGTCAGCCTGTCAGTGCAGAACTCACTTCAGATACTCTGTCCCCCTCTCTCTGCCTTGCCCCTGCTTATGCTCTCCCCCCCAAAAAAAATTAAATAAAAAATATGAATTTGGTCCTTTATTTATAGACATGAGAACTGAGACCCTTAAATTGCCTTCCTAATGTCTGGCAGGTGGTCAATAGAAATGAGGAGATTGGAACGCAGGACCTCTGGGTCTGGTGCTTCTTCTACTTTTTCACAGCCCTGACGTATTCCTTTCAGGGCCTGGGAGACCTTGACCTTGCCCACCCTCCCAACCCCCCCAGGGATTGGACATGGAGCACGGGGAGAAATTAGGATCCATGACCGTCCTCTTAGGTAGCATAATTTTACTAGTCATTGCAGTGCCACACTTGACAATGAATATTGCTCTCTTTTGGTGCGTGTTTAGTATGTGTAAATTTTTTTTCAATGTTTATTTACTTTTGAGAGAGAGAGAGACAGAGACCAAGTGCAAGTGGGGGAGGAGCGGAGAGACAGGGAGACACAGAATCCGAAGCGGGCTCCAGGCTCCGAGCTGTCAGCACAGAGCCCATCCTGACGCGGGGCTCGAACTCACGGACCATGAGATCATGCCCTGGGCTGAAGTTGGATGCTTACCCAACTGAGCCACCCAGGTGCCCCTGGCATGCATACATTTCTAAAAGCATGAATGAGCGTTTCCCCCTCTCGTGATAAGCAGAGTATCTTAGAAGCATATCCTTGCCCGTGCCCGTCTTGGTGGAGGACACCAGCAGCAGCAGCGAATACGGCTCGGTTTCTCCGGACACGGAGTTGAAGGTGGATCCCTTCTCTTTCAAGACGAGAGCCAAATCCTGTGGAGAGCGAGACGTAAAAGGAATACGGACACTCTTTCTGGGGTAAAGACCTGACTTACTTTGGGTGAAAGAAGTACGTCATGTGTTATTTTATAAAGGACACCGTGATTTATGCTGCATTAAATTCTTAACAGCATTCCAGATGAAAATTTCGAAGACCACAGCGCTCCACCTTCCCCTGAAGAGAAAGATTCTGGATTCTTTATGCTGAGGAAGGACAGTGAGAGACGGGCCACTCTTCACAGGATCCTGACCGAAGACCAAGACAAAGTTGTGAGGAATTTAATGGAATCTTTGGCTCAGGTAACACCTCTCATGGATACTTGGTTTTCCAGACTTTGCATACTTTCACTGTGTCATCACCCCTCGGAACTGTCACAGGCCATGTGGAGACAGGAAGGAACTGTAGGGCTCTTGAGGATGAAACCTGCCTCCCCCAGACAGGAAAAAAAGCAAATCTCCGATGTAGAAACCACATTAAAAAAATTTTTTTTATTTATTTGTGAGAGAGAAAAAGAGACAGAGGGCAAGAGGGGGAGAGATGGAATCTGAAGCAGGCTCCAGGCTCTCAGCTGTCAGCACAGAGCCCAACTCTGGGCTTGAACTCACAAACCGTGAGATCATGACCTGAGCCGAAGTCGGACGTGTAACCGACAGAGCCACCCAGGTGCCCCTAGAAACCACACTTCTGAACATAACTATTTGTAAGTCACAAGCACACTTTCCGTGTTGGTCAAGTTCCAACGAGCTACAAGTCACTGTGACCCTTCGTTCATTTGTTTATGAATTCAATCTGTTTATCAATTCAGTTATCAATTCAACATGCATTGAGCCACATGACTTGATAATTCGGACAGTGGCACAGGGCTCCCTGCCAGTCTCCTCTGAGCATTTAGGAAAATACTGCACACACAAGGGCCCCCCTGCTTGTGGGGCTATATTCAGATGGACAGAGGGTGATGGGCAATAATGAGTAAATTATGTAGTGTGTCAGAAGGCCACATATGCGATGAAAAAACAAAGCCGCTCAAACCCTTATTCCCTCTTGTATTCGTTTGCTGGGGCTGCCTTAACAGAATACCACAGACTGAGTAGCTTCAACAGCAAATTTGCTTCTCACACTTCTGAAGACTGAAAGTCTAAGAGCAGGGTGTTGGCAGGTTTGGTTTCTCTTGAGGCCTTTTCCCGTGGCTTGAAGTGGCACCTTCTCACCATGTCCTCCCCCAGCCTTCTATCCCTGTGCACTCTGGGGGGGTGTCTCTTCCTCCCCTTGTAAGAACACTAGCCCTATTGGATTAGGGCCCCACTGATAGGATCTCACGTAACCTTAATTACCTCCTAAAGACCCTCTCTCCACATACAGTCACATGGGAAGTTAGGGCTTCTATGTGTCAATTAGGGCCAGTGGTGGGGCGGGGGCCAGTTCAGTCCCCAATATCTGGGAAAATATGTTCCCTGGGATTCTGCATATCTGTAGATACGAGGAAGAATCCCCTCCCCAAATTTGTCCCAGTAGAAGCAGGGTGTCCCCCAGCTCCAAGCCTCTGGTGATGCCTCCTGTGTTTGGAGCGGAAGCTCAGGTCTCTTGAGGGTATAAGCCTCCACAGACATGCTTGGTTGCAGACATGACACTTGGTGTTTTCTTTTAGTTGCATAGGCGTCAGGGACGCGTCTCCCTGCTCTGGCTCCGGTGGCCACCATCTGTCTCCCCTGCGCATACCTTCTTCCCTGCCTTCTGTCTTGGGAAAACAGCTGCAAAAAGGGTGTAGCTGGAGGAGTCACGCCAAGTTTGTCTCTCAGGCCAATGGTCTATCTGGTCTCAGCTTGTCCTGGGAGTTAAATGGAGCAACACTCTCTTCCTTGGCTCTTGTCTTTGTCTTGAGAACCCCACTAAGTTCCTCTGCTGATTCTGTCACCTTAGCAATTGTCTAATGCCCACCTCTTTTGATCCCGTAAGAAGGGACAAAGGCCACGTATGTGCCAGCAGGGTCTCTGGGTACAAGACCTGAAATGAACGCCATCTGCATTTCTGGGAAAACCCTGCTTGGGTCCTAAAGGAAAGGTGTCTCGAGCGGTTATTCTGAGGCCCAGAAAGGAGGGGCTCTGGGCTGGGGGGCAGCTGGGGCTCTGGGCTGGGGGTAGAGTGAGTACCCAGGACTCTGCACAGGAATGGTGGGGGGTGTGGAGGAGACGGGAGCAGTCTTGAACCTGTAGCTTTCTCTCTTGCCTTTCCTTCTGCTCACTCTGGTCATTCAAGGACGAGGGAACCAAATTTAAAACATTTTTAAGTTCATTTATTTCGAGAGAAAGAGAGAGTGAGTGTGGGGGAGGGACAGAGAGAGAGGGAGACAGAGGATCCCAAGCAGGCGCCACGCTCTCAGAGCAGAGCCCGACACAGGGCTTTCTATCTCATGAGCCTCGAGATCACGACCTGAGCCAAAATCAAGAGTCAGACACTTAACCAACTGAGCCACCCAAGGTGCCTCGGAAGGGGAACCAGATTCAGATGAAAGGTGCATCTGGGCAGCAACTGGAAGTCGTTCATTCATTCAGCAAATACGTATTAACCTTCTACTGAATGACAATCACTCGTCTGTGTGCTGTAGATACTACAGTGAACAAAACTGTAAGAAAATGTACCCCATTGCAGCTGACATTGTAGTGGGAAGAAAAAACAATAAAAATTAGTAAAGATATAGTAGTAGTAGCAATGTATATAGCCACACATACAGTTATAATATATAGTATGAATAGTAAACCTATAGTAATATATTCCGTGTGGCGTAATAAGAGCAAACATTTTGCATGAGCCAAGTATTGTTCTTAGTATTTCATGTGTATTCACTCATTTAATCCCCATGGCAATAGCACTATAGTGATAGTTCTGTTGGCATCCTCGTTTTGAGAAGCGGACACAGAGGCACAGAGTTGTTGAGTAACTTGCCCAGGCCACACAGCCCTAAGCAACGGAGTCAGGATTTAGACCCCCACAGTCTGGCTCCAGGCTCCGTGCTCTTAACCACCACACCGTTCTCCTCCCTGGGTGACAGCTCCCACACGGCGACCAGTGCTGGTAGAAACATAAAGCAGGGGAGGGATTGGCGCTTTAGGTGGGGAAGGAAAGGAAATCGCCGTTAGCCGCTGTGAAGACTTCTCCGCACGGCGGCCACTAGTGCAAGGTGCCTGTCGGAGGTCAGAAACATGGGGAATGCGGGCATTGCCCAAATCTCATCATCACCCCAAAGGATGTGCTCCTCCAGCGCAGAAAGTGTCTGCTTGTTTGGGGAGTTTGAAGGTCCACCAGGCAGGACTGCCGTGACCATTGTCAGGGTCCCAGCTCTCAGCACAGAGCCTGGCAGGAGACTTCACTTCCATGACTGTGCTGAAAGTCTTAAATTTCGCCGTTGGTTAATCCTGTTTAATTGTCTGTGACTTCCTGTTTTTTTCATGCACACTTGAATGTTTTCCATAGAAGGAGAAAGAAAAATACTCTTAAAAGCAACCATCAGACGGCATGTGCTGGTGCACCCGCCTGAAGGGACCGGTGAGAAACTGTGAGTCAGAATCACATGCTAAATCCCGAATCATCCAGTGATAGCAAGGGTCCTTCTGAATGTATCGCTAAGGATGCTGTGACGTCACATGGTGGCCTAGAGGTAGAGCAGGTCCCAGTCTAGGCTTACTGCCGGCTCTTCCAGCTGATGGGGGGCAGAAGAATGCAATTATTAGGAGCCTGGGCTCAGCCTCAGCTTGCCTCTGCTTGAGGCCTGGCCCCACCACTTCCAGGCTGTGTGATTTAACTACTCCGAGGCTGAATTTCCCAATCTATATGACAGAGGAACGCTGGTATCTACCTCATGGAGTTTCTGTAGGGAATAACTAAGACCATGAGCAATTGAGATAATAATAGAAAGTGTGTCACACATGTTACTATTATTATTGCTGCTGTGACCGTTATCAAGCAAGCTAATCCTAGTTGTCTCATCTCTTTCAGTTTTTTCTACAACCAGATGGAAATAATTATTTTCATTGCCTTAAATATCTCTAGACGCATCTTTACATGTAAGCCTGCCCTTTTGTAACAAGACCAAGCATGGAGATGTTGGTCAGGTCCCCAAACCAGCCCACAAAAGCCCTTTCAACCTGTAACATCCTTCTGAAGCTCACTCATCATTTTGAGAAGGTTTAAAGGATAAAGACTAGAGAGCACCTTTGCGGAAGAATCTGGATGGTACCGAGTGCTAGGAAAGGCACACCTGTCAGATGGCACCTTCTGACGCTGAATCAGGCTCCCTGGTACCCGAGATGCTCATTTGTGTAGGCATGCTGATGAGTGCACATGAACACAGGAGTTAGAACAGAAATACCGATTATGTAAGTGGATGAAATACCCCAGACAGAAAACATTTGCCAGAGTCGACAGCGTTCCTCTGTAGGACAGTGGCACACACGTCCAAAAGACCGGAAGCAACATGTTTTTCTGTTGTGAAAACAAAGCTAATGTCAGGAAAATGTTTGCTGTTTCATCTGCTGGCAAACATGTATCTGACTTGTCACTAAGATAAGCTTCCAACTTCTGAATAACTCACATTTTTCTTCTTGAACATATTTTCATGTTATTATGATATTGCCTGTGAATCTTTACTTTGGGTGTAATTTAGTTGGCGGTAAGAAAAGAAACAAAGTTTGTAATTGTTCCCAGTCTGGTTTTAATTCCCTTAATGACAGCCATCAAGCTTTTCAATATAATCTTTTCTCAGGAAAACATAAACATGAGAGAGAGCTCCCCAAATGAAAATATACTGAGAGAAAGAACTTGATGGTACATTTATTTAATTTTAATAGAATCCTAGAAATTGTAATTTTCATAGCCCAATTGAGGAATTTAACTTTTATGGTGTAGTAACAAAATGTGCACTAGGAGATAGAAATGAATATAATAAAAATCTTGTTTCTTGAAGTTAAATGAGGATAAGTAACACCCTACTATCTTTCCTTTAAAGAAACAAGGTTCCTTGCACAAAGTAGAAAAATTCACCTTGACAGAAGGAATGTGTTTAATTATCGTATTATATTTTTAATATGTAAAAATATTGTCCATTGGTTCATTCTTACAACTAATGGCCTCGTTGGTGGGTAAGCAATTATTTTAAGCGTGGAGTTTGAAGTCGGCACCCCCCTTTTTAAAAAAATTTTTTTTTGTTTATTTTTGAGAGAGAGAGAGAGAGAGAGTATGAGCACAGGGAAGGGGCAGAGAGAGAGGGAGACACAGAATCCAAAGCAGGCTCCAGGCTGTCAGCTCGGAGTCTGACACGGGACTCGAACTCACAAACTGCAAGATCATGACCTGAGCTTAACCGACTGAGCCACCCAGGCACCCTTGAAGTGAGCCCCTTGTGGTTGAAAGGAATTGACACACTTCAAGGGCAGTTGCAGTTCTGGGGGCACATTGTAGGTTGCCTCATGTACCAGTGAAGGAGGGGGGCATCTTCAGGTATTCCAGCGATGGTGCCTAGCCCAACCTCACAGAGACTGAAACTAGTGAGTGATTCTGAGGGCCTTCACTTGCCAGGAGTTTGTCTGTCCTTTCTTGGGTTTGGCTGCTCTTGGCCCTCATGGTGTGCCATTTCTATTTCTGCGCATTCCCTTCTCCTCTCCACGTAGATTGTCATTCTCAATGCTATTGCTTCTCCTTCCTTCCTTATAACTAGATGTACTCCTGCTATTTAAAAAAAAAATGTTTTAAGTTTATTATTTTTTAAAGAGAGAAAGAGAACTAGCTGGGGAGGTGGAGAGAGAGGGGAGTACAGAGGATCCCAAGCAGGCCCCATGGTGACAGCAGAGAGCCCCATGTGGGGCTTGAACTCGTGAACCATGAGATCATGACAGCCTAAATCAAGAGTCTGTTGCTGGGGTGCTGGGTGGCTCAGTCAGTTGAGCGTCCGACTTCAGTTCAGGTCATGATCTCGCGGTTCATGAGTTCAGGCCCCGCGTTGGGCTCTGTGCTGACAGCTCAGAGCCTGGACCCTGCTTCAGATTCTGTGTCTCCCTCTCCCTCTGCCCCTCCACCACTCATTCTCTGTCTCTCTCTCAAAAATAAATAAACATTAAAAAAAAAAAAAAAGTGGGATGCTTAACCAACTCAGCCACCCAGGTGCCCCTCATGCTGCTATTTTAGGACTTATTTCTCTAGACTGACTTTGAGCTTAAGATCCTATGGCTCATTGTCTGATCTCTCTTTAGTCCCCCATTAAAATTTCTGAGCAAGAATTTTATTGCCTCAGCCTGTCCCTGTTCGGGCAAAGCTCTCTACATCTGACTAAATCGTACCTATTCACCAATGTATGGGGTAAGTACCCTTCCTCCCAAAGTCTGATTATTCTTGGGGTGGTGGGTGGGGGTGGGGGTGGAGCATCGAGTTCAAATCTGGTCTTTTTCCCTTAGCTGGGGGCACTTTGAAGCCCAGTTCCCATCAAGGGCTGTGAGAATGGCAGGCTCATGACTAATGTGTCCCACACAGATCAACTGACAGGTTAATTTATTCACAGGGGGCTGAAGAACCTAAACTAAAATGGGAACACATCACAACCCTCATTGCAAGCCTCAGAGAATTTGTGAGATCCACGGACCGAAAAATCATAGCCACCACACTGTCTAAGCTGAAGCTAGAACTTGACTTTGACAGCCATGGCATCAGTCAAGTTCAGGTGGTACTCTTCGGTTTTCAAGATGCCGTAAGTATGACATTTTGCTGCTGTCTTCCCACAAACGGCCAACGAAAATCAGCAAAATAAGATAAGACATAAGTTCTGTTTTCTTTAAGAATGTTGATGAATGTCTTTTTCGATGATTAAGTGTGAGCTGGTTGGTTGCCTCTCTGTGAGCTGCTAAACAGCAGATTTGTTGTTGTATGTGCTTGTATCTCCCAAAGCTAGATACACGTGATATTGAACACCGTGGGAAATAGCAAAACTAACAGACAGCTCCCGTGGCTGAACTGTGTGCTTATGAAATCACGTAGCCGGTCACTATTTGTTCTTTTAACTTTAGCCACACAGCCCACTGTAGTGGTTCACTTTCTAATTCTGTACGTGGACTGCCATCTAGTGGTCGTTGAGAAAAATGCAATGGTACAGATGGGGATGATCACTGCTAAATAAAACCAATACTTTTCTTTTTCTTTTTTTCACTTTTTCTCTGGTTTCCATGCACAACACTTTAAACATGTTTGTTTAAAACATATTAATTCGTCACTAAATGAAAATCAATCCACATGATCTAATGAGAGATTGCTGAAGGCTCTGCCCTCTCAAATGGAGTTGCTCTGCAACACCAACTAGAAGCCCGTCTTTCAAAACCCTGATTCAACACACAACATGCTGTTCCTGAATAAGACTTATCTGTGGAACTCTGTGGCAAGAAAGCTTGAAGTGACTCCTAATAGGTCTTCACAGGGTGAGGGAGACTGAAATAAGAGAGTTCCTGATGGCGCCTCGGGTATAAATATAGAAGCACTTTGCATAATTGTATTTAAATCCCCCAAATTAACTCACTCCTAATGTGTTTATTTCTCCTACATAGATGCCTTGACAATTGTATTTGGTGCACCAAATGATCTCTCATTTAAAACCAAATTATAATCCTCCAATGGCCACTGGTGTTCTCTGAAACTCTGTGTAAGCTTCTTGGTCTTTGTGCTGTCCTGTGGACGGGAACAGCACTCCTGACTCAACTGAGATCCTGGGTAATGAAAGCAACTGGCAAAGCCCATCACTAATAATTAAATGCTAAAGGCACACTTCACTGCAACTAGGGAAACCTAACCATCTGCAAACAGAATGAAAGAATTTACTGATTTTGCACTTGCCCACACATTTGACTTCCAGCCTACAGGCTGGGAAACAAATTGGCCAGTAGAATTCAGATTGAGAGTGGATTTGTTTTAATCATGGGCCTCGGGCCTGGGTCTTACACACACACACACACACACACACCTGCTCTTGCTCAATCACTGTCCAGGATGGCAATGAACCCCAATAATGTGCCCTGTTTGATGAAGAGCTATGAGGAGTGGGTCATAGTTCTAGAGGATCCTCTTCCATCTTCTGTGTGGGACTCTTGAGAGAAATGTTCCAGTTACCTAATGCTATACTCCACACTGGTCATAGAAGCAGGCAAATTCTTTAAGAAATGAAGGTACCAGAACAAACTCATTCTGAAAGGATTTCCTAGAACAAGTGCGAACCTAGCAGTGGTTCACTTCCTTTTGGGAGCAACTACTCTGAGGAATTCCTCAGACTGACTCCTTTCTAAACTGGGGGACTTTTTTTTTCAATAAGAGAGAGAAAAGGAGAGAGCATGAGTAGGGGGAGGGGCAGAGGGAGAGAGAGAAAATCCCAAGCAGGCTCCACTCTCAGTGTGGAGCCCCACATGGGGCTTGACCCCACGACTCTGGGATCATGACCTGAGTCAAAACCAAGAGTCAGACACTCAACAGACTGAGCCACCCAGGCACCCCTAAACTGGGGGATTTTGATGGGGGGCCAAGGGCAAGAATAAGCAACTGGAACCCCAGCTTTTGGCATGGGCTTGAAGCTAGGTCACCATCTCCCTTGCTCCCTCTAAAATCTCTGCCCCCCCATCTCTCTGCCCCCCACCATTCACTCTGTTTCTCTCTCTCAAAAAAAAAAATAATAAACATTCAAAAAAAACTAATAAAATCTCTGGTCAGAGCCCTGTGGGGAAAATAGCCACTTTTCTTAGAGGGTCATGTCGACCAGCAATTAGTGGAGTTAACTCAAATTTTAGAGAAGCCTCTTTTAGCTTTATGCTAATGGTTTTTTTTTTTTTAATTTTATTTATTTATTTTTAGTTTTTTGAGAGAGAGCACGCACAGTGAGGGAGAGGCAGAGGGAGAGGGAGCCCAGGCAGTCTCCACACTCAGCTCAGTGTGGAGCTCAATCCTTTGACCCTGAGATCATGACCTGAGCCAAAATCAAGAGTCAAATGCCCAACCGACTGAGCCACTCAGATGCCCAATAATTATTTTTTTTAGTTTTTATTTATTTATTTATTTTGAGAGAAAGAGAAAGTGCAAGTGGGGTAGGGGCAGAGAAAGAGGAGAAAGTGAGTTTCATAAGCAGGCTCTGCACAGGCAGCGGGGCTCGAATGCAGGGCTCAAACACAGGGCTCAAATGTAGGGCTAAAACATGGGGCTCGAACTCACAAACTCTTACGACCATGACCTGAGCCAAAGTCAGACCCTCAACCAACTGAGCCACCAAGGCACCCCTGATAAAGGTTATTTTTTAAAAGATAATGCATATTTTTAGTCACTAAAAGAAAGATACCCTTACGACCCAGACTTTCACTGTGAACAGCATTTCTGGAATATTCTAGCAGCTTCCTCCTCAGAGTCACAACACTGAAGGTCAGTGTTTATTTTTATTTAAAGCCCTTGGATTCCTTTTTCCTCCTTTACCACCTCCATCATCCAATCTGAAGTCATCATAAAAAATGGAAGTTGCATGTTCTGAGTCCTGAAGAAGCAACATTTCATTTAACCAGACTGCCTTTGATTTGCTTACGTGGGGGTCACCAGACTTTAATTTGAAATGGCACTTTTTTATTGTTTTCTGGTGACATAAAGAAATTACTCACAGTTCAAGGTGAAGAAACCTCATAGTTGTTTTGTTGATAGAATGTCATCCAGATGCTTGTGTCAGCTAGGTTATTTGCAACTAAAAATTAAAGTAGACTAAATGTCACCCTCTTTCTCCAGGTCAATAAAGTTCTTCGGAATCATAACATCAAGCCACACTGGATGTTTGCCTTAGACAGTATCATCCGAAAGGCGGTGCAGACGGCCATCACCATTCTGGTGCCAGGTCAGAAATAGTTAATTACTTTGCAAATATTTAGTGTTTGATATTTTAGATTACTGTTCAACTATCATTTATGGTGTCTTCTTTACTGCGTTTCAGATCAACTTAGCCTTTTGTAAAAATCTTTTCAAAGCCACTAAATTAATCTTTATCTAGTGCATATAGTCTAAGGAATGTACTACACCAAGCCAAACGCTTACTATGGGTGAGGAAGGTTGCTTCCTTGTTTTTAAAGAGCATATTTGGATATGGGGGGAAAGAGGAAATTGTGCAGGTGACCCAAATACGTATACATTGTAGTATACGGTTATCTGTGTCCACAAAACACACTCTTGCTGGTGGTTCCCAAACCTGCCAGTGTGCATTGAGTGATGTCAGCAGCTCTTTAAATTTATAGCTTTTCAGGCCCCATCCCAGACTGAGTGAGTAAGAATCTGCTGGGAAAAAGCCCAGGAATCTGATTTTAATCCAGCTCCCAGGTCATTTTGATACACAGCCAGGTTTGGAAATCACTGGTCTAGACAGATCCCAGCTATGTTTGCAGGGAGGTACAAAAGGGGTAGTGTTGATGAAATAGGGTTTTATGGAGTGAGAGACACATTCAAGTTCTAAGGCATACTTCCAAAGTACTTTGATAGTGTACTCACTAATGAAAAATTTTAAGCAAAGCTTTTCTATGTGTGTGTGTGTGTGTGTGTGTGTGTGTGTGTGTGTGTAGAGAGAGAGAGAAATGATAGATAGATAGATAGATAGATAAACAGATTTAGATACATAAATTAGAAATATGTTATACTAATTTATACATGTTTTATAAAACATTCTAGGGGCATCTGGGTGGCTTAGTCGATTGAGCATCTGACTCGTGATTTTGGCTGAGATCATGATCCCAGGATCGTGGGATTGAGCCCCGTGTCAGGCTCTGTGCTGAGCATGGGGCCTGCTGGGGATTCTCTCTGTTTCTTCTTCTGCCTCTCTCCCCTGTTCATGCTCTCTCACTTAAATAAAAAGCAAAAACCAAAAAAAAAAAAAAACCACTCTAAAATAGAAATTTAAAAGATAATTATGAAATATCTTAAAATTTAGGTTATTTACAAATGGTACCACAAACTTTTAAGCCATCATCAGTCCTTCCGAGTTGTGGGATTCCCTCTCTTCTCTCAGAATACCTTGTTTGTTTTGTGAGTGAGGGCACTAGGGTCCATCTTTATATTAAACCTTTGTCAAGATTAAGTAAAGATTAGGGTAGAAAATTTGCATAGAAATTTTAAATTAGAAAAAAATTCTACAAAGGCGCTAAAACACATAACTAGCAGTTAGATGTGAACCCTGGGAAAGCCGTGCTAGTGTAAACCTAATGTAATGCTCTAAGGAAGTTAACAGATTCTTATATTTAGATGACTTATCATTGGGATGGTCTTGGATGTGAGGAATGTACTCTAGAGGGGTTATATAGTGAAAAGATGCGAGGGGTGAAGGGGAATAGGTGTGTATTAGAGAGGAACAGACATAGGCAGAAGTTAAACACGGTAGTTTAAGTGAGCAAAGGCGTGAGATATTATACTTTGATATATTTAGCATATAAATTATCTGTTAGTCTAATTTTTTAAAACTTCCCTTTAAAAATGGATGACTTAAACGCAATGGATGATATCCTGGAATAGAAAAAAAAATCAGTGAAAAACTTGTGTCTGAATAAAGCCTGTAGTTTAGTTAATAGTATTGTACCAATGTTAATTTCTTAGCTTTGATGACTATGCCGTAGTTATGTAAGATGTACTGGGGGGAGCTGGGTGGAAGGTATATGGGAATTCTCTGTATTACCTTTGCGATGTTTCTGTCAATCTAAAATTCTTCCAAAATAGAAAGTTTACAGAGCACGCTGACCTTCACACTGTGGTTAACAGGCTGGTAATTCAGGGAGAGTGCAGAGAGTCATGTCTTCTTCTGCTCCAGCGGGTGTCCCAGGGATTGGCACTCTGCTGTCACCCAACCCATGTGTGGAACGTTCTCTATGAAGAGGGTTTGCTAAGGAAAGCTGTTTGTCCTTCCACTGTGGAATCGGTCCCTCTGAGGCTACTAGAAGTTCGAATGAAAACCAAAATTATTGTTTGCAAGCATTTAAAAAAGAAGTGGAATTTTTTAAAATTAATTTATTTATTTTGAGGGGGAGAGTGCCAATGAGCGGGCAGGGGAGGGGCAGATTGAGAGGGAGAGAAAGAGAATCCCAAGCAGGCTCTGTGCTGTCAGCACAGAGCCGGATGCAGAGGTTGATCTCCTGAACTGTGAAATCATGACCTGAGCCGAAATCAAGAGCCGAATGCGGAATTGACTGAGCCACCAAAAAAGTGGAAATTTTAGAGGACAATAACTAGAGGAAGTATTTTTTATATTCCTCCCAGGTTAGGGGGAAACCATATGCATTTGTATGCCAGTGCATAAATGATGAAATATGCGAACAAGAGAAATTGATTTCAAGCAGTTGAGAGTTCCATCAAATTTCTGAATGTCCCTAAAGATTTTGTTATACAATTGAGATTCAAAGAAACTACATTAAAAATGCTTGTCTAGGGGCGCCTGGGTGGCGCAGTCGGTTAAGCGTCCGACTTCAGCCAGGTCACGATCTCGCGGTCCGGGAGTTCGAGCCCCGCGTCAGGCTCTGGGCTGATGGCTCAGAGCCTGGAGCCTGTTTCCGATTCTGTGTCTCCCTCTCTCTCTGCCCCTCCCCCGTTCATGCTCTGTCTCTCTCTGTCCCAAAAATAAAATAAACGTTGAAAAAAAAAAAATTAAAAAAAAAAAATGCTTGTCTTGGGGCTCCTGAGTGGCTCAGTCGGTTAAGCGTCTGCCTTCGGCTCAGGTCACGATCTCACCGTTTGTGAGTTCGAGCCCCGTGTAGGGCTCTGCTGACAGCTCAGAGCCTGGAGCCTGCTTTGGATTCTGTGTCTCCCCCTCTCTCTACTCCTCCTCTGCTCATGCTCTGTGTCTCTGTGTCTCAATAATAAATAAACGTTAAAAAAAAATGCTTGTCTTCACAATCCCTTGTTAAAAATTCCTTCTAGACAGAACACCACAAATAAAATGTGTATGACATATTGAAATGTATGTCATCATTAGTGCATACATTCCCTGGGTCTGTCCACCGAGAGGACCCAAATCTTAGTATCTAAACACCATTTTCCAGTAAAAGGAATCCGTGCTCCCTGGAGAGATGGTTGATTCCAGGCCTGGGGTAGGGGAAATACAGGTGAGCCTGGAATAGCTTGGTGATGCCAAAAAGTAAGGAAGTGCCAAAATGGATGGAGGGTTTTTGAAAGGACACCACAGACCACACCCATTTGAAGGAGTTCCCCAAAGTGTAAGCCAGAACGATTTGAGCAATAAAATAAAATAATAATAGCATATTAGAATAAACCAAATATCTGTAAGTCTACACGAATATAAATAATTGAATACACAAATAAATGCAGGAAAAGAGCCAGCTCTTTTTTTTTTTTTTTAATTTTTTTTTCAACGTTTATTTATTTTTGGGACAGAGAGAGACAGAGCATGAGCGGGGGAGGGGCAGAGAGAGAGGGAGACACAGAATCGGAAACAGGCTCCAGGCTCCGAGCCATCAGCCCAGAGCCTGACGCGGGGCTCGAACTCACGGACCGCGAGATCGTGACCTGGCTGAAGTCGGACGCTTAACCGACTGCGCCACCCAGGCGCCCCAAGAGCCAGCTCTTTTTTACAGAATTCCAGTTAATAAAGGTAGCAGGTATGAGGGAAATAGAACATCACCATTCAGCAAACGGCACAGTAATGATTCCTGCAGGCAAGAAACCAATGGCTGCTGAAATCAGTAGGCACAGGAGTAATGAGAAACAGGATATTTGAATGGTTGCGCAGTATCTACCCACAAGATTATTTACTAATTTCAAAGGGAGAACAGTGACTTTACCGTGGGGAAACCAGCAGACACCTCCTTTACCAAGCGATCAAGGTAAGCATTGCCAGTAATAGGACACATCACCCCGTACCTCCTGATGGGAGACCCTTAGTAGTGAACAGCATCACCTTTGTGGTTTTCTTCCCAGAAAACGCACAGCCTCAACCTAAACATAAGACGTCGAACTCCAGAGGAGGGTCATGGTACTCCTCGAAAGTGTGAGGTCGTGGGAGATAAAGAAATAGCTGGGTACTACCTCAGACTGGAAGGGACTAAGGAGACATGGTAACAAAATGCAGTGTGGGATTCTGGTTCAGGAAAAGGACATCAGTGGGAAAACTGGTGAAACTCAAATAAGGTCTGTGGATTCCTTTGTGGTGTGTCAACGTCCATTTCCTGGTTTGGATCCTCCACCCACCGTTCTGTAAGATGTCAAGTTTGGGGCAAGCTGCTGAAGGATATACGGGAACTCTCTGTACCATTTCTGCAACTTTTTTGTTATTCTAAAAGTATTTCAAAATAAAAAGTACAAAATAAAGAAAGCATTCAATCTTCTCTCTCCCCCCAAAAAGAGCACACAGAACAGAGAGTACAGTGCAAGCCCCTTCGGAGTTTTTTTCTCAGGCAGTTTTCTCACTTGTCATCAAGAATCAGCCTTCAGATGATTGGCAACATTGAGTCTCTGTTGTTACAGTCTGGCTGTGGGTGACCAGATGGAGAAGTGCTGAGCATAGAGACCATGTTGGCAGTGCTAAGAGAGAATTGATAATGTAGGCATACCAACTACATTCCCAAAAAATTTTTAAACTGCTAAAGCACTGGGTACTATTACCAGTGAGGCTGAACTACTCATGTGCCCTGTGTCCACATTAATGTAAAATGGCCAGCATTCTGTACCATGAGCTTCCACTGCACTGACACGGATTGTGATCTTACTTGTTATCAGAAATACCCGGGGTTAAAGAAGCTTGGTCTGATTATTCTCCGGGGAAGGAACCACTTGGGGTGGTGGCTGCGGGTAGGGAAGTGGGAATAGTATTGTTGTTTGATCCCATCTTGCCGTATTAGAAACCGGCACTGGCTCTGGTTTCCCACACATGGGCTTAAGTGCTACCCACTCGTTACAGGACCCCCTGAGTCCCCGCCTTTCTCCTGACACTTGCCTCTCTCCTGACAGTCCATTCTGCCTTCCACTCTTCTCAGCGGGCTCTGGACCAGCAGTTGAACTTCCTTCTCTCAAACACCTCTGCCCCTTTCTCCACCAAGCCAAGGCTTTCCCCTCCTCCAGAGTCCTGCTTAGGCTCTTCTGCTTCTCTGAATCAATCAATGACTAAACCACCACTGGGTCTAGTCATTGCAGATGTGCTTTATTTACCTCTTTAGCATTCCTAATACATGTACGTGTGAATGGTATAGGTTGCTAGGTCTATAACTGAGATCATCTAATTTGTGCTTATAATTTCGTGTTATCTTTGTACCTGCTCTTGTGGCTCTTCCCATATGCATTCTAGTTCTCCTTTAGATTATTACGTCTTTGAGGACAAGGACCAGATGCTCTATCTCACTTGCAGATTTTACGATGTGTGATTTGATGATGTGTATTCAGGGGGCCACCACAAAAGTCCAAAATAACAAAGTATTGCATTTGCTTACAATTTTCTACTTTATTCAGATTATCGGAGAGAAATTTTTCAGTCTTTTATACATATATAAGATTGAAATTTATGATAAAACATACAGAGTTAGGGCTATGTAAGGAGATGTTTAAATATAATAATAAATATCAGAAATTTTCCCTCCCCAAAAGCGACATTATAGTCAACAGCACAATAAAACTTTTTAATTGTTTTTTTTTTTAATTTTCAGTTTAGAGACCATAAAAGAAATTTAAGAATAATTTTAGAAAAATTTAAAAGGGCTAATCTTGTGTTCTAATTTAACCTAGAATTGCACTTTCTTAAATTACTTTTAAAGTAAGATTCTTAAAATTATTTTGTTCCCTTATAAATACAAATAATCCTAGTAGTATGACTCTTCCATTCTGCCAACATTTTTTGAGAGGCTAATATGTCCTAACCCCTGTACTGGGTTCTGGGTTTACAAAAGTAAAACACCTGATTTTGAGGCCCTCCCACTCTAGATGAATTAGGAAATGGAATTTTGGAAAGAGAAAAGAGATGATGCAGAAAGCAGAGTAGAGGTGGGGGTTTGGTGAACCTTCTGAGATAAAGGGCAGGATGTGAAGAAGTTAGAACCCTTGTGTACTGGTAGTGAGATTATAAAATGGTGCAGCCAGTATGGAAAACAGCATAATAGCTCCTCAAAAAATTTAAAACTAGACTTACCATACGATCCAGGAATTCCTCTTCTGGATATATATCCAAAGAAGAAATTGAAAGCAGGATCTCAAAGAGGTATTTGCACCCCCACATTCATAAAAGCGTTATTTACAATAAACCAAGATGGGACCAACACAAGTGTCCGCTGACGAATGGATAAACAAAATGTGGTATATACGTGCAATGGAATATTATTCAGCCTGAAAAGGGAAGGAAATTCTGACGCGTGTTGCAACATGGATGAATCCTAAGGACATTATGCTAAGTGAAGTAATAAGCCAGTCTCAAAAAGACAATTACTGAATGATTCTACTTGCATGAGGCACCTAGAGTAGTCCAACTCATGGAAACAGAAAGCAGAATGGCGGTTGCCAAAGACAATGGGGGAGGGGAAATGGGGAGTTGGTGTTTCATAGGTATAGAGTTTCAGTTTTGCAAGATGAAACTTATAAAAAGTTTGCAACTTTAAAACCAGTTCTCAATAGGGGTTGAGCAACAATACAAATATACTTAACAATATTGAACTGTGTACTTAGAAATGGTGAAAATGGTAAATTTTAGGCCAGGCATTATTTTTTTTTTTAACTACAGTGAAAATTTAAAAAATAAATACATAAACAGAGAGATAAAGGAAGTCAGAGCTACATAAGCCTGGCCCCTGAGGAAGGGCACTCTGATTTTTGTTATGGGCAAGAGATGAGGTGTTTTTTTAGACTGTTGAATCTGCAGTGCTGGCTTCCCAGCAAGAATATGTAGGAGGTATCGGATGTAACAGGATCGGGGCTGGAAATATAGTTTGTTATCCACACGTTACAAATACTTAACTCTAATAGATTTGAATGAGGTCAGCTATGGAGAGTAAGAAATATAAAAAAAGTGAAGGGTGGAATTCCAGGTTCCAGGTTCTAGGTTCCAGACGGTAGATAGAAAAAGATCTGAAGAAAAGACACAGCAGCCAGAGATTTAGAGGAAAATACCTTCCACAGGTCCAGTAAAGTAAGGAAAGAAAAGTTACCTGGAGGATTTGTTACCCAGTCAGCCTTTGGTCGCCTTGCGCTGGTGGCTGCATTGGTGGTGGGAAGGGATCTTCTGTTCCTCCCCTTGGAGCCATCTCCCCACACAGGGGCTCTTGACCTGTGGCTCATGGACTCTCTGTAGCCCGTGGCAAATGGACTCAGGATATCTAGGCAAAATGTTGTATGAATGTGCTTTTCTTCTGCAGAGACTCTCCATGGCTTTCATCAGATTCTTGGTGGGTTTTGTGATCCAATAAAAGCTCCATGTGCCATCACAGCATGTGGAGTCAAGATCCTGCTACCCTGATTTCACTTAGATTATGAATGTCGTAGTTAATAGTTGCCAGATATTACATAATCTAAAAAATGAATTTCACTTGCATAAACAAATGTTTATGTTAACAGGTTTTTACATAATTGCCTTTCCGATTTTAGCATTTTCCCACATATCTTATGTGCAGTGTGATCATTTTTCTTCTGTGTGAATTAGATCATTCTGAGTTAATACATCATGTGAATTTTGCCGATTCGCTGGGAAAGAAAGCATAAATTAACGCACAAAAATCCATCCCTACTTTTGGAAAAGCATTTTGGAATCCATATTGATAGCAGGGGAGAGGACATTCATGTCTTAGGAAATGAATTAGTCATATTTTATTAACACTGTTGTTGATATTACGCCTCACAGAACTGAGGCCACATTTCAGCCTCGCATCTGAGAGTGATACCGCGGATCAAGAAGACTTGGATGCGGAAGATGAGCGTGAGGAACAGCCTTCAAACCAAACCGTCCAAAGACCTCATGCTGTCATTGAAGATGCCGTGGCTACCTCAGGGGTGAGCACGCTCAGTTCTACTGTATCCCATGACTCCCAAAATGCTCACCGATCACTCAATGTGCAGCTTGGAAGGATGAAAATAGAAACTAATAGGTAAGTCCTATTTTCACGTGAGTGGCTTTCTTTTCCCTTACTCTTATGTAAGTGCATTTAGGTTTTCTTTACAGTTTGGTCCACAGAGAATACAAAATAGGATTCCTTTGTCCCATTCACGTAAACTTGGCTTGATACCTTTCTTGATCAAACAAGAGTGGTTTGTCATTGTCTCCTTAATCAAAATCATTTTCTGCTTATTCTACCAATTCAAGCCTTATTCAGCACCATTCCTTTGATTACTGATTTATCTCCAAGTACACTGAGATTTTCACAATAGTTGTAACTTCAGAGACTATCTTGGACACAGAATCAGAGCAGCATGTATCATCCAAGAGACAGCTTAAAGACAGAAAGTTCATGTTCTTGAAAGCCTGTGATTTGGAATATCCAGTTCTTTTAGGAGAGGAAGATGTCTGCTTTTGAAAAGATACATTTAATGGTGCTAAAGCTTTGCATTTCAGAACCTTGAAAGAATGAGCAGTTGATTGCATTTAGGATTCTGTTTCATTTGGAATATGCTGTGTCATATCTGGACTTTAATTTTTCTTTGAGAATTTGGTAATATAGAATCCACGTGTTAAGGTGATTAAGTGAAGAGTAAATATTTCCTGTTCTTCACAGATGTTGGCACAGTTCAGGGGCTGAGTCTATGATTTATAGCTTCCTGGTGCTGGCTACAGTTGACAATGTGGGCAACTGACTTTCTGACTCTGGGTTTACAGTTTAGAGTAAAAACCTTTTTTGGGGGGGGGGGGGCGTGAATCAATAGAAGTTCAAATATTTAGTTGAAAATCTTAGTTGTTCACCAGGGAGATAAACATATTTTATTTCTAGTTTTGAGTTTTAAGTTTTTAAAGTTAAGCTTGAATACCAAGCTTAGTACGAATAAAGCTCATCCTATACTCAGAAACGGAAATTTTGGTTGCATGACTAAGTAAATCCATATGTATCATCTATGGTTTGCATAGAGCAAAATCTTTCTGAAAAAAGGGAAATTTTCTCCCTGACTTCCAGATCTTAATCTTGTCCTCTGAAACCCAGCTCTTACTGGGCATCATTACTACTTTAGTGGAAGAATTTGAATCTTTTCTCCTCTGAGACTTCCTTCAAAATCCTTAGTGTCCTTCATTTCCTCCTCTTGTCAGACAGCACCCCAATCACGACACTGCGTCCATTAGAGTAGGTGTTAACTTTAGTCATGTTTCTTTTTAGTTTATCCTCTGTGGTCCGATCCTGAATGAGCTGTTGTTAATACCCCTCTCTGATCTCTGGAGGAGGAATGTTCGCTCCTTACTGTTCTGGACCATCCCCAACTCCTCCTCCACCCATGGTCAGAATTATACATGCAATAAAGCTACATTATTTACCAGTAAGCTGGTGTATTTGCTTCTCTGGCCCTAAAACCTTCTGTCTATATACCCTGGCTTATGTCAATAGAACCTGCCTGTCCTGAATGCAGCCTTTTCCTTCTCTCCTTAGACGACGAGAGTTCTCCTGGCTTACACCCTGTCCATGTCCTCTGTCCGCCATATTTGCACCATGCCATCCACGGCCCCTCAGGGCTGCTTTTCTGAGGGGAGCAGCTGGCTGAGGGCCTGCCTGCCACGTGTTCCCATCTCTGCTGAAAAGGCTACAATTTGCCCTGTTTCTTCATTGCATTAGGAGCATGGTTGCCTTTTCACAACAGCCCACACAGTTCTCTACGTATTTACACTTACATCTGTGAAATCTGTAGGATTATGAGCCTCCTTTTTCTGTTTCTAGTAATATCACCTCATGCATGAAAAAAAAGGGCAGCTGTTCTAGTACTAAGCAGTGGAAACGAGAGATTGATCACGTCTGTAGTTTTTAGTTGAAGATCACTTGGTCTATAGAGGTCCATCTGTTGCCAAATAAACTTAGAGGAAATGTTAGATTTAGGAAATGTTAGATTTAGTGTTTAGGAAAGGTTGTGGCCCTCACGTTAGAAATCTTAAGCTTATCTACCCTATGACCCAGCAATAGCACTGCTGGGAATTTACCCAAGGGATACAGGAGTGCTGATGCATAGGGGCACTTGTACCCCAATGTTCATAGCAGCACTTTCAACAATAGCCAAATTATGGAAAGAGCCTAAATGTCCATCAACTGATGAGTGGATAAAGAAGGTGTGGTTTATATACACAATGGAATACTACTTGGCAATGAGAAAGAATGAAGTATGGCCTTTTGTAGTAATGTGGGTGGAACTGGAGAGTGTTATGCTAAGTGAAATAAGTCCTACAGAGAAAGACAGATACCATATGTTTTCACTCTTATGTAGATCCTGAGAAGCTTAACAGAAGACCATGGGGGAGGGGAAGGGGGAAAAAAGAAGTTAGGGAGGGAGGCAAACCATAAGAGACTCTTAAAACTGAGAATAAACTAAGGGTTGATGGGGGGTGGGGGAGAGGGGAAAATGGGTGATGGGCTTTGAGGAGGGCACCTGTTGGGAGGAGCACTGGGTGTTGTATGGAAACCAATTTGACAATAAATTTCATATTAAAAAAAAGAAATCTTAAGCTTATATTTAGGACAATCACTGATCAAAGTAAATCAGGTTTATCCAGCTCTTGATTATTAGATCACCGATAATAATACCAAATGGAGAAAATAACAGGATGGCTTTAGAATGCATATTTTACTTATATTTCCCTATATGTTTACATAAAATGTTCTGGAAATAATTCACTTGATGCCAATTATTGGGACAGTAATGCAGGACGATAATGCAGAGTTAGCTAAAATTTAACTCAGCCAGAGCTGACTGTTTATCTAGGACACGATTCCAGAATTACCCACCCCCACCCATCTGAGTTAAAAAATCAACCTCAGGGCAGATGGCTTTACCAAGCTTTTCTAGAACAGAGGGGCAGGCAATTGCCTTAATTTTGCAGAACTTCCCTGTTAACTTGTAGGCAAAGGAAAAATAAAACTGATGGCCTAGGTTGGATATGTTCTTAAATAATTTTGGAGAGCTGGATTTGGGACAAATGAAGTGGCCTGTCAGTGCCCTTCTTCCAATGTTAGGTTCTGGCTTTTAAAGGTAAAAATAAAATGTCTAGTCCAGACACACATAGGTTAAATTCTAGAAAAAGTCACTGTGTTCTTAAAAAAAAACAAAAAACAAAAAACAAAAACAACGGAATATTCATCACTATTCCATACATGTAAATTAGCAAGGAAGACAAAACCAACAAATTGCCCACTTAAAAATTCGTGCTGAGCTTGCTATCCATTTCTTCGAATTTGCCTCTTGCTGGCGTAGATAAAACTCTCCCTTGAGCCTCTGCTTTCCTCTCGATTTCGCTTCCTACTACTCAGTCCACCTAATTGTGTGCAGCTTACTCCGCAGTTGTCTTTTTTTTTTAATTTTTTAATGTTTATGTATTTTTGAGAGAGAGAAAGTGCGTGCGCGCTAGTGGGGGAGGGGCAGACAGAGAGGGAGACAGAATGTGAAGCAGGCTCCATGGTGGGTGTTGTCAGTACAGAGCCTGATGCAGGACTCGAACTCATGAACCGCAAGATCATGACCTGAAGTCAGACGCTTCCCCAACTGAGCCACCCAGGCGCCCCTCCGCAGTTGTCTTTAAACAGCCAGTCTTCCTCAAACCACCTTCTCTGGCTGCCTGTCAAGAGTTTTCCTTTTTGTCCCACTTCTGCTGCCTAATGCTACCCTGATCCCTTCTCCCAAGGGCCTCACATCTGTGTCCTGTGGGAAAGGAGAAGGAACCCCTCGTGAGCCCTGGGAGGGCTCTTTTCCCAGGGCCTGAGGCTGCAGGAGGAAACAGAATCGCCCTCTCTGCCAGCCAGGCACTGCCCTTGGCCTGTTAGCTACTGCTGTCTCATTTAACGTTCACAGTAACTCTTAAGGGAAGTTTTACTTTTCCGTTTCACAGATGAGAAAACTGAAGCCGAGAGGCGCTCAGTAATTTGTCAAAGTTCACACAGGAAAGGTGTGGCTGAGCCAGGATTCAAGCTTGGGGCTGACTTTCAGTTGGGCCTGTGTTGCCTTCAGAGCATGTCAGCTGAAGCAGAAACAAACTTTTGGACCGGCATCTGGTCCTGACTTCAGTCTCTCCTTACCCAGAAAACAAAACAAATAGTCTGCCAAGAGCTGTAGGGTACACGACAATTTATCCTGATGATCTTATGAATAACTATGTACCTTAACTTTCTGGAATTCTGAATCCTAGTTACCCAAAGGTAGTTTCCTAAAAAATCAGAGCATCTCCCTTCCTAACTTGGAATTTTTTTTCAGAGAACGGTGTTAGAAATGGTGAGCAGGTGTCCACGTAGCTCTCCACTGCACAGTGAACATTTCATGGGCAAAACTATGGCATCAGTAATATGTTTCTCTTTGTTTCTTTGGAGAATGTATCATCGGGTGTCAACTAAGAACTGAATGTACCAGGAACACAGCTATCCCTTTACCCATCACCAGCCTCCTTGGGAGGCAGAGTAAGGACAGGAATGCCTACAACAATCCTAGCAACAACCGTTAACATTTACTGAGTAGTTGTTATATGCCGGGTACTATAGGTGATCTCATCTATAGTTTAGTTCTCACATTTTCCCTGTTAAAAAAAAATGACTGTCCTTCTGCTTTGCATTGATTATTATATCGTCCATCATCTTTTTTTTGATGTCATACATGTAAAATATAGGTCTGTTAATATTATATATATTTTATTTTACTTTATATATCTATTTGTTTGCCATTTATGGTCATAAAAGGAAACAATAAAACATCTCTGAAGATTTTGGCAGTCAGGGTGGAGATTTTGAATTCTTGACTGGAAGTGCAAGTCTTCTAGAGCTTTGCTACTTTAACATGAGGGTGGGGGAGGGGTGATCTGTGGCCAAGCAACAGGAGTGTCACCTGGGACCTCATTAGAAATGCAGAATCTGGGGGTGCCTGGGTGGCTCAGTCAGTTAAGCGGCCGACTTCGGCTCAGGTCACGATCTCGCGGTCTGTGAGTTCGAGCCCCGCGTCGGGCTCTGTGCTGACAGCTCAGAGCCTGGAGCCTGTTTCAGATTCTGTGTCTCCCTCTCTCTGACCCTCCCCCATTCATGCTTTGTCTCTCTCTGTCTCAAAAATAAATAAACGTTAAAAAAAAAATTAAAAAAAAAAAAAAGAAATGCAGAATCTGAGGGCACCTGACTGGCTCAGTCAAGAGCATGCAACTCTTAATCTCCAGGTCATGAGTTTGAGCCCTACGCTGAGTGTAGAGATTACTAAAAAAATAAATAAGCCTAAAAAAAAATGCAGAATCTCAGACCTACCCCAAGAACTACTGGAACAGGATCTGCATTTCAATAAAATCCCAGGGTCTGTGTTCCTTATAGCTTGAAAAGCCCATATCTAGATCTAGAAGGTCACTCTGGCTACTCCAGCTTTATTATCCTGTCAACTGATAGAATTTTCTCTTTCATGGGGTGCCTGGGTGGCTCAGTCGGTTACGTGTCTGACTTCAGCTCAGGTCATGATCTCACGGTTCACGAGTTTGAGCCCCGCGTCCAGCTCTGTGCTGACACTCAGAGCCTGGAGCCTGCTTCACTTCTCCCCTGCGCATGCTCTCTCTCCCTCTCAAAAATAAATAAATGTTAACAAATTAAAAATATATATATATAATTTTATTTTTCAGATTACTGGAAGAATTGGTTCAGAAAGAGAAAGAATTACAAGCACTCCTTCATCAAGCTATTGAAGAAAAAGACCATGAAATTAAACACCTGAAGCTTAAGTCCCAACCAATAGGTGAATAACAGAAAATGTTAAAGTCACCCCGTTATACCAGGTGGCCACAAAAAGCTGAGAAAGCCAATGGGCAGTTTTATTTCATGGCTTAATTGGCACCTGTCACTTGTACCACAGCTACAAGCAGAAATTGCTTTTTAAAAATGTCCAATTCTTAATTGTAGCAAACTGTAATTTTGATATGCCTTAATTTCAAATAATGATTCGTGGTCATGTTTTCCTGAGATTATTTGAGGTAAATAGGGCTCTCTGCTTCTTTGGTCTTTATTTCTTTTTAAAATTTTTGCAATGAGATTACTAGAATAAAAATAATACTATTTTTGTCATTTTTGCATTTGTATCTTATATATTCTATGCTTTTTTTTTCCATATTGTTGCAAATAGTGAAAAAAGAGACCATTATGTAATTATGTGGTTCTCTACTAACTATGCTCATGTTTGTTGCATGAAAAACACACAGTACAATTTTGGTGCAATGAGTTTATTCTAAGAAAATAAACTTGATATGAAAGTATGAGGTGGGGTATCATTACATTATTGCTTCTGCCTCTCCATTTATTAGTAGTCTTTAAGAATTTGTTTATATTACCACGTATCCTGCCAATCTCAATTCTATTATACTCTGAGCAAAATCTTTTAAAGTATTAATAAATGTCTCTTGAGTGGTGGGAGGGTCTCAGATGACCTCTGTTAAGAGCAGCTAAGAATGTCCCTCCCTCGCTAATTCTGTCCTAGATATTCCTGGAGTGCCTGTGTGTCACCGGGATTCTCTGGGCACAAATGCTGAAGAGTCTGAACTTGCTGAATGGCTGAGAGAAAAGGGAGCTGATGAAGACACTATAAGTCGGGTAAAGAAAACTGCCTGTGGGACAAGCTTTTCTTTTGCTTCATAATGTTGAATGCCTACCGTGTGCGAGGCATGGGGCATGAACCCTGGTGAGCAACTCAGGCCCAGGCCTGCCCTCCTGCGGCTTACAGGCTAGCATCCGCAGATGGAAACCAAATAATTCCACAGATAAAGCGTAAGGATACCCTGGTAGACTCTATGCAGGAAAGGTTATCAGGAGTTAGGAGACAGAGAGAGGGAGAGGTTGAGAAATGTTCTCTTAGGAGGTGACGAATGAGCTCAAGTCTAAAGGAGTATGTAGGAAGAAACCAGGCTGTCTGTATGTATATTGGGGGAGGGACAGGTGAGAAGGGAAAATCTTTCGGGGGTAGGCACACAGTATGTGCAAAGACAGGGAGGCGGGCAAAAGCTCTGTGGTCTAGGACCCCTAAGGGTTTTTATATTTTTGAATTGAAAATAAGGACGAATGGAAAAATCAAGACAAAACTAAAATCTTCAAGTTTCTAATTCTCTCTTTTGTTTAACTTTTTAATTCTCTTGCAACATTGTTAGACTCTGCCGGGCAGTAGCTCTATATTGATGCTTAATAAAATAAATCTAGGCAGTCAACCTGTGTCAGGAACAAACACTTTCCCTCTAAACCATATTATATCTATAATAACCTAATTCCCATCTGCTCCTTACAGACTTTGGTAATCAGCATGAATAGCACTTACATTTTAAGATTACATACATGTATATACACATACACACAGACATACACGTATATGTGCATACACACAATAAGAAGTTATATTTTTTATAGAAACGGCCCCAATACAATATTACATTAAAACTTTAGCTTTCTATTTAATTTTTTTAAATAACTAAGAATAAAGATATCTTTTCTCTTTACTTGATAATTTATTGATTTACCAGATAAAATTTAGAGTTTCCTTAGAAATCTGCATTGAACAAGCTACTGCTAAATAAATTTAAATAACTCTCTTGCTTCTGGGGAATCATGCGTCCATTCAAGTTGTCCAAAATATTTATTCCTGGAGCTAAAACTCAAATCACAATTAAGGAATAGTAACTGATGATCCACTAAATCATTGCCCACCTTTTTAAATTAAAAATTAAAGCTTCAGTTTAAATTCAGGACTCTGATTATATTAGAGTAATATTAGTAATTATTAGAAAATACCTTTTATTAGCTGTGAAAAATAAGTTCAGAAATTAAGTATAAACAATACCTTTCCAGGAACACTTTTTATCCACTTGAGAAAAATAAACACAGCAACAAACCTCTAAAATACAAACCTTCTCTTATAAGCAGCAGATGTAATTACAAATGAGTTTTATCTACTCATTAAAAGGCCATTCCAAAATTGTGTTGCATTTAATCTTTACGCACTCGGAAGTCATACTGATGTATTTCTTTGTAATTATTTTATAACGGGGTGGGGGCAGTACTTTTCCCTAATAATTCCAGAAGATTATGTTTTTTAGTAGATTCCCTTTTAGGTTTACTTTTAAATGATTGCCCATGTCTATATTATGGATAGAGTTTACTATTTATTAAAGGTGTGCAAAACATCTGACATTTGTGCATATTCTACCTTCTCCACAGTTTCTGGCTGAGGATTATTCACTAGAGGATGTTCTCTACTATGTTACACGTGATGATTTAAAATGCCTGAGACTAAGGTACCACTTCTCTATTCTTTTTTCATAATGGAGAAGGTGCCCTGGGCAGGGAAGTCTGGGCTCCTGTCCCTGCTGGGCCCCTCGCCAGCTCTAACCAGCTGAGGGAACTTGAGCTCCACTCTCCGGTTCTCACCTGCTCTGTGTAAACTGTGTCTATTGGACCAGGCTCTTACTGGGCACTCTTATAACCAGTATTTCTATATTAGTAAATGCAAATCAACTAAAAGAATTTATTGATAATACAGCAGACTGAGACCATGAGGTTCTTTTAAAGCTGCTTTTAACAAATGCTCTAATTTAGTTTGTGATTGTGCCATACGGATTAGAAATATTAGGATAGGTGCTGATTTGCCATCCACATGCCCTGTATAACCTGATAGGGTTTCTTGGGATAGTTTTTTCTGTCAGGCCAAGCATATGCGTAAAGACGCATTCCAGGACTGCTAGAAATCTAAAATGATGCTTTGGGATGGGGCGCCTGGGTGGCTCAGTCGGTTCAGTGTCCCACTTTAGCTCAGGTCATGATCTCACGGCTCGTAGGTTCAAGCCCTACAGGGGGCTCTGTGCTGACAGCTTGGAGACTGGAGCCTGCTTCCGATTCTGTGTCTCTCTCTCTCTGCCCCTCCCCAGCTCTCGCTCTCTCTCTCTCTCAAAAATAAACATTAAAAAAATTTTAAAAATAAAATGATGCTTTAGGACCTGCTAGTTTGTGGAGGCGGAAAGGAAAGGCACGTAGGGCTGACCAGAAAATAGGCACAAAAAGAATGCACGATGACTGGTAAGACTTTGGACCTTCATGTTCTGATCAGAACAGCTAGAGGCTAAGAATCACTATTCTGTATCAAGGGCAGTCTTCCAAATAGGGTGTCGTCTTCATCATGTCCTTGTGTCTCTAACCAGGGGAGGAATACTCTGCACGCTGTGGAAGGCCATCACTGACTTTCGAGACAAACAGACTTGACCGTCGCTCGGTTTGTTTCCAACCTTCCGTGGAGACTCCAGCAATACAGAATGGATCTTCTTGGGGGAGGGAGAGGAGAAAGAAGCTGCACTTTAAATCCAGTATTTGTTTACTCGTGTTAAAAAAGAAAAAAAAGACAAAATACACTGAACTGCTTCTATTTCTAGAATTCATAAGGACTCTTTGTAAGGACTCTCCAAAAATAATCCTACACATTAGGATGCTGAGGACTATTTTAGTCTAAACATTTTTATGGAGATATTTTTAACTCGGCACCTGTTGCACCTCAGCCCAATGTTTATTTCACACGAAACAGAACATTTCATGGGATTGTGCATCACTGGAACAAAACCAAAATGTGACCATGACTTTGTAGGCTTATGTGTGTTTGTAAGATACTCTGAGTAGAAATGCATAATTTCAATTATTGTATAAAGTTTATGTGTTTTTTTTTAAGTGTGCAGAATCTGAAAGCAATGGTTTTTACTTACCTATATCTGTATTAATTGTAATATCGACTATATTTTGTAATTTAAGTTTCTGGCCCCTAGTACATTCGAGTCGTTTATGTACTACTGAACTGTACCAGTTGCACATGCCTGAACCATAGTAATGTTAGCTTGTTCTAAAGCTATCCATTGTGTCATATTTACTCTAGTAAATAAAAAAGACTCTTCACATACTGTTTGATAAATTCTAAGGAATTCTTATTTTGTTTTGACAAACTGCTGTGTCAAATTTCTGGTTGTTTCTCCTGCTCTAATATTAAATAGAATCTGTCTTCTGTTCAGGTAATCAAAGAACAAAATTGATATGCAAGTTGTCTCTCAGGGCCACAGGGTGGTAAGAGAGAGGAGGAAGACAAAAAGAATTTATATAAAAGAAGGTCCCTGTGTTTTTCTCAAGGCTCCAGGTTCTCTTGAATGACTATTGTATACCTCAGAGGGTCTGCAGATAGCATCCCAGTGGAGAACACCCTGCATTTTCTGTCTCCTTAGTTTTAGTTCTCATATTTCAGGGAACTGTTTCTATTTTAAGGTGAATATTCCATTTTCTCAGCCTGCCCATATTAACAGGGTGAAGTCTGAAACTCCTAGATAGATGGATGAGATAAACACACCTCTTAGATACAGAGGAACCTACCTGTTTATTATGCAAGATAGAAATAACATAGAGCTTCACGTATCATGACTTGACCCATACGTATATAACGGTCTTTGATAAAACAAGAGTCATCTTTATTTCTATGTGAAAATCAAGGTCCAATATATCTTATATTGCATTAGACTGCACAGAAAGTTCTCACCGTTATTTTCTCATTTGATACTTGTAACAGCATAGCTGCATCTTCTTTTACAGCCCAATCCCAAGGACAGATAGTTGCCTCTTGTATCCTGTGGGGAAATTTCAAAGGAGGGGAGATATAAATTAAATGATAGGTCATTTCACTCATCCTGAGACACAGTGTAATTCTTAATTAAGCCACAGTCCATATCCCCAATTCTAATGCTTCGGTGCTTCTTTTAGGTTGCATATTGGATCAAGGAGTGCCCGGGTGGCTCAGTTGGTTAAACCATCCGACTCTTGGTTTTGGCTCAGGTCATGATCTCACCTTGTGGTTTGTGAGATTGTGCCCCGTGGGATTCCTTCTCTCCCTCTCTCTCTTTCTCAAAATAAATAAACATTTAAAAAAAGATTGTATATAGATAGCATCAAGCTACTCATCTTCAACCAATTCTTTATCGATATGGTCTTTCCTTGGTATCTTCCTCCCACCCTATTTTTGTGGGCAAGTGTTCCTCTATCCCTACATGGTTCATAAGACATCCCTAGGCCAACATCATTAGGTTTTCGTCAGAATTTTGGGCCTCGGTCACAAAAGAAGGCAGTTCTACTATGGCCCAAGTTTCATTAAAGGTTTCACTTGAAAGGCATTTGGCATCAATCTGGGCCAGTGATTCTCAACCCAGCTTCACAATAAAATGACTGGGATGCTTTTTTAAAAACACCGATGCCACCACCACAGACAGACTGTTTTTATTGATCTGCGTAAGGCCCGCAGATCCTTTAAAAAAGTTCTGCAAAATGATTTAACACTACCAAATCCCACCTCCTTACTCCAAGAGACACCTGGAGAGAGAAATGGGAGAGCCTCTTTCCACAGAGATGGTAGTAAGATGGTTACTATTCATTGTTCATGTAACGTAGCAGGAGGCTAGACACGTAGGCCTGGAGCACAATCATCACTTACCTTTGACCTTGGGCAAATTAACTCTCCGAGACTCATCTTCCTCATTTGAAATAGGGAAAATAATGTACCTTTCTCATAGGGTTGTTGTAAGATTTAAATAGTGCAGGTAAGATGCTTAGTGTAATGCCCAGCAGAGAGTAAGCAATCAGACGCTGCCTGCTGCTGTTATGTCTTATCATTCAACCAAAAGTATTTATTAAATACTTATTGGGTACTACATACTGGGGTGCATGAACAAGACACAGTTCTTGCCCTGTGAAGTTCACTGTCAGAGGTGGAACAACAGAACACGTAAAACCAAACAACCAGCACACATAGTAAGTACTATAGTTACATCTGACTGCCAAGGGGTGGGGGTGGGCGGGGCCAAGAAAAGCTTTCCAGAGAAGTGAGACCCAGAGCTGTGCCTGGAACGATGGTTTGTAACTGAACAGTTATGCATGGGTGGTGGTAGTCTCATACAAGAAATAAAACCAGAATTTGTTGGGAAAAGTAGATGCCATGTTTCTTTTGGACCATATTTTGATCTCTTGCTCCAAGTTCTGTCATTGCACATTTTGTTTCATTCATTCCTAAGCCATTCCATAAAACAGTCTGGCGAGGAGGAATTATTTAAACCACTGGAATGCCTACTATGTGTGAGGTAATGTAGCAGCAGCAGGAGGAGAGATCTACATGATGCCTATCAACTTCAGAACGCATGCAGTATGCATTATGTCATCAAGGACATCTGTACTTTGTAAACAAATAAAATAATTGGTGGCTTCAGACATTAGAAACACCCTATAGAGAAACAGAAGACAAAGTCCTTGCCACCAAGTAATTCATATCAGATCGAAGAGACAAATTTGCAATAACAAATCGCACTTAGTCCATGTTAAAGGGTAGATGAATGCAAGCCCACAAAAACCTGGAGACCTTCAGAGGACAAGCTGACCAGGAGCCAGGGCAGGTGGAACGGGCTTTACTGAAGAGGGACACCTCAACCTGGGCGTTGGAAAGAAGGAATTCAGTAAGTCAGGACCAGGGAAGTCAATCGGGGTAGAAAGTTCCAGGAACAAAGGCTGGAAGCAGGGATTTGCAAGATGTTCCGGAGAAAGCGAACAACTTTTATATTACGTTAGAGCATACCGAAATTTTAACTCCTCTTAATTTATACTTGGCTGGAAATATGAGTTCTAGAAATATAAAGTGGAAGGGGAGAGCTCAGGGTGATGATGGGGATGATATCAGGAAAGGAAAGGAAGTGGAGTCGGTATTTAATTACATAGAAATGGGAGGGGCGTCTGGGTGGCTCACTAGGTTAAGCATCCATCCGACTTTGGCTCAGGTCATGATCTCATGGTCCATGAGTTCGAGCCCCATGTTGGGCTCTGTGCTGAGAGCTCGGAGCCTGGAGCCTGCTCCGCATTCTGTGTCTCCCTCTCTCTTTCTGTCTCTGCCCCTCTCCTGGAAGATGAACCCAGTGAAGGTGTGTTGGGGTAATTAGAACAGAAATTGGACAGAGCATTTCAGAGATTGTTTTAGATGTGAATGAAGGTCTAGTAGCAGAGCAGTAGGAATTGAGAGTGTGGAATTAAAACCATACATTCACAAGATTTGGGAACTATGATTTGGGCAGTGATGACAAGGGAGAGGAAAGAATAGATTGAAGCTATGTCAGTAAGAGAAGAATTAGGGGCGCCTGGGTGGCGCAGTCGGTTAAGCGTCCGACTTCAGCCAGGTCACGATCTCGCGGTCCGGGAGTTCGAGCCCCGCGTCAGGCTCTGGGCTGATGGCTCAGAGCCTGGAGCCTGTTTCCGATTCTGTGTCTCCCTCTCTCTTTGCCCCTCCCCCGTTCATGCTCTGTCTCTCTCTGTCCCAAAAATAAATAAACGTTGAAAAAAAAAAATTTAAAAAAAGAGAAGAATTCAAAAACAGGTAAGTTTGAAGGGGAGCTTATTTGAGGCGATGAATCAATGGCAGAGCATTATGACAGAAATGTGCAGAGACCATTGAGAATGTATTGCTGGAAGTCAGAACTGAGGTTAAGGGTATATATTCTGGATGTAAGAGTCACCTTGATGGAGATCATAGTAAATGAGGGCTATGAGAGATAGAAAGGTTATGGCCTAAAATGTTGGGAAAAGGAAGGTTTGTGAATGGTTTGGGAGGAATGAGGAATTTCAATCCGCAACAGAGGCAAAAGGACTGGTCACAGAGGAATGAGAAAAACCAGCCAGTGGTGTAAGCCAAACAGGAAGACAATCAGGGGATCTAGTGCAGCAGAAAGTATAGGGGAATGATGGGTTAAAAAATAATAGGTAAATTTGATTTTGTGACCTGGAAAGGTTTTATAGACAGGCAAGAAAGGCTTACAAAGCAGGTTGAACAATGATAATAAGACAGTGGCACCAGAGTCCACAAATTTATTATCTTTGGTGAACAGAATGTAGGACAATAGATTTGCGAGGGTGGGATGTCAAGGAAAGAAATGTCCAGAATCAAAGAGCCCTAAATGTACTTGTTGGGTTCAAGCCCCTGAAGAGAGTCGCATTTTAGGAGTAGGGAGAAGGGAGGGAGGAAGAAGGTTTCCAAGGAGAAAGGAGGGGGGATGGATGGCATTAGGAGGTCTGGCTCCTCCCCTGGAAAGGGGAACCTTGATTATTCCAAGAGATTCTGAGATGAGTGTCGAGACTCAAGACAGATGGCTTCTCTATTCTAAGTAAAGTACAGCACAAAGTACAACGTGGTGGTGTGTGACATTTAACAGATGTCATCCCTTACTGCATTTTCATGCAGCAGACCACCCTGTTACAGACACCGCACTAAGTTTGAAACACATAGCGTATTCAGGGCCTAAGTGTAAGATTTGGGTGTGTTTCTTATAGCACTAATTTTTGTGTAACTGACAGACCGAAACATAAATTAACAAAAGAATGCACAAAGAGATAAGCACATATCCCAAATAAACAAAACCACACACACACACACACACACACCAATAAGTCTTGCTTCAGTGGGGAGGGAGGGGATAGGAGGTATAACAAAGAAAGAATTCACTGGCTTACTTGAGTAGGTAGTAAACCAATGGTCTTCCAGAGTTCAACTCTTTAGATTCAAATAAGTATCTTTCTGATGTTCACAGGAAAGTGTCTCAAACTCTGATGACTTCGTGTAGTAAAAAATATCTTTGCTAAGATCCAAGCTGAGGTCTACCACTGCCTCCACCCACCTGGTACTTTATTTTTGTTGATTAGACATCTGGTAAGAGTTGTGTGAACATGATTTAGGAAGATCACATAGCTAAATGATCAGTAGAAATAAAGAAATGGCACTAAGGGAAAAATCCATAGTAATGGATCACTATGCCAGACCATGGCATCAGTGTCCCTTATGTAAGCAAAACCCCCACCTACCCGGGGAACCAGTAAACCAAATAAAAACAGGCTACTTCTGAGCTGAATGGTGGGTTTTTACCCAAGGATGGTGAGAACTGTCATTCTAGTAAGAACTCCAACACTGTTCCCAGACTCTCTTGGGCCTCCAATGGATTCTGCTGAAGTCCTTGAAAGGGATTTAAATTGCTGGGAACTTGCTGGTTATGTTCGACCAACAGAGACTGTACTGTGGGAGTGCATTTCTGTGCAGCCAGGCAGAACTGGTCGCTGCTCAATTTTGTTCCTTATGTTTCCATTTATGCAAGCTACTCCCCCGCCCCCACCCAGCATTTGGTTACTTATCCTTTATTTGCCTCATAGCGCAGAAATTGGTTTCTCCTCGGCTAATAATCTGTTTCTTTAAAAAAAAAAATGTTGTTGCCTATTGCTTTTTTCCCTGGTCTTCCTGAGCAAGCCAGAAGTCACGCGGTAGTTATCACTCGGAAATGAAGAATAAGAAGCCACATCACTGGGCACAAGTATCCCTAAGTTGTGTGCCCTGGGGCTCATCAGATACAAAGGTCTGGTGAAAAGATAGTGGCGTCGTAAAAAGCAGATAGAAACCGGAACCGGCGTGGAATCTGGCCCGTGTACTTCGGCTTTCCACGTGGCATTATATTCTTGTAGTTGTCACCATGAGCTAAAGCCCCGGGCGAAGTCAAAACTGAGCTTCAGACTTCAGAGGGGAACAGAGCGTCCAGCTGCCCTCGCCTCGCCTGGGCTGGTCCTCAGACCGTCCCAGTCGCATGCGCCACTGAGTGTCGTCGACCCCCTCCAGACCTCGAGGAGCCGGCAGCGGTCTCAGCGGCAGGCAGAAGCTCCGGGCCAGGTGCCTGGCTCCGGCCGCCGCTCTCTCTGCGGACACCCAGTAGTGCCCGTCGGAGCGGCTGCCACGCCGCACCTGTCCGCCAGGGGGCGCGCCCGCGCGCCTGACCCAAGCCGCTCGTCGCGCGCCGGCTCCCGGTCCCTCCTCCCTCCGCTCTCCACCCTCCGCCCTCCCCAGACGGCGCTCACCTGTCTGGGCCGCGGGCCCCGGAGGCGGGGGGCCGGCGGGAGCGAGGCCGAGGAAGAGGGCGGAGCGGCTCTCCTGGCGCGTCATCGGAGCACCATGGCGGAGCTAGGAGCTGGCGGCGACAGCCACAGGGGCGGCGACGGCGCTGTGCGGAGCGAAACAGGTGACTGCACGGCGGGGGGCAGGCGGGGGTCCCGCGGGCGGGGGGCGGCCGGCGGGATGGGTGGGCGCGCGCCGGGCGCTGGCGGTCTCCTCCGCCTCCCGGCCGCGGCCCGGAACGGCCGGTCCAGCGCGCCGCGCACCCGGGCTCGGAGCGCGTCTGCCCTCCGCCCTCCGCCGCGCGTCGGCCGCCCGGGCCCGCGGTGCCCGAGCGCCGCCGGCCCCAGTTCCGGTCGCCCCTCTCACGCTCCACCTCGACTTTCCCACAACAGGTGGAAACTCGCCAGCGAGCGCGGGCGGGAGGAGGAACTGGGAAAACGCTGGCCGCTCCCCTCCCACCTGCCGACTCGGCTCTCATTCAGTTGCATGGGGAAATCGTATCTCCCAAACCAAACAGCCAGCCGGAAAATCCTCTGCCAGGTGCGACCGACAGGATTATCCGTTTCTGGCACCCCTCCCGCCTTCCCTGGTCGCACCGGCTGTCGGGGTTGCAGGCGCCGGTGGCGCAGCTGAGCGCCGGCGCGAGGATCCCGCGGCGGCGAGCGGCGGCCGCCCCCGCCCCAGGGTCCGCAGGTGCGACCCGTTCCCGGGCAGACTGAGGTCGCGGGGTGGGGAGGGCCAGGGCTGGCTGCTGGAAGGTGGGGCCTGCGTGTGCGGGATAGTCGGACTCGTACCTTTGTTGACATGAAAGCGCCCCCAGAGTTCATGTTTTTATGCGGTCCATGCACGAACCCAAGGTAGAAGGAACGTCGGCTCAGGTGGTCACATCGACCCCCGCCCCCGACGTCCACATTAACGCTCGGGGACAGGTGCTCACATCTCCAAAACAAGCCGAAAGTTTCTTCCCCCAGCCCCATCTTGTTCGAAGACGACGTTTCCACTCTTCATAGCTTTTTCTTAAGAAACTGACTTGCAGATTCTCGCCTCTCCCCTAGTCTCTTCTAGGTCGGGAAACCGTTTCTAGTACCTTCCACCTGGGATGGAGGCGATGAGGCAGTTTCTTATTTTAAAAAGAATTCACATTGCAGGCTTCTTAATTGCAATGCGTTTTCCCTACACACATAATCGGAAACGATCGTTTCCCTAAACGTGAGACCCTCCTGTCCCTCCAAAAAGACCTTTTTTAAAAAAGAAAAGACCTTTTGATTTACATGATACTCTTATTTTAATATGAAAGTTCCAGAAAACCTGTACCAATCTTTGGAAGTGTGTCTGCACTGCTAGGAGGAGTTTGGGCATCTGAAGTCTAATGACTTAATCCTTTCAGCCAAATACCTGAGGTTAAGTCTGACAGGGTGTCTTGAACTTGTTTACTTTGAAGTCATGCTACTTCCTGTAGGGTGGTTTATTTTGTCTTAATGTGTTTGAAAGATTGGGCGATCATTATTTTGATTTGGGCCGAGGAAGGGGTGGCCTAAGAGATGTCTTTGTAATTGTTTTATCAGACTTGATGGGCTGCATGCTCTGGGTTGGGCCCCTCCCCAACTGAGGGCAGCGGAAGGGCAGCGTTCTCATTACAGTATAAATGGTTTGGTCCCTAATACCCACAAAGTAACTGCTTTTGAAAAAAAAAAAATGTTCCAGAAAGTTCACGCAAGCCAGTTTATAGTCAAACAAACATAAACAAAAGAACCGTTTTCTAGAATCTGCATATGATCAACTTTTTCGGATATGAGTGAACTGCAAACTAGCGTTTCATTACCTGAGCAGGTTAACTAGTGAACTGGTCGTGTTTCTAACAATTAATATACAACTCATGTGACTATCAGTGAAAGATTTTCTTTTACGAAGGGGGAATTTAATTGGCTGCCATCTCCTTCATAGAAAAAAAATTCTTCCATGCCTTTGCCTAGAAACACCAGTTTCCGAGGGACACATTTTATATATGGTCTTTTGAGTAATTGTACTTATGATTTAAGTACAACTTATTTGTGGCCCACATATTTTTCCTATTTTTCTAGCCCTAAGTTAATGCTTTTGGTGTTCAGAAGTGTCTATGTGAGCAGATGCCAAAGATAGAAGAAAGGTGAAAATACGTATTTTTTTAATCTAGGTAGCAATATTTTGAGTGAACAAGTAAGGAGTGCTTGAATTTTAACAATTTCAGAAGTTTTCCATATATTTAAAACATGTTACCTACGTCAGCATATAGGACTCCAATGTAGTGTTTTATTTTTATGAACATATTTCACATCGTACACATCTAAATGCTGCAAGTCATTTTTTTTTTTTTTTTTTTTAACAATCACAGGTTTGCAGAGAGGTGGGTGTTTGGGGAGGAGGTGGGAACTTCTGTCTTTTATCACTTATCAAGAGGTGAAAATTGCTACTTGAAGTGGGAAGTTTGTTGAGGGATTCATTTTATGTATATTCATTCATTGAGATTGGGTTATTATGAGGTAAAGTACATTCTTAAATGTCTTAGTTTTTATAGACCTGTGCAAAAAATTTGGTGTAATTTTAAGACAGTTTTTTTTGTGTGTGTTTTTTTTTTTTTGAGTACGGTTGACACGCAATGTTACATTACTTTCAGTTGCACAACAGTGATTCAACATCTCTATACATTATGTTGTTATACTCATCAGTGTAGCTGCTGTCACTGTGCAACACTATTACAATATCATTGCTTATATTTCCTATGCTGTGTCTTTTATTCCTGTGATTTATTCATTCCGTAACTGGAAGCCTATATGTCCCATTCCCCTTCACCCATTTTGCCTACACCCCGTTCCCCTGTGGCAACAATCAGTTCTCTGTATTTATAGGTCTGGTTGTACTTTTTGTTTGTTTTTGCATGTGTTTTGTTTTTTAGATTCCATACATGAGCGAAATTATATGGTATTTGTCCTCCTCAGTCTGACTCATCTCACTTAGCATGATACCCACTAAGTCCTAGGACAATTTAGACTAGAGTTTCAGGTGGTTATAAAAATAAGACCTGTAATATTCATAAGTATGTAGATATATATGTGTGTGTCAAAGATGGGTTGAAAATTGGTGGTATACCACCTATAAAATGAAACATTTAAGGATATTGAAAGGTACTATAGTAATCCCACATTTAAAAACCATATTTCTCTCAGCATATATTTATCTTCTACTTAAAAGTAGTCAAGTCACATTTCTTGTGGTAAAAGTTTTCATTTTTCTTTAGGATGAACAGTTTTTTCACCATATTTTTCAGTATTCAAAATTTTGAATATTTTTCAGTTCTCAAGAAATGAAAAAATAATGGACTTGGAAGCAAGTTTTGGATTTCACCACTAGAGGACATCAAGTCCTTCTTCAGGCTGTTATTTTGAGTAGTCACATAGATGGATACTCACAAAACTGCCTCTGTCCGAGCTTTCTGTGTTCAGTGTTTTTATGCTCATGCTTGAGAGCTGTGGAAAGTGAGCGTGCACAACTCCTTTCCCAACTCGATAGCTTCTTTTTTTATAAGCCTACTGAATTAAGATCTAATTTGAAGCAGCATGTGACTAATTCATGAGTAAACACTTTCATGTACAGGAAATAAGTTAATACCTGTAATCTGTAAGTTTTGTTGATACTCTTTTGGGGGAAATGAATTAGAACCTAGAATTGGGCTTTTCTCTCCTCAGCAGGCTATCTGGTGAGAGAATACGGGCTTCATTTGTGATCTTGGTCACCACCTTCACTGCATTAAAGTGATCTTTATGGTTTCACTTGGCTCAAAGGGTCTACAAATATCTGCAAATTAGCATTGTAAGTTAGGGACTCAGACTACCAATTTGGTATTTTATTTCAAAACGGTCTGAAATTCAAGTCCTAAAGTTCATGATGCTTCATTCAAGTGGCTAGATAACTTTTTTCCCCATTGTATTGTGACTAGCTCTTACTTTATATCTTGTTAAAGAGGAAAGTGTTAGACCAAGCAGCTGTGCTCAGCAACATGGATTTTTTATATCAATATTTAGGCATGAGTGTGAAATACTAATATACATTGGCATGTTCTCTAAAAAAATTTTTTTTCTAACACCTTTGCTTTCTGGTGCACAAAAAATAATCATTTGAAAGGGAAAATTTTTTAAAATTCAAGTCTCATATTTATTTAAAAATTGAAGATATTGAGGCTTAGAATAAATTGACCAAGAAATATGTACCTTGCATATATTAAGCATTATGGTGGCTAGAAGGTTGACAAAGACACGCTCCTTCTTAGCAAGGGAAACAACTCATAAATAATTGCAGGTCATGAGGACTTCAGTGAAGGAAGAACTGCTTCTGGCTGTGGTCATTAGGGAGGACATAAACACTGAAAAAAATGGGTAAATGATACATAAAGTTGGATGGGAAGGAAGAGAGGAAAAGCTACAAATATGGAAAAGAGCCAAATTTTGGTCATACTGACTCGTGTGAGCCTCAAGATGAAAGAATCCTAGAAGATCAGTTAGGAATGATGATCCACGGAGGCCAGATTGTGGAGTGGTTAAAGGTCAAGCTAAGAGGCTGGTATGTCATTCTGTGGACAGTGGTGAACCGTTGATGATTCTTGAGAATAACAGATCTTGATTGAAACATGCTTAATTAGTAATTCTGTACTCATGAATTTGCAAGCTTGATTGCAGGGTCCAACAGAAGAGCTCAGCTGTGCCTTTAACGAATGCATAGTCCGTCCATCATTGAAAGTCATTCTCTTCAGTTGACTTTCTCTGCCTTGAGAATGGTAACACGGGGTGGTGAGAGCATATGGGGAACGTCCATGGAGCCAGACAGATCAGCCAGACCTTTGAAGATCAGCGAAACCTGGATGTCTACCCAGCTGTTTCCCATCTCGAAGTAGGCATGTAGACTAGAGGATGGATTTAATAAGAAAGAGTTCAGCGACATACAGACCAACTCAGAGGTTCCTACAGAAATGGAGGCAAGCTGTTGGAAATGGGAAGGGAACAATTAATTCAAGATTCTACTGAGGCATGTGTGTAAGGATGCAGGTAAAAGGTGGCATTTAAGATTATACTCCAGGTTTGAGTGTGGCCCATTGGCTTAAGGGTGGCATGAAAGTATCCACGAGGAGGACCTGGTTTGGGTGGGAGGAACAGAACAATTTCTATAAGACATGTAAGAGACACAGAGACATGTAGGTAGAAATGTCTAATGGGCACAGGCAGTATGGAGATGAGGGACAAAAATAGAGGCCAGAACTCTGGGATTCTTTCCATAAGGGGATAATGACTGAAGCCGGGAGAATAAGGAGAGCCTGGAAAGAGAAACTGAAAAGGGGTGGGAGGACATTCAAAGTGTAGCAGGGGAAAGAGCCAATAAAGAAGATGGGCAGAGAAGCTAAAAAGATAGGAAGGGCATAAATGAGCAAAGCAGGGGCGCCTGGGTGGCTCAGTCGGTTGAGCATCCAACTTCAGCTCGGGTCATGATCTCATAGTTCATGAGTTCGAGCCCCACATCGGGCTCTCTGCTGATAGCTTGGAGCCTGGAGCCTGGTTCAGATTCTGTGTCTCCCTCTCTCTGTGCCCCTCCCCTGCTCATGCTCTCTCTCAAAAATAAACATAATTTTTTTTTAAATGAGCAAAGCACACCTGCCAAGGGCGAAGGACAAGAGGTCAGGGAGTCAAAGAATGAAAGAAAAGCCATCACTGTGGTTACCGGGTAGTCACTGACCCCCTAGGAGAGGAATTTCACTTGTTGGTGCAAGAGTGGGGGATGAACCAGATTCTAAGTGATTAATAGATGGCCAGATGGAACTGATTTTGGAGACTCGCCATCAAATTTGATGGTGAAAGGAAAAAAATGACAAATCCTTGAAAAGGCAGAGGGCTTTTTCTCTCTTTTTAAAAATTACTTTTGCATACAGAAAATTTACTGGTATTTCAGGTGTACAATTCATTGAGTTTTGCCAAATATATACAACATGTAACCACCATTGTAATCCTGGTCTAGAAGAGTTCTCTCATCCCAGAGAATTCCCTCATGTTGCCCATTCAAGTCAGGCTCTCCTCCTACCCTCAACCCCTGGCAGCCGCTGATCTGTTCACCACGTGTCTAGTTTTGCCTTTTCCAGAGTGTCATAAGAGTGGAATCATACACCATGTAACCTTTTGAGTCTGAATTTTTTCACTTAGCATAATGCATTTGAGATTGTTGTATGTATCAATAGTTTGTTATTGATGAGTAGCTTGCTGTTGTAAGGAAGTACCATGGGTTGTTAATCTACCCACCCATTGAGGAGCACTGAGATATTTCCCGGTTTGGGCGATTATAAATTATGCCACTGTAAATGTTTACACCCAGGCTTTTCTGACTTATCTGAGGGAGAGACCTCAGAGGGGTTTGTCGGCTCATATGAGAGTATATGTTTATAAGAACCTGCCAAACCGTTTTCCAGAGTGGCCCTGTGGTTTTGCCTTCCGACAGGCAATGTCTCAGTTGGAACTGCTCAGCATCCTTACCGGCACTTGATATTAAGTTTTGTTTTTAATTTTCAGCCTTTGCACCAAGTTCTTTGAGTAAAGCAGTATAATTGCCTTAAAGTGAAATAGTGCCCTTCTGGATGCTAAATGATGCTCGCTGGAATTAGAACCCCTGTGGAGATAGTGTTGCTCCCAGAGCCCATGTGTAATGCGGAGTTTTTATTTGGCTTTAATATTACCGTCTTCTTTATTCTTCCATGGTAACGATTTTCTGTGGAGTCTGCATTCTGGAGTTGATTATCAGCAGCGGTGCCATTACACATCAGGTCCCATGCCAGTCCAAGTTCTCTGTCCCCCTTCGTGTCCCTCTTCCAATCCTTTGAGAAATGGCTTTCCGAAATTTGGAAGGAATGCTGTTTCAGTTACAAAGCTGGGAATATTGGTCTTATATCTCGTTTTATGGTCTTGGTTATTCCTTGTTGGCAGAATTTATATTGTCAAATTGACTACTTACATATCAGCTCTCAGTTACCGAAATGTACTTACAGTGTTTTATAAAGATCTTGATAATCTGTCATTGGATATTTTTTTTTTAATTTTTTTTTTTAACGTTTATTCATTTTTGAGAGACAGAGAAAGAGCATGAATAGGGGAGGAGCAGAGGGAGGGAGAGAGACACAGAATCCGAAGCAGGCTCCAGGCTCTGAGCTATCAGCATAGAGCCTGATGCGAGGCTTGAACTCATGAGCTGTGAGATCATGACCTGAGCTGAAGTCGGACGCCCGACCAACTGAACCACCCAGGAGCCCCTCTGTCATTGGACAGTTAATCACTGAGCACGATCTAAGGTTCTATATGCTCAACACGTATGCTATTATGCTTATTCTTTATAGAAAATCCAGCTCTAGAGTTTGTCTAGCTGTTTAGCAGCTCAGTGTCTTTTGCCTTTTTTTTTTTTTAATCCAGTATAGTTAAGATACTGGATTAGTAGCCAGTTACATTAGTTTCGGGTGTACAGTATTCTGTAGTTCTGTCCATTACTCAGTGCTCATCAAGATACGTGTACTTTTTTAATCCCCATCACCTATTTCACCCATCTCCCCACTCCCATCACTCCCCCCAACTACCAGTTGTCTATAGTTAAGTCTGTTTTTTGGTTTGTCTTTTCTTGTTTTTCTTTGTTCGTTTGTTCCTTAAATTCCGCATATGAGTGAGATGCTATGACCTTTGTCTTTCTCTGACTTATTTTGCTTAGCTTGCTTTATAATACTCTCTAGATCCATCCCTGCTTGTTGGCCTTTTGCCTCTTTAATATCTGTTTTCGCAATGCTCTGAATTATAGTTTACAAATTTAAATGGCGTCAGGTGGTTTTTTCTCTGTTCATTAAATACTGGTCTTCCTAGTATCTTGGAGCAATAGCCAGTTAAGAAAGAATCTGTAAGATTTTCTTGGGTGCGACTTTCAATTTTGATTTGAAGACTAATATTTTTGACAGCAAGAACTCACTGCATGTGGCAGTTCCTTGTCCTTGAAACTCCTACAGAAATAGTTGTGAAAGAATTGTGGGGAATGCCAAGGAGAACCGACACACCAGACCAAACATCGCAGATGGACGTAGGAATGCAAAACTGAGCGGAAAGGAAGCTGAGAGATGTATTTGGTATATCTGAGCTGGACTTTGCATGCATTGTTAGTGAAATTAGGTATATTTAAATTGTAGAGTATTGAGATTTGGTATCTGAAAATGTCTTCTGTGACTTTTTTTTTTTTTCTTAATGCTACGTAAGCTTTTTTGGAGTTGGCTTTCTGGTAAAAGGACCCATCCTTTACTATGGGATAACCTTCCACATATAAACCTTGTATCCCTGATACTATGGTGACAGTAGGAAATAGCTATATTCTAGAATAGGTTTAAATTCCAAGGTGAAACTCCAGAAAAGACCCTCTTCTTTCAGTGTCCCCACTTTCCAACACAAGGCCTGCTTGGGTGGCAGTAACTTGCATAATAACAGGCTGTAACAAAAACGCGTGGCAGCCTGTCAAGGTTTTAATCCAGGCTTTTGGTTCTCAGAAGCCCTGACCTAACACACCAAACAGGACCTAGTTCCCTGCCTCCTGCATTCCAGCTGGATTGTTTTCCTATTCAGGGTTGATGCTCTAAATTAGTATGATGGCCCCCTTATCCGCAGTGCTGGTCAGTTCATTTAAGTATAGGCCATTCTTGGGACCTAAGGTTATATTACTGAAATGATTGAGCTCCTGTGCTGCAGCATCATTGGTTCTCAATCTTGACAGTGAGTTAAAATCACCCAGGGACCTCTTAAATCTCACTCTGCCCCTGCTACACCTTAGACAATTATCCGAGAACCTCTAGGGGTGGGAGCCAGGTGGCAGTACCTTCTAAAACTCCCCCAGTGATTCCAATGTGCATTCAAGGCTGAGGACTACTTTCGATCTATTTCCTACTTAAAGCTCTTAGATTTGACGATAGTAGATTTCATTTGGAGGTGTCAAGTGTACCTTGCTTATGGAAACCACCTGGAAATCATAACAGCTGTTACCCTCAAGCCAGTGAATTTATTTTGTTTATCTCTTATTTTGCTCCGGGAATTTTGTGAAGGAAATGTAGATGTGAATATGAGTAGGAGTACGCTTGAATAGTAAAATAATGTGCACACTCATGTATGTATTGATGCACTTTTATGTATGAATGTGTGCAGTTAGATGGAAAGTTAGGTGATGAACTTCTTTCTTTCCCTCCCCCCCTCCCCCACTTCTGCCACCTTCTTCCTCCTTTCCCTCAAAACAAGAAGGTCAACTTCAGGTAGATAAAGTTTTTTGTAGCAAATTACATACTTTTCCCAGAGATTTTCCTAGTGAAAATCTGATCATCATCTCCTTGGCTCTGGAAACCACTCGTTTCTTCTGTCTGCCTGTAAATACTTAACACAAGAATGTCCTTCTCCTTGATGTTCTTGCCTTCCATCCTGCAGCACAACCTATGCTAATACCTTTTGGGTTAATCTTTCTTTACTTCACCTCTCTTCATTCTCCTCATCAGTTGTTACTTGACATAAGGCTGGGTCTGGTAACCTCTGCTCTTTTCACGTTGTACTTTTTCTTAACAATGTTACCCATACTTACTTTTTTTTTTTAATGTTTTTATTTTATTTTTGAGAGAGAGAGTATGAGCAGGGGAAGGACAGAGAGGGAGGCACAGAATCAGAAGCAGGCTTCAGGCTCTGAGATGTCAGCACAGAGCCCGATGCGGGGCTTGAACTCACGAACCTCGAGATCATGACCTGAGCTGAAGTTCGACCCTTTTCCGACTGAGCCACCCAGGCACCCCCACACTTACGGATTCGAACATCACATCAAATTATGATCTCTGGTTCTACTTGTCAGAACCTCCAGAGGCACGTCTGAGCACGATTTACGTGTGTGTTTCATGTTTTATGGTGCCATCAGTTGTGATTTAAAGCTTTTTCAGTGAGGGCTTACCTTTGACAGAACTGATTTTCTTTCTTTCTTTTTTTTTCCCCTCCCCCTTGCAATTGGTGTCTGCATAGCTATAAAAACCGGGGCCACAATGAAAAGGGCAGTGGGGGATACTGAGTAAGACTGATCTCTAAGGAAAAGAGTGTCTTTGATTTCCCCTTTGCCCCTTCAAGATTATACTGAAGCTAAGCGTGTGTGAAGTCATTTGATCTTGCGCCCAAAGCTGACTACCTAGTGTAGTGATAATGTTAAACTATGACTTTGTGCTAGGACTCAGGCCTGCTGTCTGAGTTCCATTCTCAGCTCTGTGGCTACTTGAGGGATTTAGAGCAAGTCATTTGGCCATGCTCTTCCTCGATTTCTTCTTTTTTAAAACCGGGATACTGGTAATGCCTTCATAGGGCTATGACGAGGATTAAATGAGTTGGTACATGTAAAGTACTTATAACAGTGCCTGACACAGCATGAAGTGTTGTTGTAATTATTGTGGTCACGGTTGTTAGGGATTGGTATTGCATCACCGGGAAAATATGGACTTACCCTGGCTTGCTAAATTTTTCCCTTAAGCAAATTTTTGCTTACAATTATAACGTCTCAATGAGAGAACCCGAATGTAATGCTGATTCAGACCTAATTGCAGCCGTGTGATCACATTGCCATCAGATATAGTAAGCATCATCCAGGCACATTGGATGGTGCTTTTCACCTGTCAAAGTGTTGCACAAAAAATGTTGCAGTAGAAGGTCGCCTCACATAACCCTGTGACTCGCTAAGATTAAGTTGTGATTGAGTTAAAACCCATGCCAGCCTCTCTTGACTTTTTTTCATTTCTGTGGTATTCAAAAGTGTTTCTTATTACTGCATCATAGTTCTAAATTTCAAGTTCTTTCCTAAAATACTTGCCACAGAATTATTGCACTTTAAATCATAAAGATGGACGTGTTCCACGACGATGGACTTCCCGGACTTATTTTGACTTGAAACAAATCACTATCACTTCATTAACTGTTTCTCTACAAAGGAAAATCTAGAAGCATATACAACTAGCCTTCCATAAGGCTTTCGTGAGAAGTACATAGTTTGGGTTTCTTCATACAAAATACTTGCGCAGGGGATGGGTGAGATAGGTTAAGAGGATTAAGAGGCCCGAACCTCCAGTTACAAAATAAAGTCATGGAGATGAAAAGTACAGCATAGGGAATGTAGTGAATAAGAACTTGTATGTACGGTAACTACAGTTGTCCTGGTGAGCGTTTCATGATGCATATAGATCACATTACTATGTCGTATACCTGAAACTAATGTAAAATTGTATGCCAACTATGCTTTAATTAACATCTTTTTAAAAATTCAAAAAGTACGCATGTTGAAATAGAAAAAGGATCAGTAAGCTATTTTGTTTTTTTGTTTTTGTTTTTTGTTTTTTTGTTTTTGAGAGCAAGAGAGAACATGCACACGGGACAGAGAGAGAGGGAGAAAGAATCTTAAGTAGGCTCCACATTCAGCTCTGAGCCTGATGCAGGGCTCAAGCTCATGACCCTGAGATCATGACCTGAGCCAAAATCAAGATTCAGACACTTAACCAACTGAGCCATCCAAGCTCCCCTAAACCGTTTTTTTTTTTAAATTAAGTTTCTTATGTATTAAATTTTAGAAAAGACTTCAAGTTACAGAGGCTTATTTCCAGTGCCTATACAGGATGTTGGGACCAGGGTATATGAGACAGACCTTTCTCCCTAAGAAAATATCTTGTTCAACTTGTAATTTCAATTTTTATATTTTTAAAAATTTAACTTAATAAATCTTTAAATGTCACTTCCTCAGATGAATCTGGGTTTAGATGTTCTGAGTAATGCCTTTAAATTTTATATATGATACATAGACACTGTGGTAATTGATTAAACCAACATGCTTTAAACCACTCTTAAAATATTAAGGTTTATTTATATTTAATATTTATATAAGCATATAATATATATAATATAAATGTAATATATAATATAGTATATAATAGATATAATAGATATAGTATAAATACATATTTATATATTATATATAATATTTATATATAAGTATATAATATTTGTATTATATGTAAGTATAAGATGTATATCATATATAATAGTTATATCATATATAATATTTATATCATATACAATATTTACATTTCATGTATAATATTTATATCATATATAATATATATAAATATATACCATTTATATCATTTTTCAGTAAAAATATTTTTATAAGTACTCAATTTGAATGTTTATTTTTGGGGGAGAGAGAAAGACAGTGAGTGCACTCACAGGTGGGGAAGCGGCAGTGAGAGGGAGACATAGAGTCTGAAGCAGACTCCAGGCTTTGAGCTGTCAGCATAGAGCCCGATGTGGGGCTGGAGCCCACGTACTGTGAGATCATGACCTGAGCCGAAGTCAGATACTTAACCAACTGAGCCACCCAGGTGCCCCAGTGAAAATAAAATTATTAAAAATAAGAAATACGCATCACTAAAATATACCCAGAACTTTCTTTTGCAACAGTGACTTCCTACCTCCTATCATCCCTGTAAGGATGTTCTTGTTGTGTATATAAAAAGGTATATCCAGGGGTGCCTGGGTGACTCAGTTGGTTAAGCGTCTGACTTCAGCTCAGGTCATGATCTCACGGTTCCTGAGTTCAAGCCCCTTGTCGCGCTCTGGGCTGACAGCTCAGAGCCTGGAGCCTGCTTGGGATTCTGTGTCTCCCTCTGTCTCTGCCCCTTCCCCACTTCTGTCTCTCAAAAATAAATAAAAACATTAAAATAAATTTTTTAGAAAAAAGGTTCATGCATATGCTTTTAAAGTGGCATTGCATAAGTTGCAGGTAGAGTATCAGGAACTAAAATGCAAGTTGAAGAAATGGCTCCACAGTAAAAAGCATTAAAATAGAGAAATGGGGGATGGAGCTATCTTTAGTCTGGAAGACCTATGAGAGGGCAAATGCCTTTGAGTAGAAAACCTTCATAATCTTATGACCCAGTGAACCTCACAGGGAAGAACAGTTCTTAACATCTTAGATTCAAGCCTTGGTGGTCCAGCTGTACCCAAAGTATACTCACGATAGAGTGTAAGTGTTCAAGGAGATTTTGGAAGAGACGAGTACAGAATATCACATGGAAGAAGATTTTGCTAAATCCGGTGACTGGGAGCCCAGACACTGGTGAGCCATTCTGGACCAGTTGGGAAACGCACAAAGATGTCTTTTTTGTTTTACAGTGCATAAGTTATCTATTAGAGGTGCACGTATTTGGAAACCTGTTCATGGAACAACTTGCAGTATTGCAATTATTTTTAAAACAAACAGCTTTTGGTTCTATAAACTCCCTACTTTTGTTTGTAAACAGCAAGAACCAGGTCTTTTTCTAGTGAGTTGGATAAAGGCTGGCTCTGGGCTATGAAGGGACATGGGTATTTCTTGTATTAAGGGTTTCAGGACTGATCTCTTCCTCCATGCCAGTCTGCAAACAGGAACCAGGTAATAAAATCTCAACCGAAAAATTGAGAGAGTAGAGAGAATTCTATTATGATTGTGACTGTTTCTCTACAACTTTGTCTCTGGAACAACTTTTTTTTTTTTTCTTTTAATACATCGTTGATTTTAGTGCCATTAGCAATGGAAGTGTGGCCACTTTGCCTGATGATAAAAGGCACAATGGTCCATTTGTGGTGTTTTAGGAAGTTTGCCAAGAGGTTCCTTTTGTCATTATAGTCCTCCCTCAGTTGTCTATCTAAAATTCACAGGAGTTTTAAGCAAGGGCTTAGAATAGAGATTCGAAAGGTAAAGGGGTTTTGGAATTGAGGTCTGAGATGTTTTTCTTTCTGTGTAGTGCCCACTAAAATCTCAGTGGCCCGAGGTCACATAAGACCAAAAGGGGATGACATTTCTCAAAAAATGTACTGGATTGCTAGTAGTATCTATTTCTCGGAAATTAATGCTTCCTATCTTTTTTTAAAGCAATTACTGATGCATTAGGAATCTTTTTGTTTAGGAGTTACAAATTTGGAAAGCTTCTGGGCTTGCCATTTAATCCTAAGTATACTCATCTCCTATCTGTATAATTTAGCTGAAGGCTTTCAGTGTTCTGGTTGGTTGCTGACAATTACACTGGATATGCTAATCTTTTCAGTGTGGACCTTAGCTGAATGTAAATGACCAAACCTCAAAGTTCCCCACCATGATTTTCTGTTGATTGATTTCAGAACTGTGCTGAAGAATTGTATATAATTTTCTCTTTTGTCAGAGTTGGTTCTATTTAACCAGTAAGTGTAAATAAAGTTTAATACCTCAAACCTTCATATACACTTTATCTTCTCATGAGAAACATGTATTATCAACACCATCCTCATCCACATATTTATATATATTTTCTTCTAATTGAGACAGTGAAGTTACTTCATGACAATAGGGAAGGGTTTTTTTTAAATCTACGTATCTGTACTTTCCAAACCACTTAATGTTGAGGCAACCAGTTGTTATAATGGTAAAAACGATTTGTTTGATAATGCTTTGAAGCTGACCTGTATTGGATTCTCAAAGAGCGATCATTAGTGAAAGGTAAGAGGATTTCATAGGTCTGCTGACCCCAATTGTATGAGTATTATCTTAACAGAGCATTGCAATACTGGAAAATGACTTGAGTAAATAATGTCCAGCCTATTCAGTGAAAATTTGACTTTTGAGTGGCATGCTTTCATTTATAGCATGTTGATTTCAGCGTGGGAATGGAGTGTCTTAGTCTCTGTGGGGTCACTGACCATGATGGTTAATTTTATCTGTGAATTTAGCTAGGCTACAGTGTCCAGTTATTGGGTCAAACACCAGTCTGAATATTGCTGTGAACGTAGTTTGTACATATAATTAACATTTGCAGTCAGTTGACTTTAAGATTACCCTTGATAATATAGCAGGCCCAATCCAATCCATTGAAGGCCTTTGGGGCAAAAACTGAGGTTTCCCAGAGAAGGACTTCTGCCTTAAGGCTATAACATGGAAAGCCTGCCTGAGTTTCCAGCCTGCTGGCCTGCCTTACAAATTTTGGACTTGCCAGCCTCTATAATTGCAGGCTGCCATTATTTCGTAAAATAAGTATTTAAAAAAAAAATATGTCTATATTTTCTCCAGAGAAGTAGTAGTATTTAGTATCAGTAGTGGTCCAGTAGTATTTTTGATTCTGTTTCTCTGGAAAACCCTGACTGGACACATGGACCCTCAGAAAGAAAATCAGAGTTTTCCCCCCAGAATTATGTAAAACATTTAAATTACTTCTTAAGAGAAACTTTTAAATTAACTCTTAAGGTAAAAAACAGGATATTAAACCTCTTAAAAAATCTTAATTGACGTCAGTTTTAATTTAGGGCATTTTAGCAGGAAGAATTAGAGGGGCGCTTGGGTGGCGCAGTCGGTTAAGCGTCCGACTTCAGCCAGGTCACCATCTCACGGTCTGTGAGTTTGAGCCCCGAGTCAGGCTCTGGGCTGATGGCTCAGAGCCTGGAGCCTGTTTCCGATTCTGTGTCTCCCTCTCTCTCTGCCCCTCCCTCGTTCATGCTCTGTCTCTCTCTGTCCCAAAAATAAATAAAAAACGTTGAAAAAAAATTTTTAAAAAAGAATTAGAAAGAGTAGCAAAGCCACAAAAGATGGGATTGGGGGAAAGTCTCAGTAAGGGCTGAAATGAATGTTGAACACCTTGCTGTTGGTTGGTCCAATTCTTCACTGGCCTAAAGACTTAGGGCTATCACTCCCCTTAAAATGCCCATAAAGTAATAAACTGAATTGGCCTATTATTCTTTAATAATGCTCTTCACTCACAAACCTTTAGATCTCCTCTCTCAAGTTACAGAGCCACACAGTGATCCATCCTCAGTGAATTGTATCATTGAGGGAAAACTCGTATATCTTCTTCATTTTTATTCCCATCTTCCCTAGAGTTTTTCACCCAGATTTCCATTAAATTGCTGATAGGCGGCAGTGAGGGAAGTCTGCAGGCTGCAGGTGCAGAAATTATTAGTGTGGTCCTGTTGTAACAGGAAGACTGAATGAAGCTTCCATTCTTTACATGTTTTAGCATTAAGTCAAAAACCTCTGGGGGGCATCAGTGGAATGAGTAAAACAATACAACTGTAGAGCCACTGACAAAAAAAAAAAAAAAAACCGAAACCATGTGAAGTGTTAAGTAAGCACAGGCAGACTGTGACGGCGGGGGGAAGGGCTGTCTGAGTCTCAGGCTTTTTCTTTCTGCCAGCTTGTTTTCCCCTGAGCATATAACTCGAGTTTCCATTTTCATCAGGTCTTGGAGCCAGTTGTGGGATCAGAAGAGACTCTTAGAGACCCAAAAATCCAACCTGGACCCAGTCTATTAATGCAGCACCCTCATCCCAGTCAGTGTTCCTGCATGACTATCTTCAGTGATGGAAGGCACAATTTGTTACATTCTGGTGACTTCCAATCACCGATCCTAGTTCTGTCTTCCAGAACTACACTAACACTAGACATCCTTCCACATGTTAAGCTTTAATTCAGTTATTTTATTTCTCCAGATCTTGGCTTATTTTCTCCAGAGAAATTGTACCTTTTTTCCAATGATTCTCCTGTTATGGCCTAGAATCTTATAGTCCTAGGTTGCTCTCTTCTGAATGTGTTCTGATTTATGATCTCACTGAAATATCTAATTCAGACAATGTGGTCTGAGGACCAGAAAATAGAGAAGGTTCTTCCCCTTACTCAGCATGCTGGGCATCTGCTGGTACCACCTGTGATACTGTTAGGACTTTTACTGCCTCATCACACCGATCACGTGTAGTGAGCTTGCTGTCCAAGGGCCCTCCTTCTTTGCAGCTGCTGAAGCTTGGGTGGGGTTTTCATTCTGTACCTGGGCGGTTGGACTTAACAAAGGAGATGTTCATATTTATCGCTACTGAATCTTTTTAGCTATAGCCCATTATTTTGAGCTTTTGATGATTTTGGAACTAATTCTGGCTTTCTCTCTACTTTATCTACAGATGTAAAGCCCTCATTCTCATCTAAGTCTTTAATATAAACACTAACCACCTTTCCTTCTCATTGTCCACTTGTCCATGTTCTGGACGTTTCCAGGAACTCAGTATTCATGCCCATCCCCCTGAAGTAAACCTTCCACGCTCTTTAACAAACAAACAAACATGAGTGGGTTTTCATTTTCCTCTTTGCCTTCTATCCCCACAGTCACCATGTGAGACACCTTCTTTCATGTGGAAAAAGTCCTTATGGAACTGGTTTTTCTTATATCTCATTCCTCCTCCCTTCTGACCTGTCCTCCACCAGACTGGCCAGTCTGGGTCACACATTGCATCAGTCAGCACCCCTGAATGGCTCCCCTTGCCTCTGCTTGGTGGGAGAACATTATATGATCTGCCTACTGCCTCCACTCTGATGCCATCCCCCAGAACACCTCTCCTTGCACCCTTGGTGTGTGTTTACCGCTCCTAAAGCAAGACAGGGAACCACAGTTTCTCAGTTTTCTTCTCTTTCTAATGGTGTGGTTCAAAAAAATAAAAGTAAACCCATAACTGCTCATGGACCAGTGATGGGTTAGGTAACTTTCAGAAACACAGCCCTGGCTATCTGTCTGATTCTTCTGTTGAACCCAGCCATTGATTTCTTTTGCCTCATTTTGAATCTGTAAAATTGGATTTGTAACCTCATAAGGGTGTCACTATTAGAGTAGAGGAAGTGTGCACATACTAACTTTTGCCAAGGAATTGAGATGTTCATGCAATGTACATTAAGTATGATCAATGGGAATAATGAACCGGAGGCCCAAGGGCATTCTAGCCTGTGTTTACTGGGTTAAAGTTCAATGTGGCATTTTGTAATATTCACAACTTAGTGATACCTAATGTTTAGGGAAGAGTTTTAAAGAAAGCTTGGTATCCACACCTTACATTCAGGTAAGTGAATCCTCAGGGTTTAAAATTTATTTCTGGTGGAGCAGACGTGCGAAAATGGGAGTCTGCTGGCACCACAAAGTGTTCACCACACGGTGAAGATTTATAGAAATGTTATAAAGGCACGGCAGGAACGTGGTACTTCTTGGTTTTTGGCACATGACTACTAGAGTAGTATTTACTGTTTCTCTTACTGCCTGTTAACAAAAGGTGGTAAAATGAAGATCAAAGCAAACCTGCCTTTTTTATTTTCCTTTCAAAGGGTCAGTCTTGTCTTTGTGCAGTATTTGTCCAACAGCTAATTGTCTAATGCTGCAAGATGGCAGAATGTTAGGCCTTTATTGCCAAAGAAGCCATGAGGCAGTGTCCTCGTCCTAGGAAACCGTAAGGGAGCCCCCTAACTTCAAGAATGGGGATGGTAGAGAACCAGCTGGAACCTTTTATTCCCAGGGGTTATTTGAATTCACAGTCAACCTGTGCTGTCTTTGTATTTTCAAACTCTGTGAAGGTTTTCTTTTATTTTTTAAATATTGCATTAAAATGTGGATTTCTAAAACTACTAGAAGTAAGTTGCAGCTTACCTTTCGGGGGAGTATGCATTAAATATTTAAAAGATTACTGAAATCCAGTAGTTTTGAGGAATTAATCCTCTCCTCTTAATGTAAAAATGTTTCTGAAAAGGCATTTTGGCACTTGTGGGTCCCACTGGAAAGTAACTAGCTTATATGTGTATAGAACTGTAATTTACCAGTGACTGGCCCTTCAATCCAGCAGTAGTAATTTTCTATTTTCAGCTACAGTCCTTGGATTAGTACAACTCAGGCTCTTTTCCATTTCAGTGATCTTTTTGTAAAGCTCAGTAGGCTTTTAGAAGGAAAAATCTAGGTATGCTTCTCACTGGTTAAGCAGATTTCTCTCTGCAAGAGGATATTTTTGGATTCATTCATGGACTGTGTGCTATTTTCCAATCTTATGGACATAAAATAAAAGCTGACAAAGGATAAATGTGAACAGAAACCTGAAGTGTGTGTGTGTACACATGTGCCTACATGTGGTTATTCTCCTATCTCACATTGTGACAAGCAGGTCCCAATCATGAGATGAGTTCCCCTACTGATCAGTTAGTTTGACTCTGTTTCATGTTCCCCTACCTCATGTTTAGAGGTAGCCCAGAGGCGCCAGGCAGCCAGGGTAGAGGGACACACAGACATGAATTCATTGTGTACTAAGGGAATAGGGGCTGGGGGTGGGAATTGGTGGGGACAGCAATCGCTCAAGGACCTATTGGCCTATTTCATTCATAGCGGACGAGTGGTATCATTTTCAGTATGACTGCGAATATATTTTATGATTATACTGCAAACATTTTTCTCTAGTAAACCCAGCTTAGTTGTAAAATCTACCGTCTCTCACTAGGCAATGTCTCATTTCTTCCTACTTTGTACAGAGTCTCCATTAATCCATCATTTGTTATTTTAACGATAGTTGCAAAACCTAATTGACTCTCGCAAGTCTGCATACCCCAGTTCCCGTGGGGACTGATCTGAGATTCTGTACCTGCAGGTAACATTCACGGACACATGTGCCACATCAAATTGAAAACACCTATTAGTGCTGGGGAAGAGTTCAGCAATTCAGAGTAGGATTCCTTCTGCTTTCAGGTCTGGCCATCCCCCTTTCCACATCTGCCTTTGTTTTGGGTCTGAGTATAAAAGCCCCCATGCCTCTGTAGGGACTAAGCCCCGGTGTTCCCAAAATGAAATAAAGCTGAAAACCTATATCCTGGGTTTGAGCATTTAGGAAATTAATCTCAAATGTATTTACGTCTTAAATGTGTACTTTGTGGATAGGAAAAAAAAAATCCTTTATTATGATTATTTGATCTTGGGCTGTTTGCTTCCCTGTGACTGGTCACAGCTGTGACTGGGACACAGCTAGTCGATGTTGCAACCGGGATTTACAAGGCAGCAGGACAAAAGCATCTTAGCTTCAGAGCAGATGGCCCACAAATTAATCCTGGCTCAGTGACCGAACTAGCTGTGTGACTTTAACCTGAGCCTCAGTTTCCTGATCTGTCAGGCGATGACTCCTCTCTCAGTGCTGTTGTGACTAACAAAGATAAAACTTATCTGACAAAGCTGGAGATGTTCTGGATACTGGGATTCTTTGACCTGACCTCACCCTGCCTCATGGGTTGTAGGATGGCTGGTGACATATGGCCTCCTTTGATTAGGCTTTCATTTCCCCAGTAGATAGTTTAGGCATAACTTTCAAAACAGCCATTTGGGTGACTTTCACATTTTGATACAGATCAAAATTCTCCATGAGACCCTAGAGCATGAAGAGTACCATCTCTGTCATTTGAGGGATATTCCATTGCTGTTAACAGAAGAGAGTTGTTGATTAGCTAGGTGTGGTAGAGGTGGGCTCAGTTAGAGTCCTCTGTGTCCCAGAAGGGCTGTTCTGTGATCTCTGTTCCACAGACCTCAGGGAGGGCTCCTTTGTGAAATCTTATCTGGACAAGTTAAGTGCTAGGAAGCTTTTGCTTTGCTGCTGTGTTTCTCCTGTAAAAGAGGAGAAAAAGCCATCCAGGCCATCCTTGAGAGTAAAGGAATATACATCTTCCGCAGAAGTCATTTGAATTTCAGCTTTCACTTTGCTTTTTTAAAAGCCACTCTTGGAAAGATGTTTCATTTCCTTCCTAAGATACTTCGTAAATGCAATCCTTTCATTTTTTATTTGAAAGATGAAGGTTGGGGGGGGTGCTTCTGGGTGGCTCAGTTTGGTTAGACATCAGCTCAGGTCGTGATCTCACTGTGTGAATTCCAGCCCCACATCGGGCCTGCTTGGGATTCTCTGTCTCCCTCTCCCTCTTTCCCTCCCCAACTTGCACACATGCTCACTCTCTCTCAAAATAAATAAACTTTTTTTTTTTAAGATGATAGATGAAGGAAAAGATCCCTTTTTCCTTAGCTTTACCACTTTCAGTAATACTTTTGTTAGATCCATGGAGATGATCAGAAGCTGTTAGCCGTATCTGGGTAAGAAACATTTCTGAATGAAATTTGTCATTTGCTTGAGACATAGCTTTTCACTGCTTCTGCCAAAAGGTAGTTTCAGCTGTGTGTGTGTGTGTGTGTGTGTGTGTGTGTTGCTATTGTAAGTACTAACCTGATTCTCTGGAAGTAGAAGAAACAAACTAGATTTGATAAGATTTTCATAAATATGTATAATACTGGACTATGCTCACTGATCTTTTGATTAAATAAATAAATAGGAAATAACAAATCATCTTTAATTCAAAAATAGAATTTCCAAATAGAATTAATGGCAGTAGGTTGTATCTACTGTTTATTTCTTAAACAACAAGATCTTGCATGTTTGAAGCATGGATCCTCCTTTCCTTCCTTCTCCACATCTTGCCATCTCTGTAAGAAGCTAGCGAGAGGGATCTAAGATCCTAAACGATGCAGGCCGAATTTTCGTCATAAGGAGAAGCATGTTTTCACCACAGACTTGTTGGTGGGTAACGTTTGACCTGGGCAAGGAACTTCACCTCCTGCGCCTTGGTTTTCCTTGCTTGTAAAACGTTGATTTAGGTGGTTTCTCAGACCTATGCAGTTCTTCAACCCCATTCTCTTTTATTCCAGGTACTCATCAAAGAGGTGAACATGATTTTAAGTAAACTTAATACCTGAAATTTCCTTCAGTTCCCCAATCTACACATGTAACTCTTAATTGAATCCCCCAGCCTTTGAGCAAAAGATTTCTGAAGTGTTCTGTTTTGTTTTTTTTCCAGCATGGATTTGCCAACCATCTAGTACAGCTCCAGCAGTGGGCTGGACAATATTATTGCTCGATAGCCTTGATAGTTGAACTGGAAACACCTGAAATACGAAGCAAAAATGGAGTACTTACAACAGATGTAGTGTAAAATGTAAAAGCAGGTGATATGTATAAGCACTTCTTACCGCTACCACTATGCTTCATTTAATCCTCTCCCCAGTCCTGTAAGGTAAATGATGTCACCCCAATTTTACAGTGAAAGCTAAGGCACCAAGAGAAGTTAAGTGAATTGTCAGAAGTTATCCTTCCATCCAAAGGATGTAGAGAGGGTGCTTGGGGCTCCTGGGTGGCTCATTTGGTTAAGCGTTCAACTCTTGGTTTTGGCCCAGGTCATGTTCTTGCGGTTTTGTGACTTTGAGCCCCGCGTCGGAAAATGTAGGAGAGTGGTCTGGGATGGGAGGATTGTTTTGGACTTTTTAAGCAGACTTGATTTTGATTAAAAGGCAAAAACAAAAGCAACAAAAGCTACCAATTTGGCAGTAGGCATCTGTCTGTGTCACTTACTATAAATTTAATTTTTTCACACACAGCATAAATTTCAGGCAGCCTAGAAGTGGAGAGTCTTAAGTGAGAAAGCTCATTTCAGAAGAAAACAATAATCCCATGATTGTATGCTTTGGAGAAAAGAGTCCAAAAAAGAACTAAAAGTGGGTCAAGTGTTAAGAATTGCTCAGCACTGCTGGGAGTGACTCGCCCAGAGCAGTGGGAACTGGGGGGAGTTGGCCGCATGTCCGTGAGATGGATCCCCCCCCCCCCCCAGTAGGTGGATTGTAGTTTCTCATTTCTCTCCTTTCAACTTGACTTGCAGAAGGGGTATTCCAAATTGTGGTCTTGGTGAGAACAGGCATGGTTCTCCCCCTGCCTGTCCTCCCTGGAATGTCTCAGGTGCGTGGCAGTGTCAATCCTCATGGCCCAGCCTGGGGTGATAGGGACCTCCAGAAAGCTGCGATGTGATGTGATACTGTGTGCAGAATGAGCCATGGGCGTCCAGCTATGCCTTCATCCAGGGACTCGCAAACATTGTCATGATTGAAAACCGGGTCCCCCAAAGAAGAGAAGGACTTCTTGCCTTGAGTCCGCTTCCCCATCCTGGGGAGTCCCCTGATGCCTGTGCGGGCATGGCGACAGTTGTCCTCCGGGGCTGCAGCCTGGCCGGCGGGCGGAGAAGAAAGGAAGAGGGAGCTGCACAGCGCTGGCGGCCCCCTCCCCCCTGCTCCAGACCTCTGCGGTGAGTTCCCCCGACCAGCATCCCGCAGCTGCCTGCGCTTCCAGGCGGACCGGAGCTGCTCCCAGCCCTCCCGGATTAGGACCTGTCCCGGTTGTCAGGGCAACTGTTTACAGGACAGCATATCCCGGTTTTCCCTCTGTGCCGTGTGCCGAATATTTTACTGTGCGGTGGCAGGAAGCCTGGGCAAAGGTGCCGCAGCAGGAAGAAGCTGGGATCTGACTGAACAGGTTAGGCAGTGGAAGGAGGCTTCTGACCCTGCGTGCCTTTCCCGGGGCGCTTCCGGAAGGAAAGTGCGCCTGCGTGCTTGTGTGAGCGTGTGTGTGCCAGCTAGCGAGCTCCAGCCAGCCACTTGCCTGGGGGGAGTAAGCGGGAGGGGGCGCGGAGGAGAGGTGGGGGGTTGCTGCTAGGTGAGGGGGAACTGCAGGGCCTCAGTTGCCAAGTGGCTGGTAGTATCTGTCAGCTGTTTGCACACTGTTTACCCATAGGGGATCTATTACAAGTGCTCAAATGAACCGGCAGCTTGGAAACTAGCAGCTTCCTGGGAGCTGCAATTACATAAGCATATATTTTTAATATAATAATAATTAAAAACCAAGTAGCCGCGGTATGCCTGGATCAGCTACAGCTATCCGACAAGAGAGACTGAAGAAGACCAGTGCAAGGCCAATTCCCCTTGGTTTATTCACCATTAATGAGGAAGATGAACAGCAAAAGAATGGGAATTCCAGAAGACCTAAAGGTATGCATTAGCTCTACCCTTTGGTTGGAACTGGAACCAGCCCCCATTTCCCACACTGTCTGTAGCACATTTACAAACTGTGTCTGTGGTGCACGCTGTTTGGAGTGCTTGTGACCTCCTAGCACAGTTTGCTGGTTGTATTTACACATTCTGTAGAGCTGTGTATGCATGAAATGCAGAACAGATTTTGCAGATTTGGTAGGTTTCAGATCAGTTGCCTTTTTTTTTTTTTTTTTTTGGACACAAGCTACTTTCTTGGCCTGGAGATCTTTAATTTATACATGCTCATTTGAACAGTTACCAATGGCATGTCCTTACCAGGAAGGAAATAGGACTTAATCCAGGTTAAAATGATCATCTCCCTACCTTGTTTAGGTGCATTGGTGATTTCTGTTTAATGATCTGAGTTTCTCCTTGAAAAGGGATGAGTTAGACGAAGTGACCTAGGAGTGAGTCCTTTCCAAGGGCAGAGAGTCAAGATGTTACTTCTTTTTCTATTCTGAAGGAGCTTGAGAAGGTAGTAAAACAAACATTGAGCACACTGTAGGGGGCAAAGCTAGAGAACAGGGAGGGGAAAGCATGACGTTTTATAACTTCTGATGGTAACTCTGCTGAACATCTGTCTGGAGGTTGGAATGTGCTGGGTGCAGAAAGGGGAGGTCTGATTCTTGTACCTTTCTTTCATAATGATGAAATGGAGCAGCAGCTTTGCCTGGCTTCTCGAATCCCCCTGTACTGCATCATTTTAGCATTGTCTCATAGCTACCCTCCCAGAGCTGTAATTGTCAGAGATGGCAACATCATAACATTTTTGAAGAGGGGCTTTAAGCCTTGCCTTTTAAGTTTCTTTTTTCCCAGTATCCTAATTCTTGCAACCCCCTTCCCCCAAATGCATATGAGCTGTTTGTCTCTTAAGCTGATAGGTTATCAGTTTTGTTGTTTCTATGTGCTGATTAAATTTTAGCTTGCATTCAAATTGTTCTGTCACTGAGATATCAAATTTCCTCTGTGTGGTACAGAGCAGTAGCATGGCAAAGTAGCAAGCAAATACTGAAGCCCTGATAGAATGAGTGTTTCAGTAGAATCCAGTGCCTGAAAACGACTGGCTTTCTTTTTCCTGGCTCTTGAATGAGTCTTAGAGTTTGCTTTTCTTAAGTATAATTGAAACTGTCAACTTTAAATCCCAAAGTATATTTTTACTTCACTTTTAAAAGGCTGTATACAGGGAATTTCAAATCAACAGAACCTTAGTAATGTAGTTGATTTTAATCTTACTATCAGACATAGTTTCTATCTTAGAACCAAATGACTTCAGGAATTTACTGATGCCACGGATGGAAGCTGACATAGGTGATTCTTTTATTTGCCCAGGAATTAGACAGTTGAACCAGAGTGTGGTCTTGATGAAAACCCAGTACTTTCAATGGTTGGTAGAAAATCATTTGGCCTCTTAAGAGGTGTTAGCTTTCTAAATTAATGTGGAACTGTTGAACTGTGCCCACTGTGTATTTTTGGAAATGTTCTTGATTTTGCGGTACTTTTCCCTTAGGCATTTTGGAACAGTAATTTGGGATAGCTATCCATTTTGTTCTGGGTAGTTTTCTTGAATTCCTCTCTTTCTTCTGTGGTTTTTTTTCCCCCCAGTTGCCTTTAGTATTTTATTTAAAGGGAAAAAGGGTAGAGGAAGTAGTTACTTCTAAAAATGTATTTATTTTTGGCAATTCGTGCAACTTCGTGGATAAGAGAGACTTAAGGAGTTTCTGAATCCCTACCATTTTTCTTTTTCTACTTTTCCTTATATCAAAGGGAAAAAGAAGAAAAAGACTAGAAGAAAAATGCTACGTTGATAAGAATGCCCAGACATAAACAAACAACATTGGAAATCTTTAATGATTCCTAACGAGTAATACTATTGGCTTGGTTCTAAATTTCTCATCAGGTCTGTCTGAACAGTCGGAATGTCCACTTTCAAATCTGGCTTTGTCGATCAGAACAGTGATGGAGGTATTCTATGTATGAACTGTCCAGTATGATAGCCACTAGCCACATGTACCTGGGAGTACTCGAAATATAGCTGCTATAACTGAGAAACTGATTTTTAAATTTTAATTGATTTTGAGTTTAAAGAGCCACATGTGGCTAGTGGTTACCTTATTGGACAACACAGTTTGAGTCTGTAGAGCTTTGATCTTCTGAATTTTTGTCCTCTCTGATTTGTCTATCCTTAATTGCTTCCTGGTGCCAGATATGGTCAGGTCCTGAAATGAATGTGGTTTTTAAAAAGGGCCTGATGGAGCAGACAGCCTCTTTCCTGCAAGGAAGCATAATAACCTGGCTTTATAGACCATTTCAGCTGTCCTTTCCCACGTAAATGTTATTGCCTGCTCTGAATATTATTCTTAACTCACCAGTTGCCTGTACCATCTTTTGCAACTTACAATAGACTTTTATTTTCTAAATTATTTCCAGAGCATCATAGCCAGATGACAAACAGATTATCTTCCATGTGTGACTATTAAGATAAACAATCACTTTGTTTTCTTTTCTGCCTACTCTGTGGCCTAATCAGCCAACTGTACCCAAACTTGGTTTTCATGCTTAATCTCTTTATTCTGTCATTACTAGGAATAAAGAAGCATGCTATCTAAATTCAGTAAGCAAAATGCTTCTGTCAAGAATTACCCTGGGTTCATGACAAGTAGTATCTTTCTGGGTACTCTGCTGTTGGGTAACCATCATAATGAACTCAGTAGGAATAAACATATCGATTACCGTCTGCACTCCCATTGTGGCTTCAAAATTACCCTGGTGGACTGAGACTGTAGTTTGTTTAGCTAGTAGATGAGATCAGTTCTTGAAGGAGGGATTTTTCTCCCATGTAATCGATAGGGATGTACTTGATAATATTGATATATAACATTTAGAGAGTAATTGGGAGCGAATTGGGCTTATGTTCTTGCTCTTACACCTCCAGAGCCCAAGCCTCAGTGCAGTGCTGACGTTAGGACTGGCAGAGGCCAGCCTACTTAGGTACTGCAGTGACTAAATGCCCTTAGATAAGTTTCAAGGCAAACCTACCTTATGGTGAATTTTGCTGAGCAGGTGTCATTATTAAATAAAAAGACATTTTCTCCCTAAACCAACACTTGTTAAATGTACACTCTGTACAGATTACGTTGCTGGGTCGTTTGTGGAGATGGTGCAAAGGTAATTGACACGGTTTCTACTCTCAGAGGTGTTTACCTGTCTAGTGGAGGAAGACCACTATGGACCAATAATGCAAGAATACAAACTAAAATCAGGGAAAGGACAGAGAGTATATCGAGAGTATCTACACATACAGCTGTGCCCTTCTTGAAACTGTAAACTATTCAAGTGCCAGGACTACTCTTCTGGGTAAGAAATTGCAGACTGCATGGAACATTACCGAATGGAGATAAACTTAACATTTAAGAATAATTTGCACAGTCTCTGCAAGTCTAACAGGAATTTTAAGAAATGTTGACCGTATTAGAATTGTCCTTCCAAGGTAACTACTTTGAGGGAAACAGTAAGTACTATATTTGGATGTATCTGATAGGTTAATCCTATCACTCTTTAACCTCGTTGCCTCTACCTAAGAGTATATCGGGGATTCTACTCTGTTTTGTTGTTTTCCATCATTTTCCTTGGTGGAAAAAATGAAGGCATATGTTTACAGGGTAGTATTAATTGACTACTCTGTTAATATCTAGGTTAATGCCTTCTGCCCCTTTTGTTAGCAAATTGCAGATTATCAAATTTCTCCTTTAAATCAGGGCGCAGTAGTTCTGAGCAAATGTGCTCTCCTTCTCCCTTTACTCCTTGTCTGCCTTTTTGTTAAAATGTGTATTTATGGAGCCTGCAGTTAACTTCTTTTCTTCTGGCTTATCCACTATGAAGGTAGAATTTCTGCCAGTTAAGGTTTCCAAATGAAATACGATCTCCTATTTACCATTTATATTCCTATTGGATTGGTGATGATCTAACAGTTGTAATGTCCTCTTTGTAAGTCATGAGTCTTTTTTTTCCTCCCCCCAAAAAGGAGCGTTATGTCAAGTAAAAATGCCATTCTAGAATTCATTCTCCCACAGCTTCTTGTTTCTTTTCCTCTTGGGCTCTGTAAGACTTGGACTGTTGTCTGTACCCAGTGGCTTTATTCATGCCATTTCAGCACTAGGCAAAGACATTACCAGTAGAATTTTACAACTAGTGAGGCAAATGTATAGTTAAGAGGAGCAGTAACATCAAAGATCCCTATTATAAGGAGGAAATCTTAAAGTCAAATTGACTGGCATAAATTTTATTTGCTAAAGAGACTTGAAATACAATGTCTTATTCAGAAGATTTATATAAAAATAACAGTGAATGTCAGGAACAAGGACCATAACATCTGCTGTATGGCTTGCACTCATTGGATTCTCCTTGAATACGTGTTGAGTGAGTAGAACCGTCTTCTAGGCATTCTGTGTTATAGAAGTAGAAAATTACCATAGATGTCACTGTACAAGGGGAACATGATTTGACCTCTACATAATCACATTCTTTGTATGGTGAGGTAGTATATGCATTGGGGTTTGCTTGCTGTATAAAACTTAAAGTTGTAAAAATTATGTGCCTGGGGGTGACTGAATGGCTCAGTTGGTTGAGCTTTGGACTCTTGGTTTTGGCTCAGGTCATGATCTCATGGTTTGTGAATTTGAACCCTGTGTCACACTCCACTCTGAGCTTGGAGCCTGCTTGGGATTCTCCCTCTCCCTCCCTCTCCCTCTCCCTCTCCCTCTCCCTCTCCCTCTCCCTCTCCCTCCCTCTCCCTCTCCCTCTCCCTCTCCCTCCCTCTCCCTCTCCCTGCATCTCCCTCCCTCCCTCTCCCTCCCTCTCCCTCTCCCTCTCCCTCCCTCTCCCTCTCCCTCTCCCTCTCCCTCCCTCTCCCTCTCCCTCTCCCTCTCCCTCCCTCTCCCTCCCTCTCCCTCCCTCTCCCTCTCCCTCTCCCTCTCCCTCTCCCTCTCCCTCCCTCTCCCTCCCTCTCCCTCTCCCCCTCCCTCTCCCCCTCCCTCTCCCCCTCCCTCTCCCTCTCCCTGCATCTCCCTCCCTCCCTCTCCCTCCCTTTCCCTCTCCCTCCCTCCCCCCCTCCCTCCCTCTCCCTCTCCCTGCATCTCCCTCCCTCCCTCCCTCTCCCTCCCTCTCCCTCTCCCCCCTCCCTCTCCCCCTCCCTCTCCCTCTCCCTCTCCCCCCTCTCCCTCCCTCTCCCTCCCTCTCCCTCTCCCTCTCCCCCCCTCTCCCTCCCTCTCCCTCCCTCTCCCTCTCCCCCTCCCTCCCTCTCCCTCCCTCTCCCTCCCTCTCCCTCTCCCTCCCTCTCCCTCCCTCTCCCTCCCTCTCTCCCTCTTCCCCCAGTCACACAGGCATGAGCTCTCTCTCCTTCCTTCTCTCAAATAAACAAACTTAAAAAAAAATTATGTGCCTGTTTCAAGAGCTATAATCAGTGGAGCTAAAATAGCTGGCTGCTCTAACCAATAGGAACCAAGCACACGTATTTGGTGAAAATCTCCCAGCTGATAAATCTTCCCCGTTATTTATTAGAAGGTTCAATTGAGTATCCTTTTCCACTAAAATTGGCATATCTCAAGGGAGCAACTTTAAATTTAATCCGTTGTTACTAAAAAGTTACCAGGTCATTTGCAGGCACCTTGGCCATGTTTTGAGCAGAAACTAATACTTCACAGCAACAAAGGAAATTTTATTGAGAGGGTTTCATCTTAATTCTCAGATGTGAGCATTTAGAAAGAGCCCATTTATGTTGGACCCTCTGTGTATTAAATTTATGTTCTAGATTTGCCAACCTCAAAAGGCAAGTCATACCCCATTATACCTCAGATCTAGATACAGAGGCCTGAAGTATAACACAGATGGACGTAAGACATTGTGTTTGAAGTGTTTGCCAGAACACCGATGCATATTTTTGCTGACTATAAAATGCAAGTTCTGTTTTCTTAGGCTTTAGACCCAGTGATGATTTGTTAGAGAATTTTAATACAGTCTGTCCAGATTCCAGAGAACTTACCGTTCTGGGGCCAGTGTGGAGTTTGAAGTGAGAATGGAGCTTAGGCATATAGACCGAAGAAAATTATATTCACAGTTTGATCTTGAATATACATGGCTCTTGGGGCTAGAAGCATCCTTAGAGTCTCGGGCCTAATAAAGTAGTAGCAAGATAGTCTGTGGATTTAGTGGAACCCGTGGTCCTAAAACTTACATCCTTGGGAACAACATTATGGAGGCTGGTGTTGTCCTCATAGGGTCACTTTCAGGGTCAAGTATCAAGTGCTCTTGTTGAGAAATGACTTGGAGTTGGGGTGGAGAGTTGGAATCTCTGTGTGAGCTCCTGTTGAAACCTTCCCAAACAATGTTAACACAAAATCTAAGTACAAATGCAGAGTCGAGATTGTAGTTGTTGCCTCTGAGCCCCGGGAGAGAACTATAGACATTCAGACCCTGTGGCTGTCAGGGCTATCAGTTTCTGTGGTGGGAAAAGTTTAACCAGATTGACTATTAGCGGCTACATCCAAGTTTGCCGAGGTTATTTCGAAATTCAGAATAACTGTGGGACGAGAGACGGTGTGATGTGCTAGAAAAAGCACTGTATGTGGACATAGGCAAGTTACGGTTCTTTAACCTTCCCAAGCTTCAGGTTCTGAGCTGTAAAATGAAATTAATAATGCTATGCTCATAGGTGGAGGTGAGGATTAGAGATATTATAAGCATTTAGCACACTCTCTAGAAAATTCGTGGGGCTCATTAAATGATGTTTATAAAAAGCGGGATATTTGACTACAAATGACGAATTTTCTGCTAACTTCTACCAACATACTCTTTGTCCCACTACATGCCTGTTAGAGAAATTGTCCGTCATCTAATCTCCTGCCTCGTACCTTAACTAGCTTGTGAGTGAAAATTTCCAAGACAGCCGCCACTTTTCTGAGGCCTTTTTAGTCTCTTCCCCACAATAGGTGTGTGTGACTGAATCCTTGTCCCATGTTTATTCGTGTGGATCAGATGTACTAGATGTCAGGCAGATTACTCATTGCCATGCCCTGTAATTGTGTCGTGTGAAGTGAAGGAAATAAATTACCATTATGTCAGATCATCTCACTTGTTATTTCAAATATGATTAAGGCAGTGCACCTTTATTCCTTGGGATTAATGGAACGCTTCTGGCCTTAATCAGGGAACAATAGCCATGATCCTCTGCCATCTTGGAAACCAATCAAAGGGAACGTTTTTCTCCTTAAAATTTCTACTTTTAGAGTTTTTTTGTTTTTACGTGTGTGTGTGTGTGTGTGTGAGAGAGAGAGAGAGAGAGAGAGAGAGAGAAGTGCTTAATGGAAGTGTCTTGGGCTTGTGGGCAGGTTTCTGCCAAGGACTTGGGTGATAGGTGCTTACATGTGAGGCTGCCAGCTTTATGCGGGCTGTTTGTCTTTTCTTGTGCTGTTTGCAGCACCATGACTGTTTGTTCTAAATTTGGTCAGTTTTCTATTACTTGCTTCAATACTTTTATTTCTCTGTGGTAGTCTTGTTTCTTTCACGAGTCAGTCAGCAGGAAGAGCTGCGAGCATTTGGTGCAAGCACCATGTTGGATGTTACATGCTGCTCTTACTATTATTTATTTTTTTTTTTTTTGCAACGTTTTTTTATTCATTTTTGGGACATAGAGAGACAGAGCATGAATGGGGGAGGGGCAGAGAGAGAGGGAGACACAGAATCAGAAACAGGCTCCAGGCTCCCAGCCATCAGCCCAGAGCCCGACGCAGGGCTCGAACTCACGGACCGCGAGATCGTGACCTGGCTGAAGTCGGACGCTTAACTGACTACGCCACCCAGGCGCCCCTGCTCTTACTATTATTAAACGTAGGTGCCAGCGGATCTTTATATCCTGAGGTAGAGCTCTTCCCTCTACCTGCTGTGTACTTTGGTTCTCCTCCTTCTGCTTTGCTATACCTGGTCACCTCCTACTTGTTCTTTGGTTTCAGTGTCATTTCCTTAAGAGTGTCCCCAGATCAGGCTGGGTCCCATGTTCTGGGCTGTCCTAGGATCATGTACTTGTCCTTTGTTGCTCCAGCCAGATTGTCGGTTTTGGTGGTTGAGTAGTTGTTAAACGTCTCTCCAACAAGACTAAACTCTGAGAGGGCAGTGAGTGTGACTGTGAGTGTGACGTAATACGGTGCCCAGTATGTGGTTGAGGCTCCCTAAGTGTTTATTACACAATGACTGATTAGAGACGATGCACTGACACTGAGAGCCAGAGAAAATGAAGGGAGCACAGCAGGGGAGGCTATCTGCCCAAGCCCTGGAACATTCCGAGATCCAGGACTTTATTCTGAATCCAGCAAAGGCCTTGAGATATCAGATAGATCATCATCCTGCCTGGTGAGAGGACTGTGACTTTTGTATTAAAGACCTTTGTCCGCTAGCCTTTGTGCAGAGAGGACCTGTGGTTAATTTTCTGCTAGGACCTTATGGCTGAGAGAGTTTGCAGATTCTGCCGTGACTGACTTGGACCAAATTCCAGTGCCAGATCATTCCAGAAGCACCTTCTACCATCATCTCTCCTTGAACTACTGGAGAACTGGAGCTCATTTTTTTTTTTAACTTTTTTTTTTTTTTTTTTTTTTGAGAGCACAGGCTGGGGAGAGGGAGAGAGAGAATCTCAAGCAGGCCCCACACTCAGTGCAGAGCCTGGCGGACAGCTCGATCTCAGAATGGTGAGATCATGAACTGAGCTGAAATCAAGAGCTGGACTCTTGATTCAACTGACTCAACAGACTGAGCCACTCCAGGCATCCCTGGGGCTCATTATTAAATGTTCATTTTGAGGTTGTGGTATATGCTCATTACAGCCATGTCTGGAGTATTACAAGTATTTACCTTCCTTTGAACAACTGAAATTCACTATCATGGCTATAAAGTATAAATTACAAGTCAGGGGGAAATTACACGAAAGAAACAAATCCTAATTGACTTCAACTCTCCCAGATCTCCATGAAACATAGTGTCTCCCACTGCTACCTGCTTCTCTGTGGGTTCGGGAAAGAGCTTCTGCAAGCGTAGGGCAGTCCAGTGTGTTCCTGGTCATGTTCCCTCTGGCCCCCCAATCCATTCCAGTGTACCTCATTAAGCCACACTGAGAATTTTCCTTTTATGTCTCTCCTTTATAATGCCACCTCTGCATCAGCCAATTTTTCCCCCCTGAGGCCCAGAAAAACAGATTCTTTGTAGGTGGATGGTTCCTGGCACAGACCTTTCAGTCAGCAATATATAAAGATACAAAGTAGCATCTGCAGTGTTAGGATTCAAAACCTCAGCACTCTGGGTTTTCACCCTGGGCTTGCGCTGGGAATCACGTTTTCCTTTTAAGAGTCTGTTACCCCTGATTGTTCTGTGACACTACAGTAGTAAATCCTTTTCCTAATTCTTACACGGTGGTGTTTATTATCGTCTCCCCTCTCCTTACGCATCCAGTAGTTTAGAATACTGTTGCATAAACATTAGCATGAATTATGAATGGAACTCCAAACTGGCCACTTGGGTCAACACTTCCAATCATCAGTCAACTTGACATTTTCTCACAGTCTAAATGACTTCAAGATCGTGTCCATTGTCACAAGTTGCAGTGACATTGACACTTTCTCTGCTGCTATGTGACCTTCACTTGGCTCTGTTTAGGTAGCGTAGGTCTGTGTTGGGACTTATTAGCTCTCTATCTACAATACCACGAACCCAGAAATTCCCCTAGGCACCCACAAACTTCAGATTCAGCAAACACTGATTTTTTGGGGGTGTCTACCCCATGCTAGACAACACGCGCGGTCTCCCCAGCTGTGTGAGTTCCTTCTCCGCCAGCACCGTGGCCTCACGCCTTCCGAGCTCTTCACCCTCTGGCTCCCGAACCCTGTGTTCTCACCACTGTCAGTACCCTTCCAGCTCACTTGTGTACTTTTCAAGCCCGGAACTCATGGGTGACCATCTCAGCAATGCACTTGGAATGACGCCTGGTCCTTCTTTGCAGGCCCTGAGTATCCCCACGCTCCCCACACAGCCTCTTCTTTCCCCTTCAGGGCTGCTGAGTGTTACTGTGCAAGTGTGCTCGGGTCTGCTCCACTGTCTTCTTGCTCTCTCGCCACATGAGCCTGTCTGCTGATGGCCCGTTGTTGTGGTCGAATCCCATCCTAGCTGGTGTTCACCCTGTGTCTCATCCATTCAACCTCACTCTTCACGTCTAGCATTTTCTGTCACTGTCTTGTGAACATGAGGATGTATTAAATTAGCTTCTACGTCATAATTTACTCACTGGAGTAGAGGAAGAAAATAAGTAGAAAGACACATAAGCCTGCATTATTCTAATTAAAACTCAACGACACGAGAGAAGAATGAGGGATTTCCGTTTTCCTTTGATGTGATTTTGGAGAAGGGTAACATTTAAAAGGGACTGTTGGCCACCGACTCTAGATTTAACTAAATCCCGAGTGTCAGGAGATGATTATGCTTATGTGGCCAGTGACATGATTTTGGGGAAACGTTATTGATAAGAGAAAAGCAAATCGAATGCTCTAGACTCCATCTGAGAATTTCTTGTGGATCATTACTACTGTTGATGCTTCATGAGGGGGTTAATATAATTACTGCTCCATATTACTTCAGGAGAACAAGGTTAAAGAATGAGGCCGTACGTTCTTGAGGTGACGTGTTAAAAAGCAAAACTTTAATTCAGGACTTTCAGTGTTTCTTGAATTCCTTTCTTCTGAGAGTACTGTAACAATCATTAAAGTGGAGGCCTACTTTGTTGTTACCAGTGTCCTAGATTTGATTTTTTTTTCCCCCAAGATTAATGACTCTTTAATGACTCAAGGTAACAGAAACTGTTTTGGCTAAATATGTAGCTATTTATGTTGTCCTCTAGCCTATTTTATCTTAAAACTTAACCGCAGCATTTTAGTGTGAAAGTTAAAGGAAAAAAATAAAACCATCCTGGGTGAGCCTGTAGCACTTAGCATCATCCGTTTCCTCCCCTGTGGCCCTTAGATTTAGAGTCCACTCTTGTAAGCCGTTGACTGAAGGAGAGCAAACATCCCTGAATGGAGCCTTCGCAAGCACCCTGGTTCGTACATTGCTTAGGACAGTTTGGGCAGCAGGATGTGCTAGAACCAAAATTCAGGACACTTGATCTCTAAATTAACAGCCTGAGAAAAACAAGTTTCCTTTTCCCGATGCTGATGAAGATCTCAGAATCCCAGTGATGCTTCAGGACTTCTAATGACGTGAAGAGTCTTTGATAGTGTCATCCCTGGTGGAAACCAAATTTTCTGGCCGGTAAAATAAGCCAAGTCAGATTTGAATGTCATAGAAGTATCTCCGAAGTTTAAAATTGGGGATTGTCGGGGCCCCTGGGTGGCTCGGTAGGTCAAGCGTCCGACTGCAGCTCAGGTCACGATCTCGCAGTTCGTGGGTTCGAGCCCTGCGTCAGACTCTGTGCTGACAGCTCAGAGCCTGGAGCCTGCTTCGGATTCTGTTTCCCTCTGTCTCTGCCCCTCCCCCACTCATGCTCACGCGCTCTCTCTCTCTCCCTCTCTCTCTCTCAAAAATGAATAAATGTTAAAAACAATTTGTTTTTAATTGAGGATTGTATATGAAAGTAAATGTTGAATTGAGGGTGTTCCCATGTGCGTGGTGTTGTGGTCTCCTGGAGGCAATATGTGGAGGGATTAATAACTTGGACTCCGGGAGGTGGCACAACGGGCTCCAACTTTATGCTTCAGGCAAGGTGCTTAATATTTCTGTTCCCACTTGCTTCGTCTATTAACCAGGGATAATAGCAACACCTGTCTCATAGGGTTGTTAAGGATTAGGTGGGATGATAACATAAGTGTGCTTATAACTGTGCCTGGCACTAATAAGCTAGTGTGTAAGCAGTACCAAATGTTATTTGGAAAGTTTTTGTAGTTTGATGGCTTCATTGTAGTGTTTCTAAAAACCCAGCATTGCTGCTACTACTTCTAAATTTTAGGAGACTTAAAAACAGTTGAAAGTAAGTTATATGAGGATTAAATAATTAAAGATTATTTTTTTTCTAAGATGTCTAGTGATCGTATAAGTATAGCAAATATTTTTCATGAACTCCTTTTCCTTGACAGTTACTTTCATAACAGCATTGTGAGCCATGTGCTTTTGTATCAGCCACACAAAAATAAAGACACTATAAAGTGTGTTTGAAATGTATCATTGTGTTCTTAAGGTAATATTCAGGAAGATACTACGTCATGGCTGGATAACCCAGCTCCTTTTCACCTTGCACACTGTTGTAAGGTTGTATAATTTTCTCAGTCCACTATTTTATCATTCATTTTGGCCTTTAAAAGAAGGCTATAATTTATAATATTTTGAAAGTTGTTACTTAAAAAAAATTTTTTTAGCGAACAGCTAATGCAATAACCATATGCCTGAGACCCAGATAAAAAATGTTATAGCAAAATATACAATATTTATGGGGAATATAAATAAAATATTATGGCTAATATCACAGTTTCCTATGTATCTTCCAGGGTCTTTTCTCCTTCCTTCCCTTCCTCACCCCCTTTTCCCCTTCCCAAGAGATAACATGTACTCTTCCTGTCTGTTCCCTCACTTTCACTACATGGATAGATCGTTAAATAATTTACATGTTTAAATTCATATAAATTATATCATATTAATATGTCTGTGAGTTTGTACTTATCCCCTCAAGTTTTGAAATACCAGTCCAAGGCGCCTGGGTGGCTTGGTTGGTTAAGCATCTGACTTCAGCTCAGATCATGATCTCATGGTTCACGGGTTCGAGCCCCGCATCAGGCTCTGTGCTGACAGCTCAGAGCTTGGAGCCTGCTTCGGATTCTGTGTCTCCCTCTCTCTCTGCCCCTCCCCCACTCATGCTCTGTCTTTCCATGTCTCTTAAAAATGAATAAATGTTAAAAATTTTTTTTTAAAGAAACACCAGTCCTATATAGTTTGCTTTAACTGCTGCCTAGAATTTTATGACATGACTTTACCACAGTTTAATTCTTCATTGTGCTTTTACCAGTTTACTTCCTGCTTTCCATATGATGGACAGAGAAGTGGATTCATTTTTTTGTCTTGTCCTGTTGCGACTGCTGATTGTGCAGCACTAACCATCGGTACACTTCTCCTTGGACATATACGCAGGTTTCTCTGGTATATTCCTAGATGTGGTATGAGCGTTTTCACGTGCCAGATTGCTTTTCCAGAATCATCTTGTCAACATAACCCCATGTGTACTATGTGAAGGTCCCCATTACTCCGTATCTCACTTAGCCTGGATTTAGTAAGACACTTTGATTTTTGCCGGTTGGATGGCTATGAAATGGCATTTGGTTTTAATTGGCAAAATTGGACATTAGCTAATGTAGTGTTTTGTTTTGTTTTTTTAATAATGGGAACACCAGCATTGTTTGGGTGGGTTTTTTTCCCCTAGAGGAAGGCAGGGAAACTGCTGCATCAGTAATCTGGTTTAAAGCTCATTGTTTTTGGCAGGTATACTGACTCACTGGGGGAAGAAACAGATGGGAGCACCACCATGCACAACTGAGGGGAAGGCAGTTATCTTCTCCACTGACATAGTGGCTGGGGGCCAGAGCCGGGTTTCAGATTCCCCTTTTCAAATAGCGCATCTAGTGTCTGGGCCTGAACCTCTTGTTTTCCTCTTATTACTACTACTTTTTGGTCATTCGGCGTCATTATGACTAGGGTACCCAGAGAAAAAGCAAAGTACAAAAGTTAGGTTCGTCCTCCTGATAAAACTAACTGTACTAAGGTTTCTTTTAGGATGAAGAATGTAAGTGGAAGGGAGGGGGGAGGTAATATTTGGGGAAGATTTCTGGGGAGAGCATGTGTTGAAAACATTGCTTAAAATCACATTTGGTAATTATTTGTGGCTTTCCATTATTCATGTAATCCTTGGACCTGATTAGCATTTCTAAAGTATAAACTCTACAAATGCAAGGCATTACCATGAATAATTAAAAGGTAGGGAGTTAGCTATACGTGACTGTGGGTTTTCTTTTATTGTGGAGGCTATTTTAGTAACAGGAGGAAGCTTAGAATTGTAGACAGCTAGTCTGGAGACTTCGATTATGCTCTCAGCTCAGCCACATGTCACAATACATTGTATGGTTGTTTTATTTTCCTGGAAAAATAAAGTGACTTTGCTGGGGCCAAAGAATCCATATTCTGTGCTCTGAATCGGTGTCCGTTACAAGGGTTCAAACTGATTTCCTGGGAGGAGAGTCAGACACAGCATAAACATAATGATTCATTGGTCAAGATCCCCTTGGTAATTGCTGTAACTCATTGATTCAGAATCCCTAGCCCCACAAAATAACTCTCCCAAAATTTGGGGCATTTTCCCCGGGAGGTCAGATGTCCTCCTTTGCAAGGCCATCTGCACTGGTGCCCCCTCCATCCACAAAGCACTTTTTTACTGGTGCTCTGACACGCAGTGCTGTACCACTTGATCTCTGTATGTTATGTTTCCCAAACTGGTGTTCTACAGGTCATTGCTTCTGCAAGATGTTAATGGATGTACCAACAAAAGAGTGATTCCAATTCTAGTTCAGGTCAGTTTAGGAAATCTATTTCTATACTATAGGACTTGTAAGGGCATTTAATATACAGTTATAAATTACCAAGAAAGGAATTTAGGAGGGGCACCTGGGTGGTGCAGTTGGTTGGGCATTGGACTCTTGATCCCAGCTCAGGTCATGCTCTTGCAGTTTGTGGGTTTGAGCCTCGCACTGGGCTCTGAGCTTAAAGTGCAGAAACTGCTTGCGATTCCGTTTTTCCTTCTCTCTGCCCCTCCCCAACTTGTGCTCGTGCGCGCTCTCTCTCAAATAAATAGACTGTAAAAAAAAAAAAGAAAGAAAAGAATTTAGTAGATTTACTTGAGCACAGTCCAACTGTGTACGGCTTATGAGTGTGCTGTGCAAAGAACACCACTTCAGGAAGTTCTGTAGTGTTTGTGTGTTTGCGTGCAAAGCATCGCTGAGGAAGGTCTTCATTTACCACCACATGTGCCAACGCTGCGAGCTGATCTGTTGCAGATGGATGATTTCGATTTGTAAAGAATGGCTTCTGGTAGATTCTCTGACAGTCCACAATGTATCTGAATTTCTTTCACCGTCAAACGTGGACCCCTGCTACATAACAGAAGTCTATAAACCTAACTTGGCTGTTGGTTAAAAAAAAAAAAAAATGCACAGAAAAGCATCTCAGTCTTTTCTGGTTCTCGCTGTAGATATAGAAGGCAGATACTTCTTAAGCAAATGCGGGACTCTGGTCCATGAAGCCATGGCTGCCTCTGAATTCATGGGAGGAGTCTTTCTTTCTTCTGCAACCTCATGCACAGACTATGATCCTCCCTTCCTTCTGATGACCCAGTGAATAAAGGAGAGAAAACTCGTGACAGGAACTTAATTGTTTCCTCCAGATCCTTACCTGAGAGCTACATGTGAGCAAGCCGTGAGGGATCTGTTTATTTTCTGAGCTCTAGAAGCAGAAGTACAATGAAAGTTAAGTCATGCTATGACTTAACTATGGTTTGATTGTTCTATAACTTGTTTGACATGTACATAATAAAAGACATCTGGACAGAGAATTTGGATAAATAACTGGAATCAAATCAATGTTATATAAGCTTAAAGAGAAGGGAACAGAAAGGAAGATGTGAAAATTTTTCCATTTCCAGCTTTGTAGTATTGGGTTAGTACTAGAAACAACCATGTGAGAGGCCCTGCGGGGCGCTTTTCAGTGTGTTCACGTTTAATTCTCAATTCCACTTTGACAGTAAAATACTGAAGTTCCAAGGTGAAGTGACTAGCTGAAAATAACACTGCCAGTAAGTGGCAGACCAGCATTCAGACCCCTCTGTCAGGCTCCGGGTCACCTGTCACTTGCTGTGACAGGACAGAAGAAGAAGAAGAATGAAAGAGAGCCCTTCTGATCCCCAGCATGTAATGATTTTTAACAAGTTTGTAAAATACAAAATATATATTAAAAAGATACTAAAAATCAGGGCATCTGGGTGGCTCAGTTGGAAAAGCATGAGACTCTTGAACTTGGGGTCATGAGTCTGAGCCCCATGTTGATGTAGAGATACATTTAAAAAAGTTTGAAAAAAGAGACTAAAAATCCCAATGATCATTCTGAGAAAGATCACTGTTGACATTTGGATGTATTTTCTTTTAAACATCTTTTTTCTGTGCATCTTCTCAGTGGTTAGGAAAGTAGATGTTCCACTGTAAAATCTGTCAGTGGTTACATTACCTAAGGTTTTTCCCCCCAAATGTTCTTAAGCTTATGTTACCAGACAGAGCCAGAAAATGTTTCTCTTTCTGTTTATAAAAGACGAGCTTATATTCTTAAAACAAAAACTTCGGAAAATGCTTATGATTGGAGTATGTGATTGCTAATAAATCACAGCAGATTTTGGAACACCTGCTTTTTAAGAATCTGTTAAAATCATAAATTTGCTTTTTGCCATTCAGATCCCTCTGAGAACCAGCTAGAAATACACAACACTTTGCTACTCTGGCATTCCTATTCTTTTTTTTTTTTTCTTAATTTTTAACATTTATTTATTTCTGAGAGACAGAGCATGAGCCGGGGAGGGGCAGAGAGAGAGGGAGACACAAAATCTGAAGCAGGTTTCAGGCTCTGAGCTGTCAGCACACAGTCTGACACGGGGCTTGAACTCACGAACTGTGACATTATGACCTGAGCCGAAGTTGGTCGCTTCACTGACTGAGCCACCCATGCGCTAGCATTCCTGTTCTTAAGGAAAGGTAGTATCTGTAACATTACTGTAAAACCCAGAAAGAATTTAATTAGAGTTAGTTCCAAAGTGTTTCAAGGTCAGTGAAAGGACTTTTACTAAACTTGGGGCAACTTTAGGCAACAGCTAGACAGATTCTCCTTACACGTGCAAATGCACTTAAATGTTGGGATTAACTGAAAAACAAGTCAGATATTAACAGTATGTTCCACAAAGAAGGAATTGAGAAGGAAAATTCCATTCAAGGAAACAACGTAGGGATTGTAAGCGATAGCTTTCCTGGCCTGGGATGCCAGTGAGACCTATGGAATTTGGAACTTTTTATCAGAATAATTGTTTAATAATAATTGCTTTTATTTATTGAGCACTTGCTGTGTGCCAGGTAGAGCTAACTATTAAAATCCTCCTCATAGATGACAAAATTGAGACTTAAAGAGGTTAAGTAACTAGATCAGGATCACACAGCTAGGAAGTAGTGAAGTCCGAATTGGGATTTAGGTCTGTGACTGTAGAGTCCACACCCGTAACCATTACTTTTGGTATTTTGCAATGTTAGCTATATTTTATATGTCTGCCCCCCCCCCCTTTCTGAGTCATTTTCATTAGATGTCTTTGAGCTGCATCTCATGCACTTCCTTCTCTTAAGCTCTAGGCAAGGTCCTGGTCAGAGGTCTTTGGGTAAGACACTGGCTTACGTAGTCACTATATACTTCCAGACTTGCAATTTGTCTATAGGCAACAGTAAAAAAACAACTAAGCCAGTCTTTGGGCAATTCCTTAATCTTTGAATGTCTTATATTATCGTTTGAGCTTCAACCACTTGCTAGATCTGTAGGTCCTGAAAACAGTTCTGCAGGAGTGAATCTGGCCTTTTCTAATAGTCTCATTTCTCTATAGAGAACAAAACAAAATCAGTAACTCCCAAGATCTACCCCAGATCAGTAACTGACTTCTTATGTTTAGTGCAACAGAATGACCTCAAGATTATCTTCCATTTTCCTACTAATAACAAAGGAAGTAAAGTCTTTCATATATATATTTATTTTATTATTTTTTTTTCCTGAATAGAAGAGCAAGTTCTTTTTCTTCCCCAAAGCTGGAGGAACCCTGAAGGGTAGGGGCTGGCCTCTGCGGCTGTGACCTTGCTCCCCCACCACTTTTCTGTTGCTAAATTTGAATGGCAGCCCACTGATTGTATTTCAGAACTTTTTGATAAAAGGTTAGAGTTTATTTGCGAAATCCAGGAAACCTGTGACTGGCACAGAGTTCTTCTAAGAAGTAAAATCTCAGTGATGCTTCAGAGGTTGGTAGACAACAACCTGCCATCACATCTGACGTTGGGCTATTTCTGTATCAAGAGTTAAGAACGGCTCTTTTTACTTTTTATCTTTTTTTTTTATTGTGGTAAAATATATATAACATAAAATTTGCAATTTTAACCAAGTGTACAGTTTAGTGGCATTCAGCATGTTCAGTTGTTTATGTTTTATTTTTTTTAAATTTTTTTTAATGTTTATTTATTTTTGAGACAGAGACAGAGCATGAACGGGGGAGGGTCAGAGAGAGAGGGAGACACAGAATCTGAAGCAGGCTACAGGCTCTGAGCAGTCAGGACAGAGCCCGACGCGGGGCTTGAACTCACGGACCGTGAGATCATGACCTGAGCCGAAGTCAGGCGCTTAACCGACCAAGCCACCCAGGCGCCCCATTTATGTTTTAAATGGTCGTATAAACAAAACAACAGGGGACCTACTTCTGTGGTTTGAAAGCCTACAGTGTTTACTGCTCGGGCTTTTACAGAAAACGTTTGACCCCTGCCTCAGTCTTTGTCTGTAAGGGAAGATGAATGCCCAGTGTGTAGTCGGAGAGCCCTGAGTTCGCTTCTGGCTCTGCTGCAGTTGTCGGCTGTATACCGCAAGGCAAGTTACATGACTCTGGGCCCTGCTTTCCTCGCGCCCTGCAGTGTGTGATGCTAACAGTAGACCTTCCAGGGCACCCCCGTGATGAAATGGATACGTGAGAGGCGCCATATTAGTAGGACACTTACACAGTAAGTGAGGGCTCATGTAAATGACATGTCCCGAGGAGGTTTGTGGGCCCTCTTTCTCCTGGGAGGTTCAGGACCCAACAGAGCCTGAGAGCTGCTGGCCATCTTACTGCCACCCATAGGAAAGGCCAGCCTGAGGGCAAAGCCAGCCCAAAGAGGAGGCCAGAACTTAAAAAAAAAAAAAAAAAAAAAATCAGAGAAATGGAACTACTATCCTAATGACTCACTGCATTTTTCAGATGAAATTGATGACCTTCCTATTTTGGGGCCTGTCCCTTATATAAATCCACGTTAGTTGAGTTGGTTAAAACTTCCAAGTGGAAGTGTTCTGTATTAGTTTGCCGGGGTCGCCACTGTGTGGCTTAAACAACAAATTTATTTCCTCATAGTTCTGGAAGCTCCCAAGTCCAAGGTCAAGGTGTAGACAGGGTTGATTTCTTCTGAGGCCTCTCTCCTTGACTTGCAGGTGACAATCTGCTCTGTCTTCACATGGCCTTCCCTCCGGGCCTGTCTCTTTATCTCCTCTTTTTATAAGGACACCTACCAGTTAGATTAGGGCCCACCTTAATGACCTTATTTTACTTTAATTACCTCTTTAAGGGCCCTATCCATACACAGTCATGTTCTGAAGAACTGGGGGTAAGAACCTCAAATACAAATCTGAGGGGGACACAATTCAGCCCATAATGCATTCTGATTTTTATAGTATTCTATGTGTATTAACTACTCCTGGAAACATGGTGGTAAGGAGAGTGGGAATAACTTGTTTGGTTCATGAGGCCAGTCACAGCCCACTGGGGCAGGGGTGGATGATCCCATACAGCGAGGGAGGGTTGGAGTGGCGGTGGGGGTGTGGTGACATGGCCGCTACAACCCTCAGCAAAGTTCCTTACGCAGTGTAGGTGTTCATTACCTGCCAACTTGTTAGCTGCTGCTGTTCTCTAGAAGTACAAGCTATTTTCAGAAGATAACTTTGGACTTTATCTTCATTGTAAGTTTCCTGAGTAATTAGCAATGTATTTCGAAGTGTTTTTTTTTTTTTTAACCCTCGATTTGTTATATCATTTTTTGTAATGAGTTTTGCTCTTAGAATTACAAGTCCAGGAGCTCTCTCAGAAGGTCATCTGTATTTCTGAGCCTCCGGTAAATATGACATTTAAACCAACCCAGAGGGTGGCTTATCACACTCAGAAGTCACCGGTACCTTCTAGTGTAACATCCCCATGCAATCAAGCTGGCATCTCGAGATGTTCAAGGGAAGAGGCTGAAGGCTGAAGACATTAGGCCAGGCCTAAAGGAAATACGGCTTCTCATCAAAACTTTGGCATTCAATTTCTGCTACGTTGAATTAAATCAGTTAACTCTTGCTATGCAACAGAACAGTCCAAAACATACGGCTTACAACAGCAGTTTACTACTTCTAATGATTCTGTGGGTTGGCTTGGTGGTTCTGCTGCTGGTTTTGCCTGGGCCCACTCCTGGGCTACATTGAGCTAGGGGGCAGTTTGGGTGGGAAGGTCGTTGATGGCCTCACTCACTCACCTGACAGCTCATGGTGGCCATCCACTAGCACGCCTGTGTTGTCGTCCATGTGGTCTCTCATTCTTAAGTAGGCTGGACCTATGTGGTGCTCTCAGGGAAGCATCCCAGGAGAGTGAAAGCAGAAGTTGTGGGGCCTCTTCTGGCCTGGCTCTGGAACCACACAAGGTCGCTTCTGCCATGTACAGAACATGAACAAAGCATGTCACAAGGCCAGCTCAGATGCAAGAAATAGGGAAAGAGCCCCTACCTCCTGGTGTGAGGAACAAGAAATCAGAATGCAAAGGAGCCTGGACACAGGCACGGCTCTCGAGGGGCTGTTATTATTATAATCTGCCATAGCTGCTAATGTTGCCTGACCACCCCCCCCACCCCCAAGATGCATCTCTCTGATTGTGATTGGTATGATAATACTGATGAGAAAATATTTCAGGCTTATATGCAAATGTATATTCTGGTTTTTTCTCAGAATATATTCATGAGTGTGCTTATGTATGCATGACGTTTTAAAACATGTACTAAATAACAGGTCTGTATTTTATATTTTGCACCCAGGAGGATGTAATTCAAAAATTCCATCCTATGTCATTACAGCTGACTTAGTGAGGTTCCTCATCTAAGCTGTGAAAATAAATGGAAAGGTTAATAAGTACATTTGCCAGAAGTTGCAAAACCTTAAACTGATTAAAATCTTGCCTGTGATGTTCTAGATGATGTCAAGCATCTCTTTTCTTTCTTTGGATGCATTGTCATTAACACCTACAATAAATGAGGTTCTTTGATCAAAGTAGAAGCCAAATTCCAGCACATTCATATATTTAGATGTAGTTATACACATGCATTGTATATAAACAGCTCTGGATTTCAAAAGGCATATATATATATATATGTCATATATATTTAAGTATGTATATATTACCATATAGGAACAGCCATTCAAGCCAAGTGGCCAGATGCTTCATGGGACTTCTCTGCTCATACAGTTTTGCACCTCCTCCATCACCAGTTCATTCCTTCTTAACTGATGTCTGGGACTCTACCTTTGTTCTCCTTCCAACCCCCAAACATTCTCATCCCGTATCCTTTGCACAGACAAGTACACTGATGTAGATATGGATACTCATGAGCCTGCAGAGGCACACGCAGCCTTCTGGGTTTCATTTCATTCTGGAACCAATGTATGTATGATTTTGACCAAAACCAGTGGAAAAGAGAAGGGCATCAATCCTGTAACTGTGTCTCCTTCCATCTCCCTGCCCTCACAGCAGATAGGTCCCAAGGTTCCCAGGTGTATCTGTTGCCCCATGTACAAGCCCTCTTTATTCTCTCCATCTCACGGCCGTGCTTACGATGAACTCCGCAGTTCTTGGGTATTTCTCTAAAAGGTGGATGGATTTCACTTCAGGATATCAGAATTTAAATATAGAATTCTTTCTTTGTAGTAGAGTATCTTAAGAGGAATTCCCTAAAACTGCTGGAGATATATGTGTGTGTGTGCGTGTGTGTGTGTAATCTTTATGTCCATTTTTTTCTGAAGAGAAAGTGTATAGCTTGCACAGATTTCAAAAGGGACACATGACCTAAGAAAAATATAAAATCCCTCACCCTGTGGGATGTCAGTGAAAAAAAAGGGTGAAAAGATATAGGAGAAAAAATTTATAACCTGTTTTCACTATGTTAGCTACTGGGCTCCCCACTATAAACAGTACAGGGCACGAGTGTAGTAAAAAGGCCGGGAAGAGAAGAAACTTTTGTTAGGAAGAAAAAAACAGTGGTACCGCTAGAGAGTGAATCATGCCAACCAATGCCCAAGAGAAGGAAACAAAAAGAAACAGTGAGCACCTTCCATGTGCCAGAATTTGGGCTGCAGGCTCTAATTTCTCATTTAATCCTCTCCAGTATTTACTGAGGTGATGGGAACCTCTCTGGCTTTGGAACTACTGGGAAATAGATTCACGTTTGAATTTTGGCTCCTCACTTAACTGTGCGACATGTAGCATGCCCTATAACCTCTGACCTTGTTTTCTGAATCCTAGCATGAGGCTGAGAGTACTTAATAAATTTACGTGAAGGTAGAAGATTATTCATGGAGATTTCAGGTACTCGGTGAATTACCGTATTTCAGAGATGAGAATGTTGACATTGAGGGTTGGTTGCCAGACCAGAAAGGGCCTGGTCCTGGGATAGGTTTCCAAGGTGCCTCTTAGACCAGAAGTTTAGCCCATAGTTTTATAGTCCCTTCCTTCCAGAAAGCAGGTCCTGCCTTCTTACCCATAGATTCTGACAGCCATTGCCATTGCTATGGAATCCAGGAAGGCTCTGTCCTTCTACAGAGGAAGAAGCTGTGATCCTGGCAACTCAGGTTGAAACTCTGGCCCATGAAAATACTGCATCTTGCTGGCAAAGAAGGCAGTACTCAGCTTTACGTTATAGGTTAGATTGTGGGTCAGGTGGGCTTTAGTGGGTCAGCCTAGGAGCTGAGTTAACATATATACTATTGTTTCTGTGGGGGAACTGTTTTCTAAATTCCAGTGAAATGCCCTATTCATGTTTGGAGACTAGTATATATGAAAATAGATAAGGTCTTCAGGAATCATTCTCAGGCCCCCCCAAAAAAACAAAAAAACTAAAGTGACACTCAGAGAAACATAACATTGACAAATACTTAACGCTTTTTCTCGTTGTTTATTGAGTGATAACTTCATGTAGTTTGGACATCAAACCTGCCCTTTCCATGTGTTAGTCACATGACATAATGGAACGAGGGGTGCATGAGAGATACATACTATCTTTCCTTTTACAACAACTCAGCCTCTCTTCTGACCAGAGGTAATCACGAGCTGCTGCTACAAGTGGGCTTAACAGTGCCCAGTGCTCCACCTGCCAAGCCCAAGTCATGAAATGCATCCCATACATTTTCTCTTCCTATGACAGGGAAAAGGCAACTTTTTCGTGAGCCATTAACTTCCTCTTGGCCCCACTTCTGGGGTAGGGAGAGATGGTGGGTCCAGTATGTTTATGTGACAAAAGAAGTGTATCTGTTAATGGTGCATGATTTGCTAATGTAAGCTGTGCCCTGATAGTTTCCAGCGCAAGAAACATTTGAACTATTATAACTGGAGTATTTTAATTATTCCTCCAGATACAACCTCCCTTACAAATTGAGCCCTCTGTGAGCCAGTATTTTTCAAACTGCTTTTTATTTTGAGGGGACTTTGAGAAAATTATTTTAGCTTCCTCAGCAGTCTTTATCTAGTATTTAATTTCTCTTTGTTTTGATATGAATAAGTAAAATTCATGGGAAATATTCCAGACCTGTGATCCTTAAAGACAATCATAGTGTAAACATTGGACAGGTCCCCACACAAATGTTAAGGTATGCATTTTTCTGGGAGGATTCAGAGCTCATGGACTCTCGGAGAAAGCTGTGACACAGTTTGGAAACGACTTTTGTGGAGTAGGTTAAGGAGTGGACCTCCTAAATAATGTTTTTCTTCCTCTCCTTGAAAGAATCTTGAATTCTCTACATGTTCAAATTTTTAGGGTCTTACAGATTCAGAGAGGGTGGAAGGAGCTGGGTATGTGCAGAGGTTGAGTAACAATGGTAAGTCTAGAGAGCCAATGGAATATTGAGAGCGAAGGAGAACTTTTGCTAGGCCAGTGACTTTGTTTTTTGATCAGGTTGATGCTTTTATGTAAGAGGCTCCGATGATGATCTTAGCTTTATAAAATGAGCTGTCATGCTTTCTCTCACTTCTCTTTGCTCAAGTGTGTGTGTGTGTGTGTGTGAGAGAGAGAGAGAGAGAGAGGGAGAGAGAGAGAGAGAGAGAGGAGGAGAGGGAGAGAGATGACCTTGCATGATGGTTTCCACAGACACTAGGGCAGTTCTGATCTGGAGATGCTTGAGCTCCATATTACTGACTCCAGACACCCTCAAGGAAATTTCCTGTCTGCTGACCTGGCAGCATGAAGGGGTCAGTCATCTCAAGTTTTATTTCAGAGGCTCACTGTTTTTTTGTTTGTTTGCTTGCTTGCTTTTTAGTGGAAGAAACAATAGGTTTATTTAAACCTGTCCTTTGTTACAATAATGAGAAGCCAAGGGTTTTTTTTTTTTTTGTTTTTTTAATTTTTTTTTTAACATTTATTTATTTTTGAGACAGAGAGAGAGCATGAACAGGGGAGGGTCAGAGAAAGAGGGAGACACAGAATCTGAAACAGGCTCCAGGCTCTGAGCTATCAGCACAGAGCCCAATGCGGGGCTCGAACCCGGCAGAGGTTTTTTTAAGTTTGATCTTTCTAAAAATTTTTTGACACTTTTATTTAAATTTCAGTTGACAGGGCGCCTGGGTGGCGCAGTCGGTTGAGCGTCCGACTTCAGCCAGGTCATGATCTCGCGGTCCGTGAGTTCGAGCCCCGCGTCGGGTTCTGGGCTGATGGCTCAGAGCCTGGAGCCTGTTTCCGATTCTGTGTCTCCCTCTCTCTCTGCCCCTCCCCCGTTCATGCTCTGTCTCTCTCTGTCCCAAAAATAAATAAACGTTGAAAAAAATTTAAATTTCAGTTGACATAATATAATATTAGTTTCAGGAGTAGAGTTTAATGATTCATCACTTATGTATAACACCCAGTACTTGTCACAAGTGCCCTCCTTTAATGCCCATCACCCATTTAGCCCATCCCCTGCCCACCTCCCCTCCAGCAGTCATAGGCCCCCTGTGAAGGATGGAGCCATCCTGTTTCTTGACCACTTATTTCCTAGTTTGTCTGTCTCCTGTCAATATAACTTCTGTGTCATGTAAACAAGGACTCACTAAGGAAGGGCTCCTATGAATTAGCTATAGCCTTAGTGTCCATGAAAACTACCAGAGAGGACAGTAACTGTTTAAAGATTTTTTTAAATGTTTATTTACTGGGGCGCCTGGGTGGCGCAGTCGGTTAAGCGTCCGACTTCAGCCAGGTCACGATCTCACGATCCGTGAGTTCGAGCCCCGCGTCGGGCTCTGGGCTGACAGCTCAGAGCCTGGAGCCCGTTTCCGATTCTGTGTCTCCCTCTCTCTCTGCCCCTCCGCCGTTCATGCTCTGTCTCTCTCTGTCCCAAAAATAAATAAACGTTGAAAAAAAAAATGTTTATTTACTTATTTTTGAGAGAGACAGAGCACAAGTGTGGGAGGGGCATAGAGAGAGAGGGAGACACAGGATCTGAAGGAGGCTCCAGGCTCTGAGCTGTCAGCACAGAGCCTGATGCAGGGCTGGAACCCAGGAGCTGTGAGATAGATCGTGACCTGAGCCAAAGTCGCTTAACTGAGCCACCCAGGAGCCCTAGGGATTTTTTTTTTTTTAGTTGTGGTAAAATACACAAAGCATAGCATTTTCCATCTTAACTGTTTTAAGTGTATATAGTTCATTGGCATTACATACACTCACACTGTTGTGCAACCATAGGATTTTTTTTAACAATGGGTTTTTCTGTGCAAAGATCTCTACTGTGCTTAGTCAGAAATTTCTCCCCAGAAAACCATATCTCTTACCCCAAGGACAGTATAAGTAAAATGTGTCTGCTAAAATAACTGAGCGTATCAATTCACTTTTTATAATTAAAAAAGACTCAGTATTACAACTGCCACCAAATCTGTTACTAAATCTGTCAGGATCCTAATTTAGCTTCTGCATATCGCACTCTGTGAATGCAGCCTTTCTTGTGTTAAATCCTCATATTTCCCTCTTCTGTCTCCTAAGTAACAGTCTATTTTGAGGTGGACTGCAAGACTGAAGGCACCCATTATCAGCATGCTTGGTTCTCTAATGATGAACCAAGCCCAATGGATGGATGTTGATTCAGCCCATGGATGTTGATTACCTACTGTGCTAATACAAGAGGATATTTTCAGTTAATCTACAACGTCATGGACTTCAATCTCCTAAAAAAAAAAAAGTGGTCTTATATCTGACGATTAAAAATAGAAGGGTGTTAAGAACTCTAAAGGTATTAATTAGCTCTAACCTGAGCGGGAGGTATACATCTCCATTTTATAGACACGGTGTCTGAAGCTCAGAGTTTCAGCTCTGTTGCCTTTCTGTAGAATGCTGTAGGATACTGGATGGAATCTAGTGTCTTCGTTACACTTATGGGGACAGAAAAACAGGGGTGTGGAGGATGGGGACCCGCATACTTCTGTAGCAAAGCACTAATCCCATATGTTTTAGAGTTTTGAAAAATAATTGAATCATAGTGAGAAAGATATGATAATCTCAGTATCAGTTTTGAATGTTCCATAGAAATAACTTTGCAAAACTTTGAGATAATTATTGCAGAATTGTGGCTTTTAAGATGAAGGTTTTACCAATTAAGAAATCCCTTAGCTCCCCTTATTCAAATGTTTATTTTTAAAAGTTGATGATAGAGATTACATTCAGTATGCTTCTTAGCACTATAAAGGATAATAGTGTTCAGCTTTGCATGATTTTATTCAAGAGATTTTTTCAGTCTCTAACAGAATTTTTGGTTCTAGAACATAAGGTCCATGAATTTTACATAACAAAATTATGTAAATGTATGTATGCTACTTTCTGTCCAGTGGCATTTCTTCCTTCCAGTTAGGCAGACAGGAAGTACTTTATCTGATAGTGGTCTAACTGGCTTTGGTGTAAGCCACTGCCTTTACTCCTATGTGAGAATATTTTGAATGAAAACATCGTTTGACATTTCTTATTCATCTCTTTGGTTTTCAGGAAAATTTCTTAGGTTCATCTAGCAAGATTAAGATACATAATTTTATTTTATTTTATTTTATTTTATTTTATTTTTACTTTTGCTGTATTTTATACTTCTTGCATGGAGATAGTGTCCTTTATACTATAAATTTGAAATGAGTTCAGTCTGTTTTTCATCTTGTATCTTTTCAACCCTACCGATACAGCTGAGTAATCAGAATGAATCCTCCATTTTTCAAATGAAAAAACTCAGAGAAACATAAATACCTTTTTCCAAATTCCCAAAGAGAGCTAGTAGAGCGAGGATGATATTCATAGGTACTATAAAACCCTGTGTATGAATTTGCAACAAACCAAGCTTATGTGACAGAAAGTTTCCCTTTTTTCTTCATGCATCAGAAAATTGGAAGTTCATGGTTCCAGGAGTTCAGTAAGATGAAAATGAGCTTTAAATTCAAACCTACTTAGTATAATCTGGGTAAAGACACTACCTGCAGTTCCTAACCTAGAACTGCTGTGTTTCATATTATTGGATCCAAAAACTAAACGAGGTGATGGCACATGTATTATATTTGCTGTTTGTGGTATATAAATTCCACAAAGTCCCGCATCAGAGCTCTTTGTTTGTATGCACTAGCCGTCTCCTATGGGAATATAAGCTCATGGACAGGAGAGCAGGACAGAAAAGATGTCTCTTTTCCCCCCAGTTTCCCTAGCAACTTAGTTAAATGTTGATAATATTGATCATTAACAATGTAGAAGCTCCCAGTGGGGATTATTGTGTAGAATGAGTACATTTAATAGCATGGTTATTCTGCTGTTTCCCTTTAAAGCCATTCTTTCAGATCAGAATGTGAAACCAAAGTGAGCTAGCCAATCATGTGATGGGGCGGGGGGGAACTACAGGACCATTATTTTAATGTTTTTGCTTTTTGGTTCTTTTCAGTATTTAGAATTTCCATTCAGTATAACCCGCTAAAAGGATTTCGTTTCATACGATAAAAATGACTTTGGAAAGTAAATAGAGGAGAGTGATATTAAAGCTCTACTTTTATCCTTCAGCTTTGTTCTTGCTTATTGGTGATGCTAACCTTCAAGGGATACACAGGTTGCTCATCTGGTTGTTTTCCTTCATCTGTGCTGTTGTGTAATGGCTGGCCATAGTCTGAAGTAGCTGTCATGATAAACTTAGCGATGCCATTTAGTAGACTGGGCTCAGGCACCACGGGGTGTGAAATCTAGGTCACTACTCATAAGCAGCCTTGTCCTAGGAACAAGAGGCTTGCTGGCTGTCATATGTCTTGCCCAAATGGCTCATCTTGGCACTTGAAATCATTGGCATAAATTGGGTCACGTATTGAACTATATGAAATTGCCATTTTTGTGCGTTCTTTACCTAAAGTGATAATTTCTTGTTATTCCACACAACACTAAATACAATGAATGAAACCTGTTTAAATTTTACACTCTTACACTATAATTTCTAAGCCTTTTCATTAAGTACTATTACCTGTTGAAAACATGTTCAATAATCTATGAGAATTTATACAGGTAATACCTCTCACTTGAAGCAACATCATTATTAATGGCAAAGATAACCTAGGAGGATAGGGGTGGATTTCTAGAACTTAGGGGAGAATTAAGGTACAACACATCATAAAGTCCTAACGTCGGTAATGCCAGAAGTCTTTGCAGTATGAGATATGCATCAGAAAAAGGAGTGGTTATTGGGAAAAGGGGGGAGGGATGCTTCCGGGTAAGGTGAATATTCCAGAGGGGGAGAGAATGAGGGTCTTGCAGGGCCGGCTGCAGCGGGACAAAAATGGGACCCCAGACCCTTAAAAGCAATGAGATAGGAATATGCCATAGCACCAAAGTCAGCTCACCTTCCAAGCAGCACAGGTATGTGTATGGGAAGAGTGAGGCATGTGAAAGTCTCTGCTTCCCACTTATCCTGAAAGAGTACATTCAGATTCACATCCTAAGTGAGCATGCTGTTTGCTGATGCCTGAAGTCATCTATCTGAGGGATGCAGTTTTTGCTTAGCTAATTAAACAAGTAAAATATAAATATCTGAAACAATCCATATCATGTGTGATAACATTGAACTGCAATCAACTCAATAATTAAGGGCGGGGAAAGAAAAGCCCTCATCTGATCATTTGGTAGTTGGATGTGGGGGAATACTCTATCTTAGTGATATCATTTAACATACTTGTATCAGTAAAACAAAAGTTACACACATAATCAGAGTAACTTTTCCCTGGATCTTTCATTTCCCCATATCTAGATTACATCACTAGAATTTCATCTAGCTGTGTAAGAAAATCCCAATGGCGTGTAAGTGGGATATTCTCGAATCTGCATAGTTATTTTCCGTTCTTAGCTCCTCATGTTGCTTGTGGCACTTCTGTTTTGGAAGCAGAACCTAATAACTATAGGATTAATAATAACAGCATATGACTGTTGAAGGTTTAATGGCTGGTGTCCTGTACTGTTTTGTGACTTTGCATGTAGATGTAGGAAGATTTGATTACTCCTTACTGGCTCACAAAGCCTTTCCTGTGCCAGCGCATGGTCATAATTCTGTGTGGAAGTGGAATTGTATACGTCTGCTGGCTGTCTGTAGTTCACAGGTGTCTTATGGGTCCCTGTGGAAGAGTTGATGCTTCCACGGATTTGGTGTCATATGCTCGCTGTCCTCATTCTTCTAAAGGGCTGTGCTGTTGCCTTGGCAACTCTGACGAGGCAGGCGTTCACAACCGTAATATAGAAAGTAGATTTTAAATCTTCGGATTAGAAACCTACTGGCAGAGGACAGTACTCTCCCTCCCCTAGCTTTTGGTTAAGAACACATCATTTTAGTTGAGCGCAGCCTTTAGTTTTAAATGCTGTTCTTCTGAGGGGCGCCTGGGTGGCTCAGCCGGTTAAGCGTCCGACTTCGGCTCAGGTCATGATCTCGTGGTCCGTGAGTTCGAGCCCCGCATCGGGCTCTGTGCTGACAGCTCAGAGCCTGGGGCCTGCTTCAGATTCTGTGTCTCCCTCTCTCTCTGACCCTCCCCCATTCATGCTCTGTCTCTCTCTGTCTCAAAAATAAATAAACATTAAAAAAAAAAAACCTTTAAAAAAAATAAACGCTGTTCTTATGAAATGTGAAATTCCTGAGATTTTATGTATGGCTAAATACTACGAAGTGCTTTAATCACAGATCAGCTTCTTTATCCTAGTATACATAGCTCTTTAAAAGAATCCTTTAAATTCTTTACAGTCTTCTGTTTGTGTTTTAAATTTTTCTTGCCTTTGCAGATGATTCTTCCTTCCCCGTACCCACCATACCCTTTGATTATAATTTTCCTCATAATCTTAAAATCATAGGGTGCTCAGAAAGTTCCACTGGGATGCCTTCACCACTCCTGGTCTGCCTTTGTATTCCCAGCGTGCCGGCAGTTTAAGTTGGTTATCCTAAAGCATTTACATTCATCCATGGTGGAAACACAGAACGCCATGGGGGTCTGCCTGCAGAATCACCAGGGTAAGAAATCCGATGTTAGAGAGCACTGTAATGACACAGGAATTCTCCAGCATATACTGTTGCCAAATAAAATGAATAGCATGAAGAGGTAAAGTGAGGTTATAGGCTTAAGCCACAATGGAAAAGAAAGGGATGGAATCATTATTGTTGGGGATGAAGGAGCAACTGTTAATCAGGTATTTTCTGATTAATAGCAACTTAAACATACCTTTCTCTAGTTGAAGATTTATAAGTTGCTTTTCAGGATATAAGTGAATTTATACAATTTCTTAACCTCTCAATACAACAGGGATTGATTACCTCCCTGCCATGAATGGAGGGATGAGATTTCATGAAAAAATACAGTTTACCCTTGGAAGGTAGAGAAATGGCCATAATTTGGAACCATTTCTGATGTTGATGAGGGAAATTAGTACCTACTTGAGGCTCTGGTCCTATTGAAATATAAATTCTGAAAAAAAATTGCAAAAAGAGAGGGTTTTGAAGGTAAGCATGGTCTCTGGGGGGGATGGTCATGACTAAAATTTAAAAATTCCTAACTCTGTAATGCATGTGTTTCCTATAATGTATTCTTTCTCATAGTATATGAGAACTTAATTCAGACATGCCTAGCATGGCACATAGCAAGAACCAATAAATATTTGTGGTTTGGCTGAAAAAGATATTTTCTTTTTTATTTATTTATTCATTTATTTAAGAGAGCACATGAGCACAAGCAGGGGAGAGGGGCAGAGGGAGAGAGAGAATTTTAAGCAGTCTTCACGCTCAGTGCAGAGCCCAATGCAGGGCTCTACCCCATGACCCTGGGATTATGACCTGAGCTGAAATCATGAGTAGGAAATTAAACTGACTGAGCCACCCGGGCGCCCCTGTTTTCTGTTTTAAAAGCAAGTAGCATTTCATGTTATTGATAATCTTTTTTTTTAAGCACATCCTATCCATGAAATAAATGTAGAATCATTATTTGTTTCTGCTACATTTGGCGATACAAAAAAAGAAAAAAACCTTTCTGAAAAGACTGCCAAAATAGTGTCACCGCTGTCTTCAAACTTGAAAAAGTGGCTAAAAGTGTGAGATGTTAATACTTAGCATATGGGTTTCTTCAGGAATGGAAAATCTTGTACAGGAATGTTACATAGCAGCTACTGGAAACTTTAAAAAGAGATTTTGAAAATGAAATCAGTTATAGAACTTTGCCTTTGGTGAGATATGTTATAATTAGCTCAATATGAACTTAATGTGAAAGTAAATAAAGTGTTAGCTGCCCTTTTCCCATAAGACTTGTCTTTTTTGAGATGTTTTCTGAGGGGGAGGTCTGCTCCCAGAATAAATCGGCCTGCTCACCAGACTTTGAGCAGTCCACGTTAGCATATGGAGTGAGGGCCTGTATCAGTGGTCCAACCTGAAACATCTTTTCTGCTATCACTCACAACTGGAGCACAGAAAATCATGAACAGAATAGTCTCCAGGCATCTCTTACTAGTTATGGCCTAAATATTTTAAATGTAATGTACATTTTTCTGGTAAGAAAAGTAATAAATATTGTGAGACACTTAAACAGAGAAGGATTAAAGTTGTTTTTAATTCATCTGTGATCTCACCATCTGCACATAACTACATTAACATTTTGGTATCGATTAGTCTGGCCTTTGTAAACGTGTGTGCTGTGTGTGCACGTGTGTGCACGCACACGCACACACTTCTATCATTGCATATGTGGTTTTACGGCCTGTTATCTTGCCACTTAGTGTTAGAAACATTCTTCTAGAACAATTATATCCTCTTGTTTCGAATTTCTGTCAATTTTATGGGCAAAGAAATGATGGTTTATTGTCTTAATTTGCATTTGTTTGATTACTGGTGATGTTAAACATTTCTTATCTGCTTGTTAGCATTCTTCTGTGAATTGCATGTTTATTGTGACATTTTTCTGTGTGGGTGTTTATCTTCTTTTTATAAATAAAGGATACCTTAATCACATTTTAGAGATCTTCTCCTTTTAGCATTTACAATTTAATACTGTTACGGATTTTTGTTGTTTCAATTTTTGTTGTTTTGAGAACAGCGATTTTGGTAATCCATTTCAGAGAGTTGATTTGGGAGTGCCCGTAGGTTGGTCGGTAAGAGCCACGCTAATATGGTTTCAGAGACCCAAGTGTGACCCATCAAGCATAAACACAAACTGTGAAGACCTGGTCAATCCTAAGGCTTGAGCTCTGGGGCACACAGCAGCCTCAAAGCTGGGGCAGGATTAAGCCAGTTCAGATGCATTCAGCCTGCTGCATCTAACTAGGTCAGTCTGCAGTGGCCCTGACAGACTGTGGGGCTATTTTTGTCAGTGTTTCTTCTGCCCACGAAAATTAGAATTGAGAAGAGCTACAGATGCTTCCCATATGGTTGCTATTAGTGAAATTATGTACAGAGGATTTAATGTGAAAAAAGCAAAGTAAGTACACTCAAATTATTTAGAGACCTAGAGGGCTATCCAGGAGACTTGCACTCTCTAACGATGCTTCCGTTCCAGGAAGGCAGCTCCGTGTTGTGTATGGCGACCTCCGTCCTGTTCTTGTGAGTCTAGGAAGGAGCCTCTTTTCTGGTGTTCATGATTTTGCTCGTCTCCTAATACAGTACCTCATGAAGGATTTGAATGTAATTTTTTTTTCTTTTTTCTCCCCCCCCCCCAGATTTTCCCTCCCCCCAAAGAGACATCTGTACATTTGCATACTTCTGACCATTTCCCATTGACTAGTGAACCAAGCGATAGCTGCCCCCTTTTTTCCTATATCTGGGAATTAGAGAGTTTCCATTTGCAATCAGCTGGCCTTGTTCTTAGAACGGTTTGTTTAGACATTGCAGGGAGCGGGCTGTGATGCTTTATCACTCTAATTGGTCCATTAGATGTACTTGGTGTTTCACAAGGTTCTAGGGAGTGGAAAAAATGTTCATCTGCAACAGACTTGTGGAGACTACTAATGGAGTTTCATATCTATTTTTGCCCTCTGTAAAAATGCATTATGGACTCATATTTTAGCGAATTAAAAAAAAAAAAACTGTAGTGGGATTGATCATTAAGTCATCAAATTTAGTTACCTTCTCTTAAGGCAATCAGGTGACCTCTAAATTTGATTTCTACTACATTTCCGTTCAGTCTGCTTATCCCAGTACATTGGACCTACAGAGAGAATTTACTGCTACATTGTTTTCATTTTATGAGAAGTATCCTGTTGAAACAATAGCATTTAAGTGTCTTTTAAAGAGAATTCTGTAATATAACATAAATATACTATAGACATTTGTAAAGTGTGTTGCAGGTTAATTAATACTGCCACACACACAAAAGTCCTTTTGCCAAGTAAGTTTGGAAGACTCTTACTCCCAAATTTTACTTGCTGTACGATAGGATTCCTCAAAACATTAAACATAATTTTGTGTGTTGTAGTTCCTCACAAGAGGAGACAAGTTCCTCCCATTTTCCCAATGTGTTCACTATCAGAACACCTCTTTTTGGAAAGCATAACTCAGAGCACAGTCTCAATAAATCCTGAGCCATGGTGTAAGCTTTTAAATAAAGATTATCATTATGATTCACAGCTTGAGAAGCATTTAATGTGGTTAAGTTTCTTTATTTCTCAGTATTTATAGGTATACAAATATCTCAGTTCAAGTACACAAAACATGTTTCTTTGTGCCAGGTATTGGTAAAGGAAGCAGAGGAATTTGGTCTACACTTTGATACTTTAGATAAGAAGAATTAAATAAATGCATATGACTCTTGGGGAAGAGAAGGGAAGTGGGGAGAGGGAAATGAGATTCTTTTCTTCAGTTACAAATGACTCAGACCATCATGACATTAGGTAAGTTATTCTAGGGTCCAACTAAAGAAGCTTTGATTCCATTAGAAATCGGGATATTTTACTCTTTAACACGATGATATCTAGTTATTAGTTTACCTTAAGGGGGAAAGTGTGAACCTGTTTCTTTTTGGTTTTGTGTTCAACGACAGTGCCAGTGCCAGATTTTGTAATATGGTTTGAGCTTCCAAGTATGAGGTTCATCCTGGTCCTGGGAGAGCAATGCTGACCTACCAAGGATGGATCTTTCAAGGTTTAGCTTGAGCTGAGAATAAGAATCTCCAGTCAGTTGACGCATGGTGTGGGGAGATTGCTCCCTGAAATTCCCTGAACTTCCTCAGCATCTCCTCTGCTCCACATTGATAGATTCTATTTCCCTTTGCCACCCAGGGCCAACTACTTTCCCTCTCAAGTTGCTCTTTGCTCAGCTTTCATATTTACTTTTGACCGTTTTTATTATTTTATTGAAGTATAGTTGACCTGCAATGTTCCTTTAGTTTTGACAACTCTGTTATGTTATGCTGTGTTCACTGCAATGTGGATATCATCTGTCACCACACAGCACTGTAACAATACCATTGACTGTATTCCCTCTGTGGTACCTTTCATCCCTGTGATTTATTCCATGACCGGAAGTCTGTACCTCCCACTCCCTTTACCCATTTTGCCCAGCCCCCAGCCCCTCCCCCAGCAACCACCAGTTTGTTCTCTGTATTTATGGGCCTATTTTTGTTTTTTGTTTGTTTTTTTAAATTCCACATATAAGTGAAATCATATGCTACTGGTCTTTCACTTATCTCACGTAGCATAATACCTTTGAGGTCCCTCTATGTTGTCACAGATGGCAAGATGTCATTCTTTTTTTATGGCTAGATAATATTCCATTTTGTGTGTATGTGTGTGTATATATATATATATATGTATATATATATATATACGTATATATATATATATATATATATATAACATCTTCTTTATCCATTCATTTGTGGGTGGACACTTAGGTTGCTCTGTATCTTGGGTCTTGTAAATAATGCTGCAGTAAACATAGGAGTGCATATATCTTCTCAAATTAGTGTTTTCATTTTCTTTGAATAAATAACTCAGTAGTGGAATATGTGGATCATACAGAATTTCTGTGATGGAAGCCATCAACAGAATGAAAAGGCAACCTATTGAACGGAAGAAGATATTTGCAAACAATATATCCAATAAGGGGTTAATATCAAAAATAAATTTAAACTTCTGCAACCAAAAAACCAAAATAAATAATCTAATTAAAAAATAGAGGACCTGTTTATAGACATTTTTCCAAAGAAGACCTACAAATGGCCAGTAGACACATGAAAAGATGTTCAACATCATTAATTGTCAGGGAAAAGTTACAAAGTCAACAAGTCATTTTTAAAAATATCAATAATGAATAGGGATTCAGTGACCTTGGTTTATTTTATTTTATTTTTTATTCCATATAGTGTCTAACCTACAGAAAAGCTGAAAAGTTACAAGAAATTACAAACAATTCCCATGTTCCCTTCATCCAGATTCCCCAAATGTTAACATTTTGGGAGATTTATTTTTCTTTCCCTCCCAGTCTTTTAAATTACTTTATTACATTTATCAAAATTAAGAAATTATAACAATTAATGCAATACATTGTCTAATCTACAGACCTTATTCACATTGCACCATTCAGCCCAGTGATGTCCTTTATAGCAAAAGACAGTCCAAAATCATGCACTGCATTTAGCTGTTGTGTCTTTTTATTTTTTAATACTTCCTCAGAGCCTGCCTTTGTAGTTCATGATGTTGACGTTTCTGAAGTATTGAGTTACTTTGTAAGACACCTCTCAGTTTGGGTACAGTTGTCTGATGTGTTTCCTCATGATTAAATTGAGGTTATATACTTCGGACAGGAATGCCACAGAAGTGACTTTTTGCCCTCAGTGTATCATTTCAGGAGGCACATTTCGGTTTGTCCCAATCCTAGTGATATTATCCTCTGTCACTCTGTCAAGGTGATGTCTGCCAGGTTTCTCCACTATGAAGTTACTAATTTTTGTTAGATAATCAAGTATCCTCCGGGACTATGTAAATATTCTGTTCTTCCTCATATATTCACTCGTTAGTTTCAGTATCAGTGATTCTCATCAGTTAATATGTTAGTTGCCAAGGGGTGCCTGGGTAGCTCAGTCGGTTGAGTGTCCGACTTCGGCTCAGGTCACGATCTCGCAGTTTGGGAGTTCGAGCCCCGCTTCAGGCTCTGTGCTGACAGCTCAGAGCCTGGAGCCTGCTTGGGATTCTGTGTCTCCCTCTCTCTCTGCTCCTCCCCCACTCATGCTCTGTCTCTCTCTCTCCTTCAAAAATAAATTAAGAAAAAAAATGTTAGTTGCCAAATAGTGACTTCCTTTTTCTTTTTCTTTTCTTTTTAGAGAGAGAAAGGGAGAGAATATGAGCAGTAGAGAGAGGGAGGGAGGGACAGGGAGAGAGAGAGAGAGAGAGAGAGAGACAGAGAGAGAGAGAGAGAGAGAGAGAGAGAGAGAGAGAGAATCTTAAGCAGGCTCCATGTTCAGCACAGAGCCCGATGCAGGCCTCAATCCCACAACCCCAGGATCATGGTGACCTGAGCCGAAATCAAGAGTAGGACAGTTAACCGGCTGAGCCACACAGGCACCCCGCAAATAGTGACTTTCTAATTCATTGTTCCATCTACATTTATCACTTGGCTTTTACTGTAAGGAGATTTTCTTTCTTTCTTAATTGTTTATATCATTGTGAATTCAGGGATATTTAATTCTATGGATTTTAATGCTTTTCTCTACTTATTTTGATGCTCAAATTGATGCTTAGTATCAAAGCCTTAGAACTGTTCGTACCTTTGGGGCATCTGGGTGGCTCAGTTGGTTGACATCCAACTCTTGATTTCAGTTTGGGGTCATGATCCCCGGATCGTGGGATCCAGCCCTGTGTCGGGCTCAGTACTGAGTGTGGAGCCTATTTAAGATTCTTTCTCTCTCCCTCTGCCCCTGTCCCCTGCTCATGCATGCTCTCATTCTCTCTACAAACAAACAAACAAAAAGCTCTTCTTATCTTTGACTTAATGATTCCTCTTAAAATCTAATCTACAATTTATGTATAAAAGTATGGTGAGGAATTGGAATAACTTGGAATGTGCAAGATGAAAATAACTAAGCATGTTTGAAATATCTACAGGGTTTTTTTTGACATAGAAGTAATTACTAAAATTTTAGAATAAAATGTTATATGGAAAGCAATATATGTAGAATAGTTTAAATTGTGTAAAATCCAGAGAAACAAATCACACCTCTACTTACCACGTTGATACAAATTTCACCTTGCGTTACATCTTCCAAACAGGAAGTGTTCATTCTTTTCCTCAAACCTGTTTGGTCCTCCATCAGGTCTGTCTCAATAAATGTTCCACCCAATGCCTGGTTCTGCCTTTCTGTCTCCCCCACATCTAATCTATCAGTAAGTGCTGTTGGTACTACCTTCAAAGTATATCCCATCTGCCTTCTATGTCCACCTGCACTACCATTCCTGGTCCAAAAAAACATTTGCTGTCCCCACATTATAACTTCAGTGGCTGCTTCTGCGCTGGCCCTTCCGTGTGTGCCACAGGCCCCCCCCCCCCCCCCAGCCAGGCTTTACACAGCAGCCAGAGTGACCTTTTAAAATTATGGATCACATCCTGGCACTCCTGTGCTTAAAACTTTTTCTCTCCCAATGGCTTTTCATTGATTTTAATGTAAAATCCTTATTACCAGCAACAGTACCTGCTTTTCTTCTTTCTTACCATGGTGTCACCCAGCTGACTTTCTTTTCATTCTCTTCATACTCATTGCTCACTCTGGCCTCAGGACCTTTGCACCTTTATACTAATCCTTCCATCTCTGTCTGAAACACTCTTTTCTTGGCTTTTGGAATGACTGGACCTGTGTTCCTACTTCTTCAGAAAGGCCTTTTTTGACACCCCCCCCCACTACCTAACATCTCCTATCCCACCCCCAGTATTTTTTGCATAAGGTGGATCTTATTTATCAATCTATTCTTTCCTGTACCATGTATCTACATCCACTGGATGGAAGAGTCTTGAAGAATGCTTGGCACACAGCAGACGCTTGGTAAATGAATGGTCTGGTGAATAAATTGCTACTGTCTCTGAAGTTGCAGTGAAAGGGGCTCTCTCTGTTTCCAACCAAAGATGCAGAAGTTCCACTCTAGGCATGTGTCCTATATACATTGATAATATTTGTGTAACTTTGTGGGCAGCCTTATTTACAACATTGGAAAATTGGAAACAATGTAAATATACTACATAAATCATGGTGTTTTCCTATAGTTCAGTATTGTGCAACCATTAATAAGGGTGTTTTAGAAACATAGCTGATGAGGAAATAGGTCCAGAACATAAAACATGTTCCAAAATATGATATGAAGATCCCATTTTTTTTGTATTCTACACATAAACACACATACTTCAAAAAAATCTACAGGGACAGACACTAAAATATTTATAGTGGTTATGTCTGAATTTTGGGATTGCAGCTTTTGTATGTTTTGTTGTCTAATTTATTAGTTACTATTTATTGCCTGATTTATTATCTTTTGAAATCTATACCCTTGCCCCAGCATTGCTAAAAATGACCCAAATACTGGAGGCCAGGTCATTGCAATGTGGTATGCTTCTTGAGCTTCAGCTATGCCCAGAGCCTTTCACAGGGTAGACAGATGAGTCTGGTAACTCCCCTCCTTTGGTAACACTGTCAGAGGAGTGTCGTCAGCGTGTTTGTGGCTTAGAGAAAGGACAAGCACTTCTGAGTGGGAAAATCAGGGTAGACTTCATGGAGGACGAAGACATTGGCGTCGGCTCTTGAAGTATTTGGAAGATCTGACGGACGATTGAAGAGAGAAACCCCATAGAAAGAAGAGCAAAAGTAAAAGCAAGGAAAGAAAAGGAGAGGGAAGGAAATCATAAGGGCAAGTTAAAGAAGTAACACATGCAGTCATTCTGTAAAAACGGGCCATCTGGGGGAGTGTTGGGACGTGGTTCTTGAAAAGTAGATAGAAATACCTCACAGTGGCCTTAATCTGGCAACTAAGGTGTTTAAGCAGGGGACCGATGAGCATCTAGAGCTGATTTTTCAGGCAACTAATCTGACAGATCCAAGGAATTGAAGGGGCAAGACTGGCAGTGGTGAGACCGGTCTGGACGCTGAAGATGGAGACAGAATGGTGAGGCTGGTTGAGCCAAGGCTGCTTGCCCAATACGTCGAGTAGGCTGCTAAGCCCGACTCTATTTAATAGGAGAAAACCCTACACTATTTGAAAGCTCTTATTTCCTGGTCACTTGCCACAGGGTCATAAGCCTCTTATAGTCTGGTCATGCATATAAATTAGGTTATAAGGTAAAAATTTGTATTTTGAATATACATTTGACATTTTTACTTCTCTCCGTCCCCCAACTTCATTATGGCATTACTGGTGCTACTCACTGAGGACAGTATAATGTCTGGGGCTAGTGGGTGGGAGAGAAAAGGCTGAATGATCATGGGCTGGGATATATAAAAAAGGAAACCTCAAATTGTGGGGGTTTTTAATATATATTTTAATGTTTATTTTGAGAGAGAGAGAGAGAATGCACACAGGGCAGGGAGGGGCAGAGAGAGAGGGAGAGAGAGAATCCCACAGGCTCTGCACTGTCAGTACACAGCCCAACACGGGGCTCAATCCCATGACCTATGAGATCATGACCTGAGCCTAAATCAAGAGGCATCAACCAACTGAGCCACCCAGGCGCCCCTCAAATTGTGTTTCTTTAATGTTTTTATTTTTAAATTTTTTTTAACGTTTTATTCATTTTTGAGACAGAGACAGAGCATGAACGGGGGAGGGGCAGAGAGAGGGAGACACAGAATTGGAAGCAGGCTCCAGGCTCTGAGCCATCAGCCCAGAGCCCGACACGGGGCTCGAACTCACGGACTGCGAGATCGTGACCTGAGCCGAAGTCGGCCGCCCAACCGACTGAGCCACCCAGGCACCCCTAATGTTTTTATTTTTGAGAGAGAGAGAGAGAGAGAGAGAGAGAGAGAGAGAGAGAGAACCAAGTGGGGGAGGGGCAGAGAGAGAGGGGGGCAGAGGATCCAAAGTGGGCTCTGTTCTGACAGTAGCGAGCCTGATGTAGGGCTTGAACTCATGAACCGTGAGATCATGACCTGAGCCAAAGTTAGACACTCAACCACCTGAGCCACCCAGGCGCTCAACCACCTGAGCCACCCAGGCGCCCCATCAAATGATGTTTACTTGTTTTTTTTAAGTGAAAGATGTAAGACGTTTTGTACAAGAGTTTCTTACATACACAGACAATTTTAGTTCCCTGAAACTACTGAGACGTTTCAGGCCCAAGTTCTGAAGGCAAATACCTGAAAATATTACATTGGTTTTGGGTTGAAGAAATAGTTAATGTCCCTTTTGAAACTAGGTCAAGTTTTTTAACTTTATCTTCTGCTCTAACTCAGGACCCCAGCTGTCAGGCTCTCCCAGAAATTTACAACAAAAGATGGAGAGCTCCTCTAATACTTGGTTACAAATCCCTCATGTGGAAGTGGACATTTAAAGCTTTGAGAAGTCATAAAAAACATGTGGAGAGATAGCTCAGCAGAAATTCTTTTCCTTGAAAGAAGCAATTGACCCTTTCTAGCAGCTTTATAGCCCCAGTGATCCAGACTGGGCAACTTGACTTTGCCAAAATGTTTAGTAAGAACTGTTGTTACAAGCATAAAAAATTTAAGTGACTTCCGTGTAATTACCCCTAAACTACTGTGCCTCCTTGCAGGTGCCACAGAAAAGCTGGTTATAGCCTGGGATATGTCTGTAGTGGGACAGAAAGAAGGTTGAGAGGGTTTCATTACTGGTATGATGAAAAGGTATCAATGTAAGATAAAACTATCTCTTATTAGTTTGGTAAAACATAGAGTTTTGGCCATTCCTGTGAAGCATAGAACAGAAAGGAAAATTACTTCTGCAATTTGAGGTCAGCATACAGGACTCCAGGGTTATGTAAATGTGGATTTTAAGAAACAGACAAACATGTTGTGCAATTTTCAAGAACACATTCTTGGGAGACTATAGATGCTGGAGAGGGTGTGGAGAAACAGGAACCCTCTTGCACTGTTGGTGGGAATGTAAACTGGTGCAGCCACTCTGGAAAACAGTGTGGAGGTTCCTCAAAAAATTAAAAATCGATCTACACTATGACCCAGCAATAGCACTGCTAGGAATTTACCCAAGGGATACAGGAGTGCTGATGCATAGGGGCACTTGTACCGCAATGTTCATACCAGCACTTTCAACAATAGCCAAATTATGGAAAAAGCCTAAATGTCCATCAACTGATGAATGGATAAAGAAGATGTGGTTTATACATACAATGGGATACTACTTGGCAATGAGAAAGAATGAAATATGGCCTTTTGTAGCAACGTGGATGGAACTGGAGAATGTTATGCTAAGTGAAATAAGTCACACAGAGAAAGACAGATACCATATGTTTTCACTCTTATGTGGATCCTGAGAAACTTAACAGAAGACCATGGGGGAGGGGAAGGGGGAAAAAAGTTACAGAGAGGGAAGGAGGCAAACCATGAGACTCTTAAAAACTGAGAATAAACTGAAGGTTGATGGGGGGTGGGAGGGAAGGGAAAGTAGATGATGGGCATTGAGGAGGGCACCTGTTGGGATGAGCACTGGGTGTTGTATGGAAACCAATTTGACAATAAATTTCATGTTAAAAAAAAAGAAAAGGAAAATAAAACATTGTTGCATGGAATCCACTTTTTACAGAACTGACTGACCTCCGATAACCAGCTTGTGCACCTTCTGTCACTCTCCAGGGCACTACAAAGTGGAAGCTAAAAAGCAGCTTCTTCCTTTTCCCAGCATCCTCTGGGGACTGTCTAAAGGAAAAAGAGAGTGGAGTTAAGATAACTTTTGGGAAGGAAAGTAAAACAGAGTGCTAGGTGCGTTATAAATGTTGAAATCAACAAATTACCTCCCAAAGCTACACTCACTACTCTTTGAACACAGAGGAAATGGAAAAAATCAACAATTAAGAGTAAGTTGGGGGGTGGTGTCTGGAGAAAGTGACATATTGCAATGTTCCTCAACTGACATTGTGGTTAGGAGCAAGTTGCCATGGGATTTGAAGCAGTTCAGAAGTCTTCAAGTAAGACCCATCATGATCAAAATCAGTGTATGGCAGACAGTCTAAACGAACTGGGTCTTTTAATTAATTACACGTACCAAATTGGGATGGTTTTTAGCTTTTAAAAATTTCAGCGAAACTTAAGTTCCTTTATAAATTGAATCTCTGCTTTTACTTTTCCATAAACAAAATCTGTTTCTTACTATTTGCCTTCTAAAATAGCAATAGCCACGGTCCAAACATTTTATATTAAACACCAAATTTGACCAAACACCCTGAGTTTTTAAACTGCGCCATTTTGATAATTGTGATAATCAAATCTAGTATATGTGATTTTTTTAATGTAAAATATTTGCAGATATTCAGGAAAAGATTTTAAGTTCTTACAAATAATGAGAATACTCTCTACATACTAAATGCTTTTCTGGTCTAAGGACTTAGCCTGTCCATGTTCTTCAAACTATTGATAGAACCACTAGATTTTCGTCTATACATTTATATATTCATTCATATACTTGTTACTACATGCACACACACACACCCCTCTGATGTTTTCTAAGGAGTGCAAAACAATGCTGGATCCCAGTTTTCTGTGGAATAAAGCTTTGTTTAAAAAAAAAAAAAGCAGATGCAGCTTAACATCTCATTAACAGAATTGTTGTTTTATAAGAACTGTTGTTGTTGTTGTTTTTCCTGTTAGTAGCCAAAGTTGAGGAAAAATAAGAAAAACAAAGAGGAAGCAGGGTGAGTAAATAGCACATTTGATGAGGGTGTCCTCACCTTGTCAAGGCAAGGTTCTCTGAGGCGTTAAGGGTGATAGTGGGGACGCAGATGGGAGCAAAGAGCTAGTGAACCAACCATCATCTCTTCTACAGAGCAATTTTAGGAAGCCTCTGAGGGACGCAGGTAGTCAATGAACAGGAATTGAGGGAGTTGACAAAAGGGAAGAGGCTGGATTCCTCAGAGTCATAGCAAACTGTTCTGTAATCAAGTTGGTAATTCACCAACTGTGCCATTATGAAATATTTACCGTATTTTATATTGAGGATTATTATGTAATATAAATAAAGAAATATTAATTTCCCTTTAATGTTTTAGGATTTATGTATTTATTACTTTTTGGAAATTATTATATTTTAAAACTGATTTCCATTCCCTTAAATCTGAATTATAAACTGTCATTTCTGCCTTCATTTACCGGCCAGTATCCTGCACTGGTACTGTTTTGCTATGTATTAAAAATGAAACCAAAAATGAACGGGTACGCTGAGGCCTTAATTTTGAGAAAATAAGAACAGTGATGTGTGGGGTTAGAAATGGGCCTCTTTCTAAGGTAGTTACCGTGCAGTTACAGTTTGAGATGAGATGTCATTGATGGTGCCCCCTGCTCCACATGCTGGGGCACAGACGTCTCCTTGAGCCACTTCTCCCATAAAACCCTTTATTCTCTTTCCTCCCTTGTTAGCATTCAGCTGTTTTTCTGGATGAATGCGCCACCATTTAGTTCCAAACTCTTGTTCCTAAGGGAAGAGTGGCACACTGTCTCCACACAATGTCACCTCCTGTCTTCCCTGCCTGTCTTCTCTCCTCGTGGTACCAGCCCTTTCCCGTCATCAGGCGACCCTAGCCTCGTGCTTCCTGGCTGCTCGGAAGTGAGAAGTCACCTACTTAGGGTGCTGATGCTGTAGGAGGTCATGGTGTAGGGATTAGGCTTCTAGTTCAACAAGTTACTCCCTTGTAGAAATCAGAGTCCTCACCTATAAAATTGACATGATAACAGGGTTGTTGTGAGATTAGACCAGTTCCTGTGTGTTGTGTATGCTGTGCCACTCTTTGGAAGAATCTTCTCCTCCCCTCATCTGGCTACTTCCTATGGGTAAAGGCCCTGAGAATAATGTCTGACGTATAATCAAGAGTTTAAATTTTTTTTTTTAATGTTTATTTCTGAGAGAGGCTGTGCAAGTGGGAAAGGGGCAGAAAGAGAGGGAGACAGCTGATAGCACAGAGCCTGATGTGGAGCTCGAACTCAGGAACCGCGAGATCGTGACCTAAGCCAAAGTTGGACACATACCTGACGGAGGCACCCAGGCGCCCCAAAAGATCAGGAGTTTAAGGGGTTGCTTTTATTTACCGTGGCATGGGGGGAAGGAATCTGTGCTTCGTAAAGCAGGCTTTTCTTCTGTTACCCCTACTCTTTCCTAACAATGTCAGCTGTGCACACAGCTGGTCAGTATGGAAGGATGGATGTGATGGCAGGGATGGGCACTGTGGAGAATTTCTGAGGAAATTGGATGGAAAGTAGAAATAGAAGAGGCTTAGGGAAAGTAGCCAGCTGAGGGGAGAAGATTCTTCCAGGGAGTGGCGGCAGCGTGTTCAACACTGATCATGTGAGGAGAACCAAGTTCAGGGAAACACCACCGACCACAGTCATCTGTAAGGCCAGAGAGGAGGCTTCCAGGTAGACCCATAGCAGGCTGTGCTGCCGGAGTGTGATGAGAAAGACAGCTGTGAAGTCCTGGAGACCTGCTGGTCTTTTGTGCCAAGGGGGCTGGAGTTTATCCTGGGGAAACTGAGGCATTCAAAGAAGTTACACGATCATATTTGCATTATAGAAATGTTAGTGTCACGGCTGTGTCAGCGACTGGTTTTGTGGGCTCAACGCTTGGAAGGCCATCCATAGGCCAGTTAGTAGACTCTCGTGACAACTTCCTTTTCCCTCAGAAGTTCTTCTAATCTCCCATCAACTGGGAAACAGATCACCAAGCTAGTTACATTTGAGTCTGAAATATGAATACGGGTTCTGAGGGAGGGAATGATAGGTTTTTTAAATTTGTGAATGGGAATTACTTTTTGTTTGATAAATTCCCAGTTCCTGTCTTTGGTTTAAATCAGCTGTCAGGTGATTTAGGGTCTCACTCTTAATATTAATGGAGCCCTACTGAATATATGGGTGTAGAATTATGGGAAAGTTGATATTTTAATAACAGGCCTCAAAAGTTCCTGAAATTAAAGCCAATACAGTCCTTTGGTTAGTGCTTATTACTTCCTCATGAATTTCTTTGCTCTGATTAGGCAGAATTGGAGAATTCTTCCACTTCTTCAGAAATTCAGGCAGTCTTTGAATATTACTTATACCCCAGCCATTCTACCGAACATGACCACAGAGAAGTTTGTGAGGCATGGTCTGTGGCTTCCAGTCCCAGTGTAGCAGACGTGGACCCACCTTTCCTGTTGTGTCCGTCTCCTATCTCCCTTGCAGCATTAAGGTCTACTGGAAAAACAAAAAAACCCAGTGCCTCAGTTGGAAGACATGGGGGACATAAACAGACACATAGCAGAAGAAGATGGCCTGCTATCCAGCACCCTCCTGCAGGAGCCGGGCTTGGAGGGGAAGCAAGGGGGAAGGTCACCATTGATTTGGAGCCACTAGAGCTGTGATTTTTTTTTTTTAAACCAAGGGTAATTTTGCCCCCATCTCCCCTCCCTTCCAGGGACATTTGGCTATGCCTGAAGACATTTTATTTATTTATTTATTTATTTTAATGTTTATTTTTTGAGAGAAAGAGAAACAGTGTGAATGGGGGAGGGGGAAAGAGAGAGAGATAGAGAGAGAGAGAGACAGAATCCAAAGCAGGCTCCAGGCTCTCAGCTGTCAGCACAGAGCCCGATGTGGGACTTGAACTCATGAACCGGCAGATCATGACCTGAGCCGAAGTCGGACGCTTAGCTAACTGACCCACCCAGGTGCCCCTGAAGAAGCTTTTTGATCATCTTTGCTCTGGGTGTGGGTGGTGGTGGTGGTGGTACTGTTAGCATATACGGTATGTCCTAGAATGCTGCTAACCATCCTGTAGTGTCCTGCAAAGCTTCCTCCCCTTCCCCTGCCACTCACATCAAAGATTATCCTGTCTAAAATACCAGTAGTGCGAGGGTTGAGAAACTTTGCACTAGAGGTGTTGTCTATACGGGCTGTGTTTGGAAATGTAAGCATCTGGTTGGGGGAAATGGTGGTACTTAGGCAGCCTTGGAGATGTTGGGGTGGAGCCGGACTACAACTGACATTGCACTGGCTCTTAGTAGTTTCTAGTTCTCGGGGCATTAAAACAGGTTGATTGCCAAGTCCAGTGGGTGCCTGACCCTCAAACCTCTTAGAAATCCTCTGTGTCCAGTTTCTTTAGTGGGTCAAGTCCTGCTACTCAGGAAGGATTAAAAGCTTGTATTTTCTTCTAGAAATTGTATTTCCTTCTTCAAATGGGACCAGTTGCTCACCCACATTCATTCAGTTCATTGATTTTAATCAAAGTATTCTGGCCCCCATGGCACATGTGTTTAAGTCGTATAAGGGCCCAGGAAGGACTTGACCCTTTTTCCTCAGTTTCTCCTCTTTGCCCTTAGACAAAAGCCATTCTTAAGATAAGTCTAAGGTAAAACTGTGATAGACATTTTGAGTCCAATGTTTGCAGTGTAATTTATCACTGGCTTTTTCTTAAAAAAAAAAAAAAGAGAAGTATATATAGGTTCCCAGAATTTATCTAGAAATAATTTCGAAAACTTCAGCATTTATATTCATTGACTGTTCCTCTCCTCTGTGAAGACCTTCAGAATTTCCCAAACTTGCTAAAGCGAGTCAGTCTATTGGAAACTTCTGAAGAGAAGCAAAACTTCATTTCACGCGGCCTTTCATCAGCTCCATGCCTATTCTCAGGGAAGGGAGAAGAACAGAGGTCTCTCTGCCTGACTGACCCTAAGTGAGCGCCTTTTCAGATGCCTTTGGTATGGGAACAAAATCAGCCATAATCTTCGGGGTTTTAAATGTCATTTTCAATACATCAGGAGACCAAAAGGCAGAAAAGTCTGGGAAAATAATAAATAACACTTAGATGGTTTGGGAAAGCAATTAAGTTTTTAATTATGTGCTTAACGCACATCCTGTTTGGGGCCCCAGCTGAGTTTGAATCCTTGTGCTTGAACTGATGTTTAGCAACCATTTCTTAACCAGGAAGGGCCTCCCCGACTCCCAGCCCACACCCATTTGAGCTTCACTGGCTCTTTTGAACAGAAGCCATTCTCACTTTTTACTTGGTTCAGTGAACAAGGTTACTGTGTAAAAGCAGTGTCTGTGGAGCTGTGGGTCTCACTGCCCTTGTGCCTCCCCCCCCCACCCCCAAGTGTACCTCAAGCTGTGTGAGGCGGAATACTTAGGATGATTAAAAGGGCCCTTCACTGACGATTTGGCGTTTGCCTGGCTGAGGAGCTCAAAGCAAGAAGACGGAGACATGCAGCCATGTTGCAGCCTATTCCAGAAAGGAATTTAGGATGGGGGACCCTAAGCCAGACTGTAAGTTCTTGGACTCAGTAAGGAAATTCAGGAGCCAGGCAATCTTTACACTGATTTTTAACACTTAAAACAGGCAACCATACACAGTAGAAAATGTTTTGTTTGGGGGGGAAGAAACGTGCCGATTTTAATGTTCTTAGAGGAAGGAGTGGGAATTGTAATTAAATAGGATGATCTTTGTTTTTTATGTTCTATAGATGATGGGTATATACCTCTGTCTACGTTGTCCTGGAGCCATGGGACAGTTTCTGTGAACATTGTGGGCAAACTATCATTATTTTCCCTTTTCCATGTTCCTACTTTTTTTTTTTTTTTCTTTTGGGAAAACCCAAAATGAAAGCCCTGACATTTCCTAGAGTCTCCTTAAAGTGCAGACCTGGGCCATCGCAAGCTGCACACACACTTGTGCTGCCGTCCAAAGAAAATTTTAGCACATAATTTATTGATGATTTCTTTCTCTCTCTCTCTCTCTTTTTTTTTAAACATTTGACATGTTTTTAAGTAATCTCTACCCCCAACGTGGGGCTCGGATTCATGACCCTGAGATCAAGAGTCACATACTCTACCAACTGAGCCAGCCAGCCAGCCAGCCAGGCGCCCCTGATGATTTCTTAATGCTCTTAATATTTGTATCTGGATCAGATCAGGAGAATTTGGGGAAATGATTGTTTTTCTATTTAGAGGGGTATATTTGGAAAGTTCTGTTTTTTCCTGCTTGAAAAGAAAAATCTTATTTCCCTTGCCTACCTTTTGGTTTCTTTGTTTTTTGTTGTTGTTGTTTTTTTTTTTTAAGTCAAACATTGCCTATATTTCCCTTTTGGATTTCTCTTCACCAGAATGCTTTCATTTTCTCAACACGTAAACAGTGACTCACATGGGCTTTTACAGACAAAACTATAGGCATTGGAATCTTAATAGTACCTGTTGGGGTTATTTTTATCCCCCTATTTTCTTCTCTAGAAGTTTCTTGATGTAGATGTTTTATCAAATTTTATTTTTCAGAACAATAAAGATGCTTTACTCACTAAATTACTTGTCCTTACAAAATATTATGTATCTTCATTTTCGTAGGTAATATTTGTAAATTTTGTCATAAAAACACATCTGATCTAGGAAAGAAAGGTTATATATAGTGTCAGTATCCAGTAACCATTAGGAGATGGAGTGTGGTGTGTATAAATGATTTGCTTTTGGTATTTTAGGATTATAAAATGAGTCAGAGTGGCATATTAGATATATCTTTGTAGCTAGATCTGACTTTTCCTTTTACCTTTGACACTTAATAGCTCTGTGACTTCAGACAAGGTATTTATATTCTATAAGTGTGTTGGTATCATTATTACACAATGAGAATTATCTCTAATTTGCAGGATTGTATGTACTTGAAAGAAATAAGATGCCTTACTTAATGCCCAGTTCCCCAGAAAAAAAAAATATCAGTGTTATTAATGTGTGTATTAACTCATTTTCTGTTCCATTAACTCACTTTCCAATTCATTTTGTACTTAATGACTATTTTTTGGAGACCTATCTTCCTGTGTGGAAAGCATATTTATGTATAGTACTGAAGTATTAGGATTAGACATAGTCGCACACACAATAAGCACTGATTTTCATAATGAATTATTCAAGTGTGATAAAATAAGATTGCGTCAATCAAATGAAACTCAGGTTACTCAGTAAGAAAATAGGAAAAATGTCTCTGTACACTCCGTGGCATCCGCTCCGCTCATTCATGAAAGCCCACATAGCTGTGGGAACAGAACCTGTTGTCAACATCAAGCTGCTATGGAATAACTGTAGGAGTTATGGGTGACCCCCCCCCCGCCTTCCAGATAAAAACTGTTCTCTGTAATTATCCGACCTATCCTCACCTTCGCACTTATCATTGTCTGATGTAATAATGTGTACTGTGTTCCCACGCTGCGATGTATGCTTGATGGCAGCAGGGAGTTTTGTCGGTTTCATTCACTGCAAGGGCACCTGCCAACCTAATCAATCTATCGAGTTAATGCATCAGTCCCTAGTCTGCAGTAGGGCCACGCCTACTCTTTATAAAACACACAAGGTAACAAAATCGAGGATGCAGTTTTATAGCTAAAATAAAGAGCCTCATAAAAGCACTAGCAGTTCCAACTTTTGGAAGAAAGGAAAAAGTCAGCACGAAATGTTACCATCTTCTGTTACAGATGATTAACGGTGTGCCAAGCAGAACAGAAAACCAAAAAGTTTACTTCCTTTGTGAAAAATAATTAAAGTATGGACTCTAGTGAAATAATTTTGTGATAAAAGGCCAGGTCAAAGGTGAAATAAGCTCCTTCCCCTAAGCCTCGGGCGAGGTCCGTGCTCTGCTCCAGAGAGATAGCCCCTTCCACACACTCAGTGCTGTTCAACACACCCTGGCAGACTCAAGCTCCTTCACCAGGAATTTTATGTTGGCATATTTTTTAAAAGCTACAAGTCATGTGAAATGAGGCTTTCGAAAAACACTAGCCATTCTCAAAGTTACAGTGAATCTATACTTCTATGAAGAAGATAAAATGTTGTACTTTAGAGTCAAAACACCAGATTTCCACTCACTCTTTTTTTTTTATTATTTATTTATTTTTTTAATTTACATCCAAGTTAGTTAGCATATGGTGCAACAGTGATTTCAGGAGTAGATTCCTTAATGCCCTTACCCATTTAGCCCATCCCCCTTTCCATAACCCCTTCAGCAACCCTCAGTTTGTTCTCCATACTTATGAGTCTCTTCTGTTTTGTCCCCCTCCCTGTTTTGATATTATTTTTGCTTCCCTTGCCTTAGGTTCATCTGTTTTGTATTCCTCATATGAGTGAAGTCATATGATATTTGTCTTTCTCTAAGTTTGCTTAGCATAATACCCTCTAGTTCCATCCATGTAATTGCAAATGGCAAGATTTCATTTTTTTTGATTGCCAAATATACTCCATTTTATATATATATATATATATATATATATATATATATATATATATACACACACACACACACACACACACACATATATACCACATTTTCTTTATCCATTCATCTGTTGATGGACATTGGGTTCTTTCCATACTTTGCCTATTGTCAATAGTGCTGCTGTAAACATCAGGGTGCATGTGCCCCTTCGAAACAGCATACCTATATCCCTTGGATATACACCTAGTAGTGCAATTGCTGGGTCTTAGGGTAGTTCTATTTTTAGTTTTTTGAGGAACCTTCATACTGTTTTCCAGAGTGGCTAGAGCACCAGCTTGCATTGCCACCAACAATGCATAAGAGCTCCTCTTCACATCCTCACCAACATCTGTTGTTGCCTGAGTTGTTAATGTTAGCCATTGTGACAGGTGTGAGGTGGTATCTCATTGTGGTTTTGATTTGTATTTCCCTGATGATGAGTGATGTTGAGTATTTCTTCATGTGTCGGTTGGCCATCTGGATGTCTTCTTTGGAGAAGTGTCTATTCACGTCTTTTGCCCATTTCTTCCGGGGATTATTTGCTTTTTGGGTGTTGAGTTTGAGAAGTTCTTTATAGATTTTGGATACTAACCCTTTATCTGATAAGTCATTTGCAAATACCTTCTCCCATTCTGTCGGTTGCCTTTTAGTTTTGCTGATTGTTTCCTTCGCTGTGCAGAAGCTTTTTATTTTGCTGAGGTCCCAATAGTTCATTTTTGCTTTTGTTTCCCTTGCCTCTGGAGATGTGTTGAGTAAGAAGTTGCTGTGGCCAAGGTCAAAGAGGTTTTTGCCTGCTTTCTCCTCGAGGATTTTGATGGCTTCCTGTCTTACATTGAGGTCTTTAATCCATTTTGAGTTTATTTTTGTGTATGGTGTAAGAGGGTAGTCCAGGTTCATTTTTGTACATGTCGCTGACCAGTTTTCCCAGCACCATTTGCTGAAGAGACTGTCTTTATTCCATTGGATATTCTTTCCTGCTTTGTCAAAGATTAGTTGGCCATACGTTTGTGGGTCCATTTTTGGGTTCTCTATTCTTTTCCATTGATCTGAGTGTTTGTTTTTGAGCCACACACTCACTCTTACACTGTTTGTGTGACCACAGGCAAATCCCAATTGACCTTTCTAAGCCTCTTTTCCCTCCTCTAAAGGGCAACAGTCATGCCTGCCTTAATCAAGTTAAGATGGTCAAGTAAGTTAATACCCAAGAAAGTGATTTATAATCCATAAAGCAAATTATACTTGAAGATATACTAAAAAACAGTGCAAGCTATTTTCTTAAATGAAAAATTTAATCACTTTATGACTATATATATATTCTGTATTTGTCAAAGTATCATTAATTAGGGGAGGAAAAACCCACCAAAACAGTAAGAAGACCAAGGTACAGTTTTTAATGCCAAGGTACATTTTTTAATACATATATATGTGTATGTATATATGTGTGTGTGTGTGTGTGTGTGTATACATATATATATTTAAATTTAGAAAACACTGGCATAGTGGCTAAGATACTAGATTTTAAAGCCAAATTGATGATGATTTTACCCATGATTTAGCTATATATGTCAGACAAATTTCTTAACTTTTTTGAGCCTTGGCTTCCTTCTCTCAATGGTGGGGAGAATATTACCTCAATGTAAGCTTACTATGAAGAATAAATCGAATGAGACCAAGTGCTTAAAGCATCTAGTACAGTCTGGAACAAAATAGATGTTTAATAAATGGTGATTGTGTTTGTGGTTCTTGATTCTTTATAAATATCATTGAGTATATGATTTGTTTCTTAAATCATATGGTACCAAACTTTTAAAATATATTAGCCACTATTACTATATATGAAAATCTAATAGAAATTTTCCCAGAGAAAATGATCCTCTAATTTTCCATAACTTCCACTTTTCTGGGCCTGAGGATATTTAGATTAAGTAGCCTTTGAAACAAAAATCAGTACAATTAAATTTTCCAAAAGCTATCATTCACTCACCTAAACCTCCTGAGATCTCAAAATATGTTAGGTAGAATTTAACTTATCCTTCCATAACAAAACACAGATGTTCATAAAGGGTGTTTCAAGGACAGAAATTAAAAATTCTCTGAGAAATGCGTGTTGCTCGTGAATCTCCTATGCTCTCCAGCCAGAGTTGCTCAAGTTTAAACATAAAAATCTGCTGGATATGTCCTAGCATGAAATAGAATGAAAGGCTGGGGGGGAAACTTTCATCCACAAGAAGGGCATGAGGGTAGTAATGCATATTGTCATACAACCTAAAGGTGTGTAAGTTCCAAGATTGACTACTGAGATGCACATCTATTAAAAGTCACCAATCCTTTCTGAGAGCATTTCAACTGAGTTATTGTCTGGTGAATGATCTCTGAACTAAAGTTTTCGTACTGAATTACCAGCATTGGTATACTGTCTTGACAGTATAATTTACTTTTCTTATCAGAACTTCAAGGTGACATAAATAAATAAATTTCAGTTGAACTATAAACCAATTTCGAAACTTAGGTTAAGTTTTTAATATATGGGAATCAATTCTCCATTAGAAAGTAGTTTCCTACGATGACCTTTTCTATTTAAAAAGATCATGCCATAATCCATTTCTGGATTGTAATCTGGTGGGTGATACAAATGAATTCTTAGTATCTTATCACAGACAGAATAAAATAATGTTGCCTGAACAGCAAGTAACGTGTGACATGTGATGAAAGACCAAGAAGGTAAAGTTAATATTTAAGCTTTAATCCACTATTGGCAGTGCAACATTGTCCTGTTTTTCTGTAACACAAGAGCTCTAAAGTACGGTCAAAGATTAACATTTTTATATAACATTTTATGAAGAATTCTTTGAATATTTGAATTTTGTGTTTTCTGATAACCAAAATACATAATTTAAATATATAAGTATTTAAGTTTAATGTTTTTATAATAAAATGCTATCAATACTAGCCAAAGGTCATAGGGTGAAAAATAAAACAAGTATGTCGCCCAATAATTTTAGTTGGATTACAAAATTATCAAGAACTAAGTGAAAGCTGTTCAACATGCATGAAGTATGTCTACATATGTGAGAGTTTTCTTAGTTCTCAAACACATAGAGTTTGGCATATTAAATATTCTTAAGTACATTCTTAAATGTTTATGTATTAGGTATTTTTACATGTATATAGTGAGTATTAGGAATAAGATGGGGCCCTTGTACTACAGCAGCTCAGATGTGTCAGCTTTGCGTGGTGTTTTAGAGTTTTCATATAAATTATATAATCTGTAACCAATAGCAACTGAGTTAACTAAAATTCTGCTGTAGAAACCTAAGAAAGACACACACCTGAGAATACATGAAATGGAAATGATGTGGGTCATCCGGTATAGAAGAGGGCTGTGTTCTTCAGGAACTATTAAATCAATTGTGCTGTAGGCTTCAAGCAGTTAGTTTTCTGAAATGGATCTTTGCTGTATGTCACTACACCTAATTAAACAGCAATTCCACAGCTACCTCCTAGCAACAGATGTGTTAAATGGTCCCATGATGATGGGTGAGGCTGGGTTCTCCCAAGTCACAGCTCAGGAGATTTCAAGTTTGCTTGTATAGGATATCTCACTCATCCTGTGCTTTGCAAATATTGTTTGTTTTTTAAATTGGAGGTTTCTGGCAATCCAGCACGTTGATCAGCGCCATTTTCCCAACAGCATTTGCTCAGCCCTCATGTCTCTCTTCCAGTTCAGTGTGGTAATTCTTGCAATAATTCAGACTTTTTCATTATTATATTTGTCATGGTGATCTGTGATCAGTGACCTGTGGTGTTACTACTATAGTTGTTTTGGGATACCACAAACTGCCCCCACACAAGATGGCGAGCTTAGAAGATAAATGGGGGTGTTCTGACTCCATGACCAGCCATTCCCTCGTCTCTCTCCCCCTCCTTGGGCCTCCCTATTCCCTAAGACATAACATATTGAAATTAGGCCAATTAATAACCCTACAATGGTCTCTAATTGTTCAAGTGAAAAGAAGAATCACATGTCTTTCACTTTAAATCAAAAGCTAGAAGTGGTTATGCTTAGTGAGGAAGGCATTTTGAAAGCTGAGAGCAGCCAAAAGCTAGGACTCTTGTGCCAAACAGCAAAGTTGTGAATGCAAAGGAAAAGTTCTTTTTTATTTTTTAATTTTTTTTCTTGTTTATTTTTTTTTTATTATTTTTGAGAGAGAAAGTGCAAGCAGGTGAGGGGCAGAGAGAGAGGGAGATCGAGGTTCTGAAGCGGGCTCTGGGCTGACAATTGGAACTCACGAACTGTGAGATCATGACCTGAGCCGAAGTTGGACGCTTAACTGACTGAGCCACCCAGGTGCCCCAAAGGAAATTTCTTGAAGGAAATTAAAAGTGCTACTCCAGTGAACACATGAATGATAAGAAAGCAAAACCACTTTATGCTGATACAGAGAAAATTTTAATGGCCTGGATAGAAGATCAAACCAGCCACAACATTCCCTCAAGCCAAAGCCTAATCCCAAGAAAGGTCTTAACCCTCGTCAGTTCTGAGAGAGGTGAGAAAGCTGGAGAAGAAAAGTTTGCTGCTAGGGGCACCTGGGTGACTCAGTTGGTTGAGCATCCGACTTCGGCTCAGGTCATGATCTCACAGTTCATGGGTTCGAGCCCCACGTTGGGCTCTGTGCTGACAGCTCAGAGCCTGGCTCCTGCTTCAGATTCTGTGTCTCCCTCTCTCTGCCCCTTCCCTGCTCGCATTCTGTCTCTCTCTCTCTCAAAAATAAATAAACCTTAAAAAATTAAAAAAGCAAAAAGTTTGCTGCTAGCAGAGACAGGTGCATGAGGCTTAAGGGAAGAAGCCATTCCCATAACATAAAAGTGCAAGATGAAGCAGCAAGTGCTGGTGTAGAAGCTGCAGCAAGTTCTCCAGAAGATTTGCTGAGATCATTCATGAAGGTGGCTACACTAAACCAGTTTTTCAATGTAGATGAAACAGCCTTCTGTTGGAAAAAGATGCCATCTAGGACTTCCTTAGCTAGAGAGAAGTCAGTGCCTGGCTTCAAAGCTTCAAAAGACAGGCTGACTCTCTAGTTAGGGGCTAATGCACCCGGTGACTTTAAGTTGAATCCAGTGCTCACTTAATCATTCCAGATTTCCTAGGGCCCTTAAGAATTACACTAAATCTACTCTGCCTGTGCTCCGTAAATGGAACAAGAAAGCTTGGATGACAGCACATCTGTTTACAACATGATTTACTAAATATGTTAAGCCCACTTTTGAAATCCGATCAGAAAAAAAAATTACTTTCAAAATATTACTGCTCATTGACAACGTACCAGTCACCCAAGAGCTCTAATGGAGATGTATGAGATTCGCATTGTTTTCATGGCTGCTAACACAACAGCTATTCTGCAGCCCATGGATCAAGGAGTAATTTCAACTTTCAAGTCTTATTATTTACAAAATATGTTTCATAAGGCCATAGCTGCCATAGGTAGTGATTCCTCTGATGGATGTGGGCAAATTAAATGGAAAACCTTCTGGAAAGGATTCACCATTCTAGATGCCATTAAGAGCATTCATGATTCATGGGAAGAGGCCAAAATATCAACATTAATAGGAGTTTGGAAGAAGTTGATTTCAGTACTCATGGATGACTTTGAGAGGTTCAGGACTCAGTGGAGGAAGTAACTGCAGATGTGATGGAAAGAGCAGGAGAACCAGAATTAGAAGTGGAGCCTGAAGATGGGACTGAATTGCTATAATCCATGATCAAACTTGAATGGATGAGTTGCTTCTTACAGATGAGCAAAGAAAATGGTTTCTTGAGATGAAATCTACTCCTGGTGAAGATGAGGTGAAGATTGTTGAAATGACAAGTAAGGATTTAGAATTATTATGTGAACTTAGTTCATCAAGCAGCAGCAGGGTTTGAGAGGATTGATTTCAGTTTTGGAAGAAAGTCCTGCTATGGGTGAAATGCTATCAACAACATCACATGCTACCAAGAAATTGTTCGTGAAAAGAAGAGTCAATCCATGTAGCAAACTTTATCATTGTCTTATTTTAAGAAATTACCACAGCCACCCCAACCTTCAACAGCCACCACCCTGGTGAGTCAACAGCCATCAACATCAAGGCAAGACCCTCCACCAGCAGAAAGATTATGATTCGCTGAAAACTCACACGATGTCTAGTGTTTTTTAGCGTATTTTTTAATTATGGTAAGTACATTGTTTTCTTACACATAATGCATTGCATACTTTACTACAGTATAGTATAAACATAACTTTTATATGGACTGGGAAACCAGAACATTCATTTAACTTGCTTTGTTGTGATATTGGCTTTTTGTGGTAATCTCGAAGTGAACCTGCAAAATCTTTGAGATATGCCCATTGTTTTGAGCACGAAGGATGTGACAGAGGACCCTTCCTACCTACAGGAAATCAGGCAGTCTTTGAAAATGGAAAACAGTAGGAGAGACTCATTTTCTTTTGCTTTCTATGATACATAAATGGGATTTTGGTGAAGAATCAGGAAGGTGAACTAATTTCTAGTGACAAAAATGTTTATTTTCAATTTTTTTATAAACATGCTTCCTAAGGTTGTGTGTGTGTATATACATATATATATATATATGGTTTATATAATGTTTATATATATATAATATAATATAATATATAATGTTTATATATATATATATTAAATTATCAAAGTCTAACAAAGCATTACAGCGAGTTTGGCACAAACAGGAAAAATCACCCATAATCCCATCACCTTAATGGAGTCTTCTCAGTTTTCGTGTATTTTCATATATCAGTTTTCATGTATTCAGCATGAATGTGCATATTTATAATTTAATTGTTTTCATTTAGGGTTACATTATGAGCATGCATGGTACTAACTTTTAGTACTTTTATTTTTACTAGTTAATAACCCAAGGAAGGAATATTCTTGACTATTGCTGCTTTTGAGTTTTTACAGTTGTAAGTGGTTGTTGGGGAGGAAAAACATTTCCTTTACTCTTTTAGGTTAAGTCCCTGAGGGCCTGTGAATTGAACTAACAAAGGACAGATTAACAAGAGAAAAGACACAATTTTTATTTTTACCTGCACAGGAGTTCACAGAAAAGAAAGAAAATTCAAAGAAATGAATTTGGACTCAGGGGCACTTATACCATTTTAACAAAGGAAAGGGGGTTTGGGCTTCAGGGGCTGATAAATTGTGAAGTGACAAGAAAATGGAAAATCTACTGAGAAGATGAGTTAACGTAGTAAGGTTTGTTTTTGCAAACTCATCTCCGTGCTGTCTGTCTCTGGGGATAAGAGTCACTCTTCTTTTTCTGGTACAGGAAGGGGGGGGGTGGGTGATCCTGTCACAGGGGAAATTTATGCCCCTGATTTTCGGCAAATGGGGATGAGAGACATAGAGAATTCTTCCTGCATCTGTTGATTCTCAACTGCCTTCAACTCAAAATAATACTTAATGCCAAGGTGGCATCTTTTGGAGTGCCATATGCTGATCCCCTTCGTGGTACACTAATGGACATCTTTAGGTATAAGGCTGTCCATGTTGTAGATCATTTCCTTTAGAGATTGTGGAGTTGAAAATTTTAGACCTTTTAATGGCAGCAAATAAATGCTGCTGGATTCCTTTCCTAGAGTTATGCCAATATGCCAGTGTCCTGTAACTCCATTTTAATACTGCCACTTTGCTACTTACAGCCTTTTCCTCCTCATATTTTCAGTGCTGCATTTATTTGGAAGTACATGTCTGATATTTCTCTTCTGGGTACACCCTAGATGTAAAATCAGGAATTGTCTCTTCAAGGACCCAGAAAGGCATAGTTCTAACCATAGGTGAAGCTAGTAGCGATATCCATGTGCTGTGTTTTAAGGGGTAGCATAACTTGAAGCAGGTGTCTGTTTCCGCATTGATCTGTGGGTGAGGGGTCATTGAAGATATTTTTAAAATTACAGATAGATAGTTTGAGTAGGGTTAAATCTTCATGAGCTATTCACCCCCAAACTCAAATTAACATGTGATTTCCAGTGGGACTAGTGGGTCAAATGATGGATGGATCCTGATGGGTGGGGTGTGGCTCAGCATTTGTGGTTTAGGGTTAGAGCTCCAAGCTGTTGGAGTTTCTGGCAGCTTGGGAAGATCCTAGGAGCTCCATGCACCTGAGTAGACAGGGAGGGGACCAAGAGACTAACACAAATATTGGAGATAAAGCATTGAAAAGCAGCAATTTTGTTAATATTTTTCATGGTTTCAAAACAAACACAAAACATAGGTGCATGCATACATATATAAATAAACAACTAAAAACACCAGGAAAAAAAAACCCACTTAATTTCTCTCAGTGAACACTTAAAATTAAGTGGTCTGCCTTTGTTGATGTAGTACCAATTATTAATAGTTTGGGATGAATGCTCTGAAGCTATTTCTTCACTTTTTAAAAAGGTTCATTTTATTTTACTAAATTCAGTCAAAATTTTTGACCCAGTGTTCCATATGAACGTAAGAATAAGAAAATCTGGGGTTGCCTGGGTGTCTCAGTTGGTTAAGCATCTGACTTGGTTCAGGTCATGATCTCCCGGTTTTCAAGTTTGAGCCCTGCATCAGGCTCTCTGCTGTCAGTGCAGAGTCTGCTTCAGATCCTCTGTCCCCCTCTCCCTCTGTCCCTTCCCTGCTTGCGCTCTCTCTCTAAAAATAAGTAAACATTAAAAAAGTGTTTTAAGAAAAGAATAAGAAAACCAAAGTAATTCACCAGAATTTATCTTACAGGAAGGAGAAGGTAAGACTCTTGATGGCTAAAATAATCATAATCATTAAATTTTTCCCGTTTGTGACTAATGGAAGGAAGTCTGTCTATTCCAACATCTATCTATTCTAATCGCAGGAAGAGCCTCTCCCCAATTACAGCAAGTAATTAGATGGCCTGTTCACTTTCAGAATCCTTAAACTCACTCCTTGCACATTCACTGGATTTTTCAGAAGGCATATTATGATACATGCAAATTGAGAAATTTTGGGGCTGTCCCCATCAGCTGCTTACCACTGGGTCGAATCTTAAGCAATGCATTTGAAAACTCTGAAGCAGCTTCAATTTATTATAAATTAATGACATAGGATGTTCATTAATTATTAAGCTGCACTGAAATATGCTGAATGTTGTTGTACACAGGTTTTACAGTCAATAGATGTCATCAGAATGTTTTGAAATTATCCCCTTGAGAAAAACAGGAAGGATTTTATCACTGTGCATTTGCAGTTGCTTGTTAGTTTTGCAGTAACTTTCAAAAACAGGACATTGATTTATGCTATTTTCCCTCTCCTCTTCCGAGAAAATTTAACCACTTTGGGGGGGGGGGGAAGCGTGTCCTATATCTCAAAAAGCCCCTCAAAAAAATATAAGAATTCAGTACTCAAGCTACTGATTTTACACTAACGTATTACATTTTCAGTATTTTGGTAAGATAGGTAAAAGTATTCCATGGTGGGAATTACATCCCATTAAAAAATATGCACTTACGATGCAGTAGGGGTAAAGTTATTTAAAAACAAATTAAATGAAGAAACCTCCCCGGAAATGAATTTTGGATTCAGTTGTTTCAGTAATAGTATTTTTCTACCTAGAGTTGTGTGCTGAATTCTGTTGGCGAGAAGGACAAAAGGCTTAACTGAAACCACAGGGAATTTTAGATAGCATGTATTTGGATATTGGATAGCATGTATAAGGAGGAATGTAGTTATATTCCTCCTTAGAACTGTATTCTTCCCTTTCAGAGCCCTTATCCCAGTCTGTAACCTTCACTAGGGTGATCATTTGGCTAATGCCCAGGTCTCTGTTGCCTGTAAATTCCATGTGGGCAGAGCTATGCCTGCTTCTGCCCACCATTGTGTCCCCAGTGCCTGGCACATGGGATGTAGGTGCTCAGTGGGCAGTGGAATGATGGATGGACTGAGGGGAAGGGGAAGGATTCTTTTGGTCATTCTAAAAGTCCATGAAGTGGTTTTTTTTTTAAAGATAATACATTAGTTGTGTTTTTCTCAGCAACTGATGGAAAGGGTTGCTTTGCCAGTTTTTCATTCTGCGTCTTATATTTGTCAGGCATTGCTGTAACACCATTTTGAAGAATGGGAATGCTTTACAAGAATTCATTGTCCTTTAACAATTACAGCCTTTTAAAAGGTTTGACTCTCACCATATGAAAGTTTAAATAATAGGGTCGCCAAATGGACCTTATTGCAAATTGAGTTCATATAATAAAGATTTTCTAGCACATATCCCAGAGCATTGTTATATAATTCCTAGAATCTGCTCATCTTTTTCAGAAGTCTTAAAACAGCTTCTTGTTTCCAATTGCTTGGACTTCCCTTCCTTTTTATTTTAGTACAGCACCCTGTAAAGGTTTTTGCTTAAGAAAAGTTTTGAGTGGTCATTTCCAGGACAAACTGATATTAAGAGAACAATATTTTTTGCAATTTTCTTAAAGCACCACGTACTTAAGTATTTTTTCAAAATAATGATGCTTTTTCAGCCAATATTTGAGGCTTTATTTTGCCTTATTACAGTTTAAAGATTTATCATAAAGTATCAGTCTTAGTTGATAATATTAAAACACATCCCTTTATTTCCTGCTCTTACTGCATTGAAAGAAAATAAAGAGAAGCTCTGGGGAAAAAACCAGAAATCTTTAGTTTTAACTTTTTAAAAAATTTGTGTTTTGGGGAGGGTATGTGTGGGCAAGTGTGTTTTACTTTACAGTACCCTGGTTATGGTACAGACACTTAAGGGTTTGTTTTGCTTGTTTGTTTTAGCTTTGGCTGTTGTTCGTTGTAGAAATGAATATTAAAGCATCAAAAACAGATTGAGTATCCAGTGTATACTATACAACTTAATTTTCTAAAGTGCCAAATTTTTTTAATATCCTAAAGTTGGGGACTAACCTAAGAGCAGTCTTGATAGATGACAGTATGGCTTATTGCACAGTTCTCTGTTAGTTCGAATTACTACAAGAGTAGATTTTAGAATATCTATCAGAATTAGTCTCCTGTATATTCCCTATAAAAACAGCTTCTTGAAACTGAGCTTGTGCTAACTGTTGAATAACAGTGAGTGTAAGACCTGTCCTCCTTGGCAGATTTCTGGAATACATTCTAGGTTATCAGTTATTAGTAGAATCATATGAAGTTGACCTTGGGGTAGAGTTGATCTGCTCACATGAAAACTGAGAAACCTAAGTAACAAAGATGTAGACACAAAAAGTTCGCCAGTACATTTTTTTTTTGCCTCTGGAGAGGACCAGTGGGCAGAGCCAAACTTCAAGAATAATTTTAAGCTGGGTTATTTGCTGAATTTTTATTCATTTTAATTGAAGCCCCAAATTGGAGCTCCAGCCAGCATGATTAATGTAATTTTAGTCTAGGAAACTTTTTAGAAATCTTTAAAACGCATGCATGGAATGCCAAATGCCTGAAGCTTTAACCCGTCTTTGTCTTTCTGACAACAATTAAACAATAGGACCATTGTTTCAATCTATTATTAGGTCATGTGGTAGGGTCATGTTTGCATAAAAGAGAATACTTGCCTTTCTGTTCTGTGATGGGCTTGTTTACAGCTTATTCAAAAATGGCATCAAGTTTTTGAGGAACATATTAAACATCACTATTCTATACCACTGAAAATTAAGCGACGCATAAAGAGATGGTTCCCATTGCGATGGACTCTGGTGTACAAATTCTGAATAAGTATCAGTAGCCTGTGTTGAGTTTGTATACTTTAGCTTGTAACAATTGCCTTTCCAGAGAGTCAAAGGACAAATGAGTCTCCAAAAATGACTCAGACTTTATTGTTTCTGGAAGACTTCACTACAAAGCAATAAAAAGTATGAAGTATCAATACAAGTATCAGTATAAACAGACGTGTCATACTTCTGATTTTGTAACCAAAAAGCCTGACCTCATTTATTAATGCAAATAAGTATTAATTTGCACTCTATCACAATGACACATCAATATAGATAGATTGGCAAAACAAGCCATTTTATTGTGTAAGTGGGAGAAAAACTTTTCCTCTGCCCTCTTAGGTATATTACCTGAACCCTGCAATTAAACTGTCAAAAGACAGATTAACAGAAGAAAAGCATATGATTCTTTACTGTTACTGATTTTTACATGCTTGGGGGCTTCACACAACTGAAGTGAAAACCCAAAGAGACATTTAAACCCAGAGGCTTATACACCATCTTGAGAAGGGTGATAGATGGAAGAGACTAGACCAGGGAAAGTAGATTTGGGCATCTAGGGGGAAGGTACAGTATAGGAAAGTAACTATATGGGAGAAAGTAATGGCCTGTAAGGGTTATTTAGTAGGATTTGTTAGGCTGACTCAAGTTGTCTCTGGTGATTGGTTCTTCTGTTCCGGAAAAGGAGAACACCTTTACAAATGGATATTTGTCACTTTCACAAAGTGAAATTTATCCCTTGCTTTTAGGCAGAAAGGAGGTGGACAGAAAGTTCCTCCTGTGTCTGTTTCTCACTTGCCTTCAGCTCAAAATAATCAATATGCCAGCTTTGGGGTATTTGGGGATGTTATATCCTGATCTGCTTCCCTTTACGTAAAACGAGACCCTGCTCTCATAGTTTTTCTTGCCTTGCTCTCAAGAGGCTCCTTTTCAGGAACAGTGCATTTTCTCCTTGTTCCTGGTTCCTTTGGTGACACCTCAGAGGTTTTTACCCCCACCGTGAACCACGCATCATTCAGGATGCATAAGTGGTGCACCTTTCTTATGGTAGTAGGAGAAGGGAAATGTGAAAAGCAAGGTGAAGAAGGTTTTAGGGGGAAAAATCTGGAGATCGGTTCCCTTAGAGCCCTCCATGTACATATACTGCCTTAAAACAACGGTTCTTAATCAGGAGTTTATAAATTCAGAGGAAAATAACTGCATCTTTATTTCCAGTGACCTCTTTTGGAAACTGAACATTTCCTTTAATTATGAATGTGAGCAACAAACCTACAGCAGTGTTAGCACCAATAGAAGTCTGATACTTTCATATCTTACTACGGTTTCAGATATCTTAAAAGATAGTTTAAATGGATGTCAGCTTTGAAATCATGGCAGTTATTAGACTGCCCCTAGATTTTATTTAATGGGTTAATGAGGAAGCACATTACATTTTAATGTCTTGATAACCTTTTAAATAAAGATGGTTGTATTTTTTATGGTGCTTTGTATTTTAATTTATGCATTTAAAAATACTATCCTGAGAAAGGATCCAACCTGACTTTCGCCAAAGGAACCCAAAGCAGAAAGATTGAACTCCTTGTTGGTGGAAAACCTTCACGTACCCGCAGGATCATGTAGATCCCAATTTGCAAGCTGCTGAAAGGGGAATGCTGAAGCCCACCAGCTCTTAAACTGTGAATCCAGGACACCCAGACTTGCCTTTTTTGCCAAAGAGTGAAAAATGTGCAAAATCACTTAAGCCTGTGGGAGACAAATCCTTCCAGTTTTAGTGTATGTGCTGTCGAAGTGAGCACAATGGGAGACAAATCCTAGTTTAAATTCTGTTATCCATGGGTTCTGAATCAGGGATGTACATCAGACTCCTTTAGGGATCTATTTAAAAATACACAACTAAGTCTTACGCTTCAGGATTGCAGTTCAGCAGGTCTGGGTGGGACCCAGACATCTCTGTGTCAAAAGTCCATAGATGATCATACAAACCCTCAGATGAGAAGAAGTGCTCTGAAAGCTTGTTCTGTAAGAACTATTTTAAGGATCCCATTTTTAAAGATTTATGTTTAATTGAAAACAGTTCATGGCAGGAAATGAGGAAACTTCACTATAGTTTGGAAGTTATAACTGCTGAAAAGACATCTTCTGCTGAGGCAGCAGGTGGAGGACAGCTCTTGACCATCAGTCCCTGGGGGCCATGAAACTTTCTGAAGCTACACATGCCATTTTTCAAGGTAAGGGGCCAATAGCTCTCCTGAGATTTGCAACAGCATTTAAGGTCTTTAAAAGAGGCAGAAAGAGGCAGGAAATAGCTTCCCAAATACGAGACCTTGAAATTTAATTGTGAAATGACCAAAAAGGCAAAATTATCAGACCTACTAAGGGAACCGTTATGAGAACACCATTAATTCTATGAGAAAAGCACTGGACTGTCGCTCTAATTGCTTAATCTTAGCAGTATTTTCTGCTTTATATTATTCTTGGAATCAAAATACTTTTTTGCAACCTAAGTACAGCATCATAAGGTGGCAAGATAAGTGATTTTGATGCTATACATTGGGGGGGGGGAGGTAAATTATTAAAATATATCAAGTATTTATTGTGCTTAAAAATCCAAAAGAGGGGCACCTGGGTGGCTCAGCCGGTTGAGCATCCGACTTCAACCTAGGTCATGATCTCACTGGCCCCAAGTTAGAGCCTGGCGTCGTCCGGCTCTGTGCTGACAGCTCAAAGCCTGGAGCCTGCTTCAGATTCTGTGTCTCCCTCTCACTCTCTGCCTCACCCCCACTCACGCTCTGTTTCTCTCTCTTTCAAAAATAATAAACATTAAAAAAAATCCAAAAGAAAAAGTGATCATTAAAGTAAGAATTGAAAAAAAACTTTTTAAGATGAAATAATTTTATCTTAACCCTGGGCTTTTCTCTTACCTTTGACAGTTTCGTGTCCTTGGACACGAGCCCTCTGTTCATCATTGTAATAATTCTGGAAACTTAATTCTTATTTTACTGTAAAGCCTAAAGTTTTCTTTTCACATTCGAAAATTATGAAGCAACAAATGTCCTATATGAAGTGTATGGTGTCCACCTTACGGCAAGTGAGAAAAAAAATTCTGTATTGTAACAAAGTGTTTTTGAAGAAATGAAGGTGCCGTCTTTCAGTCATGAAAGAAGTTGACAGCTTTTCTAGTTGTCACAATTGCAAGTTGATATCCATCTCTGCCCTTTTGCCTGTGTCAGATAAACTACTTCCTGCTTTGGATTACCGTGCCTTCTCCTTGTCCAGAAATGCCCTCCCTCTGCCCCCCATCCACAGGGGTACTCTTTAGAGTCAGGTCAGGCATCCCCTCCTCCAGGAAGCCTGCCCTGCCTTTCTCTGTGCCTCTACAAAACCTCACACATACCTCTGTCATGGTACTTACCACACTGTATTTTAATTATCTGCTTCTATGTCCCTTAGGAGACTTTAATCTCAGTACCATTATCTTTGTGTTATTATGGCTGGAATGGTGCCTGCTCATTAAATATTTTGCTGAGTAATTACATACATAGCCTCCAGCTCCCACCTCTCACCTATTATTGTCTGTAATCCTGCCCTGACCTGGCAGCACAGGGATCATGCTTTGGCCTTTGAGTTGCTGCCTAAGCCAACCAAGGTAACCTGCCCAGCCTGACCAGCTCATTGTATTAAACTGAGTCCAAGCTGAGTCTAACAGTGTTCGATTGGCCATCAGCCCGAGATTACTCGTCATAGCCGGAGTGAGAACAGGCACGAAGCTGACCACTAAGCTCGCCACTCCCTAGGTATGTCTGTATGTCAGCTCCAGACTCTCAAACTTGCCATCTTATTAACTATCTTACCAAGATTTCTTTTTGCCAGGCCTGTACTGTTTTGAAAAAGAAATTGTCACTTATGTCTACTCAGTTATTAATATAATCCTAGCTTAATTCTGAACTTGAAAGTAGCAGTTTCTTATGATAGCCCAGTGAATTTAGTGGGAAGCAAAATACAGAGGATCTGAAAGCAGTTGCGTTTCCTTTTGAAAAGTGAAAAAAAGCAGTGGCCATGGACTCGTGTTACTTTTTTTTTTAAGTGTATTTATTTTGACAGCACGTGCGCATGAGCAGGGGATGGGCAGAGAGAGTGTGAGAGAATTCCAAGCAGTCTCCCTGCTGTCAGCTCAGAGCCCAACACGAGGCTCAATCTCATGAACCCAACCAAAAGGTCATGACCTGACCTTAAATCAAGAGTCAGATGCGTAACCAACTGAGCCACTCAGGCGCCCCAAGACTTGTGTTACTTTCAATTCCTAGGAAATAGAAACGGCATGGACCTGGGGCCCCTGGGTGCATCCTAAAGGTTTTATTAATCGTGCACACAGTTTTAGGTCTTACGCTGTTTAATGGTGCAGTTGAACATAAAATTAATGTGTCTCCCTTTGACAAAATACAAATCAGTATGATGTAAGACTGAGCTACATATATCAGCTGTATTCTATAGCCTGAATTTTGGCAGAGAACATGGTTGAAACCTTTTTTTTTTCTTTTAGAAATAGTATGTTTAATTATAACTAGAAGTTTTCTTTTTTTTTTTACCATTTAATTTAATTTATTTTTTTAATTTACATCCAAGTTAGCATATAGTGCAACAATGATTTGAAGAGTAGATTTCTTAATGCCCCTTACCCATTTAGCCCATCCCGCCTCCCACAACCCTCTGTGTGTTCTCCATATTTGAGTCTCTTATGTTTTGTCCCCCTCCCTGTTTTTATATTATTTTTGCTTCCCTTCCCTTAGATTCATGTTTTGTATCTTAAAGTCCTCATGTGAGTGAAGTCATACAATATTTGTCTTTCTCTGACTAACTTAGCTTAGAATAATACCCTCTAGTTCCATCCATGTAATTGCAAATGGCAAGATTTCATTTTTTTTACTGCCAAGCAGTACTCCATTGTATATATATACCACATCTTCTTTATACATTCATCCATTGATGGACATTTGGGCTCTTTCCATACTTTGGCTATTGTTAATAGTGCTGCTATAAACATTGGGGTGCATGTGCCCCTTCGAAACAGCATACCTATATCCCTTGGATATGCACCTAGTAGTGCAATTGCTGGGTCTTAGGGTAGTTTTACTTTTAACTTTTTCAGGAACCTCCATACTGTTTTCCAGAGTGGCTGCACCAGCTTGCATTCCCACCGGCAATGCAAAAGAGATCTCTTTATCCGCATCCTCACCAATATCTGTTGTTGCCTGAGTTGTTAATGTTAGCCATTGTGACAGGTGTGAGGTGGTATCTCATTGTGGTTTTGATTTGTATTTCCCTGATGATGAGTGATGTTGAGCATTTCTTCATGTGTCGGTTGGCCATCTGGATGTCTTCTTTGGAGAAGTGTCTATTCATGTCTTTTGCCCATTTCTTCCCTGGATTATTTGCTTTTTGGGTGTTGAGTTTGAGAAGTTCTTTATAGATTTTAGATACTAACCCTTTATCTTATATGTCATTTGCAAATACCTTCTCCCATTCTGTCGGTTGCCTTTTAGTTTTGCTGATTGTTTCCTTCGCTGTGCAGAAGCTTTTTATTTTGCTGAGGTCCCAATAGTTCATTTTTGCTTTTGTTTCCCTTGCCTCTGGAGATGTGTTGAGTAAGAAGTTGCTGTGGCCAAGGTCAAAGAGGTTTTTGTCTGCTTTCTCCTCTAGGATTTCAATGGCTTCCTGTCTTACATTGAGGTCTTTAATCCATTTTGAGTTTATTTTTGTTTATGGTGTAAGAGGGTAGTCCAGGTTCATTTTTGTACATGTTGCTGACCAGTTTTCCCAGCACCATTTGCTGAAGAGACTGTCTTTATTCCATTGGATATTCTTTCCTGCTTTGTCAAAGATTAGTTGGCCATACGTTTGTGGGTCCATTTTTGGGTTCTCTATTCTGTTCCATTGATCTAGTCTGTTTTTGTGCCACTTGGTTGAAACACTTATCTTGTATCTATCAGATTGCTAGGAGTATTATTTCTTTATCCATTTTATGCCTTCCAGTTAATCTAAGGAAGGGAGCAGTAAGAAAGAGAAACAGGATTTCATCCCATGTAGCTTACTTTCTATCATTTCACTGAAGTTCTTAGCTTCTATTTCTGTAGTCTTAGAGACCTCCCAATTTCTCTTTAAAAGTAACAGGCATTATCAAGATTTCATTAGTATGAAATATTGTGAAACTGTAAAACTACTGTGACTTTATGTGTACTTACATGTGTATGGTTGAACTTTCACAAAGGAGATGAGAAAATTCTCCTTAGGGTCAAGTCAGGACAGCTCATCAAAAGCACAAAGTCACTTGTTTCTTTCTCTTATCAGAAAATAATAATAATAATAATAATAATAATAATAATAATAATGGCTTCCCCTTCCCAAAAGTGGCCTGAGGTGATCTCTGAAAATGGTTCGCTATTCACTTGACCCGGAAAACCCAACAAAATCATGCAAATCAAGAGGTTCAAATCTTCATGTCCACTTTAAGAACACACATGATACTGCCCAGGCTATCAAGGGTATGCATATCCAAAAAGCCACCAAGAATCTGAAAGACATCACTTTGCAGAAATAATGTGTGCCATTCTGTCGCTACAGTGGTTGAGGTGGTTGGTCTACCCAGGCCAAACAGTGGGGTAGGACCTATAGGGTCAGTGGCCTGAAAAGAGTGCTGAATTTTTACTGCACGTGCTTTAAAATGGAGAGATGGGTTTAGATGTAGATTCTCTAGTCATTGAGCACATTCAGGTGAACTAAGCCCCCAAGATGTGGTGTAGAATTTACGGGGCTCATGGTCAGATTAACCCATACATGAGCTCTCCTTGACACATTGAGATGATCCTCACTGGAAAAGAGACTGTTCCTAAACCAGAAGATGAAGTTGCACAGAAGAAAAAGATATCCCAGAAGAAACCGAAGAAACAAAAACTTATGGCCCGGGAGTAAATTCTGCATAAAATAAAAGAAAAAAGAAGCATGATTTAAAGAAAAAGGAATAATAAAGCCCCTGGCCATCTCTCAGGCCTCAGCACCAGGTCTCAGTTATTCTCCAGGTTGTTCAGCAGGTGAGTTTGACCTGCTCTCAACGATCAGCCTTCTGGAGGCAAACCAAGCTCGCTTCCTACCGCGTTCCAGCCATTCATTATTCTCTGTCTCTGTGTTCTCAGTGTAACATGGGGACACTAATTGCCTACCTTACAAGGTGACTCTAGGAATTAGACTGGATGTATGTAAAGCCTCTGGCACAGTGCTTGTTCTATAGATGGGGCTTGATGAATGACTCTCACAGTTCTTGTTTTTATTACTGTTGCTCATATATTTTTTCCCTGTCTGGTGGTTCTGTCTCACTTCCTTCTTAGAACTTGGATTTTATAATGAGCACTCTGTGTTTCTCCTGTTTTACAGGATCAATTATGAGTGTTTTCAGTGGTATTTGGTGTTGTAGAGTTATTTCGTTTGTTAGCCTCGGGCCCCTTTTCCTTCCTCACGGAGTTAATCTGATGCTAGACAAGAGAGCAGATTGAGAGCCTGTGGGGCAAGAGTTGAATGAGTAGAAGTACTGCATACTAAGTTGGACATTTCTAATTAGGATTTGAAGCATGGTTTTAAGTAATCTAAAAAGGTTTATAATAATCTGAAGCCAAGATATAAAGGTTTATAATCAATATTTTGAACATTGCATAGTAATAGGATAGTGTTTCTAGCTTTTATATTCAACCTAAACTTTTTGTGTAAAGTTGAGTCTTATGAAAGGACTAAGGTTTTTGTTTTTTTGTTTTTGTTTCTCCGAGTGAAATCAGAGTCAAACTTTTCAAGCTGGTTTAGAATAATTTCCAGATCAGTGGAAACCGAAATGTGTTGCTAGCAGGTGTCTTATCATAGACCCCAATGAAATGACTGCATTCCGTCTGCATTCCTAAAAGTGGTCATTCTTGCATGCAAACTTAGCTAAGTAGCTAAGTTGGTGTGAGTCTTAGCTAAGTTGGTGTGAGTCCGTTCGGTATTGTTATTTGTATAACCCCAGCATCGGCAGTACCTGTGCTGATGGCTGTAAGTGGCAGTAAGTTTTAGGGAACTGCTCACAGAGAAGAATTATGCTACACGGCGATATGTCCACTAAGTTCTTGGGAATAAAGCTGTTTGGCTTCTGGCATGTGTGTGGAGTGGGGCCAAGGGCTCTGGGTTGGAGGTAGGGAAGTCCCCATTCTGTCCATACTGGGTGAGTACTGGGACACTCTTGCTAGTACAAGGTGTCTCATGGAGCGGGCTCCAGACCTGATCCAGTTCAATTTCCAAGGAATACGAGGGGGGCTGCTTGGGCTGTCATCGTGGGAAGTCTCGTTCTGATGGGAAGCAGCAACACCTCCACACAGACTGGACAGTGTGGCAGCCGCCCAGTGGAGTGAGGAAGGGACAGGGCAAGGGGGCAGTTCTTCGCTGAAAAACTACATAATAGAATGTACCTTCTGCATTATTTTTGCTGTAGGCAGTAATGTTTCTGACACCGTGTAGGTCATGGCAGAAACATTTTTTCTTTGCTATAGAGAGATTACTTGACCAGATATAGAAGTAAAACATCACTTATGCCAGAGCTCTCAGAAGCTTACCTGTCGAGCCCACCTAGTCTAGACCAGCACAGTACAAGTTTAGGCAGAGGACTTAAAAATCAGCCTTGATGATGAAGATTAACGCAGCGATGTCATTCATATTAATTCCTGTCTCTCTGTGTAGTTGAGTTACACCTTCATGTTACTAAAGCTCATAGAGCTGAGGCTGATGGTTTATTATAGAGGACAGATATTAATACATCAAAAATTGTATGTAACTGGTTGTTCAGTGCAGAGACCTAGATCATAAGTTTTAGTGTGGTCCACGTACTACTTTAATGTGATTTTTTTTATGAATAAGATGTTTTAAAGTTAGCGGAGTGAGTTTTAAAAAGGGATGGTGCATGTTTCCTTATGTAAAACACGACTATGACTAATGAGACAGCATCAGCTATTTTTTTCATCTTTCCCATTCCTGCTGTGAGGTGAGTAAGTGCTTGTCCACAGTGTTTTCAACGATGAAGAAGGCTGTCTTTTAGGCATATGGAAAATGGAGTTTCTCTCGAGCATCAGTAGTTGCCATATTTTTGCTACTGAATATTTGTTTACAAAGTCAAGTTTAGCCTGCCTGCTAGAAAAAAATCTGCTTAAAGAAAATTGAATAGCCTATCCAGAGGTGCTAAACTGAGAAACATACGAAAGACTGTTTCTAAGACAAGATATTCAAAAAATCTAAATGACTAATTATACTTGTTTATGAAGTGAACCTCCTTTCTCAACTAGCTCTAAAACATAATCACCTGTGACCCCTAGCTTATACATATTTGCTAGACTATTGTAGTGTTTAAAAAAACAAACAAACAAAAAAGCAGTTCTTTATGCTATATGGGTTATGTTCCCGAAGTTCATTTGCAGGATGGCAGGTTGAAGGCTGGAACATACACTCACATTATTAAAATACCACATATGCACCTGATGAGCCACAAAAGCCAGTTTCATCAGTTATGTAGTAATGCTATCATAGAATCTTCATGAAACAAATATGCTCAGAATTATTCAACGCTTTCTAAAATTCTAAAGTAATGGTAAAATGATCTATCCTCAAATTGCTCGTATTCTGTTTCGAAAGCTGATTTTCGTGCTCTCTGTCAATCTCTGCTTCCTACCCCATCCTCATCATTTTCCTCCTTCCTTAGTCTCCATGGAGACCAAACTCAGTATTAGCACAGCTCCTCTCTCCTTCACTCTTTACAGAAAGCACACACCCTCTTGCACTTTTTCTAAGGCTTTTCAATGCCCTAAAACAAAGGAGGTAAAATAACAACAAGGTTTGAGGAAGTCTTGGGCTTGTACTTCATCTGTAAACTAAAAAGAAACTGCATTGCCATGGTATTCATGGACTGTTCCCGGTACGACCAGAAAAAGGGGGCAGGTTCGAGGGAGCGCCCAGAGACTGCACTGAGATTCATTCACATTTCATTAGAAAGCCCAGACAGTTCTTCAAATATTTTCCTTTCTGACAGTGACTCTACTGGAATCTTGAAAACAGAACGGGTTGTCTAGGAGCAGGTTCTTGGATAAAGAACAGAGTGTGGAGACAAGCCAGGCCAGTGACCAATATGGTGCTCCCTGGGATGGAAGGAGGGCAGCCTGGCTCACAGCAGCTCCTTCCTCCACTTAGCGTTTGTTGACTATTTTCACTTCTTCTGGAAGGAGCTTGCTGTACTGGTTTACCCTCTCAGCCGCCCTCACCTCCCTTCTGGCTTTTCCAACCGGCCTCGATACCAACCCTTGCGTGGAGATTGTCCAGTAAGAGACGGTCACAGAAAATGCATCCAAGGCACTTAGAACAGAGGAGTCCGTTTATCAGCTTAGTTTGGCTTAGCTCTTGATGACTCTGAGGGACCTGTAGCTTAGGCAGATTGCAAATTTGTAATTGGCTTCTCTTATTTGAAATGGACGTAGCATACTTGAAATGAACATGTGCATATTAGCTGCAGCCCATAAACCTAGGGGTCATCAGTGCTCCGGCCTGTCAAGAGTCTTCCCGTCTGGCCTGACAGCCCGCCAGGTTTTGCCGCCTGCCACACAGCCGTCTTTGTGCTTTTGAGCGTCGCAGGGCCCCGTGAAACCGCTCCTGGGCTTTCAGGCTGGCGTCCTTTCCTTTAGCTGGATTTGTTTTCATCAGTTACTACATTTAGATATTTGATAGGTTCCAGAATTTGAGATCCTCCATTTGGGGACGTTTTGAGTCTGGCAAATGAAAGAAATCCAACAAATAAAAAGCCAGGTCCAGTAAAAAGATAATAACGACGAGAGAAGAGCACCATGCTTTAAATCTCGCCTTTTCTTTCCTGCAGAGGACTGAAGAAATGCTTGGTCATCTAAGTCCCTTGTCCTGGCGGGAGTCCCTGGTTACTCTGAACAAACCAAAGCCCTGGCTTCATCACATTTCTGTGCACTCCAGGACGAGAGTCATAATTATTTCATGGATGCGAATGGATCCACAAACCACATATCCCAAAAAGTCGCTGGCAGTGTGAGTCCTAACACAGCATCTGCGTGGAGCCCCCTGGGTGGGAGTCCACACTGTCCTCCATGCAGGTGCCTTCAGCCTTCATCCCCAGCCTGTCCCCACCGGCTGAGGCTCAGAGGGAGGAACAGCTTCGGCACTCTGCCCTTCTCCGCGCTCCCTGGCCCAGCAGTCCGTAATTCTGGCTTTGAAGTGGGCCCTGGGTGGCCAGGCAGTGCTCTACCCCTTTGCTGCACTGCTCCATTTCCTGGACAGAGAAGGTGCCGGAGAAGCAATTCAATCCCAGCCCAGCCCACAACATCTATTGGAGTTGGCAGAAGCCGCTGCTTGAACGGATCCAGGTTTGGTTTGCAAAACTGAGAGGGGAAGAAGTGGTAAGCAAATCCACATAAAACCTAGTTTTTAAGTTTCTGATTCAGCCCTAATAGGGCTCCTCGCAGACCCCATCCCTGCCTCTCCCAGAGAGGTAAAGCCGCCTTGGAGATTTTTTTTTTTTTTTTTTTTTTTTTGTAGTCCTCCTCCTTGGAAGTGGTCACCTTCTCGGTGGTGTCCAGACCTGCAGAAGCAAAGAGGCTTAAATTGTGGGAGATTAATACAGCAACTCCGGGGGCAAGGGACCAGGTGCTAGTGTTAATAGAGGAAGATAAATAGCACTCAGTCAGGATGATGGTTTCACAAATGGATGAAGATTCAGAGAACTTCAAAGTTAGAGAGAAGGGGAGACAAAGATAACTGATGACTGTAGGCATGTACTGGAAATGGCAAAATGCAGTGCAGTTAACGACTGGAAAAGTAGGCTGAGTAAAGTTATCGACAGAAAAGAAAGGGACAGAAGACTACGCAGCATGACGATTTGAATAAACAGAAAGCACATCTGCGTGAACACAGAAACTTTTTTCCCAGAAAGAAAAGAGGGAGGGAGGGGCTTTCTCTTTTTCTTTTACAGCTGCATGTATCATTTGCATTTCCTAACCGTGTGATAGGCATTTCTTTTTTAAGTTTAAAAAAATGGGTTATCCAGGTGATGGGATTATGGGCCTTGCAATTTTTGTCTTCATAGTCTTTCTGTAGTATCAAAAAGCTCATCAATTATTTTTTAAATAAAATTAAGCTAAATCAATTGGAATTTTTATTATTTTCGTCAGCATCTACTCTGAGGTTACATTTATAAAGGGCTGACAGAGAAGCTAATGCAGCCCTACTGTAACCCATCTGCGAGTCTGTTGTGGTCAGGAGGAGTTGCACATAGGGCCTTAGGATGCTGGCAAGAGTTGTTCTGGATGACCAGGGGTGCTCTGGGAACCCTTCACATTCTGCTCAGAAATCCACTGTCTCCCAAGTTGTTTGGAGCTGCTTTCTATTACAGATGAGGTTATTGAAACCCTGCTCTGGCGTCTTTTACTTTTTTTTTTTTTTGCCCTAATTTTTGCTCCTCCTGCTACTTTCAAAACTAAATGCTGATCTGCTTTAATATGATGAACCAGCACCTGTTTTGCTTTCTTCTGGAAGAAATTAGAAGACATAAGATCCATGATGTACCAAGTGAAGGGGAAAATAGGAAGTACGTACAGAGTCCCACAGTGTGTCCAGCCCACTTATGAATGCCTCGAATGACAAGCCGTTTTCTAAGACACGACATAGGAGATACTCTTATCATCTAACCACCACCTAGTTTTGTGCGTGTTGTTTTTTCCTAAGTAATTCACACAATGTTCTTAGAGCCTTTTATTGCCCCTGTCCCCCCACTTAACATCAAATCCTCTGCCTTTTCTGAGTCTCACCTGCCTCAAAATCCCATCCGGAATCTTGCCTCCAGCCCTCAGCGCCTAGGATTGGGGTGTTGCGTATTGCAGACTAGAGGAAGTAGAAACTAGAAGGGTAGACTGGGGCCAAATTTTGGTGCATGCTTGGACTTCATTCTGTAGTTAGTGGAAACTCTTGTTAGTTTAGAGATTGCCTTTAATTGTGAGTACTGAATAAAAAGTGATTTAAATAAGTTAGGAGCTTTCTTTTTTCTTACCTGCAGGAAATATGGGAAGTAAAGAGTACAGTAGTTCAGAGATGTCCGGGCCAGGTCTCCGTTATTGCCTTAGCTTCCCCCTCTCCTTACCTTCTGGTTACGAGGCAGCTGTCTACCTTGAACATCACACCCATCTTCAAGACAGGAAGAAAAGGGAGAGTGGGGAGCCATGCCACTTGAGTGCACGTCCCCTTTAAGGAGCATTCTCACAAACCCCACCTAACAATTGCAGGGTTCAACTTCTTGGCCAGAGCTGTGTTGTGGTCAGTCAGGGTTCTGTTAGAAAAAAAGTGCTGGGTAGACATTTATTAGGTAACAGGCATGGAATGGCCCAGAGCCTTCCCTATGCAAATTGACAGTATGACTTTCCAAGAGAGAAATGAAGCAAGCCTTTCCCCAGGTGTGTTTTTGTTTGGGTTTGGTTTTTTACTCTAAAGCACATTTTTTGCTTTGCATCCTGTGAGATGAGCAGTATTGGGAACTTTTGGAAGCATACATTCTAAAAACAACATAAGATGGAATGAAATCAAGTGCCAGGCAGTGTGAGGCAGACTTGGGAGCTCAGTAGAAGTCAGAGAAAGAAACGTGTTGGAGGTAGGAACAGCTTCAAAGATTTCATGAGAAAGAGACCTGAGCAGGGCTATGGGAAATGGATTGGACTCTCTACCAGGCTGTAATGGTGAATGCGTGACATTCTATGTTTGTCAGATCCCAAAACAACACCCAGAGTGAGCTCTGTGAACTGTGGGCTTTGGGTGATAATGATATGTCAGTGTAGGTTCATTGATGGAAACAAATGTACCACCGTAGTGCAGTATATTGTTGATAATGGGGGAGGTTGTGCATATGTGGAGGCAGGGGGCACATGGGAATTCTGAACTCTCCACCCAATTTGGTGTGAACCTAAAATTTTGCTAAAAAATAAAAGCTGGGGCACCTGCGTGGCTCATTCTGTTAAGCCTCTGACTTTTGGTTTCGGCTCAGGTCACGATCTCATGGTTTGTGAGTTCGAGCCCGCATCGGGCTCTGCACTGACCGTGCGGGGCCTGCTTGGGATTCTCTCTCTCTCCCTTTCTCCGCCCCTCCCCTGCTCATTTTCTCTCTTTCTCTCTCTCTCTCAAAATAAATAAACCTTTTTAAAAAAGATATTAAAAAGAAGAAGAAAGGAAAAAGATGGATTGCATTTAAACAGTTGAAGAGATGGCAAGGCTGATGTTCCAACAAGAGAGGAAAACACGAGAGAGGACGCAGATGTAGAAGTGACAGCGGTGGGAGACTAGATTGGCCCATAATTGAAAAATAAAATTTTATGTTTATTCATTTTTGAGAGAGAGACATGAGCAGGGGAGCATGAGCAGGGAAGGGGCAGAGAGAGAGGAAGACACAGAATCTGAAGCAGACTCCAGGCCCTGAGCTGTCAGCACAGAGCCCGACGTGGGGCTTGAACTCATGAACCACGAGCTCATGACCTGAGCTGAAGTCGGACGCTCCAACAACTGAGCCACCAGACGCCCCATGGGTTGGCGCATAATTTTAAACAATTTAACAGGAGGTTAAACGTTCTCCTGTTACCTGAAATGAATTGGAATAACCTTAACCTTTCATCAGTTATCACTCATTCCTATTGCATTTTTCTGAGTTTGCATAAGAAAATTTAGGGTTAAGTATTTTACTGTTGTGCAGAGGAGGAGGAGTTAATTATTGATATTCTGCAGTCTTGTATATGCGGTTTTTTTCACAGATTAAACTCAATAGTATAGGATTAAGATTACATTCACATTTCTTTGCAAAACTAATGTTTAAAACTGTGTTATTTATTTGGGATTCAGAGAACTATATATACATCTTCTACCTTGATAATTTTATTTTGTATTTAAGTATGAAAGCTTTTCTATTTTGTGGCCTGTAGTAATCATTTGTAAACTGTTGGCATCAGCAATTTTAGTTTTCTTCTTAAAATAAATCATTATCCTGCTAAAAGTAAAAGGATCTTCTTTCAGTTGGTTACTTTAATTAAGCAGAGTAATGAAGTTGAGTAGTAATTGTTTTTCTCCAAGTTAAATAGTTGCTTTTAATTACACATTGGATTTAATTGAATTGGGTCTAATTTGATAAACTCCCTATCCAGCTGTTGAAACTTGGTAAATTACAGAGACTATAGCTAATTTTCTATTTCTCAGTGTAACTAGGAAACTTTTAATATGGTTAGGCTTTCCTCCTCTTTTCTGTACTTTGCCCCCATCTTTGCTTAGTCATAAACATTACTTGTATTATGGAGCAGAGAAAGAGATAATTTGTGTAGCAGCTAGCATCTGGTGATAAATCACCAGGAAGGTACATCACCCATGGGGATGAAGAGGCTTGCCTTTTAATCTGGTTTATATTAATGCAGGTGGAAGATGCTGCCTTTTCTGTTCTATTTATAATGTTGCCATCTGGCTGAAGGAAGGATTTTGTTTGTTTTATTTATTTGTTTTTAGATCAAAGTGTTTTGGGTTGGATTTAAAGGATGTCACGTTTGTTCCAGTCAGCCCACTGTATCAGGAGTTTGTACCGTGAATCAAGTAGCTGCTTTTAGTGGTAAACAAAACAGCTGAAGAAGTGATTCCCAATAGTCTACACAACAAAACATATGGGACGTGTGCTTTTCTAAACAGTGGTTTTCTTCATTTCAGCTAGAATGGATGTTTGTCTTTTTAGCAGATTATCAAAACAAATCGATTAAATCTGTTGCTTTGGGAAAATGTTGGGGTTTACAGATGCCTCCAAGCTGAAATGCTTGTTTTGTAACCTTTCTGATATTTCCAACAGAGGCTGTAATGTTTTCCTGCTTCTTCCCATGCAGTCCAGGCAATATTCTGTTGTAGTTGGAGTTTGTCACTCCAATTCCCAGAATACCCACTAGAAGTGATACTGGGCAGACCTTTCTATTATATGGCTGCAAAAGCAGTCATTTGATTTTGAGGCTTGCCTGAGGTCACATCAAAACCAGGCTAGAATTACATTAAGTATTTTCTGGGTTTTTTCCTGACACAGAGTGAGTATGACTGTAATCTGGCAATCCTTTTGGTCACCTTTTGTCTATAATCTTAGCAGCCATCAAAAATGAACACGTGTATACTTTTTCTTTTTACTCGTCAAGAATGCTTTCCCTTTCTGGGCTTTTGCCACAAGTTGGTCAGGGTACACCACCCACCCTCCAGCCATCTCTCATCCCCTTCAAGCATTTGTTCAGTGTCACATATGTGCCAGATAGCGAGCTAAACGCTGAAGTTGGAGATCCTAAGGATGAAAGGCATGGCCCCTGCCCTCAGGTTTCTCAAATAGAGCATTATCACAGCACTGCACCCTGCCAAGTGTCAAAGACAAAATAACTCCAGCTCCATTTAATTGGAGACCATCTAGGGTTCTGTAAGCTCAGAGCACAATGGTTTGTGATGAGAGCTCTTCAGAGGCAAACAAGCTGCCCACTCCTGATCCCTTAAAAATATTTTGGTAACTTGTTTTGACAGAATTATCTTTTGCTCTTATTTAGGTAACATTTATGCTGTTCCTTCCATATGTGATTTAATACATAAAAACTGGATCTTTTTTTTTTTGGTGAAAATTTATGGTTGGTCAGTATTTTTGATGCTCACTTTGACGTTTCAGTGTAACTTTTGCAACTTCCTTTTGGACATTGATGGAGTATAAAGTATTAATAAATAACTGTGTGTGTCTATTCCATTCTTCTGCTTTCATGATATAGTTAAAGACGAGGAGTAGTGTTTCTGGTGGATTCAGTTCCCATGGATCATGTAACTGTAGACAATACTGAATTGTATTTATAAAACCAGTGTCTTTGTATTGGGTTTGTATTATCTCAGTATTGGACAAATTTCTTTGTCTTTTGGTTGACTATCCTTTTCTATCATGGTCATAAATTTTTCATTTTTCTTCATTATGCAGAAATGAAGTAATCAGAAAATGACTCAGTCACTGTTCATTGTTGCTTGAATGAGCTCCCCCTAAACTTAAAATTCTCCGTGCAGTCTATGGTAGCCACCAAGTCGTAACTTTTTGTTTTATCTGCATGAAATACAGAGAAAAAGCAAATCTTAATTGAATTGTTTCTGTCAGCAGAATGAATAAGGATGAAACGTGAGACTCTGATATGCATTATCAAATATGTTCTTAATTGCATTTGTTTTTGCAACAAGAAATGAGCAATAGATTGTTGAATAAATGGTTCATTATTCTTATTGCTATGTTGAATTAAATGTGGCTAGATTTTATACCACACCACAAAGTGGGTTTATTCTGGTGTGGAAGGGCAAATTACAGTCTGCACTGTTTTTCAACATCTGTACTTATATACACTGCCTATAAATTTGCATAATGCCTGTAAATTTGCATAATGCAGAGGCTGCTTCCCTATCCTGTGGCAATCTATGAAAGATAAAAGACACCAGTCAGCCTCTGCCCACATCTTGGTTCCTTGACCTTCCTGCAAAATGACCTTCAAAACACCCCACCTGTTTCCCAACCAGGCATATGTCCTCCATTCTGCATTTCCTCATCGTCCCCACTGCCCTTGCTCCATGGAGTTGGTGGCTGGGGTCCCATTTCCTGCAGGATTCGAAGCAGAGGAGACCCCGAAGCCTTAGGGAGGATCCCTGGGTGGTGCTACCTCGCTGCCCTGGGCTCCTTTCTTGGACAACCGCACTGACTATTCTTCCCTGTTCTGTGTTGCGTCAATGACAGACAGGCATGGTTTTCACTGTGATCAGTTGGGTCACTGTGTTCCCTTAATGGTCAAGTACTTATTTCTTGGGTACATCTTAAGGGTGAATGGGAAAATCTGAATAATTATGAAATTATGCAGAAAGCAGAATTCTTAAGATGTCTGTTTTAGTCTGGTTTCCTTTTACTGTTTCTGTTAAGATGGTAGGCACTTTTTATACACTTCCAACAGGCTCGTTATAGGGCTTCACTTCTTATTTACCCAGAATCCCCCAAAGTTACAGTAGCTCACAGCCAGAAGGTCCACAGCACACACTTCAGTGACTTTCACTGCCTTCAGGGTAAAGTCCACACAAACTTGGAATTCAAGGAGGCATTGACCTCAGCCTGTTTGTCTTATTTTCAACTGCCTACCGTCTTAAACCTGCTGTTCTGACTGGACAGTGCCCTGATTATCTTTTTTTTTTTAATTGCTTAGATAATTTTGCTTATGGCATCCTCCAACCATAAATATTCTCTGCTTCACTCTTCACTTACACAGATTCTCTCCATTCTTGTAGAGCTTTATCTGATGAAGTTTTGTATCACTACTATGCCCTTAGTATCTTCTCCCACCTCTGACTCCCTGTAGTACTACCTACATCATTTGCTTGGTTATTAATCCTCTGTGGTATATTGATTTTTAAAAAGTGAATTGACCCATGGCTACAATTTCGTGTGTTTTCATATTGTCTCCTCCAAAAGTTAATAAGCATCTTGCAAGTAGATGTTGTGTCCTCTGATCTTTGTGCTCTTTGTGCACGGTACAGTGGCTGGCCCGTGAGTGTGCCTATAAATGTTTATTGGGAAAAAAATGAACATTTCTGACCCTGGGAGTGTGGTGGTTCCATTGGTACGGTAACAAAGTGACTGACAATCGGGGTTAGCTGATTCTGTGAGGACAGTTAGTTTGCCTTTTGGCATAGTTTCCAGTGATCACACAGATACAGGAGCATATATTCCCTAGAGGTGGGAGACGGGGACTATATTTGAGAGAGCATACTTAGAAATGCAGACTTGAAAGTGACTAACATAGAGAGCATGCTTCAGGCCAGAAGAGGAGACCACTTTTCTGAAGAGAAGAGAAAATACTGGGGGAATCGGAAGCTCCAAAACAGAGTTTGAAGAAGTAACCTAGAATTAGGGATTTAGGGATTCAGAAAAAGAAAAGTGGTAGCAGGAGACACATTAATTTTTCTTCCCAGTCCTGAGCACAAGGTGTCCCCGAGTCGAGTGCTGTCTGCCAGTAATAAGAAAACAAAGGTAAAGCAGAAAATTGAACCCAGGTTTGTCTGGTGTCAGCTCCCTTGAGCCTCACCATTCCTATAATTTCACGTACAATTATGAGGAATTTAAACTGAGAAGCTCTCCATTATGTAGAACAATCAGAAGAGTCATTTGAGGTTTGCTTTCTGTCCTTGTTATGATGCAAATGTCATTAATAACATTGGATAAAACCTTTAATATCTATGTTGCAATACTCCTGGCAGCTCTATCAGAACAAAATTTAACGGTCAAGTAAATAAGTAAAAGGATGCTACAGCAGAAGATTTTAGGTGAAACACTGAATTGCCTGAAAAGTACTCTGTAATCGTTCTCTGTTTTTTGTTTTTTTTTTTTAAACAATAACATTCTTCAACTGCCAGCCACAACTGTGTTCTGTAGTCACATTTTCAAATAAGTAATTTTTTTAGTGTGCCAAGGGTCTGTCAAGACCACCCCAGGCTCTGTGATTCATTCATTAGGAAGATTCAGGACTCCGCTTATAGTCAGACACAGAGCTAAAATTTATTGGAGCAAAACCAGGCCTTTCAAAGGAGAGCTCCCTGACGCCTGCTGTGCTAAGTCTTTCCCGCACAGGCAAACTGAATCTTTTAGGGTAGACCTATGAAGTTGCAATATTCAACCATTTTTTTACTACAGAAGTGGCAGTTGCCTGTGGTTCAACCTCTTGTCCTGTCCTCTAACTTAGTCTGTCCCAAAGCTGTTCGCGTACGCTGAGCCGGGTGTCCACCAAGTCCAGCTGAACAATAGAGCAAAGAAGAACCCATATAGACCTGGGCCTGATGGCTAAACTCTGTTAAAAAATAGTGAGAGGAATACATTAGCCTTGTGGACGTCAAGACCACATGTCATTCAGTGAGATTTAAACTCAGGGGCGCCTGGGTGGCGCAGTCGGTTAAGCGTCCGACTTCAGCCAGGTCACGATCTCGCGGTCCATGAGTTCGAGCCCCGCGTCAGGCTCTGGGCTGATGGCTCAGAGCCTGGAGCCTGTTTCCGATTCTGTGTCTCCCTCTCTCTCTCTGCCCCTCCCCCGTTCATGCTCTGTCTCTGTCCCAAAAATAAATAAACGTTGAAGAAAAAAAAAAAAAAGAAAAAAAAAAGAAACTCAGGATGGTTCCTAAGGTTGTAGTCATAAGTGTCTTGTCAGAGTAAGCTTTTTTACTAAATTGAGCATTGTTGAGGCCCATTATTTTGATCTGTTGAGAGAGACTCTTCAACAGACCATAAAGCCAAAAATAGAAACAAAGCAGCGAGAGCCCGTGACCTTTATGGGAAGTCATTGCAAGGAACACAGTGAATTGTAGAGGATATGGATTTTAGACGTGCATCTGGGGCATTTACTGGAGCTGCAGGATTTTTACCAGATGAAAGCTCCAAATGTCTGTCGTCTCTATATTTTGTTTCAGAGTGGTTTAGAGAGAGACAGAACCCCAGACCGCAAGGATGCTTCTCTGCATCCTTCCTCTTTAACACTCTCAGATGTGGCACTAATGGAATAAAGCTTTCAAGCTAGCAGGAAGATCAATAGAGATTTTACAAGGCTAGCAAACACTTATTGAGCATCATGGAGGATGACTCAGTTTTCTTTATAAAAAAATGAAAGAGATTCAAATTAATCCTGGAAAATCACCTGAGTCATTTAAAAAATGGTATTTTTTAATGATAAAATAAAAAATGGTATATGCAATCCTGTCTGCTAGTCGTCTAGGATTTCCAGTTTTTTAAATGTTGGAAATCTTAAATAAATTATTTTCATTGTGTTCTCAAGTAGTGAAATTCCCTGTACTTTGCTTTAAAACCAAATCACAAGATTTTATTTCCCATTATTATAATGGAGAGTTGGGGTTTGTTCGTTCTTTCTTTCTTTCTTTCTTTCTTTCTTTTTTTTTTTAGGCTCATTTTACCTAATGTGATGGTAACTTGAAGGGCATTAAATCTGAGCCTGGCTGGCTCAGTCAGTGGAACATGTGACTCTTAATCTTGGGGTTGTGACTTTGAGCCCCACGTTGTGTGCAGAGCTTACTTAAAAATAAAGTCTTTAAAAAGAGAGGGAAGAAAAAAGAAGGAAGTTCCATTTCAGGTCCTCAGTTGTTAATCCCTTCTGACCTGGTTGGTGCTCAAGCTCTGACTCAAATCTGTCACTTCTTTGGGGCGCCTGGGTGGCTCAGTCGGTTAAGCGTCTGGTCTTGATTTCGGCTCAGGTCATGGTCTCATGGTTGCTGGATTGAGCCCCGTGTTGGGCTTCACGCTGAGCACGGAGCCTGTTTGAGACTCTCATTCTCTCTCCTCCACCTGTCTCCTGTCCCTCCCCTGCTCACTCTCGCTCTCTAAAAAAAACAAAACAAAACAAAACAAAATCTCAGAAAACTGTTATCTCTGTAAGTCCCAGAAACACTGAGGATTACCTCTTCCAAAGGAAGTACCCTAAAACCCATACCAACAAGCCTGGCCTACCTGAGGACCCCCAAGAGGTGTGATTGTTAAAAAAAAAACAAAACTCTGAAGCCAGCAGGTGAGTCAGACTTTGCACCCCAGGACCACTGTCACCAAGTTGACACAAGTTTACTGTCCCTGTTGGTGCTGGGTAAGCAAAGCCCTGGAGACACAGAAATCCAGTTTCCCACATTTGTGTAGGGAATAAGGAGAGAGCCAAAAAATGCTTTCTACCATTTATTGAGCCTCGTGGTGGGCCCAGGGGTCTCGTTAATTTTCACAGCCCTGAAAGTAAGTATCGTCCCTCTTCACATATGGGAAAGTTAAGATGGAGAGGTTAAGTCTGCTAAGGATTCACAGCCCATTTAGGACACAGCCAGGTCACCTGACACCAAAGCACATACCGTTTCCTCAAAGCTTGCAAACACACTGCTACACCACGCAAGTGTTGTGGGTGTGGGGGGCCCGGGACCTCCATGGAAGGGGGAAAGAGAGAAAAGGAATGGTTGTTAAAAAAAAATTTTTTTTTCAACGTTTATTTATTTTTCGGACAGAGAGAGACAGAGCATGAACGGGGGAGGGGCAGAGAGAGAGGGAGACACAGAATCGGAAACAGGCTCCAGGCTCTGAGCCATCAGCCCAGAGCCTGATGCGGGGCTCAAACTCACGGACCGCGAGATCGTGACCTGGCTGAAGTCGGACGCTTAACCGGCTGCTCCACCCAGGCGCCCCAGGAATGGTTGTTAAACACCTGTCGGTGTGCTAAGCCATATGGCAGATTTTTAACATACATCTTTTCCATTAATCTTCCCAGCAGCCCTGTGAGTAGGCAGTATGCCCCCCACCCCGCACACACACACAGACACTTACCTACTCAGAGAAGTCAAGAAACTTCCTGAATATCACCTGAGCCCAGATCTGTTTGACTTTATATCTTCCCTCTTATCACAATAGAGTGTCAACCAGAGAGGTGTTTGGAGAAATAAGAACTCTTACAGCTGTGGAAGGGCAAGACTGATAGAAAAGCAGAAAGATAACTTAAAAACTTCAGATGAATGTGCAGCCTACAGGTTAGACATTAACAGTATATAATCTTGGACTAAACAGACCATTTTTTAAATTACTTTTATTTTACTAAATTAAATGTTGGTTTTTCATGCACATAAACATTTTTAAGATTTTAAATTTGTCTTGTTATAAACAGGACTCAGAGAGTCTTCTGGGATAGAATGAATAGGAAGTCTTCTGGAATAGAAATGAATTACTGAGATTCAGATAGTAATAAAGAGGGCAGGCAGATAGATGTTCAGCTGGAGCAGATCCAATGGAAGTCAGATGCAGATAGATGGGGATTTGAGTAACCAGACCTCCAGTTTGACAGAAATGTATTTTTTACATTTGAATTTCAAGATAATAAAGCAAGTATAGCCCTCCCTCCCCCACCCAGAAGAAGCTTTTTATTAGTTATTATTTGGAATAATCATGTGGACTGAACATGTGTTTCAGCCTTTTTAATCTCCTTCAGAGGAGACTCTTATGTAATATTCAGTTAGGATTGATGCCTATTGTCAGGACCTGGGGACATAGCAGATAGGCAATCACCAGAGAAAGATTAAATTATGTCAGATATAGTAAGGCAAGAAAGAAAGAAATACGTTTGAAATATATTCTAATCAAATCATTCTAAGTCCTTGTCAGTTAACTAAAAATAATAAATAGAAGATTCTTAAAAAGCTTACTAATTAAGGCTTTACTTCCTGAGTTCTGGAGGTAGCTATATAACAAAAAGAAAATTATAATCCTAGGACTCCAAGTATGTGTTGCATTCTGCTTCCTTCTGTTATGTTACTTAACAAGTAACTTATTTATGAGCAATTTTAATAAGATTAACTTGCAGAATAAGGAGAAAGATTGTTCTATACACAGTAAGCAACAAAGGTTCCAAATACAGTCATTTTTTTAAATTTTTTTTATTTTTAGAGGCTATCTCTAAAGATGTGAGACTAGAGGTCAAGACTGACCAGCATGGGTTTCACCTGCCACATGGTGATAACTGGCAACTAATTCTTGGCAAGTGGGATGAGAGGATATGTTGCAGCATTAAAGGAGCCAACCTACTTTCTGATTTCCCTTCCGGATCAGTGTCAGGGCCTGTGTGTCAACTATGTACAGTGTTGCTCTTTTCCAGTAGTAGATTGCCTGGTAAAATTTCTAGTAGCAAAGTCCTATCAGAAACCACTGAGTGAGGCCTTTTGCTATTTAATTTTTTGTTTGCTATCTGCTCATTTTTACTGTATCTTTACAGACCTTTCCTTGCAAATAAAGCAAAGGAAGCTTAATAAATAAAACTTCAGTCGATCAATATTTGTGTTTTAAGCTGTTATTTGAAGCAAACAGATCAAAACTGGGCGATTTTAAAAGAGTTGTATAAGATAATTTTACTATTTAGTCTTTGATCTTCCACAGCTAACACTATATGTAATTGAAAGAGAGCCACAAAAATTTGGTGCATTCCCCATGTAGATGTCAAAGGTAAATTTAGGGAATTTATTTTCTTAGTGATTTGTTTTTAATATACCTTGAGTATAGTTTTTAAATTTAGTCTTCTTGAAGCATAATTATTATAGCACCCTTTCAGTTTAAAAAATTCTTGGGCAAATAATTCTTGTTTTCTAGATAGTGTCAATTTCCTCAGCCTCATGGAGAGGGAGCTAACATGTAATATGTCAGGGGGCAAGGGCTGCAAACAAAGCAGGCTTAGGTGTGCCAGGTGATGAGTGGTAGAGGTGGTACTTTAAACAATTCAAGAATGGGGGGTGCCTGGGTGGCTCAGTCAGTTAGGCATCCAGCTCTTGATTTTGGCTCAGGTCATGACCTCACAGTTAGTGGGATCGAGCCTCACGTCAGGCTCTGCACTGACAGCACAAAGCCTACTTGGGATTCTCTATGTGCCCCTCCCGCCCTCAAAAATAAATAAATAAACTTTGAAAAAGTATAAACAATTCAGTAGAACTCTAATGTCATATGTGAGCAGAGACCCAGAAATCCACCTGCTTATTTGAGACAAGAACATTTCAAGTCCACTCAAAGGTCTGCGATGAACTGAGTATCACTAGAGCTGAGTAATTAAGAGGGAAGGTGGCACAAGGTAAAGGCCAGACCATATAGTACCTTCTGGAGACCATGGGTTTTACTCTGAGCAGAGTGGGAGCTGTTGGAGAGTTTTGAACAGAAGAGTGATGTGACTTGTGTTTTAATGGGATCACTCTGGCTGCTGAGATGAGAATAGACTAATGGGGGTCCGTGGGAGGATCGGGGAGACTGGGTAAGAGGATATTGCAACCACACAGGGAGGAAATGACCATAAAGGTAGCAGTAGAGGTGGCAAGATGTTTTGTAAGGTTGAGCCGGAAGAACTTACTAAACAGATTGAACGTGGGGAGTGATAGCAAGAGAGGAGTCAAGGATGAGTCCAGGGTTTGGGGTATGATCATGTGGAAGGATGGAATTGCCTTAATTGGTGGGGAAGACGGGGCAGTGCAGGTTTTAAGGCAGAGAGTAGGAGGCAGGGAAACTCACTGGCTTGGTTTTTGGCATGATTTGTATCTGAAACAGTAGCAGACATCCTTTAAATATCCTCTGAAAATACATTAAAGTAATATGGGTAAAGAAAAAAGAGCAATATATTTAAAGTATAGGATCTATACTTGATATAAGCAATTACCTGGTATTTCTCCTCTTCATTCCTTTCCTAGAATACATTTCCCTTAGTCTGTTTAATAATCTTTGTTATGGAACTTTTGTCAGAGGCTTTTTCAAAATCCTGGTAAATTATATCTCCTGGTTCCTTTCTGGTGACCTATATGTTCTTGGAATTTTGGCGGTTCCTAATGCATGAACTTTGTAAAAAGTAAGATCAGAGACTTTGGATAGCAGTCATGCCTCCACATGGTTGCTTTATGTATAAACTGGGACTACCAGGGTAAATGATTTCATGGACCCTTGAACTTGCCACTTCTATAGGATTGGTGGAGCCGTGGCCATTGATTTGGGGATGTGTCGTTACCACTGAATGGGCAAGAGTTGTAACGGCTTCGTCTTTTTATTTCCTGAATCTAGCCTAGTACCCAACACAAAGGTTAGCAGCAAACGTTGACTAGGTGAATGTTTCTGAATAAATTTTAAGAAACTAAATATGTCTTTTCTCTTTTGTCTCATTCATATAGCACCTGACAGCTACAAAGTGCATGATAAGAAAACCGCCTCCAACCGGCCCTCTGCTATTTCAGGACAAAATAGCAACTACTCAGGAAATAAACCAGGTACTATACATCGTGTTTGCTGTAGAAAAAAAGGTTGTCCCTAAAGCCTTAAGGCATTGCTAGAATTTAGGAGCTTGGTTCTGGTTCTGCTACCAAAAGACACACACTCATACTGGCCTGTATGAGTTTAAGTCAGAGAACCTCTTAAAGCCTCGATTTTTTCTATTTAAAATGGAGATTCAAATACATGCCCTGCTTATCTCTCAGAATCATTTTGACAGTCGGTGAGAATGATGTGTGTGGGTGCCTTGTTTACTGCCAAACAATGTATAAGAGGTAATCATTTTACTATTCTCTTTTGAAATGATGCATATGACACAATTTTTTTGTATCTATGTGCCCAGGTACATTATCGCATATCTTTTTTGTGACATTTTCAAAAACCATTTAAGGCAATCTTCACACATAGCAAAGCTGGTCTAGAATTATCTTTTTGTTCCCTATTCCCTGCAATGATTGTACACCTACACAGTAATTTCATTTAATAACCTGTGATTCATGGTCTGTTCCATTCAGTGATACAAAGAAGCAAAGAGTCTGTAAACATAAAGAGTTGAATAGACGATGAAGCTGCTTCCAGGTACCCAGCAGTCATTGAGTGGTCCTTGGGAGAGACCTATGTCCAGTATGGTGGTAAACAGTAAGAGGAGGGCAGAGGCCCAAGTGCACAACCCACGAGGGCATCGGAAACCTGCTTCAGGCAGCATCTGAGACTGAAGTCACTCAAGAACAGTGAGAATCAAGATGGAAATAACTCTTTCTAGTCTCAACGGAAACATTTTCCATTATACCTAGTTTTGTTGTAGGGGGTGGGGTCCATGTGGGAAAAGATCTTAACAGAGCAGATGAATCTGACTTGTCACTTAGAAGAAGGACAAATATTCAGTGCTGTTGCAGGTATTGCATGAGCAGCCCTTCACGGGAAATGATGTGTATGTAGGTTCAACGGAATTTTAATTAGCAGGCTGAGCTTCACCGTTTCATCAGTTTACCTTTTCGTCCATTCATTTATCCGCCAACCACTCAACCACCATCTACTCCTTATTGAGTACTTGTTTTGTGCCCAGGACCATGAGAGGCACAGAGTGAGCAAAACAGGATCCCTGTCCTCACAGGCCTTATTCTGGTAGACTTGTGTTCTTGTACTCAGGTGAGGATCCTTGTAGAAGCAGAGCCCTTTAGCATGAAAACCTCGTTTGTTTTACCGTAGGAATTAAACATAGCTGAATGGTAGGTGCTGTTGTCCCCTTGTTTTCCCCACCAACCATCACTTCTAATTTCTACCACTCTTTACTGTGGAGTTTATGCTTTTATGTCTTGATACCTTGTTTATTCATCTGGTGTTAGCACTATCTAAGCACTAAGGGATTTATTATTAAAAAAAAAACATAGGGGCGCCTGGGTGGCTCAGTCGGTTGAGCGACCGACCTCGGCTCAGGTCATGATCTCACGGTTTGTGAGTTCGAGCCCCGCATCGGGCTCTGTGCTGACAGCTCAGAGCCTGGACCCTGCTTCGGATTCTGTCTCTCCCTCTCTCTCTGCCCCTTCCCCGCTCATGCTCTGTCTCTCAAAAATGAAAAAACATTAGAAACAATTTTTTAATAAAAAAAAAAACATAATCCATACCCTCTGGTTGACAGTGTGATGGAGTAAACCAGTCTATGAATAGGTCATTCTAACACCAAATTTGCAGTGTGATAAGAAAGAGATGTAGAGTGCCTAGAGACTACAGAGGCCAAAAAAAAATCTTCCCACCTCAGACGGCCATCTCTTTATAGAGCCATTTGATTTATATTGCTAAAGTCAATGGGGTGCCTGGGTGGCTCAGTCGACTGAGCGTCCGACGTCGGCTCAGGTCATGATCTTGCGGTCCCTGAGTTCGAGCCCCGCGTCGGGCTCTGTGCTGACAGCTCACAGCCTGGAGCCTGCTTCAGATTCTGTGTCTCCCTCTCTCTCTGACCCTCCCCCATTCATGCTCTGTCTCTCTCTGTCTCAAAAATAAATAAACGTTAAAAAAAATTATATTGCTAAAGTCAAGTTAAATGAGGGAGACATTTCATTTTATATTATCTCTTTTTTTTTTCTTTAGTATAGTTGACACACAGTGTTACATTAGTTTCAGCTGTATCACATAGTGATTGGAAAACTCTACTAGTCATGCTATACTCACAAGTGTCGCTACCATCTGTTACCATACAACACTGTTACAGTATCATTGATTATATTCCCTTTTATCCCTGCGACTTCTTCCGTCTGTAACTGGAAGCCTGTATCTCCCACTCCCCTTGCCCATTTTGCCCATCCCCCCCCCGACCATTCAGATTAGACCTTTTAAGCATCATGTGTCTGCTTTCTTGTATATACAGATAAGCAGAGGTTCGTCAACGGGTCTCGTTTTTAAAACCACCATGTTATTTTCTTTAGTATCTCCAAAGGATGATATAAGAGATTTCATGTTGGATGGTGAGGCTTGAGTAAAACCTTTAATTTATGGGATACAAGTCATGGGAATGTCTGTCTAGAGCAGTTTATTAATTTTCATTCTCCAGAACTTGAAAAAACAGTAAAGTATGTGCTAAATTTTGGGATATTTTGAGTATTGCTCTCACCTGATATGGGCATCCTGACCAAATGATTTCTCAGAGTCTCTTTTATTTCAGTAAATTTTAGTTAAATGTCTTTCCCTCCTTTACCTTCTGATACTTAAAATTCATTGGAAAAGTCTAGAACATCTCTTTGATGTTAATAACATTCAGATTGTAATATTTTATCTTTAAAACATGTATGGAAGGCGCTTGTGGTTTATAAGTGTGAGCTCACAATGTCTCGTGTTCTCCAGAAAAGACCGGTATTCTCAGCTGTGAATACTTGGACCCAGACCAAAAGAGACCATTTGTAAAGTCATGGATCTGTCCATGTCTACAAAGTGGGAGCTGGCTCTTCAGGACTCCATCAGCTGCCTCCAAACAATCCAGAGTGTGACCTAATCAGAAGAGAACATTGTAGTCTCTTAATGCACTATACATACCTGAGAAAAGCAGAAACTCAAGTTCATTAAAAATTCCTCTTAATTTCTATCCCTTTATCACCCTCCACTACAAGTCTTTAAAAGAACCACTAAGAATTTCATTACTGTTTATAAATCATTTCCCTCACAGAGGAATGCAGGCCTTGGAATCTTTCAGGCCTTCCCTGGCTGCTACATCCTGCCATTGTAATGACTCTCCTGGTGCCATGATGTGCTCAAGAGCACGGACTGAGTGAGGGATGTGGCTTTAAGAACTAGCTCCAACACTTTGCTGTGCCGCCTTCCTTTTCACAGACGTTTCCCTCCACTTTCTGATTTGGAAAATAGGCCTAAGAACTCGTCGTTGAATGAATACATGCTCTGCTAACTCATGGAGCTAGTGTCAAGAATGAAACAATAATGTGTACGAAAGAGCTTTGTAAAATGCAAGCCCTGATGAAGTTATCTACCTTGTAAACAGTAGTTGTTCAGATTGAAGTCAAAGCTCTTGAGAAAGCCTTTTCAGAGCGAGTTGACTTTCTTGATCTGAGAGAGTCACTGAGTTCTAGTTTGTGGTCCAGGCTTCTACCTGTCATCGAAGACAGGATATCCACAGCACTCCCTGTCACACGTAAGAGTGCCCCAGTGTGGGCGGCTACCCCGCTCTTGAGTCCTCACAGGCAGGAGGTTGAGTGCAGAGCGCTCCTTGCTGCGAGCGGACTCACACAGACACTCTGTTGCTCTTACCATTTTGCCTTCTGACCATGTTAGGTCAATCAGGAAGCAGTGAGAAAGTTCATGCTATTCATTTACTTTCTGTACCTTGATTTCGTTCCCGGGAAAAGTGATAGGAGGATGGAGATGAGAGGGAGGCAAAGAATCACAGAAAATGCACTATTTACTTAGAATTATTCGATTAGATGTTGTCCTTTTTGGAAATCTATCTTTAAAGATATTTTTTTATCAGTTTTTGGTTATTAAAACTATAACTGCTAGCATTTATATTTTTTTTAAGTCTGTTATCAAATACAAGATAGCTGTTTGTTTGCCCCTATTGGTGCGTGTTTGTGGAAGTTTAAAGGCTCTGAAGATTAGCTAAGGTTGTTTGCTCATTCGTTCGATACTTACTGAATGTTCTCCTTTCTGCCAGGTGTAGTCCTGGGATTGGGAATAAGCCGTGAACAAAACCTACAAGGCTCTGTTCCTCCCCACCCCCGTTCATAGCCATCTTTTATCTGCCATAAGTATTATTGGCATCCTAGCACCAAAGTGACTCTCTCTTGATGTAATCAAAAGGATAGAAACAGTTTAAACTGAATGCCTTTTTCCCTCTACAATTTCACATTTGCTAATCCCAGGTTCCTAAACCAACCAGAATCATCTAGCATATCACAATCACTATGCCTTACTTCTTTACTTCCTCAAATCTGATCCCCTACTGAATAGTGATTATCATTTCAGCCCTGATCTCAAAGATCAGTGGGAATCATTGCACTTGTAAGCATTGGCCTTATTTATAGGGATTAACTGGTATATTTGTGCAACTCCGTATACGACCTTGTTTCTTATAAAGTGTGTGATCAGGCAGGATGCAGTTTGTTACATGTGATGAGCATAATCTTCATATGAAATGAGAGTATAGAAACCACCTCTTGCAAAAAAAAAAAAAAAACAAAAAAAGCACCTCTCACACTGCTGTTTTCCAAAAATGTATCTAAAAGGCAAGTATTACAGTTCATAATTGGGTTATATTGATAACCAGTTATTGATTGGGGGCTCTCAGAATTGGTTTGGGTAGAAGAGGGTACATGAGGGTAAGTGCATGTCCCATATGGTGTTATTAAAATCTTCTTTCAAAATTTTTTTAAAATTTTGCATGAAATTTGCACATACTTGAAAGTAAGCTAGCAACATCACATCCTTCATATCGGTAGATTGCCTGTGACAGAATTATAAATGCAATTCAAAGTAGTTAAATTCTTTTTTATGGACTTTCTGTAATGTGCTTACACGTCTTTTTTCAGTAAAGTTGATTTTTGAGTTTTACAGTTACATTTGTGAACAGGTACACCTCATTGTTTAAGGAATATTACTAAAGTGGTGAGTTAATCATTAGAGATCTAACTTCACTTTGACTTGTGCTTAGACAGCTCTTTTTTTCAAAATGCCATTTGTCGTGCTGTCATTTCTTTTCACCAAAAACAAATGACAGTAAAACACCCCTGTGTGTGGCCCTTAACAAAGTGCCTGAGCAGGAGCTCACATGCCCATTTTCAAACTTCAGAAGTAAACCTTTTGGGGCCAGGAGCAATATTTTCTTATATAAAAAATGCTTGAAATCTCATAAATAATAAGCAAATCTGATAAGTCATTATAATAATAAGTAGGACCTCCTGCGGGGTCCTTTTACCAGTTTTTAAAAATCATACTTTAAAACAACAAGGGTATAAAATGTCATCACTTAGTCTTGCTCATGATTCTCACTGCCAGGTTTATGCAGGCTCCCAAGGGGTCTTTGTACAGTTTTTATTTCCCCTAGATGTGCAAATTCTGTGCCATTTAGGAGGCCTTTGGGATATAAAGCCTTTAAATTTGTTGATGAAGTGCTACCATGCTGTCTACAGTATTGCACCAGTAAGTTTCTATTTTTAACATGAGATCTTAAAAGAATACTTCATTTTAAGAGAAGAGAAAATAAACCTGATTTTAAGGTCATTATCCTCATCAGCATTGTTATTATAATTTTGCTTTTTTATATAGTACCAAAGTGAGCCTATTAGTGTAGGTCTCTGCTGGGAAGCTCCCAACAGCGTCTCACTCCAAGTACAATCCAGAGTCCCTGCCAGGACCAACGAGCCCTGTGCCTTGGCCCTTGCGTATCTGGCCCCAGTGCTCTCTGATCTCGCTCCGTTCCAGGCTCTTCGATCTCCCCATTTCTTACACACATTAGGTGCTTGTGGCCACAGGGCCTTTGTGCCTGCTTTCCACCTCCTAGAACACCTGCACAGCTAGCTGTCCCTTCCATCAGGACTCTGCACGTGAAAGTTACGATCTCTTGTCTAAAATGCTTAAACATACCCTTCCTGCCATATCACAGTCCCCTTTCTTGTTGTCTCCTTAACATTTATCTCAATGCAACATTCAATATATTTTTCCCTTGTTTTCATTCTGTATCTCTTTTCTTTTAATTTTTTAAAATCTTTATTTATTTTTGAGAGAAAGAAAGAGAGACAGTGCAAGCAGAGGACGAACAGAGAGAGAGGGAGACACAGAATCCGAAGCAGGCTCCAGGCTCCAAGCTGTCAGCACAGAGCCAGATGCAGGGCTCGAACCCACGGACCATGAGATCATGACCTGAGCCAAAGTCAGACACTTAATTGACTGAGCCACTCAGGCACCCCTCATGCTCTATCTCTTTTTTATCCTTGTTATCAAGTTTCCCTGAGTAGAATGCAGTTCCCATGAGGGCAGAGATTTTTGTTTTTTGCTTTTTGTTTTCCTGACTGCTTTCTTTTCAGCACATAGAACAGTGCCTGGTGCATAGTTGATGTTCAGCGTGTGTTCAGTGAGTGAATTAATTTACTGAAGCTTGTGGGCGAGGCACCATACTAACACCATTTCAAGTATTTCATTGAATTCTTACAGTGATGTCAGATAGGTTCTATTTTTATTCCATTTTATAGGTAATAAATAAAAATCCATGAAACCCATGTCCTGCATAACTTGAGACGTAGAGAGGTAGGTATCTCAGCCAAATTTACATATTGAGTGAGACACAGAACAGGAAGTGAACTCTTGGGTGTGTGACTTCAAAGCTGGGCTTCTTACATCCAACTGGTGAACATCTATCAGTATTCACTGAATACTATATTCAGTAGAAATTCACTTAGGATTCTGTTTGCTGTTGAGGAACAGCCTTCTTAAAGCATAAAAATGATAGAAGTTCACTAGCTTAGGAACAACAAAGCATCGTATATATTGTTGGATAGAAACAGGCAAAAGGCTACAGTTATGTCATGTTTTTACATAATGGGTTTTTTGTTTTTTGGCTGTGTGTCTTTTTTTTCTTTTTAAAACTTTTCCCCCATTTTTGTGGAGGTAGAACTGACATACGCCACCCCGTACATCGAAGGTGTGTGGCATAATGATGTGACTTAACCTATATTGTGAAATGATCACCCACCCCAGTCAGGTCAGTTAACATCCATCATCTCCTATAGATATGGGGGTGGGAAAAAAAGGTGTTTTGTTTTGTTTTGTTTTTTCTCCTTGTGATGAGAAGTCTTAGGATATGTAATCCTATTCTCTTATGTAATGTCTTTGAACAGAAGAAAAAGACATTACATAAGAGAGTATATCTTGGCGTATATCAATGCTTGGAAGTTCTCAGAAAAACGATGTAATAATAAAGTGTATCACCGGAACTATAGCCATCTATGGTAATTGTTGTTAAGACGTCGTGATATTTTATCCATCGAATTTAGCAGTATCAGAAAATCTGCCCTTCTAACATGTTTGCTCTCCTTTTCAGACCCTCCTCCCGTGCTGCGGGTTGATGACCGGCAGCGGCTGGCCCGGGAGCGGCGCGAGGAGCGGGAGAAGCAGCTAGGTATCCATCCCCCAGCCCCCGTCCGGTCCTGCGGGGACGCCGCTGTGCAGATGTTGCTTTTCACCTCCGGGCTCAGGGACGCTTCCCGTTGAGCCAGTGGCCATCACTGTAACAACCATACGTGTCTTTACGAGTTGTACAGAGGGACGTGAAACACAACTTAGTATGTGATGGAAACATCGGGCTAAACTGTAAGCAGCAGTAAAGGCCAGGCCAGGATTGAGGTCGTTTTCACTTTGTTTCTCATAATCACGGTTTCATGTGGCACCTGAGAGAATGTAATTATAAGAGGCGTGAGGGCTCAGCTTACATTTTACAGCGTAAAAAAAAAGCAAACAAACCAAGGACAGTAAGCTTATGGTTCTTTTTTATGTGAGCAGTCACGAGCACACGCACTGCCAGGGCACTTCCTGCTTTCCGTGTGAAAAAACTGCTGCTGTTGAATCTATAGACAGAGGCTACCAGCACGCTGCCAGGAAAAAGGCAAAGCCTCCTGCTGAGCTGTCTGATTTTTCGCTTGTTACCTAAGGTCGTTGTGAAAGGTTAGCAGCTATGGTGCTGCCACGTAATCACCCGGAGAGCTGCGTCCTGACGACTGCCTTACCAGGAAGCCAAGATAAAGCGCTATTGTCTCCCAGAACTTTGAGCAAGGATGCCAGTGCCCACTCCCCCTTTACTTTGATGCCCATTTATGCAAAACTGCTAAAACAGGATACTGTCTTTACATCCCTTGGAAAGATGAAATGCCTGTCAGTGCATCTCAGTGTTTCCAGAATGTCTCTAATTTAAAACTAGAACTGACTGAGGTTGCCACCATGTTTCCAGGAGATGACCCATGACTTTTCTAGAGTTCCACTGCATTTTGTAAGAGTTCATGTTTCAGTTGGAGAAGAACCCGGCACCTGTCCCCCATCTTTTCTATCGCTCTTATTCACAACCCCAAATTTGGGAGATTCACTGCAAGCTGATTTTCAAGTCTGTTGACGTTATTTAATTCTTTCTCTCCCTTGCCATAATGGTCATGCGAGGTCAGTTGTTTTCCTGCCAAGGTCTTTTCAACACAGATTTCAGCAACGTGGTGGGAGGGAACGAGCTCTGCTGCTTTTCTGTGCCTCAACTTTCCACCCAGGCTTGAAGTGCCCTGTCCCTGATAGGCTTCCTGCAGGCTGGTGGGTTCCTGGAGGGCAGGGATGTGTGTGGCCATCAGGCTCGTGCTTTCCCAGAAGTACTCTGCAGCCTGGGTATCTTCCTCCTGCGAGCGATGCCCACCACTCCCTGATTCAGGTCGGCTTGACAAGTGGATCAGATCAGAGGAAATAGAGCCAGTGAAGCAGAAAGAGACTCCAGATAAGCAAAAAGAAGAAACTGCCCACTGCTCTGGGATGGCTGGTATTGCACTCTGTGTTTGGATCCATCCAAGGGTTAGCACTTGAACCCTCTCCTGTCTCTGCCTGCTCCAGCTGGGTCAGGTCTCACCCTATCAAATCTCTCCTTAGACTTGCAACGTGGATTTCTTTCTGTGTGAGAAGTAGCTCCATAGTGTCAGGAGACTACTCTGTTAACGATTTAAATCCCATTGCGAAGTAGCTTTTACACATTAACTCATATCTTTCTGTTTGAGTGTGTGTTTCAGAGCCAAGCACTGTTAGTTTTTTTGTGGAAAGCATGAACATGCTGGCCAAACAAAAATGATTTCACTTCTTATTCTATAAAGTTGTAAGATGTATAGCTTTGGGCTGCACACTCTGCAAGTTGCCTAGCTTTGTATATTGAGTGGCTCAATTTTTTTCTTTTTTTTTTTTAATTTTTTTTTTTTTAACATTTCTTTATTTTTGAGACAGAGAGAGACAGAGCATGAACAGGGGAGGGTCAGAGAGAGGGAGACACAGAATCTGAAATAGGCTCCAGGCTCTGAGCTGTCAGCCCAGAGCCCGATGCAGGGCTCAAACTCATGGACCGCGAGATCATGACCTGAGCCGAAGTCGGACGCCCAACCGACTGAGCCACCTAGGCGCCCCTCAATTTTTTTCTTAAGATGTAGACCCAATTTCAATTCATATCCACAGGACAGAACACGACTCATTAATTTATAAATTCAAAAACCTTATTTGCCAGGTACTGTGTTCAAAAGACAAGGAGAGATTAAGACCCAACATTCCAGGGCTAGTTGTAGTGTAGGGGGACGGGGGATAAACCCACAGCAATTATAATAGGAGGTGGTATTGAAAGGGTGTCACGTGCCACTGGAGATTCCCACTAGAGGATGTAGAGGTGCTATCCCGGAAGATACAAGAGGCAGAGACTGTAGAACAATGATACAGGGATAGGCGGGAAAAGGTATTTGCTAAGAGTCTGACCCATCATGCTCCTTAGATTATATGATATGGGTGAAAGTCATTTTCAGATGGTTGTATTATCCTGTTACTACAACTTGACTTTTTTGGTGAGGTAGCACATAACATACATAGTTTTTCTTCTTATCCCGTCCGTGTTCAATAAATATCATGGCTTCCTTAATTCTGATCTTTTTGTTGTTGAAAATCATAATTTTAATGAAGTGTATCAGTCCTATATTTAATGAAATATATCAGTCCTTTTATTTTTTATTGGCATTAATTGCATTTTCTTTCTAGATTGTAAACAGTGACTTTTTGCCTAATTTTTTCCATTTAAGCCATCATAGCAGCAACTAAATCTCGAGAGACTCTCTTCAGCCTTCATAAATCTACCTGTAAGCATACATGTGCGCACACATACATACGTTTGTAAAAGAGTCCTCTAAAACCTAGCATCAAACTTAAATTATGCCTTACAATATATAAGGATTTTTTAAAAATCTTAAGTGCTAAAAATCAAAGGGCACACCTGAGCAACCATCTTTAAACTGTGCTTTGCAAAAACTATAATGACAGTAGAATGTTAAAAAAGAAGGGGTGAGGGGCTGTCACATAATAACAGATCTCTGGAATGTGGTAGCACCAACTGTTACCAAGCTTTCAAACTTTAAAGCTTTTCAAGTTAAAAAAAAAAAAAAAAAAGAAAAGAAATGGAATACATTCCATAAGTTCCAACAAAGCAAAGTTTAAAATGATTGGTCATTCAGCCTGATTATTCACTGTTAGATGTGGGTTGAAATTGACATTGAAATCGTTAAAGACTTTTGTTTTAATCCATGTTTTTAAAAAAGCAAGGTAGAGAGGGAGAATAAAGGTCTTTTTGTTTTGGGTGGCATGTCATGTTTGTACTATTTTGCAAACAGGGAGGACCTATTAATAACTTTCTGTGGGTTAAATCTCTGAGTCATGCTTTAATGCTTTTATGGTAGGATTATGTCATGTGCCTTGTTCTTTCTACATTATCCTTCAATTTATAACATAAAGCCAGGTGTAATTCTTCATGTTTGGGACTGTTCTGTCCATTTGGTTGAGCACACGTACTCTGAAAGCTTTATTTTTCTGTCTTAAAAGCTTTATACATGAAAGATCTCCTCAACCACTCTGTTTCCTCTGATTCTGTTCAGGCCATTCCTTCAAACTCCCCTCTCTTGACTTCTGCATCTTTTTCACCATCTCTCCTCTAAGCTGTAATTTTGTATTTTCCCAAGGGGAAAAGAAATTCATTTGTTCTCATTGGTTTCAACTCTCCTTTTTTGATGATAAGAGTTCTTCACGTTCAGCAGCTCATAAGGCTGTGGATGCTTCCCCCCCCCCCACCCCTTACCTGAACCTCAGCTTCTGTATAACTAGCTTGTTTGTCAACTTTCATTCCCAAACTGACTCCTCTAGGTGATTCTTGTGTCCTGATCAATTGCACCAATATCTTTCTGGCCCTAAGAAATCATTTCTTTCAGCTCTTTTTGGTACGTGTGCTATTGCTGGAGGCACTGGCATCTTTCTGAGTACCAGTCTTAGCTGTTGGATCTTTTGCATAATAACACATTTTTCTCTTCCTTGGTGGCCCAGTGCTGGGCACTACTAGTCTGCACCTCAGGCCACTTGTAGTTATCAGTGGTTAGCCAGACTCAGCCTGGTCTTCAAGCTGGAGCGTCAGCCATCTCAAGCCTAGTATGTAGGTGGAAGTTGCCATGTTCTCTCTGTCCCTCAATCCAGTTAGTCATGAGACTAGCTGATGCTGTCCTCAAAATGAATCTCAGATCCATGCCTTTAAATTTGCTGCCTGTGCTATTATCCTAGTCCAGGCCTTCATAAACTTGTGTCTTAATCACCAAAATCATCTCATAGATGTTATTTCTCCAGCTGTGTCACAGTTAGCACCACCCCCTCTTTTTGAAGACTTCCTGGTCTTCATTGGCTTTTCCTGTTTTGGAAATTCCATCATTTTCTCATTCTGTATTATCTTTTGCATAACATCATATTTTTGCTAGCATTCTAATGCTGTTGTTTTTTAATGTTTATTTATTTTGAGAGGGAGAGAGAGAGCATGAGCAGGGGAGAGGCAGACAGAGAAGGAGAGACAGAATCCCAAGCAGGATCTGCGCTGTGAGCACAGAGCCCCACACAGGGCTTGAACTCACAGACCAGGAGATGATGACCTGAGCCAAAATCAAGAGGTGCTTAACTGACTAAGCCACCCAGGTGCCCCGTTCTTTTTTGTTTTTTTAATTTTTTTAAATATTTATTTATTTTGAGAGAGAAGGAGACAGATTGTAAGTGGGGGAGGAGCAGAGACGGAGGGAGGCAGAGACTCTGACGCAGGCTCCACGCTCTGAGCTGTCCACACAGAGCCTGACGCAGGGCTCGAACTCACGAACTGCAAGATCATGACCTGAGCCAAAGTCAGATGCTTAACAGACTGAGCCACCCAGGCACTCCTGGGTACCCCATTCTAATGCTGTTTTATGCTCTAATGAACTTTTCCTAGTTGGATTTTATATAACTTCCTGGTTGCATATATTTTAAACTTTTAAAGGCTGTGACCATAGTTTTCTAATTCTTTGTATCCCAATACGTGGCACAGTACTAATTTTAAAACAGACATATAGTAAATATTTGCTGATGTTCCTTACTCTGTGGTCTTTCATGAAATACTAATAATAAATAACAGTGGGCCAAACAACATTCTACTCTGCATTATCACATTAGTAGCAAATGAGCACCGTGGTTGTACTTTTTGTGTGGATCTGCCATAATTGCTAATGTAAGCTATTTTATAGAATATTTATTTTATTTTTACATCATGATAAGTTAGCTTGAGAGAAGAACTGAGAGAATCTAGAAAGATGGAATAGATAGATTTTCCTTCTGCCATAGCAGCTATTTAAGCATGTCTTTGATATGTCTTTGGTATTACTGTCAACATCCAAGCATGCATATATATTTTACTTACTTGTTTATGGTCTGTCTGCCCCCACTGGGATATAAGCTCCACGAGAGAAAGAATTTGTGTCATTTTGTCATTTTTTTTAAGTTTGTTTGTTTATTTTTGAGGTGGGGGGAGGGGCAGAGAGAGAGAATCCCAACTCATGAACCGTGAGATCGTGACCTGAGCGTCAAGAGTCTGACACTTCACTGACTGAGCCACTCAGGCGCCCCATTTTGTCATTTCTGTAGCCCAGTACATATTAACAGTGCCTGGAAGCATTGGACTGTTGATGCTCAACCGTTGTTGTTGAATGTTCAACGAATGGTAAGCATATGCATGTTAACGTAAATAGAGGTGAATGCAGCAAGTGTACTGCGAATGAGTTAAGGCATCACCCGCTTACCAGGTAATACCTACCCTTCTAATAGTTCAGTGAGACAAGTCTTAGATTCTTATTCTTAACCATTTTCTCAGAGGAACAAGGATACAGAGGTCATCTATACAATACTTGTGCCTTAAAACTATTTGGTTTTCAAATTTGCTATAAAACTGATAGCGTTACAATATGTTGACAGATTCAAGAGAGCACTTACAGAGATGTCTAGCAGGCGAATAGTCTTCTGCACTTGGGGAAATACAGCGTTCCCCTTTCTGAAGATGATACAGGTTAAGTTTGAAATCAGCATGAATAGTGTCACATTCCCAACTGGGGCTTTCTGGCGTTCTATGACATCATGAAAGATTATCAGAGAATTGTATGATTGATTCAGGTAGCTCGTGAAGAAAAATGTGAGCTTAGAAAACCTATCATTCAAGTTATTCATAGTAGTTTTGTAGCTAAGTTCAAAGCTGTACAAGAGATCTATCATACTATAATATTGTTAGAAATCATGAAGATAATATGGAAAAGATTTGTGGGGGGGGCCCTGAGTGGCTCAGTAAGCATCCAACTCTTGATGTTGGCTCAGGTCATGATCTCGTGGTTTGTGAGACCCAGCTTCACATCGGGCTCTGTGCTGAGAGCGTCGAGCCTTGGGGTTCTCTCTCTGCCTCTTTCTCTGTCTCTGTCTTCTCTCTCTCTCAAAATAAATACATAAATATTTAAAAAATAATAATAGAAAATAAAAGAAGCTTTTGACCTTCAAACAAACATCAGTCGACTTATATTTGAGTTTTTTTCTGTAGGTAATTTTATTCGACTTCTTTGCCCTTCCAGTCATAGCTTTGTATTTTGCCTTTTTTTTTTTTTTTTTTAACCTCCCTGATCTCAGTGTGTTGTGAACGCAGGGACAGCACTGTTAGTAAGAGCATAGTCAAAAGATGAACAGTCATTTCAGCCTGACTTGAATGTTCATCTCAAAAACGTTGATGGGGGATTAGGATTAATTAGTAAACAACCAATAATGCTGTACCCAGTAGAGTCAGATGCAAAGCTGCCCCTGATCTCATACTTCACTTTATTCCATTAGCACAGTCGGTGGTTTTGACAAGACTATCCACAAAAAGACATGTATGAATTTTGGGACAGCAGTCTTCCTAATCCAAATTGCTACTGGGCAGAACTTTGACAGATCTGTGGCTAATCTTGGCATCTAGTCTCTGAAGTGGTCACTTAATGAATGTAGTGTACAAAAGCCCGTAAGGCTGTCTGGCAGGCTGTGAACAGCTAAGGGATCTGGATACACGTTAGTGGGAGGGATATGGATGTGAGCACATACCACAGCAGCTATATCATGAGTCAAGCTCAGGACTGGCAAGAATAAATGCTTGTTGCAGGATGGATTTGGTAACGCAGAGGCTGAAGCTCTAACATAAAACAAATGAATCATTGTGACTAAGCAGCCATTATTTGTTTCTCCAGAACTGACTTTGCCTTTGAGGCTGAAGATTAAAAGATCTTAAAATCTGAAAAGTGAGGGGCCTTGTAAATAGATGATGATAAAGGCTAAGAGTGATATGAGAAGATCGGGCTCTTCACATTGGATGGCCAACTTGTCCCCAATACAGAGCAGGAGTCTAGTCCCTGGGAGGTGTTGCACATCACGCCCTTCCACATAATGGCTCATTGTTTGCTTGTAGAGTCAGACAGTCCAGGGATTGAATTCCAGTTCCACCTCTGACTTATTGTGAGACATCAGGCATGTGACGTCACTTCTCTGTGTCTCAGACTTCTTATAATAAGGTTAATAGCAGTGTCTACCTCACTGAGTGGCTGTGAAGATAATACCTGTGAATCACTTGGTGTCAGCACAAAGTGAGCTGAAGACATCTCACCGAGGTGAAAAAATGAGGGTGGCAGACCATGTGATTCCACAGATACTGATTTAGATGCCTGGGATTGGAGAAGCCTCATGTTTCCCGGCTGGGGGAGACAGAGAGAGAGGGTTGTTTGTGTCTCCTGGTCCAGCAGGGTAGGGCTCAGTAGACCTGCCAGGTGAGGAGGATGGCAACATTTTTTAAGGAGTAAAGAGGATTTGGGGTAAGGTGGTAACTAACTAAAAGATTCCAAGGACATCAGTTGATCTGTGTGCTTTAGCACAACCCCCACTTACTTTAGCAGAGGCTGAACACGCCTTGAAGCCTGGCCCTGAAGATAGAAAGTCATGGATAGTATTGCATTCTTCTATCAAAAGTCCTTCAGCCCATGTATAAGGAGGGCTCTTGGGTCTTCCACAGGTATAAACTGCTCCCCCAGCCTCTCAGTCCCATTTAGTTTTCTACGGTGTGCAGGGAGGAAGGCCCCTCAGGGGCGGGAGACCTGATTGTAATTACACACAGCTCCTCAAAGAGAAAAACAAAAATTGAGTCCTGGGAGTTAATTGGAAAAGATCTTGGAGATCATTTTGTACATACCCTCTAATTTAGAAGTCAGGTAGGTTGGCTAATTTTCCCAAAGTCACGCAAAATTAGTAGCAGAATCAAAGCCTGAACTCAGATATTAGCACTTGTCATCTTCTGATTCTTTATGATATTCCTGGCTATGCTGGTACCCGGTGTTAGCAGGCACCGAGTCATATCCTTCCATAGCTTAATATGAAACCAACACAGCAGTTCTGTAGGTTTCAGAGATGACGTGATAACATGGCTCTACTCTCTGAATGTCACATTTTTCTTTTTGTCATATGGTAGTGACACCTGTACTTACACAGATGTAAGCCTGTTCAGGACCAGACTGCAGGGTGCCTAGGTGGCTCAGCCGGTTGAGCGTCCGACTTCGGCTCAGGTCATGATCTCAGGGCTCATGAGTTCGAGCCCCACATCAGGCTCTGTGCTGACAGCTCGGAGCCTGGAGCCTGCTTTGGATTCTGTGTCCCTCTCTCCCTGCCTCTCTCCTGCTTGTACTCTGTCTCTTCTTTTCTCTCAAAAGTAAATAAACATTAAAAAAAAAAAAAAAGGACCAGGCCGGGCACTAGATTGTTGAGTGACTAGAGCAGGGAGTCCATCCAGCCCACGAGTGTGCTGTCTGAGTAGTTGGTCCTACCTGTGTTCTTCCCATCAGCTGCATTCCCTCTGGGGCAGCAGGGCAGGAATCGGTCTGCTTGTCATAAAGATTCGCTCATGTTAATTATCTGTATGTATTGAGCTCCTGCTGTGTGTTGGCCCTGGGCTGAGCACTCCGCATGTCACCCTGAGCCCACCGAGACCCTGTCAGGAAAATGGCACTATGGCAGCTTGAGGAAATGAGACCACAGAAGTCATCACTTGCTCAGTGGCGGATGAATGGTAAATGGCAGGCCTGGGGGTGGACTCCCAGTCCTGTGAGCCCTGAGCCTGTGCTTTATCCGCTACAGGACTTTGCCTATCATTTTTGAATTCCTTTTAGTACAAGAGTCACTGTGTGTTTCTAAATGGAGTCCAAAATGATGGTGGGTTTCTCCTTTATGTGTCGCTGTCATACTGTTAATAGTGTCCCCTTTGCATGGCACTGATATATTGTTAGTGTCATTAAAGTATGATCCCGGTAGCAGCAGCTCAGGGGTGGAACTGATTTATCAATGGCCAGTGTTTCAGGGGCTTCAGTCGGTTTTCATTTTATTTTATGTTCTGATACCCAGAATCCAGGGAAAAATTAGAACTTCATGAGAATAAAGGTTAATAATACTATGATTCTTTTTTTGTACATGCTGTTCTTTTACAGAGCTGCCTCTATGAAATGAGTGATTGTTAATGACTTAAATGTGAAGAAATTGTTGTACTCATCTGCTCAGGCTGCCATGACGAAATACCGTAGACTGGGGGGCTTAAACAGCAGATACTTATTTTCTTACCATTTGGGACACTGGAAAGTCCAAGATTAAGGTTCTGGCAGGGTTCACTTTCTGGTGAGACCCCTCTTCTGGCTTGCAGATGTCTGCTTTCTTCTCATGCGGTCTTTCCTCTGAGCATGAAGAGAGAGGGAGAGTGAGCTCTCTGGTGTTTCTTTTTATAAGAATCACTAAACCTATTGGGTCAGGGCCTCACCCTTATGACCTCATTTATTTATTTATTTGTTTAAAAAAATCTATTTGTTATTTATTTTGAGGGAGAGAGCATGTACACGGGGGACAGGGGCAGAGAGAAAGGAAGAGAAAGAATCCCAAGCAGACTCTGAGATGTCAACGCGGAGCCTGACACGGAGCTCAGTCTCACCAACCATGAGATCGTGACCTGAGCCGCAATCAAGAGTCAGAAGCTTAACCGACTGAGCCACCCAGGCGCTCCCCTTATGACCTCATTTAAACAGGATTACCTTCTATAGGCCCTGTCTCCAAATATAGTCACATTGAGCATTAAGGCTTCAACATGTGAATTTAGGGGTGGGGGTGGGACAGAGAAGGGCAAGTTCAGTCCATAGCAGTTGTTGATTGTTTTCTTGTGTTCAAATCTCTCATTTCTGAAGGAGAAAATACAAGACTTTGACATTACTTATCATTTACACAGTGTTTTAAATAAGTAAATTAAATGAACTTTCATAGAATAAATTAACTTCTACTTCTCATTAAATAATTGAAATATTTTATGTGCTGTCCTTCAGTGTAAAAGATACATGATCTGTACTTGGTAATATTGCTAACGCTCACCAACAGAGTCTACAATAATACAAAAGTGTCGTTTGCTCTTTCACCATCGTTTGCCCCGTTCTCTTTGTAACTGTTTAAAGGCAAGGTAATAGGATCTCCACTTCCTGCTAGAAAATAGAAGTAGAACTCAATTAGAGCTCAATGGATAAGGAAATATTATTCCTTAAAAAGATTATTTCAGGTAAAATTAATTACTTTTTATAACCTCTAGCCCTCTAGTGATTTATAGCACAACCTTAAGCACTACCTTTGATTTTCTGAATTGAAATCATAGTGATGATGATGATGATGATGATGACGACGACAGATTTGGCAATAATCGCTAATATTTGTTGAATGCTTAATAATGTTTAATAATAACATACCCTAAAACTATGTTAAGTGTAGTTCTTCTTTTACTCCTTACAGGAAACCCATGGGGAAGGTCCTATATTTAGCCACAGTTTACCCTGACAAAAGTGAGGCATTGGGAGATTAAGTAACTTGCCCAAGACCACACAGTTATGGGTGAATGAATCAGGAAGTAGTGCCCAGTGAATCAGGAAGTAATTATTAAGACTTTTAGATATGTTCAAGTTGTGAAAAGCACTATGGTGAATGAGGGGAAGGGGGGAAAGCAGAGAAAACCTTTGCTACCTAGAAATCAGAATAGAAGAAATGCCGAAGTTTGTGGTAGATGTTGTAAGAGCAGCATTGACACCCCCCACCCCCCAGAAGAGCTGAAGCTCCTGCAGAAGACCTTGAGGGCAGTGTTCCTCCAAATGCCATCAGTAGACCACTTGGGACCACCTAGAATCTCTTGGGAGGCAGTTTTCTGGGCCCCATCCTAGAATTAATAAATATGAATATGAGGGTTGGAGCCCAGGAATTTGCATTTTAACTACTATCCCCCCAACACACACATACACACGTACCCCCTTCCAGAGGTGATCCTGAAATACATTGTAAGACCCCTGCCTTAAAGGACGGATCTGTTGGAATTAACAATGATGGCAGCTTTCTCAACAGGGAAAGAGATGGAAGCAAAGAGATGCAAGAAGCATGGGTTATTTGGGAGGTGCAAGAAGGAAACAGGACTAATTAGAAGTAAGAGGCTCTTCTGGAAAGCAATGCAGAATAAGGCCACATAAGGATATTAAGGCCAAGTTTAGGTAGGACTTTAGAAATCAGTGGAGTTTCAGTTAAGTGAGAAAATAACCACAAATACTCATGAGCGAGAAAATAGCCTGATGAAAAACATGACTTAAGGAAAATTACCTGTGAATTGATAAATTCTTATTTTACAAATATATCTTACCCGTTTTAAAAAATATTTTCTTAGGGGCACCTGGGTGGCGCAGTCGGTTAAGCGTCCGACTTCAGCCAGGTCACGATCTCGCGGTCCGTGAGTTCGAGCCCCGCGTCAGGCTCTGGGCTGATGGCTCGGAGCCTGGAGCCTGTTTCCGATTCTGTGTCTCCCTGTCTCTCTGCCCCTCCCCCGTTCATGCTCTGTCTCTCTCTGTCCCAAAAATAAATAAACGTTGAAAAAAAAAAATTTAAAATAAAAAAAAAATATTTTCTTAATATTTCATAAGCATTTTTTCTTGTTTTGTCTTTTGGCTTCTGGGACATCTTATAGGAAAAGACAAGATGACATTCATAAATATCCTCAAAGAATCTGAAGTTTTCCTCAACATGGGGTATAAAAGTCAAAGACTATATAGTTTGAAAGCCAAGAGTTAAGAAATAGATGGGTCTTACTGCCTGTATCCAGGCTTCAAGGTATAAAGCTATTTCTTTTTTCTGCCTGAGACCCTTACCCATTGCCTGTGGGAGTATAAATTGGTGTGACTTCCACAGAGGACAGTGTGAGAGTATCTATCAAAATGTGAAGTGTAGGGGCACCTGGGTGGCTCAGTCGGTTGAGCGTCTAACTTCAGCTCAGGTCATGATCTCACAGCTCGTGAGTTTGAGCCCCGCGTTGGACTCTGTGCTGACAACTCAGAGCCTGGAGCCTGTTTCAGATTCTGTGTCTCCCTCTTTCTCTGACCCTCCCCTGTTCATGCTGTCTCTCTGTCTCAAAAATAAATAAATGTTAAAAAAAATTTTTTTAAATAACATTTTAACTTATATGCCATTCAGTATCCTCAGGGTTTATGCTCTAAATTTTGTTTGGACTCTTTTACCTACTGTGTTAATAGATCATATTAAAGATAGGTTTATCACAGCTCAAGGAAGCATCATACTAAAAAAAAAAAAAAAGTTTTGTTGGCTATGTGTTCCCCTAAAATGAGGAAGGTAGGAACATGGATATGTAAAGGAGAAAAGAAGCATTCCATCACTGAACAATATTTTTTGAATTGTTTATTTTCATTCAGGCTGTGATAGTAAGTCTTATCTAACCACAGCGTGAGCGTCTCAGACACCAGATCTGCTTACTTAGTCCCTCACGTCACTTAGGTGACTCAGTGTGATAAATCCATGAGGCATTTAATGTGTCTTTTATCAACCATCGATTCTGGGGATTTTGTCCCAAATTCTTTTAATGTTTTCAGAGAACCAGTGCTTTGTTGAAACAAATGTAGTCACAGGCTTTTGATCTGGAGGATGATCCCATTTTTTCAGAGAGAGAGAGAGAGAGAGAGATGGATGGTGCCATTGGTTTTGTCAGTAGTCAGAATTGAGACCAGAGCATGTGATGTATGCATTACTCTGTTGTAATAATATACCAAACTACAGGACTGTAGGGGATTCCCAAAAAGTAGAATTCAGTGCATCTTCTTCTTGGACCTCATTGTCAGCATACTAAATTATGCTATAAATTAACAGTGGTACTTTTTCCTGAAAATGTGAGGAAAGCAAAGGCCAGGCTTGGTAAAGACAAAACCAAAGAACTCCTACCTGTTCCTGTGGGCTGTTTGTACAGTCCTGCCTGTTTAAGTTTTAAACCAGCCTATATTTCCCTTGTTTTTCTCCTGAAGCTGCGAGAGAAATCATCTGGTTAGAAAGGGAAGAGCGAGCCCGGCAGCACTATGAAAAGCACCTGGAAGAGCGGAAGAAGAAGCTGGAAGAGCAGAGGCTGAAGGAGGAGCGGAGGAGGGCTGCTGTGGAGGAAAAGCGGAGGCAGAGACTGGAGGAAGACAAAGTAAGACGCCGCCCCGGGAAGTACACAGGAGATTTGTCTGTTTCAGAAATGCAACACATTTACTATGAAACCTTCCATTAAGGTGCTGGGGTGCATAGCAGAATTAAGGAATCAGTTTTATAGATAGTCACAGCTTCTAGGGAGGTTGGGGTATGGAAGGCAGGTCCCAAATGGCGTGATTGTTGCAGTTACTTCCCTAGAAACTTTAAAAGCCCAGGTGTCTGGTCTTCGAGCTATAACTTATTTATGTTCAGTTCGCCCATATGAAAGTATTGAGACGCTTTATCACCTGGGACCTGATGATTTCAGTAACCATCCCAAGTTGGTAACTCCTCCCACCCTAAGATAAGGCGTCAAAGTTAGGAAGTAGGAGTACTAAGGTAAAGATTTCAGTGGTGCCTTCCTCCATTCTGCCTTAAGTTGAAGAAGCCTCAAGCAACCAGGTTGAATCTAATCTTCCACTCCTCTGCTTCATTTGAGGAACGCCATGAAGCTGTTGTACGGCGTACAATGGAAAGGAGCCAGAAGCCAAGACAGAAGCATAACCGCTGGTCATGGGGAGGCTCTCTCCATGGGAGCCCCAGCATCCACAGTGCAGGTAAACAAACAGTGATCGCCTTCAAAATCACTCCTTTCTTCCTGGACAGTAAAAGGACAGTTGCTTCTTTTTCTCTAAGTCTGTGTTTCCAAAACAAAAATCCTGCTGAAATAATTCAACTATAATGAAATGATGATCCTAGCTGTTTGAGGATAAGAGGGTGATGGAGGTAAGATAAGATTCTCTCTCTCCCATAACACAGGCTGCTTTTCTCTTTGGTTACATAGTTCCTTGAAGAGATAGAAATCTATGCAATGTTTCTAAGTAAACGTGCAGTTTCCACTCTGCATTATTTTAAGTAATCCTTTACATTAAGTTGTCAGGTTTATGGAATAAATTCACCAGTTTTGTCTTCCTCTCTGGAAGAATCCTAGCAGTATTGACTGATCAAAATCGATACTATGAACTTGTGTATTCAGACCTTAGAGTGTGTGCAGTTTTAATGCTCCGCGGGAGAAAGTGCAGGTTCTGAAACCAGAACCAGTGAATGCCTCAGCTATTATTCCCTTGTTCTTGAATAGACATAAAATCATACTGAAATTTGGACATAGTGAAAGGCTTTATTTTTGTACTGTAAATTCAATGAACCTTGAATTTTATATAGTGCGTCAGTTTTTTTCCATCTGTGTGAGTCTAATAACTTTTTTTTTTTTTTTTTTTTTTTTTACTTTGAAAAATCATTGTCTTACATTCTGTCCCCAGGTGGTTTTGTTGCATCATCATTCACCTTTCTCGATTTAGCAGGCCTGGACCACCACTTCACAACTCTTGGTGGTACTAGAAAATCTGGTACAGACATCCCCGTGGTTGCCGGTTGCCTGACCTGTAGCTAGCACCTCTGACCCAGGGCCAGTTCATCGCTAGCTGAGCCGTCGCCACCTTAGTCATAATGCATGCCTAATACCCCATTGCATAGACCTAGATCTGGGCATGGCACAGTGTTTCTTAAGTGTGATGATGGTAGAACTCAGGTGACTTGAAGGTGTTGAAATAATGTCATTACATGCGATGTGTTTACTTTCTCTTTAAGTGACCGTTTTGGATAAAATCTTTAAAAAAGTGTTTTTTAGTTAATGGATTACCTGGAATCAAAGTACATCCAGTTGGTGTGCCCCCCACCCCACACCCCTGTCAGTACTGCTGTTTCCACTGTTAGTTTTAGCCTAAATAACAATGGATTTTTGCTTACTCTCTTCTTTTATTCCTAACATTCAGTGTATCTTCTAGAACCTCTTTGTTTTAAAAATTCTGAAAGCAAATTATCACGGCTTTCCTGTGGCATTAAACCATACTTAAAAGCACTTTTTTTTCCTTGGCTCTTAATGACCCAGTGGTACAGGGTGGGCATGTGTCAAATCTGTAATCATAAGGATCATTCATGTGTGATATTTTATCCTAAGGGCAGTTTTACATAAACGTTCCATACAGAAAAGCTGTCATAGTATATATTTTTATGACCTTATTTTTCCTTTACTTGGCTTCATGTTTTACTTGTGTCCAGCAGAAGTACACTCTGTTACAGATTTTCAAATATTTTTAAGGGGAAATACAGTCACTTGCCTTTAATTCTTGCTTCCACACTCAGAGTTTAATATATGACCTTCATTTCTGCCACCCAGAGCAAGAGAAACTAATGTTGTATTTGTTAGCTCTTGCATAAAATCCATTTTTATAAGGGCTGTGAATCAGAGAAAATTGCTGCTGTGCTAAACAGAGAAGTTTGAAAATAACTGGAATTTGCCAAAATTCTCAAAGGTCAGAATGATCTGCTGTGATGTTAAGAGCAGTGACCTGGTCTTACTCACATACAACAATGCCTCACTCAGGATGGGCACTCAGTCAGTGTTTGCTGATCAAAAACCAGATCCTAGAAATTAAATTTAATCTATAGTAAATCAGTGTGTTGCCTTACTGCTCACACATCGACTAGCGCTGGTTTGTAAATTTTTTTAACGGATTCTTTTTTTTTTTTAAGTATTTATTTATTTATTTATTTATTTATTTATTTATTTATTTTAAGAGAGACAGAGACAGCACAAGTGGAGAGGGGCAGAGAGAGAAAGAAGAGAGGGCATCCCAAGCAGGCTCCATGCCGTCAGCACAGAGCCCAGCATGGGGCTCGAACTCACAAACCGTGAGATCCTGACCTGAGCCGAAATCGAGTCAGATGATTAACCGACTAAGTCACCCAGGCACCCCAAAACTGATTCTTAATAAATCCTTCCGTGAATTTGTATTTTGTTCAGGGAGAAAAAGAAACGATGAGAAATTTTTATTGTATTAAGTAATATAATTCTCATTAGATTAAGTAATACAATCAATACATGTGACCCCTCCATTATTTTAACCATGCAGAGTAGGCCTCCAATTAGGCACACTGTCCCTCAACTAAAGCTTAACACATAAAACAATATCAGAAAATGAATTGCTTGATCCACCTAGAAATGACTTTGATCGTTCCTTATACCCCTGGATCTTACATTTTATCATTTAGATGTTCCTTTTGATATTTTATCCTAAATCTTCAGGATTGCCCTAAGAGCCTATCAGTTAAGTGTAAATTTACGTCACAGAAACAATGTTTGGGTTTGTTTGTTTTATAATGAAGTTGCTTCAACCATACCAATGTGTCCCAGTAGAGATAGGAATGTCTGATGTTGGGGGAAGCCTTGTTTATCCGTACATTATAAACAATGGCCAAAATGATTATTCTGTGGAGAGAAGTTTACTGTAAAGTTCTGACTACCAGTGTTAGACCCGTGAGAACTGGGTTTTAAAGGCATCTACCTAAAGAATATTTTTGTTTGTTTTTAGTTTTAGAAGAAGCTAACAATAGAAAAATAAAACAAAATATGGCAACACCTTTTCTACCTTTGGCTATCACAAGTCAGAACACCTACTTGCCCTCCTAAATAAATACAATGACATTTTAGACTTTTGTTCTGTGCACTTTTATTCAGGGAATGTGATTTATTCTAATGAGCATGGTTATAATTTTGTTCCGCAGACAACAAACAACAGACAACAAACTGTTGTCCAACAGACAACAAACTAACAGCCTATTTTATATGGCTATTATTCTTTTCTGACTTGACCTTTAAGAATTACTCTAAAATTACTGACCTGAAGGATGAACAGTATCACTAATAAAGTTAAAGAGAAAGAATGCTAATTTTCTTTATATATTGCTGTCAGTTTTGTTGGGCAAGTTTGTGGACTGATTCTACATTTGTAAACTGCACTAGACTCTGTGTAATGGGCATAGAGGTGTGGTTATTCATAGACTTTTTAAAAAGAAATGCTGTAGCAGCCATCCTTTCCATACCCAGAGTATTTCTTTTTCTTTTTAAAGTTTATTTATTTTGTCAGAGAGAGAGAGTGGGGGAAGGGCAGAGAGAGAGGGAGGGAGAGAATCCCATGCACGCTCCACAGTGTCAGCACAGAGCCTGATGTGGGGCTCGATCGCATGAACCATGAGATCATGACCTGAGCTGCAATCAAGAGTCAGGTGCTTAACTGACTGAACCACCCAGGCGCCCCTTTCTTTCTTTTTAATCTGTTTTTCTGTAACGAACATTAACACCCTAGGTAAAGTAACTCTACAAGCAGAGGTATCAGCAAATGCATAGAACCTGGTATTCCTCTTTTTTTTTTTTTAATTTTTTTTTTCAACGTTTGTTTATTTTTGGGACAGAGAGAGACAGAGCATCAACGGGGGAGGGGCAGAGATAGAGGGAGACATGGAATCGGAAACAGGCTCCAGGCTCTGAGCCATCAGCCCAGAGCCTGACGTGGGGCTCGAACTCATGGACCGCGAGATCGTGACCTGGCTGAAGTCGGACGCTTAACCGACTGCGCCACCCAGGCGCCCCTCCTCTTTTTTTTCTAGTGTTTACATTCTGTTTTACCAGCCCTCTTACTACCCCCTTGTTCCTACTTGGGAAAATTATGAGGGCATCCACTTTTACAATCCTCTCTTTGTTTTCCAGTCTGCCTCCATTAGTTTAGTTCCCCTCCACTGGCCTGCCTTTGATCCTCATCTGTCTGTTGTACTATAGCAATATGCCTGAATTTTCCTGGCTGACAAACTGGTGTGCTAAACGTTTATTTTATCCTATGAGAAAAATAATTTTATTTCTGGCCTTTAAGTTACCTTTAAGACATCCACTTAGAAAACTGTGCTGTTATGTAAGATCTAGTGATAGAGCTGAAAGCATCCAATCCTAGTTTTTCCTTCCATCAGTGAACTAGGAAATTGCAATCCTGCATGCTGGCTGTCAATTAGCATTATCTCCATTTGTTTTAGATCCAGACAGGCGGTCAGTTTCCACCATGAATCTTTCGAAACATGTCGATCCCGTCATTAGCAAGCGGCTCTCCTCTTCATCTGCAACTTTACTAAATTCTCCAGATAGAGGTACAGTCAAAAGGAAAACAAAACAAAAAAAAAAGTGTTCTGTTATTTACTTAATGCTTCTTTTTTTTTTCTGGATGTTTACAGCTAAAAATCAGCATCTGAAGTTGCTTTCCCTACGTTTCTTAAATAGGAAGAACAAAACTTCAGAATAAAAAAGCAGTAAGCGGCTGAGCAGCATTTCCCTTGCGACAAGAACCTTGCTCATGTTAGAACTTGGCTGAATGGTTGCATTTAGCAGTGATGAAAGCGGTGCTTCTCAACTTTTTAGTAAATGAGTTTACAGCTCCAGAAATCACCCACTTATCCACCAACATGCAAATAATCTTTGTTACGAACACTTACTTTACTTCAATCATACTGTCTTTGACTTTTCATCTGTACTTTGGGAATTCCAAGCTTTGACTTTCTAAAAAATCTTCTTAAATGATTCATGTTGGTAGATTTCATTTTACTGTTTGAGTTCTCATTTAACAAAACCTTACTGCATTTCTTGTGTGTGTGTGATTGGTTTTTGGTGTCCATTCATTTTGCTCTTAAGGGATTTGGCCTGACTTCAAGAATATATCCTCATTGAAGTTTCCTAAAACATTTAATAATCGTATCCCTCCAATTAATGTTTTATTTGAATTTTGAGTTTTATTCGTCCCATGGATTTACAGTACATGAATTTTGAGTTATTTATGAAATTAAAGTTTTATTTTGCATATTTATATGTCATAGAAGGAAAAAATCAAGTTTTTAAGATCAGCTTCGGTTTTACAGAACTAAGATTTTAAATTAGAAAACCAAAGAATTGTTGTGCAATATGAAAACATATACTCTTTAAAAGTAACAAAATCGTGGTTATTTTTGAATGTTTTATTAAGAAACTGGGAAACGTTCAGTCTTTAAAAAGAATGCAATGTGTGCATGTTCTGTGTGTATGAGTATTCATATATTTTGTATTGTGTAAAAGTTGTGTCATTGTAATGTACAATATTATACCTGTTGTTATTTTATAACTAATAACTACTCTCTTAAAGCAGTAAATGTTTGAGTAACTTCCTATTCTTGCCTTTTAACCTGCACCATTCCTCTTTTTTTTTAACTAATTTGCTCAACTATTAACTAAATGATAACTAGTAAATGATGATGATTAACTAAATCATTGATATTAGACATGTAGTCAAATTAGGGGCCTTTTAGATGTTAGAGAAAAGTATTATGAACTAAAACTCCTTTCATAAATAGGCCTTATTTTCAAACCCATCCCCTTAGTATAAAATATAGCATGTGAATGCTGTTCTTACAATTGTCTACTCATCTTTTCTTTGGATTTGGTCACTTACTCAGCACTTTAATGTGTCAACCCATGTCTAAGACAAACTGCAATTGGGATTTTACAGTGCTTTGATGTCAAACCTTGCTTACTGCCTCCTACAGTTTCACAGCTGAAATTGGGGTAGATGAGCGATAAACCAAACAGTACATCCTACCACACTTCTGTGGGATGACAATGATCTTTCAACTAGCAAGATGTTTTATAGATTCTGCGTGATAGTATCTAATTGGATATGCTTTTTTTAAATTTTTTTTAATGTTTGTTTATTTTTGAGAGAGAGAGAGAGCAAGCATACGTGCAGGGGAGGGGCAGAGAGAAAGGGGAACAGAGGATCCGAAGCAAGCTCTATGCTGACAGCAGAGAGCCTGATGGCAGGGCTTGAGTTCACGACCTGTGAGATCATGACCTGAGCCAAAGTCGGACGCTTAACCAACTGAGCCACCCAGGTGCCCCTGATTGGATATTCTTTTTTTTTTTTTTAATGTTTACTAATTTTATTTATTTTTGGGGAGCGGAGTGAGTGGGGAATGGGCAGAGAGATGGGGAGACACAGAACCCGAAGCAGGCTCCAGGCTCTGAGCCATCGGCACAGAGCCCTGCGCGGGGCTTGAACTCACAAACCGCGAGATCATGACCTGAGCCAAAGTCGGACCCTTAACCGAGCCACCCAGGCGCCCCTGCATCCTCTGTTCTTACCCCCATGGGTGGTGCCCTTCCTTAGATCGACTCTAACTGTATGTGTGCTTTTTTAGGTGAGGTTAAGGATCAGGGAAAGTTCAATAGCCAGTTCATAGCGAGGGCCAAGAAACCCCCTTGAATCACGCACGGGGCCCATCAAATTGAATCCTAAGCTGAACTTAACAGAATCAGAGGGAAAGCACTAAATTTGGGGATTCTGCTTCTCTGGCCCCTTGTCAGAAGAATTGTGACCCAGTTCCTGGGTCTAATAGGCAAGGTCAAGGTTGGCCAGGAAGGAGGATTCAGTTCATCCAGGAACTTCCATATGGTCCACGAAACAATTTTTTTTTCTTTTTTTAAGTTAGACAAATCCTCAGGGCAGTGAGGAGCCTAGGCCTTTTAATGAGAATAGAAATTCTTCTGAATTTGAACTTTTTTAATTTAAAATTTCAGTAATTTCATTAATTTGCTTTTCTGCTATTTTTAAAAGTTGGTGTTATGCTTTATTACCAAGTTAGGAAGCATTCTTATCAAATTATTAAATTAGAAGCTTTTACAGACAAATCCGGTAAAGGGAATATACCATTACTAGATTGTCTGAGCTTTCTCAACCCTATAGCACAGGGCTTAAGGCTGATATTAAATTGAGGTTCTGGTGCTATCAGGGTTCAGCTGGAACGCTCCACTGGTTATTAAAAAGACTGAAATGTTTCCATACCATTTGGTGTAAATATCCACTTCCTCAAGCGGTGCTTCCCCAGGTCCTCCAGAGCTAATGCATGGCATCCATTAGCTCTGTGCCTGTGCCCTACCTGTTTTTAAATATTTTTATTATCACACTTGAATATCATGTCATATAGACTGATAAAATGACCTGAGTTAAAGGAAACCTCTAATTACCAAAGATCTTTTTTAATTGCTGCAATAGAGGGATTTTTGCCACTGGAGATTTTTGCATTAAAAATGTGTTTCTTCATATTCTTAAGCTACCTACTTAACCAGTTTTTTTCCCCCCTCAAGAAAGAATAGGGAGTTTCAAAAAAGCAAGAAATGAAGTTGCCTACTGTTTGATTAGAATTAGTCCATACATTTTTCCTTAGAATCTAGATCGCAGGGCATGGTGGTAGACCTGAAGCTGAATTCTGCCCACAGGCATCTTCTGTTTGACTGGAGTAGGGTGTTTTGTTCTTTAAGTTGAATCCATTGCCATCATCCTAAAAATGGAATATATCAAGTAACGTTTAGGTTTCCTACTTCTAATGAAATATCAGGATGTGGCAACACTTGCCTGATTTTTGCATGACACTCGTCTCAAACTGAACAATGATTTCCTGCTTATGGAAGAAGGTGGCAGTGCAAATACCTCTAATGTTCATGTGCCTCCCCTGGTCCACGTGGTCTATAATAGGAATTGTCAATATCTCCTTTTTAAGTGCTTAAGTAGGATCGATACTATAGAGTTGTTTCACAAGAATTAGTATCTCTTCCTTCATCTTAAAATCAGGCCCTGCTAGGTGAAAAAAAAAAAAAACAATAAACAATAAACTAACTCCTATCTTAACCTTTATTAAAAAGTCGTCTTATGGAAGACATCTATCTCTATCTTGTTCAGGGCATAGTAATGAATGCAGAGGAAGGGGAAACATGTTTCTTCTGGCAAAAGCTTTCATTCACGGTGTCAGAGCTATAAAACAAATTTCTTCAGATTTGCTTTAAACACAAGTCAGAGAAGGTTTTTAATCTTCCTTTGAGGCAAATTCTTTGGTTGATGCTTTAAAGTCTCACAGAAATAAAGTTAATGAACTTCTTAATCCAGGGGGAAAGAAAAGAGCTGTCTTTTCAATGATAAACCATCTCTGCAATTCTAAGCCAGCCCTCCTACAGAGTTTATCAGGGAAAGGAAGCATTCTTCTCTTCCCTTCCTCATCTACTTGAAAATATAGTTCTTTTGAAGATTTTCATGTATCCTCATCACCTTTCCCAGTGGTTTTATTCTGTGAATGTATTCCACTTTTAGTTTGCTTTAAATTCTGTGACTGATGCCCACATGCACACTGCCGTAGTATAGTATGTAACAGCACTTATTCCCTTATGTGTTCTACTTTGTAGCTATTTCTATATTATATGTGTAATTGTACGTATACAACATATAACATCTATATTATCCTTTTATTTGTGTCTATCAGATAAGATTCAATTTAACTATGAAGACTCTCCTAATAACAAAATCTAATAAACAATTCACTAATTCTTAAATTCACCATAGCCTTGATCAAAATAGCTTCTTTTTAAAAATAAAGTCAGGAACTTAAGATGCTTTTTGGAGGTTGGTAATTCCTTTCAAGTAGGAGAAGATATTTTTTATAACAACATTTAACATCAGATAACTTCTGTTTAACTAAAACTAATTTTCTAGAATTTAGATGCCATTTCTTGAAAATTCAACATATAAAAGGTTGTTAAAAAAAAAAAGTCACTCCAGAGACAACAGGATGTACACCTGCTGTTTATGGTACCAAACAGAAGTGGCCTTGTCAGGTTTAGACAGTTTTAAAGATTTTTGTAAGTGACTTGGAGTGTATTCTAAAATAGAGACAGATGATCACTTCAGTGATATTTGCAGGATTTTGCCAGCTTCTTTCCTGATATTTTTGGAAAGTAGCTTCTATATTTTCATGGGCCACCACTCAAAGCTAACAATATAAGCAAAATAGTTAATTTATGATTAGCACGTATATCCTGACAATGGTCTTGCCAACCAAGCCCCAGTACAATTTGAGACTATATTTCATTGCGTTCTTCTAAATTTATTTTCTGGAGCCTTCCCACACCCACTGGTAATTTCCAACATTGAGCTTATATTGGCTTTTGGCTTTTCTGTTTAATTTTATCTTGCTTCAGGTTTACCCTCATTCTCTGCCAAAATGTTTATGTTGTTGCCAAACAGGGACCTGAAAGAACCTGGCTTGCTGAATGGAAAAGTCAAAAGGAAATCCCACACAGAACTTTGCCTGGGTCCTCTTTCATTTTATTATGTTTCATTTCTCCCAAGTGCCGAAGCCGCAGTTCATGACATCTGGCAGAATGTCATGGAGACCCTTTCTGTCTTTATTGATACAGAAATGCAGTCTTTCATTAGCTGCCAAAGCCTCTGTTGGAGTTGATTGTTCAGGGTACTTAGGAAGCCCTTGGGTTGACGTGTGTGCCTTCAGCCCACTGCCCATCCTGATGAGGGCCGATAGGTACGACTACATCCCAAACCCATGGTCGACATGCTATTTCTGTTTTGTTTGTTACTTGTTCGTTCCTAAAGGAGGGTGGTTAGCAAACTCTGCATCCATAACACTAACATCTTGAAGAAAGGCAGCATTATGGAATAGCTCCTCCTTTGGGCAGAGTTCCTGTCTCCCGGTCTCTCTGCCGACTGTCCTCCCTGGAGAGCCTCGTCTCTCCAAGGCCTGGCACGTGGAAGCCATACGTATGATGTTCTTGTGCACTCTCCTGCCCCTGGAAAGAATTCCTCTAACATCTTGCTTATGTGGTGACGTTTAGCTCGCCGCCTGCAGCTCAGCCCATGGGAGAGCAGCGTTGTTAACAGACTGCTGACGCCCACACATGCGTTCCTGGCCAGAAGCAAAAGCGCGGCTGCCTTGTCTGGAGACCCAGGTAAAACTGTTCGAGGTGCAACTTTCTTGGTGAGGTCAAGTCCTCTTTCGGAAGCACATCTGAGCCTCCAGTATTCATCATAATCACGTCTCCGTCTTTCCCAGTGTGTTTGCTTCTCTCTCCTTGGGTGCAGTGGCTTTGAAAATGTCTGCCGGTGTTGGTTTCGCAGCCCTGGTATTGTTCCCTCCTTAGCATCCACCTAAGCATCTTACCTGGACCCCAGATGCCAGGCAAACCAAGGGTGTCCCTCCTTGTGATGAGATGGCTTCAGATGCTTCTGTGTGTTTGTGACATCACCAGAAAGACCTATCCCTTTCCCACCGTTCTTTCTGCCCCTGCATCTGAGCACATAATCAGAAGTAGACATAATTTAATACTAATATATTGACTGAGGAATAAAATCAGAGCCCAAGTCAATTGAAGCGAGAGTTTCATGATGTGGCTGTGGGCGAGCTACTTCCCCTCCCTGTGCCAGTCTTTCTATGTAATCTAGGAATTAGTACCCTCCCAAATGTCTAAGAGTTGTTGGGAAGGCTAATTATAGTGTTCTCATTTGTTGCATACTTTGAAAATATGGAGAACGTGCCAAACACTGGTTATTGTAATTAGTTATAACTCCTCTACGTTTTTGAAATGCAAAGCATGCCCAAATAAGCCAATTAGTTTAATGAGAAGTTAGTAGAGAGCCGATATCTCGTTGCAAAGAAAGATACGTATTTGGCTTTTGGCAACATCTCTTTCATAGTGAGCCGGTTTGGTTTTTCCCAAATATCTGTGGGCACAGTTGGTAGGTCTCCATAACCCGTCTACCAGCCCTTGTCTTTGGCACTTAGGGAATTACACAGCCTCTTCATAAAGTTCCCTTTAAAAATATTTTGCCTCCGCAAGTCTCTTTGTGATCATTAACCCTCTTTACAAATAATTCTTGGTGGTTTTATGATTTTTTTTTCCATCCATGGCGCCCCAGTGAGCTGATAGCAACCCTAATTCTCACAGTACCCGCCAGGAGGCGGTCAAAAATCAAGTAGACATTCCTACCACCTGCGTGTGGAAACCAAGTGCACAGATTATAAGTGACTTCTGCCAGAGCCACTTAGAATTCTAATTGGTGATTGGGTCTTAAACATGCTTATCCAACCTCCGTCCTCGGCGCCCTGGAGTAATGCTCTGTGTGCAGTGTGTGTCCAATTAGCTGGACCACAGTGTTCTGTGTTTTCTGCAAAAGAACTGTCCTGTCAGCTGTCACGTCACATCTGAGATTTTTTTCTGGAGCAAAATGTACAGCTTATTTCAAGATCGTTTATTTTCTGCCTATGAGTGTCATGCTTCTACGCAAGTCATGAAAGTTTTTCCGTATGTCCAGCTAATTGGGGAACCTTTAAAATTGCTTTCATTCCTGTTTCATAGGATCTAAATAGTTTAGGGCTCTCATGCTTTGGAATCTCCACACTGTATGTAGCTTCATGCTAACTGCCTGCCTCACAGCTGAAAAAGTGTCTGTCTTTGCAGTTTCTGTCACCACTAACTTGTGTCAATTCTCTCGCTCCCCCTCCAGTGTTGTCCAATGCCATTTCCTCATTTTCCACCACCCCCCTTCCCACCTTCCTTCTTCATTGTTACACTCAGTCAGGGTGCTTTTTACCTGCTAACTGGCTGTTCTTTGCCACTTTCCCATTCTCCTTTTCCACAAATTTTGATACATTTCTGTGATTTACTTTAGTGTGAAGCAATGCATAGACCTTCAGTTGAGTTGCTGGTCTTATTAACACATTCCTTAGATCATCGTTACCTGTTAGTTGAATTGATACGGCCTATATTTAATGACCCAAAACTGTTGTCTTTAAATTTTTTTCCCATTTGAAATTATGTATATAAACATCGCTTGTGTTTCTCTTGTCAAAAACACTTTATCCATCGCTTTCATTTTGCCACCTGCTCTCCTCAACTATTCTTTCTTTCCATTTTACCGCCGTGCCTTAGGTTCATCATATATCCCATTGCCATTGGCGAGAGGATGACCTACATCAGAGCCAGGGTTACGTGGCAGATGAAGACAGCCACCCTTTCTCCTAGAATGTTTGGGGATTGCAAACTCCCAGAACAGGCAATGAGAGCACTTGAAATTTGGAAGTCTCCTACCTCTTATTTGTGGCCACTGGTCTGGGTTGACTTCACCATGCCCATTTTTTAAAAATACACGGAAAATACCTGTGATTATTAGAGCTCAGGATGAAATGAGTTGATACATATAAAACATTTAGAGTAGTACCTACACATAGTGGTGCTCGATAAATGTTATCATGTTTCTATCTGGTAATTTTTCAATTCTCTCTGCTGCACTCTAACCACTTGTACTGCATTATCTTTTCTCTGCACCTTTTCATACAGCTCATTTAGAAACTCTTGAATAAACAAGATTAATGCACACTTGTTACCAAAAGTAAGAGGAAGTAGAGATACCATGGAAGACTTTCTGGTAGACACTCCAGACAAGAATTTTTGTGTTTATTGAGACTACTTTGGGATACAGAGGGCACTCTTGGAAAATAAAAATAACAGCTATATATTATTGCCCTTACTCTTCGGAAGGGCAAGATACATTTTTTTTTTTTTAAGACAATTAATTGATTTAAAGGTTTCAGGATTTTCAGTGGTTGCTGTTCGGAACAATGAATTCCATGAAACATAATATTCTTAGAATTTGCAGTGTTTATTTTAGCCAGGCGATGTTCCTTGAACAATTAAATTTGAGGAATTCTGTACAAGCTACACTAGGTAGATTTGAGGGTATTTTCTCCCTTTGCTCAGTATTACCTCACTGCTAGAATAAAGAATGAACAGAGAGGCATGATGAGCTTGGCTTACACCTGTGATCATCTCAGGAAATGCCCCCTGAAGTTATTTTCCACTGGAAAATAGATACCCCCCGAAGTTATTTTCCACTGGAGGAAAATGATATCATATTTCTGTGCTGCTTTTTTCCTGTCAGACCCCTGGCCTCAACAGGGCTGTTGTCTAGGGTTTCTTGATCTTTGAGCGAGGTAAATGACCTCTGGCCGTGCCCCCCGGGCAGTATGTGCCTCTCCTGGTCCGTAATCTCACCGAGGTGCTCTGTGCCAGGATGTTATTCTTTAAATGCGTTTGATTGGCTTGGAAGAGTTTTGGCATTAATTAACTCTTCCTTGTCTGGGAAATGCAAATGCTTTTTTGTGGGACTTGACCGAATGGTTATGTTCAGTTTTCCCTGTGATCACAACAAGCCAAATGAGACAAGGTTCTCCTTTCTCACAATAAAGGCATCTTCCTTCATCATTAAGGTCTGAAGCCAAGCTTTATGTCAGTCCCAGGTAAGATAAACATATTCTTTTAAGGACAACAGGGGAGGGGGGTGGTTGCAAAGTGTTTTAGTTTATCCTGAAGAAATAGAGTTCTGTTTTCAGAGGATTGGAAAAGAGAATGCAGTGTCTAGTTTATTCCCAGCCTTGACCATTCAGTGATAACCAGAAGATACTACAAATCATTTAATGACAGAGCACATGAATAGATAAGCCATCTGATCAACTTTCTGTCTGTAGATAAGTAACAAGTATTTCTTGTCTCTATAATTCCAAAATTCCCAACTTTTGAGTTCTTAATTTATTAATACTATTATACATAGCTGAAATAATGGTCTTTTTAAAGGTTTGCTACAATGGCTTTAAGTGGGTAAAGTCATTTTATAACATCATCCAAACACCTAGTATTCTCCTCAGAAGTCATGTTTGTCTTACTCTTTTGCTGGAGAACAGGATTTCTCAGTGAGATCTGAAAATGAACCTTGGAACCTTAGTACCCACACTTTGGATACCTATGTAGTGTTCTATGAATTTCCTTAAACCCGTTGTTCCTCAGAATCATGTGATTCATGACAGTGTCCCTGTGAATGTGAATGGTCAGAAACTATGTGATTTTCAAAACCTTTATCAACCTGAGTAAAACTGTAAAAGCTATTCATGACTCAACTTTATTTTTGGCAATTCTAACATGTTTATGTTCTATTCATCATTTTAAATGATTACATCCCACTTCTGCATAAATTCTATTGCTTGTTATACACCATCAAATGCCTTGGCTTTTGGGAAAACCCATCAGCTATGCATCTGATTTGCCTTTAAATAGACAACACATTTACAAAATTTGTTTCTGGGAATTATTAGTTATCTTTGTGACCAGTCTTAACTCCTGGTAAGACTTGGTCACTTAACATTATAAAAATTCTTTCCACCGGCTGTTGAACTTCACCCTGGAAATAGCTGGAATGTCTCTTGCTTGCCTGCTTGCTTGTTTCCTGTCTTTCCACCTTTTGTTCCATCTTAAAGCTAATTGGGAAAAATCTAATTGTAAACAGTCCTTATATAAAAGTTATCTGTCACTATTGTAGCATTTTAGCAGAACCGTTATTTCATAGGAAGATAAGGCCATTGCTTTCTATATGAGATTACATCTGTGTCTTTAATCGGTGTCTAAATAGCCAAATAGCTTATACAGTCTAGATTTTTCACTTGGACATGGCTTCTCTTTGGACACACTGTAAACTGATAGGACTGTCAGGAGAGTTGAATATGAAGGCTCTGGACACCTTTAGGTAATAACATCTTCTCCCTACTTTTCTTTCTACCTCTGCTTTGCTCCTTTTCCTGAACCTGCTTTTGGCTTTCCTTCACCTGCTCCTCTGGCACTCTTGTGTGTAAAACAATCACCTGCACCCTAGTTATCCCCATTTGTCCTCGTTCAGCATCTTGCAGCCCCATCAACATCATGCCCTACAAAGCTGCACACTCTAGAAATCTGACGGATCGACCCAAATTCTTGGTAACACCGCCAGAGGGCTCTGCGCGAAGGAGGACTGTTCATGGCACAGTGGTGAGTAGCCGTTGGGAACAGCCAGGCATGTCTGTGCGGAGTGGACACCACCCTGAGGTGCGGTGTGGGTGTTGGAGTGGGAGGTGCCCACCCCTGGGCAGTGGTGTCCCCACGCTTTCTCTCCACTTGGGAGTTTTGTTCCCCCTAAAAACGTGAACTTGAAGATGAAAACCATTCTCTGTCTAAGTTTGTGCGAGTGGCCATAGTAGCACACGGGTGCCTCCATGCAAACCAGTGCAATGCCAGGACATTTTGACATTCCTGAAAGTAAGAAACCCTTTGACGGAGGTCAAAGGGCCTGGGCCCCTGCCTCTGCGTGTTATTAAGCCCCCATATCCAGAAGCTGGCTGAACTCTCAGTGTGCTTCACCAAAAAGCAAAATAAAGAATTTTTGTCTGCCTAGCTCATCCCTCCCTGTCAAGGCCCAGATCTGAAAATACAGTGACAAAAGTATTTTGAAGACACTAGTGATTTGCTAAGTAACTAATCCTTGAAAGGCCACTGGGCTGTGTTACAGACTCTTGTTTTGCAAGTGAAGAATATAATTTGTACTTGGCATTACTGGCAAGGTGGCTGAGCTGACCTTAATGTTCACCTCTAATTAATTTCATGCCATAAATGCAATGAGGTAACTCGTTTGTCTCCATGCATCTTTCTTCCTCAAACTCTGTGCTATTTAGTATCCGTTGAAAGGAGCAGACATTGTTGTGTGGTCTTCAGTGTTTGTACTGTAGTCTTGAAGGACTCCCCAGTCAACCGGAAGACCTCGTTGCCTCTCTCCCATAGTAATACCATGACCTGTTTAATGAAAGGCTGAACGATTTTTTTAAAATCTTAACTTCAGAGCAGTTCAGATTTATAAAGCTGATGGACACTTAAAAGGATTTTGTATAGCTGTTTGAGGATAATTTGAGGCTTGTGAGAGCTCAATGGCTTTGCCTACGGGCTGTTTTCTTTCAAGCCCCAGGCTTTCAGGAATCAGTGTTTAATTCATGATTGAGTCAGACTTCCAGCCCTACAAGCTAAAGGTGAAACTACCTTTGATGTCTGGGTAGTTTTTCATCCTTAGCGCATTGGTGCTTCAGAGTGCCTAGCTGTGGATAAAAAGCAATAGTTGGGGTGAACAGCTTGGCCCCCAAAGGTTGAGTACTTATTGGAGAGGGAAAAGTACTTACCAAAGGAAAAATACCTTGCTGCGGATAAAAACACAACATAATACACCAGGAGGGGAGGATGAGAGCTGACCCTTGGCCAACAGATTAAATGAGAGGGATTTGTCATCACATGATCCAGAAACTCTACTTTCTCACCCATTTTTTATTTTTTTTTAACGCCTTCCTCTTTCTATATTTGACTTACTGGTTGTCTTTTCATCTCTTTACGACCAAATGTTTAGGCAAATACCTATTTCCGGAAAGTGACTCACAAGTCACTTTTGCCCCAGAGCTGCACTGTGGAATTCATTTGAGCAACCAGCAGCAGTTGGTCATGGAAGCACTTGAAAAGTGGCTAGTGAGAATGACAAAGAATTTTAAATTTAATTTCCTTTTTTTTTTATTTATTTTTTTTTTAATTTTTTTTTTTCAGCGTTTATTTATTTTTGTGACAGAGAGAGAGCATGAACGGGGGAGGGGCAGAGAGAGAGGGAGACACAGAATCGGAAACAGGCTCCAGGCTCCGAGCCATCAGCTCAGAGCCTGACGCGGAGCTCGAACTCACGGACCGCGAGATTGTGACCTGGCTGAAGTCGGACGCTCAACCGACTGCGCCACCCAGGCGCCCCAAATTCAATTTCCTTTTTAAAAATGTTTAATTACAGTAAAAAAAAAATACATATAACAAAATCTACTGTCTTAACCGTTTCTAAGTGTACATTTCAGTAATATTACGTATATTTTTCAGAACTTATTAAATCTTGAAAAACTGAAACTATGCCCACTAAGGAACAACTCCCCATTTTCTCCTCTCCCAATCCCTGGTAACCCACCATTTCAGTTTCTGTTTCTTTGAATTTGACTAGTGTAGATACCTCACACGAATGGAATCATATAGTATTTATCTTTTTGTGACTGGTTTTATTTCACTTTGCATAATGTCCATCCATGTTGTAGCATGTGACAGGATTTCTGTCCTTAAGGCTAATAAAACTGCATTGTATGTATGTATGCATATACACCAACACACGCATATACACCACATTTTGCTAATCCATTCATCTGCTGATGGACATTTGAGTTGCTTCTGCCTCTTGACTACTATGAATAGCACAGCTATATATGTGGGTAACAGATCTCTTTCAAGACCCTGCCTCCAGTTGTTCTGGATATATACCCAGAAGTGGGATTGCTGGATTTTGTGGTCATTCTGTTTCTAATATTTTGCCCTACTGCCATATTGTTTTCCATAGCAATGCCCCATTTAACTTACGTTCCCCCAACAATATAGACGGGTTCCGGTTCTTCCACATCTTCACCAACACTTGTTATTTTCTTGTGAAAATCATAATGGTGTGAGGTGCTATCTCACTGTGGTTTTGATTTGCATTTCCCTAACAATCAGTGATACTGAGCATCTTTCTATGTGCTTGTTGACCATTCACATATCTTTTTTTGGAGAAATATCTACTTAAGTCCTTTGCTCATCTTTTATTCTTATTCTTTAATTTGTTTAATCTTTATTTTTTTTTTTGTTGAGTTGTAGGATATTTACATATTCTGGATATTACATGTTCTGGATATTAATCTCTTTTCAGATATATGATTTGCAAATATTTCTCTTTCTGTAGGTTACCTTATTACTCTGTTGATTGTATGTATCCTTTGATGCACAGGAGTTTTTAAGTTTGATGTTGTCCCATTTGTCTCTTTTTGCTTTTGTGGCCTTTTGGTACCATATCCAAGAAATCATTACCAAAAACAATGTCACGAAGCTTCCTCAACTTTCTTGCAGGAATTTTATAATTTTAAGTTTTACATTTAGGTCTTTAATCCATTTGGAGTTAGTTTTTGTATATGGTGTGAGGTAGAGTCCAACTACATTCTTTTGCATGTAGATACCCAGTTTTCTCAACACCGTTTGTTGAAGGGACTATCTTTTCCCCACTGAGTGGTCTTGGCACCCTTATCAAGGATTCTCTGACCATATACACAAGGATTTATTTCTGGGCTATTTCATTGGTCCGTATGCTTATCTTTATGCCAGTACCGCACTGTTTTGATTATGTTTTGAAATCAAAAGTACAAGACCTCCGACTTTGTTCTCCTTTTCAAGAATGTCTTATCTACTCAGGGTACCTTGAGGTTCCATATGAATTTAGGATTAATTTTTCTATTTCTGCAAAAACAACATTGGATTTTGATAGGGATTGCATTGACTCTGTAGTTGCTTTCGGGCAGTGTTGACATTTTAACAATAAGTCTGTCTTCTATCTAGTCTGTGAACATAGACTGTCTTCCCATTTTGTCTTCTTTCATTTCTTTTGTTTTGCAGTGTACAAGTCTTCTGCCTTCTTGGTTAAGTTTATTCCTAAGTATTTAATTCTTTTTGATGCTGTTACAAATAGAACTGTTTTCATAATTTTATTTTCAATTTTATTTAATTTTAGTTAATTTAGACCGAAATTCAAATAGCCAAACGTGGCTAGTATATTGGACAGCATGGATGTTGATTACTTCAGTCATCACAGAAAGTTCTATTGGACTTCAGTCTGCTTTGGAGTATTTGTCTGTATTATCTCTCTTGAAAGTTATTTGTATTCTAAACCTAACTCTAATTGGAAAATGAAAGTCTTTGTCCTGCTGGGAAACTTGCCAGCACCATTGACATGGGCACCTTGCTGTGCCTTCCACCTTAGTGTAGCCTTGTGGAAATTATTAACAGGGAAGATTATTGTATAGACCGTTGGCTACTAACTCAGATCAGGACGAGGATAAGGAATGCCTTTACACGTGTGGTCCCCAAATAGGTGATTGGGTGCCAGACCAATGAAAAGACATCTAAAAGAACTAAGAGAGTAAAAGCATCTACCTGCCTGAGAGGATGTTATCTTAAGTATGGGGCATTTTTCTAAACTGCTCTTTCCCTGTTTCCCCTACCCCTTTAAGGTGGTCAGTTTTAGGAAAGAAAGAATTGATTCAATGCCACTTTAAAAAAAGAAGACTTTTTTTTTCATGCAAAAAGAAGGATTATACAGATCTTTGTAGGTTCATTCCCTCAATGCCTGTCTTAAGACCCAGATGATGAAATTCATCCGTGTATCCCCCGCATCACGAGCTACACTTCCAGACTTATTTTCCCATTCAGATCTCTCCTTAATTTGACTTCAACCACATTAAAATGTTTCCAGAAAAAGGAAAAAGCTACTTGAGGTGCATAACCCCAGCTTCTCTTGGGACGAGCCCCAGGCCTTCCACTCTGGCACTGATATTCCCAAGGCATAATTGCCACCCTCTATCCCTTCCAGAAGGGTCCCATGTGCTGGCTGACACTTTTGTGCCCAAGGACTACAGCTGCTCTCTGAGCCCTCACCTCCCACCTTCTGGGACCAGAAATGGGGGCAAAGGATGGTCGTGCAGCCACAAGTGATATAGAGCTGGCACACATCTTGTAAAACTTTTTCCTGCCCCAGTCTTCATTTGTTTTATTTAGAAATCCCAGGAAGACATTGAGTATTATTTGATACTCATGTTTTTCCCCCACCTACAGCCCAGTCAAGCAACTAGAATGCTTCTAAGGAAAGTGGAGAGGAGCAATTAGAAGGGACACTGAAGGGAAACAAACGTGGGAAAGGAAGGAAGAGGGGACTTGATGCTTGTACCGGGCAGAAAGAAGAGAAGGTACACTACCAGCTTCTTGGCCCTGCAGCTAGATAAGATAAAGTTCTGTCCCTTTCCTTGGGCTCTCACAGTCTGCTTTCCTGCAAGGATCCTAACAAAGTTAAGGACTGACAGGTGCTTGCACAGGTGTATCCAGTGAGTATCCATTCCCAGGCCAGAACATTGTTGGCAAGTTTCAGATACTTAGAATTAGTCTTTCTTGCTCTGTGCTTTTTTGTTGTTTTGTTTTGTTTTGTTTTGGTCTTTTTGTCTTGGCTGACTATACATTATCGGAACACTCTGGGTTTCCCTTTGCTCATTTCGAGTTAGAAAAGGTATCACTCTCTGGCTGAATTTATAGGATGCAGCTAGAAAAGGGATGATGTTTTGACCCACTCTGCCATTTCAATTTTATCCTTAAAGAAGATTAAAAATAGCTAGAATTCTTCACCTGGAACATAACTTTTCCTTCAAGAGCAAGAGGACATTAGGTGAGAAAGGACTTATTTATGTAGTATCAGTATAAAGGGGAAAATATATTAATGTCTGATGTAGCAGACAGGTATTATTTAAAAAAAAAAAAAAGGACTGCAGTTATGTCCATGTTCCAAGGTGGAAAAAAAAAGAAAAAAAATGCTAAAGAATTAAAAGAGGGGGGAGAAGGGAATGGAAGTGATGTTAATTTTGACATTTGTGTGGTTTGAACCAGACAGTGAGAGATTTTGCCCCAGCTGATTTTAGGCACAAAGTATATATAGGTGGTTTCTAAGAGTATAAGTGTGTATTTTTTTAAACAACTATAACTCCAGATCAGACATCCAGAGCTTTATTATTAGTGTCAGATTGTGTTAATTCAGTTGACAATATTCAGTGTTAAGCTAACAAGGGCTTTTTGTGGGAGTGGAATGGGTATAAATGACAAAAGTTGGAAAATTTCCAAGAAGTCACTCAATGGGTTGTGGCTCCACTATTGAATACTGTGAATGGGATTGTCCCACTCCTATAGCAAAATCTAATTATTGTGTTTCTCTGAACTTAGGGCTATAAAAGAGACAGAGAGAGAGAAAACCTCCCGTTCCAACCCATGTGTGGCATTCGGAGGGCTCTGTCTCCATCTCATCCCAAAGTAAGATCACCAGGGCCCTCCCGACTTTGGTAAGCGAAATTTAAGAAGCTGGCTGGGTTGTTCCATGTTGAAGAATTTGTAGCCTCTGTTCTCTGAAAGGAAACTATTCTTTCCACGCTGTTTGGCATTGACGTCAGGAATAATATTTTTTCCTTGGAGGAAAAGAAAAAGAAAACAGGAAAGAGTCTAGAGTGAATATTTTTGTGTTTGCTACATAAAAAGCAAATACACGCAGCTAAATATCTTCGTTTCTTTTCCTTATTGGTGTTCTAGTACTATCATGGGGTAGAAGTGTGAGGAAAGGAAGGTTCGGGAAAGCCTACTCTGATGTCTCCCGTTCTCTTGCCACTGTTTGTCACCCAGGCTTCCATCCAAGTCCTTTCCTCATCTGCCTGGCACACCCAGACCAGCCTCCTCCTTGCCTCCCGGATCAGTCAAAGCTACCCCTTCCCAGGTCCGGCCCCCATCCCCTGGCAACATCCGCCCTGTCAAGAGAGAAGTCAGAGTGGAATCTGAGAGAAAAGAACCCGAGAAGGAACCCCAGAAAGTTGCCAGTGAGCCATCACTTAAGGGCAGAGCACCTTTAGTGAAGGTGGAAGAAGCCACAGTTGAAGAGGGGACACCTGTCGAACCAGAGGCTGCTCCTGGTAAGATTCAGCTGACTTGTGATGGAGTGTGGGTTGCTTGCTCTTACTGGGGACTTGGAAATTTTATTGAGGTTAATTTTGCGAACTTTTCCTAAGTGTGATTTTGTTTTACATACAAAGAATCATCCAATCAAAATCCTATTTTTGGAGCCATAGTATATTAATTCAGGTAGAGTTTATGACTCCTTTTATTGGCTGAATCCAGTGTTTCACAGAATGTGGTGTTCGGACCACCTGCATCAGGATCGTTTGTATTCGTTATCTATTGCTGTGTAACAAATTTTGCTAAAACCATGCAGCTTATAACAGCAGTTACTATGTCATGTCACACAGATTCTTGGATCAGGAGTTTGGAAGCAGCTTAGCTGGGTTGTTGGCAGGTGGTGCATACACATGGCTGAGCTCCATTTCATGACACATGAACCTGGGTTACTTGATATCCTTACAGTCCATCCGCTGGACTTCCTGGCTTTCCCCAGAGAGCACAATCTGAGAGAGAGCATCACGAGGAAGCCACACCTTTTGTGCCTAGTCTCAGAAGTCCTACACACAGAAGTCACAATTTCGGTCATCTTCTATTCATTAGAAGCAAGTCACTAGGTTCAACTTACACTCAAGGGAAGGGTGTGAGTTCCACCTTTTAGAAGGAAGATCTTACGGAAATATTTTTGATCCACGATTTCTATGATGTTTTAATGTACAGAGCCCTGGTCCTACCTCAGACCTACTGAATCCAAGTATATGCTAGATCCAGGGAGTCAGAAAGACACTGAGCTTAGCCATCAATTCCGGTGCAGGATTGCCAGACAAAATACAGAATGGCCAGTTTTCCTGTGCCTACGGGAGTTTCAGGACCACTGGCTAGCCTCTATGCTTGACAGAATTTGTTTCAGAAGACCCAATGGATCTCCTCTCTACCAGGCGAAACCAGACACTATCTAGAATTTAAAAATCACCTAGAACTGGGAATTCAGTATTTCTTGTTGAAAATTGTCTTCGTTCAAAAGTTTCCTCCTTAAGACTTAATCTGAAGGTAGGTGGTAGGAGCAAAGAGAGAATAGATGACTCAAGACAGGCAACAGTGTCGTTAGACAATGGAAGAGTCCAGTATTTGTTTGCATGGAAAGGGGTAGAAGAGAAAGGCCAAAAAGTGCCCTGAGGACAAAGAAAAAATGTGTAGGGGCAGAAGGAGATAGGTGAATCTTGAGAGGAGGGTCTAGAATGCTAGAGATCATATCTCACAGCAGGTGCATCTGCGTGGACTCCCTCCCGGATCAGCTCTCTCGGCCGTTTCCTGAATCTGAATAAGGCCATGGGACTTATGCTCCATCCTGGCATCAGGACAGACAGTGGAGCCCCAAATGTATGGGAATACTAGCACTGGCTCCTGAAGAGGCCTGTGGCTCCTCCCACCTCAGACCTGGAGACAGCTATGGGTAGACAAAAGGGACCTCTTCGTCAGGTGTCATCTTCCCAGCCTGAATCTGGGCTCGTGGCAGAGACGCTGAGGAAACTCATAGAAAGGCTTTAGTCCTCTAGTAATGAATAGTCACTAAGAGAAGGAATCTTTTTAATGTAACGAAAGGCAAATGGAAGATCTCATCTTTTTGCTCAGGGTATAACTTCCCACAGAGCCTAACATGAGGCTCTCTACCGAGTACACACTCGATACATGTTGTTAACTGATGAACTTGTATAAAAATAGGACTTGGTGACAGAGCATCAGCCCTGTAGGATGGCTCACTTACACATGCACCTTTTTGTTATGTTGCTTGGTTACAAACAGAATACGGTGAAACCATGAGAACACACGATAATAAACATTCCCTTTTCTTTTACAATGATGAATTCTAGGCCTGGGGTGTGGGGAATGCTAGTTTTTGTTTTGTTCTTTGGGTTTTGTTTCCAGTTGGTTTTCTCGTTGTACCTGTTTGTACAGCTGCTTCAGCCCCAGCCGTGGCCCCCGCGGCCCCCGCTCCAGCGCCGGTCCCAGCCCCAGCCTCAGCCCCAGCCTCGCCAGCCACTGTGACTGCTTGCGCTTCTCCCAAGACCTCTGCGGGCACCACCGACCCAGAAGAGGCCACGAGGCTGCTAGCTGAGAAGAGGCGGCTGGCCCGGGAGCAGAGAGAGAAGGAGGAAAGGGAGAAGAGGGAGAGGGAAGAGCTGGAAAGGTAAAGCGGTGACCGTGCTCAATGAGCGGTGACCTCCTAGGGATACCTGGGATTAAGTCTTCCGTCTGAGAGACACGAGAGGTGGTGGCAGTCATGATGGTGAACGGATTAGCTGCTTCACAATCGTGTCTCTGACCGCTAAGTGATTTTTTTTTTTTAAATCACATTTTCTTATTATACTGACAGTGCCACAACACTGATGGGGAAAGGCTTCAAGGAAAAAAATCTGTCCATCATCTTACCAGTTTTCAATAATTGGAAGAGTGGATTTGAGATCATCCTTTCCAGTCTCTGAACAGTGTGCAGGTTTATAAACGTACATAAGTATGTACACACAGACATCTATTTACATAATTCTAAGCACAGTGGAGGTACAACTGTGCACTCTGATTTTTTTTTTTTACTGAACATATTTCTGATCTCCATATTTCCTTATTATCTTCCTAATTATCGTTTTAAAGCTGCATAGTAAGAGTTCATGGTTTCTTCTAGATAGAACTCTCAGAGTAGCTGGGTGAGACAGTTAAGTGTCCACATGATTGCCTGCTAGTTTGCTGGAGGGACAGTTTGCTTAGTTGGCCTCCTCCTGTGGCTAAAAAAAACCAATGTCAATGCAAATTGTTCTTCAAATAAGCACAACAGCACCTTGGGGGCCTGGGCTGGGGGGGGGGGGAGGACCACAGCCCCTGTGCTGACAGCGATCTTGGACGTTCCCTACCCTTGATCCCAACAGGACTCTTCTTACATGGTCCACCTTCCTCCTGCCCTGTAACGGAACATTATAACCTTTATTTATTTACAAAGCTTTCCTTGCGGGGAGGGGGTCGAATTCATTACTGAAATGTCTCGTTAGTGGATTAAACAAGTCTCGGCCTTTAAGGATAATTAAGTTGCACGGACTTCCACAAACAAGCGCTCCTCGAAATACTAGTGGTCTCGTTTTCCTTCTGTTTACTATAAGGCCACATGAGGCCGGAAAGATGAAGCATGGAGGGTGGCTTCACGTTTTGACCACGAACCACGCTGAGCGTCCCCAGTGGAGATTCCCCCCCTCCCCCAGCCCTCAGAACAGACTGCCCCTGCTGGAGCCACAAACCCGAGCCTCTGTCCAGGGAGCCCCCCTCGCGTGTCTTTTTGCAGACAAAAGAAAGAGGAGCTGGCGCAGAAGGTGGCGGAGGAGCGGGCGCGGCGCGAGGAGGAGGCCCGCCGGCTGGAGGCCGAGCAGGCCCGGCAGCGGGAAGAGCAGCTGCGCCGGCAAGCGGAGGAGGAGCGGGAGCGGCGCGAGCGCGAGGGCGAGGAGCGCGCGCAGAAGCAGGTAGGGGTCCGCCCGGCAGGGCCCTGGGGAGGGGGGAGAGTGTCCAGGGTGGGGGTGCAAGTCCTCCCGCCCCGTCTCGTGCACGCGCTCGCCTCTTGCACTTCTCCGCGCGCCCGCGCGCCCCCACCTCCGGGAGCCCCCTCCTCACCCCCCCACCCCCACCCCCACCCCAGGGATGGGGGCAGCCAGCAACCCTGCTGCCCAGAAGCACAGGCCGCCTTCTTGTTTCCAGAAGGAAGAAGAAGCTCGCGTTCGGGAGGAAGCAGAGAGGGTTCGGCAGGAGCGGGAGAAGCACTTCCAGAGAGAAGAGCAGGAGCGCCTGGAAAGAAAGAAGGTGATTGCATCTAACGCGCGGAAACCTGGGATGCTAACTGTGCCCATTCTTCCCCAGACTTGAAGCCACGGGAGGACCCAGACACTAGCTCACTGCTCTCAGAAAGCACGTGTGTTCTGCTCGTGCTCTGCTTGTTTAATCCACTAACGAGACATTTTACAAATGAATTCGACCCCCTCCCCGCAAGGAAAGCTTTGTAAATAAATGAAGGTTATAATGTTCCGTTGCAGGGCAGGAGGAAGGTGGACCATGTAAGAGTCCTGTTGGGATCAAGGGTAGGGTAGCTCTCAGGATTCATCATCTCCTCCAAAGAAATCAGTCTTCATAGCGGGGCGGTCACCATAAACAGTTCCTTCTGATTCATGTGCCTTCAGTCAGTTCCAGCTTTGTGAATAATGCCAATCAGGCCAAAGCAGTGTGTATTATAATTACCCAAAGTAACAGCCGTGTTTTAATGACCCATTTGCTTAGTCAGTGAAATGTGCCAGGCTAGCCTTCTTTCTGGATTTGATCCTTTTGCTCAATTCTCCCTTCCATGTAGCGACTTGAGGAGATTATGAAAAGAACAAGACGAACAGAACCTACAGATAAGGTACTGAGATGGCCATTTTTAAACTATTCCTAATAACTTTTTTTTCCTTTCACTTCTAACTTTAACATTTAAAAAAATCTCTCTTTTTTTTTTTTTTGTAGAAAACTGTTGATCAGAGAAACGGAGATATAACCAAGGGAGCTCTCACTGGAGAAACAGGTATTTGCTTCAGTGAATTCAAATAAATTCAAATGTAGACAAGAGTTTTTGAATTAACTCTCTAGAGATCAAGATATTTCTTGATTGGTTACACACAAAAAAGTTACTTATTGATGTACAGAAGCTTAGGTGTGTGTCCTCTAGTCCGCAGATTTTCCGCTTATGGAAAACGCTCTTGCATTTGTCTCAGATGTTTTGTCATATTAGTTTATACTCTAATGGTGTGCTTAATATCTTAAATCATTTCACATTGTAAGTATCCATATCTGTGGATATAGATTTGTATATCCCTGTGTGTATACACACATAAATATATATATACACATAATGAGAAGAATTTTGTTGGTGTTATAAAATTAAATTTCATTTATCATTTACTGTCTGCTAAATTAGCATGTATGTATATTTGCTCTTAAGTACTCTAAATGTACACATTTTGAAAACTTGTATTTACAGCAGTTCTCAAAAAAGAATTTATGCTTTTTTAACTTCTGATTTCAGAATAGAGTTAAAATTAAAAATTTGTTAAAATTTCATTAGAAAGTTGTTGAGACCTATAGGCTTTGGACAGAGATCATTAACTTCTTGGTGATTTTCAAAGAAATTTGCTTTAAATAAAAGTTGCCTTAGTGTGTTAGTGCCCAGGTTCAATTAGTATTTATTAAGGGGCCTCTTTGTGCCAGGATGTATATACATCCTGCATACATTTTCTTGTTGAACTTCCACTGCAGCTTTGTGAGGTTAAGTGCTTTATCTTGGAGTCAGCAAGCATTTCCAGAGACCTGCCATGTGCCAGGCCTCCTTGCAGGTGCTGGGAGTCCGTGGGACAGGACAGGCCAGTTCCCTTCCCCCGAGGAGCAGCGTGACCAACCCAGCTCCCAGAGCTGAAGTGCAAGCTCGTAACTCTTCCTCTGTGATCCCACGTCGTCTTCATGATTGTATATACAGGTGGTGGGTAGAAAGCCCATCGTGTAGCCTTCCTCTTTCCTCATCTGCAATATCAATATGATAAGAAAGGACCAGAGATACCCCACTTTCCTTTGCTGTTTTTTTTCTTTTAAGACTGGACTAATCAAATGATTTCATGATTCCTTCATAGTAGACTTTTCATGGTTTTTAAAGATGCCCTAATTATATTTGTTTGGAAGATAACCCTTGTGATCGCCTATTAACCCCACTGCATTATTGCAAATCTTGTAATACGTGGCGACCCTATGAAGGCATAACCCCCCGTGAGTCATCAGAATGAGCATTTTAGGATGTAAATTGCACCATCGCAGGGTTATTTGAGGGGCTGATGCTGTAGTTCGTGCATGGCCAGTTTCCTTGTTTTTTTTCTTTGTTTTTCCATCTTCCCCCTTCCTGCTATTCCCTTAACAATTCTTTCAGTATTCTTTGTCAGCTCGAGAATCCACCAAGGCATCAGGGAAGGTGAAACTTGCCAATCATCCTATCTGTGTTTATCAACACTCACAATAAGTCTGGTTTGAGTTCATATGCTGAAAAGGGCCTGAGGTTTATCTGGCTAACAAATATCCCTCTTTGTCCAGTCCCATGTGTGGTTGAGGGCTGAATGCTGTTGCCAGGGCTCCAAAGAGAATTTGAGGGCAGGCAGGCAGGTGAGTTTTCAGACCTATCGGTAATCTCCGAGGCTGCCTACTACCAACTTGGCAAATTCTGGCATCTTTAATAAAGTTCAGTTATCAGACTCCCTGTACCTCTAGCAGCGTTACTGAGCTCATGCTGTGCTGTGAAATGAGACTTCCTTGGAACTCGGACCTTTATGAAGGTTTACAAGACTTTAAGGAACCCAGGCCCAGATTTTAGAGTCTGTCATCAATATTGTTGGCTTACGCTGGACTGCGAAGTGGAGCACTGAATGAAGAGGTGGCACAGCTAGGTACAGTTCACTGGCCTTCCATTTGTGAAACCCTTATCTTCTGAGTGCACCTAGAATTAAACTGAGTTTAAAAAAATATTTCTCATCACTTGAGGTAGTTCATGGTGATTTGCTCCAAATCTAAAGATACTCACTGTCAGCCTGATCAGGTCAGCTTACTGCTGTCTTCACCAGTTGCTTTGGTTTCAGCATTATATACTTTCTGTCCAAAGTCTATTCAGTGCAAGCAAAAATAACACCCAACACTGATTGCCACCCTCATACCGTGCTGGACACTGTCGTAAGTACTCCGCATATGTTAATACATTTAATTCTCACCATAGTGCTGTGAGGTAGGTATTCTTATCCGGGAGGAAATGGGAGGCACCGAGTTTGTGGCCTGCCCAAGGTCACACAGGTGGTAAGTAGCAGAGCCAGGAGATAAATGCAGGCATGCTGGCTCCTGGGGTTTGGGTTTGACCATAGAGTAGTAGTAACCCTTTGTCCCACCCTCTTTGCTGTTATGTTCAGTGGTATCTGCCCTTCCGTGTCTGACAGACTCTTCAGGAAATGGAAAACCAGTGGCCAGCCCACATGCCGTTACCTCACACCAATCAAAAGTGACTGTGGAGAGGTGAGTTAGACAACCGGGTCTTTTCTACCAATGCGCGTTAGAGCAGAGCACTAATCCCACCAGAACTTCTTAGGCCTGACGGAATTCCAAAATGTTAACATAAAGATTTATTTTTATTTGGGTTCATTAACTTTGGGTAGAGCTAGTAATTCCATACTCACAAAAGGGCAAAATATCTTTTTACTGAAGTCCTTAAATATGATAGGTTTGGGGTGCCTGGGTAGTTCAGTGGGTTAAGTGTCTGACTCTTAATTTAGGCTCAGGTCATAATCTCATGGTTGTGGGTGGGTGGCTCAGGTCATGATCTTACGCGCTGAGTGTGGAGCCTGCTGGAGAACTCTCTCTCCCTCTCTCTTCACCTCTCTCTCTCTCTCTCAAAATAAATAAGCCATTAAAAAATATATGTGGATAGTCAGGTCTGTGTGTGCCTGTTAAAGAAAATTACGGGGAAGAATTTGTTTGTATATATTTAACATGATCTAGACCATATTCATATCCTTTAATGGCATATAACTGCTGTATTTTTACCATACAGAATGTTCTAGTAAGTCACAGTTGGTTCTCCAGTAAAATAATTTCGATGCCAATAATTCTTATATTGGTAGTAGGGCTTCTTATAGAAGAAACAAACGGTTGCTAACAACAGTCAAGAAAGAATTGTGGGTTGAAAAAAGATTGCCTTTCTCTTCTTTGGCATTTATATCGACAGCATCATAAGAGCACTCTCAAAAATGAAAAATCAGGGTGATCCTAGCCTAGGCCTAAAACTCCAGTCATAGAGAAATTTTAGAAATATTTGTAATACTGTTCAAAAATTTCACCTATGACTTTTTTTAATGTACTTAGTTATATTCTATAAGTTATCCTGTCTTTAATGCCAGAGTCTTTGTTGCCATCAGAAAATTGAAGGTCTTCAAGTTAATTTTTTTCTTAATCTAAAAACACACATGGCACGACATTTTGTAATATTGGCAGCAATGAAAAGATGAGTCATCCTAAGACAGACATCCTAAGATGTTCATAAGTCATAAGACATCCATTGATACGTTTCTGGAACAGTAAAATCTTTATTTTTCCCACTATAATACCAAAGAGAGGAACTTTCCTAAGAGAGATCTTATTAATAAGCTTTCAACTACGTTGAATAAATTTATTGTCATTACCCAAGATATATATTAAGTCATACTTTATTCTTTTAGTTACAGCTTGATTTTCAAATAAAATATTCATCCCCAGCCGCTATAATTTATGATGTTCAATTCATTACTTTAAAAAAGGAGACTTTTATGAAAGAATAAAAAGTACCACAGGGAGAACAACATTATTACGATAAGGAACAAGTTTAGTAAGCCACTGATAATTTTATCTGATCAATAACAATAGTTTACACATTAGCTGACTTTTTTCAGTGGTAAAATCATCAAGTAAATAATCAATATGTATATAAATACCTGAAACATAATTGTACCATGTAGACTGAGATAGATGATAAAATTCGATTTTCTCTTAGCCTCTGCACACAGAACAGCAACAGTTTATAATTAAAAAGTATAGCAATATGACCTTACTGATGCCATCCTTCTTCACCCAGGTGACACATTGTCCTTTGTCATACATGTAGTATGATATGATCCCTGTCAACCATCAGGAAAAATATAAGCATAGACTTTTCCACTGTCACCTAACAATATAGGCAGGTCCTGATTAGTATCAACTATGAACATTAGCATATAATACTAGAATGACCTTAACCAATTAAATTCATTGGCCCCGTGTACCTGCCCTTTAAGGAAAAAAATTCTAGCAGATTCCCAGTTATATAAGAGGTACCTTTATTATTTTCACAGAGATAAACTTGGGTTTAAAATGTTAATAGCTTGTATTTGTTTAGAAAGCCAAAACAAAAAATAACACTACTAGCCCAAGACTATTCAAATTAAAAGAGGTCATTTATTGTGAAGAATATTTTTCTGAAATTAAGCCGACATTTATACATGTGGTACTGACTGATCCCATTGGCATGAGGGATGTTCTTAGCTACCGTGAGCTTCTGCATTTATTTCACCTGTGGCTTTTCTCTATTTAAACTGCTTTAAAACCTCAAATCTCTTTTCATACAGTGTACCATGATGTCACTTGGCTTTTACTTGGCACCGACCCAATATTTATATGCCCAGTTCAACCCAGTTCATTTGTCATCAGCCCTTGCCACATAATGTGGTACAGTATGCTCTGAAATACTAATGCAAAGTGAAGCACTAAAATCGTGTAAAACTCAGCTTTATGATAGTCTGCTGTGTAGATGATCAGACTATTCTTTGGGGGCTTTTTAAAAAATTTTTATCAGAATGAAAACATGAACACAGTCCATTTCTGAACGACTCTGGCCGATAGGGGGTGTTTAATGTGCTGTTGTTTCCTGTTGCATGATACAGAGTTTGTGAGATGCAGCCCAAGAAACTCTGATTCTCTCAGTTATTTCTAAATTTATCTTCCTTGAATTTGTGCACACTGATGTTGAAACAATTTGTATTTTCACTTAGCCTCATCTTTTTTAGTAACAAAAAGTGCAGAAAGAAGTGTTTTTTATTTTTCTAACCTATGTGCAGTGTCAAGGTTAGGACCCATAGTTGTCAAAAACTAGGTTTTAGGGAATAAGTCCTTTCTCACAATTTCCATACCTTTTGTAATTTTACAGGTTTTGTTTCTGTTCTTTTTTTTCTTTCATCTTTTAAATTGAATATCCCTACTGTGCTTAGTGTATCAGTCAGGGTCCAGCGAGTATATCAGTCAGGAGAGAGAAACCAGCGAGATTAATCTGAATAGGAAAGTTTAACTCAAGAATAGTTAACTGTTACTTGGGATTAGAGCAACAACATATTGCTAGTAGGAAGTCAAGAGAACTCAAGAATAGAGGAGGGGCACGTGGGTGGCTCAGTCGGTTGAGTTTCTGACTTCAGCTTAGGTCATGATCTCACGGCTCATGCATTCCAGCCCCGCGTTGGGCTCTGTGCCGACAGTTCATAGCCTGGATCCTGCTTCAGATTTTCTGTCTCTCTCTCTCTGCCCCTCCCCTGCTCATGCTCCGTCTCTTTCAAAATTGAATAAACATTTAAAAAAATTTTTTTAATAAAAAAAAGAAAGAATACAGAAATAGCAGGTATAAAGAGCAGCCACATCCCTGGGCCATACCCAAGGAAGAGTCACCTGCACCATGGCTTCCATTCAGACCTTGTTTGAGAAGGTATGGCCGTGACCCACTAGATGGTGAGGAAGTTGTCGTGTATCTTGATGGTGGAACTTGGCAGATATCTACTCTAGAATGCTTGGGGAGGCTGTTCACCAAGAGGTGTCTCAGTAGAGGCAGAGACTTGTCTACCACAAGTCGGCCCTAGGTAGGTGCCCGGGGAAGCCCTTCTTGCTGCCGGGGCTGGGCTGGGTGCTGAGGAAGCCTCATAGCACTGCGGAGGGCAGACAACTGGGAATGCCACCTGCATGTGCCGCAGCAGCCTGTCGAGCAACCACAACCAAACCAGGAAGCACAGTTTTCCTCGCACAGCGTCTCTCCAGCAGCCTTAAATGGCGAAGCTGGGGCGCCTGGGTGGCGCAGTCGGTTAAGCGTCCGACTTCAGCCAGGTCACGATCTCGCGGTCCGTGAGTTCGAGCCCCGCGTCAGGCTCTGGGCTGATGGCTCAGAGCCTGGAGCCTGTTTCCGATTCTGTGTCTCCCTATCTCTCTGCCCCCTCCCCCGTTCATGCTCTCTCTCTGTCCCAAAAATAAATAAACGTTGAAAAAAAAAAATGGCGAAGCTTGGAGATTGTGCCAGCTGGCAAAGGAAGATTATTTAAAGGACCCCGATCCACCTGGGTGGCTCAGTCTGTTAAGCATCTGACTCTTGATTTCCACTCAGGTCATGATCTCACAGTCGTGGGATCGAGCCCCACGTCAGGCTCCATGCTGACGGTGTGGAGCTTGCTTGGGATTCTCTCTCTCTCCCTGGCTCTCTGTCCCTCTCCCACTTGCACTTTCTCTCTGTAAATAAATAAATTAATTAATGTCAAAAGAAAAAAATTTTTCAAGGGCCCACATCCAGTTTCACAGCAGGAATGAAGGATGAATTTGGAGGCAAAAGCAAAAGAAAACAATACCTGACAAGTTTACCTTGTCTTTAAAAAAGGCTCCTCCTCAGCTCTTTGTCATTCTACTCCTATTTCTCTGGAGATTCTTCAGCATGAGTGTGAGGTTGAGGAAGAAGAGCTTAAGAACCAAAATTCCCAAGCTGGATTCCCTAGTTTTATCTCTGTTCTCAGACTTTGGGATTAACCTACTTAAATAAGACTTAGTTTTCTCATCTGGACACGAAGAGGTTTTCCCCCCCAAAGTTCTGGAGGGTCCAATGAAATACTGTCTGTGAAGGCGCTCTGAAAACTGTTGTACTATACAAATGTCAGATGTTATTTTACCTTTATCCTTCTAAAGTATGGTGTCCAGAAGACATCAAACACTGGTGTAGCTGCAGTGTCATGTTATAAAAAAAACGCTTTTATTGTGTCTGATAGCACACCTTCTCATGCCTCCCATTTTATTGGCCTTTTCTTTAACCACAAAAACATGAGGAATCAGTATCACCCAGATCCAGTTTACAGAGATTCCCAGATCTCTTACCTCCCTTGTGACTGATAGATAGGTCTTCATCTTCTGAGGATGGTTCAGTTTACAGGTCTCTAAACCCACTGCCTTTTATGTTGTTTATATTTAATGATTTTTCCTGTTGTCCTCAAGGGATTATTCTTACAACTTACATTTCCCAGAATAAACATGATCTGGATACTTAAATTTTACCTCCTCCATGTCCAGTTACTATACAACTAATGTTAGCACTGACCCCTGAGGCTACCTGCCACTGAGACTCTCCTGCCTGATGAAGGACCTGCCCGTACTGACCTTTCATACTCTTCCCTATAAGACAGTTTCCCGCTCACACTCCCTTTGCTTCAGTGGGGGGCTGGTATTTTTAAACAGTATTACTTCTGAAATCCCGTCATTAAAGTTACAAACAAATCACAACCATGGATGTTCCCTTTTGCCCTCAGTTTCAAGTCCACCTTGAAATCACTTCCCAAGTCATTGTTTTTACCTGAGTGCATTACGGTCAATGAAGCCTTCCATAATTCTTGTAATCCATCAATATGTTTATTAAATACCTTACTAGGCACCTAAAGTAAAGTCATAGATCCCTCCAGGCTGCTCACTAATGAGTTAAATCACTAACTGGAGGTTCCCAGGGTCCCTTCCCAAGAACCTGACCTGGGTGACCCTCTGTGAAAATCCATCACGACAAATGCTGTAAGCACTGCAGCAGGGTTTATTCTCACTAGAAAACTCCAGTCCTAAGAATGAATATTTTTAGTTGAGAATCAGAGGAGTTTCACTTTTCCTAATGCCTCGGCTACCTAATACAACATTGGTTTACCTTCTCTTCAGGAAAAATAAATGAGTGCGGTAAACTGGGTTATATTCACCCCCATCTCCCCCTGGAGATATGTCAGCACACGGTCTGGAAGCACCCTGGGATGATAGTGTCCTCCTAGTATTTTCCAGCAGCTAGGACTAGGAGTAGCAGCAGTTCCTGGTGCAGAGAAACCCTGCACCAGAACACCCTGAACCTTCCTTCAGCCTCAAGGGGCCTGAGTGACACTTCTGGCCCCTGTGGTTTCTCCTGCTCTCAGCCTTTGGTGTGCAGTGCTTTTAAAGCCTGAAAACAATTCTCCTTGCCCAACAGGATCCCCACTGACAGTAGGTAAATTGAAGAGGGCTGGAGTTACCAAAACTCTGGCCAGCTTTTAAAGGTACAAAGAAATAAAGGAGCCTGGGCAGGATGATTCCTATTCCAGAAACCATTTTTAGTTCTTGAGAATGAGTATTAATAGAGGGGGAGCCCATAGGATGGAGAAGAGTATTTATTTGTGGATAACAAACTTGCTTTGGAACAAGAAACAGAGGATACAGATGAATGTGTGAGTACAAGTATGTATGGAGTGTGGAGGAGGGAGGACAGACATTATTTTAAGTTTCTCAGGTCATTCTGATATATTCTTCCAACCCCAGCAGAGAATCTGTTCTAGTAGCTAAAAAATTCTCATGAGCCACTGTCTTACCTTGCTAATACCCAGAAGACATTTCATGCCTGTTCCTGGCTCTGGGGGCTGTCTTTTCAATAGAATGATCCTTCTATCTTAAATGATTTATAGTAATTTTGACTTTTGACCTAGTGGTTTTCCTCCCAATCTTAGGAGTTTATAATTGTTTTTAGTTTCCCCTAAAGGGAAAGTAACATTGCCACACACCTGTTATTCAAACAGAAAGAAATGTATCACTTTTAATTTTAAAGTTACTTGCTATAACATGGCAATAAATGTTAAGAAAGAATAAGGTCCTGGCTACAGTAAGCTGTATGGACTGTCAGATTTTACCATGAACCTAGCCCCCTTCCCTGGGCAGATTTTTTTAAAGTAATCTTTACATACAACGTGGAGTTTGAACTCACAACTCCCAAGATCAAGAGTCATATGCTGCACCAACTGAGCCAGCCGGGTGCCCCTTCTTCAGGTAGATCTTAGACGGACCAAGCAAAGTACACAGCCTTCAAGACTCTTGCACCCAGCTTCGGCTGCCAGAGTATAACCAAAGAACAAGAATTCAAAAGCTGGTGATCTTACCCTGAGAGGACATACAGATGCCTATTCTCTAACCCCAGTGACTTCATTTTCAGTTTTATCGTTTCTGCTGGTCACTGTGTCTTTTGAACATTTAGTAGTTGGACATCCAAAGCATATAGCACAATCATTCCTCTAATTGTGCTAACAAGTAAGAATGGGTGTGGAGGTCAGCTAGGAGTGGGAGGGGAAAATGAAGTCAACTGTTGACTCAAGTCTGGGTTGGTGTTGCCAGTTCACCTGTTAGCACACGCAAGCCTAGAAGGTGACGGCGGGGATGACCAAGGAACGAGGCTTGGAGACGCACCCCTCTGCTGTATCTTTTGCCAAAACTTCTACTGAAAATCTCTTTGGGACGAGAACCAAAACTGTTTCCCGGTTACAGAAAGCCTTTGTGTTGGGAAAGAACCTGGAGGCTGGGTGTGGTGGCTGGCCAAGCACTTAGAACAGCAATGTGAAACGTGTGTGTGTGTGTGTGTGTGTGTGTGTGTGTGCGCGCGCGTGCGCTCGCACCCACACTCCTGCAGACTCCAGTGATACAAGCCTCCTTGGTGAAATAGCAAAAAAGCACCATTATACTCTGAGTCTGTATGATGTTTTTATGTTATATTTCACAGTCTCATAAATAATACTTTCAGTGTACCCTACAATAACGTTGTGAGACACTTAGGACAGGCTTTTTTTTTTTTCTCTCAAGAAGAAAAGTTTTTTTTTTTTTTTCAACGTTTATTTATTTTTGGGACAGAGAGAGACAGAGCATGAACGGGGGAGGGGCAGAGAGACAGGGAGACACAGAATCGGAAACAGGCTCCAGGCTCTGAGCCATCAGCCCAGAGCCTGACGCGGGGCTCGAACTCACGGACCGCGAGATCGTGACCTGGCTGAAGTCGGACGCTTAACCGACTGTGCCACCCAGGCGCCCCAAGAAGAGAAGTTTTAATGATTAACAAAAATATACCAAAATATCTAAATCAGAAATGCTTGAGAATGTGTTCCACAAAATCCTCATTTCTCACCAATTAGGTAAACTATTTCCTCAATAAGGGGGGGAAAAGCAGATTCCTCAAAAAAAGATGCAATGGGAAAATTTGAGGTATGTTAGCTTTATGTTACCATTTAGGAAGGAGACAGAAAGAGATGAATTGACATGTTAAAGTTCAAGCAGTTGGCAGTATAGTACACATCTGCTATTCTGATCTTTGGCCTCTTTTCATAGACCTCTTTCTATAGGTAAATACGCGGTTGATGATCAGTATGTATTAGAAGTTAAAACCTTCACAATTTTTGCTTCATATTCTTGGTCTTTTTCATTTTCCATTTGACAGTTTTAACTCTAGAATTTTGTCAAATGGAGTCATTTTTTTAATGTTTCTTTATTTTGAGAGAGAGAGTGCAAGAGCAGGGAAGAGGATGAGAGGGGGAGGAGAGAGAGAAACCCAAGCAGGCTCCGTGCTCAGCACAGAGCCCGATGTGAGGCTCAATCCCACGACTGAGAGATCACAGCATGAGCCAATATCAAGAATCGAATGTTTAACCAACTGAGCCACCCAGGCACCTCAAATAGGGTCATTTTGAGTTGCACACTTGAACAAATTATGAAGATTGCAAATATTATGTTTAATGCTGCCCTCAGATAAAGTGAAAAATTAAGATAGCATTCATTTGGGGCACCTGGGTGGCTCAGTCAGTTAAGTGTCTGACTTCAGCTCAGGTCACGATCTCGCAGTCTGTGAGTTTGAGCCCTGTGTCGGGCTCTGGGCTGATAGCTCAGAGCCTGGAGCCTGCTTCCGATTCTGTGTCTCCCTCTCTCTCTGCCCCTCCCCCGTTCATGTTCGTCTCTCTCTGTCTCAAAAATAAATAAACGTTAAAAAAAATTTTTTTTAAAAAGATAGCATTCATTTGCACAGGCATTGTTTTTACTGCATTATAAAGCATAATAATGAACATAGAAAAGACTTTCAATTTGGTTTTGAAGGTTTTAAAGAGAGGAAAAAAATCAGAGAAACTGTAGGTAGAAAATTAAGGATTTGATGGCCAATTGAATGTGCCTCAAAAATAGATCCAAGATATTAAGCATGAACTAATGAGAATCAGATTCCGGTTAGGTTGGTCTTAAACAATTTACCTATAAAATTATGTACATGTTTTAGCAAGCCAGAGCTACCCAGGAAGACCTAGAATTTGAATAGCCACGTAGTATATAAAATGGCATAATGAACAAAACACAGGACCAGAGATCAGGAGGTCATGCATTCAGTCTGGACCATGTCTCAGTAGTTCTGTGACTCTACAGATTATCCCCCTTATCCCGAAATTATAATCCCCTCATCTTTGAAGTAAAGAACCTAACAAGGGCTACTGTTTATCAAACAAAGGTGTGTGAAAATGCCTGCAGTGGAAATTGTTAAATGTGTGTTGAAACAGTGATCTATTCTAAGTGATAAATTATTCCATTTGATAAATTTCTATAACAAAAAGAACAGATTTTTCCAAATAATGTCAAATATAAATATGTCAAAATTCACCATTTTTGTGAATGATATGGTCAATCCGTCTAACATTTGATTCTAAAATTATTTATTATAAAATATTTTTTTGTTTTTTTAAATGTGTTTTCCAATTTTAATGCTAATTCCTTTCAATTTTGATTTTTCAAATCCCCTAGTACTCCCAATTTGGAAAAACAACCAAGTGAAAATGGAGTATCTGTTCAGAATGAAAATTTTGAGGAAATTATAAACTTACCCATTGGATCTAAATCATCCAGATTAGATGTCGCCAACAGTGAGAGCCCAGAAATTCCTTTGAATCCAATTTTGGCCTTTGATGATGAAGGGACACTTGGGCCCCTGCCTCAGGTAGATGGTGTTCAAACACAACAGACAGCAGGTAAGCTTGCTTTGCATAACCATCACAGATATGTGACACTGCGTGAGGGAACGAACCTTCTGCAGTATGACTGTTGACATGTGGCAGTGGGACCACATGGAAAAGATTGTATATGGATCATAGAAACTGAATTCTGAGTTGGATTGGGCAACTTCTTGGCCTGTCTCGTTCTCCCACCTGGTAGCACAAATCCAGTCTGCAGCACCCACTGGGTGTCCGTCAACTTCTCACAGGCAGTCCTCACAGCCCAACAGCACTCATTGCCAGAACATGCTTTACAAAGACAACCACATAATGTCTGGTCATAACACAGAAACCACTGGGCCTAGTTACCCCAACTGGCGTTTTTTTTTTCCATCTTTCCCAGATCTTCAGATATATGAAGATTGCCGTCATCCTCTCCCATTTTTTCTCTTGTTCAGGCTTAGCAGCTTGGATGATACACTGTTGTCCTTTTTAAGTGTAATAAGGTAGTTAGATTTTAGGAAATTGGACACTTATTCAGAACTAGGGGCATATGAGCCCAGTGGTCTTCTCTCCTTTGTTGAATGACTGTAAGCTGTTGTGGAAACTTACCAATGACTCTGTTATACCATCTCTGGGACTCATACTTGACCTGAATTCTTTGTGCAAAAAGAACAATAGCTTTATGTGATGCAAAGAAATAAGGAGCAACATCAAAAGTTACCAACTCAGGGGTCACAGCAGCTCAACAACACAGTCTCATCGGTCTCAAAAATAGGTGGAATAATCCTAGCTCTGTCTCTTTTCAAACCTATTTGAGTTCTTTCCAGTTTCTCTTCCCAGCAGATCACTTTCATGTATCGACCACCATCTCTTCATACTTTTATGAACAGACCTGGCCAGATTCAGACTTATTTGTGGTCAAATTATTGTGTCTTTTAGATTCTGTCTGTGACCTTGTGACAAATATTTTCCAATTTATCTGGCTGGAAAAGGCAGTGTTGAACCATCTGTCCAAATGAAGCTAGTCTTTTTTCCTTCTCTAATATACTACCCTTGGGAGTATAATTTCACTTTAGTGATCCACTGTTCTAGATTGTTAAAGGAAGCTATAAGGTCCATTCCAGGTCTGACATTGTGATTCGTAAGCCAGTGGAAATAATCTGATAGCTGGTATGTTAGTAGTGCTGATGCAGCTTCCCACTTTGTCGTGTCACAGATTCATGTCACAGATACGTAGAGGGGGAGGGCCATCCAGATGACCTGCTGCCTCGTGTGACGGGCCTTAACTCACCTTTTGATTTACCTGTCATTTCATTCTTACTGTTCTTACACTTCTGTAACTTCTATAAGAACGTGGTCCAGTGTCTGTGATCTGAAATGGTATGAGGGTTCTTTGGGGGTCATGACTGTTTTTTTCAACAAACACTCATTTAGCCTCCAACCTTAAGCCTGAAGCATCAAGTACTGAGGATATGAGACCAATGAATAGAAGTCCCTAACCTCAAAGAAAAGTACAGTTGGTTGATGTATGTCATTTAGAAAAGTAAATGATATAGTCTAAGTTCAAGTAAAGAAAGGGACATGTGTTTCCTGCTAGTGGTAGAATTTGTTAATAATATTTAAGATTCTGAAAAAAATCGCCTATTCTTATACAGGAAAATATATAGAAAAGCATAGTAGTTTTAGAAATGTAAGATATTGTGATAGTATTCTTTAAGTAAGATTTTAGATAAATACTAATTTGCTTTTTTTTTTTCTGTCTCCTCATGTAGAAGTTATATGAGCATTTCTTCTGAAGAACCAAAGCAGAAATTTAATAAGAATTTCTACAATTAATGGAATTCCTTCCATGCTATAAAGGAGCATCCCCATCTTCCAGTTTTCTAAAGATTTCTTGACCATCCTTTTGAAAAGACTTTATTAAAGCCAGCTAAAGACAACAGACTGGATAGCTTTTCTAATAATTTTCGCCAATAGAGAAAAAGAAATTTTCCTTATCCTTCAATACTTTACAAAGGCTTTTTCCAGTGTGCTCCTTCTTAGCAAATCAATATTTTTCTGCATTCTCTAAAAGACAAGAACATTTGGCTATTTTAAAAAATGGGCTGACTAGGCATGATTTTTCACATAAATATTTTGGTCTTTAAAAGCTAATGTAATATTGGCACAAAAAAATTTTACCTTTTACAGTATAATACTTGAAAAATAAGTACCTCTTTGCTCTACAAGTAGAGTGAATAGGAGAGGTGTTTAAATTAAGCCTGTTTGTTAAATATTACTGCAAAGAGTTCTATTTGTAGAAGCAACTATAGGCAGATTACCAGGTTCTTGTAAATGCAGTTTGTACATGGACTTTCTGCAGACCCAGCTGTCATATTCTTGCATCTCCTTTTGCAAAAGTGTACTAAACAGTTTTAAAATGTGAAAAAAAATTATTTTTTCAGAGTAAGAAAATATACTGTCCTCTTAAATAATGTATTTATAAAGTTTTTTCCAGGTGAACTAATCAAATAAATTAGAACAACGTGACACCATTGCAAACTTTGATTTATCAGATGCATTCCTTATGTTACCAGGAGGGAGAATGTTAGCGATGATTCAGGGCTATTTCTGATGTCTGTATATTGCTGCTGTTCCCAGTGATGATGGGACTTACCTTTGCCTTACCTGATCACAAATTATGGGGGGGGGGGGGGCGGGGGGAGATAGAGATTTAATATTTCTTTAAATAAAAAAAGAATTTGGTTTTGCTCGTTTAAGAGCAATGAAAACATGGTGGAATGTTGACTGTGTCTGGCCCACACAGAGCACTGTACAGGATACCTTCACAAATGTCCTCATTCTCTGTGGGACCCGTCAGCTTTGACTTGTCACTCTTCCTCACTTCTGCTGCTGAGCTTAGCTGTACAAATCTGTATTTTCATTTTCTAATGTAAATTCAATTTTATTTTGCCATTTTTAGAAACCAACAACAAAATATTGAAGGAGAGGGGACTCTGAGGGAACATTTTTTTTTTTAATGGCGTGTTTAAAAAGGTAAACTTCCGGCACTATAATATGTTGGCTTTCTTAAGAGAGGGATTGGTTATATGGAATGAGAAACTATTCATTTATTGGATGATATTCTTAAAATCCAAGCTATAGTAACAGCTGTAATTTGTGAAAACATTAATTTGGGGGGTTTCCCTATTCTCAGTTGTCCATGTACACATAGTCATATTAAAAAAAAAAAATCTGTTCAACAAAGTTGTTTTATTTGTTTAAGTTGACCTAGCATGAAACACCAAATAAAATGTGTTTGACATAGTTTTACTTTTAGGTTTCTCATATGTAACAACTTCACTTGGATTGATTCTTGGGTTTTCAAATTGCCCTTCATTCAATATCAGTGACATTTCCCCAGTTTCCTCTGAAGAGAAATATAGAACTGGTTTATTTAAAATTTAAAACAGTAGTTCTGTTTTGGCTAGGTTTTCCTGGTTTCATTTGTATTTTTTTTTATTTATTTTTAAGAGAGAAAGTGAGGGAGGGGCAGAGAGAGAGAATCCCAAGCAGGCTCCACACTGTCAGCACAGAGCCAGGTATGGGCTTGATCCCATGAACTGTGAGATCATGACCTGAGCTGAAATCAAGAGTCAGACAGACGCTTAACCGACTGAGCCACCTAGGTGCCCCCATTTATATTTTCAGATTTGAGGAATCATTAACAAACAGCCTTCTAAGTAATCAAGCTTTAACTAAAAGTGATACAAATTTAAAAAAAAAAAAAAAAAAAAGGGGGCGCCTGGGTGGCTTGGTCGGTTAAGCATCCGACTTCGGCTCAGGTCATGATCTCACGGTCCGTGAGTTCGAGCCCCGCGTCGGGCTCTGTGCTGACCTCTCAGAGCCTGGAGCCTGTTTCAGATTCTGTGTCTCCCTCTCTCTCCGCCCCTCCCCTGTTCATGCTCTGTCTCTCTCTGTCTCAAAAATAAATAAACGTTAAAAAAAAAAATTAAAAGTGATACGAATTTAATTACATATTTTTTAATGTTTATTTTTGAGAGAGAGAGTGAGCAGGGGAGAAGCAGAGAGAGAGGGAGACACAGAATCTGAAGCAGGCTCTGAGCTGTCAGCACCAAGCTCGACTCAGGGTTTGAACTCATGAACTGCCAGATCATGACCTGAGCCGAAGTCAGATGCTTAACCAATTGAGGCACCCAAGTGCCCCCAAATTAATTATATATTTTTTACATTTATTTATTTTTCAGAGACAGAGACAGAGCACAAGTGGGGGAGGGGCAGAGAGAGAAGGAGACACAGAATCTGAAGCAGGCTCCAGGCTCTGAACTGTCAGCACAGAGCCCGACGCAGGGCTTGAACTCACAAACTGAGATCATGACCTGAGCCGAAGTCAGACGCTTAACCGACTGAGCCACCCAGGCGCCCCCAAAATTAATTATATTTTAAAACATGATATTACTAGAGGATGACCTTGACCTTTACAATGGCTTGATTGCTTTCTGTACAGCTCTTAAAGATCAGTATCAAGGGCAGTGCTCAGGAATCAGATATGACCCTCAGTATGGAATGAGGGTGGATAGGCTTTTAGTTTCTTTGTCACACCATTGTAGACTGTCTAGGCCAATGTAGTCACCAGTCACAAGATCATTTGGTAGAGAGTGGCTACTTTTATTGGAAGTGGTAAGGCCATATGTCTCCTCTTGCATAGCCTAATTACCTGATGGGATGTTACAATAAAAGCAAATCTAAAACAGAGCTCTCTCAGATGAACAAATATTTATTAGCAAGTAGGGCCTTTAGACAGCTTGGGTAAGTTCCTTCTCTGCTCATAATCCCACAAACACCTTGACCAAAAGGCTCAAAGTAAAGAAGCAATGATACACTTAGGGCAGGTTTATGTAACCTGACAGAATCAGGCAATGCAACCTTAGTGTGGGGCTGAGGGAAAGACAGCACAGAAGTGAACGCTCCACATCTGAAGTACTAATCAAAGTCTTGAGTTGCAGGGTTTGCCATATTCTTCTACCTTGTTTCATGTATTTTGCCTCTAAAAATCTTCCTGGGCAATCACGAGCTCCATTCACTAATGAAAAAGTACTAACCTGCCTTATGCTAATTAACAGTGGTATAGATTTAGATGGCAGTATTTAAAGCACCCAGCCACCAGACTGGAGTCCTTCAAATGCTATCTGACCTAGCCCCAGGGTAAGATTAAAGTTACATGCACATGTACGTTACAAAGTTGATACTAAAGCATTTTGAAGTAAATTATTGCGTATTAAAATACATTAGGCACCAAGAAATTAGCCATTCTGTTGCATTTTTGTAACCAATGGGAATTATTCAACTATTGGCCTACATCTGATTGTGCATAGATCATTAAAAGGCATGAAATAACTATCAGATCAGATTACAAAAAACAATTTTTAAAAATGTCCTTCAAAGAAATTTCATGCCCCCACCCCATTCCTCTTTTCACTCAACAGACACCTAAGCCCACTCAGCACTCGAGGTGGTCATTTTGTCACATCCTTTGGTACCTCATTAGTTTAGGGGGAAAGCTCCAAAGACCTTGCAAGAAGAGAGAGAAAAGGACCAGCATGTGAACAGAAAGTGTAATTTTAGATCATTACAAATAATACATTTTGTCGGTAAGTGAGTATTACCTGAGTTTTTATGTTGCTAGACTTGATTACATTTTAGAAGTTAAAAGAACTTTTAGTAATTAGTGCCAAGATTGGTAACGTGAGGGGGAAAAATTGATTGCTGTTTAAAATATATGCTAAAAATGTAAGTACGACTGACAACCACTTTTGAATTACTGGCTCTCTAGTAACACCTTGCAGAAGGCCAAAAGGAGAGGAGGGTTAGGAGATGGGATGCAATGTTGGAAGCCACAGAACAGAGAAGAGTCAGCGCCTGGTGTTAGCATTAGGTCTGAATACCAGGTCTGCACCAATGAGTCGTCTGAGGGGTGGTAAGTTACTTGTGTGCTCCGAGTCTGGATTTCGTCATCTGTATGTGGGAGAACAATGCCCATCCCGTTGGGCTTTCTTAGTAGTTACCAAGGTTGGACTCAGACTAAATGTAAGTTTCTGACACATAGTAATTGTTCAATAGATGTGAAATGCTTTTTTGTCTCTAAGCTGAAGTCCTTGTGATAGGCAGGACACTGCCCCAGAAGGTGGGAAAAGTCACTGTTTTTAAATAGTGGCCTCGAGCACGACTATTTTTTTTTAAATAAGTTGCCTGTTCTAAGTATTATACCAGGCAAGCTAAACACATGAGAATTCATTTGTCTAGAACAGTATTACCAGTTTAGAGTGATCATTTTGGGGTTGTTACCATATTACCATTTAATGTCCTAATTTTTCCTCCTTCATCCACCCCCCCCCTCAATATTTTCCTTCCAGTGAGAACTAGTTATATTTTTTATATATATATGGAGGTACTTCTTGGCGTCCTCTGACACATTTAGGGTGATCCTGTCAGCTATAGAGCCAGGGATGATTACGTGCTTCTCTGGAAGTTGCTGTCAACTTTGGACACGCCTCAGGAGATGCTTGCAGAAACTGGGGCCGCAGGAAGTTTGTAGAGCTATGCGGGGAGCTCGAGAGCTAAACAAGTCGTACTCAGACCATATCTAACGATTCCTTTTCCTCCCCAAGTGGAGCTGCCTGACCAGAAGTCGTCAGAGAAGAGGTGGATTAGGAAGGCAAGAATTTGGAGGCCCTTGTTGGATTTGAAGGTCAGGAAGGGCATCCCTTGGTATGTTCTGTTGCTCATTCTGGAGTCCTCCTTCCTCCTTGGGGTAGTAGACAGGAATTTGCCTCTTCATTCTGAGCTGCACCTGCCCTGTGCCGTTACTGACCTTGCCAACTGATGGGCTCTTGGGCTGGAATGTCAGTGTCCCAGACTGCGTTTGGATGTAACTGGGGGAGGGTTGAAAATGGTAAGTGGGGAACTGACCTCAGTGACCAACATCATTTTCCAAGGTAAGAACAGTAAAGATAAAATTACGCTCGAGGCCACCCTCAGTGGCCCATGCCATCAGGCCACACGTCTTCATTGACACATCAGAGGAAACTCTAGGAAAAGGTATATACCTTTTCCTCACAGGATTAAGCTGTTACCATGGTAGCTGGCTTGGTATCACTCCATTCTTTGGTTGCCTTTCCTTCCTTGTCTCATTTCTCCATTCCCTTCGAGGAGTTCCCCTCGAAGTACCTGGAGTACCAACCAGATAAACCATTTGTACTCAGTCGTGCTATAGAGTCTGCTTCAGGGGAAACCAGAACTAAGGTTATGCTAAGGTCTATTAGCACAATTTTATAAAAAACAACATTTTATCTCCTAGAAAGTAAAGACTCAGCTCTTTTCATAAGTAAATGAATAAATGTTAACCTGGAAAACCCATTCTGGTGTTCTCATTCTCATTTTGTCACATACGCATTTTCAACATAATTTTTAGCTTAATTCCGTTCTAACCATATATAAATGAACAGTAAGTGTGCTTTTTAAATTTTTTTTTATTTATTTCTGATAGAGCATGAGTGGGGGAGGGGCAGAGAGAGAAGGAGACACAGAATCTGAAACCGGTTCCAGGCTCTGAGCTGCCAGCACAGAGCCTGAGGCGGGACTCAAACTCACAGACCACGAGATCGTGACCTGAGCCGAAGTTGGACGCTTAACCAGCTGAGCCGCCCAGGCGCCCTGAACAGTAAATGTGCCTTAATTTCTGGGTGGATGCAGGCCTATGATCATCCACCATCACCCATGTCCGCCATTGTCCCTACTCTATGTTCAGGCCCATGGTTCCCAGCTGCTAAACTCTTGTTTTCTCACCTTCATTCTTCTGTCCCAGGTTCTTTTTCGTGATGTCTCTACATTTTTTGAATACCGTGCTCTCCTTCACAGTCCTTGGAGCCTCTGCTAGCATTTTCTGAAAGAATCTCTTACAAAATCTAATAGACAACCTTTCCAACAACGTGCTAAACTCAATATTATCAAGTACTTGTAAAAAGCAAATTGCTACCACTACTTATACAAATTGCTAGTCAGGGAGGCATTTTTTTTTTCAGATACTTTTGTAGGGACCAAAGGGAGTGGTAAGGAAATATGAATAGGTAATGAAATAAGTGCTGTGCTTTGTACAGAAATCTGAAAGCTATTGAAATATTACATAAATATGCACATAAGACTCGTGAAATGTGTTCAGTTGGCCTCTACGTTTTGTAATTGTCCTATTAAAATTCTTATTTTACATTGATAAATTTTAGTTACAAAACAGCATGGGAGATCATTTAAAAATAGTATCTTTTATTTAGCTAACAGATTTTTTAGAACATTGATTTGGGGGCACTATTATAAGCACAGTGACCCATGAGTTGTCTTTCTTATACATAAAGTGCTCCAAATTTAAGTCTTCTATTGATATGAAGGTAGTACTTTAGGAGTGGAGATAGAGAAATACAAGGCCAAAAACCTTTTCTGATGGAAAGATAATCTGTTGCTCACGTTCTCAACAGGAAAGAATGAAATGGGAACATAGCATAGATTATAAACTAGAAATGTGCCAGAGATGAAAATGATCTGTCCTAAAGGCATCACCGTCGCTATGTTGACGCCTAGGTTTCCTGCAGATCATGAGCGATATCACCCTCCTAACCCTTTGATTCGGTCCAGAAAAGATTCATATTTCCTGCAGATCTCTTTTCTGGGCCAGGAGCACCCCCAGATGCATTTGCGCTCCACCCAGCCTAGAAAGCCTGCTTCTCATAGCCAAGCCACCTGTCCCGATTCAGCCCCAATTATAGAAGGAAGCCAGCTGTCCAAACTAAGAGGCCACTCTGAATGCTCCCACTTGCTGCTGCTGTCCACGTTGCTGCCGCCACAAGAGAGGTCTGCTCTTGCTGTTTCTGCTGTTGTAACGTCATGTGAGAGGCTACAACTGTTGCCCATAATGGATTTACACTTGGTGCAGGTTTTCAACAATAACGGGACTCAAAATCCCAAATCTCACAGAAACTACAAAAGTCACCCTGAGACAAACAGGTAGGTCACTCTACCCAGACAGCGGTCAAAGACAAAGCCAGACACAGGGTGCCTGAGTGTCTCAGTCGGTTAAGTGTCCAACTCTTTTTCTTGGCTCAGGTCACGGTCTCACAGTTTGTGGGCTCAAGCCCCATGTCGGGCCCTGCTTTGAAGGTGCGGAGCCTGCTTGGGATTCTCTCCCCCCCCTCCCCCATTTGCATTCTCTCTCTCTCTCTCTCAAATAAATAAACTTCAAAACGAAAAACAAAGATAAAGCCAGACACTAGTTAAACTAGTAAGGACAGATTTTAATCAGTAACATACTGTTGTAATGGGAAAAATCCAGGGTAAAGTGCACACAACTTTTGTGCACAAGTGACTGTGCATTTTAAAAGGGAGAATAAATAAGGGGGCTTGTGAGGGCAATCTGGCTGCATTATCTGTTACCCCATTGATAGGGTTGATTGAGCTAATCTGGCTGGCTAGGCAGGTGTCCCCTTCCTCCATCACCACTCCATGTGTGTCCCTCCCAAAGCTGTGTGCTCAATAAAGGAGGACCATTTTTTGGTCAAGGGTATCTGCGTAGCTTCTAGAACCTCCAAACGAGCTCTCAAGGTCCGTTTGTAGGACAATATAGGGTAGTCAAGCTTCCAAGACTCCAGACACATGCAAATGAAATGCTGCATGCCGGCACTCTGCCTTGCTTTAAAACCAGAAAAGAAAAATGAATAAAAAGGAGAATAAGGAAATACGAAGGTGGCTAAGCAGGCACTAAGAGTCAGGGAAGTGAACATTTAACAAAAAGCTGGAAGGGGGGGTGGGGGTTGTTGGCCCATGTGAAACTCATCTGGGCTTATTAACTGGCTTTTATTAAAGTTGGATTCCTACCCTGCCACAGAGGCTGGGAGACGGGCCCTATCTTCAGGTATTGGCCAGAACGAAGAGTATGTTTCTCAACCTTGCCTTTGCTGTGCCCTCTGCAGAGAATGACCTGAAGGAATGCCCTTCAGATAACATGGAATCAAGAGCTTAACTTCAGCGACCTCATTTATAAAGTGCTGATAATATGCATGCTTGTAAGGTTACACAAGATCTAGAAAAAGATCTTAGCACTGTGCCCAACCCATGGTAAACATGTGGGTATAATTTATTAGCTAAATAAAAGGCTGTTCCTTCAACATTCCTTGTGTTCCTTCCTTCATGAAGCCTACATTCTTTCCAGAGTCTCATGGATTCAGCACCCTTCCTCTTTCCTCATGCTAGCTCCCTGAATCTGTCTCCATCGGTGTGATTGCCACAGTTTATTCCATTGAAGTTCATGATTCTAGACTGAATGCTTGAAGGGAAAGGCAGTGTTTTATTTGTCTTTGTGTAGTATCCCAAATGTCCAGCATCGTCCCTGGATACACATTAGGGACTTAGTGATAACTGTTTTAATGGACCGAATGGATGGATGGATAGATGGATGAATGAAATCCTCATCTTTTGGACAGATTTTGAAATACTGATTAACCCATTCTTTTTTTTTAATTTGTTTTAACTCCAGTATAATTAATGTACAGTGTTAAATTCGTTTCAGGTGTACAATATAGTGATTCTGATTAGCCCTTTATTCTTGAACATCCTTTCTCCATTGGATTTTGTATCAGAGTTCAGTTGCAGAAAAGAGAAAGCACCACGGTGTTTTTCAGCCGACAGGGATTTAAGTGCTTTTTAAATTATTGGAAGGACTGGAAGAGTATGCTCCAGACTGGGCCTTCAGGAGTGACTTCCAGATCACAGCAAATATCCACTGGGAGAGATGCTATCCCTCCCGCATGAGGAAGATAAATCAGGAAGCTGTCCCTGGAACCACTGACTTCAGCAGGAGCCACCGCAACTGAACTTTCTTCTAGAGGTACATAAGCAAAACATGGATTCCCAGATCTTTGCCTCTCATCCCTCAGGAAGCTAGCGCCTGGATGCTGAATACTGTAGGGGAAAAAAACCCGACAATTCCAGGACAGTTGCCAGCAGAACAGCAGAAGCTGCCAGAAGTGCTATCTACAGCTTTCAAGTCTCACTCAAATGCACCTGATTCTCAGAACCTAAATCACATCCAGACCCTTTAGCTGCAAGGAAGTCAGGCAAAGGTAGTTTTCAGCCTTCAAGACTCTACAGGAAGACATTCTAGACTCTGGATGGGTTGGATGTTGAGCAAGTCCGTGCCCAGTATCCTCACCAGCTCCTGTGGCTCTGCCAGCGTCCTGGTCCGCCTGAGCCCTGACCCTGCCCTCTTCATTGAGTCTTCCTTCTCTTTCCAGCACCCCACTTCACCCACTATGATTTTGCCCTGGACCAACTTCTCTTTCCCCAAAACTGGCTCACATAGCGGTCTTACCCATATCCGTTTCCTGTTCCAGTGCAGATGACTCACAGATCTTCACTTCCAGCCCTGACCTCCCTCCTGAGGTAGTTCTGTTGGCCCACCTGCCTGTCAGACGATACAGCTTGTACCTCCTGCCAGCGTTTCACACTCAACCTACCAAAAATTAAGCCTGTTGCTTCATTTAAGCCTGTTGCAAATTTAAGTCTCTTGACATCCCTATCTTTTATCCTACCATCATCCGGGCTTAAAACATCACGTGTACTTTTTTGGTTTTCCAGTCCACATTCATATGTCTCCAAGTTTCACTGTTAGGAAACTTTCCACAAACTCTTTCTACTCTGTTTTCTGCTGGCTCCTGCAGCCGAATGCCACTGCTGAAGCACCTTTTGCCTCAGGAGACTGAACGTTCTGACCCAGCTGCCTCCTCATGTTGAAGTCTCGCTCAATCTGAGTGTCGCACGGGTCAGTGTGAAAGGGAACCAACAGACGGGCACCATGACTCTGACCTTTGCCCATTCCTTGAGTTTGCCTCTAAACTCGACCTTATGGCTGAATTTCGGGTAATAAATACAGAAAGAGGATGAAATTTTAAAGCCACCATTTTGCAATTATAATTGACTCGGGCAATAATCATCAATGAATGCCACAAATAGGGAGAAACTGATGAGGTACAGCATCTGTGTATAGCTGAATACACAGAAATATAGTCTTAAAGTCTTTTCCCACAAAGTACCTAATATTTATTAATTTACAAAGTATAAAATACTTATTTACTCAAAGTAGAGGAACCTGGCAAATATATTAATCAAAAGATAAACACTAACCTCCTAGTCCTAGTCATGAGACAAACCCACGTGACGATCCACGAGAAAACATGGTATATTTTTGTTTTTGGCAAAAATGCATACCTTGAACTTTAACAGTGATAAGACATCCAACAATCCCCAAAAGGGCATTTTACAAAGTAGCAAACTTGTACACTTCAAAAATGTTAATGCCATAAAAGATAAGGAAAGACAGAAATATTTCCCGATGGAAGGAGCCAAAAAAAATCTTAAAGCTAAATATAACATATACTCCTGGATTGTCTCCTTTGTCTGCAGAAGACCATATTGGAACAATAAGCACAATAAATGGGGGAGGTGTCTGAGAAATAACTGGAAGTAACATATAAATGTTAATTTCCAGACTGTACTCTCATTAGGTAGGAGGGTACTCTTGTTAGGAACTAGATACTGAGGTAGTGAAGGGTAATGGGGCACATGCTGGTACTCCTAGCTTAGAGGGGAAATACACAGAATATACATATAATAGATACAACGTGTGTGTGCGTGTGTGTGTGCACATGTGTGAGTGTGAAGAGAGAGAGTCGATGATGAGGCAAATATAAAAAGTTAACAACTGGGGAATCTCCATGAAGTGTATGTGAGAGCTCTTTGTGTTACTCCTGTAATTTTTCTAAAATTTGAAACTATTCCAAAATTAGAAGTTTAAAAACTACACGTACACAAGTCTGGAGTGATCTCGGTTCCCTCCGCTTGCCATGAGCACAGAAAACGTAATGACAATTATGACCTAGTTAAAGAATTCAGGTCACAGCTGTGCCATAAACCACCAGGACTCCCACCTCCAGAAAGTCAGACAGTGACAATAACTTGTACCTACTGACATCTCACTTTATATACATTACACCGTCCTCTCAACAAAGCCACGAGGCTCAGGGGCCAAAGCACCTTGCCCAAGAGCTCACTGCTGTTAAAGAGCAGGCTATGAATTCTGCCTCAGGCACAGTTCAAGCTAACTACCACTCTGCTATACTAGTTTGTGAAAAGACAAAATTGCCCTAGATGACCGCTGCCTCCTTTTAGCACTAAGACTCTATGAGACATACATTTTCTCTCTTTTCCAGGAGTGCTTGGGTGGCTCAGCGGGTGAGCCATCTGACTTTGGTTCAGGTCATGATCTCACTGTGAGTTCAAACCCTGCATTGGGCTCTCTCCTGTTAGCGCAGAGCCTGCTTCGGATCCTCTGTCTCATTCTCTCTCTGCCCCTCCCCTGCTTGCTCTCCCCTTCTCTCTCTCGAAAATAAAATAAACATTAAGAAAACAAATTTACAGTCTCTATTCTGGAGGTTGTGATTCGTTTGGTCTAGTGGTGTCCCAGGTTGCTCTCAGACAAGTGGGGAAACACCTCTCCCTTGCTACAGTCATATGTGTGTGAAGCCTCTCCCAGGGCTAGTTTGAGGTGACATCTGGCCCCCTAGTCTGGTATTTTCTCTTGACCTGTGTGTAGGTGACCAGTCCCCCTCTCAGCCTTGTTTTGCTGTATGACTGTACTTCTAGAGCTAAAACATCAGAGCCGCTTTCATATGAAGGAATCATGCATCCAGGATTTACATGTAGTGGCCACGCATCCTGGTTTGCCTGGAACAGTCCCCATTTATGCCTGGTCTACTGGGGGCATGTAATACTGGCACCCCCTTTTAGTCTTCAGAGGGCCTCTGGACACAGATTCTGTCATTGGCTGCTGGAGACCTGGCTTTTGGCCCCTATCATGGGTAATCTGTCTACTCAGCGGCCCCCAGTTCGTCCCAATCTCTAGCCAGCAGATCTCTGACCAGACCATGTTGTACTTGGTCCCTGAGACTTAAAAGAACCACCAGACCATGAGAGTCATTTATAGTTTCACCCAACACTAATACAGATATGCTGGCACACTGAAGGAGCTTCATGCATTCTCTCTTAAAATCACATACACAGAGATTTTGCTCTTAATGTCAGATTTTCAAACTCCATTCTTTCCTTGCCAAAGACAGTGTGTGTTCATTTATGTCAAGCCTAAGTGCCTTGTACTGATGGCTGCTCTCCGTAACATGATCATTTAATCTGAAATATAATTCTCTGTAATCCTATAGCTCAGACTGGGTTCTCAGCCTGCTCCCCAGTCCCCTCTTGATAATGACATCATCACTCACTCTCCAGCTGGAAGTGACAAGGGTTGCCATGACAAAACGAATAGGCTTTGCTGGCAGAGGCTTTTGTATGTGTGTGTGTATCCTCTGTCTTTGGCTCGTAGGGCTGATGAGATTGGCCAGTCTGACAGCCTGTATATAACGGTAAAATAGAGAAATCACAAGCGACATGACATGATGTTTTTAAAACATACACTGAGGCAGCAATGCCTTGAAAACTGGACCATTTCCTTATGCTTCTTAGGCATGAAGAATCCAGATGTTTAGTTATAAGACATTTTCTTCTAGTTCTAGATACAAGCTCTGCTGATAACATTGAAATCTGCCGAAGAGTATACTTTTTCCTTCCACTCCTTATTCCTACTTTCTTTCTCTGTTAATCAGAATGTGACAAGAACCATTTAAGGGAGCAGAAGGTCAATAATAATATGAATAGTAGTTACCATTTGTTAAGGGCCTATTCTGTGCCAGGCTCAGGGACTTTCTATGCACCATTTTGAATCCTCCCAGAAGCTGGCAGAAGTATCAGTCCCATTTTATAGATGAAGAAAGTGAGGTTGGTGCCAGAGCCAGGATTTGAACCCTTACCACCTTGGCTCCAAAGCCTGTGTTCCACCCACCAAACACAGCCCAGGGAGGGTTATGCAAATAAACTGTACAGCTAGTAACTCCAGCAGTTTGTGCTTGACATTTTAGGGATGGGTGGGAAGGGATAGGAAAGAAAGGATTTGGGAACTCAGGTACCCATGAAACACTCCATACTCACTGCAGCTCTGAGATAATGAATAAAGCCAGCACATAAAAATCAACGGTTATGCGCTATATACATGAACTTTATTCCCCATTTTGTTCTCTCTATGCTGTTCCCATGGAGACATAGCTCCTTGATCTATCTGGAATAAAGTGCCCAGGGGATATGACGGAGAGGGCTTTGAGAAACCCGTGGAGAGATGGGCACTGTGCAAACCTTCAAGCCCTGCCTGCAGATTCATTCCATTTCTTTCTCCTTCTCTCTCCCTTTCTCATTTTCACTAGAAACTTGTGGTGAGATGGATTTTGTAATGAGATATGGACTCAGTAAAATACTTCTCCATTTGCAAACATTCTCAGGGAGAAAAAGAAACCACTATGGCGACCGACCGTGGGGAATGGCTGGCGCCACTGCTCTCGGCAAAGCTTTTCTCTCACGGCTGGGGAACCATCCCTCAATCGGCGGACATCATTGGTACCCATGGGGTCTAATTAGACATTCCACACCCCTTCTGGGTCTTGCTTAACTAAAACATTTATGCTGCCATTTTAGCAAAAAAGATTTATTCCATTCCCTGCAAACAACAGGGATTCTTGAAAACAGAAATCATCTTCAGATAAAATGTGATCAAATGTGCCACCAAATACTGCCTCGTGTTTTGTCGCAAATGGGGTTTCTTTTTTCTTTTTTTTTTTTAAATATAATTCATTGTCAAATTGGCTAACCTACATTGTGTACAGTGTGCTTTTGGTTTTGGGGGTAGATTCCCGTGTTTCATTGTTTACATACAACACCCAGTGCCCATCCCAACAAGTGCCTTCCTCGATGCCCATCACGCATCAAATGGGGCTTCTAGTTTGATCATTCTGGCACTACTTTTTTCCTTGCTTCTTAAGATAGGTTGGTGGGGGGAAGAGAGGAAATTTAGGTCAAAATATAAACTGCTGTCCCTCAAAGGGCCCATACTCAGCATATAAAAAGTTCTTGAGTGAAAAATTAATAACTAAGAACTTTAGTATTCAAGGGCAAAACCTAGTGATAATGTTAAATACAAGTTAAATTGGATTATCTTGAAAAAAGAAAAAACTAAGGAAAACTCATTCCTGTCTTCATTTTTCTTTTTGGTTTCTCTTTCTTTTTTAAATTCTTGTGTCCTCCTAAGCCTACAAAGAAGACTTTAATGAATCCTTTTTTAAAAATGTGTGTTTATTTTTGAGAAAGAGAGAAAGAGAGAGAGAGAGAGCGCATGAATGGGGGAGGGGCAGAGGATCCAAAGCAGGCTCTGCACTCACAGCTCCATGTGGGGTTAGAACTCATGAACCATGAGATCATGACCTGAGCTGAAATTAAAAGTTGACTGCTTAACTGACCGAGCCACCCAGGCACCCCTTTAATGAATCTTGATTGAGGTTCCTACCTACACCTTCTTTGCCTTGCCAATGGGGTAAATAATCTGAACATTGGAAAGGGAATGAGAAACAAAGCTTAGTCCTCATCTCACATACAAATCTCGTATTAAAAAGAAAAATGTCAAATGTTGTGTTTACCACAAGCCAGACTCTTAAGCTGTTCATGTGCAATTCTCATCGAATCCTCACAAGGCTCCTGCAAGACAAGCAAAAGGAGAGCCATTTACTGTTTTGCAGGTGAAGAAACTGGACTCTGCATAAATTAAGGAACCTATTAGGGTGCCTGGGTGGCTCAGTTAAGTGCCGGACTTTAGGTCTCACGGTTTGTGGGTTCAAGCCCTGTGTTGGGCCCTACACCGACAGCTCAGAGCCTGGAGCCTGCTTCAGATTCTGTGTCTCCCTCTCTCTCTGCCCCTCCCCGCTTGTACTCTGCCTCTGTCTCAAAAATAAATAATTTTTTTTTTTTTTTTTTTAAGGAACCTATCAAAGTCTCACATACGGTAAAAGCCAGAGGCAGGATTGGAACCTAGGTGTGCCTCATTGTAAACATTATTCCTTTTCTACTACTCCATGCTGTCAACTCAACTATCCTACTTAGGCAACCAGAGTATAAGAAACATGGTGAGCAAGGAGTGAAAATGTTTCTTCTAAACCTTAAGACCAGGTATTTTTAAAGGGAATAGGCTGAAAAGACTTTCTTTTAATATAATAAAGTGCCCGGCACAAAATAGAAGTGAGGCAAAACTTCGTTCCCCTTCCATCAGGGGAGTAACTTGTACTAGAAAGTTCCACTGACATAATATTTTAAACATTGCAGTTCCATACACTTGAAAGTCTCCTCACTGCAGGCGGACAGAGCAACGCTGGAAAATATTGGCACACACCAGTTCATTGCCTTGCTTTCCCCTCTAGTCGGTACCTCCTTCTATGCCTCCCTCCAAGCCCTGATCCTATTCAAGACCACAGAAAATGGGATTAAGAAACATAGCCAGCAAAGAATTCCTTTCTAACCTTCACTTCCACACTGGGCATTTTTTTGAACACAGCATACAGTCTTTATTAAGTACTGTATGCCCTTGTCATCATGGCTCCTTCTACACTGGGATTTATCCTCTCAGGAAATGTGTAACAAAGGGCAGAGTGATAAAGAAAGAATATAAATGGTCTGTGTCATTCAAGCTCTCATGAATGAAATTTGAATGAATGAAAAGAACCAAGGCTCCACAATTACATCAGGTAAATACTGGCTGTTCCCAATTATGTGCTATGTAAATGTACATGTGTTTTCAAAGACCAGATCTGTACTATTCAGAGGACCCGTCAGACTTTTAAATAAGCACAGTTTCATTCTAGTAACTAACAGGACTGCAGAGTACAAGCCAGTCCAATATTTCTCAGCAATTGTGTAAGGTGGCTTTTCACTTGAAATATGAAGTGCTTTCTGAGAGTTATTTCAAATGAAGAATCTGTGTCCTTCCTTTATCTCTACAATCGTATCATCATCTTTTCTTCTCGTTTTCCGGCCCTTCTTCCTCCTCCTCCCTTTTCTCTTTCTTTTTCCTCTTCGACCTCAAATTTTATTCACTTCCTTTATACTCTGTAATTAATATTTATTGATTGTATGTTTGTGCCGTTGTACCATTAACCTACTATGTATCCTTCCATTTAAATACCGTCTCACAAATGAATATCTCGTTAAGACTTTCTGCAGGCTAAAAACAATATATTATTTTAAATGTTTATTTATTTGAGAGAGAGAGAGAGAGAGGAAGCATGAGAACGGCGGAGGGGCAGAGAGAAGGGGGGAACAGAGGATCCCAAGTGGGCTGACAGCAAACAGCTCTACACAGGGCTCGAACTCACAAACTGTGAGATCATGACCTGAACTGAAATTAGACGTTTAACTGACAGAGCTACCCAGTTGTCCCTAAAAACAGTATTTTTAATTAATGCAAATGTTAAGTCTTATTTCAGAGAGAGAAAGACATGACATCTAGCCCCACGGTAAACATTTTCAGAATTCACTGTAAAAGCAATTTTTAAAAATCCACAAAGAGAGTGGGCCTCATTATGGAGTGATAAAGATATAGTTCATTTCACCTCAAAAGAAAATCCAAGCTTTTGTTCACTCTGGACTTAACCATAAGGCTTATAAACTCTAAATGCTTTGTTCTGTGCTGGCCAGGGAACAATCTTATTAGGGCCTGAAAGCCCTCTTGCTTTTAATTCTCACTAGCAGATATCGCTCCATCTGGACCAGTAACTCGGATCCGGATGGGGCCAAAGCAGCTCAGCAGCATGACCTCAGAGCCGTCTCTGTCCTTAATGCTGCAAATCTAAAAGATTCCCAAACCTAGAATCAAACTGGCAGGGATAAGCATCCTGTAGGACGTTGGGACAATAGGACTGGTGCTATCATGTTCTAATTAAAAGTGCAGGATCTGGAGTTCTGATCTTTGCGTGTGTGTGTGTGTGTGAGAGAGAGAGAGAGAGAGAGAGCACATGAGTGCAGGCAGGGTGAGGCAGAGGGAGAAGGAAAGAAAGAATCTCAAGCAGGCTCTACACCCAGCACAGAGCCTGATCCAAGCCCGATGGACCCGGGGCTCAAGCTCATGAACGAGATCATGACCTGAGCCAAAATCAAGAGTCAGACACTTAAATGAGCTATCCAGGTCAATAGATTTATATTATATTATATTATATTATATTATATTATATTATATTATATTAATTATATTATACTCTTTTTTCTATTATGACATATAATACACACACAGAAACATAGTAAAATATAAATTACAGCTTAAAAAATTACTTGCAATCTAACACCCATGTAAATCTCCCAGGTCAGAGAAAACATTACCAGACCCCCCAAAAACATCTGCATGTCCTTTCCAAAACACAAATTCCTCCCTCCTCAAAAGTAATCACTATTCTTATCTGAATATAATCACTTGTTTGGCTCTCTTTCTGCCTTTATCCTAAGCATATCTAAACACTACACTGTGGTTATGCTGTCTTTTTTACAGCAAATATAAATGGAAATTATACAGTGTGTATGCTTCTATGTCTGGTTTCCTTTAATTAACATTACATTTTTAAGAGTCCACATTTTATTTACTTTTGCATTCCACTGTATGAATATGCCACTATATATATTGTTTCTTCTCTTGATGGATATCAGTGTGGTTTCCAGTTTGGATTTTTTAAAATATTGCTGCGACAGGGACATCTGTATGGCTGAGTCGGTTGAGCGTCCGACTCTTGATTTTGGCTCAGGTCACGATCCCAGGGTCATGAGCTCCAGCCCCACCTTGTGGGCTCCCTGTTGGTCATGGATCCTGCTTAGGATTCTCTCTCCCTTTCACTCTGCCCCTCCCCACACGCTCTCTCTCTCTCAGAAAATACATTGCTGCTACGCACACTCTTGAACATGTGTCTTGGGGTGCACTCACACACATTTTATATATCTGGAGTGGCATTGCTTGATGACAGGAATGCAAATGTTCAAATTTAGTTGGTGATGCCAAGTTAAGATAAATGTACCAATTTACACTCTAACCAATGATGAGACCTCCACATTCCCACTCCAAATTGGTCTTGTTAGATTTTAAAATTTTAGTCATTCCAGTGGTATCCCATTGCCTTTCATGAATTATTAATGGGATTGAGCACTTTTTCAGTTTTTATCAGCCATTTGGAGATGCATGTCTCTTGCTTATTTTTGTTTTGGGTTTTGTCTTTTTCTTATTGACTGGTAAGGAGTTCATAACATAATCTGCATGCAATTTTTTTATTGCTTGTGCAAATATCTTTTCACAATTTAGACTTGTGTTTTCACCCTCTTAATGGGGTCTTTTGATGAACAAAATTCTTAATTTTAATTTAAGAGTTATTCTATTCCTTTGTGGATTTTCTTTTGTGTGTCCTATTTAAAAAACTGCCCCAACCCTGATGTCATGAAGATACCCTACACTGTCTTTAAAAATCTTCATTGCTTTACCCTTCTCAAGAAGTTGTTCATCTAAGTCAGCTCAGGCTGCCATAATAAGTTACCTAGACTGCCATAATAAGTTAAGGGTGGCTTAAACAACATATATTTATTTCCCACAATTCTAGAGGCTGGGAAATCCAAGATCAAGATACTGGCACTTAATTCCTGGTGGGAGCCCTCTTCCTGGCTTGCAAATGGCCATTTCGATTTGGCAGAGAAAGCAAAGCACATGAACTCAGGACACTAATCCCATCAAGGAGATGCTACCCTCATGACCTCACCTATACCTAATTACCTCCTCAAGATCCCACCTCTAAGTACCATCACATTGAGTGTTAAGGGCTTCAGCATATGACTTTGGAGGGGGACACAAACATTCAGTCCACAACAGTCTTACATTAGGAGTTCATTTTTGTTAGCCCATCTACTTTAATATTTTCTCTCTGGATAACCAGCTGTCCTGGCACTGTTGATAAGCTGCCCTCTAGCACTCTTCTCCAATACCAACTTTTGTCATAAACCAAATGTCCATTTTATCTCTTGATGCGTTTCTCTATTGTATCCCATAATTGGTTTGTCTATCCTTGAGCCCAAACTGCATGATATAACAATAATCAGGTGAAGTGAGTCCTCTTGTATTCTTCAAGTGGGTCTCATACTTTTACATTTCCAAAGAAACTTCAGAACCAGTTTCATTTCAAAAATCTATAGGACTTTTGTTTGGGTTTGCATTGTATCTGGAGATAAATTTGAGGAGAACTGATTTATATTATCTAGTCTTCTGATAGTCCACAAAAGTGGGATATGACTTCATTCATTGAAATCTTCTTTAATAATTTATTTCAGAATTTTAGAGTTTTCTAACTAAAGGAATTGCACATTCTTTAGAGTTATTGTTAGGTATTTGATATTTCTTGATAGTACTATGAATGATTTATTTTTTAAGATTAAAAAAATTTTTAGGTTTATTTTTGTGTGAGAGAGGGAGAGAGACAGAGAGCAAGCAGGAGAGGGACAGAGAATGAGGGAGACAGAGAATCTGAAACAGGCTCCAATCTCTAAGCTATCAGCACAGAGCCTGACATGGGGCTCAAACTCACGACCATGCGATCATGATGCCTAACTGACTGAGCCACCCAGGCGCCCCTCTTTCTTAAGATTTTATTTTCTAGCCATTAGTTGCTGATAAATAGACATACGAATGATTTTTTTTATTAAAAAATCTTGTATTAGCACTCTCAGTAAACTCTCTTACTGGTTTAATAATTTATCTGTAACTTAATTTTTTTCTTATGCATACAATCAGATAATCATCTGTGAAGAACAACTTTTATTTATTCCTTTTCGATACTTACTTTTTGTCCTTTTTCATGCCACCACGCATTGGCTGAGGCCTCCAGTACAAGGTTGAATAGGATTAGTGCTTGGAGGCAGCCTCTGCTTATTCCTGGACTCCAAGCAAAACCTTCCAACATGTCACAAGAATGGTGTTTGCTGTAGGCTTTTTCACATTAAGGAAGTTATCTCCTATTGTCTATTATCATGATTGGATGGTACGTTATTTTTAAAATATCTGGACAACATAAAGTCTTGAACTCATACAGATCTATGATAGTAAGAGTCCTGTGTAAGTGTGAGAAAGAAGGTGCTTTTTGACTTGATCTTTAGCTAAAAATGGACTATTGATCATAAAATCTCTGTTCTAGGGGTGCCTGTCACAGTCGGGAGAACGTGAGACTCTTGACCTCAGGGTCATGAGTTCAAGCATAAAGCTTATTTAAAAATAAAAATAAGTATATTCTAAACTGGATAAGCTGTGTGAGCAGGAAGAGACTCTAAATAGCCAGTAGTAATATGTTTTCTTAGACATAACAAATGACATTAAAAATAATGTGGAATTGTTAAAATCTTTCAACCTACAAGATCTTGACATGGTAAGATTTTGGTTGTTTTTATCCCAATATTAATTTTCAGTAATAAGAGTGATCATAAGGAATTATTAAGCACAAAAATACCTACCCGACAGCCCTGTTATGTCTCCAAATCTCCAGAAGGTGGAGGCAGCGAGCCACCAAGAAGATTCAGCCTCACTGGTTTCATTCTTCCAACACCTATTAGTCATTTACATTGTATAAAGAAGTCGGCCTATTTGTACCTATCTTATCCTCATTCTCTTGTTTAACTTGTCACATTCTCAGGTAGAAGTAATCCTTACTAAAGCAGCATCATGGAAGGGGTGCAGCTTCCTGGTTTTATCTCACTCACCCTGCTACGATACTCAGGGGTCAGTCAATCCATGTGCTTATAAAAATACCCAGAGGGGTCTTTGGTTTGGGACTAATGACAATAGGATTCATTTGGAAGGACAGACCCCACATCCTGGAACGAGTGAGCAGGTGTAAGTGTATTGCTACATGCTGTCTCAGTCTCCTCAGGCTGCTGTAACGAAGTGCTGTAGGGCGGATGGCTTCAACAGAAAATTTACCCTCTCACAGTTCTGGAGGCTGAGAAGGCCAAGATCACTGGTGGCCAGCAATTTGGCTCCTGGTGAGAGCTCTCTTCCTGACTAACTGCATCACAGGCCTCATCCTCATGACCTCATCTAACCCTAATTATCTCCCAAAGGCCCCTCCACATACCATCAGATTGAGGGGTACAGCTTCACTATGTGAGTCTGGTGGGAAAGAGAGGACATTGTTACTTAGTCCCTAACAATGACAATGCAAAGGTGGTGCAGTTGGTCCCAGAAGGAGGTGGGGAAAGCTCTGCTCCTAATGAAGAAAACTGACATATTCCTGGTGGTCTGGATCTTTTCTTCTCTAATTCTATGCTGTGCGCCTCAGCCTGTTTCTGTCTTACGCCATCGGTCCTGAACCTGGAGGATTCCTTTATCAAGGTCCTTGTTAATCATAACAAAGAGATTTTATCTTCCTCCTTCCTACTTTCAGACATCCCTTTAAAATAGAGTTGTAGTCAAAAGATGGCTAACTGGGTTTATTTAGTTCACCTAACTCTGCAAAATACAAGCCGCCTGCTTTTGTTAGTGTTCTGGGACAGTAACTTTAACAGCTTGTGTTATAGTTTATTTTTTCTTGAAGTTTTTCATTGGACCTTTAAGTTCCCATAATTATAGTCATTGGTCATGACTCACTGTTAGCACTGGCCCAAGAAAAAGAAGCTGTTTCTGAAAAAGAGCTGTTCTTTTGGTTGCTCTCTTTCTCTTCTTTCTCCTGTATTTCTCTCTTCTCTTTCCCTTCCCTCTCTCCCTGAAAAGAAAAAAAAATCGGGGAGCGAGGCAGGGCGTTGTGGGGGGGGGGGGAGTGCGCAATTGGGGGAGGGTCGGAGAGAGGGGGACAAAGGATCCTAAGCGGGCTCTGCATTGACAGGCTGACAGCGATTCTAACGTGAGGCTGGAACCCAACAACTGCGAGATCATGACCTGAGCCTAAGTCAGGCACTCAACCAACTGAGCCACCCAGGTGCCCCACAAATTCTTTTTCTTTTTCGATGGTTAACAATCTTTGCCTGGTTGTGCTGTATCAGGAAACCCGCCACCTCCTCTAATCCCTTCAGATTCTCTAAAACTAGCAGGAGCAGGGAGACTCTCCAGCTGGGGCGGAGGGGAAGGTGTTTTCTAACGGGCACTTGGCTTTGTTTCACCCCCTCCTCACAAAGATCTCTACTGCTCCATCAATGCCACTTCCCTGTGGATGCCTGAGAGACTGGACTCACTGACAGACACTGAATCACTCCTTTAAACCTCTATTGCTGTTACTAATTATTTCAATTAATTCTTTTTAAGTGTTTAATCACCTTTTCAGCTACTCCTATACTTTATAATAGTAATAATAATCATGGTGGTGGTGATAGTTGTAGTAGGAAGAGGAGGAGGAGGAGGAGGAGGAGGAGTCAACCTATATTGAGAAGTTACTCTGTGCCAAACTATATACTAATCACTTTATATGTATCATCTCATGAGTATATATGTATGAATTCAGAACATTTTGGATTCTGGTAAGGTAATATAGTGTATATACTATGTGGTATGGAACACAATCAGCAGGATCTGGGTAACAGCTTATGATCAAATAAATTTATACATCTGCAGTAAAATATATGAATGTAGTAAATTACATAGGGGCTACCTACATAAGTAGCCACAAATCATTTCATATTAGGTTTGTGGCCACATAAATTAGGTTAGGTTGGATTTGAGCACCAAAAGATTCAGAAAGAAGCTTGTGGTTTTCAGAGAATTTCAGGTTTTGGAACCACAGATAAGGAGTTGTGGACCTACAGCATGACTTTTTCTCAGATGTTAAAATTAAGATAACAAAAGTTCAGTAAAGGTCAGGAAGTAATAATAACCAAGGTCGATTCTTTCCATATGTGTATCCACTTGTTTAACACCATTTATTCAAAAAGACCGTCTTTTGGGCAACTGGGTGGCTCAGTCAGTTAAGTATCCGACTTCAGCTCAGGTCATGATCTCATGGTTCATGAGTTTAAGCCCCGCATCGGGCTTTGTGCTGACAGCTCAGAGCCTGGAGTCTGCTTTGGATTCTGTGTCTCTCTCTCTCTGTCCTCCTCCACTCACGCTCTCTGTCTCTCTCTCAAAATAAATAAACATTAAAAAAAGAACTTTCTTTTCTTCATTTAGTCATCTTGGTGACTTTGTTGAAAATCAAGTGACCACGTTTGTGTGGGTCCATTTCTAGGCTATTTTGTTCCATCTAGTTGTCTATCCTCACATCGATGCCACAGTTATCATCATTACTGTGGTGTGCAGTGAAACCTGAAATCATGTAGTATAAGGCCACCACATTTGTTTTCCTTTTGGTTTTGGCTCTTCTAGCTTTACTGTATTTTCATATAAATGTTACAATCAACTTGGCAATTTCCACAGAAACCTTTGTTAGCTATTTGTAGCTATTTGTAGATGATATGATGGTATACCTGGAAAACCTTAGAAAATTAATAATAATATTAACAAACAATTAAACTTTATATCCTTTATAAAGTTAACATGTGGAAATCATAGAATTCATATACACAAACAGAAACCAACTAGAAATGTAATGAGAGAGAAAAATACTAATTACAATAGCAACAAAAATAAAACAACAGGAATGCATTTAATCATAAATGTACAAATCTATATGAGGAAAACTTTAAAACTGTCCTAAAAGATTCAAAACTAATTTTGATAAAAGGACATCTCTCATATTTGGATAAGATAACTCACCATCATAAATATGTCAGTTCTCCCTAAATGTACTTATCAATTAACTCAGTCCTCCTTCCAATAAATTCTAGCATTTACACGAAGCTAGGCAAGTTGACACTTAACTTCATATAGAAAACCATGTAAAAACTGTCAGGAAAACACTAAAAAACATTTATGAAAAGGGAGTATCCCCCTAACTCTCCCATACTGAAAACTATATATTATAAAGACCCTAGGGGTGCCTGGGTGGCTTAGTCAGTTGGGCATCCGACTTCCACTGAGATCATGATATCACAGCTTGTAAGTTTGACCCTCACATCGGGCTTGCTGCTGTCAGCACAGAGCCTGCTTTGGATCCTCTGTCCTCCTCACTCTATCTCTCTCTGCTTGCATGCACTCTCTCCCTCAAAAATAAATAAACATTTAAAAATAAATAAAAATAAATAAATAAGGACTCTATAATTGGGATGCCAGGGTGGCTCAGTTGGTTAAGCATCTGACTTGGGCTCAGGTCATGATCTGGTGGTTCATGGGTTGGAGTCTGCATCGGGCTCTCTGCTGTCAGTGCAGAGCGTGCTTCAGATCCTCTGTCTCCCTCTCTCTCTACCCCTCCCCCCTCTCAAAAATAAATAAACATTTAAAAAAATACTCTATAATTAAAACAGTACTAGCATGTGAATATACAGGTGCACCTGTATGTAGATAGAATAGAAATAGTTGAAGTAAAAAAGTCTAGAAATAGATCCAAGCTCATATGAAACCTTAATATATAACAAAGGTGGATTTCAAGTTACCGAGACCAAGATGGAATTTTAATAAATGGTGCTAGGACAACTGGTTGGCCATTTGGAAAAAAATAAAATTAGATTTTTACTTCATGCCATATATAGGAATAAACTCCAAATGGATCAGTGACCTAAATGTGAAAAATGAAAGCATACAAGTACTGGAAGAAAACTTGAGTGAATTCATCTTTATCTTGGGTGAGAAGAAAGCCTTTCTAACTATGACTGAAAGTCCAGATTGCAGCAAAAGAAAAACTGACACATTAGATTACATAAAAATCAAAACCATTTCATGACAAAAATACCATAATCAAAGTCAAAGTCGGGCTGCTAAGCTGGGACAAAATATTTCCAATACATATCATAGTTGAAGGTTCAATGTGCTTAATATAAAAAAAAATTTAAGTGAGGGGGAGGGGCACCTAAGGGGCTCAGTTGGTTAAGCGTCTGACTCTTGCTCTCTGATTGGGTCATGATCTTGCAGTTCATAGGATCAAGCTCCACAGTGGGCTCTGTGCTGTTAGCACACCTTGGGATTCTCTCTCCCTCTCTCTCTTTGTCCCTCTTCTGTTCTCTCTCTCTCCAAAAATAAATAAATAAACACTAAAAAATTTCTTTTGAAAAAAAAAGAAAAGAAAAAATAAAGTGAGATGGAAAAGAGTTGAACAAAAGACATTAGGATAAAAAAAAGATTCATAATAAAAAAGATAAAAGATAAAATGTCACTATTTTATCTCCTGCTACAGCAGGAAGCAAGAAAAATCTCAAAAAAAAAAAAAACAACCTAAACCAACACCTAAAGGAGCTAGAAAGAGAAGAACAAACAAAACCTCAAGCCAGTAGAAGGAAGGAAATAATAAAGATTAGAGCAGAAATAAATGAAATAGAAATTTAAAAAACCCAATATAAGATGTTCCTTTGAAAAGATCAACAAAATTGATAAAACTTAGCCAAAAATAAAAAAAAGAGAGAGACAGAGAGAACTCAAATAAACAAAATCAGAAATTAAAGAGGAGAAATAACAACCAACACCACAGAAATACAAAGGATTATAAGAGAATATTATGAAAAAGTATATGCCAACAAATTGGACAACCTAGAAGAAATGGATAAATTCTTAGAAACACATCATCTCCTGGGGCGCCAGGGTGGCTCAGTCGGTTAAGCGTCCGACTTCAGCTCAGGTCATGATCTCCCGGTCTGTGGGTTCGAGCCCCGCGTCGGGCTCTGTGCTGACCGCTCGGAGCCTGGAGCCTGTTTCGGATTCTGTGTCTCCCTCTTTCTGTGACCCTCCCTGTTCATGCTCTGTCTCTCTCTGTCTCAAAAATAAAATAAATGTTAAAAAAAAAAGAAAGATACTTAAAAAAAAAAACAAAAAACACATCATCTCCCAAAACTGAATTAGGAAGAAATATAAAATTTGATCAGACCAATTACCGTCAATGAAATTGAATCCATAATAAAAAAAAAAAAAAACTCCCCTCAAAAGAAAGTCCAGTACTAGATGGCTTCACAGGTGAATTCTATGAAACCTTTAAAGAAGAGTTAATACCTATTCTTCTCAAACTATTCCAAAAAATAGAAGAGGAAGGAAATCTTCCAAATTCATTCTATGAAGCCAGCATTATCCTAATACCAAAACCAGATGAAGACACTACAAAAAAAGAGAACTAGAGGCCAATAACTCTGATGAACATATATGCAAAAATCCTCAATGATATGTTAGCAAACCAAATCCAACAATTCATTAAAAAAAATCATTCACCACGATCAAATGAGATATAGTCCTGGGATACAACGGTAGTTCAATATCCACAAATCAATCAACACATCACATAGATAAGAAAAAGGATAAAAACCATATGATCATTTCAATAGATGCAGAAAAAGCATTTGACAAAGTACAACATCCATTCATGATAAAACCCCTCAACAAAGTGGGGTTAGGGAGAACATACCTCAAATAATAAAGGCTGTATATATATATAGAGAGAGAGAGAGAGAGACCCACAGTTAACATCATATTCAATGATGAAAAACTGAGAGCTTTCCCCTTAAGATCAGGAACAAACATGTACACTCTCACCACTTTTATTCAATATAGTACTGGAAGTCCTAGCCACAGCAATCAGACAAGAAAAAGAAATAGGGGAACCTGGGTAGCTTGGTCAGGTAAGTGTCTGACTCTTGATTTTGGCTCAAGTCATGATCTCACAATTGTGAAATTGAGCCCTGCATCATTGGAGCTCTGTGCTGGGCATGGAGACTGCTTAAGATTCTCTCTCTCTCTCTCTCTTCCTCCTCCCCTGTTTGCAAGTGTGCACACAAATGCTTTCTCTCTCTCTCTTTAAAAAAAAAATTAAAAAAAGAAAGAAAGAAGCAGTGTCCAGATTGGTAAGGAAGAAGTAAAACTTTCACTATTTGCAGATGACATGATACTATATATATAAAACCCTAAAGACTCTATTACTAGAAATTGTAGAAACTCCTACAGAAAACTACTAGAATTGATAAATGAATTCAGTAAAGTCACAGGATACAAAATCAATATACAGAAATCTGTTGCAAAAAAAAAAAAGAAAGAAATCTGTTGCCTTTGTATACACTTAAAATGAAGTATCAGAAAGAGAAATTAAGAAAACAATCCCATTTACAATTGCAACAAAAAGAAAAAAAATACCTAGGAATAAACTTAACCAAGAAGGTGAAAGACCTGTACTCTGAAAACTATAAAACACTAATGAAAGAAACTGAAGATGACACAAACAAATGGAAAGATATTCCATGCTCTTGGGTTGGAAAAACAAATATTGTTAAAATGTCCATACTATTCAAAGCAATTTGGAAATTTAATGCAATTCCTATTAAAATACCAATGAAATTTTTCACAGAATTAAAACAAATAATATTAAAATATGTATGCAACCACAAAAGGCCCCAAATAGACAAAGCAATCTTCAAAAAGAAAAAAAGGGGCACCTAGTGGCTCAGTTGGTTGGACATCTGACTTCAGCTCAGGTCAAGATCTCATGATTCGTGAGTTCAAGCACCATGTTGGACTCTGTGCTGACAGCTCAGAGCCTGGAACCTACTTCACATTCTGTGTCTCCCTCTCTCTCTGCCTCCTCTTTGCTCAGGCTCTCTCTCTCTCTCTCTCTTTTTCTCTCTCTCTCTCTCAAAACAAAACAAAATTTTTTTAAAAAATTTTAAAAAGAAAAAGGAAAAACAAAATTGGAGGTATCATAATCCCAGATTTCAAGATATACCACAAAGTTCTAATAATCAAAACAGTATGGTACTGCCACAAAAAGAGACACATAGATTAATAGAACAGAATAGACAACCCAGAAATAAACCCATGCTTTTATGGTCAATTAATCTTCAACAAAGGAGGCCAGAATATGCAAAGGGAAAATGACAGTCTCTTCAACAAATAGCGTTGGGAAAACTGGACAGCTACATGCAAAAGAATGAAATGGGACTGCTTTCTTACATCATACACAAAAATAAACTCAAAATGGATTAAGAATAGAAATGTGAGACCCGAAACCATAAAAATCCTAGAAACGAGCACAGGCAGTAATTTCTCTGACATTGGCTGTAGGAACATTTTTCTAGATATATCTCTTGAGGCAAGGGAAACAAAAGAAAAAAAAAAACTATTGGGACTACATCAAAATGAAAAGCTTCTACACAGCAAAGGAAGTAATAACTAAAACTAAAATACAACTTACTGAATAGGAAAAGGTATTTGCAAATGATATATCCAATAAAGGGTCAGAAGACAAAATATGTGAAGAACTTACACAGCTCAACACCAAAAGAACAGATAATCTAATTAAAAATGGAGAGAATACATGAATAGACATTTCTCCAAAACAGACATAGATAGCCAATAGACACATGAAAAGATGCTCAACATCACTCATTATCAGAGATATCCAAATCAAAACCACAATGAGATATCACTTCACACCTGTCAGAATGGCTAAATTCAAGAACACAAGAAACAACAAGTGTTGACAAAGATGTGAAAAAAAAGGAACTCTCATGCACTGTTGGTGGGAATGCAAACTAGTGCAGCCACTGTGGAAGACAGTATGGGGGTTCCTCAAAAAATTAAAAAGTAGAATTACCATATGACCCAGTAATTCTTCTACTGAGTATTTATCCAAAGAAAACAAAAACAGTAATTCAAAAAGATATATACACCTGTATGTTTATTGCAGCATTATTTACAATAGCCAAATTACGGAAGTGGGCCAAGTGTCCATTGATAGATGGACGGGTAAAGAAGAAGAAGTGATATGTATATATAATGGAATATTACTCAGCCATAAAAAAGAATGAAATCTTGCCATCTGCAACAACATGGATGGATCTAGAGAGTATAATATTAAGTGAAATAAGTCAGTAAGAGAACAACAAATACCATAAGATTTAATTCATGTGGAACTTAAGAAACAAAATAAAGAAAAAAAGAGACAAACCAAAAACCAGACTCTTAAATATAGAGAACAAACTGATGTTTACCAGAGGGGAGGAGGTTGGGGGATGGGTAAAATAGGTGATGAGGATTAAAGAGCACACTAATCATGATGAGCACTGAGTAATGTATAGAATTGTTGAATCACCATATTGTACACCTGAACTAACAAAACATTTTGTGTTAACTACACTGGAATTAAAATAAAATTTAAAAAATAACAGCACACACAAAAAATGACCCTTAAACATGTAAAAGGATGTTTGACCTTGCTTATAATAGAAGTCAAATTAAAGCTACATTGAGACAATATTTCTCCCTTATCAGATCGAAAACAGGGTAACAATACACTCTTTCAGCAAACCTGTCGGGCAATACACTTTCTTACATTGATGGTAGGATTTCAAATTTGTACAATCCTCTTGAGGGGATTTTGGTAGTATTTAATAAAGCTACAATTGAATTTACTTTTGCCCTAGGATTTACCTTTTTGTCTTCTGGCTTCCATTTTTTTTTTTTCATGTTTCTTTATTTTCAAGAGAGTAAGAGAGCACACAAGCAGGGAAGGGGCAGAGGGAAGGAGACAGAAGATCTGAGGTGGGCTCTGTGCTGACAACAGAGAGCTTGCTGTGGGGTTCAAACTCATGAACTGTGAGATCATGACCTGAGCTGAAGTCAGATGTTTAACCAACTGAGCCACCCAATGCTCTGTGGCTTCCATGTTTTTTAAAAACAATTTTTTTTAATGGTTATTTAGTTTTGAGAGAGAGAGAGAGCACAAGCAGGGGAGGGGCAGGGAGGAAGGAGCCACAGAATTCGAAGCAGGCTGCAGTCTCTGAGCTGTCAGCACAGACAGAGCCTGATGCAGGGCTAGAACCCATGAACCGTGAGATCATGAGCCGAAGTCAGACGCTTAACCAACTGAGCCACCCAGGCGCCCCTAGCTTCGGTGTTTTTGATGAGAAATCAGTTATCATTTGTAAGATTGTTCCCCTTTAGGTAATGTATCTTTTTCCCCTCTGGTTGCTTTCAAGATTTTATTTTTCGTTTTTAGCAGTTTGATTATTGGGTGTTGTATGTGGTTTTCTTTAATTTGTAATTCTTGAATCTTAATCTTTGTGTGTATCTGAGCTTCTTGGACCTGTGAATTGATGTCTTTTATCAATTTTGAAAAACTCAAATACATTTTTTGCCCTATTCTCTGTCTTCTTTTTCTGTCTTCTCAATTACTAGTAAGTTAGGCCATTTGACATTGACTCACAGATTTCAGTGCTCTGTTCTTTTTCTTGCTCTCGCTTTCATTTTTTCTTTTTTACTATAATTTCTATTGACTTGTCTTCAATCTTACTGATTCCTTCCTCAGCTGTGTTCAGTTGGCTGATGAGCCCACCAAAGTATTCTTTTGTGTATTTTTCATTTCTAGTATTTTCCTTTGACTCTTTCTTAATAGTTTCCATGTCTTTGTTCTCTGCTAAAATGCTCCGTCTTTTTAGTCATGTTGTCCACCTATCCAACTAGATACATTAACATGATTACTATAGTTCTTTTAAAGTCCCTATCTGATAATTCTGATATCTTGGCCATCTTTCATGCATGGTCATACCTTGCCTCTGGGCCATAACTTGACCATCTTTCTTTCTTGCATGTCTCATAACTTTTGGTTAAATGCAGGATGTAGAGAAACTGAAGAGACTGAAATGAATAAACTTTATATCCAGAAAGGGGCACATCTCCTTTTCTGTCAGGATGTTAGTATTGGAGGTTAAGTCAATCTAGTCTATGGTTGAGCTGGGCCTGGGCTTTGTTGTGATTCTAATTAGATTCAGTTCACCACAGTCTTCAGATTATTCAAGGGTTGAGCCAAAACATTTTCTTTAGTATACTTGGGATTTGTATGTTTGAAGAGTTCATCTCTGCTCTTCTGTCCTGCGCTCAGTGCTCTGCAGGCCCCACATTTGTACCTCAGTGAGAGAGGGTCTTCTCTCATAGCTTCAGCTCTCCCCCCAGCTGTAAATGATGTCTGATGTGTAATGCAAGGCCCAGAGTGTCTGTGGACTTATTCTCTTGTCCTGACCTCAGATTTCAGCAGGCCCTATCCATGGACCTGTGCCTCAGCCAGGGTATTGCTGTTTTCCCATTTGGCCCCCAATCTCTTTCATGAACACTGTGAGAAGGCCCATGGAAAAGATGGGTATCTCCCAGAGATTTTAAATGACCAAGTCAGCCCACAGATAGTCTTTAGAATTTCATTATAAGTTCAGTTGTTTTCTCTTTACTTGTATCTGTGGAAGCTTCCTCCTTCCCTCCAACTGTCCTACCCACCACTGCCCTGCCAAGGATACAGTCAGTTGTTAGGTCCTTTCACTTCTAGAAGAAGTTTCCACTCTTTGGGTTTGAATTCATTAGGTTTTCTTACGACCTTATCTCTCTGGTGGGCTTTAAGAACTATATTTTTATGGTTTATCCAATTTGTTTTCATTAATATGATGGGAGCAATGTTTCCAGTTCTCAAATTTTCATTTTTTAGTATTAATTCCAATTCTCTGCCCATACTTTCAATTTTGCCTTTTATCACCTCGACTGGGATAAATATAAAATTTCTATATGATAACTTCAGTATCTAGAACACTCAGAGGTCTTTCTTTTCTTTTCTTTTCTCTTCTTTCTTTTCTTTCTTTCTTTCTTTCTTTCTTTCTTTCTTTCTGCTGGCTTTCTTATGTTGTCTTGTTTCCCATGTGCCTAGTTATTTGAGATTGAATGTCAGACATTATATTTGTCAAATTGTTGGCAAAAACAATTTGAGACTTAAGAGGATATCTTCCTTGCCAGAAATTTTATGTTTGCTTCTATCAAAAGTCTTGGGGGACCAGGCCCTGGAATACTTGGGCAGCTGGGATTTTGGCTAGTGACTTCATTCAATAAGAGGAGATGACTCAAAGCTGAGCTGCAGTCCCAGTGATGGCCTATCTACTTCTGTTTCATGCTTAGTCCTTTGGTGAAGCCCTTTGGATTCCCAGCCCAAAATAAGGCCCATCCTTCTGGTAGAACCCTTGATTCTAATCACTTTCCCTGAGAAGCTGTCAAAAGTACCTCCCAGCATCTTAGACACCTCCTTTAGAATCCACAAATGCCCCTTAGGTAAAATTATTCAGTGTAAAAGTGCCTAGTTAATTTCCTTACCCATCATCTTCTCCAGATTGTGGTCTAATAGTCTTACCCTTTTACTTGTTTAATGCCTTGAAGCAAAAAGAAAAAAAAAAGTTATTTGTCCACATTTTTAGTTGTCATTAGAGGGAGAGTTAATCCAACTGCCTTCACCCACAATTGACTCATGAAAGTAAAACCCCATTCTTATTTTTCTGTCAATTATTGCCAGTGTTATAGTATACAGAAATCTGGCTTTTGTTTTGCCAGCATGCTTTCCCATCTCCACTCTTCATTTGGTAGACTTCCTCTCTCACTCCACAGGGACCTGGCAGAGGTGTCATTCAAGATGTCCCCACAGTCCCCTTTCCAGGGGATAGGCATGTCATGAAGGCTAGACAGAATTTCCCTAGGAATGATATCAGTTTGAACTGACTACTTAAATTCTCTCTTCCCTTTCTTCATTGTGTTATTTGTGAGAACTGAATGAGTTAACATATTTCTAGCTCTTCAGAGTAGTGTTATGTTCTCCATTTTATAGATGAAGAAGCTGAGGCTCCGAAAGTTTAAACAGCTTGCTCAAGATCACACTGCTATTAAGTAATGGAACATGAATTTAAACCTTATTACCCACGCTGTAGAGTTAGCAGTGTAAACTATTATACCATATTTTCTTTCCCTGCTACGACAAATATCTGAGGACATAGAAATGGGCAGAATATGGAGGCATGTTCCTGAAAGAGATTATAGGAGCTGCTGAAGATCTGAAATGAGATAGCAAGATACTCTGTGAATGATCCCAATTTTAATTTAGCTGAATATACTATCTCTCTTACCTAGAAACTCTGACCACAGAGGTGGGCATGTGAATTTAGCCTGGTCACTCATAGATGCCACATTAATTTGTCCATGGAGTAGGCATGTGATTTAATCTGGGCCATTTAGAATCTTTCCCTGGTGTTTATATTTAACTGGGGAGAAAGAAGCAGCTAGTTTGCTAAGATGATAAGTTATAAATCTGCAGTTGTCAATGGTCATCTTCCCCATGTTTCAGAAGCAGCCTACAAGCAGAATGACAACATACAGAAATGAGAAATAGACAGATAAAAATCCAGGCGTGTGGCACTGAGCATTTGTTTTTGCAGATCTCCTTTCAGTGCTGTGAAATAACCAAATATTCTTAGATATGGGAGCCAACAAATTACCTTTCTATTTTAGGCCAGCTTTAATTGTTTTTCTGTTACCTTCAATAAAAGGTGTCCTGACAGAGTCTGCATGAAACATTTTGCATGATGGCTAGGACTTGAGGTGCTTGAGAATTACTTTATTATTTGGATTGGAAAGAAAAGAACTGCTTATAAAGTTCTATTTGTAAAATAGCCCACATAATTTACTTTCAGAAATTTTAACTGAACATATTTGTTTTGTTTTTTGGGGGAATTGATCATTTGTATAATAAATATAGTTTTGTATTTTTTCTTTTTAAGTTTTAAATAAGTCCTAAGTGACAGTAAAGTTTAAAGCATTGTACAAAGGACTTTTGTATGTCCATCTTCCAAATTCAACAACTTTTAACATTTTACAATTGTTACACTGAGTTGATCATTTTCTTTCTCTCTGATTTTTGCTAGCCACTTCAGACTATTGAGCACTTAAAAGGTGGCTAGTGTTACCGAGGAACTTATTTTCTAATTCAGTTTAATTTAAATATAAGTGTTAAAAGTGATAATTGATTCAGTTATTGGAAAAAATTTTAAGTGCATTTGGAACAACTTGCTTATGTGAATGTACTTTTTCAAGATGTTAATTTTACGACATCTAAATACAGACTGAATATTTCTGGCAAAAATTTAGCTGCCAAATTGAGATATGCTGTAAGTGTAAAATATACACTGGGTTTCAAAGACTTGGTATAAAAAAAAAAGAATATAAAATATTTCATTGATAATTTTGAAATATTAGTTACATGCTAAAATTAAAGTATTTTGGACATATTGGGTTAAATAAAATATATATATTTAATTTTTTTAAGGTTTATTTATTTATTTTGATAGCAAGAGAGAGAGAGAGAGAGAGAGAGAGTACAAGCAGGGGAGGGACAGAGAGAGAAGGAGAAAGAGAATTCCAAGCTGTCTTCCTACTGTCAGTGCAGAGCCCGACATGGGGCTCGATCCCACAAACCATGAGGTCATGACCTGAGCAGAGATCAAGAGTCGGACGCTTAACTGAGCCACCCAGGTGCCCGTATCCCTAAGTCTTTTAGAATGCATTTTCTAAACAAATAGCACCAATATGATTTAGGTTTTCTTTTTGTACTACAGATCTTGATGTAGAAAAGATAAATAAATCTGCCATTTCATAATGACTTTCTTCTAGCAAGAATTTGACTAGAGGCAAAAATGGCCTCTGAAGAATCTCTATTACACTAAACTTTAGCAAAGTATAAAGTATTTCACATATTCAGTGAAGCGCTATAGGCTTATTGCATAAACAAGAGAAGGTATAGAAACAGTTCTCCTGGATCTGAAATCCTCTAGGAAAGCAATAATCTGGAATTTTCTACAACATTATCTTTTATGTTGCCTATAAAAAGGGTCATCCTAAAAAGGGATGCACCCTTAAAAATAATTTATCAAATATTTTGAATATCTGATACAGTTTGATTATCAAAAAGGTATGTGAAAAACACATAGGAGGTATGAAGCCTATTTACTTACCCTGCTGGTTTGCATATTCATAGTAGAGGAAATAAATGGCTATCATATAGTATTTTCAGAACAAGCTTCTAGAGCTTCTAGCATTTGCCATTTGGAAGAATTGAAGCCCTAAAATATGTGGAGTAATAAGGCAGACTTCATATTGACTGGAAAATTTGGTCTCAAAGAAAAAGAAAGCAGACTATAGGTAAATGTATGTTTGGGCACATACTTATAGGATGTCAAGTAGGCTGATCCACAGGCTTGATTTCACAGTTTGGGACTGGAGGACTTTCAGATCTATATTGTGGTTAGTTGGTGTCACAGGCCACTGCTTTTAAAAATATTTTGATTGTCAGTGGCTGGGGATGAGGAAAATGAGTGAGCTACCCAGAAATGGATACCAAGATGAGCACCTAGTACATATAGTAAGCAACCATCAGCTGAAGGGGGAAAAAAAAAGCTGCCAAACAGAAGGCAGAACCACTGTTGGAAAAAGTCAAAGAAGCAGAAAAAAACATTCTTTTGGAAAGTGAACATCAAATGTAATTTTGAAGAGAAGCAAAGAAAAGAGCAAAATAGGCAAAGAGAGGTAGATACTCTATTTTGGTAAAAATGTAGGGATCAGGGAGCCGCCTGGGTGGCTCAGTCGGTTAAGCATCCGACTCTTGATTTTGGCCCAGGTCACGGTCTCAGGGTTCCTGAGTTTGTGCCCTGTGTTGGGCTCAGAGTTGCTGGTGTGGAGCTGCTTGGGATTCTCTCTCTCTCTCTCTCTCTCTCTCTCTCTCTCTCTCTCTCCCTCTCCTGCTCCGCTCTCCCTCTCAAAATAAATAAACTTAAAAAATTTTTTTTTAAATGTAGGGATCAACTAGTGGGTAACAACAGTTATACATAACTAAGGTTCTCTCATTGACAGAATGGCCCTGAGAGTGGAGGGCTTTGGGACTTCCAAGACCCAAGAGTTAGAGTTGAGCCTAAGGCAGGGCCAGCAAATTCTTTCTGGAAAGGTCTAGATAGTAAATACTTTAGGCCTAATGTGGGCCGTACATTCTTTATTGCAACTATTGGACTCTGCTGTTGTAGGATGAGGGTTTGATTTGACCTATGAACTGCAGCTTGATCACCCCTGGTTTAAGGCAACATCTAGCTTAGATTTAGCCTTCTGTATGAATATTATCTTTTCTGGAATTGCCATTACCTTTCACTTCATTCTAGTCCTAAATGAGCCTGATCTGAAAGAATAACATACCCCCTTTCTAGGGTGCCCAGTCCCATGTTGGGCTCTCATTGACTTCTACAGCACACTGCTTTCTGTAGAGTGCAAAGGGCTGGGCCCTGAGACAGCAGGACTAGTGAGTTATCAGCTGTGCAAGGACATTGGGGCAGTGCTCCATTTACTCCACTTCCTTCACTGACTTCTCAGAGCCGTCAGTCAGGGGCAACAGTCTACTGGCCCTTTGGGTTGTTGGCTGCTGAATTTTCAGCTTGGAGTATGAAAGTGAGAAAGCCCTGCCTATGATCAGAGAGTGGAGCTGTCTTTCCAGATGGGGTACCATCTGATCTGTCTTCTCACAGTGAACTATAATGGCATCCTGAGCAGTCTGTTTTTACTGTAAAATCATTCCAAAAGCAACTTAATTAGAATGAACTGGGATTTGTGCCTTTAACACACAGGTAGGCAAAAATCCCTCAGGTCTTTGAGGCATTCCTAATTTGCTTCAGAAGCCTTTTTCTGCCAACCTCAGCTCCCACTCTCACCCCACCCTTGCTCCTAACTCCTCAAGCTCTGCTATCAGCTATCTGGTGTATTCATACCCTCCTTCTGTCTGTCCTTACTGGAGAATTTTCTAGAATAGATTTCTTCTTATGCAGCTTGACCACCCCTGGTGGGCAGAGGTTTCTTCTTATGTAAACCATGATGGATGCTGAGAGTGGCTTCTCTCTTTCTAGGTTTCCATGGCTCTGCAGGAAAAAGTGCAGAGCTATGGTCCCATGCGGATGTTGCAGGGAGCGGATGGCACGTGCTCAGATTTCAGTTCAATCTTTACTCCAGTAAGGGTTGCAGCCAATTCTCCCTCCCTGCCTCAAGTTACCTAGGGGCACCTACTACTGCCTCTGTTTCCCCCATTGTCCAGAATCGTCATAGTCCTCCAATTAACATGACTTCTATTCTATCTGTGAAATAATAGCACTAGCCTATTGGGTTAAGGAGCATTTGATTCTTTCCTGAGCTTATTTACAATAGAAGGACCATTTGATCAACTGGGAATGGGTCTATTACAACGGTTCTCAAACTTGAGCGTACACTACAATCACCTGAAGGGTTTGTTAAAAATGGCTTGCTAGGCCTCATCCCCAGACTTTCTGATTCAGTAGTTCTGTGGTGGGACTTGAGAATTTGCATTTCTTGTAGGTCCCCAGGTAAGGCTGCTGGTCCCAGGACCATTTGCTCGATTGGAATCACCTGGGATGAATGGTGACACACTTCAATGGTAGAAGGAGCAGGAAGGAGTATCTCAGTTCATATCATGACATTAGTTAAAAAAAAAAAAAAAAAAAAAGGTTGCATTCAAAATGCTGCACAACTGAATGCAACTCACAAGCATGTTGACACCAGGCTTGAGAACTATGGCTTTAAACTGATGACCGAAGGGAGGGTATGAATTACCTATCACAGAGGCAAAATACTGTCAAGTGGCAGAATGCCAGGAATATTATCTTTGTAAGAGTCAGATCCTTTTGAAGAGTTCTTAAAAACTAAATGTTTCTTTAAATAGAACTAGGATAATCACTCACTCCCTTATTTTTTCCAATATATGGCAATTACAGTGTGATGTGTCAATGCAATATAGATTTTAGACGTTTCTTGATGTGAAGTTGTGTTCAACGAGACCACTAATTTCCTATCATTTATTCATCATAATGTATAATATTCCATTATTTCACCCAAGGAATAATTTATCAACAAATATTTGTTAAATGATGAATGAATAGTCAACATTATAAAGTGGAATATAATTCTTGCGTAACACTGTTGGCTAAGTAGGGAGAATAGATGTGGTGTTAGAAACTCCCCAAGTTGCTGAGGGGGGCAGTTAACATAGTGACAGGTGTTCAGGAGGAGAGTGTAGTGTGGAGAGGTGCTATTTTGCGAAGGAACTTCCAGCAGGGCCTCTGCCTATGATTAATAATTATACATTGTCTGCATCACATGTGCACCCTCAGGTTCAAATGGGACTGAGAGCCAGCTTGCACTCTTGTTTCCTCACTGAGCCATGTAACTGAGCATGAGGCTGACACAATCCAAGGGAAAAACAGGCTTGCCTAATCTTAAAGACACCTGATGAGCTATTGGCAGCCCAGTTTCCCTGTGTCCTGATTTTTCTCCGGGAATCATTAGTCACTGATTAGCTTGTAAATATTGGAGGGAACACAGGATAGCTAATTTTTCACATGACACTACATGTATGAGACCATGTGGTGGACTACAAAGAATTCTTTCTTGCTATTCCCCCATCAGCAGAGGACTGGAATCTTTTGAAAGCTTTCTCTGAACACTGAGGAGGATAGCTTTACTTTGTGGATTCAGGGATCCTGGGTGGGGCTCCATAAATGATCCCAAAGAAATCCTACCCTATTTAACAACTGAAGCCTGACATTCCAATTTAATATCATGTTTTTATCCCAAGGCATGTTGAAATAAAAAAAAAAGTAATTATTCTACTGTTAGCACCTTGTGGTTATGTATGTCACAGTACCCAGCAAAGAACACTGTACAGATTTACTTGGCTAAGCCATTTCCCTCATCATTAGCTCTCTTGGAGCAAAAGTCTTATCTTATTTTTGGCAATCTCATTTTTTCCAGTACTTACTATAGACTCCATTACATAGTAGGCTCTCAGAAAATGTTTACTGAATGAATGAACACCAGTGGTTCCATCCCATTCTTTAATTACTTCCAAAATGTTAAGATTCTGTATTCACAATCTGACAAAATTTATTCTTAAGGACAACTAAAGAAAAATTTCATTTCTGATTTTCTTATTTAGATGCTGGACTCAAATTATTTCTCCACATTTTCAGATCCATACCTGTCTTATTCTTTGAAATAAAAATCAATTCACAGAAAATAGTTTATGTCATTACCACCTGCTTCTTTCATTTGACTCTGTTTATCTTTCAAATTAACTTTAAGATTTTATTCTAGCAGATATTATTCTCACTACTTTTCTTAATATTTGGGTATTTGCTCTGGCACTATCTATTAAAATATATCCTCCCCTAACATAGAGCAATGGCTAGCAAATGGCAGTTCACCAAGGACTACATTTCCCAGCCACCATTGCATCAAGTTGTGGCTATGTAACTAGTTCACCCCCTGAAAATGTGATTAAAAATGATATCTGCTTCTTCCAGGCCAAGGAGATAAAAAAGAGGTACATTTCCATGTTCTTTTCTCCTTTTGCCAGCTAGCACAAGGCAACAATGAGGCCATGGGTAGGATTAATTTTTTTTGTATCATGGATTCTTTTGGCATATCGAAGAAGCCTCTGCATTCCCTCTCAGAATGTTTTCAATATGTATACAATAAAACACTAGAATTATAAAGAAAATAAATTGTATTAAATACAATTATCAAATTATTTATAAAATTAGTAATATGATAATATGTGGATATATTTGTCATCTATTGCTATGTAACAAGTTATCCCAAAACTTAGTGCTTAAAACATACATTATCTCCTGGTTTCTGTGGGTCAGGAGCAGCTTAGCTGAGTCGTTCTGGCTCAGAGTCTTTCAAAAGGCTACATTCAAGGTGACAACCAGGGATGTAATCATCTGAAAGCTGTAGATAACAAGAAAAAAAATCTGCAATTTGTATTTGCTACAAAGTCACAAGTACTGCTAATACTTCTGTGGTTTTTGTTTACATTCATAATTATAGGAAATAAATTTTGGTTCAGAGTTAAAAGGGATGTAATTTTCCTTATACAAGTATACTGACAGCTCTGAATTCTATTCATGGATCCTTTGGAGGTTTGTGGACCCTTGAATTCTGCCCATGGGCCCTATGAGATGAAGGAGCCACAACATAGCCTAAGACCCTGAATTACTGCTTAAGGAAATTTTTACTAACCTGGTATAATTGCCTGAAAATGTTGAGAGGAAAAGCTACTGCACGTGAGCCACTATGTGTATGAGAGTCATTTGTTACATAGCCTAGCCTATACTCCCTAGTACGTTTGCCTATTATGATATTGCTACTACTTCATTTTGTCTTTCAACATATACTTGCAAGCAAAATTTCAACTCACCTTTGTGTTAAATTCCATATATGTATCTCATTCCACTAACAACTAATTCACTAACTTAATATGTGTCAAGGACATATGGAGACTAAGTTATATTTTTTCAGTGGCTTTTACTTTATTTTTTTTCCCCTCCAGTTTTCAGTTTTATGCACCAGATGGTTGCCAGCTGGATCCCTATGAATAAATTGCAAATGACCAATAATGATAAATATTTGTATGGCTCCTGCTCCTGAATGATTTTTAAGCACGTTAATGAACTTGTTTTGAAACAATGAGCATTTCATTGTGGGGGTAACAGATCATCTCATCTGCCATTGCCAGAAATATCTCCCTGAAATCTCCCTGAAATATTTCTCTAGACATTCTGTGTCTAGGCAAAGTTACTGGATGGGTTTGTGTTGGCAGAAATCAATCCAGCTACAGTACAATATTAAGTTTGCTTTTTTGGGGGTAGGGGGGTCATGGACAGAAAAACAAAAAAATGGCACAAACACTAGAAAAACAAAGTCAGGTCCATGATTTTACAATCCTTTCCAAAACTGAATTGAAAAATGAGCCAGTGGTCCTTAACTTTTTACCTAACTAGCCAGATTCCACTGTGACAAAATGAATTTTAAAAATAATTGTCCTGGAAAAGATCAAGCCATTTTTACGCATATCTATCATGGCTGGTTGGAATTCAGCATATAAGTTCCTTTTATTTATTTGGTAAAGTTTTTTTTTTCATGTTTATTTATTTATTTAGAGAGAGAGAGAGACAGAATCCCAAGCAGGCTCTGTACTGTCAGTGCAGAGCCCAAAGCGGGGCTTGATCTCAAGAACCTGGAGATCATGACCTGAGCCAAAATCAAGAGTTGGATGCTTTAACTGTTGGACCCACCCAGGGACCCCTCTATAAGTTCCTTTTAAATGGAAGCAAACAATTAAACATATATTGTTTTCTCACTGAATGGTAGTACTTCCTTTCATTGCTCAAAAGAAGATTCATGAAGCAAAACAGAAGACTGTAGGGCAACCAGGAAAAAAAAAAAAAGAAAGAAAGAAACAACTCAAATTCTTTCTGGAAGAAATAATATTCCCCTAGCAGTAAGTTAGAATTAGGTTTATCAAGAACATGATTTAGTAACAGATATTTTATTCCTCTTTGTTAGGGTTTGACACCTGATTTATAAGAACAACATACAAAAAACATCTTTTCTTAGTTCTTAACTCCTCGTGATCTTACACATTCAAATAAAATTAAGTAATCTAAATTTTAAAGTTTTATTATAAAAGTAATGCTTCTTGTAGAAATTTTAGAAAATATGAAAAGCAAAGGAAAAAAATTACTTAAAAATAACCTATAATGTGGCCATCCAAGTAGAAATACTCTACTTTTGAGGTTTATTCTTCATATTTCTATACAAATATACATAATTTTTTTTTAACGAACTTTAGGTTTTTTTTTTTTTTTTTTTTTACTAATTCTTACTTGGTTAACAGATAAAAGAGGCAGCCTTGTCTTCATAAAGTTTTCCAAAGAAGTTTTATTTTTATTGTATTTCATTTCTTTGTGATTTTCACAGTGATGAAGCCCATATTATTTTTGCTGTAAGATTTAGTGACTGTTTTCTTGAAAAGCTAGGAGCTGAGCAGCCACAAAACCTTTACCTTTTAAGAACCAGGCTCCTATCATTGCTCCCATTTACTAGTCAGGATGCTGGATATTGAAGAGGACAGGGCTAAACAAGCATGATGAAAGCCCCTATCTAAAAACTCACAAATTCTGACCTTGCTTTCAGAAGACAGGCCACTTTTAAATAAAGTGATAGGTAAGCAAGCGATATTAAGCTAGAAAGGAAAAATCCAGGCCTTTTGGGATCAACCCATCGTTCTCCTGAACTACTCAAATATAGGGATAATTGATGGGGTAGTTTTCCAAGAGGTTAGAGCTGCTTAGTAATTTGGAAGACATCCATTTGGACTGCCTCCAAGCATAATTTCTCACAAAATACTCCCCCAAAGTGTTTTTGACCTAATCTCAACACGTCCAGAAGGATGGAGTTTACAATCTCCCCTCCGATGTTGTAAATTCTCAGCCAAAAAGTAGTAGAAAGACAGACTTTGAGTTAAACTTAGAGTTAAAACCCTGGCTCTTCAATTTGTTACCTGTTGGGTGAATTTTTTTAATCCTAAAAAAAAATCAGTTTCCTTATTAATACAATGCAGATGCCAACACATTTCTTTGAGGATTGTTTGTGAATATTAAAATTATTATCACAGTATGTGGGGCATAGTAGATATTTAAAAGATATCATTTCCATTTGCTTCTATTTCCACCAACCCATCCCCAATCCTTAATGCCAAGAATAATTCTATTTGGCATTCAAATGGAACCCTTTTAACGTTTCTAGAGAAGCAAAGGAAAGCTAGCTACCTAGCTAGATTTCTTCTAATATTTTTAAGTAACTTCCCCAGACCTAAGAGTCTCTCTCTTCCCTTCTCTCTCTCTCTCCCCCCGCCCTCCTTCCCTTTTTTTAGTCATTTTGATAGGATGAGTTTTCTTAATTTTGTAGCTTTTTATTGTTTTTACTTCTTAACAATTTCCAACATATAGAATGAGTTGATTTCTGGTTACTCTATTTCAAGACAGACTTATTCACTTGTGACTCTGTTTCCACAGTTCCCTTGGCTCCTTTCATATGTTTTCTTCTTTAAATAGCATTTATTAAAGAATGAAGAAATAATCAGGTTATTTATATTTTAACTTACATGGAAAACTTGTTCTAATAAAAGAAATATATAAATTGAAGTAAACTCATGACAAATTTGTTATGACACTGTTGTATCTGTAATTGCTATAGTTATATGGAAACTAAAAATTTAACTTTAATTTTAATTTAATTTTTTCTTTCTTACTGGAACTACAATTGGCTTTTTAGATTTGGTGAAAATGCTATAAACAATTTTTTTTTATAGAGCAAAGTATAATATTTTGTTTCTAAGGTAAACAATATACACAGACTATGGGACCTAATATTAGAAATAAGATAAGGCAGTTAAGGGAAGGCCTCATCCTTTCCATAAAAAAAAAAAAACAGAAAAAATTTCATGCTGCATTAAAATCAGTTATAACATGATTACAGATGTATATTCTCATGATGAAATTTTTCACCAGCTCATTGCAAAAGAAAATCTGAATGTGCTTTTCTTTATAAATAGCTAAAGGACTAGGAGTAAAACAGCTGGGTCTCTAATAATGCTTGTAGAACATCCAAGGTAAATGGATTCAAGGTAAAATTATTTTACCAGCATTCAAAATAAAATTATAATGACCCTATATAAGATCATATTACTTATATGGAAGGCACAGTCATTTGCAAAGATGGCTAAAATTTGGCTCATGACCTGGATTTATCTCAAGACTCCCAGTAACTTTAAGGCCTCGACTAAGATTCATTCCTCTCTCATACATTTGCTCTCTAAAGCCTTTCAGTTTCATGGGGCAAGAGTCAGGCATTTCCATAAACTGAGCATGATCAAATTTTGGAGGAGCACAGAAGGTTCAGTTGTGGCCCTGATCATTACCTATCTTGATGAAAAATGTGTTGAATAACAGACTGAAATATGGCATCACAGTTCATCCAGCTGACTTTATCTACTTTTCAAAATTCGATCATCTTTTTGACATTAATGCAATTGTTTATCTCTGGAAAGTTGACAGGCATATACTTTCCATGCAGGTAATTCATATGTTTATAACTGAGCCAGCCTCTCAGAGAGATTATTTAATTCTGCTTTCTCTTCCACACTTATTTTATTGTACCTACCCTTAGTGCCTTGCTTTTCTAACCCTTTAAACATTCAATTTTTAGTTAATGTGCACCTAAATCCACCCTTGAGCTGTCTAGGCTTGCATAAGGATATCATACCAAATGGTCATCTTGGACCAGTGAATCGACAATTTCTGCCCATTTTGTTACCTGTCCCCTCATGTCTTGTCTTTTCTTACAGCACTAACAAATATAATGGCCTGAAAGCCTTCTACAGATTTTCATTTCATATCTATCCTATGTAGCAAACCACTGTGGCCCAGATCTTGGAACTACTTAATCTTCCCTAATTTAAGTGCTTTTGTGGTATATGCAATGAGTGGTTCAGGTAAGATCTAGACTGATAATCCCCAACACTGTCATTGCTGAGAAAGCATAGTATGGCAGGAAGAAGCAGTAATATTACTACTTATCTTGTGCCTTAATTGAATATATGAAAAAGGAAATTTGAAATAAAAGAAAACATTAATACTTAAAATATACCAAGTAAAACTATATCATGCATCACTCATCTAGCAAGACCATTTAATCATTGCTTGGACACTATGAAATTTATAAATTTGTTTCTTTATTTATGGGTAATAGAGAACTATTCAGATAAGTAAATAGGCATATATACACATTTGCTAGAGTATATATTCTATTACCTAGAATAGGACACATGGGAACTATCAATCAAGTTGCATAAAATAGGAACAAAAATTGAGGTGAGGTTAATCTAATATTATCTCTATTTTAACTGTTTATGTGAGTAAATACTGCTGTGGAAACAAGGTGGTTTTAGAGTCAGATGGACCTTTGATAAAATCTGAATTCCTCACTTAACAGCCATGTGACTTTTGGCAAGATACTCTACCTCTCCAAGCTTCAATTTCTTTGCTGTTAAAATTAGGACTATATATTGACTGTTATGCAGTTTTGCTCAAATGCAACATATGTGTTCATAAAAATCACTGTGCTATGCAAAAATCACACAATAAAAACCACAGGTCTATGGAAAAACAGGATTAGGGTATGATCCTCAAAAACTTAATCAGTTACAAAAAAAAAAAGGAACCTAACAAAAATGGTAGCAGACTTGACCAAGAAATAAATACTACAATTGATATAGTATTTTATCTTAAAAATACCTAAAGTTTACTTGTGGAAGTGGGTGTCGGGAAGCTTGTGAGTTGTTAGTTATTGAGAAGTGGTAGAAGGAGGGTTTCTAAAATCAAATGGAAAGCTGTAACATCAGAAGCAGATGGGTGTGAACTGAAGTAGCTGGCAGATGTTTGAGATGCTTGTATGTTTCAGTATTCCTACCTGGCTCAGTTCAGGCAGGTACAATTACTGCATTTACTTAGTGTTTCCTGCAGGTGAAATTACACATAAGCATATTCTGTCCTTTGTCTTTTTGACCTCACACACTTAAAACACTTATCTCTCTTGGTGTGGTAGTCAGCCTTCAAGATGGTCCCCAATGATCTCCACCTGCTGGTACTCACACCCTTGTGTAGCCCCCTTCCACACTGTACCAGGGTTTGGTCCAAGTGAAATACAGCAGAGTGATGGTGTGTCGCTTCTGAGATTAGGTTATAATGGCTTGTGTCTTGGGCTCTCCCTTTCTTGGGTCATTTACTCTGGGGGGGGAGGCGGGGGGGGGAAGCCAGCTACTGTGTAAAGGGACACTCAGGCATCCTATGGAGAAGTCCATGTGATGAGCAACTGAGGTTTCCTGCCAACAACCCTGAATGATCTTGGAGTGAATCTGCAGACTTCAGATGACTGCAGTCTCAGCTGACAGATTGACTGCAACCTCATGAGATACCTTAAGCTAGAACCATCCAGATAACTCCTCCCAGATTCCTGACCCACAGACACTGTGAAAGAATAAAAATGTTGTTTTAAGCTACTAGATGTTGGGGTCGTTTGTATACAGCAATGAATAACCAATACACTCGATTTAACTTATTTTCTATTTCATTGGCCGTTCTTTCTCAGTTTCCTTTACTAGCTCCTCCTCCTCTTTTAACAAATTTCTAAATGTTGGGATTCTTTATCATTCAGTCCCCAGTCATCTCTTGTCTATCTTTCATTCCATGATTTTAAGCATTGTTTTTATATTTTATGTCCAAGCCAGAACACTCCTTTGAATTGCAAACCCCACGTTCAACTTCATATCTTGTGTATCTACTTGGATGTTTCACACACGTCTCAAACCTAACTTAGTAAAAATGGAATTCCTGATTTCCTTCTCATATCCGAACGTATTCATTCTTCTCTTTCCTATCATTCTTTCCAATCTTCCTAATTATTATAAAAGTACCAAATCCACCCAGTTAAAGCCACAACTTCCTTTATTTCCTCCCTTTCTGTAAAGTCCTAATGCAGTCCATCAGGAAGACCTGTCAATCCCATTTCTTTCTTTATTATTTTTTTTAAATTTTTTAAAATGTTTATTTATTTTTGAGAGAGAAAGAGAGCATGAGTGGGGGAGGGTTAGACACAGGAGACACAGAATCCAAAGCAGGCTCCAGGCTCCGAGCTGTCAGCACGGAGCCGGATGCAAAGCTTGAACTCACAAACTGTGAGATCATGACCTGAGCCAAAGTCGTACGCTTAACCAACTGAGCCACCCAGGAGCCCCCTGTCAATCCCATTTCTAAACCATATTTACAACTTTTCCTTTTCTTACCATGATCATCATGACCTCAGTTAAACTACTAAAACAACATCCTAACTGATCCTCCTGTCCAGTGTCATGCCATACCTCTGATCAAAACCTTTCAACAACTTTCCCCTGTACCTGCAGAATACTAGAATTGTATTGAGCTATCAATGGCTAGGTTCTTTTTAGTACAGTTCACTCATTCAGCAAATACTTACCCAGCACCTACTAAATGCTTGGGGCTTATTAGTGCACCATGGAGGCCAAAGATTACTGCTTCCACATTCAGATGGTGTTGGTGGTGGGGTGAGGGGCAGGCTGTATAGTGAGAGAAAACTGAGATACTTTTTCTAGCTGAGCCGGTAAATCGGGCTGAGAAAACGCCCTAAACAGTATTAAATTCATAACTAGGGCCCAACACTGGATTTAACTGACAGAAGACTGGTTGCTAATTACAACTTTGAAATCCTTTCAGGTAGTCTACGTCCCTAAACATCAAAGTAATAACGGTTCTAGGCCCTAAGGAAGAAAGTGCAGCCCAGACAAGTATTAACAGAAAATGTGCTATGGCTCTTATTTGAAATTCTACCCAAATCAAAAGCAGTTTGCCTATTTATAATCTGACTTACATTTTTGGCAGACCAAGCTACATTGGGCTGTTTCTCGGCCTGCATAAATAATCATTATGCTTCGTGCTGTGCATTATTTTTATACCTATGCCAACGTTCTGAGGTGCCCAAGTGGTAATGCTTTAGCACCATCGGGAGGAAAGAAGTACCACCCTCTGATGCAAACCAAGACAGCCTAAGACGCTCAGAACACTGCGGTGCAAACTCCTTTAGGGATAGCAGAGTTGGTCTGACATCACTCTGGAAGGGACTTAGCTCGTGGCCATTTTTCTACTATTGAAGTGTGTTTGGCACATTTCATATCAAAGCAAAAGCGACACTTGCAAGTGTCCGGTTAGGAGTCCAAGAAGAAACTAGGCGCTTGCTGGCAAAGGGAGGAGACTCGGTGTGAGAACACAGCCCTCTTGCTTCCCGGTCTTTTCTTCGGCCCGAGACTTTTTGTTTCTAGTCTGAGTCAGTGCCACAGAAAGAATAACGCAAACAAGCAAAAAAGTAGGGAGGGCAGAGAGATTCAGTGTACCCTCAGAGCGAAGTAGAAACGCCCGCGAAACGCACCGTGTGGGCAGAAGACCTCGCGACCCAACAGCACACTCCGCCCACCGTCTACCGTCATCGCAACCGAGGCGGCAGCGCCAGACCGGAGGGCGGAGCCGCCAGATCTTCACGCGAGATTAGCCACGCGAATTCCCAGAAAGCCTCAGGCAAATCTTAATAGCAGCCAGGAAGCCGGTTTAGGGCGGAAGAGTGGGCGGGGCTAGGCCAGATATTTAGCGGCACTGGAGGCCACGCCCCAAATCGGAAGTGACGGAAACGAGCTAGCGCGTCGAAGATACCTCTATGGTTTTCCTCCCGTGCTTGAGTCGGGAAATGGCCGCTGTGTAGTTACAACGGAGATAAGTCCCGGGAACCGTGCTTTCGGCGTTTCAGGTAGGCCTCATGCTGCATTCAAATCACTCAAAGGGCAGTAAATACCGAGGACGAGTGAATTATTGTTGAATCTTTTGTGGGTGGTGACGGGTTGGCGGCTACAGGAGGACCCAGGAGACGTTTCGCCGTTATTTATGCGTTTCCCCGTCAGATCTTCTCAGGTTTTCGAGGCACTACAGGTCGAAAAGGTGGGGGGTGGGGTGAGTAGCGAGAACGGTGCGCGCGCGCGCGCGGTTGCGAACCTGGCTCGAAACCCAGAGACCGCGCGGCCTTTCCCTGCGCGTGCGCACATCTCCCTCTTCAACCCTTCCCCCATTTCCTCGGCCCGGACCCTTGCGCGCGCCCGACTGAAAGCTCTCCCGGCGCACGCGCGCTTCCTTCTTTCTCCGCCTACGGCTCCTGAGGCCGCTGGAGGTGCAGCTTGTGTTCGCTTCTTATTGGCTGGGATCGCCACCTTTCTTTCCAGGCTTTGGGCTTTGATAAAACAGCTATGACCTGCAGCAAAGTGCGTTGGGTAGGTAGACTCCTTTCTGCGTCGTCTTTAAACTCCTCTTTCCTGGTTTCACGCTACCCATCGGTTTACGCCTCGTTTTTTAAAATTCGGTTCTGTTCTGGGAACGTGTTCAGCTGTCCCCGTCACTGACCCCGGTATCTGCCTCCCGCCCTCGGTGTCGCGGGACAGTTTTCTCCGAGGTTAATCTTCCTGGATCGCCTTGGAAACCCACTCTATTTTTAAGCGAACCTGCACTCTTGACCCTTAAAGAGTTGGTGCCTGGTTACTGTTTCCTAGCATGGGGAGCAGGCCTTAGCTGATGGATCCAAGAGTAGCCCTGTCACACCCGGTCCCAAAAGGCCGTTCTCCAGTAGTACAAGCGAAACCACGTCCTTTTTTCGGCAAGTGATTCAGGTCTTTTGTCGTGTCAGAAATGTTGCATCCATGGTAGGTAGACGGTGGGATAAAGGGGTGGGAGTGGTGAGCTAAAGTTAGGGACTTTGCCCTCATTTTAAGTCCATAAGCTGGCTTTCTTTACTTTGAAGACCTAACTTATTAGAATCAAGCAGCAGTACTACTGGCAACTACTTTTCTACGTCAAACTTTTTTTTTTTTTTTTTTTTTTTTTTAGCGTTTTAGATTGGAAAACTTAGGACTAAAGTTGAAGGCAAATGTAACCCAAACGGACGTTAGAGATGTGTTCAGACACATCTTTTTGCAGCAGCGCCTTTTACTGTTTCTCTGGTGTTAAAAAGTAAGCCAAAATTCCTTAATCCTCGTGTAAATTGTCATTCCAGTTGGACTTTAGTTGGAATGGGGCTACTGTTTAGACAGTAAAGGATCTTTACATAGGAAAAGCTGCTACAAGTTTGTTTGCATTTTTATGTGATTCTAGCCAATTGAGGATAATTTGATGAGAAGGATTGTGTGTCTAAACTCATAGCTGAACAACCCAAAGTTGAAAGATGGCTTATAGCCATCTTGTTTTAAGGATCCCAGTTTTCACTGTAACGTTGTGGTAAACTTGGAATCGCCCTCCATTTAGGTAATTAAAATGGTGGCATGGGAGATTTTTAGCTAGAGCTAATTCTTGCAAGAACAATAGTACTTTAGGACTTGGAGACAGATCTGTAAAACACCCTTGATAGGCTCAAGTCTAGTTGAATTTAACTAGCTGTATTAGATTTAACTGTGTTCAAAAGACTTGTAGAAATAGAAGAAATCTCTTCAGTTCTATATAGAGCTTTGGATTGGGAGTTTCCGGAAACTACATTCATGTGTGTGTTTATTTATTTTGAGAGAGAGAGAGTGTGTGAGAGAGTGCTCTCAGTTGAGCGGGGGAGGGGCTGCGAGAGGATGAGAGAGAATCCCAAGCAGGTTCCGTGCTGTCAGCGCAGAGCCCTACTCAAGGGTCTCATGAACACTGAAATCATGACCTGAGCCAAAATCAAGAATTGGTTGCCCAACTGACCGAGCTACCCAGGCGCCCCTCAAAAGTGCATTCAAAACTAATAGTTGAACAGTAGCTGAATTCTACTGTGTAATTTGCAGTGATTTATTGACAAAGAAGTAGGTAAGGGAATCTAGAAGCCCAACGTATCTCTGGGTAGTAAGTGTACATGGTTAGGTTATACTTCTAGGTTATGGATTTGTTCCTTTTTCACACACAGCTTCTTACATAGTGGTCATTCATGTGTTATTTCAGGGTCTTAAGCTTAGATTTTTTTTTTTGACCCAGGACTGGAAAAAAAAAAAATAGTCTACAGATGTTAAGGTAGTAATAATTGTAGCCTACATTTGTATAATATTTTGTGGAGTTTTCAAACTTGATCTAATATTTCCCCACTTAGGTTAGAGACCAGGAAGGTAGAAAACTTACTTAAGGCTCCATGAACCAGGGAGTGGCACAGCCTGATCTAGAATGCAGGTATTTTTCTCATTTCCATGCTCTCTTTTTTTTTTTAAAGCAGGATGACAAAAGTGGACAAAGAACTAAAAACTTGTGACTAAATCATTTTTCAAAACCTTGCATTTATTTATTTATTTATTTATTTATTTATTTATTTATTTAATGTTTATTTTTGAGAGAGAGAGTGTGAGCAAGGGAGGGGCAGAGAGAGAGGGAGATACAGAATCTAAAGCAGGTTCCAGGCTCTGAGCTGTCAGCATAGAGCCCAACGTGGGGCTCGAACCCACGAACTGTGAGATCATGACCTGAGCCAAAGTCGGATGTTTAACCCACTGAGCCACCCAGGCACCCCTCAGAAGCTTTTAATTATGGAAATTTTCAAGCACAAAAGCAGAGAAAATAGTGAACTCCGATGTTCTCATTATTTAAGTTTAGCAATTAGCCATTTACCAATTCTAATATTATTTACTTATCTTTATTTGGAGTTTTATAAAGCAAAATTCTCGTTATTTTGTTCCACATTTATAATGTTGATTAATGCTGTATCAAAAATATTATTCTTACAAGAATCATTTGAAGTAAAATCAGTGGATAACCTGTAGGTAAAGCTGTCACAAGCCAGGTTTAACAATAATGATAGCTAACATTTGAGTGCATAAGCTAACATTTGAGTGCATACCGTGTGCTAAAGGTTAGGCTGTTTACAGTTATTCAGTGTGTGTAACATTAAACCTATGAGTTAGTACCATTATTAGCCTTATTTTATACCTGTGGAAGTTAAAGCTGAAGGCGAGTAAGGTAACTTGACCAGTGTTGGGCATCTAGCTAATGGTCAAGTCAGATTTTTGAACCTAGTCTATTGGAATAATAGTCTTAGGATATAATTTTTAGCGTTATTAAAGATGTGAGTAGCAATATTTGTATCACAATTTGGAAGCCAAACTCCCTGAATCTGCTAAAATGAAGACTTGGTTCAAATATGCTTGATTGGGTTATCTAAAGAATCCATTTTGGGGGTGCTTCAGTGTTGTTGAACTCCATTGTCTGCTCTTTTCATTATTTGTGTTCTAGCTGATCATAATGTATTGCATAAAAGGTACACTTTGTTAAGGTATTTAAGAACTTTAAACATAAAGCTTGACTTACTCTCTTACATTCCTCACTGGTTGGTGAATCAGTTGGAAAAATGCATAAAACAATTTATTCCCTATCTCTTTTTACATTTCTTTTTCTGATGTTAGTAAGTGATCTAAGGTTGTAATAAAGGGATGATTGATTTGGCATTTTGAATTCTATATATAGGTTATGGCCACATCAAGCACCTGTCAGTATATTGGAGAGAGCACAGGAGTTGGAATCAGGAGGTCTGGGTTAAATTTTGGATTAACCATTTTACACTCTGTGACCATAGGCATCCAAAAATGGCAAACTAATCTCTTGTTTTCTCTCCCAAACTTGCACATCACCCAGATGTTTGAGCCCAAAACTGAGAATTTAGGACCGCGGTTTTCTTTTTTCCCTGCTTCTTCTCTCTGATCCACACCAACAACCTGTGAACAAGTACTGGTTGACTGCACTTCCAAACTAGATTCTGGGCTTCTTTTTTCTAGCTTTATTGCTACTATCTTTTCCAGGTAACCAATTATATTGAATTTCAGCCTTGTAATTTATCTCCTTGATCTCTCCCTGTTGTTCATGCTGTTCACAGCAGCCATCTTAAAACGTGAATGCGATGCTGTGACTTCCCTGATTGCGGAGCCTTCCCAATATATTTAGATTTTACTCCGGCCTTCTTACTAGATGCAGTTTGATCTGGTCCTTTCCTGCCTTTTCTACTTTATCTCACATCCTCTCCTCTCACAGTGCCTCAACTTAGTGTTCTTTCTGTCCTGAATTTGCCAAGTTTGTGTCTTCTGCCTAGAATGCTATTCTTTCTGTGGAACCTTGAAATGTCCCTTGAATTTAACCTTAATGTTAGGGCCCAAGAACCCATTTTTGTAGTCCTTTATACTTCTTAACACATCATGTTCTGGGTTTTTTCCCCTCTCCCTTTCTCCCTTGTGAACATAATTTCCAAGGGAATAGGAAACTTAATGTTTCACTTAAAGTACACTATTTCCAGTGCTGGAATAATAGTACCTGGCATGTAATAGGCACCTTGTAAATTCAGATGAATTCTAAAAGTTTAGAGTTCTCTTAATTTGAGAGAAGAGGTTATGAGATTATGAGCATTAAGTGAGATGATTTTATTTAAGGTCACCTAGCATAATTCTTAAGTTGGTACTTAAGATGTCTTTGCTATGATTTGTTGATTTCTGTTCTTCACTAGTTAGTTATTGGGGAGCAGGCACCTCTGCCATAGTCATGTTTCCCATAAAACTAGCACAGTGCTTTGTACATAGATTTTCATTAAAAAAAGAATTCGCTGAGCTGACTATAGTCTTTGCACTGACTATGTTAAATATTAATGTTAAATGTTAAATATATTTTTCATTAAATATTATATATTAAATAGTATTAAATATATTATGTGTCATGCTTCACATATGATTTTTGAATTCTTGGCATGGGTACTTGAATATACTTATAGATTGTGAACAAGAATATGTATCTATTAGTAAAACAGCCTTCAGCCCTTCCTCCCTTTATTATTTCTAGTGTATATTTTCTTGGAATTTCAAAAAAAAATCATGACTTGGAGTAAAGAGGGATTTGGCAGTTGACTTTTTCTTCAGATATGCAGAAATTAAAATTAGTCTTTTAGAAATGTTTAGGGAAAGTGTTAACTAAAATGAGTCTTGTATCACTTCCAGTAATGAATCAGTAGTGTTGGACTTAGAAGGTCCAGAGTAAAGTTTCATAACAATACATCAATTTAGAAGATTAGAGTTTTTCTCTGCCCCCACCCCCCTTGGGGGATTCGATATTTTTAAAGCTAAACATGCATGTACTTTAGAAATCCTTTTGTTTTTGTATCCAGTCTTGTATTTTTATTGTATTTTATTTTAGTATGTTTTTCTTAATTACTAAGTTCCTATTCTTTGTAGATTGAACCTCAAATCTCTTAATTTTCCCAGCGGTAGGGCCATGGGTATTTAGGGGACAATATTCTTAACTTTTTTTAAAGTTTATTTATTTTGAGGGAGAGATGGAGAGGGAGTGGCGGAGAGAGGGAGAATCCCACGCAGGCTCTGCAGTGGCAGCACAGAGTCCAATGTGGGGCTCAAACCCACGAACCCCACCAACCTTGAGATCACGACCTGAGTTGAGATCAAGAGTCAGCTGCTTAACCAACTAAGCCACCCGGGCACCCTAGGGGACAACATTGTTGATTGACCAGTTTAATTTTATCATTTCTTTTCCTTTGTATTTCTACTTTCATTGCATTTTTTATTGGATCTTTGGTAAGATTCACAGATTTTCATATTTATGTATATTTTTTTCATTAAAAGTGGTTTATGAATTTGTTGATTTTAGGCATGTATCAATCTTGTATTCTTTAGTTTCTGCTCCCTTCATGTTTTTTTGAATGTCCTATGCACATGATTGGTAATCACTGAATGTTATTTATAAAGCTAACTTTTTCAGTATTGATAACTGCTTAATATTTTGTGCAAAATTTAAATTTATTTGTGTAGTAATAGTAAATTAGGAACAGTATTGGCTTTTATTAGATACTTGTCATTTACAAGTTGTTCTTTTATTGGAACATTTGTACGTGTATTAAAATGCTTTTAGGTACAGAGCTAGGATTACTGTGATAGCTGTTCATATGAATTTTAGAAACCTGTTTCAAATGAAATTGTAGAAAGGAAGTGGCCAAAAGAGAATAAAGATTAAGATAAGTAGCAAAACTTTAAACTCATACTTTAGGTAAGTTATATAGTTAAGAGCATTATGAATACTAATAACCAATAGGTGACATGTTTTGCTATTCCAAGAGTACCATATTTGGCATTATATTAGCCACTTTGAAATTTTTTTGATAGGATAGCAGCATAGCTTCTGTTTTCTAAAGCTCAAATTGCTATCATTAAAATTCAAGTATTTAAAAAGTGCTGTCAGTTTCATGGTGCACATCTGCATTCTGATTAAAACAAAAAAAATTTCTTAAGCTTTTATGGTCAGAAGTTTATTTCCTAAATCAGTCTCCCTTTCCCTAAAATCATTAGTGCCTTTATTGAGAGTTTATTTCACTGCCTAATATGATTCATTGTTGTGAAAAGTGGGTATTTTAATTTACCATAAATCAAACTCCTTGTGTGTTTTTTTTTTAATCTTTGCTAGGAATTTGAATTCAGAGTTTAATTTCTCAGAACGTTTTCTCCAGGAAGAATTTTAACAACATCTCAAAGACTTCACTTGACTGCTTAATCCTGCATAAAACCCAAGGTAAATAGCATTCGTTTTTCTAGTTTTCAGTTTTAGTTTGAGAAAATGTGACTACCTAATTCATAATTCTGTCTGAGTGATTAAAAGTGATGTAGTCTGAAGCTTTTGTGGTGTTTGTTTTGGTGGCTTGAATGAAGTAAGCCAGATTTTATGTTAAGTTTTATGAGAAAACTTTTTTTTTTTATGAGAAAGATTCTCTATCTTCTGCCTCTGTGTTGTGTGCCTGCTTCCAATTTTATACATCAAGTTAAAGACTCAGAACACAAAGCTGCTTAAAAATAACAAAATAACTCCTTCCCTTATGCATATAAGAGAAATTCTATAACTTTTTAACACTTTTGCACTGATGTTAATTAAAGTTGATTGTATTACCTGTGTCAACTCATTTAGTACTCAGTACAACTCTGAGGAAGGTAGTATCTTTACATATGCCTTATTTATGAGAAGATAGAGGTGACGTTTGTGTATTTGAGGATAGTTATGTTTTATTTTGAGATAAATATATATATCTGAAACCCTGAATTTGTTATTTTTTTAAATGTTTATTTATTTTTGAGAGAGCGCATGAGAGTGGGGTTGGGGGCAGAAAGGGGGGACAGAGGAGGATCAGAAGTGGGCTTCGTACTGACAGCAGCAAGCCCATTGTGGAACTTGAACTAACAAACCGTGAGATCGTGACCTGAGCTGAAGTTGGACATGTAACCGACTAAGCCTCCCAAGTGCCCTGTCATTTGTTTTTTGATGAAGTATATGCAGATATGATGGTTGCTTTTTCTGTAATTCAACTCAGCGTTAGCACTTATAAATATTTTTTCATAATACTGAGCAGAGCCTAGGTAGGTAAAGTTAAATGCCTTCAAAAATATTGGGTTGTAAGAGAATTGGAGGCTGTTGCAAGTTTAGTGAGTCAATTTTTATGGAAACAATGATTTCGGTAATAAGTTAGTTGAAATTTGGAAATAGTTATAGCATAAACAAACTTGGGGGGGCACATATAAACTTGGGAGGTACCTATATAGGTTTAATTTTGTGAGTAGATTTCCTAAATTGTTTCGTCTTATTATGATTTCTGTACCCAATGAGGTCTGATTATTCCATTAGATATTAATGCAATATTAGAAAAAGTTAGAATACTCGTGCCCAACTTCTGTCTTTCTTGTAGTTCCACTGTCTTTTTTTGCAGCAATCTTTACAGTCCATTGACTTACCAGAAAGCTACAGAGTGAACTAGCATTGTCACATAAGTCCATTTTTCTAATGTAGTCATGCAGCATTATATGCATGGAGTGGTTAATTTAGTCCCATTTTAAGGCCATAAAGCACTTAGGATGACAGTCGCTAGGTTTATTATTATTATTATTATTTTTAGTATTATGCCACTTGTGTTTTGTTTCAGGTTCCTTATCTGTAATACTGTGATATTTATCTTTTTTACAGGAGAGGTAGGCATTTGTATTGGTCATGGAATAACCTCTAACATGCTGCTGCAGTCTGATATTACTTTCTGGCTTCTGCAGCTTCTTCCTTTTTGAATTAAGGCATGTAGGTGCTGTTGTATCTACAATATATAGTACCTGTTATGCAGGTGAAGATATAGTTTTAGTCAGGGATAATTGTCTCAGTATTCATTTGTAAATGATGAGTAAGATCCTGGGGCCCCTGGGTGGCTCAGTCGGTTGAGCGTCAGACTTCAGCTCAGGTCATGGTCTTGCAGTTCGTGAATTCAAGCCCCGTGTCAGGCTCTGTGCTAACAAACAGCTCAGAGCCTGGAGCCCGCTTCGGATTCTGTCTCTCTCTCTTTCTCTTCCTCCCCCTCTCCCCCTCTTCCCCTCTCTCTCCCCCCTCCCCTGCTCATGCTCTGCCTCTCTCTGTCTCTCAAAAATTAATAAATGTTTAAAAAAAAGTTAAAAAAAAAAGAAACAATGATGAGTAAGATCCTTAGAGAAACTTGTGCCTTGTAAAATTCAATTTGTCTTATGTGAAACTTCTTTAATTGAATGGTAGTTTTTTTTTTGTTTTTTTTGTTTTTTTTTTACTTTTTTGCTCTTATTGACTAGGAGAAAAGAAATGGGTCGCTCCAATTCTAGATCACATTCTTCGAGATCAAAGTCTAGATCACAGTCTAGTTCTCGATCAAGATCAAGATCACATTCTAGAAAGAAGAGATACAGGTGAATTCCTGTGTTTTTAATTCTTTTAATAATGATAGTGGTATTGGTTGATGTTCATGGAGTGCTTGCTATACTTAGACACAATGCTAAAATCATTAATATATTCTCAAATAACCCTGTGAAATGAATCCATCTACCTTCATTGTAGAGTTGGGGAAATTGAGAATTGTTTAGGTTGCAAGCTAGTAAATGGCAGAGCTTAGGTTTGATTTCAGTTAGTCTGACTTCAGATCTCAGATTCTTATTATACTGTACATGTATGGTAGATTTCTTTGAATTTACATTAAGAGATGAATAATGGGAGAACTATTTGACAGTAAATCATCTTTGCATATTATTTCATAGTTTCTCATTATTTCTGATTCTGATGTCTCAATATTATGTGTGCATTTGGCCAGTAGTATGTCATTGATGAGTATTTTTCCATGCCATTAAATATTCTTTTACTGTTTTACTATAAGTACCTGAATAACTTTTCTGTAATTTGTTTAGTATGTCCTGCTGTTAGGTATATCCATTTTTTCCCTTTTTTGTGTGCCTTCATTCCTAAGGCCTTTACTTTATTCTTTCAGTATTTACCTTAATAATGAAACTTTGTTCATTGAAAACAGTAAACTTTACTTTTGTATAAATGAGAGGGTTTTTTTTTTTTATATACATTTTTGGTTTGGACTATTTACATGTTATTTTCAACCAGAAGTATTTAGAACGGTAGAATAGAATAGTTTGTTTTTCTTACATTGATATTTATTTCATTTTTAGTTCTAGGTCTCGTTCCAGGACATACTCAAGATCTCGTAGTAGAGATCGTATTTATTCTAGAGATTATCGTCGAGATTACAGAAATAATAGAGGAATGAGACGGCCTTATGGGTACAGAGGAAGGGGCAGAGGGTATTATCAAGGAGGAGGAGGTAGATACCATCGAGGTGGTTATAGACCTGTCTGGAATAGAAGACACTCTAGGAGTCCTAGACGAGGTCGTTCACGTTCCAGGAGTCCAAAAAGAAGATCCGTTTCTTCTCAAAGATCCCGAAGCAGATCTCGCCGGTCATATAGATCTTCTAGGTCTCCAAGATCATCCTCTTCTCGTTCTTCATCCCCATATAGCAAATCTCCTGTCTCTAAAAGACGAGGGTCTCAGGAAAAACAAACCAAAAAAGCTGAAGGGGAGCCCCAAGAAGAGAGTCCTTTGAAAAGTAAATCACAGGAAGAACCGAAAGATACATTTGAACATGATCCATCTGAATCTATTGATGAGTTTAACAAATCATCAGCCACATCTGGTGATATTTGGCCTGGCCTTTCAGCCTATGATAACAGTCCCAGATCTCCTCATAGTCCTTCACCGATCGCTACACCACCTAGTCAGAGTTCGTCTTGCTCTGATGCCCCCATGCTCAGTACAGTTCACTCTGCAAAAAACACCCCCTCTCAGCATTCACATTCCATTCAGCATAGTCCTGAAAGATCTGGGTCTGGTTCTGTTGGAAATGGATCTAGTCGGTACAGTCCTTCTCAGAATAGTCCAATTCATCATATCCCTTCACGAAGAAGCCCTGCAAAGACAATCACACCACAGAATGCTCCAAGAGATGAGGCTAGGGGACGTTCTTCATTTTATCCTGATGGTGGAGATCAGGAAACTGCAAAGACAGGAAAATTCTTGAAAAGGTAAACGCTAAAGTCTTTAGATTATAATACTAATAGTTGTGTTCTTTGTATTCTGTTTGGGTATATGAGACTTACAATTGCATTGTTTTTACTCCTGACTTTTTTATAATTCCAAGTGGTTTTTACTACATTTGGTTAACTTTGGAAATTAAGTGTTTTAATAGAAAATAATTTATATTTCTTTTCAATTTTAATCCATTTTCAGTCAGTCTAGAATTAATGTAAACAAAAAAATGTAGTAACATAAAGCATAACTAATAGTTATGTTGTAACAACTTAATTTTGTGTTAGAGCATTGAAAGCTTATTTTGTTTTCTTCACTATTATAACGTGGCCTATGTGAATAATAGTTACAGTACGTGCTCTTACTTTTGTGGTATTCTACATGCAACTGCCAATTCTTAATAAATCTGACTATAGAAAAGCTAATTATTTCTTGCTCTAGTAACCTTTGAAATATACTTTGTTTAAATTCTGATTTCAAGCATTGCCGAAGAGTTGCTAAAAAACTCAGTGAAAATTGGTTGCTAAATGTAGTTTGAGAAAATAGAACAGGCATGCTATTTATGGCATATTGCTGTATAACCTAGAATAAAATTTGTTATTGAACTAATACAGTTTCTACTTAGTATTGCCAGAAATCATTTTCTGCAGCAGAGTAGATGTGAAATATTTTGTGATTCACTTAGAGTATTAAATAATATTACTAAGTTTACTTTTGTGAATTCATTTATTTTAGTAGGGAAGTGTAATAGTCTGAAATTTTGAGTATAATTATATGTAGAGTTCTGATAGATAGGTACATTGTTTATTAGTGGTTCTTAGCCTCAAAAATTAGTGTTGCATGTTATAGAATTTCTGGAATTGGATTTGTTCGTGCAGAATTGTGGCTATGACTAGAACAGATTTTTGAGAGTGCTGTATGGCTGCTTTTAATGTTTTTTTAAAAGTAGAATTATGAAAAACCGTTTTCAGTGGTTTTTTTTCTCTTATTACTGGTCCTGCGATGTTGGGCAACATGTAGAAGTATACAAGTGATCCACAGTGAATGCAATCCAGAGTTACCATCCTCTTCTCTGCTTATTCACAGGTTCACAGATGAAGAGTCTAGAGTATTCCTGCTTGATAGGGGTAATACCAGGGATAAAGAGGCTCCAAAGGAGAAAGGATCAGAGAAAGGGAGGGCAGAGGGAGAATGGGAAGATCAGGAAGCTCTAGATTACTTTAGCGATAAAGAGTCTGGAAAACAAAAGTTTAATGATTCTGAAGGGGATGACACAGAGGAGACAGAGGACTATAGACAGTTCAGGAAGTCAGTCCTTGCAGATCAGGGTAAAAATTTTGCTACTACATCTCACCGGAATACTGAGGAGGAAGGACCCAAGTACAAGTCCAAAGTTTCACTGAAAGGCAATAGAGAAAGTGATGGATTTAGAGAAGAAAAAAACTATAAACTTAAAGAGACTGGCTACGTAGTGGAAAGGCCTAGCACTGCAAAAGATAAGCACAAGGAAGACGACAAAAATTCTGAAAGAATAACAGTAAAGAAAGAAACTCAGTCACCTGAGCAGGTAAAGTCTGAAAAGCTCAAAGACCTCTTTGATTACAGTCCCCCTCTACACAAGAATCTGGATGCACGAGAAAAGTCTACCTTCAGAGAGGAGAGCCCACTTAGGATCAAAATGATAGCCAGTGATTCTCATCGACCTGAAGTCAAACTCAAAATGGCACCCGTTCCACTTGATGATTCTAACAGGTAATTCCACATTGATACCCAGGAAGTAACCTGTGGTTGCTTAGTTAATATTCTAGTTAATTATCTTATTTTGTGAACACACTCCCATTTTCGTATTCAAACCAATGGTATATTTTGTTTGTTATGTGTGTGTTTGTTACCGATATGCTCCAGACCTGCTTCCTTGACTAAAGACAGGCTACTTGCTAGTACACTTGTCCATTCTGTCAAGAAAGAACAAGAATTCCGATCCATCTTTGACCACATTAAGTTGCCACAGGCCAGCAAAAGCACTTCAGAGTCATTTATTCAACACATTGTGTCCTTGGTTCATCATGTTAAAGGTATGTTTATTAGTACGAATTAAGTATTTCTTGTAAATGAAAGTGAACAACTAGGCTTTTAATAATTAATGTACTCTAGGGCTAGCAAGTAATATATAGACACCATGAGAAATTTGGAAAAATAGTTTCATGAAAGAGCTATCAGTTTTGTTAGCATTAAGACCCATAGAGATACTTAATACAAAGTGATTAAAACACTAAATAGAGTTAAAACACACTCTAAAAATCTGTATTGTGACAAAACTGATACATATTTAATGCAAAGTCTTTGAAATGTGTCACACTGTATTGGAAGGGTAGAATGCTTACAGATGATTTATCCTTGCATGCATATGACTTAACAATGTACTCTTGCATAGATTTAGAATAAAGCAAGGCCATGGTGACTTGAGTATTACTGAGAGTAATACTTCAACTTTTAAAGAAACCCGATACCAGTGGAAAAGCAGTATTGTTTTTCTACCTATATTTTTGTGTTACTTAATTTGTTGTAATACTTAGCTTTTTAAAATGACAGGTAAACTGGAAAAAGAATTATTGGAAGTTTTAAAGGGGAAAGAGTTCAAGTGATTTAAAAATGTTAGATAAGTAGTGATTACATGAATAGTGGATGATAATAACCTTTCTTTAAGTCCTAAAGATGTTACATGTGTTCATTTTAGCTAAAGTAATGATGCTCTATTTTCACCTGTATGTAATTCTAGCTTCAAAGTTACTAATAATTTTCAAATGTTTTTAGGGTATGACTTTTTGGGCAATTAGGTTGTTTTGTTTTTGTTATTTTCTTTTTGTGTTTAAAAGGCAGCTTACTATGAAATAGGTTCTTACCCAGGAAGCTACGTGGTTGTTGGTCTTAAAAGCCATTTTTTAAAAAAAAATTTGTCTTTTTATGAGAACAACTCATTGTAATAGCTGAAACTTGTCATTAGCAAATTCTTTATGCAGTTGATGTCTCAAAACAGTGAATAATTTCTTTTTGACTGTAATTATTTAAACAGGGTAACAAAAAAGTTTTGTTATTTGGCTATAACTAGGTTTGTGAACCAGTTTGTGACCATATTATTGTGGTACATAAAATATGAAACATTAACATTTTTTCTTTTTTTTTTTTTTTTTTTTGCCTTTTTTTGACCTGTCTCCACATTTTACAGTTTATTGCTGAATTTTGAGATCAGGTTTTGATAAATTTTTTCTTTTTCATTTTCTTTTTCTTTTTTTCTTTTTTTTTTTTTTTTAAAGAACTGTAGTTATGTTTCATTATTGGTATTGTGCAACCGATCTGAACAGCTCTTTCTTAATTTAGAGCTGAAAATGCCCAGTGATGTTTTCTTTTTCATTGTAACTAGGTCCTGGAATATGTTTTGAAATGGCAAAATCCATGTTTCAAAGTAAAATAGCTGTTGAAAGATACAGGCAAAGTTGAATCTTCTGTCTTCCTGGCAAAAATGGCATAAAAACTGAGTTGCTAGCTCAAATTCCTGGGTTTCATGGAATTATGATTGAGGCACTACCCTTGTAGTGGCCGTTTCAAGTTTTAATGATTGGTTATGAGACATGTGCTGGATATTGGGCGGTAAGTTGACAAAGATGTATGTTGACCTGTTAAGCAGATAGCTTGCTTAGTAATGTAACATTTCATGACTTTATACGTCTTTCTATTTTACGTTTACAGCGTATCTTGAATGGTTTAAAAACTAGTATTGATAATACTAATTTTAAAATTTAAGAGAAGGACAAGAGAATAATAGAGAATGTGCTGTCAGGTTTGCCAAGATGCCAGATTTTTGGAGTAATTAGTGTTAATTGATTTGAAAAGTATTTTTTTCAATTGAAATGGTAGTATTCAGGTTTTTCTTAAATCCAGTTTTTGTTGTCAGTATAGTTCTTGATGAAGTAATTGTATTCACTAAAACCAACTGTGTAGTTATTTCAGTATTTTTTGCAAATGATTACTTGAAGTAACTTCCTTGGTTCATATTGGCAAGGTATAAGGACATTCACATATTATTCCTTTTGTTCTGTTTGAGGAAGTATTGTATGATTCAAATCAAGTTAGAGATTCTCAATTTAGTCTATTTATTGTTCTTGGAATTTATGCAGCGTTGACAGGGTTCTCTGACGAACTTTGTATCAGTTACTTGTTGAGGTAGAAGAAGTTAAAAGGGACAGAGTAGGAGCTCTTTGTAACACTTGATTCTCTTCTGCTAGGTTTCTTGAGTATTTTTATTTTCTTTTCACCTGCTACATGCCCTTCTGTCACAAATGAAAATCTCTCTTGAAGTAAAGATAACTAATTGGGCAGTATTTCTCCTAAATCAACAGAGCAATACTTCAAATCAGCTGCAGTGACTCTAAACGAGAGGTTCACTTCGTATCAGAAAGCCACTGAAGAACATAGTGCCAGGCAAAAGAGCCCTGAGATACACAGGTATGTGCACTATGAATGGACGTATAAAAATACTGTTTTGATAGGAAGACACCATTTCTTTTATTTGTTTGTTTGTTTTTTTGGGAAGATACTGATCATATTGGAACTATGCTAGTGTCATTGTGATACAAGATGAACTTTGGTTTTATTTTTTATTTATACCTTGAATAAGTATATTTCCAGCCTTGAGAAGTTTATAATTTACTGTTTCTTTTCAGTTTTTATTTTATTTGTTTAAACAGGTTCCTAGAACTTAAAATACTATCAACCACTCCTCAGTAAGGAATTAAATAGCTAACACATTTGTTTTTTGGGAGGGAGTTGGATGCCTAGAGTAACCCTTTATTTAATCTCTGACCGTTAGTTTTTTCCATCTACCACATAAGGACAACAGTGCCTCTTTGCAGGGTGGTGGTGACAATTAGTATTGGTCATAAAGTATCTGAGTTCTTAGTAAATAGTAGGTAGGGTTTTGGTGGTGACCGCTGAAGAAGTGCTGAGAAGTTGCAGTTGACACTAGCTTTTAAAAGGCAAGGAAAGGCAGGGATAACACCAAAGATCCACTGAATATGTAAAACTATTGGAGATACTTAAGAACAAATAATCATATTCATGTGTGTATTAAAGATATGGAAGTATATAATTGTATGATGGTTGCCACAACATAACATTCAATTTAATCAAAACACGTTTTTTTTGATTAAAATAAATTTGTTTTAAAAAGTTAAACTTCTTTATATATAAAAATATCTGAAGCATTTTAATTCACCTTTAATGGATGTAGTCTTCTTAATTGTCTACCAGGAATTAGATTAACAATCTTATGCTAAAGTTGATTGGGAGAGAAATAACTGGACATTATAAAAATGGACAGTTCTGAGGAATTTTTGGAACAATAGTCACTGTGACTACAAATATTTTATTTTACATTAAGGAGAATTGACATCTCTCCAAGTGCCCTGAGGAAGCATACTCGTTTAGCAGGAGAAGAGAGAGTTTTTAAAGAAGAAAATCAAAAGGTATGTTTTGAATGGACTTCTTTTTACTGTTAAGTTGGGCTTAGTTAATGATATATGCTAAGTATAGTTTGTGTAGACAAAGTATTTGCAAAGGTTCTCTATTTTTAACTTGTAAGTATATGAATATAAGGTAGTGTATATAGCGCTCCTTTATAAAAGAAATTAAGCTATGTATCTTAGTTAAACCAACTTTTTAAAATGCTAACAAAAGTAAGAAAGTTCTAAGTAGACAAAGGAAAATTACAAAAGCAAAGATAAGAATTATAGTAGGGTTTCTATATAAAGTTTTGAGGTGAAATAGATTAGCCAGAGTAAGTATTCCTGATTTATATATGCCTAAATTAATATCTCTAGGTTTTTCACAGTGAGAACAAGAAGTAACCCCCATGCTACTGGGCATTTTTGGTCTGGACTATGAAATAAGTGTTCTGAGAAGCAATTTACAAGTGAACAGTTGGAACAGAAACTGTCAGGATTGAATTCTGTGGGTTGGGGAAGGAAGGTTTTCAATATGAGAAAAGAACCTGTGAATGGTGGGGGAGGGAGGTCTATGAGAATGGAATGTGTTTGTTAAGGGGACTCTGATACATGCTGATGATTTGAAACTGACATTTTCTAGGTAGACTAGTCCATAGGACAAGTCATATGGGTCTAGTAGAAATGTGGGGACAGGTAGAAAGGGAGCAACTGTCTGTTGTAATGAAAAGGGCAGGGGACTTGGAAATGCTGCTTGGTTCCACTTTTGGCTATAACCAGGTATTATCTGTATGATGCTTGGAAAATAATCAGTCTCTTGGACATTGGTTTTGTAATCGGAAAAATGAGACTACATGTGTTTGCAGAGTTGAATAGTTGAGGTATTATGAAAACGTTGGCACTTTACTACCAGAAGCTGTTATTAATGGTTGTATTTTACAAATATTTTAATAGGGCATGCTATTAATTTACTAAATGAGAAATTTAGAGCTTAAAAGAAAGTGGTTTCTTTGTGTGGGCATACTGATCTTGGAAAAACAGATTCTGAGAAGTGAATACTAATCTTGGCTTTTCCTTTCAATATCTTGGGTTCAATGTTGGTTTATTTTTGCCAACAATTTAGTCTATCCTTGTGCTCTGACAGAGTGAGTATCTTGTTTCTTTCCTCATTACTCAGACCATGTTTTCATCTAGAGGAGAGAAAATAGTGATTACTTATGATAGATAGGGGAGGATATGACATTGCTTTTTATCCTTCGTCTTCTGATCTGAATGAATAATATGTGTTATTATTTAACGTATGTATAGTTTTGTTGGAGTTTACAAAGTAGTTTTACTTAAATTATCTTGTTACTTGTGGGCTTGGTAATACCTCGGTGAGTAAGGAAGGTTTTTACTCTTGATTAGTCTTTTTTTTTTTTTTTTTAAATTACCCAGGGAGCAAATAGGTGAGTAGTTGATACCATTTGGAGATATATTTATACTTTTTTTTGATGAACGGTTATATTATAGCTAGATTTCCCAGAGTAAGTACTTCTTATTGTTGAATACTAGCAAGGATGTCCACATTGCTTAGCATCTTACTGATGTATAATTTTTCTTCATTCCTAGATGCCTCTTTCCATCTTCCTAAATTATATAGTATTTGAAAAAGCAATGGAACAAGAAGGAGGTGAATTGTGACCCAGTTAAACTAATGTCCGTTGCAATACCTGAATTGAGAAAGGGCAGTATATGGCCCAAAATACTGAGTACAGGATTGGGAATAATATCTTTCTGGCTTTGTTTCTACCCTTATTCAACCTTACTTGGTTTTGTTAATCATCTTCCACTTGCATGTTATGGAAATTACAGAATTCTTCCTTTTGAAGTGGTTTTTATTGGGTTCGTCAACCTAATTGGGAACAGCTTGATGATAAAATGAGGCTTCAGTAATGAGAACCATTACTTTAGGATCCCTTAACTTTATAGGTAGATGGCTATACTACAACCATAGTTAGACTGTAACTTCTGTCATTGTTCAACTGTTTACAAAAAAGCTGTTTGAAAAGGATGAGTGATGACAATGAGGATGTGCTGAGTGGAAAAACAATTATTTTGTTCTGCTGTACAAAGTTTATTATGGATTGCTTCGAACAAAAACCTATGCTATTTTCAAGATAGTTAGCTTTTCATAACTTCCTAGTTTCATAGTCCCGTTGCACTGTGTATACAAATGTTGAGTCAAAACAACCAAGTGTGCTTATTTTAACAAAACTAAAACTAAGTATGGAAGTAGTATGCTATGATCCACTCATTTCTGATACTAAAATCCCAGATTAAAAACTGGCATAAAATTTGGGTATATATCTTTATATCTTTATTTTTTTTTTCTCTCCTGAAGTCTGTATTTTACATTTGTCTTTTATAGGGAGATAAAAAATTAAGGTGTGATTCTGCTGATCTTCGGCATGACATTGATCGTCGGAGAAAAGAAAGAAGTAAAGAACGGGGGGATTCCAAGGGCTCCAGGGAATCCAGTGGATCAAGAAAGCAGGAAAAAACTCCAAAAGATTACAAGGAATACAAATCTTACAAAGATGACAGGTAATTGTTAAAACTGTCTGAGTTAGGTTTTAGCTTCTAATTAGCCTTTAATAATTGTCAGCTTAATTGCTTTCAATTTTGACTGTGTAATCGAATGTTTAAATTTAAACAATTAAAATTATTTGTTTTACAGCAAAAATGTATTTGTCTTTTACACGGCTTATGGTGGATGAGGACAAAAACTTTGGAATAGCAAGCTAACACTGAAAAAAAAAATGACAAATTAATGTGTCCTATTATCCAGGCTACATCAGGAGGTTGGACTTCAATGCAGTGCATTTCTAGAAACAGTTTGTGTAAGAACTTTGGTTCGTTATGCTTGATTCCGCACTTTTTCAACTCATAACACCCAGAGTACAAGAATTTTAAACTGATATCTAGTGGTTTAACATGGGAGAGATGGGGGGGAGGAAGGACTAGTTTTTATGAAATAGCAATGTGTATTAATCTTTCAAAGTAATGTTTCCATGGATACTGTTAGCAGTGGTAAGAGTTACCGCAGGTATGACCTTTCCGGGTGTTGTGTTAGAACCATGTAAATTGATCATCGTAGAGTCAAATAAATAATAGGAATATTAAGTATCATAGATAATCGTTTTCTTGCTATTCATTAGGTAAATGGTGGATTTTACTCGTGTTTTTTAATTTATTACCGGTATTTGTATGTCATATGCTTTTATTTCTCTAATGGAGTAATGGCCCAAACCATATCAACTGTTCTCACCCCGAGTGTACATACTGCAGTCATTTTGAAACTTGGCCTTAAAAACATTCTTACTTATTCCTACTCTTCTTTTCCTTTCCTTAAAATAACAACAACAACAAAAAGTTAAAAATACTGAAGAACTGAACCTTATTCTTGAAGTTTCCAGACTGCTAGTTTTTAACTGGCAGGCTATATCATGTTTTCAGTAGTTATGTAAAACAAATATTGAAGGAGAATGGAAACAGGCTGTATCAAAGTTTAACACCCAATCATTTTAGTTATGTAATCATTTTTAATAGGGGATAGTTTTTTTTTTACTTGAAAAATATTCCTTTTATTATAAGATTCAACAGGGTCTTTGTCTTTTTAAAAATAGCACATATTTTTTGTTTTCTCTATTTATTTTGCAGTAAACATAAAAGTAGAGAGCAAGATCATTCTCGATCTTCATCATCTTCAGCGTCACCTTCTTCTCCCAGTTCTCGGGAAGAAAAGGAGAGTAAGAAGGAAAGAGAAGACGAGTTTAAAACTCACCACGAACTGAAAGAATACTCAGGCTTTGGAGGAGTTAGCCGACCACGAGGAACCTTTGTAAGTAATAGAATTACCTTTGATTGTTGGTAGGGCTTTACTTTAGAGCACTGTACATAAAGTAAAATTCATGATTTAGACATTGTTGCGAGTCATTACTTCTGCAGTTAGAATTAGTCTTGGAAAGTGAAATCGTATTTGTATATATTGATTAAGATATGCCATTTAAGGGTTGGGAGGAAGGGCTGCAGCTGGGATGATGCTTTCTTTGTATACAGAGTAAAAAATGTTTCTGATTTTTAAAGAGCTGTATATATATATATATAATTATATATATATAACTATACACACAAACACACACACATATACATATATCAATTAGATACTTTTTAAAATTTTGGAATCAATAACTGTACATGGTGCATGAAGACCCAAGAGTCAAGTAAAGTTACTGAGATCCAGTTCTTTAATCACTTAGTTTTTGAATAGATATCTTAAAGCATTAAAAAAAAAACCCTAACGTCTGTATCACAGCTATTTTTATTTTGCCTGTTTTGCCTCCCAGTCCTTGTTTATATGTGTATAATCATAGAAATCATATAGCTTTTGTTTTTATTCTACATAGCATACACATTATCCCTATGTTTGCATAAATTTGTTACAATTATTAATTACAACTTCACAGTAGTGCATCTTCTTGACTCTTTAATTTCTATATTCAGATTCCTACCTCGAGTGAGTATCCAGTCAGTTATTAGTAGGGCTCATTAATTAGATCATTTGTGAAAGAGAAGAGCTTTGCTTATATGGTGATAGGTGATAGTTGAACAGTTGGGACTCCTATAATAATTCAAAGAATTAGACCACTCTTTTGGGTAGTAAAAGGGGAAAGAACCAACTTGATTATTTAAAAATACGAGTTCAGGCTATGAAATTGTAGTCAGTATGCTAATACTTAAATTGACTGCATTTCTTAACTTATTCAGCTTTCAGTGGGCAGATTTTTTTTGCCTATAGTATAAAATGGCCACCCTTTCTGTCCTCAGTGGCTGTGAAATTGAGATTTAGGAAGGAAAGTAGGGAATTTGTTTTTTGTTACTGCAGTAAAATTAGAGTTTGCATGTAACTAAATACCTTTTGATTGCATTACTAAACAGCTTTGTTAATGTTAATCAGTTTCGAATTAGAGGCAGAGGAAGAGCCAGAGGAGTTTTTGCTGGGACAAATACTGGTCCAAACAACTCAAATACTACTTTTCAAAAGAGACCGAAGGAAGAGGAATGGGATCCAGAATATACCCCAAAGAGCAAGAAGTACTTCTTGGTGGGTGTTAGAAATCTGTGTTTATTTGGTTTGCATTAATTTTCAAAGCATACTGGGTGAATACATTTGAGTACAGGTATCCACTACTATGAGGAGTTTTTGCCATAATTTAGGAAACCTTTTAAAAATTCACTACCCAGATGATTAGAAGTTTCGAAAATGTGGGTCCCTTTAGTCCTGTTTATATTTTATTTATGTCACCTATAGGCTGATCAGGGTAAACTAAAATTATACCTGATTTGATAGCCACATTCAGAGAACATTAACATAGGTTTCACATCTGTCTATAAGACAATGACAGTTGTAGAAACATCTCATTAAGATTTATCTTCCATCATCACAGCTGTTTGTTTAAATGAAAGACAGAAGAATTCTTTCACAGAACATGTAATTAAGGATCTCAGGGAGGCTGTGTACTTCCTCTGGAATAAAAGGAGGATGAAAAATTCCATATGGAAAGTTGCTGGCTACACTAATTTGATGCTTCTTTGTGATACTTTTTCCTCTGAAGTAGTTTTCTAAGGGGTGAAACTAGAGGAGGTGGGTCCTGAAAGTTTCTAGGTAAAGATGGAGATTTTCTGTAGTTTGGCATGGGAGAAAAGGGTCCATCCAGCATTATAGACACTTAGGAAAAACCAGAACTATTACCAGAAGTATTTATTTCTTAAATAGCTTTTCAGAGATCAGTTCTGAAGATTAGTTGTTTTGCAGAAGCAAGGAGGAAGATAGTACTAGATTTATAGAATTGTGTCTTTCATTTAGTTTTTTATGAATATATTTGAATACACCTGAATACCCATGACCTGTCTGCTAAGTGAGAGGAGAGAGCTAAATGATGAAGTAGATCTATGTTGTTTGAAGAATGGGCAATCAAAAATTAGCTTCTGTTTGATTCTTTTGAGTAGTTTAATGAACAAAGTCCGAAAAAGTTTTTAAAGGGTATTAATGCATACTGTTTGCTCAACATATGCTCCCCTAAGAGGAAATTTATACTTGTTTGAATTGCTTGAGTTGACAACGTGGACAGTAAAAGGCATTTTATCCAGTTATAGGAAAGTTTAAAAGATCTATCTTGTTTTTGACTTTCAGACTTTATATATTCACAAACTGCTCTTTATACTAGGTACCATGAATGCAAAGACATGTATCATTTCTTGGCTGGAAAAATTTAGAAACAAAAGTTCTAAATATATGTGTAGTGGATTTCATCCAAGGCAGGAAATGGAGGATTATTTCAAAGAGAGTGATTAGGAGAGCCTTCATAGAGGAACTGGGATTGAATCTTGAGCTTAAAAAATAGACAGGTATACTGCAGATTGTAGGCGTGAAACATCCTGAGATAGAACTCTTTGGCTAGGTGGTTGGTGTAAGTTTGGTAAAATTAAGAAAAAGCAGAAACCAAGTTGTGGGAGGCTATATCTAAATAAATACAGATTTTAACCAGAGTTTAGAAAAATCATGGTTGTACAGACCGATCTGAGAGTTACTGAGTGTCTGGACTAAGAGGCTAGGTAATGGAAAAGTTAAAGTAATATTAATGAGGACTTACTCAGAGATCTTGTATGTAGTTGGGTATTGGTAGTAAGATGAAGGGATCTCTCTAGGATAGGGAATACAAGGGAAAGGATCCCATTTGAGAAGATTAAGTTCTGTTCTTGAGGTGCCTGGGAGAAATTAAGTGCAGATGTACAATGGAAAGTTGCTAATGCGAATCTAGAGGAAAAAAATTTAGGAGCCATCATCTTCCAGGACACAATTAAAGCCCTGTTAAGATCACCCAGTCAGAAGAGATTAAAAGGCCACCCTGTTGAAGGTGGGGCGAGCAGTGGGTGAGTGATAGTAAAAATATCACACTGTTAAAAAAAAAAAAAAAAATGCCAGAGAAGTAGACCAAATGTTATAGGTCAAAAGATTAAGAGGGAAATGAGAGGTGGACAAGTAGATAGTAATTAACACTTTGAATCCTTTACAAATATTTAATTTAGGCCACACCTTCATTTTTCTATGGCATACTTTTAGAATCCGATGTTGTAATTTTTTCTTGTAATGGGACATACCATTTTAGTTTGGCATTTAGGTAGTAGTTTTACTAATTAAGAAGAATGTTATTTTAAGATTTTAGGAACTTAGAAGTAGCAAATAACATTTTATGTGTTGCTATTTTGGGCTGTATTTAAAAACCTTCATTGCTATATAAAACATACACTTGGATTTGTCACAGACTAATGTTCACCAGAAGTAACTTTTTTTTTTTATGTTTTATTTATTTTTGAGACAGAGACAGAGCATGAACAGGGGAGGGGCAGAGAGAGAGGGAGACACAGAATCTGAAACAGGCTCCAGGCTCTGAGCCGTCAGCACAGAGCCCGACGCGGGGCTTGAACTCACGGACCGTGAGATCATGACCTGAGCTGAAGTCGGACGCTTAACCGACTGAGCCACCCAGGCGCCCCAGAAGTAACATTTTTTTTAAGCTTTTAAATTTTATTTAATTTGAGAGAGTGCACGCATGCGCAGTGGGTGGGGGATGGAGGGATGGAGCAGAAGGTTAGAGAATCCCAAGCAGGCTCCTTGCTGTCAGCACAGAGCCCAGTGTGGGGCTCCATCTTAAGCTGAAATCAAGAGGTGGATGCTTAACTGACTGAGCTGTCCAGGCACCCCCAAATTAATATGTTAATACATTTTTTTTTCTTACAAATCAATTCCCAGAGTTAATTATTTTAGTTCTTAATGAACCATTGAAATGACAGCTCTGGTTTTTACATGGATTTTTAAATTTGAAAGATTTTGCTTCTTTTGCAAATATATTTTATAGACCGCTATTGTTGAGACTAGAAATATAAACAAAAATATTCATAAGAAATGAGGTTGAAAACTTTTAGATGTTCTCCTAAGAATAATTGACGAACATGGAACTTTTGACTATATATATACACACGTATATATAATATATATATATATATACGTGTGTGTATGTATATATATATATATATATATATATACATACACACACGTATATATATACACGCATATATACACACAGACACATACATATTTTTTTAAGTTTATCATTTTGAGAGAGCAAGAGAGAGAGTGTGGGACCAAACCCAGGAACTGCGAGATCAGGACCTGAGCCGGGATCAAAAGTCAGACGCTTAATGGACTGAGCTGCCCAGGCACCCTGCTTATGCCCATATTAATGAAACATTAATACTTACTAGTGATAATAATAGTATTTATTGAGCATATGCACTGTGCTAAGTTCCTGTTTTACATGTATAAATTTATTTTGTGCTTACAAAAAATCATTTCGAGGGGAGTCCTTTATTCTACTTTTATAGATGAAAAACATTGGGGTATACAGATTAAGCAGCTTGACCATGGCTAGTAGAATAGGACTTTGGATTTGAACCCATGCCTTGGGCTCCAGAACTAGGGTTCTGAAAGCACCCTACCGTTCTTTCTCCAGTATTGAGTAATAGTAACATTTGTTGTATTCTTTTCTGAAAATTCTCATCTCAACACTTGGATTTATGCAAAGATATGGTGATGTTTTCAATAACAAGTAGGAAAGATAGTCTATCTTAGAACCTGAAATTCTGTGGAGGGGTGAGTATGTGAAGAGTTGGAGCAAGTAGGAAAGTACTGGAGTGGATAGGTTCTCAGTGTAGAGTTGATGTCTTCTGAGGAAGAGAAAATCTCTGGTGGGGAAGGAGTTTCAGGGTAGGAGTTTTAATCAATTAGCCCTTTGAAACATGATCATTCTGTGGAGAAGAGATAAGAGGATTCAGGAGGTTTTGTTCTAATATGGCCTCCGTTGTTAATGTGTTTTTGTGCATTACAAATAATTTCTCTGGTCCTTTATCATGTGAAGTGATTCATTTTAAAAAATTGTAGTAGGACTAATATCTTAGAAGTTAGAACTTGAAGATTAAGAGTTAGTTTGCTTAGCATTAAAATGTCCCCTAGCTGCCAGGATACTCTGAAAAATACAATCTTTTAGCTGCTGTAGGGTATTTAAAGGTGATGACTTGTTTAACTTTAGTGCCTAGCTTTGCCTCTGCTTTTTCTATTTCTGTAGCTGTTGCCTTATATGGAAATCATTTACTGCCACCAGATACTTGGGAAATGTATACTGTGGGTGATGGCTGAAGGAGTAGTGGAGAGAACTAGTTCTGTGACCTTGGGCAAGTAGCTCAGTTATGCTGTGCCTCAGTTTCTTTAGATCTAAAGTAGGATTAGTTAACAGTATTTTATAGGGTTGTTTGAGGATGAGAGGAGTAAATACGTGAAAAGTGCTCAGAACAATGTCTTACCCTTAGTAAGCATTATTAATACCACTCTTTGCTTGCTTGTCATACACTGGGATGGGCACTTTTTATAGATCATCTGTGTGACTTCATGGTTATCTCCCAGTTTTTAAAATGAGAACGTAAAGTCACAGCTTCTGTTTAGATTTAAACATGCCTCTGACTCTCAAAACCTGTTTGCTTCTTCCCACAAATAAGTGGAATACTGTGTAAATGCCACAAACACAAACTCTTAAGTGGTGGTTTGTGCCAATACCAAAAGGGAACCTGAAATTACGTAGTTGTGTGGGTGTCATTTTGAGTGAGAGAATATTTTAAAATACTTTATTTCAGGTTTGTAATTAAACTTTCTGACATTCTGAAATCTACACTTTTGATAGTTCCTCAACTCGCTCTTTTTGGAGTCATACACACCTCTAGCTTGTCATTTTTCATCAGCTTGTTAAAGATAGAGGATTAGAAATTGGTAAGTGCTCTTTTGCTTTGTGTGTTACTTGTGTAACTGAGCTTTGCAAGTCATGCCAGGAGGGTGATCTGTATTACACGAATATGCACAAAGGCACAGTCTGTGTTTTGAAAAAGGTGTTTATACCACATAATACTCGAGAAAAAGCTTTGATGACTTTTGGACAGCTGGTCAATACCAGTACTTCACAGGTTATGGAACATTATTTGCATTATACCCAGTATCTTATTAAGGAGCATCATTTTGCCTCTTTCTCCATTTTTGTAGGTGACAGACTTGAGAGTTTGAGGTGGGCAACAATTAATTAAATTATATTACAGGTGAACTTTGGCTTTTTGTTTGGTATTTTGCGATAATACTCCTCTACTTATCCACAAAGTGAAGGGCTTTTCAATTTGTAGATTGTGTTTGATTAATGGAACAATTTGTAATTTGGAGAATATCTGTATTTGGGTAGAGTTAATGAAAAATTAATGTTCAAATGTAATAGAAAACTGTAGTACTATGTTGGTGAAGAAGAAATAAGTTATTACTCTAGGGACCATGCTGTCATGATTTAGCATGTGAAATTCTCTAGCCTAGAAGATTGATGTGCCATATACATTGATTTAGATTTAAATCTCTGTAGGATTTTAAAATCTGTTCCTACATGTATGGTATAATTCATATCATTTATTTTATTTAATAAGTGTTGCATAACATTTTTGTGACTGTTACGTCTTTATGACTGGTAGTTTTGGGGAAGAATAAAGGTTATTTTATCTCATTTGCATGCAGTATATTAACAAGTGGACTTAGATTGAAATAATGGAAAGCAAAAAAGTCAAAACTATGAAAGTTGGCAGTAATTTAGCAGTTGAGGTTCTCCAAAAAATTGTCTGGACAGTTTGCAGTGCTTGGGTTATAAAGCAGTAAGATGTATTTACTTGATTTCACAATGGAATACATTTTTACTGTAAAATTCAGTGTTACTGGCTTTGGTTTAATGTGTTTTAGACATTTACCAATGTCCCATACCCCAGTCTTCAGAAGATTTATACCATGACTTAATGGGGCTATAATCATTTTACTTACAAGAAAGACATTTTAGTGATGATTGTTTTTAACCTCTCTGTAGCATGATGACAGAGATGATGGTGTGGATTATTGGGCCAAAAGAGGAAGAGGTCGTGGTACTTTTCAACGTGGCAGAGGGCGCTTTAACTTCAAAAAATCAGGTAGCAGTCCAAAATGGACTCATGACAAATACCAAGGGGACGGGATTGTTGAAGATGAAGAAGAGACCATGGAAAATAATGAAGAAAAGAAGGACAGACGCAAAGAAGAAAAGGTAGAAAATTTCATCTTGTTAGTGATTCTAATGGATTTTCTTCATTATGGATTTGGTGGGCCAGTTAGTTCATTATTTCATTTTTAGGAACAATGATTATTACGGATCATTTTCACTCCACATTTTTGCTAATCTTTATTTTCTCTTTGTTTTTTTAGGAATAGTAAATCTGAAGTGAGATTGCAACAGAGAGCAGAACTTGCACCCACCATTTTTTTACCTGATTTTTGTTTTCAAATAAGAATGTAAGCATTTTACTTAAATTTTACTGTTTGCAAGTAGTCAATAGAAATTTTGTTTTAAGTCTTCAAATATCTTGAAAAATAGTAGACTGTATGTTGAAAATTGTACTGAAATAAAGTAGAAAATTGTTACGTACCATATTTGTAACTATCAACTTTTAAAAAAATACTTTTACTGTTTTTGTTACATGCATTGTAATTCGCTTTGTCTATAAGATATGGTCAAGTACAGCTCTGTGAAAGTTCTGATTCTCTTCCTTCCCTGTTTGTTAATGTTTATTCTGAAGTAAACGTTAGCTCTACATACAAATCCCTGGGCAGAAGTTGTTTATAGAGACCACACTAATTATTTTAACTATATACATCTGTTTAACATTCTCCTTAATTCAAACACACTACATTGTAGGGTGACTAATTTTTGAGGTGTACCACAGAAAAGGTTCTTACTTTGGCAAACTAAGCTAATTTAACACGTCAGCAAATGTTTAAAAAGAGAAAAAGCTTTATCAATAGTTAAAAAGTACAAGCTATTAAAAGATTGAAAATTACAAGAAGTTTTTTTTTTTTTTTTTTAATTGAAAGCAAGCAGTGGCCTATAAAACCATTCTTAGGAGCCTTTACTTATGGGGCTGAAAATTCAATGTTTTTTCTATTCTTATTTGAAAGTTTGAGTCATGGTCTTAGATATCAGCTAATCTTTGAGAGAGGAACTGGTCTGTAATAATACAGATGAAAAAATCCATTCTTACTGATCATCTTTAAGAAACAGAACAAAACCTGTAATCCTGGTGTTGGTATGGAAGAGGATTATCCTGCAGAATAAGTTGATACATTAAAAAGATGTACCTGATTTCATATCTTACATATTTATTTGAGCTTTTGGACAGCTGAAACATTAGTTTGTAGTCTAACCATAAGGAAAAATAGGCAAAAAAAAACCATTATGTTAATTAGTATTTTAAGTAACTTGTTTTTCAATAAAAAGTTTTGACAGGAAGTTTGTTGCAGCATTGGTCTAACTTGGTTTTTACTTTTTCCCTATTTTCAGTTGCAGTTTATAAAATGGCTTTTTCTTTTTCTTCCCAAGGGTTCTATTCTTCAGGTAGATAATCTTTCAGATGTGGATTATCTTTTTGTTTATGCTGATAGCTCTTAAGATGAAAACTCAAAATAGTAAATTTCACTGTCAAGTCTCTGTCAGTGACCATCTGTAAAAGTAGTCAAATTTCATTTGTTAATTCAGGAACCAAGTTAGTTGTATATGTTTGCATTAAAAGGAGGAAATGCTAGTTCTGTTAAGTGTAAACTTTTTCAAAGATCTTAATATATGGATCTTTCATCCTTCGTGATTTGCAGTGCTCCTAGCACCTTGATTGCAGCCAAAGGCATTTGCTAAGAACTGTAAGGGAAAAATAAGAAAACAAAATTCAATATACATGATGTTTATGGCCCTAGGACCCTTAGTATTGCATGATTTCTCCTATTAATTTTGTCTTTTCTGAAATCGTTAGAGCAGAGGAAATACTGTCAAAGCAAGTTTGTTGTTATGTTAGTCAGGACACAGCTAATCTCCTAGTCAGAAGAATACTTAATTACATGCGAAAGCAACATGGATTTAATCTTCAACACAAGAATTTTCATAACCATTTTATTTTATACAAATAAACTTAGCTTTTATTTTAAGTTATTATTTGGTTAGATACTGGATCTCTGTGCATGACTATAAATGTGCAGTTTTGTTTTTCCACTTAAGACAATAGGAAAAAGGGAATTTGTTGAGAAATTACTTAATAGGGAGTGGGAATAAACCTGCCCAAATTCTATCAGCAGGTTATATTTTAAGTGCAAATGTGCTGATTTAACCCAAATAGATACATGATTCGGTTACTTTTATTCTATTACACAAAATTGAGGAAAGAGGATTATACCAGAATTTAGTAAGAAGGGTGATAGAACTCTGCAGTAGGATGCCATTGTGGATGTTCTCTTTTTCAGAGCCAAACATATGAAAAGCCTATGTTGTGTTAAGCCACATTTAACTCCACACTTCATAACATGTTACAAAGCTGAATGGTAAGGGTATTTGTTTACAAATGACAGAAAATAACTCTTGGATACCTGCATTAACAGACTTCCTTTTGCCTAGAGAAGGAAAATAAAAATGAACCAAAGGATATTTCCAGAAAGGATTAAGAAACCTGTTTAAGAAGGCCATGACTCAGTCTTTAGGTGTGTATACCTTTCAACATTCTAGGAATTTTAATATAAAATAGCAAAATATGTTTTTCCAATTGCAGCCTACTTTAAGGAATTAACTATTGTTCCCTTTTGTCACAGTTAAAATCAAGTGTTGGGAATTAAATTATAATTTGAGTAAAAATACTACCCAATACGAACGAATGTAGATGGCTAAACGATTCTTACTTAGTGTGTTGTATATTGCAACAGGGACCCTTGTAAATTGTCATATGCCAATAAAATGTCATAAGTGGTAATAGCCGTTGTTTGTTTACCTGATTTTGAGACTATTTCTGTGTCTGATCTATACAGCTGATTTCTGTGACCTATTTATAGATTTTTGAATACCAACTCCTCTGTTAGTAAAATTACTGGTATGCTATGGCTTTTTTGGGGGGTTGATACATACTTCACAAAACTCAAACCCCATGTACTGTTATTTTTTTGTTTTCCCTGGTAATTCCAAGCTGTTTTTAGAGGATACAGGAATTCCAGATTTCTAGTCTAGTTCTCCTGTTCTTGTGTTAATACAAGAACTTGCCAGCCATAATATTATGGAGAATCAGCATTGCTTCTCTTTTTAAAAACTATAGTAGTCCATTAATAACTAAAAAGAGGTTGGATTTTGTTTTGTTAGACTATAATTTTGTGTAAAATTTGGTGTAATTCTCACCATGCCCCTTTTAACAAAGTGGACCATTCTGTCAACTTGAAAAAAAAGCATTTTTCATGGACATTTGTGTGCTAAGACCTATAGTATATATTTTGACTAATAATATATTAGGAGGCAATTGGAGAAAAAAAGTTTATTGTCATGGGATTGTATTAGTCTAGACTTAATAGTCTCTGGATAGAGATCCTGATACATCCTTTAACAAAATTTTAGAATGTTATCTGTTACCATATTAGGGTTATCAAATAGTTAAAACCATTATTACATCTGAATGTCAAGGGTTATATTAATGAAATTTTAAGCCAACAGGATTTGTTATTATTCAGTTTCTTAGAATCTCAGAGATATATGGAAATTTGTTGTATTCCATTGTCTTACTCAAGAGCCTTTGAGATTGTGTAGGTTTATGAGCTGGACTCCTTATATTTCTGAAACATTCAGTAATGATAAGTGTGTGTTGACTATGCAGATGAAGCCAAAGTTCTACATTTAATTAAGTCTTCTAGTTCTCTTTATATTGTTACGTCACATCATACTTTAGCCTTTAAAAATGGATCCCATTGGTTAAAAAAAGAGACACAGACATTAGGATCTGTGTTTCCCACTGCTAGAAAAAAACTTCAAATAATGTTTCTTAATTATAATCTCTGCGTAAGAAAAATATTCCCCGTCGCCCAAAAATATTTTTCCTACAGATATTTTGGATGATTTAAAACAGTTGAACCTATTGGCAGCACTCTTAAGATGCAGAAGATAATCTTGATTCTTACAAGTAGAAAAGGATTGGGCAAGTGGATTTTAATGCTACTCTCCTAAAAATCAAAATGAGATTTTTCATAGTAATCTCTTGGGGTTGCCCAGCTTCCTGATGCAGTAATGAGTACTCCTTTTAGTAAAACTAGATGATAATTAAGTACACCTTCATATTAAATGACTTGGAAGGATTTTTACTCACAGCATGATCTGTGTATTTGGCAGTGATAACTTCTTGGTACTATCATTGTAATTGCGAATTTCATGGAGTGCATAAAGCCATGGAAAAAGAATACTATTCTCATCCTCCAGAATAGTTGTTTACTTGCTACCTTATCTAGCCCTTGACTATGGAAGATCGTAATTTTTCTGTCTTAATGTACCAGAATGAGAAAGCAATAAACTTTTTATTAGGGTACTTCTAAAGCTGCCATGGGGGGGATGTTAAGTACTCTTTCAGTTTTTTGAAGGAAATTTAATATCATACCAAATGTAAGCATGAAAAGAAAGTTACAATAAAATATAAAATTTAACTGGTTAATGTCAGTATATACTTATAGTGTGTGCATACATTTGGTGGTGATACTTCTACTTCAAAATCAGAGTGTTGATCTGCTTTTCACCCCTCTAATACTGTGGTAAAGATACCCCCACTGCTGCAGTAGACTCCTGACTTGGACTCCTTAGCCCTTAAATTTCATCCTTTAGTTGCCGCCTGTGGGATATTTTTCAGCCGTAAAATTGGTGTCATTTTTAGCTAAAACCTTTCGATGTCTTGCCTAAATATTAGTCAAGATGAACAACATGAGCCTTTGTGCTTTACCCACTTACCCACCCCTTGTTCACTTACCTATCTTAAAATCTTACACCCTAGCAAAAATTCTAAATTCTTTTTATGTCCTCATTGAATGTAGCACATTCTTTTAGGCTAGCAACTCATTCCATTTAAATGTCTTTCTTTGCCAGAATAAATGTTTAGCAGTTTGCATTGTGTATGGCATACATACATAGGTATGAAATAAATGCTCCTTGAATGTATAATTAAAGCATGATATAATTGTATATGTATAGAGGTTTGATTAGCATAAGCCATTTTTTTTTTTTTTTTGTGGCTGCTGCTAAAACATAATACAGTCTAAGCTCCCTTAAAATGTGCTGAAGAGACATCGGATTGCAGTGAACAGAAGAGTTAGATCATTAATTTTTTTTTTTATATGTGGCTTATGTTACTCTTGTGCAGTTCCATGTTTTTAAGAGTAAATATATTTAAAAGGAGAGGGACCAGAAGCTTGATGTCTGAAATAGTGTCATGTGAATAGTTGGAATGTTTGCTGTAGAGCAGTGATGACTGAGATGGGTCCTTGCGAGCAGTCCTCAAGTATTTTAAGGGGTTTCCCTTAAAAGAGGAAATAGAGAGTTACAATTCAAATTATATATAAGGATCAGGATGGACATTTGATGTTACTTTGTCCAGCCTCATCATTTTAACATGTTCTGTATTTAGAGGACAACCAGAGCCAGTAGATAAAAGTCATAGATACATAGACTTTTTTTAATTTTTTTTTCAACGTTTTTTTATTTATTTTTGGGACAGAGAGAGACAGAGCATGAACGGGGGAGGGGCAGAGAGAGAGGGAGACACAGAATCGGAAACAGGCTCCAGGCTCTGAGCCATCAGCCCAGAGCCCTACGCGGGGCTCGAACTCCTGGACCGCGAGATCGTGACCTGGCTGAAGTCGGACGCTTAACCGACTGCGCCACCCAGGCGCCCCAACGTAGACTTTTATTGATTGACTCAGTGAGCTAATATTTGACATGTACGTACTTAAAAAGAGTAGTTCGCTTGTAAATAGCAAGTTTTCTGCTTGTAAAAGTATTGGGAATCTGGAAGTCTTTGTCAGGAATCTGTGTTATCTGAAGCTGAAGTTTTTTCCTAGTTCTCTGGATTACTTAATTGAAGTTTAAGAGCTACCTTTTACTCTCAGGTGCTTGCTTTATTGTGTGTTACCATCTGAGGGTACCAGTCAGTGATAATTAAAAAGAAATGCTGCATATTGCCACTTTTTTTTCAATGTTGCAATAGGAATGAATTTAGTTTTTTTTTATTGTTGTTTGTTTTTGTAAGACTTATGCCATATTTACGATATATATCAGATCTTTGGATGGCAAATAATTTGTTACTAGTTGTAAGATGATCCAAATCAGTTACTTGGAATTTTTATGAAGTAGAATATTTTTATTCCTGTTACTGGGACCATGACAGTATCAAATTATGAGTCGATTATTGCTAAAAATGAAAAGGCCTAAATGCAAACATTAGTAGCACTGATGTATATCTGACTGTCTGAGTGATCCAGAAGCGGGATAAGACTAGAAGGGCATCCTTTAACTATTTTTTCTGTGTTCTAGGTTTTAACCAACTCTTTTTAAATGATTCACAAGAGTCAAGGCATTCCTATTTGTGAACGTAAGATTGTATCAGAAAACAGAGTACAGAGTCTATGAAGTCATATGAATCTTCTAAAAAAAAAAATGGAACCAGAAAAATCAAGCAGCAGTTCACCTTTCTGCCTTTAGAGCGGTCTAGCTATAGTAAACTATTTTTGTTCGAACATAGTATGAGTAGTTATAGACACATAAGACCTTTGGATTCATACACTAAGCATAACCTAGTTTTTCTTTTGTATAAATTTTTTAAAGGCCCAAGTAAAAAGAAATCCTGCTTTTAGACTATAAACATTTAACTTTGGTTTTGTAATTTTAATGTAACACTACAAGTAAATAGCAATTTATAGTATAGATATTACTACAGTTTAAATAGACCTAGAAATATAGTTAATAGGTCTCTTACATTAACTATTTTAATTGTCAATACAAAGCACATTTTTAGAATTTAATTTGAAATATGATTTTAGTATCAGGGAAAATTTTGGTCTAATTGCTCTCAAATATTTAAAATTTTTGAATAAATAATTGTAAAGGTTTAATGAATTTTAAGAGGTGTTTAATCTTTTAAATAGCGCTGGTTGATTTAAGTGTACTGTATTAGCACTACCCCTGAGAGGCTTCAAGCATAGGCAGAATAGAAAGAAAAAGGGCCTAAATATTTTTCTTTTTGAAATGTAAAATTTAAATGAACTTTCTGGGTTAGCACATCTCAATGTGGAGATCACATTTACATATGAACCCTTATGGTTAACATTGGAGAGGCTGTTTCCTAATTTGGTAGAAGGTTAATTTGTATTCTTTCCCACTGTTTAAGATAACTACAGTAACTTGAGTTCATCACCAAAAACAAACTTAGGCTTGTGGCATAGGCTAATGGGGCTCTGCTGGGTATTTGGCAAAATTGAGTATACACATCTTTCTAGCCTTTGTCTAAACCAGCCCTCAGCCTCTCACCTTTTCGTTTATTCACTGAAAAAGTATGCCTGGCAATGGGTATAAAGGTGAATAAAACATGCTTGGTGTTGGGGATCCAGAACATAGTATGATGATTATAAAGTGTTAGTAGTTCTGGAAAAATACATTTGGATGGCAAAACCAAATACCTATGGACAGCTTTTGGAATTAAACTAGGTGATGAACCTCCAAATATCAAATGGGGAAAACCATCAACCTGCCTGGTATTGGTTTCTATGTGAGAAGGAAGAGTTGGGGTAGGGTCTGGCAGACTTGAGAAAAGGAGAATCTCAAATTACTCAACTGAAACTTGGATTTTGTCCTCTCCATAGTGAGTGCAAGGTACCCAAAGGAAGGATTGGAGAGACTGGGACAATTTTCCCCAGTGAACTCTCAAAACACCAGCCAAGACAAGACTCCCTTTTAGGACAGGACTGGACCCCACACTGAGAAGAAAGTAGCAAAAGTAGAATCACTGAGTGTAGAGACCATAGGAGAGGGCTTAGATCAAACTGGGGGAGGGGAACACAATCAGGAAAATCTTAGAAAGCAAGCCACCGTATTTCTGAACATTACTCAAAAACAACAGAAAAGGTAACTGAAGTCAAAAAAGCTTTCCTGAATCTTGCATCATTCTAAAAGGCCAAGAAAATAATTTCATGTAAACATGAGCAATTGAAAAATACTGTCAAATCTCAAAAGTTTATCAAGATGTGGTATGTATGAGTGCTTTCGTAAACAAAATGGAGGAAAGATCTCTGAAGAATGTTAGGGGTAAGTTGTCAACAAAACATTCATGGAGGGTGTAGCGTGCATGGTGAAGGTAGCTTTAGTGCTGGTTCCTATTCTAATATTCTCCGAGGAAGTGTTGGTCTGGCTGTAATGTGTGCTGATTGATATCGGACTGGAAAGGGAGGTGGCTACAAGATCATGATTTATATACTTATGAGGGCAAAAGGAAAGGACAAGGTACTTGAAGAAATTGTGACTCACTGATTCCAAGTAAGGTGGCTGACCCATTTGCCTTCACTTATACCTTGTCCAACAGCCTCTTCTGCCTTTTCATCCTTAACCTAGTGTGGACTACTGGGATATTCTGCCAGTTACTTAGTTACAGATCATTTCTGATGTCTGTTTTCTTTTGTCCCATATCCAGTTATCTTACTCAAGTATTGATTGTTCATTGTATATAATAGACACTTTCTAAGAATTTTTAAATTTTATTTTTTTGAAGTAAGCTCTACACCCAATGCGTCTGAATTCCTGACCCCTCATGAGATCAAGAGTTGCATGCTCCACCAACTGAGCCAGACAGGCGCCCCATATACTAGGCACTTTTCTAAAGCACTAGAGAAGCAGCATGGTTCAAGCCAAAAGTACCTGTTCTAGAGATTACATTCTAGTTTGGCGATAGCGGTAGCATGAATATAGGTGGTGATAAGTGCTATAAAGAAAAGTAAGAGTGGAAAGAGATGGGGTTTAAAAATGCTCAGGGATAGCCTCTCTGACGTCTCTACTAGAATGTAATCTGCAGGAGGGTGAGGACCTTACTGGTCTTGCCCGTTACTGCATTTCCCATGCTTAGAATAGTGCCTGGCACATAACACTCAGTATTGAATGAGTAAGTGTGGACCATAGAGAAATTAGTTCAAAATACCCCATTTTTAAAAATTTTATTTTAATGTAGGTCAGCAGCAGGCACATTTGATCTTAAATTGTCTTGTCATTCCAGTGCATCCTTGGCTGAAGTAGGAATAAAGATGTTGCTCTGTCTTACGAAGCCAGTAAAACCCAGACCAGAATTAAAAATGGGTTATCACTTGATAGGATTTAGTCCTTACTTAATACTCGGCCAGGTTAACGTCCGGTCCATATTTGATAGCCTGGATAACCAGGAGCGTTTGGTGAGCGAACATTGTAAGTACTGCAAAGGTGCGCATCCCTCGAAGACTGCTTAGGTTCTGCTAATCCCATAAGCAGATAATGTTTGAATGAAATGATTAGACAACAAATAGCGACTTCAAGGGAAGAGGAGAGCGCGGCCCCGCTTAGCGTCTGGGTGTACAGGGGACGACACTGCGAAAAGGGACGAATTCCGGATCGCGGGCCTGGCTCAAGACCCTTAATACCTTCATGACACCGTGTGGTAGACACCAGTAGTTTAGCATGGAGGAACCTAAGGACGCATCAGAAGCTTGCGTCACCATCTTCGCACCGCCCCCCCGTTCCACCTGCTGTCTCTAGGCTTCTATTGGTTGCCTCGCGGAAGGCCCGTCCCCTAGAGGAAGAAGGAAATATCCCAGTAGCCGGCCCAAATAACCGTAACTAGCCTGACGTCATGACGCAGCCAATCAGAAGCACATATGTTTAGGCTTGTCCAATGAGCTCGGAAACTGGCTTGGCCCGCGGAGTTTGATTTTCGTTCAGGGACGCGGAAGTTGTGCCCGGCCTCGGGGCGAGCCGCAAGGTGGGTGGGAGACCGGAGGTAAGGGCCAAGCATCCTGCGGAGTTACCCAGGTTGAGGGAAGGGGTTTCGGTGTCCAGCCCCGGATCGGTGGGGGGCGTCGTTACCGTCTGTGGCTTGCAAACCGAGGCGCGCGGGCGGACACGAGTCGACGTCCCAGCGCTCCTGTACCAGGACGGGCGCACGTAGGGCGTCGCTGACTGCGGATTCGAGGCAGCGTTTCTTACGGACCGCAGCTTGGTGTTCGGTGGTTGCTCGCAGGCTCGGCTTCGGAGGAAGGTGAGCAAGGCGATCATTCTGGCTTTGGAGAGCCCCTGAGGAAGCTTGCGGCCAAGGCGACTGACACCACCGGCGCTAGTCTCGGCCTGTTACTCACTTAGTTGGGTGACTGAGTCACGTCGCGTATCTGGGGTCCAAATTCCTCGTCTTTAAAATGAGCGAGGAGGATGGATGGTACCCTATTCGTTTGTGAGGAAGAGCCGCTGTTCATTTGTTAAAGCGTTGGGTCGGCCCCCTGCCTGCCTTCAGGAGCTGAACTCATCCCTCTCCTCAACCCAGAGCTTCCAGGAGAGCGGGGACTTCGCTGTCGCAGCTAACCTAAAGGCTTCCCGGCTAAGTGTCCAATTTATTGTAGGTTGATATTTATTAAGGCTGAAACATCTTATGAAGTTTTAGTGCAATTTAACTGATAAATTGAAATTTCCTTTATCAGCCCTTCCCCACGTCTTCATTCCTCTCTCTCTTTGACTTCCTTCAAAATACTGCTGGCCAAAAGAGATCAGTTGATGGTGTAATGTGAAACGAAAGGATTCCTCCAGGTTACTTAATACAGTTTTGTGGCAATCGTGTTTTTTGTTTTTTGTTTTTTTTGGTCAAGAGTAATATTTTCTAAATTGTTTTTCCGGAAGGTATCAAGAAACTGATAATGTTTCCTTGAATTCGCTTATGTATTTGTTTCATCAATGTCACTCATACTGAATATCTTAAGAGAGATGCTGGAATATTTCGGTGTTCCCATAGACCAGGTAAATGTCTTTTAATGGATTTGAATGAACCTGTTATATTTGTTGCTGGGTCTTACTTTGAAAATGATCTATATATATGTAAACATTTAATTTAAGGCAAGATTGTTACTTTTCAAGGTGTAACAAAGCTGAGTTTGCAATAGTGTACCTTAGGTAGTTTGCGTTAAAAAAAAAGGATAAAATTAAGGGCGCCTAGCTGGCTCAGTCCGAAGAGCATGTGACTCTTGATCTCCAGGTTGTAAGTTGTGAGTTAGGCCCCAAGTTGGGTGTAGAGTTTACTTAAAAAAAAAAGGGTGGGGGGATGGGGGGAGGGGGAGGATAAGATTATTAGCAACCTATTTACTAGATAGGTCAAATGCCAGCAAAAGGTGCACATGCAGCAAAATATAGATATGACCTTCACAGGTAAAATGTATTTTAATTATCCAGTGGTTTTATTTAAAGTAATTTAAGTTTGGGGGCGCCTGGGTGGCTCAGTCGGTTGGGCGTCCGACTTCAGCTCAGGTCACTATCTCCCGATCCGTGAGTTCGAGCCCCGCGTCGGGCTCTGGGCTGATGGCTCGGAGCCTGGAGCCTGCTTCCGATTCTGTGTCTCCCTCTCTCTCTGCCACTCCCATGCTCATGCTCTGTCTCTGTCTCAAAAATAAATAAACGTTAAAAAAAAATTTTTTTTTAAAAGAAAAATAAAGTAATTTAAGTTTGATATTTGGGTATATAATGGCAAGTTATAGCTCAACAAATTCAGAATAAATCTGGAGAGAGGATGACTTAGGCCTAAGAAGTACAAGCAAATCCAATTTTCTCTACTTATGGAGCATTACCATATCCAACACAATATGCTTGGTTCTTTGGGTGATATAGAGCAATACGCGATCTTGTATTCATACTGCTTAAAATACAATATGACAAATAAAAACATACAGATAACTATAATACAAGATTGAATATAAGAAAGAATAGTTGGGGAGTTTATAGAATGGGCAAATCATTGCTATTTGTTGGGGTGAATTAGAAGAGAATAGCCAAGGACACTTTCAAGATTTTAAACAAAAGTAAGTTGAAGAGTGGTTATAAATTATAAATAGGCAATTATTATATTATAAATAGGCAATTCAGTATGAGGAACTAGTTTATTTTTTTGTTTTTTTTTTTTTGTTTTTTTTTTTAAATTTCCCCACGAACAGAATTTTGTTGAGGGTGCTAGTTTATTTCATGCTCAAAAGACCAACTGCAACCAAATGAAGTGAACATAACTTCAAGATTTTATTGTCTTCATAACAAAATATGAAGCTTAGAACTGGATCACTTGGCCCTTTCTCTTCTTATCTCCTCCCAGTTCAAAATGCTTGCATCTCTTAATAGCCAGCATTCTCTTAGATCTGCAGTTGGGCTCAACACATTCAAGCCTCAGAACAATCTTCTTTGTGGTTTTAGCCTTTTTCCGGAAAATCGGCTTAGTTTGCCCACCATAGCCACTCTGCTTCCTGTCATAACGCCGCTTTCCCTGGGCATAAAGAGAATCTTTGCCTTTCTTGTACTGTGTCACTTTGTGGGGTTGGTGCTTGCCACACTTCTTGCAGAAAGTCCGGCGGGTTTTAGGAACGTTCACCATGGCTGCGAGAAGGCTATCAGCACGGAAAGCATGAGGAACTAGTTTGAATCAGGAGGTGAAGTGAGCCAGATGTGCTGTTGGATTATATAAATACAAATATCCTACAGATAGAGAAGTAGTTCTAGAATGTAGGAAAAAGAGATTTCAGATTTGTGGTTATCTACATTCTTTTGATATTTGAATTCAGGGACTTTGGTGACATAATGGAAGATGTTGGGTGTTACTGATGCATTTTGAATTTCAAGAATACATTGAAGATAATGAGGACTGAATAGTAGTTAAAGATTTGCTTATTATTGGATTATTGATACCTTTAGGGATTTGTGTAGGTGGAGTGGCGGCTGTAGTGTAGTTTGAAGAATAACTAAGGAAGGGTAGTGGCATCAGCAACTTTCTTTTGAAAAGTTTTTGAAAAGAGATCAAGAGTCATCAACTTGAAGGAGTAGGATCGACATTTTTTTTTTTCCAGTGTTAGAGATAACTTCATGTTTGCAAGCATTGGAGAAGAACCTCATAGACAGGAAAAAAAAGTTAAAAATTCAAATGAAAGAGCGAGTGATGAGCAATGTCCTGGAGAAGGTAGCTGGGCAAGGAATATAAATAATAAGTCTTGGAAAGAAGACAGACAGTTGAGTAGGATAAAAGTGAGAGATGGTGGAGAGGTTTGGAATGGAGAGAAATAAAAATTGAGGTATGTTAAGGTGGAGTCCTTGGTTTTCTCAGTAAGAGCAGAGTCAAGGCTTCTGCCAGGTAATGAAAATGGTGGCTTTGGAGATTTCAGAGATCGGTGATTGCTTTGGGCAAGACAGTAGAGAACAACACATGCTCTGAAGAGGTCGCAGAATATACCTGTGCAGAATACCCAGCTGAAGTCAGCATGGATTTGTAGTCTTTCTAAATATTGTTGTTTTTGTAATTTATTTTCTCCAGCTAAGAGTAGTTGGGGTAATTTATCCATTAGTAATATGAGAACACATAATATCAAGAGGATGAACACTTTTTGAGTGGTAATGAACCTATCACTGAAACAACTTGAAAATCTCTGCTTGGTAGGAAAGTCACATCAGTAAAGTCCGGGTCGCCTGGGGGGCTCAGTCTGTTAAGCATCCAACTTCAGCTCAGGTCATGATCTCACCGTTTGTGAGTTCAAGTCCTGCATTGGGCTCTCTGCTGTCAGCACAGAGCCTGCTTCAGATCCTCTGTCTCCCAGTCTCTCTCTGCCCTTCCCCTGCTCATACTCTCCCTCTCTCTCTTTCAAAAGTAAAATAAACACTTGGGGCTCCTGGAAGGCTCAGTTGATTGAGCATCCAACTTTGGCTCGGGTCATAATCAACATCTTGCGGGTTCGAGCCCCGCATCTGGTTCTGTGCTGACAGCTCAGAGCCTGGAGCCTGCTTCAGATTCTGTGTCTCCCTCTCTCTCTCTGCCCTTCGCTTGCTCTGTCTGTCTCTCTCTCAAAAATAAATGAACATAAATTAATTTTACCTCTTTCTACTTTTTCAGATGTAGCTACTAGAAAATTTGTCTTACATATGTGGTTTGTATTTTTTTCTTTTGGAGAATACGTACTTCTGAAGTGATTGTAGGTGTAGGTGATTGTGATTTATGGTTAAGAACTACTACCCTGTAGGATTGAAAAGGAACATAAACACATCTCTGCCCCTGGAGTTGACAGTCTTAATGGAGCAGAGAGAACGCTGCAAATGAAACAAAGTTACGTGTAGTTAGGTATCCTGTTGTGTGGTGCTCCTTGGAACTGGTTTAGGAATTTAGAGCCTAGGAAGCTCCCGAAAGCAGAGTCAAATTTGTAGAGGAGTGTGAATCTGACATTAGAAGACAGGTAAAAGCAGCTGGTGCCAGGGCTGGAGGTAGAGTGGTGCCCTTTGGGCACATGCGTAAGTGCTTGGCAATTAGGATAACATTGGCTTGTCTTTGAGACCATGAGGAAAATTGCTATACGCAAAAGAGCTCGTGTTATTAACGTAGTGAGTGGGTAATTCAGTCGGATAGATAGAACTGGGCCAAGTGGCAGAGGACTTTTCAGGGTGACTGGAGAATAATACAGAATACATGGAGGATGTTGTGGAGACTGAGATCGCAGAATTGATGGAAGCTTATGAGGCCAGTAGATGTAATCTGTTTAAAAAGATTTTTCAAATTTTTTATTAAACATTAAACAGAGAGAGAGCACGAGTGGGGGAGGGCAGAGAGAGAGGGAGACACAGAATCTGAAGCAGGCTCCAGGCTCTGAGCTGTCAGCACAGAGCCCGACACGGGGCTCGAACTCACAAACCGCGACATCATGACCCCAAGCTGAAGTTGGACATTTAACTGACTGAGCCACCCAGGCACCCTATGATGTAATCAGTTTAATGTTTTAATGTTTCCTCTACTTTCAAATAGTAAGGTTCTGAGCTCAGGTGTTTGGATGTGATCAGATACATTCAGAATCTTACTATTTGAAAGTAGAGGATGGGGCGCCTGGGTGGCGCAGTCGGTTAAGCGTCCGACTTCAGCCAGGTCACGATCTCGCGGTCGGTCCGTGAGTTCGAGCCCCGCGTCGGGCTCTGGGCTGATGGCTCAGAGCCTGGAGCCTGTTTCCGGTTCTGTGTCTCCCTCTCTCTCTGCCCCTCCCCCATTCGTGCTCTGTCTCTCTCTGTCCCAAAAATAAATAAACGTTGAAAAAAAAAATTAAAAAAAAAAAATAAAAAAAAAATAAAAAAAAAAAAAAGAAAGTAGAGGAATGGCATTTTCTGTGCCAGTGGCTTCCGGATCTTCCTCTCTAGCCCCAGCTTTTCTCAACTAGTCAAATGGCTTTAATTTTTACCTATCATGTATTGTGTCTGCTGACGATTCCCAAATCCATCTAAATCCCAGATTTTTTTCCTGAGTTCTAGAACTGTATGTCCATTTCCAAGAAGATGCTGTTAGGATGCTACCTACGTCTGTTGCTTGTAATAAACTCTCCTTGTTATGGGATCTTAGGAAAAATGAAAAGTCCAAGTTTTAATGCTTTTTGAAGAAAGTGCTTTCTTTGTCTTGAAATCTCTGCCAAAAGCAGAAATATTATGTCATATTTTTGAGGAGGCTTCTGTGGGAATTGTTTACACCAATCTGGAAAGCCCAAGCCAAAAGACAAGATGTTATTTGAATTATAGTAGCGTATTTCATTTCTATCATCTTTTTAAGAACTGACTTCTGGCAGATATAGTTCACTGTAAGTAAAGAATTCTTAAATTGTCTAGTGCCGGATTAGTTTATTCCCCCTCTTTATTTCACCTTTGAAAGGAATTACATAAGTGCACTCTGTATTACCTCATTGTTTGAGAAACTGAAATTGTCAATTTTTGACTGGGCCAAAAGATGTTTAGCTGGGAGGAGAGGAGGCAATTTTTCTGGATAAAGTTCCCTAAAGTTTTTTTCTTTTTTTTTTTTTTAACGTTTATTTATTTTTGAGACAGAGAGAGTCAGAGCATGAACGGGGGAGGGTCAGAGAGAGGGAGACACAGAATCTGAAACAGGCTCCAGGCTCTGAGCTGTCAGCACAGAGACCCACGCGGGCCTCGAACTCACGGACCGCGAGATCATGACCTGAGCCGAAGTCGGCCACTTAACCGACTGAGCCACCCAGGCGCCCCTAAAGTATTTTGTCATTATCAGAAATAGGACAAAAATGAATTTGTGGTCCTTTTTTTTTTTTTTTAATGTTTATTTATTTTTGAGAGAGAGAAACAGAACATGAGCAGGAGAGGGGCAAAGGGAGAGAGGGGGACACAGAATCTGAAGCAGGCTCTAGGCCCTGAGCTGTCAACATGGAGCCCGATGTGGGGCTCGAATGCACAAACTGGGAGATCATGACCTAAGCTGAAGTTGGATGTTTAACCAAGTGAGCCACCCAGGTGCCCCTGTGGTGCTTTCTTAAGAGACCTTTCTTTCTGGAATATTACATAGGTTAACTCCCATCCTTTTTTTTTTTTTTTCTTTTTAGGACAAATATGAATGAAGTTTAATTTTTTTTTTTTAAGTTTATTTATTTAGAGAACTAGCAGGGGCAGGGGAGGCAGAGAGACAGAGAGAGAGAGAGAGACAGAGAGAGAGAAGAGAGAGAGAGAATCTCAAGCAGGCTCTGAGCTTAGCACGGAGCTGGACAGGGGTTCCGTCTCAGAACTCTGAGATCATGACCTGAGCCAAAATCAAGAGCTGGATGCTTAACAGACTGAGCCACCCAAACGCCCCAAAGTTTAATTCTTTGAAGAAAATACTTTGAGTATGCCCTTCTCTATTTTCTTTTCAAAATAAGTGTTAATGCATCCTTTACATCTACTTTTCTTCATGGATATATAAATATGCTTTAACAGAATAGTGTTTTTTTTTTTTTAATTTTTTAACATTTATTTATTATTGGCAGACAGAGAGTGATGGAGCATGAGCATAGGAGGGGCAGAGAGAGGGGAAGACACAGAATCTGTAGCAGGCTCCAGGCTCTGAGCTGTCAGCACAGAGCCAGACGCGGGGCTCAAACTCGAAAACCGCGAGATCATGACCTGAACCGAAGTTGGACGCTTAACCGACTGAGCCACCCAGGCACCCCTAACAGAGTAGTTTTTAAACAATGTTCTGTGTGTAAATAGGTTTTGCAGATTAGAGAAAATAAAGACTATGGATCAGCTCGGAGTATTGTTCGTCTTATTGGGAAAATTCTTCCTCTAGAACCTTGTCCCAGGCCTAATTTTGAGGTAAGTCAGTCAACATGCATTGTTTAAGCACTATGTATACAATAATCCCAGGTACTTCCAGAGATAGAGTAGAACAAAAGAAGAACTGTTTCCTGAAAGCCAAAAACCTCTTGCATGTTTTTGTGTTTATTTCTTTAAGTAATTACATTCAAAGATGAGCAGACACAAAGCAACACCTGAATAGCTTATTTTATTCTAGTTTGTGTTTTATGATAGATGACATTAACCAGGGTAGAGAATATTGCTACATGTTTAGACTTTAGATGACATTTTCCTCAGTATTTTTTGCCCCGCTAACAGGTGCATGTTTTTCTGTTGCATATCCTTTTTCCTCTTAACTCAGGAATTTTTAATTTAGGCAATTTCCATGGGCATGCATGTGTTCTACCCCCTGCTCCCCACCCCAGCAAAGCTCTGACTTTTTTTTTTCTTCCCCTTTTTTACTTCAGTTGATCCCTCTATTGAACTCTGTAGACCCTGGTAACTATGGATCTGTAGTTCCGTCTTTTGCTGATACTTTGCGTGTGGCAAATGATGAAGAAGGCAGTTATCTCAGATTTCGGTAATTTTACATACTTCCTGTGGAAGGTGGGATATGGGCTGTAATCTTAATTCTTGCACGTGTTGAAGTTCGATCATACTAATTGAATCTTGTGCCTGTCTCTGTACTGCCCTGTGACCTACTAATAGCTTCCTAATAAGGATGACATTTTTATTTCCCATTTCTCTTAATGTAGGCCTAGGAAGGAGTGATATTAAAAGGGTGTCAAAATCATTATGTCCATTTTTAGGAGAAAGCTGTTTCCTATGCTAGATACCATATTTGGTAATTTTTTACATATTTAGCCAAAACTTAAATAGTGTTTACTGTGTACCAGGCAACGATGTTAAATAAATATATTTGAAATTTGAATCTGTTACTGTTCGGGAGTACTAACTTAAGTGTTAGTATATTCAGATATAGGCTATAAACACAATAAGGTCAATTATCCAAATATTCTGGCTAAATTTATTATGTATCAAAGTGGTTTATCAATTTAAAAAAAATTAGAATACCATAAACTTATCCCTGACATAATGCTTAGTATAAGGCCATTCAGTACCATATATTCAGAGTATGTAGAATTTCTAAGTAAATCAACTTTATTTCTAAATAAATCAATTTGTACTGTGTTTAAACCAATTAGGTAGAACAGTTACAAGACAATTATTTTTGTTTTACAGTCTAAAAGCAAGACTTGTTCCTTCATTCACTGACCACTTATTGGTCACTTATTAAAGGCAACTGTTCTGTTCTAGATATTGAGAATACAAAGTCACATAAGCTGTTGTGCTTGTCCTCAGTGAGTCTGGAGACAATGATGAGATAAAGAGAGCTACTCTGATTTTTGTTTTTGTGTCTTTATTCCTCTTTGTCTGAAAGAATTTATTTCTTTGGGGAAATTCCACCTCCCCCCTCAGTTTTTCCTTCCTTCTACCCACAGAAATAGCATATGGAAAAATGAAGAAGAGAAGAAAATGGAATTTTTCCATCCTTTGCCACCAGTTTGGAATCCATTGCTGCCTGCTCCAAGACAGAATAAACGAACCAAAAACGATGGGCCCGTAAATGAAGCTGCAATTAAAAAAATAGCTGCCCTCGAAGATGAGCTGACTTTTCTTCGCACTCAGATCGCTGCAATTGTGCAAATGCAGGAACTGAAAAACCGTGCAAACGCTGGTGAGTGCCATGCTGCGTTCTGTCTTAGTTAGATGGTGCTCACCTACCATTTCATTTCAGTCAGTAGGGTCCCAAATGAGAGCATCAGATGCTAATGTGTCTTGTGAATGACATTAAATATGTCGAGGATATCGAGGGTGTAATATTGCTACGTCTGATGTTTATGTAGAATAAACGGAGACACATTTGCGGTGAGGGGCATGGCTTTGGTTCCAGCTGTACTGCTGTAGATTGTACTTTTGTATTGAAAAGCTGTTTTCTAAGTAAACTTTTCTAACTCTTCAGAAAAGCATCGATATTTATGAGGAAGAATATATTAATTTGAAAGAAGATGAATATAAGGTCTTCATGTATTTGTGGTTTGAAGTTATTGCTGCTGTTCTTTCACTAAATTCAGGTTGAATAATGTTTTCCAGATGATCCTTTTCTAAATTTTTAGAGATGTGACTGGTTTTAAACAACATACACCCACATACATAATATATACATGTATCTGTACACATCCATATACACACATATAATTTATATATAACATGAAATGTTTATACAGTATTGTATATTTATGTATTTTATGCATAAATATTATACATAGTGATATATAATAATAGCAATTAAAATGAAATATACACACACATTATTATTTTTTTTTAATTTTTTTTTTTTAACGTTTATTTATTCTTGAGACAGAGAGAGACAGAGCATGAGCGGGGGAGGGGCAGAGAGAGAGGGAGACACAGAATCGGAAGCAGGCTCCAGGCTCTGAGCCATCAGCCCAGAGCCTGACGCGGGGCTCGAACTCCCGGACCGCGAGATCGTGACCTGGCTGAAGTCGGACGCTCAACCGACTGAGCCACCCAGGCGCCCCATACACACATTATTTTTAAGCAGTCGTGTTAAAAAGTCTTTTGGGAGCAAATCTGTTGTGAAAAAGCTAAGTACTCAGTATCCGTCCTAGGCCTTGCCTAGAAAATATATGCTTGGGCATTTCTACAGTGTCATCATAGAGTGAATATACCAGTTTGAATGTTTCTAACTACGAATTGTTGATTGTGTTTTAGCTTTTTTAAATAGAGGATGAAATTCAGACTGTATGTTAATTACTGAAAAAGCACTTTTTGATTTCTTTTTAAAATGCATTCTCACCCTTCCTCCCTTTAAAGGCCTACCCAGAAAATCCTAATTGGATTAAAAATAAGCTTATTCTTGGGGCGCCTGGGTGGCGCAGTCGGTTAAGCGTCCGACTTCAGCCAGGTCACGATCTCGCGGTCCGGGAGTTCGAGCCCCGCGTCAGGCTCTGGGCTGATGGCTCGGAGCCTGGAGCCTGTTTCTGATTCTGTGTCTCCCTCTCTCTCTGCCCCTCCCCCGTTCATGCTCTGTCTCTCTCTGTCCCAAAAATAAATAAACGTTGAAAAAAAAAAAATTAAAAAAAAATAAATAAATAAAATAAAAAAAAAATAAGCTTATTCTTTGGTTTGACTCTTATAAAAATTACTAAGCAGATGGGATTGCTTCTTTTTCCTGGCCACATCATTATTTTAGTAGCATTACTGAAATTGTTCCTTTTTTGTTTCTAATTAGTGTTATGTGTTATGTTGGAGAGAATTTTGCATGATTTTTTCAACAGACTACTTTGTTTTTAGGCCTCTTTGACTTGAACAGCGAACCTAGCAGTTTGGGACAAAGGCCATCGCCAGGAACTGCTGAACTGAGTGTCAAACCAGATCCATTTTCAAGTTCAGTGTTCTTCCCTCCACCTGCTCCTCCTCCTCCAGTGCCCCCTCAGCTTTCTTCTCCGCAACGTCCATGTTCACTTACATGGCCAGGAACTAATAATACATGTAACTCAGATAACTCAGCAAATGAAGTGAAAAGACAGCAGTCAGGTGATAGTAAGACTAATGACAGTCATCGTTCGAAAAGCCAGGAAAATAAAGATGTTCCGAATATGTTGGACATTCTAAAGGATATGAATAAGGTTAAGCTCCGTGCTGTGGAACGGTATGTTGTCATAACTTGAGAAATGAATCAAAATTCTATTAGTGATGTTGTAATAATTTATTATATTTATCAAAGTAAACATAGACAGGTCTTCTCTCTGATTCTTTTTCACTCCAAACGCTTCTCCCAGAAAGAATCATTTTCAATTTTTTTTTACTGTTTCTTTTAGTGTCTTATCTCCATATTTTTGGAACAGTGTACTACTTCCTTTTGCTATTTCTTGATATTTTAACTATATTTATTTCCGCTTGTTAAAACTCAGGAGTACATCCTTTCAGGCATTCTGCCGCCTAACATGTACGCATAAATACACTTCTTATTCTGTCTTCCCAATATAGTTAAATCCATCGTCTTTACTTAAATCAGTATTCAGAATTTACATCCTTTTAACAGTAAACATTCACAGGTAAGCCATTTCCTTATGCTATGATTACATTTTGCTTGTTGAATAATTTTATTTTTTATTGCAGCTAATAATTGTCTCTCTGAGTTTCTTTCTTTTTCTTTTTAAAATAATTTCCCCTGTAGGAGCTCTCTGTTCTGCTCCACTGTCTTGTTCCCCCAAGCCTGCTGCATTGTTACCATGTCAAGGATTTCATTGGCCATCATTATGGCATTCTCTACCCTGTCTCTTGTGTTGCCTCACCCATTTCTTGGGTGTCCTATCTTCCCATACCTTTCTGAGAAAGGGTCTATAAAAGAGATTATTTTAAGGCTTTGCATATCTGAAAATTATGATTTTATTCTAACACTTCATTGCTAGTTTGGCTGGGTATACAATAGGCAGAAAACCATTTTTCCACAGAATTTTGAAGACATTGTTCCATCAGTTTTTAGCTTCTGTTCCTGTGGAGAAGCTGATGTCATTCTCATTCCTGGCTATGTATCAAATCTATTTTCCTTATTCTTGAAACATTTAAGATCTTCTCTTTAGTCCTGGTTTGAAATTTCATGACGATGTTCCCTGGAGAGTTTCTTTTTTAATTTCTTATGCTGGGAACTTGGGGACTCAGTCTTGAGTTTTACATTTTATTCAGTGTGTCGACTTTTCCTCAGTCCCTTCAGGGGAGCCCCTTCAGGAAGGCAGCTCACCCTCCACTATCTTCACTGTCTTCCAGTGTTTTGCAATTCTTACCTACTCTCTCGTAATTTCTTTGTCTTTGTGGGTATGTATTTTTTTAATTTGTTTACTGTCATTTTAGTAGGATTTCACAGAGATCTGCCATGTTCATCTGGAAATCCCTCAATGAGGTTTTTAGTGAGAAAATATATTTTCTGTATAATAGTGTTAGGGCAGACACATCATTTCATTATTAATGAGGGTATGATTTGACCCTTGTGTGAGGAAGCTGATACAGAGAAGAATGTGGCTGAATGTACACACTTGTTCCAGCTAGAGGGCTTATTGGCATCACCGGGCCCAGTCAGTGTAAGACAGTGACTGACTGTTACCATAACTGGAGACACAGCTAGGAGGCTGGTAGAGTTTCCCTTCCACCCTCAGTATCTCATTTTTCTACAACTAACCGTGCATTATACATTACTACAGAGTCAGATAAGATTTGCCACATCTTCACAGTTACAGTCACTGTTCGTGTTCTCTGCCTTCTCTCTTGTTACTGTGAATGAAATGCCATTGCTCATGTCCAGGCTCTCCCCTTGGTCACTAGGTCTCCTTTTCTCTTATCTTCTCAAGGATTTTACCTAAAATTATCCCTTCTGTCTTCTACATCATCAAATTTTTCTTCTCTACTTTATTCTCCCCATACCTGAGTATTTACCATCTTCAAAACATGTATATCCCCAGCTATTATTCCTCTGATATAAATTCTTCTCATCAGAACTTTGTTTGCATTTCTCACCACCTTCTTCTACCCACTGTAATATGGTCTCTGTCCCCATCACTCCACTGAAAACTGTGCTTTGTCAAGGTCACCAGTAATGCTGGTACTAAATCTAATGGTCAATTCTTATTGTTCCTCTTACCTGACGTCTTGGCAGTATTTGGTACTGTCTGTGGTCCCTTCCTCCTTGGAACACTATCTTCCTTTGGCTCAGACCTCAGTCCCCTTCTCTCTGTATCCACATTGTTTCCTTTGGTGATCTCACCTAGTCCTATGGCTTAATGAAAACCTGTTTTGCCCTAAGTCTTTTGCATCTCAGTAAAGGCAACAACACCATCATCCAGTTGTTCAGTCCAAACATCTAGGAACCAGACTTCCTGGTTTCTTGGTTTTCTTTTTTTTCTTCTTCTTCTTCTTTTTTTAATGTTTATTTTTTTGTGGGGGAGAGAGGGAGAGAGAGGTGGGGGGGGGAGGGCAGGCAGGTAGAGAGAGATGGAGCACAGAATCTGAAGCAGGTTCCAAGCTCTGAGCTGTCAGCACAGAGCCCTACATGGGGCTTGAACCCACGAACTGTGAGATCATGACCTGAGCCGAAGTCAGACACTCAACCGACTGAGACACCCGGGTGCCCCATCGGTTTCTTGGTTTTCTAATTCCTAATTCATTGTGCCTTCCAGATTCCTTATTCCTTGGCAAAAATTTTCAATCTCTTGAAGAATAATTAGATTGTAATTTATTATGCTTGTATTTCTGGCATGTTTGTCAACAAGGAGCTTAATTACACAAGGCTTTAATTCATTTTTTTTTTTTTTTTTTTTTAAATAGGTCACCTGGAGGTAGACCCATTCATAAGAGGAAAAGACAAGATTCACACTGGGATCCAGTGTCTTTAATATCCCGTGCACTTAAGCAGAAATTTGCATTCCAAGAAGATGATTCCTTTGAGAAAGAAAATAGGTCTTGGGAGTCTTCTCCATTTTCTAGTCCAGAAACTTCAAGAGTGAGCTATAATAACGTAAAGTTAATTTTTTAATTTTTCCAAAGCGTATTGTCCATGATGTATCTCTGCCTTCAAGTTCTCTTGAAGTTCTTGCACAGAATGGACCATACAGTTATTTGCTGGTACCGCTAACGTTTCTGTTGTTTCTGTTAACTTTTACATGCTCCTTTTCTGCTTGTACCTTACTATGAATTTTTTTTAAATAAAACACTTGATTTGAAAAATACTTGTGCATAAGTTTATAAAGGCTTGTCCTGGATGGGTGCTAACTTGATGTTGCTGTCTGCTGTATGAACGAAGTCTGAAACTTAAGTACTCCAGTATTTTTCTCAGGCGAATATAAAGACTGGATTATTTAGTTAAATAGAATGTTAACAGTGCTCTTTGAAAAGCAAATGGGATCATAATTACCTTCAATGACAATGCTTCTTGGTTGCTTAAAAGGACGTTTTCTATATTTATATTTGACCCTTGAAATTGCTCCTTATTTGAAGTCTCTTTGATTTAGACATAGCTTTAATTTGGGGGTTGGTTTTCCCATATCACAGCTCAGTTGAGGTAGTAGGTACAGAAGAATAAGCCTTGGGAATGAGAGGGTTGGGAGGGAGGCTGGGGTCTAACGGCAGGTGCATAGCTCTGAGGAGTGGGGGGTGGGGGGTTCAGCAGTGGACACGGAACAACTGGAAAGCAGATAGCAACTCAAAGAGCATAACAGAGTGGGGGAAATTGTCCCACTTGTGTTCCAGCACGGGCTGGGCTGTCTCTTGAGTTACTCGTGGGTGTGTTCATCATGTTGACTCTGGACATTCTTAACTGTAAGAGGGCCAGAAAGTATGGTTTACTTTAGAATTATTACAATCAAAAATGCCAATGTGCCTGAAAATAAACATTTGACATTTGTGTAGAAATGTATAACTTGCCATGTGCTTTTCTGCACGCCTCGTTTGATCTTCACAGCAATGTCCTAAAAACAAAAAAGCATGAATAAGTCAGGCCAGTATCACCTGACCCTCAGAGTGCTGAAATAATCTGCCTGTAACCCCACATTGGATTGGCAGAGCAGTGACTAGAGCTGGGTTTATTAAAATTTTGGATATCTGAAAACCTTCAGTTATGTAAGCTGTTCGCTGTGTGGAACATATTTCCCAGTGATGGTGGATAAGCGAGGAGGTTCTGGGTTGTCTTAACACTGTTCAGTGTTCAGCATTTTATCTCCAACCAACTACAAGCAGTTTAGAGAAAGAACCATCTCTTTTTGTAGATTTTACGGCACCTCGCTGAGGGCTAGACACACGGGGACTCAAATTGTAGTTGACTGGGCATTCAGTCTCTGCAGCTGAGACTCCTCACTTTCGTGTGCTCAGCTCTGGGCACAGTGCCCGAGAGACACATAGTCCTGTCTCAGAGGACTATTTATTTTGGATGGATTAAACCTCCAGGAGTTGTTTGGTCATTGCATTATCTGCTTTTACCTGAGAATAATTTCCGGGTTGAACGTTTGCTTTATTTCAGTTTGGCGTCCCATTTCACAGAACACTGAACTAAAGGAAGAACTGACAAACCTCAAAGATGTTGACCAATGTGTGAACAACGTCAGCTGAGTCTACACTGGCAAGGAAAGGTCGCTGAAGTGTGCCTGCGTGCCTTTCACTACATGCTGAAGGATCTCAGTCCGTTAACAAAGTTGAATGAAGTCTGTGCACTGGAATATATCAGTGCAGGGGTCTAAAGAGTCTTGACTCATAAGAACACCTGTCTCTGTTCTTGGAAGATCCAGCAGGTAACTGGCTACTCACGGTAGTGGTTAGGTGTATGGCCTTCTTTCTGCATGTATATTGCTGTTATTAAAAGCTGAATGCACGCTTTGGATGATTTTCCTAGGAGCTAAGTAGTAAATGACTTAATGTTTCTCATTAGAGAACGGTAGGGTCCCACCCTAGGGTAATCATTTTAATAGATTAAGAAATTAATGTAAACTGGGGCACTTTAATAGATTAAGAAATTAATGTAAACTGGGGCACCTGGGTGGCTCAGTCAGTTAAGGGTCCGACTTCAGCTCAGGTCATGATCTTGCGGTTTGTGAGTTCGAACCCCACGTCGGGCTCTGTGCTGACAGCTTGGAGCCTGCAGCCTGCTTTGGATTCTGTGTCTCCTTCTCTCTGCCCCTCCCCCACTTGTGCTCTGTCTCTCTCTGTCTATCAAAAATAAATAAATGTATAAAAAAATTTTTTTAAAGAAATTAATGTAAACTATGTATTGTAGTACTCAGCAAATGATAGTATATTTTGATTTTTTTTTAAACATTTATTTTTAAGAGAGAGAGAGAGAGAGAGACCAAGTGTGAATGGGGGAGGGACAGAGAGAGAGAGAGAGACCCAGAATCCGAAGCAGGCTTCAGGCTCCAAGCTGTCAGCACAGAACCCAATGTGGGGCTTGAACCACGAACTATGAGATCATGACCTGAGCTAAAGTTGGATGTTTAATTGACTAAGCCACTCAGATGCCCCTAGATGTTTAAAATCAATTTCTTAAAAGCATTTATGACTTCCTAGTCTAAGAGTTTTTGAATCTTAGAAATTGGTAGTGATCTGGTTTACTTGACCTCCAGGAACTTGGAGATTTTCGAAGAATACAAAATATAATTTTTTCATTAGAATAGTTATAGGTTGAATCATATAGCTTGAGTCTCCTAAAAATTCCTCCTGAGGTGATAAAGCATTCTTAGAAACTGACTTTGTTAGAAGCAGAAATTTTTAAAGAATCTTGGTAAGTTTTACCTACAGGTCTATGTAAATATGAATGCTTATCATTTTACTTCCTTTTTTCCTTTTTACATTGATACTCTGTACTTTTGTAAATAAATGTGGTTTTTGAACTTGGTTGTGTTTTGTAGCAAATCAAATTCATGTTTTCTCCTTACTGTGTCATAACCGTCTGAACCTTTTTATTTTTTTGAAAGAATTTTGAAGGGAGAATGCCTTGGGTAATAAAAATGAAACACATGTATGCTTGGAATAGGTATTTTATTCCTCTTCATTCATATACTACAGAGATGTGGACACTTACATGTTCCCCTAGATTCTTCAGCCTACACAACAGCTGGGAGCCTAGGTTCCATTTGAATGGACTCGGCACTTACCCATTTTGCCAGACTCCTCCCCTTTCAGAAAAGCCTGGTTTGCCCGGTTTTCCTGTTGCTGTGCTAGACAGTTCATTGCCTGGCTCACCGTCATTTCCAACCCTTTTCTCCCCAGCCACCTTCCGGTTAGGAGTGGCCATGCCGCAGCCATCTTATGACCATGAGGAACAGGCTTTGGATCACAGAGATGTGAACTCTGACATCACAGAGTTGTTGAGTCAATACTAGCAAGGGCTATCTGCAGACTTCCTGTTATTTGAGAGACATAAGAAAAACGGGCCTTCTGGATTTTCTGTTACTTGCAGTCCAAAGCATTCATGGCACAGCAAGTGCAGCAGGGTAGCTTTGACACTTGCCTGTCATTCCTTCTATGTAGTTTTCTGATACTTCTTATCCTGTTATCAGCTGTCTGCTCTTGCCCCTCATGTACATTTCCCTCATCTGCCTTTTCTCCTCCATTGTCCTTGCAATTAGAGGGTTTTTTCCCCCTGAAATAACTGCTTTTTAATTCCCAAGGGAGTCTTGCGTTTTCAGTTTTATAGTTTCCTTACTCAAAACTACGTAACGAACAATCAGTCCTTCCTCAACAACTAGGAGAAGAAACCTTTGGAAGATGCCATCCTCTGCCAAGGGAAGTACGTTTCTTGTTAGACTTCAAGGTGATTTTATGGGGGGCGGGGGCGGGCTTTTCTGTTCTATTTCAGGATGAGTTTCCTACCTACCCAAAGCACATTTCTGCACCATGACATGGGGATTGAGTTGGCCTTGGGCTTCCCTCTGTTCGGAAGCATGACTTCTGGTGTCCTGGAAGTCATAACCACATGCCCTGAAATCCTTCAGGAAGCCTCCCAAAGGGCCCACACTTGGGCTTCTGGTGACTGGGGTTTACTGTGGAGTTCCTGAGGCTCAGGGATTCTGTGTAAGCCTTCATGAACCCTGTACATACATGATCTAATACTGTGTGTTATTTATAAAATCATTTGCTTACCTCATAAACTTGCCTAAACATGCCATGAATGCTGAAACTCTTCTTACAAATTATATAAAGGCTAGCTTAATTTCCTGACTGAAACACTCTCCCACTTGCCCTAGAAGAGACCCTCTCTCTCCCTCTTCCCCAGATGCCTTAAACTGGGTTGCATTCTTCCCAACTGGCTACTAGTCAATCCTATAACGTGTTTGAGCAAGGGTATTTGATGAAGGATTTTAACACGGAAAATGAAGAAAAAGTGTTGGTTTTATAATAGAGACCATAGGAATTTAATACTGCTCAGAATCTTGCCTGGTTGAGACGTGCTGATGACGGCAGTGGTGCTGGTGGGGGCAGCGAGGCGAGAGGCTTCGCAGGGGTGTGCCGCAAAATCTGGGGCCCCAAATCAAAACCAGTGGCAGGGGACCATTGTGGGGAGTGGGGTATCTATCAAAGGGCCTTTGCTTTTACAATGCAAGTATCTTTGTGTTTTAATTAGGAAGTTTAAACAGGAATTGGGTTGGGGGAGATGCAGCCATTTATATGATCGCAATAAGGAATGAGGATTTCTGCTGGATATTAAGCAGAGGCCCTCCTTAGATTGGAGAGGTTGAGTGTGTAATTGGATTTGTTTCAAATTGGAAACAAAACCAAACACTGGTCAGTGGAATGAAGTGTAAGATTTTCATATCAGAAAAGGGCTGTTACAAGTGGGGTTCTCTGTAGACTCAGATGTAGGGAGTCTGTCTAGGGGTTCTCAGGAGAAGACCCTGCAAGGGAGGAAGCGGGAGTGGGTGCACGAGAAGCTGGGGTGTGATGCAGCATTAATGAGGGTGGCCCTTGTCAGATCCCATAGGGAGCTGGGATAGCCTTCTGGGGGTAGTCTCCCGTTGATCAGAGGATGATGAGTCTCTGTATTCTCTCACTGACCAAACACTGGGAAAGGGGGCAGGGTGTTGAGCAAGGGCGATTTCCACAGAGGTGTGTGAGTTCTAAGACCACAGTGGTGCATCAAGTCCATCACTGAAGACATGTTTCCAAAGGTGTTGCAGAACCCAGCCTGCCTTCCATTGCAGTCAGCTTGAGTAGTACTGGTTGCCCAGAATGCCCAGGTTCCCTGTCATCCTTCCACCAGGCTGGTTCTTATGCTTACTTGCAAGAAAATATTTGCATTTAAAAAATTCGGGGGTGAGGAAGGGCAACCTGTGGTTGGTCAGTCACAGCTTTGGCCTTCTCATGGAAATTACTTATGTTTCTAAGGACTCAGAAGCATTAAGCAGTTATCATATCATGTTGCTTTGGGGACCAATGGAAGAAGTGCTGGAAATGTGCCGGGAGAACTGTGTTATCAGTGGTCTGGGCCCCAAGCTCTTCAGTTGCAAAATGAAGAAGCTAAAAGGAGTGTGCCGAGGTCCAACATACATATGAATATTCTATGACCTACTTGCTCCTGTGAAACGAGACATAATCATAGCTCAACTTAGGTGCCAATTCAGTTTCTGTACTCCCTGCTAAATATTCCTACCAAGGGGATGCGGTCTCGGGTTGGACACAGTGGGGGGAGGTGGCCTGCGGATCCCTGAGAACTTCTGTTAACACTGTACTTGGGAGTGAGCTATAATGGACCTTTTTGGTGATGGCAATAGATCTCATTTTTAGTGGCACTCATGTATCAGTTCCTATTCTTAGTACTTAGTACTTTCCATATTAATCCTCATAACAGGACTGACTACAATAGTTATCCTCATTTTACAGATGATGGTGTTTGTACCTAAGCAAAGGGTTTTCACGTGTTTTCTTTCTAAGTTTTTTTTTTTTTCACGTTTATTCATTTTTTGAGAGACAGAGTGTGAGTGGGGGAGGGACAGAGAGAGAGGGAGACACAGAATCCGAAACAAGCTCCAGGCTCTGGAGAGCCGGACATGGGGCCCGAACTCACAAACTGTGAGATCATGACCTGAGCGGAAGTCAGACGCTTAACTGACTGAGCCACCCGGGCACCCCAGGGTTTTATGTTTTAAACCCCTAGGCAGTACTAGCCATTTATACATTTTTTCTTATTTATTTAGATTTTGCCTTATTCCAGAAAGTATTTAAGGCGTCGTACAAGGATATGTAAAGTCAGGCAAGATAACAACTGGAAACTCCAAGAAAAACCAAAGCAAACCAAAACTTTGCGGCTGCAGTTTTCCATTTTACCACAAGAGGGAAGTATAACATCGGAAAGCGCGTAGGCTGATGTTAAGACCCCTAACCCCACCTTTGGATACCAAATTTTTAGAAGTTGTAGTCCACACGAAGTTAGATTTGGTATGACTTGCAAAAGCAGATTTCTTTAAAGGATATGCATGAATTATAAATGGCCATGTCTTTGATAGATTTGAGATTATCCATGTCATCAGGCTTATTCAACTCTTTTCCCAACAAATAATGGATATTTACACAATTCAATGATAAAAGCAGGAGATAGTTTTGCTTAATTGTTAAAGATTCTCATAGGTTCCTCAGTTTGAATACAGCTATTTGTTTTACTATGAGAGAGAAGCCCAAGGCTTATTATAAATAATAGGATTAGAGTTTTGGCTTTTAATCTGGTAAAGATTGGCGTTATTAACATGGTGGAATTTTTATTACACATACCATAACTGACACATGCAAGTATGTGTTTCCGAAGATATTCTAATTGTTTAAAAGATCGTCCTGCCTGCCTTTTCCCTCCCTCCTATGTTAGTCTCACGTCTTCTTGCAATAAACCGTGTCAAAAACTAATCCAGAGAGGGGTATTAATGATTTCAGATCCAGCTGTTGGGGTATGGAGTCTATGGTGTCGTCGCTCAGGAGGACCTCCTGAATGGGATGGAACTGTGTGTCCCATGTGATTTCTTCAGCTTTTGACTAGGTTTCTGCCTGGCCCCCCTACTGAAGACCTTTGAGTTCACCCACACGGGAAGGTTTTCAGCCTTACCCCACCAGCTCCCAGCGAGGCAGCCTGTGCTGTGTCTGCTCCCTACGCACCCTGCTTCCCTGGAAACCAGACCACGTTTTCTGCGTTCCATGGTCCGGCTGCCTATGGTTAATAATGCTGGTAATCACAGTAGCTAAATTCCTTGAAATGTTAATTGTGCTAGTCACTGCACTAGGTCCCTTACAAGTATTCATTTAAATCATACTCCCTTTTTACCGATGGGGAAACTGAGGACGAGAGATGTTCCAATTTTTAGTATAGGTGCTGCCAAAGCGAGCACAGAGGACGAGAGATGTTAAGTACCTTACTCAAGGTCATACTACTAGGAAGCTGCTGAGCCAGGAGTCAAACTCTGAGTTCCAGAGTTCAAGTTCTTGACTTGGCTAAGCCAGCCCCTCCCAGTGGACCCCACCACCACCTCATCTAAATTCCAGAAGCAACATGAAACTTCAGGTCCCTGGAGCGCTATACTGACATAATTCTGTATCTTGGCATTTGCTGTTTCCACCACGTGGGGAGTTTGTACTCTTCCTTCAAGGCACAGTTTGAAGAGCATTTTCCTCAGAAGCCTTTTCTGACTCTCCTTCTCCCACCTACCCGCTCCAGTATTTTCCGCTGTGGTTCGCACAAAACTGTGCCCTTCTCTTCACTGCTGGATTTATTTATAACTGCTTCCCTGTCTGTCTCTCCCCAACTCCACTGGGCTCTTGAACAACTTGAGGTTAGAACTTGGGTGTCATTCATTTCCTCCTATACACAAACAATGGTCATAGTACTTTGTTATGTTATTATGGGATGTTAATTAATGGGCACTTTGAGGTGTTAAGAATGATGCTAAGTAGGGGTGCCTGGGTGGCTCAGTTGGTTAAGCAACCTACTCTTGATTTCAGCTCAGGTCAGGATCTCGGCCCTGAGATGAAGCCCCTCGTTGGGGCGGACAGAGGCTGCTTAAGATTCTCTCTCCCTCTCCTTCTGCCCCTCCCCTGCTTGAGTGCACGCTCTCTTAAAAAAAAAAAAAAAAAGGATAATCCTAAGTATATATAGGTCATCTCATCACAACCATTCAATAGAGGGCTTTTTAATCTTCATTTTACCAATGAAGACAACAGAGCTCATGGAACCCCGGTCGCTTGTCTAAGGTCAGTTAGTTGCTACTAAGTGGAAGGACTGGGATTGAACCCAGGTCTGTCTGACTTTAGAGTACGCACATGGAACTATTAGACTCTGTCTTCCATTGACAAATGTGATAAAAAATAGACTTGATGTCAATTTACTTACTTATTTATTTAAATTTAGACCCGATGTCAATTTATTTAGTTAAAACCTCACCTATTATTTAGTAACAGACTTTATCCAAAAGTGTAGAAAATAATGCAAGCTAACTGCTCAAATTCACACAGCTAGAAGATTTCAGAGCTGGGATTTAAGCCAGGGCTGCTGAGGCCAAGGGCCGTTGCTCTCAGTCTGTGTGGCCCGTGTTTGGAGGGAAAGATTTCTGTGAGGCCAGGCCTCCTTGGCCAGATGGGTCAGGCTGAAACCACTGACTGCCTGAGCCATCCTGGGGATGGTGAGGCCTTTGGCTTTCACGGGACCACCACCAGTCTTGGGGACCTGCTTGACATTTCTGACCACACCGTGGACCCCGGTGAGCAGGTCTCTGCCCAGCCCAGATTTTCCTCCCTTCCTGCTAGTTCTCTGTCCCAGCATGTGTCACGGAACAGTCTGCCCAAGACTTGGCTCAGAGTCTTTGGAAAACTACTTCAGCGAGAGTAACTATTTCTCCTTTAATGATGAATTTGACTTCTGGAAATAGCCAAATAAGTGCCAAAGCTAATGAATGAGTGGGTGACCAAGCTGGGTGATATCACAATTCGTCACAAATGAAGTGCGACTTTCAAGTAATTCGAGTGATTCTCTTGCCAGGATTGTAATCTGGCTCTGAAGGCATTTCCTAAAGACTGGTTCCAAAAACATTTTGAGCAATGCCTACCCACATGGGATGTGTTACCCAGGATGATGTTGGGAAAGACAATACTTATTTTATTTATGTTTTTATTTATTTTTGAGACAGAGACAGAGCATGAGCAGGGGAGGGGCAGAGAGAGAGGGAGACACAGAATCCAAAGCAGGCTCCAGGCTCTGAGCTGTCAGCACAGAGCCCGACGCGGGGCTCGAACTCACAGACCGCGAGATCATGACCTGAGCCGAAGTTGGACGCTCAACCAACTGAGCCACCCAGGCACCCCATCACAATACTCATTTTAAATATAGAATTTCTGATAGAACTGTCAGTAAATAAGTCATAGGACTTTAACATCATCAATATGTTTTGTGACTGATTATTGGCCTGGATCCAAGATTTTAAATTTTAGTTTTAACAGATGATAGAGTAAAATCTGGGATGAAGATGAAAATATTCTTGTCTATTTAGGTCAAAAGGAAGTTAGTTGTGACCAAAGCTACTGACGTATTGCATCATAAAAACACCTGTTTTCCTGTATTTCTTTGTGATACACACAGGACCTTCATGCCTGTCAGCTATTTTCTACTCAAACTGAATATTATGACCAAAAAACAGTCACTAAAAAAGTAGATGGAAGGTAAACTATCACACATGCTAATTTCTTCTCCTTTAATGGCTTATGCCTGCTGCCAGGAATCTCTAACCTCATACATTGTTGACGGTGGTGATGATCAATTTGAAGTGAATGAAAACATTGTGCTGAATTCTACCCCCTGTCTTTGAGCATTTCACCTGCTACATGCTGTGTTGACTGTAAGTTTCATAGTTTTTAGGGCAAGCTTTATTTTGTAAGAATTCCTCTTTTAAGAATTTTAAGAATTTTATTTTTGTAAGAATTCCTCCTTTTGCCTCTTTTAACCTGACTTCAGGTCTGGAGTTTTAGAAAAACGGGCTCCTGTGCATTCCATCACGATTATTCGTGCCCTTTCCCTCGGTCCAGGTGTGACAGAGAGAAGCTGTGACTAGCAAGAGTCTGGCCTGGGGACCAGGAGAGCACGAGTCAGTGCTGTGGTCTTACTTCATGGCATAGTATCAGGCAAGTCATTTAACATCTTTTGGCCTCAATTTCCTTCTCTTTAAAACGAGGACTTTGGCAAAAGACCCTATGACTAAATACTTAGAGGCTACAAAATGTGTGTTTATCCCTTACCTATTATGTAGCAGAACAAATGGCCAAGTATGCTGACCCTGTTTAGTAGACAAGTCCACGGTGAGATTTCTATTCTTGTATTTATTTTATTTGAAGGCCTGAGATATTCTCTCTTGACCAATTAAATCATAGCACACCAATGATCCCTTAAGGGCAGTGAACACTTGTATTTCATGATCATGCCTCTGAGATAGTAATCACACTAGCTTGCTCTTTAGGATAGGATGTGGGAGGGACTGTGAACTTCTGTATTTTTGTGTTTGTTAACTCATGGATGCATATCACCACCACGTATATACTTACAGGCGGGTGTGCCGATGGAAGCTGCACCAAAGTAGGGAACTTTGTCCTGCTTCATTCAAAGGCATAGCCCCGGCATCTAGAACACAGTCTGATCCGCAGATGCTTACCATGTTCCAGGTACCATGACTATGCCACGTCCTTGAGATATAATAAGAGACTTGAAAGCTCACCCCAATTGCAACTCTTGCTTAGCTTACTTCACAATCATAAGCTTAACTGAAATAGTTTGTTTAAAAAAAATTAATCTTGATTTATTTTTGAGAGAGAGACATCGTGTGAGCAGGGGAGGAGCAGAGAGAGAGGGAGACACAGAATCGGAAACAGGCTCCAGGCTCCGAGCTGTCAGCACAGAGCCCGACGCGGGGCTTGAACTCATGAACCGTGAGATCATCACCTGAGCCGAAGTCGGCCGCTTAACCGACTGAGCCACCCAGGCGCCCCTGAAATAGTTTGCTTTTAAGTTTATTTATTTATTTTGAGAGAGAGAGAGACACACACACACACAGCGTGAGTGGAGTGGGGGAGGGGCAGAGAGAGGGAGAGAGAGAATCCCAAGCAGACTCTGAAGTCAGACACTTAACTGACTGAGCCACCCAGGTGCCCCATTTAGCTGAAATAGTTTTCTTATTTAAGCTGTAACCACTCCAGTAGGTCTATTTCCAAGACATTTAACTAATACATGTGAAAGATGCAAAATCATTCTAGCTTTGACCGCATAGCATTTTTCCGAGGTCTCCTGTTCTTGGTAGGGATTTGTAGTTTCCTTTTTTTTTTTTTTTTAAAGTAGTCTCCATGCCCAACGTGGGGTTCAAACTCACATTCCTGAGATCAAGAGTCACATCCTCTACCCACTGAGCCAGCCAGGTGCCCCGACTTTTTGAAAATACTTAATAGTTAGATGCTTGTAATTCTTTTCTCTTTGACCTTTAAGAATGTTAAGGATGTTAATTTAAATGAAAATATTAAGGTGTTTTCTGAAAAATTTAAAGAGAAATTTATTCCTATAATTGTAGAAATTCCAGCTATAAGGGAACAAGCTCAGTAGGCACCTGGAGTGAGAGTAAGATTTTTAAACCTCCTCAACACTATAAAATGTGTGCAACTTTAAGTTACAAACAATAGAAGTAATATCTGCTCATAAGAAAAGTTCCATGGTACACTGAAGAATTTAGAGAGTGCTTAGAATAGCATATATGTGGGGGGTTATTGTCACCATAAGGTCCATCCAGAGAAGTTTGATGAGGATGGTGAGGGGGTCAGGATGGCCTATTTCATACGGAGTTCACACAATCTGATGTATTTAATTGGAAGAGGAGACTGGGGCGCCTGGGTGGCTCAGTGGGTTAAGCGTCTGAGTTTGACTCAGGTCACGATCTCAGGGTTCCTGAGTTTAAGCCCCAGGTCAGGGCTAACCGTGAGTGCAGAGCCTGCTTGGGATCCTCTCTCTCCCTCTCTCTCTGACCTTCCCCAACTCATGCTTTCTTCTCTCTCTCTCTCAAAATAAATAAATAGATAAAGAGGAGATTCATGGAGTGCACGCTAGTTCTCTTCATGTGGAGAGGCTGTGATCTTCCTCTTTGCTCTAGGTGGAAGCTCCCAGCCTGTCGGCAGAGGTCCAAGCAGAGTAGACAGAGGCAGGAAGAACCTTCTAACCTCAGAGCTATGCTTGCTGAAGCCCCGTGAGCTCCCTGCCTGGGCCTCCTGGATGGGCTGTCTGGGCTCTCTGTGATCTGGGATATTAAAGTGTACGTCATTCAGAATATTCACGTGTAATTGATTAGCCTGTTTATTTACAACAATAATAATAGCGATGATGACACTGCAGTTTATCATTTCATAGTATGCATGTACTGGTAGCCAATATAATGAAAAAGAAAGGTCCACTTAGAACGTTTAAAAAAGTTTTAAAAAACGTTTACTTATCTAGAGACAATGAGTGAGCACAGGGGAGGGGCAGAAAGAATCCCAAGCAGGCTCCCTGCTGTCAGCGCAGAGCCCAACTTGGGCTCAGTCTCAGGGGCTGCGAGACCATGACCTGAGCCGACATCCAGAGTCAGACGCTTAACCGACTGAGCCGCCCGGGCGCCCCGAGAACATGTTCACCTAGAGAAATGAGTTAAAGAACCAGGGAAAATATTCTCATTAGGCCGCGTGGACCTTGCAGGCAGCTGTCACTTTCTGATTAAATTCAGGCTGCAGCCTGCAGCTCTGCTGAATTTGGAAAAGTGACTTAAAGAAAGTGATGTTACCCTCCTCTTTCACGTGGCGTTGAAGAGACACAACAGGTGAACATGGGGGAAGGGAAGGGACGATAAGATAAAAACAGAGAGGGAGGAAAGCTGTAAGAGACTCTTAAATACAGAGAACAACCTGAGGGTTGCTGGGGGGAGGCGGGGGGATGGCCTAAATGGGTGATGGGCATTAAGGAGGGCACTTGTTGGGAGGAGCACTGGGGTCTACTCCTGAAACCCTTAGTACATCATATGTTCACTAACTTGAATTAAAAAAAAAGAAAAGAAAAAAAGAAAGAAAGAAAATGACATTACCCTCCTCTTTAAACAACTTCTTTCAAAGGACTTTTATTTATTTGTTTTGTTTTGTTTAGTTTTTACTTTTTAAGGGGACTTAAGGTAAGAGAGAAGTCAAATGAGCCCATTTTCCTTTACGCTAGGTTCTAGTTATAAGTACACGTGGAAATAAAAGAAAAATGTGAAGTCAATATATAGTTGTAGGTTTATTAACAACATTTAAATTGTAATGCCATAAAATTATGTGATATCCCAAAATTGTGTCTTATATTCATTTATATTACCGGAGGGTGGAATTATTCTGTATTTCCTGAAACAGTATAAGCTCTGTTCACTTTGGATAATAGGATATAGTATGCCTTAAAATGATAAGGGGTCTTTTCACATCCATTATCTCATTTAATGTTCAAAATAACTTTGAAGGGTACATACTGTTATTCCCATTTAATGGGTGGAGATTCTGAGGCGTAGAGAAGTAAGTACATTAAGTAATGTGAGAAGTCATGATATGTTCAATAGCAGGCTTGGGGCTCACCTGTTGCCTACAAATCCCATGATCTCCTGCGGGTTGAGGCATGAAGGATGAGTCAGAGTTGGCAAGAACACCAGAGGTAAGAGGATCAAAAATATGGTTTTAAAACATTATCAGCTCTTCGTTTTCCACCTACTTAGATGTGAAAGAGGACCATACAACGTGATCTTTAGAGATATGGGCCTCCAGACTGTCTAGTTATATACTCCACGGAACAGGTATTATCAGGAAATCCTGTTGTTTTCTCTGTACCAAACCTTATTTTCTCTAAGGGCATTGTATGAGTTACCTACCTGAGATGCATTCCTAGGGTTAGGTGTTTTCAAAAACAAGAGAAAACGTCAGTTGTTGCTTCTAGGGTTTTCCCTCCTGCTCCCCACCTCCCTCTTCCTGCAGCTCAGACTCCCTTCTGAACACCAAGACGGAAAGAACCCGAACTCTGAGGATCTGAGAAAGATGGAGATTTCATTACCAAGCCGTCCTGTTAGTCTCTTCTGCACAACTTCCTCTGATAACTGGAATGGCATTGCTTCTCATTGCTTCTTTCTATAGACACCTAAACACTGATTTTTTAAAAGTATAGAGGTAATAAAATCATATTATCCCAAATTAGGAAAAAAAAAAGCATTTTGGGAACCCTTTGCTAATATCATTACTTAGCAATTGACCATAGTTTATTTTAGCCTCCCTCCCTTTTTTTTTGGTACTTCGCAAAATAATTAGGGTTGGCTGCCTATGTGGTCTTTGCGGAAAGAATCCAGTCACTTTAAAATGTCATCAGGGAGCAGAGTAGAAATTACTGACACTTTCCCTGGGGATCTGGAGAAGCTCTAAAGGCTCAGCTTTGCCCCAAAAGGCTTCCTGAACCCTCTTCCCAACAAAGGTATGTCTCCCATTCCCACCTTCAGGAGAAATGTTCCTTCCAGCTGCTAAGAGAAGACAATTCTCTTCATATTCTTTTGATTACAGTCACCCTGCACATACAGTGTGGTACTTTGCTCTTCCATTAACATTATCATCGACATAGTTTTCCTTTTTGCTACGTGGCTTCTGCACCACCAACTCTGATGATTTACTGAATAATAGTAATAATAATTTACCGAAAAGGTAGCCGCTCACGTACTTATCCATTCCCCAGATTGTTGGATGCTTAGATTGGGGTTTTCTAATGCTTTGTTTGTGACCAATCAGTCATAATTATGTTATTTCCATTTGTTTGAATTTTGAATTGTTTTACGGTATGCTTGGTTCACGTGCACATGTAAGCATGCAAACATGACCGAAAGACTTGTAAGTAAGAAGCATATCACCCCATCTTCCAGTTCTCCAGGTCTCCTTTTGGGAGGCAAGTGTGGGCATTGGGTTCTGTGTGTCTTTCCAGAGACTATGTGTGGATGTAGGGGTGCCTCTTTTTTTTTGTTTTGCTTTTGGGTGCAGATTCAGTGTGGGCTAGAGGGCTGCTGCTTGTCGTGTGGTTTGCACAGGTGTCCTGCAGCCTTGTACAAATGGGCTGCTTCCGCTTGGAAGAAAGGGCCTGGTTTACTTCCCACCAAGGTGCTACCCACTCTCTGAGCCACGTGCCGGCAGGGCTGCTGGAGGACCAAGCAGCGAAGCCAGGCTTATTGACTAAGTGTGCTGGGTGGCCACAGCAGAATGTATTTAACTAGTTATCTCTTGACGGAAATTTGGGTTATTTCTTGTATAAACTACAACGTGCACCAATAAATAACCGTCGGCACGAGCATTTGTGTATTAAATTCCCGGAGATGCAATCGCTGATAAAAAGGGTGTGTGCACGGGCACGCATTCACACTGATGAAGTTAACGCCCAGAGCTGGCTGGAGGTACGAAGAGCTGCCTGCTTCGGAGGTCCTCCAGCAGAGAGGACCCTTCAGGGAACGTTTGAGAGGCCATCCAGCCCTGGCAGGCTCTGGAGCCAGCTGGCCTGGTTTCATGGACCCTGGACAATGATTTAACTCTTTGGCCCTCGGTTTTCTAGTGGAGACGAGAAGCAGTCAAAAGGTTCACGTCATGGGGCAGTTGTGAGTGTGTAGTTCATGCCAAGCGCTTAACATACCACCTTGATAAGTTCCTCGTAAATGTCAGCTGCGACTATCGTCATCATCACCGTCACGTTACCGGACTTCTGAGAACCTTGGGGAAGCCTGAGAAACTTTCACATTTTAGATTCTTTTGATTTAGGGAGCACCTCAGGTCACTGGATTTCAGTGAGGACCGCCGTTCATGATGAGTTCTCGTTCTGCTTCCTGTTTTAACTCGCCACTGATGAGCTTCCAAGATCTGAGACCCCCTTGGGCTTGTACAGTTGCCACTCTCCAGGAGGGAACCCTGCTCTCCCTCTTAGGAAGACCCCACTAGTGCGGACAGCTCACCATCCCACGGCGTGGCCGGGTGTGTGTGCATGCACGCAGCCGGGTGCAAGTGACTTGCAGCCGTCTGCTTCATTCCCTGGACAGTCGCAGCCAGGGGCCGGTTGCGGAGCCCTTCCCAGGGTACTGCCGCTGGCAAGCAAGTGGCGGGAAGGAGGAGCAGGTGTCTCCACTAACTGACTAATTGGCCTGGCTCTAGACCTCGTTTTCCACGTTCTGAAAGGGTTTTGGCAGCCGTATTAACTCCCCAAATTAGTTAAATGTTGCGTGCGTGTAAAACAGTTTGCTGCCCCGTCAGAGCTTGGAAACATTTCTTTTCCTAAAGGTGATGACAATTTTCAATGTTACAAAGGGAACAAAGACCTTATTTGCAAATTAACACATCAGTACCGAGCCACATAAATGTAATTCGAAGAGCGGACGCGAGCCGTGCGAGTACGGTCAGTCCTCTTTTCCGTGTGGAGGCTGGGGGCCCCGGGCTTCTGTTGGTAGCTTTTGTTGATGTCATTTTTGCAAAATCAATGTGGGTGTTTGAAGCAGTCCGGTTTTCGAGAAGCTGTGTCCTTGTTATAGACAGCCTGTGAGTGTTCTGTGAAGTCAGAGAAGGTTCACAGAGCTGCCTTGGGCCAAGGGGCCTGTTTTGATAGCTCTAGATCACTCTTCCTGACTGAGCTCATGTCTGGCCCACAAGATAGACGGTGCCCTTTCTGTGCAGCTTTCATTTCTTGCTCCTTCCTTTTGCTCTCAAGGAATAGAGCTCTGCCTCTGATCCTGCACACCTCTGAGGTGTGTATGAAACTGAAGCAGTACCCTGACATTTCTCCCTCAATTAATTACACAAACATTTCTGGGTGGCACGAGGTTTCTAGTCTCTGGCAATCAGGGAGCTCATTTCTTTCTATTTCCCAAAATATTTCCCAGTGACCCAAGTAGCATCAGCTCTGCAGTTTACTTCTGGCTTCCGTCTTGTCGTGAATGTATTTATTTCCACTGTGATACATATCTGAAATGCAATGTGAGAAATGTGTTCTTGTTTTCAATTTTTTTTTTACATTTATTCATTTTGTTTAAAAAAATTTTTTTTAACGTTTATTTATTTTTGAGACAGAGAGAGACAGAGCATGAATGGGGGAGGGGCAGAGAGAGAGGGAGACACAGAATCGGAAGCAGGCTCTGAGCCATCAGCCCAGAGCCTGACACGGGGCTCAAACCCACGGACTGTGAGATCATGACCTGAGCTGAAGTTGGACGCTTAACCAACTGAGCCACCCAGGCGCCCCTATTCATTTTTGATAGAGACAGAGCACAAGTGGGAGAGGAGCAGAGACAGAAGGAGACACAGAATCCGAAGCAGGCTTCAGGCTCCGAGCTGTCTGTCAGCAGAGCCCGACTCACAGGGCTCGAACTCACGAACCGCGAGATCATGACCAGCCGATATTGGTTGCTTAACTGAATGAACCACCCAGGCACCCCTAGAAATGTGTTCTTGTTTTAAAGGGAAACCAGATGTCAACATTTTTTGGCTTTGTCGGCTTGCTCTCCAATTGTCTGGTAGACTTCAGAATGACCATTAATCTCGGGCAGGACAACATTCTACATGAGAAAATATAAAAGAGTTGTAGTTTTCTTGAAGTTTAAAAACTATTTCAAAACAAGGGGGAGGGGTTCCCCATTGAGTAAGTCTTGTGGTCACTCCAGGCCTGTGTCTACTTAGCTGTTGAAAATAAAGGGTCTTTCTATAATAAAAATAACAACAATAATAATTTGTATTTACAAGCTCTCAACTATTTACCAAGTATTTTCATAGACACAGTCTCCTCTTTCCTACTAACTGTACTATGAAATATTAGGGAGAAGCATAATAATGATTTGTGGCTACTTTTGAACAACAAAAAAGATCCATTTCAAAAGGCTTAACTAAACAGAAAAGCCAGGGACCAATGAGCAACTCCATTTCCATATCGCATCTCAGAGAGTTAAATGACGCACCCAAGGCCCTACCCAGGTCGTTAAGAGACAGAGACCCATCTGAACCCAGGCCTTCTTTTTATGCTAGAGCTTCTATTCTATCAAGGTCTATCAACCATCTGGGTCTGCCTTCCCCAGAATGCAGCATTTTCCATTTTAAAATGGGGACAGACCTGGGCAAACCAGACTGTGTTGATCACCCTGCCACTCTGTCACCTGAAAGGATACCTGACCCAGGTTGCTGGTCTTCTTCCAGGGCTCTCCCTGGCTCACGCTGCCCTGACACAAACACATCACACAAATATATCAATGTTGCATAAAGCCACCAAGGAGACTTTATAGGGTGAACAAGACAGAAAGTCAAGGAGGGAGCCCTTGGGATACTAACATGTTAGTAGTGAGTGGAAGACAAGAAGTCTTCAGAGAAGATTGAAGAGTAGGGTGACCACCTCCCCCTGCCTCCCCATCCCCGTTTGCCCTGGAGTGAGCCATTTTTCTATTCTGGGTGAGGAAGTAGCTCTTTCTCATTCTCCCTTGCACAAATTGAGCAAGCTTCTGATGGTTATTCTTCCTCTACATGTTTTCTACATGAATGGAATGAATGACAACAGGACTGAGATGTCAGAGGTCTGAGATTGAAAAAAGTAGGCATTTGGGGTGCGCTGGGTTACTCAGTCAATTAAGCATCTAACTCTTGATCCCAGGGTCATGGAATCAAACCCAGTTTTGGGCTCCATGCTGAACTTGGAGACTTCTTAAGATTCTCTCTCCCTCTGCCCCTCCCCGACTCACACTCTCTTTCTCTCTCTCTCTCTCTCTCTCAAATAAATAAAGTAAATAAATAAATAAAATTTAAAAAATACAAAAATATATAAAAAAAGAAAAAGTAGGCATTTAAACATCCTAGAGAAGAGAAGAAATACCAGAGAAGAGCATGAGGTAGGAGTTTGCTTGGAATTTTATGAAGTGAAGACAGAGAGGGCTCCATTTTCCTTTGCAGTTGCTGTCTGTCTTGTTTGGGACTCTTCCCAATGTGCTTTTGCCCACTTGTCACCAGGACATTGGAAGTCTGCCTTAATTATCCCTTCTAACTTCTGTGGCTCTGTTCCACACAGCTTGGCTGTTGGCAATTTTCCCAATGTGGACAGACGATGAGGGAGGGAGGATGGTCAGCTAGGAGCCACTGGAAGGAGGAGTGGGAGCTTTACTTCTGTTCCCAGGTGTTGGTTTACAGGCCACTCTGTCTAGACCCTGGTTCGCCACTCCTGGACATTCCCATCCTTTGCATTTTGTCTCCTTTTGATGCCCTTAAATTAAGTCTTCCATAACTATTTTGTCTGAAGTTAAGTTTAGTTGAACAATAATTTGTGGACTATTATCTGCTAGCCAAGCCCAGCCAGGGACCTGTTCTGGGCTTGAAGAGATGAATTAGACAGTTCAGAGAAGACTTTGTCTGGGAAGGCCAACTCCAAAATTATGTCACTAATAGGGCAACACCTACCATGAGAGCAAAAACACTTCTAAGCACCCATGGGTTCATATTGAGATACATTAAAAGTACATATGGAAAATATTACAGACAGTGACCCTCCTTCCTTGAGTTCTGAGCAAGGCAAGAAGGTCGGGAGAGCATGTTACTATGTTGCCCATTCATATGACCACTTAAAAATTTTAAAAACTTATCAAGCCATTAGTATGTGACCCACAATTCTCTAACTCATTTGCAACTCATAACAGCCCTATGAGAGGTAATATTATTGCTGCGTTGATGCAGCATAGAAACAAAGATATTGTGAAACCAGCCAAGGGACAACCAGCTATAAGTGACTTAGCCAGAGTTTTAACTTGAGGCAATCTGGAACCATCCCTCTATGCTGCCACTGGAAATCACTGGCTTGGTGGATAAGTGCTGGTTGATTGTATTAGAGTGTGTGTGTTGCAGGGGAGAATAGTAACATCCCAAATGCTGGATCCTTTTGGTGAAAAGTCTTGGAGAAGTTTTGCAACCATCCAAATCAAGCCATTCTCTATTTTTCTTCCAAATCTTTCTTGGACTAACCCAATATGCTAGGATAGCTTCAACACATTATATGTTTTAGCACAATGACTGCTGACTTCAGTCTTGATTTGGAAATCAAACTCTGGTTGAAAGTGGTGCTTGCCCTTCCTAGTAGAATTACCACAATTAACTTTTATTTCTAGAGAATATTGGATTATATACCCTATGATTCTGGGAGGGAGAAGCCCCCCACATATAAAGTTAGTAGAAGATGTGGTTGCATTTGAAAGTCTTTATGGAACTCTTTGGAATTCTAAATAAAAATTCCAGGAAGGCTTGGAGGCTTCTGGACAGCAAAGTCACTTTTAGGGACAAAAAGATATTTTACTTTCTAGCAAATTCTAAACTTCTAAGAATAGTCTCTTTCTTAAATGTTAATAGGAAATCATTGTGCAGCAGGGATGCTATCAAATGATATATTTTTTCTTCATGGTCGCTATTTTTTTTAATATGGAACATTTCACGAATTTGCATGTCCTCCTTGTGCAGGGGCCATGCTAATCTTCTCTGTATCATTCCAATTTTAGTATGTGTGCTACTGAACAAGCCAACGCTGGTCCAATGGAGAAGGGCTTGAGTGGAGCCCATTTTTCTAGCTGTTTTCTGGGCACTCTTTTCTCCCTGAACTGAGTGTGGCCAGGCACTGGACACAGATTCCGTACTTAGATTAAAATATGGATATTCTTGATTTATACTCTACAGAAAGATTGTCTGCATTTCCAGTGTGTGACTGACAGTATTTATTAAAAAAATAATTTACCTTTCAGCTTATGCTTTTGCTCTTTGCTGCTCCATGGTGTTCTCCATCATTGATGAGTGGCCCATTTGATTGGGGCCCCTGGGTGGCTCAGTCAGTTGAGCATCCCACTCTTGATTTCAGGTCAGATCATGATCTCATAATTCGTGAGTTTGAGCCTCCTGTCAAGCTCTGGGCTGACCTTGTGGAGCCTGCTTGGGATTCTTTCTCCACCCCCCCCACCCCTCTACTTCTCCTACTCACATTTTGTCTCTCTTTCACTCTCTCTCTCTCTCTCAAAAAATTAAAAAAAAGGGTGGCCCATTTGATTGGTTGGGCGTAGATTTCTATTTTTCCAAACTTGTCTTGCATCTCCATTTCATCGGGAAAACTTACAGGCCTGATGGCCCTCCTTGTCAACAGCAAGCTGCCTCTGGGGACACAGTACAAAGGAGGCTTGAAAAGTGTTAGTTGCAGACCCTATTACTGCCTCCAGACTGCACACAGAGTTGATAGCGGTAGGATTGCTGGGCTTGGAGCCCCAGAGGAAGAGGTGGAGTTGGCTGTATGCCAAGATCTCCTGGTCTAAACGGCCCTGAGGGAGCCTGTTCCCACACTCCCTCCACAAACAACTGTGCACCTCAAGTGCTCCTCCCCTCCTGCTCCTATGACGACGGTTGTGTGTCCACCCTCGCCTCCAAGTCCTCCTGCTCTCCGAATCTCCTTGGGAGTTGGCACACTTGCCATTTTTGTGTGTTTTTAACTCCTTATCGTCTACACAAGTATCTAAATATTTCCTTTGAATTACCTCCTTTCCCCCAAATTTTTCAGTTTCCGAACGCGCCTTGATATTTCTCACCCCCAGAAACCTTTCAATGACTGTCCCTTCTGTCTGGAACATTTCTCTCTTCCCTCTCCTCACTCAACATTTAAATCTCCATTGAGGCATCCCTTCCTCCATGGGAACTTCCCTAATTTCTCTTCCTGACCCACAGTGTGTTAGGCTTCCCTTCTATGACCTTCCATAGTACTCCTACTTCTCCTTTTATTTCACCTGTTATGATTCACTGGTTATGAATTCTCTTTAGTTGTTTACCTTAACTGTAAGCACAGTGACTCTCCAGTGCCTAACACAAACTTGGTGCATCTTGTACGTTTGTCAAATAAATGAATGAATGGATTGAAACATCTGAAACACTGATGATGATGAGAGAGAAGAAGTTGAAATATGGAACAAGACTCACATCGTCATTTCCAGATGGCTGATGCCAGTAGGATTTCGGAAACTTTTTCCCTGCGGCAGATCTGAATGAGTAAGGAAAGAAAATAGAAGAAAGAAATGAAGATGTTCTTCGATCCTCCTTTCTGTGAGACTTCCCCAGACTTTATCTCCAAATATGTAAAAACAACCCTACCTCAAACCTGAAGGAAGCTACCCCCATAGCATCATTCAGGAGAAATCTGGAAGATGTGCATGTTGTGTATATGGGGTGTGTGTGTTGAGGGGGGAGGGGAGGTGAAGGGGGGAGTAGATGAGCGAGGAATATCAAGGTGTACTGGCCTGAATAATCCCCCTCCCACCCCAACCCTCATGTCCAGCCAGAAGCTCCAAATGGGACCTCATTTGGAAATAAGTTCTTTGTAGATGCAATTAGTTAAGATGAAATTACACTGGATAAGAGTGGACCCTAATCCCATGACTGGTTCTATAAGATGAGAAGACAGACACACAGACACATAGGGAAGACCACCCTGTGAAGCTGTAGGTAGAGACTGGAATTACGTTGCTAGAAGACGAGGGGCATGGAAGATGTCTGGCAACCAGCAGAGGCTGGAAGAGGTGATGAAGGACTCTTCCCTGGAGACTTCAGAGAGAACGTGGCACCGGTGACACCTTAGTGTCAGATTTCTACCTGCCAGAACTGTGAGAGAATAAAGTTTTAAGTCACCCTGTTGACGGTAATTTGTTACAGCATCACTGGGAGACTCATACACAAGGAAAGTGGTAATTTTGTCTCATCTTGAGTATTCTTTCTTAAATGCTTATTTTCTTCACATGTTGGAGAAAAATCAATATAAGCTTACTCCCCTAGTCAGGTCTCCTCCTTGCTTCCTATATCCATTGACAGTTTCATCTGAGTTAGAAGAGGAATCAAATAATCTCTTGCAGCACATGGAACACAGCACCACCACTGCTTCTGGTGGATAATGCCTACTATTTACTAAGTGTCAATAGTATGCAAGACACCGTGTAAAGCACTCCACATACACGAGCTCAAATCCTCACTACTCATTTGCAAAATAGGCTGTATGATTACTGTTTTAGAAATGAGATTAAGTCTCAGAGATCACTTCTTACAAGTGCCGCGACCTCTATGGACACAGTGTAATGACTTACTTGACATCTGCTCAGAGTCTTTACCAACAATGTATAAAAAGAAATGTAAGTGTTCCTTAAACACTTAGCTCTGAATATAACAGAGAGGAAACCATCATGTTCAGTAATTGCTTGCTCTAGGTTTGTTTGCTAGCCCAAACGTAACTTTATTAAGAGGCAGTAGACACGTTAGATGTTCAAGTCGGGTTCTCCACCTTCGTCCACACTCCCAAGGCAATTTTCCTTGGTGCTCGTACGCTTCAACTTGGTAGCAGAATGAGGTTCTGGCATACAGCCCTTGCTCTACGGATCACCTCGCCCCACTGAAGGCTCTTCTCATCTCATGCTGCTTGAAGGCTGGTGCTGGTGCCCCACGTGCCCCATTGTCCACCACCTGTGCAATGATAACCTGAATGATTATTGTGGTGGAGATGTGCCTGTCGCTTACGTAGGCTGTTGGTGGGACCGGACATTCACTGAATCATGCTTAAGAACTGGAAATTTGCGGTTACAAAAGGTCAACAGAGTGAAGAAATATCTCAACCTTCACATTCGAGTTTAAGGTAAAGAAAGCTTCATCACAAAAGGATATCTTTCGAAAAGCTTTTCATGGGATGGTGAATACATATTTAAAAGTTAAAGTCAGTGGAAGTATCGAGGAAATATTTCATAGCATGGTACACAACCTAACTATTGAAAGATCCATCAGAACTTTTTGTTGTTCCCCATTTTAGGTCAACCCTTGAAAATCTGTCTGTAATTACAGAATATACTTCTCACTTATGCTAGTACGTGACACGATCAGTATTTTGTTTTCATTTATAAGCTTTCTCTGTGGATGAAAATCCATTGATGTGTGAAGTCTGAATCTCCTGTTAGGTCCAAACAAAAATGTAGCAGGGAGAAGTAGGAAAAAGTAAATAATTAAAAACCCTGACCCTTCACTTTAGTTCATTAGCTTACTTTGCTGACAACTTTAAAAATGCACATGTAAATTGCTTCCTGGGAAGAAGTGCAGGGGTCGGTCATGTGTGATCTCAAGTGTTTGTAACAAGGATAAAATAGGAGATTCATGTTACTTTTCAAAGATGAGGATAGGGATTCGTCTCTCTTGGATTGAATAATACAGTAGGGGACTTTTGTTTTCCTTGCAAAGGAAGCCATTTAGTGGTCCTTTTGTAGGCTGCCTTTCCAGCTGGGTGGGAAAAATCTGGATGTCTTTGGACCTCACGTCCTTCGGGGACTTGATCTTTGTCCCCACCACTCAGAAGAGTAGACTCATAAACTAGGAGAAGAAAACCTATTTTTTTCCCAAAACCGTGTTCTTAGAAAGAAGAAAATTGTCAGGTAGCAATTTGTGTACCTGAAAAACAACATTTACATTCAAATTATTTGGACATTTATTGTTGCAATTGGAACTCATTTGTTTGGGTTTAAATGTTAGCTTATTATTCTGATAGAATTTTCACTTTATCAATCGAAATATATTCCTTCATTTACGAAGTATTTATTCAGGACCTTCTGTGCTGTATTATAGGAGAATGTACTTAAAAAGATGGTTATCCTGTTATCAAGGAACTTACAAATCTGATTTGAGAGGGTGACGCAGGGGCAAGGGAGATTGTTGGTTTCTGCCAACACTTACTGAGTGCTTTCTATGAGCCAGGCAGTGCCCAGAGTGCTTTGCGTGCATGAACCCTTTTTTAATCTCCAAAAACTCTGTGAAATGGGTCACATTTTTAATTATCATTTTATCATTGCAGAAGGTAAGGCACCACAAGTTGGGAAACTTGTCCCAAGGTCAGACGTCTAGTAAGTGGTAAAATCATCCGCAAACTCAGGCAAACTAACCACAATGTTATACTACATCCCAAGCTGGGCAGAACATAACACACACGCACACGCACACACACACCCCACTAATAACAAGTAATAGTCAATAACAATACTAGGGCAGTAAAATGACGAATCGGAGAATCATCCTGGCTTGGTGTGGTCAAGGAAGACTTCATGATATGAAACCGATATTAGATCCAAACCAACAACGCCATCCACATCATCTTGTTGAGATGTCCATTAGCATATCGGAGGCTCTGAGAACTATGCAGAAAGGAAACCTGTGTGTTTAAGCCATTGTTCCTCAAACTTCCTTGGCTGTGAAGACTTTTTTTTTCTTCCAGGTAATGCTTACACAACTTTTGGCACACACATTTTTAAGCAATTTTGAAAATGTTAGTTTAAAGGAGCAGGATCTATTTTAGGGTCACCTATTTACAGAGACCGTAACTGACTTGTCTGCCTCTGCTGTCCATAGACAGAAGGATCTGAGGAAGTTGCACGGGGACAAACCGCTGGAAACTTCTATAGGTAGGATTTATAGGGTATGAGTGGAATTCGTGAAAACTTGACAAGATATCACGTTTTGTCTACTAACTAAACCTTTTCTCTAGCCAGGATTGTGGTATCATCAGTTCTATGAAGAGCTTAGATTAAAAGTCCTCTCTGGCTGGGCTGAAGAGTATTTACTTTATAATCAGAAAAGACAGTTCCTTATATTCCCTGGTCTTATCAGTGTATCCTTAGTGCCCCAAGAACACTGTCTTCTTTTAGAAATATTTTTATAATATTTTGTCTGCATTTTATAAGGGTTATTTTATGGTCAAGCTGGTCACCTATAGATATAATTGTGCCCAAAGTCTATTAATGCTTCTTGTGTTTTCTTTTGCACAAAAATTGTACAACCTAGAGAAAGTGAAAGATATATCCCAACTCTCACTTTGTAGGTTTGTTTAAAAAAATTTTTTTTATGTTTATTCATTTTTGAAAGACAGAGAGAGACAGAGCACAAGCCAGGGTGGGGCAGAGAGAGAGGGGGACACAGAATCTGAAGCAGGCTCCAGGCTCTGAGCTGTCAGCACAAAGACTGACGTGGGGCTCGAACTCACCAACAGTGAGATCATGACCTGAGCTGAAGCTGGACGCTCAACCAACAGAGCCACCCAGGCGCCCCTGTTTTAAATGATGTAGTTTATATTTGTTGAAGACCCTCTATTAGAAACCACGTTATATATTTTATGTATGTTTTCTAATTTTGACATCGCAACCAACAAGAAGGTAGGTGCCACTCTCATTTCACATGTGAGGCAATGGAGACTCAGAGAGATTAAATTGTCTGCCTGGTGTTAAGCAGCAAGTGATCACGAGGGATTTGAATTCTGGTCTGTCTGACCCCAAAGCCCACACTTTTAAAACTCTGCTACATTACTTTTTAAAAAAGGAGGGGGGAACTCTTGAAGATTAAATCTTGCATTTAATTAACTAGAATTTAAAACATTTCAGGCAATTGAATCAAAAACACACTGTTGCTTGGATGACTAAGAGAAGGCAATAATGGATCTTCAAATCATATCAGCTAAAACTTAGACTTTTCCTAATAATATCTCTGGCTTAATTGAAAAAAAAAAATCCATCGCAGACTGTTTTGTAGCTAAAAGCTTCTTGTTTAGTCATTACTCAAATGTCCATTATATGCTCCTGGAGGCAGGACTGAGTCTTTCCCCTTCTCTGCCAGGGTGTTACTTGCGAAGTGCCTCTGTTTTCCGTCCTGTTCGGGACAGACCACGAGCAATGGCTGAGAATGTGTCTGGAAATGTGAGGTGTGTGCATCCGAGAGGCGTCCACTCGTGTGCCCTCGAGGGGAGCCTGTGGAGCTAGCAAACCTTTCAGGGCCTGACACAGAGGACCAGAGCCATCACCAGCCGGAATTAGCACTTTGGTGGCATAGATACAAGGGAGATAAATGATTCTCACTTTGGTTTTGGGAGCTGCTTCCTCCACAGAAACGTCTGACAGAACAGCAAACAAAAGATCCAGTATCTTCCCCTCTAGGGTGTAGAAGGCTAAGCAAAGGTAGTCTGCAGCTGACCCAGCGTTTTCATTTGAGCAACGGATCTTTTTACCCAACCTTGCAAATAAATAAGCCAATCTGTTTAAAAATAAAAAAAGTAAACATGAGTTTGAGTTCCTAACATGGAATCACCAGCATTTCTCTACTGTATTTTCCCCCCATACATTCTTCACATTCTTACCCATGTGTGAATGGCTATTTGCCAAGCTTCTCGTCGTTGATGAGGAGAGAACTTGCATGCCTTGACAGCCTACCATGTACCAGAGGCGGTGCTTGGTGCTTTTGGTACGGCCTCTTCTAATCGCCACCACAATACTATAAAAGGTATTACTGTCTGGAAATAGTTTTTTAGGGGTTCAGTAACCTCCCTGAAGTCACAGAATGAATAAGTGACAGAATCAAGGTTGGGACCCCCTTTCGTCTTGAAGGAAAGGAAGAGATTTTCCTCGGTCCAAGGTTCTTCTGGCTGAACTAAGAATTAAATTTACATGAGACAGACTAACAGGAGAAAAGCCTAAAGTTTTATTACATGTGCATGGAGGCCCAATAATGAAATGGAGACCTCAAGAAATGACCAAGGCAGGCAGTTTTATACTCTCTAGACAAAGAGACAATAAATCTGCAAGGAGTTGGCGGCATGAAGAAAACTTAACTTTGGCAGCTTCAGTTAGTAAGGGATGCTAAACAGAATTTGGGCTGAGGTGGCAAATTAGTAAAGAGTAAAAAAGGTTGTTTATACAGCCTTCTTGGCTCTAAATTTCCCATCTCTGGTGACAAGGATGTCTCTATCTCTTGGTATGGGGAGGGCACCTCTCAAATGGGAGATTTATTTCCTGCTTTTCACGGGGACAGAGGAGGATCTGAGTGTCCTTCTTACACAGGCTGTCACTTGAGTGACTTCTTTTTAAAATGATCAATACACTTATATACAAAGGAGTATTACTCGGCGATCAAAAAGAATGAAATCTTGCCATTTGCAACTACGTGGATGGAACGGGAGGGCATTATGCTAAGCTAAATTAGGGAGGGACAAATATCATATGACTTCACTCATATGAGGACTTTAAGACACAGAACAGATGAACACAGGGAAGGGACGCAAAAATAATACAAAAACAGGGAGGGGGACAAAACATAAGAGACTCTTAAATATGGATAACAAACAGAGGGTTGCTGGAGGGGGTGTGGGAGGGGGGATGGGCTAAATGGGTAAGGGGCATTAAGGAATCACTGAAATCATTGTTCCACTATATGCTAACTAATCTGGACGTAAATTAAAATAAATAAATAAATAAATAAATAAATAAGTAAATAGATAAATAAATAAATAAAGTTGAACTAAAAAAAATAAAATAAAATGATCAATATGCTTAAGTGGAACATTTTGGGGCAGCCTGCCCTTGGCCCCTACAGTGTCCAAAGATTATCCGTGTTCTGTTATGCTGTGCATCAGGAGAGCGCTTTGGCTGTGGTTGAATCCCCACAGATGTTCTCACAGATTCTCTAAGAAGCATTCACTGGCAATCCAGTCTTTGTCACAGTCTAAATGCTCTTGCAGAAATGGAGCCTTTTTTTATCCCAAGTATCTAGTGCAACTTTTGGCACACAGTAGGTACTCAATCCATATCTGCCAAATCAAAATTGAATCGCTCACACGGGCTTGACTTATTTCACAATGTTTCAGCGAGGTTCCCGGGGTACATTTGAAAATCACGCCTGACTTTTACTTGGAAAACCATTGAGGTCTCAATTTTGATTTTTGATTTTATGATATAGACTATCCACAAGTGAAAAAGTGGCTTTATATTCGGACATAGGGAAGCATTAAGGAATTAATGAGATTCTGAATCCAATCTTAAATAAAAGGGACTTGAGAACAGTATGTAGATACAAGGTTGTTTCTGGGAAATAAGGGTGGTGTTTGTTTTTTTTTTTTTTTTCCTTTCTCCTCTATTTCCAGCTGGGTTTAGGGTACTCAGTCGTCCTGCATGAACTGTTCTATTGTTCTTGATGGCTCCCAGTCCTGAAATGCGAGACCATATTTTTCACAAGTAATTATTGAATTAAGTCTGCTATGTCTTTACCTCATTCTCACTCATATATGAGTTTGACAAATGTGAAACAGAAAAATATCAGGAGTCAGGGGAAGTGTAGAACTGACCGGTGATAGAGAGCCCTCTTTCCCAAACTTGGGATTAACTGCCAAGTGATACTTTCATGGACATGGCTACTTCTGCAGCCCCAAATAGAGTGAGTCACATGGAGACCGTATCTGTACCTGTGTGTCTTTTTCCCCTCGAAAATTTCCCATCTTGAGCAGTGGACCTTTTCTGTTGAATCTGATTGGTTGGCTAGTAATATGCTACCTGGTGAGAATCAGCATATTTTCATACCTTGATGTTTTTAAGAAATTATCTTTATTTTTAATTATTCATTGAGACATGCCAATGGATACTTAGGTCACATTTTGGGCAAAACTCACAAGGTTTTTTTTTTGTTTTTTTTTTTCCCCAAATCTCACATGTGTACACAAAACAACACAAGTTTTAGTGTTTGCTTAAAAGAACAAAGCATTAGAAATACAGTGAGACACAAGCTCATAATCAAATTCACATCAGTGAGCAGATCTGATTTAACATGAGAAGATTACAAAACAAATCTGTGTTTTGTAGGAAGCACTATCTGAAGACAGTGTTGCAGGACACAGTCCAAATGCCTTTGTGGGAAGCCTTAAGCAAGTAGAAACAGAGCAGGATTTTTACTCAGCCTAGAGGGAGTTATGGGTAGGTCAGGGCTTCATGAACAGGATTCGGCCTATTCACGAATGCTGTTAAAGGAGAAGCAGGCTTTGACGATCAGGCCTGGCAGTGATATATATTCTCTCTTTCTTAATTTGATCTTTACTTTACTTACTAAAAATAGCCCTTTGATTCCTTTCTTCTCATGTAATGACAGAATTAAACTCGGTAAGTCAACTATTGATGGTCCGTGGACCAGAAGAAGAATATAAATTTAAAATCCATGGACGAGCCAACAGCTGTGTCTTAACTAGTAATTGAACTCCTCCTATTGAAAGAGAGCCACTAGTAGGCAAGAAAAAAGTTTTCACATTCTTTTTTTTTTTTTTTTTTTTTGCCAACACATGAGGAACTCAAGAAAACTCCAGATGGTTGAGAGAAGGACAAAAATGCATCTAGTTTAGGCATAATGTCTCGTTTTACTTCAAATTTTTATTGTACGAGTAGCTGCTTCATAGACCTAACTGTTGGGTATTTGGTAGTTTTCTCTGTGAGCTCTTCTTCAAGACCTAATAGTGACATAGACACTTTTGTCCTATAAACCTGGAACTACTAAAAATGCCTCCAATCTTATTTAAGTTACAATATAAATATAATTTACACAAAGTCCATTTCCTAAACCCAAGATAGAGGCCCCAGTAGCTAAATAGTGTCTTCTTTCTTTACTGTATCATCCTCGACAATTGCTTTCCTTCACTTGATCTCCTGAACGTTAAACACAGACCACTCAGAAGCCCTCTCTGCACCATCAAACCAAAGTAAGAGAGATTTGGAAGCAGGAATACATTCAACATTTTCTCTTTTGGGGCCTCACCAAGCTGAGAGCTTCAGAGGATTAAAGCAACAAAGAATCATGTGTCAGTTCATAGTTATTATGGAAAGAAAAAAAAAGTTGGTGTTAAGATTTCACAACTTCTCTCTTACCCATATCAACAATTTCAACTTATCACCCACCCATTTCATGAGGTTTTCACACTTTCTTTAGTACCATCTGACAATCTCTCCTACTTTAATGAAAATATAACCAACTCTCCAAAATTTCCCTTAAACCTTAACTCTGCACACTTCAGTCTCTCTACAGAAACGTATTACAAACCAGTCAAGTTTCTAACATTTCATGGGTATGTTAGGAGGAAAAAAACCCCCCACAACAGTTGCACGTAGGAAATGAGAGCTGTCATTTTGTAGTTTGCCAAACAGCTTGATAGTGGCAGAAATGATCATAATACTGTTCTTCCACTTCAACATGATTTAAGGTAAGAAGAAACGGACATGCCAATTTTCATCTAATGTTAGTTATGCTCGAACTTCTAAGGAAAAGGTTGAATGCACAGAGTTTAGCCACTAGAGGAGGATGCTGTAGCAAACTGGTTTTCTGACCAAGTGTCTGGAGAAAAAATGCCAACAAAATGCCAAGGTGACTCCGTTCGCTAGAACTGCAATTAACCACAATGACCTGCCGGAAAGAGAAATTCGGTCAGAAAACCGAAATCGTTTTCTTTACTCAGATAATGTTAACTTCAGCTAAACAGTTAGGTAGTTGCTCACATGAAATTAAGGAAAAAGAAAAATCCAGTTACTATTAACACCAAAGAAATGCACGCCAACCATAAACCAAAGGTGCTTTGGTACTGTAGCCATGACAGAGAAGAGTGTGGTGGGAGAGCAGGAAGTTCCCTGATGATTAGGTGACAGGGTCATAGAAGGTTTGCGAGACCTGCCATGTCTCCTGCAAGGTTGACACACCGCCACGGTCCAAGACAAGAGTCACACAAACGCAAGCTAATCAGCTGGCTTGTTAGAACAGAGTGTGCAACATCGCTGTGTTGAAAAGTGACTTCAGGCTTGTTGAAACGTCTCATTAATCTGAGGAAACGGTGCCTGGTGCCATAGATTAAACACTATGGTCTCAAGCGGAATGCATGTGAAGTTTCCAAAATATTTCCTCAAAGACTTTATTCAGTTTTGGTTTGTGACCTTAGCCGGAAAGCAGAAAGATGGACATGGGAAGGCAGTTCGGAGGGATATCTGTGAGGATTTACGTTGGGCAGCTTTCAGAAGATGAAAGACGTTTAAAGTTAAGGCCTTTATCTGCAAACAATCGTATATTAATAAACTCTATATCCTATTTACACACGCATTCTCTTGTATTAAAACTAACAGTATTCTGTTCACAGTGCCATTGTTTATACAGGTAGCAATCCCATAATACTCATGTATTTTGGCATGGGAATCAGTAGCGCTTGGTATTTACAGAAAATGTACATGTGTGCATATAAACGTGTCACTGAATCTGAGTTATTGATAAAAGACAGATTGGCTAATGGTGCAAAGGAATGAACTGTAAGCACCTTCCCCTCGGAAGGGATGGGAAACGTGGTTTCTTACATTGAGGAGATGCCGAATCTCTGACCCAAAGTGGCATAAAGTCAATAACAAAAAACTACGAACCCCCTGTTCAAGTTTGGGTACACTGAGTAATCTTTTAGTCCAAAGTTTTAGATCCATTGTCTAGTGCATCAAATAGAAAAGTTAAAAAGATTTATTATTATTTTTATCATAAGAATTATTATTAAAATAGAAGGTACTTTCTCTCACGCTCTGGTTTGTGCGCTCGCACTCAAGACCCATCTCCTTGGAGCTCCAAAGATGCTGGTGTTTTTGTCATGCAGATCAGCAGTCAGATGGCTAACACTAAAATGCTCTGGCCTTAGCGACGGTCACCTGTCACAGTGGGACCCAGGGCCCGAGGGGAACATGGCAGAAGCACCTCTTTCTGACTCCCCAGTCTTCTCCTGGAGGGGCAGGCCTGCCCCTCATCAGCTCCCACGTTCCTAAATGGAGTTGCTTTATTTCGGCAGCTAGTGCTGAGATGACGGATGGCTTCTGTACACTCGAAAAGAGGAGAGGAGGCAGGAAAATAGAGGAGGGTAGCATTCCAAAGAGCCCCAGGACGGCAGCCACGAGGTGGCTGGGCTTATTGGCAGGAACCCCCTCAGAGCTTTCACCCTGTCAGGAGGCCTCTGCTCAAGGAGGTTCTCCTTCTCCGTGTGCAGAGCAGGGGCAGGCTGGCTGGGACTACGGGGCGTTGCCTTTGGTCACAGTCTGCTCCTCATTCTCGGTCCCTTGGCCTGCATGGTCGGGGCTGCCCCCGCCACCACTGCTGCTTCTGTGCTGCGTGGGCAACAGACTCTTCCACTGGGCTTTGTTGTGTGAGAGGTGGCTTAGCATGTTCTCCGACAGGGTGCTGTTTCCAGTGAAACGGGCCCATTCCCGGAAAAGCGGCTCCACGATGTAGGTCATGAAACCTAGAACAGGCGAGGCCAAGCTCAGCTCCATAAAGGCGGTAAAACCCACGTCTTCTCCCTCCCAGACCCAATCGGGACCCCACTCTGTGACCCAGAGAAGTGAAGGCAAAAAAAGATGAGATGGCCCCTATCCTCAGTTTAGGAGCACCAGATATGTCACCTTGGGCTCGTTTCTTAACCTCTCGGGCCTCAGTTTCCTCATTTGTAAAAAGGAGCTAGGAAGAGTGCCAAACCCACAGGGCTGTTATGACAATGAAATAACAACACAGGTGAGAGGCTTAGAAAGTTCCTGGTGCACAGTAAATCCTCGATAAATATTGGCTATTATTATTTGCTGAGGGAGAAAGACATATAAGGAGAAAGGTAGGAAAAAGTCTGTTTTGGAGCTAAGGAGGGAGGGTGGGGGAGGGGAGGAAAGGGCAAATGATACCACATCATTGATTTAGACCATCTGAAGGATTCATATGTTTACCCTGTAGGATATTTTTTCAAGAGTATTGATTTATAGTTTTGTCTTACTATCAATCATGTTAACCACTAAATGTAGGTAAATAGAAGTTCATTCATCTTCAATATGCACATAAAATCCCTACTTCAATGACCAGATAAAATTGGTTGATATTAGATATCTCTATTCTCTTAATTAGTTTAGACTTGTTGCTTTCTAATCATGTTTCAATGTTAGTGCAGAGAAGGACTTTCAGTCTAGGCTGGAGTTATTGGAATCATCACAAACTTGGACATATTTAGGTCTTATTGTATGTTCTTGAAATATAGGTGTGGGGAGAAAAGGCAAGTGCTTTTCAGCATAACAAACTTTCCAACAACTGACCCCGAATGTTTACAAGGGCATAAATTATAAAGGCTTGACTTGATCTTTTTATTGAACAAACAGCAGATACTTGGCCTTTGAGGATGCTATAGAGACAGAAAAAGGATGCAGAAATGCAAAATATTATTTTACACTTCTGCATTATCTCATCTTAAATATGATTTAAATATTATGAGATCATTTTAGATAATCCAAGTTTAAGCTAGTGACTTCTGTAGTTTGATATGGTATATAGGGAGTCAGCAAGCAAGGATTTCCTTCTTAAATTTTCTTGTTTCTTATTCCTGAATTTTCTTCATTTTCTTCACAACCTCTAATTTTTTTTTTAACGTTTATTTATTTTTGAGACAGAGACAGACAGAGCATGAACGGGGGAGGGGCAGAGAGAGAGGGAGACACAGAATCGGAAGCAGGCTCCAGGCTCTGAGCTGTCAGCCCAGAGCCCGATGCGGGGCTTGAACTCACGGACTGCGAGATCGTGACCTGAGCTGAAGTCGGATGCTTAACCGACTGAGCCACCCAGGCGCCCCAACAACCTCTATATTTAATTTCTAATATCTTCCACCTTAAGAGAGATTAGATATTAAAGATAGTTCACAAAATTATGCTATTCTGAAGTTTAAAGTGTAAATATTTATAAAATTTACCTTAATATAAAAAAGCTACAAATCTAACATTTAAAAATCTGGTACTTCAACATCAACTCATTTTCTTCCTGAAGTTACTTTGAAATTATACCTCTGGATTTCTACTTGTCCAATATAAAGACCTTTCCTAGTAGATAGGAGAGCCATTTTGAAGCCTGAATAGACACCAGGGGGCAGTTTTCCAAATGAAAGATGGCTTCTGCACGATTAGATTTGGGAACCTGTTCTACCCGTTCCCAGCGCATTGTGCTAACCTTTCTCTTCTATGCAAGCGATGGGCTGACTTTGCCTGGATTTTGTCCTCCTGGTGGGTTGGAATTGGGGGAAGCGAGAAATGATGGCCTCAGAGTAAATAGGGATTGAAGGCAAGCCTCTTTCTCTTCCTCCTTCTATAGATTTCACCAATTAGAGATTCATTTGATTTAATATCTTCTTTTTAAAAAACGCAGAATTTGATGGAGAGAGGGAAAGAGATTTTTAACCCCACTTCCTCTTGGGTTAATATCAATGACTTAAACAGAAAATCAGATCTAAACCTGAGATGGCACTCAGGAGATTCTCACTGTGGAGGGGACAGTTTCAGTCCCAGGGAGAATCAGGACAGAGGAAAGAGCTGCATTACTTAGGACGTGCTGGCAAAATCCTTGTCTGGGGGGCTGAAGCCTAGAGCTCCCATTAGGCTCTATCTATTTGGATTTTTCCAGTTTAGCCTCGTCTATCCCTTCACACCACACCTCCCAACACTGACCCTACAGAGCTGGGAGGTGTGGAACGGAGACAGAGAAAGATTTACGTAGGAAGGGTTGTTTTATAATTACCTTCTCTTTCTCTTTATTATTGGTGTGCTAATGTAGCATCCAGGAGATTTTCCTATTCAGCCAATCCCCACCCCATTTTAAAAACAGGTATCTATGGTAACCACATTTTCCTGTGCTGAAAACCAGGACATAGGATCTGACAAAATAAGTGTGTTCTCATGACAACAACAGGGTAGAGTCTCTAAAATCAGGTCTGTCTTGCAAATCCAGGTTGTGTGCTTAACAATGTGAATGCTTTTCACAAAATGTCTTTAACAGGAGCCTGGCAAATTTCTTTCTAGCCAGAGCTTAACAAACGAGGCCGTGGGGTTAGGATTTTGGACAGGGTCTGCTCCTTTCAGATCACATCTGCAAAACCTCCATAATTAAAGCAACCGGAGGAGACTATCTGATCCAAGGGGACCAAGGCTGCGTTTCTGTTGATGCTGATCCCCTCCCCCACTGCCCCAGCAACTCTGTAGCTATGTTATCACCCTGGATTCTTCCCGGGTTTTGTTTTTTATAATGCTCCCACCCTTTCCTTTTTTGGGTGGAAGAATCAATTTAATTGTAAAAACACCATGACAATACTAAGGGCAATTTGGATAAAAAAATGGCTCACCAATAATCCCAAAATTTCAACATATCTATTTTAATATTTGCATATGTCATTCAAATCTTTGTAACCAGATTAATTCGGTTTCTATTTCCTGAAGATGACTTTATGACTCTGTCGTGGATTAGATTTGACTCTTAGTGATTATAGGCATATCATTACTTGACTAACTTGTTCTGGCTTTCTTAATTTTCAGCTTGTTTTTTCTGATGCCCCATTCCCGTCCAAGTAGAGGCTTTAAGCCTCAAGCCTTGCAGAGGTCTGCAGCACTGTGAATACATTAAGTTCTCTGAGGTCTGTGGGAACTGGCGAAAAACAAGGACTCGTGCATGTGAGGGCTGTAGTTTATGGGTAAAATTTAAAGTGCTGAGTTTGGTTTTAAATGGAAGGAACTTCCAGGAAAAGATTTGCTTGGAATGTAGGTGGAATTGGTGGAGAGCTTTAAGAGCTGATAGACATCCTTACTGGATCAAAAATATTTCCTATGTGCCTAAAATTTCCACAGTTTGACTTGTGTAACGATCTGATGCATAACTTACAGTAATGATTATTTTAGATGCATTAGCATCACAATTTAACAGTTTACTGCAATGGACACTTGAGAATAAGAGTGAAAATACGTTTTGGAAGTGGGGAGTCAAGAAGCATGGGACCCGGGGCCACAAGGGATGACATAGCTCACAGAGCATGGGCTCTTGGGATTGCAAAGGGGGTGAAGGGTAGTGAGCCAGACTGGAAGGGTCCTAAAGGTTGATCCTGCCGACTTTCTACTCTTCAAGTCCCAGAGAGAGTGTGAACTAACCTGCTCTTCAGCAGCCAATAGATGATGCTTATTAGTTTCCTTCTACGCTATTTGGTTTTGATTTGATTTTGAACTACAAAGTTAATACAGGCTAGTTAAGGGTCTATAACAAAGCCGTTACCCGATTTTTCATAATTTTTCCATTGGTAATTACCTAGTAGATTAGTCATGATTAGAGTGTTTATTTGGATTCGGCTCTTCATTAAACCTCCACTTTGGATCTTTCAAAAGCTGTGGGTAGATCTTCTTTTCTTTGTGACTTGGCAGAGATGCCAAAAGTATTTGTTTAAAATTAAAACTGAATTCAACTCACCAATTTGTATACTAGGAATTGAATCTTTCTGTTGATTACATAGTGGACTGATTTCCAGTTCAAATTTCTGTTCAAGGTCACCTAAGAAGAAAGAAGAAGAAATATTGGTAATCTAGAATTTGTAAAAAAAATGAGTTGCTACTTTTAACCCTCTAGTTCAAAGAAGTTATTCTGAGAATTACCATTCACTGCTTTGTTCTCATCAGGAACCGCCCCCACCCCCCCACTTGCCCTGCCTTGCTCTTGTAGTTTCCATGAAAAGTTAAAATATCAGAGCGTCAATGACCATTTACAATAGGTTCCTTGTAAACAGGTACGCTCTGGGACTAGAATAAACTTTGACCAAGATATACAAAAACAAGGATACAAGTAATGAGCAATTTCCTACATGAAATGGAAGTTCTGGCTTTAAGTAACACGTTAAGATTTTATGCTGCCCCTGCCTTTCACTCTGCCTGACCCTAGTCTGATTTCCTCTGAACAACCAGGAATAGTAAGTAGGTAGGAGACAGAGAAGAGGGACTAGAAAATCTCATTTGAGGAACATCCTGGTCTGTAGCTACAAAGTTAATCAGAAATAAAGATTTTTTTTTTTAAATTTAAATTCATGTTGGGTAGTGTTCATAGGGTAGTGTTGGTTTCAAGAGTCGATTTTATTTTTAGTTATTTAAAAAAAAATTTTAATGTTTATTTTTGAGAGAGAGACAGAGAGAGACAGAGTTGAGCGGGGGAGAAGCAGAGAGAGTGGGAGACAGAATCTGAAGTAGGCTCCAGGATCTGCGGTGTCAGCAGAGAGTCTGATGTGACTCGAACTCATGAAATGTGAGATCATGACCTGAACTAAAGTCCAACGCTTAACTTACTGAGCCACCCAGGTACCCCAGGAGTAGATTTTAGTTATTCATCACTTATATACAACACCGGTGCTCATCCCAACAAGTGCCCTCCTTAATGCCCATCACCCATTCAGCCCATCCCCTCCTCCGCCTCCCCTCCAGCAACCCTCAGTTTGTTCTCTATATTTAAGAGTCTCTTATGGTTTGTCTCCCTCTCTGCTTTTATCTTATCTTATTTTTCCTTTCCTTCCCCTATGTTCCTCTGTTTCATTTCTTAAAAGTTTCTTATCTTTTATTCTGATTTAGTTTCACCTAATGGAACTAACCTTTAAAAAAGTATAAAAATCAGACAAATATTTCTTTTTAATGCCTTTGTCAGCTAGAAGACCAAAGAAGAAATGTACCATGTAAAGCTTTATCAGAATACCTTATCAGTCCTGCAGGGGATGAAAAATTATGGGTAATTTTTGCATTGGGAAAACAGTCTGGTTAATCAGTAGAGAAGCTAGTCCTCAGAAACATTAGCTGAGTTCACAGCTGTGAATGTACACCTCTAAACCACAGGCAATATAAATGTAACATTTATATCATGCTTACTATGTGCCAGGCACTATGCTAAGCATTTTACATATGTTAATTAATTTAATCCTCATTACAACTTCATTATAATACCCACTTTACAGATGAGGAAATGGAGATGAAAGGAAGTATTTTCACTCAAGTCATATTGCTAGTAAAAGGGGGATTTCAACCTACGAAGTCTGCATCCAATGTGTCTGCACTTAACCGTTGAGCTAGAACTTAAAAGATGCCACACATTTGTCACTTGTTCTAAGATTGTAGCCATGCCTCCCATGGTCCCCTGAGGCCTGGTTATTCTCAAGACTGATGTGAGGAAATCACATGGCTTAACCTGAGGAATTCAGGGAAGTGAGATGATAATAGTCTTTTGAGGACAGAGCAGGATGCCATTTAATATTAAAATGAGTTCTAATATTAAAATGGGTTCTACTCCTTTCCTCCATAATTCTGTTAATTATGATTTTTCAGTCAAGCTTGACATTTTAGAGGAATCTTCTTTGATTTCTCCCTTCCATTCTCTCTCCATATTGAGGCGTCAAATCCTGTTTATTCCTTTCTTGGAGTATCTTTTTTCCCTACTTATACTCTGCCTGACTCCAGTCTGACTTATTAATAACTCATTTTTGGCCCCTGGTGTACAGGGGCCTCCACAAATCCTCACATTCTCATTTTCTGTGGATCCAAGTTGTTCTGTGAAGCAGGTCCCCTTTTCAGTGCCTTTGTCCATTTCCACCCCTCCTTATGTAGACCAGCAGTGCCCAAAAGGACTTTCTATAATGACAGAAATGTTCTCTGCACTGCCCACTACAGTTACTTTTTTGCAATTTGATCAATAAAACTAAGAACTAAAATTTGAATTTAATTGTTTAATTAATTTAAATTTTTCTAATTACAAGTGCTTCATGAGTACCCTGTTGGAAAATACAGGACCCTACGCATCCTTCAGTACCCAGTTCAGATTCTGCCTTCCTGAGAACCAGATCTTCTCCCGTGACCTCCACCATTAGAGATCACCCAATTAGATCATTTATTCATTAACTTATTCAACATGTACTTATAAAGCACTGTGTATTTTAGATTCTTTGTTCATCAATGTAGAGAATACAAAGGGGAAATTGCATAACTTCGCTCTTTAAGGACATTTACTTCCTAGTTTTTTGAGGTTATTAAACATTAACTATAATTCTTGTGTCCTTTGTGACTGCCTCAATGGGGCTTTGTAGAGAGGGAAAGTAACAGTTTTGCTAAGGTTTACACAAGGCTGGAAGCAGATATTCAATACAAACTTCTGGGAATCTTGGTGGATTGAGACGATATCAATTCATAGCTACAAAAGGACAGAGATTCCACTTCCTTGAAACATTGAGAGGAGGGGGTCAAATGATGTATAGAATCCTAATCTCTGCTCTCAGAAGTTAATGCTGTTTTCCTAATTCATGGGATTTCATCTTCTTTTCTGCTATCTCCTCAACCGTGATTTTAAAGGTTTTCCTTTGCTCAACATCAAGAACCATTAAAGATACTTTGGCCAAGACTATGAGCAATCTGTGGAAACCCAAATCCTAAACTGAGAGCCAGAATCAGATTAATCAAAATGATGTGAATCATGCTTATAGGATTACAAAAATTAATTCAGTATGCAGGATAGGCAGTTTGGATGACCAGAGAGTCTGGTCTTTCTCTTTCTAAACAGACAGAACTTCTGCTCAACCATAATGCTATTAAATAAGAAGGACCCGACATACCCTCTCTGTATTCCTTTCTCTGCCTGACATGCCAGAGCAAAGTGCATGGTAGCTCACCTTTCGTGGTTAGAGTTATAAATGTTCTAGGTTGTTCCATCTTACAATGCTGCACGTGCATATATTATTAGACAACACCTGGTTTTGGTGAGATCTTATGGATTACCTTCCTTTGATCCACGTAGTTAGTAACTTCACCACGTAGTTAGTAACTTCAATACACCCATTCCATGGGCCTTATTTTTGGCACAAGTGACATGGCCTGTTTCTCAAGTTGCTTATAATCCAAATAGGATGCAAGATAAGCAAATGAAAGGGTTAAACTGCCACAGTGCCAACTGCATGGCTGAGTCAAAACCACAGGGACACAGTAGAATCTCTTTCCTGTCCCATTGTTTGATTTCCAAACATGAAGATCTTAGCCCTTCTCTCATGTTGCCATTTCAGTATTTTCTATATCATAAAGAAAATACTTATCTAATCTAAACCTCCTGCTCCAATTTCATCATATTTCCTTTGTTTTCTCTCAGAGGAGATTTTATATCATAGGCAACTAGAACTGATCTTTTGACTTCTAACCACTCACACTCAATTGAAATGAAATTACACAGGGTTGTGGGCACTTCACGAGCGCTTTTTCTCTGAGTGAAAGAGACAGTGGCCAGAGCCTTCTGGCCCCACATGAACCCAATCCCTTTTGCTTTGTCTTGTGTCTTTGGGACCATCTCAATGTCACTGACACACCTTTTGATGGAAGCTTCTCCAAAAGGCTCACCGTTGCTACTTGACCTCCCCACGGAGCCGGTATGTGGGACCCTTCAGGCTTCATTTGTTCTCAGCCTCTCAAACCCGATCCTGTCACTAACATCAGGGCACTGCTGTACCTGAACAAACATCCTGAGCACCGAAACCAGGTCTGAAGAAATAAGGCTGGGTTTAAAGGCCGATATCCCACCCAGTGTCAAGATCCTGTTGGCTAATTCATTGCCTTATTTCTGAATGAGGTTAATGTCTTAAAACTTATACTCTAACTCGGGGCCATTTCTCTTCTCACTGAGTATGTTTGAGAGGATGAGTTCAATTCTTGGTCAGCTGTGCTCTGTTTCATTAACTTTATTTAAGAAAGACAGGGGAAGGACTAGAGACAGAGTCTGAGTCCCGTCAGAGTGGAAAACATTGACCCCAAATGGCATTTAGCCTTTAGGCTGTGCTAAACTCATTAAAATGAAGGTCAGAGTAAAAATCAAGCTGTCCCTTACATTCTTATATCCACAGAGGAAAGTCATTAAAAAATTACACACATACACACACACGCACATTTATCTCCCACTTTTGCTCATTTTTATCACCTCTCTTTACTACCTGTTTGCACATAGTAAGACATTGTTATTTATTTCTAAGTTATTTCCAAAAAAGGTCTGGATGGTTTGCAAGAGAGTGGAAGAGAAAGGTTACGATAATAAGAGTTGATGAAAGAACAAATGTCATGATAGATTAGCCATTTCCTGTTTTATTAGGATAAATGCCTAAAAGGAAGAGGGGCACTGAAAACTCAGCTGTCAGATCAGTACTAACCTTGCCTGTAGAATTCTTCACAGACCCTTTCACTCCATTGCTTGCTCATCTCCCAAATTCTACAAGGATTGCAAATGTCAGCACACTTCAAGGCGATCTGAGAAATGACAGGGCAGGGAGAGATGGTCAGAGGATGATCCTTCAGCAGCAAATGTATCCGAAGCCCAAGGGGCTGTCCGACCCGCCAGTGTGCCTCAGGTACCAAGCCCGTGTTTACAGAGTGCCTCTTCAGGAAACAGCACTTACTCACCGCCGCACAAAACCTTCATTCAGAATTCCCACTTTATAGCTATGAGAAGGAGAGAAGAGCCACCGTCCAAGGACACGGAGCTTCCTGGAGGAGGCTTGGGGTGAGTAGGCCAAGGAAAGCCATGGCCTGGCTCCTTCTACTGCCCCACCCTTCATGGGCAAGGAAGCCGCAGGGGCCCGGTCAGGCTCAAGTGAGATCATTTGGACCTCATTCTCACAGTGGCCACATTGACAGACTCCCTGTATCGCTTCAATTTATTTGCCCTCCTGTGCCCGTGTCTGTGAGTAAGCAAGCTCATACTGCAGTCCAGGGAGCTAAGTCCTATCAAACCTTGGAGTGTGTTGTTTGCAAAGCTAACTCAAAGCTTACCGCACCCTGGTCTGGATCGGGGAGGCCAGCTTTTGTCAATAATGCTGACCCTAAGAGGGTTACCATGAATTCCCAGAAAAGTAGATTCTCACCCTTCCTCACCAACCATCGAGATGGGCTCCTGGTAGCGTGCCCTGCCCACCAGCAGTGACTATTTGTTTTGATCTAGTTCCTTGGCATCACAGAATCACTGGCATCTGGGAAAGCCTCAATCATATTAACTTACAAATTTGATTGTTCCTTTATTTCCCGGTTAATGGGGAAGCCAGTAACTACGGGAGTAGGAAAGGGGTAGAAGCGTCCTCCAGGTTCTGCCCTTTGGGAATTCATTTACAATTCATTTGCGTCAGCAAGCTTTCCCTTGGAAATGCAAATGTTCAGGCCAAATCTTTCAGCAACTCCCAACTTGGCTGGAGTCAGGAAAACCAGATACCTGGTTGATCGTTGTGACACTCAGGGACTAGAAAGACTAGTTTGGAAAAAAAGAAGGAGGGAGACGTAGTTCTACAGCTGGGAGGGAGGTATTTCCTGGGAAGGATGGGGCACTTTGGACAGCTGCAGGGGGCATCATGAAAGCATGGGACAAAAAAACACTATTCTGTTCAGTCTGCAAGGTGCGGTTCAGTTTCCCTGGTCAAAGTTGGTCTATGTACGTGAATCCAGGGTCCTTCCATCCAGTCTTTTGTGCCAAGAGGAAAGAAGGAAGACGAGAGAAAACGGAAGATCAAGAAAATGGCTGTGGTTTGGAGACCAGGTCAGACTTCCAGTTCTGAGGTCCGTTTGTCCTCTTCTTCTCCTGCCACAAATGGCTTCTTGCCGTGGAAAGAAGCCGAAAGCACTGGGCCTGATACGATTCGGTTCATTCAATTAACCTTAACATAGTTTATTTATTAGTGTCTAAAAATGGCAAGACTAGGTAAACATGTTTGTGAGAATATGAGTTTAGCTAGTAACAGGAAGTAAAGCAGGGTTTGATTAAATAGGTTTTATATGAAGGAACGGCTACTCGTTTTTCAGTTTTTGTTTGTACCATAGTTAACATGATATATCTTTGTGTTACAGAAACAGTATTTCTAAATCTCGCAGGTATGACCGTGGTCAATTTTACATCAAGCCACAAAATGTTGTAGATTCTTACTACATACAATTCCCCAGCAGGGCTACTTTGTGGGGCACCAGTTACCAGATAAGGAAAAGTGAGATATTATCAACTTACTGACATGAAACCCAGATTTTGCTTGCTTGGAAACCGCTTAAAAATTTCACATGTCTCGGAGCTTTCAATAAAGTAGGTCACCGCTCTAACTTCTACCCTGGGGGATACTCCATCTCACATGTGCTAAAATTATCGATCATGTCCCCAAGTGCTTTTATTCAGCAAGGATAAGGGCCTTTGTTGTTGTTGTTGTTGTCGTTTACCTGAAGCATAAAGTGCCTGTCGTGTACATCCTCCAGTCTTAAATCTTCATTGTGGAGGTGAGCTTTCAATCTGGTCAAAAATTCATTCTGCCTATTGATGTCTGTTGCCAAGATCAAGGAGCCCAGCTGCTGTTCAATATCCTGTCTGCATCCACAAGAGGGAAAGAGAAAACACACACACGAAGCAAATACTTTTGAGGTAGGTGATTGATTCTGTCACCATCAGGTGGTTTAGAATCTCATTTCTGCCTTTGATTCTGTTTGTTACTCAGAGTCCAGTCCCTCCGAGCCCAAGGGCCAGTCTGTCCTCCACCGCCACTTCTGTCTTTGGTCAGGAGCTATGCTAGTAACTGTAGAGAGTGATTGAAATCGCGAGTGAACAAAGTTGTGGTAGTTTACACGTTGCCACGGTAACTGTGCGTCTAAAAACTGAATGCATGCCTTAAGTAGGACACAAAACGACTGACAGAATCACAGAAGTTTAGGTTGTGCTTTTAAAGAGCTGAAGCCAGCTCAAACATTCAGATTTGCATGGAGAGAGAAAGGGCATGATAATTAGTAATAATAAGGAAGACAATAATGGCTGATACTACATGGTATGGAAAGATCCATCAATTGAACAAAACAGACTGGAGAAAGTTACTGGAACTTCAGAAAGAATAATAGGTAGTTAAGACACTTAAAAACCAACGGGCAAGCAATATGTTAGTCGACAAATGGTATGTAAGGAAAATGAGACATTTTGGAAACATAAGCGAGTTAAAGCTTTACCTCACACATAGAAAGTAATCAATGGAAGACAAGATCCATAGCAATTTTAAAAATTAATCTTTAAAAATTAAGTATATTTAGGTTTGTATATAACACCTTCTGCATATAGCAGTTTATATTAAGTTGATGTTGCTTAAGTTTGAACCCGTTCTTTACTCCTCTGCCCCCCCCCCCCCCGCCAATGTTTTGGGCATATGGGTCATACTTTACATCCTTTTACTTTGTAGAGTGCATTGAGCACACAGAGTTTAATGAATAGGTAGAAAGTAAATGTCTGTAATCACCAGCCAGGTTGAGAGCATGAACAAACAGGCAACTGCATGTAAGCACTGGCCACTGTACTTCCCACCACATCCCTTTTCAGACTCTTGCATCACAATTATTCTTCCTACAAAAGTGATTTATAACACTGCATCCCATAAAGACATAAAAATATGGTATTTTATTTGCAATCCATAGGGATGCGTAGGAGGCTCTCAGGAAATGAGTATAACTGAGCAACCAGCAGGATTAGTGTTGGTATTACAGAAACAAGTCTGGTCCTGCGTTCTTCCTCCTTTTTTCCTTCAGTTTTGTTCTTCCTCGTCCGCCCTCTCTCCTTCTTTCCCTTCTCTTCTTTCTTTAGCTGCCCCTGCCACTTACCTCCTCCTCCTTTCTTCTCTTTCTTACTTGATTTCTTACTCAAGTTTTCAGTTCTTATTTTATTTTATTTTTGAGTGACAGAGAGAGGAAGAGTGAGACAGAGAGAGTGAGCACAAGCAAGGGAGGGGCAGAGGGAAGGAGAGACAGAACCCCAAGTCTGATGCAGGGCTCCAACTCAGGGACTGTGAGAGCATCACCTGAGCTGAGATAAAGAGTTGGATGCTCAACTGACTGCGCCTCCCAGGAACCCCAAGGTTTTAGTTCTTTTGCATTTAATTCTTTTGATCTTTGCAAGGACTATAGCAAAAAACACGGGATTCTATTCCATGCATGAAGATTGGTTTTATTTCATCCCAGGAGGTAAAAAGCTATCAGAACTGAAGTTCTTCCTGCAAATTCCACATTCCTCTGGGTGCTAGGGAACAGCACCAGATAGTATCACAGGGCCGGGAATAAGCACGAGCCAGAGCATACTGCCTGTTCTATATAGACGCAACTTGGCACTTGACTTTAACTTATGCACCCTTCGCAATTTTTCAGAAAGAAGGGTGCAGGGATCTATCTACTCTTTTGACTCTCTTGGGCCCTGTGCATTTAATTTAACAGATCAGAATTAGTGGTGACCTTGGAAGATGTTACAGCAGCTAATTAGGGACCATGTGGAAAGTGAGGCAATGGCTTTGGATTTAGTAGGGCTTGGCCTAAATACCTGGGCTAACAAACAGTGGACCAGGAAACTAGTATTTCCCCTTCTGTTTAAAATGCAACAGACATAGGTAAATTAATGGCCAAAACAATGGCTGCGGCCAATTCAGTTACTTAACAAAAGACATTTCAGGACAGAATTTCTGACTTCTATTTTTGCTAAGATTGGCAATTTCAAAACAAACTTGATTGAACTAGTGTTAAATCTAGCTTGAGATCTCCTGTGTTCCTGCTTGATAAATATTTATTATTTGGATCTTTATAGGAGGACAATTTTGCTAACATAACAGACAGGGATTTGACAAAGTGGAGCATTGATGCTGAGGAGTGTGAAAGCTGAGAGCTGTTTATTATCCTTTTTCCTGATGTCAGGTCATAGACTATCCAAGGCCTGTTCAAAGCTCAGGGAGAGATGTGGATTCTGGGCTGCTGTAACTGACACTGAGTCTCCTCTGATCGACAACCAAGCGCAGGCAGGAGGCACAGCCGGCTGGCTCCCTGCCATCAGCCCTGGGGTCTCAAGCATGCCCTAGAGAAAGCAGCTTATCTCCAACGTGTGGACATCAGTATGTTTCATCTCTACGCCACTTACGTCATTTCCTTTGGCAAGTGAGCAAGAAGCCTTGATTCTCGAAGCATGCCTATTGTAGATCGCCAGTGGTGATTCTCCAGCACAGACATATTCTAGAAAGAAAGAAAATTAAAGCTATAAATGAGAGAGAAGTCAGATTCTGATCTTTCACACTGAACAGTTTCACCGAGTGTTTTCATTTCAGCCAGTTGATACTTGCTGACAGAGAGGCAGACGAGAAAAGACACATGAAAGAAAACCACCACAAGGCCTATCATGATGGTGGGATAGCGGCAGGGCTGACCCTTGTGACTCTCCGTTGGAGGACTGAATGAGAGTCTATTTCTGGTGTCATTTTCTCTTGCCAATGCCCCCATTTTGGGTAGCTCAGTCAGGCAGCACTCAATGTAGACGAAAAAAAGCGAAGCAGGTAAAAATAGGTACTAATGGATTCCATGTGGCTATATATATACCAATCCAAGATTATACTATACTACTCAGCTAAACAGAGGCAGGTCCCACAACCTCTACTTTGATCTACCGCACTGACCATCGTTTCTTTCTTTTAAAAAAATTATTTATTTATTTTGAGAGAGAGAGGAGAAGAGGGGCAGAGAGAGAGAGAGAGAATCCAAGGCAAGCTCCATGCTGTCAGCCCAGAGCCTGACGTGGGGCTCGAACTCACGAAGCATGAGATTGTGACCTGAGCTGAAATCAAGAGTCAGACATGTAACCGACTGAGCCACCCACGTGCCCCCTGACCACTGTTTCTTAATACTGATAAGAACCTTCTGTGTCTGAACCACCTCGGAAGCTGGTGACGTACTCAGATTTCTGAGGCCCGGTCAATTCAGTTTTGATTTGGTAGGTTTGTGGTAAGTAATTTGTATGTTAACTCAAGTTTGAAAACCACTGCCATGGAAGCAGTACTATCAATAATCTTCATGACCAGTATATTGGCCTGTAGCCCATTAGGTCTGAGTTTGAATCCACAATTACTTCCTTCTTCAATTATCTTGATATTTCTTCCCTTGTGGGAACCTCTACTATGTTCCATCTCTCTTCTGACTTTATTGTTATCTTACATATGCTGCTGTGTACACATTAGCTAGCTGGTTAAATGATGACTATTTCTTACAATCCATTGTGCTTTATTCTAATAGAATAGAGCCCCTCTAGTCCCTAGGAAATATTTTTGCTCTATTTTCTTATTTATTTATTCATTCTCCATTTTTTTCATATGGGGTTATAAACTTACACAAAACACAGGAAGATCGATTCATTAAAAATGAGGAGGTATTGCATGATTTTGCCTATCTGAGGTACTCAGAGTCAAATTCATAAAGACAGAAGATAGACACGAGCTGGGGTAATAGGGAGTTATTATGTAATGGGTACAGAGTTTCAGTTTTGCAAGATGAAAAGAATTCTAGAGATGGATGGTGGCAAAGTACTTAATGCCATTGAACTCTACACTTAGAAATGGTGGGCCGCCTGGGTGGCTCGGTTGATGAAGCACCTGACTCTTGATTTTGGCTCAGGTCACGATCTCATGGTTCGTGGGATCAAGCCCTGCATGGGCTCTTCGTGGACAGCACAGAGCCTTCTTGGGGTTCTCTTCCCCCCTCTCCCTGTCCCTCCCTACCTCTCACTCTCTAAATAAATAAATAAATATTAAAAAATGGTGAAGATGGTGAACTTTGTATTATGTTAATTTTGCCACAATCAAAAAAAAAAAAAAAGTGAGAGGGAAGAAGCAAGGAGACTAAACGGAGCCAGGAGACAGATGGGGAAACATTCCATTATCATGCCCACCCCCCACTATACCTGAGTCACCCACACAATGCTCAACTTCTTCAGCAAATGAGAACAGAGAACCATCATGAGTGATACAGTCTAGGGTCCATTAGGAAAAAGCAAGTTCAAGAAAACGTCAACTGTTCTTGATTCTAATGCCAGACAATGATTTCTCTCCAGGACTTTGTAGAATGAGCTTCATGAGGCAGAGTCTTGTATCATCAGGTCCTCTGTTTAGGCTGTTCTATTACTCTTTGTTTCTCTCCTTGCCAAGAAGTTACTATTTATTCACCACTTGACTATGTTTGAAGCAGTGATGAGATTTTGTCCCTTTTATCAACTGGTCTATTATCTCCTTTTGGGCACGAGCCACATACAACACAAGAGAATGTTTATTATAAATCACATGCCAGACTAATTTGTTTTGACTGTAAAGATTTATGAGAGCAAAGAGTGATAGGTTAGTGTGATGTCATCGATGTTCTATACTGCTGTGACATTTAGTTCAGTCACTCATCAGCACTCACTTGCAAGACTAATTCTTGTAGATGTGGCCATGGGTGCCCTCATGTGAGTTTTTTAAGGGGCCAGAAAACTGTAACAAGACCTGATGATAAATGACACCTTATCCCTGTTGAGTGGAAAAAAGAGCATCTGGAGGATTGCCTTAAGCATTGTTATTCATGCCTGCCTGATTTTTACATCTTCATTAATAATTTTCCTGAAGACAGGATAAAAGGATACTTGAGAAATTGGCTTGTGAGACCATATTTAGAGATGAGCACCGGGGAAGTGGAAGGGAACTGAGTGAGCCTGGAGGCTGGCACAGAATAAAAGACAATAGAATACATGATTACAGTCACAACTTTTCGTGGAACAGTCATTATAAATAAAAGTATATTTTGGCCAGAACTGTGTTAGAAGTAGGAGTACTTCAGTGGATTCCAGACAATAAGAAAAAGAGGGGGGGGGACTAACATTTATGAAGCACCTACTGTGTACCTGCTAGTACAGCATGTACTGGTTTACATGATCTCATTGAATCCTTACATAACTTTCTACTGTTTTTATCATTAACTCACAGATACTAAAATCTCAGGTTTCTCTGAAGGGCTGCACAGCTAGCGAGTGGTTGAAGAAGGCCTTAAACCCAGGCCTGCCAGATCTCAAGGCTGAAGCTTTGCACACACCCCTTGCTGCCTCCCAAGAATTTCCTCTGTGTGGCCATATCCAAGCATTCAGAAACCTGACATTTATAAACTGATGAAGGCCTACAGTTATGCTTAATTTTCCACAAGTTACCTATAGTTGCTGCTTTAAGGTCTATGGTTGATGATTTTATTTTGATGTCAGTTTCTAGCCCCACATTGGAATCTTCATGTTTACCTTTAAATTTAGTTTCACTGCGAAAACTCTTGTAGTGGGAACGTTATGAGTTGAGTAGATTGAAGCTGTGTTGGGGGAGAACTCATCTGGCAGCCACTTTTAGCCCTCATGTGTGATGAGACCTGTTGGTCTCATGTTCTTGCAACACGGAGTCACTAATGCCCATCCCTTCCTTTCATTGAAGTGACCCTTTTTCAGTGCTTTATTATCCTTCTTAATTCTAACCTACTTCAATCTGTCCTCCCTACAGCTTCCAGAATGTGACTTGTTCACTGGACAGGTTTTTTTTTTTTTTTTTTCCATCTCCTTAATCATTGGTTGAAATATAAACTAATATTTTTTGACTACCTATTAATATGCCAGGTGCTATGGTGGGTACTGACAATGGAAAGATTAATAAGACAAAATTGCTGCCCTCAGGGACCTCACTTAATTTCAGTATGATCATGCCACCTGCTTTCTCCCATGCCCTGCTCTAAATCCTACATGATTCTTTATCAGATAAATTAAGGCTAACTCCTTAGCTCAGCATTCAATGCTATCAGAAAATTGTCCCAGCTGCCATCCTGTTCCTACATGTTTGAGATAATTGAATATCATCACCTCTCCTTTCCTCTAAAGCTCTTACAGTCCAAACAAATGGTGCTGTATTAGTAAGACGATAATGTATTATTGATGTAATTATTAAATTATTAATATAGGAGTCTCCTTTCAGCGCCTTTTTGTTAAGTTCATGTCTTCCAAGGTGATTTATGATCCTCTAACCCCTCTTTCTCTGTATTGACTTATCAAACTATCACCTGTCTCTCAAAGTCCACTTGAAATACTCCATCCACAAAGCCATTTAGAATTATTCCGGTCAGAGGCAGACTTGCTTTTTCCCTGAGTCATGTAGCTCTTTCTTTTGGCATTCCTCAAGTCCCGAGTCCTGCTAGACTCAGTGCCATAGATGTATGTCAGAGTTACTCATGCACTTACCAGATTATAAGCTACATGTGAGTAGAAAGTCTGTCTTGTTCCTTTTGTATCCAGTCCACTCTAAGCCTTGCACAGAGAAAGTGCTTTCTATTAATTTACAAAATACATTCTTGGACAAATTACTTGATTTCATTCAATAAATACATTGAGCACTTACTATGTTCTAGGCACTGAGTACATCAACAAACAAAACAGACAGAGAAATAGTGGTGGCAGGGATGGGGAGAGGCAGATAATAAACAACAATTTACTACTAGAAGATAGTAAATGCATGGAAAGGAGAAAAGATGAGCAGGCTAGTAGAAATTTGAGAGCCTTTGAGGGTGGGGCTGGTAAGGTAGTTGGGTAAGAGGTAAGATTTGAACAAAGGCTTGAAGGTAAGAGAGTGTGAGAGAGAAAGTATTAGGATAAGAAGTCGGACAATGAGAGACCAGATCATGCATGGCCTTCTGGCCGTTGTAAGGATTTTGGTTTTTACTCTGAGAGAGATAAGGGGCCACTGCAAGAGGAAGGAAATTATGTAAAATTTAAATAAGATCACTTAGGAAACAGGAACCCTCTTGCACTATTGGTGGGAATGCAAATTGGTGCAGCCACTCTGGAAAACAGTGTGGAGGTTCCTCAAAAAATTAAAAATAGACCTACCCTATGACCCATCAATAACACTGCTAGGAATTTACCCAAGGGATACAGGAGTACTGATGCATAGGGGCACTTGTCCCCCAATGTTTATAGCAGCACTCTCAACAATAGCCAAATTGTGGAAAGAGCCTAAATGTCCATCAACTGATGAATGGATAAAGAAATTGTGGTTTATATACACAATGGAGTACTACGTGGCAATGAGAAAGAACGAAATATGGCCCTTTGTAGCAACGTGGATGGAACTGGAGAGTGTGATGCTAAGTGAAATAAGCCATACAGAGAAAGACAGATACCATATGTTTTCACTCTTAGGTGGATTCTGAGAAACTTAACAGAAACCCATGGGGGAGGGGAAGGAAAAAAAAAAGAGGTTAGAGTGGGAGAGAGCCAAAGCATAAGAGACTCTTAAAAACTGATAACAAACTGAGGGTTGATGGGGGGTGGGAGGGAGGGGAGGGTGGGTGATGGGTATTGAGGAGGGCACCTTTTGGGATGAGCACTGGGTGTTGTATGGAAACCAATTTGACAATAAATTTCATATATTGAAAAAAAAATAAATAAGATCACTTAGGCTACTATGGTGCAAATGGACTTTGGTGGAAATAAGTGTACAAGCAGGTGTAGCAGGCTATTTGGGGGGTAAAAGCAGTCATCCCGGCAAGAGACAGTGAAGACTTGTCTTGGTGGTTAATCTGGCTCTGCAGGGATGGCTGCAGTGTTTTGGGCCTGAACAACTGGAAGGATGGCATTCCCATCACCTGTGGTGGGCAGGCTGTGGGTGGAGAGGGTTTACAGGAGTTCAGTGTTGGCCAGGTCAAGTTCGAGATACCTGCTGGACACGTGGGCATTACAGTGGAAATATCTAACAGCCCAAGCAGTGACCAAAACAAGAAAAGGGAAGTAAAATACTCGCATGAGTGTTGCAGTGATTCATGGACTGGAGACGGAATGTCACATAAAGGGAAAGACCGTGCCGATTCATCATTCTGATAGTCTCAGCTTTAAAATCAAGCATCAGGTGTAGTGGAGACTACTCAGTGTTCACCCCCTCAATCTGTTTTCTTTTTCTCCTTACTCACAGAGCCTCAGTTTTTACCTGGTCTCATGGCTGTCTCAAAGATAGCATTTTCCAGCCTCCTTTATAATTAGGTGGCATCAGTTGGCTACATTCTGACTCATTAAATGTAAGCAGAAATGTTGTGTGGGATTTCTGGGAAACTTGTTTAAAGGGAACTGACTTCTCTGGCAAAGGCCTCTTTTGTTTTTCCCCATTCTTCCTTCTCACTGTCTGGAACGCAGAAGGGATAGCTAGAGCTCCAGCAGCTCTCTCGGGCAATGATGACAAGTGTCACATCCTTGTGACGGTAACCTACAGAACTAAAAGGACCCTTGGTCCCCTCATCCTTAATTTTGTGAAGCCCCTGTGCCTGCTCTGACCTGCCAACCTCCAGGCTTCTTTTATGGAGGATAGAGATAAACTTCTGTCCTTGTTTACATCACTAATGTATCAAGTAATTTAAAGTTAATTTACTACCTTCCATATTACGCCGGAAGAGTTAATGAAAAGCCTTCTCAATGTTTTGACCTATAAGAATGCTTGGTTTTTGTATAAGGGTGATAGCAAAGAATTTTATGAGTCCAAACAGTGTCACCTAACAAAGTCGAAAACGTGCGTGTGTGTGTGTGCACCCACCCACCCATACCTGTTCCCCACCTTCCACGCACACTTCTTCTAAGACGAACCACTGCTATCTGCTGGGAAAGACTTTCTTAGTTCTCTAAACAGAACTGACAGCTCCCTCTTGCACGCCCCCCCCCCAAGCTTATCTCCTGGTGTTCAAGACACTTCATAGCAACTTTGTTCACTGGCTGGCTCCCACATATCAGTGATCTTCCCAGGTGTTTGTTCATTTACTCCTGAAAATAACTTTGAAAAACTATGCTCTTCGTGTAGCTTTTAAAATCGGTATCTAGGGGCGCCTGGGTGGCTCAGTCAGTTGAGCGGCCGACTTCGCTCAGGTCATGATCTCGCGATCCGTGAGTTCGAGCCCCACGTCGGGCTCTGTGCTGACAGCTCAGAGCCTGGAGCTTGTTTCAGATTCTGTGTCTCCCTCTCTCTGACCCTCCCCCGTTCATGCTCTGTCTCTCTCTGTCTCAAAAATAAACGTTAAAAAAAAAAAAGTTTAAAATAAAAAAAAAAATCGGTATCTAAAATAATGGATTTCAGGGTGCCTGGGTGGCTCAGTTGGTTAAGTGTCCGACTTCAGCTCAGGTCATGATCTCGCAATTTGTGAGTTTGAGCCCCGCATTGGGCTCTATGCTGACTGCTCAGAGCCTGGAGCCTGCTTCAGATTCTGTGTCTCCCTCTCTCTCTCTGCCTTTCCCCTGCTCTCTCTCTCTCTCTCTCAAAGAGGAATAAACATTAAAAAAATTTTTAAATCATAGATTTCAATGGTAACACAAGATATAATGCTCTGCATATTTGCAACTACTGGTGTTTTGTTTTATTTTATTTTATTTTATTTTATTATTATTTTAAAAATTTTTTTTAATGTTTATTTATTTTTGAGACAGAGACAGAATGCGAGTGGGTTAGGGGCAGAGAGAGACGGAGACAAAGAATCTGAAGCAGGTTCCAGGCTCCAAGCTGTCAGCAGAGCCCGATGTGGGGCTTGAACTCACGAGCTGTGAGGTCATGACCTGAGCTGAAGTCGGACGTTCAACCGACTGAGCCACCCAGGTGCCCCTACTACTGGTGTTTTCATATAAAATCATCGTATCACTCTTTTCTGTATTAAATGTATCTAAGGAAATCTAAATACCAAAGGCATTTAATCCTCATTTATCACCTGTTGAAAAAAACCACATATGAATAATTTATTCTTTGAGTTAGAATTTTAAATGGATTCTTTTCCTTCTAGAACTTATATTTCCATTCTATTTCCCCATAGAATTTTATTTTAATGAAATATATTTTTGTGTGTGAAATTCTTTTATTGTCACCTGATCATATTTCTCTGCAACAGAAATAAGTACATACATGGAAATTTTAATTTAAAAAGTATTTCTAACATCAGGCTCTCAGTAGGAAATGTTTTTCCAGCTTTGAGTTTACAATGCAACTGTTATTATTGATCAAAATGCATGTATGTTGCAAATTTGGAAAGAAAAATTGTGGCTAGGAACAAAACTTTTCTGGCAATACGTCTATTTATGAGATGGTTGGGAGAGTGATAATCTCTCAACTGTAGGAGACTTCCTTTAATATTTTTAGTTGCTCCTTTGTTGGGACAAGATACAATATGGGTGCAATCAGGCAATATGCAATATGTGGGGTGGGTGAATGATGGGCTCTTCTTTTGTAAAATGAGAAGAGCAGAAATACAGAAGTGGCTTGACTGGTCTGCAAGCACAGTCCAGGCAGGTCAGTGTAAGGACCTTAAGATGCATTCTGTTACCCCTCTTCCTGCCTGTGTGCCCCCATGGAAAGGCTTTGTGTATTCCCCTGGGCACACAGGCCTGGTCTGAAAACTGCTGCCATACATGATTGCCATTGAGAACAGGGAGCATATCTTATTTATCTCCGTGCCCTGCTATGTGGCACAGTGCCACTTAAACAAGTCAATCTTTGTTGAGTGGATATAGTAATTAATTTCTGAAACCTTAAAGTTCGGTAGCTACAAAAGCTTAAATAACTGTTACAAGAAAAGAGTCCTGTTAATTTTTTTTTAGTCAGTATCTGAAAGAAGCCAGACTTGGGGTCTTCTGATGGGAAATCCTTATATTGAGGTGCAAGTCAAAGAGATTTTTAGAATTATTACAGCAATGGGCTCTTTCCCACTACTCATTCGTAGATATCCAGGATCAGACATACTCCAGAAATAACATATATCAGATAGCATTTGTCAATTCCAAGGTAAACAAATCAGAAAATCATCATAAATAATTTTTCATTCAATCCTTTTCATTCTTCACGTGATAAGAACTTAATGATCAACAGGAAGTGAAGTGTGGAAGTGTGTGTCTTGATTTTGTGGTCTCCCTGTCTGAATGTTATTGACTCTGCTTGTCAGATTTCCACTCTGGGTCTCTGCATGTACTTGCTGTTGCCAATATTTCTGATCTCTCAGTGTTACTCAGGTTCTGTCTTTGTTCATGCATAGATCCAATCTGTCCATCCATCCATCCATCCATCCTTCTGCTTACTCATCCAGCAAACCTCCTACCACCCAACAAATATTCACTGAACACCAGGACTGTGCCAGATGCTGAGGATACAGCAGGGAATGAGGTAGGTTTCCAGGAGCTTTCAGACAATTTGGGGGGGTTGGGGGTGGGGAATGTGGACTTCTGACCAGGCAATGGCAATTTAGAGACATGAACGCTGTGATAAGGAAAGTGATGAAGGGCTTTTAACTCTTACAGGAAAAGCATGGGAAATGGGCTTTTATTTATTTACTTTTTTGAGAGAGAGTGAGAGAGCATGAGCAAGGGAGGGGCAGAGGGAGAAAGAGAGAGAGAGACCCTCTTAAGCAAATGCAGAGCCCAATGCAGGGCTCGATCCTATGACCATGAAGTCAAGAGTAGGATGCTTAACTGGCTGAGACACCCAGGCACCCCAAAAATGGGCTTTTAAAGAAAAAGAAAGCTTTTGGGAAAAAGATATGTCCAAATTGAGCTCAAACGGATGAGTGAGAGAGGAATCAGAAAGTACAGTCAGTGGAGAGGAATACATTTCATTAAAATCAGCACAAGGAAGAGCATGTGTGTGAAAACCTGTAAGCAAGAGGGATACTTCCTTCCCTGTTTTATTTTTTTATCACTAAGAATGATCACTTTTAACCTATTACAAATTTTACTCAGTTATTGTGTTTCCCCTAGTTGAAAGCAGGGGTTTTTATTTGTTTTGTTCATCTTCTATATTCCCAGCACCTGGTGTGTATTAAGCACTCAATGAATATTTGTTGAATGAATAAAAGAGTGAGTGATATGTTTGGGAATCTAAAAGTAGTTCGGACTGGATGATGCACAGAGGCCTAGTTGAGTAATAGCAGGAAAAGAAGCTGGAAAGCGTAACAGGGCCAGATCACAATAGGGTTTGCAAATCGTGTTAGGATCCTTGGACTCAATCCTGAGGGAAATGGGGTTTTAAGCAGTCACCCGTGGGGTCAGACTTGAGTTTCAGGAGACTCATCCTGGCTGCACAGCAGAAGGAGTTGGGAGCCAGGCCAGGCTGTGTGTGGACAAGGAGATAATGTTGGTGCAATGCACTCAGGGGAGAGGCTGCAGTGAGCAGGTGCGGACATCCTGGTGCTTCATAGGAAGCGGCCAGTTATCTGTGTCCTCGCTAACAGGAGGATGGCTCAGTGACCATAGGCTCACCTGGCCTTCACAGTGGCTCAAAGACTAGTAGTAGCAAAGGGCAGATTGAAAAAAGAAGAAAATAATCTGAAATGCTGGTGAAGATCTGAACACGGGATGAAATGACCCAACTTGAGTATCTGCTGAAATCCCCGCCCTGTTGGGAGGCCTGCATCAGGGACCACATCGGCTCAGCAGTGTCGCACCATCTCCACGACAGTGTGCTCTCATGTCCCTAACTCTTCATATTTGTAATTTCAAAGACGATCGTCAGCTTAGAGTTGAAAGAGTGTATAGCTACCTTTGTAGGTAACAAAGCATATTGGAAATAACGAGGCTTATTAGAATTTTAATTCGGAAAAATAAAACTCTTAAAACCCGTATGGCAAAACCTGTATTTCCCTTTTTGCGGAATTGTCAAGATATCATCCACCCCAAGAAGAAAACAATCCTTTTGTTCCTGAATAGCTTCACATCTGGCATTTAATAAACCACCAACCCAGGTTTTCAAATTAAATCAAGAGTCTGTTTGTCAAAGAGAATCTGGCAGAGCAGATTTGCTATCCTACAAGGCGGCTTTAAACTGCCCCCCCCCCCCACCATTCATCACTTTCTTTGACTAAAATCTGTTGATAAGCTGAGAGGTCTGGTGTACCATAGGAATCAGAGTGAATGACACCTTTTAAAACAGAGGACACAGGAAGAAAAACAACAATAGGAACATCGTCTGTGTCTTCATTTTTAATTGCTCATGAACCAGAGAAGCAAGACTCTAGGAGATCACGGAGATGCTGAGCTCTTCCCTAACAAGCCAGGTGGTCTCCTTGAATCCTAAAGACCGTGGCCCTTGGAAAAGCTGTAGCACTGCCATGTTTACTGCCTGTTGCAAGAAATCTTTTTCTTGGTCAATCTGCATCTTCCCAAGACACTGCTCTGAGACCAAGGAAACTGGACATTAAGTACTGTCCTGTGGGGCAGGCCTGTGTTCAGGTGAGGGCCACGGACAGGCAACATGCCAGTTACCTCACTGTGAACAGCAGAAACTTTATGAAACAGAAGATCCAATTTAAGCCTCCTTCCTACAATTTTCACACTACTTGCCAAAAACACCTTTCAGACTGCAGAAATTGTGAGGTTATGTATAATCTTGGCAGTTGCTTATTTGAGTAGCGGTCATAGGACCATGTGGCAGGCTCTGTCAACTTCATATTTATGGCTCAGAGTCATTAAGAGTAAAAAGTGGTGAAAAATGCTGACCTGCTCTTAGTGCTTGCGATAAGGAGCTAAGAAAAATGATTATAAACTTCTGCAAGACAGTATAGAATGTAATATTATGAAACATTATATTAGGCTATAAGGAACAATTAATTATTAATTATTTTATTCATTAGGTTGTTCTGTCAGTAGTTAGTTGGCCTCTTCTCGAAAGAAATTAAACTTGAAATTGAGCTGCGAGTGATTCCTTCTGCAATTGTAATAGTCAATATCTTATCTGATTCAATGCTTACTTTGCTCAATTGCTGAGCAATTGTGTGTTGGGGACTTGCAGGGTGGAGGGACACAAGATAAATGCTTAGTTCAATCTCTCACATGTTCCTTTCTCAATCCACCATGGACAACTGGATGGCTTCCAGTCTGATGAGAGAGGTGCCAGGTGGAAGTGCCTTTATCACTTTCATGTTGAAGTTGGGTTGGCAATTCAGCAAATGAGTCCGGTCCAGATAGCAGACAATGGGAGGGAGCCCTCTGACCTGGCCTTCACTCCAGCTGCCCTGGCTCTCTCTTTATCTCGGGGCAGAAGCACAGGCTGGGAGTTATGCAATGATCTTATTTATTAGAACTAAAAGAGCACAGCCAACAAGAGGAGGGAGAGGAAGCTCTCTTCTATTTTATCTCATTTATAGTAAGGCTAGATTGTAGCAAAGTCACGCACAGGGTGTTCTCAACCCACATAATTCCTGGCACATCTTCTCTACTGGATTCTCATTAACCAAATGTGTGTGTGTGTGGGTGTGTATAATTTTTGTGTGTGTATATATATTCACAATATATTGTGTAATATATATAGTGTATATACATATTTATAATACATTGTGTAATATATATAGTATATAGACATATTTTTTACTCATTACCATGGTTCTTAATATTTTCAGAATCTATAACTCATTTTAAAATATGAGTGTAAGTTAGGGATCCTTACCCTAGAAAGACTTGCATAGGTATATCCTCTGGAAATCTGCACACAGTTTCCTAAAAGGTTCTTGGTAGGCTGAAAGTCTACATTTGCAAAGATTTTAAATATCACGTGTTGTTAATGGTCTTGCTCAGTTTATGTGTTATGTGGCACACTCTTTTTTTCTTGAAATTGAAAACCTGAAGTTATGCCAAGTTGCTCTGCAACCTGGTGCAGAGAAGAGATTTTCTGACCCACGTCATGTTCTGTACAGCTAATGTACAGTTTCTACAAAAGAGAGAATATACACTTAATGAAAATATACCCAAGACACTGCTCTGAGAGCGGGGATGGTTTATGGCAGGACGATGCCCAGCTAACGGCCACAGACACAGTCTATTTTTGGTTATTCTAGGGTTGTGGGTTTTAATCCACAAAGTACCCCAGCTCATGCTGCCTCTAGGGTGCCCTTCTCAGCTCTGCTACTCAAAATGCTACATGCCACGGCTCAGTTTTCCATTCTTTCTCCAGCCAAGCCCTCTGCGGAATCCCTTTCTGTCTTTGCATCCCACTTTGTATCTACACACCATCGGAAGAGTACTTCCCAAAGTCCCTCCCACTTGAAGCCACTTGGCTCTAACCCCTCTGTCTCCCTCACTGCAATAGGAAAACCTGGTGGAGAGCTCTTAGTGTCCTACCCACAGAAAGGAGGTGATCAATGTGAATTTTAGAGACAGTATGTATAATGCTTAGTCACTTTGGCTCTGGAGACAAAAGACTTATTCCAGCTTTGCCATTAATCAGCTATTTATTTTCAGGAAAAACACTTGAATTTCCTAAGTATCACTTCTCCTCTTTCTGAATAATAGGTATGATAATAGTATCCACTTAACTGGACTATTGTGCAGAGTAAATAATATAATACATAAAAAGCGTTTAGCACAGTTTTTGAACCATAGTAAGCATTGAACGAAGGTTAGTTATATAATTTGTTGAACTGTATTGGACGTAGAATTTTCATTACCTTTTTGAAATTCCCTCTGATAGTTAATAAATAATGGTATATAGCCAAATATAAAAGGCATCAGCAATTTTGGGGGCAGAATTGAAATCTCATAATATTTTCAGGTCCTCTTAGCAATTTTTACTTTTAATATGTTAGCTCCCAATTTGGCTGATAAAAATTTCAGCTTTTATCCTCGTCGGCTCTAAGATAGTAGACATTATGTTGATGATACTGTGCGATCCTGGTTTGCCTTTAACACAATTTTTACAACCTGAAGACCAGAATCTCTATCTAGCTTCCAAGAGATCCCAACACCAGTTGAGCAGGATACTGATGAAGACAATATCTCGTATATGGTTTTCAAGTCCTATATCCCAACTTCTTTTTAGTTATTATGAAAAGGATCCTTGTCTTTCCTATCAAGGATCAGGCCAGACAATTCAGATGGACAAATTTACTGCTAGAAAAAATACTGGCTCACTTTATTATAGTAACATTTTGGATACAAAGAACAGAGCCAGTATTTATTCTTTCAAGACTTAAAAAAATTATATCTATACGTATATCTTTAGCTAAGTCCCCAAAACTTTCAAACTGAGATTAAGTCTTCTCAGATTTTGCACATTTTGAACATCTGAGTTTGAACAAATGTTTGAGGGCAGAGATTACATTTTATCCATCATTGTACTCCTAGATCTTAGTGTAGCATATGACATATGCAATAAGTAGCTGCTGATTAAAAACACACAAGACTGTATGTTGCATTGAAAAGCCTGAAGAATTTGGTTGTACTGGAATGTTTATCTTTAACAAGGAGATTAAAATAAAACTATTAAAAGTTATCTGCACTTGAAACGTTTGGGTAAGAAATTCATTTTTTTGAGGACAATTTTAATATCTGAACAAGATAGACTAGTGTTTTTATTTTGAGAATAATTTTTTGTTAATTAGCAATGAGTACTTAATTCTTATGAAATTCTACAACTACTTTCTTGTTTTTAACATCTGGCGTATTTCTTTTTAACTTCCTGCTTAAAAGTGAATTCATTACACGTTTTATATATATTACATGTCAAAGTACAGTTTTACGACTCTCATTTTATGTACAAATCAGTCAGTAGCAGCTGATACTCTCATTGATTGATTGATTGATTTTGAGAGAGAAAGAGAGAGAGAGAGAGAGAGCACATAAGGGCGAGAGCAGGGAGAGGTAGAGAGGGAGAGACAGAATCCCAAGTGGGTTCCATGCAGAGCCCGACTTGGGGCTCTATCTCACAAATCGTGAGATCATGACTTGAGCCAAAATCAAGAGTCAGAAGTTTAACTTACTGAGCCATCCAAGTGCCCCACAGCTGATACTCTCTTAAACTTCTTTGACATAATTTATATGGTGACGAGAAACTAGAATTATGTAAGCATTTACTTTATATGGGAATGGATCAAGTAGCCAATTTTGTTGATTGATTTCCTTTGTCTAATAGAAGACATTTGAAAAAACCAGAATTGACAGGAATAGAAAATCCATCTGGGGGCTTTCAGTCCCATTATTCAGGTCTATGTTTTTCTAAGTAATAAATTTAGCTTGTGAGATGCTTTAGAAAGTTTAGCTTTATTTTTTATTTTTCTTTGTTCAATTTATAGCTCATCAACAAAATCTTTCTTAGTTCTGTCATCCTGTCCCCTCCATGTGGCTACATCTATCCAGGCTCCGGGTGCTGGCTGGCCACGTGGATCCATAAACCTTGGAATGCCAGTTCCTACTGATGTTAAAAGCTAATCAATTGGGGGCGCCTGGGTGGCGCAGTCGGTTAAGCGTCCGACTTCAGCCAGGTCACGATCTCGCGGTCCCTGAGTTCGAGCCCCGCGTCAGGCTCTGGGCTGACGGCTCAGAGCCTGGAGCCTGTTTCCGATTCTGTGTCTCCTTCTCTCTCTGCCCCTCCCCCGTTCATGCTCTGTCTCTCTCTGTCCCCAAAATAAATAAAACGTTGGAAAAAAAAAAAATTAAAAAAAAAAAAAAAGCTAATCAATTGGATGGAGAAAGGCTTTTTTTTTTTTTTTTTTCAAGTTCCACTTGTGCTTTATAGGGATCTGTCAGGAATTTTTCAGCACTGTGTTTTTTCAAAAGATCTACTAAAATTGAGATCAATGACTACCTTGTTTGCAATGATTTTGTGACATCTCCAAAGACCCATACTAAAAATTCTGGGAGTTATTCATTTATGATTTAACGTTTACTATTTTAAATAACATCAGAGATAAAAGTTCTCCAGGCCAACCTACTCATACTGCTGACCTATTTTAGAACAAAATATGCCTATTGTCTTTGATAACATACTCTGACCTAGAGGCCAGTCAAGTTCAGAAATGCCTTAAAGACATAAATTTGAATTAGGATTGGAGCTGGGAAGTATCGTTTATAGAGGTCCTACAAGGACTGGCTTCAATTGGCCGTTATATATGAGACGGTGTCCAGGGAGACAGATATTCTCACATCTGAGAGGGTAGGCTCAGAGATCCTGTTTTACATTGGACAATTTCATCTACCTTGTGATACCAATTTAATCTACCTTGGGATATCCTAGACCTATTTCAAATCCATGCTCTGTGGCTGTGGTCACTGAGGCTGGCCCTGAAAAAAGGTTAACTCCAAAGATGAGACTCAGGCTCCAGGACTGGGCCTAAGGCAGTTGGCTGAACTGTGCCTCAATGTTGGGTTCCCTTACCTGGTATAGATTGGCGAGATGGTGGTTAGTTTTGATCAAAAATGGCTGGTTCACTCCTGGGTGGTCAACATCGTGTGCTGCTGCAGCCAGCAGTCCAAGCATGATGTCCAGGGGTGTGAGGAAGCTGGCGAGCTGTTAAAAAAATCAAATTGGGAGACTGATTGATGTTTATGCACATAATTTTGCACAGTAGTTTTTAGGCTTTCATCCTGACCTTTACCCTCTTGAAGCAGTCAGTGAGGTGATAGTCACATGGAATTGCAGGGAGGAAAGGACAGCATGGAAGGGAATTAAGCAAGTCAAATCTTTCTGGATCATTCATTCAACTACCCTCCTCTTCCCACTGCTCCTCTCTGTCTCTCTCTCTCTCTCTTTCTTTTTTTCTGTGCAGGGCTCGATCTCACGAACTGTGAGATCATGACTTGAGCCGAAATCGAGTTGGATGCTTCACTGACTGAGCCACCCAGGCATCCCATCTGTTTCTTTTTGTTGGTGCAGTGGTATTCCTGTTGGCAAGACTGCTCTCTGGTGAGCGGGGAGAAGGCAGAGCCTGAAATCAGCCTTGCTCCTAGAGAAAGCAGTGAATGAAGGAAAAATTTAAAGCCAAAGTAATGGACACGTTAAAAAAAAATCATTTGTGTATTTCAACCATCCACTATATCATTGCCACTGAATATGAAATCAAGAGTGGGCTGAATTACAAAATTTGCATATTTCTTCAATGTGTAATAAATAGTGGGGGAATGTGTAAGAATCTGTCTTTTTTTTTTTTTTTTTTTTTTTGGTTCACTAAGAAACCAAGCAGGAGAATGCAAATCTAGCACTAAATTTAAATATACTACGGTGTGATATATTACAATTTTTGGACAACTTACAGATTAAAAACACAACCTTTAATGGGATATTTTATAAGGATGAGGCATCTACCCAGTTTTCTTTTGGGAATGCCTGTCTGGCATCTATATATTTAGTGATTGATATTAAAACTGAACTAAACAGAAACTTGGACTAGGATATCATTTTTGAAAAAGCTTAAGAAAATTCATCCTGTATGTTCTAGCAACTAAGTTTTATATGGCTAAAAATGCTTATATTTCAACTAATGAGTATTATTGTTATGTTTTTAGTATTGGATTCGTTTGTTGCATCAGAACATACTTTGAGATCTTTGAAGTCACAAATTTTCTTGGGCCTGAATCAGGATGCCCCATTGGCTTATAGGAAATGGAGCTTGAGTTTTGAGGAGTTTTGACTCTATTCATTAATCAAAAAACATGAGGTGGGAGATTTTCCCAGAAAAGTTCACTGCTGGTGACACTGGTGGCAAAGGTCCAAGGCAAAATGATTTCTTGAGAGTTTTGAAGATATCTAAGATGTAGACTGTCACGGAGAGGGTTGTTTTTGTCCTAATGCAGGCTCAAAAATACAGAAATTATGAGAAAAAAAACTCAGAAAATTTACATTCTCTTTCATATAATTTTCAGAGCTGATACTGGAACTTTAGTAGAAATAATTTGTGTTCATATTGTGAATGATCCATACACAGTTATTCTGATATATTGGGTGATTTGGGGCTTAGCAGGCAGTTTACTTGGCATTTCCAATGCTGAGGCGGTGGCTGAGTCTTGCTTTACCTTGGGTTCCTTCAGGTAGCAGTTCATGGCCTGGGTGACATCGGCTGCATGAACAGCATTGTGATATGGGTTTTGGCTGTGGTAATCTTCTTGAACCATGACTAGGAGGCAAACAGATAACTCAATCAGCTAGAACCAAAACAGGAAGGGCAGACTAGCTCTGAACTGTTGAGGGTCCCTTTTACTTAAAAAATATCAGTGTCTCCAAAATGTGCAGCCTGGGGATCCTTTAAAAATAAATGTGGTTTGCAAGCTTGGCAGCTCTACTGGGCTGTTTTTAGTGAGGAGGAGGGGGAGGGCAGACGGGAGAAAGGCTAAAAGGATTTGTGAGGCCCTTGGGATTCCTCACCACCTTCATAAATCACCCCTTTCTGGCATTCATCAAGGCTTTCATTCATTGGAAAAATAAATATGTAGGAAAAGGACAACTTTATTTCACACTATAGTTTAATTATTTAAGTTTGCTGCCATTTATGAATAATATGTCATAAAAGAGGTTTCCTTTTAAAGAGCATCAGACCCCTGATGTCCAAAGATTGGCTTATCACTTGAACAGTAAACACTGACGAAAACAAATCTGAGGTTACTTCAGACAGAAATTCAAAGTACTGGGTTGACCTAATGGAGAACTTGGTTTTATTTCTATCTTATTCAGATTTAAGTTAGCCTCTCTCATACCCTTCCAATGTAAGGACCAGAGTGCTCTTGGAACCGAGTAGAGACATAAGCAAGGCCATTTTGTTTTGCTAATTACAGAAGCAATTAGTCTGCTTTAGTTAACAGTCAGGCATGCTTAGGATGCAATATATTCAGTGTGTACAGAATATCCAGATTTGCAAGTGTGGCCATATTTTCTCAGCCCATGCTACGAATTTTGCTCTGAATTCTGGTGTTATTTCTATCATCAAATTTTTACAGTCTTTATGTTACTCTGTGTGCATACACATGTCCAAAGTATCTTGTGTTCTCCTTCTTTAGACAAATAAACATTATTTGGCCAGTTTGTGGCCATTACCTTGCCCAAGAAATCTAAACTCAATTAGCCTGAGGTCATTTGTGTTTCTGGAACTGAGCCACGTTAGAGCTGTTTTCAAATATTTCTTTTGTGCCACGTATTACTTATTTTACAGGTTTTAAAAACAATTACATTTAAACTCTGGCTCTATCACTTAGTATTTATGTTGAGCAAATTGCTTAACCATAAGTTTCCTCAGTTTCCTTCTCTATAAAATGGGGATAACCATAGTTCCAATTTTAAAGGACTGCTCTAAGGATTAAATGTATTAATATATGCGAGTCATTAGAAAGGTTCCCAGCATATTTAAGCACCAGATAGGGTTGGTTGTCATTACTTCTGTTGCTCTCATGTCACTGTTACTTTACTCTGGAGGCATTAAGTCAGCTTCCAAATCCAAAGCATAGCCATAGGGCACATCAAAGGAGCCAGAAACAAGCTAAGTGGCAGCAGGAAGTTATATGGTGATTAAAAATGTGCCCTGGATAATTTGGCAGATAAATAATCATGTGCACAAAGTCCAGTAAGAACTGGGGCTGTTTTTGATAGAGAGTGATGGGGCAGAGTTGAGTGGAAACATGGCAGGCTTTCAAGTCAGACAGACCTGGGCTTGGACTGAGGCTCTGCCAATTACAAGTGTTGACCTTGAGTAAGTTATGAAATGTCTTTCTACTTTTCCTTAACTGTGAGCCAAATGGTGGTGACAACACCCAATTTGCTGAGTTGTTGAAATGGTTAGAGATAATATACTGAGAGCATCTTGCATGTAGGGGGCACTACATAAATGGTAGTTCTTATTATCTAAAAAAAAAAAAAAAAAAAGTCTATTGAAGACTCTCAGCAACTCGTGTCCAGATTGGAATTATTTGAGGCACACATTAACTGGGGTTTTGCTGATATGTAAGCAGATCAGTAATTTCTTTAACAGTTACATGCTCTTGATTGTTTTCTTTATGTAGCTTTTATCTCTTATAAACATGACTAATCAAGTAAATATTGTTTTCAAGGATTTAAGTGGGTAAACCATATTTTAAAATTAAGATGGGATAATTTAAGATTAACTTGAGGTCTTCATCTACCCTGCTATTGTTCTTGCCACTTTACGTTGAAGAATATTGTGGACTGCCATAATTCAGGGGAAAGGAGGTAGAATATGGAAATAAAGACTTACCTAAAAACCTGTGCAACGTCACCATATCTAACTTGAAATGGTGAATGAGTCCATGGGTGTTGAAGAGGTGGCAGAGCAGTGTTACCAGGCTGTTTCCTACAGGAAAACAGTCACCTATTTCAACACATTTTTATCACCACTGAACTATCAAGACTGACAAAAGAATCCAAAGTTTCTGTAATGGAAGGTCTCTGATAGTTTTGAACTCTTTCAAGTATAAAGGATACTATGACTGTGGTTTGATCCTAGGTTGCCTCGTACCGAACAAGTGAAAAGAGCTAGCTCAGACCTTCACTCTATACCAAAGGCAATGAAAGCATTAAGAGTTAGAAGGAGTCTGACTATTGTATCAGGGACACACACACGGGTGTGTGTGTGCATGTGTGTATGTGTGTGTGTATTTTTTAAAGACACAGTTTAATAGTCACTTGCAATGTGTCTTAAGTTGCTTCCAATTAATTCTTAGAGTTACAGGGGTATCCAAGTCATCGCATTGCTTAATGGCATTGCTTGTTCTCCCCATTCAAAATCACCCAAGATGGAGATTTGACCATGAGATAGATAGTTTACAACTATCAGAGAGGCAAAACTGAAGCAATAGTGACTTGTAAGCATTCAGGAAATATTGTTTCTTTCCTGAATAAAAATGTGTTAATTTATTAAAGAATAATGGGTTTGAATTTTAAAAGCATGATAGAATTTGTGAAAGACTTTGAAATGGACCAAGATGATGACTGGATGTCTTCAGTGGAAAACTAAGTGTTGCCTAGACACACTCTTCCAGGGTGCCTGATCCTGTGCTTCTGCAGCTTCCATTGTCTTTGAGCTATTTCATAACTCTCAAAGCTGTAGGTAACTAACAGCACTGCGAGTGGTTCTTGTCCATATACATGCAAACGAAATCACTCGGGTGAAAATGCAGTAGATTTTCTCTTCCCAGTTTTACAGCTACTTATAAATTCATTTGAGCATTTCTTACTGTTTATATATGTGTTGTTCTCTGAATTTTCCTTTAACTAGCTGTAGCATCTTACTGGATCTCTAACTGAGTTAAATCTTTGACAGGTTAAATTCTCTGAGTTAAATTCTTTGACATAGAATCATTTCTTATTCTATGAGAGTCATGATTATACTCTCTTTTGAACAAATATCATTGAACAAATCCTTTCATTCACAGTTGATTTCATCTACTGGCACCCACTTCTCAGTTGATTTGAGCAAAGTGAAATATAAGATTGTGGGGTCCATCCTTATATGGCTAGTTAGTTTTCCACAGTGTGAAGCTCGGCTTCATGGGCTTAGGCTGTATCTCTCAACTGTATGTTATTTGTCAAGTAACGGAATGGTGAGAAAACCATCTGTAATGACTTAAAGTACAAGCCTGGTCGATGGTGGAGCATGTGAAGGTCAGCATCAGATAGGATTCCTTTCATTGGCTTTCTAGGCCTATCAGCATTTGTTTAATGGGCAGATGAATGTATAATCAGATTTTATTTTCTTAAGCAAAATCTTTATAGGCACCATGATTTTAAAAGTGAAATCAATGGGAATGTCTATTTTCCCCTTCAGCTGCAACCTACACTTTTACACACTGTCATCAGCTAATGTTTTCTTCCAATGATGCCCAGGCTCTCTGAACAATACTTGCACTGGGGGAGATTCAGCTCACTTAATGAAAATGTACAAATGTCTGCCCTGTAAGAGTCAGGACTGATCAGATGAGCTTTAATGTTTCTGGTTTTCACCCACTAACAATGAACTTCCTCCGTCTGGATGTGGCCCAAGTATTCTGCGAGGAAAGAATCTAATCTGTGGTTTCCAAATTCCTTTGGGATCATCAAGGCCAGAAGGAAATGGTCTTAAGATTCTAAGGCCTAATTCAGTCCTTACTTTTCATCTGAATCAATTTTCCCTTGCCCTGGCCCTTCTCGAGTGGCTGCAGACGTATGAAAATGGAAAAAGAAGGAAAAAGAATAACAGTGTCTGAAAATAGAATTCTTTTGGGTGACTTACCATTTGTCAAGCGATCAAATAAGAAAATGTCAAAATCCCACATTCCCACTTTGGAGAGCATATGCTGAAAAGGCAAACAAAAAACAGCACTCCAATGAATCATAACGGAGACTTAAACATCTACTTTCAGACAATGAACTACACAATTGAGAAGTTGAAGATAGTAGCACACTGCTGTCTGGTCTGTGGGAAAACAAACCTTACTCTATGTACTAATAACAACAGTGTAAAAGGGACAGGCTCTGGAATCAAACTGGCTGGTTCAGTGTTAGCTGTATCTCTTACTGGCTGTGGGAACTTGGGCTATTTCCTTAACCTCTCTGTACCTCAGATTCCTATATGAAAAATATGGCTGATAATATTGCCTACCTCAGAGGATTTTTGTGTGTATTAAATAAGGTAGTGTATGTAGAGTGCTTAGAATAGTATTTGTACATAACAAGCACACATGAAATTTGCCATCTGTTAAAATTGTAGTTCAGTAAAGTCTCTACATCACAAACTACTATATACTTGAGAATGTTTACATCAAATTTAAAAAAAAATGAAGTAAAAATGATTGCTGAGCACATTATTCTGCTCAATGTGGACTAAATGCAAAATGAACCACTCTAATACACTCTAACAGATAGGAAACTGGAGTGGGCAAATGCAAATACTGGATAATTTAAAGACCTACTGTCCAATGTAGACTTATCATCCTATTTTTCTTTTTTAAATACCCCATGCTTAGATGGTTTTTAACTCTCAGATGCAAAGCTGTGGTTGCTGATTCTATCCTCACTATGGCTTCTGCAACTGACCTTCCTATCTCCTCTCAAAGTCACCACTTCCAGTAAGGACAAGCTCACTCTCCTGCCACTACAGGTCTTCCCTGCATCTTCCAATAAAGTCCAAAGGTCTTGTCATGGACCTTCACAACATTATCAGAAAAATGAAAGAATAATAGGCTATCTGTGAGATTTAGAGTGGCTGAGCATTTTACCCAAGTCAAATACTAAAGGCAGGACCAGGACTTGATCCCTGATATCTTCTTGACTTGTGACCCACAGTTCTTTCTACATGTCTGTGTCACCTCTCTTGAAGGGTGGTTGCTCGGCGGGGGAGGGGGGCACGAGAGTGCTCTGTCATTGATGCCCCAGTGCTGGGATCTCAGGCTTGTTCTTTTTTCTCCAACCAACCAACCAACCATTCACTCAATTTCAAGACTTAAGTTGTTAGAAGGAGTGATTTCCACCCCCACCTTTTTTAGAGCTAATGTTGGGAATTAGTTCTTCTGATATTACTTGCTGCTTAGTCATTAATGCTATATATTAATAGTATATATTTCTTAATAGTATATAGATAGCATAATATTACATAGCATATAAACTCTAAGACACTACTTCTGACTTTGTTTAAACTATGTCAGTTTATCTTGAAATTTAAACTCCTTTGACAATTTAGGCTAGAGATAACTTGTTAACCTTTTTTTTTTTTTTGGATAGTCACATGTTAGTTTCAACCCTTGATCAATGAATGGTAAAAATAATTGTAAAATTAGTGAAAATTATTTAAATGAAATAAAAATTATACAAAGGACAATGCACTGTATTGATAGATGTAAATGGAATTAAGAGTTGGTAATTATTGGGGGCGCCTGGGTGGCTCAGTTGGTTAAGCACCAGACTCTTGATTTCCACTTTTCCACTCAGGTCACGGTCTCGTGGTTTGGGAGATCAAGCCCTGCATCAGGCTCCATGCTGACAGAGTGAAGCCTAGTTGGTCTCTCTCTCTCTGTGCTCCTCCCTCACTCTCTCTCCCTCTCTCTCTCAAAACAAATAAATAAGCATTAAAAAAAAAAAGGAGTTGTAATTATTGGGTTAATTTCAGTGTAGCTATTACAACGAGATAATTCAATGGGCTTAAAGATTTAGTTATTCTCTCAGTGGTAATCCGTCAGTTCAAAATTTTACTTACTGTTATGCACAATGTTTTGCCCATTTGTAAAAATGAAAATAGCTAGCATGTGCTAGGCATGAATATATAAAACATGTAAACATGCTTTACCTCATTTAATCTCTGCATCAGACCTATGGGTGGGTGTTTCTATTAACTTCATTTCATATTTGAAGAAAAGTACAGACGTGTTAACTAGCCAGAATCACAGAGCGTCTCAGTGGCAGAAGTTGGACTCTAACCCCAGTGCTATCAACTGAGGCACATGCTCTTGGCCACTAGCCTGATGGGAGGGAACAGAGAGTTAACTGACTCACCCTTGCTTGTCCAAGGTAGTCTTCATCCAGCAGGTGGAGAGGGGCTTGTGGTATAATTCCACGAAGCAGCCTTGATGCATGGAAGTATCTTTGAAAGCTTAACAGTCTTTTCACCTTTTTCTTGGTGCCAATTTCCCCTGAGTGTGTTGTATCTGTGGAAAGTAATCAAATACAGAAGTTATATATTTAATAAACCCTATTTTCTTCACTATGTAAAAATACAATGTATTATAAAGGAGATAAATTGAAAAGATTAATACAGTCTATTAATTCTACATCTGAAGTTCTTCTAGAACGAAAATGACCTTTCTTATATATTATATTCATTAAAATGTCAAGACATTTCTGAATGTAATTTTGGAAGACATGAAATATATAAATTAAAAACATCATTTTCTTATTAATGACACTGGTATGCTTTGTAAGTGAAATCCACATACTGTTGCATGCATTTGAAAGGAGTAGTTATGCTTTTTCTGTGATATTAAAGCCAAGTCTCAAAAATTTAGACCAGGTTCTCATCCTACACTCTCTGAATTAAATACACTAGCTTATACACGAGGAAATTGTTTCCTAATGTCCCAGAACATCAGTGGCAAAGGAATCAATACTCTCCGTTCAAAAGGGACCTAGATTTCCCTGACGAGAAGCAGAGAGGGTGTCTACTTTGTAATGGAGTATATTCTCTTTTACTGGTGGCCATGAAAGCCTGATCCTGTCAGGAGAGATATTTTAATACTCATGTGACATGGGCCTTTCAAAACTTGACTATTGACATTGTGGTGACTGTAGAAATATTCCAAGCACATTATCTGAATGCCTGTCAAGGTATGTGTTATCTCAGCTGAAATTCTATGAGTCACTCCAGGGTCACATAAGAGACATCTTCTGCCCAATTTGAATCTGGAGTCAATTGAAAACTCTAGGGGCGCCTGGGTGGCTCAGTTGGTTAAGCAGCTGACTTTGGCTCAGGTCATGATCTCGCGGTCCGTGAGTTCGAGCCCCGCGTCGGGCTCTGTGCTGACAGCTCAGAGCCTGGAGCCTGTTTCAGATTCTGTGGCTCCCTCTCTCTGACCCTTCCCCCGTTCATGCTCTGTCTCTCTCTGTCTCAAAAATAAATAAACGTTAAAAAAAATAAAAAAAAATAAAAATTGAACACTCTAGTAGAAAAACGTACAGTTCATATATAAAGAAATTTTGGATTCTTTGATGCTTCCTCCCGTCTCTCCTTCTCCTTTAGGAAACTCAGAATCACAATGGATAGAGAAACAGTGGGCAATGTGGCCTTCCCCAATGGTAGACACCTACCAAAATCAGTTTGTTCCTTAGGTTTCGTTATGCATGCAAAGGCTTAATTCAGGCCAGGCAAAACCTGCTGTTCTCTGGAAATGCTGTTTAGCTGAAATTCTTTCTATTTTTTAAAAAATATTTATTTTGGGGAGAGTGCAAGCTGGGGAGGGGTAGAGAGAGGGAGACAAAGGATCTGAAGAAGGCTCTGCTGTTACGAGGCCATTGGAATGATCCAGGCAAGAGATGATGGCAAGAGATTATGGGCAGGGGGGAGACCAGTGAAGGAACCAGAAGTAGAGAGAGGGATCCAGAGTATATTTTGGGTACCTCCAATTTTTGCCCTGAATAACTGGGAGAATGGAGCTGCCATCCCCTGAGACGGGGGAGCTGCAGGTAGAGCAGTTGTACAGGGGATTTCAGTTTTGCATGTGCTGAATTTGGATGTCTACTGGAAATTCAGGCGGAGATGTCAGGTAGAAATAAGTAGCTATAAAACCCAGAGCTTGGGGGAGAAGACTGGGTTAGAGATACAAATCCAGAGTTGTCAGATGAGATTAACTAGGGAGTGAGCATGCATACAGATGAGAAAAGCATCAGAGTCTGAGTTCCGCAGTATTTCAACTTTGAAAGGATATAGAGAAGAACAGAGAAAAATCAAAAGGACTAAGAAGGACTATCCAGTGGGTATGGGGGAAAAAAAAAACCCAAACGATCATTTCTCAGAAGCCTAGTGAAGACAATATTGCAAGGAGGAAGATGTCCTCAGTATCAAATGCTGCTAATAGATCAAGTACAATGCAGACTGAAAATTGACCACGGGTGTATAAATTTGTCAAAATGAGCTGAACTATTCACTTAATAGAGCACATTTTATCCAACCTAGAAACAACAACACCCTAGTCACACGTCTAGCTTCCAGATTTTGGTTTTAAAAGACAATTTCTCACTAAAAGGAGCCAGACCACCTTGAGGAAATGGTCGAGTCTAGGACCGGGGCAGCAAAGTACAGGAAGGACTGTAACTTCTTATAATGCCAGAAGATAAGGGAGAGGTTGATAAATGATGAGATCATTTAAACATGACAGAGGAGATGACCTGAAGGGGGTCCCTGTGAACAAATAGGGGAAACTTTGAGCATCAACATAAATAGTGGAAGAGCTGGTTATAAACCACTGACTGAAAGAAGAACCCACGAGTTCATACTGATGGGTAAGCAACTAAGTAAGTAAATAAATGAGAAGGGAAAGCTCCTCCTTGCAGAGAGTGTGAGCCAATAGAGTCAGAAAATTGCCATTTTGCAACTTTTATGGTGATAATTGCTTCATGCCCAAATCATCAGTGGACACTAAAATTATTCGGTGAAAGTTTAAAGAGCAGCAGGATAATTTATAGTATCAAAGTATCTCCTTACGGGTTTACTAATTGGAAAGGAAAATATGCGTAGCTTTTTAGTGGAGGAGGCGCTATCTTCCCTAAGTAGTCAAAGTTCACACCACCAATAATGGGAGAAGGTGACATTACATGCCTCCTGGTGTGATGCACTGAGGACGCAACATTGCCAATGCTCTGTTCCTGCTTCAAATGCACAGCCAACCCCCCTGAAAGAGGAAACATCAGAAAAACCTAAGTTGAAAGACATTCTAAAAAATAATCAGCCTGTGCTCTTAACAAATGCTGATGTTGTGAAAGTCAAAGATAGCCTCTGGTATTGTTTTAGGATAACGGATACCAGATATCGTGCTCTAAGTGCATTTGCATGACTGAATGGGATCCTGGATCAGAGCAAGTTTTCCAAAAATGACTTTATTAGAATAATTTGTGAAGTTTGGATATGATATAGTCATAGTCTATCTACAAATTTCTTGAATTTGATCACTGAGCTGTGGTTATGCAAAAGAATGCCTTTTTCTATGAAAAGACATGCTGAAATATTTAGGGATAAAGGGGCATGATGTGCACAACAAATTCTCAAAGGGTTATGAAAAAATATACAGCAAAGACAAATAGGCCAAAATAATAATTGGTGCATCTGGGTAAAGGGTATATGAATGTTATCTTATCCTTGAAAATTTTCTGTAAATTTGAAGGCATTTTATATATAAAGAAGAGAGAATGAGAAGAGAAATCTCAGGCAATGCTATCAAGTGTAGACAGCCCAAGGAGTTTTGCTACACGGCGGAGGAAAGAAATGTGATGGTTCTATGTAGAATTATATAGAATGAAAGCAAGTATGTCAATAAGTAAATGAAATGAGTTATTCCTGTTATGTATAAATCTAAAAGGAAAAAGCCATACAATGATCTATTCTGTTTTTAGCCTTCTATGAAAATTCCCCCCTTCTAAGATACTAAAAGAAAATCTCCTATGTGGCTGAGAGCATTTACATAATGGCACCAGAAGTAAACAAGGTAAGCCTGAATGATGGAAATATGCCACAAACATAGCAAATTCAAATTATGGATTACAGTTGACTCTTGAACAATGTGGGAACTGGAGAGGGCCCATTCACTGTGCAGTTGAAAATCTGCATATAACTTTGGACATCTCAAAAACATAACTGCTAATAGCCTGCAGTTGACTGGAAGTTTTACTGATAACATAAACAGTTGATTAACACATATTTTGTATATTACATGTGTTATATACTATATTCTTATAATAAACTAGAGAAAATGTTATTAAGAAAATCATAAGGAAGAGACAATAATACATTTACAGTACTGTACTGTATTTACTGAGAAAAATCTTTGTGTTAGGGAACTCACACAGTTCAAACTCATGTTTTTCAAGTATCAACTGTATTCCTTTGTAAACGTCCATTCAGCTTTCTAAATGGTGTGATACTTTAAACAGATTTATAGGTAAGATAATGACACTTAAGTTACATATAGTAAATACAGATGATAGGAAATAATGGTTTGTATTCACTGCAGTTACCATGTTGACAAAAATACTGCTAAGCTAATGATGCTATCAAGTATTAACTTAGATCCATTTTGCCCTTAAGCCAAAGAACATGGCAAGATTCCCTTCTTCCCTGCTTATTTTTTTTTTACCTTGTAGTCAAACAGATAGTAGTCCACCAGCATGCCAGAACGTAGGTCTCTTTCGATCTTTATTTAAATTTTTGATATTTTTTGGCCTTAACTATTATTTAAAAAATACTGCTTTAAAATAGGATATACCTTGATTACTAAGCTATTTGGCACCCTTTCTAATTTGGAGTATGAAGTAAGTACCCCACTGCCCGAGTTCTTACCCTGTCTTACATCTTTGGTGCACACGCTCAGATAATGTAAAACATGCTCAATATTAAAATAAATCTAGACAATAAAACCGTCTCATGGTTAATTTTTTGTGGTAGCCTGTAGGTTAAAAAAAGGTAGCATACAATGTTATTCACAGTGAGGATTTTCAAAGTTTTGGAACAAATTGGTTATCATGAGGTATATTCTTTATTTGCGGTTTCGAACTTCCTGAGATTGGCAGGTAGCTATCTACCCTGCTGCACTATTAACTGGTGGCCATTTTTTTCGAAATTACCAATCAAGCCATGATCATGCCATTCAGCACTTCTATCTGGGTTATTCTTTACCAGGTAAGAAAATATTTCAGAATTGATTTCAGGTAGCCACTTATGAAAACAATGGGGTTTATTTGAAGACATACATGAAGCTAAATGAAAAAATCCTCAAGCTAGCTCTCTAAAAAGGAGAACATTCAATAATGCAAGAAAGATAAATTTATTTAAAACAGTATTAATAGCTTATTTGTTAACTGTAATTTAGGGAGCACTTTGTGCTCTGTGAGATAATGACAAATTAGGATATAAGCTGAAGGTGCGGTTGGGAGAAAAAAATCCGTAGAAGAAACAACACATGAATAGATTGCCATGCTGTATGCTTGCCCCAGGCACTGCTTTTTGAAGTGTTCAAATGTATTATACAATTATTGAATAACATCGGATACATTTATTTCCAAAAGAACTCTCAGTGAATAACCAGTGTATTGACTTTGGTAATTAGGGGTATAGTGATATGCATATCTGGGTAGAAGTTTAAATGATTAAGCTTCATTTTACAGATAGTTCAGCTGAATTCAACTCGTGAAAATCTGGAGAGTCTTAGCGATGTGCCTAATAACGACTTGCTGTTTATTTAATATCTTTATATAATTAAAAAAGTCATTATTTAAAGGCATTCACAGTTATTGTAATGGTGCTTTTTGCTTGGATTTTGTCGTTTTATGGGCTATCGGTCCCCGAATTTTCATTTGGAACAGTTAAAATGGTGCTCCAGAATAGTTTCACTGCCTCATCTATGTGTGCATTGACCTGGACTGTGAAATTCATTTTCTGCTCACTTGTTCATTTATAAATTTCACAAATATGTACATATTAACACATCTCTGCACAATTTAGACACTAATTTAGGGTTACGAAGTTTATATTGGCACTGCTGATATGGTAGTTTTTAAATTTCACAAGTTGGGGTTGGCTTAAATACAAAAAATGTTAATAAAAATTATTTTCATTTTGAGTACCTTCTTCATGGCATATTCTCTTTATAGGGGCTGATAAATTTTGGTACAAGGAGAAACCTTAAGCCTAGAATAAATATCTAGGATAAGAAAATCTATAAGCATACTTACTGTTTCTGTCAACGTATAAGTCTTGCTTATACAGAAGCAAGGTCTGTATCAACTGTTTCCTGAATCTGAATAGTTAGTAACTGATGCAGAAATAAAGCAGGTGCTATAAGAACAAAGAAGGCCTTTATATTTAAGTGAGCAGAATTCGCCTCAAGCAAACATGGAGACCCAACTCCCATAAACTTAATACTTTCAGAGCACTAATGCACCTGAATCTTTTAAATAATGTGTTATTAATAAATGCCCTACTCTGATAATTATTGTACTCATTATAATACCTATATTATACGATGATGATGATGATGATAATGATAATAATAATAATAATGAAAGTCTTTACTGGGTTAGTGGTTATTCATAGGCTTTGTTATTCTTCTTTTATAGGATTTTTAACATGTCTTGCACTATAGAGTTATTAGTATAAATAACTTATTAGCCCCCAAGAGCATAAATCATCTCATCAAACTTTGCAATTGTAGTGTTAAGTCCTGACAGCTTTTAAAATTTTGTTTTGGTAATGCCAGCGCCTGACTTAAACGTTGCTCCCAGGGCCATTCGCTTCAAAGGGGCATCCGCTTCAAAGAAGGCTCTTCTAAATAAACACATTGTCAGCCACAGGACTAAACAAAGAGCCAGGTCACCTCCCTTCCACTGAGGCTCCCTTGTTTTAGAGATCTTGGTTGATTTTGATAACTAACCATGTGGGCCACTTATTTTTTCTCTTCCTGTGCTTTAAATTCCCCACTCTCACCTTTTAAATTCACCAATAAAGAGTTGAGTCTGCAAAACCCTAGGTCCCCACCCCTGACCCCAATAAAGAACACTAGCCCATGCTCACACACTCTCTCTTTCTACCCATGACTTTGCTGTGTGACCCCGCGTGTGCTGTGTAATTTCCAGGTCCTGTAAGTAATAAACCTTTATTTTTTCAAAGTTTCTTGATGGTTACTACTCAAGGGTATCTTGCAACCATAAGAACCACAAGCGTTGGTCCAGCCACAACATTAGCTATTGATAGGCGGAGACTGGCACACAACAGTAAACCCTTGTATTTAGTGCATAATCTTGCACATAATGGAAACTCTATGCACAATTTGTTGATTAATTTGAACTAATTATCTCAGTTTACAGAAATATCATCATCAAATGCCTCTTTTAAATGATAAGCTAGTTTAAAAAGTGCAAGATGCTAGAACTTATAGGTTAGTTTTGAAATCATTTTCGCAAACCCTCAAGGAGTTCTAGGGCCCAGGTCCTTCCCCTACCACTGTTTCTGTGATCGGCTCCCACTGTAACCCTCAACTGTGCCCTGTATGATTGCAAATTCACTTTTATTTACACACCTGATGCTCTAATAAGGCTGTACTGGTCTTGGAGGCCACATTCCTGCTTGTTTCCTTTGAATTTCCACAATATCCTGCAAGTTATAGGTGTTAAATACATGACGAGCAGATTAAGTGACTTTCCTGTGTCTGTGCTCCAGTTTCAAGTTCAAGAATAGTAAGTCTTGGAGAAATCGGGTTGAAATTCTAGTTTTAAATATGTAGGTTTTAAAAAGATGAGAAAAAGTTAATTCACTCGATTTCGGGTGCCTTGGAGCACAAATAAGCAGATTTGTAGCATAGCTCTTTATCTCTTGCTACCAGTTCTTCTAGTTCAGGGTTCAGGATCCCTGCAAAGTTGGAAACTAGAGGAGTTGTCCAGAATGGCAATTTTCTTGAAAAACATAGTGTTTAAGAGCGAAACAACTTTTTCTAAGATGCACTTGCCCTGCAGATACAATTTTAAGTAAACTACTTTAAACGGTGAAAACATTTTAAAGATGCTGTATATAAAAAATAATATCGATGATTTCTAAAAGGTACAATGTGGGCTTGTAGTCTTGATGAGGTGCTAAAGACATCAGCCTCTGAATAAGACTAGTGCTCCTCTCAACATATTAAATACTTCGATTCATTTTCATGTGCTTTCAGCAAATTTCATACTTCAGACTTGGCTGTAATGACATCAGTACTCAAATTCCACCCTTCAGAGTTTAGCATCTCTAGATATTAAAGTCTGCGTTTAGTCATGAAAGAATTAACGGCCAAAAAGCCTTGTAAAATATGTTACGATCTCCATCCCAGTCTTTCAAAAATCACCAGTGGTCATAAGTGGCCATATTTGTTTATTTCTTCCTGTATATATATTCCCAGCACTTAGAAAATGGTGGGGAGGACTGATGACAACCAAGGATATTATTTGACCTGTAGCATCAAATGTGGAGACTGTGTGCACATGGAGGGACATATTTTTAAGACACAGTCATTACAAATGACCTTTGAAGTCCTGAACAGTTGGATTGAGATAAAATACAAATGAAATTCCTTAACATCTAGGGCACTTTCTAGCCTTAGCCTTTAATAGAAAAGGAGGAAAATCAGTGGTGATACCAAAAAGCTAATAAACAAAAATACATATAACATCAACGACAACAATAACAAAACACTGGGGGAAGAAAAGGAAAGAAAGAGAAAGAAAATAAACTCAAACAAAGTACACCATCACTTGAAAATGTAACTTGAAGTTGGGAAATCAATTTGACTTAAAAGCAGCTATTTTAAGTTCTCTAAAATCAGCTCTTGAATAGAGATGTATTAAAGCCCCATGTCATTAGCTCTTCTGTGTACAACAAATACTCACGACTCCTTGATGGCTGTCACTAGAAGAAGAGCTTTGTGTCAACACTGCCACAGAGTGGGAGGAGGAGGCGGAAGAGGAAAGTCTTTAAGACAGGGTAAATTGTTTCTCTAGCTCTACTTTATTTTTTTTTAATTTTTTAAAATGCTTTTTTAAATTTAGTTTTTGAGACAGACAGAGACAGAGCATGAGCAGGGGAGGGGCAGAGAGAGAGGGAGACACAGAATCCGAAGCAGGCTTCAGACTCCGAGCTGTCAGCACAGAGCCTGACGTGGGGCTTGAACCCATGGTCTGTGAGATCATGACCTGAGCTGAAGTTGGACGCTCAACCTACTGAGCCACCCAGGCGCCCCTCTCTAGTTCTACTTTTTAACATGTTTATTTTTCTTTTCTTTTTTTAAAAAATGTTTATTTATTTATTTTGAGAGAGAAAGAGTGCAAGTGGGGGAGGGGCAGAGAGAGAGGGAGAGAAAGAATCTCCAGCAGGCTGTCAGCAAAGATTCCAAAGTGGGGCTTGATCTCATGATCTGGGATCATGACCTCAGCCCAAATCAAGAATCTGTTGCTCAACAGACTGAGCCACCCAGGCACCCCTAACATATTTATTTTTTTCAATTGCCATTTCTCTTTCACGTTCTTGGCAGTGAAGAGGGTACCAGCATACCAGATAGGAGTCATCGAAGAGAATGACCCCCTTCTCCTGTTCCCTGTCCCCACACCTGCTGCATCGGCACCAGAAAGTAAGCTCAGAAAGTATTCATGAAGGTCATATGCTTGTCCTCAGCCACACAACACACTGGTTTTTGGCAAAATGTGCTGTTTTCAGCCCGGTGCTTTGTCCACCATACAATCCATTCCAACCTAAGGATTATGGATCTCTAACTTCCTGGGTTCAGGAATGAATGGAAAGCTATTACTTCCTTTTCGTAAAGGAGAGGAAAAGGCCTTTAAAATAAACTCAAGATTCTTTGGGCAATAGAGAGGGTTTTCAAAATCCCAGTTTGAATGAAATTTGAATGAATTAGTAAGGAGCAGATCAAATTTCCTCAATCCTAAAGAAGAAATACACTCCAGGCACAATGCGGTTTTATTGAACCCTTGGCTTCTCAGAGTTTGAAATGTTTAGCAGATCCTGAGTTTTGAGGGCAATGGTTTGTGGTGAGCAAATTGAGGTGACCAAACTGCAGTTGATTCTAAGTCTCCAGAGGTTAAAAATTGCTGCATTAATTTCCTGATTCTCAGCACATATTTAAAATAAATGTGGTCTTTTATCTGGAGATAGATATTTGAATTGTTCCATTTCACTACGAAAATTCCAGATGTGTGTTGTAATGTGCATTGGCTCCTCTGCTTTCACTTGGTCTGCTACTTCTTCACTCGCCTGTCCCAGGATATTGGGCAAACCTTCTGATCGCCCCCAGATGTCCCCTCCAATCTACCTCACCTGCCACTGACAGATTTATTCCTCAAGCACAATCCCGACTGTGTCAGCCCTCTGCTCCAAATTCTTCAGTGGCTCCCCAATGTCTACTTAGGTAAGTTCATATTATTTATTCTGGTATTCACGGCTCTCCAAACGTGATGCCAACTTATTTTTTCCATTTTTGTCTCCTGCCAGACCCCTTGCAGATAAATAGGTCTCTGTTCTTGCTGTTTCCCACCTCCTACCAGGTCCCCTATGGTTTTCTGCTTCTGTACTGATTCCCACATTCCTTTTCCATTGAGTTTTATCTTTACCTGTTGAAATGCCATGCACACTACAACAGCCCACCTCAAATATTTCCTCCTCACTTCCCAGTCAGAGACCTTCAGGTCCTTTTGGGAGTCCTCCTAATGCATTGCAGTTGATATGGTAGTAACAGGCGTTCTTAGCTCTCTGACGAGGCAGCAGGTGCTGTGCTCGCTATTGTAAGCCCCGTCAGGATATGGCCACGTCTTAAATAGTGTGTGGACTGGCTAAAAAGGTGCTTATTGAATGAAGAAATGAAAGGATGAGGTGATTGTTGATTGAGGTGCAAGATTTTTATTTTTCCCGTCATTACTGTAGCCCATTACCTTGCTTCCAAATAGGTGCTACCATGGGATTGTAGGATTGAATGAATTATCCAGAAGAGGAAAGATTCATTCATCTAACAACAGATAACAAGGGTGATCCTCTGTGCAGAAGAACTTGAACGTCTAGCTCTTTTCTCAATTTGTTGGATTTTCTGTGATGATTATAAGCACATCTCGAGAATAGTGGTAGGTTAGTGCTGAGTTTATCCATTGGTAGAGGCCTGGATAAGAACATGTATCTTGAAAAATGTCCAGAAAATGATCCTTTATAGTTTATTCTTTGGAAACTAAGTGCATCTTAAGTGAATTCCTTTTCTTTTATAGGCTACAAAGGCTACTTGAAAGATATTTTACCTGAGTGAAAACTTTGATTTAATGGATTGAATCAAGTGGGTATTAGAAGTCGTTGGAGTATAACTCTATAAATGTAAATACCCACCCTAGTGCAGTAGGGAACTTGAGATATTTATCTGTGCATTGAGATTTGTCTCTTATGGCCCATGGCTCTCTATGGCTTAGGTGTGGCACATTAGGTGCATTCACATCTACAACTTTTGGTGTAGGGCACTCTTAAGGAACAAGCTTCCATTAAGACTTATACCATTAACGGGCCATGGGAAGCTATATATTATCACATGGAGCTAGATCAGAGAGAAGAAAGAGTCAATTTAGATGACTACTAATGCATGGATACCCAAACTATTCCCAATGATATAATGGATGTACTTAATCTAGAACAAATGCAATTGGCCTCTTATTCCATGTGTTCTATCCATAGCAAGAACAAGAGGGCTTGGGGCTAGGAATGATGGAAGTAGGAAATACTGAGTACGTACTAAGTCATACACATTTGTCTTCCTATTAATTTTCATAAAAGTGGGTATTGTGAAGTTGATGGTAATGGGTATATTTTATAGATGAAGCCACGTATCTGGCAAGGTTTAGTAATTTATCCAAAGTCACACAACTGATAAGTAGCAGGCAGAGCAGGGACTGGGACCCAGCTATATCTGACCTTGAAGATGATGCTATAGAGTTCCTTATATTTTATTCCTTATAGGAAAGGACAAAGAGTAGGAGACATGTGAGGTCCAGCATAGGACCCTATTTCACTAGGGTATGGTCATACATCAATACCCAGATTCCTCTCCTTTAAAAAAGTATAGTAAGGGGCGCCTGGGTGGCTTAGTCGGTTGAGTGTCCGACTTTGGCTCAGGTCATGATCTCACAGTTTGTGAGTCTGAGCCCCGTGTCAGGCTCTGTGCTGACAGCTCAGAGCCTGAAGCCTGCTTTGGATTCTGTGTCTCCCTCTCTCTGCTTCTCCCCTGCTCATGCTCTGTCTCCCTCTGTCTCTCAGTAATAAATAAATGTTAAAAAAATAAAAAAAGTATAGTAAAACAAAAATAATAAAAGGAAATGTCAATATAATTCACAAATACAAGTGTTTTAAAACCAATAAAGATTTAAAAGTTGAAAATTAAAATCGATATCATTGAATAGGAATGTCACAGCGAGAAATATAGAAAGGCAACTTATAAAACAACTACAGGACAACCAGAGAAATAGCTTCATAGCAAAATTTGGAAGCGATTCTATGTATGTAACTTTCTTGTTTCTAGCAGTAAACATACAAATGGAATATTAGGAGGTGAATAATAAATCACTTGTGAGCTTTAAAATTGAAAACACATGTATTACTGACACTGACTTAACGTGATTTGATTATTATGTTATTACACAAAGAAATTTGCAGGCCTGGGTTAGTGCCTCAAGCTTTGGAAAAGACAAACATTTTTGTTGTGGACGCAGAACAGAGCTGCAGTTTCTGGGGAAGGGAAAGAGTGGGAGGTACTTGGGCAAACAAGCTGCTGAAAATAAAATCGTGACAGGATGCACACAGGCCTCTAGTTTAACCATTTTGGAGCAAAGCCTTAAAGTCACCTAAGGTTTTACCTGAAGGGCATCTGCTGACTGAGACGTGTTCTGAGAGCCTGATCTTACTTGTTCAACGTGGCTCATGGGCACTTTCTTTTCTCCCCCCTTCGTTCCCTCCAGGAAATACATATGTCCTTGGTGTGTTTCCTAACTATTTCTAATTACATTTACAATGTGAAATAATATTCAACTCAGGAACAGATATTTAATAAACATACACTACTCTTTGGTAGCTGACAAGGAATTAAATAGAAGCCCTTTAATCATGAATTGGCAACTTGTCCTGCTGGGTCTCAGTGCTTAAGCAGTGTGGTAAACACTGATTAGGCTCCACCTACAAATATTTCTTGAGCATCTTCTTTGTGCTAGGAAGTTGAATATACAACATTTTTAACACAGCGTTTCTGACCTCAAAAGGAAGGTGGTAGTATAGACGCTTGATTGACTTTGCTACTTTCATTTCTATTTCAGCTGTGATGGGCAAGGGATATTTTATGTATGAAAATGCCTAGAAATTATCATACAAAGCGGAAAATATGATCCAGAGGAAGAAAATCCAGTGGGTTCCACTCTCAAAAACATGACGATTTACTTGCCCCTGGCCCTTTCTGGAGTCAAATAACCCCCAAGGGGTAGAGGCAAGGTGGCTCCTGGTATGTACGTAGGGGATGTGGCACGGTGGAGAGGCTTGGAGGACAGGACAGGAGAAGAGGAATGAAGACAGAGATAAGAAAGAGAAGAGGCATACAAGCACCCATTGGAAGCGGTCTCTATATACCAGTGAAAGCCAATCTGAGACAAAATGCAAGGAAGTTTTTGCACTGCCCTCTGAATCCCACATGTGTTTGAGTGAGGTTGTATTCTTTCTGGTAATGGACAGGGTTCTGCATGCCCTTCCAGATGAGGTGAAGCCTAACTGCAGGTGTAGAGTGGTTGGTCTAAAATATGTTCCTATTTTTAGGGCTACAGAGACAATAGAGCTCTAAACTCTAAAAACAAGCATATAAAAACCCTGTATTGGTAAAAAAAAAAATTAATACACGCAAAACCTACTAAAGTTGTAGACAGTCCTGCTCAAGTAGGAGTTGTGGGGATGAAAAGGCAGGGAGCAAGGGCAGTGTGGCATAGAAATACACCAAGAGGAGTATGAAGTGTTTGTACTGAGGTTTCTTTTGCCTGAGATCATTAGCACTGGATTGTTCAGAGTGAAGAGCATTAATTGCTGTGTCTGAAGGAGGCAGTATGGAGGAAGAGTTGGTAGAGATTTGGCAGCTATAAGACTTGTGGAATGACCAAAGAGAAGAACTATCCTCCATTGTTTCAATAGCTCACCCTTCCCTTCCTTTCCCTTCCCTTCCCTTCCCTTCCCTTCCCTTCCCTTCCCTTCCCTTCCCTTCCCTTCCCTTCCAAATGATCTAAATGCACATCAGCCAGAAAACAGGTAAACAAATCAGGGTAAATTCTCACAACGGAATACTAGTCAATGGTAAAAAAGAATGAATTACTGACAAGCAATGTGGATACATCTCAAAAACATTATGAAGTAACTAGATTCAAAAGAACACATACTATATGATCCCATTTGTATTAATTTTTAGAATCAGAACTAATCTACAGAATGGTAACCAGAAAACTCAGAAAACTGAGTGCTGTGGGAACAGGGGAAGACTGGAATGGGTAAGAGGAAACTTTCTGAGAGGATGGAAATTGGCTTTATCTTTATAATGGCGGTGGTTACACAAGTACATACATTTCTCCTAATACTTGTGCATTTCACTGTATGTAAATTTCATCTTTACTTACAGACTCCAACCAACATTGTTCATCTTCATATAGAAACACTCTTCCATATGCTCTTCTGCAATCCAAACCCATGAGTCCATCCAGACTCTCCAAAAGCTCTCCCTCCTCCAGAAAGCATGTCTTGATAGTGCAGCCTTTCCTCTCCCCTCTCCTCCCCTTCCCTCCCTTCCCTTCTCTTCCTTTGCCTTCTCTTTTCCTCTCATTCTTCCCTACTTCCTTCCTTTCCTTCTTCAACTATTAACTAAATGTTTACTTTGGTCCAGACACTGGGCAGGGCTGGTGGTGAAACATGAGGTGGACACACCTTCTTCTCCTAGAGATTTCCTTGTCCAGAGGGGAGATTACTACTGTTCCTCCATGGCAGCAATAGCTGAAAACAGTGATCCTGGGTTTGGGGGTGGGGTGGGGTGGGGTGGATATCTGCACTCTCTTGGGACCTCCAGCTGCCCTTCCAGTAGGCAGGTAGTGTGGCTGGATAACTAAGCAGTGCCCTCATAGTTTCTGGACCTCCAGGAGTAGCAATGACTCCTGGTAGAGATGCCATTTTCCCTGGGTTCTCTTGCATCTTCACTTAGGTACACCATATTTAGCACCGTCCTACTGCTCCACCTGAAGGCTCAGCCAGTAGGGTTGTCTAGCTAGGTAGAGCCAGCACACTATAAGCGGATGGAATAAAAAAGTGTAATTCCAAGGAAAAATCCCTTGGCTTTCAGTGAGATCACCAGGTTCAAGTCTTGGTTCTTCCACTCACCAGTCTTGAGAAGAATTGGAATTTACCTAGACTGTGCATGCTCAAAAAGACTGGTGGAATATGTAAGGACAGCCCCAGTCAGAAGGCAAATATCATCTGGAAAGAGTTAACCCATCAATGAATAAGTTAGCTTGAATTAGTTTGCAGGTAGGTAGGTAATATCAGATAGATTCTGATGGAACAAGGCAGAAGTCAGTCTAAAGCTTGGGGCTCTATATCATAAGGAAAGTCATGGGGGAGGCTCTGCTCTGGAAACAGCTGGAAGTGGGGGGTGGAGAGGCAGAGAGAGGAGAAAGAAGGTAGTTGGGAGGAAAGTCTGTTCCCTGTGTTTCCCAGTAGTTGCTGATGTTTTGTGCTGGGTTCCCATAACTACCCCACCCCCAATTTATATTCAGCAAAACAGTTATTCATGCATCTCAGAATTGTCATAGTTATTTCGTACCCACTAAACTGTTAGTTCCTTGAGGACAGGGGCTATGTCTTCTGTACTTTTTAATCCCCAGCACTTAGCACAACGGAATGAGTAAAAGAAGGTGTAAAAGTCAAAGAAAAACTTCATTGACTTGGTAATTTTGCCCAGAGGTCCCAGTTCTCTGAACAAAATAGCTTGAGCTAATAATACCTATCATTGTTCCGGGTTTATAAGTAGAGAAACAGAGTAACAAAAGGTTAAGGAACTCGGTAGAAAAAAAACTTAAAAAGTAGAACAGGCATCAAAAGAGTTCCCACGCCTCTCATTAACTGATATTGTTTCTTTGTCACATGCAGTAGAATTAATTAAAAAAAAAAATCAGGTTCTATCTTGAGCTGAGGCAAGTGTTTAAACTTTCCATCTTTGCAAATAAAGCTCAGTTATTTCCAACAGTCAGCTTTCTGGTAGGAATTCAGGGGACGGATATCAAGTCATTACTCTGGTAACTCGGATAGGGCAGATTTGATTCAGATGTACGTGCTAAAGCCGGCTTTCTGAATGAATGGGAATCAGTCTTTTTCTCAAAATGCCAGGCCTTACCTTTTGGTAAAAAGCAAAATCTGCCCAGCTTCTTCAGTGTCCTAGAGAACATCCCTCTCAGTAATGACAAGTCCTAGTCTGCCCTCTTGATGACCTGTTTGGGTTGACAGATTTCACACTGTTTAAGAATGGAGTGAGGAGAGTGCTGTTTGGAGACTCTCCAGAACTATTCTTCAAAGTGTCAGAAACATCACAACAGGGCGTAAAGTTCAGAAGTTCAGTAAGTTTAAGGTCTTTCACCCTGGAAAGTTTTCATTATTTTTTTTTTTTCCTCTTTCTTGTACACTCCAGTGAATGCTGCAGTTGCAAATTTCTTAGCATGACTTGGTCAAAACCCACTCAAAATTATGCCAAGAATCTGCCTGGAAAGCCATGCTGTCAACATTTGCAGCCCTGGGAGGCTTAGATAATTCAAGAAGTATCTGATTTTCAGTAACCAGATTTCTAGTTATATTGAATTTCAGATTCTTTCAGAAGCCTCAACTCTGAAATATTTTTCCTTAAAAGCAACCAAAGCTTCCGAAATTTGCTTTAAGAGAACTTATTCTCTGGCTGTGGTACCCATTCTGTAAGGCATGTAGTGAACTGTTTAAGAAGAATGTAATAAATATGTTTCCAACTGAAAAAACAAACAAAAAACAAAAACAAAACTTATTCCTTACCAGCTTTAAGCCAAAGAGAAATTTTACAGTTAACAAGCTATAAACAATAAAACTTCAGTAATAATAATAAAATAGATATTATCATAATAGCTGTTGAAGCCATAAAGCTAATCTTTTAAGATACTTTAGAACCAAAAGCTGTCCCTGATAAATAAAAAGCCCAAAGTAGATTACTAAGTACACGTTAGTTAGTGACGAGGAGCTTAAGAAACAACCCCAAGAGTGTTGTTGGATTTAAGAGATCAGTGTGGGAGGCATTTGGGCAATGATGGGGGCAGCACTTTTGACTGTCACAATGATGGAAAGGGCCCTCATGGACAGTGGAAGGGAGCCAGGGACGCTAGATGTCTCGAAGTGTGGAGACAGTTCCACACATCAGTTGTCCTGTATCTCATTCAACTTCTAAGTGGCTGTGCGGGTGTTCGTGTAGGCGGAAAGCCTTTATATCATGATCAGAACCTGGAACCTGACCTGTTTCCCCACTTTACATACAAGTGCACAGTTTATATTGTCCCTTTTCAGGAATGCAAGCACTGTGCGAATTAAGGGAGGGATGTCATCTTGGCCGGAGGGGTCGTGGACAGGATTTCCCAAGAGTGGTTCTTGGTCTTAGGAAACCACCAGAGGTAAGACTGCTTGTGATATCGGATTGCCTTACCACTATGACAAACCTGTGTCAATCTGCACTCGCAGCTGTCACACTCACCGTGACTCAGCATGGAGGTGCAGTATGTGACTGCATCCTTTTGCTGGCTGGGCTGAGTATGCCCTGGCATTTACACATTGAAATCATGTAATGTATGTGTAATGATCAAAGTATGCAGAATGTATAAAGAAGATGTGCCATATATATATATATATATATATATATATATACACACACACACACACACACACATACACACACACACACATATATATATATATATATATATGATCACTCAGCCATAAAAAATAACGAAATCTTGCTATTTGCAATGATGGGAATGGAGCTAGAGAGTATCATGGTAAGCAAAATAAGTCAGAGAAAGACAAACACTATATGATTTCACTCATACGTGGAATTTAAGAGACAAAACAGATGAATATAAGGGGAAAGAAAAAAAAAGAGAGGGAGGCAAACCATAAAAGAGACTCTAAACTCTAGAGAACAAACTGAGGGTTTCTGGAGGGGAGAGGTAGGAGGAGGGATGGGCTAAATGGGTCATGGGAATTAAGGAAGGCACTTGCTGGGATGAGCGCTGGGTGTTATATGTAAGTGATGAATCACTGCGTTCTACTCCTGAAACCAATATTACATTGTATGCTAGCTAATTTTAATTTAAAAAAATAATAAAAGAAAATGAACAATTGAAGTCACAGATTGCTTTTCTTGTATTTCCGCTTTATAATACAGGTAGGACCTTAGGTTGACTTTTTCTTTTTTTTTTTTTTGAACTTAGTGAATATGTAGGCTATGGATAGTCTTTCAGGATAGTAAAAGCAAATATAAAATATTTGCTACAAAAAGGAGACATTGGATTTGAGAGGGTTAAAAGCTAGATAAAAACTTAGCTGATCAAGGTGGTAAAGTAACAGATTCCTGTCAGTAGCATAGGGAGATAGTACAAGAGCACAGAATTTTCTATCTGTGCTTTAATACTCCGAGCAAGAACCAAGATCAGGCTTTTCTGAACTTAGTCATCTACACGCCATCATGATTTTTACCATACCCACCTATACCAGTATTTACTTAATATCTTTCCTTAAATCAAATACATTCATTTTTACTAAAAATGTCTTTTATAAACTTGGTACCAACAAAAAACCAGATTGGATGTGCATTATACTTTTCCTATTATACATGAAAATAAACGTGTAATTATTAAAGTAAAAGAAAGAAGGCTGTGCTTTGTGACAAAAAGGTCACCAAGTGCACCCTATGGTATGCACAGTGCACTTTGGGAACCGGCGCTATAAAGGATATATAGTAATGAAGGTTATTGGCTTGGAAAACATGATTTAAATTTTTTTTTTTTAACATTTATTTATTTTTGGGACAGAGAGAGACAGAGCATGAACGGGGGAGGGGCAGAGAGAGAGGGAGACACAGAATCGGAAACAGGCTCCAGGCTCTGAGCCATCAGCCCAGAGCCCGACGCGGGGCTCGAACTCAGGGACCGCGAGATCGTGACCTGGCTGAAGTCGGACGCTTAACCGACTGCGCCACCCAGGCGCCCCGAAAACATGATTTAAAGGCAATTACCACATAATACTGATAATCTTTATGAAGATACTCTTAAGCAAACTCATTTGAAAAACTTCTTGTAACAGGGCAAACTCTCCAGCTACTGCTATAAGCATATTACATACAATTTAAATTTAGTAAGAAGAGAATATGCCATCCATAGCAACAAGTCTTTTTGAATAAACACCTTACATAATTTGTTTATTCACTCAACAAATATTTGTCAAGCCCTTACTATGTGCAAAGCATTGTTCTAAGCATTAGAATTAGCAGTGAACAAAATAGAGTTTCTTTTTTTGTGAGCTTATATTTCACTAATATAAGATGAGAATTGGGGGACCTGGGTGTCTCAGTCAGTTAAGTGACCGACTCTTGATTTAGGCTCAGGTCATGATCTCACGGTTCGTGAGTTCGAGCCCTGAATCAAGCTCTTCCTCCTCGCTGACAGAGTCCGCTTGGGATTCTCTCTCTCCCCCCCTCTCTCTCTGTCCCTCCTGCGTGCATGCGGTCTCTCTGTCTCTCTCTCTCTAAATAAATAAATAAACTTAAAAAATTATAAAAAAATAAAAGTAAATTTAATTTACATTAGTTCCAACAAGATAATAGATAGTGATACAACATCCAAATGATAGTGATAAGCTCCAAATCAGTCAGACAGTCTGAGCTTGGCATCAGAGGATGTGCACACATGATACTGTCATTTGGCTTTTAATTTTTTCTACCAAAGTTATTTTAATGTTTTTTTTTGTTTGTATAGCTTTTCTAACAGTATACTATTTTGTTGATACTTTGCACATATTTTTCAGCCTCATTTAAAATTCCACTCCACAATTTAAGGAATGGAATTTAGAATTTCTTAATACTTCAGCCCAAGTTTTCATTCTTCATATGTAATTTAAATTGTCCCTAAGTCACCTCAAGTCACCTGTTTCTATCCTTTATGCCATTAATATCACCAGTTAATGGTTACCAGTGCTTCCTATCATTTAAAGGAGCATAAGTGTTTCCTTCTCTTAAATCTTCTCTGTTTAAGACACTTAAAAGATATCGGTGGTGAGAGCCATTACACCGCTCAAAATACTCCAAGAGAACATTCCTGTCATGAGACTATGGTGACACGTCTTATTATTAATTTCCATATAGTGGGTGTTTCTTACTTATCCCGCTATTAATGTTTGATGAAATTCATCCATTGTATTACCCTGTTAGTCATTTCCAAACAGCTGAAATAAAACCCCAGTGCTTTATATTATTTTCAAAATCTCTGGAGGCACGACTGGCATTTACAGGTTCAGCTAATGGGAATTTTAAAAATAAGAAAGTTAAACTCTTCACAAAGATTGCTTTGAAGTTCCAGTTAATAACTGCCACTTAAAATAATTGACTCTGAAGAATTGTAAGATTCTGAGAAGTCATGAGTCACTGAAGAAAAACTAAGTTGTGCCCTCAGATAGCTTTCGTGTTAGGAGTTTTTGGTTATATTATGATTCTTTCAAAACAGGCTACCCATATTTGGCAATTCTGAACTAAGAGAACATCTGATTGACTAGAAAATGCTCACCTTTCGATATATGAATCAACTCTCATCTTTTAAGAGATGTCCCTCTGAGGTGTTATAATTTATTTGCCTGTGACTTTTTACATAGGTATTGAGACACTTTGGCATCAAGAGTACTGTTGACACTTTGGGAACCTAATATTACCCCTTAAAGAATAATTATTGCTATAATCAAGAGGCATGAGTGTGATAGAGGAAACACTTAACGAAAAGAGGTCCTTTGAAAGAAGGAACTTTGTTTCTTTTCCACTGTGGGAGCTAAGCCATTAGAAGGGTATCTGGCACACAGTAGGTTCTCCGTAAATACTCACTTGGCGAGTAGACAAATGCAAAAGGGTGTCCCAGCAGCCTTAGTGTATAGACCATAAACAAGGTTTATATATACGGCATGGCACATAGAACACTTTCAATAAACATTAGCTAATTTTACAGTTACAATTACAGATTTTGTACTGAGAGTGGCTTGAGATCCGGGACTTTCCATTTAACAAATTTGACACAGAGTTAAGCCCTGGGACCAGTACATGTTGTTTTTGTGAAGCATGTTGAAAAGAAGTTTTGATCTAAGGTATAGGAGGTTGGGTTAAAGGTGTTGATGTGATAGAGAATTCATTTCTTTTTCTTTCTTTTTTAAAAATATTTTTTTAATGTTTATTTTTGAGAGAGAGAGAAAGAACAAGCAAGGGAGGGGCGGAGAGAGAGAGGGGGACCCAGAATCTGAGGTAGGCTCCAGGCTCTGAGCTATCAGCACAGAGTCCAACGCGGGGCTCGAACTCACGAGCTGTGAGATCATGACCTGAGCCGAAGTCAGGCGCCAACAGACTGAGCCTCCCAGGCGCCCCCCCCTTTTTTTAATATTTATTTTTGAGAGAGAATGAGGGGGGAGGAGGGGCAGAGAAAGAGACAGAGGATCTGAAGACGGCTCCATGCTGACAGCAGAGAGCCTGATATGGGGCTCGAAACCATGAACCGTGAGATAGTAACCTGAGCTGAAGTCAGACACTTAACTGACTGAGCCACCCAGGTGTCCCAAGAGTGCATTTTCACTGTATACCCAGGAATAACTGGTCATGTTTTTGTTTTAATATTAGCAAGAAGCAACCACTTGCTAGGCAAGATACAAAGGAGAGAAAACGTGTTTTTCTTTACTCAAAAGCCTTCAGTGATTCTCCACTTTATTTTTTACAGAGTAAATGACAAATTGCTATTTGAGATAGTCTCTGTTCTTGTTCTAACCAATCCTTATCATGCAGTAAAAGTTTCAGACTAGTTTAAAAATTGTTTTTAATGTTTATTTATGAGAGAGAGAGAGAGAGAGAGAGAGAGAGAGAGAGAATGAGTCAGGGAGGAGCAGAGAGAGAGGGGAACAGGGGATCCAAAGCAGGTCTGCACTGGCAGCCTGAGGTGGGGCTCAAACTCATGAATCGTGAGATCATGACCTGAGCTGAAGTCCGATGCTTAACCAACTGAGCCATGCAGGTGTCCCTCAGACCAGTTTTAACATCAATTCTTATTGTTTTCCCTCCAACCCTGCTACTCCCTCCCTTCACCACTAAGAGTTCACTCTAGGACCTAAGGGCACTCACCCTTTGAATAAACTCAGCATTGTCCCGCCCCTGATCTTTATTTTGAATGCACTTAAAAAAAACTCCACTTACAAAAATCCAATCATTGTCCAAGTGTCAACGTCAATCTCTTCATGAGGTCTTTCCCTAGAATCTCCAGTCATCTTTTCATTGGAATTTCCTTGGCACCTGTCAATTGATCTGGTGTTTATCTGAGTTGTGTACAAGTATTTCTCAAGATATATATTTTTTCATCCTGTATCTCTTATACTCATAGCCTGGCACACGGTAGTTGCTCAATAAATAGAATTGTTTGATCTAATTTATATTTTCTTCTTTACAGAAGAAGAGATTTGTTCCAGGTCTTCCAAGGAGATTTTTGGGACAGATTTTTAGCTTTCTGGTCTTTACCAGAATTGTCTCCAAAATAGAAAATAGAGCTAATGTGGTAAGGCACAAAAATGAAAGAATGAGAAAAGAATAAGAAAAGAGGTGGGAGATTTTCCTTCCTCACATGGCAAGGATTGTCAAAAAATAGTGAGTGAACGAGGGATTGTCAAAAAATAGTGAGTATGGGGCTAATAATTATGCTAAGGTAAGTACGTCCTACTTGACTAATTTCTTGGCAACTTGGGAAAAAAGGTGCTAAAAGTCTGTCCATTGCCGTGGGAACCTGAGCCAATGGGGAAAGAAGGGCAAGAAGGGAACATTGCCCAGCCTCTGCCTAGAAAAGCCATAGCTACAACCACAACTGTCTTCACGCAATGAATTGCTTCCTCTGGATGGTAGTGGGGTGGGTGTGCAGGACAGAGCCACTGAAAGAGGTAAAACTTGTGTTCGTGGATAAACATTCCTTACAGATTATATTACCCACGCGGCACAAATAAGCACAGGAGAGAAGAGTCTCCAACATGAGGTTATCTCTTCGTTTTGCAGTTTTGTATCTCAGGGGGACGTGAGGGTGTGGCGTAGAGCAGGAATCGCGATGGGCTTTTCTATAATGGCCCACAATGTGAGAAAAAGAGAAAGCAATGGCATATGCTTAGCCAACCAAGGTGGGGCTAGGCCACCATGTTGTTGCGGGAAATTTCTCTTTTGGTGGTACCACAGCTGTGGTACTTCTGATGATGAATACTGGTGGCCAGGTGGAGCACAGAACTAGCACTCTGGGTGACAGTTACATGACCATCAGAGGGTTGTCCATTGCCCTGTCTCTTTGACTCCCCATCTTGTGTCCTACTTCACAGAGAAACTAGAATCATTAGGCAGGAAATTCCTTCCTTCTCTGATACAAAACCTACAAAACTTCCTACTCTGCAGCCATTCTTTTCTTCTTTCTGCCTGTTCTATTACAAGAGCTGCTTCCTTTTCTAAGGCCAGTCCCCCTCCCACCTTTTCAGGACACTTTACTTTTAGTTATGACTTTTCTGTCCTATATAGCCCATTTCTCTTTCTCAACTAGATCTTTCTCACCATAATTTCAGCACGCTTAAATGTCTTGCAAAAAAATAAACCACAAAAGCCTTCCCTACTCCAGATTTCTAGCTACTGTTTTCTCTCTACCACTTTATTTACAATCATACTTTGGAAAGAGATGTGTCTGGTAATGTAGAGGGGGCTCAATAAAGATGTGTTGAAAGAATGAGTAAGTGAAAGAATGGGAAACTGAAAAGGGGAATAAATCATGCTCTTCCTCAACATACGTCAAATGCATTGCACTGTTACGTATTTCATACTCTTCCAAGTCCTTCTACATATGGTCATAGAGAAATGGAAATACCAATACCAGAACTAACAACAGTCCACATTTATTGAGAATTTATACTGTGATGGGCACTGTGCTAGCACTTCAGGCACACAGTGCTGTTTAAACATGAATTAGAACTTTGATTTCATGCTCTGTGGAATAAATTTCAGTTTTAATGACAAGCCATTATTGTGAAGTACCATACATAGCTTTGATAAATACCTAACTTCATAATTTTCAGTTATTTTTCTAAGGTGGAAGTAATATAATGTTTCCTGGCCTATGGCTATAGCTTCATCATCTGCATGTTTTTTTGTCTATTTATTTATTTTGAGAGAGAGAGAGAGAGTGCAAGGGGCAGAGAGAGAGGGAGACAGAGAATCCCAAGCAGGCTCTGTTCTGTTAGCACAGAGCCCAATGCGGGCTCAATCTTAGAAGCCGTGAGATCATGACCTAAGCCGCAACACAGAGTCCGTCACTTAACCTACTGAGCCACCCAGGCGCCCCTTCATTTTCTGCATCTTAATATTACTTTATTTAGAAAAAAAATTCAATTTCAGATTGACATTGCTTTTTCTTTTTCATAAAATCCCATTCATTCTGATGATAAGAGGAATACTTGCTCATGGTAAAAAAAAGATAGAAAAACAGGAAGACAGGAAGAAGGAAATAATATTCATCTAGAAACAATACTTGTTAAAATTTTGGTGCTTTAAAAAAATGTAGCTGAGATCTTTGTTTAAGATCTACAGTACCCTGCTTCTTTTTACTTAATGTATTCTAGACATTTTGAGAAACTTTCTTTTGATGATGCACAGTTTGCGTGACAGGAAATAACCAACTCCCCCTTGAGAGAAATTAAAGTAACCGGTGGCAGCCTCAAATCTGACTTTGTCACAATAGTGATTCCATTTCCTTCTTCTTTGGGGACAGCTGACAAGTGTCCTCCATTGTCATCACCACACCCTTCTCTTTCTTACCAAAGAATACAAGGTCGGGTGATAAAATGAGTAATTTGTCACTTGGCACCTTCTACCAGAGCAGTTGGAATACATAGTTGAAATTAGTTACATGTATGATTATATATTTTCTCATTAGGTTATAGAAATATTTGTTCAATGATATTGAAGCATTTTTATGCCAAAAAGGAGAGTCTCAATGTACTATAAAAAGAAAATAATTATTATAATATAAGGAAAACATTTAATATGAGTAATTATATATATGACACATAAAAGGAATATCTTGCATACATGTATTGCCTTTAAACATTAAAATTCATATATAAAGATGAATTATAGTCCACATGGTTAAGAGCTTGTGCTCTTCTGGTATTGGATTTTTTGGGGTGTGAATTTTGGCTTACAAGTTCTTTCTTGTTTTTATTTAAAAAGTTTTTAAAATGTTTATTCATTTTTGAGAGAGAGCGAGAGAGAGCATGAATGGAGGAGAAGCAGAGAGAGAGGGAGACACAGAGTCCAAGGCAGGCTCTAGGCTCTGGGCTGTTAGCACAGAGTTCGATGTGGGGCTCAAACTCACAAACTGTGAGATCATGACCTGAAGCTGAAGTCGGTCACTTAACCAACTGAGCCACCCAGGTGCCCCGGCTTGCAAATTATTTTTTAGGTGAGTTATTTCTTTTCTTTGGGCCTCATTTTCCTCATCTTAAATAGTAGTCCCTACTTCATAGGGATCTTGTGGGATTAAATGCACCACCATGCGCAAAGCAGTATCTGGAACCTAAGAGCTCCACACATATTAGCTATTATTGTTATTATTGTTTGATATAACATGTGTATGACATAACTGACCTATGTCAGTGGTTCCCTAATACTCACAGAAAGGTCCAGAGCCAGGCTTGCTACATCAAGTAGCCTCAGGAAGTTTTGTAATATACTCTCCAGAGACTCAAGTTCAATGAGTTTTCAGTTACAGTGTGATGGATGCTTTCTTGGAGATGCGGTGGGAGCACAGAGGAGGGACTGAGTAATTAGTCCTCTGGGAAGGTTGAAGCAGGTTTCACAAAGGTCATAATGGTGGGAGAGGGGTGAATAAATACTTCTTAGGAGAAGAGGTGGCTGGGGAGGGGTGCACTCAGTAGAGGAGGAAGGTACATCCAAAGTTCAACTACATCTACTGAGGACTTATTACAAGCAAGATGGACTGCTGGACACACTGATCTCATTTACCTCTCTAGTGAGGCTGGTGTTACAATCTCCTTCCATAAATGTGAACTGTAAGCAGTGTGTGCATTTTTCCCACACTCACAAAAGAAGTAGGATTCAAATCCAGGTCTGACTTCAAAGCTCTTTGTCTTTCTGCCAACTTCCTCCATTAACTGGGGTCAGGGTGTGCACTTAGCAGGGGTAATGCAGTGTGCATGGGGCTCTGGGTGGGGTCATCATGGTGGACCAGGTTGGGTGAGAAGGACCTCTGCTGTTTCTGGTGTTTGCAGCTGCCCTCCTGGGCTTCCAGGCCTTTGGAGACCTATAGCCTTGGGGGCTTTGCCTAAGAAGGCTCTCCACCTGGTCTCATGGGTCCTGTATCTGGGATTAAGCACTTCCTATCTTAAAGCTCTTGTGGTGGCTGTGGTTGGGTGCAGTGGCCACCACCATCTTCCTTGGGGACTTTCCTTGGTAAATGCTGCCACTTTCCTTTGGCACTGGTTCTACTGCCCTCTCTTAGGTTACTTATGAGTGATAAACCACCCAGGTGCCCCAAGGCAATTTGGTTTGCTAGTTAGAGAGAAAATGATCTTCTTGATCTTGTATTAACCCAGTGATCTCAAGTTGGAAACACAAAAAGATTCTAAGGATGGAACACCCTATTTTTTCATATGTAGAGTTAAATATGGACTATGGCAAGTCATTTAAATCTTCTCAAACTTTAAAGGTACGATAGAAATGAGAGGACACAACCCCTCCTTTTATTTATTAATGAAGTCACAAGAGGTAGGCTGTGCTTCCGTCTGGGTAGGAGGCTGAATTTAATTTTATTTAACAAACAACTCATTCTGGCTCAGTGACTCATAGGATAACTTCAGTCAAAAGAAACTTAATTTACTCCTGCTTCCCTATTTTACTGTCTCCAGAAATCCAAAGAACCCACTATACCAGAAATACTCTGAGTGGATCAGGGTTTTACTCAAGGAAGTGCTGCAGTAGAAAATGGCCATTTCTCTGTGCTACATTCCAGGGAGTTAACAAACCTGCTGGGCTCTGACATAAGCAAACACGTTTGTACCATAACAGAATCCATGATGTGGGGTAAGATGGTGTGTGAATCATGTTTACATAGTTTCTCACAGAGGAAAATAAATTGCTGGTGAGACGTCCTTGTGGGTTTTATTATCGATAATCTTATGCTTTGCTAAATCAAGCTTATTATAAACTAGAATCATAGGAACCCTTGAACAAAGTAGCTGTTGTTGACCCTTGAACAAAGATACCTGTTCTGGCCATACGACTCATGGATGATTGTAATACCCAAGGAATACAATGGAATTTCCAAAACAGGCCTTTCTGACCTGTACTGTGCTCCCTTATTAACTAACAGCTCTCTCTTGGACTTGACTTCTGCAAAAAACCTGTCCCTGAGCTCACTATCTTTCCCTAACTCACCCTCCAACTTTCTTCACTGTTGATCTCATCTCCAATTCTTCAGATGGCCAGAACAACGCCAGGATCTCCCAGCATTCAGTATCATCAAGTTTTATCTCCTTTTCTCCACATCATCTCTGGATTTATACCTTCTCTCTACTTCCATTGTAGTCTGCTGCCTGATCACGTTTCTCTTGATTTAGTGAGTCTGCCCCTCCTACATATGAGTGTTAGTTAATTTTCTTAAGCACTATTTTATGGCATCTATGTTTTTCTCAAAATTCTCTAGTGACCCTCTTTGTTTAATGAGTCAAGTTCAAGTTCTTTATCTTGGCATTCCAAGCCTTTCGTTTTCTCTCTAGTCAACATACTTTACTACTTTCTGGACCTTCTCCTACTTAATGACTTAATGTCTCCCATATGTCAGCTCAGTCTCACTTTTAGGCAATTCCTTCACAAGACAACACTCTATCTTATCTTTCAGAATTCAGCACAAGACCATAAAGCCTTCTTTTCCTGCTCAGAGCACTTCAGTAATCTCTGCCTTCTTTGGTCTCTGATTTATTGTTTTTGTCAGTTATTTTAGAACTAGACCATTTATGCTCTTGTAAGGTCCTTGGTTTAATGTGTGTTTGTCTTGCCTGTGTAATGAGATTGTTAGGTCTTCGAGGGTAAAGGAATCTCTAAAAGTTTCCTTTTGAGCAGTCAGAATCCCCAGCCGAGGTATAGGATGTGGTAGGTGCCCCCTGCTACCCCAGTCCTTGTTGACCTGAAAGGAATTGTTGAGGTATCAGTATTTGGTGTCTCTGGCAGACTCCAGTCTCATTGCTGTCTGGGACAAGAGCTATCCCAACCCCGGGGTTACTGGTGTGGCTCAGCGCACCTTGGCCTCATGGCCTGCTTGGCAGACAGTGGATATTCTATTTATTGAATGAATGAATGGCAACCCAGAGGGAATACTGGCCTCCCTGAGCTCCCTGATTCAATTTTCTACTTTTTATCGCTCATCTAAAAAATAATGAATCGATTAAACAGTGTCAGCCAGGTTAACAAAAGGCAATGGCTGTTTTCAGTCCTAGCTTTAGAAGGTGAAAACTGTTGGGGTGCCTGGGTGGCTCAGTCATTTCAGCGGCCAACTCTTGGTTTTGGCTCAGGTCATGATCTCGTGGTTTGTGAGTTCAAGCCCTGCATGGGGCTCCGTGCTGACAGTGCAGAGCCTGCTTGGGATTCTCTCTCTCTTTCTCTCTCTCTCTGCCCCTCCTCTGCTCATGCACCCTCTCTCTCAAAATAAATAAATAAACTTAAAAAAAAAAGAAGGTGAAAACTGTTTCTTTTTCATTATGGTTTTCCCCAGAGAGTCAGATATATTGAGTGATCTCTCCTGACTTCTTCGGCTTCTACTTGAATACCTCATCTTCCAATAAAATTTATATCTAGTTGAGTAGAGTTGTGGACGACTCTTTCTTGGTTCCTTAGGTCTTGAAGCACATTTCAGAATGGCTCTAAAAGTGTGCAGCCCTCCTCACTTCATTGTTGCTTTAGTCCTGTTCATGTTTTCATTCCTTCAGATCGCCTTCTATAATTCCCCAAGACTGAGTTAATTGCTCCCATCCCCAACTTCCCCGAAGTTAATCCTGTTTTCCTCTGAATCCTGTATACGCATACATGTTTCTCATTTTATGTATGCTTTTATTATACATGCATGTGTTATTAAATGTATCCTATCACATCAAAATGTACAGGCTTACGTCTCTATAAAGTTCTCAGAGACAGGGGCTCTGTCTCATTTTATCTTTATATCTCCAGGACCTGGCTCACGGTCTACCCTAGGAGGTGCTCCATCGATGGTCACTGGTGAATAGTGACAGGGAATGGGTGAAACAGGACAACGTCAATTCTGTCTTCTGCAATGCAGTCATTTCAGTGGCTAACTATCCTGTTGGTCTGGTACTTCTGTATGTGAAATGCTGGGGAGCTTGGAGCATGGAGCACGATCCAGGTGAGTCAGAAAGGAGCTGCAACCACAATCAACGTCTTGTCTTTCTTCTACAGGAAGAAAAATGTTGAACTTTGAAGTTGTGGAGTGTTACCTGGCACTCAGGAGAAGTCTAAGCTAGTCCCAGCTGGCATCTCTGTTCTCTATTGTGGGCCATGGGGCTGCGCGCCTGGATTTTGGGGAGAATGGGAAATCATCTTCTCAATATGATTTCTTTTAAATCACCCCATAACATTTTTTAAAGTGTATTTTGTATTTCATTTTCTCTTTCCTTTTTTCTTTTTTTTATTGAAATTTAATTGGCATGTAACATTGTGTAAGCTTAAGTGTACAAGGTGTTTGATTTGATACATTTATATATTGCAATATGATTACTACTGTGTTAGCTAACATCTCTATTAGGTCATATAATTATCATTTAATTTTCATGGTGAGAATAATTAGGATGTAGTGTCTTAACAACTCTGAAGTTGATAATACAGTTGCCTGTAATCACTGTGTTGTACATGGTATTTCCAGGACTTATTTATCGACGAGTTGCAAGTTTGTGCCCTTAAACACCTCACCCTGTAACATTTTAATTTAGGTTCTTTACACTTATGTGGTTCTCACAGGTAACGTTAAGAATCACCTTTAAGGGGCGCCTGGGTGGCGCAGTCGGTTAAACGTCCGACTTCAGCCAGGTCACGATCTCGCGCTCCGTGAGTTCGAGCCCCGCGTCAGGCTCTGGGCTGATGGCTCAGAGCCTGGAGCCTGTTTCCGATTCTGTGTCTCCCTCTCTCTCTGCCCCTCCCCCGTTCATGCTCTGTCTCTCTCTGTCCCAAAAATAAATAAACGTTGAAAAAAAAAATAAAAAAAAAAAAAAAAAGAATCACCTTTAAGAAGATTACTAAAAGGCTATCACCATCCACTAGGAATTCTTTCTTAGAAAACTGAGTTTATAAGCAAATTGTCCCTCTTTAAGATGGGGACATCACTTAAGCACTAGATGGTTTGTAACATGCAGGGTGGCTTTTGGTTGACAGCTCTTCTGTGAATGTACTTTATATTTTTGCATGGTGTAACGTTTTAGATGGCAGCTTTTAAAAAAAGCATTTGAGTCTCTGGGTCACTTGTTCTCCATAAAAATATACAACATTTTTAAGACAGCGTTTCTGTCTTAATATAAAATTATATATGTATATATTATGTATATTATATATTTATATATCATAAATATATAGTATTTATTAGTTCGATCAAAAGTAATGGGTAAAGGAAAATCTTTTTGTAGCTCTGCTAAAATTACCTCATGCTTGTGCAGCGATAATGGCCCCGCCTGGAGAGGCGGATCTGGAGGAATAGAACTTTAAAGATCACGATTAGCAAATTAACCAACAGGAAAAGCCAAATAGCCAATTAACCTACTACTGCAAAGTCCTGTGGCTCGTCTGGGGCTCCAGGCTCTCTGTGGCAGCTGAGTTTGCTGCCCTGAAACTTGCAGCTAAAGCTGCCTTATTCCTTCAAGCTCCACAGTCACTGGGAATGTTTGCTTTGTATGTCACTTCCTTTGCTGAGCGAGTGTGGAAATCACATTGTGTTGCTCTGAAATGGTTGCCATGGGAACATCTCCACCTAGTCATTATCTACTCAGCCTACTGATTATATTAAACCAGGAGACAGAGATGTACAAGGGGAGCTGTAACCACCTGTTCTGCAGAAAATTGTGATTGCTTCTGCGACATTCGCCTCTGAGGCCACACGTTTCTCTGAACACTCCTCTCTCCATTTTCTCTTCTCTTGTTTCCCTCCACACAGAGTTAGTAAATGACATAAATCTATAGGAAATTGGCATTGGGATAATAATCAAGCCTTTGCTTTCCCATTCTTCCGGCCCTCTTTCAGGTCTCTGTTTTAGTATCTCAGGTAGAATAAAAATAATCGTCACCCTTTCCTCTCACTCTCTTCTGCCCACCCCCACCCCCCATGCTTAGGTGTAAAGATAATCTTCTTTAAAGGTCTATGATTCCTGTGGCCTATGCAATGAAGCCACGTTTTTCTGCTACTTATCCAGAGAAATTTCTCAAAGTTCATATAAATGCCTGTTTTCTAAATTGTATAAAATATAAATAGTAAATAATACTGTCTGTCAACAGGTAACTTTATCTTACCTATTCTCAATCAAGACATGCATGGATCTGCGTGTATCTCTTATGAGGAGGATTTTCTGATCTTTATTCCTGGATTGAAAGTGACATTTAAGAGGTGTTGTCTTGAAGTAACTTTTTTTTTGTAGAAAAACTATAAAATTCATTGACTTTGTAATTTGTCGTCTAAACCAGAATACTTAGGGAGTGGGAAATGGCATTATTAATAAGTATGCCTGGAAAACAGGTACAAATTTGACTATGCCAGGCAAACTAGGTGTATATTGTCATCTTATATGTAGAATGTAGAATGTAGACAAGTTCATAGGTGTGGTAGTCCCATGTCTTCAAAAACTATGGGAAAGGGGCACCTCTTACAGAAGAATGTTTGTGCAGATAGAAATTATAATTGTGGAATTTAAATGCTGAACCAGCAAGAAAGTTCTCTGTTTATATTTCTGTCGCATGTAAATTAAGCCAATGTGAATCCATCCTTGAAAGTAAACTGATGGCACTGGGGATTGAAAAGAAAAAAATGACATGAACAAAGGAAAACAGACCAGGCTGAATGCACCTATGGAGATGTCATAAACCCTTTCAATTTTGTTTAAAAATCTAATTTAAGAGTTAGTAAATTTTTTCTGTAAAGGACCATATAGTAAATATTTTTGGCTTTGTGGGCCATATGGTCTCTGTGGATAAAAGTAGCTGTCAATGATATATAAATGAATGAGCATGGCTATGTTCCAATAAAATCTTATTTACAAAACAGGCATGGGGGCTTATGGGTGGCCCAGTCGGTTAAGCATCTAACTTTGGCTCAGGTCATGATCTTGAGGTCCATAAGTTGGAGCCCTGTGTCGGTCTCTGTGCTGACAGCTGAGAGCCTGGAGCCTGCTTCCCTCTCTCTCTACCCCTCTCCCACTTGTGCTCTGTCTCTCTCTCTCTCTCTCTCTCTCTCAAAAATAAATAAACATCATATCTATCTATCTATCTATCTCTATCTCTATATCTATCTGTCACAAAATAGGCATGGACGGGAGCACAGGTATACTGCATTGGTTGTCATTGGCCCAGTCTCATTCTGGTTAACTGTTTTAATATCTGTAAACTTTATTCTGAAAAAAGGAAAGTTATTTTATTTATGTTATGCTATTTTATTTTCTTAAGTTTATTTATTTATTTTGAGAGAGAGAGAAAGTGAGCTTGAGCTGGGGAGGGGCAGAGAGAGGGAGAGAGAGAGTCCCAAGCAGGCTTTGTGCTGTTAGCCCAGAGCCTCACACCAGGCTTGATCCCATGAACCAGGCTCAATCCTGTGAGATCATGACCTGAGCTGAAATCAAGAGTGGACGCTTAACCAACTGAGCCACCGGGGTGCCCCCAGGAAAGTTATTTTAGATATTAATTCTGATGTTTTCTGTTCTGCTATGGCAGGTTGGGGCTGTGCCTGATGGGGCCAGTGGAGAAGTGCAATGGGCCTTACTAGTAATGTATATTTTTGTTACACATGTTCCAGCCATTCAAGACATATGTTGAAGAGAGTGGTAGAAGGTAACCCCCCAGGGACACTCTGGACAGGGGGTGGCAGCCATGTGGGTTTCACTAAGCATTTTAGAAGAAAGGCTGTAGGGATGAGACACAGGGTATAGAGGTTATGGTGCTTTGGTTTTTCCTATAAATTGTCTTTTTAAGCAAGTCCAAGAGTAGGTTCTACCTTGGGAGAGAGAGCAAAACTGCAAGCACCTGAAGAAAATAATCTTTGGTCTCTGCCTGTACTTGGAAAAAAAATGACTCAAAATTAAGGTAAATGATACAAAAAAAAATCACTTTAAACTAGTCTTGTACTTACTGTGTAGAATTGGAATCAGTTGGTAAAAATAAGAGTTTTAGCAAAAGGTCCCAAAATGTATCTTTGGGGTTTATTTTTAAATTTTTATAGAAGTATATTTAAAATGTTTCCCTCTAGGCAGAAAGCACACACTAACAACTCAGGCAGGCAAACCCCAACAGGAACATGAATGACATTAAAGAGAACTAAATAGGCTCTATATAAAGTAGTAGGAGCTATGACATGTGTATTACATCTTACGTGACTGTACATAACACAGATAGAACATACCTGGTTCTACCTGGCGACAAGTTACTTTAATTGCCGACTGAAGTAGGAAATTGTGGAGAATGACTGCAGTAATGTTATTGATTCAATTTTCAACTCAGTAACTGGGTATGCCAGGCATTTGACAAAAGAATAGACAGTGCCACAAATAAGGAAGAATCTCAGAGGGCTTCAGTCCTATCTGAGCTGTCAAGAAAAATATAGGGGATGACTGACATTTATAATTATTTAATACAGTCTTTTTGAGGGCATCCTTTGATCTAGTTGGACAGATATTCAGGATCTTGTAGTCTGTTTAGGGAACTGTTCTACACATTTAGGAAAAAAAAAGTGAGTCCACTAGAAAGCAAAATACAATGAAAGTAAGTTGATATCGCCTTAGCATGTTTTATTGCTAAAGAGACATGAGTGAAGGAGTTATCCACAGTGCAGTGCTGAGCAGAGGAGAAAGGGAATTTCAGAATGGATGGCCAACACTATCACTTAATGTGTGGAGGGTCCTGAGCAACATACGGGGTGAAATGGGGGTGGAGGGAAGATAGCATCCCAGGCCAGGGGAAGGAGGCTGGGGGTCAGTCCAGACACTAGGAAGTTTCTGGAGGACCTTCAGAAGAGGGATGACAGGATGGCACCTGCTTGTATGTGATTTGTTATATAGTGAATAATATAGTAGTGAAATATTATCTGCATTGGTTTTCTGTTTAAAATTTTTATACATTTTTTTTCAGTTTTTTTTAATGTTCTGAAAGTAAAACAGATTATAAAAAAAAACAACCTAAATCCAAGTGTTGCAAGGACCTATGATGTATATAGGGAAATTATTCCTTAATCCCACTTGCAAAGATAAATGCTCTTAGCTGATGTTGCTTATTGACATTGGGATAATTTAGAAACAGATTATATCATTTGGAACCTTGGAATTATTATAAAGAGAAGTATCTCCTATTTTTCCTAATTTGTTCATGCCTTATATTCGAAAACATGACATAACATCTCACCTAATATTGAAAGAGACTTTTTTGGTTATTTTCTCCATCTCACACTTCGTATGTGAAGCCATTGGAGAGTCCTGATCTCTTTGAGACAGTGAATTAACTGGACCCTCTGCTCATCCCCATCTTCCTTGGTGGAACCATATGCCTGGGAACTGGAAGTCAGTACAATCTAGATATTGTCAAAAGGGGTAACTTCCATGAGTAGCTGGACCAGCCTAATCAGGGTCATAAGAAAAGCTGAGATACCATTTGAGCTCCCCATAGTCTGTATCCAATATTACATTGGGTTAGCAAATCAACTGTGTCTTCGAAAATGCATTTTTTTGGGGGGGGCTGGGTTGGGGAGGTTATCTCTAGTATGGAAAGGTTACTCCAAGTCTCTGTGTCCCAGAAAGAGCTGAGAAAACGGATATTTCACATTGCTATGGAAGTTTAATAAGCTAGGAGAAATACAAGCATCTCTATTCACTATTGACCTTTTGAGGATCCAAGGATAGCAAGTTTTGACTTCTCCTAGTAATTTTTAGGGGTCGAGGTAAATCAAATTACCTTTCTGCTGAACTTGTTTATGCCAAAGGAAAGTAATACTCTGTGGGTGCAACCCAGAACTTTGAAATTTATCGATGGGAAGTGGTATGAGAACCAAACACTGAAAACCTTGGAGCAAACTGTGAAATTTATCCACTTTCTCCCCCCACCGCCCCCACCCCCAAGTCCAAAGTGCAGGATGATTGCAATAGAAGGCATGCTATCAGGCAGGGTGACTGGTCACTGGTTTGGGTTTCCAGAGGAATTTGAAATTAACAGAATTATGAACCAGAGGTTGAGCAAAACTCCAAATAAGGAGTAATATATGAAGGGGAAAGATAGAAAGAAATGACTTTCCGAGGTAGTTCTAATGGAAGAAGCAGCAAGTGCACACTACAAGGGCTCAGCCATGGTGTAGAGCTTTATGAGGAATGCAAGAACAGATCTCAGAGACTTGAGACAAAGAAGGGAGAATTAGACAATGGATAGTTACTAAGGGCCATATGTGAGTAGGTTTCCCTGTGGGGTTTTAACAATAAAATAGAATCTCATCTGGTCTAGTTCTGGATGAAGGTGGAAAGAATGTGCTGGATGATGAAAGGAATAAGTTTCCCTGTATAGGGCTTCATGGTTTTTAAGACTTACATTCTGAAAGCTGAAATGATCTCATTTGATTCTCACTAAAGCTCTGGGAGGTAGGGCAGTGCCAGAATCACTTCACTAGGGAGGAAATCTAAAGACAAAGGGTTAAGTTCCATTTGGGAGGGGAGACATGGAGGAAGGAAGGCAGACCTCTGAGGGTTTTGAAGTTCAGAGGGAAGTGAGATTTTTTTTTTTTTTTTAAGAAAACGTTTGTTCCTTTCCAGGTACACTTGATTACTCACTGTTAAGTAGGCGGAAGTCAATGAATGGGTAGGAGCCGCGGCGTTCAGCAGGAACCCCCGTCTGACCCCTTAGTCGTACATCTCCTAAAAAACAGAAAATCCAAACAAATGTTTGAAAACATTGCCAAGTGTATTCACTTTTCCTCTGTAAATCCTCTTACTCACTTATGTCACTGGAACCAAATGTCAGGAGGAAAATGATTTCCACTTACCTTGCTTAAGAGAGAGCTATGTGAGAGGGGATATTTAATGAATGTTAAGTGTAATGAACTTAGCAGTACTCTAATAACTGAAGAAGCACTCTGCTGTCTTTTAGATTTGCCTGGAAGATGGATCTGTGAAAATTTTAGTAATTTACAAGATTTCCATAGTCTGAGGGCCACAAAGAGGGGGCATCTGAATCTGGGAGAACAAATGATGCTCTGGGATTAAAGCTTTTATTCTTGTTAGAATGTTTAACTGCCCAGTGTTATTTCTCTTGGTTCCAGCACAATTGTTCTCTGACTAGTGTCCACTGCCCCGTTGCCCAGGCTTTATCATTGATCTGCTTTAGAATTTGCTCCATGAAGGCCAGCCCAGCTCCAGGTACTTCAGACACTTGCCACCCTTGTACACGAAATAGTCAGTGGAGCTTGTAGAACTTATTCATTTGCAGGTTTTCTTTAATGTCTGCATTCACGTTCCTTTTTGCTGTGTCTTCTGCCTTCCCGATCAAGGGAGGGAATGAAATAGAATGGAAAGAGCATGTACTTTAAGACGAAATAGACCTAGGACAATCTCGGCTCAGACACTTGCTACCTGTATGATTTTGGGAAATTTATTTCTCTAAACCTCAGTGGTTCACAGTGTCATGGGTTGAAGAATCTAAAATAACACTTGCTGCCCTGCAATAAATGCTGGGTTTACTTCTTTCTAAACTCCTGCAAAGGATCATGCATATTAATTATGTATTTTGCATTTTTCCATAGTGCTTTGTGTATTGTATGGCACTTAGCAGACTCTAAGTGAATGTCTTCTGTTGACAAGAATAAAGACAAAATGTACAAATTAGCTCATAAAATATGGAATTAGAGGAGAGAGAAAAATACATGAGATCTTCTATATTTCTGGAAGAACTGAATCAGGGAAAGTTTCAATTCCACGAGTGATGGGTCCCCTCCCATAAACCACTTTTTCCCAGACATGAGGTGGCAGTGAGGCCTTAGCCTATGAGTAGAGAAAAGGGACAGTCATCTCTCCTCCATTCCTACCCCCTGGAGTTAACCAGGGTCTGAGTGAGATCCCCTTCAGCTGTAACCAGTGCCATTGGCAATGTTTAAACTATCCCTTACAGATGGGCGTTGTGTATGTTTGGGCTTACAAACTGCAAGCTGTGAGCCTCTGGGTTATTCTGTACTTTGAATTTTATATTGGTGCCTTATTTAATGCTTTGTATAATCTGATATTACAGTGCCATATTGATATTAAGGAATGTTACAATTTATGGAATAAAAGGGGAGGAGGAAGAAAGAGATGGAAAAGCATTTTTATAAATATGAATATCATCTGAGATCAAAGAAAGGAATGCTGTTAGCATTTGGCAAGTTCATGGGGGTAGATGGCCAGCAGTTATGGGAAATCCACTAGGGAGAGTTGAAGGGTTTTCTTGTCTTCAGCAGCTTGTCTTGAACACTCCATGTTTACAGCACTCTAAAGAGTTCACAAAGCACTTTCACAAACATCACAGTGTATTTATTTTCTTGTTTATCTCATTGGATGCTCACAATAGCCTTGTGAGGAGAGCCACTATCATTCTACTTACTTTATAGGTGAGAAAATGGAGGCTCAGGAAGAAAGTTCAGGCCTGCTGTTCACCTACCCAGCTCCAGCTCAGGGTGCGGGCGGGCCCTTTAGAGGCACTCAGTAGATATCTATGGACTTTAACTGACTGGCTGAGTTTATGGTGCTTTAACTTATAACTAGCAGGGCTGGTCCTTAAATCTAGGTTATTAAACTTCATAGGCAGAGCTCTCTCCTCAATAACATTGGTTTCTAATCTTAAGGAGTCTGTACATAATGGTTTAAAAAAAAACACAGACCCTCACATGATAGGTGAAATTTAGCAGCCATTGGGAAAATACAGCATGCCAAAATGATGTAATAAATTCAGCAGTGCCTAAATGATTTATATTTTCTAAATGATAATCAGATAGACATATGCTTCAAAACTTATGCATGGATAAGCCTGTATTCATTCGTTCTATGAAGCCGGCTAGGCTTTAGGTTTGTTGACCCGTTGTGTCATCCCTGTGGGCTTCTCTAGGGGGTTTCAGGCTTGCCAGTTGGAAATCACTTGTCTACCAGTACTTTTTTTTCTCAGGATTAGCAAAGCATCCCTCCTGACTGTGTAGTTCAGAGGGTACCATTTTCCCAGAAAACTTCTGTATAATATCAATAGAGGTTTTAAAGCCTCTGTCCAAATTTATTCCTTTTGTCCATCTGACAGTCTAAGGCAGAGGACGCCCATTATCATTCAGGGCTTTAGGTTTAGGGAAACATGGAGGAGATAGCATCACAAGGCAAGCTGGGTAAAGGGTAGGCAATATGTGAGTAATTCAGAGATTCCTGTTACTGACAGGATCAATATTTCACCATCTTGGGTGACTGTGGGCAACTCAATAACCACTTTGAGGTCCAGTTTTCTAATATTTAAATTAATTGGCATAATTACAGCAGCTTTGCCTCCCTCACAGGGTTGTTGTGAGGAAATTATAAAGTGCATGAAAATAGCATGAGGGTTAGAATTTCTTGAAACCTTACACGGTACTAAGCATTTTACATGTATTATTGAATATCATCTACCCAACAACCCAGCGAAGTAGGTGTTATTATTAGACCATTTTACAGATGAGGAAACTGAAACCAGTGGAAATTTGATAATTTGTCCAAGCTCACAGAATTAGTAAGGGTGGAGTTTGTATTCAAATTCGAAATTGGCTCTTAAACCCCATGTTCTTAACCTTTATCCTATATCATCAGGATAAAAAATCATAGAAACAAGCTAAGCATTCACTTTTTTATGGCCCAATGTATGCTTTGATTGCTATTTGCCAATAAACCAAATATATATTCATCATGACTCCTGAAACTTGAGTACGAGGGGAATCCACCCCCTTGATGAGTTCAAGATTCAATCAGATAGATGTTGTTTATTTGAATAGCAGTCCAGCGGAAATGAGCCGAACGAGTAAGACAACCAAATCCTGTTCTGGATCAACAAGGCATCTATTATTTTCAAGTAAGAGATGGAAAGCAATTATTAAAAATATTATTCAGTAGAACCGAAATTACCTAGCAACTAATTTAATCAAGCTCTTGATTAAATAGAATTTTCATGATGTAATGCCATTTTGGGGAAAAAGAAACAGTGAAGAAAGTTGATAGCAAAGACACTTAAATAAACAAACAGAACAAAACAAATCAACAGCAACAACAACAAACTACAAAACCCATACCTGAAAGCTTCCTTTTCAATGCTTCTTCTGTCTATAACTACAATTATAGTTTTGGAAGTGGATTACTCATAAACCTAATGATGGTTTTTAGGGGTAGTAAATAATAGTGTTTAAAAAGGATGAAATCATGTTAAAAGTACGAGTAAGGCAGGAGGGAGGACAATTGTAAGTGGGCTACCAAAGCATTTAAGAAAATTTCAACACGGAAAGGTAAATACAAACAAACCAAACAGTCCACATCCTGAGCATTCAATTTATTTGAGAATAAGGTAATATTCATGTTTTAAGGATATATTTCCAATATAGAAAGTTCTCTCTCATTCTCCCTGCTGTTATTAGCCCCTTCTGATACTAAATTGCTTCAATATGCTCGTGGGAAGAGAGAAATAATTCAGTAACAACCGTCCCTGGAGGAGCAGAGGCCACTGGGCTGATGTCCGAAAAACAGAACAAGTAGCGTCCTGCTGAACTGCTTTTTCTGGCCTCTGGTCTCAGGCAATCATCTATTTACCTAAGGCCTTATATCCAAGCTAAACAATTATTTTGACTATTCATTAGGCCCTTGTTTCACTTAAGTAACTTTTTTTTCTGGCAAGCGAAAGGTGCTGTGGAAGCCGGGTCGGAAGTGTTGACAGCTCAGAGTCGTGTCCTCAGCCTGTCCTTATTGTGTTCCAAAATGAAACAAACAGCAGGGAAATTCTTATTTTGAAAGGGCTGCTTCTCTTTTGCCCCTTCAGGCCGAAAACATAACATGTCGTCCTCGGGTATTTAAGGCTACAAACACAGGCAGAGAGCTGAGCTGAGTGGCTCCAGGAGCCAAGACCCGGAGACAGCCACTCACCCTCCCAGGGGACGTGGTTCCGGGATGGACCTCTTGCCCACTTGGCCTCTCGGGCTGTCTCTGTTTAATAAAAGCTTGCGCTAGGGAGCAGACATTATGTGGCCTCTTATGTAACTGGCAAATATGGCGGAGACTCTGACAGCAATGACAACTTACAGTGGCTGAAACATGGGCCACATGACGAGAACCAGACTCTGGCCCCGGTTGTGGAGTCAAGGTCACTTCAGGGTGGGGAAATGGGGTCGGAAAGGAACAGAGCAGTGGCTACTGTGCTCCTATGGCATCTGAGACAAATGAAGAAGGTGATGATGACAGCTGCAGGAAACACGGAGAGAGATTCATAGCAGGGGTGTCGCTATGAACAAGGAAGATGAGCTGGTGATAGCGTCAGAAAGATGCAACCATGGAGCGGCCCAAATATGGTGGGGAGAAGAAGCTCTCGTGAAAGTTATTGCTTTGAGCTCCTTTAGACACTACTAATTCACGTCACTGCTGTAAACTTGCAAAATGAGGGCAGACAGAACCCAGACCCCCAGATCTCAGACAGGAGCTTTCGCCAGGGTGCACTGCCTCAGCTGGCGGCTTCGAACATTTCAGATGACTACTCTCAATTAGCAAAGTGAATTATTTCTTCTAAGATGTTTATCTAGCCAAACAAAGAGGAGGAAGGTTGTGCAATTTGATCACTCCGTAGATTTATGGGATAGTACAGGCAGCCAGTTTAGATAACTCAGGCAGAGATGATTGTTCTGAGTGCTATGAGCTTGCATGAGATCCAAGATGGCTGATGGACCAAATTTCCCATTTGGGGCTTCAATCTTCTGCTTTACTTTTTTGAGTGAGCCTGGGCCTGTCTAGTTACTAAGGGCTATGTGTTGATCTGGCTGAGTAGGAGGCTTCTTGTCTATTGACCTGTTGCACTAATTGTGTATTTCTGGGCTGTTGCTGAGAGGGCTTTGTGTGGAGGAAAGAGACAAACCAGAGTTAGTTGGCCAAAACCACACTTCTGGCAAAAGAAACAAAATAAAGTTTTCTTTGCATGTGAAAAAAAAAAGTTCTTTCTTTTTTTTTCATTTTAAAAACCTTGGTCTCTATATCAAAATCAAGAGAAAGGAGAAATTTCACCAAGTTAGAGTCCCCAGACAATACTATATATACTACCTTGCAACTTTTGCTTAGACTTATTAAATACTTTATGACAGAGGTGCATTTTGGGACTTGAATGTTACAAAGGTGAATGTATAAATAGCACTGCCTTTATTTTCTAAAGTAAGTGAGGTAGGTTTCAACTCAGACTAGACATTCTTCAGCTCGATGGTTATACAGAGGGAAAATAAGGAAAAAAAAGTTGAGGAAAAAAAAAGTTACAATCACCAGGAACACAGGAGTCTAATAAAAAAAAAAAAAGATATTGAACAAGAAGCAGCAGAAATGCCTAAAGAGAATTCCAAGAAGCTGTAAAAGAACTTAAAAGAACACAAAGAACATGTCCTCTTATAAAGATTAAGAATAAGGGGAATAATCTGCAGAGTCATTTTAGGGAATATGTGATCTGGGTCTGCCTTAAGTAATGAAAACACTGATGTAAACTTGCATATTATTCACTTATTTCTGGGATAATGCTTTTCATTTCCAGAATCTCATCAAAGCAAAGTTTATTGTTTTTAAATAAGTGTTATATAGTTATAAATGTAGGTATCTCTGCTCCTGCTCACACCCCACCCCTTCATAATGCCTGGCACATCGTAGGCACTCAAAAAATAGTAACTATTATTCTTTGTTACTGTTCTTCTGAGATTTCTGCCCCCTCACCTCCCCTCTCCTATGATAGTCATTATCATTTAGGAGGATTTCTAAGTCAGGAACTGTTTTAAGGACTCTACATGTATAAGATGGTTTAGTCCTTATGACAGTCTGCCTGAGGGAGATGTGTGTTTCATCCCCCTTGTACTGAGGAATGCAAAGAGCTTACAAGTGACTGAATTGGGATTAGAAGCCAAGTGGCGTCGGGAACACTTGCTCTCTAACCACTGCTGCACAGGGCCACCAATCCCCATTCTCCACAGCAGCGACCAGTGCAATCACTCATGACATTATTATGGTTTCCTTTGATTTCCCGAGCTCTTTCTCTTCTCTGTGCTGGGTAGTTTAGGGTTAAAAAGGAGAGTACCAAAGCTATGTCCTGGGGAAAGACAAATGTTTATCCTGGTACTTTTTCATGGGAGCATTGCAATCCCACCATGACAAGAATGCTGTGGCCCATGTCATGGGAACCCACGAGGCCCCAGTGGTGCAGGTTAGACCAGAGGGAGTATGGATCCCACCGCAGATGTAGGCATCTTGCAGGTCAGTAGAACTTTTGAGTAAGTGAGTAAGTAAAGGGACCAACTCTAGGTTGGCTCTGAGCGGACCCCAGATCAATTCAGTTCATTTCAACAAATGCTCATTCACAACATTATACAAAGTGTTAGAATGTAGGGGAGGAAAAGGGAAATACAAAGGTCCATAGGATGCCATCTTAGCACTCAGATAATCATCTAGAAGAGAGTCACAGAAATAAGCAAATATGGTATATGCTAGAAGAAGTCTAACCGTTAGTAGCATTGGGATATTTGTGTTTGGATCCCTCTCTCAGAAACATTGTGAGGCTTTATGATTTTATGTGGATAAGTAACTTGAAAATTTCTGGGCCTCAAGTGGTTTCCTAGCAATCTTATAAAATGTTTCAGTTGGTAAAATTGAAAGATAATTATTTAAAGATAAATATTTAATAACATATTTAATTTAAATATTTAAATTAAATATAATTTTTAAATTAAAAAAATTTTAATTTCAGTTTAGTTAACATGTAATTTTATATTAGTTTCAGGTATCAAATATAGTGATTCAACAATTGCCTACATTACTCAGTGCATATCATGATAAGTATATTTAAATTAAGTATAATTTTTACATTGAAAAAATATATAAATATATACACACACACACACACACATATACACACAAAGCAGGAGAGATAGGGAGGAGAGAGAGAGGAAGGGGATAAAGAGGAGAGAGAGGAGGCTACAGAGAAAAGGGACATGAGGAAGAACTGAATACTGGGGCTGAGGGAAAGGAAGGTGTCAAGGATAATTCCTAGATTTCTGCATTGCATAACTGGATGGTTGTGCCAATCACAGAAAAAAGGAAGTTCTTAAAGAGGCATTATTTTATGTTCTTCACTTAATAAATGATATTTAATATATATGATATTTATGATACAGTGTTTTTGGCAGACAATACAATGGTATAGAACCTTGGGAAGAGTCTTGGCCTCATGGAGTTTAGTCTACTGGAAGGGACATCAAAGAACAATTATGTGCATAAATGTAAAGTTGCAACTTTGGATAGTGGAATAAAAGAGACATATATTGTATTAATAAACTTATAATGGACTTCACCTTGCCAGGAAGGTTGTTTTGAGCTTCCCTGAGGAGGTGACATTTAATCTGAGATCTGTTGAATGAACACAAAATCATTTTAGATGAACATATGTCCTGATTTTCCCTGGAAAAATCTTTATTTACACCTGTTGTTTTGCCAGGTATAATTAGTAATAGTGCCCCTTTCACACTCAGAAGTATTCTGATCGAATCACACATTACATGATCACCCTGAGTGCAGCAATCCAGGCAGACAGAAATGCATTTTCAAAGGTCCTATGGCAGGAAGATGGCATATCTGAGGTAACCTAATAAGAGCAAGTGCATCACAGCAAAAAGATCGAAGTGGATTTGGTGGGGTATGGTATAAAATGAGGTTGGGTAAGTGTCAGAACTTTGTAGGATAGACTGAGGAGTCTGACTTTATTCCAAGAGAATTAGGAAGCCATGGATGAGTTTAAGGGAAAGATGATGTTATCAGATTTACATATTGAAAAAAAACAACTTCGGGTACAATATGCAGAATGGATTGGAGGGACAAGAATGGCAAGTTAACAGATCGTTGTAATAGTCCAGGTGAGAAAAGATGGTATCTTAGAATAGAGTGGTAGTACTGGTAGAGAGGTGAATAGATTTTAGAGATATTTAGTAGGTAGAATTGACACATGGTGAGGAATAGTATATGAAGGCTGAGGGAGAGGGAAGTATCGAGGATAATTCCTATAGGCTTGCATAACTGGATGACTGATTGTATTTATCATAGAAAAAGGGAATTCCAGAAGGACCAGATCTGGGGAGAGAAGTTCACGTGCTCAACTTTGGTCACATTGAATGAGTTACTGAGATTTCAAAGCAAAAATGTCAAGTAGGCAGCTAGACACATGAGTCTGACACCCAGAGGGAATGTCTGGAATGGAGATATAAATGTATAAGTCAAATTAAACTATAGGCATGTATGAAGTTGCACAGAAAGTGAAGTGAGAAGTTAATGGGGCTTATCATCCAACCTTGAGCAACTATAACATTTAGTGTCTTGTTAGAGGCAGAGTCTATAAGGGAGAAGGGGAAGCCATGGAGGTAAGAGGAAATCCAGAAGCTTGTTGTGTCATGGAACATTATTCAAGAGGGAGGGAACGGTTTTCAGATAAATTTTGCTTAAAGAGTAAGTGAAATGATGATTGAAAAAAGTCCATTGAATTTAGTTGAGTGATGATGGTGAGAAATAGAAGCCACTACATCATGTGGAGTTGGGAAATTGGGAAGGTTTTTATCAAGGAGCAGATATTTAGGCAGATCTTAAGTGATAAGTAAAATTTGGAAAAGCAGCATGTTATGTTGTTGGTTTGTGATTCATCCAACTATGATCACTGAAATAAAGGGAAGAGATTTTTAGGAAAAATCATGCTGATCTTAAGAACAATAATAGTCACTAAGAATGATATTCATAACAAAGTATAATTTGAAAATTGCACAGAGGACAACATAGTCCAAGTTATGAAAATTCCTGTATAGTTTTGCAAAATACATTGATACCGTGCTAATCACTACCTATGCTTAAATATACTTCAGGAAAAAAGTTTAATGTAAATCACTGCCAAGAAAAGTATTTGTTGGGAAGAAAAGAATGGGTACATCAATTGAGAATAAATATAATTAATAAGATAAAATAATGGCCAAGTCCCAATATTGCTGAATAATTTCTTGTTTTTTTGAACTTTGAATAATTTGAGAGAAGTGTTTTAATGTATTGTTTGTTTTCATGTGCTTCTGAACTTCCTGAATCTGGCCGGGAACAAGGACAAACCTGCCAAAATACTGCAAGAAAAGATGTTGCTGATCACGGGCAGGAAATACTCAAAGTCCCATGAGATAGCCTGCTCTTAAGAGACTTCCACACCAAGTCTGCTGACCTCAGAAGGACCACCAGGCCACCATAATCACTGCTGAAGTCTGCTCAGAGCTAGGAGGTATTTGGAAGTTCTTAATTCACTTCTAATTCAACATGGCACTTAGGATTCTTTTAATCTTCAAATATTGTTCATTTTTTGTTCTTTTTTTTTTTTTCAGAAGGGAAACAGGTGACAAACATGGACTATATAGGAAAACGATTAACTTGATTATATTATATCCATGTTATGGGATATTATTTTGCTATTAAAGCCAGTAACTTTTATTTCTATAGTAATAATTAGCATGTACTGAACATTTAGTATGTGCTAGGAAATGTTTGAAGTACTTTTTATGACTTCACTAATTCTCTGAATAACTCTCCTAGAGAAGTACTGTTATCAATAGCATATCTGAAGGACAGAGAGGTATTAAATTACTTTTCCATGATAACATGGCCCAGTGGGTGTGAAGGCAGATTTGAAACCAGTGAGTGTGAAGACTGGCTCCAAAGCATGTGCTCTTACCTAATATGGTACGATCCCTGTTCAAACACATCTTGATCTGAAGTGAGAGCCATGGTATATAGGAGGGTGGGTATTATATAGTGTTTAAAAGCTGTATTACAGAGTAAAGAAATCAATTTACTATTTACTACTTCTATGACCTTACTAAGTCTTAACCATTCTAGGCTTTATGAAATATTTTGTTCCATTAAGTAAAGATAATAATATCTGCCCTGTATTCTTCATAGAAGGTAGAAATCAATTGAAATAACGTGGATAAAAGCACTCTGTCAATTACTTTGTAATAAACTTTTATTATTAAGAGTATTATTATTGATGTTGCTAAATATTAAATATATATAAAAGACATTATGTAAATTCTATTTTATATTATTATACTTTTATTGTTTAATAGTATTATTGATATTACTATATAAATCTGGGTCAGTGTTAAAGTATATTCAAAGTCAGGAACATTACTCTCTGATATGTAATTGAACATGTGAATTAAGAGTGCTATAGTCAAATGCTCTTGGGAAGCATGGAGTTTTAACAAAATTGAACTTTTACAAAATTGCAGTGTTATAGGCTAAACTGTGCCTGCCTCCCAAGCGTATACTGAAACCCTAATGCTCAGTACCTCAGAATGTGGCTATATTTGGAGATAGGACCTTTAAATTAGGGATTAAGTTAACATAAGGGTGTTAGAGTGGGCCCTAATCTAATCTGATGAGTATAGAAGAAAGACCATGTGAGATGCATCAGGAAGGTGGCCATCTGCAAACCAGTGAGAAGGCCTCAGAAGAAACCAAACATGCTGACACTTCAATCTTGGACTTCTAACTTTCAGAACTGGGAGAAAACAAATTTCTGTTGTTTAAGGCACCCAGTCTATAGTATTTTGTTATGACAGGGTGAAGAGGCTGCTTCTATGGGCAAAGAAAGTCATCAGAATTTAGGGGTTCGGTGTCACCAGCTTTGTCCAGGGCTTTCCATATGTCCCCATTCCAATGACCAAGATTCCATTCCTTCCCAATCAAAGTCCTCACTTTAATAGTAGACACCCTGTGATATTGGGAATCAGCTTATGTTGCAATTCAGCCACTAGCATGATGAGATTCTGGGCTTGTTTTTCAGGAATCTCAGATCCAGAGCTATAGGAAAGAAAAGTCTCTTTCAGAACAGAGGTAGTAGCTTGTAGGTCGTTTATGTAGTGCTTGAACTGGAAATCTGAATCCCTTAACTCGCTTTTTCTTTCTCCATTTTGTCCAGCAACATTAAGAACAACCAGCCAATCTCATTATACTCATTAGTTCAACAAAAATGTTCAAAGGAATCTTATATATGGTTACCCAGAAACTTGTCTCTTATAAGTGTCTGATTAGGAGTATCCAAGGTTGATATTTTTCATATCTCTATTGCCACATCACAACATGGATTTCTAGTGCTTTCTTTATTACTGGGAAGAGATTAATTAGCATCTTTAAATCTAATTAGAGATCCAATTCCAGAAAACCTAGAGTCAACTCACAAAACTCATCCTTAAGATTCTGTTCCTCTAGAACCACCCTTGGTACCAAAATCTGTATTAGTCAGGAGAACCCTGGAAAACCCCCACTAATACGTGCAAGATTTTTCAGATCTTTCAATATATTGATGTCTACTGTGAATATCCAAGAAGGTGAGATCACACAGCATTTCCCAAACACATTTGGACACAAAACATACTTTTCAAGTGTCTTCTAAGATGACTGTTTTGAGGAAAATACTTGGCTATATATTTGCTCTACATGGAGCTTGTGTGTGTGTGTGTGTGTGTGTAATACTGAGCTCAAAATCTTAGCTGGCTTCCCTTATCAAGTACCATTGCCCATTCAATTCTTGTCCTGTATAACTAAACCTACACCTCTGGTTCTAATTTATTTTGGGATCTCTAGACCAGCTGGATAATTATTTATTTCTTTCTCAAAAATATGTCTGAGGAATATTGATCAGCCTTAAAAAAAAGATGAGATCTTGTCATTTGGGACAACAGGGATGGACCTAGAAGGTATTATGCTAAGTGAAATAAACTAGACTGAGAAAATACCATATGATTTCACTCACATGTGGAATCTAGAACACAAAACAAATGAATAAACAAACAAACAAAAAAATCAGAACCAGACCCATAAATACAGAGAACAAACTGATGGTTGCCAGAGGGGAAGGGGGTGGGGGAATGGGCAAAATGGGTGAAGGGGAATGGGGGATAAAGCCTTCCAGTTACAGAGTGAATAAGTTTCAAGAATAAAAGTTACAGCACAGGGAATATAGTCAATGGTATTGTACCAGTGTTGTATGGTGGTAGATGGTAACAACACTTGTGGTGAGCATGGCATAATGTATAGAGATCTTGAATCACTATGTTGTACACCTGAAATTAGTTTAACATTGTGTGTCAACTATACTCAAAATAATTCAATTAAAAAATCTTTTTGAACGTTTTGAACAGGCCCTGTTATAGAGCCGGAGGATATAGCCGTGAGCAAAACAGACAAAACACATCGGCTCTCATGGGGCTCAGATTCTACTGGGAAGAGACAGACAACAGGCAAAATCAACAAATAAATTGCCTATAGAGATGTGATATAGGTGCCGTGGAGCAAAATAAAGCAGGGAAGGGAAGAGAAGAGGGAGTGCTGGGAGGTCTGGGTGGGTGGGTGGGTATGGGCTGCACTTTAAATACAGAAGGGTCTAAGAAGGCTGCTCTGAGGTGACTTGGAGCAAAGACTTGAATGAAACGTGGGAAGAACCAGGAGACCATCTGGGAGGAGCAGTTCAGGTTCAGAGAACAGCAAGCACAAGACGGCAAGGAACATGCTTGGCATGTACTAGAAACAGCCAGGAGGCCAGCATACTGAAGCAGAGGGAGAGATAAGGGCAGAGAAGTGACAAGCCAGGAGAAGCTGGGCTTGGAAGGGAGTGGTAGAGAGGTTAAGGACTCAGAGAGACACGGAGACACAGAGGTTTACTATGAGGGAGACATGATGTAATGTTTTTAAAGGATCGCACTTGCTGCTCTGTTGAGAATAGGCTATTGGGGGAGATTTATATATTAAGCAGATCCCAAAATGAATGTGCTATCTTTTCTTATAACCCGAGTCCTGTCCAGTGTCCTAGTTATGGCAAATCCAGTCAGTCACCAAGGCCTGTCACTGTGTGCGTTCCTTCTCCCTGTCTTCCCTGCCTTATGATTTTATTACTCAGAGGAGGGGGCCGGTGTAGGTGTTCTCTCAGGGCCTAAGTGTGCAGGGCCTCTCTACATGAGGGTGCTAAACCACAGTAAGTATTTTCCTGGCCTCACAGAAAATGGATCACGTCACCTGGCCATGTGGCTACTTCATTCACACAAATTGCCTATCAATTTTATAAACATATAAGATACAAATACATGTATTTTAAGGAGAGAGATATTTTGGAGCATTTTTTTCTGTAAAGTTAGTGGAACTGATCTTTGCAAGATACACACTTGGAAGAAAGACCTTACAGGATATTTACTTGGAGTAAGGACTAGTCAGGAAGCAGATAAAATAGAAAAATCAGAAACATTGGCTACTGTAGAAGCAGTCCCAGAAAGTCCCACTTGTGTGACTGGAACTCAACTAACTCGTGATATCCCTGTATCAACCTCTGCTGATCTGCTCTGGGCATCCTCCTCCTGTGTGGTTACGGGGCCATCATAACTCAACCTGGAGACCAAACTGAAATGGGGGTACTTTATAAACAGAGGCCATTTGATATTTTCTCTTTTAACTGAATAAAATTGAGACAACTTTTGCCTTTTACTCACTTTCCAACATGTTTCTATCCTCCATGCTTCCATGAAGATTACTGACAGTTTAGCAAATATATCTGCAAATAGGTGGGATTATAATTCATTAGACTCTGAAACCTGACATTTTGCCAAATGGCCATCGTTTCTGTTTGTTTGCTTGTTTTTGACTTTCTTGGGCTTCCGTTTCAACCCTCCCCACTGAACCATTTTAAAAACAAAGCTGTTCCTTTTTTTTTTTTAGTTTGAATTAATTCTTTTTGACAAGAAGAAAAAAAAAAAAGACCCTGAGCTTTTACTACTTTCTCTTAGACGTCTGTTCTTAATGTTTTGCCATATCCTAGGCCATGGACTGGTACTGTTTCATTCTTGTTCTTTAAAAAACATTTTTATAAATCCTTGTAAAATCCTCTTTCTTCATGATTTGTGTCACACATTTATGTTTGCCTTTGTTTAGATGAAGCTTTCCCTGCCTTTTATGCATGTCATTAATATCTTTAAAATATTTGGATTCATCAGAGAACTTTCTGTGCACCTTCATTTGGCTTCTCTAGGTAAACCTCTCTATTCTTAACTGAGTATTTTGTGATCTCAGTATAAAATGATTTCTATGTTTCTTATCTACCAACTCCAAAGTTTGAGAGTTTGTCTTAGCCATTATTAGGAAAACAATGTCTGAATTCACTGAATGGATATGGATTATAATAAATTTGTCTTTTAGAGTTTTCCGTCCTTATCAAGTCACAGATCCAATTTTGATGGCAACATACACATCTCACTTTTTGAAATTAAACCCTAACGGTTATCAGAATTCCTTTTTCTGTGAATTGCACTCCACCACTTTCCTCTTTTGATAATTAAACCAAGAAAAGTAGTTCTACATGTCCAAACCTAATTACACAACTTTGATCTATTTGAATTTGAGAACTAGAATCAAAAAACTGATCCAAATATATTGAAATATTTTTTTTGGAGATGACAAAGAAACAAACAAATAAATTCATTCTCGATCAGATTCTATTGATTGAGTACCAATTGTGAGTCTATTATACTCATGTATTATTAAATACGAGATTACTATGACTATGAGCGATATCATATAATGAAAATGACTTTTTATGCTGCCAGGTGATGATACCAGGGGAACAATTTCTTTTAGCACCATTTGTTTAGTTTTTCAAATCTGATATTTTGCTGTTTATGGCTTTACCCTTACAAGTGTAATTGTAACTGATGGATGGATATATACTGCGCAAACGCAGTATATAATTTTTAATACTGAGTACAAACTTGGTGCTCTGTATTGCTTAATATTTCAGCCACTGAAGATTCTACTTTCTGTATTTCTCCAAGACTTCCCTGCTTTTTCAGTTCATAAAACACAGAAAATAACATTTGATTCCTACTGGGTTAAATGTATCTGGTTGTGCAAGCCCAGAGTCTCAGACTAGAATTGACTGGCCACCCTACCGGCTGAGGGGGACCAATGTCTCGGAACATTAGAAACCTGTTCACGACCCCTTGACTGGGAAACTCTGATCTATACAATTAAGACAACACTACCTGGAAAGAAACTTCAAACATAGCTCATCATAAGTTTGATGTATTAGAATACATGTTTCTTGAGGTCAGCATACTTCATTAGGATCATGGAATCAATCTTTAGAATCTTACCACTCATCATCAGGGCAAGTTGGGTAGAGTGGTGTATGGGTCATGGAAACTTAAAGTAGAAGAAGGGGACCATCATTTAGAGTAAATGCTGTTATTTCTCTGGACTGACATGGGAGTGACCAGAAGAGAGATAAGGTCTTGCTCACCTATAGCCTTCTCATCATATGATTCAATAGAACATTTTCTCTTTTTTTTTTTTCCATTATAGTTTCAAACTGGTCAGGATTTTCCCTCTTTATCCCAGGATGCGAGGGGAAAATTAGACTAACATTCTCCTCTGTTTTACAACTATCTAAGAGCAGCTGTTCTCAATCAGATATTCTGATTTAATTGGTCTGGAGTGAGTCTGGGCATAGGATTTTTACAAAGATTCCCAGAGACTTCAATGGGGGGAGACACTGTTGAAAACAGATAAATATTCCATTCTGTAACTGAACGCACATGTGAAAGGAGATACCCCAAAGCACAGTTGTTCAGCAAAGTAGAGATAAGACACGAGGCAAAAGCAAATAGTACAGAAAGCAAATATTTATAATATACCTCATCTTTAGGTATTTCTGAATTGTGTCTTATTGGAATTGGGCACTTCAGTTGGAGGAATATATTATCGCTGCTCTGGTGAGCTAGGAGAGGCTTTGTGGAACAAATAGACTTGTAGAACATCTTGAAAAGATAAAGAAAAAGGTAGTGAAAATGTAGAGTATGAATTCATAGACTGGCAAAAAGAAGGGTCAGAGCAGCAAATGGAGAAACAGATGGCAGAGTGGGTTGCTTGGTGAAAGAAAACTTGGGGTGGGGTTGGAGTGGAGGAATGGGAGACAAAGACTCTTGGCCCTGCAATGAGAAGCTTGGCTGTTGAGCAAAAATTAGAGCACTCTGTGTATGCCCTGGTTCAGACTCAGAAGGGTAATGGGCACATTCGTTCGTGAATTGGGCAGTCAGAGCAGAGGAAGGACTTTGTCAACAACAATCTGTACTCTCAAAGCAAAAGTATAACAAAATAATACAATGGACTATGTCTGAAAAATATTTACTGACAAGATTAAGAGCACATTAAAGTATAGGTATGTTTCAGCTGCTTCTCATGTGCTTTATAACATGGGCCATGGCACCAGCCTGTGGATACCAAGGAAACAGGGGGCCATCAGAGCTGATTGGCCATTGGCCCACTGAGTTTGAGGCCCGAGCCCAGGAACACATCCTGTAGTGGTTGCAGGGCCAAATATATATATATATTATAATATATATTTAAATTATATATAATTTATATATATATTTAAATATTTAAATTAATATAATATATATTTAAAAAATATATATTTTAAATATATATATTTCATATTGTTGAATATATAGACGTTGCAATTCAAGTTCTGGAAAAAAATACAGGTAATGGTACAAAATCTGACTTTATTATATAGCATCTATGAAGCCATCTAATATCCTTATAATCCCTTCAGCTAGAGGCAGATTTTCTCCAAATTCTTAAATGAGGAACTTTAGGTTTGTAGTACACTTTTAGTAATAACTCATCACCAATTTTATTGAGCATTTACTTCTGGGTCTTTTCTAAAATTTTCAGCATAGGTTTTCTTTCCCCCCTCCAAACTTTGATGCTCTACACATGATCAGCCTTTCTCATAGCTGTGTCAAGGGATCCATGCTACCCTGTTAATGGAAGGATGTTATCCTTAATGGCATCACTTGTGGTACAAAAGAACAGTCATTGCTGGGTCATTCAAGGTTAATGTTAATATAGAACTCTTTGAATTAGTTTAAAAGTTTCATTTAGTGTCTTAGACTATCTCAGAGGACCTACACAAATCACTAGCAATCACTGTATATATCACCAAGATAGACATTTTGGAAAGAGAGATGAATCTAGGGGAATTATATGCCTGTGCCTGGGAAGAATATTTGTAGCTCCTACCAAATAGCCAGAAGTGCCTTCTGAGCACTAGAGATAAAAATAAGGAAGAGAGAAAAAGATACACACAAAAAAGTAAATGTTTAGAGTTTATGTCCCCGAGGGTAAGCATTCTGCCTAAATATGACAAATGTATGTCATAAATTTAAAATATTCAATAAATATTTTGTCATTTTGTTTTATCCAAGGGTACTTTTTTCCCATTTGGGACGATGCCCTATATAAAGATGCATAATATGTTCACTTTGGCAAATTCGTTTCCATTCATTTCTTGTTTTTCGGTATTCGGAAAATCTACAACAGTGTCAATACAACATTCTGATTATGTTTTTCAACTTCCCCATTCATTTACTTGGCTTTACACAAAAATAATATTCAAAAGATGGCCCCAAAGAAAATATGCTAGGTACCAGGGTCATCAAGTGAACAATTACATCTTTCTCTGCGAAGGGAGCCGGGGAAATGGACCAAATTGCAGGAGGTAGAGCACATGTTTGTAGTCTTCTCTTTTCTCCATTTTTAATAGCATGGAACCATTTATTTATTGACTGCTTGAAATAAATTCAAATAGAAGAACTCTGTAAATGCTGTAGACTCTGGTAAGACCTACCTGGTGCCAATCTTTTTTGTTATTTATGAGAGGGCCTCAGAGAGTTTGAATGCCTACTTTTTTTTTTTTTTTTTTTTAATCCAAGGGTTTGTGTTGTTGTGAGCTAAAGCCCTTTTGTCTGGGGGAGAAGCTGATAATCATCACATGCTCATAGTCCTCTCCGGCTTGAACTGGGGCCCCATCGAGCCTCGCATTTAAGTGGGCTACAAGCCCATGTTTTCTGAAGACTTTTACCTGCGTCTCACTGTTTCTAGGTGAGCAAGAGTATTTCAGTGCTCCCTCTGTTTTGTTCCCTATGAGTAGCTGGTAAAGAAGTACAGACTGGGGGTGGGGAGACTGAGAAGGAAGACCCCGCTCCTAGGAGAACTTAACTGCTCCTTCCTTTTACTCAGCTTTTCTTTTTCCATATATTTCATTATCTTACATTTTTAAAATACTGGCTTTATTAAGATAACTTACATACCACATAATTCGCCACTTTCAAGTGTGTAATTCAATGATTTTTAGTATATTCACAGATAGGTGCGAACATCACCATAGTCAACATTAGAATATTTTCATCACCTCAGAAAGAAACCCCATGCCTTTTAGATATCACCTTCCTAGGCCCCCATTCTATTCTCCTTGGCCAACAGCCACTGGTTTACTTCCTATCTCTATAGATTTCCCTATTTTGGACATTTTGTATAAATGGAATCATATAATCTGTGGTCTTCTGTTCACCTGGCTTTTAATCTTGTTTTGCCTTATGTTATTTGTGGTTGTGACATCTTGCATTGTGCTTTGAAAACTTTTAATGTGTCCCTGCCCTTTCTCCTCACATAGCTTATGCTCTCCTTGAGTCAGGGACACCCAGTAGGGTATGATAGATACAGCACAACCTCAGTTAGTGTTGGCGAATTTGGAATCAATCTCTCTTGTTTTCTCTCTTAATACCAAGAGAAGTTGTCCATAATATCCCCCTAAAGGTCACTCTGCTTGGCTCCCACGTTATGGAGTAGTCTCTCCTCTCTCCCCTCTGGCATAACATGTTACAACATGTGTAATACGTGTATAGCACATTAGTACACATCTTACTAGTGTACTCAGTCTAGTGCACTTAGACTGGTGCACTTAGTCTTACTATATCCATCTCCATCTGTCTTCTCTCTCTTCTGTCCAATTTTCAGAAATTCTCTATAGCAGTCCACTTGCTTGGTTTGAGAGTAACATTGAACTTCAGGTCTTCCGGGCACCGGTATACCAGCAATGGGATGGATCGCCCCACAGAATTCTCCCTGATTGTCCACTATTCCTTATGTGATTTACAGAAAAGACTTTCTGCCACCAGGACTGACTTTTTGAAATTATGGGAAGTTAAGCCATTTGCTTATTTATTTATTTAAATTTCTGGGACAGTTCTCAGAGCAAAAGACTCACCGGTTTCAGTGGTGGAAGAGAACTCTGCTTGCTACCTATCTATATTGCATTACAATCTCTAAACTCACATATGAGAACAAATTGCTCTCAAGCTGGAAATATGTACATGTATATATTCCTCAAAGTATGGAACTATATCCACAAGAAAGATTCTTTTTTGCTTCCCTTTGCTGTTCAATAGGAAATTTTGCATGCCTCACACGTATTGAAAAGTGGGGACGTGAAGTTACCGCTTTCTGCTTGCTTGTCTAAGTTAATGCTTCAGACCTCAGAAAACTGTTTACGTATAGCCAAAGTGAAAGTTAACTGGGCCTCATTTTTATGGAATTGACTTAAATTCCAAGTCAGAATAAATTTGGCGGGTGGGAGGGAAATGTGTCTTGTTCTTCCTCCTTGATGGTAAACAAACTTAGAAGAAAATGTTTTTTCTCTTTCTGCTTAGAGATGAACAAGCTTCTTAAGGAAATTTTGAAGTACTAGTTTTTGGGAGCCCACATTTCTGGTTCTCCGATAGTGAGCCTGGGAAAACGGACTGACGCATTCGGCACAGTAGCTTAAGTCACCCTCTACGAGTCATTTGTGTTTGTTTATGCCCGCCCCATTGATCAACATAAGATGCCCAGCTACTCTATGATCACAAACCATAAAATTATTTGTTAAGATGATGTAAGATGGAAGAGAAAGATGTTTCTGTCCTCAGTGTGCTTTCTTTCTCATTCCACCTACGACGGGTGAATGGGTGCTTACAGACAGAAGGGTCCATAAGGAAACGCAGGTATAATTTTGACACCTAGAAACAACAAAGCCCTTTCCGAGTTGGCGTGTGAAGGCGCTCCTTCCCGCAGAATCTGGCCGAGGCTTCCTGCGGTCTGGATGGTGATTGGCACATTCTGTGCCCATGGGAAGAACATCTGGCTTCTCAATATTCTTCCAAAGCGGCTGCGCCCTCCGCCTTGGCGCTGTGTGCACACAGCTTCAGTCGCCCACGTTCTCAAACTCTTGCCGCGTGTCTCCCATAACAGGACTTTCCTTTTTTTACGCTTTTTATATTCTAGGAGATGCAGCCAAAATTCACTCTGGGTTGAAGTGCACTCGTAGTCAACCTTGGTGTCAATGTTTTTGTAAATTATCGTGGAGGTGTCGGTCGGGAAAAGACAAACCGGATTCCTGCGTGTACCAGTATTCTGATACGTCCCTTTTGGAAAAGCTTCAAGTCAGGGTCAAAGTGGAATAAAAGAGGGAGAGGGAGAGAAGGATGAAAGCAGATGGCATAGGGGAATATTTCAAAGCCATTAAAAAAAAGAATTAGAGCACGAAAGTGTAAGTAGCATCATGGTGGACATGGAAGGGAATACTAATGTAGGAGTTGTGCAAAAGAAAGGTACAGAATATTCAGAATCGGTGCAGAGTACAAAATGTTCCCTGCACGTCATAACCCCAGTTACCCAGAGACGCAATCCATACACAGAAAACAAAATAATAGGGAAAGTTCTCTTTTGACAGAGATGCATTTCTGTGGGGCCTGTTAGTTGCTGCAGAACAGCTACCTGATGGGCAAATGCTAAAAACACCCATGTATGAAAGAAGCAATCACAGCCTAGCAGGAGGCGGCAAATGCTAGCCAACGAAGCGATACTAAGGGTATTATGGGCAAGCATTGTGGGGATGAGCAATCCAAAAAAAACCTAACAAAGCTCAGAGCTTAATAATCACCCCAAAGTGGCATGAATTATAAAATACGCTGAAGTCTGCAGTGTGGCCTCTGCAGCTCAGTCACACTGTCATCTCAGTGTCGCCCAGTGAGGTGGAGTACGGTGAGGCCAGGGGTTAAAGTGGAGCAAAGACACAACAGTAAACACGATGCCTTGCAATCATTTCCCATGTTACAAGCGGAGCTGTCCTGGGAAAAGGGTGAGAGCTTCAGAAATTCCTTTTACTTTTCAGTATTGACTTTTCTGTTTGCTATTTTGCCTCAATTCTTTGCTTTTAGCCCTTCATCCTCTGGAGAGTGAGCATCCTACATTGATGAAAGTCAAGATTTCCATATCTGCCTGGGGATGTGAACTGATGCCACCTACTCAAAGTCAGTCAGGCACGGAGCCGTTTCTCTGAACACCCAGCCTGCTGGTGCATGACAGAAACAAGACAAACTGGGCTACCGGCACAGAAGCTTTTGTCTTTGCTTTTTTTGCAAATCCCCACAGATATCAAAACAGACTAGTACCAGGACAGCACTTCTACCACAAGTATGCAGAGTGAAGACACAGAAAATAATTTCCCGACTCATTCTTTGTATGTGTAGTTTCTGCAAAAAGAATAATTCTTTTTTCTTCTGCTTCTGAGAAGTGAGTGATGTAGCAGCGGAGCATGGCGGGCTTGTTTTCCTTTTCCTGTTTCAAAACTGGGAAGCCAAGTCAGACTGTGAAATGAAAGGCTAGCTAACAAAAAGGTCCCATATCTCTGATGCATTACTTACTGCTTTAAGATCCTCTAAAATGTATCTAATATGATATGACCCCCTGAAAATGTCTAATACAACACTGCACGTTTTAAATTAAAAACAATTTTAATGCTTATTTATTTTGAAAGAGAGAGAGAGAGAGAGAAAGAGAGAGAAGGGGCAGAAATGGGGAGAGTGAGAGAATCCCAAGCAGGCTCCGCCTTGTCAGTGCAGAGCCTGATGCGGGACTTGAACCCATGAACCATGATATCATGACCTGAGCTGAAACCAAGAGTCAGACACTTAACTGACTGAACCACCCAGGTGCCCCCTAATGCTGCATTTTTGAAAAGATTTATCGCCAAGCTCAACTAAGGTGGGAAAAACACTGGAACTATCACCTCCAGGACGTGCCCTGCTCATTACACCCAGTGCTCCTGCAGAATGAAGCCATTGTGGTCGGCCATTGGCTCAGAGCTGAGCCCCAAAAGAGAAAGAAGGGTGGAGGGAAAGGGTAGTGGTGATGGGTATTTTGGAGAAAAAAAGAGGTCATGGAGAATTTCTGGAGTGTTCTCTCTACTTCCTTGAAATGAAATAAAATTACCACCTCCACCTCCCCAACTGTCTGGAACCAGTGTCATCAGTAGGCTTTGATTTACTAAAGCACCACAAAAATTTCTCTTTAAAGGAAGAACATAGGGGCGCCTGGGTGGCGCAGTCGGTTAAGCGTCCGACATCAGCCAGGTCACGATCTCGCGGTCCGTGAGTTCGAGCCCCGTGTCAGGCTCTGGGCTGATGGCTCAGAGCCTGGAGCCTGCTTCCGATTCTGTGTCTCCCTCTCTCTCTGCCCCTCCCCCGTTCATGCTCTGTCTCTCTCTGTCCCAAAAATAAATAAACGTTGAAAAAAAAAATTAAAGGAAGAACATAGATATTTGTGCACTTTAGATGCCCTGGCCTACAACAAAATTTCCATATCCAGTTGAGATACAATATGATTCACAGTTGTGAAGAAGTGTTTGGCAATTGCTTTTTATATCTAATACTTAATAGAACACTTTATACTTACAAAGTCTTTCATGACCACCTTTATAGCTAAGCCATAATTAAGCCTTCTGACAGAGATTATTGGTGTTTATCTCAAGTCACAGAAACATGAAATTGCCCCCAATTATAAGGCATATTAATCACTGACGCTTATAATGATGAACAATACATGTTACTTTACATTTGTCAAAACCCATAGAATGAGTGTGCACCACCAAGAGTAAAACTCCAATGTAAACCACAGACTTTGGATGATAATGATTTGTGAATATAAGTTCATTCATTATAACAAACGTACCACCCTTGTGCAAGACGTCAATAGTGGGTAAGGCTGAGGGTTGGGGGGTGATGGGTTACATGGGAACTTTCAGCGCTTTCTGATCAATTTTGCTGCGAACCTAAAACTTCTCTAAAAAATAGTCTGCTTTCAGAAATAACAAAAAACTCATTGAGGCAAAAGTGTTTATCTTTTAGGCTGTGTGAAAGTTTTCTTCCCTATCCTTTTCTTTCCGTCATTCCCTTTCTTGGGATCTTATCCCTACAGTTCAAGCTGAAAATACATTTCTGGTACAGTTCTATAGATATTTCATACGAAAGTAGATTTCAATCCAAATTAGCTAAATAATTTCCCATGGCATCAATGATTTGGGATAGGGTAGATTTGACCAGTAAAAACTCCTGTGTCAGGGAAAGCCACTCGATTTCATCAGTTCATCTAACTTTTAATGAACTGGGATATTTGGGTCTGGATTCCTTTCTCAGAGGGTTGTGAGACTTCATGATTTTATATGGATAAATAACTTGGAGATTTATGGATCTAAGTGATTTCCTAGAGACTCTATAAAATGTCCCAGTTGGTAGCATTGAAAGAGAAATATTTTAACGTTTAATTTTCAAGTCAAATAAAATGGTTACATAAAAAAGTCCTTCACATTAAGAAGTATGATTGAAGGTGTATTTCAGACACACCAGGTTTCCAGTAAGCAAGTTTTTATGAGTACAGGCAAACAATTTAAATTAACAACTCTATTTTCAGAAACCATTTGATATCTGGGAGATATGTCTCCTGTATTCGATGAGCTTATGGCTGCCTAAAAAACAAAAATCAGACAGAGCAGGAGGGCTGGGGGAGGAGGGAGAAAGTAAGGGGAAGAGGGCGAGGAGGGGGAAGGACCAGGAGGTGAAGAGGCTCCAAAGAAAATGGTTAGTGAAGGAGAGCCAATCATAATCCAGCTGTTCCAAGCCAACCAAAGCATCTGGTTTCTTTAATTTAGTACACTTCATACTAAAAGGCCAGTTTGTTTACACTGTATATTTTGAGTTATTTGAAATCTCCCTTCCAAACCATTGGGTTTGCAACTTCAGGGGAGGTTTTTCAAATGTGGCTGGAAAGTATCCCCACATCAGTATCATGTGGCATGAATGATATGGAAAAAAGGGAGAAAAGTTACAGACATTTTCATAGTAGTTAGCATGACATTTCAGACTATTTTATTATGTCTTTTATTAAGTCTATTATGCTCCCCAATTCAACCTCTATACCATGCAGATTAAGCCATATTTTCTATATAGGTAGACATACACAAGTGGATATGTGCACACCCGCAGGCACATGGGGCATTTCTTTACTGGTAACCCAAACCATATTACAGAAATACTATTTACATTTTAACCAAAACACTAACTGAAAATACATGACGCTATCAAATCCAAGAAGAACTTATTTGGAACCTTTCTGGAAGGACTGTTCGGATTCAGTCCTCAGTCCTCTGACTGTTCGTTCCTTCATGGATGTTCTCTCAGTGAAGTCATTATTAACAGGGCTTCAGTTTTCATTTCTAAGGAGGGGTGTTCCAATGCTATCCCCCAAGCTACTGCTCTCGTCTGAACTCCAGTTCTAGATTTCCAACTTTTTCAAAACCCTTCTACTTGGCTGCCCCACGGTCACCTGGATGTCCAAAACAGAACTCACCATTTTTACCTAAAGGAATCCCCCTTTAATCTCCATATTTATGTCACTGACGCTATCCTCCTGGTCAAAAGAGTTGGAAACCTGGGAGTTAATTTCAACCATCTCTCCTCATCCCATATAGTCCTTGTTGGAGAAGCCAAGTATTTTACCATTTGCTTTACAATATCCTTTACATTTGTCCCTTATTCCTACTCTCATTGCCCCTCTTCACTTGATACCTGAATTACTCAATAATTTCCTGTTTGATTTTTCTGTACCTGAGACTTAAAAATATATAGCTGAAGGCAAAGACCAGAAAAACTCCCTAATATCATAAATAGACAGAAGAGGCTCATTCTGCCTAGGAGAGATACACAATTTGAAACCATTCACAAGAAAACAAATTCATAGCCAAGACAACCAGCAAGCCATTAAATTCACAATGCTATAGTAAGACAGGTTCTTACCCATTTATCTTTTTTGTGATCCAGGCTAACTGCATGACTGTCTCTGAGCTGACATCACAGACTTTCCAGTGTCTGGTAATATTTGGCAAATCTCGCCACCTTCTCCAGGTGATTAGGCGATCAGGTTATTAGTCTTTGACTTTTAAGTTCAGATAGGATAAAAGAAGTTCAGACAGAGGAAAGTTTGCTCCCATTTCTCAACTCTCTCCAGCTGGGACTGTTTGACATCATCAAGAGCCGTAACTGCAGCAACTTACAGACCAATAGCAACAGCAATGCCCAATGGGAAATGCAGCTGAAAAACAGGAGGCAAGAGCTAGTGATGAGGGGTTGGTCACAAACACTTAAGAGCTCAGTGTGACACCTTTGTGGCCTGTGTAATTCCCACTGACGTCAATTCTATGTTGTGGATACTTTAGGACACAGGAAAGAACCTTGCATTGCTCCACAAATCAGAGTTATTCTCTCAAAACTATAAATTAGGGGGTCTCAGAGTATCATCCTCAGACCAGCAATATTGGCAGCAACTATAAAATTCCTAGAAATGTAGATCCATGGGCTAACTGCAGAATCATAATCTCTGGGATTAAAGCCCAGGAAACGAGTTTAACAAGCTTGCCACATTATTCTTATCCATGCTACAGTTTGAGAACCACTGCTCTAATGTATGATGATGATATTTATATATAAGTAAACAATCAAACAAATACATAAATATGCAAATAAAAATGGGATAAAGAGCAGTTTGAAGAGTCTACCTCTATTGAGGTTGATGCCAAAATTCAAAATATTCCACAAACCAAATGATGCCTTAGATTTCTTTGCTTGTTTGTTTTTGAGACAGTCATTGAAGTCTAGAAAGAATACTGATCTGAGAGGCAAAGCATTCTAGGACAAAGAGAATCAGTTGTGATATGCAGAGAAAAGCCCAAAAGTGCTCTTCAGAATGTTAGTAGATGTTCTGATACTAACCACCCCCCTCCAAAAAAAAACCAAATCTTGTAAGACTATTTTATTTTCTAATCATTGAGTTGTTCCTGAAGCCATTCTAGCTCTCTTCCATTTGTCCAACTGGTTATCAGATCCTGGAAATTTTACCTCCTACTATTTATCGAATTTATCCCACTGGGTGCTTTCTTCAATACGCTTTAGTTTAAGTATCCTTTTCTTGTCTAAGGCACATTGGTCACATCTATTTGGTGGCTCTCTCTCTCTCTCTCTCTCTCTTCCCATGTGTGTTCCCCTATAGTCCATCCCTTACAAACAGGCTACATTAATTTTCCTGAAATTATGACTCTCACGGCTATGTTTAAAACTCTTCAATGGTTTTATATTGCTCTCAGAATGAAACAGAGGGCTTCTCCTTATCTGACTTTGCCTAATTCTTCAGCTTTATTACCTGCCTGGGTTACTATACCTACCTCACCAATTTACTGGTCTTCTGCAAACATGGTGCCATTCCCCCCTTTCCCAGCGCTGGGCTATTCCTACCAGCCTTCACCATGTGGCTAATTCGTAGCTATGTTTTAAGACTCAGTTCAAATTTCTCCTCCTGGCGAAAACTCTCTCAGATCACATCCCCCTCCCCCATTTTGCCTTGGGTGCCCCTCCTCTGTGCAGCACCCCATCCTAACGTTCATCACATTTGGCTTCTCTTTCTCCTTAGAGCTTCCTAAGGACAGGAGCCACTTCTCATTAATGTGTGTAAGCATGATACTCGGGTCTTTCCAAGGTACACAGCAGCTGCTCAATAAATGCTTATTAAAAAAGGAAAAATGAATAAGACAATTAATAGACAATAGTCCTTCTAGAAGCTTCTCCTGAGCATAGAGCATTGAGAAAGATCTTCCTGTCAGATGGGTATCCATTGAACAAAAATGGCTCATGAGCAGGGATAAGACAGTTTGTATCAAATGAAAACGGACTCCAAGCCTTCCCACAGACCTCAAACGAAACCATATTGGGAACCTACAGAAACTGTAAATCTCTTTTCATGCTGCTATTTCTCCTCATATTTCCACACTCCTACCAAGACTGGGGGAAAATGTGTTGAAATGAAACCCCAAAGGCCATTTCGAGGAAGTTAAAATTGAAGTGGAAGGAGGAAGGATAAGAAATCTTCCGTGAGAATGTTTGTTCTCACTGCCAAACTTTCAGCCTCCAGAGATTTGGGGGTGGGAGGAGGAGTTTGTGTCAGATTGGAGAGCTTATAAATTTAGGTGCTTATTAAACTGAATATAAATTATAAAAACTTGGAAGTTTATTTTCTTGAATTATTGGAACAAGCCTGGAATTTAATTCTGTATTATGTTCTCTAGAGATATAGGGACCAAAAAAGGGGAAGAGTTATTTGCTCAGCTTGAGAATATGATACTGAACACAGGTTTTTTTTTTTTGGTTTTTTGTTTTTGCTTTTTTTTTTTTTTCTCCCAGTTTTTTCCTCATCATTGTATCATAAGATCTGGAAGAATTGCAGGTGGGTGGTTGGTTTGGATCCAGTTCCCAGACCCTGCTGTTCATTAATTGTCCTTTTTTAATTTATATTCTGATATTTGGAGTGATTTTCCCCCGCTGAAGTAGGATGGATCCCAATCTACCCAGGAGAACGTACCCTCAAATTCTCACACTTTAGATAGGTATTTCATCTGACTAAGCAGGAGCCATAATGTCTCAATGGACCAGATTCTTATGAAGAGTGTTGTTTTGGTCACCAGAACAGTTGAAAGCCACGATCCTGGAGAAATCATTAGAAACGATAAGTCTCTTTGCCTTCTTCATCCAAATGTTTGGTTTCTGAGTCGCAACTTGTGTCTGATAAAGTTGAGGTTTGACCCCATATTATGTTGGCAAGAGTCAAAAGTCAAAGTGCTTGAAAAGTTCAAGTGTATAAATAAGATCCCAGCCTTTAAGTGGTCTGTGTCTGAAGAAAATCTGGTTCTAATAGCATTGTCCCATAGAACTTTTTGCAATGATGAAACTATTTTGTGTTGTCCAATAGTGTAGTCATCGGCTATATGTGGCTATGAGAAACTGAATTTTTAACTTTATTCAATTTTCATTAACTTAAATTCAAATAGTCACACATGGCTAATGATTACTATATTGGACAGCATAGCTTCAAGATGTGGTCTCAATATATAAACATACATTGAGCATGAAAAGTGATGGTTTCTAAAGAGAAGAACAAAGTCAGGAAGTTTATCTACTCATTAAGAATATATATTTCTCCAGGTTAGACAACAGTATGAAAGGTATGATCCCCGTTTACATGAAGATTGCATGCGAGTCCATATAGAGATGTCTGAAAGGTATTAACAAAATAAATTTTTCCTGAGTAACAGAATTTGGGTCACTTTTTAATTGGTGCTTTTCCATTTTGTTTGTTTTTAATATCTGTAATAAGCATGTATAGATTTTTTTAATTATAAAGCTATTTTATGAGTGTATGGTATGCATCTTTCAACATTTACTCTAAAATGTATATGTACTTACAAAACATAAGTTCCACTACTCCTTATGATATAATCTATACTGCCCAAAGGAAGACTATTTGGGAGTTGGGATGGGATTTTGCACAGAAAGTTGTGTATAACCTTTCCTAATCAAAGATTCCAAAGAGATGCCTTTTTCTTTTGTCTCCTTTAGAAACCATCTAATTTCTTTTTCAGGATATTTAAAGTTTTTCATCACCACTGGCATTCTGAGATATCCTTGTGGTATTATCACTCATTTGGAACTAGGATGCTCAGATATCCAAATCTACTGTAACAATGAGGTTTCTTTCAGGGAATCAATTAGGCGTGGCCTAGAATGGATCTTGCAAGGGGAGGTCGGTAAGGGAAACAACGTCTGATTATTGAAGTTGTCAGGTGGGCACTCATCCATTTGCCTTCAGTTAAATGTGTTGTGAAGGATGAGTGGTCTTAGCTAAATGTTGGAGGAAAGGCACTCCAAGAATACAAGGATTCATCAGACATTTAACCAAAGATGAGCAAAGCTCACATTCAGCCCTCGCTGGCATTTATTCCCCAGATTAATCAGTCCTTTGAGGAATGCCTTTTACATTGCAAAGACATATCCTCTTTGTACCTTGACCTGCAACCCTGCTCAATATTCCTGCAGAAGAGGACCCTCAGCCTCATGTGATCTCTCTTTTCTCGATTTATCACTGGCACCCTGAAGCACTCAGCTCACATGTAGCTTGGCACGAGGCTCACATTCAACTGAACTGAGCATTTCATCCAGCAGCTAACCTCAATTCACCCTGGGATGAGATCAGAACCAGGAATTCTGGCCAGATTTGAATTAGCAATGGATGACTCCATAGGATTTAAAATAATCATGGAAACCTGTGTGCATCTATGTGAACCACACCGGAACACCAAACACATTTGTGCTCATTATCAAGTGGCTCAGCTCTGGAATAAACAACAAAGAAATTATACCCTACATTTGAAAAATAAAAATCCAGGACTGATGGAACCTCTTTCACCGACGGTGACTGCGGCTTGAAAACATTTTATTCATTAACAAGTGTCGACCAAAGTCTTTGATTTAGTGTGGTTATTTCAGACCTTTCTCCTCATTAGAGTTAACTGAATGATCTTGTGTAATTATCGTGGAATGAGCTATCTCTCTCTTCCCCTCTTTAGCACTTTGAAAAAAAAAACTCAATATTTTGAAATTCAACTTTTATATATTATGTATGGCTTTTTTTTTTCTAGTCTACTTTTCCTGTTGTCCAACCTTTCTGAAGATTAGTGATTCCAAACTTTGATCTTTGCGAGGTTTTTAGCTCTTCCTATGATCTCATTTCCAAAATATCTTTTTGGAAAGAAAATTCCTAGGAATGGGGTGGGAATGAATTCTCCACCAGGGAACTGGGTCTATTGGGTACCATGTGGGAACTAAAATGTTTCATTTGATTCAGATATGAGACTTTGGTGAAATACCAGTTTTTAATTTGCATTTTACTTTCATAACAGGTTTTTATAAAGTATGTTGAGATTTGCAATTGGAAAGATACAAATTACCATCATCCATGGCTACTTATACTCTGATACACTTTAATGATATATTTCTAGGTTTACACTATATGTGGCTATAAGGATGCTGCTACATTAGACTTGTGCCCCTATCGCCCAAATTTATATGTTAAAGTCCTAACCCTCAGTATCTCAGAATCTGACTGTATTTGCAAAGGGGGGTCTTTGAAAAGGTAATTAAGTTACAGTGAGGACATTAGGATGGGTCCTAATCCAATAAGACTGATGTCTCTCTAAAAGAGGAAATTTGGACACAGCCACAGAAGGAAGACCATGTAAAGACCCAGGGAGAAGATGGCCATATATAAGTCAAGAAGAGAGGCTTAAGAAGAAAGCAAACCTTGATACTTTGAGTTTGGACATTTACCCTCCAGAACCATAAGAAAATAAGTGATACTTTGTTATGGCAGCACTAGGAAACTAATACAGATGCCCTTAATTTGGTGATTAAGGAAAGAAACATTATACCTTTATTTACCCCACTCACATTCTTTACATAAAAAGGGTGGGGTGTTTTGAATAGCTGCTGCCCAGGACCAATCACAGTAGCTGGCATATAGACAGTTCAGCAATATGTGTTATGTACCCTCCCTTTAACGTCATTCAGAAGGAGGTCTTTGGCTGTGGCCCTACTTGAGTGCTCCTGCAGTACAGAAACAAGGCAACAGTGAGCTGGATTGTGAAATCGAAGGCAGATTTAAATGCAGCCACCCCTGTTGACATTGCTGCCTCAGATATTCTATCAATACGCTTGAACCAGGAGAGTAGGCCAAAACGACACAGGAACCAACCATGTTCTCAGACACACCAGCCACAAGGAACCCTTGGGACTTTTTCCAAAAAGAGAAGGGTACACTGAGTGGCTGTTAGCCCGTCCTACCAGAATGTACAGGTGAGCCAATAAAAACCACACGACCAACTTTATCAAGAGCTGCTGACAAGCTTGAAAGATCCAAAAGGGACACCTGACCCATGTCTGTTGTCAAGACATTATCCACCATAGCAACCAGGCCAGTTTCCATCGCACATGCTGGTCTACAGCTCAGTTGAACAGGATCAAGAAAGTCAGGATTCTAAATATCAACAGCATCACTCTGTCAAAACCTCTCCTATGACCTTTCTCAGTAATGACAAAATGAAAGTTAGCTAGGCCGTCTATGTCCAGAAAAGTCTTCAGTGGTATAGGCTCTGTCTGAAATATTCTGTCCTACAAGGTGGATAGTTTTTCCATAGGGTAATGTGACACTGTGAAACTTATGCTAAAATGATGAAAGTAAAATGTGATTATTAGAAGACACTTATTCTTAAGATGGATAGAAAAATAAAGAAACAAAAATTCAAGCATCTGTCTTACCAGGTGCCTCTCCCCCACTGTTTCCTATCACTGAAATTTGTTCATAACACTAATGACAATTTTTATCTGTCTGTCTTCCCCTACCCTCCTCCCTCACTATTTATTTGCTGTTTTCCCCCATTAGATTGTAGCCTTCATGAGGGCAGGGACGATATTTGTAGTATTTACCAATATATATTTAGGACAAATTTTAATGCTTGCCCCATAATGGATGCTCACTAAATATTTTTATTTTATTTTATTTTTTTAATGTTTATTTATTCCTGAGAGACAGGTAGAGTGCAAGCAGAGGAGGGGCAGAGAGAGAGGAAGACACAGAATGCAAAGTAGGCTTCAGGCTCTGAGCCTTCAACACAAAGCCCAACGTGGGGCTCAAACCCACAAACTGTGAGATCATGACCTGAGCCAAAGTCAGACCCTTAACCGACTGAGCCACCCAGGTGCCCCTCACTAAATATTTTTGAATGACTGAATTAATGAAAAATTTCAATGGACGCCAAGAAATAAGTTAACATCTATTTAGTTCTTATTGTGTTGTGTATCTTAAAAGGCGCTGTCATAGGCTCATCTCATTTAATTCTCAAAACATTAGAATGATGTATTCTGAACACCATTTCTCTGGTGAGAAAACTGAGGCCCAGAGAACTATCATATCTTGGTGTTTCTGTAACTATTGTGAAATGATCTATTCCTCTGTTCCCCTTTTTAGCACTTTGAAAATAAAATTCCCAAAATTTTGAAATTCAACTTTTTTCTACTTTACTTCTCCTCTTGTCCAACCTTTCTGATGCTTTAGTGATTTTACATTTTGAGCAGTGCTGAGGTGAAGGCTGAGGTTGGCTGCAGAGACTATGGCAGCTTCGCTACAAGACAGTCTCTGTAATTTTGTTTTCATTGGTTATTTTCAATATATTTATTAGGTTGTTAAGCTGAACCATGCTGCCTATCTCCAGCCAACTTTCCTCCAGTGCAAATGGCATACTAACTATGCAGCTATAGCGAAAGCAGTCAGTACTCTTAGGTGAGCTCCTCAAACCGAAACACTGATGGGCAAGTCATGAGTGGGTCGAAGGTTCAATGAGATCTTTTCCAAACCTCTCTGGTTTGGAAATATAGCTAGAAATCTCCTGGGGTCGAGGCTTCTGATGAGGTCCTGGAGCTTCTTGGTCCAGGCGTGGGTTTGGAATACTTGGGAAACAGCCGACCACAGGGATCTCAGGGCTCCTCGTTCTGGCTCGGTTGGGATAGTGCTGAGCTGCATGAAAAGTAGGACACTTGAGGGGGTGGTGGAGACTTTTTCAAACCTCAACAGGAATTTCAATTGTTCATTTGGGCAAGAGTTTGGGTTTGGTTCCTATGTAATCCCAAATAACTTGTTTTCTACTGACTTTAAATTTTTGGATTCAAATTGTAAATGTTCAAGTAATATGATCATGTAGGAAAATCGATCCACCATAGTATTTTAGTTTGACGATAATACGAAGTCAAAATGTTGCAAATTTTTAGAAAAAAATCAAAAAGTGACATTCTAAATAATCAGAGAGCCAGAGAGAGACAGAGAGGGAGAGAGAGGGTGTGTGTATTAGTATTTTAAAGTACACAAAAATCCCACTGTTTTTTAAATTACATGATGTATGGCATAAATGAATGTGTAAAATGCTATCCCATCTAGATCAGTTACTGAACTTTCAAAATGCAAGAGAAAATTAGAGTACACTTAAATTGTTTTCTTTGAACAATATTGTTATTCATGAGACTTGATTATGGCAATATTAATGATTTCAGAACCACGTATTAACATAATTATTAAAAATGTGAAAAACATAGGTCTGAACACAAATTGAATGGGTATTCATAGAGCTTAATTAATATTCTACCTGGACACCATTGTGAAATAAATAATTTGCCTTAATTTACTGATTATAATCCAAAGGAATTCAAATGTGATAGACTTTTTCTCCTGTTCAATTATAATTTAGAAACTCAATCTACTTCTAATTAAACTCTTCTGTGTGTCACATCAAAATGATATGTTATCAACTGTTTTCGAGTTATGGTAGCTGTTTCTTAAAGTTGGTTTTAAATTGTGCTTCTACTTTTTTTAGGCTTTGATTCTTCTTTTTAAAGTTTATTATTTATTTATTTTGAGAGAGAGAGAGAGAGAGATAAAACATGAGTGGGGGGAGGGGCAGAGAAAGAATCCAGAGAGAGAGAGAGAGAGAGAGAGAGAGAGAGAGAGAGAAAACCTACTGAGCCTGACGCAGGGGTCAAACCCACCAATCATTAGATTGTGACCTGAGCAGAAATCAAGAGTTGGACGCTTAACCGACTGAGCCCCCCATGTACCTCAGGCTTTGAACCTTTAAAATACAGTGCAGTGTCTTGCCTGCAACATAATATGTATGCCCAGAAAAAGTTAACCACTGGAGGATTTCTAATTTTTGCTATTTGCCAGTTTAAAATTCTTTAAATTTGGGGGTCTTTTGTGCTCATTTTAGCTTACATTTGCTGTGTGAATAACACTCTTTCTTTAATGGCGACTCAGAGTAGAGACAGATGATAGATTGATAGAGAAGTAGAAAAAAGATATGCTACTTCTTTACCTGAATCCTGTAGCATTATATTTACCATTCTGAATTTATTTTTTAACATTTATTTTTTTAACCAAGGTAATTCATCTGAGTTATTTCCTGATGAAGATTTCGTGATCTCAGTGCAGTAATAAAAACAAAGAAACAAAAATTTAACATCATTTTTCATATTTCATAATTGTAGACTTAAAAACTGAGTTTTCAAAAGCACTGGAAATGATTCATTCAAAAGACCCAGTTTATTTTAATTGGCTAGACGTTAATTTAAAGCATTTAAGATAGTACATTAATAATTGTTTTCTTGAATGCCTTGAAAACTGCACATTTACACAGTCAAATGCTTTTTAAATAACAGTCTTGCATTTCTGAGACGGTTTAAACTGTACTATTTCAAGAACTGAAGTAGAGGGGAAAATCATGACTTTCTGTCTGAGGACACGTTCACTGCTGATTATTTTCTAAGTCCTCCGTGAGTGCAATCTAATGTGACCTCACATGTCCATGTTTGCACCCGCATGTGCAGTCACACACAGTCTTTCAAATGGTTGAAAGGTTATTTCACTGCGTGCACAGAGCATTTTCTGTCTCATGATTTGTCCCTGTCTGCTTACTGCTTCTAGCTTCTCTGCCTTTAAAGTTACATAGAGAGTACATTTGCAAGTTATTTCAAAATTGTTTTTCCTTTGCTATGTGGATTAATGCGCTGTGGGCAGCTAACCATTGAACTGTTTTTAGGATTAAAACATAAACCACAAACTTTCTTTTCAGATTGCGTTCCCATTTTTTTTCTTCTCCCGAAGAAAATCAAGAACCAGAAATTCAGTTCTAAATTAATTAAGAGGATCATTGTTTGCCGCTTTTCCTCTTCCTGACCTTCTCTTTTCATTGACTCTGAAAGGGAAGTGTGTGCTCCACTCATTTCAAAGGAATGCTTGCAATTTGGTGGTAGATTATGCAAACTCCAATTAGTGATCCACAAGGTGTTGAAAAAACAGGGTCCAATGTGTGGGAAATACTGGCAGCTCACTGCCAGCAACTTGAAAAACACCTTCCTCGCTTAGATGTGAAGCCACATCTATATCAACATGAAATCCTGCTCAAAGTCACATCTACAATAGTTTAAATGGAAAACAAATACAACGAACAACCAAAAAAGTAAAAGACCTTAGTTCGAGTTGTGCTTGGTGCAGAGATATTCTTACATATTGCTAATCAGGTCTTAATCAGAGTGTCTTACAGAGTTTTAGGTTCTATAATTTAAATACTGTTCGCTTCTCATGCAATCACTTCAATCACAAATATTTATGCTCAGCTGTGGTGTGCAGCTCTTCATGAAGCGTGTAGCCTAATTGGGGGCTGGGGTGGATAGAAAACAACAAAGGCATATGGTTACCACTGAGAAATAGAAATAAACTTCATGCGGTCTCACTTAGCATTGGGATCATTTAGTCTGGACAAAAATGGGTAAATTGTTACTATTGAAGATGTTTCGAGGTGAAAGATTTTATATGCATACCTCATCTTATAATCTAGAACGTTTCTGTGAATAAGGGGCAAAGGCATGTTATTTCCATTATGTAAAGGAATTCCCACCGAGATAAGGAGTGGCTGTTCAGAGGAGAGTATTCAGGGAATCATGGACAAAAATGCAACTGGAATTCATATTTCTCTCTTTTCAGGTTCGTGCTCTATCTCCCCATCTCTTCTGCTTCGGTTGCTAAGTGATGCTGTGCAATTTTTTTTTCCTTTTTAAAGAATATTTATCGTGGTACTTTATGTAACAGAATATACTGCATACCTGACAATTTTTTTAACAACTCCCTTTTATGTGAGACAGCTGTTTGCATCTGCATAGTGAGAGAGCTGAATAGCTATTCTTTGTCTGTAGCCCAGGCCATGACTATTCCACTGATTTGTCCAAAGTGTCACACTCTCCAAGGGGTTTGCATTCCTCACAATTTACGGATGCTCCAATAAGAACATGATGGCTTTGCAAATAAGTATCAACAAGGGTTCATTTCTGTTATAGATTTCGTTCAGCATCATCCCACACACTCTGACCATACACTTGGCTTCTAGGAGGACCAATCAAACCTGAAGAGCAAACAAGGAATCCAGGCTGTACCTTTGCTTTAATAGCTCAGTGAGTCACCCTTGGGGAGCCAAATTTCCCTGACTCGGGGATAAAATCATGAGAATGGGTCTCAGCTGCTGTGCAATGGGGCAGGAGATGGCTGTGCTGTCTTACAGGTACTTTCTTCTGGATTGTGACTAAGTGAGATTGATTAAAAATAAGGTAAGAACCACATGTGGATATGCTTGGTTAAGACTTAAAAAAAGGAAAGAGAAACTTCTGTGGAAATGTTGGAATGTGAGAAGCTTTGAAGAAGCAGTGATGTGTGGAATTGGTGATCTGATTGTAAACCACCGGTTAGAACTGAAAATCATAGGGGGAAGTACCATTTTCATATTATTACCAAGAACTGATAAAAAAGAGCCTAACTTAGCACTTAAAATCTGAAATGTTAACTGTTCAATGACAGCTGCTACTCAAGAAAACTGATCTTTCTGAAATTTATGCCTCATCAGACTTTATATTTTAATCCAGAAAAAAACATTTAGATTAAATGATCACGTAAACACCATGCGACCTAATCAGGTCTACTGAACTGTTTAATAATGTCATTTAACTTACACGTGTACACCCTGGATCCCTTGTTTGCTGTTTGGGTTTAGTTTGGTCCTTTTGGAAGGCAACACCTATGGCCTCAGGAAGAGGTGGGAAGGTTCCGAACAGGATCCCACAACGCTCCCCAAACTAGAGTTAAAAGAGCAACGTTCCTGAAGCCCTGAGAGTAAATGAGATGCTTGTTGAAAACCACTTGCGTTAGCTACAGTAAAAGCAGTGGACTCCCAACATGATCAGATCAAGCCTGTGGTCTCTTTTTAAGAGAGTGTCTAGCTGATACTCGTAAGCGTTAGCATGGTTTCTCATATGAGAGAAAAGGGATGATAGTTTCAGTTTTTCCGACTGTTGTTCTTCTGTGACAGCCTCAAAGGTAGTTTTGTAGAGTGAAGGTTCAATCTGATAAGCTTATTTATAAATAATTATGTCAGGGAAGTGATTCGTCGCATGATGATATGACGTCCTCAAAGTAAACTGAGAACACCCAACAAGTCCAGGTTTTGGCAGGGCTCCCAGGTGGCTGCTGTCAAGTTCTCCTGTCCCCAGATGAGTCCCAGTAGGTGTCTCCTTTACTCACTTCTAGGCACGTGTGAAACTGTGCTTTGTGGTACTTGGGCTATGGGCTGTCTGTAAGGAGGAGGTATGAATGTACTTACACACACACAAGCACGTGCCATTCTCGTAAACTTGCAAGCCACTGGATTCTCTGTGACTTGCATTCGTTTGTGCGTTTATTCACAACAGATATTTATCGAGCACGAACCATGTGCCAGGCATAATAAGGGACAAGTACTGTTTCTGCTTGTGAAGGGCTTACAGTGTTTGGGGGAAAGGTAGAAATTAAACATATCATTGCAAGTGTTGTGAAGGAGAATGAAAGGTATGTGTACTTAGCACTACTAAGGGCCTAATCTATTAGGGGCATCAGGAACAGCCTTCCAAAAAATAGTGACATCTAAGCTAAAGACAATGAAAACAATACTTTATGGGGCATGTGAATGGGCTTCCTTTTAGAAGGAAGGGAAAGGAATGGGGCTGGTTGTCTTACCCACATTGTGAAGTTCTTGGCCAAGGTTCCAGGTATGAAGATGGAGATAATTATATAAGACAGTTGAGAAATGAGTTGGGACCAGGCAAGCAAACCAAATTGGACTTAGCCTGAGCCCTTCGTAGCTTCAAGAGAACTGTCTTCATTAAGGCCCCACATGGAAGGAAACAGGTAGTCTGTTGTCGATTCCTCCTGTTTGAGTCTCTTGTCCCCAGCCTCTTACTCAATGAACTTGCCACCAGCAGAGAAGCAGGTGGGTAACTTTTGCCTTTATGAGATAGAAAGCTGAAGTGGTTTTTGTTGCCTATTGTTTGGTGATTTTTGGCTCCTCATGCACAGACAGAAAGTAATTATAATTTGGTTTGTTTTTCTTCTTTCAAAGCATATGTTTGACCTGCTTATGCTTTTCTTTAGAGCTGCAATGTTAATACAGCTGTACTTGCAGAACAATGTTAGCTCCTAATAGTCTTCTGCTGCACACTAAAAAGAACCCCAGAGTAAAAAGATGTACAATTAAGGAGTTGTGGATATTTTCATAGTCTTCTCACATGTTAATAGAGTCCTAAACAAGATGCTATTTCGCACATTGTATGTTCTTCATTCAATATTATTAATTAATTAAATGCAGTTTAATAAGTCCCTACTTTGCCCCTGGAAATGCATGTTGGAGGAAAATTTATTATGTAGCCAGGAGATATGAAAAATACAATAGTACCTACAGCATTAGCTGGAAGATAAAAAAAGAGATGCTATGGGTTACAGGTGCGGAGGTATTTATTCCTGAGATATCAGGGAAGGCTACATGAAAGTGTTAATTGGGCTGATTCTTGAAAGCTAAGGGAATTTGGAAATTAGAGGGCTGGGGATGAGGCATGAATGTCCAGTGGGGGAGGACAACTTTGAGTAAACGTTCAGAGGCGGGAAACTATAGTAAGAGAAACACAAGTTGTCCTGTTTTGTTGGCATGTAGCAAAAGCGAGGCAGAGAAGTGGAAAGTACAGAGTGGGGCTAGCTTGCTGTATGTTTCGGATGCTGGATTAGTGGGAAGCCACTGGAAGATTTTGAGGGGAACGGCATAAGCAGAGCTATGCTTTGGAAAGAGTAACCTGTGTTTAGGATGGATTCGCCTTTAGGTGATGTTGAAAACAGGGAACTCGGGAGACTATTGCAGTGATCTAGATCTGAAAGAGGGAGGCTGTGACTTCCCAGGGTGGTGGGAGAAACAGGCAGGAAGACAGGGATGGGAAATAGTAATGGGTATATATAACTGCTTTGATATTGTGAGTTGTGGTCGTTGTCGTTGTGTTTTTATTTTAAAGAGAAAGAGTGCGTGCGTGTGGGGAGCAGGGCAGAGGGAGAGAGAGAGAATCCCAATGGGCTCCACACTGAGTGTGGAGAGTATTTTCTCTCAATTGGCCTCAATTCTGACCCTACTAAGGTCTTGAGAATCTAGAATGACAGTAGAAAATCTAATCCAAACTCAGGTCAGTGTGATCAGTCTCTGCTCCACATCCCTTCTCCCCACCAAGAATTCAAGATGGCTTAGAATCAACGGTGGATTCTAATGCATTGCTAGGACAACTCAGCCTTCAGGCCAACACAAGACCCTGGAAACAACTTCAGATCCCTTCTAGAGAGGGATCTGGATGTTTAGGTTGGGTCAGAGCTTAACTGGGCATTGTAGGTAGAGAGGAAGGGGTGGCAGGTAGAAAGGAATCTCTCAGGACCCCAGAGCTGCTGTTCTTAGGCCTGAAATGGACTTCTCCTATTTTGTTTGCTTGGCAATTCTCTGATATTCTGAAAAACTTCCATGAAAAGAGGCTGTGTGCCACCTTGGCTAATAGTGTGTGTTCTGGAGATCCCCAATGTGAGTTCCAATTCTGTCCCTCTAGCTGTGTGGCTTCAGACAACTATCCTAACCTCCAGGTGCCTTCCTTCTCGTAGCCACAAAATAGGATACAATAGTCCCCTTTTATTTGTGCTTTTACTTTCTATGGTTTCAGTTACTCGTGGTTGGGAAGCAGGTGACCCTCCTTCTGATGCAGTGTAGAAAGTCAATGGTATCCTAACACTACGTCTCAGTGTCTACGTCATTCTCCTCACGTCATCTCATCACATAGTCGTTTAATCACCTCACATCATCACAAGAGGAAGGGTGAGTAGAGTAGGATATTTAGAGAGAGAGACCACATTTATATAATTTTTATTATAGTATGTTGTCATAATTGTTCCATTTCATTATTGTTGTTCATCTCTTACCGTGTCTAATTTATAAATTAAATTTTATCATAGGTATGTGTTTACAGGCAAAAGCATAATGTAGATAGGGTTCAGTAGTACTATCTGTGGTTTCAGGCATCCACCGGGGCTCTTGGGATATATCCCCCACGGATAAGGGGAGACAACTGTAATAGGCCTTACCTCACGAGGATGGTGTAAGGATCACCCAGAAAACATCGGAACACTGTTTAGTTCTTGACCACTTTACACCCTCAGCACTAAGGGGTTAGGCCTCTGTTCCTCAGTGTCCTCACAGAGCTGTGCCCTACTCTCTGTCAAATACCACACAGTATTCTTTTTTTATGTTTATTTAATTTTTAGAGAGAGAGAGAGAGAGAGGTGGGGGGAGGGACAGAGAGAGAGAGAGGGAGACAGAGGATCACAAGTGGGCTCTGTGCTGACAACAGAGAGCCCAATGTGGGGCTCAAACCCATGAACCGTGAGATCCTGACCTGATCCAAAGTCACATGCTTAACTGACTGAGCCACCCAGGCGCCCCAATATTCTTTGTTTCCATTTTTGTCTTTTCACTAGACCATGAGCATCTTGAGGGCCAGTACAGTAATGCCAATATCCCATGCTTGAAGTCTAACAACATAGCAAGAACAGTGCTCACTCATTACAAATGAGAAGGCTGAGACCTGACAGGTTAGTTAGTCAAGCACCACATACCTAGTAAGCAACAGACCAGGATTAGAAGCTGGGTATGTTGAGTTGCTTTCTCCGTAACTGTCCTGTAGTATCTTAATCGTAGTCACCTTTGTACCCCCTGGGCCAGGTGCAATGCCCAGCCTGAATTAGATGCTCATTTAAAGCCTGGGAGATGTGTTTGGTGGATTTGACCCCATGCGTGATTAAATTTGAACACATCTCATGACTTCCGACGGATAGTGCTAAGTCACTGAAAGCATTGAGAGGAACTATGGCCCCAGTTTCACAACCCTTTGACTTTCAGACTTGGCAGGTAATGCCATCCTCTTTTCTTACATGGGGGAGGGGAGAGGAGGATGAGTCATGAAGGGTAGGTTAATTGTTCAAGAATTCCTGATCCCAGACTAGTTCTCAGGTCTTTCTACCGAGGACAACTATCCTTGAATTAGGGCAGAATTTTTAAAAATCTCTTATTAGACTCTCACGTAAACAATGCTATTCACACTAATACTGATTCATTCAAAAAGAAAGCTGTTTGTTATGCTACCGGCTAATAAGTGAATTTATTTAAGAGTAAAATAAAACAGAGGGTGGCAGTCAACTTCATAGCATTTGTCTCATTCAATTACATTTATGCATTCAAGAGATCATTATTGTGCATCTATTATATGGCAGCCACCAGGCACAGCACAATGTTCTAGGAAATAGTATAAAAATCCTCCTGCCAGGGTTTGCCCTGAAAGAACAACCAAAATAATTCAAAGGACTTCTTTTTTTATTTTATTTTATTTTTTTTTAAATTTTCTTTTTTTGAACGTTTATTTATTTTTGGGACAGAGAGAGACAGAGCATGAACGGGGGAGGGGCAGAGAGAGAGGGAGACACAGAATCGGAAACAGGCTCCAGGCTCTGAGCCATCAGCCCAGAGCCTGACGCGGGGCTCGAACTCACGGACCGCGAGATCGTGACCTGGCTGAAGTCGGACGCTTAACCGACTGCGCCACCCAGGCGCCCGGACTTCTTTTTTTTAAAGAAGTGGTTTATATCAAGGGGTATGTACCAAGTGAAAAGAACCCTGGACTTGTAATCAGAAGCAGAGGACTACAACCCCAGCTCTGTTTCACAGTAATAAAATTTGGAGTTTACTAAACATGTACTCAGTGGCAGGTATTGTGCAAAGCCTTCTCGTTTATTTTGAAAATCTCGTTAATTTTGAAAATAGTTTTAGATTTCATTAACACATAAAAATTGTATATATTTAAGATGTACAACTGATTGTTTTTTTTTTTTTTTGTTTTTTTACTTTGAGAGAGAGAGAAAGCAGGGGAGGGGCAGAGAGAGAGGGAGACAGAGAATCCCAAACAGTCTTCATGCTGTCACTGCAAAGCCCAACGTGGTGCTTGAACTTGAAATCTGAGATCATGACCTGAGCTGAAATCAAGAGTCAGATACTTAACCAACTGAGCTACCCATGCCTCTTCCCAATTGATGTCTTGATATACATATACATACAATGTGAAATGATTATCACAGTCAAGATAAATAACATGTCCATTACCTCTGTGCAGTTACCATGGTACGTGTGTCTGTGTTAAGAGTAAAGATCTATTCTCTTAGCAAATTATAAGTATACGATACAACTGTTGTCACCATGCTGTAAGTTAGATCTGCACTATTGGTCCTGCATAATTGACACTTTGTACCCCTTGACCAACATCACCCCATTTTCCTCTTTCCTCAGCCTATGAATCTGACTGTTTTAGATTCCACATATAAGTGAGATCATGCAATATTTCCTTTTCGTGTCTTCCTTATTTCATTTGGCAAAATGTCCTCCAGGTTGCTTCACAGTGCAAATGCCAGGCTTGCTTGCTTTCTTTCTTTCTTTCTTTCTTTCTTTCTTTCTTTTTGTAAAGACTGAATAATTTCTATTTTATATACATGTAAATTTCATCACACACATATAATTTCCATTATATATATTTTTCATGTTATCTATTTATCCATTATCTATCTATATGACTCTTTATTCATTCATCTGTCAAATGACATTTTAGTTTTTTTTCCATATACAAAGCCTTCTTATCTTTTTTTGTTTAAGCTCTGTGATCTGGGACAAATCTCTTACACAACCTGAGCCTCAGTTTCCCATTTGTGAAGTGGGGTAGTAATTCTGTATCTGTCTATGTCACTGGGTTGTTCTGAGGATTAAAGGAAATAATATGAATGTGAAAGTTCCTTGTATACTTACATTTTTATAATAAACTTGTTTTTATTACCACAACTTAGATGTTCTTATAGTTTATACTTTTTTTTCCTGGTTTCTTACGTTTCTTATTCTGCTAATAAAATGATTTTAGGTTCTTGGTCACATGTTTCTTCTATGAAGCCAATATCTATACTAACTTGGCTATTTACTTATAAATATGAAGTTTAATATATTAAATTTTCTTAATGTGGGCAGTAAAGAAGAGAGGGCAGAAGAGACAGAGAGAAAAATGATATAAATCAAATGGAAGCAAAAGAATCAGTCCTTTCCTCCATCAAAGTCAGGGACAAGGTGAAGGTCTGGGATGATGACCCAGATTTAGAAATAAGCCTTATTCAGGAAAAAAGTTCTGCAAATGGAGATTAGCTAAAAAAGAAGGAAGGGTATGTTAGATATTTATTTTTATCAGCAAGATTTAAAATAATTATCCATTTTGATTCAGATGTATTCTAACTTTTCAGACTAGTATTTGACATCAGAATACAAGGGTTTGAATTGTTAGCTAATTTTCCTGCTTGATTTTTTGATTCCAAACTGGATTGTAAATTTTGAAGAGAAGGGGGATGTAATTTGTATTTCTTCACATCACTCTCTAAGCTCGGCAGAGGTCTGATTTCTGGTGGATGGAATGATCAATTTATGGCAAATATTTTCTGTAGAGCGGTGTTCAATGTTCCAAGCATCAGCATCACTATTTTCTTAATTAAAATGTAGGATTATTAGCCTTCTATACATGGAAGCAGTTAATTTATTTCAAGTGTGAGGAGGTGACAGCTAAAATCCTGAACGTGAAAGTCTTGAAAACTGAATGGCATGACTTTGGGAAAATTAATCAAATGGACTTTAGGATAGTATTCAAACAGCCACTATGTTCTTGGAGTTTGCATAATTAAAACTAAGAAATTTATGCCTAGCATCTAGGCTTTTCCTGCTCAAATGCAGCAAAGCCATCACCCACTCTTGCCAAAGTTGTCATTCTGAGCTTAAATCAAACATGGGCTCTGTTTCAAGTGACTGTGCCCTCCCGGCATGGTTCCATCACGGCTCAGATCTCCACGGCTTGCACTTTGACTGGCTCTGGTGCAGAGAGAGGAAAGTTTACATCTGCATAGCAAGTAGGAAGGTGTCTTTTGATTCCATGTCCAGGGATTGATTAATTCTGTATAATTGCATTGAGGAACTACTGAGAGATCGGCCCCAAGGATGGAGTCTGCATGCATTCTTCTGCCTTCTCTCTGCCTCAGAAACAGGTCACTTTTAACTCGTACACTGTGAAGTTGCTATTAGGTCACCCTTGGTCCAAAGCACAGGTCAACCTGACATGTCACCACTGCTTATGTTGAACAACTGCTCAGAGTGGCTCGTTCATAATTCATGCATCTGAAAAGTGGATTGTCTGTATTTAGTTTGCTGATTTTCAATCCTGTTTCTGATATTTTCATGGCAGAACCTAAAAGCCTTACGTTCCATTAGACTATTCCTTATATAAATCACTTTTTCTCTTGCAAATCAGTGTCCTCAAAGGAATTCCTTTTGGTCTAGTAACACTTAAAGTAAATGGACGTGATATAGTATATTTTCCCCTGAATTCTATAAAATGCCACCTATGAAAATGTCACCTACTCCCCACCCACATGGCTTCCCTTTCATCTTTCTCAAATCCACATGTTGTTTAGCATAAGAAGTTACCAACCAACACTTGAGTTGATAAGGTGAGGTACATAAGCTTCCTGAATCTACCATTGCTCATAACACTGGAATATCATATACTAAGACTGTACATTCCAAAGTGGGATAATTTTGACTAAACCTATTCCTTTGAAAGCAATTAATCAGACAGTATTTTTCTTAATTCCCCTTGGCTGTTATTTCTACCTTGCTGCTGAGTTCCCAGGAAATAGACCTTTGAGGTTAGATGATTTTTGTTCAATGAACAGGCTGGTGGTGCTGAATAATTTCAGGTTTCTTTGGACATTTTGGGATGACCAGATGTTATATGTTTTCAGGTTGTCCTTTGTCTCTAATTGAAGGTCATCCAAACTTTGAAATCTCATGAGGAAATCTAATGGTTTTCTTAAACATAACTAGAAGACATCAGCTCCTGCCAGTTTCATTAGGAAATAAGCTATTATGTTGATCTCCTTACAAAACCTCTGGTTTCTGAGAAGTTTCTCTCCCTGTGGTGCTTTGGAAAGGTCTGCCGCTTGTCAAGAGTGATCAATCTTGATTCCTGAAAAGCTGTGGCTGGAATTCTAATGCCAACATGCCATGAACTGGTTTTCTGCATTAAAAAGTCTAAGCGGATGTCATCTCGACAAAAATGGTAATATAGAGACTTTGTGATTAAATAGATTTTTGATGTTAAGTGGCGATTCATGCCATAAACAATTGACAACTCAAAAATGAGAATACAAGCCTCTCGAATTTTAACTTGTTTTAACAAAGGATTTAGTTGAAAACCAAGTACTGGCAAATTCAACATCCTTTTAGAAATTACTTTTGCATGTACTTGGACTCAACCAAATTTTCAACTCTGTATCTCCACTCCGAACCAATTAGAATATTTTGGTAATTGTATGATTAGAAGTATTAGGCTTTCACTGTACATACTGATGTAAAATGAGTAAAAGTTGGATTAAAAATTGGAAGTAAAGAGGGGTGCCTGAGTGGCTCACTTGGTTAGGCATTTGACTCTTGATTTTTGCTCAGGTCATAATCTCATGGTTTGTGAGATTGAGCCTTGCATCAGGCTCTGTGATGACAGTGCACAGCCTGCTTGAGATTCTCTCTCCCTCTCTCTCTGCCCCTCCCCTGCTCTCTCTCTCTCTCTCTCTGTCAAGATAAATAAATAAACTTAAAGAAATTAAAGACTAGTTTCAAGATTGTATTACTAGAATTGCAAATATAAGGATAAGGTAAAAAGGCAATTTGATATTCCTTGGTATTATAAGAAATAAGAAAATTGTGGGATAATAATCATTAGCACTAGCAGTATGGTAGGTTTTTTACATAGATTATCTGGCTTACTCCCCAAAGCAGCACCATAATGCAGTTTCCATCATTGTTTCCATATTATAGCAAAAAAATTGAGGTCCAAAGAGTTTAGTAAAGATGCATGGATTCTAGAGCCCATCACTTAACCATGGTAATTCTGAATTAAAGAGAAGCATTCCCAGTGATAGGCCTAAAGGGAGAAGGGTGTAGGAAAGTAGGAGGTTATTAATTTTTCACAAGATTTAAAAAAAGAACATGAATCAGAACCACAAAATTTATAAACAATGGATGCAATATTTCCAAAAGAGTGGAGAATTGAAGGCTTCCTGAGAAGTGCAGTTCTTTATATCGTTTAACTTTTCAGCTTTGCAGAGCAACAGCAAATAACAGTGACCCTAGAAAGAATTCAGTAACCTCTAAGGTGGCCCTAGAAGCCTTTAAAGCACGTTAAAGCACTGATTCAAAGTAATTTTACAGTAGCAAGCATACAAAATGCCTGTGTTTGCATACATCTTGGTTGACCCTTAATTCACACTTGGTTTCCAATTAAAGGGCAAGAGTTCAACTTGGTTAGTGTGACCAAGACTGATGATATAAATGTATAGCAACTATTGAGAGTTAAGGACTCACCTTGGCCTTGGTGACTTGTCAGGAAGAGCAGCTCAGCTCTAAGAAGCTAGAAGACACAGTATGTAACAAGTCTTTCTAGGGTGTCCAGACATTTCTTCCTTCTACTCTCTGGGCCACGTTTGGGGTTATCTGGGTCAGGTCTTCTTTTTTCCTTTCTAAATTCCACTGTTCATTGCAGAAATCAGGTGTTACTCTGCCCAATTGTGCTTCCTTTCATTTTTCAGTTTTCTACTCTTGTCTTTACAAGATCATGGTCCAGTGTATTAGACAAAGAGAGGGCCTGTTTTCTCTCTGACATGAATCTGTTTCTTTTAGCCCACCATCCCCCCAACACACACACACACACACACACACACACACACACTCCTTGGTAAGGTTATTTGGAAGCGGTCTCAGAAAAGATGACTCGCTGCAGCTCTCCATATACTTAACACCCAGCTGCTCATCACTTTTGTACTAAATAGGAAGAAATCCACTTGTTTTCATACTTACTGGGCTTTCTTGAATATAATATTTATCTTTTAATCTAAACACATACATTCTTTCCAATTTTCTGAATCCTCGGGAAATATTATGAGGGTTTTCACTGAGCAAGATGTTAGGCAGAATGTGGGTAATGGGTTCAAATACAATGAAAATATGTTCAGATAGCATTTATTCTGAACATTAAATATAACATTTTTTGAGTACCTACATGTGTTCATGCACTGAGGAAACACTGACAAAGTAAAGGGCTTAGCTGTGTTACTCAAGACAGAGTATCAGATAAAACACACACACACACACACACACACACACACAGGGAAGACTCAAGACTCACCTCTGACCTAATTGGGACACTTTACCCATGTGTATTTAGTTACAGCCAAATGTCTGGCACAACCAGGGAAAACATAAAAATATTTCTACCATCTAAGAGGAAACATTTGTTACTTAATTTTTCTCTTACAATTTTAAAGATTATAAGGGCAGGTATGCCCATGATGAAATTAGCAGATCTGTGTGAGCTCCATGTTCCAGGGACCTGTGACCTAACTTTCTACATTCACAAGAGCTGAGCTCTGCTGAGGCTTGCACTTCCCTGACAAAGACAGACTATTCCATTCTCACTCCTCGTGACTGTGTACATGTTCCTGACTCCTCATTATGTCAGACCACCCCGAAGCCACAAGCTGGGGCCACCTCTCCTTTGACTCCCAACTGAATGGTCTCTATGGAATCATCTTTCACTGAGTGTGTGAAACTATCCATAGGTGGCACACCTCTTCATATCTGCTTAAAGTCCTTGGAGGGACACCCTCCATTACTATATACCAAGTCATCAATATCATACCATATCACCCCCATTATCATACCATATCATCTATATTATACTACCATATCATACCAGTATCATCCTCCATTATATATATCATATCATATCATATCATATCATATCATATCATATCTCATCATTATCATGATCATGATAAGAGAGTCCTATTTATGTACCCAATGCCAGGAAAAATGTTTTTCTTCCCAGGGAATTTTCCTAGAGATAATGAATGCTATAATTATTCTGTTACCCTTTGCCCTGTCTGCTAGGAAGTTGAGATCTCAGTTTTGCTCAATTACTTTGTGTAATTGTTCTCCTTTCCTCCTCCTTTACTATGTAGTTTTTGTCTTTCATCTTGACAGAATAGTTTTATGTCTTTGTGTTCTTATGTTTTATTGTGACTTTCTTATAAGCTTAAAAATCTTTTTGGAAATAGGTAGATGTCTAAATAGTTCTTGTCCTCAAAGTTTTTTTTTAAATTTTAAATTTCCATGTTATGTAATTTAATTTAATCTCTTATGTCATTCTCTGAACAGCTTATACCTGTGCCTCTGCTTATTATCTAATGGTTAAATTCTCTAGTTCTATTTCTGAAGTTATGAAAACTTAGAGGGGAGTATATGCCCCATGCAATTTATATCTAACCAACCCATAAGTATTTTGTTATGGGGGGCAGTGGAGGTAGTGGTGGCCAAGGAAAGGTGATAATAATGATGGCTGCTGTTACTGAATCCTTTAGCATATTTTGGAGATGGTAATGTGTCCTTTAGCATATTATCAAAGACAAAGTACAGCTATCACTTAGTTGTCAAGATTGGAAAAGTTAAACTTTAGGAAGCAAACTCCTTTTGAAACAAGCCAGAGTCAGTTTTTTTCATGCCTTATCAACAGTCAGCTTCATCCAGAGTGTATGATGCACGAAGCCAGCTGAATTAGCTATAAGACCAATTTAGAAGTTCTGTGTAATGCCTTTGAATACCTTAATGTTGACACTAAACTCATAATTCACAATTTCAGGATATGCTTCTTGTGGGGAAGAGAAGAGGGCAGGGGCAAAACAACAATGTGCAAGTTCAAAGGGGTTGAAGATGCACTTCGGGTATTTGGATTGGCACTCCGGAGCTCGCGGATGCTTGTGATTGCTTATCTGACTTATCTAAACTGCTGACGTCAAAAGAATTAGGCTAGAAATCTTATGATTACAGCTTTTCTTGTGATCTTTTCTGGTATTTCCTGTTTCCTGTCAGGCCAAATATACTTCGAGAGAGGGTTATTTTATGGCATTTCACTGTTTCTGCCTCAGCTAGACCCAGAGGTAGAGGAGGCATGAAGTAAAAATAATTAAGAACAGCAGCAGAAAGCTCTGTCTGCCCCCAACACTCCCACCCCACAGCCACTGACGTTTCTAACATCAAAAAATGTTTCTGTAACGGTTCAGAGTAGGGTCTTATTTTTAATGGAATAAGGTCTATTGTTCATTAAAAAGAAGAAGCCACTTCCATTGTATTTCTGTTACCTTATTTGGGTGGCTAATAAGCAGGCGGGCTGTGAATGGCATAATGCAGGCAGCTAAGAAGGCTTTTGAGAGGACAGGAGATAGCTTCAGAGCAAAAAGGAGGAAAACTGGCCACCAAGGCCTATACGCTTCTTTTGGGAATACAAACACCTTATAGAATCAAGAAAAATAAAAGTGGCTGCAGATGAGCTTTATAAAATCTTGCCTAAATGTTGCTAAATCTTCCATGTGCTTTCTGAGCTAAACACTATGTTTGCAAAGAAAGCTTGAGAGGGGGTTAATCCCCAATGGTTCACGGGCAAACGTACCACAGACCCACGCTTTCAATGGCCACATGCACTGGCCCTGTCTGGCCCACCCTCCTGCAACTCTACCTCCAGGCAACCATGCAGAAAGAAACATAACTATTATATAGGATCACAGTAACATTTCACTTATAATGGCTATAGCAACCAATAGCTACCATGTCTATTTATTTCATATATAACTTCCTTTAACCTCACAATCCTGTTTAAATTCTTACATCTGGTATTCTTTTCTGGTGGGCAACTACCCTTTTAGTACAATGCAGCACGCTAGATGGGAAATTCACAACCAGAGCTTGGGACTTGTCCAGAACAATTTATAATTCAAGTCTGGGAACAAGAAAAACATGTGTGTTCACATACACGCATGCATTTATGGGTGCATGTGTACTTGTTGCTTGTGTAAGATGGATACCACACATATAACACAATCGTAGAGATGTTAGTGCTTTGGAGTGAAAAGGACAGAAAATGAGATTTAGAGAGGTTATCATGGAGAGAGGCATTTTTGGAGTTTGACCATGGCAGGCAGCATGGCTGAATCAGTAGCATGGCTGGGCATTGAGGGACCTAGAATTGGCTCCAAGTATGGTGTGTAACCTCTCTGGGGCTCTCAGTTTTCTCATCAAAAAACAAAACAAAACAAAACAAAACAACTGCAGTGGTTTAACTAGATGAACTTAGAGGCACTTTCCTTTATAAAATTCAAAGACTTCTCCATTTTTCCTCTTATAATTTTTCAATGGTTCTACAAAAGTGAAGGTTTCTTGTCCATATGCAACCCAGTCCCATTAATTCTCTTTGTTTCCCACTAGTTTTTACTTTAAACATCATACTAAGTTAACTCGATTAACCTCCATTTCTCAATCGTTTCTTATGCTTTTCTGTCTTTGTACTTACATTCACGTTAATTCCTTCACCAAGAAGGTCATTTTGTCATATCTGTTGAGATATTAATGATCTTAGAGACATAGCTGTAAGCTATGTCCACACTAAGCCTTCCTGGGTCCCTCTAGAGAAGGGTGAGTTAACACGGAGTCCTCTGGGGTATCTATCACACTAGGTTTGTGTTTGAGTATGTGGTTTTATCTAACTCACTACATTATAAACTATATAAAAATTACACTTTTCTTAGACATTTCCTCATCCATCCTGTGGCACCTAGCCTTGAACAAATTGCTTAAAAAACATGGCAACCTGAAGACAGAAGAAATACGACTTGGCGAAGTAGGAGGGACAGGCTGTCGTGAAACTGTGAAGATCAGTTGTGTCAGGTCTTGAATTTGTGGAAGTGAGGATCACAGCTGGAATGGGAGATCTGGATGGAAGAACACACGGAATACACCTCCTTCAGGACAGGTTGGTACCAAGTGGCAAAGCGCTTTAACTGGATGGTTTATATATTATTTCTTGTAGTTCTGTGTAAAATACTATAGCACTTGGGAAAGTTGGTCTGTAAGTTAAAGGGAAAGTATTCAACATCTCAAAATTCTTGATATTTACCAAATATGGCCAATGAACACCAAGTTGATGGTTGGGAATACATTAGTATCTTTACCTCAAGTCTAACTCTCCACCAGCCACTGTTGGTAGGGCAGTCCTTCTAAAATGTAAATTTTATCATGTCACTTCCCACTAAAATTATTTGAAGCCTTCTCGTACCTGGAGGATGTACTCCTTAGAAAGGTAGATGAGGTCTTTGGTAATATGGCCCCAGACTACCTCCCTATGAATAAGCAGTCTTTGTCCTTCCTCAGTGTTTCCACAGAGTATTATTCCTACTGTATCTTGAGACATATGCCTTTCTACCTTGATATCAGTGAGTTGTTTATAGGTCTGTCTCATCTAACAGGTCATAACTTCTTTTTCTTCTGCTTTCGTCCCAGGCACATAACATAATGCTATGCACTGAGTAGACACTCAAACCATAATTATTCAATCGAATTGCTTTGTAAGAAAAACATAGAAATTCGATTTATTTCCCTTTCTGAATATCTTGAATAAATAACCAGTAAATAGAGGTCTCAATTTCTTCTGAGTTAGGAACAAGTCCTTATTCAATTGTGACTTCTTGCATGGTAGAAGATGCTAAATATTTGGATATGACATTAAAACACCATTTTCTATTCTGTGACCTCCTAGAGTGTTTCTCATTATTTTTGGAGGGTGGAGGCATTCAAAAATTTTTTTTTCAAAACAAAAATTTTCTAGTTCAATTTTATCTATTCACATTCTACAGTGCGTTTATCACCAAATCAAACAATAGGGCATTTAGGACTAAAGGGGGTAGAAATTGCTTTAGAGTTGATGAATCTGATGAGTTCACAGTTCTTGATTTTATATACCTATTTAACTGACAAGGAAATCTTTTCTTTTGTTCTACTGTAGAATGATACGTTGAACCAAGACAAGCAATGTGGAACTCAACTAATATTCAAAGGAGAAACTAAGGGCAAAAAGATAGGTGTACATAAACCTTGAATGACTTATAGACAGAAGAACAGGGAGGGAGGTAGATGGTTCTTCATATCAGCTACCATGGAAAAGGTAATAATGACTCCTGTTACAGAGCTAGAAGAAAACAGTGCTGTTTTCCCTGTTACAGCGCTGGCAGCCTTATTCCTCATCACCCTCACTTCTCCTGGCATCTCCCATCCCTCCCATCCTTCTCTCTAGGAGCCAGAGTGCAGAGAAAGGAGAATACCTCTTAGAAATTTCCAATGAGCACATTTAAGCAATGAAAATGTATCAGACCTGACCAGAATACAATGCACTGTATGTTTATGATTGAAATTCAGATTTGTATTAGATATAAAACCTCAGCTTTTGATGTAGAAACCAACCAGAAAGGTGTCACTTGTTCCCATTCTGTTTCATGTATTACAGTCATTCAGTTGAACTTTTCAGCGTCGAAGTCCTGAGATTGGTTGCTGAAATGCATGTGTATATTGTAACCAAAAGAGAAAGAGGTAATAGGGTAGAATAACTGGGTCCAGCATGTGCATAGGAATGTAACTAAAATAAATACTATTGAATATGCAATACTCAAGTACGGGCCCAGCACATGGTAGCTCAATCAGTGTGTAACGGAGATAGTGGGTTTTTTTTGTTTTTGTTTTTTTTTAATGTTTTTAATTTATTTTTGAGAATGAGTCACACAGTACTAGTGGTGGAGGGGCAGAGAGAGGGGGAGATGCAAAATCTGAAGCATGGTCCAGGCTCTGAGCTGTCAGCACAGAGCCTGACATGGGGCTCGAACTCACAAACCGCTAGATCATGACCTGAGCTGAAGTTGGATGCTTAACCCGCTGAGCCACCCAGGTGCCCCTGGAGGTAGTGTTTTTTGAAGAGGGAGTCAAGATTCATCATTGACCCTCAGAGTGAGAAGGGTCTTTGTGTTTGCTTGCTTTCCTTTGTTGTTGTTGTTTCGTTTGTTGGTTTTTGTGTGAGCTTGCAGCAGAACAATACACTTGAAAACTGGTCTTTGTGGAAAGATAAAGGGACTCTCTACATTCTCTCATTAGATCCCATTGTCATTGAGAGTTAGGCAGGCAGATATGGTTTCTTGCCACTTCCACACTAGAGGCTCTCTCTGGGGAAGGAGAATATGGCACAAAGTAAGGCCATCTACTCCTGACACCCTGGAGAATTACGGGGAAGAGAGTCAAAGACAGAACCCAGTGGTCAGATGAACATGCCTTGGCTCCCCAATCTCAGGCTAGCATTTTGCATTTTGTGCAGTAGGCACATTCAGATCGGTGTGCGTGGGCCCAAGGCACACGATCACCCAGAACCACCTTGCAGAAAAGAAAGGGGCAGGGGAAGTATTTATCCAAAAGAAGTAATTTAGTCTGGAAAAGATTGACCTCCACCATGATAATGAGCAAATACAAATTTTTTTATCCCATTCAGGTGGGCTAAAGAGGAAGATTTGATTAGTTGAAGAGAAACAGGCTGTATTTTACTGTACATTTCAGTGTGGACATTTGAGATCTCTGCTACAGTTGTCTTCAACAGTGACTGTTTTCATTTCTATATGTTTTTGTTTACACTTCTACTTGGATCCAGTTTCTTTGTAGTGATCTCACTTCACTTCCTTCTTCTTGGTACTCCACGGTTGTCTCCTTACTTGTCTCTTTCTCTTCTCTTTCTAACTTTTTTTTTTCAACAAAAGCTATCAACTCTTTTCAATGAATTTTTGACACAGATCCTCTAAACAAATATCTCTTTCAGTTTCCAGAAGTTGTCATCAAGGTTATCTATATTTGTGTGAGATATTTGGGTGCCATCCAAAAGAGATGCAGAAATAAGTAAGAAAAGAGTCTTGTGCTTTGGCTTTAATTCTAGAAGAAAGGAAAATCTGAGGATGTTCTAATTATTGCACTAAATGTGTCTCGATGCCCTTGGTTGTTTAATTTTCCTTATGAATGCTTTAACTAAAGATTTACATTTATTTTGGCACATTTATTACATTTCTCATTACATTACATTTACTTACATTTATTTTTGTTTGATCTCTCTACTGACCTTGATTTTATTTTACAATTTTCTGGTTTTCCACCTTTCGATTTCTACTATCAAGAACATGCAACTGCTACTCAATCTCTTTTGAAAAATTTGTCCCTTTCTCTCTAGGGATTTTATTTTTCTGTAATCAGCCTGGCCCCTTGGACTCACTTTTAAGGCCACACACAACTAAACCTTGCTTTGTCTTGTCGACTCTGCCTTCCAATTGCACACAAGGCCTACTTTTAAGTTTTATCTTGTTACTAATGATAAGGACCATGACCTAAAGGCTCTTCTTTAGTCTTCCTTCAGCACGTGTGTGAGAGCTGAGGGAATAACAAAATGCTCAGGACAGGGGCGTGGTTTATAATCTATAACATATCATGCCAAGCAGATTTTTTAGGTGAGAAGAAGTATTCTGAAGAAAGACTCTCTCATAATGTTGTAGTTCAAGGAATTTAAGACAAACGGAAGGATACAAAGCTCACCTCTTGGGTGGTCTCTTAGCATTTTAGAGATTGAAGTCAATTCTAAAGAGAAATTTATGGAAAGACAGGGAAAAAATAGAAAAAGAAATAATGATGTCTACACTGTATACAGATCTAGGCTAGGGCACTGTATTAAATCACAAGTACTTTGTGTTCTGCTTCCTCTTTTTGATAGGGTGATATATACCTACCACATACTATGAGGTGTATTGATAATTGAAGAGTGAGAAAAATCAGGTAGTAGAAAAGACCACACTCTTCTTTACATTGCTTCTGTGAGTGAAAAAAATAACTTGGAGATTTTGGTCTTTTTACAATAAAGCTTCTAATGTTTTCCTTTTAGAAATTAGTAAGATGCAAAAGTCAATGCTCTGCTGTTCAGTTAACCAGACTTGTTTAAAAAAAAAAAAAAGAAAGAAGAAAGAAAGAAAGAAAGAAAGAAAGAAAGAAAGAAAGAAAAGGAAAAAAAAAACTGTTTCCAGGCAAAGAGCAGAGGACGTGGGAATAACATCCTCCATTCAGCTCCAACCCCTCAAAATCTCATTTGTAGGACTGGGTAAACACACACCTTCCGCATTCTATTTTTGAAATTACGTTGAGGAATATACAGACTGTTATCTGTAAAAAAAGCAACTTTTCAAACTTTAGTTGATATAAAATGTTCCAAAATGCCTGAACAGAGTAATTATTTTTAAAGTATATAAAAGCATTCACAATTTATATGCATTTGCTCTAAAATTTTATAATTATCAGTGCACTGCAACTTCCCTATATGAATATAGAACTGTCTCATATTAGTTTTGTACATAGTTTATACCCTTTTAATAGTTGGGGAATCCACTGTCATGTATTCTTTTCTTTTATTTTAAAAGCTATAATGACTAATACTGATCCTCTACCAGAATATAAACTTAAAAATGATTCCATTAAAAGGAATAACTAAATTCATATTTCTTGAGTAATCTTTGCCTAGAAAAAAATGTTCATTCATGCATTTAATGGCAAATTGTAAGCTATTTTGTTCCTTCTGATAATTTCCTTTTTTTTACTTATCGAAGTGTATTGAGTGGCTAATGTGTGAAAGATGTTAGGAAGAACACAAAGAAAATAGAATGTTCTTCAGATTGTCAAAAAGCTGAGAAGCCAGGAGGGAAGGAAGAAAATGTACATTAATTATGACAAAGTGATTTGTTTGTGAAAGAAATACAGAGAAAGTTCTGTGAGACTTCAAAAGAGAAAGACACACACTCCTTCAGTAACCTCAGGAAGGCTTTGTGCAGGGAATGGTATATGAGTGGGGTCTTAAGGAATGGCAGAAGTTGGGGGCATGGAGGGAAGTCAACAATGAACAGAAAGCCAGGATGTAGCTGTGGCATGCTTGTCCTGTCTGGGTTGAATGCAAGTGCTTATGGGGCAATAATGACAAATAAGATGGGAAAAGTGAGCTAGTTCCAGACTGTGGAGAGCTTTAAATGCAGGATAAAAGTATTTGGATTTTCTCTGCAGACAATAGAGTATCACTGAAGGATTCTGAAGAAGGGCAAGACATATTCTGATTTTTCTTTTGATGTTACTGATCTCAATCACACAGTAGAAAGAAGAGGGGTAGAGAACGGCATGTTGGTGCCTCAGTCAGTTAAGCGTCCAACTTTGGCTCAGGTCATGATCTTGCAGTTCATCAGTTTGAGTCCCGCAATGGGCTGTCTGATCTGATCACAGTCTGATCTCAAAGCAGAGCCGTTCCCCACTCACGTTTTCTCTCTCCCTCTCTCTCAAAAATAAATAAAACATCAAAAAGAAAAAAAAAAGAAGAAGGGTAGAGAGAGTACTAGAGTTAGGAGCTACTGCAAGATGATAAAGAAAACATGAAGTTTGGCCAAGGGCCATGGAACTAAATAGAAAGCAGGTGATGAGCATGAGGTATTGTTGAGAAAATAGCAATAATACCAATAATTATAATAGTTAACATCTACTGAGAATGTAGTAGGGCTTAGGCTCTTTTCTAGGCTTTTTTTCTTGGTATTATCTCATTTAGTCTTCACCTTTTGTGAAGGTGCTATCATTATTCCCTTTTTATAGAAGAGGCAACTGAGGCACAGAGAGGTGAAATAATTTGCCCAGGTTCACACAGTTTGAGTGAGAGAGGTAAGACTTAAAAATTTGAAAATCTCAGCACTGCACCAATACTCTGGTACTACTAATTTGTATTATGGACTTAGAACCAACCGGAACTGGGCAGTTAGAGCAGTTTTGAAAAAGGGTTTCTGCAGAGGTCATGTCATTTATAAAAATAGGGAAGTCATGTGAAGGACAAGATTTAGTGAAAGTAAGACGCTGTCTTCCAGTTTTTGCTCAATTTTGCATTCTGATTTAAGAACAGATTAGGGGTGCCTGGTGGCTCAGTCGGCCAAGCATTCAACTCTTGATTTTGGCTCAGGTCATGTTCCCAGTGTCGTGGAATAGAGCCCTACACTGGGCTCTGCACTTAGCGTGGAGCCTACTTGAGATTCTCTTTCTCTCCCTCTACTCCTCTCTCTCCCACTCACACACTCTTTCTCTAAAATAAATTAAAAAAAACAAACAGATTCAAGTGTCAACGATTATTACCCAGTTTAGCTACAGATTGAATGCAAACTAATGCACAAGTAGTTATTTTAGAAAAATGTTTTGAATTAATGTCAAGTTATCTACTGTTAAGACTCATTGATTCTTTGATCAAAGCAATTTGTCCTGCTTTGAATGAGATCATTAATACTGATGAGTGATTGAAAATGTGTTTGAATTTTAACAAATGATTTTGAATTTCACCACTTTTATTGCCAATACTTGGGAGTTGACAGAAAGGTTTAAACCAATGAATGCTTGTTTTCACATAGATGCTGTAGATAGAACTCCCGTTCACCAATTTATAATTGTTCTTCTCTTGATAAGCATTTGATTCTTCCCTGAGTCCCTAGACCTTAGCACAGTCGCTGGCATACATTAAACATCCAATAAATGCTCCTTGACCTATAATCATAAGAATGTTCAATCTTCAATATATTTATATTATGCTTGATACTTGAGGTACTTTAAAATAGTACTTTGTTTTTTTTTTTTTATTTTTTTTTTCAACGTTTATTTATTTTTGGGACAGAGAGAGACAGAGCATGAACGGGGGAGGGGCAGAGAGAGAGGGAGACACAGAATCGGAAACAGGCTCCGGGCTCTGAGCCATCAGCCCAGAGCCTGACGTGGGGCTCGAACTCACGGACCGCGAGATCGTGACCTGACTGAAGTCGGACGCTTAACCGACTGCGCCACCCAGGCGCCCCTAAAATAGTACTTTGAATGTCAATTTGAATTGTAGAGTTTTGGAATCAAAGAATTCTTTTGGAGATTTTTTTCCTCTGAGGTGGTTTAATTTTTAGAGCGAAGTATAAAGCAAATTTCTGATATTTTATTCTCCTGGAAAGGCTGGGAAAGTTACAATGGCATGGGGAAAATATATATATATATATATATATATTTTTTAGGGAGTTAGGTATTTTTATATTTTTCTGATACCAAAGGCTATTGAAATGAGCACAAGCTTAATAAATAAGTAAATAATGTAAAATTTAGACCAGAGACACCAAAAGAAAGGTAAGTTCTGTGGCTATAGAATTTGTAGTTATTTGGTTGAATTCCAAAATAAAATTATTTATTCAACTGAGAACAAGCTCTGTTAGGAGATGTCTAGCTTTAGGTTGCTGCCGAGAATCACAATTAGACTAATACTTGCACTTACTGCATTTGAGAAACTGCCTATTTATTTCCTGCCCTTCTTCTCCCTCCCCAGAACCCCCTCCTGGGCATGCTACCACCACCATGCTTTAAAGCTTACTTTTTTTTTTTTTTTTTTTTGATGATAGATGGGGAATCTTCCCCTGGGCCTTCCCAGCACTTGAAGCTTGGATCTAAAACTAAAGCCCTCAAAATAGTAGAAAAATGTAAAGGCACAATTGTCTAGCTTATTTTGCATGGTAATATAATTTTTCTGGTTTGACCAAGATTTGTATTATATCATGAGTTCCTATGTTTTTACCTTTACATATAATCAATAAAACAATGTCTTAGTTAACTTTAAATAACCTAGCCTGTGCCTGACTTGTGTCAGTTTTGTGGACTACAGCTGGGTGATGGAGATCCTGTTCTGGTTCTAACACAGGGTCAGTATGTGACCCCAGACAAGTTGTTTAGTCTCTAATCCACTCTTCACCTCTTTGGATTAACTAGATAATTAGACCATCCTTTGTTTCATAAAGGGAAAACAATGTGAGTATTAAGAAAATTAAACAGTTGGATATGATCCAATGAACTGAGTTGGTGCACCAACTTTGGGCATGCTGATCACTTCCAGAGCTCTCTCCAGAGCAAACAGTGCCTCCACCAAAGCCCAGATGCACAACATGTGAAGATGACGAGCCCCACTTCTTCCTGTCATCCCCCATTCCCTCCTCCAGCCTATCGCTATGACAGTCACTGTTAGTTTCCAGCCAACACCCATCTGAAGCTGGAAGGAAGATGTTCATACATGTAACCTCCTCTCTCGCACGTCCTTGCTCCCTTCAGGGGACACTGTTCCGGTCTGTCGTCCATCACTCACAATTTAGTGAAGCTCATCTTAAAGCCTCTCATGAATACATATTTATGCATTTATTTTCCCACAAATTCTTTTGCTGTCTGCCTTTATTACCTAAGCAAAATCTCAGAACACTTTTCCATTATACTTGTGAGAAACCAAGTCCCAGTCTTGTGTGAGATGTATGAACGAAAATAAGGATGCCCCTCCATAAAGAAAAGAAGAGCTGGAGGCTTTAAGGTTACATTCAACTTACTAAAAAACAGTGATATCCACCTCTGAAGTCTTGAAGACTATTGGTTCTATTTGGAACTTCTGCAATTTCATGGTTTTTAAAACATGTAAACCTATGTATCAGTTACCACAAGCAGTGAAAATATACATAGAATGTTTTAGCTTTCAGTTTTCTTGTGTGTGGTTATAGCATGGCAAATATATTGTGTGATACAAATGTAACATCTATACAGGTACAGATAGCAGAGAGGAGGAAACAAACGACTGTGGGGGAAGATGCCCGGGCATGGGGGTGGAGAGCAGGAAAGCCCTCACAAAGAAAGGGATGTTTGAAGTGGACTTTGTGGTTTGAATTAAAATTTATTTATTTATTTATTTATTTATTTATTTATTTATTTATTATTTTACTAAAAATTTTTTTAATCTTTTTTAAAAAATTTATTGTTGAGAGAGAGAGAGAGAGAGAGAGAGAGAGTGGGGGAGGGGCAGAGAGAGAGGGAGACAGAATCCAAAGCAGTTCCAGGCTCTGAGCTGTCAGCACAGAGCCCAATGTGGGGCTCAACCCCACGAACTGTGAGATCATGACCTGAGCTGAAATCGGATGCTTAACCAACTGAGCCACGCTGGTGCCCTGTTTTATTTTTATTTTTTAAAAATTTTATTTATTTATTTATTTATTTATTTATTTATTTTGAGAGAGAGAGACAGAGACAGAGAGAGAGGGAGAGAGAGAATCTCAAGCAGGTTCTGTGTCAGCTCGGACCCTGATATGGGGTTGGATCCCACAAACTGTAAGATCAACAGTCAGATGCTTAACCGACTGAGCCACGCAGGCGCCCCTGAATTAAAGCATTTTTAGTTGGCTAAGTCAAAGAAAGACATTCCAAGCACTAGGCAAAGCTCAGAGATAGGGCACCACTTGACGCATTTTGAGGAACAGGAAGTTGTTAGCACTGTCAAAATATGAATTGTGTGAGAGTTCTGAGGCAAGGGTCAGATGAGAGAGAGAGAGCGAGGTTGAGAGAGAAAGAGAGATAGTGAGAGAGAGAGATCATTATATGTCTTGGTGTCTTTTTGACAAGCTTTCTACCATAAAACCTGTACACTAACTGAATACAGCCTAAACCCTGTCTTTCTAAAAATGGAAACACGCCAGATTTTTGGAACTATTCTTCAAGCGTTCCTGAGACCCTCACTGTCACGCTGTTCTGGGTAGAATGGCACAGAACACCTGATTCGGGGAGGAGCTTCAGCATCAGGGACAGGACGGGAGGAAGTAGGAGACAATTTGGAAAGTGAAGCAACTTGTCTTTGGGGCTGCACCACATGGCTCAGGCTGCATACGTGGATGACAAGTTCTCATGCCCATGACAGGAAGGGAGAGCCCCTCATCTCCCTGAGAATGCTGGGGCAGGGAAGGAAGAAGAAGAAGAGGCAGACCTCCTTGGAGAAGGTATCCTGCAAACAGGACAAAGGGGACAGCAGACCAGGGAACAGCCTGTCCGGGAGCCAAAGTGGCTGCTGAGAGATTCCACTGCGAGTGAGGCAGTGGTCCAGGGATAAATTAAGACTCCACTAGTCAGCTTTGCAACGTCCTGAAAAATGTTCCTTTTAAGTGAGAAAGAGTCACAGAAGTTCTATTTTCTGTCTGTAGTACTGCTTTTTTCAAGAATTAACCCCCCACCCACCTATAGTACAAATAACAACATAAACCTATCCCCAACACGCGCTAACGGCTGTTGAATTAGGTAACTTTATCAAAAGCGCAATTTGAAATACGAATTTTAATCACTTAATTTACTGAAACAAACCAAGAGTGGTAACAGTTGAAGTGTCACAGTGAAGTTGTCTGTCCAGGTGGGTTTTTCCATCTGTCTTGTACGACTCCCATGAAATACGGATGGCTTTGGCATTACCTCATTTCTTCTGACCAAGACCCGTTTCCCTGGGCATTCATCTCCAATTTGCCACATAAACCTCAGTCTCACTGGTTTTCTTCTCATCCCTAAGTACTCATGTTTACTAGAGACCAACACTATTTTTCCCCTTCCTTTCAAGTCTTTTTTTTTTTTTTTTTTGGTCCAGAACATTATTTTGTAATGATATTCTTTTTAGATCATTAGGCAACTTACAAAAGTTTCTACATAAATTGTTAAAAATCAGATTAGCTGCATTTTGACTTCTTAGTCCCTTTCCATGTAGGAAGAGAGGTAATTTTTGGTCTATCTGTCCCGTCTAGGCTCCTACCTCTCACCACCAACGGTATGTCAGGATTCTGTTGCATAGGGCTAGCCAAGACTTCAAATGCATAAACACACGCTCGTATTTGTTCTTCTAAAGTGAACCACCACTTTCCAAATAGCTACCAACACATTCCCCAAAGGAAGAGAGCACCCTGCGACCAGTTACGGTTTCTTAGTTTACGGTTTTATCAGAGCCTCTTGGGATCCTTCGCAGGGATCCTAGCTGTCCTGGTGGTTGTGGTGCCGGCTGTCAGAAAGGTTCTCCACAACTGTCCTAAACACAGCACATTCTTATAACATGACAAAGTCCCTATGAGTCATCGTTTCCACATTTGTGAGGGAGTTGATTTTTCCTGGTATCAATGGGGGAATCTGTATTATTGATCGTCACCTCCAAAGGGGAAATCGAGGCAAGGAAGTTTGCCAACTTTCCCAGGACATGCAAAGCTTCCAGACCACTCAGTCTTGGGAACACGATACATGCCGTAGCTCCATAGTTAAAGATCGGGAAACGTATTTTACTTTATAAAAAGCGTTACAAAAAGCAGCCCAGGAAGAATATCGTCTGGGAGAGAATTCTGACTTGCCAATAAGGAATTGCAGGGGCAGGATCGCCAGTAAAGAACATCTAATGCCACCTCCACCTTCTTTTGGGGGGACTGAAGTTCAGGAAATTTCACTTGTTTAAGCCGCAGGGCAAGCAAGTGTGAGCGGAGCCCAGAGCCCAGGTTACTGGATCCCCAGTCTGTTAATGCTCCTCCTACCACATCCTTCTTAATTTTAAAGATGCCTTCCTACGATGGAGCAAACATTCATTAATCACAGCCCTCGAACCCCGTGCTGCAAGTGGTCTTCCTTCCTTCTCCCGTTTTTCTGGCTCGGGCTCTGCACGGCAGGGACCCAAAGCAATCGGACTTGGCCCTGTTACCTCTCGCACCTCACAATTTACCTGCGAAGCTGTGGAGAGCATCTTCGTTCTCCAGAACGCCTCTCTGTTTGGTCGCCTGCAGCTCACTTTTGGATTTCCAGACCAGCTTTACCATCCTGATCATCTCGGGCAAGTCCCAGGGCAGCGGCCCCTGCTGGCACCCCGGCCGGCCGCCCGCGGAGGAGGGCAGCGCACCTTCTGGGGCCGTCCACCTCCTGCCCAGCTCTGCCGAGTGGAAGTAGCGCTCGAGGACAGGCATTCTGCCCCGTCCCCCCGCGGAGCAGCTGGGGCCGCTGCTGCCGGGGCCGCCGCGGCCGCCGCCGCCGCCAGACGGGAGAGTCTTCCCAGGCAGGGGAAGGCGAAGCCCCGGGAAATCTCCTCCAGCTCCGGAAAGGCAAGCCTCCTCCAGCCTGGCACAGCCTCCCTGTCGCTCAGGCGCTCGCAAACACTGACGACGCGGCGACTCACTTGCCCAGGTTTCTCGCCGGTGAGAAGTGCCACCGCGCTCGCTCCTTGGAGACGAGCGCACTTTCCCCCCCACCCAGCTCTCCCGGGCACTGGCGGCACCGCGCTTAATTAATCCCAGGCCGCCGCTGGGACGGCTGCTGGGGGGAAAGCCATCGAGGCTCTAGCGTTTGCCTGTCCTCTTCGGATTCATTTGTTCTCCGCTCTCCTCTGGTGCTTGTCAAAGTTTGTCAAGTGGCTTGTCTCCAGGCCAAGAAGCGGGGCTCCCCCTTTGCCAGCTTCTCCGAGGGCTCCTCCAGAGGCCGGTCGGTTATCTGAAGGTGTCAGGTGAAGAGTGCGCCCCCCTCCCCCCGCTCCGTGGTGCAGGAAGCCTAGAAGCTTCCCTGGCTCTAGCCCCGCAAGTCCCAAGGAGCTCTCGGAAAACGGGAAGTTGAGCACTGGCAGAACCGATTTGCAGCTGCTGCTCTCTGGAAGGACTGGCGGGGGGCCACCTTGTCTGTCCCCCGCGTCTGCACTGGGATGGGGTTAGGCAGAAGGCTCTGGGATGGGTCCTCACCCCACAGTTCACACACTCCCCTCCCCCACACCCCTCCCCCTCGCTGTCACTGGGTTCTCAGCAAACCTAACTGGGTTTTGGCCTATTGGTCAAATCCCTTCGTAACCTCAGCCGCCCTTCAGCTGGAAGGGAAATAACATTGAATCACATCCCAAAGCTAACTCTGAAAGAAGTGAATTAGGGAAGCACCAAGATCCTCACGCGATCGTGCAGTGGGGTTGCGAAGTCTGGATAGGTACCCTGGGCTTGTTAAAACCCCCTCGCAAAGAAAACTGTAATCATTTTAAAGGCTATTCATGGGGGGGGGGTGGCGTACGTGGCACTGGAAAGAAAGGAGAGAGTGTTGAAGATCCACTTTCCAGAGACAGAGCGCTGTGGACTTGATATTTGGGTCGCTAACTGCTGTGCCCCCACCTGCGAGGGGTTCAGCTGAGGACAGTCCTGGGCCAGGCGCAAGCCGGGTCCCACGGCTCAGGTGAAGAAGCCAGCCCTGCAAGTCAGAACCACACAACAGAAGGGGGTGCCCCCTGTAGCTTATGTGAAAAGCCCCAGACATAAATGAAAGTGGGGTGGTATTGTGTTGGGCACTTTTGTCAGCAAATTGGGTTTGTAGGAACAATTTGAAGTTGAACATTCACGTGGCTAGCTCCTGTTTTCTTGGCGGTCATTGCAACAAGCCCATCTTTTTCTCCTCTTCACATCTCTGCCATTGCAAAGGGCTTTATTTTGCTTGGCATTTTGTTTTGCTGATGTACAATCTGTTGCTCCTGTTCTACATTCCTTGCGGGGCATGTTTATCACACAGTCATTTGATGTTTCTTCAGGGGAGAGAAGAGGAGACTTCGGGGAAAGGAAAAAGACCGTTGTAAGGTGTGTTTTATTTTCATTGCCCTCACGTCATTTTTTACAATGTGAAACCAGCAAAGGCTACTGTAATTTTGTTGTTGTTATTATTCCTCTAAATCTAGGGTTAATAAGTTTAGTTTTCCACACTGAGTTAAATGGCTTTTCTCTTTTTCTGGATGGAAAAATACACTGGTAAACCTACTTTCTTTCCTACTAGGTGAGGAAGCATCAACATCTTTGAGGGTATAAAATAACAATAAAAGACACTGAAGACACTGCTGCTTGTGAATTTCATTATTGAAATATTAATCAGACAGCTCTTCCTATAACAACTACATATTCACTTAGCCCAATTTGGGAAAAATCAGTGTTCCACTTATGAGAAAGATGAGCCTTTTTTTTTTTTAAATAAAGTTAATTTATTTATTTTGAGAGAGAGAGAGAGAGAGAGAGAGCGAGCACATGAGTGGGGTAGGGACAGAAAGAGAGGGAGAGAGAATTCCAAGCAGGCTCCCTGCTGACACAGTGCAGAGCCAGACTCAGGGCTCGAACTCACGAACTGTGAGATCATGACCTGAGCCGAAATCAAGAGTCAGATGCTCAAATGACTCAGCCACCCAGAAGCCCCTAACTTCCCTCTTTGTTAAGAGATAAAGGGACTTAAGAATCAGTGTGATGCTTCCATCATGTTTGACAGCCCTTCCAGATCTTATGCTTGTATCACACCTAGGCATCAAAGCTCTCTAGATTTGAAATGATTTTATTTAAAAAGCACATGTAGGCCGTTGCACTCTATGAGCATATTTCCTGAATAATGTCTTAAACTCACTCCTCAGTCACAAACTTCCTTGACATAACAACTGAAGAGTTTCCTAAGTGTTTGACTATTTTTATTTTTGTTCAGTTATTTTGCAATAGTACTTAGCATCAGGATATCCTGACCCTTGGAACAAAGGGGTTAAGAACAAAGAAAACAAATATATGATATAATATGTCACATACACTAATGCATTAAGAATACAACTTTTCGTGGAACATTTCTTTCAGAATGACATTTTAAAAAATCCAAGCATATAAATTTCCACTGTGTTCTCTGTATTGTTTCCTTGTAACAAATTGTTTCCTTGTAAAAAATATCTTAGAGAAGTTACAAAATGTTGGATCATTGAACATGAATACTTCCTAGTGGAGATGAGTTAGGGCCAAGCAAGCAGCATCTCAAATTTTCCTTCCCAAGAAGGAGTCTACTTTGTTTGAAGATTTGAAAATTGAAAAGTTTGCAGAATTAAAAAAAAAAATTCTCCCCAATATGGGATTATCTTCATCCCAGGGTAGAAGTGCAAAAATACCACAAGAAAGGTCATTCTCATGGTATTTCTGTCTCACATAGAAACAGGAAGTACAGGAAATCTTGCGGGAAAGCTTGGCTCAGGAGATTTTTGGCTCAACTACAGGCTCAAGAGGTTGGGATAAACTGACAAGATGCTAGTACTCAGACTAAAATTATTATGCCGCACATATTCTTTAACAGGTGGTTTTGTTACATTTCATAGGCTGTGATATTTTTTGTCCTTCAGATAGTTGCATTGGAAGAGCATGCCTGTAAACCTATGATTTTAAGTTTCCTCCGCGGGCATCATTCACCTTGAGTTTGTACCTGCAGCCAGAAGTCTGGATCACTGGGGATGGGGTCAAGGGGCTGGCGATGAGGTTCTGTACCCAGAGGAGGCATGGAGAAAAGAGGTCTCATCTATGTGACTTGTGAGGATTCTTACAAATCTTAATATCTGCAGTTAATGTGCTACATATAGGACGTTTTAAACTTTCAAAATAACCTCATTTTTAATTCAGGCATTGTGAGCCAACCTAACTTTCCATTAAAAGGAAAATAGGTAGTTCTTTTCTTGTGCAAAAGAAATGTAATGAGAACTAACCAAGTCAAAAAATCCTCGTTCCAATGGATACCTAATTCTACCAAAAATACTTTGCTATGTGTTTGCAGCCATAAAGGAAAGAATTGGTAACCACAGTACTAACGGATATAGCCAAGAACAAAGATTCAAAGACCTAATGATTTAGAACCTGGATTATTTTGAAGAATTTCTATCGTTCTGGGGGCTATGTTAAACTCTTACAGACTTGTGGGTGTTCTAGTCATTAAGCAGGTAAGTATTATATGTGATTTTCAAAAGAAAATATTAATAATATTAAATATTTCTAATTATTTTCAGAAATGAATTTTTAAATGGAAACTTGGAAATATGTATTTATTTCAATTTTTATAATTTGGAATCTATCTATAGATTCTCACAAAACTTCATTTGAATTGAAATGTCACTCACGGATAGTTTGGTAATGCTTCATACGCTTATTAACCCCCATTCTGCTTCTATCTTTAAAGAAAAATTTCAAACTGTTGAGGGAGTTTATTAATTTTGTCCTGGCCTTTCCTCTCCATCAGTTTAAAAACAAATGTGTAAATACACACACACACACACACACACACACACACACACACGACCACCCTGGTTTCACAAATGCAATTCAAATGAAATTCAAAATGAGCAAGGAAGGAAAAACAGGTCTTTCAACTTTGTTTAATGTTGTCTAAGTAGAAGAAGCTCAAACAATTTACAGTGTCCTTCGAAAGAAAGAGAAATGTAATAACTTTGACCTTAACTAATCTCAAGGAATGATGCCAACAAATAGGGGAAGGGACTTGGTCTGCAGATAAGGAGCACATCAGGGAGCACGCATCTCTACTGTCCCATGGAAAGGGAGGAGAGTGGACAGTGCAAAATGAGGAAAGACGAGGTAGGAAAAGTAGATTCACAGTTTGATTTCACAACAAGTATTTAAACTACAGTCAAGTCTTCCCTTACTCACTCTGCAAATGTGTATTAACAGTGAAAGCTCAAGCAGAAGGGAGAACCTTTTGCACAACCCTTTTCAGGGACCAGCGACCTGCCTGGCTTCCCCACCTCAGGTTCTGGTTTTCATTTTGAGTTATCGCTTCTTCCATTTCTTTGCTTTGCACATTTAAAGGGAAAAACCAGGGTTTTAACTGGAACTAGCATGAGATATCTATCTTGGCTCTCAGACATCTTAACTAATGCTAAGTTTACTGTCTCTGACACTTAACCCACGACAAACGAGTCCAATAACACAGGGGTTGAGAACAAAATGGCAGGAAGACTTGATTTTCGCCACTTTGCTCCTCCTCCCTGCTGTTGAAAAACCATACATTGACACAGTTGCATAGTAAAAACAAAAACAAAACACAAACCTGAAACAAACAAACAACCCCCCCCCACCCCGTTATTCTCTCCATTACCAAACATTTGATGCTTTACTGTGTGACAAGGCATCCTCTGGCTGAAACCCTTCTAGGATTTCAGAACTTATTTCCGATTGTAGAAGATTGTAAGTGGAGTAAACTTTTTACAATTTCATATTCAGGTGTGCCAGCTTCTGAAGAAATAGCTACAACAACAAAATCTCCAAAGCAGCTCTCTGAGACTACTTAGGGTTACAAAAAGTATGTTTCTATCTCAGCTCACCACTGAACTTTGCCTCAAACTTAGTGACATCTCCATAAATGGGTATGATGGCAATAACCACATTACCCGTCACATTGGGATCTTGTAAAAATAAAAGAAGAGTAACCTCTGAGTTAATTTAAAGCCATAATGAGCTATAAATGTTTTAAAGGATTATTTCTACACTATAAGAAGTCATAATTGACAATTTACCTAAACTCAGATTTTGGCTATGTTTTCCTGGGGTCTATTAGAAAGCTGAAAAAGTCAGTCCCCCAACCCTTGAAGTAGGTCCTACTTTGGAAATTTGTGTTCCCCAAGAGGATGCAGGAGCAGAGGAAATCAAAGGCAGGGGTATTAGAGTACTGGGAGAGGTGGTGATGGATTTAATGGTACAAAAGTAGGGTAAAGTAGGTAAAATGTTTTGACATTGACAGGTGAATGAGAGTAGATAAAGGAGAAAATATGAGTTAAAAAAAGTATTTCAATGGGATAAATATTTATTATAACTGCCCTTTGGAGTTGTGAGAACGGCTCGTGACTCACACCTAGGATGTCAGCTTGCATGATTTGCACCATCATTATTATTTAGTGCTCTGGTTAGTACTGTATAGATTCCTTTGATTGGGAATTCCAATTTTAGCCCGCGATGACTAATGGTATGTTTGATGTTCATGAGCTGTACGGCTCTGTGTCATATGCTGTGGTTGTGAACATGTGTGTTTAGGCCTTCCACCGGTCTCATTTCCCTAGACTAACTTATGTGGTCTTCAAATTTTTTGCTTGAGGGTGTATGCCTCCAGCATTTTTATAATTTTCATTGCTCCTTGCTGGTCTTCATTTAATGTGTTTTTAAAAGAAGTATCGTGGGTAAAACTAAATCTAATGTTTAAAAAGTAGCCTAAGAGGGGCGCCTGGGTGGCTCAGTCGGTTAAGCGGCCGACTTCAGCTCAGGTCACGATCTCGCGGTCCGTGAGTTCGAGCCCCGCGTCGGGCTCTGTGCTGACAGCTCAGAGCCTGGAGCCTGTTTCAGATTCTGTGTCTCCCTCTCTCTGACCCTCCCCCATTCATGCTCTGTCTCTCTCTGTCTCAAAAATAAAAATAAACATTAAAAAAAAGTCTTTAAAAAAAAAGTAGCCTAAGCAAAATCTGAAATATGTTTCTACTTTTTTTTTTTTTTGCTGGTGGGATGTTTGAATTTTGGAAACTTTTAAGAATTAGGCCAGGCTGAGTAGATCTCAAGGAGGCTGGAGGGGAGATTATCTAGACATCCACAAGGAAATGCTGAGGAATGCCTGGGCGAGGTTTTTTCCCCTCTTAGTATAATAATGAAAAAAAAAAAAAACCCTAGACCACTAATAAGATATAGAGAGATTATCAATATTACATAACATAAAAGGAAACAACATAAAAGGAAAGTTATAAGATGGCAAAACACATAATCTTCTAACAGGACCTATTTGTTCCATTGGCATTCATTTATGTTTATGTTTATGGAGTTCAAAGTCAATTTCAAAGAAGGAAATTTCAACTGCTACACGTGTAGGAGTATAATCCTACTGCCTCTTCAAAGTATTCTTTATTTTTTCATCTATCACTTATTACTTCCTGGTGATTATGAGTTACATAAAATATCTACACCTGAAGGTGTCTCGCAGATGCTCCAAAGCAATGCTTCTCAAATGTAAATGCACATATAAATCACCTGGAGACCCTATTACATGCAGAGTCTGATCAGGCAGGTCTGGGTGGGGCCTTGAGACTTTGCAAGCTTCCTGGGGATGACAAGGCTGCTGCTGGTGGACCACACTCAGTAGCAAGGCTAGAGGGTTACCATGTAACAGATACTTTCTGCCTCTCCCATATTAGTTATTTATGAAAGAAAATGCAGCTAACATCCTAACCTTTACAGATACACATAGTAGGATTCTTGAAAACAATCAATTAATACCGGCGCAGGTCAGATAGTCTCAATTGGAAATAAGCAACCAGAACCACGGTGTAAGAGCAGGGCTGTGTCCAGCAACATTCATGACATTGAACAACTACGTGGTTTTTAAATTTTGTTTCATTCATTCATTTCTTTTCCCCTGTGAATTAACTTTAAAAATATGGTTGAATGTCCAATATAAATTCCTGTGATGAATAATATCTGTGATGGAGTCTTAACTTCAAAACTAAGTGGCTATTTTTGAAAATCTTTTCTGACCAAACGTGAAAAAAAATTTGCTTAGGCCAGTTTTGCCATTCCCTCTTCTTTCCAGCATTTCGTTGTGGTCCTGTTGCTATGTTTAGAACAATCAGAATACAGGCAAGGCTCTGAGTCTTGAATCTCCATCATTAAGGATACTCTCACCAAGACCTGCTCCTTCATTTGATTTATCAGAGGTCTTTATAAAGTGGTCTTTGGATGAAGCTTGGTAATCTTTCCCACTGTGATATTCCAGGCATGAGTGAATGGTGGCCAGATGATTCCCGCTAAGCAAAAATGGAAAAAAAAATAAGTAGGCATTCATGGAGCTATAGTCAGGAGCCAATGGTGCTGCTGACTCAGAGAAACATACTGTAATGTCACAGCCACAGTGAAACACAAAACAAAACACAAGAGATAAATAAGATAAACTCCGCAACAGGCTGCACTCTTTATCAGGTATTGCCTAGAATTTATGCAGCTCCAGGGATAGTATGTGTGGGAAAGTGATGCCAGAAGCAACAGGCATGTGAAATCGAATGGGAGACAAGGGCAATCAAGAGCACGAGGCTAGAACACTACCACAATTTACGCAATTAAAAATTTGTACAGTTAAAAAAATTTGTATATTTAACTAAATAAGAACGCTTATAATAAGTGGAAGCATCTGCTGGTAATTGGAAACACAGTTTGGTATATTTTTTCCCATTGTCTTTCCTGATTCTTTCTAAGGCTGTTTCCCTGTGATTACTAACACCTATATTTCCTGTTGTTCCCAGGGTAACTAAAAAACAGGGAAGAGAAAGCTGGAAGATATGAGATTAAAACTAAAATATATCGTGGTTATTATTTTAGATAATTTTAGACCCTGTTTTCCTCTGTGATGGAAGGAGAGTCAAGGTAAGGTGAGACCACTTAACAGGTAGCATATAGACCATTGTACAACGCATTCCCTGTGTAGAACAGTACAGGCATCCTGAGTGACTCTCCCCAGCCCCCTTTTTGATATATAACGTTTCTAGAAGAAGAAGAACAGCACCATTATCAAGGAAAGAGCCTAGCACACTAGAATATTTGACAACATTGATGTATGTATAAGGTCTTCGTCATGAAAAGATTCTTTAAGAGTTTCTTTTGGTAACTTTCTTTTCCACCCCACATTCAAATGCTAATTAAATTTTGCTTCTTCTATTCCATAAATTATCCAAAATGATTGGCATAACCTTCTGTCTATGTCATATGGTCCTGCCCTGTTTTCTCATCTGAACCTCTGAGTCCTCTTACTCTCTTTTTTCCGTGACCACCGTTCCTGAATCCATTTGGCAGCCTGACAATGAGACATCCTGTATTTTTTTGTTCTTTGATCCATCTTTGCTTTTGATGTTAATGTTCTGTTGCCTATTTAAGTGTAAAGTAAAATACACCTGCCTTTGACTTGCATATGTTCACATACCTCACTACTCTTACGTCTGTGTATCTTGATTAGGGTATAAGCGGTCAATTTCAGAATCACCTTTTAAAAAATGCCTTTTTAATGCTGTTATTACTTTTCTGCTTTCAAACTTTAAGGAATCAATTGATTTGAGCTACTAGTAAAATGTGTTTTTTGGGGTGCCTGAGTGGCTTAATCACTTGAGCCTCTGACTCTTGACTTAGGCTCAGGTCATGGTCCCAGGGTTGGGGGATTGAGCCCTGTGTCGGGTTCCACACTGAGTGTGGAGTCTGCTTGAGATTTTCTCCCTCTCTCTCTGTCTCTCTGTCTCTCTCTGTCTCCACCCACTGCCCTTTTCTCCTGCTTGCACATTCTCTCTCTCTCTCAAGTAAAAAAGTAAAATGTTTTTCAAATCTCTCATTAATTGTTAAAAAAAACCCTTCAGTAAAGTCTTATTTATCTTTAATAGTTGTGGCATTCTGAATAGGACATACTTTATGATCACGTCATTTTCAAATATGTAATAAATAAAAAGTGATGAAAATACCAATTTTAATCTGACACAAAGAGAATTATTACTTATACATGTAGTCCAAATCCCTCTGTTGAGCATTTAATGCCTTCAAAAAAGGTTCCCACTTAATTAGTTCTGTAAACTCAATGTACTTACACTTGACACACAAAATTTCTATGAAAATTACATTGTTGTCCACACATGCCAGATGTCCTGTCATATTTTGTATGGTAGACAGAATATTGGCCTCCCAAAGATGTCTACATTCTAATCGCTAGAACCTATGAATATATTAGGTTACATGGCAAAAAGGAATGAAGGTACCTGATGCAATTAAGGTTGCTAATGACCCAGCATTAAAATAGGTAAACACTTCTGGATTATCACATGGGTCCAATGAAATCACGAGTCCTCACTTGTGGACTAGGGAAGCAAGGAGGTTCAGGGTCAGAGTGGTGAGATGTGAGATTCACTGGCTTCGAAGGCAGAAAGGAGCCCTCCAGCCAAGTATGAGGGCAACTTCTAAAAGATAGAAAAGGCAAAAACCAGATTCCCTCTTAAAGCTTCCAGAAAGGACTGAAGACCTGTGTGTACCTTAATTTTGGCCCTGTGAGACCCATTTCAAACTTCTCATCTCCCAAACTATAGGATAATAAACATGTGTTGTTTTAAGCCACTAAGTTTGTGGTAATTTGTTGCAAAAGCCTTATAAAACTAATATATTGTTGCTTACTTTGTTGGGAAAGATTTTTGCATTCATCAGATTCAGAAAAAGTCCCATTTTCTTTATGAAATATTTGTGTTCCACTTCAAATTCCCTCTTCTTTTTAAACAACCCATTTTATTGATCTGTAAGTTAATGTCATTTGTATCACTATCTGCATCTGATGCTCTGTCTTGTCTTCCAATTTAGACAGATGGGACCATTATTTCATACTTTGCAACATAAAATCTTAGTGATTTTTCCTTCATTTACCCATTAATTCATTCAACCTGCATGCACTGAGTAGTTCTCAATTTATTGAGTGCCCCATGTCAAGTGATGGATATAGAAAAACATGGACTCTATACTTAAATTACAAGTTTAATAGAGAAAGATAGACGTATAACTGTAAAGCACAGTGAATTATAGTGCTGTAATATAAATGTGGTCTCAACAGTTCTCAATTTGTATTTATTATTAATAATGATGGCAACCAACTATTTCCAGCGCATTTTTTTCCATATCTTGACAATGAGGACAATGGCTAGAAATTTATTTAAGACCTAAAAAATTTATGAACTATATTATATAGAGTTTGTATTTAGCCAGGGAAACATGGCTGGTTTTTTTGTTGTTGATTATTTTTTATTTGCTGATATAATTTTTTAAAGTCTAGATGTAACAATTTAAAAATTTCAAGAATATTCTCATTACTTTTCTCATGTGAGTTGATATCATGTACGTAGCAAATTGGTAGCTTAGGAAAGGTTCTTACTCTAAGAGAGCAAAGAAATACAAATCATGCAATGTTAGAGTTTTAAGGGACTTTAGAAACAAATTAAGCATTTCAATTAGATCATGGCTTAGTAAGCCTTGCCTGCTATAGTAAAAGACCATAGACTGGGTGGCTTAAACAATGCAGATTTATTTCTCATAGTTCCAGAGCCTGGAAGTCTAAAATCATGGTCAAGTTCTGGTGAGGGTCCTCATCCTGGGGATGCCATCTTGCTATACCTTCATATGGTAGAGAGAGGTTGACTCTCTTGAGCCTTTTCTAATAAGGGCACTAATCTCACTCATGAGAGTTCTACTCTCATGATGTATTTACCTCCCACAGGCCCCATCTCCTAATACCAACATATTGGAATTAGTGTTTTAACACAAGAATTTTGGCAGGACACAAACATTCAATCCTTTACCAATAATGAAGCATTATCAAACACCTTAAGCCCTGGATTGCCACAGACCTGAGCAAAGCATTTCCGTTGAGTGTTTATGTAGCTGGTCATGGCACTCAACATTTAGTATGAAATGCCTTATTTTATCCTTATGAGAACCCAGATGAGGTAGGCACTATTATGACCCCCCCCCCATCACGAAAGTAATTTTCTCAAGATTCAGATGCGATCAAGCTTTAGAAGGTGATTTGAACCACAGCAGGCTGATTCTAGAGCATTCCCTCTTAACACTCTCTGTGTGGCTAAGGTATTGTATAAAGCAGTAGGTACTCTGCTTGATTCATAGATTATAACTATATCTGGCTATATCATAATAAACAGTTAAATGAAGAAAGTCAGAAGAAAAGAAAGAATAATTTTGACATCTCGGCACCTATTTTTATAGCTGTTCTTCATAGCAGGATTACATCTCCTGTTTCTCAAGCCATATTTACTGCCATGAAGTCATGCCTGTCAATATCAGGTTGGGCATTAGATCTTGGCCACACCTTCACCCAGGAAGTGCTGAAGAAAGTCTTGCTTTCTCAGTATGACCAGCAAGAAAGAACATGGTGCACATGGACATTTTTAAAGCTTTGGATGAACGTCCCTCCAACAATGGGGAGGTTTCTTCAAATCAGACTCTACACTGCTAAAATAACTCTATTTATTATGAAGGGTGACTTCATTTACCCATACCATAACTTGTGACTGCCATTGCTATGCACTGGAACTATTTGGGAATTGTGATAAAAGATCATCAGAGTAGTTTCTATATTATTTAAACATAATTTCAGCAGCAATTCTGTTGTCCTGGACCCAAACTCCCCAGTCTGAAGAACCAGAGAATGATGATGTGGAACTGGTGAATGATGTCCACTAGATTTACCCAAGACATTGGACAGATACTGTCCTTTGGGAGCCATTTAGCAAGGCTGCTTACAATTTCATCACAGATGCCCGATGCATCTGTGTTTTCTAGACAGCTTGGCCAGAAAAGAGGGGGAAAAGAGCCTTAAGTGTCTCCGAGTGTTAAAGAAATAACTTGGGTCACCTTTTGCACAGATGACAACACATGTGGGCAATTCAGATCTGGCCCAGCTGATTTCTGTCCTGGGGTCCTAGATCAGAGATGAAGCTGAGGACAACCATGTTTCCAGTAGACCAGGCATCTTCTGTTTTCTGCCTCAGTTCCTTTCTTTGGCTTTACTTCCCCATAGTAACTTTGGTTATTTAGTCATTTATATCCATAGTTCTTCCATCAGGGAAGTGTGAACCTATACATTTCACATCATCTTTACATAGTACCTTCTTTTATAAAGGTATTGCAAAGTGACAGAAGGTCTTGGCTCTTGAGAAATATTCCTAAGGAAAGGAAAGTACAAACCCTGGGCAAATCATTCTGACCTTCAGGATGCTCAACTATTTTGGTATTCCCCTTTTCCTGTACTACTAATAATGAACAAATTCATTTGCTTATGTGAGAAACCTGTAAATACTCCAAATCTTTGACTAAATCCAATTAAATCAAATTATTCTATGACTCTCAACACATATTAGACACATTATAATTAATGCCTTGTTTTATTTAGCATTTGCCTCTATGTCCATTTTGCATGTAAATTTTGTATTTCATTTTTATGATATTAGATCATAGGAGCACAGGCATTTATTTCTCTGATAGCTTCCTGAGAGCACCTCGTAAAGTGGTCTCGATTACAGTGAGTGCTGAAATAGCACTATTGTTTTTGTGGCAAAAACATGAAGAGAGTTCTGTGTGGGATGGCCACAGCATTTTTGAAAAACCTCAGAAGGGATACTGGTGTTGCAAAATCAAGTACTCTTTTTGACCTAAACCATATACTGGTTTTCTTGAAATTACTGAAGGGTTAGGACTTTTCCCCCATTAACAAGGTTGGTAAAGTCACATTTTCCCCCAAGAAAACTAACATGCAAATAAAAGAGATTGGTTATACAAAAGCACTTGAGATTTCACTTGGGAGATCCTCAGTTGTTGTATCTTTCTTGTCTCTAACCTATTGGTCAAATGTGCCACTTACATCCACTTTCTTCAAGTTGCCATTTCTTGGGGGGTTTCCTTTAGAACCTTTAAAGATACAGTTTTCAGAAGCAAATCAACCAAAACAGCCCCACTCACCAGTAGAACCAGGATGTTGGAAAACTTAGACTGAGTTTTTGGGCCAATTGAGAGGATTAAATGCAAATATTTATAGAAAATGTATAGAACAAGGCCAGGCACAAAGTAGGTACTCCATAAGAGGCAGCTATTGTCATTTCCTTCAAATGATCTGCTCTCTTCTCTATGGAGCCGGCACCAGTAACCCCTTTAGCCCTGGGGCCATCAGTACAACCAGAAAGTGATATATGAAGGCAAAAAGATAGAAGAGGCAAAAGTTAGGAAAAATAGAGTGTATATATTTAGTGTGGACTAGTCAAGGAGATAGGAGAAAAAGAAGACAAAGATGAAAAAAAAAAAACTAAAGAGAAAAGAAAAAAGAAGTCCAGGTTTACACTAATAATGATCTTAAAGGGTAATCTAAGACCCTAGAGGTTATCGGCACTGGGCCCTTTACTTTAATATTGGTCTGCCACCATTTTCCCCTCATGTTCTAACTTCTAACATGTGTTTCAGATCATCTAGACGATTCTTCAGATCTAATTCTCTAAAACAGGTTAAAATTAAAAATTTTTTAGCTTGATCTAAATAGTCATAAATATTGAATACTGAACTAGTTTCTCCCTAAACCTCTAGAAACCCTCCATAGCATAATTGTTCCTAGAGGAGAATTTTTAAAATGCCATTCTTCCCTCATTTTCCATGAAAGGATATAGTTAATGAATTATCAAAGGTTTTCTTGGTAAGGCATTGTCCCCTTGTAAGTCAATCCCTTAGGACACTGTAAGAAGCTTGCTCCTGACTGGTAGATAAAACACTCTGGGAAATTCCTTTACCTCTTCAGGCCTTAGGAACATCATTTAGAGGATTAAAGTAGCAATTTTCTAAATAATATCTCCATGGCCTGAAAAAAATAAAGCAATCTCAAAGCCTTCTATTTTCTTTATTATTATTATTATTATTATTATTTCCAGAGGATGGTGCCTATAATGAAAGAACTCAAGAGATTTCTTACGGGAGTGTGACCCTTGGTGACAAATCTTTTCCAGGTAGTCTCAGAGGCACAGTACTTCATTCTTCTTGCACTTGTCAATAGCCAAGACTGGAATTTAACAGCACTGAACAACATTTATTAAGCACCTTCCATAGAATGTGGCCCTCATCTAGGAAGGAAGCAAAGCTTTGAACAAGTCAGACTTTACATCCCAGTAAGAAGAGTCAGAAAGTAAACACATAAACAAGCACACAAATACAATAACAAAATATTCAATGGTTATGTGCTATCATAAACAAAAAATAATTAATAATTTAAAAATTTGTTTTCAGGGTGCCTGGGTGGTTCAGTTGGTTGAGCCCGAGTCTTGATTTCTGCTCAACTCATGATCCAGGGTCGTGAGACTGAGCCCTAGTGGGGCTCTGCACTGAGTGCGAAGCCTGGATAAGATTCTCTCTCTCTCTCTCTCTCGTTCTTTCTCTTTCTCTCTCCCCCTCCACACCTCTCCCCTGCTCTCATTCTCTCTTTCTCTCTAAAATAAAATAAAATAAAATAAAATAAAATAAAATAAAATAAATTTGTTTTCTAGGAATTAATTTCTTTCCTCTTTTTATTTAAAGTAGGCTCCATGCCCCAGCATGGAGCCCAATGTGGGGCTTGAACTCATGACCCTGAGCTCAAGACTTGAGCTGAGATCAAGAGTCAGATGCTTAACCAACTGAGCCACCCAGGCACCCCGGGAATTAATTTCTTAATCGTATGAACCAATTAAATTCTTGCAAGGCACCCTGTGTACTAGAAAAATATTGGCTAGATAGTCCTGGAATGTCCTTCACCCTATTCATCTTATTTCACTGAACCCTTTATCCCCAGAGAAATTTTTATTTATCTCAGGAGTAAGCCATTAAGAATAATACTTTGTATTTCTGTAGTATTTACTTCTAGGAATGTATTTTAAAGAATTCAATTAGTAATATGCATATAGATTTCACGAAGTGGACATAAAAAGAGACTACATTTTTGTAAAAATAAAGACTAAGATGGGTGGATGGCCATGAGACATTTTTGGGCCTATCAGAGGAAGGGGCATGCCCAGGCATACACCACTGAATATGAGCAATGCTCGGTCACAAAAATCAGTTAATAAGTAGACTAAGTCTAGATTTAGGTGGTCAGTGAAACAGGGTCATCCCAAATTTTTTATAATAAGAATATTTTTCTATATATATATTAAAGTATGGAAATAAATATCTCAAGAAACATCAGAACTTTTTTGGAATTCTTAAGATAACGTAAGATTTTGTATTTTGTTTTGAAGGCATCGTGTTCTTTTCATCGCCTAGAGTGTTCAAAGGTTTTCATTTCCAAATAGCATGACAGTCCAGATACCAAGCGATGGCCTTCTTTTTCTTGACTGGATTGGGTTCAAGATTATTTGTGATGCTGAGGAGTTGATTGCATTTAGTCAGGTTGGCCATAATGCTCATGTGCTAAGTCCATTGTATGATACCTCCATGTCTGTCCAAGACCACTTAGGAGAAGGACGCAGTCTTCAGGTGAAGAATATAGACCTCAAATGATTCCATATTGATTTCACCTGTATGGAGCTACCGTGAAAGTGGATTACATAACAGGAGTCTGAGACTAAATAGGGAATGTGCTGAAGTAATGCTCTAAACGAAGAAACAGGTGAAAGAAAAATCAGTCCATCTCTCAGGTGCTGTTTTGTCTGGTCCTCATTTATGGGCTTTCCAAGGATTCTGGGGGTGGGTTGGTGTCTCCCTGACTTATTTTGGATTCAGTAATCTGCAATCTGGGGCTGAATCTATTCCGTCCCACCAGTCATGCTGAGATTGGGATTCCTCTGGCCATCAAATGATTTGTCCCAAGACGCCTGAAGAGTTACAGATAAAAGTCAAAACACAATTGTGGCTTTTAAAATCCTAGGTCACTGTTTAATACTGTTGATAGTTTCCCTGGCTATTTGATCCACTGCCATCATAGTCCTTAACTACCCAGTGCTGTGAAATTAATGTTGTAAAGATGTTGAAATAGAACAGGTTCCGTCAAAAATGCTTGATGTGAGAATGTTTAGGAATTCGTGTTTTTCCAGTAAATGTATTCATTTTTTTTCTGATCACACTTTATGTTAAACTATTAGTGGTAAGATTAAAAGCTGACAGCTCCTTCCTAAACCTTGTGAGAACCCATTTACTCTATCAGTTTGAATATTGCCTGATATAAGCTTGCCATTAATACAACCTTGATAACCCAATTCAAAAATGTATATATGATGGAAGAAAGTCCAGTAAGGCAAAGATGAAAGTTTATGTTGTTAAATTCTCAGGGTTAATGATGAAAAGATTAATTTTGTCATAACCCTTTAACTAATACTGTCAACAGAGGAGGTGTGTTTAAGCTTCATTGATTATTTCCTATTTAAGTCCCTGAACTAAAAAAATCCATATATTTGGATGAAATTTGTTTTTTCCTGTGAAATATGTAATATAATTCTGATCTGCTTTAACAATTTAACAGTTTAAATGACTTTATGATGAATATCAGTTGTACCTCAAGGATTATTTGAGTGTTTTCAGGTCATTTGCTCCTATGCTAAATGGCACAGGCTACTATGGTTTTTAAAAATTTGGGGTCAGGGGCATCTGGGTGGCTCAGCCGGTTAAATGTCTGACTTCAGCTTAGGTCATGATCTCACAGTTTGTGAGTTCGAGCCCCGCGTTGGGCTCTGTGCTGACAGCTCAGAGCCTGGAGCCTGCTTCAGATTCTGTGTCTCCCTCTCTCTCTGCTCCTCCCTCACTCACACTGTCTCTCTCTGTCTCTGTCTCTGTCTCTGTCTCTCTCTCAAAAAATAAATAAACATCAAAAAAAACCTGGGGTCAGCATTTGACAGGTTTACAGAAGTTATTTGTATTGTTTTCAAGGCATTTGGCTATAGTAACCTGTCCTTACTTTCAATTCTACTTCTTTGAATCTTCTAGAGTCCACGAAACCAGATAACCAAGCTGGTTAATGTCCTTGTAATGCATTATTCTTTTTTTTTTTCTTTTAAAGTTTATCTATTTATTTTGAGAGAGAGAGAGAGAGAGAGAGAGAGAGAGAGAGAATGAGAGAGAGAGTGCATGAGCAGGGGAGGAGCAGAGAAAGAGGGAGAGAGAGAGAATCCCAAGCAGGCTCCATGCTGTCAGCTCAGTGCCTGATGCAAGGCTTGAATGCACGAACCGTGAGATCGGAACCTGAGCAGAAACCAAGAGTAAGGGATTTAACTGACTGAGGCACCAAAGTCCCCAGAGTGCATTGTTCTTTAAATAAGTAGGCTTAGAGCTTAGCTACCAAGAATTTCTCTTAGAATGCACACATGAGAATTTAGCTATTTTGTCTTTTATTTTCAGAGGTCCTTTTGGCTTACTTCTGGTTTCTCTGTTCTGTTCCAGATGATTAAATTTGCCCAAGGCTTTCCTGCCCAATATTTCAGTAGCTGTGGCATGGTGCAGGGGTGAGGCCAGGAGCTCTGGAGCAGATCTCAGTTGAAATTCTGGCTCTGTCATAATCCTGCTGTGTGACATTGGGCAAGTTACTTTACCTCCCAAGCTTTAGTTTCATCAACTGGAAAATGAGAATGAAAATAAACACTCTCCAGAGTTATTGTGAGGATAAAATGAGGTGTGGTACGATAATAACTAATATTTATAAAGCATTTATTATGTGCCAGGTACGTAGTTAGCACTCATAAATGGTAGCTCCTTTACACATACTTGACTTTGTGCCCTTACTAGTTGGACTTTACACAATTAATCCACTGAAGTCCTCACATACTTTTTTCAAATGCCATAGAAAATAAGAAGGTAGAAAGGAATGAATCAGAAAGAATCTACTGTGTACAGCCATGGGGTTAGACATTTTACTTATATTGTATCATCTAATCATCCCAGCAAACGTTTGGAATAGGAACTATGATCCCCATTGTACAGATGAGAAAAATAAAGCCCAGAGGGGTTACAACAGAGAAAGCAGCAAAAGAAATAGAACAAATACGGTACAATTGAGAACTTAATTCTATCAGAGTAAATTACAAGACTGACATTAATAATCTAGTTAAGTTCTTCTTGTTTATTAGCAAATCATCAATCATATTTTTCTTTTATAGAGTTAAAATAAGAAAATGTAAAAGATTCTTCTACAATGTCAAATTTGCTTTATTCTTCCTAACGTAGATGTTTTCATAAATCCTTGCATGAGTAAAAGGCTAAATTACTTTGTCTCAATCATAATACATACTGAGGCTTGTTTCTGCTGCCAAAACTGTTCTTTGGTTTAGAAAATTTCCCCTAGGTCATTTAGAAGTATTCCCAGAAAAGATGAAAATGCCAAAACCTGGTTAAATTTTATTTTCAACTATTGCACCAAGAATGGAAGGAATCTGAGAATCAAGAATGTATATTTATCTGGTCACGAGGAGAACAGGGGTTATCTGAATGCCATCGACCCAATGTTTGTCACTTTCTTTCCTGGGTGGCAATTTCCCCCTCATTCTCTGGCTAACTTCACGTATTGTGTGGTCAATCATCCTGCCATTCTCTTATTTTCAGTTTTGTTACTTATTCTTAGGGGGAAAGGCACGTGAGAATTTCTTTTGGAGTGCCACCTTTTCAAAGAAAGGTGCAAATTAGATGTAGTAAATTTGTAATTCTATTTCCATCCTTAAAAAGAAAGGTCATTCAGACATTGGTCTGCTCTGTCACCTTGAATCAGAAAAGAACTCATCTGGTTTATTTAGTTTTTGATAGCTCACACTTCAAAGAAAGGCAAGGGTTATATCCGCTGATAATTGTGTGAGCTTACGCAAGCAAAAAAAAAAAAATACAAAAAAAGAAAAGAAAAAAGAAAGAAAGAAGAACCCTTCCCCGACCCCTGCAGTGATCAGTATGTATATCCTGAAGCACCAGAGATCTGATGACGTCTGTTGTGGTTTGCTGAGTCCCAACAGGCTTGATTCTGCAGACTTGACTCCGGAAAAAAAAATCCCACCAGCTTCAAGTGAAATTGTGCCCAAGTAAAGATTACTAATAAAAATATCATGAAACTGGCTCTGGTGCTACTTTTGGTCTTAAAATTCTGTGTGTGTGTGTGTGTGTGTGTGTGTGTGTGTGTTTGCACATGTGCACATCTATGTGTACTTTAACTTCAACATCCATATTTGACTTAATCTTTTAGAAGCTCTAATATACTGTGTAAGCTTTCAGGCAAGGTTCTGGCAATAACTCTTCATATGTAAGTGGCTTAACTTTCCATTGATATCCATGTGGACTTCCCAAGGTCAGGTTTGATTCTTAATTTATGGAAAAGTAATAGAGAGCCAGTATGTTTTATGCATTATCATTTCAAAGAGATGAGGCTTTTCAATAGAAATATAGATCACCGTTTTTTAATTTCACTTATAATTTATACCCTACCTACTTTCAAAATAATCCCAGTTTATTTCTAGCCTTGTCTTGGTTAATGCAACCACTGTCTGCTCTGCATACCCCATTTGCAGTATAGTGATAATAATACTTGCCATTTCACAGTGGTGTTTTAAAACTAATGAATAGAGGCCTGTATGAGCCCCAACTCTTCGAAATACGACAGCTTGATAGCTTACAAATTAATTTCAACTGGGCCAAAAGTTACACACCGAATGTATAGTTTTATAAAAACATACAAAATTAGAATATATTTGTAAATTATGTAATTAAAATTATTTTATTTAAAAAATTTTTTTTTCAACGTTTTTTATTTATTTTTGGGACAGAGCGAGACAGAGCATGAACGGGGGAGGGGCAGAGAGAGAGGGAGACACAGAATCAGAAACAGGCTCCAGGCTCTGGGCCATCAGCCCAGAGCCCGACGCGGGGCTCGAACCCACGGACCGCGAGATCATGACCTGAGCTGAAGTCGGACGCTTAACCGACTGCGCCACCCAGGCGCCCCTAATTAAAATTATTTTAAAATGAATGGAATAGAGGTGCCTGCATGGCTCACTCGGTTAAGCGTCCGACTTCAGCTCACGTCATGATCTTGTGGCTCATGAGTTTGAGCCCCTGGTCAGGCTCTGTGCTGACAGCTCAGAGGCTGGAGCCTGCTTCGGATTCTGTGTCTCCCTCTCTCTCTGCCCCTCCCCTACTCACTCTGTCTCCCTCCCTCTCTCTTTCTCTCTCTCTCAAAAATAAATAAACATTGGGTGCTTGGGTGGCTCAGTCAGTTAGGCATCCAACTTCGGTTCAGGTCATGACCTCACAGGTCGTGAGTTCGAGCCCCACATTGGGCTCTGTGCTGACAGGTCAGAGCCTGGAGCCTGCTTCAGATTCTGTGTCCCTCTCTCTCTGCCCCTTCCCTGCTCATGCTCTGCCTCTCTGTCTCTCTGTCTGTCTGTCTCTCTCTCTCTAAAATAAATAAACATTGTAAAAATTAAAAATGAATGGAATATATATCATCAATATACATATCAATATATACATGTATATATATATGCAAAAGGAGGAATATACTCAAATTGTGAAAAAATATATTATGAAATAAGGCTAAAAACGCTCATTAAATAATATAATGAATATTCTATAGAAGTTAATGTTGACAATGGTTATCAAAATTGGTGGTATTGTGGGTGATTTTATTTTCTTGTATGTATTATATATATATATATTCCAAGTTTCCCCAAATGAATAGGTAGTTCTTCCAAAATCAGGAATATAATCTCAATAAGTATCTCAATAAACATCTGTTCAACCTACCACACTACTGAGTGTCTGTAAATTTAATATATTCGAAAAGTGCAAACAGGAGATTCCAATAGGTAAATTATTCCCACTTACCATCGCTTCTATCACCCTGGATTTCTCTGGGATCTTCTAAAACACTGCAAGCTCTCCCTCTTCCAGGTCTTTTCATATTCTGTTCTACCTTTCTGAAGCATTACTTACAATCCTTCACCAGGCACACTCCTTCACCAGGCTAATTCCTACACATATTTTAGGTACTAGTTTGGTTCTCGCTTTTTTCACAAATCAAATCTGAAGACCTCCCATACGCTGCTGTGGCTGTCTGTGTTCACTCCTAAGAGCACACTTGTCTTAGCTATCACCTTTGGTCTGAAAGTCACTTGGAGGCAGAGACCTTCGTGCCTGGCACACAGTAAGTGTGGCTCACCAGATAAGGACTGCTGGGACTTCCTGAGTTCAACAACTATTCCTGTCTACTGAATTTGGGGAGAAAGAGGAAGACATTAGTGTTGGCCACTCTCATCAAGCCTGAGTTTTTCTCCCAAAGAAGTATTGGTAAAAAGAGAAAGAAACTTTTAAGATTTATTGCAAGGAAATTTTAATTAAACTTGCTGCATAATTTATTTAGTTATTCATAGAAAATAGCTTGGCTTGGTTTTGGAGAAGTGACTACATACACAAAGGAATTTTAAAATAAAAAAGATGAAAAAGATTTTCTCCCCCTCTGACTATTGTAAGTTTCAACAGCAAACATTTGTGTTGGTTCTACACATGTTACATCAAAGATAACATGATTTGTCGCATCTTCTTTGAAAAATATCCTACATCTGTAAGTCATTAGCTTTTGTCTGGCTCTTTGCTATATTGGAAGAGACCCTTGGATGTTTTATGTATCTCCATTTTCCTAACTGTAGAATGGGGCTAATTTTACTCTCCACAGTAAAGAGAATGTTGAAAAAAAGTTCATGCTTGGATATAGATGTTAGCTGGATATTAATTAAAATGGAGAAAATTACTTTCATATTACAGTTTATTGTCAGAGTATTCTCTTTAACCAAAGGAATTATATTCTTGTTTTTCTTTTGTATTTAACTACCTCTTTCTATATATAGACTTTCACAGATCCCTTTCTCAATTCCCAGCTAAGATGACTGAATTGCTGAAAACCATGTATGGTCCATAAGCACCCACAAAAAAATGGAACAGACATTAAACACACATTCCTCATACCCTAACTTTTCCATGTCACGACTCTGAAACTACTTGTGAATAGACATTCGTAAAACAAGTACATTAGGACAAAACAAGCAGTTACTTAACCTGCCTGGCCCGATCACTCTAGCTAAGTCTGCGTGTCAGTGTCTCAAGGGATCTTGATTTCTCCAATTCTCTGGACTTTGCCAATGGTGAGTAGCAGCTACAGTTCACAGTGTGGGGCCATCAGCAGAACAAGAGCACACAAAAAGAATCCCAGGAAAAAGCGAATCCCGAAGGCCTCGTGTTGCTGATAGTGCCTCCTCCTAGGCAATCAGAAGGTGGAAGGTGACTGTGGACAGTGGGCTGGGAAGCAGAAGGTGTGCTCCCTATGAGGGTAGAGTTGTTGAGAGATGTGAGATGTGGCAGATTTTTAGTCAAAGCTGGTAAATCGAGTTGCTCAAGTGCTTTTTTTTTTTTTTTTTTGGTTTATTTTTCCTTTATGGAATTGTCACAAATGTGTTATTGGCTTAGAATTGGATTTTCTACCACACGAGGAAGGCATCCACAAAACAAAGACCCTAAATCTCAACCAGGGAAGCCACAGAAATTATATTATAAATCATTATAATGTTCCAAGAACTTCAATTCTCCAAATCTAGTAAAATTTACACTCTTCAACTTCTTATTTTTTAAAAACAAAAACTTGATGACAGATGTCTACACACACATCCTATGGTTCCAAGCCCAACCAGCCTGGATAATGTCAGAGATGAGGACCTAATTGAGGCTGTTCCATCAAGTTAGTCATTATCCATAGTGCTTGTCCCATGTCCACAGCAATTTTGATCAGTCCACAGCAAGCCTTTGGTTAGCAAAGACCGACAAATTTGGGTAAAAAAGGAGAATATTATTCTAAAGACCAAGAGCCACATTTGGACACAGGGATACAACAATCATGTAAAAGAGTGACTCTAAGGTTGGCCAACACAGTAGCTATTAATAATAAAGGCTATGTTATTAAATGGTAATTATATTTACCATTACTTTCACTATATGATTCAGAACCCATATTATTTTCAATTAAATAGTGACAAATGGGCCCTTGGTGACCTAAAGATGGTCTTACTCTGAGAAGAAAGATGTTCCATATTTAATATTTCCTTGCGAAGAGAAATGACTAAATACTGGGAGCCACTGAGTATTGCCATCTGTGTAACAGAACAGGGCAAATTCTATACATATTTCCACTGTAAAGAGAGAAAAAGGAAAACAAAAAACTTTTTTTTTTCCTTTTTTGCTGTTAGAAGTGAAAAATCACTGTTAGGATGAATCTCTATCTCCATCAATCATCTGCAAAAGTAAAACAAACAAATACCAGCTTGATCTGTTTGAGGTCTGAGATATGAGTACAATATAAATCTCCAAGGCAAAGGGTCTTGGTAATGCTAACATTTGACTGAGAAGTGGGCTGCCCAGTGTGTGGCCTGGATACAGTTCTGAGTGAATGCACCTTCCTTGCAGGAAATCTGGGAGTTCCATGTGCAACCTCACCAGGCCATCAGGGGCTGGACTCTCTGACTTGCTTGTCTGGACTGACCTTGTTCTAGCCCTAGAGCCAGGACCTTGATTGTTGCCCCCTAACCACTTGACCCTAGCCTCTTATGCTTCTGTGATCCTAGTTACGGGATCCAATTTTCATCACTGTGTTTCTGACTTTACTTTCCATTTACAGCTTCTTGCTCTCTGGATTCAGCTTACACACTATAAACTGACTTCAATTCTTATTATCATTGTCAAGTTAATAAGCCTGAAATGCTTCTTCTAGGAGATAAGAAAAAAGCTAGAATGTGAACTGAAAAAAGGGAGGGTCTAGTTATGGGATTAGGTCCAATGCCTATCTATATTCCTGTGGGTTGGAAGTTCCTAAACCCTGGTATAGACAGTTTAAAGGTTGACTTCAAAAAACAGTAAAAGATTTCATAGTTTTTGAACTCTGTGATTTATTTTTTTTATATCATCTGATGGTTTGTGAAAGTTTCTAGGAATGTTCCTCAGGTTATACAGTATTTACACCCTTCTCAAACTGTACTGAACCACAGGCAACTTATTGACTCAAGTTCTCTGATTCCTCTAGGTCTGAGGAGTCTTTATTTTTCTCTTTACCTAGGAGTGTGTGGCAGAGAAGAGGTGATATGCTCTGTTTGCACATAGGAAAATTACATTTTTTAACCTCTCTTGCAGTAGATTTGGGAGCCATATTTCTGCACTTTCTTTCTATTTTTCCTTCCTTTCCTTCCTTCCTTCCTTCCTTCCTTCCTTCCTTCCTTCCTTCCTTCTTCCCTCCTTCCTTCCCTCCCTCCATAATTTGGATTAGTAATAGAGAAAGAAAGAGAATTTTAATGTCTGAGCATCACTTTTTGGAGTTTTTAAGTTATGGCCCTCAACTTTAAGGCAAGGTTGAAAAATAATTCAAAATACATATCATATTGTATAAGTAAACTGAAACATATTATTTATTATGATAAATAACTTGCACAGATGTATTTTTTAGTCTATAGGAACCAGGTTTCACCACATGCTGCACAAGTTTCCTTCATGGTGGTCAGAATTCCAACCAGTAGCTGAAGGATTGATGGCAAAACTCTGTCCTCACTATATAGGCTAACCTGGAGAAACTGTAGAAGGTTCTCTTTCGTACTTCCAAGAACTATTGTTATGTAATTGTATGGGTCTTTTCCTATTAAAAAGTGATTTAAAATACATTTTATCAATTAATTCTAGGGCAGTCTTTTGAGATAAAATTTCTATGGTCTATGAATGAAGCATGGATTAGCGATTTGCCTAATGTCACACAGCCTACAATGGTAGAATAGCTTGGAAAATGTTTTTGACTCCATTTTCAGTGGTTATGTGGGTGTGTATGAATGTGTGTGTGTGTGTTTTAAATGTGAGAAATGTTCCTTTATTCCTGGAGAATATATATAGTATATATATATATATATATATATATATATATAGCATCTGGGCTGGTATTATATCATTTATATCATTTTGTGTTCTTTTTTACTTAATGTAAAAAACAATCTTGTCAATAAAACTTTTTGCAAACATGGTGTTTAATGGCTGCATGATGTTTCAACATATGCTTCTATGACAATTAAATTCATCTCTCCTCTGTTTTTAAGCATGTAGATTATTATTAAAGTTTTTATTTCTTATAAATAGTGCTGTAGAAACATCTCTGTACAGAAAGCTTTTCTCCGTATTTTAGATTATTTTCTTAGTATAGATTCTTAGTAGAATTATAGAAAAGAAACAAACGTGTAATGTTCCCTCTACCATAGGAACTACTTCCTCTGCTTCTTGAAATTATCACACGGTCAGTAAATCACCACCACCACCACTCCACAGGCTAGCTCAGAAGTTAAGTCACAGGCTTGATGGGGACGATGAATTCCAGCTTCCTTCTTGATCTAGTTGGTAAAGTGCCAGCTGAGGAGTGGGGAATGGGTTGAGTGTTTCTTATCAGCCTCAATATTTGGCCACAGGATCATATTTCCAAGGAATTGTAATTGGAATTTAATGTCACTAATCTTCACAGCAACCTTGTGCTCTAAGTGGGGATCGTTATTTTTCAGAGAGAGAAAACACCGAAAAATATATTTACTGTATTCTTCCCTGGGTCCTTCAGATTTACTCATACAAGTGCTGTGCACACTGGAAAAGAATTAGGGTAACTAGATTTTTCTTCCCAGCATTGGATCAAAACAACCAGGCCAGGATAAAAGACTACATTTTGGGTCAAATGGGTATATTTCTGCTGTTTACCATTCCACAATGGGACAGAAAATGAGTTAAAAAGAAGGAGGACACTCCTCTCTGCAACAAAGCTAGATTGTTTAAATGGGTTACATCGACAGAGAAAGAAGTCACAAAATGCTCCTCCTTGTCCTATATTGATAAAAATCTGCTCTTTTGTCTCTGTCATTTTTCTGCCCTTTGTTGTGGTAGAAAACTATGATATTACTTTCTTTCTTAGCTTTGGGGAGTTTGTATAATAAATAATTAAAAGGAAATCTAAAAATATAGTGTAAAACAGCTGGTTGCTGGATCATTTGGTAAAACAGTGGACTTCTGAGTGATATGATTTTTTTTCCTCAAAAATATTTATAATCTAAATTAGAGCAAGCACCATTGCTTAATTTATTTGAATAAATAAATCTAGAAATCTAGAAAAATTGGTTTGAAAGACATGCTTATTTATATATGAGACAATGATTATGCCAAATTATAAAGTCATGATTTTGAAATTAGAAAATTCTATGCCAATATTCTCAGTATATTTATTTAGGTTTGTATATTTGATACTAAGGAATTTATATCCTCTTGGAAAGGTTCCTGTATCTAAGCATATGTTACCATCAGGTAGAAGTGTTTTTCTTAGTTAAGGATGAACTTTAAGTGAGAGTTAATGAACTTGGGGGAACATTTAAAAAAAAATCTCTTTCTGTGTATATCTCCTTATTTAAAGGAAACTGGGAAATTAGTGCTAACAAAGTAAAAAAACAATTTTAATATAATGGGCTCTTAAGGAGAACAAACTTCTAGGTTTATTTTAATTTTCTTTTCACTATTTTTTAAAAAAATTTTATTATTTTTTTTTACCATTTTATTTATTTATTGTTTAGTTTGCATCCAAGTTAGTTAGCACATAGCACAACAACGATTTCAGGAGTAGATTCCTTAATGCTTCTTACCCATTTAGCCCATCCTTCCTCCCACACCTTCCCCAGTAACCCTCTGTTTGTTCTCTGTATTTAAGAGACTCTTATGCTTTGTCCCCCTCCCTGTTTTTATATTATTTTTGCTTCCTTTCCCTTATGTTCATCTGTTTTGTATCTTAAAGTCCTCATATGAGTGAAGTCATATGATTTTTGTCTTTCTCTGACTAATTTCACTTAGCATAATACACTCTAGTTCCATCCATGTAGGTGCAAATGGCAAGATTTCATTGTTTTTGATTGCTGAGTAACATTCCATTGTGTATGTATGTGTCTGTGTGTGTGTGTGTGTGTGTGTGTGTGTGTGTGTGTATATATATATATATATATATATATATATATACACATTCCACATCTTCTTTATCCATTCATCCATCAATGGACATGTGGGCTCTTTCCATACTTTAGCTATTGTTGATCATGCTGCTATAAACATTGGGGTGCATGTGCCCCTTTGAAACAGCATACCTGTATCCTGTGGGTAAATGCTTAGTAGTGCAATTGCTGGGTTGTCGGGTAGTTCTATTTTTAACTTTTTAAGGAACGTCCATATTGTTTTCCAGAGTGGCTGCACCAGTTTGCATTCCCAGCAGCAGTGCAAAAGAGATCCTCTTTCTCCACATCCTCACCAACATCTGTTGCTGCCTGAGTTGTTAATGTTAGCCATTCTGACAGTTCACTAATTTTTTACTTTCATGTATTTCCAATTATTTCCTGGCAAATGTATGAACTAGAATATTGCTTTTTAACTCACTCAGATTGTCTTATAGTAAAATACTTTTACATGTAATAAATATGGCCAAGTCTTTGAACTAGTATCCCTGGGTGGGGAAGCATACACAATGGCTTCCTTTTTCTACCATCACTTCTGAACTGGCTCACAGGAAGTGGGGAAGTGTCCTTACTGGCTGGTTAAATGGGAATGAGAGATCAGTTCTGGCAAAAAAAAGTATTATTTGTATCTCTTTAAGAAGTGAATCTTTAAAAAAATGTCTTTTAGGATCTTTGATGTTTTCAAAATACTGGGAGTCAGACACATTTCCATTGATACAAACTGCTTCCTTTTCCTGGATTTGTCAAGAAAGTGTCATGCTTTTGGCTTCATTTTGCTGGGCAAGTGGGAACAAGGAGGTTGTGGGGGTTAAGGGAGAGAGAAGCTTAAGGTCTGGGAAGGGGAGTGGAGTGGCCTGAGGACCTTGAAGAAGGGCCAGTGTGATTAAAGTCAGGACAGAAGGGCTACAGAACAATTGAAGGGACATGGTCTGACCAACAACAGAATGCAGAGTTGGGAGGGGACGTTAAAAGTCAGGATGGATGGGTCCGGTTCTGAATAACCCTTGATTATGAACAGAAGAAGCCAGACCTGATTTGATGGGAATGGGCAGCCAATAATTTCTCCTGATAAAAGTGCTGTTTTATTAAGATTTGCTAGAATGAGGAATGAAACAGCCTATGGCTCTGATCAGCTTTGTTTTTTATCCTTCCAAATGATGGCAGTACTTACCATTTCTATTCTATATTTCTTTTCTAGTAATAATATATATTTAAATGATAACTTTAATATATGCTGTCTTACATAATAATTCTATTATATTTAGTAGCATTCTCTACTCATTTAATATGTATTTTACAGTTATTATGAGGAAGTACTATATTATTTTTACTCTCAACAATGCCAAATCCATGACAGATCCTCAAGAAGTGCTTATTGCATACAATTGAATAAATGAGATTTTTTTTTTACCATTTTAATATAATGAAGGGAAGTTCTTGAATTTAAAATGCCTCAATTGCCTTATTTGGTGTATTGTGGGTTCACTGATACCCTTGACTTCTATAAATTGTGGAGAAGCCATTTCAGTTGACTTTGGATGACTTAAGGTTTTCTGATTATGGATCCATTTATACATGTGCTTAGCTGAAAAAATTAATTAATAATTATATATTCCCTTACACTAAGTAGGATGGGATCAAATGCATCTTTTGTGAAATAGAAATCTTATATACAATTTGTATATTCAATTCCATTAAGGAGAGCACCTTCTAATTTTTTCCTCTAGTAATGTGACTTTGTATGATACATTCATCTCTTCATTTTATATAAAATGTCTCATTTCTTATTAACTCATCCACTTTAACAAGACTGTTTATTGTTGAGTGTTTCCTCTTTGGGACCTCCGCCCCCCTCTCTACACACATTATACACAATCAGATCCAATAGAGGGAGAAGAATCTTTAGTTATTGATGTAATTTCTACCAGTTTCCTTGTACGGGAGATTATTAAAGGAAGGGGTAGTTTAAGGACAGACCTAGGTCCCTCTTAGATTTCTAGAAGCTGTTTTTCAGGCTGCCGTTTATTACTTTGCTTACTCAAGGTAATTATAGCTCTCTTCCTATGTCTATCTGGATAGATCCAAGTTTTTATAAGGGCTGGTCCATGCACACTTGACAAGTAAAGGAAAGAAAGCATCCTTTTTATTACCACCAGTGCTTGTCTTGTGAGAGATAGGAAACTCAAAGTTAAACTTGAAATCTGGACCTTCCACATTGGTCACTTTGTTAATCTGCCCAAATTTTGAGGTTCAATCTGCCTTAATGCTCACTATTAATTCAGCCCATCAGTTAACCATAAGCCCTTTGATAACAGTCCACAGGAATTCCCTTAGTAGATGCAACTTTCTGGCTTGTTTGGAAATTATACAAAGCCTCCCCATAGAAATGGTTGGGAATGTCAACAGACATGTTCTTTTTACCTAGATTGAGGAGGAAAAAAGACTACTTCTGTGTCAGTTTGTAACAGCCTAGCTTCCATACTATATCAATGGATCTCAATTCTGGCTACACATTAGAGTCACCTGTGAAACTTTCAAACTATCAGTGCTTGAACCCCATCCTAGATTCATGGAGATGGGGAGGTGGGGCATGAGGCTGAAGTTCCTGAGTTTTAAAAAATCTTCCCAGCTGATTTTAAGGATTAGCCAGGATTGAAAACCACTTAGCTTTAGAGCAAGAAGATACACTCCTCTAAAAGATGATATTGTTGATATTTTCAACTCTGCTGTGGCGTGCTGAGATGTTGACTAAGACTAGATTTTTAATGTCTACTTTTAGAGTCAGATACGAGATAGCCTCCACCCACAGAAAGCCTCCAGCCTCCAACAAAGCGTTCTTTCCTTTCCTTTTATGCCACCTACTGAAATGTGACCTGGTCAATGCATCTGGGATTGACCAAACTCTGGGAGCTCAGCTTATGATGATGATGAAAAAGGTAATTGAGTATGGATGATAGGAGCATCTGGACCAACAACTGGTTTCATAACGCACTATGTGACATTGGGCAAGTCATTGAATCTTCTTCCTAGACCCTTTTTTTCCAGTCAAGTAAATAAGAGGTACTAACCCCAAACCTACTTCACAGAGCTGTTGGGAGTGTCATATGAGATTGTGTACTTGAAAGCACTTTATAAACCTTAAAGTTTCTCACTTCATAAAAGTGAGTATTCTCACTTGTGTGACAGAGTTATTCCGAAGTGTCTCAAGTGTGTTCTTTCCATGGACCAAACACCAGAAAATGCAATTTAATATCTGTAGATGAAATAGGAATAGACAGGTAGCTAATATTTTGCATCACATTTTCTTTCATTTGTTATCACTTATCCAGATGATAAATCATCCATAGCGTCTAGCTACAAGGAATAATTAAGTGAAAAGGAGATCTTATCTGTTTAAAAATTAGAACAGAGAAAACCTGAATTATTGTCACAAATGTATTTAATTATTTTTTAACGTTTGTTCATTTTTGAAAGAGACACAGCATGAGTAGGGGAGGGGCAGAAAGAGAAGGAGACACAGAATCTGAAGCAGGCTCCAGGCTCTGAGCTGTCAGCACAGAGCCTGACCCGGGCTCGAACTGATGAGCTGTGAGATCATGACGTGAGCCGAAGTCAGAGGCTTAACCAACTGAGCTACCCATGTGCCCCTGTCACAAATGAATTTAATGTTTATTGCCCATGACTATATCTTAGGTATTGTGCAATGCAAGTTTAATCTGAACTTTAAAAGATTATAAACTAAAAAAATAATTTGAAGTGCAAATAAATGATATATATTTGAAGCCTAAAATGAACCAGTTTTGTTACCTAAACCAGAACACTGATGAAAGGAATTATTCTAAGAGAGTGTGCTCTGGTTAAACTTTGTAGGCTAACATTTGTGGGAAGGAACTGAGAGACAGCCACCTTCAATTTTTGCTTTGATTTATCACAGTAGTGATGATGAATAAACTATGGATTATAGTGACACAATATAGTAATATATAAAATATTAATCTAATTTAGAAAGGCTTTTCTCCTAGCTGAAGGAATTTCAGAGGTCAGCAAGCAGGAAGTGAGTAGTCACTTGAGGACGATTTGGTTGCAATGGTGGAAAGGAGTGTAGGGAGCAGAAGAGTGGGGAATGGGAACAGAGAGCAGTGAAAGAATGACACTTAACATTTTTATGTCTAACCTCAACTTCCAGGCAGCCAGATGCCACTGGTTATAGGAGCCTTTGTCTCAAGAGCCATTTGGAGTAGAGGGGAACAGGGAGCCCCTAAAGCTCTCACAATGGCTTTACAAGGGGACCCAAATCACATGGTTCTCAAAATTTAATGTAAATCAGAATCACAGGGAACAATGTCAAGATAGATTACAGTCCCAGAGTTTCTGGTTTGATAGGTCCTGTCTTGGGCCAGAGAATTTGCGTTTCTAGCAAATTCTCAAGTGATACTGAAGGAGAATGGTTTGAGAACCATCGCTTTAGACCAGTCTTCTGCAACCAAGTCTTGTCTTGCATTATATTGATGAATTACATGGGGTTCAGGGTGTAGAATGATGCCAAATACCCTGGTGAAAATCTAGGGTTTGCTATTTCCCAGGTCAGTGTTTTTTTTTGTGACTGAATTTTCTACCTTTACGTAAGGAAATTGGACATTGCATTCTCTCATCTCAAGGCATCCAAGTATACATTTCTTTTGTTTTACTTTCCTTTTATACCATGACTATAATCTGCAGCAATGCACTCCCTAAATAATCCACATTATTGACACTTGCTTTATACAACCTTTGCTTCTGACCCATGATGATTTCACTGAAGCAAACTTTCTATTAATGGAATCAGTTAGTAAATCTTCCCCCAAATCTAAAACCTTACTTACTGAACTTTTTAGAAGAGGCACAACCAATATTCAAATCTAATTTGAATTTTACATCTCAAATAGCTATTGCTCATGCAATAACAAAGCAGCAAACAGGAGGAGAATAGAAAGAAACCAGAGGTCCTGGGTGATATACCAAGTAGGTAGTTTAGCTCTTGAGAAAACAATATGGACCATCATAATTGAAGCAACTCTCTAGTACAGATTTGATTGATATGTTTTCCTGTATCTCATCTGTGTAATAATTACCTCTCTGAAAATAATTTTTCATTTATTTGATTAATTTTTGTTGAGAACCTATTGATGGCAGGCACCATTAAGGGCAAGAAGGAATACAGTGATGGATAAAATAGGTACTGTCCTGCGATTATTATCTTAAATTCTAGTAGGTATAGTCAATTGTGAGAACCATATGCACTTTATCAAGTTCATCTGATTGATATCCTTTAGGTTGTTTGCATTTTCAGTTGGTTTAATCAAACAGGACTGAATATCTCAGAAGAGAGAGCAAATTAATCTGAAACAGGTATCTTTGTTAGAAGAAAGTGAATCTTGCGTATTTCTGAACATAAAAAAAAGAGAGACAGAGTGCCTTATTCTAGAACTCTGACTATATTTTTTTTTAAATTTTTTTTTTCCAACGTTTTTATTTATTTTTGGGACAGAGAGAGCATGAACGGGGGAGGGGCAGAGAGAGAGGGAGACACAGAATCGGAAACAGGCTCCAGGCTCCGAGCCATCAGCCCAGAGCCTGACGCGGGGCTCGAACTCACGGACCATGAGATCGTGACCTGGCTGAAGTCGGACGCTTAACCGACTGCGCCACCCAGGCGCCCCCGAACTCTGACTATATTAAAGCAGGTAAGATTATATAAGGGATACATTTCCCTTAACTAAGGAAAGATAACTAAGATGAATCTTGTTTTAGATTAGCTGAAATTAATTTTTATTGCAACAGGCTTAGTAACTATTTATAGTTCACAAATATCCACAAGTCTGTCTGTTCCATAGAAAATATACAGTCCATGAAATAAAGTGTATGCCCTTAAAACAAAATAAATAATATAAGGCAACAATGACAACAAAATTCTTATCTCATGGTTCTCTTGAGATGAGATTTTCCTAAATATTGGCCAATTCTTAGGTTTATAATTCATTTTAGCCACTTGACCAGAACATTAGATTTCCTTGGAATACTTTATCCTAGGTGCATCTCTAAGGAAGAATATATTTTGGATCCCACTTTCTACCCTTTAACACAAGATAATATTGTGTGTTACTTTGGTCATTATATTCTTTCCCCTATTCACATATGAACCATTTAAAGACTAATTATCATTAGTCATAGCATCTAAGAATCAGAATGGACTGTGAAGAGATCTGGTCCCAAGTGCTGCTCAATTCAGACACTCCATTTGAGCATCCCTGAAAAAGGATTGTTGGTCTGAATGAGTTCAGTGCTGAAGATGTTACTACTTTATATTCTGGGACAGCTCTCTTTTTTAGGAGGTTCTGCCTTATAGTTTTCCAAACTCTACCTTTTTCTAACTTCCATTTATTCCACACTCTGGAACCATAAGGAAGTTAAAAAGTATTTGCGGACGATGTCCTTAGTTTTTCCTTCTTAATTTCAAGGAGCTCTGGTCCTTCAATTCCAATATCTCTTATGATAAGGTTTCTAGGACTTTGACTTGTTAATTTATTTCCTCTACATACAGTTATGCTTTCCATTATCCCACATGATTGATAGTACTTAGAGTGGACATAATATTATAGGGAATGGTATCTCTCAAGACTGTGTAAATCCACAAATGTGATATGCATGTGTTATGGACTCTGTTACAGTTTCCTCCAAATTCATATCTCAGTGTGATGGTATTTGGAGATGGGGTCTTTGAGAAGTAATTAGGTTAGATGAGGTCATGGGGGTGGGACTCTCATGAATTAATTACTTCCCTAACAAAAGAGACACCACAGAGCTTGCTTTCTCTTCCTTCTCTGCCGAAGCAGTAAGGTGAGGCCATAGCAGGAAGGTGGCTTTCTGCAAGCCGGAAAATCTTCTGCAAACAAGCCCCCAGCAAATCCCAGCCATGTTGGCACCATGATCTCAGATATCCAATCTCTAAAACTGAGAAAAGAAATTTCTGTTGTTTAAACCTCTTGGTCCATGGTATTTTGTTATGGCAGACTGAGCAGACTAAGACAGCATGCATGCAGTTAAAAAGAGGGGGGGAAATATAATTTTGAATATTCGATGACATCACTGTGATTTATCCAACCAATTATTTGGATTTTCAAAATACACAAATATCTTGAAAATCTACTTGTTTCATGATTTATAATTTTCACTTTTTTGGATTTTAAGACTTGAAATTAGAACTTTATGTGAAAAAAATCAGTATCTTAGTGAAGCAAGAAGTGCTATGACTGTGGGGCACCTGGGTGGCTCAGTTGGTTAAGAGTCCAACTTTGGCTCAGGTCATGATCTCGTGGTTCTTGAGTTCGAGCCTTGCATTGGGCTCTGTGCTGATGGCTTGGAGTCTGGAGCCTGCTTCAGATTCTGTGTCTTCCTCTCTCTATGCCCCTTCCGCTGCTTGTGTTCTGTCTCTGTCTCTTTCTCATAAGTTAATAAACATAAAAAAAACAGTTCTATGACTGTGAATATAGGTAGCTTTGAAATATAGTGATTTCTTCCCTTTTATCATTTATATAATAAATATACATTTCTATATACATAATATTTCATATATCTCATACATCTCATAATACCTTATGTATTATGTTCATGTCACATATATTGGCACACATATGTATGTATATGTGTGTGTGTGTGTGTGTGTGTGTGTGTGTGTATCATATCAGTCTTTACTGTTTGCTTCCTGCTTAGCGAATGTTCACCTTCTTATGTATTTGTTAGCGAATCAAAGCAGAAATAGGAGACACATTTTTTGGAGAAATGTACCCTTGTTTGGTACAATTGTCCTATTGTTTCTTCTTTGGAAGAAAGAAATGGGAGTAGTTTTTGCAGCCAGGTTACTAGTTCTCATCAGTGTGATCACAAACACACTCTAACTTTAGAGCAAATGGACATCTCTGGTAACAAGTGGGATGTGTCTCATGCAAGTTATCTCAACTACCGCTGTCCGAGCGGTGATCAAGGAAAGAAGGCTGATGTCTGGTGGCCTCCATGCAGTACAGCACGGTCACAGACAGAATGTACTTGTACATAGTGTCTGAAACTAATATTAACTATACAGGGAAATCCCTTATTAATCAAATTCAGGAGCCACTCCACACATATCACAAGTCAGATCCTGGGACCGGGAGTGCACTCACATTCAATACAGACTCCACAGGGATCATGCCCCCAATTCCTATGAATCGGCATCACCTTATTCTTGCCATCTACCCAGATGCAATCCTTACAATTCTGACCAGTGTTTACCTGAGCTGAGACTATGAGCACACACCATTTTAAAAGGGATAAATTCTGCTCATTATTGTTGTTCCTCTAGATGTGTAATCCATTATAGATCTGTGTCAAGGTTAAGGATCACTGTGTTACTTTGGGGAAAGTTTTAGTTACTTGTAAAGATAATTCATTCTGGATAAAAATATAACTTTCAATACAATATAGCCTCCTTTAATAACGTAGAGCAGAAAGTTGACAGTATTATCATAGCTCTCTACTAGGAGAAGTTTCTTTTTTTTTTTCAACGTTTATTTATTATTATTATTTTTTTGGGGGGGACAGAGAGAGACAGAGCATGAACGGGGGAGGGGCAGAGAGAGAGGGAGACACAGAATTGGAAACAGGCTCCAGGCTCTGAGCCATCAGCCCAGAGCCTGACGCGGGGCTCGAACTCACGGACTGCGAGATCGTGACCTGGCTGAAGTCGGACGCTTAACCGACTGCGCCACCCAGGCGCCCCTAGGAGAAGTTTCAAGAGTATTCAGGGGGGAGATGTGCAAACAACAATCTTTTTTTCCTCTTCTTGCTTCTTGTGCTTTACATGTAACAAGATTATACCTAAGATGGGGCTGGTCATTTAATCTCTTTCCCTTAAAACAGCATGGCCAATCTCATCAGATTCTTGGTCTGGGATAGACTGGAGCTTTAGGAGAAAAAACAAAACAAAACTACACTCTCCTAATGATTACAACTTTGGCAAATAATGTAAAACGTATTTTGCTGGAACATCGACATTCAGAATTTGTTTCCTTCATAATATCCCTGTCTGAAAGAAGCCTCTTGAAGAAAGTGACACTAATACAGGTTCATTATATAAAGGAGAAGGTAGAGTTGTGATTGTATTGTTCTCCTTCCTGACTCTTGTGTTTTTCAGATCTGGCAGATGGAGCTGTCCAGGACATATCCAGCATCAAAATGTGAACAGAGTACCTGTGCCACGTTGCTGTGACCCATCAAGTTAGGATGTCCACACTGGAAACATAACCATATTTTAACTTCCTAACCACTAACCTGTTGGTGTTCTGCAAGCAAAGCTTGATTGAGTTTCTTTAGCATTCAGTTGATAAACTTGCTTAGCGCCATCTGGGTGGCTCATTCGGTTAAGCATTGGACTTTGGCTCAGGTATTGATCTCGTGGTTTGTGAGTTCGAGCCTCGCATCAGGCTCCGTGCTGACAGCTCAGAGCCTGGAGCCTGCTTTAGATTCTGTGTCTTCCTCTCTCTCTTTCTCTGCCCCTCCCCCACTCATGCTCTGTCTCTCTCTTTCTCTCTCAAGAATAAATAAAGGATTAAAAAATGTTTAAAAGCTTACTTAAGTAGGTGGCTACTACACTTTTCTAAATGTTTTCTCATATGCAAACAATATTAATAAGTTGTTCTGAAGTCCACCATTCTGCAATGTTCAGGAAGAACGTTTTCATTTGTTCAGACATTTTCACACAATGCACTGGGAGTAGAGGGTTCAAAGGAAAATGTCATCACCTCAGTTACTGAAATTACTGTCATTTCAGAGATCTTTTGGTAAACAAGTCAAGGCAGCTCACACTGTCATCAACCAGCCTCATCTGCATAAACTCAAAGAAAGTTAGGTTTCTGTTTGTTACAGATTCCGTAATGTGACAGCTGCAGCAAATACGAGCAGACAGTGCACGGGGCTTTGATGCTAGGGTCTCTGGTGAGCAGTATGGGTGCCTTCTATAAAACACAGGGCTAAAATCTCCGCTAGAGGAGTAGCTGCAGTATAATTGGATCCCAGGAGTTTTATTAGCAGTGGGATGGGACGGGAGTTGAGAGCATCATCTGGGTGTCTGAGCAACGAGTCTCACAAACACCCTGCTGTACAGGATCCGGAGACGGAAAAACTGTTCTCAAGGGCTCAGTGGCCCCTGTATGCCGCCACCTTGCTCAGGACTCCTGAAGCCACTGCTTCCTTCTCTAAGGCATAACCTTGCCAGCGCATCGAGGAAGGTTCTGGTTGCTCCGAATATGAAATGCTTGGAATTAAGTCAGGCTTGAGCTAGCTACAAGATAACTGGCTCCATTTCTCCTACAGTCCAAATCCTCCCAGGGAACAGAAATACTTTTGTGTACTCCAAACTATGTTTATCTGTCTTATCTTTTGTGTGCACGCAAGAAATGTGGTTGGAGGAACTAAAGGTGTCCACAGCAGCTTTAGTTTTGATTTTGATTTTGATGCAGCAGCTTTGCCAAAGTGGAGTCTATGTCCAAGGAAATCATTCCCTTTTAAAATGAGAAAGATACTCTTTGGACTAATCTTCCTGCTTCTTTCCAGAACCCTTCCTTTAACCATTTTCATCTCTTTACCTATCTAGAAAAAAATGGTGGAAAATTTTGGCCTCCCCCAGACAACATTTCCAGGATAATGCCAAGACCTGTCATCATCTCAACCCATCCAACAGCAGAAAACTACAACCTAGCAGCCCGACGACTCAGCTCAGCTAAGCTCCAGGGGTAGATGGCATTACAGGACAGTGTGTCTGAAGACGGGAAGTAGAGCTATTTGGAGAGTTTTGTTCGTTTCCCAGTGGGATTTTCCTCTGAATTTGTGGAAAATACAGGAACACGACACTCCCCTTGCAGTCACGGGTAAAGAAACGCCAATTATCAAAGTGTGAAGTCTGGTGCTTAAACAGGGTTAGCCTGGTGGCAAAAGGGCAGGCGAAAAGGATGGTCGTGCCCACGTTGCTTATGTAAGGCTTTAATTTCATGCCATTACTTCTACAGGGACGGCAGTGGTTCTGAAAACTTCTCCAGAGTTCCTCCCAGCCTCTCTCTCGTGTCACCTTTGCATTTTTGTTTGTTTGTTTGTTTCTGTTCTCTTTTCCTTGGGACTGATGAAGACTGGGGGGGGGGATCAGAGAGAGATGCGTAGTGCCAGCCTTAGTGGCTTGAGGCCTTCTCCAGTGTAGACTCTGTACATATCTCCCATGTGATCTCAACGTACCCTCACAGCAACTCTGCCCACAATGATAGGTGAGGAACACTGCACAGTACAAATAAGGCACTTCTGTTACCAGAATTCAAGTTCATGTCTGGTTCTAGAACCCAGGTTTATAAACTACCACAATAAAGAATCATCCTTACTCTTTTGATTTTTTTCTCAGGTTAAACCCCCGTCTAAATTTTATTTTCTATATGAAAATTCAATATATTGGTGAGCCCAGAAGAGCCCTGGATTGGATCTGTATTAAAGCCAACACATGCCATGTGGGATATCACTGGTCAGTCATCCAACTGGCCCCTTCAATTAGAAAATTCATATAAACACGTGTCAATCAATTTCTGTGGTTAGGGGAATAAGCTGCTCAAACTGAAAATGTCTCTATCTCTCAAATTAGATAAAACATATTTTGAAAGGTTAATAGAAATCTAGTCTGAGAGGTTCTAAGGGAACAGAAACCAGGAGCATCATTCCTGAATGTGTGCTAGCATCTGCATGACACTAGCCTTTAAAAAAAAGAAATCGGGGGACGCCTGGGTGGCTCAGTCAGTTAAGCGTCTGACTTTGGCTTAGGTCATGATCTTGCAGTTCGTGAGTTCGAGCCCCGCATCGGGCTCTGTGCTGACAGCTCAGAGCCTGGAGCCTGTTTCAGATTCTGTGTCTCCCTCTCTCTCTCTGCCCTTCTCCCACTCACACTGTCTCTGTCTCTGTCTCTCTCAAAAATTAATAAACATTAAAAAAAAAAGAAACTGGGTGGGGGGTTCCTGGGTGGCTCATCCAGCTAAGTGTCTGACTCTTGGTTTTGGCTCAGGTTATGATCTCACAGTTTGTGGGTTCGAGTCCCGCATCGGGTTCAGAGCCTACTTGGGATTCTCGCTCTCTCTCTGCCCCTCCTGCACTCTCTTTCTCCCTCAAAAATAAAGAAATAAATTAAAAAAAAAGAAATTGGGAGACTACAATTTATTTTCAGGTTCTCTGATGAGTAACCTTGATGTCTCAGGCAGGGACTCCAATATGCGTCACTTCTTACCTCAAGCTGACTGTTTCATCAACAATCCTGGCTGATGAAAAATCTTCCTGCAATTGTTGTATTTTTACTCAAAGCATGCCTCTTTTCCCCATGCCAGCTGGTCTAATAGGTGGATGAAAGGATTGCCAAAAACACACGGCAGGAGCATCTGGTTCTGAAGAAAACTACGTCAACCTTATTTGCTTCACTTCTTATTCCTTTAGCATTTGTGGTAATATTGAGGAAGTCAGCTTTGCAAGAGGTTGCTAACGTTGGGAGTAAATGCTCCTGGCTTGGTATGCAAGCACACACGCATGGGAAATGAAGAAACCTGAGTAAACATAGAGCCTTACTGGCAGCAAACAACATCTTCCAAGATTTCTAGGCCCCTGAGTGCAAGAGGCAACAAACTCCTGCAGGATTTTGCAATGGATTCTAGGTGTTTATATGGAAGATCAACTCATTTTTATCTTTAGGAATCCGTGAAACCTTACGTGGTCTGCAGAGAATCTCTTGCTTGGGCAGCCTGAGAGAAATGCCTGTAGGATTTGGGAACTATTTCATTATAATGCTCATATATGAGACAGGAAAAAGAAAGCAGTTCCTATTTAGAAAACTTCAGTGTCATGACCAACTCATTTAACCTTGGATTAAAAAAATACTTTTACAGGCTTTAAGACAAATTTCATAATTAGTTAGGACACTTCCTAAACCCTGCATTGCCTCAGAATTCAGGTGAATTCTGGCCCTCCCTATTCTTCTGCTGGCTAAGTGCTTATGTAATGTAGGAAGTTTTCCTTAGAAAAACCCTCTATGGATGTACTGCACTCCAAAACACAATTTTGAATGTAAAAAATAGATTCTGTATAAATTACCTGGATAATCTAGCTGGGATACAACCAGATCTCTTTGGCTACCACCAGTGGTTCTGAAGCTGGTTCAGACCACCATAGGTATTGGTGAACCAGTAATAGCCCAGCACAGCAATCAGAATTCATGGATTCTGTAGACTCCAACTGAAGTTTGTGTGCTTTGAACTCTAATATTTCTAATATTTCACTGTGTCTTTCCCTGTCTTAAAATTTTTATTTTCTTGCCATAGTGATTCAAATTCCTCAATTAGATATTCACTCCTTTGACAATATAGCATATTTTCCTAAAGAAGAAGGCTAACGACTAAATATTTCATAAATATTTTTTGATTTAATTAATACTTTGCAAAAGTTAAACTACCATGTTAAACTGATGGTGGAACTACGATCGGTGATTTGTATTTCCTCTTTAGATCACTTTTCTCCACAAAGACTAGATGAGAACAAACAGTGGTTAGGAATTCTGATCAGGTTAGTTGTTAGAAGAGCGTGATAAAAAAATACTTGGAGGACATAAGGGTTTTCTCAGAAAGGACAAGCACACCTGAATAAACCCGACTCCATGACAAAGAGAAATGAACATCCAGGGGCCTGAAGAAAGGCAGGAAAATGTATGTGCTGCATTTTGCACAAAAAACAACCGCGAGGGGCGCCTGGGTGGCGCAGCCGGTTAAGCATCCGACTTCAGCCAGGTCACGATCTCGCGGTCCGTGGGTTCGAGCCCCGCGTCGGGCTCTGGGCTGATGGCTCACAGCCTGGAGCCTGTTTCCGATTCTGTGTCTCCCTCTCTCTCTGCCCCTCCCCCGTTCATGCTCTGTCTCTCTCTGTCCCAAAAATAAATAAAAACGTTGAAAAAAAAAATTAAAAAAAAAAAAACAACTGCCACACTGTGTTGAGAATTTGCCCAGCCCATCTTCTATAATTTTGCTACATGTGATTCACAGACTAGCAGCAGTATCACCCAGAGACCTGTTAAAAATACAAAGTCTCAGGTCCCATCCAAACTTAATTGGAATTTACATTTAAATAAGATGGGCATGTGATTCGTATAAAGTTTGCTTCATTTCTTAAAGGTTGAGAAACACTGGTCTCTAAGGTGGGATCTCTCTGAGTTATGGTGCATTACATGAACCACCCCCTAGTGGCTCCTGATTGGACAAGAGATGTGCACTGGATGCATGATGGGCCAGTTGGATTTGCTCTCTGTATTTGGAAGATGAAATAGAGAAAAGAAAGAGAGAGGGAAAAAGGGAAAAGGGGTAAGGGAAAGGAAGAAGGGGGGAGAGGGAGAGGGAGACTATGTACATCACCTCAGAGTCAGACAAAGCCTGTTTGCAGAGACAGAGAGAAACCTGAAGCAGATATTCAGAGTAGCAGAGACGGGCTCTCTAGTTCCTTCTTCCAGTTGTGTCCCAAGTCTGGGCAAGAGATTTACTAAAACTAAATTTCATAAAGCACCCTTGGGCCCTTATAATAATCCGTCTCCACTTTGTGTCTAAGCTAGCTTTGTATTATATTTGATACTCAGGACTAAGAACCCTGACAAGTATAGGTGGCATGAGTGTGAACCGGGTCTAAAAAGAGAGGCAGGTAGAAGCCAAAACATAGCTACAGGTTTGCCTGATTTTGCCCAGGTAGACACAAGTGATAAAACACTCATGTGTGAATGCTCCTCAGACTTCCTGAAGTAATGAACTGAGGTGTTGTTCTCAATCTTTTGGAGTGCACTTTTATGCTAGTCTCATGCAATCCCATTGCAAATTGGGAGCACGTGGGAGAAGGTCATCTGAGTTGGCCAGTGTTTTTTATACTACCCGTCCGTTTCCCCTTCTTTTTCCTTCCTTTCTTACCTCATCCTATTCATGGCTTCCGTTTCTGGCCTTACCAGCTCTTAGTGTTAATAAATTGGTCCCTATCCCCACTTTGGTCCAACGAGAGCTAAATCTGTCAGGTTAGGAGACCCATCTCCAAGCTTTACCTAGGGTCTGGAAGCTCCTCTGTTGCTACTTTCTTGTTGGTGAGCCAAGAGAGATAATAACCATTAGGGTGTGGCGGCCAGTGGGAAGTGGTACCCTCAATGCCAAGAGAAACATCTGACAAGTGTTCTGATTGAGTTTTTGGATCTCTGAGTCTATTCAAGTGTTTTGTGGAGCTGGAGCTTAATCTGAATCCTAGCAGATAACAAAATGATCCTGGCCCCTCATCAAATTGTTTCAAGCCCATTTCTTTGAAGCTGGGTAATGTGTCCACTCATGTTCACATGAGCAGGCTGGATCCCCAGATCTATGATTCCATAGCCATCACTAATGCTATGAGCCTCCCAGAAGTCCCTCTTCCATACACCAGACTGCTCATCTGTTCCTACGGGTTTGTTCCTACCATTAGATTAACCAGAAGCAAGATGACTCCACCTCTTTGGACTAGATAATGTAGACTGTTGTTTTTCTGCCCCAGCTGGTCTCAGCTCACCTTTTCTCCTCATGTTAATCATAATATCGATAGTTGTAATAAGATAAACTTAAGCTCTCTTAGAATACACAGAATTCAAGGGATAGATTTCTCTCTCCCCATATCTGGACATACTCATAGAGATCTAATGCTAGGTAAAGTCACCAATACCCATTCTCTAATGCTTATGTGTGGTAATGTGGAGGTAATGAATGGGTAATTTCAGGGTGGTTTCAGGACCTGATGTAGCCTAGGTGAACCAGCCAGAAACTCAAACCAATGGAAAGTCAAGGCTGATATCTCCAAAGTCATTATTGTATTATTTGGATAACATAGACTACTCTGGGATCAAAAGGAGTTTTACTGCCAAAGCAAAAAAATAAATTAGGGAAAGTAGCCCTAGGATGGAACTCCAGGTAAAGAAATCACATAGAAGCTCTGAAACATTTCTTGGCGTTTGCTGCTGCTTAAAGGATGAGTGAAGAGGTCTTTTGCATTTCACTATTTAAGCTCTCTAGATGCCTTTTCATAGAATGGTCCAGAAAAAGGTATAATGAACTCTAGAGACCTGAAAGAATGAAATGCTGTCCTGCGTCATCCTTGAGCTCTGTTGTACTTGCTTCCTCTCTGCCTGCTAACAGGTGTCTTCCCTTTGAGAAGTATGGAACAGAGCTCCCAGAAGTGGTCACTGGGGAAGCAGTAAAATTGGCCCCCGGGGACCATTATGAGAGCTGAGAGCCCACTGTGACGACCAGGGGACCCTCACAGCTCCCTCTCCTCCCTCTTCTCCCCCAAGTGGCCCAGAGAGAAGCAAAAGTTGAGCTGTGGACAATACTAGTTGAGGAATAAAGAGTAAAAGTTCAGAAGGAATTCATTTTAAGTTTAATTACTCTTGAGAAAAATCATTCTAAGGGGATGGCATAGTTCCCTGCCTTCTATGAGTATACCAAACTCATTTTTAACTAGTTTGATTTTCTGGGATCTAATAACTGGTCTATTTTTAAGATAAAAATAGATTTTCACTATAAATAGATTTCTCTGGTGTCTGTTGCAGTCTGGATACTGAAATACCACCATTTCTGGCTTCCCTTGGCTTTGCTTTTCTACAATAAATCTTCATTTAGTGGTTCCCAAGGTTAAGAAATCCTGTTTTCTGTTGCCATTCACTCCTTTGCTTGGTTGGAGATGTCCTCTGTAGCTTGATGTAACATCTCACCACTGCAGCTGGGTCTAGGGCAAGTTCATTTCTTAACCTTCCCAGTCTTGGTCATGGTGCCATATTTGGTAACCCCATTGGGAATTGTATCAGTTCTTGAGATTTAATTGTTCCGTCTATTCTCATAGCCCCCAAATCTACAGTTTTTGTCAGGAGTCTCATTTAAAATCGACTCTAAATCTCTTGAGCTGTTTTAATTTGGAAGTGTTGCTGTTCCCTTGAACCCAATACATTGAAAACAAAGACCTCTTTTTCTTCACTCTCCTGACTTCCTTCCCTCAGTCAGAGACCTCCCAGTGATCTGTAAGGAATGTGAATGTCATAGGGCTCTTTTTCCCTTGGAGAAATGAAAATGTGCATGCATACTTGTCTGTGATGGTGTTATATTATCTGCCGCTCTATCCAAAGGCAGGAGGGAAAAAGTTAGATTTGGGAGTGCACATTTTTCTTTGAAGGACTTACTTTTCACTTTCTCCAAAGCTCATACCCTTCCTAGTGGAATAAGGGAGGTGCATCTTGTGATATTTCCTGTGGGTGTGAGAGGGCAGAGGGTAAGAGCTGCTGAGAGGTTGGGGTGAGAACATTTTGACACATCTCCTCCCCACTGAGAATCCCTAAAGAAAAGTTGCAAAGTGGTGGCCTAGCAAACTTGGCTGCACTGCATTTGAAAGAAAGGGAAATTATCTTAGTTGCCAACATTGACAAACCAGGATATTTGCACACATATCTGAAGTTCTCGATTTTCTCAAAAAAAACTGTGGAGATGGCTACATGGAGCCTACATTCCGTCATAGGATCGAGTGGCAGGAGCTGAGCAGCAAATGCATGCTTGACGAGGGGCACTTGCTCTCTAGGTAGTTGTCACCACCACTACCGTGTCTTGTATCGAATGCCATCAACTTCACTCTTACACATCACCCGCCTGGCTCCTGGGGACATCTGAGTATGTGATCTCTGGGAGAATAGCTGGAGAGGGACATTGGAGGTTTGCAAATCCACTCATAGAATCACCAGCACTGTATCTTGGAAACAAAAAGAATTTGACACATGCTTATTGAATTGATGTGACTTTGAATCTTTGGATCAGAAAAGGGTGCAGCAGAAGGATTGTAGTCTTGCATGATAGCAGTGATTGTATAGCTATAGTTAAAGATAGATACGGACCTTGATTTAGTTCAAGTACAAGAAGTGTCTGTCACATATTCCCAACATATTGAGAATACACTTTCTGGGATTTAAGTGCCTAGTGATTTTATCAGGCATGCTTCTAAGAAATGACACATACTTCACAATCACCCATCCTGTAAAAGAGAGCCAGAGAATTGCATATACAGTGTTGACTCCTTTCCAGTTTGTTCAGTATGAGCCATTTGGAGAGAAATAGTCTACTCTCTTTTCTTTTACCTTAAACTGCCTGCTACATATAATAACATTCTATCTTTGAATATAAAGCACTAAAATTTTTAGCTGTAATTGTCTGGTATCTCAGGGTCTGTGTCTTAGGGAACATAGTGAATATTCATTCCTAAGATTGAAACTAAAAAGAGGCTAGTATTTTGAATATAAAGACGATGAAATTATACACACACACACACACACACACAAACACATTTGGTTAAATCTGAATGAGAAGAAATTGACGGCATTTAAAATATTGCAGGGTTATTTTGAGGATTAACGAAACAATGCATGGAAAACACATAGCAGTCTGACATCTAAAGTGTCCAGTAAATGTTAGCTATTGTTGCAGATAATCATTTAATAGTTGATAGCAGCTGACTAGCTTTATCTGAAAAGAACATGTTTTGAGCACTGTATTATCAAGATGTTAGGAATGATTTAGTTTTGTTCATTGACGAGTGTCACTCCAGTTTAATTTTCGAGTCTGAGCACAGGACCCAAGAACCCCTTGGACATGAAGAGTCTTCCTGCTGCTGCTAGTGAAGCACTAACAGCCAGGACAGCGTAAGTAGCTGGTAGTGCCTCAGTTTGGTCATTGCTTCCCACTAAGCCACTAAACTGGGCATCTTCCAACAAGACATAATTTATTACAGAAAATAAAAGACAACATTAAGTGCATTAAAATAAGCCCTGGGGTGCCTGGATGGCTCAGTCGGTGAAGCGCCTGACTCTTGATTTTCACTCAGGTCATGATCTCACGGTTGTGGGATCGAGCCCTGTGTCCCGCTCTGGGCTGACAGCACAGAATTTGCTTGGGACCCTCTCTCTGCCTCTCCCCCGCTTGCATGCTCTCTCTAGCTCTTTCTCTCTCTCTCAAAATAAAGAAATAAACATTAAAAAAAGAGCTCTGAGACTTTTTTGGGGCGGGATGGAAGATTGTTTTATAGGCAATTTCTGCACCTTCCTCTCCCGATACCCACTCCCATTCCACCTTAACTGTGTCAAGAACACCATCCTGTCACGTATCTGCCGCGGGTATCTCTTCTCTTTCGGTCATCACCAATGCTCAGGAAAGCCTCTTGGTTTATTTCAATGAGCTGCACAATTTGATGCAACAGTGGTAGCTAAGATGGTTCCCTTTCAACCGAGTACTGATTTATAGCATAGACACCAAACGGATTATTTTTTTAAATAACTTCTGCAAAGAAAATACTTCCTGTTCAAACAGTTCTGAGAAACATAATGTGATTTCTTTGTTTTTTCTTTTTCTTTCTTTCTTTCTTTCTTTCTTTCTTTCTTTTTTTTTTGTGGGGGTGGATTAGCAAATAAACACACTGACTTCAAAGATTTCCATCTTGTTTTCATGGAACCTAAATGAGATTAGATGACTTGTGATTTATGTTACCACAATCTTCCGTTGCTTCCCACTTTAAATAAAAATATGGTTGTAATTAAAATCACATGAACTTGGTTTTTTAGCTTCTAAAAAATAAGATGGATGACTGGATTGCTACCAAGAGAGACACGAAGCATCCTCATAATATGAAGGCACATGGCCCCTGAGTTGCATGTCTGGCATGTGCTTATGTCCACGCACTACAGCATGATAGCACATCCTCCATCGGAGTGGAAACAATAACAAAAGTTACAACCACAAACAACTACCAAACTGACGCTTACATGACCTTTTGTACTCTGTGAACTACTTTCACTCGCATTTTTGTCTTATTTGGACCTTACAGCAGCCTGGTGGGACAGGTGCATGGGTGCTGTTGCTTCCATTTATGATAGGGAAACTAAGGCTCAGAAGTTGAAGGTACTTGCTCAGGAGTGCAACTAATACCTGGCACAGTGAGAACACACACCAATGTCTTTTGAATTGAAACCCGGTGTTACAACTCAGTAATGTCTACTACCGTTTTCTGGGGTCCAAAATAAAAGTTTGACTTTGGCAACACCTGTTTCTATCAGAACTTTTACACATGCTCACAGGCTGTTCTCTCTTCCTGAACTGCTCCTTCCCAGATCATTGGACTCCTCTTCCGAGAGGATCTGCCTAAAAGAGCACCGCACCCACCTCATCATCTAGGGTTGCTGAAACAACATACCATGAACAGAATGGTGGAAACAATAAAGATTTATTGTCTCACAGTCCTGGAGGCTTAAAGTCCAAAATCAGGTGAGGCTCCTGAGAGGGGTGGGGTTCTTCCAGAACCCTGGATGGGAGCTGGGCTCCTCCCTGGCTGGTAGAGTTGATTCCTTGGAGGGGAGGATCTGTTTCAGGCTCCTCCCCTTAGTGTATCGATGGCCATCTTCATCTTCCTGTGACACCCGCCCTATATGCATGTCTGTGTGTCCAAATTTCTTTTTTTTATAAGGACACCAGTGTTATTGCAGGTAGGTCCATTCTAACAGTCTCACTTTAACTTGATTACCTCTTATCTCTAAATGAGGTCACATTCTGAGGCACTGGGGGTTAGGGCTTCAACATACGAATGCAGGGGGAGGATGGGAGGGGCACAATTCAATGCATAATACCTGCCTCTTTTATAGTCATGCCACTGTCCTTCCCTAATTCTCTTGCTACTCATCTCAGCTAATGGCATCACCGTTTACCCAGCGGCTTAGGCAAACTATTCACAATTCTCCCTTTTCTCCTGTTCACTACATCTAATTCATCAGGGAGTTTTATCAGCCTTACCTACCTTCAGAATATTGCCTGAACTGAAACTCCCCACCACTATGGTCTTCTTAGTGCAAACCGCTGTTCTCCTGCTTGGACTACTGTCACTGTTCATTCCCAGTGCCCCCAGTGCCCACTCAGAATCTATTTTCTGCACAGCAGCAAGTGTTATCTCATTAAAACCTAAGTTATGTTATGACACTCTCTGTTCAGAACAGTGAATTTAGAATGAGGTCTAAACTCTTCGCCATGGATTTGGGGCTTGATATTTAAAATGCGTTTTGGGCACCAGCAGTATCAGCGTCATGTGGGAACTTGTTAGACAGACAGGATCTTGGGGCTGATACTGCAGACTTTCTGAATCAAAATGGTATTTTAGGGGCGCCTGGGTGGCTCAGTCGGTTGAGCACCGACTTCGGCTCAGGTCACGATCTCACGGCCCGTGAGTTCGAGCCCCGCGTCAGGCTCTGTGCTGACCGCTCAGAGCCTGGAGCCTGTTTTGGATTCTGTGTCTCCCTCTCTCTCTGCCCCTCCCCTGTTCATGCTCTGTCTCTCTCTGTCTCAAAAATAAATAAACGTTAAAAAAATTAAAAAAAATGGTATTTTAACCATATGTTCAGGTGACTTGTGTGCATTTTAAAGTTTGAGAAACACTGGCCTAGAGAACCTTGTAGAATGCCCTCCCACCTGTGTGTCTTTGAACTCAGCTCCTTTCTGCTACTCTCACTCTTGTCCAGTCATTCCAGTTAACCTTCTGGCTGTTCCCCACCCTTTGCAGGCTCTCTCTCTGCCTGGAATGCCTTCTTAGAGACTATCCTACTTGAAAAAGCTACCCCCGCCCCACAGTATGTTATTCTGCCTTGGTTTCCTGCATAGTCTTTATCACTACCTGAAACTGTGTGGGTTTACCTAATTTGTATTTATTTCCACCACTGAAATGTAAACTTCATGAGATCAGAGATCTTATTTTATTCACTGCTGTTTCCTCCTCAGCACAGAAGAATGGCTGGTACATAGTAGGTTCTCAATAAGTATTTGCTGAGAAATAAATGCGTGCAGTTTTGGTACAAGCTAGATCTTATTTATTTATTTATTTATTTATTTTGCACGGACTCAATTAATCATTTTCTCTAGTAAAACACTCTTAGGCCACTGTTGACTGTGGCATGGCATTTTACTAACTCACCTCTCTTCATAATTTCCCCACTTGTGTTATGTTTCCTTCCTTTCTCCTCCCATTTTCCTCCTTCTGCACTGGAACAGCCATGGGGTTCTTTTCCATGACACAGGACGTTAAAAATGTCCAGGAGTGATGCAACAGGCAATTTCTACTAAACTTTCCAAAGCAACATGAAGTAATGCAGGCTTAATAATGATTTTATTATACAGCAGGTACTGGCTAGAGCTTCTGGACTTGAAGCTTTTGATATCAAAGAAGATTTAAAAACTGCAACTTAAGTGTAAAATCTTGGCAATAAATTCAGCACAGATGGCTGCAACATTTCCAGCTTTGTTTACAAAATAGTGAACTTATCTCTTCATCTGTGAGACACTTTTGCTCTCTAATGAGCCAAGGAAGATTCTGAAATATGATGAAGTGTCAATGAGTTCTGATTACTTCTTCATTACAGGGAAGTCTTTTTTCAAAACTGTCCCTAGAAAAATGAATATTTTAATATATGTATCTGATGAGTATTAAGAAACTCTTTTCAACTGAGATTCTTTTTTTTAAATTTTTTTTTTTAACGTTTTTATTTATTTTTGGGACAGAGAGAGACAGAGCATGAACGGGGGAGGGGCAGAGAGAGAGGGAGACACAGAATCGGAAACAGGCTCCAGGCTCCGAGCCATCCGCCCAGAGCCTGACGCGGGGCTCGAACTCACGGACCGCGAGATCGTGACCTGGCTGAAGTCGGACGCTTAACCGACTGCGCCACCCAGGAGCCCCTCAACTGAGATTCTGGAGTCATTTGTTTCGATATGAATTTGAATGTTTCAGTGTGGTCAAAAGCAAGCCTTTTTTTTTCAAAAACCACAGCATTCTTGCCAAGTCTTCTCAAGAGAATACTTCCTCAGGAGTCATTAATTTTCTCTTTCCTTAGCTACCTTGGCTTAGGAATTTGCAGTGTGCCTTCAGGTCCAGTGCAAATGGCACTGGCTCCCTTTTAGGTATCAGTCATGTCCTTTCTCCCATGACCTCTCGTCTCCTTTGTATTCCAGTGTTCATTCTGCCAAAAGCTTTCCTACAGCGTCTGTGTGTATTTTCGGGAATGAAGACAAACCAAACTGCGCAGCCTAATATAAAATTAAGCATCGCTGCTTTTCAAAAATGTCACATATGGACACAGACCCTAAAAGATTAATCAGGACATTTAAGCCAGGAATATCGGCTGAGCAAATTTGCTACTGTTGTCTGCGAGCAGACAGTTCGTTACTTCTGATCCCAGGTCACAGGGTTTAAGACTTACCCTGTCAGAGCATTATCCTGGTTTTTCTCTTTCTTTCTTTTCTTTCTTTCTTTCTTTCTTTCTTTCTTTCTTTCTTTCTTTCGTCTCTTTCTCTTAAAGTTTATTTATTTATTTTGAGAGAGACAGACAGAGAGAGAGCATGTGGGGAGGGGGCAGAGAGAGAGGGAGTGAGAGAATCCCAAGTAGGCTCTGCGCTGTCAGCACAGAGCCTGATGCGGGGCTCAAACTCATGAACCATGAGATCGTGACCTGAGCTGAGATCAAGACTTGGATGCTTAACCGACTGAGCCACCCAGGCGCCCTTATCCTGGTTTGGTGCAAGCTGATATTTTGGTGATAGCAATTCCATTCAGTTAGTCATGTTTCACCAAAGGCAATCTACAGAAAAAGCAAGTTCATTCAGCTGCCATGGTTTCTAGGTAAAAAAGTAACCATACTTTTCATTTGCCTTACGCTGGCCTAGATTGTTGGTTTTTTTCCCCATGTGCTTCACTCATCTTACCTTATTTTATCTTCAAAGTTATAAGCAATGTAAAGTAGGAATTATTAGGGGGTTGTCGAGCATATTTGATGAAGAATTTGAGACAGAGAGAGATGGTGAAACAGCTTTTAGGAGAAGAGGCGGGACATGAAATCAGGCCTCCGACGCTCATTTGAATCTTTGCATTAGAGAGTTTTCTGCAACTCCAGGGGGCAGTATTCACATTCTAGTCTAGGTCAATGGAACACAGGCATTGTGCGTGCACAACCTTCCAACAATCCAACGTCCCTGCTGTTTGCCATAAGACGCTTGGATCCTGCTTAACTGTTAATATTTGCAAACAGTTTTTAAGATGATAGAAAAGGGAGACATTTCCCTTTCTTTTGCTTTTTAGTGAAACTGGTTTCCTGAATAGACCATTAACTATGATTCTAAGCTACCAATTAGGAAAAGAGTCAAAGAGGGAAGCACTGAAACAGAGACAGTCCCCTCTATTAAAATTAAACAGCAACAAAAAAGACCTCTCTGAAGACAAATAAAGTAAATAAGAACATTCTAAGGACAGGAAACATTTTAAATATGAGATTGCCAATCACCTTTCCTTCCTAAATCTTAACCACTTTAGAGTGATACTTCCCCCAGTTTGATTTTCTAAGTTAGATGAACATTAACAGTATCATTTATCTGGAACCTATGTAACATATGGCATTAAATCTGCTTATTGTTATTTCCCCAGATACATCCTTCCAGCACCCATTTCAGGACAACGCGAATATACTTCCCTAGCACCATAATGCAAGCACTCTTTTCTTGTTTAGCTAATTTGAAAAATGAACATAATGTATCCAGTATTTTAAAACATGACACCAATGCTCAAAAATTTCCGATGGCTCCTCATCTCTTGCAGAATAAACCCGGAGTCCTTGCAATGACTCATGTGATCTGGCTCCCAGGACCTCTCAGCTCCTCCTCCTTCTCATTCCTGGGCTTTGGAACACTTGTCTTCCTCTGCTCCTTGGGTCCTCCCGCTCACGCCTGCTTCAAAGCTTTGGCACGTCCTATTCTTCCTACATAGGACAGAGCCTGGCTTATGCTCCCCTTCTCAGGGAAAACTTTGGCTGTTCTAGCTAACATCTGCACCCCCACCCCTCCCTTGCTAACATTACTCCATTCCTCATAGGCACCCCTGCTTTATTTCTCTCTTAGTAGAATGTGTTCCTTTAAATTGTCACCTTTAAAATGATGTAGCCTAGGGGTGCCTGGGTGGCTCAGTTGGTTGTGTCTGACTTTTGCTCAGGTCACGATATCACGATTAGTGGGTTCGAGCCCCCCATCGGGCTCTGTGCTGACAGAGCGGAGCCCAGAGCCTGCTTCAGATTCTGTGTCTCCCTCTCTCTCTCTGCTCCTCCCTGGCTCGCACTTTCTCTCTCTCTCTCTCAAAAATAAATAAGCATTAAAGAAATAAAATGATGTAGTCTATAACTTACCTATTTGTATTGTTTACTGTCCATCCCCTCTGCTCCCATGTCCCACTAAAATCTAAACTCCATGAGGGCAGGGATTTTCTGTTTTATTCACTCCTGTTTTTCTGCTATCTAGTAAAGGAGTGTATACAGTTGGTAAGTACTCAATAACCTATTTTTGTTGGGTGAATCAGCATTACCATATCATGTAGCCATAGGATATTATATGATATGAACTCTGGATTAACCAGGCTCATTTTATAAGCAAATATCATACAAAAAATATTTTCCTTCTTTTGTCATTAATTTATAACTGTACATTAGAAATCTTGGTATTCAACACTGCTCTTTGTAATGACAATGCATTATGTATCCAATGTCAAGGCTATATATTCTAGGGAAGCCACTGAATTTCCTTCCAGTAGAGGGTTTACTTTAAAAATAGACTCAGAAAAAACGTTTTATTTGAAAAACAGATGGATTGCTGAAGGGGTCACAACACATTTAAATTTTCCTGTGAGAAAACAATAAACTGGATGATAGAGCCCAAACAAAGGCTTGCCTGTCTCTTAATTCTCAGGAAAAGTTCTCCAGCAGGGTCCTGTCCCTGAACAACCTCTCAGAGCCTCTCCAGAGTGCACCAGACTACAACTGCACACTGCTTTTTCCCAGTTCTTTTTATGTAGCTTTAAGGTTCTTCCCTTTTTTTAAAAAAAATATTTATTTATTTTGAGAGAGAGAGAGAATGTGTGTGTAAGCATGGGAGGGACAGAGAGAGAAGGAGAGAGAGAGAGAATCCCAAGCAGGCTCCATGCTATCAGCACAGAACCCAACGTGAGTCTCAAACTCACAAACCGTGAGATCATGACCTGAGCTGAAACCAAGAGTTTCACCACCCAGGCGCCCCAAGGTTCTTTCCTTTTTTAAGTTATGAGCAGGTCTGCCCTTCTTTCCTCATTCCCTCCTTCCTTGTCTGTCTCCCTCCCTCCTTCCTTCCTTCCTTCCTTCCTTCCTAAACAAACTTTTTTAAAGGAACATTTTTAGGTTCACAGCAAAACTGCGCAGAAAGTGTAGAGATTTCTCATGTATCTTCTGCCCCTACATGTGCACAGACCTTCCTATTATCAACATCTCCCTCCAGAGTGGTACATTTTGTGACAACTGATGAACCAACATGGACAGATTATCAGCAAAGTTCCAAGTTTATATCAGGGTTTACTCACATTCTGTGAGTTTGGACAAATGTATAATTACATGTATCCACCATTATAGTATCATATAGAGCAATTTCACTGGTGAAGGTCCTTCATTTTTAATTTTTTTCTACTCTAAAAGGAACAAATACATGCTTATGGTAGGAAAACTGTAAAATACAGAAATATATGATGAATCAAGTAAATTTTTTCTCTACCACTAAGAATTATATACATACACAGTTATATACAACCATACATATTTGGAAAAACACAGTATATATGTAATTCTGTATATAGTTTTATGTCAGCAGTATCTTCCTATATTTGAGACAGACTTTAGGACATGTAGAGCCATTAAACATTTCTCCTTGTTTCTTCTCTGAATACGGAACTGCATGCATACCTTTATTCACTTAGAAAAAAACCTTGTGCTTTTGGGGTCCCAGCTGAGAAGAAAGGAATAATATAGAGACCATGAACATGAAAAGGTGCAATTGTCTTCTGTTTGCTTGCCTAATGAAAGTTACAAATTCTTCTGGTATAATTGAAATACCTCTTAATAACAGCTTGGTTGGTGGTGGCGGGGGTTCTCTGAGGCAGAGGCAGAGACAGGCTCTTAACAATTTGCCTGTTACAATTTTGAGGACCTAAGGAAGTTCCACAGGGTTTTGTTCCATATTATTTCATAACATTTGTATAATGAGCCCTCACCCATCCCTGGTGCAACAGACTGAGCATGTTTGTTCTGGAAGACTTCCATTTGCTGGGGAACCACAAACCTCAGTTACTTGACTTTCATATTGTTTTGCAACTTCTGTGCTATTTCATGGGCTTTTAGCTGTGACACAAGGCACAGGATCGCTGGGATTACACGCAATCTGCAAAGGGAGCGGTTGATCTCAGAAAGTCCATTTGTTTTGGGGGAAAGTAACTTTGTGACAGATAATTTAATAAAAGCCACAACTCATCCCCAAGATGTAGCAACCCAAATACTGGCTGCCTCAAGGCGCAGTTCCAGATTACAAACACCTCCTCCAGTAGGTCCCCTTCACGGCTGGAACAAGTTCTCAAAGTTTTGACACTTGTCTGATGTAGGTTTTAGTATAGCAAACAAGCAATAAGAAACAAGCTTTGTACCCTTAGAAATCAGAAAAACAACCTAAAATCTCTCTCGTTATAAAACTAATAATTACCCTTTGCTGAACACTTGGAAGATATAGAGAGACAAAAAGAAGGAAATAAAGATTATGCATGATCCCACCATTCACGAAGTCAAAAACATCTTGAGTTTGGGGAAGTTATAATCCTCTCATTGCGCTCAATTCTTATACTGGCTAATGATGACTTTTCTAGCTCCACCTGGAAATACCCAAAATGAGAGCAACTGATAAAAAGGGAAAATGAAAATACTTTGCTGACTCACTCCTAAAGCATTTGTCAATAAAATCCACAAAAACTTGTGAGGATTAGATTTAGAATCACTCTGCTCTGTGATTTATAGAATCACTATGCTAGTGACTATTGATACGTCAGGATTAGACACCTTAACTATAATTTTCCTATTATAAGTTCATATCTATAACCTGAGGCCTTTAAAAAGTTGGTTAATTTGGGGGCGCCTGGGTGGCTCAGTCGGTTAAGTATCTGACTCTTGGTTTTGGCTCAGGTCACAGTCTCAGGGTCATGAGATGGAGCCCCACGCTAGGCTGAGTGCTGGGTGTGGAGACTGCTTGCGATTCTCTCTCTCCCTCTCCCCTGCTAGTGTGTCCACTCTCTCTGTCTCTAAAAGTAAGTAAGTAAGTAAATAAATAAATAAAATTGGTTAATTTTGTATTTTGTATAAAAGAAAAAAAATGGAAGTTAATTACCTCAACACAAAAGAGTTTTTATTTACGAACCAGGGTTTTGTTTATGGTTCCACTGTGGGTGGGGAATACGTATTAGGATCATTTATGGGATACTTATTTCCAAGTGTTCAGCAAAAAATAACTGCTGGTTTGGTTTATGCAACAGACTCCAGTTCTTTAATATTCATTGTTAATCAACAAATACAGTATACATGTTTTACTACTACCATTGTCAGCCTAATGACTTGTTTGCATAAATGATACATGATCTCATTAAAGGCTATTGCATGAAATGTTGTTTGTATGGAGTGGAATGATGAATTATGTATTCTAACTTTTACTCAAAGATTATTATCAAGTGTTAATTTATTTATTGGGCTACCATACACAATTGGTGGGAGGGTGAATTGGTACAGCCACTTCGGAAAACAATTTGGCGGAATCAGTTAAAGCTGAACGTATAATACCCTATTCTAATTATACCAGAAGTTGTAACTCTAGGTTAATACTTAAGTGAAGATGTGTATATCTGTGCACAAAAAGATGCATAAGAGTGTTCACAGCAGTATCATTTTTAACAGTCCAAAACTAGAGATTATTTGTAACAGTTCAAACTTGGTAAATGTTCATTACCACTAAAATTGATAAATAAATAAATTGCCCCCCCCACACACACACAAGAATACTCTGCTGCAATGGTCAGCAGTCTTTTTCTGTAATACGGTAGGTTTGGGGCAATCGTATGGTCTTTTTTCATAGTTACTGAATCATAGTTACTGAACTGTGCCAATGTAATATGAAAACAGCTATGGACAATATAAGAATGAATGGGCATAGCTATGTTCTAATCAAACTTTATTTACACAAACAGTTGACAGGTCAGATTTAGCCCCTGGTCAATTTATTGACCTCTTCTCTATAACAAAAGAAACAAGAAAAGAATGAACTGTAGCTATGTGCAACAGCATGGATGAATCTCATAGACAATGTTGATTTAAAGAAGGTAGGCAGAAAGTAGAAAATGCTCTGTGATTCTATTCATGTAAATTTCAAAATTAGGGGATAGTGATAGAAGTCAGTGAGTCAGTATGGAATCTTTGGGAAGTAATGTGTGGGAGGAGGTATGAGGAAAACTATATTGATCTGTTCGGTTTTACATGGACGTACTAACTTTGTAAGAATTCATTAAGCTGTAAAAATAGGATGCTCATCAGAATGTAAGTTGTATTTCAATAAAAAAGTAAGAAACAATTTTCTATCTAAATAAACCAATAGCTAAATAGACTAATAGCAGGAGAATTAGAAGTGCCAATAAATATGCAAGCTGCAATTTCAATTGTTGAGGGATATCAGGCTATTGATAAATATAAACTTAGATACATGTACACCATATTAGTTCCTATTTACTAATGTTAAAGACACTAATTAAAAACTTGCTCTTCTAAAGATAATATTTCAACCCAATTTTCCAAGAAGTTTTCCCTACAGGGAAGTAAAGAAAATAGGCATGCACAGTCACACTGTTGTCTTGATTTTTGTTTTTAAATAGAACATGTTTCCATTTTCAGCAGTACAGTTGCCAAAAACTTGTAGGTAGAGAAAAAATCCTTTACTACATTGAATGGCCTAAAAGTTTACATGATTCTGTGTGCTCTCATATCTGAAATCTGACCCTGAACTTCTGGGCTCCAGGCACGTGGACTAGGCTAGGAGAAGAAGTCTTCTCCTACTTGACCTTCAAAGCTCTTCCCAACTTTAAAGTCCTATGAAAGCAATATCTGAAAGAACTAAGTCCCTTCAAATATTGAGAGAGATATGCTTAAGACCAAGTTCCAAATGTCTGCTAAATTAACTGAATCACGGTCGTGGTCGCTCACCTACTGTTACCCACAGTCATCTTGGCATTTTATTAGTCAACCATCTTATAAACATGATTCATGAAGGAAGACTTCCAATGATTCAAAAAGTGAAAGCAGATGGACTAAGCTATCTTTCACACAGACTGCCTAGTGGAGTTAATTATTATTAACAAACTTATTCTATAAGGAATGCAGTAATTCAGGGATAAGATGCTGAACTTTTCCTAAGAAATGTGGAAAATGTATTTTTGAATTCAGTACGTACTTCCAAAATGTTCAATTATTTTTTACAAATATTTAACTGTTTAAAGAAGTGAGAAATATTGAAATGCATTTTCTTGACATTGTAATATACATTTTAGAAAGTAGATCAGCATGGTAAGTAACTCTTTTCATAGATATAGTACGTATTGTAAAATTCTTAGATTTGTAGTATGTGGCTATCATTGAACAGTAAAAATACTGTTGTTCACCAATCCTACAGAAGTCTACATCCTATTAGCATTTCTGGCTTTATTTTCTTATATTTAGGAATGTGAGGGCCTCTTTCAGAATGAAACCTCCCAATTTTCTACTGTTCCACATAGAATGAGAGACTTCAGAATCTAGAATTTAGGTAAAGAGAGATATATAATGCTATTATCTCATTAAGTTGCAAGTCATAAAATTTTAAGAATATTCACTGTAAGCCAAATGTATTAAATTCATATGTATCGACTATCTTAAAGTAGGAAAAGGCAAATTCTTTGCATTTGTTTATTATGATATATAACCTATTTTAGATTTGCCTTTAAGATCAGTAATTTTGATAATGTCCAAGCCAGCATCACAAAATTAAAGACTTGCATTAATTTTTCAAATATGAAAGTTTTGGGCTTATGGAAACTGAGCTTTCTAGACTACCAGCTAGCCGTCTCTTTGGAATAGGTCTCTTGGCAAGTAAATAAGTATTTTTTGGTAATTAGATGACAAAGAAATGTTGTAATTCAAAGAAGGAATTGATACAATTGGAACAAATATTTATTTTTTCAATATTTTAAAACTACCTTTTTGTGCTTTTATAATCTACAAACTTTATACTATACATAACTGAAAATTTTTATATTTTGTGCATGTTTATAATCTATACACATTAGAAAACATTATAAACTTATAACATTATAAATAAGACTGGTTATTTATTTTTGCGAGAGAGAGAGAGAGAGAGAGAGAGAGAGAGAGAGAGAGAGAGACAGAGCGTGAGCAGGGCAGGGGCAGAGAGAGAGGGAGACACAGAATCTGAAACAAGCTGCAGGCTCCTAGCTGTCAGCACAGAGCTCCAAGTAGGGCTCGAACTTACGATCCAGGAGGTCATGACCTGAGCTGAAGTCGGACACTTAACGGACTGAGCCACCCAGGTACTTCCACATTGGGATGTCTTAAGCCACCCTGAATAGCAAGGCTACATGAATAATTTGTTTAAAAATGTATAAATTCACAATGAAATACAATTATAATCAATAAAAGGTCCAACATTGTTTGGGAGTCAACCAGAAATGACACCTTTTCTGGAACATTATAAAAACACAGTTTGATGTACACAAGGATCCCTAGGTGAACTCATTCTGAGAGCAAAAAGCCTTTAAATAAAATTTGTAAAATTTGTAAAATTTGAGGGAAATGAACCACTACAGTGGCTCCGGGGGTGGTTGAAGAGGCCAGGGGCGGCCCAGCTCAGGAGATAATGGTACCGTCAGATCTCAAATGGCTTAGCGCCTCTGGTCTCCTTGACAATAGGGAGTTGGATGTGGAGTCATCTCCTTTTAGGCCAAGATAGGTCAAGAAAGACTCCCCTTGAGGCACCTTGGGGTCAGAGGAGAAGGTTTGGGGAAAACACGAAACATTAAATTTTTCTTATACCTTCATTAGGAATTATTTTTTGTGCTCTTTTGGAGTTTGGGGCCAATGTTGGTTGCTAGGAATACGAAGATCAATAAGATGGAGACCTACTCCCTTGGAATATGCATGCTAGATGAAAAAAAATGGAGAAATAATTCAACATTTACAGGATGAGAGGGAGGATCTTGTGAATTAGGGTCAAGGAAAGCAGCTCTGTGCAGGTTACCTTGACTGGCCATCGGAAGAGGAAACTCCTAAGGAGAAAAGGGAAGGCAGGGTGCTCTTGAACAGGAGGCAGTCACTTTTCTGAAATGCGCGTTTCGAACACACTGTGTTTTCAACATTTTTTAATTTGTATAGATTGGCGTTGGTGTTTTACTTCATCGAGTTTAACATCAGAACTGCTTCGGAATTCCCTTTGATCTATCTCTAGTCAGTTCTTTCTTCTTTCCTACATTAATTTCAAACCTTTATCTACCTCTTCATGCTGCCTCCTCTATTCTTCTCCTTATTCTCTCCAAGATATCACGCTTTCTTCTTAACAAGAAGGGAGGCAATTAGATGGAGATATCAATTTCTGCCCATCTTCAACCTGATGGGCATGTCTCCACCCTTACTCTTCCTTGTCCACTGTCACCGCCTTTTCTCTGTGGCAGTGGGAGGGGTTTTACAGCTCACAATTACTTCCTTTCTCTTCAGAAACATTCAGCCACTTCCTCTACTTGCTCTTTTTTCTCTGAATTAAAACATTCTCAAATCTTTCCCATCTTAAGAACTCCTTCCAGGCCATCATTATTTTTCACCTTCTTTTCTCAGACAAATTTCTTGATAGACTAGTACCCCTCCTTGGTTCTCTGCTCCTTGTCTGTGCACCACCCTCCCTATCTTTGACCTTCTACTAGTTATACTCTTGCTGATAGTTCAGGTTGCTAAGTCCAACGAATGCCTTTTAATCTCGATCGCATTTGACTTCTACTGTACTTCACATTTTTATCGTGATCTTCCTTTTGAATCTGTCTCTTCATGGCTAAGACGATACCATTCTCTCTTGTTTTCCTTCTGTCTCTCTGCTCACTCCTTAATCTCCAATCTATTTAAGCTTCTTTAGATTCCTCTTGCTCAAGTTCAACCCTTTGGTATGTTGCTTCCAAGCATTCCAAGGTGCACATCCACCTTCCTCCTCACCTCCTCATATCATCACTGATATGTTGTCACTAATGCCTTCTCCCAGATCACTGTTCTGAGCTCCAGACTCCCTACTATCTCTGAGAGTTCCTTCAGCATCTCAAATTGGCTGTGTCCAAAATTTAACTCATTTCTCAAGGTTGCAAATCTGATTTTCATGCACTTTCTACTGGGGAAGGTTGTCTGGGGAAGGGTGAAACAGCACCTCTAAATAACGTTCCTATAGTCAATCCATTATAAAGTTCTACCATCCCCTTTCAAAGTCTCCTGAATTTTGTGCCTCCTGTCCTCCTTGATGTTGTCTCAGTTTGGGCAGGACTCATCATTTCTCATCTGATTATTATTGCAATTTCCTAAACTGACCTCTCTTTTTCCAGTCATATCCTCCTCCAGGGCATTCTCTAGTTAACCAGCTTGGTCTGAAACATGTATCTCACATTGTAGCTCTGCTTGAACATCCTTAAATGATTCTTTGTCCTGTTATAGAACCATTCAATCTGCCTCACCTTCCTTTCCACATTGATTATCTTATCATTTCTTTGCTCTTTTAAAATTTTTTTTATAATGTTTATTTATTTTTGACAGAGAGAGACAGAGAGAGAGAGAGAGAGAGAGAGAGAGAGAGAGAGAGAGAGAGAATGAGTGGGGGAGGGGCAGAGAGAGAGGGAGACACAGAATCCGAAGCAGGCTCCAGGCTCTGAGCAGTCAGCACAGAGCCTGATGTGGGGCTCAAACTCATGGACCATGAGACCATGACCTGAGCTGAAGTCAGACGCTCAACCGACTAAGCCATCCAGGCACCCCCATCATTTCTTTACTCTTACTGTATTCTTCAGGAGTAATGACTTACGGTTTTTCTTTTCGGTCATATTAAGCTTTTTGAACCTGCTGCTCCTTCTTCCTAGAAATGCCAATGGCTTTTCCAGCAGGCCGCCCATTCCCAGCCTCACAGGTCTGTCTGCTGCTTCTCTCTGACACTCAGTTCCTTTTCACCTCTTGTGTAGGCCTTTCTGACACCACTCCACCCTCCCTTTCCACAAGACCTTGGCCCATCCTTCTTATGATCTAGCATGCTATGTTGTTTTTGTCTACATAGTTCCTACTAGATTGGAAGCTTCTTGAGGGCAGAAACCAGAACTTCCTTCCATGTCTTCCACTCCTACCCTGGCATGCCTTATGTATCTATAAATATTTGTTGATTGAACAATTTTTTGAAGTGTAGCTTTGTATGAAGGGTCTCTTCCTTCAGAGAGAAAAGGAAACTAACACAAGACTGACACTTCTATCACTTGGGGATTTATAGCTTCAGTTCTGATAGAATGACCTCTGCCTGTGTTGTTATTAGCAGCTAGCTCTTATCTGAGCCCTGGCTCCCTGCTGCATTCAAAAGCGTGGTGTTTTGTTGCCTTGGAAATGCTGCTGCATTCCACAGAAAGCAACTGTGAAACTAGGAGACTTATTTTTCTCAAGCGAGGCAATAACGACTTCCAAAGAAAAAATTTTAAAGTCAGTAAGACAATGTAGAAAAACTTTTAAATCATAAACCTCAGGGTAAAATGATTTTCTATATATTCCTGTAAACATAGAGAAGACAAAATAACAGCCCTCCTCCTGTTTTCTCAACACAATGTTCCATCTGCAGAGGAATAAACTCTCATGATAAGGATTCTACCTTGCTCATTAGATCAACTTTCAGAGTATCCCCAGCAGAGGGTTGAGCATAGGTAGTGCTCAGGAAATATTTGTTAATTACCTGATTTCTAGGCTAGGTCCTAACTGCCTATTTGTAGAGAACTACACAGTTATCATCCTGTAACCTCGAGTAATATGCTTGGGAAACTGCCAGTTAGTTCATGTAGGAGCTTACCCATGCCTTAGCTGAGGTAGCAGATGGTTTTAAATGCTATACCAACCAGGTTTTCATACATCTGGGTCATGCCCTGCAGGTGATTTTGCTGTTCTTACAAATGTATCAGCATGTATCCATTCAGTAAATATTGGGTTCTCATATAGGCTAGGTGGCCAAACACCGTCCCAGATGCTGGACACCCAGCAGTGAATAAAACTAAGTCTTGCTGTCATGATATTTACATTCTATGTGGTGGGGTGATGCTGGGACATAGTAATTAACAAACAGACAAAAATATAAAATACATCATTTGCTGAGAAGTGCAATGAAAAGTAAAATAAGGCAGATCCTGAGTAAGTGATTGGGATAATGCCCCCACGCCTTTTCTTGGAAATATCCAGATTTCAATTCGCCCTCTTTTAAAAGTTAGGAAATCTCATACATGAGCATACATATAGGAAGAGTGAATTGATTTGTCTATTTGTCCACATGATATGAAGTGCTTCAAAAGTGTAAGTTAAAATTAATTCAAATTTCTATGGCATTTTAATCTTGATAAATCAGTTCAGCAACTTGAAAACTTTTGTTTTTAAAAAAAGTCCTTCACTTCTAAGGTCAAGTACACATAAAATAGCTCTCACCATAGTCTTTCTTTAATAACCTATGAGGATAATATGCTTATTTCTAGATTGCAAACATGCATTTGAAAAATATCTATTCACTTTAACCAAACTGAGATAGTTCAATATTCTCAGTATATCAAATATACTGCATATACAAAATACTGCATATATCAGTTTGCATTTACAAAATACTACTAATAGCAAATGAAATGCAGGTACTTCAAACAAATTACTTACTAGTATTTAATAAAAATAATGTTATATTTCTAGTAGTTCTAAAAGTTTATAGAATGCTTTAATATTGTGTTCTCTGATCCTCAACAAACCTGATAACATACATAATAATATTGTTATTATTACTTATTATTCCATTTTAGAGAAGAGTAAACTGATATTTATAGCCTTTAAGTGACTAGTGTATAGTCACAGAGTTTTTAGCTGGTACCAAATCTTTAAATACCCTGTTCTTTCTACTACACCACAGTGGCCTACTTTGATATCAAATATTATTTGACAGATTGTGTATTAATTTTAAGAAAAATATTTATGAACCTCAAAGTTGTCTACATACAAAAATCATGAGCTGCTGCCAGTGAAAAGCAAAATATATCAAAAATTACCCATGTTATTAGAGGACAAATTTCTGAAAAGTGAAAAATAATACCTTTTAACAATTTTCTCCAGTATAAAAGATTACAATGTTGTTTTACTTCTTAAATAAAATACTATGATATTTAATATCAATGGGAAAAGATTAAATTAAGATGAAAAAAATCGAATCTAGAATTCAGGTCATCAGATTCAAATAGTTATTGAGTTAAAATTATTTAATTTCATAAGTATCTGATGAATGGCTGTTCTTAACAGCTGTCCAGTAGAAACTAGTTTACAGAGTATTCTCTAAAATTCTATAATTGAAAAAATACTCTCTAAATAAAAGAGATCAACACTCTCTCTTATCCGATACTTCTCTCTTTTTAGAGTCAATGACAACAGTCAAACTGCCCATAATAAGGCCCCCAATTCCTTTTCAATTTATTCTTCCATCATCCATGTGGTCTGAAACACTTCCTGCTCCCTCCTACTCCCCAGCTTTCTTTTATCTGGACTTTTGAATATGGCCATGCAACCACCTACAATGCTGCCATTTTCTCAGCCCCTGCATATCTAAGTCTACAGGTCTTCATATCCCAGCTGTATACACTTCCCCCATTTTTTGAAGTCCTAACATACTTCTTTATAATAATAATAATAATTATAATTATTACTGTTTCATGTGTCATCTCAAGCTGGTGCTGCAGATTTGGGGGTTCAGGGATTGAATCTCTTCCTGGACTGTTAAACCATGTCCCATTGGGTGTGTATTCCTAGTGCCCAAGACAATACCTTGCATATAGCAGGTATTCAATGCATATCTGTTGAATGAGAATTGAATGAATACCTTTGAGTTACTACACAATTTTAAAAATTTTTTTAAGTTTATTTATTTTGAGAGAGAGAGAGAGAGCAAGAGAGAGCAGGGGAGGGCCAGAGGGAGAGGGAGTGAGAGAACCCCAACCAGTCTCTGCACTGTCAGCACAGAGCCCATGGTTTCTCATGAAACCATGAGATCATGACCTGAGCTGAAACCAAGAGTCAGACGCTTAACCAACTGAACCACTCAAGTGCCCCAGAGTTACCACACAGTTCTGAAGAATGCGTTTGATACTTTTAGAAATTGTTCTCACCTTTATATAATGTGTCAGCTTTTCAGTTGCTTTTCTAAACACTATTAATGTCATCACTAAATAACTTATTATTTATGTTTTATTATCATCAATTTGTTTATTTTCAATTGTTTATTATTTATTTGCCAATTTATTGATGCATAAACAATATTTAGGACATTACAGCAGGCAAAGTCTCCTCACAGAACATTTTATTCTGTCACCAGTACAACCCCTGGGCTAGGAAGAACAGATGTTTTAATTTCTACTGTGCAGAAAAAATTATAAATTAAAGCCTAAAAGACAAAACATTTTATATGAGTACACAGTTAATTTTTCGGTAGTATGACTAGAAAGCAAGTCTCTCTGTTTATGTTGAATGCTAATGAAACATTGATTTTGTGGTATTTTCTTGCTTTAAGACTGGAAATCTCTTTAACTGATTTCTAATAAACTTCAACAAAAAACCATGGCAGGTGAAAACAAGTGCATATTTTACATTCAATGACAAAGCACCAATCACCATGAAAAAAATCATGCATGAAACAAAAGAAGGATCACTGAAAATTTCAAACCTTGAAAAATTATAAACTTAAACCTTGGTAAAGAGGTTGGAGAAGTTGAGCCAACAAAATACCATAAGTTACAGGTTAAAGAAAATGCAAATCAAAACCACAATGAGATCTCACCTTACACTTGTCAGAATAGGTAAAATCAAAAGAGACAAAAATAACAAAGGTTGGTGAGGATGTGGAGAAAAAGGAACCCTCATGCACTGTTGGTGGGAATGCAAACTAGGGCAGCCACTGTGGAAAACAGTAGGCAGGTTCCTCAAAAAACTAAAAATAGAAATACCATATGATCTGGTAATCCCACTACTGGCTATTTACCCAAAGAAAACAAAAATGCTAATTTAAGAAGATATCTGCACCCCTGTTTATTAAAGCATTATTTACAATAGTCAAGATATGGAAGCAACCTAAATGTCCATTCACAGATAAATGGATAAGGAAGATACAGTATACATACACAATGGAATATTATGCAGCCACAAAAAAGAATGAAATTGTGCCATTTGCAACAACATGGATGGACCTACAGGATATTGCGCTGAAATCAGTCAGACTAAGACAAACGCCATATGATTTCACTCATATGTGGAATCTAAAAGACACAGCAAATGAAGAAGCAAACAAACAAAAAGCAGAATCAGACCTATAAATACAGAGAACAAACTGATCCTTGCCAGAGGCAGGGGGTGGAAGATGGACAAAATGGGTGAAGGGGCCTGGGAGATGAAGGCTTCAAGTTTCGGAATGAATGAGTCATAGGAATAAAAGGCGCAGTCTGGGGAATAGAGTCAATGATATCATAATAATGTTGTATGGTGACAGAGGGTAGCCACACTTGTGGAGAGTATAGCATAATGTATAGAGAAGTCGAATCACTGTGTTGAACACCCGAAGCTAATGTGACATTGTGTGTCAACTATACTCAAATAAAATAATTTAAAAAATTAGAACCACTCCCCTCACCCCAACCCCGCCCCCCAAACCCCCCAACAAATTAAAGCTTACTATTTAAGAGAATCTCACTCTAGGAATAAGGAGAAAGAAGCAGTTGTAAGAGGCATCGAGTCTGATGGGGAATGCTTTTTTGAAAGTTTTTTTCCCCAAGATTTATCATTTCACAGATTGAGGTTGGCAAGTGGACTAAGAAATGATTCAACATTGCTCACTTTATATAATTTTTTAAAACACTCTTGGTTCTTTGTGAATCAGTTTGATTCATTATATTTAAAAGGTCAAATCCTTTTAGTAACTCATCATCCTTCCTACATTACTCGTGCAATGAGAACTAATTTCTCCTCCACTTCTTTTTTCCTCTGGTATCAGTTCATTATACCTCATTAAGGTGCAAGTCTTGCTATATACCTTTTAATACAGTGATGTGCACTTCTGAGGTTAATCTGGGGTTGAAAGAAATCTCGTGGCTAAATTTTTAAAAAAGGAGGGAGATGGGGCGCCTGGGTGGCGCAGTCGGTTAAGCGTCTGACTTCAGCCAGGTCACGATCTCGCGGTCCGTGAGTTCGAGCCCCGCGTCAGGCTCTGGGCTGATGGCTCAGAGCCTGGAGCCTGTTTCAGATTCTGTGTCTCCCTCTCTCTCTGCCCCTCCCCCATTTATGCTCTGTCTCTCTCTGTCCCAAAAATAAATAAACGTTGAAAAAAAAAATTAAAAAAAAAAAAGGAGGGAGATGGGGGAAGTACAAGTTTTAAACATATGCCCTAAGGATGAAGGAAAGAAGAAAGCAACATTTATTACAATTTGGTGCTTAACTCAATTGCCCACATTTGCCCACTCTGAGAGAATTCTACGGAACGAATACTTAATACTCAGTGCAGCCAGCCCTGCAGGACATCTTTTTTTACCTTCATATGCAGCACGAACCATTCCTCTGAATCCAGAAATGATTTCCCCATAAGACCTATACATGATAGTAGTTTGCTTCCACTTAAAACTGCATTGAATTCGTGTTTCAGAGTAACTCAAGGTGAATTTTACACTGATGTCTCACTTAATGTAATAAGCCAGAAGCACGACTTTGGTGAGGATAACTTATTTATGGAAGTCGTGAGGTACACAGCTTAACACATATACTCAAAGTATCTTTCATAATGATCTGCAGACACACTACTGGAAGAGAAAGAACTATAAATGGTGTCCCTGGCTAGTGACCCTCTTCCAAATTCTGTCTCAACTGTGTGGAAACCAGATCACAGCTGGGAACTGGGCAGGCACCCCAAATCTGGCATGTGAGTGGGAAAAGAGGGGGGATTTTAAGGGTTAAAGTGAGCCCAACTTCACCATTTAAAGCTGTGGGATGTCTCAGGTTGGCCTCCCTTAGGGAACTCAGTTCTGCGGTGGCAAAAAGATGAGAGATGAAGGTTTGGAAATGCAGACTTTATATCTTTGGTTTCCTTGTCTAGATATTTTGCTTTATTCATAAAAACATTATACATTACTTGCAAAAATATAAACTATACTCATGATTGGCAATACTTAGAAAAGTTAATAGCCCCTTAAAATATCAAAGAATATCCTTTACTGTTGGAGGTATAATGCTTTCTCAAGAAATGCTTTAAGAAGCCATAAGGGCATGATCGCAGTTTCCTTTCAAAGGAAGCAACAAATACTTCAGATAATGGTAAAGAGGTGTTTTGCTGTTGTGTGAATACAGATGCCCTTTGCTGATGAAATATGATATGGTCTCAGTTACAGGAGTTACATGTTAATAACTTGATTTTCTCATTTTAAGGGAATAAACCATTTGATTTCACTTCTCCTCTTATTAACTTGTACAGTATTGCTGTGAAATGGCAGCCCATGGGCTTCAGGTGGACACCTGCTAATGGTGGGTTGATCCATGTGTATTGATATCCATAACAATTTTATTTTGGTATTCTCTTTCATCTAAGATTTCAAAGGACTGTGTAAATGTTTCAATTAAATTTTGTAGCAATCCTCTTAAACAGATAAGTAGGAAAAAGCCTAAGCCTTCTTAGATGTAAGCTCCTTGAAGGCACAATTTTCACTATGTGAATAAATCAAGGTCTCTAGACGTGGTATTATTTTTGACACCAAATAAATATTTACCATCTATTTTAAAGGTAAAATGCACCGTTGTTCTTCTTATTCCATCTTTATTTTTCCTGTGCCCTCAAAACTAACAAAAACTTCCATTCTTACAATTACTTTATATTATTTAGTTCCCTATCACTAAGAAAATAGAAATCTAATAAACTAATGAAATCTGCAAGCTTGATAATATACTGCTATTGCCAAGGACATTTATATTTTGAAAGAGAGGTCATGCCTTAATTTGCTTAGGATAAATGATCTAAGATGTTTGGATAGACTCCACCTCTCACATATTTAATAATTTAATTAATTATAATTGTTATGACAGTAAAAGTAATATAGAACTGATTAATGTAAGTATATTTCTAATGTTTGAATGTTGTATAATGTGGCAGATTCACTGGGATACACTTCGTGGCCAGGAATGTCTTCTGTCAGCTCTATAAACCATTCCATATAATCCAGAAGAAATGGAAAGATAATTGGCCTTACTTTAAGTGAGAACAAGTCTGTAGGCAGTAGAAAACAGTCTATTGCTGTCCCTGTCGTAGCTATAAACTAAACAGGTAACTCACAGAGAAACCAGGACAAAGGAAAATTCAGGCAAAATAGATGATGTGCTCATGTGCTTAAAATCACTAGAAGTTAAAAAAATGATTAAAATTACTAGATTAGGTAGGAGCCATAATCATACAATATCTTAATGGTATTAAGGTACCTTATTTAACCATTTGCCTCAATTATTATTAACTATAAAATGAGGATAACACTGGCACAAACTTCATTTTATTATTGTGAAAATTAAATAAGTTAATTGATGAATAGATTTGGTGTGGTGATGAAATGTTTTCCCAAATCTAAGGTTGGGACATAATGGCTGGACAAAGGGATTTTTTTCTGCTTATCTATCTATCTATCTACCTACCTATCTATATCTATCAGCATTTTTGAGGCATTTTCATGCTTAAAGGATAGGAATACTGGATACTTGAAATGGTTGTATGGATGCTATGCTATGTTCATTGTTATGCACTATTCATTTGACAATGGATGAGTTACTTGATGGTTACCATCTTAATTAAAATGAAAACATATAGGAACTGCAACAGGTTTAAAACACTAGCACAAGAAAATGAGGATCATAAGACTAGGAAAATATGGTGTCTGTTTTTGTTTGTTGTTTTTTTTTGTTTTTGTATTTTTGGCTTGTTTTTCAAGTCATGAGCAATCCTTGGTTATTATTACCTGATTATCTTGGATTATACATTACCAAGACCTTCCTATGCCTCTATCTTGCTGACTGCTTTTGAGTCATCTCACCAATAAGCTAGCTGCCAATATTTGAATTAGCCAGAGAAAATGGAAGAAGC